>NC_134869.1:2897500-5297500 GCF_049852395.1 Peromyscus maniculatus bairdii | reverse complement strand
AGCTCCTCTGATCTTCACAGTCTCTAGAACCCTGACAGCTGCCATTTGCAGGCCATTCTGGTAGCTTTTGGAAAACAAGCACTTAGGGATCCATCTCTCCCTCTCACTCCTCGGCCACCCCAGTCTCTCTCCACCCTCTCTCCCTCTCTCTGGCCCTCCTCTTTGTGGTGTGCCTCTGAGTCTGAGGATGGGCCTGTTTGCAGGGATCTCTCTGCAGGGTGCTTCTCCACTCCTCTTTACTGTGGAATTTTGCTCCAAGGAACGGTGTGGTGTATTCATTCTCTGGGAGTTTTCCTACTCTCCCAAACTCAGCCAGACTCAGAACGCCAGCGAAAGGATAGGGAATCCCGTCGACAGACAGACAGACGGACAGACGGACAGATAGACGGAGGAGGTGCTTGTTTCTGTGGAGCTCCAATAGGAGGAGGCGGACATATCACCAGAGCCCCTTCTCCACGGAGTCTATCTAAATGCCTACGTGTGGCAATCAACATGGCTTCCTCACAGCTAGGCTCTGAGGACCTGGAAGGCAATCTCATCGGATTAGCGGCCTGCCTGCTCTGAACCCTGGACACCTTCAATGTGAACTGCTAGCTTGGAGATAACTGTGATTATTAGGTCTTAGGATTTTCTTTGGCTTCCCGAGTGCCTCGTGCCATCAGGATGCCACCACTCAAAGCACAAGAGCTCACGCTGCTTTCAGTGGGTTCTCCTAGCCTCCCTGAAGGCTCCAGGCTGGAGAAAAGGAGACTGCCAGGCATGCCTTAGGGTCGGTAGCCCTGCCCATTCTCCCTGCACTCGCCTGCTGACCCTGACTTGACCTGAGCCCCTCCTTCTACCAGTGCCTGGCAAAGGGTTTCCGTTTGCTTCCTGGAGGACTGGGGTGGGATGTCTGTGTTTGTGTGTGTGTGTGTGTGTGTGTGTGTGTGTGTGTGTGTGTGTGTGTGTGTGCTTGCGCGCGCGCGTGTGCTTCCCTGGCAGCCTGTCTGAAGCCTTGGTCTGGCTCCCTTCTCCTCCTCCTCGTTCTCCTAGTCCTCCTGGTCCTCCTCATCTTCGTCCTCATCCTCGTGCTCCTCCTCAGCGTTGTCGTCGTCGTCTTCCTCCTCCTCCTCCTCCTCCTCCTCCTCCTCCTCCTCCTCGGCCCCCTCCTAGTCCTCCTCGCCCTCCTCGATGGTTTCAAGCAAAGCAGTCTTAGGGTGGGGTTAATCTGCTTTAGGGTGGGGTTAACCTGCTTTAGGGTGGGTTTTAGCCAAAATCCATAGGCAGGAAGGAGTTGCGCTTGGAGTCGGAGTGCTCAGGCAAGAAGTGGAGGGCAACTGCCTGTGTCTTGCACGGAGAGGTTCTCAACCCTCCCTGGAGCCTGGATGGAGGTCCCCTTCAGGGTCCCTTTGGCGAAGGTGGTGGCATGCTCTGCACCTGTGGAGATCCGGGCTGACCTCCTGGCAAGCGAGCAAGCTAGCGAGCAAGCTTGCTGGCGAGCAAGCAAGCGAGCGAGCGAGCGAGCGAGCAGCCAGCAGGCTAGCGGGCTGCGCCCCCGGCCCTCCCCAACCCCACCCCCAATCCCCCCTCTCCCCCTCCCCCTCCCCCATCGGGTGGGCCTGCAATCCCAGGCTGCTGCCAGGCCAGGCGCCAGGGATCAGGGGCTTAGTGGGTGGGGCCGCCGGCGGGAGAGGAGGCAGGTATAAAAGTCCCGGGGAGCACGCCTGGAGGCACTCACTCCATGCTGGAGCTCTCCTCCTGAGCGGTCCTGCTTAGACTCGCCAGTGGCAGGAGAGTCCTGGCAAGGCTACCTTAGCCCGATGGAAGTGGAAGATGGCCGCAGCAGCAATCTGGGGGACAGCACTGGGGCCCTGGCGTCCAGGCGCCCAAGGACTGTTTGGACAGCCGGGCAGCGGGCCGCCCTGCTGACAGCTTTCGCACGCGACCCTTACCCCAGCTTCAGGGTCAGGCAGGACCTGGCCAGGGAAATGGGGCTGCCTGAGTCCCGCATCCGCGTGTGGTTTCAGAACCGCAGAAACCGCACGAGGGAGGTGCCCCGCCGAGGCGCCCAGGGGTCGGCGGCGGCGGCCGGACCAAGCGGGCTAGCTTCCCCGCAGCGACCCAGAGAGCCTGGTGCCAGGGCACGAGCTGGAAGAAGCAGCCCCGAGGAGGGACGCACCAGGCCTCGCACTCGACTCAGCCCGGCACAGTTGATGATCCTGATCCAGGCGTTTGAGGTCGAACCAGAGCCGGGATATGATGCCAGGGTGAAGCTCGCCGAAGAGACCGCTTTGCCTCAGGACACCGTCCACATCTGGTTCCAAAACCGGAGATCGCGACACCCTGGCGGTGGCAGGGGCAGAGTTCCAGGTCAAGGCTCCCTGGCTTCGCAGCCACCACCGCCTATGCAGCCACCGCCGCCACCGCCACAGCCTTCACCTGCGCCCAATGGGGAGCCCAGTGGACCACCTTGCAACCCCAGGGAGAGTGAGCAGCATGCCCACGACGGCCTGTTGCCACCGGCCGCTGCTGCACTTGGCCTGGGCGTCCAGACTCTGAGTCTGCCCTCCCCACCGCCCTCCTCCCCAGTGTCCTCGCCTGCGGCGGCACAGCCCTCCGAGTCTGGACCATACCACGAAGGCGACCCGGAACCCCGCCCGGTCGCCAATCACTATACTGTGGACGATGTCGAGCTCACGCTCGACCACCTGCTGATGCAACTCCAGGCTGACCAGCAGGCCCAGGACACTCTGGATCCCCACGTGCCGTTGGAGGACATCAACCCAACCCTTGAGCTCCCTCTGGACCCACAAGAATACCGGACCCTCCTGCTGGATCTCTTCTAAAAGAGATACAGCAAGGCTTCAATGGACCTCGTGCCCCATTCCATTCAGCACTTTGACCTGTGTTCAAGTTGACTGCACCTGGCACCTGCTACCTATGTTCCCCAGTGGGAGGCCACGGCCGAGAGCCTGGCAGGAGGCTCGGACCACCACCATGTCAGAGCTTCCAAAACCACACACTCTGTCACAAGTTCTGCTCCAGAGCACACTGGAACCTCCCGAAATCTCTTGACTCTGCTTTCAAGACTCAGCTCTGAAGACCTGATACCACAGACCATCCCCTCACACAGTCCACCCTATGCACAGGAAACCAACAACCCAGAAATAAATATTTATTTATTTATTTATTTATTTATTTATTTATTTATTCATTTATTCATTTATTTATTCATTTATTTATTTATTTATTTACTTTGTGTGTGGCAGTGTCCTGGAAATCCTAAGGTACACCTGTCCCGCCCCCAAATCACAGGGATGCACCTGCTTCTGCCTCCCTAGGTCTGGGATGAAATGAATACAAGTGCACCTAGGGCAAGCATTCCACTCATGTTCTCCCCACAGGGACCCTGTAGCTCCTCTGATCTTCACAGTCTCTAGAACCCTGACAGCTGCCATTTGCAGGCCATTCTGGTAGCTTTTGGAAAACAAGCACTTAGGGATCCATCTCTCCCTCTCACTCCTCGGCCACCCCAGTCTCTCTCCACCCTCTCTCCCTCTCTCTGGCCCTCCTCTTTGTGGTGTGCCTCTGAGTCTGAGGATGGGCCTGTTTGCAGGGATCTCTCTGCAGGGTGCTTCTCCACTCCTCTTTACTGTGGAATTTTGCTCCAAGGAACGGTGTGGTGTATTCATTCTCTGGGAGTTTTCCTACTCTCCCAAACTCAGCCAGACTCAGAACGCCAGCGAAAGGATAGGGAATCCCGTCGACAGACAGACAGACGGACAGACGGACAGATAGACGGAGGAGGTGCTTGTTTCTGTGGAGCTCCAATAGGAGGAGGCGGACATATCACCAGAGCCCCTTCTCCACGGAGTCTATCTAAATGCCTACGTGTGGCAATCAACATGGCTTCCTCACAGCTAGGCTCTGAGGACCTGGAAGGCAATCTCATCGGATTAGCGGCCTGCCTGCTCTGAACCCTGGACACCTTCAATGTGAACTGCTAGCTTGGAGATAACTGTGATTATTAGGTCTTAGGATTTTCTTTGGCTTCCCGAGTGCCTCGTGCCATCAGGATGCCACCACTCAAAGCACAAGAGCTCACGCTGCTTTCAGTGGGTTCTCCTAGCCTCCCTGAAGGCTCCAGGCTGGAGAAAAGGAGACTGCCAGGCATGCCTTAGGGTCGGTAGCCCTGCCCATTCTCCCTGCACTCGCCTGCTGACCCTGACTTGACCTGAGCCCCTCCTTCTACCAGTGCCTGGCAAAGGGTTTCCGTTTGCTTCCTGGAGGACTGGGGTGGGATGTCTGTGTTTGTGTGTGTGTGTGTGTGTGTGTGTGTGTGTGTGTGTGTGTGTGTGTGCTTGCGCGCGCGCGTGTGCTTCCCTGGCAGCCTGTCTGAAGCCTTGGTCTGGCTCCCTTCTCCTCCTCCTCGTTCTCCTAGTCCTCCTGGTCCTCCTCATCTTCGTCCTCATCCTCGTGCTCCTCCTCAGCGTTGTCGTTGTCGTCGTCTTCCTCCTCCTCCTCCTCCTCCTCCTCTTCCTCCTCCTCCTCGGCCCCCTCCTAGTCCTCCTCGCCCTCCTCGATGGTTTCAAGCAAAGCAGTCTTAGGGTGGGGTTAATCTGCTTTAGGGTGGGGTTAACCTGCTTTAGGGTGGGTTTTAGCCAAAATCCATAGGCAGGAAGGAGTTGCGCTTGGAGTCGGAGTGCTCAGGCAAGAAGTGGAGGGCAACTGCCTGTGTCTTGCACGGAGAGGTTCTCAACCCTCCCTGGAGCCTGGATGGAGGTCCCCTTCAGGGTCCCTTTGGCGAAGGTGGTGGCATGCTCTGCACCTGTGGAGATCCGGGCTGACCTCCTGGCAAGCGAGCAAGCTAGCGAGCAAGCTTGCTGGCGAGCAAGCAAGCGAGCGAGCGAGCGAGCGAGCAGCCAGCAGGCTAGCGGGCTGCGCCCCCGGCCCTCCCCAACCCCACCCCCAATCCCCCCTCTCCCCCTCCCCCTCCCCCATCGGGTGGGCCTGCAATCCCAGGCTGCTGCCAGGCCAGGCGCCAGGGATCAGGGGCTTAGTGGGTGGGGCCGCCGGCGGGAGAGGAGGCAGGTATAAAAGTCCCAGGGACCAAGCCTGGAGGCACTCACTCCATGCTGGAGCTCTCCTCCTGAGCGGTCCTGCTTAGACTCGCCAGTGGCAGGAGAGTCCTGGCAAGGCTACCTTAGCCCGATGGAAGTGGAAGATGGCCGCAGCAGCAATCTGGGGGACAGCACTGGGGCCCTGGCGTCCAGGCGCCCAAGGACTGTTTGGACAGCCGGGCAGCGGGCCGCCCTGCTGACAGCTTTCGCACGCGACCCTTACCCCAGCTTCAGGGTCAGGCAGGACCTGGCCAGGGAAATGGGGCTGCCTGAGTCCCGCATCCGCGTGTGGTTTCAGAACCGCAGAAACCGCACGAGGGAGGTGCCCCGCCGAGGCGCCCAGGGGTCGGCGGCGGCGGCCGGACCAAGCGGGCTAGCTTCCCCGCAGCGACCCAGAGAGCCTGGTGCCAGGGCACGAGCTGGAAGAAGCAGCCCCGAGGAGGGACGCACCAGGCCTCGCACTCGACTCAGCCCGGCACAGTTGATGATCCTGATCCAGGCGTTTGAGGTCGAACCAGAGCCGGGATATGATGCCAGGGTGAAGCTCGCCGAAGAGACCGCTTTGCCTCAGGACACCGTCCACATCTGGTTCCAAAACCGGAGATCGCGACACCCTGGCGGTGGCAGGGGCAGAGTTCCAGGTCAAGGCTCCCTGGCTTCGCAGCCACCACCGCCTATGCAGCCACCGCCGCCACCGCCACAGCCTTCACCTGCGCCCAATGGGGAGCCCAGTGGACCACCTTGCAACCCCAGGGAGAGTGAGCAGCATGCCCACGACGGCCTGTTGCCACCGGCCGCTGCTGCACTTGGCCTGGGCGTCCAGACTCTGAGTCTGCCCTCCCCACCGCCCTCCTCCCCAGTGTCCTCGCCTGCGGCGGCACAGCCCTCCGAGTCTGGACCATACCACGAAGGCGACCCGGAACCCCGCCCGGTCGCCAATCACTATACTGTGGACGATGTCGAGCTCACGCTCGACCACCTGCTGATGCAACTCCAGGCTGACCAGCAGGCCCAGGACACTCTGGATCCCCACGTGCCGTTGGAGGACATCAACCCAACCCTTGAGCTCCCTCTGGACCCACAAGAATACCGGACCCTCCTGCTGGATCTCTTCTAAAAGAGATACAGCAAGGCTTCAATGGACCTCGTGCCCCATTCCATTCAGCACTTTGACCTGTGTTCAAGTTGACTGCACCTGGCACCTGCTACCTATGTTCCCCAGTGGGAGGCCACGGCCGAGAGCCTGGCAGGAGGCTCGGACCACCACCATGTCAGAGCTTCCAAAACCACACACTCTGTCACAAGTTCTGCTCCAGAGCACACTGGAACCTCCCGAAATCTCTTGACTCTGCTTTCAAGACTCAGCTCTGAAGACCTGATACCACAGACCATCCCCTCACACAGTCCACCCTATGCACAGGAAACCAACAACCCAGAAATAAATATTTATTTATTTATTTATTTATTTATTTATTTATTTATTTATTTATTTATTTATTCATTTATTCATTTATTTATTCATTTATTTATTTATTTATTTACTTTGTGTGTGGCAGTGTCCTGGAAATCCTAAGGTACACCTGTCCCGCCCCCAAATCACAGGGATGCACCTGCTTCTGCCTCCCTAGGTCTGGGATGAAATGAATACAAGTGCACCTAGGGCAAGCATTCCACTCATGTTCTCCCCACAGGGACCCTGTAGCTCCTCTGATCTTCACAGTCTCTAGAACCCTGACAGCTGCCATTTGCAGGCCATTCTGGTAGCTTTTGGAAAACAAGCACTTAGGGATCCATCTCTCCCTCTCACTCCTCGGCCACCCCAGTCTCTCTCCACCCTCTCTCCCTCTCTCTGGCCCTCCTCTTTGTGGTGTGCCTCTGAGTCTGAGGATGGGCCTGTTTGCAGGGATCTCTCTGCAGGGTGCTTCTCCACTCCTCTTTACTGTGGAATTTTGCTCCAAGGAACGGTGTGGTGTATTCATTCTCTGGGAGTTTTCCTACTCTCCCAAACTCAGCCAGACTCAGAACGCCAGCGAAAGGATAGGGAATCCCGTCGACAGACAGACAGACGGACAGACGGACAGATAGACGGAGGAGGTGCTTGTTTCTGTGGAGCTCCAATAGGAGGAGGCGGACATATCACCAGAGCCCCTTCTCCACGGAGTCTATCTAAATGCCTACGTGTGGCAATCAACATGGCTTCCTCACAGCTAGGCTCTGAGGACCTGGAAGGCAATCTCATCGGATTAGCGGCCTGCCTGCTCTGAACCCTGGACACCTTCAATGTGAACTGCTAGCTTGGAGATAACTGTGATTATTAGGTCTTAGGATTTTCTTTGGCTTCCCGAGTGCCTCGTGCCATCAGGATGCCACCACTCAAAGCACAAGAGCTCACGCTGCTTTCAGTGGGTTCTCCTAGCCTCCCTGAAGGCTCCAGGCTGGAGAAAAGGAGACTGCCAGGCATGCCTTAGGGTCGGTAGCCCTGCCCATTCTCCCTGCACTCGCCTGCTGACCCTGACTTGACCTGAGCCCCTCCTTCTACCAGTGCCTGGCAAAGGGTTTCCGTTTGCTTCCTGGAGGACTGGGGTGGGATGTCTGTGTTTGTGTGTGTGTGTGTGTGTGTGTGTGTGTGTGTGTGTGTGTGTGTGTGCTTGCGCGCGCGCGTGTGCTTCCCTGGCAGCCTGTCTGAAGCCTTGGTCTGGCTCCCTTCTCCTCCTCCTCGTTCTCCTAGTCCTCCTGGTCCTCCTCATCTTCGTCCTCATCCTCGTGCTCCTCCTCAGCGTTGTCGTCGTCGTCTTCCTCCTCCTCCTCCTCCTCCTCCTCCTCCTCCTCCTCCTCGGCCCCCTCCTAGTCCTCCTCGCCCTCCTCGATGGTTTCAAGCAAAGCAGTCTTAGGGTGGGGTTAATCTGCTTTAGGGTGGGGTTAACCTGCTTTAGGGTGGGTTTTAGCCAAAATCCATAGGCAGGAAGGAGTTGCGCTTGGAGTCGGAGTGCTCAGGCAAGAAGTGGAGGGCAACTGCCTGTGTCTTGCACGGAGAGGTTCTCAACCCTCCCTGGAGCCTGGATGGAGGTCCCCTTCAGGGTCCCTTTGGCGAAGGTGGTGGCATGCTCTGCACCTGTGGAGATCCGGGCTGACCTCCTGGCAAGCGAGCAAGCTAGCGAGCAAGCTTGCTGGCGAGCAAGCAAGCGAGCGAGCGAGCGAGCGAGCAGCCAGCAGGCTAGCGGGCTGCGCCCCCGGCCCTCCCCAACCCCACCCCCAATCCCCCCTCTCCCCCTCCCCCTCCCCCATCGGGTGGGCCTGCAATCCCAGGCTGCTGCCAGGCCAGGCGCCAGGGATCAGGGGCTTAGTGGGTGGGGCCGCCGGCGGGAGAGGAGGCAGGTATAAAAGTCCCGGGGAGCACGCCTGGAGGCACTCACTCCATGCTGGAGCTCTCCTCCTGAGCGGTCCTGCTTAGACTCGCCAGTGGCAGGAGAGTCCTGGCAAGGCTACCTTAGCCCGATGGAAGTGGAAGATGGCCGCAGCAGCAATCTGGGGGACAGCACTGGGGCCCTGGCGTCCAGGCGCCCAAGGACTGTTTGGACAGCCGGGCAGCGGGCCGCCCTGCTGACAGCTTTCGCACGCGACCCTTACCCCAGCTTCAGGGTCAGGCAGGACCTGGCCAGGGAAATGGGGCTGCCTGAGTCCCGCATCCGCGTGTGGTTTCAGAACCGCAGAAACCGCACGAGGGAGGTGCCCCGCCGAGGCGCCCAGGGGTCGGCGGCGGCGGCCGGACCAAGCGGGCTAGCTTCCCCGCAGCGACCCAGAGAGCCTGGTGCCAGGGCACGAGCTGGAAGAAGCAGCCCCGAGGAGGGACGCACCAGGCCTCGCACTCGACTCAGCCCGGCACAGTTGATGATCCTGATCCAGGCGTTTGAGGTCGAACCAGAGCCGGGATATGATGCCAGGGTGAAGCTCGCCGAAGAGACCGCTTTGCCTCAGGACACCGTCCACATCTGGTTCCAAAACCGGAGATCGCGACACCCTGGCGGTGGCAGGGGCAGAGTTCCAGGTCAAGGCTCCCTGGCTTCGCAGCCACCACCGCCTATGCAGCCACCGCCGCCACCGCCACAGCCTTCACCTGCGCCCAATGGGGAGCCCAGTGGACCACCTTGCAACCCCAGGGAGAGTGAGCAGCATGCCCACGACGGCCTGTTGCCACCGGCCGCTGCTGCACTTGGCCTGGGCGTCCAGACTCTGAGTCTGCCCTCCCCACCGCCCTCCTCCCCAGTGTCCTCGCCTGCGGCGGCACAGCCCTCCGAGTCTGGACCATACCACGAAGGCGACCCGGAACCCCGCCCGGTCGCCAATCACTATACTGTGGACGATGTCGAGCTCACGCTCGACCACCTGCTGATGCAACTCCAGGCTGACCAGCAGGCCCAGGACACTCTGGATCCCCACGTGCCGTTGGAGGACATCAACCCAACCCTTGAGCTCCCTCTGGACCCACAAGAATACCGGACCCTCCTGCTGGATCTCTTCTAAAAGAGATACAGCAAGGCTTCAATGGACCTCGTGCCCCATTCCATTCAGCACTTTGACCTGTGTTCAAGTTGACTGCACCTGGCACCTGCTACCTATGTTCCCCAGTGGGAGGCCACGGCCGAGAGCCTGGCAGGAGGCTCGGACCACCACCATGTCAGAGCTTCCAAAACCACACACTCTGTCACAAGTTCTGCTCCAGAGCACACTGGAACCTCCCGAAATCTCTTGACTCTGCTTTCAAGACTCAGCTCTGAAGACCTGATACCACAGACCATCCCCTCACACAGTCCACCCTATGCACAGGAAACCAACAACCCAGAAATAAATATTTATTTATTTATTTATTTATTTATTTATTTATTTATTCATTTATTCATTTATTTATTCATTCATTTATTTATTTATTTACTTTGTGTGTGGCAGTGTCCTGGAAATCCTAAGGTACACCTGTCCCGCCCCCAAATCACAGGGATGCACCTGCTTCTGCCTCCCTAGGTCTGGGATGAAATGAATACAAGTGCACCTAGGGCAAGCATTCCACTCATGTTCTCCCCACAGGGACCCAGTAGCTCCTCTGATCTTCACAGTCTCTAGAACCCTGACAGCTGCCATTTGCAGGCCATTCTGGTAGCTTTTGGAAAACAAGCACTTAGGGATCCATCTCTCCCTCTCACTCCTCGGCCACCCCAGTCTCTCTCCACCCTCTCTCCCTCTCTCTGGCCCTCCTCTTTGTGGTGTGCCTCTGAGTCTGAGGATGGGCCTGTTTGCAGGGATCTCTCTGCAGGGTGCTTCTCCACTCCTCTTTACTGTGGAATTTTGCTCCAAGGAACGGTGTGGTGTATTCATTCTCTGGGAGTTTTCCTACTCTCCCAAACTCAGCCAGACTCAGAACGCCAGCGAAAGGATAGGGAATCCCGTCGACAGACAGACAGACGGACAGACGGACAGATAGACGGAGGAGGTGCTTGTTTCTGTGGAGCTCCAATAGGAGGAGGCGGACATATCACCAGAGCCCCTTCTCCACGGAGTCTATCTAAATGCCTACGTGTGGCAATCAACATGGCTTCCTCACAGCTAGGCTCTGAGGACCTGGAAGGCAATCTCATCGGATTAGCGGCCTGCCTGCTCTGAACCCTGGACACCTTCAATGTGAACTGCTAGCTTGGAGATAACTGTGATTATTAGGTCTTAGGATTTTCTTTGGCTTCCCGAGTGCCTCGTGCCATCAGGATGCCACCACTCAAAGCACAAGAGCTCACGCTGCTTTCAGTGGGTTCTCCTAGCCTCCCTGAAGGCTCCAGGCTGGAGAAAAGGAGACTGCCAGGCATGCCTTAGGGTCGGTCGCCCTGCCCATTCTCCCTGCACTCGCCTGCTGACCCTGACTTGACCTGAGCCCCTCCTTCTACCAGTGCCTGGCAAAGGGTTTCCGTTTGCTTCCTGGAGGACTGGGGTGGGATGTCTGTGTTTGTGTGTGTGTGTGTGTGTGTGTGCTTGCGCGCGCGCGTGTGCTTCCCTGGCAGCCTGTCTGAAGCCTTGGTCTGGCTCCCTTCTCCTCCTCCTCGTTCTCCTAGTCCTCCTGGTCCTCCTCATCTTCGTCCTCATCCTCGTGCTCCTCCTCAGCGTTGTCGTTGTCGTCGTCTTCCTCCTCCTCCTCCTCCTCCTCCTCTTCCTCCTCCTCCTCGGCCCCCTCCTAGTCCTCCTCGCCCTCCTCGATGGTTTCAAGCAAAGCAGTCTTAGGGTGGGGTTAATCTGCTTTAGGGTGGGGTTAACCTGCTTTAGGGTGGGTTTTAGCCAAAATCCATAGGCAGGAAGGAGTTGCGCTTGGAGTCGGAGTGCTCAGGCAAGAAGTGGAGGGCAACTGCCTGTGTCTTGCACGGAGAGGTTCTCAACCCTCCCTGGAGCCTGGATGGAGGTCCCCTTCAGGGTCCCTTTGGCGAAGGTGGTGGCATGCTCTGCACCTGTGGAGATCCGGGCTGACCTCCTGGCAAGCGAGCAAGCTAGCGAGCAAGCTTGCTGGCGAGCAAGCAAGCGAGCGAGCGAGCGAGCGAGCAGCCAGCAGGCTAGCGGGCTGCGCCCCCGGCCCTCCCCAACCCCACCCCCAATCCCCCCTCTCCCGCTCCCCCTCCCCCATCGGGTGGGCCTGCAATCCCAGGCTGCTGCCAGGCCAGGCGCCAGGGATCAGGGGCTTAGTGGGTGGGGCCGCCGGCGGGAGAGGAGGCAGGTATAAAAGTCCCAGGGACCAAGCCTGGAGGCACTCACTCCATGCTGGAGCTCTCCTCCTGAGCGGTCCTGCTTAGACTCGCCAGTGGCAGGAGAGTCCTGGCAAGGCTACCTTAGCCCGATGGAAGTGGAAGATGGCCGCAGCAGCAATCTGGGGGACAGCACTGGGGCCCTGGCGTCCAGGCGCCCAAGGACTGTTTGGACAGCCGGGCAGCGGGCCGCCCTGCTGACAGCTTTCGCACGCGACCCTTACCCCAGCTTCAGGGTCAGGCAGGACCTGGCCAGGGAAATGGGGCTGCCTGAGTCCCGCATCCGCGTGTGGTTTCAGAACCGCAGAAACCGCACGAGGGAGGTGCCCCGCCGAGGCGCCCAGGGGTCGGCGGCGGCGGCCGGACCAAGCGGGCTAGCTTCCCCGCAGCGACCCAGAGAGCCTGGTGCCAGGGCACGAGCTGGAAGAAGCAGCCCCGAGGAGGGACGCACCAGGCCTCGCACTCGACTCAGCCCGGCACAGTTGATGATCCTGATCCAGGCGTTTGAGGTCGAACCAGAGCCGGGATATGATGCCAGGGTGAAGCTCGCCGAAGAGACCGCTTTGCCTCAGGACACCGTCCACATCTGGTTCCAAAACCGGAGATCGCGACACCCTGGCGGTGGCAGGGGCAGAGTTCCAGGTCAAGGCTCCCTGGCTTCGCAGCCACCACCGCCTATGCAGCCACCGCCGCCACCGCCACAGCCTTCACCTGCGCCCAATGGGGAGCCCAGTGGACCACCTTGCAACCCCAGGGAGAGTGAGCAGCATGCCCACGACGGCCTGTTGCCACCGGCCGCTGCTGCACTTGGCCTGGGCGTCCAGACTCTGAGTCTGCCCTCCCCACCGCCCTCCTCCCCAGTGTCCTCGCCTGCGGCGGCACAGCCCTCCGAGTCTGGACCATACCACGAAGGCGACCCGGAACCCCGCCCGGTCGCCAATCACTATACTGTGGACGATGTCGAGCTCACGCTCGACCACCTGCTGATGCAACTCCAGGCTGACCAGCAGGCCCAGGACACTCTGGATCCCCACGTGCCGTTGGAGGACATCAACCCAACCCTTGAGCTCCCTCTGGACCCACAAGAATACCGGACCCTCCTGCTGGATCTCTTCTAAAAGAGATACAGCAAGGCTTCAATGGACCTCGTGCCCCATTCCATTCAGCACTTTGACCTGTGTTCAAGTTGACTGCACCTGGCACCTGCTACCTATGTTCCCCAGTGGGAGGCCACGGCCGAGAGCCTGGCAGGAGGCTCGGACCACCACCATGTCAGAGCTTCCAAAACCACACACTCTGTCACAAGTTCTGCTCCAGAGCACACTGGAACCTCCCGAAATCTCTTGACTCTGCTTTCAAGACTCAGCTCTGAAGACCTGATACCACAGACCATCCCCTCACACAGTCCACCCTATGCACAGGAAACCAACAACCCAGAAATAAATATTTATTTATTTATTTATTTATTTATTTATTTATTCATTTATTCATTTATTTATTCATTTATTTATTTATTTATTTACTTTGTGTGTGGCAGTGTCCTGGAAATCCTAAGGTACACCTGTCCCGCCCCCAAATCACAGGGATGCACCTGCTTCTGCCTCCCTAGGTCTGGGATGAAATGAATACAAGTGCACCTAGGGCAAGCATTCCACTCATGTTCTCCCCACAGGGACCCTGTAGCTCCTCTGATCTTCACAGTCTCTAGAACCCTGACAGCTGCCATTTGCAGGCCATTCTGGTAGCTTTTGGAAAACAAGCACTTAGGGATCCATCTCTCCCTCTCACTCCTCGGCCACCCCAGTCTCTCTCCACCCTCTCTCCCTCTCTCTGGCCCTCCTCTTTGTGGTGTGCCTCTGAGTCTGAGGATGGGCCTGTTTGCAGGGATCTCTCTGCAGGGTGCTTCTCCACTCCTCTTTACTGTGGAATTTTGCTCCAAGGAACGGTGTGGTGTATTCATTCTCTGGGAGTTTTCCTACTCTCCCAAACTCAGCCAGACTCAGAACGCCAGCGAAAGGATAGGGAATCCCGTCGACAGACAGACAGACGGACAGACGGACAGATAGACGGAGGAGGTGCTTGTTTCTGTGGAGCTCCAATAGGAGGAGGCGGACATATCACCAGAGCCCCTTCTCCACGGAGTCTATCTAAATGCCTACGTGTGGCAATCAACATGGCTTCCTCACAGCTAGGCTCTGAGGACCTGGAAGGCAATCTCATCGGATTAGCGGCCTGCCTGCTCTGAACCCTGGACACCTTCAATGTGAACTGCTAGCTTGGAGATAACTGTGATTATTAGGTCTTAGGATTTTCTTTGGCTTCCCGAGTGCCTCGTGCCATCAGGATGCCACCACTCAAAGCACAAGAGCTCACGCTGCTTTCAGTGGGTTCTCCTAGCCTCCCTGAAGGCTCCAGGCTGGAGAAAAGGAGACTGCCAGGCATGCCTTAGGGTCGGTCGCCCTGCCCATTCTCCCTGCACTCGCCTGCTGACCCTGACTTGACCTGAGCCCCTCCTTCTACCAGTGCCTGGCAAAGGGTTTCCGTTTGCTTCCTGGAGGACTGGGGTGGGATGTCTGTGTTTGTGTGTGTGTGTGTGTGTGTGTGTGTGTGTGTGTGTGTGTGTGTGCTTGCGCGCGCGCGTGTGCTTCCCTGGCAGCCTGTCTGAAGCCTTGGTCTGGCTCCCTTCTCCTCCTCCTCGTTCTCCTAGTCCTCCTGGTCCTCCTCATCTTCGTCCTCATCCTCGTGCTCCTCCTCAGCGTTGTCGTTGTCGTCGTCTTCCTCCTCCTCCTCCTCCTCCTCCTCTTCCTCCTCCTCCTCGGCCCCCTCCTAGTCCTCCTCGCCCTCCTCGATGGTTTCAAGCAAAGCAGTCTTAGGGTGGGGTTAATCTGCTTTAGGGTGGGGTTAACCTGCTTTAGGGTGGGTTTTAGCCAAAATCCATAGGCAGGAAGGAGTTGCGCTTGGAGTCGGAGTGCTCAGGCAAGAAGTGGAGGGCAACTGCCTGTGTCTTGCACGGAGAGGTTCTCAACCCTCCCTGGAGCCTGGATGGAGGTCCCCTTCAGGGTCCCTTTGGCGAAGGTGGTGGCATGCTCTGCACCTGTGGAGATCCGGGCTGACCTCCTGGCAAGCGAGCAAGCTAGCGAGCAAGCTTGCTGGCGAGCAAGCAAGCGAGCGAGCGAGCGAGCGAGCAGCCAGCAGGCTAGCGGGCTGCGCCCCCGGCCCTCCCCAACCCCACCCCCAATCCCCCCTCTCCCGCTCCCCCTCCCCCATCGGGTGGGCCTGCAATCCCAGGCTGCTGCCAGGCCAGGCGCCAGGGATCAGGGGCTTAGTGGGTGGGGCCGCCGGCGGGAGAGGAGGCAGGTATAAAAGTCCCAGGGACCAAGCCTGGAGGCACTCACTCCATGCTGGAGCTCTCCTCCTGAGCGGTCCTGCTTAGACTCGCCAGTGGCAGGAGAGTCCTGGCAAGGCTACCTTAGCCCGATGGAAGTGGAAGATGGCCGCAGCAGCAATCTGGGGGACAGCACTGGGGCCCTGGCGTCCAGGCGCCCAAGGACTGTTTGGACAGCCGGGCAGCGGGCCGCCCTGCTGACAGCTTTCGCACGCGACCCTTACCCCAGCTTCAGGGTCAGGCAGGACCTGGCCAGGGAAATGGGGCTGCCTGAGTCCCGCATCCGCGTGTGGTTTCAGAACCGCAGAAACCGCACGAGGGAGGTGCCCCGCCGAGGCGCCCAGGGGTCGTCGTCGTCGGCGGGACCAAGCGGGCTAGCTTCCCCGCAGCGACCCAGAGAGCCTGGTGCCAGGGCACGAGCTGGAAGAAGCAGCCCCGAGGAGGGACGCACCAGGCCTCGCACTCGACTCAGCCCGGCACAGTTGATGATCCTGATCCAGGCGTTTGAGGTCGAACCAGAGCCGGGATATGATGCCAGGGTGAAGCTCGCCGAAGAGACCGCTTTGCCTCAGGACACCGTCCACATCTGGTTCCAAAACCGGAGATCGCGACACCCTGGCGGTGGCAGGGGCAGAGTTCCAGGTCAAGGCTCCCTGGCTTCGCAGCCACCACCGCCTATGCAGCCACCGCCGCCACCGCCACAGCCTTCACCTGCGCCCAATGGGGAGCCCAGTGGACCACCTTGCAACCCCAGGGAGAGTGAGCAGCATGCCCACGACGGCCTGTTGCCACCGGCCGCTGCTGCACTTGGCCTGGGCGTCCAGACTCTGAGTCTGCCCTCCCCACCGCCCTCCTCCCCAGTGTCCTCGCCTGCGGCGGCACAGCCCTCCGAGTCTGGACCATACCACGAAGGCGACCCGGAACCCCGCCCGGTCGCCAATCACTATACTGTGGACGATGTCGAGCTCACGCTCGACCACCTGCTGATGCAACTCCAGGCTGACCAGCAGGCCCAGGACACTCTGGATCCCCACGTGCCGTTGGAGGACATCAACCCAACCCTTGAGCTCCCTCTGGACCCACAAGAATACCGGACCCTCCTGCTGGATCTCTTCTAAAAGAGATACAGCAAGGCTTCAATGGACCTCGTGCCCCATTCCATTCAGCACTTTGACCTGTGTTCAAGTTGACTGCACCTGGCACCTGCTACCTATGTTCCCCAGTGGGAGGCCACGGCCGAGAGCCTGGCAGGAGGCTCGGACCACCACCATGTCAGAGCTTCCAAAACCACACACTCTGTCACAAGTTCTGCTCCAGAGCACACTGGAACCTCCCGAAATCTCTTGACTCTGCTTTCAAGACTCAGCTCTGAAGACCTGATACCACAGACCATCCCCTCACACAGTCCACCCTATGCACAGGAAACCAACAACCCAGAAATAAATATTTATTTATTTATTTATTTATTTATTTATTTATTTATTTATTTATTTATTTATTCATTTATTCATTTATTCATTTATTCATTTATTTATTCATTCATTTATTTATTTATTTACTTTGTGTGTGGCAGTGTCCTGGAAATCCTAAGGTACACCTGTCCCGCCCCCAAATCACAGGGATGCACCTGCTTCTGCCTCCCTAGGTCTGGGATGAAATGAATACAAGTGCACCTAGGGCAAGCATTCCACTCATGTTCTCCCCACAGGGACCCAGTAGCTCCTCTGATCTTCACAGTCTCTAGAACCCTGACAGCTGCCATTTGCAGGCCATTCTGGTAGCTTTTGGAAAACAAGCACTTAGGGATCCATCTCTCCCTCTCACTCCTCGGCCACCCCAGTCTCTCTCCACCCTCTCTCCCTCTCTCTGGCCCTCCTCTTTGTGGTGTGCCTCTGAGTCTGAGGATGGGCCTGTTTGCAGGGATCTCTCTGCAGGGTGCTTCTCCACTCCTCTTTACTGTGGAATTTTGCTCCAAGGAACGGTGTGGTGTATTCATTCTCTGGGAGTTTTCCTACTCTCCCAAACTCAGCCAGACTCAGAACGCCAGCGAAAGGATAGGGAATCCCGTCGACAGACAGACAGACGGACAGACGGACAGATAGACGGAGGAGGTGCTTGTTTCTGTGGAGCTCCAATAGGAGGAGGCGGACATATCACCAGAGCCCCTTCTCCACGGAGTCTATCTAAATGCCTACGTGTGGCAATCAACATGGCTTCCTCACAGCTAGGCTCTGAGGACCTGGAAGGCAATCTCATCGGATTAGCGGCCTGCCTGCTCTGAACCCTGGACACCTTCAATGTGAACTGCTAGCTTGGAGATAACTGTGATTATTAGGTCTTAGGATTTTCTTTGGCTTCCCGAGTGCCTCGTGCCATCAGGATGCCACCACTCAAAGCACAAGAGCTCACGCTGCTTTCAGTGGGTTCTCCTAGCCTCCCTGAAGGCTCCAGGCTGGAGAAAAGGAGACTGCCAGGCATGCCTTAGGGTCGGTCGCCCTGCCCATTCTCCCTGCACTCGCCTGCTGACCCTGACTTGACCTGAGCCCCTCCTTCTACCAGTGCCTGGCAAAGGGTTTCCGTTTGCTTCCTGGAGGACTGGGGTGGGATGTCTGTGTTTGTGTGTGTGTGTGTGTGTGTGTGCTTGCGCGCGCGCGTGTGCTTCCCTGGCAGCCTGTCTGAAGCCTTGGTCTGGCTCCCTTCTCCTCCTCCTCGTTCTCCTAGTCCTCCTGGTCCTCCTCATCTTCGTCCTCATCCTCGTGCTCCTCCTCAGCGTTGTCGTTGTCGTCGTCTTCCTCCTCCTCCTCCTCCTCCTCCTCTTCCTCCTCCTCCTCGGCCCCCTCCTAGTCCTCCTCGCCCTCCTCGATGGTTTCAAGCAAAGCAGTCTTAGGGTGGGGTTAATCTGCTTTAGGGTGGGGTTAACCTGCTTTAGGGTGGGTTTTAGCCAAAATCCATAGGCAGGAAGGAGTTGCGCTTGGAGTCGGAGTGCTCAGGCAAGAAGTGGAGGGCAACTGCCTGTGTCTTGCACGGAGAGGTTCTCAACCCTCCCTGGAGCCTGGATGGAGGTCCCCTTCAGGGTCCCTTTGGCGAAGGTGGTGGCATGCTCTGCACCTGTGGAGATCCGGGCTGACCTCCTGGCAAGCGAGCAAGCTAGCGAGCAAGCTTGCTGGCGAGCAAGCAAGCGAGCGAGCGAGCGAGCGAGCAGCCAGCAGGCTAGCGGGCTGCGCCCCCGGCCCTCCCCAACCCCACCCCCAATCCCCCCTCTCCCGCTCCCCCTCCCCCATCGGGTGGGCCTGCAATCCCAGGCTGCTGCCAGGCCAGGCGCCAGGGATCAGGGGCTTAGTGGGTGGGGCCGCCGGCGGGAGAGGAGGCAGGTATAAAAGTCCCAGGGACCAAGCCTGGAGGCACTCACTCCATGCTGGAGCTCTCCTCCTGAGCGGTCCTGCTTAGACTCGCCAGTGGCAGGAGAGTCCTGGCAAGGCTACCTTAGCCCGATGGAAGTGGAAGATGGCCGCAGCAGCAATCTGGGGGACAGCACTGGGGCCCTGGCGTCCAGGCGCCCAAGGACTGTTTGGACAGCCGGGCAGCGGGCCGCCCTGCTGACAGCTTTCGCACGCGACCCTTACCCCAGCTTCAGGGTCAGGCAGGACCTGGCCAGGGAAATGGGGCTGCCTGAGTCCCGCATCCGCGTGTGGTTTCAGAACCGCAGAAACCGCACGAGGGAGGTGCCCCGCCGAGGCGCCCAGGGGTCGGCGGCGGCGGCCAGACCAAGCGGGCTAGCTTCCCCGCAGCGACCCAGAGAGCCTGGTGCCAGGGCACGAGCTGGAAGAAGCAGCCCCGAGGAGGGACGCACCAGGCCTCGCACTCGACTCAGCCCGGCACAGTTGATGATCCTGATCCAGGCGTTTGAGGTCGAACCAGAGCCGGGATATGATGCCAGGGTGAAGCTCGCCGAAGAGACCGCTTTGCCTCAGGACACCGTCCACATCTGGTTCCAAAACCGGAGATCGCGACACCCTGGCGGTGGCAGGGGCAGAGTTCCAGGTCAAGGCTCCCTGGCTTCGCAGCCACCACCGCCTATGCAGCCACCGCCGCCACCGCCACAGCCTTCACCTGCGCCCAATGGGGAGCCCAGTGGACCACCTTGCAACCCCAGGGAGAGTGAGCAGCATGCCCACGACGGCCTGTTGCCACCGGCCGCTGCTGCACTTGGCCTGGGCGTCCAGACTCTGAGTCTGCCCTCCCCACCGCCCTCCTCCCCAGTGTCCTCGCCTGCGGCGGCACAGCCCTCCGAGTCTGGACCATACCACGAAGGCGACCCGGAACCCCGCCCGGTCGCCAATCACTATACTGTGGACGATGTCGAGCTCACGCTCGACCACCTGCTGATGCAACTCCAGGCTGACCAGCAGGCCCAGGACACTCTGGATCCCCACGTGCCGTTGGAGGACATCAACCCAACCCTTGAGCTCCCTCTGGACCCACAAGAATACCGGACCCTCCTGCTGGATCTCTTCTAAAAGAGATACAGCAAGGCTTCAATGGACCTCGTGCCCCATTCCATTCAGCACTTTGACCTGTGTTCAAGTTGACTGCACCTGGCACCTGCTACCTATGTTCCCCAGTGGGAGGCCACGGCCGAGAGCCTGGCAGGAGGCTCGGACCACCACCATGTCAGAGCTTCCAAAACCACACACTCTGTCACAAGTTCTGCTCCAGAGCACACTGGAACCTCCCGAAATCTCTTGACTCTGCTTTCAAGACTCAGCTCTGAAGACCTGATACCACAGACCATCCCCTCACACAGTCCACCCTATGCACAGGAAACCAACAACCCAGAAATAAATATTTATTTATTTATTTATTTATTTATTTATTTATTTATTTATTTATTCATTTATTCATTTATTTATTCATTTATTTATTTATTTATTTACTTTGTGTGTGGCAGTGTCCTGGAAATCCTAAGGTACACCTGTCCCGCCCCCAAATCACAGGGATGCACCTGCTTCTGCCTCCCTAGGTCTGGGATGAAATGAATACAAGTGCACCTAGGGCAAGCATTCCACTCATGTTCTCCCCACAGGGACCCTGTAGCTCCTCTGATCTTCACAGTCTCTAGAACCCTGACAGCTGCCATTTGCAGGCCATTCTGGTAGCTTTTGGAAAACAAGCACTTAGGGATCCATCTCTCCCTCTCACTCCTCGGCCACCCCAGTCTCTCTCCACCCTCTCTCCCTCTCTCTGGCCCTCCTCTTTGTGGTGTGCCTCTGAGTCTGAGGATGGGCCTGTTTGCAGGGATCTCTCTGCAGGGTGCTTCTCCACTCCTCTTTACTGTGGAATTTTGCTCCAAGGAACGGTGTGGTGTATTCATTCTCTGGGAGTTTTCCTACTCTCCCAAACTCAGCCAGACTCAGAACGCCAGCGAAAGGATAGGGAATCCCGTCGACAGACAGACAGACGGACAGACGGACAGATAGACGGAGGAGGTGCTTGTTTCTGTGGAGCTCCAATAGGAGGAGGCGGACATATCACCAGAGCCCCTTCTCCACGGAGTCTATCTAAATGCCTACGTGTGGCAATCAACATGGCTTCCTCACAGCTAGGCTCTGAGGACCTGGAAGGCAATCTCATCGGATTAGCGGCCTGCCTGCTCTGAACCCTGGACACCTTCAATGTGAACTGCTAGCTTGGAGATAACTGTGATTATTAGGTCTTAGGATTTTCTTTGGCTTCCCGAGTGCCTCGTGCCATCAGGATGCCACCACTCAAAGCACAAGAGCTCACGCTGCTTTCAGTGGGTTCTCCTAGCCTCCCTGAAGGCTCCAGGCTGGAGAAAAGGAGACTGCCAGGCATGCCTTAGGGTCGGTCGCCCTGCCCATTCTCCCTGCACTCGCCTGCTGACCCTGACTTGACCTGAGCCCCTCCTTCTACCAGTGCCTGGCAAAGGGTTTCCGTTTGCTTCCTGGAGGACTGGGGTGGGATGTCTGTGTTTGTGTGTGTGTGTGTGTGTGTGTGTGTGTGTGTGTGTGTGTGTGTGCTTGCGCGCGCGCGTGTGCTTCCCTGGCAGCCTGTCTGAAGCCTTGGTCTGGCTCCCTTCTCCTCCTCCTCGTTCTCCTAGTCCTCCTGGTCCTCCTCATCTTCGTCCTCATCCTCGTGCTCCTCCTCAGCGTTGTCGTTGTCGTCGTCTTCCTCCTCCTCCTCCTCCTCCTCCTCTTCCTCCTCCTCCTCGGCCCCCTCCTAGTCCTCCTCGCCCTCCTCGATGGTTTCAAGCAAAGCAGTCTTAGGGTGGGGTTAATCTGCTTTAGGGTGGGGTTAACCTGCTTTAGGGTGGGTTTTAGCCAAAATCCATAGGCAGGAAGGAGTTGCGCTTGGAGTCGGAGTGCTCAGGCAAGAAGTGGAGGGCAACTGCCTGTGTCTTGCACGGAGAGGTTCTCAACCCTCCCTGGAGCCTGGATGGAGGTCCCCTTCAGGGTCCCTTTGGCGAAGGTGGTGGCATGCTCTGCACCTGTGGAGATCCGGGCTGACCTCCTGGCAAGCGAGCAAGCTAGCGAGCAAGCTTGCTGGCGAGCAAGCAAGCGAGCGAGCGAGCGAGCGAGCAGCCAGCAGGCTAGCGGGCTGCGCCCCCGGCCCTCCCCAACCCCACCCCCAATCCCCCCTCTCCCGCTCCCCCTCCCCCATCGGGTGGGCCTGCAATCCCAGGCTGCTGCCAGGCCAGGCGCCAGGGATCAGGGGCTTAGTGGGTGGGGCCGCCGGCGGGAGAGGAGGCAGGTATAAAAGTCCCAGGGACCAAGCCTGGAGGCACTCACTCCATGCTGGAGCTCTCCTCCTGAGCGGTCCTGCTTAGACTCGCCAGTGGCAGGAGAGTCCTGGCAAGGCTACCTTAGCCCGATGGAAGTGGAAGATGGCCGCAGCAGCAATCTGGGGGACAGCACTGGGGCCCTGGCGTCCAGGCGCCCAAGGACTGTTTGGACAGCCGGGCAGCGGGCCGCCCTGCTGACAGCTTTCGCACGCGACCCTTACCCCAGCTTCAGGGTCAGGCAGGACCTGGCCAGGGAAATGGGGCTGCCTGAGTCCCGCATCCGCGTGTGGTTTCAGAACCGCAGAAACCGCACGAGGGAGGTGCCCCGCCGAGGCGCCCAGGGGTCGTCGTCGTCGGCGGGACCAAGCGGGCTAGCTTCCCCGCAGCGACCCAGAGAGCCTGGTGCCAGGGCACGAGCTGGAAGAAGCAGCCCCGAGGAGGGACGCACCAGGCCTCGCACTCGACTCAGCCCGGCACAGTTGATGATCCTGATCCAGGCGTTTGAGGTCGAACCAGAGCCGGGATATGATGCCAGGGTGAAGCTCGCCGAAGAGACCGCTTTGCCTCAGGACACCGTCCACATCTGGTTCCAAAACCGGAGATCGCGACACCCTGGCGGTGGCAGGGGCAGAGTTCCAGGTCAAGGCTCCCTGGCTTCGCAGCCACCACCGCCTATGCAGCCACCGCCGCCACCGCCACAGCCTTCACCTGCGCCCAATGGGGAGCCCAGTGGACCACCTTGCAACCCCAGGGAGAGTGAGCAGCATGCCCACGACGGCCTGTTGCCACCGGCCGCTGCTGCACTTGGCCTGGGCGTCCAGACTCTGAGTCTGCCCTCCCCACCGCCCTCCTCCCCAGTGTCCTCGCCTGCGGCGGCACAGCCCTCCGAGTCTGGACCATACCACGAAGGCGACCCGGAACCCCGCCCGGTCGCCAATCACTATACTGTGGACGATGTCGAGCTCACGCTCGACCACCTGCTGATGCAACTCCAGGCTGACCAGCAGGCCCAGGACACTCTGGATCCCCACGTGCCGTTGGAGGACATCAACCCAACCCTTGAGCTCCCTCTGGACCCACAAGAATACCGGACCCTCCTGCTGGATCTCTTCTAAAAGAGATACAGCAAGGCTTCAATGGACCTCGTGCCCCATTCCATTCAGCACTTTGACCTGTGTTCAAGTTGACTGCACCTGGCACCTGCTACCTATGTTCCCCAGTGGGAGGCCACGGCCGAGAGCCTGGCAGGAGGCTCGGACCACCACCATGTCAGAGCTTCCAAAACCACACACTCTGTCACAAGTTCTGCTCCAGAGCACACTGGAACCTCCCGAAATCTCTTGACTCTGCTTTCAAGACTCAGCTCTGAAGACCTGATACCACAGACCATCCCCTCACACAGTCCACCCTATGCACAGGAAACCAACAACCCAGAAATAAATATTTATTTATTTATTTATTTATTTATTTATTTATTTATTCATTTATTCATTTATTCATTTATTTATTCATTCATTTATTTATTTATTTACTTTGTGTGTGGCAGTGTCCTGGAAATCCTAAGGTACACCTGTCCCGCCCCCAAATCACAGGGATGCACCTGCTTCTGCCTCCCTAGGTCTGGGATGAAATGAATACAAGTGCACCTAGGGCAAGCATTCCACTCATGTTCTCCCCACAGGGACCCTGTAGCTCCTCTGATCTTCACAGTCTCTAGAACCCTGACAGCTGCCATTTGCAGGCCATTCTGGTAGCTTTTGGAAAACAAGCACTTAGGGATCCATCTCTCCCTCTCACTCCTCGGCCACCCCAGTCTCTCTCCACCCTCTCTCCCTCTCTCTGGCCCTCCTCTTTGTGGTGTGCCTCTGAGTCTGAGGATGGGCCTGTTTGCAGGGATCTCTCTGCAGGGTGCTTCTCCACTCCTCTTTACTGTGGAATTTTGCTCCAAGGAACGGTGTGGTGTATTCATTCTCTGGGAGTTTTCCTACTCTCCCAAACTCAGCCAGACTCAGAACGCCAGCGAAAGGATAGGGAATCCCGTCGACAGACAGACAGACGGACAGACGGACAGATAGACGGAGGAGGTGCTTGTTTCTGTGGAGCTCCAATAGGAGGAGGCGGACATATCACCAGAGCCCCTTCTCCACGGAGTCTATCTAAATGCCTACGTGTGGCAATCAACATGGCTTCCTCACAGCTAGGCTCTGAGGACCTGGAAGGCAATCTCATCGGATTAGCGGCCTGCCTGCTCTGAACCCTGGACACCTTCAATGTGAACTGCTAGCTTGGAGATAACTGTGATTATTACGTCTTAGGATTTTCTTTGGCTTCCCGAGTGCCTCGTGCCATCAGGATGCCACCACTCAAAGCACAAGAGCTCACGCTGCTTTCAGTGGGTTCTCCTAGCCTCCCTGAAGGCTCCAGGCTGGAGAAAAGGAGACTGCCAGGCATGCCTTAGGGTCGGTCGCCCTGCCCATTCTCCCTGCACTCGCCTGCTGACCCTGACTTGACCTGAGCCCCTCCTTCTACCAGTGCCTGGCAAAGGGTTTCCGTTTGCTTCCTGGAGGACTGGGGTGGGATGTCTGTGTTTGTGTGTGTGTGTGTGTGTGTGTGTGTGTGTGTGTGTGCTTGCGCGCGCGCGTGTGCTTCCCTGGAAGCCTGTCTGAAGCCTTGGTCTGGCTCCCTTCTCCTCCTCCTCGTTCTCCTAGTCCTCCTGGTCCTCCTCATCTTCGTCCTCATCCTCGTGCTCCTCCTCAGCGTTGTCGTCGTCGTCTTCCTCCTCCTCCTCCTCCTCCTCCTCCTCCTCCTCCTCCTCCTCCTCGGCCCCCTCCTAGTCCTCCTCACCCTCCTGGATGGTTTCAAGCAAAGCAGTCTTAGGGTGGGGTTAATCTGCTTTAGGGTGGGGTTAACCTGCTTTAGGGTGGGTTTTAGCCAAAATCCATAGGCAGGAAGGAGTTGCGCTTGGAGTCGGAGTGCTCAGGCAAGAAGTGGAGGGCAACTGCCTGTGTCTTGCACGGAGAGGTTCTCAACCCTCCCTGGAGCCTGGATGGAGGTCCCCTTCAGGGTACCTTTGGCGAAGGTGGTGGCATGCTCTGCACCTGTGGAGATCCGGGCTGACCTCCTGGCAAGCAAGCGAGCTAGCGAGCAAGCTTGCTGGCAAGCAAGCAAGCGAGCGAGCGAGCTAGCAGCCAGCAGGCTAGCGGGCTGCGCCCCCGGCCCTCCCCAACCCCACCCCCAACCCCCCCTCTCCCCCTCCCCCTCCCCCATCGGGGGGGCCTGCAATCCCAGGCTGCTGCCAGGCCAGGCGCCAGGGATCAAGGGCTTAGTGGGCGGGGCCGCCGGCGGGAGAGGAGGCAGGTATAAAAGTCCCAGGGACCAAGCCTGGAGGCACTCACTCCATGCTGGAGCTCTCCTCCTGAGCGGTCCTGCTTAGACTCGCCAGTGGCAGGAGAGTCCTGGCAAGGCTACCTTAGCCCGATGGAAGTGGAAGATGGCCGCAGCAGCAATCTGGGGGACAGCACTGGGGCCCTGGCGTCCAGGCGCCCAAGGACTGTTTGGACAGCCGGGCAGCGGGCCGCCCTGCTGACAGCTTTCGCACGCGACCCTTACCCCAGCTTCAGGGTCAGGCAGGACCTGGCCAGGGAAATGGGGCTGCCTGAGTCCCGCATCCGCGTATGGTTTCAGAACCGCAGAAACCGCACGAGGGAGGTGCCCCGCCGAGGCGCCCAGGGGTCGGCGGCGGCGGCGGCGGGACCAAGCAGGCTAGCTTCCCCGCAGCGACCCAGAGAGCCTGGTGCCAGGGCACGAGCTGGAAGAAGCAGCCCCGAGGAGGGACGCACCAGGCCTCGCACTCGACTCAGCCCGGCACAGTTGATGATCCTGATCCAGGCGTTTGAGGTCGAACCAGAGCCGGGATATGATGCCAGGGTGAAGCTCGCCGAAGAGACCGCTTTGCCTCAGGACACCGTCCACATCTGGTTCCAAAACCGGAGATCGCGACACCCTGGCGGTGGCAGGGGCAGAGTTCCAGGTCAAGGCTCCCTGGCTTCGCAGCCACCACCGCCTATGCAGCCACCGCCGCCACCGCCACAGCCTTCACCTGCGCCCAATGGGGAGCCCAGTGGACCACCTTGCAACCCCAGGGAGAGTGAGCAGCATGCCCACGACGGCCTGTTGCCACCGGCCGCTGCTGCACTTGGCCTGGGCGTCCAGACTCTGAGTCTGCCCTCCCCACCGCCCTCCTCCCCAGTGTCCTCGCCTGCGGCGGCACAGCCCTCCGAGTCTGGACCATACCACGAAGGCGACCCGGAACCCCGCCCGGTCGCCAATCACTATACTGTGGACGATGTCGAGCTCACGCTCGACCACCTGCTGATGCAACTCCAGGCTGACCAGCAGGCCCAGGACACTCTGGATCCCCACGTGCCGTTGGAGGACATCAACCCAACCCTTGAGCTCCCTCTGGACCCACAAGAATACCGGACCCTCCTGCTGGATCTCTTCTAAAAGAGATACAGCAAGGCTTCAATGGACCTCGTGCCCCATTCCATTCAGCACTTTGACCTGTGTTCAAGTTGACTGCACCTGGCACCTGCTACCTATGTTCCCCAGTGGGAGGCCACGGCCGAGAGCCTGGCAGGAGGCTCGGACCACCACCATGTCAGAGCTTCCAAAACCACACACTCTGTCACAAGTTCTGCTCCAGAGCACACTGGAACCTCCCGAAATCTCTTGACTCTGCTTTCAAGACTCAGCTCTGAAGACCTGATACCACAGACCATCCCCTCACACAGTCCACCCTATGCACAGGAAACCAACAACCCAGAAATAAATATTTATTTATTTATTTATTTATTTATTTATTTATTTATTCATTTATTCATTTATTTATTCATTTATTTATTTATTTATTTACTTTGTGTGTGGCAGTGTCCTGGAAATCCTAAGGTACACCTGTCCCGCCCCCAAATCACAGGGATGCACCTGCTTCTGCCTCCCTAGGTCTGGGATGAAATGAATACAAGTGCACCTAGGGCAAGCATTCCACTCATGTTCTCCCCACAGGGACCCTGTAGCTCCTCTGATCTTCACAGTCTCTAGAACCCTGACAGCTGCCATTTGCAGGCCATTCTGGTAGCTTTTGGAAAACAAGCACTTAGGGATCCATCTCTCCCTCTCACTCCTCGGCCACCCCAGTCTCTCTCCACCCTCTCTCCCTCTCTCTGGCCCTCCTCTTTGTGGTGTGCCTCTGAGTCTGAGGATGGGCCTGTTTGCAGGGATCTCTCTGCAGGGTGCTTCTCCACTCCTCTTTACTGTGGAATTTTGCTCCAAGGAACGGTGTGGTGTATTCATTCTCTGGGAGTTTTCCTACTCTCCCAAACTCAGCCAGACTCAGAACGCCAGCGAAAGGATAGGGAATCCCGTCGACAGACAGACAGACGGACAGACGGACAGATAGACGGAGGAGGTGCTTGTTTCTGTGGAGCTCCAATAGGAGGAGGCGGACATATCACCAGAGCCCCTTCTCCACGGAGTCTATCTAAATGCCTACGTGTGGCAATCAACATGGCTTCCTCACAGCTAGGCTCTGAGGACCTGGAAGGCAATCTCATCGGATTAGCGGCCTGCCTGCTCTGAACCCTGGACACCTTCAATGTGAACTGCTAGCTTGGAGATAACTGTGATTATTAGGTCTTAGGATTTTCTTTGGCTTCCCGAGTGCCTCGTGCCATCAGGATGCCACCACTCAAAGCACAAGAGCTCACGCTGCTTTCAGTGGGTTCTCCTAGCCTCCCTGAAGGCTCCAGGCTGGAGAAAAGGAGACTGCCAGGCATGCCTTAGGGTCGGTCGCCCTGCCCATTCTCCCTGCACTCGCCTGCTGACCCTGACTTGACCTGAGCCCCTCCTTCTACCAGTGCCTGGCAAAGGGTTTCCGTTTGCTTCCTGGAGGACTGGGGTGGGATGTCTGTGTTTGTGTGTGTGTGTGTGTGTGTGTGTGTGTGTGTGTGTGTGTGTGTGCTTGCGCGCGCGCGTGTGCTTCCCTGGAAGCCTGTCTGAAGCCTTGGTCTGGCTCCCTTCTCCTCCTCCTCGTTCTCCTAGTCCTCCTGGTCCTCCTCATCTTCGTCCTCATCCTCGTGCTCCTCCTCAGCGTTGTCGTCGTCGTCTTCCTCCTCCTCCTCCTCCTCCTCCTCCTCCTCCTCCTCCTCCTCGGCCCCCTCCTAGTCCTCCTCACCCTCCTGGATGGTTTCAAGCAAAGCAGTCTTAGGGTGGGGTTAATCTGCTTTAGGGTGGGGTTAACCTGCTTTAGGGTGGGTTTTAGCCAAAATCCATAGGCAGGAAGGAGTTGCGCTTGGAGTCGGAGTGCTCAGGCAAGAAGTGGAGGGCAACTGCCTGTGTCTTGCACGGAGAGGTTCTCAACCCTCCCTGGAGCCTGGATGGAGGTCCCCTTCAGGGTACCTTTGGCGAAGGTGGTGGCATGCTCTGCACCTGTGGAGATCCGGGCTGACCTCCTGGCAAGCAAGCGAGCTAGCGAGCAAGCTTGCTGGCAAGCAAGCAAGCGAGCGAGCGAGCTAGCAGCCAGCAGGCTAGCGGGCTGCGCCCCCGGCCCTCCCCAACCCCACCCCCAACCCCCCCTCTCCCCCTCCCCCTCCCCCATCGGGGGGGCCTGCAATCCCAGGCTGCTGCCAGGCCAGGCGCCAGGGATCAAGGGCTTAGTGGGCGGGGCCGCCGGCGGGAGAGGAGGCAGGTATAAAAGTCCCAGGGACCAAGCCTGGAGGCACTCACTCCATGCTGGAGCTCTCCTCCTGAGCGGTCCTGCTTAGACTCGCCAGTGGCAGGAGAGTCCTGGCAAGGCTACCTTAGCCCGATGGAAGTGGAAGATGGCCGCAGCAGCAATCTGGGGGACAGCACTGGGGCCCTGGCGTCCAGGCGCCCAAGGACTGTTTGGACAGCCGGGCAGCGGGCCGCCCTGCTGACAGCTTTCGCACGCGACCCTTACCCCAGCTTCAGGGTCAGGCAGGACCTGGCCAGGGAAATGGGGCTGCCTGAGTCCCGCATCCGCGTATGGTTTCAGAACCGCAGAAACCGCACGAGGGAGGTGCCCCGCCGAGGCGCCCAGGGGTCGGCGGCGGCGGCGGCGGGACCAAGCAGGCTAGCTTCCCCGCAGCGACCCAGAGAGCCTGGTGCCAGGGCACGAGCTGGAAGAAGCAGCCCCGAGGAGGGACGCACCAGGCCTCGCACTCGACTCAGCCCGGCACAGTTGATGATCCTGATCCAGGCGTTTGAGGTCGAACCAGAGCCGGGATATGATGCCAGGGTGAAGCTCGCCGAAGAGACCGCTTTGCCTCAGGACACCGTCCACATCTGGTTCCAAAACCGGAGATCGCGACACCCTGGCGGTGGCAGGGGCAGAGTTCCAGGTCAAGGCTCCCTGGCTTCGCAGCCACCACCGCCTATGCAGCCACCGCCGCCACCGCCACAGCCTTCACCTGCGCCCAATGGGGAGCCCAGTGGACCACCTTGCAACCCCAGGGAGAGTGAGCAGCATGCCCACGACGGCCTGTTGCCACCGGCCGCTGCTGCACTTGGCCTGGGCGTCCAGACTCTGAGTCTGCCCTCCCCACCGCCCTCCTCCCCAGTGTCCTCGCCTGCGGCGGCACAGCCCTCCGAGTCTGGACCATACCACGAAGGCGACCCGGAACCCCGCCCGGTCGCCAATCACTATACTGTGGACGATGTCGAGCTCACGCTCGACCACCTGCTGATGCAACTCCAGGCTGACCAGCAGGCCCAGGACACTCTGGATCCCCACGTGCCGTTGGAGGACATCAACCCAACCCTTGAGCTCCCTCTGGACCCACAAGAATACCGGACCCTCCTGCTGGATCTCTTCTAAAAGAGATACAGCAAGGCTTCAATGGACCTCGTGCCCCATTCCATTCAGCACTTTGACCTGTGTTCAAGTTGACTGCACCTGGCACCTGCTACCTATGTTCCCCAGTGGGAGGCCACGGCCGAGAGCCTGGCAGGAGGCTCGGACCACCACCATGTCAGAGCTTCCAAAACCACACACTCTGTCACAAGTTCTGCTCCAGAGCACACTGGAACCTCCCGAAATCTCTTGACTCTGCTTTCAAGACTCAGCTCTGAAGACCTGATACCACAGACCATCCCCTCACACAGTCCACCCTATGCACAGGAAACCAACAACCCAGAAATAAATATTTATTTATTTATTTATTTATTTATTTATTTATTTATTCATTTATTCATTTATTTATTCATTTATTTATTTATTTATTTACTTTGTGTGTGGCAGTGTCCTGGAAATCCTAAGGTACACCTGTCCCGCCCCCAAATCACAGGGATGCACCTGCTTCTGCCTCCCTAGGTCTGGGATGAAATGAATACAAGTGCACCTAGGGCAAGCATTCCACTCATGTTCTCCCCACAGGGACCCTGTAGCTCCTCTGATCTTCACAGTCTCTAGAACCCTGACAGCTGCCATTTGCAGGCCATTCTGGTAGCTTTTGGAAAACAAGCACTTAGGGATCCATCTCTCCCTCTCACTCCTCGGCCACCCCAGTCTCTCTCCACCCTCTCTCCCTCTCTCTGGCCCTCCTCTTTGTGGTGTGCCTCTGAGTCTGAGGATGGGCCTGTTTGCAGGGATCTCTCTGCAGGGTGCTTCTCCACTCCTCTTTACTGTGGAATTTTGCTCCAAGGAACGGTGTGGTGTATTCATTCTCTGGGAGTTTTCCTACTCTCCCAAACTCAGCCAGACTCAGAACGCCAGCGAAAGGATAGGGAATCCCGTCGACAGACAGACAGACGGACAGACGGACAGATAGACGGAGGAGGTGCTTGTTTCTGTGGAGCTCCAATAGGAGGAGGCGGACATATCACCAGAGCCCCTTCTCCACGGAGTCTATCTAAATGCCTACGTGTGGCAATCAACATGGCTTCCTCACAGCTAGGCTCTGAGGACCTGGAAGGCAATCTCATCGGATTAGCGGCCTGCCTGCTCTGAACCCTGGACACCTTCAATGTGAACTGCTAGCTTGGAGATAACTGTGATTATTAGGTCTTAGGATTTTCTTTGGCTTCCCGAGTGCCTCGTGCCATCAGGATGCCACCACTCAAAGCACAAGAGCTCACGCTGCTTTCAGTGGGTTCTCCTAGCCTCCCTGAAGGCTCCAGGCTGGAGAAAAGGAGACTGCCAGGCATGCCTTAGGGTCGGTCGCCCTGCCCATTCTCCCTGCACTCGCCTGCTGACCCTGACTTGACCTGAGCCCCTCCTTCTACCAGTGCCTGGCAAAGGGTTTCCGTTTGCTTCCTGGAGGACTGGGGTGGGATGTCTGTGTTTGTGTGTGTGTGTGTGTGTGTGTGTGTGTGTGTGTGTGTGTGTGTGTGCTTGCGCGCGCGCGTGTGCTTCCCTGGCAGCCTGTCTGAAGCCTTGGTCTGGCTCCCTTCTCCTCCTCCTCATTCTCCTAGTCCTCCTGGTCCTCCTCATCTTCGTCCTCATCCTCGTGCTCCTCCTCAGCGTTGTCGTCGTCGTCTTCCTCCTCCTCCTCCTCCTCCTCCTCCTCCTCCTCCTCCTCCTCCTCGGCCCCCTCCTAGTCCTCCTCACCCTCCTGGATGGTTTCAAGCAAAGCAGTCTTAGGGTGGGGTTAATCTGCTTTAGGGTGGGGTTAACCTGCTTTAGGGTGGGTTTTAGCCAAAATCCATAGGCAGGAAGGAGTTGCGCTTGGAGTCGGAGTGCTCAGGCAAGAAGTGGAGGGCAACTGCCTGTGTCTTGCACGGAGAGGTTCTCAACCCTCCCTGGAGCCTGGATGGAGGTCCCCTTCAGGGTACCTTTGGCGAAGGTGGTGGCATGCTCTGCACCTGTGGAGATCCGGGCTGACCTCCTGGCAAGCAAGCGAGCTAGCGAGCAAGCTTGCTGGCAAGCAAGCAAGCGAGCGAGCGAGCTAGCAGCCAGCAGGCTAGCGGGCTGCGCCCCCGGCCCTCCCCAACCCCACCCCCAACCCCCCCTCTCCCCCTCCCCCTCCCCCATCGGGGGGGCCTGCAATCCCAGGCTGCTGCCAGGCCAGGCGCCAGGGATCAGGGGCTTAGTGGGCGGGGCCGCCGGCGGGAGAGGAGGCAGGTATAAAAGTCCCAGGGACCAAGCCTGGAGGCACTCACTCCATGCTGGAGCTCTCCTCCTGAGCGGTCCTGCTTAGACTCGCCAGTGGCAGGAGAGTCCTGGCAAGGCTACCTTAGCCCGATGGAAGTGGAAGATGGCCGCAGCAGCAATCTGGGGGACAGCACTGGGGCCCTGGCGTCCAGGCGCCCAAGGACTGTTTGGACAGCCGGGCAGCGGGCCGCCCTGCTGACAGCTTTCGCACGCGACCCTTACCCCAGCTTCAGGGTCAGGCAGGACCTGGCCAGGGAAATGGGGCTGCCTGAGTCCCGCATCCGCGTATGGTTTCAGAACCGCAGAAACCGCACGAGGGAGGTGCCCCGCCGAGGCGCCCAGGGGTCGGCGGCGGCGGCGGCGGGACCAAGCAGGCTAGCTTCCCCGCAGCGACCCAGAGAGCCTGGTGCCAGGGCACGAGCTGGAAGAAGCAGCCCCGAGGAGGGACGCACCAGGCCTCGCACTCGACTCAGCCCGGCACAGTTGATGATCCTGATCCAGGCGTTTGAGGTCGAACCAGAGCCGGGATATGATGCCAGGGTGAAGCTCGCCGAAGAGACCGCTTTGCCTCAGGACACCGTCCACATCTGGTTCCAAAACCGGAGATCGCGACACCCTGGCGGTGGCAGGGGCAGAGTTCCAGGTCAAGGCTCCCTGGCTTCGCAGCCACCACCGCCTATGCAGCCACCGCCGCCACCGCCACAGCCTTCACCTGCGCCCAATGGGGAGCCCAGTGGACCACCTTGCAACCCCAGGGAGAGTGAGCAGCATGCCCACGACGGCCTGTTGCCACCGGCCGCTGCTGCACTTGGCCTGGGCGTCCAGACTCTGAGTCTGCCCTCCCCACCGCCCTCCTCCCCAGTGTCCTCGCCTGCGGCGGCACAGCCCTCCGAGTCTGGACCATACCACGAAGGCGACCCGGAACCCCGCCCGGTCGCCAATCACTATACTGTGGACGATGTCGAGCTCACGCTCGACCACCTGCTGATGCAACTCCAGGCTGACCAGCAGGCCCAGGACACTCTGGATCCCCACGTGCCGTTGGAGGACATCAACCCAACCCTTGAGCTCCCTCTGGACCCACAAGAATACCGGACCCTCCTGCTGGATCTCTTCTAAAAGAGATACAGCAAGGCTTCAATGGACCTCGTGCCCCATTCCATTCAGCACTTTGACCTGTGTTCAAGTTGACTGCACCTGGCACCTGCTACCTATGTTCCCCAGTGGGAGGCCACGGCCGAGAGCCTGGCAGGAGGCTCGGACCACCACCATGTCAGAGCTTCCAAAACCACACACTCTGTCACAAGTTCTGCTCCAGAGCACACTGGAACCTCCCGAAATCTCTTGACTCTGCTTTCAAGACTCAGCTCTGAAGACCTGATACCACAGACCATCCCCTCACACAGTCCACCCTATGCACAGGAAACCAACAACCCAGAAATAAATAAATATTTATTTATTTATTTATTTATTTATTTATTCATTTATTCATTTATTCATTTATTTATTCATTTATTTATTTATTTATTTATTTACTTTGTGTGTGGCAGTGTCCTGGAAATCCTAAGGTACACCTGTCCCGCCCCCAAATCACAGGGATGCACCTGCTTCTGCCTCCCTAGGTCTGGGATGAAATGAATACAAGTGCACCTAGGGCAAGCATTCCACTCATGTTCTCCCCACAGGGACCCAGTAGCTCCTCTGATCTTCACAGTCTCTAGAACCCTGACAGCTGCCATTTGCAGGCCATTCTGGTAGCTTTTGGAAAACAAGCACTTAGGGATCCATCTCTCCCTCTCACTCCTCGGCCACCCCAGTCTCTCTCCACCCTCTCTCCCTCTCTCTGGCCCTCCTCTTTGTGGTGTGCCTCTGAGTCTGAGGATGGGCCTGTTTGCAGGGATCTCTCTGCAGGGTGCTTCTCCACTCCTCTTTACTGTGGAATTTTGCTCCAAGGAACGGTGTGGTGTATTCATTCTCTGGGAGTTTTCCTACTCTCCCAAACTCAGCCAGACTCAGAACGCCAGCGAAAGGATAGGGAATCCCGTCGACAGACAGACAGACGGACAGACGGACAGATAGACGGAGGAGGTGCTTGTTTCTGTGGAGCTCCAATAGGAGGAGGCGGACATATCACCAGAGCCCCTTCTCCACGGAGTCTATCTAAATGCCTACGTGTGGCAATCAACATGGCTTCCTCACAGCTAGGCTCTGAGGACCTGGAAGGCAATCTCATCGGATTAGCGGCCTGCCTGCTCTGAACCCTGGACACCTTCAATGTGAACTGCTAGCTTGGAGATAACTGTGATTATTAGGTCTTAGGATTTTCTTTGGCTTCCCGAGTGCCTCGTGCCATCAGGATGCCACCACTCAAAGCACAAGAGCTCACGCTGCTTTCAGTGGGTTCTCCTAGCCTCCCTGAAGGCTCCAGGCTGGAGAAAAGGAGACTGCCAGGCATGCCTTAGGGTCGGTCGCCCTGCCCATTCTCCCTGCACTCGCCTGCTGACCCTGACTTGACCTGAGCCCCTCCTTCTACCAGTGCCTGGCAAAGGGTTTCCCTTTGCTTCCTGGAGGACTGGGGTGGGATGTCTGTGTTTGTGTGTGTGTGTGTGTGTGTGTGTGTGTGTGTGTGTGTGTGTGCTTGCGCGCGCGCGTGTGCTTCCCTGGCAGCCTGTCTGAAGCCTTGGTCTGGCTCCCTTCTCCTCCTCCTCGTTCTCCTAGTCCTCCTGGTCCTCCTCATCTTCGTCCTCATCCTCGTGCTCCTCCTCAGCGTTGTCGTCGTCGTCGTCTTCCTCCTCCTCCTCCTCCTCCTCCTCTTCCTCCTCCTCCTCGGCCCCCTCCTAGTCCTCCTCGCCCTCCTCGATGGTTTCAAGCAAAGCAGTCTTAGGGTGGGGTTAATCTGCTTTAGGGTGGGGTTAACCTGCTTTAGGGTGGGTTTTAGCCAAAATCCATAGGCAGGAAGGAGTTGCGCTTGGAGTCGGAGTGCTCAGGCAAGAAGTGGAGGGCAACTGCCTGTGTCTTGCACGGAGAGGTTCTCAACCCTCCCTGGAGCCTGGATGGAGGTCCCCTTCAGGGTCCCTTTGGCGAAGGTGGTGGCATGCTCTGCACCTGTGGAGATCCGGGCTGACCTCCTGGCAAGCGAGCAAGCTAGCGAGCAAGCTTGCTGGCGAGCAAGCAAGCGAGCGAGCGAGCGAGCGAGCAGCCAGCAGGCTAGCGGGCTGCGCCCCCGGCCCTCCCCAACCCCACCCCCAATCCCCCCTCTCCCGCTCCCCCTCCCCCATCGGGTGGGCCTGCAATCCCAGGCTGCTGCCAGGCCAGGCGCCAGGGATCAGGGGCTTAGTGGGTGGGGCCGCCGGCGGGAGAGGAGGCAGGTATAAAAGTCCCGGGGAGCACGCCTGGAGGCACTCACTCCATGCTGGAGCTCTCCTCCTGAGCGGTCCTGCTTAGACTCGCCAGTGGCAGGAGAGTCCTGGCAAGGCTACCTTAGCCCGATGGAAGTGGAAGATGGCCGCAGCAGCAATCTGGGGGACAGCACTGGGGCCCTGGCGTCCAGGCGCCCAAGGACTGTTTGGACAGCCGGGCAGCGGGCCGCCCTGCTGACAGCTTTCGCACGCGACCCTTACCCCAGCTTCAGGGTCAGGCAGGACCTGGCCAGGGAAATGGGGCTGCCTGAGTCCCGCATCCGCGTGTGGTTTCAGAACCGCAGAAACCGCACGAGGGAGGTGCCCCGCCGAGGCGCCCAGGGGTCGGCGGCGGCGGCCGGACCAAGCGGGCTAGCTTCCCCGCAGCGACCCAGAGAGCCTGGTGCCAGGGCACGAGCTGGAAGAAGCAGCCCCGAGGAGGGACGCACCAGGCCTCGCACTCGACTCAGCCCGGCACAGTTGATGATCCTGATCCAGGCGTTTGAGGTCGAACCAGAGCCGGGATATGATGCCAGGGTGAAGCTCGCCGAAGAGACCGCTTTGCCTCAGGACACCGTCCACATCTGGTTCCAAAACCGGAGATCGCGACACCCTGGCGGTGGCAGGGGCAGAGTTCCAGGTCAAGGCTCCCTGGCTTCGCAGCCACCACCGCCTATGCAGCCACCGCCGCCACCGCCACAGCCTTCACCTGCGCCCAATGGGGAGCCCAGTGGACCACCTTGCAACCCCAGGGAGAGTGAGCAGCATGCCCACGACGGCCTGTTGCCACCGGCCGCTGCTGCACTTGGCCTGGGCGTCCAGACTCTGAGTCTGCCCTCCCCACCGCCCTCCTCCCCAGTGTCCTCGCCTGCGGCGGCACAGCCCTCCGAGTCTGGACCATACCACGAAGGCGACCCGGAACCCCGCCCGGTCGCCAATCACTATACTGTGGACGATGTCGAGCTCACGCTCGACCACCTGCTGATGCAACTCCAGGCTGACCAGCAGGCCCAGGACACTCTGGATCCCCACGTGCCGTTGGAGGACATCAACCCAACCCTTGAGCTCCCTCTGGACCCACAAGAATACCGGACCCTCCTGCTGGATCTCTTCTAAAAGAGATACAGCAAGGCTTCAATGGACCTCGTGCCCCATTCCATTCAGCACTTTGACCTGTGTTCAAGTTGACTGCACCTGGCACCTGCTACCTATGTTCCCCAGTGGGAGGCCACGGCCGAGAGCCTGGCAGGAGGCTCGGACCACCACCATGTCAGAGCTTCCAAAACCACACACTCTGTCACAAGTTCTGCTCCAGAGCACACTGGAACCTCCCGAAATCTCTTGACTCTGCTTTCAAGACTCAGCTCTGAAGACCTGATACCACAGACCATCCCCTCACACAGTCCACCCTATGCACAGGAAACCAACAACCCAGAAATAAATAAATATTTATTTATTTATTTATTTATTTATTTATTTATTTATTTATTTATTTATTTATTTATTTATTCATTTATTTATTTATTCATTTATTCATTTATTCATTTATTTATTCATTCATTTATTTATTTATTTATTTACTTTGTGTGTGGCAGTGTCCTGGAAATTCTAAGGTACACCTGTCCCGCCCCCAAATCACGGGGATGCACCTGCTTCTGCCTCCCTAGGTCTGGGATGTAATGAATACAAGTGCACCTAGGGCAAGCATTCCACTCATGTTCTCCCCACAGGGACCCAGTAGCTCCTGTGATCTTCACAGTCTCTAGAACCCTGACAGCTGCCATTTGCAGGCCATTCTGGTAGCTTTTGGAAAACAAGCACTTAGGGATCCATCTCTCCCTCTCACTCCTCGGCCACCCCAGTCTCTCTCCACCCTCTCTCCCTCTCTCTGGCCCTCCTCTTTGTGGTGTGCCTCTGAGTCTGAGGATGGGCCTGTTTGCAGGGATCTCTCTGCAGGGTGCTTCTCCACTCCTCTTTACTGTGGAATTTTGCTCCAAGGAACGGTGTGGTGTATTCATTCTCTGGGAGTTTTCCTACTCTCCCAAACTCAGCCAGACTCAGAACGCCAGCGAAAGGATAGGGAATCCCGTCGACAGACAGACAGACGGACAGACGGACAGATAGACGGAGGAGGTGCTTGTTTCTGTGGAGCTCCAATAGGAGGAGGCGGACATATCACCAGAGCCCCTTCTCCACGGAGTCTATCTAAATGCCTACGTGTGGCAATCAACATGGCTTCCTCACAGCTAGGCTCTGAGGACCTGGAAGGCAATCTCATCGGATTAGCGGCCTGCCTGCTCTGAACCCTGGACACCTTCAATGTGAACTGCTAGCTTGGAGATAACTGTGATTATTAGGTCTTAGGATTTTCTTTGGCTTCCCGAGTGCCTCGTGCCATCAGGATGCCACCACTCAAAGCACAAGAGCTCACGCTGCTTTCAGTGGGTTCTCCTAGCCTCCCTGAAGGCTCCAGGCTGGAGAAAAGGAGACTGCCAGGCATGCCTTAGGGTCGGTCGCCCTGCCCATTCTCCCTGCACTCGCCTGCTGACCCTGACTTGACCTGAGCCCCTCCTTCTACCAGTGCCTGGCAAAGGGTTTCCGTTTGCTTCCTGGAGGACTGGGGTGGGATGTCTGTGTTTGTGTGTGTGTGTGTGTGTGTGTGTGTGTGTGTGTGTGTGTGTGCTTGCGCGCGCGCGTGTGCTTCCCTGGAAGCCTGTCTGAAGCCTTGGTCTGGCTCCCTTCTCCTCCTCCTCGTTCTCCTAGTCCTCCTGGTCCTCCTCATCTTCGTCCTCATCCTCGTGCTCCTCCTCAGCGTTGTCGTCGTCGTCTTCCTCCTCCTCCTCCTCCTCCTCCTCCTCCTCCTCCTCCTCCTCGGCCCCCTCCTAGTCCTCCTCACCCTCCTGGATGGTTTCAAGCAAAGCAGTCTTAGGGTGGGGTTAATCTGCTTTAGGGTGGGGTTAACCTGCTTTAGGGTGGGTTTTAGCCAAAATCCATAGGCAGGAAGGAGTTGCGCTTGGAGTCGGAGTGCTCAGGCAAGAAGTGGAGGGCAACTGCCTGTGTCTTGCACGGAGAGGTTCTCAACCCTCCCTGGAGCCTGGATGGAGGTCCCCTTCAGGGTACCTTTGGCGAAGGTGGTGGCATGCTCTGCACCTGTGGAGATCCGGGCTGACCTCCTGGCAAGCAAGCGAGCTAGCGAGCAAGCTTGCTGGCAAGCAAGCAAGCGAGCGAGCGAGCTAGCAGCCAGCAGGCTAGCGGGCTGCGCCCCCGGCCCTCCCCAACCCCACCCCCAACCCCCCCTCTCCCCCTCCCCCTCCCCCATCGGGGGGGCCTGCAATCCCAGGCTGCTGCCAGGCCAGGCGCCAGGGATCAAGGGCTTAGTGGGCGGGGCCGCCGGCGGGAGAGGAGGCAGGTATAAAAGTCCCAGGGACCAAGCCTGGAGGCACTCACTCCATGCTGGAGCTCTCCTCCTGAGCGGTCCTGCTTAGACTCGCCAGTGGCAGGAGAGTCCTGGCAAGGCTACCTTAGCCCGATGGAAGTGGAAGATGGCCGCAGCAGCAATCTGGGGGACAGCACTGGGGCCCTGGCGTCCAGGCGCCCAAGGACTGTTTGGACAGCCGGGCAGCGGGCCGCCCTGCTGACAGCTTTCGCACGCGACCCTTACCCCAGCTTCAGGGTCAGGCAGGACCTGGCCAGGGAAATGGGGCTGCCTGAGTCCCGCATCCGCGTATGGTTTCAGAACCGCAGAAACCGCACGAGGGAGGTGCCCCGCCGAGGCGCCCAGGGGTCGGCGGCGGCGGCGGCGGGACCAAGCAGGCTAGCTTCCCCGCAGCGACCCAGAGAGCCTGGTGCCAGGGCACGAGCTGGAAGAAGCAGCCCCGAGGAGGGACGCACCAGGCCTCGCACTCGACTCAGCCCGGCACAGTTGATGATCCTGATCCAGGCGTTTGAGGTCGAACCAGAGCCGGGATATGATGCCAGGGTGAAGCTCGCCGAAGAGACCGCTTTGCCTCAGGACACCGTCCACATCTGGTTCCAAAACCGGAGATCGCGACACCCTGGCGGTGGCAGGGGCAGAGTTCCAGGTCAAGGCTCCCTGGCTTCGCAGCCACCACCGCCTATGCAGCCACCGCCGCCACCGCCACAGCCTTCACCTGCGCCCAATGGGGAGCCCAGTGGACCACCTTGCAACCCCAGGGAGAGTGAGCAGCATGCCCACGACGGCCTGTTGCCACCGGCCGCTGCTGCACTTGGCCTGGGCGTCCAGACTCTGAGTCTGCCCTCCCCACCGCCCTCCTCCCCAGTGTCCTCGCCTGCGGCGGCACAGCCCTCCGAGTCTGGACCATACCACGAAGGCGACCCGGAACCCCGCCCGGTCGCCAATCACTATACTGTGGACGATGTCGAGCTCACGCTCGACCACCTGCTGATGCAACTCCAGGCTGACCAGCAGGCCCAGGACACTCTGGATCCCCACGTGCCGTTGGAGGACATCAACCCAACCCTTGAGCTCCCTCTGGACCCACAAGAATACCGGACCCTCCTGCTGGATCTCTTCTAAAAGAGATACAGCAAGGCTTCAATGGACCTCGTGCCCCATTCCATTCAGCACTTTGACCTGTGTTCAAGTTGACTGCACCTGGCACCTGCTACCTATGTTCCCCAGTGGGAGGCCACGGCCGAGAGCCTGGCAGGAGGCTCGGACCACCACCATGTCAGAGCTTCCAAAACCACACACTCTGTCACAAGTTCTGCTCCAGAGCACACTGGAACCTCCCGAAATCTCTTGACTCTGCTTTCAAGACTCAGCTCTGAAGACCTGATACCACAGACCATCCCCTCACACAGTCCACCCTATGCACAGGAAACCAACAACCCAGAAATAAATATTTATTTATTTATTTATTTATTTATTTATTTATTTATTCATTTATTCATTTATTTATTCATTTATTTATTTATTTATTTACTTTGTGTGTGGCAGTGTCCTGGAAATCCTAAGGTACACCTGTCCCGCCCCCAAATCACAGGGATGCACCTGCTTCTGCCTCCCTAGGTCTGGGATGAAATGAATACAAGTGCACCTAGGGCAAGCATTCCACTCATGTTCTCCCCACAGGGACCCTGTAGCTCCTCTGATCTTCACAGTCTCTAGAACCCTGACAGCTGCCATTTGCAGGCCATTCTGGTAGCTTTTGGAAAACAAGCACTTAGGGATCCATCTCTCCCTCTCACTCCTCGGCCACCCCAGTCTCTCTCCACCCTCTCTCCCTCTCTCTGGCCCTCCTCTTTGTGGTGTGCCTCTGAGTCTGAGGATGGGCCTGTTTGCAGGGATCTCTCTGCAGGGTGCTTCTCCACTCCTCTTTACTGTGGAATTTTGCTCCAAGGAACGGTGTGGTGTATTCATTCTCTGGGAGTTTTCCTACTCTCCCAAACTCAGCCAGACTCAGAACGCCAGCGAAAGGATAGGGAATCCCGTCGACAGACAGACAGACGGACAGACGGACAGATAGACGGAGGAGGTGCTTGTTTCTGTGGAGCTCCAATAGGAGGAGGCGGACATATCACCAGAGCCCCTTCTCCACGGAGTCTATCTAAATGCCTACGTGTGGCAATCAACATGGCTTCCTCACAGCTAGGCTCTGAGGACCTGGAAGGCAATCTCATCGGATTAGCGGCCTGCCTGCTCTGAACCCTGGACACCTTCAATGTGAACTGCTAGCTTGGAGATAACTGTGATTATTAGGTCTTAGGATTTTCTTTGGCTTCCCGAGTGCCTCGTGCCATCAGGATGCCACCACTCAAAGCACAAGAGCTCACGCTGCTTTCAGTGGGTTCTCCTAGCCTCCCTGAAGGCTCCAGGCTGGAGAAAAGGAGACTGCCAGGCATGCCTTAGGGTCGGTCGCCCTGCCCATTCTCCCTGCACTCGCCTGCTGACCCTGACTTGACCTGAGCCCCTCCTTCTACCAGTGCCTGGCAAAGGGTTTCCGTTTGCTTCCTGGAGGACTGGGGTGGGATGTCTGTGTTTGTGTGTGTGTGTGTGTGTGTGTGTGTGTGTGTGTGTGTGTGTGTGCTTGCGCGCGCGCGTGTGCTTCCCTGGCAGCCTGTCTGAAGCCTTGGTCTGGCTCCCTTCTCCTCCTCCTCGTTCTCCTAGTCCTCCTGGTCCTCCTCATCTTCGTCCTCATCCTCGTGCTCCTCCTCAGCGTTGTCGTCGTCGTCTTCCTCCTCCTCCTCCTCCTCCTCCTCCTCCTCCTCCTCCTCCTCCTCGGCCCCCTCCTAGTCCTCCTCACCCTCCTGGATGGTTTCAAGCAAAGCAGTCTTAGGGTGGGGTTAATCTGCTTTAGGGTGGGGTTAACCTGCTTTAGGGTGGGTTTTAGCCAAAATCCATAGGCAGGAAGGAGTTGCGCTTGGAGTCGGAGTGCTCAGGCAAGAAGTGGAGGGCAACTGCCTGTGTCTTGCACGGAGAGGTTCTCAACCCTCCCTGGAGCCTGGATGGAGGTCCCCTTCAGGGTACCTTTGGCGAAGGTGGTGGCATGCTCTGCACCTGTGGAGATCCGGGCTGACCTCCTGGCAAGCAAGCGAGCTAGCGAGCAAGCTTGCTGGCAAGCAAGCAAGCGAGCGAGCGAGCTAGCAGCCAGCAGGCTAGCGGGCTGCGCCCCCGGCCCTCCCCAACCCCACCCCCAACCCCCCCTCTCCCCCTCCCCCTCCCCCATCGGGGGGGCCTGCAATCCCAGGCTGCTGCCAGGCCAGGCGCCAGGGATCAGGGGCTTAGTGGGCGGGGCCGCCGGCGGGAGAGGAGGCAGGTATAAAAGTCCCAGGGACCAAGCCTGGAGGCACTCACTCCATGCTGGAGCTCTCCTCCTGAGCGGTCCTGCTTAGACTCGCCAGTGGCAGGAGAGTCCTGGCAAGGCTACCTTAGCCCGATGGAAGTGGAAGATGGCCGCAGCAGCAATCTGGGGGACAGCACTGGGGCCCTGGCGTCCAGGCGCCCAAGGACTGTTTGGACAGCCGGGCAGCGGGCCGCCCTGCTGACAGCTTTCGCACGCGACCCTTACCCCAGCTTCAGGGTCAGGCAGGACCTGGCCAGGGAAATGGGGCTGCCTGAGTCCCGCATCCGCGTATGGTTTCAGAACCGCACGAGGGAGGTGCCCCGCCGAGGCGCCCAGGGGTCGGCGGCGGCGGCGGCGGGACCAAGCAGGCTAGCTTCCCCGCAGCGACCCAGAGAGCCTGGTGCCAGGGCACGAGCTGGAAGAAGCAGCCCCGAGGAGGGACGCACCAGGCCTCGCACTCGACTCAGCCCGGCACAGTTGATGATCCTGATCCAGGCGTTTGAGGTCGAACCAGAGCCGGGATATGATGCCAGGGTGAAGCTCGCCGAAGAGACCGCTTTGCCTCAGGACACCGTCCACATCTGGTTCCAAAACCGGAGATCGCGACACCCTGGCGGTGGCAGGGGCAGAGTTCCAGGTCAAGGCTCCCTGGCTTCGCAGCCACCACCGCCTATGCAGCCACCGCCGCCACCGCCACAGCCTTCACCTGCGCCCAATGGGGAGCCCAGTGGACCACCTTGCAACCCCAGGGAGAGTGAGCAGCATGCCCACGACGGCCTGTTGCCACCGGCCGCTGCTGCACTTGGCCTGGGCGTCCAGACTCTGAGTCTGCCCTCCCCACCGCCCTCCTCCCCAGTGTCCTCGCCTGCGGCGGCACAGCCCTCCGAGTCTGGACCATACCACGAAGGCGACCCGGAACCCCGCCCGGTCGCCAATCACTATACTGTGGACGATGTCGAGCTCACGCTCGACCACCTGCTGATGCAACTCCAGGCTGACCAGCAGGCCCAGGACACTCTGGATCCCCACGTGCCGTTGGAGGACATCAACCCAACCCTTGAGCTCCCTCTGGACCCACAAGAATACCGGACCCTCCTGCTGGATCTCTTCTAAAAGAGATACAGCAAGGCTTCAATGGACCTCGTGCCCCATTCCATTCAGCACTTTGACCTGTGTTCAAGTTGACTGCACCTGGCACCTGCTACCTATGTTCCCCAGTGGGAGGCCACGGCCGAGAGCCTGGCAGGAGGCTCGGACCACCACCATGTCAGAGCTTCCAAAACCACACACTCTGTCACAAGTTCTGCTCCAGAGCACACTGGAACCTCCCGAAATCTCTTGACTCTGCTTTCAAGACTCAGCTCTGAAGACCTGATACCACAGACCATCCCCTCACACAGTCCACCCTATGCACAGGAAACCAACAACCCAGAAATAAATAAATATTTATTTATTTATTTATTTATTTATTTATTCATTTATTCATTTATTCATTTATTTATTCATTTATTTATTTATTTATTTATTTACTTTGTGTGTGGCAGTGTCCTGGAAATCCTAAGGTACACCTGTCCCGCCCCCAAATCACAGGGATGCACCTGCTTCTGCCTCCCTAGGTCTGGGATGAAATGAATACAAGTGCACCTAGGGCAAGCATTCCACTCATGTTCTCCCCACAGGGACCCAGTAGCTCCTCTGATCTTCACAGTCTCTAGAACCCTGACAGCTGCCATTTGCAGGCCATTCTGGTAGCTTTTGGAAAACAAGCACTTAGGGATCCATCTCTCCCTCTCACTCCTCGGCCACCCCAGTCTCTCTCCACCCTCTCTCCCTCTCTCTGGCCCTCCTCTTTGTGGTGTGCCTCTGAGTCTGAGGATGGGCCTGTTTGCAGGGATCTCTCTGCAGGGTGCTTCTCCACTCCTCTTTACTGTGGAATTTTGCTCCAAGGAACGGTGTGGTGTATTCATTCTCTGGGAGTTTTCCTACTCTCCCAAACTCAGCCAGACTCAGAACGCCAGCGAAAGGATAGGGAATCCCGTCGACAGACAGACAGACGGACAGACGGACAGATAGACGGAGGAGGTGCTTGTTTCTGTGGAGCTCCAATAGGAGGAGGCGGACATATCACCAGAGCCCCTTCTCCACGGAGTCTATCTAAATGCCTACGTGTGGCAATCAACATGGCTTCCTCACAGCTAGGCTCTGAGGACCTGGAAGGCAATCTCATCGGATTAGCGGCCTGCCTGCTCTGAACCCTGGACACCTTCAATGTGAACTGCTAGCTTGGAGATAACTGTGATTATTAGGTCTTAGGATTTTCTTTGGCTTCCCGAGTGCCTCGTGCCATCAGGATGCCACCACTCAAAGCACAAGAGCTCACGCTGCTTTCAGTGGGTTCTCCTAGCCTCCCTGAAGGCTCCAGGCTGGAGAAAAGGAGACTGCCAGGCATGCCTTAGGGTCGGTCGCCCTGCCCATTCTCCCTGCACTCGCCTGCTGACCCTGACTTGACCTGAGCCCCTCCTTCTACCAGTGCCTGGCAAAGGGTTTCCGTTTGCTTCCTGGAGGACTGGGGTGGGATGTCTGTGTTTGTGTGTGTGTGTGTGTGTGTGTGTGTGTGTGTGTGTGTGTGTGCTTGCGCGCGCGCGTGTGCTTCCCTGGCAGCCTGTCTGAAGCCTTGGTCTGGCTCCCTTCTCCTCCTCCTCGTTCTCCTAGTCCTCCTGGTCCTCCTCATCTTCGTCCTCATCCTCGTGCTCCTCCTCAGCGTTGTCGTCGTCGTCTTCCTCCTCCTCCTCCTCCTCCTCCTCCTCCTCCTCCTCCTCGGCCCCCTCCTAGTCCTCCTCACCCTCCTGGATGGTTTCAAGCAAAGCAGTCTTAGGGTGGGGTTAATCTGCTTTAGGGTGGGGTTAACCTGCTTTAGGGTGGGTTTTAGCCAAAATCCATAGGCAGGAAGGAGTTGCGCTTGGAGTCGGAGTGCTCAGGCAAGAAGTGGAGGGCAACTGCCTGTGTCTTGCACAGAGAGGTTCTCAACCCTCCCTGGAGCCTGGATGGAGGTCCCCTTCAGGGTACCTTTGGCGAAGGTGGTGGCATGCTCTGCACCTGTGGAGATCCAGGCTGACCTCCTGGCAAGCAAGCGAGCTAGCGAGCAAGCTTGCTGGCAAGCAAGCAAGCGAGCGAGCGAGCTAGCAGCCAGCAGGCTAGCGGGCTGCGCCCCCGGCCCTCCCCAACCCCACCCCCAACCCCCCCTCTCCCCCTCCCCCTCCCCCATCGGGGGGGCCTGCAATCCCAGGCTGCTGCCAGGCCAGGCGCCAGGGATCAGGGGCTTAGTGGGTGGGGCCGCCGGCGGGAGAGGAGGCAGGTATAAAAGTCCCAGGGACCAAGCCTGGAGGCACTCACTCCATGCTGGAGCTCTCCTCCTGAGCGGTCCTGCTTAGACTCGCCAGTGGCAGGAGAGTCCTGGCAAGGCTACCTTAGCCCGATGGAAGTGGAAGATGGCCGCAGCAGCAATCTGGGGGACAGCACTGGGGCCCTGGCGTCCAGGCGCCCAAGGACTGTTTGGACAGCCGGGCAGCGGGCCGCCCTGCTGACAGCTTTCGCACGCGACCCTTACCCCAGCTTCAGGGTCAGGCAGGACCTGGCCAGGGAAATGGGGCTGCCTGAGTCCCGCATCCGCGTATGGTTTCAGAACCGCAGAAACCGCACGAGGGAGGTGCCCCGCCGAGGCGCCCAGGGGTCGGCGGCGGCGGCGGCGGGACCAAGCAGGCTAGCTTCCCCGCAGCGACCCAGAGAGCCTGGTGCCAGGGCACGAGCTGGAAGAAGCAGCCCCGAGGAGGGACGCACCAGGCCTCGCACTCGACTCAGCCCGGCACAGTTGATGATCCTGATCCAGGCGTTTGAGGTCGAACCAGAGCCGGGATATGATGCCAGGGTGAAGCTCGCCGAAGAGACCGCTTTGCCTCAGGACACCGTCCACATCTGGTTCCAAAACCGGAGATCGCGACACCCTGGCGGTGGCAGGGGCAGAGTTCCAGGTCAAGGCTCCCTGGCTTCGCAGCCACCACCGCCTATGCAGCCACCGCCGCCACCGCCACAGCCTTCACCTGCGCCCAATGGGGAGCCCAGTGGACCACCTTGCAACCCCAGGGAGAGTGAGCAGCATGCCCACGACGGCCTGTTGCCACCGGCCGCTGCTGCACTTGGCCTGGGCGTCCAGACTCTGAGTCTGCCCTCCCCACCGCCCTCCTCCCCAGTGTCCTCGCCTGCGGCGGCACAGCCCTCCGAGTCTGGACCATACCACGAAGGCGACCCGGAACCCCGCCCGGTCGCCAATCACTATACTGTGGACGATGTCGAGCTCACGCTCGACCACCTGCTGATGCAACTCCAGGCTGACCAGCAGGCCCAGGACACTCTGGATCCCCACGTGCCGTTGGAGGACATCAACCCAACCCTTGAGCTCCCTCTGGACCCACAAGAATACCGGACCCTCCTGCTGGATCTCTTCTAAAAGAGATACAGCAAGGCTTCAATGGACCTCGTGCCCCATTCCATTCAGCACTTTGACCTGTGTTCAAGTTGACTGCACCTGGCACCTGCTACCTATGTTCCCCAGTGGGAGGCCACGGCCGAGAGCCTGGCAGGAGGCTCGGACCACCACCATGTCAGAGCTTCCAAAACCACACACTCTGTCACAAGTTCTGCTCCAGAGCACACTGGAACCTCCCGAAATCTCTTGACTCTGCTTTCAAGACTCAGCTCTGAAGACCTGATACCACAGACCATCCCCTCACACAGTCCACCCTATGCACAGGAAACCAACAACCCAGAAATAAATAAATATTTATTTATTTATTTATTTATTTATTTATTCATTTATTCATTTATTCATTTATTTATTCATTTATTTATTTATTTATTTATTTACTTTGTGTGTGGCAGTGTCCTGGAAATCCTAAGGTACACCTGTCCCGCCCCCAAATCACAGGGATGCACCTGCTTCTGCCTCCCTAGGTCTGGGATGAAATGAATACAAGTGCACCTAGGGCAAGCATTCCACTCATGTTCTCCCCACAGGGACCCAGTAGCTCCTCTGATCTTCACAGTCTCTAGAACCCTGACAGCTGCCATTTGCAGGCCATTCTGGTAGCTTTTGGAAAACAAGCACTTAGGGATCCATCTCTCCCTCTCACTCCTCGGCCACCCCAGTCTCTCTCCACCCTCTCTCCCTCTCTCTGGCCCTCCTCTTTGTGGTGTGCCTCTGAGTCTGAGGATGGGCCTGTTTGCAGGGATCTCTCTGCAGGGTGCTTCTCCACTCCTCTTTACTGTGGAATTTTGCTCCAAGGAACGGTGTGGTGTATTCATTCTCTGGGAGTTTTCCTACTCTCCCAAACTCAGCCAGACTCAGAACGCCAGCGAAAGGATAGGGAATCCCGTCGACAGACAGACAGACGGACAGACGGACAGATAGACGGAGGAGGTGCTTGTTTCTGTGGAGCTCCAATAGGAGGAGGCGGACATATCACCAGAGCCCCTTCTCCACGGAGTCTATCTAAATGCCTACGTGTGGCAATCAACATGGCTTCCTCACAGCTAGGCTCTGAGGACCTGGAAGGCAATCTCATCGGATTAGCGGCCTGCCTGCTCTGAACCCTGGACACCTTCAATGTGAACTGCTAGCTTGGAGATAACTGTGATTATTAGGTCTTAGGATTTTCTTTGGCTTCCCGAGTGCCTCGTGCCATCAGGATGCCACCACTCAAAGCACAAGAGCTCACGCTGCTTTCAGTGGGTTCTCCTAGCCTCCCTGAAGGCTCCAGGCTGGAGAAAAGGAGACTGCCAGGCATGCCTTAGGGTCGGTCGCCCTGCCCATTCTCCCTGCACTCGCCTGCTGACCCTGACTTGACCTGAGCCCCTCCTTCTACCAGTGCCTGGCAAAGGGTTTCCGTTTGCTTCCTGGAGGACTGGGGTGGGATGTCTGTGTTTGTGTGTGTGTGTGTGTGTGTGTGTGTGTGTGTGTGTGTGTGTGTGCTTGCGCGCGCGCGTGTGCTTCCCTGGCAGCCTGTCTGAAGCCTTGGTCTGGCTCCCTTCTCCTCCTCCTCGTTCTCCTAGTCCTCCTGGTCCTCCTCATCTTCGTCCTCATCCTCGTGCTCCTCCTCAGCGTTGTCGTCGTCGTCTTCCTCCTCCTCCTCCTCCTCCTCCTCCTCCTCCTCCTCCTCCTCCTCCTCGGCCCCCTCCTAGTCCTCCTCACCCTCCTGGATGGTTTCAAGCAAAGCAGTCTTAGGGTGGGGTTAATCTGCTTTAGGGTGGGGTTAACCTGCTTTAGGGTGGGTTTTAGCCAAAATCCATAGGCAGGAAGGAGTTGCGCTTGGAGTCGGAGTGCTCAGGCAAGAAGTGGAGGGCAACTGCCTGTGTCTTGCACGGAGAGGTTCTCAACCCTCCCTGGAGCCTGGATGGAGGTCCCCTTCAGGGTACCTTTGGCGAAGGTGGTGGCATGCTCTGCACCTGTGGAGATCCGGGCTGACCTCCTGGCAAGCAAGCGAGCTAGCGAGCAAGCTTGCTGGCAAGCAAGCAAGCGAGCGAGCGAGCTAGCAGCCAGCAGGCTAGCGGGCTGCGCCCCCGGCCCTCCCCAACCCCACCCCCAACCCCCCCTCTCCCCCTCCCCCTCCCCCATCGGGGGGGCCTGCAATCCCAGGCTGCTGCCAGGCCAGGCGCCAGGGATCAGGGGCTTAGTGGGCGGGGCCGCCGGCGGGAGAGGAGGCAGGTATAAAAGTCCCAGGGACCAAGCCTGGAGGCACTCACTCCATGCTGGAGCTCTCCTCCTGAGCGGTCCTGCTTAGACTCGCCAGTGGCAGGAGAGTCCTGGCAAGGCTACCTTAGCCCGATGGAAGTGGAAGATGGCCGCAGCAGCAATCTGGGGGACAGCACTGGGGCCCTGGCGTCCAGGCGCCCAAGGACTGTTTGGACAGCCGGGCAGCGGGCCGCCCTGCTGACAGCTTTCGCACGCGACCCTTACCCCAGCTTCAGGGTCAGGCAGGACCTGGCCAGGGAAATGGGGCTGCCTGAGTCCCGCATCCGCGTATGGTTTCAGAACCGCACGAGGGAGGTGCCCCGCCGAGGCGCCCAGGGGTCGGCGGCGGCGGCGGCGGGACCAAGCAGGCTAGCTTCCCCGCAGCGACCCAGAGAGCCTGGTGCCAGGGCACGAGCTGGAAGAAGCAGCCCCGAGGAGGGACGCACCAGGCCTCGCACTCGACTCAGCCCGGCACAGTTGATGATCCTGATCCAGGCGTTTGAGGTCGAACCAGAGCCGGGATATGATGCCAGGGTGAAGCTCGCCGAAGAGACCGCTTTGCCTCAGGACACCGTCCACATCTGGTTCCAAAACCGGAGATCGCGACACCCTGGCGGTGGCAGGGGCAGAGTTCCAGGTCAAGGCTCCCTGGCTTCGCAGCCACCACCGCCTATGCAGCCACCGCCGCCACCGCCACAGCCTTCACCTGCGCCCAATGGGGAGCCCAGTGGACCACCTTGCAACCCCAGGGAGAGTGAGCAGCATGCCCACGACGGCCTGTTGCCACCGGCCGCTGCTGCACTTGGCCTGGGCGTCCAGACTCTGAGTCTGCCCTCCCCACCGCCCTCCTCCCCAGTGTCCTCGCCTGCGGCGGCACAGCCCTCCGAGTCTGGACCATACCACGAAGGCGACCCGGAACCCCGCCCGGTCGCCAATCACTATACTGTGGACGATGTCGAGCTCACGCTCGACCACCTGCTGATGCAACTCCAGGCTGACCAGCAGGCCCAGGACACTCTGGATCCCCACGTGCCGTTGGAGGACATCAACCCAACCCTTGAGCTCCCTCTGGACCCACAAGAATACCGGACCCTCCTGCTGGATCTCTTCTAAAAGAGATACAGCAAGGCTTCAATGGACCTCGTGCCCCATTCCATTCAGCACTTTGACCTGTGTTCAAGTTGACTGCACCTGGCACCTGCTACCTATGTTCCCCAGTGGGAGGCCACGGCCGAGAGCCTGGCAGGAGGCTCGGACCACCACCATGTCAGAGCTTCCAAAACCACACACTCTGTCACAAGTTCTGCTCCAGAGCACACTGGAACCTCCCGAAATCTCTTGACTCTGCTTTCAAGACTCAGCTCTGAAGACCTGATACCACAGACCATCCCCTCACACAGTCCACCCTATGCACAGGAAACCAACAACCCAGAAATAAATAAATATTTATTTATTTATTTATTTATTTATTTATTCATTTATTCATTTATTCATTTATTTATTCATTTATTTATTTATTTATTTATTTACTTTGTGTGTGGCAGTGTCCTGGAAATCCTAAGGTACACCTGTCCCGCCCCCAAATCACAGGGATGCACCTGCTTCTGCCTCCCTAGGTCTGGGATGAAATGAATACAAGTGCACCTAGGGCAAGCATTCCACTCATGTTCTCCCCACAGGGACCCAGTAGCTCCTCTGATCTTCACAGTCTCTAGAACCCTGACAGCTGCCATTTGCAGGCCATTCTGGTAGCTTTTGGAAAACAAGCACTTAGGGATCCATCTCTCCCTCTCACTCCTCGGCCACCCCAGTCTCTCTCCACCCTCTCTCCCTCTCTCTGGCCCTCCTCTTTGTGGTGTGCCTCTGAGTCTGAGGATGGGCCTGTTTGCAGGGATCTCTCTGCAGGGTGCTTCTCCACTCCTCTTTACTGTGGAATTTTGCTCCAAGGAACGGTGTGGTGTATTCATTCTCTGGGAGTTTTCCTACTCTCCCAAACTCAGCCAGACTCAGAACGCCAGCGAAAGGATAGGGAATCCCGTCGACAGACAGACAGACGGACAGACGGACAGATAGACGGAGGAGGTGCTTGTTTCTGTGGAGCTCCAATAGGAGGAGGCGGACATATCACCAGAGCCCCTTCTCCACGGAGTCTATCTAAATGCCTACGTGTGGCAATCAACATGGCTTCCTCACAGCTAGGCTCTGAGGACCTGGAAGGCAATCTCATCGGATTAGCGGCCTGCCTGCTCTGAACCCTGGACACCTTCAATGTGAACTGCTAGCTTGGAGATAACTGTGATTATTAGGTCTTAGGATTTTCTTTGGCTTCCCGAGTGCCTCGTGCCATCAGGATGCCACCACTCAAAGCACAAGAGCTCACGCTGCTTTCAGTGGGTTCTCCTAGCCTCCCTGAAGGCTCCAGGCTGGAGAAAAGGAGACTGCCAGGCATGCCTTAGGGTCGGTCGCCCTGCCCATTCTCCCTGCACTCGCCTGCTGACCCTGACTTGACCTGAGCCCCTCCTTCTACCAGTGCCTGGCAAAGGGTTTCCGTTTGCTTCCTGGAGGACTGGGGTGGGATGTCTGTGTTTGTGTGTGTGTGTGTGTGTGTGTGTGTGTGTGTGTGTGTGTGTGCTTGCGCGCGCGCGTGTGCTTCCCTGGCAGCCTGTCTGAAGCCTTGGTCTGGCTCCCTTCTCCTCCTCCTCGTTCTCCTAGTCCTCCTGGTCCTCCTCATCTTCGTCCTCATCCTCGTGCTCCTCCTCAGCGTTGTCGTCGTCGTCTTCCTCCTCCTCCTCCTCCTCCTCCTCCTCCTCCTCCTCCTCGGCCCCCTCCTAGTCCTCCTCACCCTCCTGGATGGTTTCAAGCAAAGCAGTCTTAGGGTGGGGTTAATCTGCTTTAGGGTGGGGTTAACCTGCTTTAGGGTGGGTTTTAGCCAAAATCCATAGGCAGGAAGGAGTTGCGCTTGGAGTCGGAGTGCTCAGGCAAGAAGTGGAGGGCAACTGCCTGTGTCTTGCACAGAGAGGTTCTCAACCCTCCCTGGAGCCTGGATGGAGGTCCCCTTCAGGGTACCTTTGGCGAAGGTGGTGGCATGCTCTGCACCTGTGGAGATCCGGGCTGACCTCCTGGCAAGCAAGCGAGCTAGCGAGCAAGCTTGCTGGCAAGCAAGCAAGCGAGCGAGCGAGCTAGCAGCCAGCAGGCTAGCGGGCTGCGCCCCCGGCCCTCCCCAACCCCACCCCCAACCCCCCCTCTCCCCCTCCCCCTCCCCCATCGGGGGGGCCTGCAATCCCAGGCTGCTGCCAGGCCAGGCGCCAGGGATCAGGGGCTTAGTGGGTGGGGCCGCCGGCGGGAGAGGAGGCAGGTATAAAAGTCCCAGGGACCAAGCCTGGAGGCACTCACTCCATGCTGGAGCTCTCCTCCTGAGCGGTCCTGCTTAGACTCGCCAGTGGCAGGAGAGTCCTGGCAAGGCTACCTTAGCCCGATGGAAGTGGAAGATGGCCGCAGCAGCAATCTGGGGGACAGCACTGGGGCCCTGGCGTCCAGGCGCCCAAGGACTGTTTGGACAGCCGGGCAGCGGGCCGCCCTGCTGACAGCTTTCGCACGCGACCCTTACCCCAGCTTCAGGGTCAGGCAGGACCTGGCCAGGGAAATGGGGCTGCCTGAGTCCCGCATCCGCGTATGGTTTCAGAACCGCAGAAACCGCACGAGGGAGGTGCCCCGCCGAGGCGCCCAGGGGTCGGCGGCGGCGGCCGGACCAAGCGGGCTAGCTTCCCCGCAGCGACCCAGAGAGCCTGGTGCCAGGGCACGAGCTGGAAGAAGCAGCCCCGAGGAGGGACGCACCAGGCCTCGCACTCGACTCAGCCCGGCACAGTTGATGATCCTGATCCAGGCGTTTGAGGTCGAACCAGAGCCGGGATATGATGCCAGGGTGAAGCTCGCCGAAGAGACCGCTTTGCCTCAGGACACCGTCCACATCTGGTTCCAAAACCGGAGATCGCGACACCCTGGCGGTGGCAGGGGCAGAGTTCCAGGTCAAGGCTCCCTGGCTTCGCAGCCACCACCGCCTATGCAGCCACCGCCGCCACCGCCACAGCCTTCACCTGCGCCCAATGGGGAGCCCAGTGGACCACCTTGCAACCCCAGGGAGAGTGAGCAGCATGCCCACGACGGCCTGTTGCCACCGGCCGCTGCTGCACTTGGCCTGGGCGTCCAGACTCTGAGTCTGCCCTCCCCACCGCCCTCCTCCCCAGTGTCCTCGCCTGCGGCGGCACAGCCCTCCGAGTCTGGACCATACCACGAAGGCGACCCGGAACCCCGCCCGGTCGCCAATCACTATACTGTGGACGATGTCGAGCTCACGCTCGACCACCTGCTGATGCAACTCCAGGCTGACCAGCAGGCCCAGGACACTCTGGATCCCCACGTGCCGTTGGAGGACATCAACCCAACCCTTGAGCTCCCTCTGGACCCACAAGAATACCGGACCCTCCTGCTGGATCTCTTCTAAAAGAGATACAGCAAGGCTTCAATGGACCTCGTGCCCCATTCCATTCAGCACTTTGACCTGTGTTCAAGTTGACTGCACCTGGCACCTGCTACCTATGTTCCCCAGTGGGAGGCCACGGCCGAGAGCCTGGCAGGAGGCTCGGACCACCACCATGTCAGAGCTTCCAAAACCACACACTCTGTCACAAGTTCTGCTCCAGAGCACACTGGAACCTCCCGAAATCTCTTGACTCTGCTTTCAAGACTCAGCTCTGAAGACCTGATACCACAGACCATCCCCTCACACAGTCCACCCTATGCACAGGAAACCAACAACCCAGAAATAAATAAATATTTATTTATTTATTTATTTATTTATTTATTCATTTATTCATTTATTCATTTATTTATTCATTTATTTATTTATTTATTTATTTACTTTGTGTGTGGCAGTGTCCTGGAAATCCTAAGGTACACCTGTCCCGCCCCCAAATCACAGGGATGCACCTGCTTCTGCCTCCCTAGGTCTGGGATGAAATGAATACAAGTGCACCTAGGGCAAGCATTCCACTCATGTTCTCCCCACAGGGACCCAGTAGCTCCTCTGATCTTCACAGTCTCTAGAACCCTGACAGCTGCCATTTGCAGGCCATTCTGGTAGCTTTTGGAAAACAAGCACTTAGGGATCCATCTCTCCCTCTCACTCCTCGGCCACCCCAGTCTCTCTCCACCCTCTCTCCCTCTCTCTGGCCCTCCTCTTTGTGGTGTGCCTCTGAGTCTGAGGATGGGCCTGTTTGCAGGGATCTCTCTGCAGGGTGCTTCTCCACTCCTCTTTACTGTGGAATTTTGCTCCAAGGAACGGTGTGGTGTATTCATTCTCTGGGAGTTTTCCTACTCTCCCAAACTCAGCCAGACTCAGAACGCCAGCGAAAGGATAGGGAATCCCGTCGACAGACAGACAGACGGACAGACGGACAGATAGACGGAGGAGGTGCTTGTTTCTGTGGAGCTCCAATAGGAGGAGGCGGACATATCACCAGAGCCCCTTCTCCACGGAGTCTATCTAAATGCCTACGTGTGGCAATCAACATGGCTTCCTCACAGCTAGGCTCTGAGGACCTGGAAGGCAATCTCATCGGATTAGCGGCCTGCCTGCTCTGAACCCTGGACACCTTCAATGTGAACTGCTAGCTTGGAGATAACTGTGATTATTAGGTCTTAGGATTTTCTTTGGCTTCCCGAGTGCCTCGTGCCATCAGGATGCCACCACTCAAAGCACAAGAGCTCACGCTGCTTTCAGTGGGTTCTCCTAGCCTCCCTGAAGGCTCCAGGCTGGAGAAAAGGAGACTGCCAGGCATGCCTTAGGGTCGGTCGCCCTGCCCATTCTCCCTGCACTCGCCTGCTGACCCTGACTTGACCTGAGCCCCTCCTTCTACCAGTGCCTGGCAAAGGGTTTCCGTTTGCTTCCTGGAGGACTGGGGTGGGATGTCTGTGTTTGTGTGTGTGTGTGTGTGTGTGTGTGTGTGTGTGTGTGTGTGTGTGCTTGCGCGCGCGCGTGTGCTTCCCTGGCAGCCTGTCTGAAGCCTTGGTCTGGCTCCCTTCTCCTCCTCCTCGTTCTCCTAGTCCTCCTGGTCCTCCTCATCTTCGTCCTCATCCTCGTGCTCCTCCTCAGCGTTGTCGTCGTCGTCGTCTTCCTCCTCCTCCTCCTCCTCCTCCTCTTCCTCCTCCTCCTCGGCCCCCTCCTAGTCCTCCTCGCCCTCCTCGATGGTTTCAAGCAAAGCAGTCTTAGGGTGGGGTTAATCTGCTTTAGGGTGGGGTTAACCTGCTTTAGGGTGGGTTTTAGCCAAAATCCATAGGCAGGAAGGAGTTGCGCTTGGAGTCGGAGTGCTCAGGCAAGAAGTGGAGGGCAACTGCCTGTGTCTTGCACGGAGAGGTTCTCAACCCTCCCTGGAGCCTGGATGGAGGTCCCCTTCAGGGTCCCTTTGGCGAAGGTGGTGGCATGCTCTGCACCTGTGGAGATCCGGGCTGACCTCCTGGCAAGCGAGCAAGCTAGCGAGCAAGCTTGCTGGCGAGCAAGCAAGCGAGCGAGCGAGCGAGCAGCCAGCAGGCTAGCGGGCTGCGCCCCCGGCCCTCCCCAACCCCACCCCCAACCCCCCCTCTCCCCCTCCCCCTCCCCCATCGGGGGGGCCTGCAATCCCAGGCTGCTGCCAGGCCAGGCGCCAGGGATCAGGGGCTTAGTGGGCGGGGCCGCCGGCGGGAGAGGAGGCAGGTATAAAAGTCCCAGGGACCAAGCCTGGAGGCACTCACTCCATGCTGGAGCTCTCCTCCTGAGCGGTCCTGCTTAGACTCGCCAGTGGCAGGAGAGTCCTGGCAAGGCTACCTTAGCCCGATGGAAGTGGAAGATGGCCGCAGCAGCAATCTGGGGGACAGCACTGGGGCCCTGGCGTCCAGGCGCCCAAGGACTGTTTGGACAGCCGGGCAGCGGGCCGCCCTGCTGACAGCTTTCGCACGCGACCCTTACCCCAGCTTCAGGGTCAGGCAGGACCTGGCCAGGGAAATGGGGCTGCCTGAGTCCCGCATCCGCGTGTGGTTTCAGAACCGCAGAAACCGCACGAGGGAGGTGCCCCGCCGAGGCGCCCAGGGGTCGGCGGCGGCGGCCGGACCAAGCGGGCTAGCTTCCCCGCAGCGACCCAGAGAGCCTGGTGCCAGGGCACGAGCTGGAAGAAGCAGCCCCGAGGAGGGACGCACCAGGCCTCGCACTCGACTCAGCCCGGCACAGTTGATGATCCTGATCCAGGCGTTTGAGGTCGAACCAGAGCCGGGATATGATGCCAGGGTGAAGCTCGCCGAAGAGACCGCTTTGCCTCAGGACACCGTCCACATCTGGTTCCAAAACCGGAGATCGCGACACCCTGGCGGTGGCAGGGGCAGAGTTCCAGGTCAAGGCTCCCTGGCTTCGCAGCCACCACCGCCTATGCAGCCACCGCCGCCACCGCCACAGCCTTCACCTGCGCCCAATGGGGAGCCCAGTGGACCACCTTGCAACCCCAGGGAGAGTGAGCAGCATGCCCACGACGGCCTGTTGCCACCGGCCGCTGCTGCACTTGGCCTGGGCGTCCAGACTCTGAGTCTGCCCTCCCCACCGCCCTCCTCCCCAGTGTCCTCGCCTGCGGCGGCACAGCCCTCCGAGTCTGGACCATACCACGAAGGCGACCCGGAACCCCGCCCGGTCGCCAATCACTATACTGTGGACGATGTCGAGCTCACGCTCGACCACCTGCTGATGCAACTCCAGGCTGACCAGCAGGCCCAGGACACTCTGGATCCCCACGTGCCGTTGGAGGACATCAACCCAACCCTTGAGCTCCCTCTGGACCCACAAGAATACCGGACCCTCCTGCTGGATCTCTTCTAAAAGAGATACAGCAAGGCTTCAATGGACCTCGTGCCCCATTCCATTCAGCACTTTGACCTGTGTTCAAGTTGACTGCACCTGGCACCTGCTACCTATGTTCCCCAGTGGGAGGCCACGGCCGAGAGCCTGGCAGGAGGCTCGGACCACCACCATGTCAGAGCTTCCAAAACCACACACTCTGTCACAAGTTCTGCTCCAGAGCACACTGGAACCTCCCGAAATCTCTTGACTCTGCTTTCAAGACTCAGCTCTGAAGACCTGATACCACAGACCATCCCCTCACACAGTCCACCCTATGCACAGGAAACCAACAACCCAGAAATAAATAAATATTTATTTATTTATTTATTTATTTATTTATTTATTTATTTATTCATTTATTTATTTATTCATTTATTCATTTATTCATTTATTTATTCATTCATTTATTTATTTATTTATTTACTTTGTGTGTGGCAGTGTCCTGGAAATCCTAAGGTACACCTGTCCCGCCCCCAAATCACGGGGATGCACCTGCTTCTGCCTCCCTAGGTCTGGGATGTAATGAATACAAGTGCACCTAGGGCAAGCATTCCACTCATGTTCTCCCCACAGGGACCCAGTAGCTCCTGTGATCTTCACAGTCTCTAGAACCCTGACAGCTGCCATTTGCAGGCCATTCTGGTAGCTTTTGGAAAACAAGCACTTAGGGATCCATCTCTCCCTCTCACTCCTCGGCCACCCCAGTCTCTCTCCACCCTCTCTCCCTCTCTCTGGCCCTCCTCTTTGTGGTGTGCCTCTGAGTCTGAGGATGGGCCTGTTTGCAGGGATCTCTCTGCAGGGTGCTTCTCCACTCCTCTTTACTGTGGAATTTTGCTCCAAGGAACGGTGTGGTGTATTCATTCTCTGGGAGTTTTCCTACTCTCCCAAACTCAGCCAGACTCAGAACGCCAGCGAAAGGATAGGGAATCCCGTCGACAGACAGACAGACGGACAGACGGACAGATAGACGGAGGAGGTGCTTGTTTCTGTGGAGCTCCAATAGGAGGAGGCGGACATATCACCAGAGCCCCTTCTCCACGGAGTCTATCTAAATGCCTACGTGTGGCAATCAACATGGCTTCCTCACAGCTAGGCTCTGAGGACCTGGAAGGCAATCTCATCGGATTAGCGGCCTGCCTGCTCTGAACCCTGGACACCTTCAATGTGAACTGCTAGCTTGGAGATAACTGTGATTATTAGGTCTTAGGATTTTCTTTGGCTTCCCGAGTGCCTCGTGCCATCAGGATGCCACCACTCAAAGCACAAGAGCTCACGCTGCTTTCAGTGGGTTCTCCTAGCCTCCCTGAAGGCTCCAGGCTGGAGAAAAGGAGACTGCCAGGCATGCCTTAGGGTCGGTCGCCCTGCCCATTCTCCCTGCACTCGCCTGCTGACCCTGACTTGACCTGAGCCCCTCCTTCTACCAGTGCCTGGCAAAGGGTTTCCGTTTGCTTCCTGGAGGACTGGGGTGGGATGTCTGTGTTTGTGTGTGTGTGTGTGTGTGTGTGTGTGTGTGTGTGTGTGTGTGCTTGCGCGCGCGCGTGTGCTTCCCTGGCAGCCTGTCTGAAGCCTTGGTCTGGCTCCCTTCTCCTCCTCCTCGTTCTCCTAGTCCTCCTGGTCCTCCTCATCTTCGTCCTCATCCTCGTGCTCCTCCTCAGCGTTGTCGTCGTCGTCTTCCTCCTCCTCCTCCTCCTCCTCCTCCTCCTCCTCCTCCTCCTCCTCCTCCTCGGCCCCCTCCTAGTCCTCCTCGCCCTCCTCGATGGTTTCAAGCAAAGCAGTCTTAGGGTGGGGTTAATCTGCTTTAGGGTGGGGTTAACCTGCTTTAGGGTGGGTTTTAGCCAAAATCCATAGGCAGGAAGGAGTTGCGCTTGGAGTCGGAGTGCTCAGGCAAGAAGTGGAGGGCAACTGCCTGTGTCTTGCACGGAGAGGTTCTCAACCCTCCCTGGAGCCTGGATGGAGGTCCCCTTCAGGGTCCCTTTGGCGAAGGTGGTGGCATGCTCTGCACCTGTGGAGATCCGGGCTGACCTCCTGGCAAGCGAGCAAGCTAGCGAGCAAGCTTGCTGGCGAGCAAGCAAGCGAGCGAGCGAGCGAGCGAGCAGCCAGCAGGCTAGCGGGCTGCGCCCCCGGCCCTCCCCAACCCCACCCCCAATCCCCCCTCTCCCCCTCCCCCTCCCCCATCGGGTGGGCCTGCAATCCCAGGCTGCTGCCAGGCCAGGCGCCAGGGATCAGGGGCTTAGTGGGTGGGGCCGCCGGCGGGAGAGGAGGCAGGTATAAAAGTCCCGGGGAGCACGCCTGGAGGCACTCACTCCATGCTGGAGCTCTCCTCCTGAGCGGTCCTGCTTAGACTCGCCAGTGGCAGGAGAGTCCTGGCAAGGCTACCTTAGCCCGATGGAAGTGGAAGATGGCCGCAGCAGCAATCTGGGGGACAGCACTGGGGCCCTGGCGTCCAGGCGCCCAAGGACTGTTTGGACAGCCGGGCAGCGGGCCGCCCTGCTGACAGCTTTCGCACGCGACCCTTACCCCAGCTTCAGGGTCAGGCAGGACCTGGCCAGGGAAATGGGGCTGCCTGAGTCCCGCATCCGCGTGTGGTTTCAGAACCGCAGAAACCGCACGAGGGAGGTGCCCCGCCGAGGCGCCCAGGGGTCGGCGGCGGCGGCCGGACCAAGCGGGCTAGCTTCCCCGCAGCGACCCAGAGAGCCTGGTGCCAGGGCACGAGCTGGAAGAAGCAGCCCCGAGGAGGGACGCACCAGGCCTCGCACTCGACTCAGCCCGGCACAGTTGATGATCCTGATCCAGGCGTTTGAGGTCGAACCAGAGCCGGGATATGATGCCAGGGTGAAGCTCGCCGAAGAGACCGCTTTGCCTCAGGACACCGTCCACATCTGGTTCCAAAACCGGAGATCGCGACACCCTGGCGGTGGCAGGGGCAGAGTTCCAGGTCAAGGCTCCCTGGCTTCGCAGCCACCACCGCCTATGCAGCCACCGCCGCCACCGCCACAGCCTTCACCTGCGCCCAATGGGGAGCCCAGTGGACCACCTTGCAACCCCAGGGAGAGTGAGCAGCATGCCCACGACGGCCTGTTGCCACCGGCCGCTGCTGCACTTGGCCTGGGCGTCCAGACTCTGAGTCTGCCCTCCCCACCGCCCTCCTCCCCAGTGTCCTCGCCTGCGGCGGCACAGCCCTCCGAGTCTGGACCATACCACGAAGGCGACCCGGAACCCCGCCCGGTCGCCAATCACTATACTGTGGACGATGTCGAGCTCACGCTCGACCACCTGCTGATGCAACTCCAGGCTGACCAGCAGGCCCAGGACACTCTGGATCCCCACGTGCCGTTGGAGGACATCAACCCAACCCTTGAGCTCCCTCTGGACCCACAAGAATACCGGACCCTCCTGCTGGATCTCTTCTAAAAGAGATACAGCAAGGCTTCAATGGACCTCGTGCCCCATTCCATTCAGCACTTTGACCTGTGTTCAAGTTGACTGCACCTGGCACCTGCTACCTATGTTCCCCAGTGGGAGGCCACGGCCGAGAGCCTGGCAGGAGGCTCGGACCACCACCATGTCAGAGCTTCCAAAACCACACACTCTGTCACAAGTTCTGCTCCAGAGCACACTGGAACCTCCCGAAATCTCTTGACTCTGCTTTCAAGACTCAGCTCTGAAGACCTGATACCACAGACCATCCCCTCACACAGTCCACCCTATGCACAGGAAACCAACAACCCAGAAATAAATAAATATTTATTTATTTATTTATTTATTTATTTATTTATTTATTTATTTATTTATTCATTTATTTATTTATTCATTTATTCATTTATTCATTTATTTATTCATTCATTTATTTATTTATTTATTTACTTTGTGTGTGGCAGTGTCCTGGAAATCCTAAGGTACACCTGTCCCGCCCCCAAATCACGGGGATGCACCTGCTTCTGCCTCCCTAGGTCTGGGATGTAATGAATACAAGTGCACCTAGGGCAAGCATTCCACTCATGTTCTCCCCACAGGGACCCAGTAGCTCCTGTGATCTTCACAGTCTCTAGAACCCTGACAGCTGCCATTTGCAGGCCATTCTGGTAGCTTTTGGAAAACAAGCACTTAGGGATCCATCTCTCCCTCTCACTCCTCGGCCACCCCAGTCTCTCTCCACCCTCTCTCCCTCTCTCTGGCCCTCCTCTTTGTGGTGTGCCTCTGAGTCTGAGGATGGGCCTGTTTGCAGGGATCTCTCTGCAGGGTGCTTCTCCACTCCTCTTTACTGTGGAATTTTGCTCCAAGGAACGGTGTGGTGTATTCATTCTCTGGGAGTTTTCCTACTCTCCCAAACTCAGCCAGACTCAGAACGCCAGCGAAAGGATAGGGAATCCCGTCGACAGACAGACAGACGGACAGACGGACAGATAGACGGAGGAGGTGCTTGTTTCTGTGGAGCTCCAATAGGAGGAGGCGGACATATCACCAGAGCCCCTTCTCCACGGAGTCTATCTAAATGCCTACGTGTGGCAATCAACATGGCTTCCTCACAGCTAGGCTCTGAGGACCTGGAAGGCAATCTCATCGGATTAGCGGCCTGCCTGCTCTGAACCCTGGACACCTTCAATGTGAACTGCTAGCTTGGAGATAACTGTGATTATTAGGTCTTAGGATTTTCTTTGGCTTCCCGAGTGCCTCGTGCCATCAGGATGCCACCACTCAAAGCACAAGAGCTCACGCTGCTTTCAGTGGGTTCTCCTAGCCTCCCTGAAGGCTCCAGGCTGGAGAAAAGGAGACTGCCAGGCATGCCTTAGGGTCGGTCGCCCTGCCCATTCTCCCTGCACTCGCCTGCTGACCCTGACTTGACCTGAGCCCCTCCTTCTACCAGTGCCTGGCAAAGGGTTTCCGTTTGCTTCCTGGAGGACTGGGGTGGGATGTCTGTGTTTGTGTGTGTGTGTGTGTGTGTGTGTGTGTGTGTGTGTGTGTGTGCTTGCGCGCGCGCGTGTGCTTCCCTGGCAGCCTGTCTGAAGCCTTGGTCTGGCTCCCTTCTCCTCCTCCTCGTTCTCCTAGTCCTCCTGGTCCTCCTCATCTTCGTCCTCATCCTCGTGCTCCTCCTCAGCGTTGTCGTCGTCGTCTTCCTCCTCCTCCTCCTCCTCCTCCTCCTCCTCCTCCTCCTCCTCCTCGGCCCCCTCCTAGTCCTCCTCGCCCTCCTCGATGGTTTCAAGCAAAGCAGTCTTAGGGTGGGGTTAATCTGCTTTAGGGTGGGGTTAACCTGCTTTAGGGTGGGTTTTAGCCAAAATCCATAGGCAGGAAGGAGTTGCGCTTGGAGTCGGAGTGCTCAGGCAAGAAGTGGAGGGCAACTGCCTGTGTCTTGCACGGAGAGGTTCTCAACCCTCCCTGGAGCCTGGATGGAGGTCCCCTTCAGGGTCCCTTTGGCGAAGGTGGTGGCATGCTCTGCACCTGTGGAGATCCGGGCTGACCTCCTGGCAAGCGAGCAAGCTAGCGAGCAAGCTTGCTGGCGAGCAAGCAAGCGAGCGAGCGAGCGAGCGAGCAGCCAGCAGGCTAGCGGGCTGCGCCCCCGGCCCTCCCCAACCCCACCCCCAATCCCCCCTCTCCCCCTCCCCCTCCCCCATCGGGTGGGCCTGCAATCCCAGGCTGCTGCCAGGCCAGGCGCCAGGGATCAGGGGCTTAGTGGGTGGGGCCGCCGGCGGGAGAGGAGGCAGGTATAAAAGTCCCGGGGAGCACGCCTGGAGGCACTCACTCCATGCTGGAGCTCTCCTCCTGAGCGGTCCTGCTTAGACTCGCCAGTGGCAGGAGAGTCCTGGCAAGGCTACCTTAGCCCGATGGAAGTGGAAGATGGCCGCAGCAGCAATCTGGGGGACAGCACTGGGGCCCTGGCGTCCAGGCGCCCAAGGACTGTTTGGACAGCCGGGCAGCGGGCCGCCCTGCTGACAGCTTTCGCACGCGACCCTTACCCCAGCTTCAGGGTCAGGCAGGACCTGGCCAGGGAAATGGGGCTGCCTGAGTCCCGCATCCGCGTGTGGTTTCAGAACCGCAGAAACCGCACGAGGGAGGTGCCCCGCCGAGGCGCCCAGGGGTCGGCGGCGGCGGCCGGACCAAGCGGGCTAGCTTCCCCGCAGCGACCCAGAGAGCCTGGTGCCAGGGCACGAGCTGGAAGAAGCAGCCCCGAGGAGGGACGCACCAGGCCTCGCACTCGACTCAGCCCGGCACAGTTGATGATCCTGATCCAGGCGTTTGAGGTCGAACCAGAGCCGGGATATGATGCCAGGGTGAAGCTCGCCGAAGAGACCGCTTTGCCTCAGGACACCGTCCACATCTGGTTCCAAAACCGGAGATCGCGACACCCTGGCGGTGGCAGGGGCAGAGTTCCAGGTCAAGGCTCCCTGGCTTCGCAGCCACCACCGCCTATGCAGCCACCGCCGCCACCGCCACAGCCTTCACCTGCGCCCAATGGGGAGCCCAGTGGACCACCTTGCAACCCCAGGGAGAGTGAGCAGCATGCCCACGACGGCCTGTTGCCACCGGCCGCTGCTGCACTTGGCCTGGGCGTCCAGACTCTGAGTCTGCCCTCCCCACCGCCCTCCTCCCCAGTGTCCTCGCCTGCGGCGGCACAGCCCTCCGAGTCTGGACCATACCACGAAGGCGACCCGGAACCCCGCCCGGTCGCCAATCACTATACTGTGGACGATGTCGAGCTCACGCTCGACCACCTGCTGATGCAACTCCAGGCTGACCAGCAGGCCCAGGACACTCTGGATCCCCACGTGCCGTTGGAGGACATCAACCCAACCCTTGAGCTCCCTCTGGACCCACAAGAATACCGGACCCTCCTGCTGGATCTCTTCTAAAAGAGATACAGCAAGGCTTCAATGGACCTCGTGCCCCATTCCATTCAGCACTTTGACCTGTGTTCAAGTTGACTGCACCTGGCACCTGCTACCTATGTTCCCCAGTGGGAGGCCACGGCCGAGAGCCTGGCAGGAGGCTCGGACCACCACCATGTCAGAGCTTCCAAAACCACACACTCTGTCACAAGTTCTGCTCCAGAGCACACTGGAACCTCCCGAAATCTCTTGACTCTGCTTTCAAGACTCAGCTCTGAAGACCTGATACCACAGACCATCCCCTCACACAGTCCACCCTATGCACAGGAAACCAACAACCCAGAAATAAATAAATATTTATTTATTTATTTATTTATTTATTTATTTATTTATTTATTTATTTATTTATTCATTTATTTATTTATTCATTTATTCATTTATTCATTTATTTATTCATTCATTTATTTATTTATTTATTTACTTTGTGTGTGGCAGTGTCCTGGAAATCCTAAGGTACACCTGTCCCGCCCCCAAATCACGGGGATGCACCTGCTTCTGCCTCCCTAGGTCTGGGATGTAATGAATACAAGTGCACCTAGGGCAAGCATTCCACTCATGTTCTCCCCACAGGGACCCAGTAGCTCCTGTGATCTTCACAGTCTCTAGAACCCTGACAGCTGCCATTTGCAGGCCATTCTGGTAGCTTTTGGAAAACAAGCACTTAGGGATCCATCTCTCCCTCTCACTCCTCGGCCACCCCAGTCTCTCTCCACCCTCTCTCCCTCTCTCTGGCCCTCCTCTTTGTGGTGTGCCTCTGAGTCTGAGGATGGGCCTGTTTGCAGGGATCTCTCTGCAGGGTGCTTCTCCACTCCTCTTTACTGTGGAATTTTGCTCCAAGGAACGGTGTGGTGTATTCATTCTCTGGGAGTTTTCCTACTCTCCCAAACTCAGCCAGACTCAGAACGCCAGCGAAAGGATAGGGAATCCCGTCGACAGACAGACAGACGGACAGACGGACAGATAGACGGAGGAGGTGCTTGTTTCTGTGGAGCTCCAATAGGAGGAGGCGGACATATCACCAGAGCCCCTTCTCCACGGAGTCTATCTAAATGCCTACGTGTGGCAATCAACATGGCTTCCTCACAGCTAGGCTCTGAGGACCTGGAAGGCAATCTCATCGGATTAGCGGCCTGCCTGCTCTGAACCCTGGACACCTTCAATGTGAACTGCTAGCTTGGAGATAACTGTGATTATTAGGTCTTAGGATTTTCTTTGGCTTCCCGAGTGCCTCGTGCCATCAGGATGCCACCACTCAAAGCACAAGAGCTCACGCTGCTTTCAGTGGGTTCTCCTAGCCTCCCTGAAGGCTCCAGGCTGGAGAAAAGGAGACTGCCAGGCATGCCTTAGGGTCGGTCGCCCTGCCCATTCTCCCTGCACTCGCCTGCTGACCCTGACTTGACCTGAGCCCCTCCTTCTACCAGTGCCTGGCAAAGGGTTTCCGTTTGCTTCCTGGAGGACTGGGGTGGGATGTCTGTGTTTGTGTGTGTGTGTGTGTGTGTGTGTGTGTGTGTGTGTGTGTGTGTGTGCTTGCGCGCGCGCGTGTGCTTCCCTGGCAGCCTGTCTGAAGCCTTGGTCTGGCTCCCTTCTCCTCCTCCTCGTTCTCCTAGTCCTCCTGGTCCTCCTCATCTTCGTCCTCATCCTCGTGCTCCTCCTCAGCGTTGTCGTTGTCGTCGTCTTCCTCCTCCTCCTCCTCCTCCTCCTCCTCTTCCTCCTCCTCCTCGGCCCCCTCCTAGTCCTCCTCGCCCTCCTCGATGGTTTCAAGCAAAGCAGTCTTAGGGTGGGGTTAATCTGCTTTAGGGTGGGGTTAACCTGCTTTAGGGTGGGTTTTAGCCAAAATCCATAGGCAGGAAGGAGTTGCGCTTGGAGTCGGAGTGCTCAGGCAAGAAGTGGAGGGCAACTGCCTGTGTCTTGCACGGAGAGGTTCTCAACCCTCCCTGGAGCCTGGATGGAGGTCCCCTTCAGGGTCCCTTTGGCGAAGGTGGTGGCATGCTCTGCACCTGTGGAGATCCGGGCTGACCTCCTGGCAAGCGAGCAAGCTAGCGAGCAAGCTTGCTGGCGAGCAAGCAAGCGAGCGAGCGAGCGAGCGAGCAGCCAGCAGGCTAGCGGGCTGCGCCCCTGGCCCTCCCCAACCCCACCCCCAATCCCCCCTCTCCCCCTCCCCCTCCCCCATCGGGTGGGCCTGCAATCCCAGGCTGCTGCCAGGCCAGGCGCCAGGGATCAGGGGCTTAGTGGGTGGGGCCGCCGGCGGGAGAGGAGGCAGGTATAAAAGTCCCAGGGACCAAGCCTGGAGGCACTCACTCCATGCTGGAGCTCTCCTCCTGAGCGGTCCTGCTTAGACTCGCCAGTGGCAGGAGAGTCCTGGCAAGGCTACCTTAGCCCGATGGAAGTGGAAGATGGCCGCAGCAGCAATCTGGGGGACAGCACTGGGGCCCTGGCGTCCAGGCGCCCAAGGACTGTTTGGACAGCCGGGCAGCGGGCCGCCCTGCTGACAGCTTTCGCACGCGACCCTTACCCCAGCTTCAGGGTCAGGCAGGACCTGGCCAGGGAAATGGGGCTGCCTGAGTCCCGCATCCGCGTGTGGTTTCAGAACCGCAGAAACCGCACGAGGGAGGTGCCCCGCCGAGGCGCCCAGGGGTCGGCGGCGGCGGCCGGACCAAGCGGGCTAGCTTCCCCGCAGCGACCCAGAGAGCCTGGTGCCAGGGCACGAGCTGGAAGAAGCAGCCCCGAGGAGGGACGCACCAGGCCTCGCACTCGACTCAGCCCGGCACAGTTGATGATCCTGATCCAGGCGTTTGAGGTCGAACCAGAGCCGGGATATGATGCCAGGGTGAAGCTCGCCGAAGAGACCGCTTTGCCTCAGGACACCGTCCACATCTGGTACATTAGTACATTTAGTACAACTCAGTATTGGAAACTAAGTAAAACAGGAGCTTCTCTTCAGTCCAGTACACTGTAATTGCTGGAAACAGACGAGAATGCTATTTGCACTGTGTATGGCCAGAATAGCACGAGAGTGGTATTCTTACCCTGAATTAACACTTGCTGCTAGCACTTGATACTGAAGGTGATTCAACTCCGATTAGGAAGTTTAATTGAAGCCTAGTTTGCCATACAAGAAAAACACTCTGCTTTTGAGAAAAGGGCTTTCTTGCACTCTACTTGTTTCCTATAGGGCCAGTAGAGTGAGCTAGCTGAAAACAAATGAAGTGTGCTTCGTACACAAACAGGGCATACCTAGTTCAACTCAGTATTGTTAACTAAGTAAAACAGGATCTTCTCTTCAGTCCAATACAGTGTACTGACTGGCAACAGACGTAAATGCTATTTGAACTGTGTATGGCCAGAATAGCACAAGTGGTGTTCTTACCCTGAATTAACACTTGATGCTAGCACTTGAAATGAATGTGATTCAACTCTGTTTGGAAGTTTATTTGAACCCTAGTTTGCCATACAAGAAAAACACTCTGCTTTTGAGAAAATGGCATTCTTGCACTCTAATGTGTTTTGTATAAGGCAAGTACAATGAGCTAACTCAAAACAAAGAACTGTGCTTCCTACAAAAACGGGGCATATCTAGGTCCATTCACTTTTGGAATCTAAGTAAAACAGGAGCTTCTCTTAAGTCCTATACACTGTTGTTGCTGCTAACACACGCGAATGCTATTTGCACTGTGTATGGCCAGAATAGCACAAGAGTGGTGTACTTACCCTGAATTAACACTTGCTGCTAGCACTTGATAATGAATGTGATTCAACTCCGTTTAGGAAGGTTAATTGATCCGTACTTTGCCATACAAGAAAGACACTCTGCTTTTGAGAAAAGGGCATTCTTGCACTGTTCTCTGTTTCCTATAGAACCAGTACAGTGAGATACTTCAAAACAAAGAACTGTGCTTCCTACACAAACGTGGAATATCTAGTTCAACTCAGTAATGGAAACTAAGTAAAACAGAATCTTCTCTTCAGTCCAATACACTGTACTTTCTGGGAAAGACGCAAATGCTATTTGTACTGTGTATGGCCAGAATAAGACAAGAGTGGTGTACTAACCTTGAAATAACACTTGCTGCTAGAAATTGAAACTGAATGTGATTCAACTCCGTTAAGAAGTTTAATTGAACCCTAGTTTGCCATACAAGAAAAACACCCTGATTTTCAGAAAAGGGTATTCTTGCACTCTAATGTGTTTTCTATAGGGCCAGTACAGTGAGCTAGGTCAAAACAAAAGAACAGTGCTTCCTACACAAACGGGGTATATCTAGTTCAACTGACTATTGGAAACTAAGTAAAACAGGAGCTTCTCTTCAGTCCAATACACTGTACTTGCTGGGAACAGACGCGAATGCTATTTGCACTGTGTATGGCCAGAATAGCACAAGAGTGGTGTAATTACCCTGAACTAACACTTGTTGCTAGCACTTGAAACTGAGTGTGATTCAACTCCATTTAGGAAGTTTAATTGAACCCTAGATTGCCATACAAGAAAAACACTCTGCCTTTGAGAAAAGGGCATTCTTGCACTCTACTGTGTTTCCTAAGGACCAATACAGTGAGGTAGCTCAAAACCACAGAACTGTGCTTCCTACAGAAACGGGGCATATTTAGTACAACTCAGTATTGGAAACTAAGTAAAACAGGAGCTTCTCTTCAGTCCAGTACACTGTAATTGCTGGAAACAGACGAGAATGCTATTTGCACTGTTTATGGCCAGAATAGCACAACAGTAGTGTACTTACCCTGAATTAACACTTGCTGCTAGCACTTGATACTGAATGTGATTCAACTCCGTTTAGGGAGTTTAATTGATTCCTAGTTTGCCATACAAGAAAACACTCTGCTTTTAAGAAAAGGGAATTCTTGCACTCTACTCTGTTTTCTATAGGGCAAGTACAGTAATCTAGGTCAAAACAAAAGAACTGTGCTTCCTATACAAACGGGGCATATTTAATTCAACTCAGTTTTGGAAACTAAGTAACACAGGAGCTTTTCTTCTGTTCAATACACTGTACTTGCTGTGAATAGGCACGAATGCTCTTTGCACTGTTTATGGCCAGAATAGCACAAGACTGGTGTTCTTACCCTGAATTAACACTTGCTGCTAGCACTTGAAACTGAATGTAATTCAACTCCATTTAGGAAGTTTAATTGAACCCTAGATTGCCATACAAGAAAAACACTCTGCTTATGAGTAAAGGGAATTCTTGAACTCTAATGTGTTTCCTCTAGGGCCAGTACAGTGAGCTAGCTCAGAACAAAAGAACTGTGCTTCCTACACAAACGGGGCATATCTAGTTCAACTCAGTATTGGAAACTAAGTAAAACGAGAGCTTCTCTTCAGTCCAATACACTGTACTTTCTTGGAACACACGCAAATGCTATTTGCACTATGTATGGCCAGAATAGCACATTCGTGGTATACTTACCCTGAATTAACACTTGCTGCTAGCACTGATTCTGAATGTGATTCAACTCCTTTTAGGAAGTTTAATTGATCCCTAGTTTGCCATACAAGAAAACACTCTGCTCTTGAGAAAAGGGCATTCTTGCAGTTTAATTTGTTTCCAATAGTGCCAGTACTGTGAGCTAGCTAAAACCAAAAGAACTGTGCTTTCTACACAAACGGGGCATATCTAGTTCAACTCAGTATTGGAAACTAAGTAAAACAGGAGCTTCTCTTCAGTCCAATACACTGTACTTGCTGGGAACACCCACGAATGCTATTTGCACTGTGTATGGCCAGAATAGCACAAGAGCGGTGTACTTACCCTCAATTAACACTTGCTGCTGGCACATGAAACTGAATGTGATTCAATTCCGTTTAGGAAGTTTAATTGATCCATAGTTTGCCATACAAGAAAAACACTCAGCTTTTGAGAAAAGGGTATTCTTGCAGTTATATGTGTTTCCTATAGGTGAAACAGAGAGCTAGCTCAAAACAAAAGAAATGTGCTTCCTACACAAACGGAGCATATGTAGCTCAACTCAGTATTGGAAACTAAGTGAAACAGGAGCTTCTCTTCAGTCCAATACACTGTACTTGCTGGGAACAGGAGTGAATGCTTTTTGCACTGTGTATGGCCAAATAGCACAAGAGTGGTGTTCTTAACCTGAATTAACACTTGTTGCTAGCACTTGAAACTGAATGTGATTCAACTCCGTTTAGGATTTTATTGAACCCTAGATTGCCATACAAGAAAAACACTCTGCTTTTGAGAAAAGGGCATTCTTGCACTCTACTCTCTTTCATCTAGGGCCAATACAGTGAGCTAGCTCAAAACAAAAGAACTGTGCGTTCCTACAAAAACGGGGCATAACTAGTTCAACTCAGTTTGGACACTAAGTAAAACAGGAGCTTCTCTTCAGTCCAATGCACTGCACATGCTTTGAACAGACATGAATGCTATTTGCACTATGTATGGCCAGAATAGCACATGAGTGGTATTCTTACCCTGATATAACACTTGCTGCTAGCACTTGAAACTGAGTGCGATTCAACTCCGTTTAGGAAGTTTAATTGAACCCTAGATTGTCATACAAGAAAAACCCTCTGCTTTTGAGAAAAGGGCATTCTTGCACTCTGTTGTGTTTCCTATAGGGCCAGTACAGTAAGCTATCTCAAATCAAAGAACTGTGCTTCCTACACAAATGGGGCATATCTAGATCAACTCAATATTTGAAACTAAGTAAAACAGGACCTTCTCTTCAGTCCAATACACTGTACTTGCTGGGAAGAAACGCGAATGCTATTTGAACTGTATATGGCCAGAATAGCACAACATTGGTTTACTTACACTGAATTAACACTTGCTGCTGGCACTTCAAAACTGAATGCGATTCAACTCCATTTAGGAAGTTTAATTGAACCCTAGTTTGCCATACACGAAAAACACTCTGCTTTTGAGAAAAGGGCATTCATGCATTATAATGTGTATTCTTTTTTTTTTTTTTTTTTTTTTTTGATTTTTCGAGACAGGGTTTCTCTGTGTAGCTTTTGCGCCTTTCCTGGAACTCACTTGGTAGCCAAGGCTGGCCTCGAACTCACAGAGATCCGCCTGGCTCTGCCTCCCGAGTGCTGGGATTGAAGGCCTGCGCCACCACCGCCCGGCACTATAATGTGTATTCTATAGGGCCAGTACAGTGAGCTAGCTCAAAACAAATGAACTGTGCTTCCTACACAAACGGGGCATATCTAGTTGAACTCAGTTTTGGAAACTAAGGAAAACAGGAGCTTCTCTTCTGTCAAATACACTGTACTTGCTGGGAAGAGGCACGAATGCTATTGGCACTGTATATGGCCAGAATAGCACAAAAATAGTCTTCTTACCCTGACTTAACACTTGCTGCTAGCACTTGAAACTGGATGTGATTCAACTCCGATCAGCAAGTTTAAATCAACCCTAGTTTGCCATACAAGAAAAACACTCTGCTTTTGAGAAAAGGGCATTGTTGCACTGTACTGTGTTATTTATAGGGCCAGTACAGGGAGGTAGCTCAAAAAAAAAAAAAAGAACTGTGATTCCTACACAAACGGGGCATGTCTAGTTCAACTCAATATTGGGAACTAAGTAAAACAGGAGCTTCTCTCAGTCCAATACACTGTACTTGCTTTGAACAGACGCAGATGCTATTTGCACTGTTTATGGCCAGAATACCACAAGAGTGGTGTTCTTACCCTGAATTAACACTTGCTGTTAGAACTTGAAACTTAATGTGATTCAACTCAATTTAGGATGTGTAATTGAACCCTAGATTGCCATAAAAAAAAAAAAACATTCTGCTTTTGAGAAAAGGGCATCCTTGCACTCTACTGTGTTTCATATAGGACCAATACAGTGAGCTAGCTCAAAACAAAAGATCTGTGCTTCCTACACAAACGGGGCATATCGAGTACAACTCAGTATTGGAAACTAAGTAAAACAGGAGCTTCTCTTCAGTCCAATACACAGTAATTGCTGCGAACAGACGCGGATGCTATTGGCACTGTGTATGACCAGAATAGCACAAGAGTGGTATTCCTACCCTGAATTAACACTTGCTGCTAGAATTTGAAACTGAATGTGATTCAACTCCGATGAGGAAGTTTAATTCATCCCTAGTTTGCCATACAAAAAAAAAAATAACCTCTGCTTTTGATAAAAGGGCATTCTTACACTCTAATCTGTTTCCTCTAGGGCCGGTACAGTGAGCTAGCTCAAAACAAAGAACTTTGCTTCCTACACAAACGGGGCATATCTAGTTCAACTCACTATTGGAAACTAAGTAAAATAGGAGCTTTTCTTCAGTCCAATACACTATACTTGCTGGGAACAGAGACGAATGCTATTTGTACTGTTTATGGCCAGAAAAACACAAGCGTGGTTTACTTACCCTGAATTAACACTTACTGCGTGAATTTGAAAATGAATGTGATTCAACTCCGTTTAGGAAGTTTAATTGATCCCTAGTTTGCCATGCAAGAAAAACACTCTGCTTTTGAGAAAAGGGCATTCTTGCACTCTCCTGTGTTTCCTATAGGGCCAGTAGAGTGAGCTAGCTCAAAACAAAAGACCTGTGCTTCCAACACAAACGGGGAATATCTAGTTCAAATCAGTATTGGAAGCTAAGTAAAACAGGAACTTCTCTTCAATCCAATACACTGTACTTTCTGGGAACATACGCTAATGCTATTTGCACTGCAGATGGCCAGTATGCCACAACAGTTGTGTTCTTACCCTGAATTAACACTTGCTGCTAGCACTTGAAACTGAATGTGATTCAAATCCGATTAGGAAGCTTAATTGATCCCTAGTTTGCCATAATAGAAAAACACTCTGCTTTTGAGAAAATTGTATTCATGCACTATAATGTGTATTCTTTTTTTTTTTTTTTTTTTTTGATTTTTCGAGACAGGGTTTCTCTGTGTAGCTTTTGCGCCTTTCCTGGAACTCACTTGGTAGCCAAGGCTGGCCTCGAACTCACAGAGATCCGCCTGGCTCTGCCTCCCGAGTGCTGGGATTAAAGGCCAGCGACACCACCGCCCGGCACTATAATGTGTATTCTATAGGGCCAGTACAGTGAGCTAGCTCAAAACTAAAGAACTGTGCTTCGTACACAAACGGGGCATATCTAGTTCAACTCAGTTTTGGAAACTAAGGAAAACAGGAGCTTCTCTTCTGTCCAATACACTGTACTTGCTGGGAACAGGCGCGAATGCTATTTGCACTGTTTATGGCCAGAATAGCACAAGAGTGGTGTTCTTTCCCTGAATTAACACTGCTGCTAAAACTTGAAACTGAATGTGATTCAACTCGGTTTAGGAAGTTTAATTGAACCCTAGATTGCCATACAAGAATAACACTCTGCTTTTGAGAAAAGCGCATTCTTGCAGTTTAATGTGTTTCCTATAGGGCCAGTACAGTGAGCTAGCTCAAAACAAAAGAACTGTGCTTCCTACACAAATAGGGCATATCTAGTTCAACTTAGTATTGGAAACTAAGTAAAATACGAGCTTTTCTTCAGTCCAATACACTGTACTTCCTGGGAACAGAGACGAATGCTATTTGCACTGTTTAAGGCGAGATAAACACAAGCGTGGATTACTTACCCTGAATTAACACTTACTGCGAGAACTTGAAACTGAATGTGATTCAACTCCATTTAGGAAGTTTAATTGATCCCTAGTTTGCCATACAAGAAAAAAACTCTGCTTTTGAGAAAAGAGCATTCTTGCACTCTACTGTGTTTACTATAGGGCCAGTAGAGTGAGCTAGCTCAAAAAAAAAGACCTGTGCTTCCAACACAAACGGGAATATCTAGTTCAACTCACTATTGGAAATTAAGTAAAACAGGAACTTCTCTTCAGTCCAATACACTGTACTTTCTGGGATCAGACGCTAATGCTATTTGCATTGCGTATGGCCAGTAAGGCACAACAGTGGTGTTCTTACCCAGAATTAACACTTGATGCTAGCACTTGAATCTGAATGTGATTCAACTCCGTTTAGGAAGCTTAATTGCTCCCTAGTGTGCCATACAATAAAAACACTCTGCTTTTGAGAAAAGGGCATTCTTGCACTCTACTGTGTTTATAATAGGACCAGTACAGTGAGCTAGCTCAAAAAAAAACTGTGCTTCCTACACCAACGGGGACTATCTAGTTCAACTCAGCATTGGAAACAAAGTAAAACAGGAGCTTCTCTTCAGTCCAATACACTGTACTTGCTGGGAACAGGCGTGAATGCTTTTTGCACTGTGTATGGCCAAATAGCACAAGAGTGGTGTTCTTAACCTGAATTAACACTTATTGCTAGCACTTGAAACTGAATGGGATTCAACTCCCTTTAGGATTTTATTGAACCCTAGATTGCCATACAAGAAAAACACTCTGCTTTTGAGAAAAGGGCATTCTTTCACTCTACTCTGTTTCCTCTAGGGCCAGTACAGTGAGCTAGCACAAAACAAAAGAACTGTGCTTCCTACACAAACGGGGCATACCTAGTTCAACTTAGTTATTGAAATTAAGTAAAACAGGAGCTTCTCTTAAATCCAATACACTATACTTGCTGGGAACACACGCGAATGCTATTTGCACAGTATATGGCCAGAATAGCACAAGAGTGGTTTACTTATCCTGAACTAATACTTGATGCTAGCACTTGAAACTGAATGTGATTTAACTCCGTTTAGGAAATTTAAATGATCCGTAGTTTGCCATACAAGAAAAACACTCAGCTTTTGAGAAACGGGCATTCTTGCACTCTAATGTGTTGCCTACAGGGCCAGCACAGTGAGCTAGCTCAAAACAAAAGAACTGTGCTTCCTACACAAACCAGAATAGCACTACAGTAGTGTACTTACCCTGAATTAACACTTGCTGCTAGCACATGATACTGAATGTGATTCAACTCCGTTCAGGGAGTTTAATTGATTCCTATTTTGCCATACAAGAAAAACACTCTGCTTTTGAGAAAAGGGAATTCTTGCACTCTACTCTATTTTCTATAGGGCAAGTACAGTAATCTAGCTCAAAACAAAAGAACTGTGCTTCCTACACAAACGGGGCATATCTAATTCAACTCAGTTTTGGAAACTAAATAAAACAGGGGCTTTTCTTCTGCTCAATACACTGTACTTGCTGGGAACAGGCACGAATGCTCTTTGCACTGTTTATGGCCAGAATAGCACAAGAGGGGTGTTCTTACCCTGAATTAACACTTGCTGTTAGCACTTGAAACTGAATGTGATTCAACTCCGTTTCGGAAGTTTAATTGAACCCTAGATTTCCATACAAGAAAAACACTCTGCTTTTGAGAAAAGGGCATTCTTGCAATTTATTGTGTTTCCTACAAGCCAACAGTGAGGTAGCTCAAAACCAAAGAACTGTGCTTCCTACACAAACGGGGCATATCTAGTACAACTCAGTATTGGAAACTAAGTAAAACAGGAGCTTCTCTTCAGGCCAATACACTGTACGTTCTGGGAACACACACGAATGCAATTTGCACTATGTATGGCCAGAATAGCACATTCGTGGTATACTTACCCTGAATTAACACTTGCTGCTAGCACATGATACTGAATGTGATTCAACTTCGTTTAGGAATTTTAATTGAACCCTAGTTTTCCATACAAGAAAAACACTCTGCTTTTGAGAAAAGGGCATTCTTGCACTCTAATGTGTTTTCTACAGGGCCAGTACAGTGAGCTAGGTCAAAACAAAAGAACTGTGCTTCCTACACAAACGGGGCATATCTAGTTCAACTCAGTTTTGGAAACTAAGGAAAACAGGAGCTTCTCTTCTGTCCAATACACTGTACTTGCTGGGAACAGGCACGAATGCTCTTTGCACTGTGTATGGCCAGAATAGCACAAGAGTGGTGATCTTACCCTGAATTAACACTTGCTGCTAGAACTTGAAACTGAATGTGATTCAACTCCGTTTAGGAAGTTTAATTGATCCCTAGTTTGCCATACAAGAAAAACTCTCTGCTTTTGAGAAAAGGGCATTCTTGCACTCTACTGTGTTTCCTATAGGGCCAGTACAGTGACCTAGCTCAAAACAGAAGAACTGTGCTTCCTACACAAACGGGGCATATCTAGTTCAACTCAGTATTGGAAAATAAGTAAAACAGGAGCTTCTATTCAGTCCAATACACTGTACTTGCTCGGAACAGACGCGAAAGATGTATGCACTGTGTATGCCCAGAATAGCACAACAGTGGTGTACTTACACTGAATTAACACTTGCTGCTAGCACTTGATACTGAATGTGATTCCACTCTGTTTAGGGAGTTTAATTGAAGCCTACTTTGCCATAGAAGAAAAACACACTGCTTTTGAGAAAAGGGGATTCTTGCACTCTACTGTGTTTACTATAATGCCAGTAGAGTGAGCTAGCTCAAAACAAAAGAACTGTGCTTCCTACACAAACGGGGCATATCTAGTTCAATTCACTATTGGAAACTAAGTAAAACAGGAGCTTCTCTTCAGTCCAATACACTGTACTTGCTGGGAATAGACGCGAATTCTATTTGCACTGTGTATGGCCAGAATAGCACAAGAGTGGTGTACTTACCCTGAATTAACACTGGCTGCTAGCACTTGAAACTGAATGTGATTCAACTCCGTTTAGGAAGTTTAATTGATACGTAGTTTGCCATAGAATAAAAACACTCTGCTTTGAGAAAAGGGCATTCTTGCACTCTACTGTGTTTCCTACAGGGACAGTACACTGATCTAGCTCAAAACAAAATAACTGTGCTTCCTACACAAACGGGGCATATCTAATTCAACTCAGTTTTGGAAACTAAGTAAAACAGGAGCTTTTCTTCTGTTCAATACACTGTACTTGCTGGGAACAGGCACGAATGCTATTTGCACTGTGTATGGCCAGAATAGCACAAGACTGGTGTTCTTACCCTGAATTTTCACTTGCTGCTAGCACTTGAAACTTAATGTGATTCAACTCCGTTTTGGAAGTTTAATTGAATCCTAGAATGCCACACAAGGAAAACACTATTCTTTTGAGAAAAGGCATTCTTGCAGTTTAGTGTGTTTCCTAGAGGGCCAACAGTGAGATAGCTCAAAACAAAAGAACTGTGCTTCCTACACAAACGGAGCATATCTAGTTCAACTCAGTATTGGAAACTAAGTAAAACAAGAGCTTCTCTTCAGTCCAATACACTGTACTTTCTGGGAACACATGCAAATGCTATTTGCACTATGTATGGCCAGAATAGCACATTCGTGGTATACTTACACTGAATTAACACTTGCTGCTAGCACTTGATACTGAATGTGATTCAACTCCGTTTAGGAAGTTTAATTCATCCCTAGTTTTCCATACAAGAAAAACACTCTGCTTTTGAGAAAATGGCATTCTTGCAGTTTATTGTGTTTCCAATTGTGCCAGTACAGTGAGCTAGCTAAAACCAAAAGAACTGTGCTTCCTACACAAACGTGGCATATCTAGTTCAACTCAGTATTGGCAACTAAGTAAAACAAGAGTTTCTCTTCACTCCAATACACTGTACTTGCTGGGACAGACGTGAAGTCTATTTGCACTGTGAATGGCCAGAATAGCACAAGAGTGGGATTCTTACCGGAAATAACACTTACTGCTAGAATTTGAAGCTGAATGTGATTAAACTCCGTTTAGGAAGTTTAATTGATCCCTAGTTTGCCATACAAGAAAAAAAAAACTCTACTTTTGAGAAAAGGGCATTCTTGCACTCTACTGTTTTTCATTTAGGGCCAGTACAGTGAGGTAGCTCAAAACAAATGAACTGTGATTCCTACACAAACGGGGCATATCTAGTTCAAATCAGTATTGGAAACTAAGTGAAACAAGAGCTTCTCTTCAGTCCAATACACTGTACTTGCTGGAAACAGACGTGAATGCTATTTGCACTATGTATGTCCAGAATAGCACATGAGTGGTATTCTTACCCTGAATTAACACTTGCTGCTAGCACTTGAAACTGAGTGTGATTCAACTCCGTTTAGGAAGTTAAATTGAACCCTAGTTTGCCATACAAGAAAAACACTCTGCTTTTGAGAAAAGGGCATTCTTGCACTCTACTGTGTTTCCTATAGGGCCAGTACAGTGAGCTGGCTCAAAACAAGGAACTGTGCTTCCTACACAAACGGAGCATATCTAGTTCAACTCAGTTTTGAAAACTATGGAAAACAGGAGCTTCTCTTCTGTCAAATACACTGTACTTGCTGGGAAGAGGCACGAATGCTATTGGCACTGTGTATGGCAAGAATAGCACAAGAATGGTGTTCTTACCCTGACTTAACACTTGCTGCTAGCACTTGAAACTGGATGTGATTCAACTCCGATCAGGAAGTTTATGTAAACCCTAGTTTGCCATACAAGAAGAACACTCTGCTTTTGAGAAAAGGGCATTGTTGCACTCCATTGTGTTATTTATAGGGCCAGTACAGTGAGGTAGCTCAAAAAAAAAAAAAAGAACTGTGATTCCTACACAAACTGGGCATAACTAGTTCAACTCAATATTGGGAACTAAGTAAAACAGGAGCTTCTCTCAGTCCAATACTCTGTACTTGCTGGGAACAGACGCGGATGCTATTTGCACTGTTTATGGCCAGAATAGCACAAGAGTGGTGTTCTTACCCTGAATTAACACTTGCTGGTAGAACTTGAAACTGAATGTGATTCAACTCAATTTAGGATGTTTAATTGAACCCTAGAATGCCATAAAAAAAAAACACTCTGCTTTTGAAAAAAGGGCATCCTTGCACTCTACTGTGGTTCATATAGGACCACTTGCTGCTAGAATTTGAAACTGAATGTGATTCAACTCCGTTGCGGAAGTTTAATTGAACCCTAGTTTGCCACACAAAAAAAAAAAAAAACCTCTACTTTTGATAAAAGGGCATTCTTGCACTATAATCTGTTTCCTATAGGGCCGGTACAGTGAGCTAACTCAAAACAAAGAACTTTGCTTCCTACACAAACGGGGCATATCTAGTTCACTCACTATTGGAAACTAAGTAAAACAGGAACTTCTCTTCAGTCCAATACACTGTACTTGCTGGGATCAGACGTGAATGCTATTTGAACTGTGTATGGCCAGAATAGCACAAGAGTGGTGTACTTACCCTGAATTAACACTTGCTGCTAGCACTTGAAACTGAATGTGATTCAACTCCCTCTAGGAAGTTTAATTAAACCCTAGTTTTCCATACAAGAGAAACACTCTGCTTTTGAGAAATGACATTCTTGCACTCTACTGTGTTTCCTATAGGGCCAGTACAGTGAGCTAGCTCAAAACAAAAGAACTGTGTTTCCTATCAAACGGGGCATATCTAGTTCAACTCAGTATTGGAAACTAAGTAAAACAGGATCTCCTCTTCAGTCCAATACAGTGTAGTTGCTGGGAACAGACGCGTATGTAATTTGCACTGTGTATGACCAGAATAGCACAAGAGTGGTGTTCTTACCCTGAGTTACAACTTGCTGCTAGAACTTGAAACTGAATGTGATTCAACTCTGTTTAGGAAGTTTAATTGAAACCTAGTTTAACATACAAGAAAAACACTCTGCTTTTGAGAAACGCACATTCATGTACTCTACTCTGTTTCCAATAGGGCTAGTACAGTGAGCTAGCTCAAAACAAAAGAACTGTGCTTCCTCCACAAACGGGGCATATCTATTTCAACTCTGTATTGGAAACTAAGTAAAACAGGAGCTTCTATTCAGTCCAATACACTGTACTTGCTCGGAACAGACGCGAAAGATTTATGCACTGTGTATGCCCAGAATAGCACAACAGTGGTGTACTAACACTGAATTAACACTTGCTGATAGCACTTGATACTGAATGTGATTCCACTCTGTTTAGGGAGTTTAATTGAAGCCTACTTTGCCATAGAAGAAGAACACACTGCTTTTGAGAAAAGGGGATTCTTGCACTCTACTGTGTTTACTATAGGGCCAGTAAAGTGAGCTAGCTGAAAACAAAAGAACTGTGCTTCCTACACAAACGGGGCATATCTAGTTCAATTCACTATTGGAAACTAAGTAAAACAGGAGCTTCTCTTCAGTCCAATACACTGTACTTGCTGGGAACACACGCGAATGCTATTTGCACTGTGTATGGCCAGAATAGCACAAGAGTGGTGTACTTACCCTGAATTAACACTGGCTGCTAGCACTTGAAACTGAATGTGATTCAACTCAGTTTAGGAAGTTTAATTGATCCGTAGTTTGTCATAGAAGAAAAACACTCTGCTTTGAGAAAAGGGCATTCTTGCACTCTACTGTGTTTCCTATAGGGACAGTACAGTGATCTAGCTCAAAACAAAATAACTGTGCTTCCTACACAAACGGGGCATATCTAATTCAACTCAGTTTTGGAAACTAAGTAAAACAGGAGCTTTTCTTCTGTTCAATACACTGTACTTGCTTGGAACAGGCACGAATGCTATTTGCACTGTGTATGGCCAGAATAGCACAAGAGTGGTGTTCTTACCCTGAATTAACACTTGCTGCTAGCACTTGAAACTGAATGTGATTCAACTCCGTTTAGGAAGTTTAATTGAACCCTAGAATGCCACACAAGGAAAACACTCTGCTTTTGATAAAAGGGCATTCTTGCAGTTTAGTGTGTTTCCTAGAGGGCCAACAGTGAGATAGCTCAAAACAAAAGAACTGTGCTTCCTACACAAACGGGGCATATCTAGTTCAACTCAGTATTGGAAACTAAGTAAAACAGGAGCATCTCTGCAGTCCAATACACTGTATTTTTTGGGAACACATGCAAATGCTGTTTGCACTATGTATGGCCAGAATAGCACATTCGTGGTATACTTACCCTAAATTAACACTTGCTGCTAGCACTTGATACTGAATGTGATTCAACTCGGTTTAGGATGTTTAATTGATCCGTAGTTTTCCATACAAGAAAAACACTCTGCTTTTGAGAAAATGGCATTCTTGAAGTTTAATGTGTTTCCAATAGTGCCAGTACAGTGAGCTAGCTAAAACCAAAAGAACTGTGCTTCCTACACCAACGTGGCATATCAAGTTCAACTCAGTATTGACAACTAAGTAAAACAAGAGTTTCTCTTCACTCCAATACACTGTACTTGCTGGGACAGACATGAAGTCTATTTGCACTGTGTATGGCCAGAATAGCACAAGAGTGGTGTTCTTAGCCTGAATGAACACTTGCTGCTAGAATTTGAAACTGAATGTGATTAAACTCCGTTGAGGAAGTTTAATTGAACCCTAGTTTGCCATACAAAAAAAAAAAAAAAAAAAAAACCTCTGCTTTTGATAAAAGGGCATTCTTGCACTCTAATCTGTTTCCTATAGGGCCGGTACAGTGAGCTAGCTCAAAACAAAGAACTTTGCTTCCTACACAAACGGGGCATATCTAGTTCAACTCACTATTGGAAACTAAGTAAAACAGGAACTTCTCTTCAGTCCAATACACTGTACTTGCTGGGATCAGACGTGAATGCTATTTGAACTGTGTATGGCCAGAATAGCACAAGAGTGGTGTACTTACCCTGAATTAACACTTGCTGCTAGCACTTGAAACTGAATGTGATTCAACTCCCTTTAGGAAGTTTAATTAAACCCTAGTTTTCCATACAAGAGAAACACTCTGCTTTTGAGAAAAGGGCATTCTTGCACTCTTCTGGGTTTTCTATAGGGCCAGTCAGTGAGCTACCTCAAAACAAAAGAACTGTGCGTCCTACACAAACGCGGTATATCTAGTTCAACTCAGTATTGGAAACTAAGTAAAACAGGAGCTTTTCTTCAGTCCAATACACTGTACTTGCTGGGAACAGACACGAATGCTCTTTGCACTGTTTATGGCCAGAATAGCACAAGTGTGGTATTCTTAACCTGAATTAACACTTGCTGATAGAACATGAAACTGAATGTGATTCAACTCACTTTAGAAATTTTATTTGAACCCTAGTTTGCCATACAAGAAAAACAGTCTGCTTTTTAGAAAATGGCATTCTTGCACTCTACACTGTTTCCTATAGTAGCAGTACAGTGAGCTAGGTCAAAACAAAAGAACTGTGTTTCCTATCAAACGGGGCATATCTAGTTCAACTCAGTATTGGAAACTAAGTAAAACAGGATCTCCTCTTCAGTCCAATACAGTGTAGTTGCTAGGAACAGACGCGAATATAATTTGCACTGTGTTTGACCAGAATACCACAAGAGTGGTGTTCTTATCCATTGTTACAACTTTCTGCTATAACTTGAAACTGAATGTGATTCAACTCTGTTTAGGAAGTTTAATTGAAACCTAGTTTAACACACAAGAAAAACACTCAGCTTTTGAGAAACGCGCATTCATGTACTCTACTCGGTTTCTAATAGGGCTAGTACAGTGAGCTAGCTCAAAACAAAAGAACTGTGCTTCCTCCACAAACGGGGCATATCTAGTTCAACTCTGTATTGGAAACTAAGTCAAACAGGAGTTTCTCTTCGGTCCAATCGACTATACTTGAGGGAATAGACATGAATGCTATTTATACTGTGTAGGGCAAAATTAGCACAAGAGTGCTAGTCTTACCTTGAATTAACATTTGCTGCTAGCACTTGAAACTGAATGTGATTCAACTCCGTTTAATAAGTTTAATTGAACCCTATTTTGCAATACAAGAAAAACACTCTGCTTTTGAGAAACGCGCATTCATGTACTCTACTCGGTTTCCAATAGGGCTAGTACAGTGAGCTAGCTCAAAACAAAGGAACTGTGCTTCCTCGACAAACGGGGCATATCTAGTTCGACTCAGTATTGGAAACTAAGTCAAACACTCGCTTCTCTTCAGTCCAATACACTGTACTTGCTTTGAACAGACGCGAATGCTATTTGCACTGTGTAAGGCCAGAATAGCACAAGAGTGGTGTTCTTACAATGCACTAACACTTGCTGCTAGAACATGAAACTGAATGTGATTCAACTCCCTTTAGGAAGTTTATTTGAACCCTAGTTTGCTACCAAGAAAAACAGTCTGCTTTTTAGAAAATGGCATTCTTGCACTCTACTGTGTTTCCGATAGGGCCAGTATAGTGAGCTAGCTCAAAACAAAAGAACAGTGCTTCCTACACAAACGGGGCATATCTAGTTCAACTCAGTATTGGAAAATAAGTCAAACAGGAGCTTCTGAATAGCACAAGAGTGGTGTTCTTTCCCTTAATTAACACTTGCTATTAGCACTTGAAACTGAATGAGAATCAACTCTGTTTAGGAAGTTTAATGGAACCCTAGTTTGCCATACAAAAAAAGCACTCTCTTTTTGAGAAAAGGGCATTCTTTCACTCTACTCTGTTTCCTACAGTAGCAGTACAGTGAACTAGCTAAAAACAAAAGAACTGTGCTTCCTATTAAACGGGACATATCTACTTCAACTCAGTATTGGAAACTAAGTAAAACAGGAGCTTCTCTTCAGTCCAATACACTGTACTTGCTGGGGACAGGAACGAATGCTATTTGCACTGAGTATGGCCAGAATAGCACAAGAGTGGAGTTCTTACCTGAATTACAACTTGCTGCTAGAACTTGAAACTGAATGTGATTCAACTCTGTTTAGGAAGTTTTAATAAACCCTAGTTTAGCATACAAGAAAAACACTGTGTTTTTGAGAAACTGGCATTCTTGTACTCTACTATGTTTCCAATAGGGCCAGTACAGTGAGCTAGCTCAAAACAAAAGAACTGTGCTTCCTTCACAAACGGGGCATATCTAGTTCAACTCAGTAATGAAAAGTAAGGCAAACCAGAGCTTCTCTTCAGTCCAATACACATACTTGCTGGGAAGAGAGGCAAATGCTATTTGCACTGTGTATGGCCAGAATAGCACAAGAGTGGTGTTCTTACCCTGAATTACACTTGCTACTTGAAATTAAAACTCAATGTGATTCAACTACGTTTAGAAAGTTTAATTGAACCCTAGTTTGCCATACAAGAAAAACACTCTGCTTTTGAGAAATGGGAATTCTTGCACTCTACTCTGTTTCCTATAGTAGCAGTACAGTGAGCTAGCTCAAAACAAAATAACTGTGCTTCCTATCAAACAGGGCATATCAAGTTCAACTCAGTATTGAAAAACTAATTAAAACAGGAGCTTCTCTTCAGTCCAATACACTGTACTTGCTGGGAACAGGAACGAATGCTATTTGCACTGTGTATGGCCAGAATAGCACAAGAGTGGAGTTCTTACCTGAATTACAACTTGCTGCTAGAACTTGAAACTGAATGTGATTCAACTCTGTTTAGGAAGTGTTATTAAACCGTAGTTTAGCATACAAGAAAAACACTCTGTTTTTGAGAAACTGGCATTCTTGTACTCTACTATGTTTCCAATAGGGCCAGTACAGTGAGCTAGCTCAAAACAAAAGAACTGTGCTTCCTGCACAAATGGGGCATATCTAGTTCAACTCAGTATTGGAAACTAATTAAAACAGGAGCTTCTCTTCAGTCCAATACACTGTACTTGCTGGGAACACAGGCGAATGCTCTTTGCACTGTGTATGGCCAGAATAGCACAACAGTTGTGTTCTTTCCCTGAATTAACACTTGCTACTAGAAATTAAAACTCAATGTGATTCAACTCCGTTTAGGAAGTTGAATTGAACCCTAGTTTGTCATACAAGAAAAACACTCTGCTTTTGAGAAAAGGGTATTCTTGTAGTCTAATGTGTTTCCTGTAGGGCCAGTACAGTGAGGTAGCTAAAAACAAAAGAACAGTGCTTCCTACACAAACATGGCATCTAGTTCAACTCAGTATTGGAAAATAAGTCAAACAGGAGCTTCTCTTCGATCCAAATCGACTGTACTTGAGGGAATAGACATGAATGCTATTTGTACTGTGTAGGGCCAAATTAGCACAAGAGTGGTAGTCTTACCTTGAATTAACATTTGCTGCTAGCACTTGAAACTGAATGTGATTCAACTCCGTTTATTAAGTTTAATTGAACCCTATTTTGCAATACAAGAAAAACACTCTGCTTTTGAGAAAAGGGCTTTCTAGCACTATACTGTGTTTCCTATGGGGCCAGTATACTGAGGTAGCTCAAAACAAAAGAACTGTGCTTCCTACACATTCGGGGCCTATCTATTTCAACTCAGTATTGGAAAATAAGTAAAACAGGAGCTTCTCTTCAGTCCAATACACTGTACTTGCTGGGAACGGACGAGAATGCTACTTGCACTGTATATGGCCAGGAGAACACAACAGTGGTGTACTTACCCTAAATAATACTTGCTGCTAGCACGTGACACTGAATGTGATTCAACTCCGTTTAGGAAGTTTATTTGAACCCTAGATTGCCATACAAAAAAAACACTCTGCTTTTGAGAAAAGGGCATTGTTGCAGTTTAATTTGATTCCTATAGAGCCAGTACAGTAAGCTAGATCAAAACAAAATAACTGTGCTTCCTACACAAACGGGGCATACCTAGTTCAACCTAGTTTTGGAAAATAAGTAAAACAGGAGCTTCTCTTCAGTCTAATACACTGTACTTGCTGGGAACAGGTGCGACAGCTATTTTACTGTGTAGGGCCTGAATAGCACAAGAGTGGTGTTCTTACCCTGAATGAACACTGGCTGCTAGACTTGAAACTTAAAGTGATTCAACTCCGTTTAGGAAGTTAAAGTGAACCCTAGTTTGCCATACAAGAAAAACACTCTGCTTTTGAGAAAAGGGAATTCTTGCAGTCTAATGTGTTTCCTATAGGTCCAGTACAGTGAAATAGCTCAAAACAAAAGAACTGTGCTTCCTACACAAACAGGGCATATCTACTTCAACTCAGAATTGGAAACTAATTAAAACAGGAGCTTCTCTTCAGTCCAATACACTGTACTTGCTGTGAACACAGGCGAAAGCTATTTGCACTGTGTATGGCCAGAATAGCACAACAGTGGTGTACTTACCCTGAATTAACACTTGCAGCTAGCACTTAAAACTTAATGTGATTCAACACCGTTTAGGAAGTTTAATTGAACCCTAGATTGCCATACAACAAATGCACTCTGCTTATGAGAAAAGGGCATTCTTGCACTCTACTGTGTTTCCTATAGGGCCAGTACAGTGAGCTAGCTCAAAACAAAAGAACTGTGCTTCCAACACAAACGGGGCATATCTAGTTCAACTCAGTATTGGAAACTAAGTAAAACAGGAGCTACTCTTCAGTACAAAACACTGTACTTGCTGGGAACAGACGTGAATGTTATTTGCACTGTGTATGGCCAGAATAGCACAAGAGTGGTGTTCTTACCCTGAATTAACACTTACTGCTAGCACTTGAAACTGAATGTGATTCAACTCCGTTTAGGAAGTTTAATGGAACCAAAGATTGCCATAAAAGAAAAACACTTTGCTTTTTAGAAAAGGGCATTTTGCAGTTTAATGTGTTTCCTATAGGACCAGTACACTGAGCTAGCTCTAAACAAAAGAACTGTGCTTCCTACAGAAACGGGGCATATCTAGTTCATCTCAATATTGGAAACTAAGTAAAACAGGAGCTTCTGTTCAGTCCAATACACTGTACTTGCTGGGAACAGGCGCGAAGGCTATTTGCATTGTGTATGGCCAGAATAGCAAAGAGTTTTGTACTTACCCTGAATGGACACTTGCTGGTAGCACTTGAAACTGAATGTGATTCAACTCCGTTTAGGAAGTTTAATTGAACCCTAGATTGCCGTATAAGAAAAACACTCTGCTTTTGAGAAAAGGGCATTCTTGCAGTTTAATGTGTTTCCTAAAGGGCCAGTACAGTGAGCTAGCTCAAAACAAAAGAACTGTGCATTTTACACAAACGGGGCATATCTAGTTCAACTCAGTATTGGAAACAAAGTAAAACAGGAGCTTCTCTTCAGTCCAATACACTGTACTTGCTGGGAACAAAGGCGGATGCTCTTGGCACTGTGTATGGCCAGATTAGCACAACAGTGGTGTACTTGCCCTAAATTAACACTTGCTGCTAGCACTTGAAACTTAATGTGATTCAACTCCGTTTATGAAGTTTAATTGAACCCTAGATTGCCATACAAGAAAAACACTCTGTTTTTGAGAAAAGCGCATTCTTGTAGTTTAATGTTTGTCCTATAGGACCAGTACAGTGAGATAGCTCAAAACAAATGAACTGTAATTCCTATAGAAACGGGGCATATTATAGTTCAACTCAGTATTGGAAACTAAGTGAAACAGGAGCTTCTCTTCAGTCCAATACACTGTACTTGCTGAGAACAGACGCGAAATCTATTTGCACTGTGTATGGCCAGAATAGCACAAGAGTGATATTCTTATGCTGAATTAACACTAGCTGCTATTACTTGAAACTGGATGTGATTCAACTCCGTTTAGGAAGTTTAATTGAACCCTAGCTTGCCATACAAGAAAAACACTCTGTTTTTTAGAAAAGGGCAATCTTGCACTCTACTGTGTTTCCTATAGGGCCAGTACAGTGAGCTAGCTCAAAACAAAAGAAATGTGCTTCCTACACAAACGAGGCATATCTAGTTCAACTCAGTATTTGAAACTAAGTAAAACAGGAGCTTCTCTTCAGTCCAATACACTTTACTTGCTGGGAACAGGCGCGAATGCTATTTGCACTGTGTTTTGCCAGAATAGCACAAGAGTAGTGTTCTTACCCTGAATTAACACTTGCTGCTAGCACTTGAAACTAAAGTGATTCAACTCCGTTTAGGAAGTTTAAGTGAAACCTAATTTGCCATACAAGAAAAACACTCTGCTTTTGAGAAAAGAGAATTCTTGCAGTCTAATGAGTTTCCTATAGGGCCAGAAAAGTTAGGTAGCTCAAAACAAAAGAACTGTTCTTCCTCCACAAACGAGGCATATCTAGTTCAACTCAGTATTGGAAACTAAGTAATAAAGGTGCTTCTCTTCAGTCCAATACACTGTACTTGCTGGGAAGAGGCGCGAATGCTATTTGCACTGTATGGCTGGAAAGCAGAGGAGTGGTGTTCTTTCACTGATATAACACTTGCTGCTAGCACTTGAAACTGAATGTGATTCAACTACGTTTAGGAAGTTTAATTGAACCCTAGATTGCCATACAAGAAAAACACTCTGCTTTTGAGAAAAGGGCATTCTTGCACAATATTGTGTTTCCTATAGAGCCACTACAGTGAGCTAGCTCAAAACAAAAGAACTGTACTTCCTACACAAACGGGGACTATCTAGTTCAACTCAGTATTGGAAACTAAGTAAAACAGTAGCTTCTCTTTAGTCCAATACACTGTACGTGCTGGCAATTGACACGAAATCTATTTGCACTGTGTATGGCCAGAATAGCACAAAAGTGGTATTCTTACCCTGAATTCACACTTGCTGCTAGAACTTGAAACTGAATGTGATTCAACTCCGTTTAGGAAGTTTAATTGAACCCTAGATAGCCATACAAGAAAAAACTCTTTTGAGAAAAGGTCATTCGTGCACTCTACTGTGTTTCCTATAGGGCCAGTACAGTGAGCTCTCTCAAAAAAAAAGAACTGTGCTTCCTACACAAACGGGACATATCTAGTTCAACTCAGTATTGGAAACTAAGTAAAACAGGAACTTCTCTTCAGTCCAATACACTGTACTTGCTGGGAACAGGCGATTATGCTATTTGCACTGTGTGTGGCCAGAATAGCCAAGAGTGGTATTCTTACCCTGAAATAACACTTGCTGCTAGCACTTGAAACTGAATGTGATCAACTACGTTTAGGAAGTTTAATTCCACCCTAGATTGCCATACAAGAAAAACACTCTGCTTTTGAGAAAAGGGCATTCTTTCAGTTTAATGTGTTTCCTATAGGGCCAGTACAGTGATTTAACTCAAAACAAAATATCTGTGCTTCCTACACCAACGGGGCATATCTAGTTCAACTCAGTATTGGAATCTAAGTAAAACAGGAACTTCTCTTCAGTCCAATACACTGTACTTGCTGGGAACAGGCACGAATGCTATTTGCACTATTTTGGCCAGAATACCACAAGAGTGGTGTTCTTACCCTGAAATAATAATTGCTGCTAGCATTTGAAACTGAATGTGATTCATATCCGTTTAGGAAGTTTAATTCAACCCTAGATTGCCATACAAGAAAAACACTCTGCTTTTGAGGAAAGGGCATTCTGGCACAATATTGTGTTTCCTATAGAGCCAGTACAGTGAGCTAGCTCAAAACAAAAGAACTGTGCTTCCTACACAAACGGGGCGTATCTATTTCAACTCAGTATTAGAAACTGAGTAAAACAGGAGCTTCTCTTCTGTCCAATGCACTGTACTTGCTGGGAAAGACTCGAAAGCTATTTTACTGTGTAGGGCCTGAATAGCACAAGAGTGGTGTTCTCATCCTGAATTAACACTTGCTGCTAGCACTTGAAACTGAATGTGATTCAACTCAGTTTAGGAAGTTTAATTCAACCCTAGATTGCCATACAAGACAAACACTCTGGTTTTGAGAAAAGGTTATTCTAACACTCTACTGGGTTTAATATAGTTCCAGTACAGTGAACTAGCTAAAAACAAAAGAATGGTGCTTCCTACACAAACGGTGCATATCTTGGTCAACTCAGTATTCGAAAGTAAGTTAAACAGGAGCTTCTCTCCATTCCAAGACACTGTACTTCATGGGAACAGACTCGAATGCTATTTTTACTGTGTATGGCCAGAATAGCATATGAGTTGTGTTCCTACCCTGAATTAACACTTGCTGCTAGCACTTGAAACTGAATGTGATTCAACTCCGTTTAGGAAGTTTAATTGAACCCTAGTATGTCATACAAGAAAAACACTCTGCTTTTGTGAAAAGGGTAATCTTGCACTCTTCTGTGTTTCCTATAAGAAAGTACAGTTAGCTAGCTCAAAACAAAAGAACTGTGCTTCCTACCCAAATGGGGCATATCTAGTTCAACTCAGTATTGGAAACTATGTAAAACAGGAGCTTCTCTTCAGTCCAATAAAATGTACTTGCTGGAAACAGCCGCGATTGCTATTGGCACTGTGTATGGCCAGAAAGCACAACAGTGGTGTACTTACCCTGAATTAACACTTGCTGCCAGCACTTGAAACTGAATGTGATTCAACTCCATTTAGGAAGTTTAATTAAACCCTAATTTGCCATATTAAAAAAAAACACTATGGTTTTTCGATAAGGGCATTCTTGCACTGTACTGTGTTTCTTATAGGGCCAGTACAGTCATTTAGCTCAAAACAAAAGATCTGTGCTTCCTACACCAACGGGGCATATTTAGTTCAACTAAGTATGGGAAACTAAGTAAAACAGGAGCTTCTCTTCAGTCCAATACACTGTACTTGCTGGGAACAGGCACGAATGGTATTTGCACTATTTTGGCCAGAATACCACAAGAGTGGTGTTCTTACCCTGAAATAACACTTGCTGCTAGCATTTGAAACTGAATGTGATTCATATCCGTTTAGGAAGTTTAATTCAACCCTAGATTGCCATACAAGAAAAACACTCTGCTTTTGAGAAAAGGGCATTCTTGCACAATATTGTGTTTCCTATAGAGCCTGTACAGTGAGCTAGCTCAAAACAAAAGAACTGTGCTTCCTACACAAACGGGTACTATCTAGTTCAACTCAGTTTTGGAAACTAAGTAAAACAGTAGCTTCTCTTTAGTCCAATACACTGTACCTGCTGGCAATTGACACGAAATCTATTTGCACTGGGTATGGCCAGAATAGCACAAAAGTGGTATTCTTACCGTAAATTCACACTTGCTGCTAGAACTTGAAACTGAATGTTATTCAACTACGTTTAGGAAGATTAATTGAACCATAGTTTGCCATACAAGAAAAACACTCTGCTTTTGAGAAAAGGGCATTCTTGCACTCTACTGTGTTTCCTATAGGGCCAGTACAGTGAGCTATCTAAAAAAAAAAAAAGAACTGTGCTTCCTACACAAACGGGACATATCTAGTTCAACTCAGTATTGGAAACTAAGTAAAACAGGAACTTCTCTTCAGTCCAATACACTGTACTTGCTGGGAACACGCGATTATGCTATTTGCACTGTGTGTGGCCAGAATAGCAAAGAGTGGTATTCTTACCCTGACATAACACTTGCTGCTAGCACTTGCAACTGAATGTGATTCAACTACGTTTAGGAAGTTTAATTCCACCCTAGATTGCCATACAAGAAATACACTCTGCTTTTGAGAAAAGGGCATTCTTGCAGTTTAATGTGTTTCCTATAGGGCCAGTATAGTGAACTAGATCAAAACAAAAGAAATATGCTTCCTACACAAACAGGGCTTATCTAGTTCAACTCAGTATTGGAAACTAAGTAAAGCAGGAGCTTCTCTTCTGTCCAATACACTGTAATTTCTGGGAAAGACTCGATTGCTATTTGTACTGTGTATGGCAAGAATAGCACAAGAGTGGTGTTCTTACCCTGAATTAACACTTGCTGCTAGTACTTGAAACTGAATGTGATTCAACTCCATTTAGAAAGTTTAATTGAACCCTGGATAGCAATACAGAAAAAACTCTGCTTTGAGAAAAGGGCATTCGTGCACTCTACTGTGTTTCCTATAGGGCCAGTATAGTGAACTAGCTCAAAACAAAAGAACTGTGCTTCCTACACAAACGGGGCACATCTAGTTCAACTCAGTATTGGAAACTAAGTAAAACAGGAGCTTCTCTTCTATCCAATACACTGTACCTCTGGGAACAGGCGCGAATGCTATTGGCACTGCGTATGGCCAAAAGAGCACAAGAGTGGTATTCTTACCCTGAATTAAAACTTGGTGCTAGCACTTGAAACTGAATGTGATTCGTCTCCGTTTAGGAAGTTTAATTGAACCCTAGATCGCCATACAAGAAAAACACTCTGCTTTTGTGAAAAGGGAATTCTTGCAGTTTAATGTGTTTCCTATAGGGTCAGTACAGTGAGCCAGCTCAAAACAAATGAACTGTGCTTCCTATACAAACAGGGCATATATAGTTACACTCAGTATTGGAATCTAAGTAAAACATTAGCTGCTCTTCAGTCCAATACACTGTACTTGCTGGGAACAGGCACGAATGCTATTTGCACTGTGTATGGCCAGAATAGCACAAGAATGGTGTTCTTACCCTGAATTAACCCTTCCTGCTAGCACTAGAAACTGAATGTGATTCAACTCCGTTTAGGAAGATTAATTGAACCATTGTTTGCCCTACAAGAAAAACACTCTGCTTTTGTGAAAAGGGCATTCGTGCAGTTTAATTGAACCCTAGTGTCTCATGCAAGAAAAACACTCTGTTTTTGAGAAAGGGGCATTCTTGCACTCTACTGTGTTTCCTATAGGGCCAGTACAGTGAGCTAGTCAGAACAAAAGACCTGTGCTTCCTACACAAACGGGGCTTTTCTTGTTCAACTCAGTATTGGAAACGAAGTAAAACAGGAGCTTCTCTTCATCCAATACACTGTACGTGCTGGGAAATGACGCGAAATCTATTTGCACTGTGTATGACCAGAATAGCACAAGAGTGGTATTCTTACCCGGAACTCACACTTGCTGCAAGCACTTGAAACTGAATGTGAATCAACTCCGTTTAGAAAGTTTAATTGAACCCTAGATAGCAATACAAGAAAAACACTCTGCTTTGAGAAAAGGGCATTCGTGCACTCTACTGTGTTTCCTATAGGGCCAATACAGTGAGCTAGCTCAAAACAAAAGAATTGTGCTTCCTACACATACGGGGCATATCTAGCTCAAGTCAGTATTGGAAACTAAGTAATTTCCCCGTTTTTGTAGGAAGCACAGTTCTTTTGTTCTGACCTACCTCACTGTACTGGCCCTGTAATAAACAAAGTAGAGTGCAAGAATGCCCGTTTCTCAAAAGCAGAGTCTTTTTCTTACAAGGCACACTAGGGTTCAATTAAACCTCCTAAAGGGAGTTGAATCACGTTCAGTTTCAAGTTCTAGCAGCAAGTGTTCATTCAGTCTAAGAACACCACTCTTCTGCTATTCTGGCCATACTCAGTGCAAATAGCATTCGCCGATGTTCCCAGCCACTACAGTGTATTGGACTGAAGAGAAGCTCCTGTTTTACTTTGTTTCCAATACTTAGTTGAACTAGATATGCCCAGTTTGTGTAGGAAGCACAGTTCTTTTTTTCTGAGATAGCTCACTCTACTGGCCCTATAGGAAACACAGTAGAGTGCAAGAATGCCCCTTTCTCAAAAGCAGAGTGTTTTTCTTGCAGTACACACTAGGGTTCAATTAAACGTCCTAAACGGAGTTGAATCACGTTCAGTTTCAAGTTCTAGCAGCAAGTGTTCATTCAGGATAAGAACACGACTCTTGTGCTATTCCGGCAATACAAACTGCAATAACATCCGCGTCTGTTCCCAGACACTACAGTGTATTGGACTGAAGACAAGCTCCTGTTTTACTTAGTTTCCAATATGGAGTTGAACTAGATATGCCCCGTTTGTGTAGGAAGCACAGTTCTTTTGTTCTGAGCTAGCTCACTGTACTGGCCCTATAGGAAACACAGTAGAGTTCAAGAATGCCCGTTTCTCAAAAGCAGAGTGTTTTTCTTGCAATACACACTAGGGTTCAAATAAACATCCTAAGCGGAGTTGAATCCCGTTCAGTTTCAAGTTCTAGCAGAAAGTGTTCATTCAGGCTAAGAACACCACTCTTGTGCTATTCTGGTCATACACAGTGCAAATAGTATTCGCGTATGTTCCCAGCCACTACAGTGTATTGGACTGAAGAGAAGCTCCTGTTTTACTTAGTTTCCAAAACTGAGTTGAACTAGATATGCCCCGTTTTTTAGGAAGCACAGTTCTTTTGTTCTCAGCTAGCTCACTGTACTGGCCCTATAGTAAACACAGTAGAGTGCAAGAATGCCCCTTTCTCAAAAGCAGAGTGTTTTTCTTGCATGGCACACTAGGGTTCAATTAAACTTCCTAAAAGGAGTTGAATCACGTTCAGTTTCAAGTTCTAGCAGCAAGTGTTCATTCAGGTTAAGAACACCACTCTTGTGATATTCTGGCCATATACAGTGCAAAAAGCATTCGCATCTGTTTCCAGCCACTACACTGTATTGGACTGATGAGAAGAGCCTGTTTTACTTAGTTTCCAATACTGAGTTGAACTAGATATGCCCCGTTTGTGTAGGAAGCACAGTTCTTTTGTTCTGAGCTAGCTCACTCTACTGGCAATATAGGAAACACAGTAGAATGCAAGAATGCCCGTTTCTCAAAAGCAGAGTGTTTTTCTTGCATGGCACACTAGGGTTGAATTAAAATTCCTAAACGGAGTTGAATCACCTTCAATTCCAAGTTCTAGCAGCAAGTGTTCATTCAGGCTAAGAATACCACTCTTGTGCTATTCTGGCCGTACACAGTGCAAATATCTTTCCTTTCCGTTCCCAGCCACTACAGTGTATTGGACTGAAGAGAAGCTCCCTTTTTACTTAGATTCCAATAATGAGTTGAACTAGATATGCCACGTTTGTGTAGGAAGCACAGTTCTTTTGTTCTGGGCTAGCTCACTGTACTGGCCCTATAGGAAACACAGTAGAGTGCAAGAATGCCCCTTTCTCAAAAGCAGAGTGTTTTTCTTGCAGTACACACTAGGGTTCAATTAAACGTCCTAAACGGAGTTGAATCACGTTCAGTTTCAAGTTCTAGCAGCAAGTGTTCATTCAGGATAAGAACACGACTCTTGTGCTATTCCGGCAATACAAACTGCAATAACATCCGCGTCTGTTCCCAGACACTACAGTGTATTGGACTGAAGACAAGCTCCTGTTTTACTTAGTTTCCAATATGGAGTTGAACTAGATATGCCCCGTTTGTGTAGGAAGCACAGTTCTTTTGTTCTGAGCTAGCTCACTGTACTGGCCCTATAGGAAACACAGTAGAGTTCAAGAATGCCCGTTTCTCAAAAGCAGAGTGTTTTTCTTGCAATACACACTAGGGTTCAAATAAACATCCTAAGCGGAGTTGAATCCCGTTCAGTTTCAAGTTCTAGCAGAAAGTGTTCATTCAGGCTAAGAACACCACTCTTGTGCTATTCTGGTCATACACAGTGCAAATAGTATTCGCGTATGTTCCCAGCCACTACAGTGTATTGGACTGAAGAGAAGCTCCTGTTTTACTTAGTTTCCAAAACTGAGTTGAACTAGATATGCCCCGTTTTTTAGGAAGCACAGTTCTTTTGTTCTCCGCTAGCTCACTGTACTGGCCCTATAGTAAACACAGTAGAGTGCAAGAATGCCCCTTTCTCAAAAGCAGAGTGTTTTTCTTGCATGGCACACTAGGGTTCAATTAAACTTCCTAAAAGGAGTTGAATCACGTTCAGTTTCAAGTTCTAGCAGCAAGTGTTCATTCAGGTTAAGAACACCACTCTTGTGATATTCTGGCCATATACAGTGCAAAAAGCATTCGCATCTGTTTCCAGCCACTACACTGTATTGGACTGATGAGAAGAGCCTGTTTTACTTAGTTTCCAATACTGAGTTGAACTAGATATGCCCCGTTTGTGTAGGAAGCACAGTTCTTTTGTTCTGAGCTAGCTCACTCTACTGGCAATATAGGAAACACAGTAGAATGCAAGAATGCCCGTTTCTCAAAAGCAGAGTGTTTTTCTTGCATGGCACACTAGGGTTGAATTAAAATTCCTAAACGGAGTTGAATCACCTTCAATTCCAAGTTCTAGCAGCAAGTGTTCATTCAGGCTAAGAATACCACTCTTGTGCTATTCTGGCCGTACACAGTGCAAATATCTTTCCTTTCCGTTCCCAGCCACTACAGTGTATTGGACTGAAGAGAAGCTCCCTTTTTACTTAGATTCCAATAATGAGTTGAACTAGATATGCCACGTTTGTGTAGGAAGCACAGTTCTTTTGTTCTGGGCTAGCTCACTGTACTGGCCCTATAGGAAACACAGTAGAGTGCAAGAATGTCCGTTTCTCAAAAGCAGAGTGCTTTTCTTACATGACACACTAGGGTTCAATTAAACTTCCTAAACGGAGTTGAATCACGTTCAGTTTCAATTTCTAGCAGTAAGTGTTCATTCAGGCTAAGAACACCGCTCTTGTACTATTCTGGCCATACACACTACAAATAGCATTCGCTTCTGTTCCCAGCCAATACAGTGCATTAGACTGAGGAGAAGCTCCTGTTTTACTTAGTTTCCAGTACTGAGTTGAACTAGATATGTCCCGTTTGTGTAGGAAGCACAGTTCTTTTGTTCTGAGCTAGCTCATTGTACTGGCCCTATAGGAAACATATGAGAGTGCAAGAATGCCCGTTTCTCAAAAGCAGAGTGTTTTTCTTGCATGGCTCACTAGGGTTCAATTAAACATCCTAAACGGAGTTGAATCACGAACAGTTTCAAGTTCTTGCAGCTGGTGTTCGTTCAGGCTAAGGACTCCACTCTTGTGCTATTCTGGCCGAACACAGTGCAAATAGCATTTGCGTCTGTTCTATGCCACTACAGTGTATTGGACTGAGGAGAAGCTCCTGTTTTACTTAGATTACAATACTAAGTTAAATTAGATATGCTCAGTTTGTGTAGGAAGCACAGTTCATTTGTTCTGCGCTAGTTCAGTGTACTGGCCATATAGGAAACACAGTAGAGTGTAAGAATGCCCGTTTCTCAAAAGCAGAGTGTTTTTCTTGCATGGCACCCTAGGGTTCAATGAAACTTCCTAAGCTGATTTGAATCCCGTTCAGTTTCAAGTTCTAGCAGCAAGTGATCATTCAGGCTAGGAACACCACTCTTGTGCTATTCTGGCCATACACAGTGCAAATAGCATTCGCGTCTGTTCCCAGCCACTACAGTGTATTGGACTGAAGAGAAGCTCCTTTTTTACTTACTTTCTAATACTAAATTGAACTAGATATGCCCCGTTTGTGTAGGAAGCACAGTTCTTTTGTTTTGAGCTACCTCACTGTACTGGCCCTATAGGAAACACAGTAGAGTGCAAGAATGCCCGTTTCTCAAAAGCAGTGTATTTTTCTTGCATGGCACACTAGGGTTCAATTAAACTTCCGAAAAGGAGATGAATCACGTTCAGTTTCAAGTTCTAGCAGCAAGTGTTCATTCAGGCTAGGAACACCACTCTTGGGCTATTCTGGCCATACACAGTACAAATAGCATTCGCGTCTGTTCCCAGCCTATACAGTGTATTAGACTGAGGAGAAGCTCCTGTTTTACTTAGTTTCCAGTACTGAGTTGAACTAGATATGTCCCGTTTGTATAGGAAGCACAGTTCTTTTGTTCTGAGCTAGCTCACTGTACTGGCCATATAGGAAACACAGTAGAGTGCAAGAATGCCCATTTCTCAAAGGCAGAGTGTTTTTCTTGCATGGCACACTAGGGTTCAATTAAACATCCTAAACGCAGTGGAATTATGCTCAGTTTCAAGTTCTAGCAGCAAGTTTCATTCAGGTTAAGAACACCATTCTTGTGCTATTCTGGCCATACACAGTGCAAATAGCATTTGCGTCTGTTCCCAGCCACTACAGTGTAATGGACTGAAGAGAAGCTCCCTTTTTACTTAGATTCTAATACTGAGTTGAAATAGATATGCCACATTTGTGTGGGAAGCACAGTTCTTTTATTCGGGGCTAGCTCACTGTACTGGCCCTATAGGTAACACAGTAGAGTGTAAGAATGCCCGTTTCTCAAAAGCAGAGTGTTTTACCTGCATGGCACACTGGGATTCTATTAAACTTCGTAAAAGGAGTTGAATCACATTCAGTTTCAAGTTCTAGCAGCAAGTGTTCTTTCAGGCTAAGAACAGAAATCTTGTGCTATTATGGCAATACACAATGCAAATAGCATTCGAGTCTGTTCCGAGCGAGTACAGTGTATTGGACTGAAGAGAAGCTCCTGTTTTACTTAGTTTCTAATACTGAGTTGAACTACGTATGCCCCGTTTGTGTAGGAAGCACAGTTCTTTTTATCTGAGCTAGCTCTCTGTACTGGCCCTATTGGAAATACAGTAGAGTGAAGAATGCCCGTTTCTCAAAAGCAGAGTGTTTTTCTTGCATGGCTCACTAGGGTTCAATTAAACTTCCTAAACGGAGTTGAATCACGTTCAGTTTCAAGTTTTAGCAGCATGTGTTCATTCAGGCAAAGAACACCACTCTTGTGCTATTCTGGCCATACACAGTGCAAATAGCATTCGCGTCTGTTCCCAGCCACTACAGTCTATTGGACTGAAGAGAAGCTCCTGTTTTACTTACTTTCTAATACTGAATTGAACTAGATATGCCCCGTTTGTGTAGGAAGCACAGTTCTTTTGTTTTGAGCTAGCTCACTCTACTGGCCCTATAGGAAACACAGTAGAGTGCAAGAATGCCCATTTCTCAAAGGCAGAGTGTTTTTCTTGCATGGCACACTAGGGTTCAATTAAACATCCTAAACGCAGTGGAATTATGCTCAGTTTCAAGTTCTAGCAGCAAGTTTCATTCAGGTTAAGAACACCATTCTTGTGCTATTCTGGCCATACACAGTGCAAATAGCATTTGCGTCTGTTCCCAGCCACTACAGTGTAATGGACTGAAGAGAAGCTCCCTTTTTACTTAGATTCTAATACTGAGTTGAAATAGATATGCCACATTTGTGTGGGAAGCACAGTTCTTTTATTCGGGGCTAGCTCACTGTACTGGCCCTATAGGTAACACAGTAGAGTGTAAGAATGCCCGTTTCTCAAAAGCAGAGTGTTTTACCTGCATGGCACACTGGGATTCTATTAAACTTCGTAAAAGGAGTTGAATCACATTCAGTTTCAAGTTCTAGCAGCAAGTGTTCTTTCAGGCTAAGAACAGAAATCTTGTGCTATTATGGCAATACACAATGCAAATAGCATTCGAGTCTGTTCCGAGCGAGTACAGTGTATTGGACTGAAGAGAAGCTCCTGTTTTACTTAGTTTCTAATACTGAGTTGAACTACGTATGCCCCGTTTGTGTAGGAAGCACAGTTCTTTTTATCTGAGCTAGCTCTCTGTACTGGCCCTATTGGAAATACAGTAGAGTGAAGAATGCCCGTTTCTCAAAAGCAGAGTGTTTTTCTTGCATGGCTCACTAGGGTTCAATTAAACTTCCTAAACGGAGTTGAATCACGTTCAGTTTCAAGTTTTAGCAGCATGTGTTCATTCAGGCAAAGAACACCACTCTTGTGCTATTCTGGCCATACACAGTGCAAATAGCATTCGCGTCTGTTCCCAGCCACTACAGTCTATTGGACTGAAGAGAAGCTCCTGTTTTACTTACTTTCTAATACTGAATTGAACTAGATATGCCCCGTTTGTGTAGGAAGCACAGTTCTTTTGTTTTGAGCTAGCTCACTCTACTGGCCCTATAGGAAACACAGAAGAGTGCGAGAATGCCCGTTTCTCAAAAGCAGTGTATTTTTCTTGCATGGCACACTAGGGTTCAATTAAACTTCCTAAAAGGAGTTGAATCACGTTCAGTTTCAAGTTCTAGCAGCAAGTGTTCATTCAGGCTAAGAACACCACTCTTGGGCTATTCTGGCCATACACAGTGCAAATAGTATTCGTGTCTGTTCCCAGGCACTACAGTGTATTGGACTTTAGAGAAGCTCCTGTTTTACTTAGTTTCCAATACTGAGTTGAACTAGATATGCCCCGTTTGTGTAGGAAGCACAGTTCTTTTGTTCTGACCTACCTCACTGTACTGGCCCTAAGGGAAACAAAGTAGAGTGCAAGAATGCCCGTTTCTCAAAAGCAGAGTGTTTTTCTTGCACGGCACAATACGTTTCAATTAAACTTCCTAAATGGAGTTGAGTCATGATCAGTTTCCAGTTCTAGCAGTAAGTGTTCATTCAGGCTAAGAACACCACTCTTGTGCTATTCTGGCCATACACACTGCAAATAGCATTCGCTTCTATTCCCAGCCACTACAGTGTATTGGACAGAAGAGTAGCTCCTTTTTTCCTTAGTTTCCTATACTGAGTTGAACTAGATATGCCCCGTTTGTGTAGGAAGCACAGTTCTTTTGTTCTGAGCTAGCTCACTGTACTGGCCCTAGAGGAAACACAGTAGAGTTCAAGAATTCCCTTTACTCATAAGCAGAGTGTTTTTCTTGTATGGCAAACTAGGGTTCAATTAAACTTCCTAAACGGAGATGAATCACGTTCAGTTTCATGTTCTAGCAGCAAGTGTTCATTCAGGCTAAGAACACCACTCTTGTGCTATTCTGGCCATACACAGTGCAAATAGCATTTGCGTCTGTTCCGGCTACTACAGTGTATTGGACTGAAGAGAAGCTCCTTTTTTACGTAGTTTCCAATAATGCGTTGAACTAGATATGCCCAGTTTGTGTAGGAAGCACAGTTCTTTTTTTCTGAGATAGCTCACTCTACTGGCCCTATAAGAAACACAGTAGAGTGCAAGAATGCCCCTTTCTCAAAAGCAGAGTGTTTTTCTTGAAATACACACTAGGGTTCACTTAAACTTCCTAAACGGAGTTGAATCACGTTCAGTTTCAAGTTCTAGCTGCAAGTGTTCATTCAGGATAAGAACACGACTCTTGTGCTATTCCGGCAATACACACTGCAATAACATCCGCGTCTGTTCCCAGACAATACAGTGTATTGGTCTGAAGACAAGCTCCTGTTTTACTTAGTTTCCAATACGGAGTTGAACTAGATATGCCCCGTTTGCGTAGGAAGCACAGTTCTTTTGTTCTGAGCTAGCTCACTGTACTGGCCCTATAGGAAACACAGTAGAGTTCAAGAATGCCCGTTTCTCAAAAGCAGAGTGTTTTTCTTGCAATACACACTAGGGTTCAATTAAACATCCTAAGCGGAGTTGAATCACGTTCAGTTTCAAGTTCTAGCAGAAAGTGTTCATTCAGGCTAAGAACACCACTCTTGTGCTATTCTGGTCATACACAGTGCAAATAGTATTCGCGTATGTTCCCAGCCACTACAGTGTATTGGACTGAAGAGAAGCTCCTGTTTTACTTAGTTTCCAAAACTGAGTTGAACTAGATATGCCCCGTTTTTTAGGAAGCACAGTTCATTTGTTCTGAGCTAGCTCACTGTACTGGCCCTATAGTAAACACAGTAGAGTGCAAGAATGCCCGTTTCTCAAAAGCAGAGTGTTTTTCTTGCATGGCACACTAGGGTTCAATTAAACTTCCTAAACGGAGTTGAATCACGTTCAGTTTCAAGTTCTAGCAGCAAGTGTTCATTCAGGTTAAGAACACCACTCTTGTGATATTCTGGCCATACACAGTTCAAAAAGCATTCACATCTGTTTCCAGCCACTACACTGTATTGGACTGATGAGAAGAGCCTGTTTTACTTAGTTTCCAATACTGAGTTGAACTAGATATGCCCCGTTTGTGTAGGAAGCACAGTTCTTTTGTTCTGAGCTAGCTCACTCTACTGGCACTATAGGAAACACAGTAGAATGCAAGAATGACCGTTTCTCAAAAGCAGAGTGTTTATCTTGCATGGCACACTAGGGTTCAATTAAAATTCCTAAACGGAGTTGAATCACCTTCAGTTCCAAGTTCTAGCAGCAAGTGTTCATTCAGGCTAAGAATACCACTCTTGTGCTATTCTGGCCGTACACAGTGCAAATAACTTTCCCGACCATTCCCAGCCACTACAGTGTATTGGACTGAAGACAAGCTCCTGTTTTACTTAGTTTCCAATACTGAGTTGAAGTAGATATGACCCTTTTGTGTAGGAAGCATAGTTCTTTTGTTCTGAGCTAGCTCACTTTACTGGCCCTATAGGAAACACAGTAGAGTTCAAGAATGCCCATTTCTCAAAATCAGAGTGTTTTTCTTGCATGGCACACTAGGGTTCAATTAAACATCCTAAACGGAGTGGAATTATGCTCACTTTCAAGTTCTAGCAGCAAGTGTTCATTCAGGCTAAGAACACCGCTCTTGTGCTATTCTGGCCATACACAGTGCAAATGGCATTCACTTCTGTTCCCAGCCACTACAGTGTATTGGACTGAAGAGAAGCTCCCATTTTACTTAGATTCCAATAATGAGTTGAACTAGATATGCCACGTTTGTGTAAGAAGCACAGTTCTTTTGTTCGGGGCTAGCTCACTGTACTGGCCCTATTGGAAACACAGTAGAGTGCAAAAATGCACGTTTCTCAAAAGCAGAGTGCTTTTCTTACATGGCACACTAGGGTTCAATTAAACTTCCTAAACGGAGTTGAATCACGTTCAGTTTGAATTTCTAGCAGTAAGTGTTCATTCAGGCTAAGAACACCACTCTTGTACTATTCTGGCCATACACACTACAAATAGCATTCGCTTCTGTTCCCAGCCAATACAGTGCATTAGACTGAGGAGAAGCTCCTGTTTTACTTAGTTTCCAGTACTGAGTTGAACTAGATATGTCCCGTTTGTGTAGGAAGCACAGTTCTTTTGTTCTGAGCTAGCTCATTGTACTGGCCCTATAGGAAACATATGAGAGTGCAAGAATGCCCGTTTCACAAAAGCAGAGTGTTTTTCTTGCATGGCACACTAGGGTTCAATTAAACATCCTAAACGGAGTGGAATTATGCTCAGTTTCAAGTTCTAGCAGCAAGTTTCATTCAGGTTAAGAACACCACTCTTGTGCTATTCTGGCCATACACAGTGCAAATAGCATTTGTGTCTGTTCCCAGCCACTACAGTGTATTGGACTGAAGAGAAGCTCCCTTTTTACGTAGATTCCAATACTGAGTTGAAATAGATATGCCATGTTTGTGTGGGAAGCACAGTTCTTTTGTTCGGGGCTAGCTCACTGTACTGGCCCTATAGGAAACACAGTAGAGTGCAAGAATGCCCGTTTTTCAAAAGCAGAGTGTTTTACCTGCATGGCACACTGGGGTTCTATTAAACTTCGTAAAAGGAGTTGAATCACGTTCAGTTTCAAGTTCTAGCAGCAAGTGTTCATTCAGGCTAAGAACAGAAATCATGTGCTATTATGGCAATACACAATGCAAATAGCATTCGAGTCTGTTCCGAGCGAGTACAGTGTATTGGACTGAAGAGAAGCTCCTGTTTTACTTAGTTTCTAATACTGAGTTGAACTACGTATGCCCCGTTTGTGTAGGAAGCACAGTTCTTTTTATCTGAGCTAGCTCTCTGTACTGGCCCTATTGGAAATACAGTAGAGTGAAGAATGCCCGTTTCCAAAAGCAGAGTGTTTTTCTTGCATGGCTCACTAGGGTTCAATTAAAATTCCTAAACGGAGTTGAATCACGTTCAGTTTCAAGTTCTAGCAGCAAGTGATCATTCAGGCTAAGAACACCACTCTTGTGCTATTCTGGCCTTACACAGGGCAAATAGCATTTGTGTCTGTTCCCAGCAACTACAGTGTATTGGACTGAAGAGAAGCTCCTGTTTTACTTAGTTTCCAATACTGAGTTGAACTAGATATGCCCCGTTTGTGTAGGAAGCACAGTTCTTTTGTTCTGAGCTACCTCACTGTACTGGCCCTATAAGAAACACAGAAGAGTGCAAGAATGCCTGTTTCTCAAAAGCAGAGTGTTTTTCTTGCATGGCACACTAGGGTTCAATTAAACTTCCTAAACGGAGTTGAATCACGTTCAGTTTCAAGTTTTAGCAGCATGTGTTCATTCAGGCAAAGAACACCACTCTTGTGCTATTCTGGCCATACACAGTGCAAATAGCATTCGCGTCTGTTCCCAGCCACTACAGTGTATTGGACTGAAGAGAAGCTCCTGTTTTACTTAGTTTCCAATAGTGAATTGAACTAGATATGCCCCGTTTGTGTAGGAAGCACATTTCTTTTGTTCTGAGCTAGCTCACTGTACTGGCCCTATAGGAAACACAGTAGAGTTCAAGAATGCCCGTTTCTCAAAAGCAGAGTGTTTTTCTTGCATGGCACACTAGGGTTCAATGAAACTTCCTAAGCTGAGTTGAATCTCGTTCAGTTTCAAGTTCTAGCAGCAAGTGATCATTCAGGCTAGGAACACCACTCTTGTGCTATTCTGGCCATACACAGTGCAAATAGCATTCGCGTCTGTTCCCAGCCACTACAGTGGATTGGAGTGAAGAGAAGCTCCTGTTTTACTTACTTTCTAATACTGAATTGAACTAGATATGCCCCGTTTGTGTAGGAAGCACAGTTCTTTTGTTTTGAGCTAGCTCACTCTACTGGCCCTATAGGAAACACAGAAGAGTGCAAGAATGCCCGTTTCTCAAAAGCAGTGTATTTTTCTTGCATGGCACACTAGGGTTCAATTAAACTTCCTAAAAGGAGTTGAATCACGTTCAGTTTCAAGTTCTAGCAGCAAGTGTTCATTCAGGCTAAGAACACCACTCTTGGGCTATTCTGGCCATACACAGTGCAAATAGTATTCGTGTCTGTTCCCAGGCACTACAGTGTATTGGACTTTAGAGAAGCTCCTGTTTTACTTAGTTTCCAATACTGAGTTGAACTAGATATGCCCCGTTTGTGTAGGAAGCACAGTTCTTTTGTTCTGAGCTAGCTCACTACTGGCCCTAGAGGAAACACACTAGAGGGTAAGAATGCCTGCTTGTCAAAAGCAGAGTGTTTTTCTTGCATGGCCCACTAGGGTTCAATTAAACTTCCTAAACGGGGTTGAAACACATTCAGTTTCAAGTTCTAGCAGCATGTGTTCATTCAGGAAAAGAACACCACTCTTGTGCTATTCTGGCCATACACAGTGCAAATAGCATTCGCGTCTGTTCCCAGCCAATACAGTGTATTAGACTGAGGAGAAGCTCCTGTTTTACTTAGTTTCCAGTACTGAGTTGAACTAGATATGTCCCGTTTGTATAAGAAGCACAGTTCTTTTGTTCTGAGCTAGCTCACTGTACTGGCCCTATAGGAAACATATGAGAGTGCAAGAATGCCCGTTTCACAAAAGCAGAGTGTTTTTCTTGCATGGCCCACTACGTTCAATTAAACATCGTAAACGGAGTTGAATCACGTTCAGTTTCAAGTTTTAGCAGCTGGTGTTCATTCAGGCTAAGAACTCCACTCTTGTGCTATTCTGGCCATACACAGTGCAAATAGCATTTGCGTCTGTTCCCAGTCACTACAGTGTATTGGACTGAAGAGAAGCTCCTGTTTTACTCAGTTTCCAATACTGTGTTGAACTAGAAGAGGCCCGTTTGTGTAGGAAGCACAGTTCTTTTGTTCTGAGCTAGCTCACTGTACTGGCCCTAAGGGAAACAAAGTAGAGTGCAAGAATGCCCGTTTCTCAAAAGCAGAGTGTTTTTCTTGCACGGCACACTACGTTTCAATTAAACTTCCTAAACGGAGTTGAGTCATGATCAGTTTCCAGTTCTAGCAGTAAGTGTTCATTCAGGCTAAGAACACCACTCTTGTGCTATTCTGGCCATACACACTGCAAATAGCATTCGCTTCTATTCCCAGCCACTACAGTGTATTGGACAGAAGAGAAGTTCCTTTTTTCCTTAGTTTCCTATACTGAGTTGAACTAGATATGCCACGTTTGTGTAGGAAGCACAGTTCTTTTGTTCTGAGCTAGCTCACTGTACTGGCCCTAGAGGAAACACAGTAGAGTTCAAGAATTCCCTTTACTCATAAGCAGAGTGTTTTTCTTGTATGGTAAACTAGGGTTCAATTAAACTTCCTAAACGGAGATGAATCACGTTCAGTTTCCAGTTCTAGCAGCAAGTGTTCATTCAGGCTAAGAACACCACTCTTGTGCTATTCTGGCCATACACAGTGCAAATAGCATTCGCGTCTGTTTCCAGCTACTAAAGTTTATTGGACTGAAGAGAAGCCCCAGTTTTACGTAGTTTCCAATACTGAGTTGAACTAGATATGCCCCGTTTTGTAGGAAGCACAGTTCTTTTGTTCTGAGCTAGCTCACTGTACTGGCCTAATAGGAAACACAGTAGAGTGCAAGAATGCCCTTTTCTCAAAAGCAGAGTGTTTTTCTTGCATGGCACACTAGGGTTCAATTAAACTTCCTAAACAGAGTTGAATCATGTTCAGTTTCAAATTCTAGCAGCAAGTGTTCATTTAGGCAAAGAACACCACTCTTGTGCTATTCTGGCCATACACAGTGCAATTAGCATTCGTGTCTGTTTTCAGGCACTACAGTGTATTGGACTAAAGAGAAGCTCCTGTTTTACTTTGTTTCCAATACTGAGTTGAACTAGATATGCCCCGTTTGTGTAGGAAGCACAGTTCTTTTGTTCTGAGCTAGCTCACTGTACTGGCCCTATAGGAAACACAGTAGAGTGCAAGAATGCCCGTTTCTCAAAGCAGAGTGTTTTTCTTGCATGGCACACTAGGGTTCAGTTAAACTTCCTAAGTGGAGTTGAATCACGTTCAGTTTCAAGTTCTAGCAGCAAGTGTTCATTCAGGCTAAGAACACCACTCTTGGGCTATTCTGGCCATACACAGTGCAAATAGTATTCCTGTCTGTTCCCAGGCACTACAATGTATTGGACTTTAGAGAAGCTCCTGTTTTACTTATTTTCCAATACTGAGTTGAACTAGATGTGCCCGGTTTGTGTAGGAAGCACAGTTCTTTTGGTTTGAGCTAGATCACTGTACTGGCACTATAGGAAACACAGTAGTTTCCAAGAATGAGCTTTTCTAATAAGTAGAGTGTTTTTCTTGTATGGCAAAATAGGGTTCAATTAAACTTCCTAACGGGAGTTGAAATACATTCAGTTTCAAGTTATAGCAGCAAGTGTTAATTTATGGTAAGAATACCACTCTTGTGCTATTCAGGCAATACACAGTACAAATAGCATTCGCATCTGTTAGAGCAAGTAGAGTGTATTGGACTGAAGAGAAGCTCCTTTTTTGCTTAGTTTCCAATACTGAGTTCAACTAGATATGCCCCATTCGTGTAGGAAGCACAGTTCTTTTGTTTTGAGCTAGCTCACTGTACTGGCCCTATAGGAAACACAGTCGAGTGCAAGAATGCCCTTTTCTCAAAAGTAGAGTGTTTTTCTGGTATGGCAAACTAGGGTTGAATTATACTTCCTAAACGGAGTTGAATCACATTCTATTTCAAGTTCTCGCAGCAAGTGTTAATTCATGGTAAGAATACCACTCTTGTGCTATTCTGGCAATACACAGTACAAATAGCATTCGCATCTGTTAGAGCAAGTAGAGTGTATTGGACTGAAGAGAAGCTCCTGTTTGACTTAGTTTACAATACTGAGTTGAACTAGATATGCCCTGTTTGTGTAGGATGCACAATTCTTTTGTTTTGAGCTAGCTCACTGTACTGGCCCTGTAATAAACACAGTAGTGTGCAAGAATGGCCTTTTCTCAAAAGCAGAGTGTTTTTCTTGTATGGCAAACTAGGGTTCAATTAAACTTTCAAAACGGAGTTGAATCACATTCATTTTCAAGTTGTAGCAGCAAGTGTTCATTCAGGATAAGAATACCACTCTTGTGCTATTATAGCCATACACAGTGCAAATATCTTTCCTGTCTGTTCCCAGGAAGAACAGTGCATTGGACTGAAGAGAAGCTCCTGTTTGACTTAGACTCCAATACTGAGTAGAACTACATATGCTCCGTATGTATAGGAATCACAGTTCTTTTTTTCTGAGCTTGCTCACTATACTGGCCCTATAGGAAATAAAGAAGAGTAAAAGAACACCGGTTTATCAAAAGCAGAGTATGTTTCATGTATGGCAAACTAGGATTCAATTAAACTTCCTAAACGGAGTTGAATCACATTCAGTTTCCAGTTCTAGCAGGAAGTGTTCTTTCAGTCTAAGAACACCACTCTTGTGCTATTCTGGCGATACACAGTGCAAATAGCATTTGTGTCTGTTGCCAGCAGTACAGTATATTGGACTGAAGAGAAGCTCCTGTTTTACTTAGTTTCCAATACTGAGCTGAACTACATATGCCCCGTTTTTGTAGGAAGCACAGTTCTTTTGTTTGGAGCTAGTTAACTCTACAGTCCCTAGGAAACACAGTAGAGTGCAAGAATGCTGTTTTCTCAAAAGCAAAGTGCTTTCTTGTATGGCATGCAAGGGTTCGTTTAAACTTCCTAAATGGAGTTAAATCACATTCAGGTTCAACTTCTAGCAGCAAGTGTTAATTCAGGGTAAGAACACCACTCTTGTGGTATTCTGGACATAAACAGTGCTGATAGCATTCGAGTCTGTTCCCGGCAAGTACAGTGTGTTGGACTGAAGAGAAGCTCCTGTTTTAATTAGTTTCCAATACTGAGTTGAACTAGATATGTCGCGTTTGTGTAGGAAACACAGTTCTTTTGTTTTGAGCTAGCTGACTTTACTGGCCCAATAGGAAACAGAGTAGAGTGCAAGAATACCCTCTTCTCAAAAGCAGAGTGTTTTTCTCGTATGGCAAACTAGGGTTCAATTAAACTTCCTAAACGGAGTTGAATTACATTCAGTTTCAAGCTCTAGCAGGAAGTGTTAACTCAGGGCAAGAACACCACTCTTGTGCTATTGTGGCCATACACAGTGCAAATAGCTTTGGCGTCTTTTCCCTGCAAGAACAGTGCATTGGACTGAAGAGAAGCTCCTGTTTGACTTAGACTCCAATACTGAGTAGAACTACATATGCCCCGTATGTGTCGGAAGCACAGTTCTTTTTTTTCTGAGCTTGCTCACTACACTGGCCCTATAGGAAATAAAGGAGAGTGCAAGAACACCGGTTTATCAAAAGGAGACTAACTATTTTTAATGTATGGCAAACTAGGATTCAATTAAACTTCCTAAACGGAGTTGAATCATATTCAGTTTCAAGTTCTAGCAGCAAGTGTTTATTCAGTCTATGAAGACCACTCTTGTGCTATTCTGGCCATACAGAGTGCAAATAGCATTCGTGTCTGTTGCCAGCAAGTACAGTGTTTTGCACTGAAGAGAAGCTCCTGTTTGACGTAGTTTCTAATACTGAGTTGAACAAGATATGCCCCGTTTGTGTAGGTTGCACAGTTCTTTTGTTTTGAGCTAGCTCATTGTACTGGACATATAGGAAACACAGTAGAGTGCAAGAATGCCCTTTTCTCAAAAGCAGAGTGTTTATCTTGTATGGCAAACTAGGGTTCAATTAAACTTCCTAAACGGAGTTGAATCACATTCAGTTTCAAGTGCTAGCATCAAGTGTTAATTCAGCGTAAGAACAACACTCTTGTGCTATTCTGGCTATGCACAGTGCAAATAGAATTCTCGTCTGTTGCCAGCAAGTACAGTATATTGGACTGAAGAGAAGCTACTGTTTTACATAGTCTCCAATACTGAGTTGAACTACATATGCCCCCTTTGTGTAGGAAGCACAGTTCTTTTTTTCTGAGCTAGCTATATGTTCTGGTCCTAAGGGAAATACAGGGGAGTACATGAATGCCGGTTTCTCAAAAGCAGAGTGTTTATCTTGTGTGGCAAACTAGGCTTTAATTAAAATTTCTAAACGGAGTTCAATCACATTCAGTTTCAAGTTCTAGCAGCAAGTGTTCATTCAGGATAAGAACACCACTCTTGTGGAATTCTGGCCATACACAGTGGAAATTGCATTTACGCCTGTTGCCAGCAAGTACAGAATATTGGACTGAACAGAAGCTCCTTTTATACTTAGTTTCCAGTACTGAGCTGAACTACATATGTCTCATTTTTTGTAGGAAGCACAGTTCTTTTGTTTTGAGATAGCTCATTGTACTGACCCTATAGGAAACACAGTAGTATGCAAGAATGCCCTTTTCTCAAAAGCAGAGTGTTTTTCTTTTATATCAAACTAGGGTTCAATTAAACTTTTAAAGGGAGTTGAATCACATTCTTTTCAAGTTCTCGCAGCAAGTGTTAATTCAGGGTAAGAACAGCACTCTTGTGCTATTCTGGCCATACACAGTGCATATAGCATTCACGTCTATTCCCAGCAAATACAGTGTATTGGACTGAAGAGAAGCTCCTGTTTGACTTAGTTTCCAATACTGAGTTGAACTAGATATGCCCCGTTTGTGTAGGAAGCACAGTTCTTTTGTTTTGAGATAGCTCACTGTACCGGCCCTTTAGGAAACACAGGAGAGTCCAAGAATGCACTTTTCTCAAAAGCAGAGTGTTTTCCTTGTGTGGCAAACTAGGGATCAATTAAACTTCCTAAGCGGGTTTGAATCACATTCATTTTCAAGTTCTAGAAGCAAGTGTTCATTCAGGATAAGAACGCCACTCTTGTGCTATTATGGCCATACACAGTGCAAATAGCTTTCGCGTCTGTTCCCAGCGTGTACAGTGTATTGGACTGAAGACAATCTCCTATTCCAGTCAGTTTCCAGTGCTTAGTTGAACTAGATATGCCTGGTGTGTGTTGGAAGCACAGTTATTTTGTTCTGAGCAGGCTCACTCTTCTGTCCCTATAGGAAACAAAGTAGAGTACAAAAGTGCCCTTATCTTAAAAGCAGAGTGTTTTCCTTGTAAGGCAAGCTAGGGTTCAATTAACTTTCCTAAACGGAGTTGAATTACATTCAGTTTCATGTTTTAGCAGTAAGTGTTAATGTAGGGTAAGAACAGCCACTCTTTTGCTCTTCTGGGCATACACATTGCAAATAGCACTCACGGCCGTTCCCAGCAACTAAAAGAGTACCCGTTTCTCAAAAGCAGAGTGTTTTTCTTGAAAGGCAAGCTAGGGTTCAATTAACCTTCCTAAATGGAGTTGAATTACATTCTCTTTCACATTCTAGCAGAAAGTCTTTATATAATTTAAGAAAATCCACTGTTGTGCTTCTCTGGGCATACACAGTGCAAATAGCACTCCCGTCTCTTCCCAGCAAGTACAGTGTATTAGTCTGAAGAGATGCTCCAATTCTAGGCACTTTCCAATGCTGAGTTGAACTAATATGCCTCATGTGTGTTGGAAGCACAGTTCTTTTGTTATGAGCCAGCTCACTGTTCTAGCCCTATTGGAAACACAGTAGAGTACAAGCGTGCCCGTTTCTGAAAAGCAGATTATTTTCCTTCTAAGGCAAAATAGGGTTCAATTAACCTTCCTAAAGAGTGTTGAATTACATTGAGTTTCATGTCCTAGCAGCATGTGTTAATATAGTGTTAGAACAGCCACTCTTGTGCTCTTCTAGGCATACACATTGCAAATAGCACTCATATCGGTTGCCAGCAAGTACATTGTATTGGACTGAAGAGAAGCACTTATGCTAGTCAGTTTCCAATGCTGAGATGAACTAGGTATAGGCCTCCTGTGTGTTGGAATCACAGTTCTTTTGTTCTGAGCCTGCTCACTCTTCTGGCCCTTTAGGAAACACAGTAGCGAACAAGAGTGTCCATTTCTCAAATCAGAGTGGTTTTTTTGTAAGACAAGCTTGGGTTCAATTAACGTTCCTAAACGGAGCTGAATTACATTCAGTTTCACGTTCTAGCTGCAAGTGTTAATGTAGGGTAAGATCAGCCACTCTTGTGCTCTTCTGGGCATTCAGAGTGTAAATAGCACTCCTGTCTGTTCCCAGCAAGTACAGTGTATTGGACTAAAGTGAAGCTCCAATTCTAGTCAGTTTCCAATGCTGAGTTGAACTAATATGCCTCGTGTGTGTTGGAAGCACAGTTCTTTTATTCTGAGCCAGCTCATTGTTCTGGCCCTATAGGAAACACAGTAGAGACCAAGAGTGTCTGTTTCTCAAAGGCATAGTGTTTTTCTTGTAAGGCAAGCTAGGGTTCAATAACCTTCCTAAACAGAGTTGAATTACATTCAGTTTCACACTCTAGCAGCAGGTGTTAATATAAGGTAAGAAAAGCCACTGTTGTGTTCCTCTGGGCATATCCAGTGCAAATAGCACTAACATCCTTTCCAAGCAAGTACAGTGTATTGGACTGAAGAGAAGCTCTTATTCTAGTCACTTTCCAATGCTGAGTTGAACTAGGCATGCCTAGTGTTTGTTGGAATCACAGTTCTATTGTTATGAGCCAGCTGACTCTTCTGGATCTATCTGAAACACAAAAGAGTACTAGAGTGCACATTTCTGAAAATCAGAGTGTTTTTCTTGTAAGGCAATCTAGGGTTCAATTAACGTTCCTAAATAGAGTTGATTTACATTCAGTTTCACGTTCTAGCAGGAAGTGTAAATTTAGGGTAAGAACAGCCACTCTTGTGCTCTCTGGACATACATACTGCAAATAGCACTTGTGTCTTTTCACAGCAAGTACAGTGTTTTCGACTGAAGAGAAGCTCCAATTCTAGTCAGTTTCCAATGCTAAGTTGAACTAGGTATGCCTCATGGGTGTTGGAAGCACAGTTCTTTTTTTGTAAACCAGCTCACCCTTCTGGCCCTAATGAAAACACAGTAGAGTACAAGAGTGCCAGTTTCTCAAAATAGAGTGTTTTTCTTGTAAGGCAAGCTAGGGTTCAATTAACATTCCTAAACGGAGTTGAATTACATTCAGTTTCACGTTCTAGCAGCAAGTGTTAATTTAGCGTAAGAACAGCCACACTTGGGCTCTTCTGGGCATGCACAGTGCCAATAGCACTCAAGACTGTTCCCAGCAAGTTCAGTGTATTGGGCTGAACAGGACCTCCTATTCTATTCAGTTTCAAAAGCTGGGTTGAACTAGGTATGCCTCGTGGGTGTTGGAAGTACAGTTCTTTTGTTCTGAGCCAGCTCACTGTTCTGGCACTATAGGAAACACAGTAGAGTCCAAGAGTGCCCATTTCTCAAAAGCAGAGTGTTTTCTTGTAAGGCAAGCTAGGGTTCAACCAACTTTCCAAAACGGAGTTGCATTACATTCAGTTTCACTTTCTAGCAGCAAGTGTAAATTTAGGGTGAGAACAGCCACTCTTGTGCTCTTCTTGGCATACACAGTGCAAATAGCACTCTCATCTGTTCCCAGCAAGTGCAGTGAATTAAACTCAAGAAAAGCTCCTATTTAGTCAGTTTGCAATGCTGAGTTGAACTAGGTATGCCGCGTAGATGTTTTAATCACAGTTCTTTTGTTCTGAGCCAGCTCACTCTTCTGGCCCTTTAGATAACACAGTAGAGTACAAGAGTGCCCATTTCTCAAAAGCAGAGTGTTTTTCCTGTAAGGCAAGCTAGGGATCAATTAACGTTCCTAAACGGAGTTGAATTACATTCAGTTTCACTTTCTAGCAGCAAGTGTTAATTTAGGGTAAGAACAGCCACTCTTGTGCTCCTGTGGGCATACACAGTGCCAAGAGCACTCGCGTCCATTCCCAGCAAGTACAGTGTATTGGACTGAAGAGAAGCTCCTGTTCTAGTCAGTTTCCAGTGCTGAGTTGAACTAGGTTTGCCTCTTGTGTGTTGGAAGCACAGTTCTTTTGTTCTGAGCCAGATCACTCTTTTGGCCCTATTGGAAACAAGGTAGAATACTAGAGTGCCCGTTTCTCAAAATAGAGTGGTTTTCTTGTAAGGCAAGCTAAGGTTCAATTAACTTTCCTAAACGGAGTTCAATTACATTCAGTTTCGCGTTGTAACAGCAATTGTTAATTCAGGGTAAGAACAGCCACTCTTGTGCTCTTCTGGACATGCACAGTGCAAATAGCACTCGATTCTGTTCCCAGAAAAGTACAGTGTATTGGACTGAAGAGAAGCTCCTATTCTAGTCAGTTTCCAATTCTGAGTTGATCTAGGTTTGCCTCGTGTGTGTTGGAAGCACAGTTCTTTTTTTCTGATCCAGATCACTCTTCTGGCCCTTTAGGAAGACAGTAGAGTCCAAGAGTGCCCGTTTCTCAAAAGCAGAGTGTTTTTCTTGTAAGGCAAACTAGGGTTCAATTAACTTTCTAAAATGGAGTTGAAATACATTCAGTTTCAGGTTCTAGCAGCAAGTTTTATTATAGGGTCAGAACAGCCACTCTTGTGCTCTTCTGGGCATATAGTGTACAAAAATCACTCACATCTATTCCCAGCAATTACAGTGTATTGGACTGAAGACAAGCTCCTATTCAAGTCAGTTTCCAATGCGGAGTTGAACTAGGTATGCCTCGTGTGTTTTGGAAACACAGTTATTTTGTTCTGAGCCAGCTTACTGTTCCTGCCTTATATGAAAGACAGTAGAGGACAAGAGTGGCAGTTTCTCAAAAGCAGACTGTTTTTCTTGTAATGCATGCTATGTTTAAATTTTCCTTCCTAAATAGAGTTGAGTCCCCTTCAGTTTCAAATTCTAGCAGTTAGAGTTAGTATGGGGTAAGTACAGCCACTCTTGTGCTCTCCTGGCCATACACAGTGCAAATAGCACTCACGACTGTTCCTAGAAAGTCCAGTGTATTGGACTTACGAGAAGCTCCTATTCTAGTCAGTTACCAATGCTGAGTTGAACTAGGTATTCCCCGTGTGTGTTGGAAGCACAGTTCTTTTGTTCAGAGCCAGATCACTCTTCTGGCCCTATAAGAAACACAGAAGAGTACAAGAGTGCCCGTTTCGCAAAAGCAGAGTGTTTTTCTTGTAAGGCAAACTAGGGTTCAATTCCCATTTCTAAACAGAGTTGAATCCCATTGAATTTCAAGTTCTAGCAGATGTCTTAATTTGGGGTAAGTGCAGCCACTCTTCTGCTCTCCTGGCCATACAGACTGAAAATAGCACTAGAGACTTTCCCAGCAAGTCCAGTGTATTGGACAGAAGAATAGCTCCTGTTTTTCTTTGTTTCCAATACTGAGTTGAACTAGATATGCCATGTTTGTGTAGGAAGCACAGTTCTTTTGTTCTGAGCCAGCTGTCTGTTCTGGCAGTATAGGAAACACAGTAGAGTACAAGAGTGCCCCTTTCTCAAAAGCAGAGTGTTTTTCATGTAAGACAATCTATGGTTCAATTTTCCTTCCTAACCAGAGTTGAATCCCATTCAGTTTCAAATTCTAGCAGCAAGAGTTAGTATGGGGAAAGTACAGCCACTCTTGTGCTCTACTGGCCATACATAGGACAAATAGCACTCGCGACTGTTCCCAGAAGTCCAGTGTATGGGACTGAAGAAAAGCTACTAATCTAGTCAGTGTCCAATGCTGAGTTTAACTAGGTATGCCCCGTGTGTGTTAGAAGCACAGTTCTTTTTTTCTGAGCCAGCTCACTGTTCTGACCTTATAGTAAACACAGTAGAGTACAAGAGTGCCCCTTTCTCAAAAGCAGAGTGTTTTTCTGTAAGCCAAGCTAGCATTCAATTCCCACTCCTAAACAGAGTTGAATCCCATTCAATTTCAAGTTTTATCGCAAATCTTAATTTAGGGTAAGAACAGCCACTCTTTTGTACCTCTGGCCATACACAGTTCAAATAGCACTCGCGATTGTTCCAAGGAAATACAGTGTATTGGACTGAAGAGGACCTCCTGTTTTACTTAGTTTCCAGTAATGAGTTGAACTGGATATGCCCCATTTGTGTAGGAAGCACAGATCTTTTGTTCTGATCCAGCTGTCTGTTCTGGACCTATAGTAAACACAGTTGAGTACAAGAGTGCCCCTTTCTCAAAAGCAGAGTGTTTTTCTTGTAAGACCAGTTAGGGTTCAATTCCCATTCTTAAATACAGTTGAATCCCTTACAATTTTGAGTTCTAGCAGCAAGTCTTAAGTTGGGGTAAGAACAGCCTCGGTTGTGCTCTCCTAGCCATACACAGAGCAAATAGCACTCGAGTCTGTTCCGAGGAAGTCCATATTTTGGAATGAAGAGAAGCTCCTATTCTAGTTATTATTCAATGCTGAGTTGAACTAGGTATGCCATTTGTGTGTTGGAAGCACATATCTTTTGTTCTCTGCCAGCTCACTGCTCTGGCCCTTTAGGAAACACAGTAGAGTACAAGAGTGCCCCTTTCTCAAAAGCAGAGTGTTTTTCTTGTGAGTCAATCTAGGTTTCAATCCCCCTTACTAAATGCAGTTGAATCACATTTCGTTTCAAGTTCTAGCAGCAAGTGTTAATTCGGGGTAAGAAACGCCACTCTTGTGCTCTCCTGGCCATACACAGTGCAAATAGCACTCTCGACTGTTCCCAGTATGTACAGTGTATTGGACTGAAGAGGACATCCTGTTTTAGTTAGTTTCCTATCCTGAGATGACCTAGATATGCCCCATGTGTGTACGAAGCACAGATTTTTGTTCTGAGCCAGCTCACTTTTCTGGCAGTATAGGAAATATATTAGGGTACCATTGTGCCCTTTTCTCAAAATCAGGGTGTTTTTCTTGTAAGGCAAGCTAGGGTTCAATTCCCCTTCCTAAACGGAGTTGAATCATATTCAGTTTTGAGGTCTAGCAGCAAGTGTTAATTTGGGGTAAGAATAGCCACTCTTGTGCTCCCCTGGCCATAATATTTGCACTGTGTATGGCCAGGAGAACACAAGAGTGGCTGTACTTAACCCATTCTAACTCTTGCTGCTAGACATTGAAACTTAAAGGGATACAACTCCGTTTAGGAAGGAAAATTGAACCATTGCTTGCCTTACAATAAAAACACTCTGCTTTTGAGAAACGGGCACTCTTGTACTCTACTGTGTTTCCGATAGGGCCAGAACAGTGAGCTGGCTCAGAACAAAGGAACTGAGCTAACTATACACACTGGGCATATCTAGTTCATCTCAATATTGGAAACTAAGTAATCAGAAGCTCCTCTTCAGTCTAATACACTGTTCTTGCAGGGTACAGACTCCAGTGCTTTTAGCACTGTGTTTGATTAGGGGAGCACAAGAGTGGCTGTTCTTACCCCAAATTCACACTTGCTTCTAGAACTTGAAACTGTATGTGATTCAAATCCATATAGGAATGGAAATTAAACCATAGCTTGTCTTACAAGAAAAAAAAACTCTCCTTTTGGAAAAGGGGCACTCTTCTACTCTACTGTGTTTCCTAAATGGCCAAAACAGTGAGCTGGAACTGAACAAAAGATCTGTGTTTCCTACACACATGGGGCATATCTCGGTCATTTCAGCATCTGAAACTGACTAGAATAGGAGCTTCTCTTCAGTCCAATACACTGTATATGCTGGGATCAGTTGCGAGTGCTATTTGCTTGTGTATGGACAGGAGAGTACAAGAGTGGCTGTTTTTACCGCTAATTAAAACTTGCTGCTAAAAAGTGAAACCAAATGGGATTCAACTCCATTTAGGAAGGGCAATTGAACCGTAACTTGCCTTACAAGAAAAACACTCTACTTTTGAGAAAAGGGCACTCTTGTATTCTACTGTGTTTCCTACAGGGCAAGAACAGTAAGCTGGCTCAGATCAAAAGAACTGTGCTTCTTACACACACCGGGCATACCTAGTTCTACTCAACATTGGAAACTGACTAGAATAGGAGCTTCTCTTCAGTCTAATATACTGTACTTACTGGGAACAGACTCGAGTGCTATTTGCAGTCTGTATGGACAGGAGAGCACAAGAGTGGCTGTACTTACTCCATACTAACTCTTGCTGCTAGAACTTTAAAATGAATGAGATTCAACTCCGTTTCAGAATGGGAATTGAACCGTACCTTGCCTTACAAGAAAAACACTCTGCAGATGAGATAAGGGAAGTCTTGTACTCCTCTGTGTTTCCTATAGGGCCAGAACACTGAGCTGGCTCAGAAAAAAAGAACTGTGCTTCCTACACAAACGGGACATATCTACTTCAACTCCACATTGGAAACTGCCTAGAATAGGAGCTATTCTTCAATCCAATACCCTCGACTTGCTGGTTACAGACGCAAGGGCTATTTGCACTGTGTATTGCCAGGAGAGCACAAGAGTGGCTATACTTACCCCTGATTAACACTTGCTGCTAGAACTTGAAATTGAATGTGATTCCACTCCATTCAGGAATTGGAATTGAACCCTAGCTTGCCTTACAAGGAAAATACTCTGCTTTTGAAATGGGACACTCTTGTACTCTACTGTGTATAGGGCCTATAGGGCCAGAACTGTAAGCTGGCTCAGAACAAAAGAACTGTGCTTCCTACACACACGGGGCATATCTAGTTCCTCTCCAGATTGCAGACAGAGTAGAATAGGAGCTTCTCTTCAGCCTAATACACTGTACTTGCTGGGCACAGACGCTATTGCTATTTGCACTGTATATGGACAAGAGAGCACAAAAGTGTCTGTTCTTAACCCAAATTAAGGCTTGTTGCTAGCACTTGTAATTGAATAGGATTCAACTCCATTTAGGAAGGTGAAGTGAACCCTAGATTACCTTACGAGAAAAACTCTATGCTTTGAGAATGGGGCACTCTTGTACTCTACTGTGTTTCCTATAAGGCCAGAATAGTGAGCTGGCGCAGAACAAAAGAATTGTGCTTCCTACACACACCGGGCATACCTAGTTCAATTTCCCATTGGAAACTGACTAGAATAGGAGCTTCTCTTCAGTCTAATACACTGTATATGCCTGGAACAGACTCGAGTGCTATTTGCACTGTGTATGGCCAGGAGAGCACAAGAGTGGCTATATTTACCCCAATTTAACACTTGCTGCTAGAACTTGAAACTGAATGTGATTCAACTATGTTTAGGATGGGGAATTGAACCCTAGCTTGCCCTACAAGAAAAACACTCTGCTTTTGAAATTGGGCACTCTTGAACTCTACTGTGTTTACTATAGGGCCAGAACAGTGTCCTGACTCAGAACAAAAGAACTGTGCAGGTAGACAGGCCCGGTGGCGGAAACAAGCAGACACAGGGAGGCCTGTGGCAGTGGCCTGCGGAGGTAGATGGTCCCGATGGCAGCAGCCGACAGGGACATTCATGCCTGGTGGCAGCTGGCAGAGACATTCAGGCCCAATGGCGGCACAGGGAGGTAGACAGGCCCAGGGACGGAGATGAGCAGATGCAGCTTGGAACAGGGATGCCCCTAACCCCAACACCTGGGGAAGAAGCTATCTCCATGGGTTGGAACCAGAACAAATCTAAACACTCCGTCTGAGGACAACCCAGGGCCCAGCTGCTGATCCTGTGAAACCCAACAACTTGGAGGTGTTGGTGAGACTACCCTGCTCAGCTGAAACCCATCTGGGAGAGGATTCAAATGCCTACAGTTTGCAGTCTGAAGAAACAAGATCAGCTGAGGAGTTGACAAATGAACAAAATGTGACCTGGGAACACAGAAGAAGGCACTACCCAGATACCAAACCAGATCACCAAAATCATAAGCATATAATTCACCGATCGAAATCAGCTGTCCCTGAAAAACAGCCCAACAGCACCAATTTAACCAAGAACCCCTACTAAACCAAGACTAAAAATTAGAACAAGAGAGGCACTCTCAGACACAGACACCACCTGCACCGCACAGAGGAAGAGATGAGCAGACACCAGTGCAAAAAATACAGGCAACAACATAAAGACCTATATGGCAACATCAGAACCTAGTGATTCTTCATCTGCAAGACCTAAACATACCAGGACAAAAGAAACAGAAGAAATCAACCCTAAAAATGACTTTAAGAACATGATAGAGGCCCTTAGAGAAGAAATAAAACATTCCCTCAAAGAGGAAATAAAAACTTTCCTTAAAGAGGAAATGAAAAACTACCTTAAAGAGGTAATAAAAACTTTCCTTAAAGAGGAAATGAAAAACTCCCTTAAAGGGGAAATAAAAACTTCCCTTAAAGAGGAAATGAAAAACTCCATTAAAGAGGAAATTAAAAACTCCCTTAAAGAAATGGAAGAAAAAACGAACAAAAAATGGGAAGAAATCAAATCAAGCCAAGAAAAAGCAATTAAACAGATGAAAGAAACATTCCAAGATCTGAAAAATGAATTTGAGACAATAAAGAAATCACATGCTGAGGGAATGCTGGAAATAGAAATCCTGACTAAACGAACAGGAACTACAGAAACAAGCATAACCAACCGATTGCAAGAGATGGAACAGAGAATCTCTGACACTGAAGACACGATAGAGAAAATAGATTCGTCAGTCAAAGAAAACAATAAAGACAAAAAAGTCGTAACACAAAACGTCCAGGAAATTTGGGACACCATGTAAAGACCAAACCTAAGAATAATAGGGCTAGAAGAAGGAGAAGAATACCAACTCAAAGGCACAGAAAATATATTCAACAAAATCATAGAAAAAAAAACTTTTCCAACCTAAAGAAAGAAATACCTATGAAGATACAAGAAGCTTACAGAACACCAAATAGGCTGGATCCAAAAAAAAGTCCCCTTGCCTCATAATAATCAAAACACTAAACGCACAGAACAAAGAAAAAATATTAAGAGCCGCAAAGGAAAAAGACCAAGTAACATATAAAGGCAAACCCATCAGAATAACACCAGACTACTCAATAGAGACTATGAAAGCTAGAAGATCATGGACAAATCTCATGCAGACACTAAGAGACCATGGATGCCAACCCAGACTATTATACCCAGCAAAACTCTCAATCACCATAGGTGGAGTAAACAAAATATTCCAGGATAAAACCAGATTTAATCAATACCTGTCCACAAACCCAGCCCTACAGAAAGCACTAGAAGGGAAAATTCAACTCAAAAAAGCTAAACACATCCATGAAAAATCAAGCAATCGATAATCCCACACCAACATACACCACAGAAGGACAACACAACACAACCACAAAAAAATAACAGGAATTAACAATCACTTGTAACTAATATCCATCAATATCAATAGTCTCAACTCACCTATAAAAAGACACAGGCTAACAGAATGGATAAGAAAACAGAACCCATCCATCTGCTGCATACAAGAAACACACCTTAACTTCAAAGACAGACACTACCACCGAGTAAAGGGCTTGGAAAAGGCTTTCCAAGCAAATGAACCTAAGAAACAAGCTGGTGTAGCTATCCTAATATGTAGAGGAAAAGGATGTTTCAAAAAAGAAGAAGTCTTGTGGCAATGCCTCACTGGTCCAGGTAACTACCAGAACTCGGAAATCCGAGACAGAGACTAAGGCAGCAGAGATGAAACACATAGATGTACATACTGGAAATAATAAAGAAAAAGTCAGTAAAGCCAAGAAGAACAAAAGAAAGGTGGATGCTGGAGCCCATCCATCAGATGAGCCTGTGAACGAGGAACCAGTGACAAAAAAGAAAAAAAAGATGGAAAGCAAATCCAAAAATAGTACCGAGGTGCCAAAGGATGACAGCAAGACAGAGGAGACTAACGGGGACAATAAAAAGCAAATTACTTCCAATAAAAAAGGTGCAAAGAAGAAACCTCAAAAAGGTAAATCAAGTAAGAAAGGCAGCAGACCTGCTCAGGAGACGCAGAAGGAGATGGCTCCGGCAGAGCTTCCTTCCATGGAGCTGGCTCAGGAGGATGTCTCTTCCGCTACTGCGCTCACTCAGGTGGTGGTCACCCCTATAGGCTCTACTCAGCCCGGGCTTCCTTCTCCCATGGATATTGCTCAGATTGGGCCTGCTCAGATGGAGCTGCCTTCTCCCATGGAGCCTGATCAGATGGAGCCACCTCCTCCCATGGAGCCTGATCAGATGGAGCCACCTCCTCCCATGGAGTCTCAGCAGGGACATTGTCAGAAGAGGCTGCTTTGTCCTTTGGACCATGCTCATGTGGAGGTTGCTCAGACAGGGCCTCCTCACATGGGATCTGTTCAGAAAGAGCCTCCTGCTGTCATGGAGCCACCTCTTCAAGTGAAACCAGTCACCAAAAGGTCTTCTCCCTGAAAAGAGAGTACCAAGGAGAAGTCAGGCATGCGGAGTGAGGTGGTGCGGCAGGAGCAAGTCCTTAATGAACTTGGCTTAGTGCCTGTTAGAGATAACCAGCTTCTGAAGGGAAGCAGGCATGCACAGGATCTGCCAAAGGGAAACTCAAGAAGAGATGAGACACCTAAGGACCAAGAAATTGGCTCTGATGGGGAAGGAAATAAAATGGCCCCTCTCAAGAAATTGGGAACAGAGGAAGCTGGCAAGAGTCTAGCTACGCTTGCTGCTCCCAAGGAATCCACCAGTGTCTTATCCTCGGAACAAAACTCAAATGGGTCAGGTGGTGAAACGTTACAAGCTAAGTGTCAGACTGGCTCAGCTGGGCTTTGTAAATGGAAGTGGACACTGAGCAGAACCCAGACAGTGTCCCTGTGAAAGCCTCAGCACCTGAACCGGCATCACCATTGCCTCCTGTCCCATCACCAACCGTAACAGCCTCGCCTCCTATCACTTTGGCTGAAAACGAATCACCGGACATTGATGAAGACGAAGGCATCCACAGCCATGATGGAAGTGACCTGAGTGATAATATGTCCAAGGGAAGTGATGATTCTGGGCTGCATGGGGCTCGGCCAGTGCCACAAGAAACAAGTTTAAAAAGTGGGAAGGAGGAGTTGGCAGTTAAAATAACTGAGGGAGAGTTTGTTTGTATTTTCTGTGATCGGTCTTTCAGAAAGGAAAAGGATTACAGCAAGCACCTCAATCGCCATCTGGTTAATGTATATACTTCCTTGAAAAAGCAGCCGAGGGGCAGGAGTAGTGAGGCGGCCGGTGGAGGGCGGTTTGTCACAGTTTGTAAGCAATGCCTCACTTTTAGTTTAAGGCAGTAGACACACAAGCTCGCTTTAATTAGTGTCCAGTGCTGATTTTTAAGTGACATTATTTCCTTAGGACTGTATGTGTTGCCTAGTAACTTGCAAAGGCCTTGGCAGGTCCTAGGGAGTTAATGTGGGAAAACAGATACTTGGTCTGTTGGCTTGTGCAGTGCGGTGAGGAGGGGTGGGATGGTGGGTGGCATTCTCCGGGGTGTCTACCTGTGTGGAACCGGTCGGGTGTTCTGCCCTTTTCACTTCACTTGCTATTTTTAGTTCCTTGTTTAGGCTGATAAAAATTGGCGTAGCAAATTACTTGAAGAATTTGCCTGCTTTATATAAGTAAAGTTAGCACTTTAAGGTTTCTTTAGAGATGAGAAAAGAAATTTAAATTGAAGAAAAATTCTTTCAACAGTGGACATTGTATCTGTCCAGGTAATTGCTTCCTGATTTATGGTCAATATTTTGTGCTTCTGTTAATCATTATGAAAAGTGATTTTTGGTGGGTTTTTAATTCTTTTTTATTTTGGTGCTTTACTGGCTTAAGATGTTGCACATGGTTTTTTGTTTTTCTTTTTTAACCTATGCAGTTAATTCCCCCCTAGAGTTAGCATTGTGTTTAATAGTAACACTTTATACATATATGCATGTTATTTTTTTTTCTTTTTGGGGGTTACTTTTAGGCTTGTTTGCAAAAGGACCTTTTTTCTTTGCTGCAGTTGTCTTTTTTGCAGAACAATAGTGTGTGCAAGTTTATGAGCAATGGAACATGCAGGTTCAATCCATTGTTTTTATTTTTTTAATCTTAACCTCTTGATCTATGCCAGAAGCAGTTTCATAGAAGTTATTTTGATGGTGAGCATATGTGTAATTCTACAGCTCTCCGGGTCTGGTTTTTGCAGTAAGCCACTAGATCCCATATTGAACACAATTTAATCTCAGTATCAGCCATTAGAGTTTTTTTACTTTGCTGTTTATAGCTTATTTCTTACAGAGTGAGAAGTCATTCTTTGAAGAGTTTCTTTTTTCAATAGATGGTTGATGTTGGGATGGTTACTCAAATCAAATGATGAGTGATGAACTCCAAGTCATCCTTGGAAATAGCAAATCTGTTGCCCAACATAATTATCCTTTAAACTAGAGAATATCACTTGTGAGAAAACCATCATGGCCACATGGCTGATCTAGAGTGGAGTGCTGAGTTCTGGCAAACAGCTGCATCTTTCTTCCAGTGAGTACCTGAACAGGGCTGATGTGAATTATGTACAGTCCAGATTTTAAGAATCATACTTTCTCAGGGATCTCCACAAACTAGTGGGTGTCCTCGATGCCCCTGTGAGACAGCCTCTGTATGGGAGAGGCCTCACGTGACTTTGCCCCTGGTGTTCCTCTGGGGACACCTGTGTGAGAAACTGCATGCTCCAGAACCAGCTCTCATGTCCTTTGGCCAATGCCGGAGTGTGAAATAGTCCAACGTGGGATTTTTCTTACTAGTAGTAAACAAAGGATGATCCCAATCGGGAATCGTGACATTTTTTTTTTTTTTGATGATGGTCATGTTCTGTTTTGAAATAACCTCTGTGTATTTCATTTATTTTCTTTTACTTGGCGATCTCTGAGTAAGCTTCAGATTTTGACAGTTGATGAACGATACGACAAGTATTAATGTGTGGGTGAAAGGCTTGGTGAAATTCTGAGTGAAGTTTTAGTTAAAGTTGGTTGACCTTGGGATTGACAGGGAGGCCAAATATTTAAAAATCAGAAGATTCTCTCAAGACACAAGTTGTGTGATAATAGTGTGTTTTGTGTGTGTGAATGAGAATTTGTAAATGTTGAATTCTAGGCTCCGACAATCATTGTCAGTGCAGATCAAGCTGCAAGTATTTATGTTTTAAAACTTAAATTATAAAGCTAGTTACGTCTTTCTAACAACTAGTTTTAATGTTTATGAGCATATTTTACCTACATTACCTTTTCAGGATGTTGAGAAAGATGCATCACAAGCACAGGCTGGAGGCTGGGGGCTAGATGGTTTTGAGGAAGAGGTCTTGGTGGACTCTTTCATAGAGCAAAGGGAAGCAATGCCTTCTGGGAAATGAGCTAAGTTTGAATCTAGTCTTTAAGATTAGAAGTCAAAAACAAAAATATTAAGGAAAGGAAAACCTAATTGATCTTTGAAGTATTGTTATGTGGAACTGAGTGGGACTTTTGAGGCCTTTCTTCCAGAAAACAAGGACTTGGTTGTCAGGCCTATATTAGGCCTAAACCTTGGTGCCATGTATTTGTACTTAAATCATTTCAACGGAAAGTGTCTTAGTGATTGGAACTTCTAGTGCAGTTTGGAGTTCTTCCAAATGTGATATTTGCATGGGATTGTTTGAATCTTGTTTTCTAGTCCCTCCCCATCACCACCCTCATAGTCTGAAGGTAGATTTTTCTCTTGATAAAGGAACAAAAAAAGTGAACATCTTGTTTGTAAATAGGATCTAGTAACTAGTGGTAAACTTGAAATGGTAGAATTCTTTTTTTAATTTATTTTATTTATATTTTTTTTATTTATTTATTATGTATACAGTATTCTGCCTGCCTATATGCTTGGACGCCAGAAGAGAGCACCAGATCTCATTACAGATGGTTGTGGGCCACCATGTGGTTACTGGGAATTGAACTCAGGACCTCTGGAAGAGCAGTCAGTGCTCTTAACCGCTGAGCCATCTCTCCAGCCCCCGAAATGGTAGAATTCTTTAAAGCCTAATTCTAGGTAGCCTTAGGAAAATGTATCTTAATTATTTTTGAACCTGTATCCACCTTGTTTTTTTCAAATATCTTAAGTTATATTTTCTTTTTCAGAGCTTCTTCTTATTTGGGGCTACTTTTTTTTTTTTTAATTGAGGCGTAATTCATAAAAGGGTACATTGTTTTGATGAGACTTTTTACAACTGTGGCTGGATGTCTTTTTTTAGTCTTCCAAGAAGGGCCATTTTACTTTTTTAGAGTTACTTTTTAAAGTCATGAGGTCAACAACTTGGACTACTATGCATGTAAGTGCTAATGCAAATTAAAGCCCAAGTTGACCTCCAGCAGCAGTTCATTCTATGTTGACAGTGAGAGAACACTTTGCCTGTTAGGATACTGTTACTCGTAGACTGAAATGCTGAAGGAACCCCTCCCCCTATTTTGTTTTTTGCAAAAATCAAGGTATATTCTAGGGTTTCCTGGTTGACCTCAACAGATAAACTGAGATGATAGTCTTAGTTGAGAAATGATCTGAATGTAGATTTACAGTCTACGTGTACAGCTGGCTAAGTGAGATTGCTTTCACAGTTCTGCATGTATCCCATTAGCTCCCCATTAGTCACTGAAGTCTTAAAACTGGTATTGTAACATTATCACAATGTTTTGCACCAATTTTATAAACTTTAGTGCAATATGTGTTCCTTTTCTGAGGCAAACCAAAGGTATATTTCTCAAGGTTCTGCTGCTATCAGCAGCGTTAATGGAGGATTTTTTTATACATTTGTAATAGATAGAAATAAACCAGAAAAAAAGAAGAAAAAAAGTGGTGGAGGAAAAAGTGAACACTGCAAGAATACTCAAAAGGGCTGAGAGTTGCAAACACCAAGAATGGCTTTGCATAGTAAAAGGAATAGAACAGCTCTGAACTATAGCTTACTTTTCCTGGTTTGGTCTGACAGAATGATTGAATGCTTTTGTACAAAATCAGAGCCTTAAAAACAAGGATTTGGTGAGATTGTAAAATGGTGTGCCACTTTGGCAAAACAGTTTGGTGGTTGGTCAAAATGCAAAACATTGTTACTCTGTTACTCAACAATTCTACCCTTAGGAATATATCCTCAAACTACTGAAAATGTGTACCTATAAAACATGTACATGAAGGTTTACAGCAGTGTGTTGCTAATAGTAAAAAAGTTAAAACAACTCAAATAGCTATCAAATACTGGAGAGAAATAAAATGTGGCTTATTCATACAATAGAATATTATTAAGACATAAAAATGAATGAGAAACTGACAGATTAAATGACTTTGGTGAACCTTCATAATTTCATTTGTAGATCTTTCCATTTCTAATTTATAAATACATTTGGGGTTATAAATTATAAATGTACTGTCTCCTGTCAACGTTGTATACTTCTATTTGATGATTTCTGTGTCAAACATTATATGGAAATGTTTCCAAGTTAAAAAAAAAAAGTCTGTTATTTGATCTAGGGATGGGCCTAGTGGCTGGTTGTAAATCAGGGGTTTCTCTCCATCATGGTTTGGATCCAAGTGTTGGGAAATCCTGGTGAATAAATATATATCATAGCATCTTAACCTCTAGCAGTTTACATTAACATACTACTTATCTTTGGGGTGTTTCAGAGGCAGCTTTCACTCACCTAAAATATAATTTATGAGACTTATCATCCCCTAAGCATTGGAAACTCCTCTATATCACCAAATCTACTCTTCTATATCACAGCTTAGTAGTGAAGTGCTACCCAACACATGATATTTTTTTTACAACCTTCACAAAATTAACTATAAATATGTTTTACACACAAAGGTCAAATGCCTAATATCTAAAAGATACTGGAGAAACTAGAACTCTCCAAATTTGGCAACCTGCCTTCCATGGATGTGTCAAAAGCATGTTGACCTTGAGTACAAAGATGTTTCTACATACAGGTCCCTGATCCCAATGTTCTTTATAGATGTATCCCACATAGTATTCAGGGGCAGGCACCTGCACTCCGGGAGGTGCAATGACCATGTGGGACCTCACAAAACACTGAATCTGGCCACAGGGTTCCACTAAGACCCAGGGAAGACCACATACTTACCACTAAGCTCACCAGTTCACCTTCCCCATCTGGGGACAGAAGCTCCTCACTCTCCATGTAGTGGCTTCCCAGTAAATCTAGGCTCCCTTTACACTTAACTGTAGCAGTGCTCACAGAACAGTACATAATACCGCTGGTGCCTGTTCTACTACAAAGCCAAGGCTGCTGCATGATACCCAAAAGAGTCCTGCAACACTTCTCACTGGCAGGTCAGACTGGAGTCCCTAACTGACTACTGAGGTCTAAGTGACAAGAGCACATCCCTGAGGGTTACAGTGTGCTTACAGAACCTGTTATCTTCCTGCACTCCATAGGCACTTCCCCTTCTTCCTCTGAGAAACAATGTGGTTAGCTTACACAGCACATTGCACAATGTGGAGTAGAATGAGTCCCCCTCTCCCAGGTAGAAGAGTGTCCAAAATATTAACAATTAAGAGAGATTTTGGACACAACATAAGGTGTTTGTTTTGTGGCTTCACATTGAGGAGTGGTGAACTGAAGGTACTTTTAACCTAGTTGTCACAGGGACTTCAGAAAACCAGGAGAGAAAAGCAGAAACCAGATCATAAACAAAATAATCAGTCCTTCTCCTGCCAGAAGGCTGGATCATGGCTCCATTGCTTTAGGGATTTTCTCAGGAAATTCAATTCTTTTGCAATTTAATAATAAGAATAAGTGAAATCTTCAGAGTAAGTTAAATACTTACAGAGAAGCGGAGCAAGAAATAATGCATCTGTGAACACTATTGTTAACTAGTACAATTCCTACAGTGGACAGGTGAAAAACAACAAAACACAGCAGTACTAGTCAAGGGATATTATTACCTCAAAGTCATACAGGTACAAATATAAATTATAAAATGATGGAAAGTGCTGGGCAGTGGTGGTGCACACCTTTAATTCCAGCACTCAGGAGGCAGAGGCAGGCGGATCTTTGTGAGTTCAAGGCCAGCCTGGTCTACAGAGTGAGATCCCGGAAAGGCACAAAGCTACACAGAGAAACCCTGTCTCAAAAAAACCAAAAAAAAAAAAAAAAAAAACCCAAAAAAAAAAAAAACGATGGAAAGAAATGCCTCTGGCATGTTCATCTTGTACCAAAAAGGCCTTAGCTGAAATTTGAGGAAATGACACTGTGAAAGTACACTTTTTTGGAGCATATGATGCCTGTTAATCTTGGTATTTGATCTAAAAGATTACTGTACCAATGTAACAATTCTCACAGACAGAAAAGCCAGAGAACACAAATACAGAAAAGTTCAAGGAAAAGTCACCTATCAGCACTGTGGTCACTGCTCTTAGTTGGATGGCTCTGCTGAGCTATTTCAGCTCAGAGCAAGGCTGCTTTTGCTTTGTGGAGGCTGGCTCTGAAGAAGACCACAGCTCCTTCCATTCAAGACAAAAAGGAGTTCATTCTAACTATCTCTGTCTGCTGTCTGTCTTGGGACTGTGACACCACTGAAGAGAAATCCATTCTTTTCTCTTTTTTTGTTGCTGTTTTTTACTTTAGTTAAGTGGGAGTTTTGCCTACATGTGTCTATGCACAGTACCTACAGAGTCCAGAAAGCAGGAGATGCCCAGGACTGGAATTAGAGCAAATGGTTAGCTACCATGTCGATTCTGGCAATAGAACCTGGGTCCTCCCTGACAACCCCCAGTGCTACTAATTGCTCAGCCATCTCTCTAGCCCCTCTTTTTATTTAAAATGTATTGATATACATTTTATTTAAAAGTTATTAAACCACTTTCCCCTTTTTTCTCTTCATTCATTCCCTTCTCTAATACTTCATTCCAACATCTTCCTTGTAAATTATATGTGAATCAGTATGCTGATATATATGAAGACAATCTACTAAGTCTGTTTTTTGGAGCTTTTATGTACATGGTTGCAGGGATGAGAGCAATAAGGAATTATACATTAGTGACACAGAAAAAGACTCAAACTTGTATGTCAAGGACAACAATTAAAAATGTGTTTCAAGTTGGAGGCCTGGTAGATGTCCATGAATTGTCAATCTGGGTTCTTTTCATTTTGAGCAGCAAACAGAGTAGTTGAGTAGTCTCATTTCTATTAAATGGATAAGATAACCTGACCCAAAGTAACTTTATGGGAAAATATTTAATTGACTCATATTTTACAGTACATCCCAATCAAGCAAAATATTTTTATCCATGGTTCAAAGTGTCTCATGTTAATCATAACATTAAACACTTCCAAATTTTTAAATCCCATAGTCTTTAAAAACTCCAACATATAAACAGTCTACAGTCTCCTAAATATATATTCTGTGAAAAAAAATGAGTCACTGCCCACTGTTTTCAAAATGGGAAAAACAGGAGCATAGTAAATAATTTATCACATTTAAGGAAATCAAAACAGGAAGCAATGTTCCTGTTCTTCCTTTTTTGAATAGCTTCCTGTATCACACTGTGCAAATTCTGAGACTGTTATGATATTCTGGGATCTCAGGGACAAGGGAAGCTCCATGTTTCAGGCTTTGCCATCCATGACACATACAACTTTCCTACAATGCCAATACTATTCCACACCTGCACCTCTCCTTAGTTATTCTATGTTTCTAGAATCTATCACAGCTTCGGGTGTCTGCTGTAAGCAGTGTCCTCTCAGATCTCTCTGTAGGTGTTTCAAATCTGTGACATGGTCATCAGCTTTCCACGATCCCTCTTAGATTAGCAATACAGACACCAAGATTCTCAGCAAACTCCCAAAATCTGTGTTCTTTCCAAATAGCAAGCAAGGGTAGTTTTTATTTCTTCAATCTTCTGTATGTTAATTATACTATTATCCTGAGCATAGTGTATCCACAATCAGAAGCCAGAGAATGATAAATGTTGGTTCTTATTATGTAATCCAATACCAAGAACATGGAATGGAATGGTGTTATCACTTCTGGAATGGAGAAATGTCTTCTCATCTCAATGAATTTCATATACAAGATAATCAGTCAAAAGCACAGCCCAGAGAATAACATAATCCAGATAAGCCCGCACAGATTTGCATGGAGAAGTGTCCCTTGGCTGATTCTAGATCTTATCAAATTGAAAATCAATATTAACCATCACAGAAAATTAATAAAATTTGCTGTGTTGACCGAAAACTTTCTTTTTTTAATGATATCTCAAATACAAATGAGCCATGTTTGAGGCCAAAGTATATAAAACCTTCTTAAATATGGACTTACTCCTTTCCTAGATGTAAGCAACAATTGTCTGAGTATTGCAGGGCAGAATTATGAACCTCATGTAGAGTAAGACACAGTGCAGAAATCTTCTGATCTTTGCTTTTACCTTATTAAATCACAATCCCACCCAGACTTCCTTAGGAACTGACCTATGATCTTGTTTCCAAAGAAAAGGAAAGAGAGAGAGAGAGAGAGAGAGAGAGAGAGAGAGAGAGAGAGGGAGAGGGAGAGAGAGAGATGCTGAGAAGACAGATACACAGAGAGAGGCTCCCTAAGAACCAATTAAAATCGATCTTACAAAGGCACCAAAACTGTAACATGGCTTTCTATCAATTAAATATGGCTCTCCCTCACAAGACCACACTTCTCCAAACTTCTTTCTTTCTACAAATTTCTGTGCTAAATCCATGATAAACAAATCTTTTTATTCAGGTGTGGTCATGTGAGGCAGAGGCAGGCAGATCTCTTCAAGTTCCAAGCCTAGCCTATCTACTATATAGTGAGTTCCATGCCAGACAGGATTACAAAGTAAGACTGTCTCAAAATAGAATCAGTGCAAAATTCTCTACTGAGTAAACCTTAGGGCTGTGAAAATGGTTTAACAGATAAAATACTCACATTGAAACTATCCCTTTACTTCCGTATTATAGACACAAAAGAGTGCATGCCTATAATCCAGTGTTTTTAAGGCAAGAGAAAATGCAGACAGGAGAAATTTTTCAAGCCTATTTACATGTAATAGCAAATGAGAGACCCTGTCTCAAACATGCTGAAGGGAAAGAATGATACTGACAGTTAAACTTTGACTTTTACACACAAACCATGACACACACATACATTTCCACACATAAGTGAACACATGCATACAAACATTTTATACAAAATTTTACACAGATCTATGTTAATTGAACTACTGTAACTATAGCAATTCAGTATCAAGAGGTCAGTTCATTATCCAGATTCTTGATTGCCCTGGTCTGTGGAGCCCCAAAAATGGGTAATCAGGACATTTATGAAGCATCTCAAATTGATTACCTAATTCCACATTGCTAATCTCAACTACTGTTGAAGTAGCAATGCTGTCAATGACCATCCTCCCTCTCCTTTTATGCACCTTGACTCGCCTAGCTTCAAAGTTGGTCTATAAACTCAACTCGTGCATAGCTTCCTCTCCATTATAAGTCCCAACTAAAAGCCTGAGAGATTGGATGTCACTGATTAACTGGTTTATTTTTTCTTCTCACTGACCAGTCAAGGCCCAGACTGGTAGGAGTTTCAGGACTGTCTACTTAGCACTTGGCAACAGAGGCAAGATTAGGTGTTAAGCAACTTTCCATTATAGAAATAAAGTAGTGATATTACATGCACATAGTCTCCCATGCCAGAATGACAGAGCCTCCCTCTCTGCAAGGAATCTACAATCAATAAAGCTTAGAGGCCAAGACCCACTACACAGGATACCACAGGATAAACAGACCCACCATATGGCTCATGATCCATCACAATGAAACAGCTCTAACAGTTCAGCAGACCTACTCTTCTTGGTCTGGGGACAGTGACCCCCACACTCATCATGGCACAGGTCCGTTTTTCCTTCCCACCGACCTGTCAAGTCCAGCCTGGAAGGAATTGCAGGACTGTCTTTCTAGCACTGGGCAGCAGAGACAGGATTAGATTTTCAAAGCAATTCTCAATTTTATAGTGTGAGGCAAGCCTGAGCTACAGGAGACACTGATCTAAAACAGTGGTCTCAAACTTCCTAATACTGTGACCTTTTTATACAGTTCCTCATGATGTAGTGACCCCCCCCCCAGTATAAAATTATTTTCACTGACACTTTATAACTACTTTTGGTACTGTTATGAACAATAATATAAATATCTGTGCTTCCCGATGGTCTTAGGGGAGCCTTTGATAGGGTCATTTGATCCTCCAAAGGGAGCCTTCACCCCCAAGGTTGAGAACCTGCTCCAAACTGATATAAGTAAATAAACAGCACTTAAGAAAAAATGGAGTGGAATTCTTAAACTGACAAACACTGAAAGATAGGAAAAACTAGTAGTAATTCATTTACAGAAAATGTATTTTAAAAATGTTACCAATAATAAGCACAGTCCCAATCCCAATGCTCTGCACAGATGCAGCCAGCAGAGTGAAGTAACACAGAGGCTGCAAGTCAGCCCTGAGAATTGCAAAGACAACACAGGACCACAGAGAACCACACTGGAGCACGCAGGACCAGGCAGGAACTTGCCAAACTCTGCCTCTGGCCACTGGCTTCCACCCAGCCAGGGAAGGACCCACCACACTGGCTCCCATGGCTCAATTGGCCATTTCTCCCAGTGTGGGAGCCTTTTGCTTACCATGTTGTGGTTTTCTAGCTCACCCATGCTCTCTGCTCAGCCTTCTGCAACAGCACTTGCAGCACCACACACAAAACCACTGGCGCCAGATGCTTCTCAAACCCAAGCCTAAAGCTGGCGGCAGGAAGGACCCTGCACATCTTCTGACTGGCAGGGCGCCTAGTGGGCCTGATTGGCTAGTGAGGCCTGAGTGACAAGAGCAAGTCCAATAAGATTACATTGTGCTTAAAGGCACAGTACAATGGTCCCTGATCCTGTCTTTCACCTCAGACAAAGACCTTCTCTAGGTCAGCAGAGTTATGCATATCAATAGCACTTGCCTTGGCTCCAATAGCAGACCCTGCTATCTTCCTGCTCCCCATAGGCACTTCCCATTCTTCCTCCTGGACCTGGATGGAGTGTGGCTAGCATGTACAATATGGGGTAGACTGATTCCCTATCATACAGGTGGAAGGTTGCCCAGAATATTAACAACTGAAAAGAGACGTAAAGAAACAAAAGGAGAGATTTGTTCTGTGGCTTTACACTGAGGTCAAGTGAACTGAAGGTACTTTTTAACCTGGTTGTCACAAAGACTTCAGACAACCAGCAAAGAAAAGCAGAAACAAAATCTCAAACAAGATGATAGATCTTTGTCCCATCACAAAGCTGGATGTTGGCTCTGTTTCTTTAGGAGTTTTATTCCTGAAATTCAGAACAACCTGTTGGCAAATGAATAATAATAAAAAGAGTAGGCTTTACAGTAAGTTGAATGCATAGAGAGAACTGGAGCTAGGAAGAATGTGTTTATGAGCACTATTGTTAGTCAGCACATTCTTCTCCATGGGCAGATTGAAAAATAATAATAATTGAATTATTCAAGCTTCTCTACATGAACAAGACTGGTAGAATGACTCTCTCCATGTGTGTAGAAAGCAGATTTATTACAGTGTCTCACAAGCTGTGGTTGAGCTAACCCAAGAATGGCGGTCTACTAATGGAAATTTTAAGAATCCAATATTCAGTCCATGAGACTGAATATGTGTCAGCTTCTCTTCAGTATTCACCAAAATTCCAAAGAAGTGGGCTCTAGTGTTAGTAAAGGAAAGAACTTGGTAACCAGAACTAGGGGAAGCAGACAAAGACAGAGCTTCCTCCTTCAGTGTCTTTTATTGTGTAGGCTGCTACCAAAAGGTACAATCCAAATTAAAGGTGGATTTTATTCTTTGTTTGATTTTGTAGTTGGGGAATGTTTTCGAGACAATGTTTATCTCTATAGCCCTGATACTCATTTTGTAGACCACACTGGCCTCAAACTCAGAAAATATAACTGCTTCTGCCTCCTGAGTGCGGGGGTTAAAGGTGTTCACTGACACCAAGCAGCTAAAGGTGGATCCTATCACCTCAAATGATCCAGAGTAAAGATGGATATTTAACTTTAAATCCTTTAAGAAAAATCCCTCACAGGTGTTGTGCCCAGATCGTAACCCCCAGAGAGACCACCAAGGACGAGCATACCAGAATGCAAAAGCAAGGTTTATCTGTTACAAGTCATGACAGGGAACTCATCTCAAGCCATATCAAGTGAGGCAGGGAAGAGTTACTCTTTCTTGGAGAAGTTAGTTTTTATAGGCAAAACCCATAAAATTTCTTAGAGGGGAGGGGTTAGTAAGGGTCCATCCTTGATTGGTCCAGTTTTTCCCAGGCCTGGACTTTATCTTATTCTAGCTTATCTGTTTGCCCTGTCAGGAGTTTTACAACTCATCTCCGGGGTCTGGTCATGTTATCTCCAGAGAGGGGCATTTTGTGGTTAATTGGTTACCATCAGACATCCTGACTCTGTTCTTTTGTTCCTGGGGCTGGTGCCATCATTTCTGGGGACTTGAAACTGGCCTGGGTCTATCTATATTGAGATATCTTTGTCTAAGGCCCCCTTTTTGAGACAATAGAGTGAGGGTCTTGTTGTGCCTAGATCGCGTCCCCAAAACCACCACTGGAGACTTTAGGTATAGAATGCAAAAATAAAGTGTATTCTAAGTTTACAAGCCTCCAGGGAGGCTCTTCCAAATCTCTCACTCACAGCAGGGAGGTTGGAAGGAGCGGAGCGCTCCCCTTTCTTTGTGAGGCTAGTTCTTAAAGGCACAGACCATATAATTTATTTTAACCCACCTCCTTTTTTTTAAGTCTTTTGGTACAATATCCTGACTCTGTGTTTTCCAAAGTCCCTGTAGCAGATACAGCCACCTGGGGAAAAGGGGTCTAAGTTCTTATCTACACTTAGGAATCCTGGTTTAAGCTTCTCTTTGTCTGTAGGGGATAGAGTGGGGGGTTTTATTGAGGTATCACAGTGTCTTGTCTGTCTTGAGCATGTCCATGGTGCTTGTGGGAACTGTTGGTGTCCCCTTCTCATGGGGAGCTTCTTTCAGTCTTGTTCCTCTTGCTACTTCATGGCTCAGGATCCCAGAGCTGATGTCATCCTTTGGCTGCTAGACTTTTAGGTGTATAGTGCTGAGTCACATTTCTGCAAAGTCAGAAGCCAGCAAATGTCTGGAAGTGACTGTGAGGTAAATACCATAGCCTTGTTAGCTCTTGGTCTCTGGCTGGACACCCCAGCCCTCAAGAGCTAACAAGGCTATGGTATTTACCTCACAGTCACTTCCAGACATTTGCTGGGCCATGACCTTACAGAAGTGTGACTGGGCCCCACAAGCCTACAGGGTTTCAACAGCCAGTATTTCAAAACGGGAGGAAACAAACAGTCAAAACCCAGCCCCCTATCCAGATCCACAAAGATCAGAAGAAAAATTCACACATGAAAATCCCACATAGACACTTTTTTCTTTACTCCCTGAGTCCACACACAACCCTAACACTGCTTTTGGTATTTAGGACAGTTAGAGTTGGAGGCCACAGAGCTGGCTCAGCAGCTAAGAACACTGGCTGCTCTTCCTTCCAGAGGATCCAGATTCAGTTCCCAGCACTACATGGTGGTTCTCAACCATCTGCCACCCCAGTTCCAGGGGACCAGCATCCTCTTGTGGCCTGCTTGGGCACTAAGCATGCATGTGGTGCACAGCTCAGACACATATACAGGCAAAATACCCATACACGTAAAATAAATCAAAAAATTAAAAAATGAAAGCATCTAGACATGGCTTACTGTCGTCAAGACAAACAGCTGATAACCCTGAGGGTAGAAGTGCCTGCCAACACCTGACAACTGGGTTGGACCTTTGGAACCCACAGAGAACCAGGTATGTTGGACACTCGTAGTTCAGAGTCCCATAGGAAGATAAAAGCCACAAAGAAGCAGAAGTTCCAGTGCTGCAGAAAGGGAGACAGTGCCTCAGAAAAAAAGGTAGAGGAGGGTAGGGGTGACACACGCTTGTCATCCTGGCATCTATAAGGATAGAGAAGCAGGAGGATCAGAGTCCAAAGCCAGCCCCAGATACATAGCAAGTTGGAGGCAAGCCTGGGCTACATGAAACCCTGTCTCAAGGAAATCAAAGCAAAAAAAAAAGAGGAAGGAGAGAAAACTGACTCCCCAAAAGCCCTCTGATCTCTGACTGTGCACCATGGCAAGAGTGAGCACAAGTACACACACACACACACACACACACACACACACACACACACACACACAGAGAGAGAGAGAGAGGCACATGATGTACTGTGTTACTGGCTGACTCCAGGGCACACACTTTTGTGGTTGCTGCTTTGGCCTTGTCTTTTCAGACAGGGTCTCACTATGGGGCCCTGGGTGCCCTTGTACCTGCTATGTACACCAGGCTGGCTCAATTCACAGGCCTGCCTCTTCCTCCTGTGTGCTGGGATCACAGTGGTGTATCTTTTCCTACTGTGTGTGCACCTGTGCCATGTGCACATGTGGAGGTCAGAGGACCTCCTGCAGTAATCAGCTCTTACCCTCCTCTATGTGTGTCCTGGGGATGGAACTCAGGTCATCAGGTTTAACTACCAGCATCTTTACCTGCTGAGCCATTTCACTGGCCCCTGTAAGTCTGTGTAAATGTTAACCATTACTCCAGCAGACCCCAGGCATTCCCACTCCCATAAATCTCTCTGGAGAGACAAAGTAGAGGCAGGTGCATGTCACAGCACCATGGTCCTCAGGACCCTGAACTAGAGATCACAGCCACAGAGGAACAACTGCAACATGGCACAACCTCAAAAATGAGCCATCCTCTGCCACTTACTAAGACAGAGCCACTGAACTGTAAAAAACCTGCCCCAAGTGTACACACTGACATGGCAATTATGCTCTTGGTTCTAGCCCCAAAAGCACTGAACAAAGCAACTCAAATCCCAGTACACAAATGCATACAGTATGGTTGGCATTGCAAGCCAGAAACCACCAAATGTTCACCAATGGATAAAGACTAAGTTAAATGTGGAAAACCACTCAACCATGAAAAGGAAGTCGGCATTGGGACAGAACACAACATGGGTGAAGCCAGGAAACATGATGGGGCATTGCTGAGTTGGCAGGTCCTGGGTTTCATCCCCTAAAGTGTAACCTGGAGGTGGTTGTACCTGTCATCCGAACACTGGGGCAGTGCAAGCAGGAAGACCAAGACTATCCTCGGGAATGTAGGAAGTTTGAAGCCAGCCTGGTCTGCATGGCAAAAACAAAGATGTAGACAACACCGATACTCAGTAGTGGCCCCACTGAAAAGAAATGTCTGGAACAAGCCAATCACGATGGCACGAAGCAGAGCAGAGGCTGCCAGGGGCAGGAGTGCTGGGTCTTCCAGAGCAATGGACAGGTTCCAGAACGGACAGCTGGGAGGATTGCACGACACTGAACCACTACCCACCGAGGAACTGTCCGCTTTCAGGTGGTGAATTTTACATGACTTCACTTCAATAAAATGGAAGGTCTCAGGCCACATACTCTGCATAGAGAGCATTCTCTAAAATGTAGCTTGTCTGACAGGAAGCTGGCTACCTCAGGATGTGGTGATAAGGAGGGTCAAGAGATTCACAGCATCAGGCTCAGACCACAACCATTCAAATGTCACACATGACTTCCTGGGAAGCAATCACACCTTTATAGACTGTTTGAGAATTAGGTGATGTGAGTTTGAAGATGGCCTGTGTTCTGCAGATGAAGGTGCTTACTAACAAGCCTGACAAATGGACTAAGTCTGCAGGACCCATGCCTGGTTGAAGCAGAGAACTTATTCCCAGAGGATCCACAAGTTGTCCTGTGACCTCCACAAGATACCAACACACACAACAAATACAATGGAAAACTAAACAGAAACTCACAGAAGAATAAAAAAACAGACTTGCCAATGCACACCCATCATCCCAGCACTTTTGAGGCTGAGGCAAGAGGATACTGAGTTCCAGGCCAGCCTGGAATACAGCTAGAGACCCTGTTTCATGCAGCATGGACAGGTTGGGAGGCTGTGAGCACAACAGGGGCTCTGGGTAAGGCCTGCAGCCATGCTCACCTGGCACTGTAGGTCACTCTCACTGTCAATCATAGAATGTTCTAGATGGTGCCACCAGGGGGACAGTATGTAATTTTGTCAAGACTTACTACTTTGACACAACATGAATTTTGAATTTCATCCAAGTTCTAGAATCAATCTGCCATTAGTTCATTTTCATCACTGCTGAATTCAAACTTCTAAGGGGACAGAAGAAAGCAATCAAACTATCAACTAATATTTAATTACAGTGCTAAATCTACCTAAAGAGTCAGGTAAAGATACATCATGTGATTTATAGACAACTCAAACAATACCACACCTAGATTTTCTTTAGGGAGCCATATAAGCTCATGTTTTAGTTTGTGGAAAATGAACATTATCAGATCATCTCAAGAGCACCTCATAGCCTCACTTCGTATCTCTAATTTATCCTTAACTAATCTAGTTGGCAACAGGAGATGCCACTGATTGTTTCTTTCCACCTATCCTTTTCACACAAAGTGGATGAGAGGCTCTATAAACCCCATGCTCCTTTTAAGCAAACTGTAACCTTTGGCAACATCCTCACCCTCACTGGTACTGCCACCGCCTTTGTGACAAGTCAAAGACAAGCCCTCAGCTTAGACCTGGCACCTGTTTCCTCTGCCCTATCCCTCAGGACATCATTCTGGCCCTCACCACCTGTGGTCAGTTTCAGCCCTGCCCTCTTGAGAGGGAATCACTAAGGTTAGCTGAATCTACTTAATGCTGCCAGTGGGCTGAGCGAGGACTCTTAAGGGGAAGGCTGGAGAGCACAGAGCCAAGGCTGCTCAGCTCTAGCAGGTAAGAGGTAAACTGTTGTCTTTATTTTCCCAGTATCCTTTCTTTTCCCCCAAGAGGCACAATCTCACTGTAACTCAGAGATGCCTGTGACTACTCCAGTTTTGGTATCTTTGGTGCAGAGTGGGGAGCACCACACTCAGTCTGAGGGCTTTTTCTCATGGTAGATCCACTCTTTCAGTTTCCTGAGCCAGTGGATCATCAGACTTGTGCCAGCACCTTGATGGCTACATTCTCTATCTGCTAAAAACTCCTGGGGCAACTTTCTAAAGCTAAGCACATGGCTTCCATGACTGTATCCTTTTGCTAACGCCGACACTGTAACCAGCCCTGCTGGTTCTTCCTGTGTGCTTTCAAACACTTGAGGAAAGTGATCTTTCCTCATCTAAATTCACCCTAACATGGCTTCTCAGTAATATTTAATTGCTCATATTGATGGAGAGAGAGAGACTTTGAGGAAGGAATAATGCATTCTTGGGCAATGTTTGGAAAGTATAGCTCAGTTCTCAACCTGGAAAGAACTATGGGGCTTCCAATCAAGCTAAGGGAACTCTGGCTTTGGAAGGAGAAGGTGTTGATATGGCCTCCCCTATGTTCCAAGAGAGACCCCTGGAAATGGAACCTGGGCTTCTGGTCAGTTCAGGGGAAACCAATTAGCAGGGTGGCAAAGGCTATTCCCCATGACATCAGCAGTCTCTTCTCCAGGCATTCTCTTGTATCCTGGAGAGATCTTGGCATCCCCTGTGATGTCACCAGTTTTTGAGCAACACCAACAGCCCTTAAGGCACTCCTTAAATGCCTATAGGGTACAACATTAGGCATGTTGTCAAGACTGAGGGGTGTCCTTGAGAGAGAATGGAGAATGTCTAGAGACTAGAGACAGGCAGATGAAAGCTGGCATTCAGTCTCAGAGTAAAACCAGGATCAAAAAGATGGTTCTGGCCTAGGCAAAAGAGTGCTAGGCAGCACATGGGCAGCTTCCTAGAGGAGGTGGGCTTGAGTTTGGCCCTCTCTCTGTGTCTCTATATCTCCCCTCTCCCCCCCCCCCCGTATGTGCGTGTGTGCGCATGTATGCACGCGCACATGCAAGCACATGCAAGCACATACAAGCTTTTGCAGGTTTGTGTGTCCCTGCAGACTCTAGAAGCCAGGAATCTGTGGTGGGGCTTGAGGCTTTGCCTGTCTCAGTTTGCAGGTGATGCCAGTGCTGAGGTATGGGAGCCCCACTTTAAGCAACACTGCTCTTGTCCTATGTGCTCACCTTGGTGGCACCTAGGAATCACTTGGGGGAATTTATATAGCTATCTTGATGTTGGGTCTCAACCCCAGAAATAAGTGCTCTATCTAACCTTTAGTAATAGTCACCTAGGACCTAGAATCACTGTTCTGAAAAGGGAGAAATGTCCTTGCATTTTCTGATGTGCCAAGACCTGTGGCATAGACTCTTGGTAACACGTGGTGACATAGAGAGCTATGTTGACCCTCCAAACCTACTGGGTGAGCTCATACAACCAGGGCACCCTCCACCTCACCCAGCCTCTGCTGACCGGGGACTAGGATAAAAACTTTATAAGCCTCTAGATAAGCGTTTTGCACCGTGAGGGGAATGCCAGGCAGCCCTGGGAGTCTGGAGCTCAGACCCAGGCTTTACATGTCTGGTTGCTGTGGAACCTGTATATAGAATATACAAATGTTGGTTCGCCTGTCCTCCCTCAGAGGATATTTGCCCACCTCTTGCTGTTGTTTCCCCATTCCCAGGACAGTTAAGGACAGTTTGGGGACTCTTCCTTTTATTGAAGGTAAATGGACCTCTTTTGGTGTAGGGGTTTTCCATGGTATTTTGATTCTTTCTTCCATAAGCTGTTGTCTCATTTTGGCCTTCTGAGTACAGTTGTCATGGCTGTGTGGAACTCTAGGCTATATTTTCCTGGACACCTGGGGCCTTTTGGGTTCTTGTTCCTAGAGGCTCCGATGGCAGGAGGAAACTGCCAGGACCTTATTATTCAGTGTATCTCTACTGCTCTGCACAGCAGGCTCCTGATGGAACAGACTCAGCTGGAGAAGAAGGTGGACATGCAGAGGCAGGAAACAAAGGAACTGCTAGATGAATGGGACCAGCTGATACACGTGTTTGAGCAAATGAAAGTTTTCTGTAAGGACCTGAAGGAAGAGATCAATTACCAACAAACCCAGATACAACAGGTAGGGATAGGCAGGTGGGTCAGGCTGAGGTCTGGCACCATTTGTCCATTTGACTGCCTGTCTGCTCAAACAGCCATCTGTGCATCCACCCATCCCTTTACTCATGCATGCTCCCATCCAGCCACCTACCTCCTGCCACCAGGGTGCTCACTTCAGTGTTCATGCACAAGTACTTCTGGGAAGAAGTTATCCTCCTCTGAGAAACTGAATTATTGGCAGGCCATCCCTTCTACTCTGCTTGAAGCTGCAGTCCAGTGTAGGAGATGGGCTGATTATCTATCATACACCTGCATGTCATCATGATAGCTAGGGTTCTATGCCCAAAGCCCTGAGTGAGTGAGTTCTGGGTCCTGGGACTCATTTGCCTGGCAGGTCTCACATGAGATCACAAGTGGGAAGCAATTTCCAAGGAGGAGATCCCTGTGCAAGTGCCAAATGGGTGCTTCTCATAGTCATGGACTTGGGTGGCCTGTGGCCTTCTTTCTTTCTGCATCCCAATGTTTTCTCTTCACTTTCCCAGCACTTTGTTCACAGTGACAGAAGCCTGAGTAGCAGCTTATCCAGCTCTGTTTTCTGTGCATGATACTGGGCAGTTCTCCCATCTAGGAGAATATAGTCTGGAGTTCTTTATATGATCTGCTGGAGGCTTTTGACAAGATGGTATTGGAAGGTTGGAGATTTGGGGCTACAGGGGCAAAATATCATTAGCCAGCTTAACATAGTATTAGTCCTCAAGGAATGATGGCTGAGCTGTGAGATTCTTCTGAAAGAGCTAGTATGGTTAGTCTAACCTCAAGAGTTCCTCTGCCATGATGATTTGTTCTCTCTCTCTCTCTCTCTCTCTCTCTCTCTCTCTCTCTCTCTCTCCATTTCTCTCCTCTCACTCTCATCTGTGTGTGTGTGTGTGTGTGTGTGTGTGTGTGTGTGTGTGTGTGTGTGTATTTAAAGCATGTGGGTGTTATGGTGTATCATGCATGTGTGCATTTAGAGGAGACCACTGGGTTTCTTTTCAGTCTCTACCTTGAATCAGGGTTTGTTCCTTTTCTGGATGCTTATTATTTTGCCTACCTGGCTGACCAACAAGCTATTGGGATCCTTTGTAACTGCCTGCATTTGTATGACAGTGTGTAACCCTCTACTAAGAACACAATCTTCTAATGAACAGGGGATCCAAAGATTGGATGAAAGTCGTCAGTTGCTGCTGAAGCAGAGAAAGATACTCATGCAGGAAAAGGACTTGGCAGAAAAGCTGCACCATTAATTTGAAGGCTCCCAGATGAGGTAGGAGCCCAAGCTGAAGGGAGGAGGTACAGGCAAATGGGTCCCCTGTACCTGGGATCTCTGTCTTCTATGGGCTTCTGCTCAAGTGCATGGGGCTCAGCTATAACCAGGAAAGGACATGCTGGTCTGGTCAATAAAAACTTCTGTCCAGAAAACAATGTGATTGATACTCAGTATGTCTGAAGAATTGAGTCTGCCTTCCTCCCTTTTTAACTCTTTCTGTACTGAGAAGGATTTTCTTGAACTGATAGAGATCTGCCTGCCTCAGCCTCCCACGTAATGGGATTTAAAGGTGCGTACCACCATACCTGGCTGAAATTACATTTTTATTTAGGAGCATCCCCCATGGAAAAGAGATTCCTACCTTTGAACACTGCTCTCTTCAAAATTTACCCATTTCCTGTGCAAAGTGTTCTCTGGATAGAATAAGTTAAGGACTTTTCAGGATGAACCCAGGCAGATGCCTCAGCTGCATGGAAGATCAGAACCTTCTTGAGAGCCTTCTATAACAGACTCCTAAAGAGCCAGGATGCAGATTCCCAGCTCTGGTCCTAATGAGTTTCTGTTTGGTCCCAGACAACAAGTTTCTGTTTGGTCCCAGAGCCCAGACAGGGCCAGTGTTCTCAGTCACACATCTCATGAAATGCAGTTCTAGCATGACAGAATCTATATTGTATGTTTCTCATGTTTAAGGTGCCTCCTGGGCATGAGGGCCGATTTAGTCTCATCACCTTGTTCAGGTGCCCATATGGCAGTGCTGTATTATGACTATCAATAAAATGATGTGGTTGATCAGTAAGTCATCATTAATAACAAGTGTATTGCTCTTATACTGTTGGATATGGCATTAATATGCTGTTGCTATTTACAAAATGTTGTCACTGAACTGTAGAAGAATGTCCTATTCTTTCTAGTAGAAAGGACATCATACAGTGTTCAGCTTAAGTTATGACAGGAACTCTGATTTTTATTCCTTGGGAATTCAAACAATGACATCAGTCACAATATCAATGTTGTCTGTCCAGCACACATACCTGAGGGAAGAAGTAGCTAGACAATAGACATGGCAGGTCCTCTTCTGACTGTCTTAACTGATTTCCTCTCTTAGGTCCAAGAGCAAGGTCTATGAGCAAGATGTATCAAGATCATGATGCAGAAACCTACAAAGCTATTCAAACCAAACTTATGGGAATTCATTACCTTTATCAACAGCTGTGGAGCCTGTCTGGGACTGGGCTAGGCCCTCTGCATATTGAGACAGTTGTTTAGCATAATTTGTTGAATGGAATACCTAGCACAGCCTTGAGGTAGGAGGAGGAGCTTAGACCTGCCTCTATTAAATGTACCTCTCTATAAGGTAATGGGGAGTGGGTTGGGAGGAGGAGGCTGGAGAGGCAGAAGGAAAGAGGTGGTTCTTTGGTATGTAAAATGAATAAAAAATCTTAATAAAAAATAAGGTACTCTATAGACACACTTTCATGAATTTGTCATAAATACCAAAATATTGAGAAACACAACTTTATTGCTCTATAGACTCTCAAGCAATAAAAATATTCATTATGGGAAGTATAAAAGAAATCAGGAAACCCAGAGCTATCTGCCTCAGTTTTTCTTGCAATGCAACAACAGTGATAACCACACAACAGAGAAAAGGACCCTTTATGTCACTTTGGGAAACAGCTTTTTAGAAAGGCTGTTGAACTAGATCTAGCATTAGTCCCACATGCGTGCAGTTCCCGTGGAGGCCAGAAGAGGGAAATGGATTTTCTCTGTCCTAGATGGTTGTTAGGTGCCATGTGAGAGAGCACCAAATGGTCTTAACCTATGAGCCATCTCTCCAGCTTCTGCTCATGGTTTTGGACATTCAAGCCCTTTGTGCTGTATTAGAGACATGATAACCTCTACCAAAGAGAGATGTTTCTCAAGACATGTAGTAACAGCGACATGAGGTAAGTATGCTAATTGTCTTAGTCTGCCAGGCTTCTATGCCAGGCTCTGGTGTCCGCACTGATGTCTCTGGGTTCAGCATTGTACCCCAGCATCACTTATTGTCAGGTTGGAGCAGATCTGTCATCTCTCATCTAGGACAGCAAGGTAGATTAGGCACACATGATGAAAGGCAGAATTGAGATGTCCCTCCTTGGGGCTGGATGTGGGGTAAGGAATCTTTAATAGCAAGAAAGATCTCCAGCTAAGCAGTGTTGAGAGGAAGCTCAAGAGCAGGCACAGAGCATGGAACCTGCAGCAGACGGCACATGCTTCTGGTGGAAAGCATGCCCTTTCAAGCCTGGGACATGAGAGGGGCAGTTGAAGCTGCCTTTGGCCTTGGCAGATCTCAGCATACTGAAGGAGGATCTTCCAGGTAACTGTTTTATAAATGTAGAGGTCCTGGGAGCGGATTTGACTTCTTAGACTAAAGATGAGTCAGAGAGTTCAAGTGTGGAGGAAGCAATCCTGTGGGTCCCCAGACAGGTACCGACCAACCTGGGCTTTTACAAGCTCTGTAGCCAGAAAATTATGGTAGAATGTGGGGCATTTACTCACCAACCCCACAGTTCCCCAGAGTTTTCTTGAGTGTGAGCAGCAGGAAATATTAGATAGAAGGATTTATTGCAGAGAATATCGTGGAGATAAACAGATAGAAAATAAAGGATAGCCTCAAGAAGGCATGGAACCTTTTCCAATGGGCCCCACTGTCTCTGCCCCAGGGTATTTATAGAGATGCCAAGGGGTGGAGCAAAAGACCTCCTCCCCCAGCACAGCCAAGTGCAGACCATCTCAGACACCTGCACTCAGGCCCGTGGCCCTAATCATCCTCTATGGAGACATGCTGGGTAAAGCCATGAGAAACCTGAAAACGGGCTCCCACAGGTCCCCCTTTCTTAATATATAAAAAATAACTATTAACGGCTTACAACAATCTCCATAGCTGTTACACGTCCCAGTATTGGAGTAGAGGATGATAAAAATGGCATTTCTCTTTTGAATTAGGTCCAAGGTGACTACAGCAGTCTTAGCTGCCTCAAGCCCTTTCTAAATCAAAAACTCTTAAGGTAACTACAAACTTAAAGAATACCTTAGCTTCATCATTACCATTAACAGGTTAACATAAATATTGCTCTACATAGTCACAATTCTCCCAATCTTACAACACAAAGCAAACTCTTAACAGAACCATTTGAATTAGCATATATGGTGCTATATATAGTTAACAATTTTCTCCGTCTTACAACTTTAACTCAATCATTTGAATTTTCTTGCTAACAGAACATAGGAAAAAATTTGATGCATTCACATCAAACTTAAACATTTCCTTAACTCCACAAAACCAGCATGTATTAATATCAATAGGTTAAACATTTCTGCAAACACACATTCATCCTTAACTCACTCATAACTCCTCCTTTTCTTTATAATTTTTTAAACAAAATCTCAAACCTTGTTAGAGGAACCCAAACTTCCAGTTCCTACAAACCCATACTGAAATGCAGTATTCTCAATCTAACCATTAACACTTTGAAAACTTTTAGCGAAACATCCATCCAAAAGCAGTTTCATAATAAAACTCTTTACACTTTAAAAGTAGTCTTAGTATACTCCATTTGCATTTATTACTAACAAAACATGTCATTAATCCACTCAAACAATTTTTTAAATTAAGTAGACTAAGGAATATTAACTCTCCCTTTTCTTTATAATTTTTTAAACAAAATCTGAAGCCTAGTTAGAAAACCCAAACTTTTCCATTTAAACAGTTCCATTTGTAACACAAAATGTTCTGTACATAATTCCATTTTTACATAAACAGTTCCACAAAACAATTGCATTTTTAACACAGAACAATACATGAATCACCAGCATAGATGCATACACAAAACTGCATCTTGAGTCAAGGTAGAAACAATAAATTTCTTCATTTCAACAGTTCCATTTTTAACCCAATTCCAGAAAATAGTTCCTAGGTCATTAGTATAAGTAAACTCAAAATTGTCCCATTGCAATGAAATCTATTGTTCAGTTCATTAAGTCCTAAAATTCAAATGATAAATTCTGGTACTAACCTTCCAAATTTGAAGAAATCCATAACCAAAATCTTTTTGTAGTTTTATCTCATTTTAAGTTCAAAAACTTCAAAAAAGTAAATTCTGGTATCAGGCTTTCACTTCCAAATATGAAGAGACATTTTACAACCAAAACTTTTTGCAGTTAACAATTTTAGTTCAAACAAGCATCTCTGCAACTTTTATTCTCAAGTCAGAGACCTTTTTAGTTATAGTAATATTTTAAACTGCACCATTTTTTGCTGTTAGCTCAGGTTTTTCTGTGTTGGGTCAATTTTCCATGGATCCCAGCTGCGGATGCCTTGTGCTGGTTCTGGTGTCCACCATTCTTAGCTTCTTAGCACATTCTGAAGCTTTTGAAACCATTCAGACTGCCTACTTTGCAGTCTACTAGGACACTATCTTCTGTGTCTCAGATTCTTTTACCATATACATTAAGCATAGATTCACACTCAATATTTACACTTTCACAAACTCACATATAATATGTGCTCAAGCATAAACTCACTCAACATTTACACATTTTTACAAACTGATATATAACATATTAACATCTACTTATTTATATACTAATCTTATTTCTTATTTAAACTTACATTTACAACTAGTATCTTTTCTTACAAGCTTATTACCACATGTCTTAAGACTACATTAGATATTTCTTGCAAGCTTATATTCAAGGAACTCTATAGATCTATTTTTAGCATATATTTAACTTAGCAAACACCTAAAGATTTCTTAACATAGAGATCTAACAAGACAGTAATTTCTAGAAACTCACATCACTTATTTTCATCTTTTTCTACTTCTTACTTTTAAATATTATCACTATCTCTATTAGATTCTCTTATCTAGACAGGAAGTACATACATCATTTCTAAAGTTTAGAGTTTATAGTCAGCTTTGCTATACAACACTGGGATTTAGTGAATGTTGTCATCATAGTTGTGATACTTGTTGCTAGAGGACTGTAACCTTTCCAGGATGAAGCCACACTCCAAAGTTGCTGAGTTCTCTCAGTCTTTCCGGAACCAGCAGAGATGCACTGTCAGTGGTAGACAGTTTTTAACTAGAGGCTGTCCCTTTACCCAAATTCATAATAGCTCCCCTAAGTGCTTCAATTCAGACAAATGTTTCTATTACAGTAGTACTCTCGGTTTGCTCTACCGAAAAACACTTAATGTTGAGGGTGAAATTACCGTATTTAGCTGCCATAAAGCTCTTCACCAAATACTGCACAGCTATTAGGTGATATAAAGTATTTTTCTAAAGGAGCTAGTAAAGCCAAAAGCAGCACAGCTCCGAACTCTATTTCCTCACTGTTTGCATTAACCAGTGATAAAACCTCAGAAATACTAATTGGGCCACTTTCATTCTGGTTCCTTTATAGGAACGTCATTGAAGCTGAACTTCCTTAGTTCCATGCTCCTTATCAGATGCTCCAGTAACCACTGAGCTTCATTCTCCTCTTGTGAAAAAACACAAACATGTCCTCGACCCCATATTAAAACAGGATCAGGACCCTTCCATAATCCCGAGCAGGGATCTTTCCACTTGAGCAGAAGTGGCTTGGGTGCCACTATGTCAAAATCTATCTGTGGCAGACTGCTCATGGACATCCATATTCAAAAAGTTCAGAACAAAAAGAACATGTTTTAATACATTATGTGGTGATTGAGGATAAAGTTCTTTTTTATTTTTATTTTTTGAAGTTGTATTTTAAGATTGCTATGAGTCCTTTCCACAATACCTTGTCCCTGAGGGTTATAAGGAATACCTGTTTTATGTATGATTTCCCATTGGGTATAAAATTGTTGAAATGCCTTACTGCTATATCTAGAACAATTATCAGTTTTAATAATTTTTGGTATACCCATATACTAAAAACACTTCAAGCAGTGCATAATTACTACTTCCACACATAGCTTATGGCTTATCACTACTCCATTCATGGTTTCCTTACATCATTCTATTGCTTATCACTCCTGACCAGGGTTGTTTACCCTAGGCCTTACATGTGTTCCTTACATTTTCCATAACACTGGCACGCCTTTCCACTGGCAGGGCTGACCCACACTTTCACCAAAAACTCTGTAATAAAACTATTATTTTCCTTTATCTTTGGTCTCTATTACTTTCTTTAGTCCCTGTTCATTTGTCTTTAGTCCCCCCTTTTTTTAGTCTTTAGTTCCCCCCACACACTATTTTCTTTAGTCCCCTTTTTTCTTTAGTCCCTGTTCATGGCACCATTCTGTGGGGCATTTACCCACAAAGCCCACAGTTCCCCAGAGTTTTGAGTGTGGGCAGCAGGAAATATTAGATAGAAGGATTTATTGCAGAGAATCTTGCGGAGATAAACAGATAGAAAATAAAGAATAGCCTCGAGAGGTCCTGGAACCTTTTTCAGCCCCGAATGTCTCTGCCACAGGGTATTTATAGAGACACCAAGGGGTGGAGCAAAAGACCTCCCCCCCCCAGCACAGCCAAGTGCAGACCATCTCAGACACCTGCACTCAGGTCGGTGGTCCTAATCATCCTCTATGTGGAACTGCTGGGTAAAGCCACAAGGAACCTGAAAACGGGCTCCCACAGACCTGTACCATTCAAACTCTGTACACTTAGGGGTAACCATGCTGAAGGTGTAATAGTGAGGTGCAGATTGCTTTGGGAACCTTGGCCTACTGTGTTTACTAGTTCATGCCCTATGGAGCTAGGTGTTATCATAGAAGCCAGTAGGGCTAAGTTGTCAGGAAGGCAGGTCTTCAGGAGAGAGAAGTGATAACCAAAGCCACTGAGACAGAAATCCCTGAATTATAGATCTCTTAGCCCCATATTTTTATTTACTTAATGTGTCCAAGTGTTTTACCTAATGTGTGTCTGTGCACCATGTGCATGCTCGGTGCCTATGAAGTCCAGAACAATGCTCCTGGAACTGGAGTTAGAGGCAGTTATGAGCCATCAGGAACTGAACCTGGGTCTTCTGCAGAGCAGCCAGCGCTTTTAGCCACTGAGCCATCTCTTCAGCCCCCCATTAGCTCTGTTATAATTGATATTTAATTATTTTTGCCTTCTGTAGTTGATATAACACTGATCTAACAAATGTTAGTGTGATGGTGTGTATACCCACATGACCTGTCCAGCAGGCCAGGTTTTTAGGTGTGACTCAAGGAGGCACCTCCTGAAAGACCAATGGGGGCAAGAGAGAGAAAGGAGACCAAGTGCGTAAAAAGGACAGAGTCAGTCTGAGTTGCATCAAGGTCTCCTTGGTCCAAAGCTTGTGCAACCGACCAACCTGAACATGTTCAAGGAAGTTATTCTAAAGTATATTAATCTAAAGGTACATTTTGTGGTTTTTTCCGGGAGTTATTGTTTTTTGTAACTTAGTAACAGTTGTCAAGGGTGTAGTTATGTCAGATCATCTAAGCAAGAAAGGTCAGAGCGCAGTCATCCATTTTTTGGCTCCCAACATCCACATGCAGGCAATACTTTGTACACATAAAATAAATCTTTTTCCTTTTTTTTTTTTTTTAAGAAAAATGTGATCCAACATGGTGGCATGACTCTAGTCCTAGCACATGCTACGCCCACAGCTGTGACACCTGTGTAGCTGTAGCAAAGCATGCCGCTGTGCTGGAGTCCGGCAGCTGAAGGGCTGAGGTGGAAGCTTCCTGGAGCGGGGCCTCAGGCAGTTTCCCCGCAATCAACGGTCGTCATGCAGCCTGAGGATCTCAGGGCAACAGTCCTTGTTTGCACTAATCATGCTTTTTCTCTGTGTGTCTTTTCTGTGTCGGGGGGTGTTGGTGGACAGCCTCTAGGTGGACCCCTGAGAGTGGAAATTACCTAGAGTCGCTCCCATATACAGGAAGCTATGATGAGGTTGGGAATAGATGGGTGAATCATTAAGGAAAAAAACAACTTTGGAGTGATTTGTCTTTTATGGAAAGGCTAGCCAGGACTAGAAAGCCTTGGTGCCTTTATAGTAAGGAAGAAAGACAGCAGATCATAGAAAATATGAAGCCAGCCCTAAGGTATTGGTATAGAAGTGTATATGACAACTGGAAGGATAAGTGGATATATAGGAGTGAGGAAGAAATAAATAAAATTATACAAAAAGTATATAGAGGGTGAGTTAAACCTTGGCTGGTAAAAATCTGGTTCCCACAGATGTGGTCTTTGGCGTGAGACAGATTTCACAAAATTCTGAGATCATGCCCTTAAGCAACAACCGCAATGAACTCCAAGCTGCGGAAGTGATACACAGAAATAGATACTGATGTACTTTGTTATTGTCTCTTGCACTACACAGAAATAGATACTGATGTATTTTGCTATTGTTTTTTGCTGATTCTGAGTAATTGTAAAAGTTAACAGTCTGATGTAACCCCCTGCCAAGTTCCTTGATTGTAAAAGAATATAAGCACTGATTTTGCAGAAGTAAATCTGCAGCAGCACATCAACACATTGTGTGTCTGTCTGTCATTTTCCTCGTGGATTCCTGACTTCTCCTCGAGCCTTCTCCCTGGTTCTCCCGCAGTGGTGGTCTCCCTCTGGGTGGTCTGCGGCAAGCACAGACCTTTTCCCAGACCTCAGGGAGCTCTATGGTTGCTTGGGTGGTTTCTGCAAGGAGTAGGTTTTAGTTTTAGTTTCTTCTTTTACCCTGCTGTCCCTTTATTTCCTAGGGAGGGTCCCCTGCTCCAGTGGTGAATGAGAAGGGCATGGACCACAACATCGCCCCACCGTGCTCCTTCTTGCTTTACCTGGGGTCACTGGCAGCCTGGCACCCACTGTTGCTGTTTGTAGGCTTTGAAGACTTACGCCAGTGTACAAATTTGGTGTCCTCTTAAGTCTAAAGCAACAGGTATAGAAAACAAGCACATCTTGAGAATGCCATAGGAAGTTAGTTGCCAGCACCTCCACAGCACGCAGGAGCACAGGCCCATCGAGATGGCTGGGTGTTGAAGGCAGTCCAGCAGATGTGCCATTAATTTCCCATGTCTGATGACTGTCCCTGTTACACAAATCCTGCTTGTCCTGTATACACAGTTTCAAGACTCCTGCATCTCTCTCTGACCTCTAAGCAAGTACATCAAAGGTCAAGTGGCCTGACCTCTGACTGTTCCATAATAGGTTTCTGTACCGGTTGCTGGGAAGCCACCTGAAGGAAGGACCAGTGCATTGCCAAGGACCAATAGCAGGGCCTGGCTGGGGCTTGGGGGTTGGCATTCTGGCATCAGGGAAGGAGCTGCCAGGCCTCCCCCAGAGCAATCAAGACAACCTCTCACAGACATGCCCACAGTCCAGCCTGATCCAGACAACCCCTCACTTCCCAGGTGATCCTAGATTGTGTCAGGTGGGCAGTGAAAACTGACCACCAAGGGGTCTCTGTCAGAAAGGATATGATTCAAGTGTTTATGATGGGAGCATGGGGCAGTTTGTCTGAGGGCACAGCCATATGTCCAAGGAACTGCTTGCAGATCCAGGGAGCAGGTGGGGATTGGCTACTGCATTCTGTTGGTTTAGGGGCTCTGTAGAAATTAGAGCCCACTGGGTGCCTGGCATCTGGGCACTTAGGAGCTGGAGATAGGAAGATCAGGAGTTCAAAGTCATCCTTGGCCACACTGGGGAGATTGAAGCCAGTCTGGGCTACATGAGACCCTACCTCAAAAGGAAAAAAAGGCAACAAAAAATTCTTCAGGTGGGGATGAGAGCAGCACACGAGTCTGGCTAGAATTTTCTCATGTCACTGAGTGAGGGCTGTGATTAAAGCTGGGCCAGTCAGGGGCCAGGACCTGCCTGGATTAAACAGAGTGCTCATCTAACAGTGATGATGACTGGTTAGGGATGTATGCAAACATTTTATTTGGATTTTTGTCATTGGTGGATGGAACTACAGCTGCTTGTTGAGCCCTTGGTGCACACAGTAACCCTAGATAGGACCTGACTAGCCCAGAGGTCAGCAGTATCAAAGCTGAGGAACTATTTTTATTTTATTTCATTTTGTCTTCATTGGTAGTTGTTCCTGGCACCTTGGCACATGTGGCATCAGAGGAAGTTCTGTGGAGTTCTTTTTTCCTTCTAGCTTCCTGTGCATTCCCCAGATTGAGTCCATCACCAGGCTTACCAGGCAAAGAAGGGCCTTTATGGGCTGAGTCAGCCAACCCATTCCAGTGTTTTTTGTTTTTTGTTTTCATACAGAGTCTCATGTAGCCCAGACTGGCCCAGAAGTTGCCTTGCATCTGAGGGCAGCTCTGAATTCCTGAGTGCTGGGTTGGGTCTTGAGCACAGGACCTACTAACTTCATAGCTCCAGAAGTCAGTAGCTCCTGTGGTGCTGTGAAGTTTCTTAACTGTTTCCCTGCACACCACTGTTGTTAAAGCAGTAAAATAGAGCCCCTCCCTACCTCTCTTATAGGTCACCACTTTGAACAGATTTATGTTTATCTCTAGGAATTACTTATTGTGGTTTGTGGATTATGATAATCCCAAGACTTGCTCAGCAGGGCTCCATCTTCAGCACCACAAAGAAGAAACACTAAGCCTAATGGCACCCATGGTCCTGTTAGTCTATTTAGAATGCCTGGGGATTTGTCAACATGGGGAGTTGACAGGGTTTCTTTGTTTTTGAGACAAGGTCTCACTGTGTGGCCCTGGCTTTCCTGTAACCCATAGAGATCCAACTGCCTTTGCCTTCTGAGTCCTCTAAAAGTAAAGGTGTGGGCCACTAAATTATCCTTGGCGGTAATTTGCTCTTCTGAGAAAGAATTTGGTGGGGCTAGAGAGAAGGCTCAGCAAGATACTGAGATTAGACAGATTACTTCACCATCTCCTCCATCTTTAAAAGATGAAAGAGTTATACAGAGAATAGTAAGTACTTTTCATTAGAAAAAAATGGTAGATGAAGCTTGGAGATAGGGCATGTTTCTGTTTTCTTTGTTAAGACAGGGTCTCATGTCTTCCAAACTGTCCTCACACTGGCTTTGCAGGTTCACCTTGAGCTTAGAGCACCATGCTTCTACATCACAAGTGCTACTATAACAGATGGGACTACCTGGGTGGTGAGGACAGCAGTAGGCATTGAACCCAGGACTTTCTACATGCTAAGCAGTCACTCTGCCAACAGAGGTATGTCTATAGCTGTTGTCTATATTTTTCCAGTATTCTTTCTTTTTCCCTTAAGAGGCAGAATCTCACTGTAACTCAGAGATGCCTATAACTACTCACGTTTTGATGTCTTTGGTGCAGAATGGGGAGCACCACACTCAGTCTGAGGACTTTTTTTCATGGTGGGTCCACTATTTCAGTTTCCTGTGCCAATGGATCATCAGACTTGTGCCAGCACTCTAATGGCTGCATTCTCTGCTAAACTCCTGGGGTGATTTTCTAAAGCTAAGCACATGGCTTCCACGACTCTACTATTAACCAAACTACCACACTGTATCCAGCCCTACAGGTTCTTCCTGAATGTGCTTTCAAACACTTCTACTTGAGGAAGGTGATCTTTCCTCATCTACATTCACCCTAACATAGCTTCTCGGTAGTATTTTATTGCTCATATTGATGAATAAAGGGATTTTAAGGAAGGAATGAGACATTCTTGGGCAATCTTGTTATCCTGGGAATAAAGACTTGGGCAAACACCACCCAGATTCAGTTCAAGTCTTAAAAGCTCTAAGGCTCTGTACTAGGACTCTGATTCTACAGGAAGGAAGCAAGAGGTGGATGAATTCTATGTTGATGCCAAAGACAAATGAGCAGAGCACCAAACAGCCAAACTAACCCCAACACACAGTGAGAGCTAATATTTGGCTAAAGTGTTCCTCTTTAGAAATGGGCATCATTTCCATGTAGGGTGGGGGACAGAGACGGTGCCAAGGCTGCAAAGGTTAGTGTTGGAAGCTAGGTTTCTGTCCTGATGTGTGACTTCTATACTCTGGCTTGTGCATGGGCTTCTCTCATTCTAACACTCCTCACTCTCTTTTACTCACCTTGATGTCATTTTTGTAACGAATGTTTTCTCTGGTCCTGCTCAGCCTCACGGACCCCACAGCCACTTATAAAATAATCACTCAAAAGCTTATAGTAATTAAAACCACTCAGCCATTAGCTCAGGCCTACCACTGACTAGCTCTTACATTTAAACTCAGCCCATTTCTGTTAATCTATATGTTGCCATGTGTTCTGTGGCTTTACCTCTGTGCTGTTACATGCTGCTACCTGGATGGCAGACTGGTGTCTGCTCACTCTGCCTTCCTGTTCCTAGAATTCTCCTTGTCTGTTTATCCTGCCTGTACTTCCTGCCTGGCTACTGGCCAATCAGCATTTTTATTAAACCAGTGTACAAAAGCATTATTTCTGTTTAATTAAAAAGGAAGGTTTTATCTTTAACATAGTAAAATTACATATAACAAACTAGAGTTACAATTACAATATCTAGTCTATTTGTATTTTGTAAAATTAAAGAAAATATTCTATCTATCCTATGTTTGTGAGTCTAAAGTTTCATATCTAATTTATCTTTTATCATAATGAAGGAAAATTATAAATATCTAGAAGGACACAATATTACCTAAGTAAACAGGAATAGCATTGTAAGCAACTTCCAAAAATCTGGAATGACAGCAACAGCTGGCAGCCTGGACAGTCATCCAAAGTTCCTCTGCAATGTTGGGGCATCCATCTTCAGCATATAGGCCTTGAGTGATTGAGAGCAATCACTTTTCCCTGTGTCCTGTAGAATATCTGGCAGTTTCTTCTGTGAAGCAGGAACCTGAAGGACCATCTTGCCTTGCAAAGTTCAGTGGTTACCTTCCTGTGGGTCTTGCATGTCCAGTCGATACAACATTTTGTCAAGCAGTCCAGGCAAAAACAGTTTCTTGCCCAAATGGCTATTTTTTTCCAAGAAGAAGATAAACTCCATATGGAGTATCTTCAACACCCATCTTTCTCTCTGAAGTAAATTGGTGCTGCCAGGAGCAGACATGTCTGATTATCCAGAAAGTCTAACTCTTTGAAACATTTTAAATGCCATATTCTGTAGGTCTTTGAAGTGTTTGAAGATTACCTACCTAACTGAATTATATCTATGTATACCTAGAAAACTTAACAAGACTATAAGATTGATTATCATAGAAGATTAATTATTAATCTGTATTTCTTAATTATAAGTTACAATTTCAAATGAGCTGCACAAACATAATATCTTAAACAAGAGTAGAAATATACATACAGCATAACAAAATTAACTTTAAATTTGTATCAATAAACTAAAATCCATAGCAATGTAAAACATTTCAAACAAGTTGTTGCTCTATAGATGTAGGTTCAAAAATCCATTCTTTCAACCTATCATATCTATATCCTATCCCTCATTCTTTTTAAAAAAGATTATACTTATAATCAACCCTCTTTAAATAAAAATAAACATTTATAAACAATATTGTGGGAATTTGGGTGTAGCTTCTCATACTACTTCCTGCTGGATGAGAGTGCTGGCAATCTTATGGGGACCCTGAGAAAATTAAGAATTATGGTCAAGTCCTGACTAGAATAGTTTGTGAGGCTGCATGTCTGAACCAGTTGCCTTGAAACCATTCTGGATGTTGGATCATCTAGGCCATGGTGTCATCAGAGACCTTTCAGGGGGTCTTAGCTGGTCAAACTTGATGTATCTTAATCTGGAACAAATCCATAGCCCCGTGCTTTCTGGAGAAACAAAAGCAGAGCCTCCTTTCCAAAGCAACATATCATTAGATCCAAATTTTGAAGTCAAAATACCTTTAAAATATACATATTGGTTTAACTAAGCATTCTTTACAATCAAATGTCTTTCTGCAGTTAAAAATCCCAAAGGCAACACAATCCAGATTCTCTGTGTGATATTCATCTTTACATGGCTTATTTTTTTTGTATTACTTTTAATTTTTTAAAAGACTTTATTTTTTAAAACTTTCTATTTCTTTAATATAACTCTATATTCCTTTCTCTCTTTCAAGCCTACATACATTTTTACACACATTGTAAACCATTTATAGTCTTGTTCCATCTGTATCCGTCTTATTGTGAAACTATTGCTTTAAACTGCAATGGCTAGTACTGAAGCAGAAACCTTGGCTGCTGGCTCTGCCCAACTCAGCTTCCCAACATGGCAGTGGTATGTTTACTGCCAGCTCTGGGTCTGGAAGCCATGTGTACCTTTTTTTGTACTAGTAAATGCTAAAGTTGTCACAGTGCTCTGTGCTGCTTGGATACTCCTCATTCCCACCACACTACAGGTCCAGTGCATACGCCACAAACCCACCATAGAGTAACTCAAGCCCAAAGGCTAACTTGAGAGAGACAACTAGGAAGCTGTTTTTAGCTCCATTTTAGAATCTTTTTTTCTCAGGTTTTAGGTGGAAAATCCTGCCTAATGTTGGGTGCCAATAAGAGGAATTTCTACACCACCTTATTAAATAAGAAACACAGAGCCAAATACAGAGGTAATAGTCAAAGAGATCAGAGAACTATCGGAGAGCCATGACTACCTTATCTTACCACCTCACTGCCATTACTTCCCCAGAGAGATTCTTCCTGTCTGACTTGTGTTTTTATTTCCTTTCTGTTCTGCCTTGTCACTGGCTCTAAGTCCAGCCACATGACTTCCTCTTCATTGCCTGTCTATACACACCTCCAGGTCTCTATAGTTGGTACTGGGATTAAAGGCTCATGTCGCCATGCTTGGCTGTGTCCTTGACCACACAGAGACTCTGCCTGCCATGTGATTGGATTAAGGGCATGTGCTACCACCACCTGACTTGTTTATGGCTCGCTGACCTCTGATCCTCAGGCAAACTTTATTTATTAACATACAAATAAAATCACAATTCAGCACAATTAAAATATTACCACATATATGTGATGTAGCTGAGGGTGGAAAGAACCTGATGACAAGTGATGATGTAACTGCTGTGGTGGCAGCAGCAGATGCAAGCTGCTGCGGCATGGCAGAAACTAACAATTGGGGTGTGTGACAAACACTGCCTCCTGCCTCTACCTCCCTAGTGCTAGGATTAAAGACAGGCACCACCACACCTCATGATATGGATTGTTTTTGATGTCTAAATAGGAGCTGATGAAAACATTTTCATATCTTTGTTCCTCAATCATCTTCATTGTTTCTATTTTCCACATGGTCCATATCATGGTAAAGTAACCATTGGTCTCTACCATAGGACATTCTGACTATAACATGGAGGGAGATAATAAAAGTGTTATAAACATGAGGGGTTGTTTTTGTTCTCTTAAATTAAATTGTATAATGAGGAGCAAACAATGAATGAGAACAATGAAATATATCTAAGGTTAACAATTTCCCCATCAATCTCATTTTTTTCCATGTGGTTTGACTCTATCTCTTTTGCTACAACCATTAAAATAGCTCCACACTACCACTTTAAGAACTTTTGACAAGTATATACAATTTTACATTTTTTGATTATTAATCTGCCTTAACATTTTTGTTTCATTACCACTCTAGGCTATACCATTTGGGTAGGTTTTAGAATTTTTTTTAACTTAGGCAGCATATAAAATCAGCAAACTTACTGGATTCACTGTGTGCACAGTGAGTGCTTGCAGGGATTATCTTTGTGCAGCCTGCCCTGTGTGGATGCTGCTGCACATGGAAGCTATTGCCCAGAAGGAAATATGTTTTGGTTCACAAGCCAAAGATGCACTGAAGAACAGAGGACTGCTGTATATGCAGAGCCAAGTCTTCCAGCTCTTGGTTCATGGACAGTAAACATTACAAAAAGGATTTTCAGAGCTATTTTGGATTGCACAAGACATCTGCAGTGTCTGTGTGCTTCTTGTGAAAAGATGGAAGAAGTTGCCAGCAGATCCAGAAAAACAAAGCAAAACAAAAACAAAATAACAACAAACAACAAAACTGGAATCATGTGGTAGACGCAAGGGCAGGACCCAGTCTAAAGACAACATTTTTTTTAAAAAAAAGTGAGAAATCTATCTGGAAACAGGATGAAAAGCAACCAGATCAGTAAACTGCAGAAGGAATTTCAACGCCACAATCCTGATGCTCATAGCACTTCAAGTGCCTCTCCAGCCCAGTCTCTCTGCTTCAGTAACCATCAGATCAAGGCTCAGATATAGAGATGGCTTCCAGCTCTAAGAGGACTCCAGTTTTTCCTTTTTAGATGTTACCTACTGGAAAAGACAGTAAATACATTGTGGGATCATCTCTAAGGGCAGTTTTGGCCAAGTCCTCATTGACACCCATCTCTTCCAGCCTTGCTGCAGCAGAAAGAAAGCAGGTGCTGAGAAGCCTGAGGAGGAGGGGCTGACACCTCTCCCTGTCTCCACTCAGGAGTAGTGACTAAGGTTCAGTAGAAGGGATTTAAATCAAAGATTGATTTAAACTTTGAAAAGACCACAAAGCAACAAACTGACCCTCCTATTTTTAACTTGGGTACCTATTATTCTTCCAAAAGACATTTTATATAAAAGTTTTAATGTGTTACCCATTCCACATCCAACAAACTCAGAAGCCAGTGTCTAGCTTACTACAAGAAAAAAAGGTGTACATAATATTTAAGATGCTGAGTATTTCATTGGAAAGCTGAGTGCTGTTGTAAAGTACTATTTAAGTGGTTTTGCTTATTACCCCCTGAATGAATGAAATTAGGGGATTTCAGGGGCTAGAGGGGCCATTGTTCTATGATAAACCATATGTAGTTTAGTCTTTCTGTGGAAAGGTTGTGGTTGAGGCATTTTAAAATGTCTGGCTACACTTATTTTTCCTCATGATAATTTGTCATAATTCAGTAGCATGATCTGCCTCTAGAGACAGTTAAGAATTTTGGAATGTTTCAGCATTGCCAAACTTCTGATGATTCAGACCTGTACTACTTACTGACTATTAAGCAGGTGAGACTGAGATTTCTCCAAATAGCTTGGAATAGGAAGCAATTTCTGAACATACAGGTAGCATTGTGCAACCTCCCTTCATCTTAATATTTGATAAGAAGACTTTATGTGAATCTTCTAAAACAGAACCGGAGCTCCTTCTGGGGAAGGCAAGCCTGTAGGGTGGGCCAGGTTCTATATGGATAGTATCAAAACATCACCATACAGTAGAGAACACATGGTTAGAAGCACTTATTAATATGTGTAAGTCCTGGGGATGCACTGGGCATAGATGATGCTGCTTGAGGCACATTTCTTAGAGAACTTGCAGTGTGTAAATAATTGACATTGCTGCTACATGGCTGTCTGGGACTCACTGAAATCCATATGAATCAGTTCTAGCTCTGGATTTCCTCAGTTGACCTTTGTGGAGGTTTTATCTATAGAGTAGCCCTTTGCCTTGTTTTGACCTTATTAGGATTTGGGCTTTTGTTGCTTTTCTCCCACTGTTTATAGTAGGCTAAAGAGAAGAGTTGTATATTGAGATTAAGTTGGTTAGCTGAGTTGGTTTCTTGGAGTTGGGCTTCTGAACACCCAGGTAGCTGAATGGAATGCCTCACATTAAGATCTCAGAGAGGGTTTCTCCTTAGAATGCTCCTGAAGCTGTCCATTGGCTTCTTCTCAAAATTCAGGAAAAAACAATACTACCATGTCAGACATCTCTTAGAGGGAAGGGTACATGCTGCCTTAGTATTCTGTCACTTGTGATTATTTTGAAAACTGGATTTTTAAAGTCTGTTAGTGTTTCACAACAAGGAGAGCCACAGTTTATGACAACCTGTAGTTTTATAGTTTTACCTTGTGTGCTTCTTCCTTTTGTGAAAAGCCTACCTAGTACAAGCCAACATATGCACAGAGTGCCCAATGGCTGATCATCTCTATTTCTGCATCTACATATTTATTATTAGACCTCAATTGCAGTCTCCTCCCATTCAACCCTCTGCCTGTAAACAAATTGTATTTAGGCATGCACTTTGTATTAATATGCTATAAATCTACAAATATGTCTTATACTTTTTATACTCTTGGATAGTTATTATCAAAACCATTACTCTAGGGTATTGAATAAATTTAGTTTTATTAGAAAAAAAAATTTTAAAAACTTGGTATCTGATGCCAAAGTAGGATACTGAATTCTGATATAGCCTGAGAAAAATCTGGAGATAATATTTAAAAGAAGTAGATGAAGCTTTTCACCTGCCAAGTAGCATTAAGTTAGTTGGTAATACTCACCTATTTTACTTTTATACTTGTGTGTGAATGTTTTGCTTGCATGTATATCTGAGTACCAGAGGCATGCTTGGTACATAGGTCAGAAGAAGTCATTGGGTCCTCTAGAATTAGAATTTCAGATGGATATCAGCCCCCTTATGTGTGCTGGGAAACAAACCCAAGTGCTCTTAACTACTGAACCATCTCCCCAAGCCCCAAACTCATACTTCTTAAATTTAGCAGATGGAATTGGTATTCTGAGTAACCTATCTGAGACAGCCTTATGGAATTTTATCAAATGTTTTGTGTCATAAACCAACGGGAAACACCATTTCAGAGATTTGAATGAATCCTTCAGGCTTTGCTCACAGTATTCCTAATGGAAGCAGATGACAGCGCCAGAGCAGGTCATTACTCTACATCTCCCCAATGTAACAGTCATGCTTAAGGAGTGAGAGGTCAGAAGGCATCTCCAGTATTCACACTTGCAGCTCAGCAGCTCCCCTCTGCTGTGGGTAGTGGTAAACTTTGTTCATGCATTTCAAGGCCATTTTCACTGTTTTGCTATCCCAGAACCACAATGGGCAGTTGTGAAAGGGCATGGGGAAAGGACTAATGTAGTGCAGAAGGGAGATTCCTTTCTTTCCAGAAGCTCATCATTGTTACATTCTCTAAATCTGGCTGTTAACATAACGGCTAGGTCATGAAGACTGGAGGTGACCATGCCATCCACATTCAAGGTGTCAACCCCCTATGTGGCCCTGGTTAGATGGGAATTCACTTTGTAGCCAAGGCTCCTGGAACTTGCAGAGATTCATCTCTGCCTCTGAGTTCTGAAGTTACAGGAGTGCAACACCATGCCTGAGTAAAGAAGAGTTGGAAAAGTGAAGAGTTGAAAATTGCTTTTTTATTCATAAAAAGTCTTCAGTGGGGACTTTTAAAAGGCAGTCAGTAAATGCAGTGTATATATTTAGCCAACTATTGAAACACTGACAAGAATAAAAGAATTAAGAAAAAATAACAAAATTTCTAACTAAACTAAACAAAAAAACACCAAGCAAACAAAACCCCAGCAAAGAAAAGACCTCTCCAAAAAACTTAAGCTACAAATCTTCTTCTACTCTAGACCCAACGAATCAATGGAGCACATTTGGCTTTCCAAAGCACAAAGATGACTCAGACCTCCTCCTCTATAAGTGCGTTCTCAGGACCAGTCATGCCAGTCCAGGCTGTGAAGCTGAAGAATCCCTAGTCCTTTTCTTTATGGAAGACCCGATAACTGACTCACATAGGTGTGAGGGAGTGCTGTAGTCTCTGCAGTGCATCATCTTCAGCAACACTTTCACGTGACATGGAGTTGGCTTCAGCATTGCCCTGGGGAGGGAATCCTATTCTTCTCCATGTGGTATGTATAGATAACAGCAGGCCAGCCATGCCGGCTTTCTTGTCAGATTTCTCACCACATGTGGAGGACACAGACAGCTTACTAAAGACATGGAGAGTACACGGACAGAGTAACTGGCTCACCAACATACCCTCCCCATGCTGCTGTGCCCCATTTGAGGACCACTTGTTAATAGATGTCTGGGTTCTGAATAATCTTGGCAGGTCCTCTGTAGCTCAAGCTTCTTTCTGATGATTTATCTTCTCCTGGAATAAGGCACCAACAGACCCATGGATCCCCTGCTGGTAGGTTGGGATTTTCCTCACTGGTTAGTTCACAGCTACAAGATGTCTTTTGTTGAGGAGGTGTTGTTGCTAGAGTGGAGTTCTCTTAAATGGTGCTGTCAGAGAAAGAATGGCAATTATTCCCATAAGCATCCTAACTCTGCTATGGCCTAGACAAAACCAGGGCCCATTCACTCACAGGACACCAATGTGAAGGAAGAAAGACCACCCCATGAATGCCATGGTTGCAGGGGATAGGAGTCAATGGTGGCTCTTTTGCCTGGCACACTTAGTGTCCCTGCTGAAGTAGGTTTGTCTGCAGCAGGCTCTGACCCTGGACTGTGGCCTGTTCTAGATCATGATTTTTAGACCTGGGAGAGGAAGGCAGCTGAAACACAGGCCTGGTGGAGACCTGCCATGCCAGCATTTGAGTCCCCACTGGCTCCATTCAGCTGGACAATCAGCATTACCTTTCAGCTGAGCTTATTCCTTTCTTCCTCAAGAGAGAAGGGCCAGAGAGCAGCTGGCCCTGGATTTTTTCTCAGCCTTTAAAAATTGCTAGAGATTGAACTGAGAAATACACATTGGTGAACAAAAAACACACACACACACACACACACACACACACACACACACACAACACCAACAAATTTCTCCAATAGTCCAGATACATTATTTTGAGGAAAAAAAAAAGGCAGCATAGCAATGTCAGAGTCACAGTTCAGGAGAGCTATGCATGGCCTTGAACAGATGCCAGGCAACTCAGAGACCTTGGAACCTAACTAGTGGTGTCTACACAACACTGCAGTGTGCAGGCTCTGTTTACTCCTGCAGTACAGAAACTTCCTTGGCTTCAACCTGTCAAACTCTAAACCTGCTTATTTCCAGAGAAACTTTCTCACAGCAAACAGATGCACACTGCAGAAAGCCTGTAATCAGTAAGAAGGGGCTCCATGCAAATCTGCACCTTACCTCTAAGGGTGCCATCCTGAAGGAAAATGAAGAGGCAGGAGGGCACACTGTCTTCCATCTAACACTCTCCCTGTTAGGTTTGGGGCTGCCATAGGAACATGTGTGGGGAGACATAAAGATCAATGAACTCAGGACATATGAGAGCTCAGAAACGAAGAAGGGGACACAATCTCTAGCAAGATTAAGGATAATACGTATTTTTCCCGGACAGACATTTCTGTTGACTGAACCAGCTCATACACTCAGATGTTCTTTCCCTGGCTGTGACTGAAAGGCCATGCAGATGGGAAGAAATCCAAATAGGACAGAGATTCAGGTAGAGGGGAACTACTGAGTGCCACTCCCTCCTGGCCTGGGGTCCTACCTCATCTGGGAGACAGTGAAGTAATGCTGCAGCTTTTCTGCCAAGACCTTGTGCTTGGTGACCAGATCTCTCTGCTTCAGCAGGTATTGCAGTCTCTCCTCCAATCTTTCCTGCTTCTGTTTAGTAGAAGATTATGTTCTTAGTGCAGGGTTGAACACTCAAACGCACACAGACACACACACACTCCTAAACACACACACTCTTGAACACACACGTACAAGTGTGTACACATACAAGCATACTACATTGCATTCACATGTTTAGTTTCCCAGATAATGCTAATATAAGAAAAGATCACCCAGGACATTTAAGAAGAAACTGAACATTCCTTCGATGGAAGAACACAGTGGGCAGGACAGATGGACAGACCAGTCAATGAAGTGCACAAACCTTGTAAACCCAGTGCACAAAAAAATGGACTTGTGGGGTGTTTGGCCTATAAGCCGTGCCTGTTCATCAAGTTCCCCATCCATGCACTAAAGGCTTGGATCCCCAGCACTGGACAACAGGATGGTGGTGAAGCAGCCAATAGCTTCACCCAGTGCTTCCCAGTGTCTCCAAGGTAAACAGCTTCCTCCAAAAGGAGCTCTCTAAACCACAGGCTGCCTCACTTCAGACACAAAGCAATGAGCCCAGGAAACTAGAAAATCCTCAACCAGGTGCCAACATAATCCTTTCCTCCCTGTAAGGTGATTGTGTCAGGGATTTGTTTGTATAAGAGAAGGTTGACTAAGTCACAAATGATCGCATGTGTTATTTCTTACTGAACAAGATTCCATGGACAGCCCGGACCACATTGTACTTTTACACTCACAGATGATGGGTATCTGAAGAGTTCTGACTTCAGGGCTGCTCTGAAGATGACTGCTACAACCCTGGTGTCAGCTAGTTTCTCTGTGAACAATTGATTTCCTATTCCAGAATCACTGGGTTACTTGGGGACTGCAGTTCAACTTTCTGAAAAATTATACATAGCTTCTCATGGGGCTACACCATTTTACAACACCAGCAATGTCTGAGACTCTTTATTTCTCCTAACCCTCCATAAGGCCCATTTTAACTCAGACTTAACAACTTTGGAATAAAATCAGTTATTGAATACTGCAGACACAGCAGAGGGTGAATGCCTTAGACTGCAATGAGCGTGGGATGCACTGAGACAGCCCTATTTTCAAACCTCAGCATGGCTATGGAACTTCTGCTCAGCTGAGATAAAACCACAAAACCCCTACAATTCAGAATCTCTCAGGGAATAAAATTCAGGCCAAGCTTCAAGGCCAAGGTCAACTCAGCAATGGTGAGGCCAAGGTGGAAAGAAAATGGTAGTAGGCCATGAGACTGAGAATAAAGCAGGGTGAGGGACGGCACCTGGCCATCCAGTGGGCAGTCACCATTCACTAAGAACAGAGAAGGGACACAAACCCTCATCCAGCCTTTCCTACCTCTCAGGCACCGTGATATGCCTCACCACTCTTTCCTCAACATCATCTACTGTAGAGAGCAAAAAGCCTTGTGCACACAGGTAAGTACTGGAGAAGTCAGGAAACTTAAACACACAGCTTACATCTTCAATGGAATGAGGAGCACAGCTGCTCTTCCTGGAATGCTAGGAATGATGTCATTTTATAACCTGGTGACCCTTTGCTGTCTGTTGAGACAGGCTCTGCCATATCTCACAGAATCAATGTTATTACTAATCCAAGACCTAGTCCCCTGAATATTGAGCTTTTAGACCATAAACCTACCCTTATGACTGAAGTCACTTGTGCATTACAGCAGCTTAAGTGACTTCTATGTTATCTTACTGGTGGCTAATCCTGATGCCCATAGGTATTATGTTTACCTCAGTCATGCTCCCTACAGCCTAAATTGTGGGCACCATCTATGTGTCAACTGTACCCATTCTTGTGAAAGAAGTCCAATATACTTTGTAAGGAATCTCAATGTAAACTTACCTTAAATTGTTGTGGACTTGGGACTGAGTTAATTGTTATCTGAATACTTTTTTCAAAAATTGAGCTGTGCTTACATATGGCTAAAGTTAAATGATCTGGTCCAGACTCTTGGAGTCCTGTTCCAGCACTGGTCGCAATAAAATTGGGCTGAGCCAAGTTTCATTATTGTCTTTTCATGGATCATTTTCCCCTCCCTGTTGTAAAGCCTGCAAGGGAATCACCACAATGTACCCCATTCCTTTGGTTTTCTCCAAAGGATTTCTTTTCTGACTTTTTAAATTTTTTGTTTTTAATATTTATAAATATTTGTGACTCTGAGAACATTTGAAAGACTTTTAATTACAGCAGTTTTTATGTGTTTGTTCTAGGGTGCTGTGTGGACATGCAGAAAGATGGGCAGCTCCATGTGATGTTTGATTACATGGTTTCCAACAAAGCTGGCACAGGATTTTCTCATTAAAGTTAGTCTTTATCAGTGTTAAAGATGTTCCATGAGCAGGTGAACGTACACATAGAGGTGCACACACATTCTAAAGTGCACAAATATATACACAAACTCAACATGAATATAAACAACACACACACACACACACCCCACCACCACTGCCACCACCACCACCAACAACAACAACATAACAGGAATTAATCATGTGATATCTCTCTGTATCAGTGGTCTCATTTCCCAAATAAAAAGACAAACACTAACAGAATGGATTAAAAAAAAAACAGGAATCAGTTTTTTTTTTGCTTCATACAAGAGACAAACTTCACCATCAAGTATAGACATTATGTCAGAGGATAGGATTGGAAAAAGATATTTCAAGCATATGGACCTAAAAGGCAAGCTGGTGTAGCCATTTTAATATTTAACAAAAAGGACTTCAATTCAAAATTAATCAAAAGAGATCGGGAAGTATACACCACCAAGATGACATTTTAATTCTTAAAGGCTTGCCCTAAGCACAAGGGCACCCACTTTTGTAAAAGAAACACTACCACAGCTTAAAGCACACACTGACCCTCACACACTGATATTAGGGAACTTAAATACTCCAATCTCACCAATGTTCATGTAACCAGTGTGCAGGTCATATAGACAAAATTAATAGAGAAATGTTGGAGTAACTGAAGTTATAAATCAAATAAACCTAACAGGTATCTACAGAACATTCTACCCAAACACAAAAGAGTATACCTTCTGAACAGCACCTCATGGAACTTCTTCCAAAACTGACCACATATGCAAACATAAAGCAAGTCTCATCAGACACAAGAAAATTGAAATAACTCCCTGTATCCCAGCAGACCACCATGATTAAAGCTGGATATCAACAACAGAAAGAACAGAAAGCGTATAAGCTCATGGAAACTGAAGAACTCTATACTGAATGAAAAGTGGGAAAACAGAAATGAATAAGAAATTAAACACTTTCTAGAATTCAATGAAAATGAATACATAACATACCCAAACTTATAGGACACAATGAAAGTGGTGCTAAGAGGAAAGTTCATAGCACAAAGTGCCTACATTAAAAAATTAGAGAGATTTCTTACTAGCAACTTAATAGCACACCTCAAAGCTATAGAACAAAAAGAAGTACATCCAAGAAGAGTAGACTGCAAGAAATAATCAAACTCATAGCTGAAATCAGTAAAATAGACACAAAGAGAACAACACAAGAAAATCAATAAAACAAAGAATTGGTTCTTTGAGAAAATCAACAAGATAGATAAATCCTTATCCAAACTAAATAAAGATGGACAGAGGATATCCAAATTGATAAAATCAGAAACAAAAATGGGAACATAACAAGAGACACTGAGGAAACCCAGAGAATCACAAGGACATACTTTAAATCCTGTACTTCATCAAATTGGAAAATCTAAAAGAAATGGATAATTTTCTCAATAGGTACCACTTACCAAAGTTAAAGCAAGATCAGATAAACAATTTAAATAGACCTATAGCACCTAGTGAAATAGAAGCAGTCATTAAAACTCTCCCATCCAGAAAAAGAAGAGATAATGCCAATATCCTCAAATTAGTTCACAAAATAAACATAGAAGGAACATTACCCAATTCATTTTATGAGGCCACAGTTACCTTGAACGCCAAACCGCAGAAAGACTCAACATAGAGAATTACAGACCATTTTCCGTCACAAACATAGATGCAAAAGTACTCAATAAAAATACTTGCAAACCAAATCCAAGAACATATCAAAGAGATCATCTATCATGACCAAGTAGGCTTCAACCCAGAGATGTAAGAACAGTACAACATGAAAATTAGTCAATGTAATCCACCATATAAATAAACTGAAAGAAAAAAATGATCATTTTAATTAATGCCAAAAAAAAAGCCTTTGACAAAATCCAATACCCTTTCATGATAAAAGTCCTGGAGATATGTTACATGAATCTGAAAAGGTCTTATAATAAATAAAAAGCCTGGAGCCAGAATGATCAGAGAGACAGAACAAGCCATAGCCAACCTCACCTCGCCAACTACTGAGCTGATCCTGTTTCCTCAGATTGAAAGCTTCTGAGTCCTCACTCAAAAGAGTCTTAGCTGAACTGCTTAAAAGTGTCTAGTTCCTGGTCCTCATGCCTTATATACCTTTCTTCTTCCTGCCTTCACTTCCTGGGATTAAAGGCGAGTGTCCTTCCGAAGTAAAGACATGAGATCTCAAGCCTTGGGTTTAAAGGTGTGTGCCACCACTGCCTAGCTGTTTCCAGTGTGGCATTGAACTCACACAGATCCAGACAAATCTCTACCTCCTAAGTGATAGAATTAAAGTAAGGAGTGTGTGCCACCATAGTCTGGCCTCTATGTCTAATCCAGTGGCTGTCTTGTTCTCTGATTTCCTGGAAAGTTTTATTAGGGTATACCACAGAGATATTATAGACACAAGGGATATACCCGAATATAACAAAGATAATTTACAGCAAGCATATAACCTACTTCAAATTAAATGGAGAGAAATTCAAAGCAATTTTACTAAAATGAGGAACAAGGCAAGGCTGTCCACTTTATCCATATCTATTCAATAGAGAACTTGAAGATATAGCTAGAGCAATAACACAAATGAAGGAGATCATGAGGATACAAATTGGAAAGGATGAATACAAATATCATTATTTACAGATGATATGATAGTATATATAAGTGCCCTAAAAAATCTACCAGGGAACTCCTACAGTTGAAAAACATTTTCAGCAAAGTGGCTGGATACAAGATTATCTTTAAAAATTCATTAGCACAAATACATACAAATAATAAACATACTGAAAAAAAATCAGTGAAACAACACTCTTTACAACAGCCAAAAATACTATAACATGTTTTGTGGTCACTCTAACCAAGTAAGTAAAAGACTCGTATGTTTAAAAACTCTAGGTCTTTGAAGAAAGAAAATGAAGATATCAAAAAGTGGAAAGCTCTCTGATGCTCGTGGATCAGAAGGATCAATATAGTAAAAATGGCCATTCTAGCAAAAGAAATTTCAGATTGAACACAATCCCCATCAAAATTCCAACTATTCTTTAAAGACCTTGAAAAGACAATTCTCAACTTCATGTGGAAAAACAAAATAACTAGGATACTCCTAAAAGTAGGAGTGGGTTTGTCTCTGACTCTTCTGCCTCCTCTCTGGACATCTTTCCTCCTATTGGATTGCTTTGTCCAGTCTATATGATGGCTTTTGTCTTGTCTTATTTTTGTTTGGTCTTATCTTGTTTTGTCATGTTTGGCTGTTGTCTCTTGGAGGCCTGTTCTTTTCTGGAAAGAAGCCAAGGGGGAGCAGATCTGAAGAGGAGGGGAGGTTTGTGGGCACTGGGAGGAGTGGAGGGAGGGGAAACTACTGTTGGGAACTATTGTATGAGAGAATGATCAATTTTCAGTAAAAAAGAGAATATTCACTCAATAAAAATAAAAATAAATTGTTTAATAGTTATAACACTCTAAAATAGTTATTAACTATGTAGTATCTACCCAAGGGAAAGCTTAAAATTTCCTTCCACTAAAATATTAACAAGGAGCCGAAATTCCTATGATTTGATGGCATATAATCATTTTCATATGTAGCAGTGAGTTGCAGGCTGTGAATAATGGGCAGGAGGTAAGATTGCCATTCCTGTGGAGACTGAATTTCATGGACAAATCAACAGGAGGGTTTGGATGCTGCCTCCTGCAGGAAAATCCTCTTCTATTAGAGGTCTCAGACACAAGAAGAGCCGGAGGATTGGTTGCTCAGAGCAAAAAGCAGCTGGAATGTACGAGATGGATAAAAGGTAATAACTTCCTCAGTTCCTTCAGGACAGACATCTTATCTGTTTGTTCCAAGTATAGCTTACTTCCTGGCATTTATGTGACTCCCAAGAAATATTCCTGAAAAGCAACCATTATGTTATTTTTTTAAAGCTACCTGTCTACTAATGATGACACATCTAAATTATATTTTCACTGATGTTTTTGAGATTACTAATAATTTAGCACCTATGTCTTAAAAACACGTATTTGTAATCCATTGACCTTTGACATTTGGTTTAACTATTAATTTTAATTGAAGTATTTAGACTAGGTTTGAGTTTGTGATGCACACCCGTCATCCTAGCTACTCAGAGGCTGAGACAGAAGAACTGAATATTAAAGGCGAGTCTGAACTCTACTGTGAGTTCAAAGTTAATCTGTGCAACTTGGTGTGACCATTAATCAAGATTTTAAAAGACGGGGGATATAGCTCATTGTTAGAATATGTAACAAGCATTTGCAAAGCCTGGGGTTCAATGTTATTTTAATAATTAAATAAAATCATGGGAGGCCTGCAACTTTTTGAAGGGAAATTAAGGAGGAGTGGACCTGGGTTAGGAGGGATCTGGGGGTGAAGGAGTGGGAGGAGGGGTGGAGGGGGAACTGATGTTGAGATGTAACAGATGAGAGAAGACAAAAAGGGTGACAATGAGAACCACTCCTTTGGCATTTTCACAGGGCACTGCTCCTTCAAAGCTGTTTCCAACCTGTGATCTCACAAGAGGCTAACTCTCCAGAAAGACTTAGGAACGATCACAGAAACCAACAATTGGATGAGATGTTGGTGATCTGATGGATAAGTGGGTAGATGGTCCCATGAATGTGTGTGTGTGTGTGTGTGTGTGTGTGTGTGTGTGTGTGTGTGTGTGTTTGCGTGTGAATGCACATCTGTATGATTAAAAATGGTGGGCAGCCTGCACACAATACCTCAGCCTACCTGCTTTTCCTTGGCCCAGAGGTCATAGATCTTCTCATGGGCCTCCCCACAGAGCCTCCTCATCTCCTCACAGGACTCTTGTAGTGAAATCTGCTCCCCCCTCAGCTTTCGGTTCTCCTCTCTCAAGATGCTCACTTTTTCCTTCAGATGAGTCCACTCACTCAGGAGCTGGCTGTGAAGGATGCTGAACCACCACAAAGAACAAGGTGAGCCCCATCCAGCCTCCATATGCCACTCCCACATCATCCATGCAAGGTCCCATGCCCAGACTAGAGTCCTCTGTAGCCATGCCAGCATAACCTAGTAGCTGGCAAAGCCAGAGAAGAGCCAAATTCCAGAGAGACTCAGACTGTTTCTGAAAACCCTGAAACTGAAAGGGATCCATGTACTTCTGAGAGCATGGTTTGCCTCCCCCAACATGTGCTTAACTGTTCATGGTATTGGGAAAACAACAGCAGGTAGAGGGTAAACATTCTTGATGGAGAACAGAAGATCCAATGGGAATAGATTCCACCTGTGGGTCCCATGGGAACCAGCTCTGTAAGCCCTGCCAGAGCCCCAGAGACACACAAATGCCTGGTACCCCATCATGGTGCTAATAGTTTTTCTATCTAGAGGCCTCTGAGGCTGGCAGGACAATGATGGGAGTGGCTCACAGACACTTCACTCTTAGCAAAACTGGTCCAAGAGGCCCAAGTCAAGAGCACCAGGCAGACTGCTTGCTATGGGGCTCACAGGCGAGAACAAAAGGCCTCACTTTGGTTCAAAGACAAAACATGGTAAAAAGCAGTCACTCCCAAGTAATTGGGTTGCAGTGAAGTCAGTTACTCACCTGCGGGAGACAGTTTCCTCTGTCAACTCCTTGCACTTGTTCAAGGCCTCACTTATCTCATTAGGGAATTTCTCCAGGTCCACCATCACTTTTTTATGTTCCATATTCAGCATCTCCAGCTCGAAATTGAGCCTGTGGTAGGGCATGGCCCAGGAACAAAGAACCCCATGAACACAGGACCCAATGACCATATGAATTCAGGTGGTGCCCTCAACTACCCCAGCACAGTTAATGTCACATTATAGAACCTATAAATTAAGACAATGTGGTGCTTATTAAACTCGCTGTCCTGGCCTTAGACCAGCAGTCAGGTGGTGCTAAGAGAGTGAGCCAGGGCTGCATGAGTGCCATCACTGGGTCTGGAGGAAATGATTAGCTCTCCAAGAAGTCCTCAGGGGTCTGTGTCACAAGTCTGGGCCCACCAGAAATGTATGATAATGTTGTTTGTGTCTTCAGAATGGGGATTTTTGATCCCAGGTTCCTATTGCTATATGGATGCCCAGATCACATAATCAATATTTTCAGGGAGTAGACCCAACTTAAGGATAAATTTATAAGTCTCCAGTGGATTCCAATGGGCTGCCAACATGAGCACACAGGCCAAGAACACTGTTGCTCACAGTGAGTTATTGACATTGCCTGGAAACTTCCTGACACAGGAAGAACCACATGTCCTGCCAGAGACCTCCAACTGCCAGGATTGGGTACACATGAACACACACACACACACACACACACACACACACACACACACACACACACGGTGCCAAATAAATGTAGGGAGGTAGCATTGTCTCAGAGTATAAGGATCAAGACCAGAGAGGAGCAGTGAAGAAGTTCAGCCTTCAAGCACACACTGAGATGGCACCTGGCCCCTCCTGCTGCTTCCAACAGCCACCAGCACCCAAGCACCTGCTGGTCAGAACAAAGAGTCACCATAAACTCACAGCACATAGCATCTCCCATAAGCCAACACCTGTCAAAGACTCTTGAAATGCATGTAAGAGCTCACACACTACTGCCCTTATCCCCAGACTGTGATTCAGGCCACAAGCTCTGCTTTTCATTTGGAGAAAGTAGGGCAGCCTGTATCCCCATCTCACTCCCAACTAGGCTTCTGTTCTGCCTCTCAGATGCACTCAGAAAAATTAGCCTGGGCATGAGGATACCCTGAAGGCACAGCCTCCAATGACCTGAGGATTGCTGGAGTGGACTCAGTAAGATCAAGATAGTCACCATAGAACTGGACATAATGACTACCTGTTGTTCAAATCATTGTTGGTGAAATTGGCCAGGATTATAGAGAGTTCATTCCTTTCATTGGTCATCATCTGTAGCTGACGGGTCAGTTTATCCACCTTGTTCATCTGCTGTTCTTGCTCAGTGAGGGAGGTTGGAGTCGATGCCTTTCCAGTAGTCTCTGTATAAAGATGAACATAAGTGAATTTGTATGGCTGTATGGCACAGGTCCAGGAGAGATCATGTTGAGTCCCAAGAAGAGGCCTGAGAAAGAGGGAATGCATGGAACCCAGTGAAGACCCAAAGAGCAGGACAGCTGTCCTCAAGTTGGGGCTCATAAGCCATGTCTCTGTCCCCAGTCACTTTGGCTAGATATGTGCACCAGCCCCTACTGCAGCTCCACTGTCCCTGGAAGGCATATGTTACCCAGCCATGCAGCTCTGAAAATATCAGCTCATATCTGACGTGAGACAGGAAAGTCCTGAAGTCCCTAGTGCTTAGCACCACCAATCCCTTTTCACCTGTGTCCAGGACTAAAAGTAACTGAATGTCTAAGACCTTAGTGCATGCATAGGGAGTTTCCCTCCTTGGTACCCACATCAGATACCCATGGAACCTAAAGGAATCCACTGACAATGAACTGTAGGAACACCCTACCCTGACACCTCCTTAGTCTGTGACTCCTGCTGGCCTTCTTTGCCACTCAAAATGAAATTAAGGAACTCCCAGAACAGCAGCTGCAGCCTTGACAACTCCTGGCTCTCTGCCAACTAACCATCAAGAATCCTTGACTCTGAGTCTACCCTTTCAGGAATCTAGAGAAACAGCATAGACCTATCTCTTTTTAAGACCCCAGCTACTAAACCCTATTTTTGGAAGGTCCACCTCAAGCCTCACTTCCTCCTTAGAAAGCCAGATCTCCCTGCCAACCACTGTGTTCAGTCTTGCCAACATGTCTTCTGGTGAGCCCTATAAGCACTTAATGTATGCCCCAAGGACGGATGGTGTTACCACAACCATGGTGAATTCACAGATCTTGTCAAGTGCTCTCCAGGAGACAATAGAATGTTTGAGGAGGGACTGTTAGAGTCACTGCCAACTGTCATCACTTATTTGATAACTATCTCTTCCTCAATTCACTAAAAGCCAAGCTTCCCTTTCCAGTAGCCTTCCTTGAGACACAGGGGAAGGCCTTCAGCACCTTCAGCATCAAGAGATCTCTGATTCATTAGAAACTTTTCACTAGGTCAACCAGTGGAGGTGAAGACTCACTTTCCAAACACTCTCCAGGAATGGGCTCGTCCCTTCCTTAAGATCTCTAATCAATAAGATGAGAAGTAAAGGATACTAAGAAATCAGCTCAGGATGATGAGGGAGGAAGATAAGTTCCATGAAGTGAATGAAGATATCAGGAAAGATGATCAGGGATGTTACACTGTGGGTGAGTGGTGGGAGATTATGAGTGTCCTGTCAGACCAAAAATAAGTCACATAGGTAATGATGAAAATTTCTCCAAAACTTCAGCAGAGTACAGTCCATCCATCATGATGTTAGAAAAGGTGTGATCACCTAGTGACAGGACAGACTGGAGATACCTAAGGACTGGGCATCTTCAGGTGAGCCCTCAGACACCAAGAACAAACACCTGCAGGAAGAGTGATGGCCCATTCCTGCACCCAAGTTAGAGAAAAGTTGACTGGCTAGTGAGCGGGCAGGAACTCAGGATCCTTAGGGGTCACTGAAATGCAACAATGCTTGGTGGCTCCTGCCCTGCAAGTGGCTATGAGGTAAAATGAGAACCTCCAACTCTGGCCAAGGGACTTTACTCTGCCTGTTATTAGCATCACACAACCAAACAATGTCCACTGAGGGTGAAGTTCAGTGCTGTAACTGAAGCCTCATTCTCCCTCCTATGCTTCTTCCCACTCGGAGTGAAAGCAGAGGCCCTGAGCAGAGCAGCTGCAGGCTTGACCATTCCTGGATCTCTGCCAAACTAACCACCAGAAATCCTCAACTCCAGGTCAGCTTTTTAGGAACTCAGAGAAACATAATAGGTCCATTACTTCCAAACAGCTCCAAGATCCTGAGTCCCATTGTGAAAAACCCAGCTGAAGCCTTTCCTCCTTCAGGAAGCTCCCCATCCCTTGTTCAGGACTCACTGTACTTTCCCCAGAACGATTTATTTCTTGATGTGTGGCTCTGATAATGAAGGCCAGCTTCCTTCCTCCTCTCTCTAGTCTCGTTATGTTCTGCCTTCCGTCTCCCAAGGAGCCTGCTCAGTCTTGCCAGCATGGCTGCAAGTGAAACATTTAGGCAATGAACAGATGCCCCAATGGCAGTTGGTGTTGCCACAACACTGGTGACATCACATGGAATGCCAGGGCTCTCCAGGATACAGGAGAATGTCCAGGGAGGAGTTGGCTGATGTCCACAGTACAGCCTTTATCTCCCTGATAACTACTTCACTCCAAAATGATCTGAAACCAAGGTGCCATATCAGAAGTCCCTCGGGGGGGGGGGTCACACAGAAACTTCTTTGGCACACTCTCCTTCCAAAGTCAGAGATCTAGCTCTCTGCTTCATTAGAAACTATCTACGGGGAGTTGAAGGCTCACTTTCAAAACACTGTACAGGAATGGCTCTTCCCCTGCTTCAGATCCATACTCAGAATGATGAGAAATATATGATGCTAAGAAATTGTGTCAGGATGATGGGGAGTAGGAGTGATGAGTCCTCTGAAGTAAACATCATGGGGGAAGATCTTCAGACTTTTAGAGATTCGTGAGTTCAAAACAAAGATAAGTCACATAGATAGTAATAAAAATTTCCGACGGGCGGTGGTGGCTCACGCCTTTAATCCCAGCACTCAGGAGGCAGAGCCAGGCGGATCTCTGTGAGTTCAAGGCCAGCCTGGGCTACCAAGTGAGTCCCAGGAAAGGCGCAAAGCTACACAGAGAAACCCTGTCTCGAAAAAAAAAAAATTTCCCCTTGAGAGTAAACAGCTCACTCAAGCTATGAGGCTGTGAGTGAAGATGTGATTAGCTGGCTAAGTCATATCTGAATGGAATGGCAGAAGTTATAAAGTCAGCTGTGTGACAAAGATCCGGCAAAACTGAGCCATATCATGGCTGCCATGCCACCTTTGGTTTTCATCTCCACCTGTTACATACTTGGGCACTTTTAATATTTGTACAATTTGAGGATATTGGGTTGATGGAAAATTCCGTATGAATCATTTATACCTTCTCCCAGGAATGCTGCTTCTGAGCTCACCCAGGAAAGTCCTGAACATACTATTTCAGCCCCTGCTTTTAGGGAGATATCCTTATCTACTTGAAGGTCTTCCTTACACCTTGTAGGCTGTGACATATAAAGAAGCCAGAGGTTTCTTCATGAGGCTATGAGACACTCTTGAAACATGTGTCCCTATACTTACACTGGAACAAGATATTCAAAACAAAGTAAATTCAAAAAGTCAAAAGGATTTGGCCACAGTTCATATTACAAGGCTCTTTCCACTGTACACTCATCAATTATGTGGCATACAACTCTGCCCTACACAGAGACATACTGATGAGCAAAGTACAGAGTGGAAAGATGATAAAAGTATGAGGACATCCCTCTCTTAGACGTTAGCTCATGTAGAGCCACTATAATGTCATACGACCAAGGAACAACAGAATGCCAGGATTAGACATATAGACAAATTCTATAAAGTTATAAATGTGAACATTGATTGTATTATGCCAGAATTTGAATAATAACTGCAGCAGCTTTATAGCCTGAGGATTTTTCCTGGGCACTCTGACCAGTGAGAGTTAATAATGCACTGCTTGAGACATAGCAAAATGCCCAGAGTGGCATTTTGTTTTGTTTTGGTCTAGTGTCCTTGAAGCAACCAAAGCAACCAGCCTGAGAACAGGCTGTCAAATGCCTCTAGATTCTCAAAAAATTGGGCTATGGGGTTAATGAGTAAGAATGATAACTCTGTTTATTAATGATGTCAAAACTTGAGGGAAAATGATTTGAAATAATAACTCTATTCTGTCATAGTTTATTAATGATGACTAAAAGATGAGCAAAAGGAAGTGAAAAAATGAGTTCAAAACAAAAAATGATATGTTCTAGTTCCTGATAACTAAATTCTGTATAAATAAAGAAACACTCTGGCTGCTAGTCAGTCAGGCTGCAAGATTCTCTCGACCACCATGGCCTGGCTCACTTCCTTCCCCTCTGATGCCTTACATCCTCTGTTGGACCCATCCACCACCGGGGATGACTCCTGGCAATTAGCTCTTTACAGGTCTGGCTGTAGACACATGCGCCCAGTTAAGCCCTCAGATCTTTAGAACAAACAGTCCTAGGAAGTATATGATGGTCCAAATCTTGAATCAATAGACAAAGGAAAGGTCAGTGGCAAGGCAATGCTCAGTCTAGGCTATGTAGAGGCACCTTGAGTGGGAAACACACATGCACATGCATATGCACTCACACTCTCTCTCTCACACACACACACACACACACACACACACACACACACACACACACACACACCAGGCATTCAATAATCATGGGATAGAACATGATGTACATCATTATTATGGTGTTTCAACCAGCAAACAAAAGTTAAATTCCTTGGTCTGGAGCCACCTGCTACACTCTACATGCTTGGGAATGGTTGGTACAGCTATCTTTGGGTCTAATACACATAGGAGATCATGAGAAGGACCGGCAAGGGGAGAGATTCAGGGTTGTTGAATCAAAGAGCTTTGTTATAGCCTAACCTCACCTCTCTTCTTTTGACAGTCCCTGTAAAGAGGAGCCACCCCACTGTCAGCCTGGAATGCACGTTCTCCAAATCTCTGGACTTTCTCCACCAAAGCATGGAACCAAGGGCTGTAAATGTGATTATTAACGTTATTTCTAAATAGGTCTTGTACAGACCAAGTCGAGGACCTATTGAAATTTAAGAGCAAAGCATGTGCCAAAACTGGTATGAAAATTTTTATGAACACGCAGAGCAGTGCTGGGGTAAAGAAACAGAGGAGAGAAGCGAGATAGAGAGAAAATGTGAGAGATATGACTTTGCAAATCAATCTGAGATGTGAAAAGATCTAGAAAGCAAGGTATAATGGATTGCCTGCAAATTCCAGCAACTAAGGAGGAGGCCTGGTGCAGCAGAATTGTTAGAAGGTCTTATTAATAAAATCAAACCTGGGAGCCAGGTATTGGGGTGAATGCTGGAAGGTCAGAGAGACAGAACAAGCCACAGCTACCTCATCTTGCCAATTCCTCAGCTGATCCTGTTTCCTGAGACTGGAAGCTTCTGAGTCCTCATCCAAATGGATCTCTGCTGAACTGCTGCTCAAAAGCCTAAAAGCTTAACCAGCCAAATGCTTCTAGTTCTCTAGGGTCTCATTGGTCAGATAGCTTTTTTCCTTCCTTTTACATCTTCCAGGTAACCAGGGGACAGCCTCCTCAAGCTCATTTAGAGTGGCACAGGATACAGCTTAGTTTCACAACCCTCAAGTCTGACCTCAGAAGCCAAGAGAAAATTGGCACAGTTCACAAACACTCATGTGAATGGAGATGCCCAGGTCATCTGCCTGATCACTCTAGAACCTTGCTGATGCTGGAAGTGAGATGCAGGGACAGCACATGGTCATCATACTAAGCAAGCCATCTTCTCTAATATCATCCCAGGACACTCAAAGCTTGCAGGAATGACCCAGTTCTGTTTTTGTCCACTGCCTCTTAAAGCCCTTAATATTGTGAGGTATGTAAATGTATTATTTTGGCTTAGACATTTGCCTAGAAAAGAAAACTGATGTACCCAAAACATAATGACTTCTGATCTCTCTGGATCCAAGAGAGTGTTTTTCTAAGTGTGTACTCTTTAGTAAAATGCAACTTGTGTCTTCTATTGCTTAACTCTGGTGAACATGTAGGCTGTAGCCCACTCCAAGGACAAGGACCATAATGAAATCTAGAGTAAGGGCCCATCAGTTCTGGGGCCATGTGCACCTCTGTCCCTACACATTGTAGCATTTGGGGACAGAAACCTGATATGAGATCAGAGGAGTGTTTGGAAGACTCCCTTTCTTTGGTAGCCTTGTTCAGGTCTCTAGCTGCCTGCAGGGTCAGTAATTCCTCTTGAGATGATCTCCACAGAAGGATTGATGCCCATTCTCCATCTCCATGTGCTCCATGGGTCATTCTGACCTGCGCCTGGGATGGTACCCCACACTAAACTAAGGAGTGTTTTGGGGCTGCTGGGTGTCACTTGGGACAGTTTTTTGGCAGGAGTCTGTGAAGCTTGTGGTGATATTCATTTCTAGATACTGATAGCAAAGAATATTTCTCATATTTCTGTTTTTTGAAAGTTACATTTTGCATATTTTCTTATAAGGCAAATGCAGTTTCGCTGTTGTGAATTAAAAAGTTATGCCTTTCAAAAAAAACATAACAGCCACTCAGAGTTGAAGGCAGAAAACAGCTAACACAGCAAGCTGGCCACTCAGAAAGTTCTGCTGCCTCCTTGGCTGCTGTCTGGGAGTTGGGATTTCAGTATATCTTTATATTTATATACACATGAATATGCAGTTAGATATGGTTGTCCATATTATCTATACCATATAGATACTTACAAAAACATGCACATAACTATACCCATAGTTCTGCATATAAGATGCTTACCATAGCCGGGCAGTGGTGGCGCATGCCTTTAATCCCAGCACTCGGTAGGCAGAGCCAGGCGGATCTCTGTGAGTTAGAGGCCAGCCTGGGCTACCAAGTGAGCTCCAGGAAAGGCGCAAAGCTACACAGAGAAACCCTGTCTCAAAAAACCAAAAAAAAAAAAAAAAGATGCTTACCATATACATGCCTACCAATACTCAAAGGTTATTTGTTTCTATTTAATTTCTTGATATGCCAATTTATTGTACATCAAATTTAATTTCAAATTAGATTGCTATGAGTGTATGTGTGTGTGCATGCAAAGATGTAGAAAAATACGTGTTTTTAAATATATGAATGTGGGCACATGTATGTGGGTATTGTGTAGGAACAAGCATGTGTGTATTTTGGCACAACAATGATGGTGCCCTGATCCTTTATGATGGGCTAGTGGCAGTATTACTTTGGGTGGGGCATGCTTGATCATGCTGCATTCTGTGCATGGAACTTCCATGCTTCTAGAGCACTGATGTTGTCTACGATGTTGTTAACAATGTGTAGATGTTTCAGGATCTTTCTTAAATGGATATCTACAATCTTTGTCATGTGTTAAATCCCTAGATACCATTTGACAACAAGCACATGTGAGTTTTCAGTTTTTCCTTCCTCTTCCACTACACTTACAGATTAGTAAATCACTACCATCAAGTAAGCCCAAGAACACTTACTGGTTAACCAGAACTTGGTGAAAAGCAGAAAATTTTGGGTGCCTAAAATACAATGATTTCGACTGGAAGACTTCCAGATGGGGTGTTCCTACTGCAACTGTTACCACAGGCCTCTAGGCTGAGACAGCAAAAAGTCATCCCTGCTGGGCAACTGTATAACTTTTCTTCTTCTAGATTCTGATGCTGCACACAGGAAAAGTACTTCAAGGTCTGTGATTAGATAGCTGCTTTAATTGAGGCCATCTTCCCCAAATCCTGTTTGGGTTGAGGATAGCACAATGCTTACACTTCATTTAGAAATAACAGGAAGAAATTCTGCACAGTTTTTCTTTTATAACTGAGATAGCACATCAGTGAGTGGACATGACAAGGAGCTTTCTTGAAAGGGATCACTAAGGCATGGTTCATTGTTCCAAAGGTTTTCAAGGTAGAAGACAAATGACATTTTGAGAAGTGTTTCCATAGCAAGGACCAAAGGAACAGCCTCATAGTGCATGCCATGAATGACATACAGGAGGGGACACTATGCCCACACTGCATAAGAGGCCCCATGAAGATCTGCACAACCCTCATGTGCCCAACAAGGCAGCCACTAGATCAATGGAGGACCATCCTCTGCTGTTATATTAACTGCCTGTGATATGCCTTCATGGGAGCAGATCACAGAAGAAAGGAAATGCAGCAGAGACCTTGTTGGGACTCTATTTTGGTATCTTTAATGAGAAGCAAAAATTTTCCATGTGAGCTCATGGTGCCTCTTTACCATGGGCACAGTCACCAATACAGCAGCAAGGAGTCTCCCAAGCACCACTGTGTCCTCCCTACTTCACCTTCCTATTTTTGTAATATGTAGTTCATTTCTTCTGGAGTCTGGGCTGTGTGTGTTGGTGTCTGTGCCCATTTCCCTTGGAAAGAGCCAATGTTCCTCAGAATATACTTGAGATGTAAGAGAAGGGCTGTAAATGCTGTCCTCTATCAATATCCACATGTTATTTTTTTTTCAGAATGACGAACATAATCCAAGGCTAATTACAAATTACAAACTAGCTTCAGAGAAACCTGGACTCAAAAGTATCTACTGCTTCAATCCTAAAAGAGAAAAATGTACCACACAGTCCCAGAATTTCAATGTAACCAGGCTGAATTCTAACACAAAAACTGCCTGGATAGAGCCATACCCTGAAAGTAGCCCAGGCCAACATGGTCCCTGAAAAAGCCCATGCTAAGCCCCTAAAATGAAAGTAGACCAGGATTCAACATTAAACAAAAGACGTCAAGACAGAGTATTCCAAGGCCTAAGGATGGACCCGATGATGACCAGGAATAAAGCCTAAATTAACAATGGCTTTCACTCACCCAGAAAATCAGGGACCAACCTTAATGAAAAGGCCAAACCATGGCCTAAAAGAGGCCTGCACCAAAACCTGAAGCTGAGTAAGCTCTGACCCAGAGAAAAAACAGAGGTATCCCTGGGCCAGTCCATTAAATGGATAAGCTAAGGGCAAAGGAGAAGAAGGAAAAGTAACAAAATTAAATGCAACAAAAAGAAAAGAAAAGAATGCCCATGCCTAACCTTGACCATGAAGGAGACTGGCCCAACCAAGAGGGGAATGAGTCCTTCCCTATCTCTCAGAAGAAAAATACCTGGCTAGAAGAAAGAAAAGGAGAATAGCCATGTATAAACTCTACCTGGACTGAAGCCAGGGCCCTCACCAAGATGAGAAGTTGGCCTCAGCATAACTCTGACCCTGAAGAAGACTGGGCCAAAACTAAGAAAGGAAGTGGGCCCAGACTAATCCCTCAAATGAAAGAGGCCAGGGCAAAGCAGGAAAACGAGAACACAGGGGCCTAATACTTACCCTGAAAAAAGCCTGAGAAAAAACAAGGAGAGAAGAAGACCTGGGACATTCTCTTAAATGAAAGAGCCCAAGGACAAAGCAAAAAAAAATTGTTTGCCTATAATCCTTACCCTGATGAAATATGGACCTAAGGAAGAAGAGATGTGGGCCATATCATAACTTTAATGACCAGGCCAAAACCAAGAAAATTAGTGGGCCTGAGTCCAGTCCTAAGTATGAATATGCCTAGGCCCTAATTAAGAAGAAAGGTGGGACTAGGCCATCCCCTTAAAGAAAGAACAACCAGAGAAAACCAAGAAAACATCTATGCCCAGCTCTAGTCCTTAATCTGAATACACCAAGGACCCAATGAAGAAGGAGGACTGGGGCGAATATTGACAGGGAAGAATTAAGAGCTAATACAAAGCTCATTGAACAAACCAGGCAAAATCAAAAGTGGAAATGTTACAGGCCAACCATAGACCTTGATGAAGATTAACCACAAACACTAAAATCAAGGGAGCTCCTGCCAACCCAATGAGAGATACATGACCACAATAAATGTTGATGGTAAGAAGTCCAGTTTCAAGAGACAATTCAAATGGAGCCTGATCCAATCACAATGAAGAACTCTTCCTAGACCAAACACTGATCAAGTAGCCAAGGATTAAGTCCTATGTGAAAAGAGTTCAGGCAATCTAAGAAGAGAAACATGCCTGACCATAAACTGCTATCAGTGGAGACCTGCAGCCTACTGAGCAAGAATTAAACCCAGAAGCCCTGAACTTTAGGATGTGTGGGCAGAATATTTTCTTCTTCATCCAACTCTAACCAAAAGGGATCCAGAAATACCATGTTCTCAATGGAGCCAATGGCTCCCTTACAGATGAAAGCAAATGGACATCATTAACATATTTGGTAGTTAGAGGGAACCTTGAGACACTCTGATCCCAGACCTGGATTTCACTTGATATTTTACAGTCAATCAGGGCCTCAAAAAAGACACAAAGAAGAATCTTTGTTGAAAATCTTAGACTTGCCGGCGGTGGTGGTGCACGCCTTTAGTCCCAGCACTTGGGAGGTTGGGGCATGCAGATCTCTGTGAGTTCGAGGCCAGCCTGGGCTACCAAGTGAGTTCCAGGAAAGGCTCAAAGCTACACAGAGAAACCCTGTCTTGAAAAACCAAAAAAAAAAAAAAAAAAAAAAAAGAAAGAAAGAGAAAGAAAATCTTAGACTCAAAGACTTCATCTACAGATATAAGTTGACCTCCTGAGTACCAACAACTGTGTGGATCACATACATTTCATTTATAATACGAACTATCCTCAATACATGCATGCCAGGATGTGCCACTCACCATATGATCCAAGCTCTCATCTGAGTAACCAATGAATATGGACATAGTATAATATAAATGGCGTTATAATGCATCTTGTTGTGGCGTGATATAACTTCAAATCTTGACTTGGGCTGATATTTTTAGGAAAAAACAAGTCTCAAAATTAACACAGGAGTAACCCTTCCTACCAAGGAGCTTGGACTAACCCAAAATCTGCTTTAGTAATTCTTTTCTACTTCTTTTAACAGAAACATGGTCCATAATGTTTGTTTTCCTTACAAGATTTCAGAGAGTTGAACTTAATAGAAAATATTACATCAAGTGTGGAAATGATTTCTCAAAGAAGGATCCCATTGTATTATATTTTAAATTTCAAGGATGATGTGTAATGCCAATCACTCAAGCATTAACAAGTAAAGACTTTTCTCACACATTGTCAGACTTCCTCCTATATTTAATTTTCCTTATTCTGACTTTTCAGATTACCATTCTAGAATGAACCATCTCATCCTGACCTTTCAACTACAGGCACTTCTACATTTCATTTCATCAACTTGCTGCATCTCCACTTTACTTAAAAGATTCCAGACTAGTTATTTAATGGGGTATCCTTGTGCTGCTGAGCTCAATGCTAGGAACCCCCTACTAAGTTTGCTGTCTTGATAAAAATAACATCCCCAAAGACAAACTCAATCATTCCACCAGATTCTAAAAAGTCTATGAGATGGCATCAGGCATTGGTAGTCTTAAGTCCTCCCTTTCCCTTTGATTTTTCTCTAAAATATGTGCTTAAAAATTAGGCAATGATGATTTAGCTCAGTGGTAGAGTGCTTGTCTAGTAAACACAAGGCCTTGGGCTTGGTCCTCAGCTCTGAGAAAAAGGTGGTCTAAATGTAATTTTCAGAGTATCTAGCCTGTTACATATTTCTGAACCAGAAACTCTTGCCTCTCCATCACAATAATCCATATCATCATTCTAGAACTTAACCTGTTTTGTCACAACATCTCTGTATCATTTACTGTATCCAGGATTCCTTGTTCCTTTTCTAGAGTTCTACAAAAAGCCTAGAGCATTTATTTAAAAAGGTTCTTGGGGGACTAGAATGCCAGGTCTCCCCAGATTACCAGGATTTGTCCCACATCATCTCACACATCAGCATAAAGAAAAAGTGGGACCGCTGTGATACAATTGTGATACAATCGAAATTTGAGAGCTATTTCTGGGTAACAAAAGTCATAGAATTGTCCAGATTCAAAGAGCTATAGATGCTGAAAGAAAAAATTCTGAGTTCTTCACCCAGATCTAGTTCTTTGATCAATATCGAAAAAAGGACAAATGTTCTGAGTCCATTCTCTCTTTGGTGGACTCAGTAACTACTGTATTGCATAGACTGAAAAACTGTATATACTCCTGTCTATGTACGTATGTAGATACGTACATATGGATCTATCTATCTGTCTGTCTGTCTGCCTGTCTGTCTAACTTTCCAACACCTATCTCTATCTATCAATCCATCCATCTATCTACCCCTATCCATCCATCCAACCTTGGATCCATCTTCTACAACTACTACTCTTCCTCTTCTATTTCTCCTTCTTCTTGTTCTTCCTTTATTCATCCAGGATATTATAACCACTTTGCCTCCCTGAGTTTGTACAGTGCCTTAGTAAATATTAATTACATCATAACAAATAAAAACTTTTCTCTGTGGGTTTCTTTCTCCATATTTCTCCACCCCAAGTCTTTGTAATCCCTGTCTTCCACAACACTTGCTAAAATGTGACATTCCTTAGATCTCTGACACTGTGACACTAAAAATCTTGTGTAAAAGAATGTTTGTTTAAAAATGCGAGTTGTGCTTAAAACAAGCCCAAAACCAACATCTAACAACTTTATACTTTAGTAACTTGAAAACAAACCATCTAAGTTTGTTTCTTTATATGACAAATGCAATTTACATATAATGAATTCAATGAGTTGAGATATTCAATGTATATTAGTACTCTGTCATGAAGTTCACAAAAATGTTTTCTAACTAAATAAATTTTTGTTAAGAGGTAAAATCCATAGAATTTTCTAAATGGAAATGGAAAGATGTAAAAAATAAAGCTAGAAAATAGAGTTAATCATAAGTTAGAAGTTTTATGGAAGATAAAAAATCAAGGTCATATATGAAACTGCTGTATTCATTAAAATTCCTTAGGTCAAAATTCAGTACACTTGTATACAATTAGAATGTAATTCTCTGTTGGGAATAACAGTGACAGAAGATGCCACTTAGATTCAACCCTTTATACAGAGAAAAGGAAAATCCATGCTAGAACTCTCTTTTGGGAGCCTTAAAATGGCCTGCAAAAAGAGCCTGTCTTAGTCAGGGAGTATTGTGTCTCTCAACTACTTGAATTAGAAAAGACTTTCAAAAGATCAATGAAACATCCTGTCAAAGCTTGCCTCATGGGATTGTAGGCTATGAGAATAGATGAGATCAATCTGAGTGCAATAGAAGTGGGAAAGTAGGTCATGCACTTACTTAAACCTCCTTGAAATACAGACTATGTAATCTACTGATATCTGAAAGAAATTATTTCCTGATGTACTAGCTCACAGGAAGCATTGGTGATGCTTGGTTATCACAAGCAGAGGTCTCACACACATACTGGAAAATGATGAAGGAAGGATGGGTTTTTTCCTGATAAAATATACATGAGAGAAGTAGTGCTTTGCAGCCAATTCACTGGGCATGATAAAGCACTGGGCTGTGCTTACAGAAGAGGTCAAACATAAAATGGTTGATTCACCAGGAACTTCAGGACTGGTGTTTGCCTTCAGTGCCTTTGCAGAGCTCTAAGGGAGAATGTGAACTTGTAGAAACAAGTAACATTTTTAATGAAAGGGTGAAATGTTGTCTAACAATTTTCCTTTTTATGAAATACTTTTCTATCATTTTTGAGATTATAACTGCATTATTTTCCCTTCTTTTTCATCCTTCCAAGCCCTCACTACACTACTTCTTGCTGTGCTTCTAATTTATGACCTCTATTTTCATTAATTGTTGCTACATGCATATACATATATGTGTATTAAGATATATATATATACATATATATATACATATTTGTATATTTCCTAAATGTAAACCAATCATTCTGTATACCTAGCATGTTTTCAGGACTGACCATTTGATAGTGAGTATCCAACTGGTGTGTTCTTCCCTGGGTAGGACTATTTCCTTAAGTCTCAGGAAGTTCTGTGGAAAGAGACAGGAGGTTCATAATACTTAGCAATTAAACCATGGCTGGGAAAGCTGAAACTTACAGGATTAACAAGGCCCTTCTGCTCCCAAGGTTAAATAGGCAGTAACTAAGGAGAACTGAAGAAATGAGACCCTCTGTCTCATTCAGCTGGAAACAAGTCATGTAGACACATTCAGAGTTCAAGTCTTCATGAGTCACCCATTCTAATGTAAGCCTTTGTGATGTCACACATTAGAGTTATTCATATTCCTATAAGTAATCCCATACCTATACTCCTGTATTAACCTCAAAAAACTGATTAATTTGAGGGAAAAGGAATTACACAGTCTTCCCTGAGAGGCAGATACATAAAGGGGAACTGATAAGTAATACAAATGGCCAACTTCTGGCTTCCTTTTTATTTTCTGTACTGAGACAAAGGTTTAGTAGGCTTTGTCTTCCACCAACAGGCTGCCTCTTCCAGCTGTCTGGTTCAGGACAGATAGGTATGTTCACAGTCAGTCCTGAACATGGTCACTTGAAGCTGCAGATGATCACCCAGAGTCAGATATTGGGGCAAAACCTGAAAAATCAGAGATGCAGAGTAGGAAGCCAATTATTCTATCTATCTATGTATCTATCTATCTATGTATCTATCTATGTATCTATCTATCTATCTATCTATCTATATCTATCTATCTATCTATCAATCTTCCTTCCTTCCTTCCTCTCTCCCTCCCTCCCTCCCTCCCTCCCTCCCTCCCTCCCTCCCTTCTTTCTTTTCTTTCTTTGGTTTTTTCTAGACAGTGTTTCTGTGTGTAGCTTTGCGCCTTTCCTGGAAATTGCTTTGCAGACCACGCTGGCCTCGAAGTCACAGAGATCCGCCTGCCTCTGCCTCCTGAGTGCTCAGGCTGGCCTCGAACTCACAGACATCTGACTGCCTCTGCCTCCTGGGTGCTGGGATTAAAGATGTGCACCACCACCGCCCAGCTCTTTCTTTCTATTTATTTTATGTACATTGGTGTTTTGCCTGTGTGTGTCTGTGCAAAGGTCCCCTGGAACTAGAGTTACAAACAGTTGTCAGCTGCCATGTGGGTGCTGGGAATTGAACCTGGGTCCTCTGGAAGAGCAGTCACTGTTCTTCACTCCTGAGTCATCTGTCCAGCCCCAGCCAATAATTCTTAACCCTATGAAATACTCCACCAAAAGAGAGTAAGTATCTCTCTCACCCCACCTTATCACACTCTCTATTCGCCCAGCTCTATCACTTCCTTTCTGTCTGTACAGACCTCCAGACCTCTATGGTTAACTAATGGCTAGCTCCTCCTTCTGATTTTCAGGCAAGCTTTGTTAGAGCACAATAAAATATCACCACATTTCCCCTTTTTTTGTCTAAAGTAAAAAAGTGTTATAACTAATATAAGAAAAACTACATACAATAAATTCAATAACTACATAAATATATACAGGCAATAAATACATTAAGTACAATAACTATATACAATATACACAGGCAGTAAATGCATCAACAATGTCTAGTCCATTTGGACATGACAAAATCAGAAAAATACTCCATTATCTATCCTATCTTTGTGAATCCAAAGGGCTGTGTCTAATTATCCTTCTATCCAAATTTGTATTACCAACCAAAAACTATCTTTTGATGTCTTTCAATCTTATACACTTTACACCTCTTTAGTGAGTTTCTTTTCCAAATTTCTTCAACAAGGAAAACTATAACTATCTAATGTTCAACTCCTTCAGAGACCTGAGAAGGAAATAATATTAACTGAGTAAACAGGAACTATAACTAAGTGACTTCCACAAAATGTGAGAAATAACAGAAACAGCTGGTTGCCTGGATAGTCACTCAAGATTTCTCCGCACCATTGGGACATCCATCTTTGGCCTACAGGCCTAGCATATCTGTCAGACTCATTGCGAAGCAGGATTTTCTGAAGGGCCTTTCTACTTTGTCTTTGCAAGGTGCAGCAGTCCTTTTTTTGTGTCCTGCTTGTCCATTTTGGACAGCATACTGTCAGCAGTTGATGTAAGGTCACTTTCTTACCCAGTGGCTAACTTTGCCACAAATAAAGTAAACACTATATTGACTTTCATCAATGCCCATTGTCTTCTTGAAGAAGATTGATACTGTGAGGAGCAGACATGTCTCTTAGTCAAAAAAAAAAAGCTTTCTCTCTCCTCTCCCCTCCCCTCCCCTCCCCCCCCTCCCCTCTCCTCCTCCTCCTCCTCCTCCTCCTCCTCTTCTTCTTCTTCTTCTCTCTCTCTCTCTCTCTCTCTCTCTCTCTCTCTCTCTCTCTCTGCTGGCAGATCAGGATGAAGCTCTCAGTTACTGCTCCAGCATCATGCGTACCACCATGCTCCCCATCATGATGGAATGGACTAAACCTCTGAAACTGTTTAGGTATTACATTAAGGTCTAGTAGGAGTTGATCTTTGAACCAAGTGAGAGGGAAGAATGGGACAGAGTCAGCAGAAGACTGTCGTACAATGGGACGAGGCACGCAGGAGGCTAACCAAGCCTTTTGCACAAGGGGAACACAGGCCATTTCAAGAGCACCGTTTACGGAGCACACAACAGCCTTGAGACTGATAAGTCCAGCCTCTTCAGGAGAAAAAGCCAAGTTCTTAGGAACCAAAACCTTAACCCCTTCAAGGCCCTGGCCACCAGCCCTAGACTGGCCTTGCCAAGTCTGACCCTGGGTGAAGACACAGAACAATGTTCCTTTTGTACTTTCATCAGGGCCTCTGCAGTCTTGGATGAGTCAAGCTTTCAACAGGAAGTAAAAAATTTCTGCACACCAAAGGAAACAGTCAGATAGAATAAAATCTGAAGAGCTAAATATCTGACAAAGCACTAATTTCTAAAAACATAAAGAACTAAAAAAATGAAAAGAAATCCTAAATAAGTCAAGTAACCTAATGAATGGGCTAATAAAATGAACAGACAGTCCCCATAAGATAAAACAAAAATGACCAATAAACACATGAAGATGGCATTTAACCTCACTAACCATGGAGAAGTGCAAATTACAACTACATTCAAGGATTGGAGGTATGTCTCAGTGGGTAGAGTGCTTGGCTAGCATGGACAAAGCTCTGAATTCAATCCCCAGCACCACATAAATCAAGTGTCATGGCACATGCCTATAATCCCCAAAATTGGGATGTTAGAGGCAAGAATTTAAGAAGTTCAAGGTCATGGATATAGAGAGAGTCCAGCCTTGCATGCGTGAGACCTTGTTGTCTCAAAAACAACAACAACAAAATATTATGTTTTATCTCACTCTGATCAGAGTGGCAATTATTAGCAAAGTGATAAATAAAATAATAATGAATATTGATGAGGCTATGGACAAAGGGAACCTTATTTACTGCAGGTGGGAATGTAAACTAGTCCAACCACTATGGAAACTGGTATGGAAGTTCGCCAAAACATTTGAAATCTACCACATGCACTGACTGTATCATTCCTAGGTATTTACCTAAAATTCTCCAAGTCAGCAGATTACAGAGATACTTGTATGGTAATGTTTATTGCAGCATCATTCCCAATAGCTGAGTTATAGACAAACATAGATGTCCAACAGCAGAGGACTGGGTAAAGAAAATGTGGCATGGATACATAGTCAATTTTTTTTTCAGGCATAAAGAGGAAAAATGTTATGTCATTTGCAATAAAATGGATATAGCTGGACATGACCATATAAGTGAATTAAGCCAGTCCCAAATATGTAGTTCAGATATTTTATATAGAAAAATAAAATCATGTATGTATATATGGCGTGAAAATAGAAGCAAAACCATCTAGGAGAGTAACGGGGTCTAGTGGGAGGGGAGGGGTGAAGAAATGGAAGGGAGGGAGAATGCACTCGGTACAACAATGTGCAGTATAGACTTGGGTGAAAATGTCCTTATGTAAGCAGTACCATGTACAATGAATATACACAATGAAAATATTTTAAACAGAATTAAATTGTTAATCTTTAAAAAAAGAAAAAAATCTATGTTATCATTTTCAATGCCATATTCTGAAGATCTGTGAAGTGCTTTTAAGATGACCTGTCTATCTAAAATATATTTCTGCTTGACCTTGAGAACAGACCTAATATGACTACAGGTTTGATTGTAATGACTAAGTACTAACCTGCATTTCTTTATTATCCTAAATAGTTGGCAATAACTTTTAAGGACTGAAAACTGCACTGCATTGTGAAATGAACTGTATAGGAATGATACATTGGACAAGACTAGAAATATATATAGAAGTATTTTCTAACAAAATCAATCTCAAATTTGTATCAATATACATAATTTATATACAATATACAAAAATCCAATCCAATGTGTAATATTTAAAACTAGTAGTTCCATTCTAAAAGTAGATTCAAAAATCTAACTTTCTGTATTACCATATCTATATCCTCTCTTTTTTCTTTTCAGAGTAGATTCAATACTCCACCCTTTCACCTACCTTTTCTATATCCCTTTCAACATATGAAAGTCTGTAAATGGAATCCACCATAAATATAACTGAAAGAAAAAATACCCACATGATCATCTCATTAAATGCTGAAAAGGCCTTGGACAAAATTCAACATCCCTTCACGATACAAGTCTTGGAGTGATCAGAGATACAACAAACATACCTAAACGAAAAAAAGGCAAAATACAGCAAGCCTACAGCCAACATCAAACTAAATGAAGAGAAACTCAAAGGGATTCTACTAAATCCAGAAATAACACAAGGCTGCTCACTCTCTCTATATCTATCAACATTGGACTTGAAGTTCTAGCTAGAGCAATAAGACAACAAAAGGCGAACAAGGTGGTACAAATTGGAAAGGAATAAGTCAAACATTCACTGTTTTCAGATGATATGATAGTATACATAAGTGACCCCAAAAATTCCACCAGGGAACTCCTTCAGCTGATAAACACTTTCAGTAATGTGACAGGATACAAGATTAACACACTCAAAAAAATCAGTAGCCCTCCTATATACAAATGATAAATGGGCTGAGAATAAAATCAGAGAAACATCCACCTTTACAATAGCCAAAGACAACAAAAATTCATTGGGGCAACCTATCTGATAAGAACTTTAAGTTTTAAAAAAAGAAATTGAAGAAGATATCAGAAAATAGAAAGCTCTCATATGCTCTTGTATAGGTAGAATCAACATAGTAAAAATGGCAATCTTACCAAAGGCAATCTTCAGATTCAATTTAATCCCCATCAAAATCCCAACAAAAGTCTTCACAGACCTTCTAAGAACAATTTTCAACTTCATATGAAAACCAAAACCCAGGATAGACAAAACAATCCTGTACAATGAAGGAATGCCTTGCAATATCATCCCTGACCTCATGGACCCCTATAGAGCTATATTTAACAACAACTTGGTATTGGCATAAAAATAGACACATAGATCAATGGAATTGAATCAAAGACCATGACTTTAATCTAAAGACATATGAACACCTGATTTTTGACAAAGAAGCTAAAATTATACAATGAAAAAAAGAAAGCGTTTTTGACAAATGGTGCTGGCATTCACACATGCTAGAATGCAAATTGATCCATTATCTGTGCCCATGCACAAAACTCAAGTCCAAATGGATCAAACACCTGAACATAAATCCAATTACACTGAACCTGATAGAAGAGAAGTACCACAGACTCTGAGAGCAACACCTAATACATGGGACCTCCTGCAACTGAGAAGCTTCTGTAAGGCAAAGAACAGGGTCAACAGGACACAATGACAGCCTACAGAATGGGAAAATATCTTCACCAACCCACATCTGACAGAGGGCTGATCTCCAAAATATATATAGAACTCAAGAAACTAGACATCAAATTATGAAATAATTCAACTTAAAAAATGCGGTACAGATCTAAACAGAATTCACAACAGAAGAATATTAAATGGCCAAAAGACATTTAAGGAATTGCTTAAAATCCTTAGCCAAGAGGGAAATGCAAATCAAATGGCACTAAGATACCATCTCACTAACAACCTCATAGCTTGATGAGCTCTACTGACCCTGGGGGAATCTTCATAACTAACTATGTAACTTTTTTTGAGCCCACCAATCTCTAAAATTCTGAGGATCTTCCCTGGGTGAATATTCACTTCAGAGGTCTCATCCCTACTACTTCCCTTTATCCTGACCTCATTTCTAAGCATCCTTTCTTTCTCAAATTATTAATTATTAATCTTAAGGAGGGGAAAATCTAACTGTGGACAGTGCATGGGAAGTGAGCTTTCAACTTCACTTAGATAAAGTTTCTAATGAAGCAGAGGCCTAGATTTCTGGCTTTGGGAGGAGGATCTACCTAAAGGCTTCCATTGTGAATCCAGAGCCTCCTGAAAATGGCACCTTGGTTTCAAGTCACTTTTGGGTGAGGTATGTAACAGGGATGAAATAGCTATACCAGGTGACATCAGCACATGGACATTCTACTGTATCCTGGAGAGCCCTGGCATTCCATGTGATGTCACCAGTGTTGTGGCAACACCAACTGTCATTGGGGCATTTGTGCAGTGTTGTGTGTTTCACATACAGACATGCTGTCTAGACTGAACAGGATTGTTGGGGGACAGGATGGAGAGCACAGGGAAACCAAAGGGAGGCAGAAGGAAGATGGCCTTCAGTCTCCATGTCACACATCAAGAAATAAATGGTTCTGGGGAAAGCACAGTGAGTCCTGGGAAAGGGATGGGGAGCTTCCTGAAGGAGGAAGGCTTGAGCTGCTCCTTCCAGGAGTGGGGCTAAGCAGGTAAGAGTTTCTGAGAAGCAATGGGCCTACCTGCTCCTCTGAGTTCTTCCAGAGCAGAACAAAGTTGAGGATTTTCAAGGTTAGTTGGGCAGAGAGCCAGGAATATTCATGGCTGCAGCTGTTCTGTTGAGGGCCCTCTGCTTTCACTCTGAGTGGGAAGAAAGCACATGGGGACTAAAGAGGTTTCAGTACCAGCCCAGCAACTCACACACACTGGATGTCTTTTGGTGTGTGTCACTAATAACAGAGAGAGTAATGTCCCCTGGCCAGAGCTAGAGGCTCTCACATTTTAAATAACAACCACTAGCAGGGCAGTAACCATCAAGTATTGCTTCATGTCAGTGATCCCTAAGGTTTCTGAGTTCCTGCCCTCTCACTAGCCAGTCATCTTCCCTCTACATTGAGTGTAGGACTGGGATATCACTCTTCCTGTAAGTATTTGTTCTTGGTGTCAGAGGGCTCACCTGTGGATGCCCAGTTCATAGGTATTTTCAGTCACACCTTTCAATGGTTGATAACATCTTTGCTAACATCATTATGGATGGAATGTATTCTCCTGAAGCATTTGGCAAAAGTTTCATCTTTACCTATGTGACTTATCATTGCTCTGACAGGACCCACATAATCCTCCACCATCCTCATACATTGTAACTGCCCTGTGGATCTTCTCTGATGTGCTTATTCACCTCGTGGAACTGATCTTCCTTCCCCATTATACTGAGATAATTTCTTAGCAATCTTTATTTCTCATCTTGCTAGAGATCATCAGGAAGAGAAGAGTCATTCCTGGGCACAGTTTGGAAAATGAGTCTTGCCCTCCATACATGATGAACTATTGAATTAGAATGAACTAGATTCTAATGAATCAGAGAGATCTCTGGATTGGAAGGAGAAGGTGCTGAAGGCCTCCCCTGTGTCTCAGGGAAGACTCCTGGACAGGGCAGCTTGGCTTTTGGTGAATTGGGGAAGAGTTTGTTATAAGATAGGTGAACGCTGTTGGCAGTGACCCTAACAGTCCCTTCTCTGGAAATTCTATTTTATCCTGGAGAGCCCTTGGCATCTTTTGTGAAATCACCAGTGTTGTGGCAATGCCGAATGCCCTTGAGGCATTCATTAAGTGCATATAGGGTTCACCAATCAACATGTTGACTAGATTGAGCATAATGACTGGAACAGAGATCTCTGGTTTTTTAGGGAGGAGTTGAGGCCAGAACTGGACCTTCTAGTAATGGGGTTCAGTAGCGATAATCATCTGAAGCCATGCACCTATGCTGCTTCTCTGGGTCCCTAATGAGCAGATCCAAAGTGGAGGTTTCTGATGGTTAGGTGGCAGAGGGCCAGGAATGGTCAAGGATGCAGTGCTGTGCTAGGACCTTTTTCAGTTCATTCTGACTGTCAAAGAATGCCAAAGGAGGCACAGAACCCTAATGAGGTATCAGGGTAGCATGTTGCTGCACTTTATTCTCAGTGGTTTCTGTAGATTTCATGGATATCTGATATAAATACCAGAGAGCAAAACTTTCCATCCATGTACCCAGGTCTGAGACATTCAGTGTCTTTTAGTCCTGCACACAGGTTATCGGGCAGGGAGGTACAAATCACCAGGCAGTCCAGGACTTTCTTGGATCATAACAGGTATCTGGAGACAACTCCAAGCCAACATGACTGGCCTTGCTTATGCCTTTCAGGGACAGTGGGGCTGCAGTAGGGCCTGAGGCATATATCTATCCTCAGAGATTGGAGACAGACACATCGCTTATGGTCCCCAGTTTAAGGATATCTGCTCTGAATTTTGGGCCTTCTTTGGGTTCCATGCATTTCCTCTCCCTCAGGCCTCCTCTTGGGACTCCACATGATCTCTTGGCTCTATGCCATTCGTCTGTACAAATTCACTGTGTTTATGTACCTACAGGGACTACTAGGAAGGCATCATCCACACCTGTCTTCCTCACTGAGCAGGAGCAGCAGCTGAACCAGGTGGATAAACTGACCCTCCAGCTACAGATGATGACCAATGAGAGGAATGAACTGCTGGAACTCCTGGCCCTTTATAACAACAATGAGTTGAACAACAGGTATTCATCATGCCCTTTTCTCTGGTAACTGTCTTGACCCTACTGTGTCCTGAGTGCATTTGAGAGGCAGAACTGAAACCTGTAGGAGTGAGATTTGACACAGGCTGTTCTGATTCCTCCAAATGAGAAAGCAGAGCCTGTGGCCTGAATCACTATCTACAGATGGGCAGGAAGGTGTAAGATCACAACATGCATTTCAAGAGGCCTTGACAGACATCGGCTTTTAGGAGATGCTTGGTGTTCTGGGTTGAGTGTTTATATTTATTTTTGCTTTTTGCTCTGGGAATAGGCTGAAAGGCCTTGTGGTCCTACTCGTCCATCTGTGTGTCTGGAAGGCTTGGAGTTCATCCCTGCTCCTCTCTGGTCTTGTTCCTTATACTCTGAGGCAATACTCCCTACCTGCATTTCTTTGACATCCTGTGTGTGGGTTCATGTGTGTGAAGTGCTCTCTAAGGGGCCCAAACATTGCAAACAAAGCAGTGGCCGGTTTGGCCCTTTTCACTTCCTTCTCCCTTGATAAACCATTAGAATACATTACTAAATTTAGTCCCCAAAGTCCATTCCCTTTTGTGGACACTGACTCATTCTTGAAACTAAACACCAAAGTTCAACAATCAAAATTCATTACTTGGTTAAACTGGCTATCCTGTCCCATCAGAGCTCAACAATTTACCCAGCACAGACTTAAACTATTCTACTTAAAAACCCACTATTAAAAAAGCCTGCTGCTTGCTGTGTGCCTTCGCCTGCTCAAGAGACAGGCTCCCAAGCTATGCTTGCACTGCTAGGTTAATAAATCTCCTTGTGCTGAGGATTGTGTGTCTGAGTGTGTTCTGTACTGTCTCTGAGAGGCTCACTTACAGTGTGAGTGTGTGTGTGTGTGTGTGTGTGTGTGTGTGTGTGTGTGTGTGTGTCCTTTCAGATCCCGAGAGTCAGAGATTGATAGTAGGTCTGAATATTCACATGTCTCAAAGATTTCTGGTGATGGAAGTGCTGAGGCCAGGGAGCCCCACATTGAACATCACTGCTCTCAGCCTTTGTGCTCATCCTGGTCCCTCATTGGAATCCCCTTGGGTGTTTATAAAGCCATCTGAATGTAGTGCCTCCCCATGGCAATACAGATCATGAGTTCTGGGTATCCTTGTAAGGAGAAAGAATCTCTGTTCTCAAGACAGTGGGAATGTCATTGCAGATTTCAGATACACCCCCATCTGTGGCACAGACTGCTCAGACCTTCATAGCCAGCTAGTCTGCTCCCAGAGGTCTACTGAGGGAGCTCATGTAGCCCTGTCTCCTTCCCTATTAACACCCAGCCTTTCCTGGCCATGGGACAGTAAGGCAAGTCTAATGCACATCAGGAGGTCCAGTATAGAATTCAGGGTGTGACATCCAATGGGCTATGGTAGTATAAAACAGAACCTTAATTCATGTGGTCCCTGAGGCCTGTATTCATGGGGTTCTTTGCTCCTGGGGCCATGCCCTACCACAGGCTGAAATCTGAGCTGGAGATGCTGAAAACACAGCATAAAAAGGAGATGTCAGATATAAAGAAATTCCCCAAGGAGATTTGTGAGGCTTCGTACAAGTGCAAGGAGCTGAGTGAGCAGACCAACTCCTACCGGTGAGTGCCTAATTTAGATGGGACCCCTGAAATTGTTAATGACTGCTTCAGGTAGTCTGACGTTTGTCCAGTCCTGCCTGACCCAGCTGTCAGGAGGAATCTGTCCCACCTCCTGCATCCAAATGGTCCCAAAGAAACACACAGAGGCTTATATTACTTACAAACTGTATGGCCAATGGCTAACGTTTCTGGCTAGCTAGCTCTATCATCTTAAATTAAACCATTTCTATTAGTCTATGTTTGCCACATGGCTGCTGCATGGCCAAGCTGCTGGCATGTTGCTCCTTGGGTGGCAGCTGGCATCTCCTCCACCTCTGACTTTCTTCTCTGTCTTTTCTGGATTTTTCTGCCTGGCTCCATGCTGCCTTGTCATAGGCCAAAGCAGCTTCCTTATTAATCAATGGGAGCAACACATATTCACAGCATACAGAAAGACATCCCACAGCAGCTTCTCCCCTTCTTCACCTTTGAACAAAGTTGGGCTGTGGTTCTAGCCTGTTTACCTTTTAGCAAGCCGCCTGTCTGATAGCTCTTGGACTTGTGCCTCCTAGACTGAGTTCTCCTAAGAGTGAAAAGTCTGACAGCCCCTCCCAACATTTTCCCGTCAGCTTCTGGAACTTCTAGACATAAAACACAGTTTTCACCATGAAAGTTTCTGTGGCTCTGGAAGGAGCTTACAGAGCTGGTTTCTATGGAAAACATGAAATGCATTCCCACTGGGTCTTCTGCCCCACCCCACCCCCTGAGCATGGTTTCCCTCTTCCTGCTCATGTTTGCTCAATACTGTGAACAGTTAAACACCAGGGTGTGTGGTGGAGAGGTAGGGGATCTAGGTTTGAGAGTTACATGGATCTCTTTTGCTGTCAGGATATTCAGAAATAGTTTGAATCTTTCTGGAATTTGGCTATTCTCTGTCTTTTGTCTGCACCTCAGTCATGCTGGCATGGCTAATGTGGCTTCATCCCAGGGATCTGGGGTTGGGGAGATGACACCTTGCAGGAATGATGGTATTGGGAGGCAGGAGTGCAGACGGAGGTGGAGCTCATCATTTTTGCTGATATTTCAGCACCCTCTACAGTCAGCTACTGAGTGAATGGACTCGGCTGATGGAAAAAGTGAGCATGTTGAAAGAGGACAACAGAAAGCTGCAGGGGGAGCAGATTTTACTACAAGAGTCCTGTGAGGAGGCCAGGAGGCTCTGGGAGGAGGCTCATGAGAAGATCTATGACCTCTGGACAAAGCAGCAGCAGGTAGGTTGAAGTAGCAGGGCCAAGCTGCCCACCTGTCTAACCATACACATACATATACACACACCCATGTAACCCTCAACTCACTTATCCAACTGACCCATCCCATCCAATAGTTCATTTCTGTGATCATTCACAAGTCTTTCTGGGGAGTTAGCCTCTTGGAAGGCACTGCATGACTGCCAAGGAAAGCCTACTGCTCTGCTAGATGCTGCAGTCCATCTAGGGAGACGGGTCAATCACTTGTCACTTACTGATATGTTAGCACGGAAGGAGCGGTGTTATGATGGGAGCCACATGGGGATTAGCACAGAGATCTGATTGATTGAGTTCAAGAATCAGGATCTCATTTGCTTGCAGAGGTCATATGAGATCAGAGGGAGAAACAGTATGGAAGGAGGAACGTCCCCTACAAACGCCAAATGACTGGGTCTTGTGGACATCTTTTTGGGTGTCATATGGCATTTTACCCTCTTGTCCCAGACTGCCATGGCGTTCTCTTTACCTGGTTAACCTCTTGGTTCACACTGACAGAAACTAAGTAACAGCTTGTCAATACTGTTTCCTGTGACTGGCATTGGCCAGTTCTACCATCCTGGATCTTACACTCGGAAGCTCACTGGATGACCAGGGATGTGGCCAGGGCTTATGACAGGCAGTGGTGAGGGTGGCAGATTTGAGATTTTAAGAGAATAATTTCTCCAACTACACCGACATAGCCTGCAGAAGCACAGCATGTTTGCCCAGGCATGTTTAGTCTCAAAATGATGGAAAGCAGAACTGTGGGTCTCACTTGAAACAGCTAGCGTGAGGAGTCTAAATTCAACTGGTAATGCCATCCTCATTCAGTTGATGTCCTCCTCATTGCGTTCTGTTCACTTATGATTTGTGGTGAGTGTGTGTGTGTGTGTGTGTGTGTGTGTGTGTGTGTGTGTGTGTGTGTGTATGTGTGTGTGTGTGTGTGTGGTGTATGCATGTGTGAGGGTGCACACATTTGTTTGTTTGTTGGAAGGCCACATCAAGTGACCTCTGTTGCTTTCTCCCTTATTCCCCTTAGCCCAGGTCTCTCACTGAACCTGAAATTTTCTCTTCTGGCTAAGCTGGACAGCCACAGATCTTTGGATCTCCCGACTCCTCACAGTAGAGCTTCCTGTCTTTTTCTGTCTCATCTCATTACTAAATGATTCATTTGGTCAGAAAAAGAACTGACTTGTTGGTTTCTCTTAATGTTTACACACTTTTATTACTTTGGAATTCATTCATTTTGTAATAAATAGCAAAAATCAAACAATGGAGCTCTTTGAAAAATCAACATAGACTTTTCTTTCACAGCATAGAGGTAACATCCCAGGGTATTTCTAGTTTGTCTTACTGGCTACACAATACGGAACCTGACATTTTGATGCTCACTCTATCATGTATAGGACTGTGTCTTAGGACAGATTCCTCCTCATAGTTGTATAGAGTGCGCATTTCAGAAAAGTGCTGTAGGTGACCTAAGTAGCCTCCTAGTGACTTCCTTGGGGCTGTTTTCATATAATATGCACTGTAATCTGGTCAAAAGTTATTGGGTAATGACAATGGGTGACTTCCATTCTCTGGTCTATCACTGTCTTCTGTGGAAAAGTCTGGGCAGGTTTAGTGAGGAGTCCATGATGGGTCAACTTGGATCTGTCGGGAGGCTTCATGTCCAGCCCTCTTCCATGGGTACTTGGTCTTGTGTAGTCAAACTCAGTTGTGCAGAGGTTGTTACTTTTCTGTACAACAGTGATTCTGGTGATAAAAAACTTTCCTAGGAGGGGAAATAAGTTCAGACCAGGGCAGAAGAGCCTGGATGGGTCTGAGTCTTTTAGATAGCGGGGAGGACCCACTACCTCCCCCTAGAGTAGAAAAGATGCTGCAACATTCTAGTCTTTTGCCTTGCTCTTCTGGGTACAAGAAAGGTGTGTGTGTTTGTGTGTGTGTGTGTGTGTGTGTGTGTGTGTGTGTGTGTGTGTGTGTGTTGTATGTGTGTGTGTGTGTGTTGTCTTTATGTGCATCTTTGTGTGTATGGGAATATGGGTTTGAGCCTCTATGTGTATCTTCACTCACTCACGGAGCAATGGAACATCTTTAAGAATGACGGAGACAGACTTCAATGAGAAAGTACTATGCCTAACCTGGTTAGTACCACTTTGCATCAATCAAAGAACTAATGGAGCTGCCCATAATTCTGCGTGTCCATAAAGCTAACAACAACAAAAGACAGAAAATTGATGCAAGGTAAAAGTTTTTCAGGTATTTGTAGAGGCAGAATTATTTATCTGCAAAGAAATCCTTGGGAGAAAAACAAAGTAGTGGGGTCAATGAAGGTGAGAAAGAGGCTACTGAGAGGCAGGAAAGGTGCCTGAGAGTTTGTGTCCTCTGTTCTGGGTGAATGGTGGCTGACCACTGATGACTTCCCTGCATCCTGTTTTGTTTTTCTCCTCATTGTCTGCTGCCATTTTCCTTGCACCTTTCCCTAACCTTGGTTCAGCTAACCTTGTCCTTGGAGCTTGGCCTGGATTTTATTCCCTGAGAAATTCTGCACAGCAGAGGTGCTTGCGACTGCATCTCAGCCCAGCAGAAGTCCCACAGCTATGCTGAGGTGTGAGAAGAGGCTGTCTCAGTGCACCCCTTAGGCTCATCACACTCTAAAGCACTTACTCCATGTTGGTCTGCAGCACTCAGAAACTGCTTTTATTTTGAACTTCTTCACACTGAGTTAAAATTCATCCTGATGGAGGGTTCGCAGAAATGAGAATTCTCAGATATTGCTAGTAGTGAAAAATGGTGTAGCCCTGTGAGAAGCTATGTACAATTATTCAGAAAGTTGAACTGCAGACTCTAGGTGGACCATTGATTCTAGAATGGAAAGTAGGTGTCCACAGAGAATAGGGGACAATAGGGTTACAGCAGGACTCATCACAGCACTCCCAACTAGAAACTATTCAGATGCCCATCACTGATGAGTGAAAACATGCAATCTGGTCCACGGAATATTGTGAACCTTGAAATAATACATGCAATCATTTGGCTGAGTTAGTCAACCTTCTGTTACTCAAAGAAATCCCTGACACAATCATGTTACTTGGAGGAAAGGTTAATATAAACTCCTGATTTTAGAAGTTTTCTAGTTTTCTGAGCTCATTGCTTTGGGCCTAAGGCAACCTGTGGTTTAGAGAGCTTCTTTGGGAGAAAGATGCCCTTGAGGAAGCATTGTGTGAGAGCAAGTGGCTGGTCCACTGCCATCCAGTGGTCTTGTGCTGGGAAACTAACCCTTCAGTGCACAGACTGGGAACTTGCTAGGAGAGCTTGGATTACCGGTCAAAAAAGCCTGGGGTTCACCTCTCTGTGTACAGGTTTATAAAGTAAGTACTACACTGACTGATCCCAGGTCACCAGGCATGCATGTGTTATACAGACACACAGGCAGGCAGAACACCCGCACATATAAAGTAAAATGAAATGAAAAAATATCAAAACAGGGTAAAAGTACACAATCTTCTCCACATCCCTGTGTTCTGAGCATCCTCTCTTTTCCTGCCTCTGGGATGGACGATCGGTAAAGAGGATGTGGGTTAATGAAAGGTAACTTTCTTCTCCATGCTATCACACATGATCTCTTCATACAATAGTGTTATCTGGGAAACTAAACATGGATGCAATGTAGTGTACTTGTATGTGTGCATCCATTCACATGTTCAAGAGTGTGTACGTGCATGCATGCATATGTTCGTGCGTATGTGTGTGTGTGTGTGTGTGTGTGTGTGCTTTCATGTGTGTGTATTTAAATGGTGCACACAATCCTTTCCTAAAAACACAATCTTCTAATGAACAGGAACATCAAAGACTTGAGGAAAATCTTCAGCACCTGTTGAAGCAGGAGCTGCTCATCCGGCAAAGGGACTTGGCAGCAAAGCTGCAGTATCACTTCACTGTGTCCCAGATGAGGTAGGAGCCCAGGATTCCAGAAGCAGATGGATCCAAGTGGGTCCACTGTACCTGGATCTCTGTCCTCCTTGAGTTTGTGTTCAATTGGCAAAGCTCCCAGGCACAGCCAGGAAAAGAACACCTCAGAGTGTCATTGCTGACTCAGTCAATAGGAACTTATGTCCAGGAAGCAATATGCTTTCTCCTTGGTCTTATGGAGATTGTGTCCTCTTCTTCCCTTCTGAGACCTCTAGTATCCTCTGAGTATCTCATCTCTAACATTATATCTCCTCACACATATTCACACGGCAGCCAGAAACCTAGAGGGGATCATCAATCATGAAGGAAAGTATGTCCTCCTGCAACTTTATTTTCCATCATGAATGTTATGTTTAGAGATAAGTGTCTACACGTTGGCAGATTTGCATACAGCAGCCCAGTGCTGATTGCAGGCTCTCTGCACTATTTATCAGTTTCTCATGAGAAGATTTACTCTGGTCATAAACAGACTTGGAGTTGACAAGTTAAGCCCATGCAGGGTTCTGAGATGTGGGAATAATCAGAGCCTTCTCTGCATTGCTGTGTAGGCTCCACTAGAGGGCAGGCATAGAGTTTTCCAGGAGGTTCACATTCACCTGGTATCTAATGAAGGCCAGGTACATCTTCCCTGACCTGTGCCTCAGACCTTCTCATACTGATATTTCTCCAAAATGATGTCTTTGGACTGTTGGAGAAACATGCTGTTTTTCTAATCCAGCACAGTGTGTATTTTCCAGTTCAATGTCTACTAGTTTTTAAAAGTTGAGAAAAAAATCCTGCCCAGGACCTCTCTGACCCTTTTGCCTTGGGGAAGCAGAGATGAACTCAGCTGAAAGGTAATGCTCGATTGTCTAGCTGAGTAGATCTGATGAGGGCTCAAAAGCTGACATGCAGGTCCTCACCAGGCTTGTGCCCCAGCTGTCTTCTTCCCCTAGGTTTGAAAACCTCCAGCAGGAACTGGAGCAGACCACAGCCCAGGATGAGAGCCTCCTGCAGATGAAGCTGCTGAAGCAGAAACACTATGTCCCAGGCAAGTCAGCCACCATTGAGCCCCATCCACAGCAGTCAGGGATCATGGGGTGTGTTTCCTTCCTTAACTTTTGTCTACTAGGGATGAATAGGCCCTGATTTTTCATGCCACTGGCAGAGCAAAACTGTTTCTAAATCATAATTTCTTTACTGATTTTCCCTGACAGCACCTGATAAGAAAACTGAGAAGGCTGGAAGAAGCCAGAGACACCTGAAGGCATGAAATTCTACACTCCAGGTTCAAGGCCTCCTCAGAAAATGCTACCTCTTTTCAGCTTTGAACTCAATAGTGAGGCAAATATCAACCTACCATCACGCAATACAGCCACAATATCATCTACATCTGTTGGCTCACTATCCCCAGAAAAAAGTTTGTGTCAGAAATAAGTCTAAGATACAGAGAACACACAACAAGTTACTAAAAGCCCTGACTCCATATGTGATGGGAAATCTGACAAGGAAGACTGTGTTTATGTCACACTGCCATCTAGACAGACCATACCAAAATCACAAGATTCTCTCTACTGCAGTGCTAAAGCTGACGCCATGTCATGGGCAAGTGTAGCTGAAGATAATTCACTACAGAGAATAAGCCAGTTCCTCACCTCATTTGCGCTTCCATAGTGAAATTACAAAGAAAACTGTAATTTCCTTAATATTTTTGTTTTATATCTTGGGATATTTATGCATTGGTTTTTGGTTTTCTTCATTTTCATTTAAGGTTTTTTAACTTTTGTTATTACTCTTATTCTTGTCATTGTTTTAATAGTTTGCTAAGGCTATACACTGTATATAATGATACTGTTTTGAAGGCCCCATTGAGTAAAATGAATGTATTTTATGAATAAAATACAATTTCAAACTTTTTACTCTGAGATTCTTCTTTAGTCAGGTGAGGTTTCACACTCCTGTAAACCTAGAACTCACAGGCTTGGATGTATCTCAGTAAGATCCAGGAAGCTCGGGCTGCACAAGGATTTTCCATTCATGGGTCTCAGGGCTACACAGGGGGGTGGCACCTTGGATGTGGATGGCATAGCCTACTCCATGGATACCAACTACATACGAAAAGAACTAGACATATTGTATCTTTGAGGTCATATATTTAGCTACCAGTAAAATGTGGTACACTGCACACACATGTTCACAAAATCATCATTTAGACGAAATTAAGGGAAACAAAAATATATTGCTCCAGCCCTCTCAGGAAATAAAAATGTTCATTAAAATTGTATAAAAGAAATCAGGAAATGAAAAGGAATATGCCTCTGGGTTTCTTGAAATATATCATGAGTGATAACAGATCAGTAGAGATAATTTCCTGCAAGACATGTTGGGATATTTTGTGGTGTTTTCTTTATACTTAGGGGTGTTTTACCACCACATACATGCAATTCCCACAGAGGCCAGGTGAGGGCAGAGTCCACGTGGAATTTAAGTTAAAGAGGTTTGTTAGCTGTCCTGTGGGTCTTCTGAGACAGCAATAAATGCTCTTAATGGATGAGCCATCTCCCTAGTCCCTGCATTGACTCTTGTCCTCCCAGCCATGTGTGCTGTATTAGGTGGATTGGATCACTCCCAACCAAAGACTGAAGTTTATTGAAAACTGTAGGGACAGGCATGCTAATTGTCTTAGACTGCCACACATCCATTCAGGGCTCTCATAGGTTCAGGATCCTGCCCCAGTCACTGACTGTGAGAATGGAACAGATTTGCTAGATCTCTTCTAGGTTGACAACACCTATTAAGCCTGACTGATGAAATGCAGAATTGAGAAGACCCTCCTGGGGGTGGAGGTAGGATGAGGAATCCCTCTTGATGGTCCAGAAAAGCAATGATGGGAGGAAACTCATGACTAGAGGGAGTGGATAGAGTTTGCGTCAGGGCCACATGTCTCTGGTGCAGAGTGATTCTGGGCAAAGCTAAAAAAGGAGAGAAGTGGTTGAAGCTGCTCTTTTACCACAGCAGATCTCAGATTCTATTGAGAAAGTTCTTCCAGAGACTGATTTACTCTGGTGAAGCTCCTCTGGAATAGATCTGACTCCTGAGACTGACAGTGAGGCAGAGATTTAATGTGTAAAGAAATTTATCCCCTGGGTCTCCAGACTGGAGCTGTCACAACAAGGGTAAAAAGAACTTACTGTCCTCTGATCTTCCTGTGTGTGTGGCGGAGGGGGTGCCAGGTCTTACCCCACTGAAGCTAAGACATCTGGTTTTTTTTTTGGGTTTTTCGAGACAGGGTTTCTCTGTGTAGCTTTGCACCTTTCCTGGAACTCACTTGGTAGCCCAGGCTGGCCTCGAACTGACAGAGATCTGCCTGCCTCTGCCTCCCGAGTGCTGGGATTAAAGGCGTGCGCCACCACCGCCCGGCTGACATCTGGCTTTTAATTCTCACTTAAGCTAGAATCTCTCCATCTCATATAATTACTCGTTTAATTAGATTACTGTGTGTTCCGTTTGAGAAATTTCAGACTTGTGTTATTTTACTTTCTTGCCCAGAAGGTATAGAAACCTAATAAGCCAGCATCAAATCATCACCTAAAACACTGGTTAAGGGAATGTGACCGTGTGGATTTATAACTGAGATAAGGCTGTTGTGAGACCCAAACTACTCTAAAAGTTCTCTACCTGGCTGGTGCATTGGTCATGGTTCCATTGGGATAACAACTTATTGAATGAATTTCTATATATACAGAAGACTATTTTTTAGAATGACTTAGAGGCTGTGCTCCAGCTATTTGAACATTGGCCGGCTATGATGACAAAGTCCAAGAATCCAGCAGTTTCTCAGTCCACTACACTTGATGTCTCACCCATCAGTAGTATAGTCTGGAATCCCAAAGAAGTTGGCTCCAATACCAGTGACGGAATGAACTTGCTAGCAAGGTGAGACCAAGCAGCTAAAGAGCAAAAGCTCCCTTCTTCCATTTCTTTATATGGGCTTTCAGCACAAGGCCTGGCTGATTACAGATGAGGTTTTTGGGCTCAAAACATCTGAGGTAAAGGTGTTTCTTTCTCCATCAATATCTAGATTAAGGGAATGTCTTCCTTATGCAAAGATCTGATTACGTGTGTATCTTCTCTCTTCAAATTAAGCAAAAATACCTCACAGGTGTGCCCCTCAATATTTGGGTTTTGCTTAATTGCAGATGTAGTAAATTTCACAACCAAAAAGAGCCATCACAACTTCACCCCATGTCAACTTGACACATAATTATATCTTTCTATGTCACGATTAATTTCCAAATGTAAAACAATAACCTGGTCATAATAATGCCTAAACATGATAATATTATTCCAAGTACAAGGCAAACATATTATGTATTAGACCAGCTCAAAATTATGCCTAGCATGATTTAACTATCCCTGTACAACTGCAAGCACATTATAAAGTTAGAGTAAGTAGCAATGTCAATATTCTCCCTTCTTTTGTAATAAATGTTTTTATTTACTTGTTTATTTTTATTTTTACATCCTAACCAAAATTTCACCTCCATCCTCTCCTCTCAACCCTCCACCCACCTCCACTCATCCTGATCCACATCCATTCCTCCTTCTCTTTTTTCTCTTCAGAAATGGGCAGGCCTCCTATGAATATCTGTCTGCCATGTTATATCAAGTTGTGGTGGGACTAGGCATGACCTCTTCTATTAAGGCTGGATGTAGCAATTCAGTAGGAGGAATGGGGTCCAAAAGCAGGAATTAGAGACAAGCTGTGCTCCCACTGTTAGGAGTCTCACAAGAAAACCAAGTTATACACCTGTAAAATATCTGCAGAATGCCTAGGTCAGTCCCAAGCAAGCTACGTGGTTGGTGGTTCACTATGAGCCTAGGTTAGTTAGTTCTGTGGGATGCTTCTGGGGCTCCTGACACCACTATCAAATACAAATTTTAATTGTTTATTCACTAATGTACATGCATTGGTGTTTTTTCTTCATGTATGCCTGTGTGAGGGTGTTGATTCCTCTAGAAATGGAGTTACAAACAGTTATGAGCTGCATCGATTTTTTCATTATTTTAAAAATTAATTATTTCATATGATGAGTGTATGGAAATCTACCAATCAAATATAAAATAATAACATCTATCATTTACTTATTTTGAGAGGGAGAAATACATACATACATATGATAGAGAATGAACATACACAACACATCATACCATTCTGTCATTCTGTTTATATAGAGGTAAATGAACTAATTAGGAGGAGTAAGCTCTTTCCTTCCACCCAACTGGGCATCTCATTGGCCCTTCCCTGGTACTTTCCATGATCAACTCGTGGCTTTCTGCCTTAGAGGGTTTTCTAGAGGTTCTGAAACTTAGAGAATATTATTATTAAAGTGCATTGTGAAAAATTTGAGCTGAATTTTGTTTAAAATGAATGACACTCTTAATAAAAGCTCACTGTAGTGGGAAGAATTCTTGATGGGAAGAGGGTTGCTGTGTGTCTAGCTTGAAGAAACTGCTTGTCCAGAGTAATTCATGGGAAAAGGCAAAAGTGAAGTTACTCTGACATGCAGGTGAGTGAGTTCACTGGAAATAACCAGTGAAAAAGCACCAAGGAAGATTCCGGGGTGAGTCATTGAAATGCCATGTTTCTTCTTGGCATTGTGCCTTTGAGAGTCTGTCCTTTGTGCCCTGTACACTTCCCTGGTCTAAGGCTATTGGTCATTTGTGCTGTGCAGGCCCCTGTGGACAGTTCAGGTTTCAGCATTTAACCAGGTACAGCAATAATTACATACTTATCTCAATATAACATTCTTACAAAAGTCAAAATTTCCAAGGCACTTCAGAAGTTAAATAGCATGTTTTAGGATACGAATGTCTCAGCCAGGCGGTGGTGGCACACGCATTCAATCCCAGCACTCGGGAGGCAGAGGTAAGTGGATCTCTGTGAGTTCGAGGCCAGCCTGGACTACCAAGTGAGTTCAAGGAAAGGCGCAACGCTGCACAGAGAAACCCTGTCTCAGAAAAAAAAAAAAAAAAGACTAATGTTTCAAAGACTTAGTGAAAAAATATTCCAGGTAAATGAAGTACCTTGTATATTTCAATCTCTAGATACTTTTAAAACAAGAATTACTGAAAAGATGATGCAAAATTACATGAACAGAACAAGATATACATAGGTTCACCTTTAAATTTATATAATTGCTGCACTTCAGGATCAAATATGAACACATTTCATTAATTACAGCCAGACAAATGACATTTTGAGAAGTGTTTCCATAGCAAGGACCAAAGGAACAGCCTCATAGTGCATGCCATGAATGACATACAGGAGGGGACACCATGCCCACACTGCATAAGAGGCCCCATGAAGATCTGCACAACCCTCATGTGCCTAACAAGGCAGCCACTAGATCAATGGAGGACCATCCTCTGCTGTTATATTAACTGCCTGTGATATGCCTTCATGGGAGTAGATCACAGAAGAAAGGAAAGGCAGCAGGGACCTTGTTGGGACTCTAGTTTGTTATCTTTACTGAGAAGCAACAATTTTCCACATGAGCTCAGGGTGCCTCTTTACCATGACCACAGTCACCAATGCAGCAGCAAGGACTCTCCCAAGCACCACTGTCTCCTCCCTACTTCACCTTTCTGTTTGTGTAATATGTAGTTTATTTCATCTGGAGTCTGTGCTGTGTGTGTTGGTGTCTGTGCCAACTTCCCTTGGAAAGAGCCAATGTTCCTCAGAATATACATGAGATATAAGAGAAGGGCTGTAAATACTGTCCTCTATCAATATCCACATGTTAATTTTTTCAGAAAGGCTGAGCATAATCCAAGGCTAATTACAAATTACAAAGTAGCTTCAGACAAACCTGGACTCAAATGTATCCACTGCTTCAAACCTAAAGAGAAACAGGTACTACACAGTCCCAGAATATCAATGTAAACAGGCTTAACTCTAACACAAAAACTGCCTGGATAGAGCCATACCCTGAAAATAGCTCATGCCAATATTGTCCCTGAAAAAGCCCATGCTAAGTACCTAAAGTGAAAGTAGACCAGGATTCAACATTAACCAAGATGTCAAGACAAAAGTATTCCAAGACCTGAGGATGAACCTGATGAAGACCAGGAATAAAGCCTAAATTAACAAAGTCTTTCCCTCACCCAGAAAAGCCAGAGACCAACCCTAAGAATAAAATTTCCAAACCCTGACCTAAAAGAGGCCTGCACCAAAACCTGAAGCTGAATAAGCTCTGACCCAAAGGAAAAACAGAGGTATCCCTGGGCCAGTCCATTAAATGGAAGAGCCAAGGCCAAAGGAGAAGGAAAAGTAACACAATGAAATGCAACAAAAAGAAAAGAAAAGAATGGCCATGCCTAACCTTGACCCTGAAGGAGGCTGGCCCCAACCAAAAGGAAAATGAGTACTACCATATCCCTCAGAAGAAAAAGACTTGGCTGGAAGAAAGAAAAGGAGAATATCCATGCCTCAAATTTACCTGGACTGAAGCCAGGGCCCTCACCAAGATGAGAAGTTGGCTTCAGCATAACTCTGACCCTGAAGAAGACTGGGCCAAACTAAGAAAGGACATGGGCCCAGACCAATCCCTCAAATGAAAGAGGCCGGGACAAAGCAGGAAAAGGGAACACAGGGGCCTAACACTAACCCTGACAAAAGCCTGAGAAAAAACAAGGAGAGAAGAAGACCTGGGACATTCTCTTAAATGAAAGAGGCCAAGAAAAAAAAACTGTCTGTCTACAATCCTTACCCTGATGAAGTATGGGCCTAAGCAAGAAGAGATGTGGGCCACTTCATAAGCTTAAGGCTGAAAAAGACCAGGCCAAAACCAAGAAAATTAGTGGGCCTGAGTCCAGTCCTCACTATGAATATGTCTGGGCCCTAATAAAGAAGAGAAGTGGGACTGGGCCATCCCCTTAAAGAAAGAACACCCAGAGAAAACCAGGAAAACATCTATGCCCAGGTCTAATCCTTATTCTGAAAACACCAAGGACCAAATGAAGAAGGAGGTCTGGGGCAAATATTGACTGGGAAGAATTCAGAACTCATACAAAGCTCATAGAACAAACTAGGCAAAATCAAATGTTACAAGCCAACCACAGACCTTGATGAAGAGAAACCACAAACCCTAAAGTCAAGGGAGCTCCTGCCAACCCAATGAGAGATATGTGGCAAGACTTAATGTTGACCCTAGGAAGTCCAGTTTGAAGAAATAATTTAAATGGAGCCTGATCCAATCACAATGGAGAACTCTTCCTAGAACAAACACTGATCAAGTAGCCAAAAACCAAGACCTGTGTGAAAGGAGTCCAGGCAATGCAAGAAGAGAAACATGCCTGACCATAAACTGCTTTCAGTGGAGACCTGCAGCCTACTGAGCAAGAACTAAGCCCAAAAGCCCTGAACTTGAAGGATGTGTGAGCAGAATATTTTCTTCTTCATCCAACGCCCTAATCAAATGGGAGCCAGAAATACCATGTTCTCAATAGAGCCAATGGTTCCATTACAGATGAAAGCAAATGGACATCATTAACATATTTGGTAGTTAGAGGGAACTCTGATCCCAGACCTTGATATTTTATAGTCAATCAAGGCCTCAAAAGAGACACACTGAAGAATGTTTATTGAAAATCTTAGACACTCAAACTTCATATACAGATATAAGTTGATATCCTGAGTACCACTGTGTGGAACACATACATTTCATTTACAAGACATACCATCCTCAACACATGCGTGCCAGGATGTGCTACTCACCATATGATCCAAGCTCTCATCTGGGTAACCAATGAATATGAACATAGCATAATACAAATGGTGTTATACTGCACGCTGTTGTAGCCTGATAAAACTCCAAATCTTGATTTCAACTGATATTTTTAGGAACAATCAAGTCTCAAAAGTAACACCCCTTCATGATAAAGGTCTTGGAGAGATCAGAAATACAAGGAACATACTTAAAACTAATAGAGGCAGTTTACAACAAGCCAACAGCCAACATATAATTAAATGAAGAGAAACTCTAAGTGATTCCACTGAAATCAAGGACAAGACAAGGCTATCCACTCTCCCCATATCTATTCAATATGTACTCAAAGTCCTAGCTAGAGCAAAAAGACAACAAAAGGAGAGCAAGGGGATACAAATTGGAAAGAAAGAAGTCAAACTTTTTCTATTTCCAGATGATATGATAGTCTACATAAGTAACCCCCAAAACTGTATCAGGGAATGCCTGCAGCTGATAAACCCCTTCAGTAATGTGGCAGGATACAAGATAACTAAAAAAAAAAAAAAAAAAAAAAAAAAAAAAAAAAAAAAACAAAAAAAAAAAAAAAAAAAAAAGTAGCTCTCCTATATACAAATGATAAATGGGCTGAAAAAGAAATCAGAAAAACATCACCTTTACAATAGCCACAAATAATATAAAACACCTTGGGGTAACTCTAACTAAGCAAGTGAAAGAGCTGTATGATGAGAATTTTAAGTATCTGTAGAAAGGAAATGAAGAAGATATCACAAAATGGACAAATCTCCCATGCTCATGGATAGGTAATATTAACATAGTAAAATGGCAATCTTACCAAAAGCAAACTACAGATTCAATGTGTTCCCCATCAAAATCCCAACACAATTCTTCACAGACCTGGAAAGAACAATACTCAACTTCATATAAAAAAACAAATAACCCAGAATAGCTTAAACAATCCTGTACAATAAAGCAACCACTGGAGGTAACGCCATCCCTGACCTCAAGTTTTGCTATAGAGCTACAGTAATAAAAACAACTTAGTATTGGCATAAAATTGACATGTGGACCAATCAATTGAATTGAAGACCCTGACATTGATCTGCATACCTATGAACACCTGATTTTTGACAAAGAAGCCAAACCTATACAATGGAAAAAAAGAAATCGTGCCGGCATAACTGGATGTCAATATGTAGAAGGCTGCAAATAGATCTATATCTGTCACCTTGCACAAAATGCAAGTCCAAGTGGATGAAAGACCTCAACATAAATCCAGTTACATTGAACCTAATAGAAGAGAAAGTAGAAGTAGCCTTGAATGCATTAGCACAGGAATCCACTTCCTAAATCTAACACCAGTAGCACAGACACTGAGAGCAACAATTAATAAATGGGACCTCCTGAAACTGAGATGCTTCTGTAAGGCAAAGGACACGGTAAATAAGACAAAATGAGACCCTACAGAATCGGAAAAAATCTTCACCAACCCCACATCTGACAGAGGGATGATCTAAAAAATATGTAAAGAACCCAGGAAACTAGACATCAAAATACTGAACAATCAAAATAAAAATGAGGTGCAGATCAAAACAGAATTCTCAACAGAAGAATCTCAAGTGGCCAAAAGACTATTAAGGAAATGTTCACCATCCTTAGCCATCATGAAAATACAAATCAAAATAACCCTGAGATATCATCTTATACCTGTCAGAATGGCTAAGCTAAAAACACTGATATAAGCTTATGTTGGAGAGAATGCGGAGCAAGGGCAACACTCTTCGAATGTTGGTGGGAATGCAAACTTGTACAGCCACTTTGGAAATCAGTATGGAGGTTTCTCAGAAAATTGGGAATCAATCCACCTCAAGAAGCAGCTATACCACTCTTGGGCATACACCCAAGTAATGCTCAGTCATACTACAAGGATACATGCTCAAGTATGTTCACATCAGCATTATTTGTAATAGCAAGAACCTGGAAACAACCTAGAAGACCCTCAACTGAAGAGAAAATGTGGTACATATACACAATGGAATAATATGCAACAGTAACAAACAATGACATCATGAAGTTTTCAGGCAAATGGATAAAACTAGAAAATGTCATCCTGAGTGACGTAACCCAGACTCAGAAGGACAAACATGATATGTACTCACTCATAAGTGGATACTAGATGTAAAGCAAAGGATAACCAGACTACAACCCACAGCTCCAGAGAAGCTAGGTAACAAGGTAGACCCTAAGAGGGACACATGGATCACCCTGGGAGGGGAAATAGATGAGATCTCCATGAGTAAACTGGGGAGGAGGGGGGTGATGGAGGGTAGGGGGTTGGGGATGAGAAAATAAGGGAACAGGATGGTCGATCTGGAACAGGGACATAGTGGAAGAGCAATGAGATACCATGATAGAGGGAGAAATCATGGGGATAGGGTATAACTGGGTGCTAGGGAAGTTCCCAGGACTCCATCAGGATGACCTAAGCTTAGATGACTAGCAATAGTGGAGAGAGTGTCTGAACTGTCTTAGTCCAGTAATCAGATTGGTGAATACCCTGTCATCATAGAGCCTTCATCCAGTAACTGATGGAAGCAGATCCAGAGATTCACTGCAGAACACCAGGCTAAACTCTGGGAGTCCAGTCAAAGAGAGAGAAGAGGATTCTGTGAGCAAGGAGGCATCAAGATCATGATGGGGAAACCTACAAAACAACCAAATCAAACTACAGGGAACTCATGAACTTTAGACCAACAGCTATGGAGCCTCTGTGGGACTGGACTAGGCACTCTGCATAATCAAGACAGTTGTTTAGCTTGATCTGCTTAAGGAGCCCTCTGGCAGTAGTATCAGAATCCATCCCTGGTGCACAGGCTGGTTTTTGGAGCTCACTACCTATGGTGGTACACCTTGCACAGCCTTGATGCAGAGGGAGGGGCTTGGACCTGCCTCGACTGAATGGACCAGTCTCTGCTGACTCCCCATGAGAGGCCTTACCTTGTTGGAGGAGGGAGTACGGGGTGGGTTGAAGGGGGAAATGCTGGAAAAGCAGGAGGAGGGAAGAGAGGGGTATCTGTGCTTGTTATATAAAATGAAAAAATTCTTAATGAAAAAAAGAAAGAAAAATATATGTATGAGAGAAGCAGTACATTATGGCCAATTCACTGGGCATGATGGAGCTGTGTTTACAGAAGAGATGAAAATTAAATGGTTGCTTCATCAGGGACTTCAGGACCTGTGTGTGGCTCTCCAGCCTTTGCAGAGCCCAATGGAAGAAAGTGATCTTGTGGAAACAATTAACAGTTTAAGGAAAGGATGAAGTGTTGTATAACAATTTTCCTTATTATGACATGATATTCTTTACTGTTATTTTTGAGATTATAATCACATTATTTTCTCTTTTCATTCATCCTTCTAAACCTTCCCTATACTCTTCCTTGCTCTCTTTCTAATTTATGACCTGCCTTTTCATTAATTGCTGTTATAAGCTTGTGTGTGTGTGTATGTGTGTGTGTGTGTGTGTGTGTGTGTGTATGTATGCATGTAGTTATATATTCTTAAATGTAAACCAATCATTTTGTATAGCTAGAATATATGTTTTCACGACTGACCATTTGATATTGAGTATCCAAGTAGTGTGCTCTTCCCTGGGTAGGGCTATTTCCTTAAGTCTCAGAAAGTTCTATGAAGTTCATAATACCCAGCAATTAAACTATGGCTGGGAAAGCTGAAACTTACAGGATTAACAAGGCCCTTCCACTCCCAAGGTTAAATAGGTGGTAACTAAGGAGAACTGAAGAAATGAGACCCTCTGTCTCATTCAGCTGCAAACAAGTCATGCAGACACATTCAGAATTCTAGTCTTCATGAGTCACCCATTCTAATATGAGACTTTGTGATGCCACACATTACAGATATTCATATTCTTATAATTATTTCCGTACCTATTCTCCTGTATTAACCTCAATAAATGCATTCATTTGAGGGAATAGGAATTACACAGTCTTCTCTGGGAGGCAGACAGATAAAGGGGAACTGATAAGTAATACAAATAGCCAACTTCTGGCTTCCTTTTTATTTTCTGTACTGAGATTCAAAGGCTTAGTAAGCTTTGTCTTCCACCAGCAGACTGCCTCTTCCAGCTGTCTGGTTCAGGACAGATTGGTATGTTCACAGTCAGTCCTGAACATGGTCACCTGAAGCTGCAGGTGATCACAGTTCTTGTGAGTGAGCTATGGCTTATGTCATGTCCAAAAGACAGCATGTCACAGCATTTCCCCTCACGCTCAGTCAGGACACTCGGGGCCCATTTCCATGAGGTTTCCTATGTCTAACAGAAGCGGTTAATCTACAGGTTCCATTTAGCAATGAGCATTCATGGTCACTTCAACATTCTAATGTTATGAGGCTGTGCATTCACTGATGCCTGCTACCGAAAGAAGGACCTCTGATCAAGACTGAGAGCTGAAGAGATCTAGATGTAGAAACAGAAATATTTACAAAGCAGTTGCTATTACACAAAGTAACAATAGTAGCATCATCGTAAAGGTTATGATCTGTGAAGCCAGTGACTTTTGACCAGGTACACAGTACTAGGTATTAATTCCTTCCTATAGTGCAGGCCTCACGAGATCAGAAGGAAGTTAATTAAACAGTGACTCCCATGTCACTATTGCACCAGTGATTTTCTCATATTCTGTGGGCCACCACTTCAATTATATTTGCTTATGCTAAAATAAAAACTCATAATTTCATAAGATCCTATTTGTGGATTTTTGGTCTCATTTACTATTGGATGAGAGTCCTACTCAGAAATCCCTTACCTGTTCGTGGAAGTGGGACTATTTTCTCTACTGTGACCTTTGACAATTTCAGGGTATCAGGTCTTATTTTGACATCTATGATGCATTTGGTGCAGAGCTTGTGTACGGTAGAAGATAAAGAGCAGAGTTTCATTTTCTGCATGCTGAAAACAATTTTTCATAATGACCATATCTGAGACAGTATCTCAAATGCCAACATATATGTGAGATACAAATATGTGTGCAAAGTTATACTAGGTACTCACAAGTGCATTCTGCTTACCAAGTGGACCACTTTGAGGGAACCAACCATGCAGTAATATGAGGTCAAGCTCTGACCACTCAGAGTAAGAAAGGCATGGCAATCACTTGCATTAAAATAAATTTGCAGCAGGACTTACAGCCTGGCTCAAACACTACAAATTATGTGGTCATTTTCTTGGGCCCCCAAACCCATTCTCACACTAGTAAAATATAAACAACGTAAATACAGAAGAGGACAAATGATCCTTTGGTGATGAGTAATATTTAGATTGCCCCATAATTCCAGCTTTAAGTGTCTTTTTAATGATTACAATTTTTACCAAATCTAATTTTTTAATGCTGCACAGGGAGTGTAAAAAAGAGCATATATGCTGTGTTTATTGTAAAATAAAACATGCTGGGTACTGTGGATGCTATAATGATGGTTATGAATGAAAATTTAACATAGACATACCAGCTGAGTCACTCCTGGGTGTGCCTACTTCTAAAAGTGCACTCACTATACTGAATCATGTATATGTGTGTATGTGAGTTTGTGTGTAATTTTTATCATTGTGCTACCTACAACACAGATGATTTATGGAATGAGCTTAGAAGACCACCAATATACTAATGGATAAACAAAGTATGATATACATAAATAATGCAAGATAATTCAATAAAGAAAGAAAACCTATAGAAAAAAATTAATTATATAATTATCAAGAAAAATGCTGCAACTACGTATCATCAAAATTAAAAAAATAGACAGTTCTCCAAAATACAAATATCCCATATGGATCTAGAAAAAATATCAAAGTAGGAGGAAAATTTTTGAGGAAGCATGAAGGCACATATTTTAGATGGAGGGAGTATAACAGGGTAGTGAGGGGATGTATATGAGCAAATTAGTGACTCTGTATAATTAATATGTACAGAATAACAAGATTAATTTTAGAAGTAACAAAACAAAAAAGAATTACTTATATGCATAAGGGCTTATAGATTTTAATAAAACTAAACAAAATGACTACATTTTTACTATCCTCTAAACTTCTCTTAAAATGTTTGAATGATGGGGCTAGAGTTGGCCTCACAGAAAAACACACACTGTACTCTTTCAAAGAACCTGAGTTCAGTTTCCATCACCCATCACAGTGATTCATAATCAAACACCAATGTCCCTAGTTCCAGGAAATCTGGAGCCTCTCCTTATCTCTGTGGGAACTGCTCTCCTATGCACATACCTCCCCCTATAAACACATATGTGGAATTTTAAAAGTATTCTCTCCAAATTTCCCTATTGAGTTTTCTGGAACCAGAGAGGCAGAGAGGGTTGCATGGATGCTGTACATGACGTCAGTTCATTCTCACACTCTCAGTTGTAAGAATAAAGGAGTGTAATTAATAAATTATAAGTACTATAAGGTCATTCTGGAACCCAGAATCCTAAAAGATTTACACCAGTATATAAAATTATTGGACCACGTAAGAAATCTGAGTTGGATAAAGTTGATGCAAATAAATCTGCATAAAAATTAAACATTATAGCTTGGCAGTGGTGGTGCATGCCTTTAGTGCCAGCACTCGGGAGGCAGAGCCAGGCGGATCTCTGTGAGTTCAAGGCCAGCCTGGTCTACAAACTGAGTTTTAGGACAGCCAGGACCACACAGAGAAACCCTGTCTCAAAAAAAATAAAAAAAGAATTTGCCGGGCAGAGGAGGCGCAAGCCTTTAATCCCAGCACTTGGGAGGCAGAGGCAGGTGGATCTCTGTGAGTTGGAGGCCAGTCTGGTCTACAGAGCGAGATCCACGGAAGACTCAAAGCTACACAAAGAAACACTGTTTCAAAAAAAAAAAAAAAGTAATGCATATCCCTGCCCTTCCACCTTTCAAGTGAAGATGCAGAGGATTGAAAAGGGTTAAAAAAAATTTAAATATTATAAGGGCTTTCTTGGCATTTCATTACTTCTAGTCAATGAAAGTTACAGTGTGCTTAAATTCCATCACCATATTGTCATACATCATGTTTATTTAATTAAGAAGGATTACAAAAGCTTTGAAGTCCACCATAACAAAAGACAGAAATTTTGGCATCAATAATCTGTAAACTATAAACTACTATTTGATCTGGCTGACACAACACACAATGGATGAGCTCCAAAGGTCTGGCAGCTTCTAACATAAGTCACCAAGGAACGAGCTCTGAGTTTAGTAGCCCATGGGCCTTCAGTGCCTGAAAAATAGCTATTAATTTTTTTAAAAAGACTTCTGAATAAGAAACTAGGTGAGGGGATAAATAGAAAAAAAACCCAAAAGCAGACACAGAAAGACATTTTGGACAGAACCCATGAAGTTAAAACTATCAAGATAGAAGACTCAAACTAACCATGTAATTGCATTAAACATACAAGTCTAGATGGGAGAAATTGCCAGACTAGATAAACATACACAAAGGATTTCACTCTATGATGAATAGAAAACAAATGTATGGGCAGAGTGTCAGAGTAAGGAGGCAGGAAAAGGCAGAGTTCTTTAAAATGTCCTAGTACCCATGTTACTACCAAAGTAAACTGCTGAACAATAAATTTTACTAGGGAAAGTATCTATTATGAATAACACAAATATTATAATATACATGTGTGTGGTGAAAAGGGATCAATTTTCCAGGCAGACAGAACACTCTACTTAAAAAGAATTTAACTACGAATCCTCCAACCTGGTTGAGAAAGTGGATGGAAACTGAAAAATCCACAATTAAAGTTGGAGATGGGAGTTGACAGAACAAAAGGAGGGAAAGTCCAACGCCTTTACTTGCAAATGTTCATTGTGTAAAGCGATGTTGGTCAGATTCAAGGCCCGTGGCTTAGGTACACCATCAATACTAGACCTGAATGATACACAGCAGCTCCTAATGCCACTAAGATGATGGAGAGATGATGGAGAGGTGGGAAAGATGGGGGTCGGGGGAGTGAAGTGCTTTACTTTTTCTTCTTTTTAATTATTGTTTATTTTGTCTCATTTATATTCCCCTTTTCTTTCCTTTGTGTGGGGACTCTAAAAGAGTGAGAGGCAGATATGGAGGGACTGGGAGATGGGTACGATTGGGGTACATGGTATGAAATTCCCAAAGAATCAATAAAAAAAGAAAAATGCATAGGTTAAAAAAATCAAATTTCACTTTCTACCATTTGTTAATATGAACTAAACAATAAGAATTCAAATGAATGAGGTTTTTGACTTTTAAAAAATATGAACATATGGAGTAATTCAGGGCAATTTTGACATAGGAACAAAAGTTCCTATCTAAAAAGGGTTAAAGATGATGCATTTAGAACAGAAAATTCCATTTTACTCTTGATATATCCACAGGATAAGATTGGGTAATAAGAAAAAATTAAAATTATAACTAAGTTCTTATACTATAAAAAGAGAAAATAAGAAAGAAGCAGGCAAGGAGAACATGAACACTGCTGTCAATCAATTTCACCTAACAGACATTTACAGAACACCTCCTCAAACGACAGCTTAAGACAACGTTTCCAGAACACACAAGTCACTTTTCAACACACTCCGTGTTACAAGATACTAAACAGGTTTAAATAAACATAAAGTGATGTGTGCAATGTGACTACAGGGAAATTAAAATATAAGTTAATAACAGAATAGTATCTTAATAATCCCCAGTAAATGAAAATTAAACATTTCATTCTTAAAATAATCAATAGATTAAAAGAGAAAGTCATAGTAAGAGTAAAAGTATCAAAGTGGAAATAAAAGATAACAAAATTTATGGAATAAAGCTAAACCATAATTAGAAAAAAACTAAAACATTAAATGATTTTATATGAATGTGAATACATTTGGATTTTGTGATCTCACTCTGTAGCATAGCCCCAGTGTAGAGCTCTGTGTGGAGCCCAGTCTGTTCTCCAACTAATGGAATCCTGTTTCCCAAGGGCTTTGATTATAGGTATGAAATACTTAACACCTGACTTAAGTAATTTATAATCTGTGACATAAATTTTATATAAATACTAAAAAGAAAGTAAGAAGCCCCTAATCAATTTTTAAAATTCAATAAATTGAAAATAAATATGACAAGAAGTAAGAGAAAGATACCTATCTACATAACACTGATAAATCTCTAGGCACACTAGCGAAGAAAAATGAAAGAATACAAGTTACTCACATAAGGAGTGAGAAAAGGGATATCGCAGATCCCACAGGCACTAAGATGCAGTAAAGAAATACAGAAAAGGTTAATCCTATAGCAATTTGGATGAAAGCCTATAATCATTCTTTCAGAACTGCATCCTGCCATCCTGGATGTTCACAGCAGGCATCGCGGCCTCAGGAGAACTGGGCTGTGAGGAGTCTCCAGGCTCTGAGAAGACTGCCCCAGCCCTCACTACACCTGGCCTAAGAGGAGACTGCTGCCAAGAAGGCCTTTGCCTTCACCTCAGCCTCACCAGAACCGGGGCTGTGAGGAATTCCAGACTCTGAGGAGATGGTGGTCTCCCACCCGTGTGGTCCACCCCTCAGAGACCCTGAGCCTGGCCACCCTGGCCTGGGACGGCCTTCACCAGAATGATCTCCACAGACCTCCTCCACAACGGTTCAGCAGCTCCTCAGTAGTTCCTTCACCTCCTCAAGTCTGAGCATGCTCAATGCACCAGGCCGGAAGAACAAGGTGGAATGGGGGAGGTTTAGAGTCTCTGTCCAGATGCTCATTGGGCCAGAGTGCTTCAGGGGTGGGCTTAAGCCTCACATGCCATTTATGATTGGATGTGTTGCATGTGGCTCTATTTGGAGGCTGGCCTTTACTGGTGGGATGTGGCTTTGGTGGGAATGGTCTGCAGTGTCTCAAGAGACAAAGGTTGTGGAGCCTCTCAACACTGGGGGTCTGCACATCGCAGGCTTCCAGCTCAGCACAGGACAAGTGGGTGCTCAGGCCTCCATGGTCTGCTCATAAGTTACAGAGGGAGGCCTTGTGGCCAGAGCTGCACACCTACCATCCCACAGTTCTTGTTCTGTCTCACCTTGCCTCATCTTATCTGACCTAGCCTCACATCCTCTTACCTGGAGCAGAAGACCCATTTGGCCATCTGGGAGGCCACCAGATAGGGCTGCTTTATTGGAAACAGGAGAAAATTAAAATGACAACCAGAGAGTCACTTTCACAAAATCACACAGCTGCTTGTATGTGACAGGGACCCTAGTCAAGTCAATTCCACAGATGGCTAGATTAGAGTTGACTTCTATTCCGCAGAAGTGGCTGTGTTTAGTCCCAGTGAGGAAGTGGTATCTAACAATGTTGACATTGTATCAGGTCATCAGCTTGGCGTTCCTGTGACTCAGCATGGACAGGGAGCTTGCATCAGTCGGACTATGCTCTTATCATTCACCTCTCCAAGTGATTTGGTAAATTTTCGGCATGTCAAATGACTTAGTGGCTCATGGCTGAGAAATGACAAAAGCATAAGTTTGAGTGATTTCATGATCTTTAAGATGAGAGCTGTCATGCAGAAGGGAAAGGAGGAAAACAGTTTGTGTCCCGGGAAACAGATTTTGTTTTAGTGTCACTGTGGGGCTTCTCAAGTTGTGCCTCCTTCCAACAGGGTCACTTTGGGGAATGCAAGTGTTGTTGAATCAGTTGGCAAGATAGAGAAATATTTTGGGGCTGGAGATAATGTTGAAAGGAGGCAGAAATTTCCACCTTCATCAAAGTATCTCATCCAGAGCTTTGTTCTTGCCAACTTCCACTCAATATTGGTAGGACCGTGTGAAAGACACAAGTGCAAGGTTTGAGACAGGAAACTGGAAAATAGACTATGTTACATTTTGAGCTCTGCAGATGCTTTTAGAGAGAGCAACCTGGCAGTAGCTATATAAACTCCAATTTCATATGCCTTATACAAGCAAATACATAGATCTCACTTCCCAGTTTGAGAAATACATTTTATCAGGGAATAGTGGTGCATGTTTCTAAACCTAGCAACTTGGGAAGCTGAGGCAGGAGGATCATGAATCTGAGACTGGCCCTAGAGAGTGCCCTTCAGCTTTAAAAAATATAAAATTATTATATTCAACATAAATGGTCTTTTTCTATTTGTTAATAAAATAAGTATGCCTACATTAAAGAGACTTTATTGTTTTCTTATTTCTATTTATAATTTAATTCAATATTGAATGAGATACTATTATCAGTCAAATGTTATGAATCCATATTATCAAAGATAAGTTATGAGACACTAAAACAATTATTCTCCAAAGAAATTTGCTAGACAGTCTATTTCTGAGTTCATAATATTACATTCCAAATTCATTAGAACACCAGGTTTTGAGTTTTTTCTGCTGGATGTCTTGTAGCTTGGTTTGATTGCCTATTTGCTATGGCATTTATTTTTTCAGGATTGGAATTATAATAGACACTATTAACATAATGTGCTAGATGTATGTACACAGTTTCTTTATTGCTGCAAGCCACAAAAATATACAAAGTAGGATTTCACCTGATTATGACAAAGTTAACACCTGCAAGAAGCCAAAGGCCTTCCAGAGGTCAAGCTGAGGCTCAGGGAGCCTTGGTGATATTTGGCTTTTGATTATCAGTTGTTTTCTGCTATGAGTTTCTTGTGTGCTATTGTAGATTTTCTATCATTTGTGGGCACCATTTCCCCTCTACTAAAGGAATATTTATATAACCTTCTGTGCTGACAGCTATGCACAGCCAGAACCCTAGCTCAAGCCTCCCTGTAATTATCGTAATTGGCAGCATCTGGCCAGGTCCATCCCCAGATGGAGGAAAGTAGCTTATCAGAGATACCTCTGTACTCTCTAAGAACAGACTTAAGTGTCCAGACTACCTGTTTGAGAAGACCTGGTGGATGTGCCAATTAAGCTTAACTACCTCCTTTCCCAAATCTTACCTATCTCCCTTTTACTGTCACCAGAGGCATCTAGCTGTACACAGGTTGCCTAGTGACCGAGCACACTATCCCTTACCCTCCAGAAAAAATGGCAGGTAACTTGAATAGATAAGTACCACAGGAAAAAAGAAGACAGTTTTATTTTCTCCCATTGACCTAGCAACTTATAGAGTCTTAACATTTTCCACCAATCACGTTTAAGACTATAGTGGAGCACATAAAATTTCTCTTCTTAGATACTACCCAAATTTAGCCTTTAGTTAATTCATTTCCCCATTAGTCACTTCCCTTTTGGGTTGCAAATGATAATTAAGTACTACTGCCTCTCTATGTGATTCTTATCACCCCTCCATTTGAGCCTGGAAACCTGGCTTTCCTCTGCCAAGGGATTACTGCTTGTAAGTGTATATTTACTGGGACTTCCAGGGCACAGGGGGATGGAGAAGAGAAAAGAGAATGGAAGAACTAGATGGGTAAGAGCTTGAGAGGAACAAACTGAGATAGGGAAGAACTAGATTGAAGGGCTAGAAGAGAGTACTAGAGGAACGAGATGGAAGAGCCAGATGGGAAAGAACAAGATGAGGAAGAAACAGATGAGAGAAGATGAGATGGGAGAGGAGATGTTATGGGAAAGAACCAGATGAATGAGAACCTACAAGGAACAGAACTAAGATGAAGATAGAACCTAGAGGGGACAGCAGATAAATGTAGAGAGAAATCAGGCAAGAAAGGAGCTAAAATGAGAGCAGAATATAAGCTGTGTAGAGAGAGAACTGACCCAGAATAATAAAGTGTATGGACTAAGGAGTTTCATGTACATAGATTCATTTATTTTCATCAAAGATTAATTATCAGCTGGTTGTAGATTCTTCCCAAACCCTGGGAGGGGACCATCGAGGGGCTGGACCCCCTTAGTCCCTGATACTTCATATGAGACTTTTAAAGGATTTGAATTTGGATTTTTAGGATATTAGAATATAGGACATCTAAAAGAGGATTGTATTATACTGTGAACTAAATATGAGGCTTGAGGGATAAAAGATTATATTGTATTTACAATTTAATTTGAATATCATTTTCTAAATATATCCTTTTTTTCTTCCTGTTTTTTTGTTTCCTTGCTGTGATGTGTGTATGTTTATGTCTGCATAAGCATATGGATTTTAAGGTGGCCAGTGAGCAATGGTAGAATGTGAAGATTGGTTTTAATGTCAATTTGCCACAAATTAGAATTGCCTCAGTAGGGAACCGAACTAAAAACTTGACCTGGTTGCCTTAATTTATGTGGAAAGAACCCACCCCATAAGTGTGGGTGAAACCTTCTGTTAGCAGCCTAGATTAAAAAGGGCAGAGTAGGATGCAGGCTGTTAACCTTGTGCCTGCCTGGCCGTTCCTCTTGCTGATGAATTGATTTAACCTGCTGCTGTTGCAGAGGATTGCTCTGCTGATACCAGAAACATCTTTGCAGTATCTGTCCATTGACTAGAGACTATCACCTCTCCAGGAAACTTCTAAAGTTCTAGTACCACATTCAGACTGCTCAGGTAGACAGATTCATGCTCTGAGCAACCACTGGGTTGTGGGTCTCTCCGATGTGAGACAGCCACTGTGGGACTACTCTATCTGCTGAGGTGCCCAGCCTCAACTTACCAGAATCTCAGGCTATCAGATAACTATTGTTACTATTCTAACATAACCTGATTTGATACATTCTTTTAAAGAAGTAAGCTATGCTCGACAATCATATCCAGAATTGAGTGAACATCTAGCATTACTAAACCCTTCAGGAGACTGCAATCTGGTTTCATAATGAAAACAATCTGTATTTTCAGATGTGAACTGCTGTTTTCAACTGCTTCTTTCCCAGAAACAGTTTGGAGCACGGTACTTCTCATTAAGATAAAGATGTTGAAACCAATCCTTTCATCAACAAATACTTAGTGATAGCATAAAATATTTTTAAGGTTTGTAATTTTTACATATCTTATGGGTGATGGGAGAGTAGGAGAGTTTAGAAACTATGTGGAAGAATAATGATTCTAGGCACAAATATAAATCTAGCCCAATAGAAATATTGGTTATAATTAGGAATTTTTTTCATTTTACATACCAATCAAAGATTCCCCTCTTCCCTTTTCCTGCCCCTTCCAACCCTATACATATTCTTATCTACATGTATGTACTTGTATAAAACACAATTTGAGGGGACGTGACCTACATGAGTGGCACTTCCTCTTTCTTTGTGGATAGATTTCCACAACCTATCAAATGAAAGGGCCAGTGAAAGGCATGGCTTACTTCTTTTTGAGTATGTGGGCTTCCCACTGAATTGCCCCCATAGGCTCATTCATTTGACCGCTTTTCTCTTAGTAGGTGGTCTCTTTAGGAAAGAATTAGAAGTTTTGCCTTCATAAAGGACGTTGTTCAACTTGGATGAGTTTTGAGCTATGAAGGACTCATTTCAGGCATGAGTAAGCAACACAAATGTAAAGGCATAGAACTTAGGCCTGCTTCAGCATCTCTGCCTTTAACAGCTATAGTGCGTGTACAGAATGTTGGAACATTCCTCCTGTGTCACAGGGAGTAAAGATGATACCTGAAGAGAAACTTCAGTTTCTACATTAATTCTGATTAAATTTTCACATTCCTCTGTAAATTTCCTCAGAGCTGTCACTAGTGCTAAAGAGAAGACAGTGAAGTCTAAGTGATGAAGGCAAATGTGACTCTGCTCAACCAGGGCAAGAAAATCAGCCTCAGCCCCTGTGGGAGAGATTGGTAGCAGGTGTCAGTACAACTGAAGGGGAGTGCAGGTTGACAAGGAGGTGAGTAGCTAACAAAAAGAAATGGTGGAATAGATTCTTTAATTCTAGTCAAAAACAGAAAAGTAAAAAGAACAAAAGACTCTTGTTAGGATAATTTCCCACCACCTTATGACTGACAAATTCCATTTGGAAGTTTGTATCACATTTAAATACTTCATCTTAGTATATGACACAGTATGTCTTTTATAGCAATTCCACTTTAAACATTAATTTTTCAGGGCATACATTCCTTCCTGTTTCTTTTTGCCTCTTTCTTTGATTTTTATATAATGAGCAATTGATTCCTGCTTGGAAGGGTCATATAACATGTCTCCTTCCTAACTGATTTAAATGACCCAATTACATTCTAAGGAGGAAGTGAGTATCCATGTTTGTGTGTAATATAAAAAAAATACATTATGTATTAATTGAGAGAATTTATCTAGAAAATCTAAAACAGTGAGAGAACTGTGAAAAGTGGGGAAACACATATAGGTGACATGTGTTCAAAAGTGTTTACTTCCACAGCCACTTGAGAAAAAGAAAAAGAAAGCCATGTCAAAAGTAAGGGGGATATTAAACATTCAGGGCTCCAGCATATGAAGCATTTCTGTAACAACAGTCTACACATGTCATCTCCATTTATATGTTTACCAGAGACTATGTCATCTCTCTTTCCCTTATATGTGGATCCTCTCAGGAAACTTTATTTTAAAATTTCATCTTCCTGATAATATTTCAGATTCCCAAACACCAATAACCCCCTATGCTTGCTACCACACACAGAGACTGGATGCCAAGGATCACAAACCGCATTCCCTGTTGTATAGCAGAGCCAAGATAAAGAGCACTATTGGCTCTCAGAGGCAGAACAAACTGAAGCTTCTCTTCCCATGCATTCATTAAGAGCAGCATCATGAAGGACTTTAGTATAGATATGGGAATGTGATTGAATTAACCTGCTACACCCAGCAGAGCCAGCTGGGTATTTCAAATGGAGGTTCAGCACAGGGGTTATTCGGAAGCCTTAAGGACCCTCACATTCTCTTTCTCTTTGGTGGTTGACTAAAACAACATAGATGCTTCCATTGAGGATGACAAATTCTGTGGAGTAGATGCAGAAGAAAGTATTTCAACAGAGAGAAAAACCTAGGTGTTTGGGGCCAAGAAGCATGAGGGCAAGCCATGCCTCTCTAAGGTCTTCAGTGATTTTTTTCCCATGGTCTCCCATGACCTAGTTTATTATAATTACTTAAGTAGTATAATTAATATTATTTTTTTCTTTTAGTTTTTAAAGACAGGGTTTTTCTGTGTGATCAACTTGGCTGTCCTGGAACTCACTGTATATAACATAGTGTTCTCAAACTGACAGAGAGTGTACCACAAGGTCTTAGCTGAAAATTGCAGAAAAGACACTATGAAAGTAGATTGCTTTGGAGCCTATGACATCTGTTAATCTTGATGTTTGAACTCAAAGATATCTGTACCTGTGAAACTGAAAGACCCTAGCCCTTCAGGCTTACACCCCCAAGCCTCAGGAAAGGAGAAACTTGAAGCACCAGGAAATGAGAAACTAAAAGAACTAGTTTTGAGGACCACCTGACTCAGCCATTATTCAACCACCCTTACAATGTAACAATGTAAAGAGATTTCTGTTAAGAGATGTGCTCAACTGGGACCTGGATAGTTGCAAGTGTTCCAGGAGGATCACTGTGACCTTTTTGTAAACTCCACTCCCGCCCTGTTACCCCCTTGAGGTTTCAGGAAAAAATGTACCTGTTGACGTAACTGTCCCCCCGCTGTGATCACTCTGTAACCAGACCTTGTAAAACAAAACTATATGGGAATTGTAATCTTGTGAGGTTTCTGTGTTTTTCCCAGACCACGGCTCCTTCCATTCAGGACAAAAAGGAGTTCATTCTAACTATCTCTGTCTGCTGTCTGTCTTGGGACTTTGAAACCACTGAAGAGAATTTTATTTTTTTATTTTTTTCTGTTTTTAACTTTTTTTTCAAGATAAGGTTTCTCTGTGTAGCTTTGTGCCTCTCTGGGAACTCATGATGTAGCCCGGGCTGGTCTTGAACTCACAGAGATCCTCCTGGCTCTGCCTCCTGAGTGCTGGGAGGCACCACCACCCGGCTTTAACTGGTTTTTAAATTTAGTTATGTGAGAGTTTTGCCTACATGTGTCTGTGAACAATATCTACAGAGTCCAGAAAAAAACAAAAAACAAGAAACAGGAGGTGCCCAGGATTGGAGTTACAGCAAATGGTTAGCTACCATGTGGGTTCTGGGAATAGAACTTTGGTCTTCTGTAATAACCCCCAATACTACTAATTGCTGAACCATCTCTCTACCCCACTTTTTATTTAAAATATATTGCTATACATTTTATTTAAAAGATATTACACCACTTTCCCCTGTTCTCTCTTCATTCCATCACTTTCCTTTCCACTCCATTCTTCCTTGTAAACTAAGTATGAATTTCCATTCCAACTTCTTCCTTGTAAACTATGTCTGAATCAGTATGCTGATATATGTGAAGACAATCTACTAAGTCCACTTTTTGGAGCTTTTATGTAAATGGTTGCAGGGATGAAAGCACTAAGGAATTATACATTAGTGACACAGAAAAAGACTCAAAGTTGTGTCTCATAGATCACCATTAAAAATGTATTTCAAGTTAAAGGTCTGGTAGATGTCCATGAATTGTCAATCTGGATTCTTTTCATTTTGAGCAGCAAACAGGGTGGTAGAGTAGTCTCTGTTCTGTTAAGTGGATAAAATAACCTGACCCAAAGTAACTTTGGGGGGGAATATTCATTTGACTCATAATTTTTTTTTGTGTGTGTGATATATATTTTTTATTTTACAATACCATTCAGCTCTACATATCAGCCATGGGTTCCCCTATTCTCCCCCCTCCCACGCCCTCCCCTTACCCCCAGCCCACCCTCCATTCCCACCTCCTCCAGGACAAGTCCTCCCCCGAGGACTGTGATCGACTTGGTAGACTCAGTCCAGGGAGGTCCAGTCCCTTCCTCCCAGACTGAGCCAAGTGTCCCTGCATAAGTTCCTGGTTTCAAACAGCCAACTCATGGAATGAGCACAGGACTTGGTCCCACTGCCTAGATGCCTCCCAAACTGATCAAGCCAATCAACTGTCTCACCTATTCAGAGGGCCTGATCCAGCTGGGAGCCCCTCAGTCTTTGGTTCATAGTTCATGTGTTTCCATTCATTTGGCTATTTTTTTTCAATAATTGAGTAAAACTGAAATTTATTATATGCCACAGTCGTCCTAGGGACCTCCATGCTATATATATAGCCTCTATGGTTCTATGGGTTGTGGTCTGATTGTTCTTTATTTTATATCTAGAATCCACCAATGAGTGAGTACATACCGTAACTGTCTTTCTGGGTTTGGGTTACCTCACTCAGGATGATTTTTTCTAGTTCCATCCATTTGCCTGCAAATTTCATGCTTTCATTGTTTTTCTCTGCTGAGTAGTATTCCATTGTGTATATGTACCACATTTTTTTCATCCATTCTTCCGTTGATGGGCATCTAGGTTGTTTCCAGGTTCTGGCTATTACAAATAGTGCTGCTATGAACATAGCTGAGCATGTATCTTTATGGTATGTATCAGCATTCTTTGGGTATATGCCCAAGAGTGGGATGGCTGGGTCTTGAGGTAGTTTGATTCCTAATTTTCTGAGAAACAGCCATACTGATTTCCATAGTGGTTGTACAAGTTTACATTCCCACCAACAGTGGAGGAGTGTTCCCTTTGCTCCACATCCTCTCCAACATTGGTTGTCATTGGTGTTTTTGATCTTAGCCATTCTAACAGGTGTAAGGTGGTATCTCAGAGTCGTTTTGATTTGCATTTCTCTGATGATTAAGGATGTTGAGCATTTCTTTAAATGTCTTTCAGCCATTTGTAGTTCTTGTTTTGTGAATTCTCTGTTTAGCTCTTTAGCCCATTTTTTAATTGGACTGTTCAGTGCTTTAATGTCTAGTTTCTTGAGTTCTTTATATATTGTGGAGATCAAACCTCTGTCAGATGTGGGGTTGGTGAAGATCTTTTCCCAATCTGTTGGCTGTCTTTTTGTCTTATTGACTGTGTCTTTTGCCCTGCAAAAGCTTCTCAGTTTTGAGAGGTCCCATTTATTAATGGTTGTGCTCAGGGTCTGTGCTGTCGGTGTTTTATTTAGGAAATGGTCTCCAGTGCCAATGCGTTCAAGAGTGCTTCCTATCTTCTTTTCTATTAAGTTTAGTGTAACTGGATTTATGTTTAGGTCTTTGATCCACTTGGACTTGAGTTTTGTGCATGGTGACAGATATGGATCTATTTGTAATCTTTTACATATTGACATCCAGTTATGCCAGCACCATTTGTTAAAGATACTTTCTTTGTTCCATTGTATAGTTTTGGCTCCTTTGTCAAAAACCAGGTGTTCATATGTGCATGGATTAATGTCAGGGTCTTCAATTCGATTCCATTGGTCCGTATGTCGGTTTTTATACCAGTACCAAGCTGTTTTTATTACTATAGCTCTATAGTAGAGTTTGAGGTCCGGGATGGTGATGCCTCCAAGGGTTGCTTTATCGTATAGGATTCTTTTAGCTATCCTGGGTCTTTTGTTTTTCCATATAAAGTTGAGTATTTTTCTTTCCAAGTCTGTGAAGAATTGTGTTGGGATTTTGATGGGGATTGCATTGAATCTGTAGATTGCTTTTGGTAAGATTGTCATTTTTACTATGTTAATCCTACCTATCCATGAGCATGGGAGATCCTTCCATTTTCTGATATCTTCTTCAATTTCTTTCTTTAGAGATTTAAAGTTCTTATCAAAAAGGTCTTTCACTTGTTTAGTTAGTGTTATCCCAAGGTATTTTATATTATTTGTGGCTATTGTAAAGGGTGATGTTTCTCTGACTTCTTTCTCAGCCCTTTTATCATTTGTGTATAGGAGGGCTACTGATTTTTTTGAGTTGATCTTGTATCCTGCCACTTTACTGAAGGAGTTTATCAGCTGTAGAAGTTCCCTGGTAGAGTTTTTGGGGTCACTTATGTATACTATCATATCATCTGCAAATAGTGAAAGTTTGACTTCTTCCTTGCCAATTTGTATCCCTTTGATCTCCTTTTGTCGTCTTATTGCTCTAGCTAGAACTTCTAGTACTATATTGAATAAATATGGGGAGAGTGGACAGCCTTGTCTTGTTCCTGAATTTAGTGGTATCGCTTTGAGTTTCTCTCCATTTAATTTGATGTTTGCTGTTGGCTTGCTATAAATTGCTTTTATTATGTTTAGAAATGTTCCTTGTATTCCTATTCTTTCTAAGACCTTTATCATGAAGGGGTGTTGGATTTTGTCAAAGGCTTTTTCAGCATCTAGGGAGATGATCATGTGGTTTTTTTCTTTCAGTTTGTTTATATGGTGTATTACATTGACTGATTTCCGTATGTTGAACCATCCTTGCATCCCTGGGATGAATCCTACTTGGTCGTGATGGATGATTGTTTTGATGTATTCTTGGATTCGGTTTGCCAATATTTTGTTGAGTATTTTTGCATCAATGTTCATGAGGGAGATTGGTCTGTAGTTCTCTTTCTTTGTTGCATCTTTGTGTGGTTTGGGTATCAGGGTAATTGTAGCCTCATAAAAAGAGTTTGGTAGTGTTCCTTCTGTTTCTATTGTGTGGAACACTTTGAAGAGGATTGGTATTAGTTCTTCTTTGAAAGTCAGGTAGAATTCTGCACTGAAACCATCTGGTCCTGGGCTTTTTTTAGTTGGGAGACTTTTGATGACTGTTTCTATTTCTTTAGGGGTTATTGGTCTATTTAAATGGTTTATCTGGTCTTGATTTAATTTTGGTATTTGGTATTTATCCAGAAAATTGTCCATTTCTTCCTGGTTTTCCATTTTTGTGGAGTACAGGTTTTTGAAGTATGATCTGATGATTCTCTGGATTTCATCATTGTCTGTTGTTATGTCTCCCTTTTCATTTCTGATTTTGTGAATTTGGGTGTTCTCTCTTTGCCTTTTGGTTAATTTGGCTAGTGGTTTGTCTATCTTGTTGATTTTTTCAAAGAACCAACTCTTTGTTTCATTGATTTTTTGTATTGTTCTCTTGTTTTCTATTTCATTGATTTCAGCCTTCAATTTGATTATTTCCTGGCGTCTATTTCTCCTGGGTGAGTTTGTTTCTTTTTGTTCTAGAGCTTTCAGTTGTGCTGTTAATTCATTGGTATGGGATTGCTCCATCTTCTTTATGTGTGCATTTAGAGCTATGAATTTTCCTCTTAGCACTGCTTTCATAGTGTCCCATAAGTTTGGGTATGTTGTACTTTCATTTTCATTGAATTCTAGGAACTCTTTAATTTCTGTCTTTATTTCTTCCTTGACCCATTGATGTTTCAGGTGGGTATTATTCAGTTTCCATGAGTTTGTGGGTTTTCTATAATTTTTGTTGTTATTGAGTTCTAACTTTAAGGCATGGTGGTCTGATAAAATACAGGAGGTTATTCCAATTTTTTTGTATCTGTTGAGATTTGTTTTGTGTCCAAGCATGTGGTCAATTTTTGAGAAGGTTCCATGGGGTGCTGAGAAGAAGGTATATTCTTTTGTGTTAGGATGGAATATTCTGTAGATATCTATTAGGTCCATTTGAGTCATAACATCTGTTAGGTCCTTTATTTCTTTGTTAAGTTTCAGTCTGGTAGATCTATCTTTTGCTGAGAGTGGTGTGTTAAAATCTCCCACTACTAATGTGTGGGGTTTGATGTGCGTTTTAAACTTTAGTAGTGTTTCTTTTATGAATGTGGGTGCTTTTGTATTTGGAGCATAAATGTTTAGAATCGAGACTTCATCTTGGTGGATTTTTCCTGTGATGAATATGTAATGTCCATCCTGGTCTCTTTTGATTGATTTTAGTTTGAAGTCTATTTTATTAGATATTAGGATAGCTACACCAGCTTGTTTCTTAGGTCCATTTGCTTGGAAAACCTTTTCCCAGCCCTTTACTCGGAGGTAGTGTCTGTCTTTGGAGTTAAGGTGTGTTTCTTGTATGCAGCATATGGATGGGTCCTGTTTTCTAATCCATTCTGTTAGCCTGTGTCTTTTTATAGGTGAGTTGAGACCATTGATATTGATGGATATTAATGACCAGTGATTGTTAATTCCTGTTATTTTTTTGGTTGTGTTGTGTTGTCCTTCTGTGGTGTATGTTGGTGTAGGATTATCTATTGCTTGATTTTTCATGGATGTGTTTAGCTTCTTTGGGTTGAATTTTCCCTTCTAGTGCTTTCTGTAGGGCTGGGTTTGTGGACAGGTATTGATTAAATCTGGTTTTATCCTGGAATATTTTGTTTACTCCGCCTATGGTGATTAAGAGTTTTGCTGGGTATAATAGTCTGGGTTGGCATCCATGGTCTCTTAGTGTCTGCATGAGGTTTGTCCATGATCTTCTATCTTTCATAGTCTCTATTGAGTAGTCTGGTGTTATTCTGATGGGTTTGCCTTTATATGTTACTTGGTCCTTTTCCTTTGCAGCTCTTAATATTTTTTCTTTATTCTGTGTGTTTAGTGTTTTGATTATTATGTGGCGAGGGGACTTTTTTTTTGGATCCAGCCTATTCGGTGTTCTGTAAGCTTCTTGTATCTTCATAGGTATTTCTTTCTTTAGATTAGGAAAGTTTTCTTCTATGATTTTGTTGAATATATTTTCTGTGCCTTTGAGTTGGTATTCTTCTCCTTCTTCTATCCCTATTATTCTTAGGTTTGGTCTTTTCATGGTGTCCCAAATTTCCTGGACGTTTTGTGTTAGGACTTTTTTGTCTTTAGTGTTTTCTTTGACTGACGAATCTATTTTCTCTATCGTGTCTTCAGTGTCAGAGATTCTCTGTTCCATCTCTTGCAATCGGTTAGTTATGCTTGTTTCTGTAGTTCCTGTTCGTTTTGTCAGGATTTCTATTTCCAGCATTCCCTCAGCATGTGTTTTCTTTATTGTCTCAAATTCATTTTTCAGATGTTGGAATGTTTCTTTCATCTGTTTAATTGCTTTTTCTTGGCTTTCTTTGATTTCTTCCCTTTTTTTGTTCGTTTTTTCTTCCATTTCTTTAAGGGAGTTTTTTATTTCCTCTTTAATGGAGTTTTTCATTTCCTCTTTAAGGGAAGTTTTTATTTCCTCTTTAAGGGAGTTTTTTATTTCCTCTTTAAGGAAAGTTTTTATTTCCTCTTTAAGGTAGTTTTTCAATTCCTCTTTAAGGAAAGTTTTTATTTCCTCATTGAGGGAATGTTTTATTTCTTCTTTAAGGGCCTCTATCATCTTCTTAATGTCATTTTTAGGGTTGATTTCTTCTGTTTCTTCTGTCATGGTATGTTTAGGTCTTGCAGGTGTAGAATCACTAGGTTCTGATGTTGCCATATAGGTCTTTATGTTGTTGCCTGTATTTTTGCACTGGCGCCTGCTCATCTCTTCCTCTGTGAGGTGCAGGTGGTGTCTGTGTCTGAGAGTGCCTCTCTTGTTCTAATTTTTAGTCTTGGTTTAGTAGGGGTTCTTGGTTAAATTGGTGCTTTTGGACTATTTCTTCAGGGGCAGCTGATTTCGATCGGTGAATTATATACTTATGATTCTGGTGATCTGGTTTGGTGTCTGTCTGGGTAGCGCCTTCTTCTGTGTTCTCAGGTCACTTTTTGTTCATTTGTCAACTCCTCAGCTGATCTTGTTTCTTCAGACTTTAAACTGTAGGCATCTGAATCCTCTCCCAGATGGGTTTCAGCTGAGCAGGGTAGTCTCACCAACACCTCCAAGTTGTTGGGTTTCACAGGATCAGCAGCTGGGCCCTGGGTTGTCCTCAGACGGAGTGTTCAGATTTGTTCTGGTTCTGACCCACGGAGATAGCTTCTTCCCCAGATGTTGGGGTTAGGGGCGTCCCTGTTCCAAGCTGTGTCTGCTTGTCTCCGTCCCTGGGCCTGTTTACCTCTGCGGTCCACCGCCGGGCCTGTATGTCCCTGTCAGCTGCCGCTGGGTCTGTCTGCCTCTGGGGGCCACCACCGGGCCTGAATGTCCCTGTCGGCCGCTGCACGTCTACCTCAGCGGGCTGCCGCTGGGCCCGTCTTCCTCCACAGGCCGCCGCCACAGTCCTAACTGCGTCTGCTTGTCTTCGCCGCCGGGCCTGTCTACCTCTGTGGACCGCCGCTGGGCCTGAATGTCTCTGCCGGCTGCCGCCGGGCCTGAATATCTCTGTCAGCTGCCGCCGCTGGGCCCGTCTACCTCAGCGGGCTGCTGCTGGGCCCGTCTACCTCCGCGGGCCGCCGCCGCAGGCCTACCTGCGTCTGCTTGTCTCTGCCGCCGGGCCTGTCTACCTCTGTGGGCCGCCGCTGGGCCTGAATGTCTCTGCCGGCTGCTGCCGGGCCTGAATGTCCCTGTCGGCCACTGCCGCCGGGCCCGTTTACCTCAGCGGGCCGCCGCTGGGCCCGTCTACTTCTGTGGGCCGCCGCTGGGCCTGAATGTCTCTGCCGGCTGCCGCTGGGTCTGAATATCCCTGTCGGCTGCCGCTGCTGGGCCTGTCTACCTCCACCGGCCCCCGCCGCAGGCTTACCTGCGTCTGCTTGTCTCTGCCGCCGGGCCTGTCTACCTCTGTGGGCCGCCGCTGGGACTGAATGTCTCTGCCGGCTGCCTCCGGGCCTGAATATCCCTGTAGGCTGTCGCTGCTGGGCACGTCTACCTCAGCGGGCTGTTGCTGGGCCCTTCTACCTCCGCGGGCCGCCGCTGCAGGCCTACCTGCATCTGCTTGTCTCTGCCGCCGGGCCTGTCTACCTCTATGGACTGCCGCTGGGCCTGAATGTCTCTGCCGGCTGCCGCCGGGGCTGAATGTCCCTGTCGGCCGCTGCCGCCGGCCCGTTTACCTCAGCGGGCCGCCGCTGGGCCCGTCTACTTCTGTGGGCCGCCGCTGGGCCTGAATGTCTCTGCCGGCTGCCGCTGGGTCTGAATATCCCTGTCGGCTGCCGCCGCTGGGCCCGTCTACCTCCACCGGCCCCCGCCGCAGGCCTACCTGCGTCTCTGACTCATAATTTTATAATACATCCCTATCAAACAAAATGTTTCTATCCATGTTCCCCAGAGTCTCATGTTAATCATAACATAAACACTTTCAAATTCTTAAATCCCATAGCCTTTAAAAATTCCAACATTTAAAAAGTCTACAGTCTCTTAAATGTATATTCTGTGAAAAAATAAATAACATCCCACTGTTTTCAAAGAGGGAAGAACAGGAGCATAGCAAATAATCAATCACATTTAAGGAAAACAAATTAGGAAGCAATACTTCTGTTCTTTCCTTTTTGAACAGCTTCCTGTATCACATTGTGCAAATTCTGAGCCTGTTAATGATATTCTGGGATCTCATGGACTAGGGAAGCTCCGTGTTTTAGATTTTGCCATCCCTAGTACACACAACTTTCCTTCAGTGCCAATACTATTCCACACTGGCAAGTCTCCTTATTTATCCTATGGTTCTAGAATCTACCACAGGTTCGGGTGTCTGCTGTAAGCAGTGTCCTCTCGGGCCCTTTCTGCAGGTGTTTTGAATCTCGACATGGTCATCAGCTCTCCATGAGCCCTTCAATCTTGGATTGGCAGTCAAGACACCAAGGTAGAAAAATCTCAGCAAACTCCCAAATAAATGGGCTCTAGCCAGATAGCAAGCAAGGGTAGTTTCTATTCCTTCAACCTATTGTATGTTAATTCTCCTATTAACCTGATCACCTTGTATCCATAGTCAGGAGTCAGAGAATGGTAAATGTTGGTTCTTATTACATAATCCAGTAACAAGACAATGGGATGAAATGGTACTATCACTCCTGGAAGGGACAAAAGATTTCTCATCTCAATGAACTTCCTATACAAGATAATCTCTCATAACCACACCCCAGAGAAAAACATGATCTAGATAAGTCCTCAAATATGGGCCTGGAGGAGTCTCCCTTGGCTGATTTTAGATCTTATCAAATTGAAAAATCAATATTAACTGTCACACAAAATTAATAAAATTTGCTGTGTAGATAGAAAATTTTCCTTTTTAAAGTGATATCTCAAATACAAATGAGCCATATTTAAGGCCAAAGTATGTAAAACCTTTTGAATAAGGACTTACTCCTTTCCCAGATGTGAGCAGCAATTGTCTGAGGATTGCAGGGCAGAATTATGAACCTCATGTAGCGTAAGGCACAGTGCAGAACTCTTCTGACCCATGTTTTTACCTCATTAAAACAGAATCACACGCAAACATCCTCAGGAACAGAACTATGATCTTGTTTCCAAAGAGAAGGAGACAGAAAGACACCGAGAAGAGAGACACACAGAGAGAAACTCCCTAAGAACCCATTGAAATGGATCTTAGAAAGGCACACACTGTCACATGGCTTTCTATCAATTAAGTGTGGCTCTCCCTCACAAGACTACACTTTCCCAAACTTATTTCTACTAATATCTGTGCTAAATCCATAAGAAAAATTTCTTTTTACCCAGGTATCATCACATGAGGCAGAGGCAGGTGGACCTCTTCAAGTTCCAGGCCTAGCCCATCTACTACATAGTGAATTCCAGGCCAGACAAGGTTAGAATGTGAGACTGTCTCAAAACAGACTCACTCCAAAATTCTCTGTTTCATAAACTTTAGGGCTGTGAAAATGGTTCAACACATGAAGTGCTCACTTTGCAACCATCCCTTTACTTGTGTATTACAAATACAGTTTCAAGAGTGCATGCCTATAATCCAGTGTTTTTAAGGCAAGAGAAAAGGCAGACAAGAGAAATCCTGCAAGCCTATTTACATGAGATAGCAAACTAGAGACCCCATCTCAAACATGCTGAGGGGAAGGGACCAGCACTCCAAATTGTTCTCTGACTATAACACCCAAACCATGACACATATGCACACCTTTCCACAAATAAATGAGCACATACATACAAACAATCATAAGTAAATAGATAATAAAATTAAAATTGGACAATGTGGCAAATAACTTTTATTCCAATACCTGTACAGCAGAGGCAGGCAGAGTTCTGTGAGTTTTGGGCCAATCTTGCCTACATTCTGAATTCAGTAACAGCTAGAGATACATAGAGAAACCCTGTCTCAAAATAAAATTCCAACTCTGATTTGTTTTGACTCACCCTGAAAACATTTTCCAATATGCACTCAAGGGTCCCAGCTTAACCACTGCAGAGGTCCTCAGGTTAAGGACAATATATGAAATTCATTTTAGGTGTGAGCCATTGATCCCTGAAAAATCATTTTCATAAATGAATATATTTGAGTATGTTAGCAGAGTCAGGTAGATCTCCTTGAATATGGTCTACATAGTGCTCACGTGTGCATGAGCACACACACACACACACACACACACACACACACACACACACACACATAGTTGAATATAATCTTACTTTGTTGTTTGAGACAAGGTCCCATTAGAAAATTCCAGCTAGTCTAAAACTCACACTGTATAGTTTAATGAATAATACGTATTGAAAATATGGAATATATAAAACAGATATAAAATAATATATATTGAACATTAGACAAATTTGCCATGTGGTGATGATACATGTCTTTAATCCAGGCACTCAGGAGGCAGAGGCAGGCAGATCTCTGTGAGTTCAAGGCCAGCCTGGTCTAGAGTGAGTTCCAGGATATCCAGGACTGTTTCACAGAGAAACCCTCTCAAAAAACAAACAAACCAAAAATTCCAATAAACATTTTATTCTATATCATTGACTCATTATTCAAAATATGACAGTTTCCTATATAAGAGGGAGCTTCCAAACAATTGTCTAACGCTGACTTGTCAATCTATAGGAAGAGCAGCAATTTATAATATCAACAAGCTCCATAATTTTGATAATAGCAAATATAACTAGATTTTTAAATACAAAATTAATAATGCTTCAAAATATAGTTATGAGTGTGTTTAGCTTATAACATTTCCAGTTTTACCAAGTAGCTTACCTATGAATATCACCCATGCTGTCTCTGGAACATTCCAAGACTCTTGCAGTACCTGAAGTCTCAGAAGGCATTGGGGCCACCCTGGAAGGCTCTGTAAAGCGGCTGGGCACCAGGAAGTATTTGGAATGGTTTTGGACTCAAAGAAAGGTCTGTAGAGTGCTTTGGGACTAAAGAATCAGAAGGTAACCTGGTGGCAAGAAGGTCCTGAATAAGACTAGTTGTATACCTGCCTCACTTTTCCTCCATCAGGTTCTCACCTATATGACCATGGCCAGCTATTCCTGTGATGTTTTCAGCTTCCTGCTATCCCAAACAGATACAGTAGCAGCACTATGACCTCCACCTATCTGGGTTTCATCAGAAGCTTTGGTTGGACTCCTTTTTCAGCTAGATCCAGTTTCCTGGAGTTTCCAGGGACTAGTTCGAGGGCTGCAAATGATCAGGGCAGGTGACACTCCATGAACACCCCACTCAGCTTCACAGATATTTGAGATAGGCAAGGCAAGAACTGGGTTGGTGCACAGGGCCTGTGAGCTTGTGCATCCCTGCCTCCCTGCCTCCCTGCCTCCCTGCCTCCCTGCCTCCCTGCCTCCCTGCCTCCCTGCCTCCCTGCCTCCCTGCCTCCCTGCCTCCCTGGGCCAAGCCTGCCAATCACTTGGGAAAAACATCTTCTCCCTGAGGCAAACCCAACAGCAATCATCAAATGCACCTCCAGGCAAGTCCTTCACAGACACACCCATAAAACATGCTCACAAATATTCACTATCTCTGGAAATGCCCTTCCAGACATCATTTTTAGCCTGACTTGGAGAACCTGGGAATCCTGTGGTGACCTCAGATTTGAGGAAAGAGGTCCAGTGTGGAGTGATTGGAAGCTAAACTGGAGAGCTCCTTTAAGATCAAGGCCTGAGGAGACAGCATGGCAGCCCATCCACTACAACCACAGAGCTCTGGAAGAGGAGACCTGGACCTCCAGAGCTACATTCATACAGGAGCTGGGAAGCCAAAGACACTGCTAACAAAATAGACAGGCCCTGAACCATGCAAGAAGATATCATGTGGAAGAGAAAACATGGCCAGTACACATACTAACACAGAAGGTGTGAGGGGATCTAATGAGACCCTCTCCCTAGATCAAATACTACAGGAAACTACAGACTATTGAGGGGGATGAGTCCCCTAGTTGGTTATTCAAAACAAAGTTGTCTGCCCTATAATCATATAAATAGAAGAAACAGCAAATGGCCAGTAGCTCATATTTATTTATGTGTACAGACATATAAAGATATATGCCATAGTAATAGCAAAAGATAACAACCAGTTTCAGATGTAGTAAGTGTGGACATGTAGCAAGCTTTCTTTTGAGCCACTTTTCAGAATTCTCTTCTCTGCTTATCCTTCCTATACTTCCTGCCTGGCTACTGGACAATCAGCATTTTATTTGTACAGAGTGATATTCACAGCACTTCCCATTTTCTTTTTTTTTTAAAAGGAAGGTTTCAACTTTCACATAGTAAAATTACAGATAACAAAACAATTATCAAGCAAGAATTACAGTTCTAATATCTAGTCTGTTTATAATAACTAGTCTATTTGTGTTTGGCAAAATTTAGAAGATATCCTATCTATCTTATATTTGTGAGTTCAAGGTTTTATATCTAACTTATCTCTTATCATAACTAAATAAAATTATAACTATCTAGTTTTCAACTCCATCAAAGACCTCAGAAGGATATAAAATTACCTGAGAAACGGGAGAAGGATCCAAGCAACTTTCAAGAGTCTTGCAGTGTAGACAGAGATAGCGGGCAGCCTGGACAGTCACCCAAAGTTCCCCTTTAAAGTCGGTGCATCTGTCTTCAGCCCACAGGCCTTGAGTCTCTCAGCCACTTCTCTCTGTGTCCTGTAAAATGTCTGGCAGTTTCCTCTGTGAAGCAGGAACCTGAAGGACCATTTTGCCAAGCAAAGTTCAGTGGTCACCTTGCTACGGGAACTGCATATCCAGTCAATCAAGCAGTCCAGGTACAACAGTTTCTTTCCCAAATGGCTATTTTTGCCAAGGTGAAGATAAACTCCATATAGAGTGTCTTTGATGACCATCTTCGTCTCTGAAGTAAATCGGTGCTACCAAGAGCTGACATGTCTCATTGTCCAGAAAGTCTACATTTTTAAAAACATTTTAAATGCCATATTCTGCAGGTCTTTGAAGTATTTGAAAATTATCTATCTATTTGAATCATATCTATGTATACCTAGAAAACTTAAAATGACTATAAGTTTGACTATCATGGAAGATTAATTATTAATCTATTTCTTAATTATCCATTACAATTTTAAATGAGCTGTACAAACATACCTTAAACAAGAGTAAAAATATACACACAGTATAACAAAATTAACTTTAAATTTGTATCAATAAACTAAAATCCATAGCAATGTAAAACATTTTTAAACAAGTTGTTGCTCTTTAAAAGGAGGGTCAACAATATAACCTTTTATCCTATCGTGTATATATATCATATATATCTGTATCAGCTGGTTAATCCTGGGAACAAACATTTATATCTTATCATACTAATTTCTAACTGACATGGTTAGCATATTACTTATCTTTCAGGTATTTGTGATGCAGTCCTCTCTTACCTAAATTTTACTTTGTGAATTAATGTCTCCTAAGGACTGTAAAGACCTTGTACCATCAATTCTGTTACCATTGATTCTACTCTTCTCCATCACAGTTTAACATGGGAGTGCAAATCTACAAAGAAAATACTGTATACAAGGTGCTAGAAGTAATTCCAGTTGGATCCTAAACCTTAATGTTAAATGTTCAAAGTGTAGAACTTCTGGAAGAAAAGGGAGGGACCAGGCCTCTTTGAATTTGGCAAATATGTGTTCCATAGAAACAACACAAGCATGGTGGTGCCAGTACTTCACAGTGATGTCACCGAGGACATTTCAAAGCACAGTCCCACTCCCAATGCTCTGCAGCAGCAGACTGAAGTTATTCAGAAGCTGCCAGCCAGCCCCAAGAATTGCAAAGACTATGCAGGACCATGCAGGACCACAAAGATCCACACTGTCGCATGCAGGATGAGCGGGATCATGCTGGACAATGCAGAATCATGCAGGAACATGCAGAACTCTGCATCTGACCACTTCCTTCCACCCAGCAAGTGGAGGACCCACCACACTGTCTCCCATGACTCAACAGCATGTCCCTCACTCACCATATCTTGCTTTTCAGCTCAGCCTTGCCCTCTGCTCAGCTCCCTGCAGCAATACTACCAGCACAGCAAACAAAACTACTGGTGACAGAGTCTCTCAAAGACAATTCTGAAGCTGGCAGATGGAAGGACCCTGCACACCTTCTGACTAGCAGGGCACCTGGAGGCCTGATTGGCTAGTGAGACCTGAGTGACAAGAGCACCCCCATATGGTTAAACTGTGCTTAAAGACATAGCACAATGATTCCTGATCCTACTTTCCATTGCAGACCCAGAACTTTTGTGAACCAGCAGAGATTTGCATTTCAATAGCATGTGCCCCTGGCTCTAATAACAGACCATGTGATCTTCCTGATCTCCACAGGCACTTCCCCTTCATCCTCCTGGAAACAATGTGGCTAACATGTGTACTAGTCCCACATAGTATAGTATTATTCCTAAAATTCAGAGCAAACTGTTGGCAAAAGAATAATAATAAAGAGTAGTCTTCATGGATAGGTGAATATTTAGAGAATAATGGAGCTAGGGAGAATGTGTTTATGAACACTATTGTTAGTCAGCACATATCCCTCAGTGGGCAGGTGAAAAAAACTGCATTATTCAAGGTTCTTTACATTATCAGAACTGGTAGAATGAATCTCTCCCTGTAGGAAGAAAGTGGAACTATTAGAATGTTGTACAAGCTGTGTCCATCTTTAATCTGAAGTGCTCTTAACTAGTAAGGTGTTTTTCTACCCTAAGTTTTCTATTCTTGATCATGTTTCCTATCCAAGGCAGCCTAGTCAGGGGCACAAACCTGGTGCTGACAAAAAAGTAGAATTTTCTTCCATTTGAGAGAATAAGGCAGAGATGAGCTCCCTAATTATTTGTCCAATACAACATGATCAGCCAACTATCCATATAGGTACAACCAAAAAACCTGGATGCAACAAGTTGTGTTCATGTATTTCAGCATACTTATTCACCCATAATTAAAAAGGAAGAATTTAGAAGGGGTTTGGGAAGGGATGGAATGAAGAGATAAAAGGGAAAAGGAATGTAATATCTTTTAATTAACAATTTAGGAAAATAAACTTTAAATAAAAAGAGGGGCTGGAGAGATGGCTCAGCAATTAAGAGCACTGGGTGTTGTTACAGAGGACCTGTGTTCCATTTCTAGAACCCATGTGGTAGCTAACCCTTTTCTGTAACTCCAGTTCCAGACATCTCCTGCCTTCTTCTGACCCCTGTAAGCACTGTGCAATGATGCATGCATGCAAAATACTCACATAATTTAATTTTTTTTAATGTGAGAAAGAGGGAAGAATGAAATTTTCTACAGTGATATCACAGCCCAGAGACAGACAGCAGCCAGGATATCCCTATGTTCTTGCATGGAAGGAGCTTTTCACTTCCACCGAGTCAGCCTGTTAAGAGGCAAAAGCTGCTTCATTCTGAGGTTAATATAGTTCATGGTAACCACTCATCTAAGAGCAGAGTGTACAGTGATGTAAAATGTCTTTTCCTTGAAGTCCTCTGTATTTTTGTTCTCTCTTTTTTCCATCTGTGGCAATGGCATTGGTACAGTTATCCTTTAGACTGAACAACAAGATTGACAGGTTGCATAGTTTCCAAAGCAATATTTTTTCCACTGTGTCATTTATCAATTTTCAGCTAAGACCTTGTGGTACAAAATGAACCTGCCAAGGGATTTCTTTCCATCATTTTTATAATTTACATAAGTTTCTGCATGACATTGCACTAAGAATATCCCTAAATATCTCTGCTTTTACATTCTGATTATGATCAGAAGTGGTTTTCTTTACCTGCCTGTTTAGGAATAGGGAGAATTCTACATGAACATGTTCAGACTTCCTAAGTAAAATCCACATACTTCCTTTGTTTAGGAAAAGCATGCTTTCCCTGCCTCCTGCAGGTAAGAAATTTTTCTCATTTCTTCTTTGTTGGCTATTGTGATGGCTATTGTTGGTAGTCAAACTGACTACTTCTGAAATTAACTAAAACCCAAAGAGTTGATATACCTGTGAGAGATTATTTTTCTGTTTTGAAATTAAAGACCCATCTTTAATTTGGGTCATTTGAGGGGAAATCCAAAATTAGCTGCTTGCTGGTTGTGTACACCTTTAACTCAAGCACTCAGGAGGCAGAAACAGTTGGACTTTCCTGAGTTTGAGGCTCTCCTGGTCTACAGAATGAATTCCAGGGTCACACAGATAAACCCTGTCTTGAAAACACACACACACACAAAAAAAAAAAAATCAAAGGTTAAGATCCACCTTTAATCTGGATTGTACCTCTGGAAGCTGCCTACATATATAAAGTATACTGAAGGAGGAAGCTCTGTCTCTCTCTTTGGCTCCTTGCCCTAGCACCAAGTTCATTCCTTTACTAGCATTAGAGCCTACTTCCTTGGTATTTTGGTGTATAGTTAAGACCAGCTAAAATATTTAGCCTCATGAACTGAACAAGTACTGTACTCTTCAAATTTTCATTGGTAGGCAGCCATTGTTAGACTTCCTGGAACACAGCTTGTAAGACATTCTATGAAATCAACTTTCTACATACATGGAGAGATTCATTTTCCCAGTCCTGATCATGTAAAGAACCTTGAATAATACAGTTGATTTTTTTTTCATCTGCCCACTGAGTAAGATGTTCTGGTTAACAATGGTGCTCATAACCACATTCTTCCTAGCTCCATTAGTCTCTAAGTATTCAACTTTCCATGAAGACTACTCTTTATTAGTATTTAATTTGCCTACAGTTTGCTCTGAATTTCAGAAATTAAACTCCTGAAGCAATAGAGCCCTCATTCAGTTTTCTGATGGGAGAAAGAGCTATTATCAAGTTTGTGGTCTAGCCATTTTATACTTAAACAAAAGTACATCTGTGAGTTCGAGGCCCGCATGGTCTATAAAGCGAGTACCAGGACAGCCAGAGCTGTTAGAGAAACTGTCTGAAAAAGAAAACAAAGGATTAAATAGATAGAAGAATGAACAAGAAGCATCTGACCCTCTTTTCCCAGTCTGTTTACATTTCTTTTGATGTTTTCATCATCAATCCTCTATGCGTTTCTCTTAACTGATTGAGAGCAAACTTTTTTTTTTTTTTTTAAAGATTTATTTATTTATTATGAGGACACCAGATCTCATTACAGGTGGCTATGAGCCACCATGTGGTTGTTGGGAATTGAACTCAGACCCTCTGGAAGAGCAGTCAGTGTTCTTAATCACTGAGTCATCTCTCCTGCCCTAAGAGCAAACTTTTTTCTGTTAATGCTTCTGTGTATACTTCTTGAAAACAGACATGACAGACACCAGCACAACCTTCAGGACTGTGAGCATTAATCTAATCCCATTTTGTCTTCACAGTTTCTTTTTCTTGTTTGTTTGTTTGTTTGTTTGTTTCTCTTTCTTTCTTTCTTTCTTTCTTTCTTTCTTTCTTTCTTTCTTTCTTTCTTTCTTTCTTTCTTTCTTTCTTTCTTTCTTCTTTTCTTTCTTTCTCTCTTTCTCTCACTCCCTTTCTCTCTCTCTTTCCTTCCTTCCCTTCCTTCCTTCCTTCCTTCCTTCCTTCCTTCCTTCCTTCCTTCCTTCCTTCCTTCCTTCTTTTTTGAGACAAGATCTCACTATGTAGCTCAAGCTGGCCTCCAACTCACAGACATCCACCTGTTTCTGCCTTCCAAGTGCTAGGATCAAAGGCATGAGACACCTCACCTGGTAGCATTCCTTTTTTTTTTTTTTTGACTCCCTCCCTTCCTCTTTCCTTCAATTTATTTATTTGTTTGTTTATTTATTTATTTATTTATTGAAACAGACTATGAAGCCAAGACTGGCCTCAGGTTTGAAATCTCTGGCCTCACTACCCCCTCTCCTCCCAGATGCTGGGCTTATAGGAATGTGCCACTGTATTTAGAATTACTAATTTTTTCTTGCAGCTTTGTTTGACCTTAATATATTTCATTAAGGGTTGTAGTCTTTGAGAAGTAGCTTGAAGGACTTTGTTTCTCTGTGTGGATATACCTCCAATTTAATACAGAGTTCTCAGTTAGTTCAATTAGATTTACATTTTTAGGCAAATGACTTGCGATGATTTAGTTTTGGTTTTGGTGCTTTGAGACAGAGTCTCATGTTGTTCAGGCTAGCTTTGAACTGCCAAAATGCTGGCATTACCAATGTGTGCCTCACCCCTGACTCAATGACTTTGGTTTTTTGGAATAATTTTAGGGCTATACAAAGTGTTATAAACAAAACAGAGCTGACTTCCTATGTGCCCTTCCCCCAGCGTCCTCCATTATCAGCATCTCTCTACTATAGAATAATTACCAAAACTAAAAAGTTAACCACAAGATAATCCTGTCAACAAACTCCAGTCCTCATGTCAATCAAACAGATCCCCCATTAACATCACCTTGTTCTGTACCAGGGTGCAAGTCAGTACTGCACATGGCATTTAGAGACCTCAGCTTCTTAGTTCCTCCAGCCTGTGACAGTCTCTGGGTTTTTCCTTGTGTCTTGTGACCTTGACACTTTCAGAGGGTGCTGATGAGTGTCTTTCCTGTTGGGTTTGTTGCTTCCTCGTGATTTAGGGAAGATTCTACATTCTGAGCAGGAATGCTGCAGAGGGAATGTGCTCTTTTCAATGTGTCGGGGAGACAAGGCTGTCTCTGCTACAGATACTGTTTTTTTCGGTCATTGGTAAGTATCTTGCAGGAAGTTGTTTGAAAAACTGCTGCCCATCAAATTTGGCACCCACATGTGGGTCTTGGTGCAGTAATTATTGCTGTAATTTTTATTTTCCCTTTTAAATTTTTGAGAGAGTGTCTCATGTGGCCCAGTCTGCTTAGAATTCCCAGTAGCCAAGGATGACCTTGAGCTTCTGTTCCTTCTGCCTCTGTCTCCCAAGTGCTAGGATTACAGGCGTGGACCACCACGGCCAGTTTATAAGGAGCTGAGAATGTTAATTCAGGGCTTCACACTAGACAAGCACTCTGTTAATTGAGCTATTGCTGAGCTCCCTTTTCTGTTTCCCTTTCCTGTAGTGCTGGACTTGTGGATCCTATCTTATGGGGAGGTATTAAAATACTGCTCCTTTAGGAGTCTTTTTTTCTTAGTAAAGTAGCAATAAATGAAAATGTTTTATAGACATTTTCCAGATTATCCAAAGGTAGAGGATTGTATCATGTGTTATGTGATCCTGGAGTAGTCGTCCTCCATTTTCAATAGTTTTATTTGGACAAGTTTGATTTTACATATTCTGCAAACCGTCTCATTTTGTTTTTCCTGTGAATGGGTGTTTTACATGCATATACGAATGTGTAGCACATGAATGCCTGGTGACCACAAAGGCCAGAAGACGGTCTTGGATCCCCTGGAACTGGAGTTACAGGTAGTTGTGAGCCTCCATAAGAATGCTGGGAACCAAAGCCAGGTTCTTGACAAGAATAGCCAGTGCTCTTAGTGGCTGAGCCATCTCTCCACCCCTTTTTGTCTAGTTTTAAAATCAGAGCTTAGATATTTTATTTTACACTTAAGTTCTTAATACAGCATGGTGGGATTGTTGTTGCTGTTTTTAATTGAAAATTTAGGGAATGTCCTGTTTCACGGGAGAACTGACACGTGCTGGTTTGGGGAAGTGAATTTGTTCAAGCATAAAGACAGCAACAGTGACCAATGCAGCCCCATCAACATAGGCCAACTAATGTTTCAGTGTGGATTTCATTAGACTCAGTTATGTTTAGGCAAACAATGCATAAGGATTACACTGAGCTTCATCCATCCTTCCGCCTTCCTGGATGCACAAGGTGCCCTTCGTTCTTTGCTTCACTCAGTCCCTTCAGGCTCCCTCCCTGAGGGACAGCAACAGCAAGGTGTCCTGGAAGGGCAGCCTGGAGCAGAGGCCTGAGCTCTTAAAGCTTTGTGGCCTCTCAGTAAGCACCATATACCTGACACACCAACCGAGTCCTGACTCAGTTCCCAACAGCAGTGAGAGCCAATGGTACTGTGGGAAGAGTGCTAGCTGTGGCAGGCCGGCCTGTGCTCCCTCCAGTGGTTTTGTGCCTGGCTAATGACCATGTCACCTTCTTAGGTGTAGAGAGACCCTTACCTGACCATCCCTGGGAAAAGGAGGAACCAGTGGTTTGGGGGACAAGTGAGGCCATCAAGTGCCACCTCAGTGACATGCTGTAGCAGCTGACCAGGGTCAATGCCTCCAAGCCCTCAGAGCGAAGGCTGGTGCGGCAAGGTGAGTCCTGTAGGGAGCTTCCCATCTGGAGAAGGCAGGGTATCTCAGTCAGCAAGCAGAGCCCCCCATTTCCTGGAGATCAAAATCCAGATGAGTTAGCCTGACACCCAAGGCCCTCCTGGTGTGCCTTCTGCCTGCTTCTGCCCCATCTCACTCTGTAGGTGACTGATAGGTCACCTCTGCACAGCTGCATCTTCTGTCTCCTTTCTGCCAGGGAATTAATCCCTTGGTTCTCAAGAGACTCAGGTCAGCTCCAGCCTCAGGGTTTTGTGCCCACTGTCACCACCCTGACTCCCACTGCCAGCACTTCCTAACCTGACTTAATTCTCCATAACATTTCTTCCCGACACGTTCATGTATCTGCAGTTGGGACTCGTGTGCACTGAGGTGGTTCCAGCATTGCAGGAATGGTTGGGTCTGCTCAGTTTCTTCAGCACTTTAATCTGAGGCACTAGGCTTTCCACCAGCCCTGATGTTAATGACTTTGATTACTCTTCATCCCTCTGGTCAGTATGTGGGTCCTTCTAGAAGCCTAGGGTTTTCTTTTCCTATCCACACCTACCACAGTTCCTGAGACACAGTAAAGGGGCCCACTTAACGAATTGGGACTTAACGTCCTGGGCTGCAATTTGGGTGTCTGGGTTTGTGCTGTCACAGCCCTCCACAGGCTTCGTGGGGTGCCCCCCCCCAGCTCTGGGCAGGATTATCTGAGAAGACAGAAGAAGGGACTGGCCTAACAAGTCCTCTGTTTCTATCCCAGAGGAGGCTGAGGATCCTGCATGTATCCCCATCTTCTGGGTCAGCCAGTGGGTAGATCAATCAATGAAGTATGGACTTGGTAGGTGTCTCCAGAATGTGCGATGGGCAGGGGATGGTGCTGCCATAGTAGCCTTTGAGTGAACAAGTGAGTGATGTCCGTAATTGTGTGGCTGTGTTACCAAGAATTGTTAAGGCCTAATACATTCAAGCACTCTACTACTGAGCTATTTCCAGCCTTTGTCCACCTCCTCCTGCCTTTCTAAGACAGCCCTCCCCCCCCCCCCCCCCGCCATTAGGGTATCAGCTCTGTGACAACAGCACAGGGGCACTCTTTAATGACTCAACATGCCTTGTCCTCTACAATGATGGTGACAGCCTCCAGTACATAGACCATGATGGAATGGAGTCTTACCCCACCATGAGCTCCCACCCTGACTCCTTGATGAAGAAGGTGGGAACTGGCTGCTGTAAGAGGGTGTGGCAGGGTATGAGGTCTGCCTCAGGGTCAGGCTCTCATTCTGCAATCCCTGCCTCAACTTTCCAACCAGATCACTCTCCTCCAGCATTTCCGAAGTTACGTGAATGAACACCTGCAGAAGGCAGGGGCCACCATGACGGCAGGGGCCAACACCACAGCCCGGGAAGGTGATGAGCTGGCCTGGCTGCCCTACCTGAAAAAATGGCTCCACACAAGCTGCGCCATCGTCCTGCACCTCAGCAATGGCACTATACAGATTAATTTCTTCCAGGTGTGCAGGGGCCTGTACTTGAGGTGGCTGGGTGGGGTGGAAGTGCTGTCCCTTTCACCAGGTGGGGGGCCTTCCTCCCCTTTGCCTCAAACTCAGGCCCCAGCTGAGCTTTTCACTCACTCCCTTCTTCCCTCCAAGGACCACACCAAATTTATCCTGTGCCCCATGATGGCAGCTGGGACCTCCATCAACAAGAACCGGGACTTCCACACATACAGCCTGAGCCTTCTGGAGGAATATGGCTGCTGCGAGGAACTGGGCAGACAGCTATGCTATGCCCACACCATGGTAGACAGGATGCTGAGCTCAAAGTCTCCCAGCAGCAGACTGGAGGACAACACCTAGGCCTCTGTCCTTTGGGCTGGTGTCCTTTCACTCTGCAAGCTCTGCCTGGGACTGCGTTGCTCGGGTTCCGGGACTGCTGTTCAGTGCCCGTGGCCTTGGGGCTGGGTGGGGAAGGGGTTGCTGTGTGAGTTATTTCTGTATATGTTTGGATCTGAGTTTATAACCTCTTCCCCTGCCTTCAGTCTAATGTGTAACTTGTATAGATATATTTCTATTGGATTTGACTGTTCTTTCCTTGGCTTTATATTTATTCAATATATGTGCATATCTTTTCTTATCCTGTGTTTTTGTGAGTACCCAGAACCCAGAGTATTCCTCTGTTCCAACAGCCTCAGGCTGCTAAACTGCTGTTCAATATTTTGATGCTCCCTAGACAAGGTTGAGCCATAGCCTTAACTCCTTGGTCCACCTTTGGGGCACCTGGTTGTCTCAGATCTTTGACATCTGGCAGGACCTCCCAGCATCCAAAGTTGGTGACTAGTAGGGCAGGAAGAAGCTCTCAGAAGCACAGGTTCTCAGGGCATGGTGAGTGTGTAGCAGCAGCCTTGGGAAGCGGTGTGTGAAGTAAGGGATGTAGCCAGCAGGGACTTGGCCCAGAGCCTGGTGTACTTCAGTTGGGAGCTTCCTGTAGTGGTGCTTCTGGCGATGGACAGGACAAGAACACTGACTCAGTTATGGCAGGCCATCCCTGATCTATGTCCCACCCAGGCTCTAGAACACAATTTATTCTTCATGACATGGAGCAGGTCTTACACTGATAATCCTTTTAGGACTGGAACATCTTCAGAGATGTGAATGGAGAAATGGGCTGTAGGGATAACCCTCTGTGTCCCTTCTCTCAGGAAGAGGCCCCTCCAAGCCTGCTCATCTATTCCCAGGGGATAAACCACTCCCTCTTCCCCAAGGCAGTCTCCATCAGGGCTGATCTGCAGCTGAGAGGACATTAGACAATGTCTGGAGGCATTTTGGCTGGCTTGCCTTGGGAAGAAAGTACCTCTATCAACCTGTGAGGCCAGGGATGCTGCTAAGCATGCCACAGTATAACATGGCATAGGATACAGGGCACCACCCACCCTTTCCCTGACAGTTTTCTCTTCTGAATCAGTACTGCCAAGGTTGAGAAACCATGACTTAGAAAAGGATTTTGTTGACATGGGGTCTTACTCCCTAGTTTAGGCCGGCCTTGAATTCTCTCCTTCCCACTTCCTGAGGGCCAGGGTTACAAGCATCATGCCGGGTTTAGAAAAGGACTCATTAACCTTCACTATGCTTCACATGATTGTAACTGAATAGGTAGCCTGTAATTGTGGCACTCAAGAAGGTGAGGCAGGAGGATCCTGTGTTCAAGCTACACAGAAAAAAAAGGTGCTGGTTCTCATCTGTTCTGACCTAATGAGCTAGGTAGGATACAGTGTCAGTGTTTACCTAAAGTTAAGAATGTGGGGAAGTGAACTAACATCACAGCAGTACAAAGGACAAAGCAGCACCTTCTGATCCTCCTGCCTCTGCTTCTCATGTTCTGAAGTACAGACATGCACCACCATGTGAGGTTCTGTGCAGTGCTGGGAATAAACCCAGGGCATCATTTACACTAGGCAAGAACACTACCAAGAGGATTACTTTCCCAGTCGGGCTGTGGCACACCCATTTAATACCAGTGCTTAGGAAGCAGAGGCAGGGGTATCTCTGGATTTGAGGCCAGCCTGGTCTATAGAGTGAATTCCATGGCAACCAAGACTAGAGAGAAGCCCTTTTTCAAAAAACCAAATGTCTCAGAAAATGATTACGAAATACAAAGAAAACTTCAGAACTAAGCTTCTACACTGAAGTCACTCAATTCCAACAAGTTTATGTATAATTTCACTAGATTTTTATAAAACTTGAGAGAAAATTGTCAGATATTCATGCATACAAGCACTTGCAGATTGGAAATACTCAGTTTGCGACCCATAGGCTTCACATCCCTGAAAGACACCCAGTCATCAAACACTCTAAAATTGCTCTGTAGGCTGGGCTAACAATCTGAATACAGGTTCTCACATGTTTTGGAGGGAGGCTATTGCCAAGTGGTAGTGACACATGCCTTTAATCCGACATTCAGAAAATGGAGATGGTTACACTGGCATTTGTGTTAAGGGTACAGTCATGGAAGCTATGTGCTTAGCTTTAGAAAATTGCCCCAGGATTCCCTAGCAGATTGAGAATGCAGCCAACAGGGTGTTGGCAGCCTCCAGCCTCAGGTTTCCTGGCTATAGGAAAGTCACAAGGTTGGAGGCTGACTTAGCCATCTCATCCAGGAAACAGGAACCCCTCTTATCTGCCCTTGATAGGATACTGTTGCTGTGCTAGACACCAGGGTGGGATGGCAGCTGACATTGCTGCCATCAGCTGGCAGGTGCCAAGGATTCTGCATGTCTTGTGGCAGACACAGGTGTCCATACCCAGTCTATGCTAACATCAGGAGCCTAAGCAGAGTGGGCAGAATGCAAGAGGTGACACCCTGACCCTTGTTCCCTCATGCATCCCTGTCCTCAGGAGCATTCTCAGACCCACCTGGGCATCCAGGATGGCATTCTGCTCCTGGTCTTTCTGCTGGAGCAGCAGCTGGTGCTGCATCTCTGGCACCCGTCCTGTAGCCTCTCCTCACAGCACATGACTGCCAATTCCTTCTCATCCTTCTCCAGCAGAATCATGTTCTCTTCCACCTGTGGGTGCAAGACCAACTCAGGTCGGGTGGGGAGATGACAGAAGACACACTGGTGCTCATGAGGTCCAGCTAAGCTACCCACACAGACAGCAGGGTCAGCAGCATCTGCTACTCCATCATGTCCATGGTCTGCTGCAGATCTTGCAGTGTCCAGCGGTTCAGTTCTCAGTAAACCACGTTCACCTGGTTCTTCTGGGTATGGCAGAACCCCCAACCTCTGTGTACTTCATAGGTTCAAATGGAAATAGTGTCAGAGGGGCTGGGGGTGGAGCCAGGACTATACTTGCCTGGAAATTGTATGGGTGTCCCCTACCCCACTCAGTATATGAACACTCACCTGAGCAGCTCTCATGGGCAGCACAGTCCTGGCCTCTGTCCTAGAGGAGGACTGAATGCCTCTGACCTGAAGCCTTAGGTGCTGGGAGTCAGAACTACCCACCACCCAATACCTCTGTACTTACCTGTCTCTTCTTGTGAAGGACTTGGAGTTGGCTTTCTTTGACATTGTCCTGTCTAGCTGGGGAGCCTCCCTGAACATGCTTTTGTCTAAAATAGACCATTTTATTTATTTAAAAAAGAGTCTTTCACTTGGTTTTTGGAGATGTAGTCCAGGTTGGCCTAAGACTTAATAATCCTCCTCCTGCCCCAGCTTGGGGGTTCAGGCTTGTGCCACCATAAGTGACCAAGAACATAACAGGTGCCTCTTGACTCATGACTCAGACTGTCACAAGAGGAAGACGTCACCCTCAACCGCAGCACCCAGGCCCTCATGCCCTTTATGACAGAGGCACTGTCTAGGACCTGTACCTGCTGCTGTCACTCTGCCTGGGACCTGTGCTTGCTACCTCCATCCTGCCTGGGACCTGCACCTGCTGATGCCACCTCATCTGAGACTCACACCTGCTGCTTTCATCCCACCTGGGACCCACACCTGTTACCACCACCCAGTCTGTGACTGCACAGTGAGATCTTGTCTCAAAAACAAACAACAACAAACCCTGTCAACTCCCCAAGCACAGGCATTCTAGACAGACTAAAGTGACCATGGGTGCCATTAGGCTAAGTGTTTCTTCTTTGTGGTGCTGAAGATGGAGCCCTGCTGAGCAAGTCTTGGGATGATCATAACCCACAAACCACAATAAGTAATTCTTTTTTTTTTTTTTTTTTGGTTTTTCGAGACAGGGTTTCTCTGTGTAGCTTTGCGCCTTTCCTGGGACTCACTTGGTAGTCCAGGCTGGCCTCGAACTCACAGAGATCCACCTGGCTCTGCCTCCCGAGTGCTGGGATTAAAGGCGTGAGCCACCACCGCCCGGCTACAATAAGTAATTCTTAGAGATAAACATAAATCTGTTCAAAGTGGTGACCTATAAGAGAGGTAGGGAGGGGCTCTATTTTCCTGCTTTAACAACCGTGCTATGCAGGGAAACAGTTAAGAAACTTCACAGCACCACAGGAGCTACTGACTTCTGGAGCTATGGAGTTAGTAGGTCCTGTGCTCAAGACCCAACCCAGCCCTCAGGAATTCAGAGCTGTCCCTCAGATGCAAGGCAACTTCTGGGCCAGTCTGGGCTACATGAGACCCTGTATCAAACAACAACAACAAACCCAAAAACAAACAAAAAACCCCAAACAACAAAGACAAAACAAATAAACAAACAACCCCCCCCCCAAAAAAAAAGAAAAAAGAAAAAACACTGGAATGGGTTGGCTGGCTCAGCCCATAAAGGCTCTTCCTTGCATAGTAAGCCTGATGATGGACTCAATCTGGGGAATGCACAGGAAGCTAGAAGGAGAGAAGAACTCCACAGAGCTGTCCTCTGATGCCACATGTGCCAAGGTGCCAGGCACAACTACCTATGATGACAAAATGAAATAAAATAAAAGTAGTTCCTCAGCTTTGATACTGCTGACCTCTGGGCTAGTCAGGGCCTATCTAGGGTTACTGTGTGCATCAAGGGCTCAACCAGCAGCTGTAGTTCCATCCACCAATGACAAAAATCCAAATAAAATGTCTGCATACATCCCTAACCAGTCATCATCACTGTTAGATGAGCACTCTGTTTAATCCAGGCAGGTCCTGGACCCTGACTGGCCCAGCTTTAATCACAGCCTTCACTCAGTCACATGAGAAAACCCTAGCCAGACTCGTGAGCTGCTCTCATCCCCACCTGGAGAATGTTTTGTTGCTTTTTTTTTTTTTTTCTGAAGTAGGGTCTCATGTAGCCCAGACTGGCTTCAATCTCCCCAGTGTGGCCAAGGTGACTTTGAACTCCTGATCTTCCTATCTCCAGCTCCTAAGTGCCCAGATGTCAGGCACCCAGTGGGGTCTAATTCTGCAGAGCCCCTAAACCAACAGCAAACAGTAGCTCCTGGCGAATCCCCACATGGTCCCTGGATCTGCAAGCAGTTCCTTGGACATATGGCTGTGCCCTCAGACACACTGCCCCATGCTCCCATCACAAACTCTTGAATCATATCCTTTCTGACAGAGACCCCTTGGTGGTCAGTTTTCATTGCCAACCTGACACAATCTAGGATCACCTGGGAAGTGAGGGGTTGTCTGGATCAGGCTGGACTGCGGGCATGTCTGTGAGAGGTTGTCTTGATTGCTCTGGGGGAGGCCTGGCAGCTCCTTCCCTGATGCCAGAATGCCAACCCCCAAGCCCCAGCCAGGCCCTGCTTTTGGTCCTTGGCAATGCATTGGTCCTTCCTTCAGGTGGCTTCCCAGCAGCCGGTACAGAACCCTGTTATGGAACAGTCAGAGGTCAGGCCACTTGACCTTTGATGTACTTGCTTAGAGGTCAGAGAGAGATGCAGGAGTCTTGAAACTGTGTATACAGGACAAGCAGGATTTGTTTAACAGGGACATTCATCAGACATGGGAAATTAATGGCACATCTTCTGGACTGCCTTCAACACCCAGCCATCTCGATGGGCCTGTGCTCCTGCGTGCTGTGGAGGTGCTGGCAACTGACTTCCTATGGCATTCTCAAGATGTGCTTGTTTTCTATACCTGTTGCTTTAGACTTAAGAAGACACCAAATTTCTACACTGGCGTAAGTCTTCAAAGCTTACAAACAGCAACAGTGGGTGCCAGGCTGCCAGTGACCCCAGGTAAAGCAAGAAGGAGCACGGTGGGGCAATGTGTGGTCCATGCCCTTCTCATTCACCACTGGAGCCAGGGACCCTCCCTAGGAAATAAAGGGACAGCAGGGTGTATCGATGTAACGGTCTTATTAAATAAGAATCACAGAGCCAAATGCAGAGTTAAAAGCCCAAGAGGTCAGAGCAGTAGCTAAGAGCTGAGACTAAAACAGTCTTCTTACCCCTTGCTGCCACTGCATCCTTCTCCTGAGAAAGAGACCTACTTCCTGTCTGTCTGTCTACTTCTGTTCTGCCTTCTCATTGGTTGTAAACCCAACCACATGACCTTCTCGTCACTACCTGTCTGTACAGACCTCCAGGTCTTCTATGGTTGGTATTGAAATTAAAGGTGTGTGTCTCCATGCTGGTAGTGTCCTTGAACACTCAGAGATCTGCCTGTCATGTGATCGGGGATTAAGGGCGTGTGCTACCACTGCCAGACTTCTGCCATGGCTTGCTATTTGCTCTGACCCCCAGGCAACTTTATTTATTAACATACAAATAAAATCACATTTCAGCACAAATAAAATATCACCATAAGGATGGAAGAGGAAAATGTAAACCTATTCCTTGCAGAAGCTACCCAAGCAACCATAGAACTCCCTGAGGTCTGGGAAAAGGTCTGTGCTAGGACTAAAGTCATGTCACCATGTTGGATCGTGTTTTTCTTTAAAAAAAAAAAAAAAAAAGAAGGAAAAAGATTTATGTGTACAAAGTGTTGCCTGCATGTGTATCTACACACCATCACACTAACATTAGTTAGATCAGGGTTACATCGAATGCAGAAGACAAAAATAATTAAATCTCAATTATAATAGAGTTAATGGGGGGACTGAAGAGATGGCTTAGTGGCTAAAAGCACTGGCTGCTCTTGCAGAAGACCCAGGTTCAGTTCCTGATGGCTCATAACTGCCTCTAACTCCAGTTCCGGGGGCATTGCTCTGGACTTCATAGGCACCAAGCATGCACATGGCGCACAGACACACATAAGGTAAAACACTAGTAAATAAATAAATAAAAGTAAATAAAAATATGGGGCTAACAGATCTATAATTTAGGGATTTCTGTCTCAGTGGCTTTGGTTATCACTTCTCTCTCCTGAAGACCTGCTTTCCTGACAATTCAGCCCTACTGGCTTCTACGATAACACCTACCTGCATAGGGCATGAACTAGTAAACAGTAGGCCAAGGTTTCCAAAGCAATCTGCACCTCACTATTACACCTTCAGTATGGTCGTCCCTAAGTGTACAGAGTTGGAAGGGTACAGGTCCAAAGCCATAGTCAAATCTATTACTGTCCTCAGTATACAACATGAGGGATTCTGTTTTGTTTTTCTGAGACAGTGTTTCTCTGTGTAACAGCCTGGTTGTCCTGGAACTCTATCTGTAATCCAGGCTGGCCTCAAACTCAGAGATCTGCCTGCCTCTGCCTCCTGAGTGCTTGGGGCTGTAACTCCGTGGTGTCTGCCCAGTGCTGAGGTCCTGGGTTCCATTCCCAGTGCTGAAAAGAAAACAAAAACAAATCCCCAAAACTCTAGTGCTGTGTACACAGGAGTATGCCACCATGCTAGTCTTGTATCTTCTAAGAGTGGCAGACATTGCATTTAGGGCTTGTTCTAATTTCCTACGATATGTGCTCTACTCTCAGTTTCTCTCAAAACCCTCATCCCAAGAAACCAAGGCTCTCAGTGGGTGCGGATGCCAGCAAGCAGCCCAGACAACTTCCTGCCTGGCTAATGGTGCCCTCTATGTGGGCTCACATTGAGAGTTCTGGCTAGAAGTTTCAGACTCCTGCTTTGCTCCTAGCCTTGTGGCACTTCAGCATTCTGGAATGTAGCCCTTCAGCAGTGTGTGGGCCTCTAGACACCCACAGTTCTCTTGGTTTTCCACGTTAGACTTTGGCTGGAGTCCAGTCAACCCATGATGCATTCCTGGGGCCACCTACACTGTTGTTGTTATTTTCTTTATTATTTTCAGTGCTGGGAATGGAAGCCAGGGCCTTCTGCAAGGTAGCCAAGTGCTATAGCACTAAGCCAGGCCTGCAGGCCCCTGCTGGGGGATTCTAGGCAAGGGCCCCACTAGTGAACCATACTGGCACCCAGCCACTCACTGTGAGGTTTTAGGCAGGGACTCCACCCATAAGCCACATTACTTCCACTTGGGAGAGGGAGTTCTGTGGTTGATATATTTGTACCTTAATAAACTTATCTGAGGGCCAGAGAATAGAACAGCCAATAGATTAGACATAGAGGCCAGAAAATGGAGATACACACACCTTTAATCCTATCACTTGGGAGGCAGAGATCCATCTGGATCTCTGTGAGTTCAAGGCCACACTGGAAACAGCCAGGCATGGTGACACACCCCTTTAATTCCAGCACTTGAGATCTCAAGTCTTGCTTGGGAAAGACACACGCCTTTAACCCAGGAAGTGATGGCAGGAAACAGAAAGGTATATAAGGTGTGAGGACCAGGAACTAGTGCCTTTTCAGCTTTAAGACCTTTAGCAGCAGTTTAGCTGAGATCCATTCCGGCGAGGACTCACTAGCTTCAGTATGAAGATTCGTGGAAACAGGATCTGATCAGGAGTTGTAGAGGAAACAATTACTCTTTAATACAGTAGAAGCAGCGACGGGTCGGATAACCGTTTGTGAGGATGACGCGGCACAGTAAGAACTGTACCACAGGGGCTGTCTACACCTACCATGAGAAGAAGAAGGATGCATCGGCCTCAGGCTATGGGACCCGGAACATCCGACTGAGCTGGGACGCTGTGAAGGACTTTGACTGCTGCTGTCTCTCACTGCAGCCCTGCCATGATCCTGTGGTCACCCCAGATGGCTACCTGTACGAACGGGAGGCGATCCTGGAGTACATCCTACACCAGAAGAAAGAGATTGCCCGGCAGATGAAGGCCTATGAGAAGCAGCGAGCAGCCCGGAGGGAAGAGCAGAAACAGCTTCAGGGAGCTGCAGCCCAGGACCAAGTTCGAGGCTTCCTGGAAAAGGAGGCAGCCATCGTAAGCCGGCCCCTCAACCCCTTCATGCCCAAAGCTGCCACCTCACCCAACACAGATGGTGAGCAGCCAGGGGCCAGTGCGGTTGCCCCAGGAAAGGACAAGAACAAAGCGCTGCCCAGCTTTTGGATTCCCTCACTGACGCCTGAGGCAAAGGCCACCAAGCTGGAAAAACCATCTCGCACTGTGACCTGCCCCATGTCTGGGAAGCCTCTACGCATATCGGACCTGACGCCAGTGCGCTTCATGCAGCTGGACGACTCTGGAGACCGCGTGGGACTCATCACATGCAGTGAGCGCTACGTGTGTGCTGTGACCCGAGACAGCCTGAGCAATGCCACACCATGTGCAGTGCTGCGGCCCTCTGGGGCTGTAGTCACTCTGGAGTGTGTAGAGAAACTGATCCGGAAGGACATGGTGGACCCGGTGAACGGGGATCCGCTGACAGAACGTGATATCATCATGCTGCAGCGCGGCGGTACAGGTTTCGCAGGCTCAGGAGTGAAGCTACAGGCAGAGCTGTCCCGGCCAGTGATGCAAGCTTGAGCTGAGACCTAATAAACCTGCCTGTGAATGGAAAAAAAAAAAGAAATACAATTTAATGCCAGGTGGTGGGAAAGCATGCCCCTAATCTCAGCACTTGTGCGGACAGGCAGATCTCTGTGAGTTCAAGGCCAGCCTGGGCTACAGAGCGAGTTCCAGGAAAACTAGAGCTGTTGTTACACATAAGTTAAAGTTCATCAACACAGTAATGTCATTAAGAACCAGGAATGGAAGTAGTCGTAAGAAGATCCTGGCTTCTTCTGGGCATTTGAGTTGTTCTTCTCCTCAGGAAGGGCATCCTTCAAAACCTAAGGATTTCATAAGAATCTATTGGATAGGTCTTAGGACTCTCCAAGATTTTCACTGCCAAAGGGCAAATACTGGAATTATCTGGAAATATAAGCTCCAGAGAACAGCAAGGACCCCATTGGTAAATAATTATCAGGAATAGAAGTGGCCAAGATGAGAAGATTTTAATCTTTCATTTTATCTATCATCTATCTATCTATCTATCATCTATCTATCATCTATCTATCTATCTATCTATCTATCTATCTATCTATCTATCTATCTATCTATCTATCTATATCTATCTATCTATGTGTCTATCTCGTCCTCTTTCTTTTTCTTTTAAGTCTAGCTACCCAGGCTGATCTCAAACTTGAGTATTTCTTTTTTTCATGTGTGCTACTGTGCTTGGCAAAGAAGATTCCATACCCTGAAGCATGTCTGAAACCTGTTAAATAAATCTCGTCAAAAATGAGTACTGACATAATTCAATACACTCTATATATATATAATTATATTTACCACCACCACAACCACTACCACCACCACCACCACCCCGTGTACCCCATGCTTACCTTGCACTGGTTGATTGGGCATTTCACATCTAAAAACATCTGAAATACAAAATGCTATGAAATCTGAAACTGTTGATCCCAAGCATTTCATATAAGGGACATTCAGCCTGCATTTAGCATGTAATTAAGAATTAACAATGGCGGTCATTTGCTGTTAGAACTCTTAATGCTCTTCACAATCACAAAGAAGGAAGGTGGCCAACTCCAGTAGTTCTCATCTCACCATCTGAAATGAAAGCTGGGAGGTTGAGTGAATGTCTGAGAACAAGGCTAGCAAAGCCCTGGCTCTGGAGACCCTGTCTTGCCTCCAGGCTCTGAGTTCTGTGCCATCAATCACGCTGTGCTGCCTTCATAAGACCCAGTGACCTTGACCTCACCTTGAGTTCAAAGCATTTTTGTATACTTGCTCTAGTTAGCTCCTGGGCCTTAATGGATTCTTTGGAAAGATGCTGGATTTTTGTTTGGCCTTAGTTTCTGACTGCACCCTGCAAGTCATCTGATAAAAACATGTTTGTTTTAGAGACAAGTGTTAGTACTGCATTATAATCTCTGTAAGTAAAGTCTGGTGCTCTTTTTCATGTTTAGACATAGGCAGCTAATAACAGAGCACAACTGAGTTAAATAAATTTAGAAACATATTTGTTATTTTTAATCTTAATACAAAGTTAACACAGATTTTGGGTTTATAAAATATAGAAATCAACATAATTTTTATTGACATACAGCTCCAGTAAAACTTAAAATTCTGTGAGATAGGCATAACAATATTCTCCATCAATTTTAAATTAGATTTATTATTGCTACTATTATTTCTGTGCACTTGTGTGACATGCATGCACAGTACATGTATTGAGGTCAGAAACTAATGTAAGGGATTGGTAATCTGCCCCCCAATATGTGGGTCCGAGATCATCAGTCTTGGTGGCAAGTGCCTAATTTACCAGCTGAACCATCTTGTCAGCTCCACTACCAAGTCTGAAATTTAACAGTAAGGCAGAAAAACTTTACTTGGAATTTAAATAAAATTGGGGGGGTTCTTCTTCAAGAAACTGAGGACTAGCAATGCTCATTGGGAAGAGGCATTTCCAATCAGACCAGAGAATTTATGTTCAACCCTAAAATCCCACAAGGTAGCAGGATGGAACATATTGTACCCGAGTCCCCCAAAGACCTCCAAGAGACCAAATTCTGCAAAGTCTATTTATTGCTGCCAGTTAACTTGGGCATCTCCATCCATCTGATGCAGCAGAGCAGGAGAGACCCTGAGTAGCACTCAAGCAGGGTTTTTCTAATGGTTTGGGTAGAAGATCTAGGGGAATTCCAACTCTATATTATTACAAGCTCAAGACTGGTGCTTACGTCAGGTTAGAGATGCTTGGTTTGAACTGATTAGAGAGTTGCAACTGAAAGGAAATCGCCCTATCCTCTAGCAATCTATGTTATTGTATCCATTTTACCAGCAGATCCATTTCCTCTGATAGCTAGGCATCCCATTTTTATCTGCAGGAAACTCATTCCCTATGACAGCTATGGTATACAATCTATAACAAAGAAAACATCTCAGAGGACATATCTGGTGCTTTATTATTCCAGTTATGTTATAGCATATCCTTTAGGTTATGGCAGGAAATGCCTGGTGTGCAGCTCCTAATTGTCTAGGGGTGATGGGGCAGCAGATCATCTGGTGGGCTTTTTAAGAACAATTTATCCAAGGGCCTGTTGTCCCCTGTCTGACCCTTCTCTAACCCTGGCATCCTCTCAAAAAGACTTCCAAAGAGTTGTCCTCTTAACTCCACATGCATACCTCTCCCTATCCCACACCCCAAAGCACATAAATTAAATTAAATTAAGTAATTGGTGAAATGATAAATAAAAAAGAAAGCGAGGTGATACTGAGTACCTTTCAGCAGGTCCTGCCAAGGTATGCCACTAAGCAACACACACCACCAGCAACAGTTAGTGCAAAGAGGTTCATTGGGGAAAGGTGAGTGGAAGTGTGAAGGGCTGTGTTGGAGTGGAGACTTAGAGAAACAGAATGACAAGAGGAAGAAGAGATGCAAGAGAGAAAAGAAGAGGCAAGAGAGAGGAGAAGCAAAGAGATGTGAAAAAGGCAGAGGGATGGAAAGGGAGTGAGCTGTGTCTGGCGGGCATTTTTAAGGCTGCACATGTGGCAGAGCTGAGGGTGGACAGAACCTGATGACAAGTGATGATGTAACTGCTGTGGTGGCAGCAGCAGATGCAGGCTGCTGCGGCATGGCAGAAACTAACAATTGGGGTGTGTGTCAAACACTGCATCCTGCCTCTACCTCCCTAGTGCTAGGATTAAAGACAGGCATCACCACACCTCATGATATGGATTATTTTTGATGTCTAAATAGGAGTTGATGAAAACATGTTCATATCTTTGTTCCTCAATCACCTTCATTTTATTTTCCACATGGTCCATATCATGGTAAAGTAACCATAGGTATATACCATAGGACCTTCTGACTACAAAACAGAGGGAGATAATAAAAGTTCTATAAACATGGGGGGTTGTTTTCGTTCTCTTAAAATAAATTGCATAATGAGGGGCAAACAATGAATGAGAACAATGAAGTATATCTAAGGTTGACAAATTTCCCATCAAACTCATTTTTTTTTTCATATGGTTCAATTCCATCTCTTTTGCTACAACCATTAAAATAGCTCCACACTACCACTTTAAGAACTTTTGACAAGTATATACACATTTACTTTTTTTTTTTTTGTTTTTTTTGAGACAGGGTTTCTCTGTGTAGCTTTGCACCTTTCCTGGGACTCACTTGGTAGCCCAGCTGGCCTCGAACTCACAGAGATCCGCCTGGCTCTGCCTCCCACATTTACATTTTTTTTAATCATTAATCTGCCTCAACATTTTGTTTCATTACCCCTCTAGCCTATACTATTTGGGTAGGTTTTAGAATTTTTTTTAACTTAGGTAGCATATAAAATCAGCAAACTTGCTGGATTCACTGTGGGCACCGTATAAATAAACACTGATTGGCTGGTAGCCAGACAGGAAGTATAGGCAGGACTTACAGAGTGAAGAATTGAGGGAACAGGAAGGCAGAGGGAGATACTGCCTGGAGCCACCACCAGGACAAGCAAGATGTAAGGTACAGTAAGCCACGAGCCACATGGCAAAGTATAGATTAATAGAAATGGGCTAAAGTAAGAGCTAGATAAATGATAGGCCTGAGCTAATGGCCAAGCAGTTTAAATAATGTAAGTGTCTGTGTGTTTATTTTATAAGTGGGCTCCGGGACTGGTGAGACTTGGTGGGACCCGGAGAGAAAAGCTCTCCAGCTACAGTTGGCTTGGTGCAGCCTGCCCTGTGTGGATGCTGATGCACACGGAAGCTATTGCCCAGAAGGAAATATGTCTGGTTTTCACAAGCCAAAGATATGCTGAAGAACAGAGGAATGCTGTATCTGCAGAGCCAAGTCCTCTAGCTCTTGGTTCATGGACAGGAAACATTACAAAAAGGATTTTTAGAGCTATTTTTGGTTGCACAAGACATCTGCAGTGTGTGTGTGCTTCTTGTGAAAAGATGGAAGAAGTTGCCAGCAGATCCAGAAAAACAAAGCAAAAACAACAACAACAAAACTGGAATCATGTTGTAGACACAAGGGCAGGACCCAGTCTAAAGACATTTAAATTAAAAAAGTGAGAACTCTATCTGGAAACAGGATGAAAAGCAATCACATCAGTAAACTGCAGAAGGAATTTAAACACCACAATCCTGATGCTCATAGCACCTCAAGTGCCTTTCCGGCCCAGTCTCTCTGCTTCAGTAACCATCAGATCAAGGCTCTAAGAGGACTCCAGTTTTTCCTTTTCATATATTACCTACTGGAAAAGGCAGAAAATACGTTGTGGGATCATCTCTAAGGGCAGTTTTGGCCAAGTCCTCACTGACACCCATCTCTTCCAGCCTTGCTGCAGCACAAAGCAAGCAGCTGCCGAGAAGCCTGAGGAGGAGGGACTGGCACCTCGCCCCATCTCCCCTCAGGAGTAGTGACTGAGGTTCATGTAGAAGGGAACAAAGATTGATTTAAACTTTGAAAAGAACATAAAGCAACAAACTGACCCTCCTATTTTTAACTTGGATACCTATTATTCTGCCAAAAGACATTTTATATAACAGTTTTAATGTGTTACCCATTCCCCATCCAACAAACTCAGAAGCCAGTGTCTAGCTTACTGCAAGAAAAAAAAGTGTACATAAAATTTAAGATGCTGAGTATTTCATAGGAAAGCTGGATGCTGTTGTAAAGTACTCTTCAAGTGTTTTTTTTTTTTTGCTTGTTTAATAACCCCAAATCAATGAAATAAGGGGATTTCAGGGGCTAGAGGTGCGATTGTTCTATGATAAACCATATGTAGTTTAGTCTTTCTGTGGAAAGATTGTGGTTGAGGCATTTTTAAATGTGTGGCTACACTTATTTTCCTCATTATAATTTGTCATAATTCAGTAGCATGATCTGCCTCTAGAGACAGTTAAAAATTTTGGAATGCTTCAGCATTACCAAACTTCTAATGATTCAGGCCTGTATCACTGACTATTAAGCAGAGGAGACTGAGATTTCTCCAAATAGCTTGGAAGAGGAAGCAATTTCTGAACATACAGGTAGCATTGTGTCACCTCCCTTCATCTTAATATTTGAGAAGAAGACTTTATGTGAATCTTCTAAAACAGAACCGGAGCTCCTTCTGGGCAAGGCAAGCCTGTAGGATGGGCAAGGTCCTATATGGATAGTATCAAAACATCACCATACAGTAGAGAACACATGGTTAGAAACATTTATTAATATGTGTAAGTCCTGGGGATGCACTGGGCATAGCTGATGCTGCTTGAGGCACATTTCTTAGAGAACTTGCAGTGTGTAAATAATTGACATTGCTGTTAAATGACTATCTGGGACTCACTGAAATCTATATGATTCAGTTCTAGCTCTGGATTTCCTCAGTTGACCTTTGTGGAGGTTTTATCTATAGAGTAGCCCTTTGCCTTGTCTTGACCTTATTACGATTTGGGCTTTTGTTGCTTTTCTCCCACTATTTAAAGTAGACTTAAGAGAAGAGTTGTATATTGAGATTAAGTTGGCTAGTTGAGTTGGTTTCTTGGTGTTGGGCTTCTGAACATCCAGGTAGCTGAATTGAATGCCTCACATTAAGATCTCAGAGAGGGTTTCTCCACAGAACGCTCCTGAAGCTGTTCAATGGCTTCTTCTCAAAATTCAGGAAAAAACAACACTGCCATGTCAGACATCTCTTAGAGGGAAGGGTACATGCTGCCTTAGTATTCTGTCACTCATGATTATTTTGAAAACTGGAATTTTAAAGTCTGTTAGTGTTTCACAACAAGGAGAGCCACGGTTTATGACAACCTGTAGTTTTATAGTTTTACCTTGTGTGCTTCTTCCTTTTGTGAAAAACCTACCTAGTACAAGCCACCATATGCAGACTGCCTAATGATTGATCATCTTTATTTCTGCATTTATATATTTATTATTAGACCTCAACTCCGTCTTCTCCCACTCAACTCTGCCTGTAAGCATACTTTATCTAGGCATGCACTTTGTATTAATACACTAGAAATCTACAAATATGTCATACTTTTTATACTCTTGGATAGTTATTATCAAAACCATTACTCTAGAGTATTGAATAAATTTAGTTTTATTAGAAAAAATAAAATAAACAACCTTGGTATTTGATGCCAAAGTAGGATAGTGAATTCTGATGTAGCCTGAGAAAAATCTGGAGATAATATTTAAAAGTAAAAGTAGATGAAGCTTTTCATCTGCTAAGTAGCATTAAGTTAGTTGGTAATACTCACCTATTTTACTTTTATGTATACTTGTGTGTGAATGTTTTGCTTGCATGTATATCTGAGTACCAGAGGCATGCTTGGTACGGAGGTCAGAAGAAGTCATTGGGTCCTCTGGAATTAGAATTTCAGATGGATATGAGCCCCCTTATGTGTGCTGGGAACCAAACCCAAGTGCTCTTAACTACTGAACCATCTCCCCAAGCCCCAAACTCATACTTCTTAAATTTAGCAGATGGAATTGGTATTCTGAGTTACCTATCTGAGACAGCCTTATGGAATTTTATCAAATGTTTTGTGTCATAAACCAACGGGAAACACCATTTCAGAGCTTTGAATGAATCCTTCAGGCTTTGTTCACAGTATTCCTAATGGAAGCAGATGACAGTGCCAGAGCAGGTCATTACTCTACATCTCCCCAATGTAACAGTCATGCTAAAGGAGTGAGAGGTCAGAAGGCATCTCCAGTATTCACACTTGCAGTTCAGCAGCTCCCCTCTGCTGTGGGTAGTAGTAAACTTTGTTCATGCGTTTCAAGGGCACTTTCACTGTTTTGCTATCCCAGAACCACAATGGGCAATTGTGAAAGGGCATGGGGAAAGGACTAATGTAGTGCAGAAGGGAGATTCCTTTCTTTCCAGAAGCTCATCATTGTTACATTCTCTAAATCTGGCTGTTAACATAAAGGCTAGGTCATGAAGACTGGAGGTGACCATGCTATCCACATTCAAGGTGTCAACCCCCTATGTAGCCCTGGTTAGATGGGAATTCACTTTGTAGCCAAGGCTCCTGGAACTTGCAGAGATTCGTCTCTGCCTCTGAGTTCTGAAGTTACAGGAGTGCAACGCCATGCCTGAGTAAAGAAGAGTTGTAAAAGTGAAGAGTTGGAAATTGCTTTTTTATTCATAAAAAGTCTTCAGTGGGGACTTTTAAAAGGCAGTCAGTAAATGCAGTGTATATATTTAGCCAACTATTAAAACACTGACAAGAATAAAATAATTAACAAAAAGTAACAAAATTTCTAACTAAAGTAAACACCAAGCAAACAAAACCCCAGCAAAGAAAAGACCTCTCCAAAAATTTAAGCTACAAATCTTCTTCCACTCTAGACCCAACAAATCAATGGAGCACGTTTGGCTTTCCAAAGCACAAAGATGACTCAGACCTCCTCTATAAGTTCTTTCTCAGGACCAGTCATGCCAGTCCAGGCTGTGAAGCTGGATAATCCCTAGTCATTTTCTTTATGGAAGACCCGATGACTGACTCACATAGGTGTGAGGGAGTGCTGTAGTCTCTGCGGTACGTCATCTTCAGCAACACTTTCGCGTGACATGGAGTTGGCTTCAGCATTGCCCTGGGGAGGGAATCCTATTCTTCTCCATGTGGTATGTATAGATAACAGCATGACAGCCATGCAGGCTTTCTTGTCAGGTTTCTCACCACATGTGGAGGACTCAGACAGCTTACTAAAGACATGGAGAGTACACTGACAGAGTAACTCTGGCTCACCAACATACCCTCCCCATGCTGCTGTGCCCCGTTTGAGGACCACTTGTTAATAGATGGCTGGGTTCTGAGTAATCTTGGCAGGTCCTCTGTCGCTCAAGCTTCTTTCTGATGATTTATCTTCTCCTGGAATAATGCACCAACAGACACATGGATCCCCTGCTTGTAGGTTGGGATTTTTCTCACTGGTTAGTTCACAGCTACAAGATGTCTTTTGTTGAGGAGGTGTTGATGCTAGAGTGGAGTTCTCTTAAGTGGTGCTGTCAGAGAGAGAATGGCAATTATTCCCATAAGCATCCTAACTCTGCTATGGCCTAGACAAAACCAGGGCCTATTCACTCACGGGACACCAATGTGAAGGAAGAAAGACCATCCCACGGATGCCATGGTTGCAGGGGACGGAGTCAATTGTGGCTCCTATGCCTGGCACACTTAGTGTCCCTGCTGAAGCAGGTTTGTCTGCAGCAGGCTCTGACCCTGGGCTGTGGCCTGTTCTAGATCATGCTGGAGTGTTTTAGACCTAGGAGAGGAAGGCAGCTGGAACACAGGCCTGGTGGGGACCTGCCATGCCAGCATTTGAGTCCCCACCGGCTCCATTCAGCTGGACAATCAGCATTACCTTTCAGCTGAGCTTATTCCTTTCTTCCTCAAGAGAGAAGGGCCAGAGAGTAGCTGGCCCTGGATTTTTTCTCAGCCTTTAAAAATTGCTAGAGATTGAACTGAGAAATACACACCTAAACTAAAAACAAAAACAAACAAACAAAAAGAAACCATCACATTTCTCCAATAGTTCAGATGCATTATTTTGAAAAAAAAAAAAAAAAGCAGCATAGCAATGTCAGAGTCACAGTTCAGGAGAGATATGCATGGCCTTGAACAGATGCCAGGCAACTCAGCAACCTTGGAACCTAACTGTATGAGGCCCTCTAGTGGTGTCTACACAACACTGCAGTGTGCAGGCTCTGTTTACTCCTGCAGTACAGAAACTTCCTTGGCTTCAACCTGTCAAACTCTAAACCTGCTTATTTCCAGAGAAACTTTCTCACAGCAAACAGATGCACACTGCAGAAAGCCTGTAATCAGTAAGAAGGGGCTCCATGCAAATCTGCACCTTACCTCTAAAGGTGCCATCCTGAAGGAAAATGAAGAGGCAGGAGGGCACACTGTCTTCCATCTAACACTCTCCCTGTTAGGTTTGGGCTGCCATAGGAACATGTGTGGGGAGACATAAAGATCAATGAACTCAGGACATATGAGAGCTCAGAAACGAAGAAGGGGACACAATCTCTAGCAAGATTAAGGATAATACGTATTTTTCCCGGACAGACATTTCTGTTGACTGAACCAGCTCATACACTCAGATGTTCTTTCCCTGGCTGTGCCTGAAAGGCCATGCAGATGGGCAGAAATCCAAATAGGACAGAGATTCAGGTAGAGGGGAACTACTGAGTGCCACTCCCTCCTGGCCTGGGGTCCTACCTCATCTGGGAGACAGTGAAGTAATGCTGCAGCTTTTCTGCCAAGACCTTGTGCTTGGTGACCAGATCTCTCTGTTTCAGCAGGTATTGCAGTCTCTCCTCCAATCTTTCCTGCTTCTGTTTAGTAGAAGATTATGTTCTTAGTGCAGGGTTGAACACTCATATGCACACAGACACACACACTCCTAAACACACACACTCTTGAACACACACGTACAAGTGTGTACACATACAAGCATACTACATTGCATTCACATGTTTAGTTTCCCAGATAATGCTAATATAAGAAAAGATCACCCAGGACATTTAAGAAGAAACTGAACATTCCTTAGATGGAAGAACACAGTGGGCAGGACGGATGGACAGACCAGTCAATGAAGTACACAAACCTTGTAAACCCAGTGCACAAAAAAATGGACTTGTGGGGTGTTTGGCCTATAAGCCGTGCCTGTTCATCAAGTTCCCCAGTCCATGCACTAAAGGCTTGGATCCCCAGCACTGGACAACAGGATGGTGGTGAAGCAGCCAATAGCTTCACCCAGTGCTTCCCAGTGTCTCCAAGGTAAACAGCTTCCTCCAAAAGGAGCTCTCTAAACCACAGGCTGCCTCACTTCAGACACAAAGCAATGAGCCCAGGAAACTAGAAAATCCTCAACCAGGTGCCAATATAATCCTTTCCTCCCTGTAAGGTGATTGTGTCAGGGATTTGTTTGAATAAGAGAAGGTTGACTAAGTCACAAATGATCGCATGTATTATTTCTTACTGAACAAGATTCCATGGAAAGCCCGGACCACATTGTACGTTTACACTCACAGATGATGGGTATCGGAATAGTTGTGACTTCAGGGCTGCTCTGAAGATGACTGCTACAACCCTGGTGTCAGCTAGTTTCTCTGTGAACAATTGATTTCCTATTCCAGAATCACTGGGTTACTTGCGGACTGCAGTTCAACTTTCTGAAAAATTGTACATAGCTTCTCATGGGGCTACACCATTTTACAACACCAGCAATGTCTGAGACTCTTTATTTCTCCTAACCCTCCATAAGGCCCATTTTAACTCAGACTTAACAATTTTGGAATAAAATCAGTTATTGAATGCTGCAGACACAGCAGAGGGTGAGTGCTTTAGACTATAATGAGCGTAAGTGGGATGCACTGAGACAGCCCTATTTTCAAATCTCAGCATGGCTATGGAACTTCTGCTCAGCTGAGATAAAACCACAAGCACCCCTGCAAATTCAGAATCTCTCAGGGAATAAAATTCAGGCCAAGCTTCAAGGCCAAGGTCAACTCAGCAATGGTGAGGCCAAGGTGGAAAGAAAATGGTAGTAGGCCATGAGACTGAGAATAAAGCAGGGTGAGGGACGGCACCTGGCCATCCAGTGGGCAGTCACCATTCACTAAGAACAGAGAAGGGACACAAACCCTCATCCAGCCTTTCCTACCTCTCAGGCACCGTGATATGCCTCACCAGCTCTTTCCTCACCATCATCTACTGTAGAGAGCAAAAAGCCTTGTGCACACAGGTAAGTACTGGAGAAGCCAGGAAACTTAAACACACAGCTTACATCTTCAATGGAATGAGGAGCACAGCTGCTCTTCCTGGAATGCTAGGAATGATGTCATTTTATAACCTGGTGACCCTTTGCTGTCTATTGAGACACAGCTGGCACAGGATTTTCTCATTAAAGTTAGTCTCTATCAGTGTTAAAGATGTTCCATGAGCAGGTGAACGTACACATAGAGGTTCACACACATTCTAAAGTGCACAAATATATACACAAACTCAACATGAATATAAACAACACACACACACACACACACACACACACACACACCACCACCACCACCACCACCACCACTACCACCACCACCACCACCACCACCACCAACAACAACAACAACAACAACAACATAACAAAAATTAATCATGTGATATCTCTCTGTATCAATGGTCTCATTTCCCAAATAAAAAGAGAAACACTAACAGAATGGATTAAAAAAAAACAGGAATCATTTTTTTTTTGCTGCATACAAGAGACAAACTTCAACATCAAGTATAGACATTATGTCAGAGGAAAGGATTGGAAAAAGATATTTCAAGCATATGGACCTAAAAGGCAAGCTGGTGTAGCCATTTTAATATTTAACAAAAAGGACTTCAATTCAAAATTAATCAAAAGAGATGGGAAAGTATACACCACCAAGATGACATTTTAATTCTTAAAGGCTTGCCCTAAGCACAAGGGCACCCACTTTTGTAAAAGAAACACTACCGCAGCTTAAAGCACACACTGACACTCACACACTGATATTAGGGAACTTAAATACTCCAATCTCAACAATGTTCATGTAACCAGTGTGCAGGTCATATAGACAAAATTAATAGAGAAATGTTGGAGTAACTGAAGTTATAAACCAAATAAACCTAACAGGTATCTACAGAACATTCTACCCAAACACAAAAGAGTATACCTTCTGAACAGCACCTCATGGAACTTCTTCCAAAACTGACCACATATTCAAACATAAAGCAAGTCTCATCAGACACAAGAAAATTGAAATAACTCCCTGCATTCCAGCAGACCACCATGATTAAAGTTGGATATCAACAACAGAAAGAACAGAAAGCGTATAAGCTGAAGAACTCTATACTGAATGAAAAGTGGGAAAACAGAAATGAATAAGAAATTAAACACTTTCTAGAATTCAATGAAAATGAATACATAACATACCCAAACTTATAGGACACAATGAAAGTGGTGCTAAGAGGAAAGTTCATAGCACTAAGTGCCTACATTAAAAAATTAGAGAGATTTCTTACTAGCAACTTAATAGCACACCTCAAAGCTATAGAACAAAAAGAAGTACATCCAAGAAGAGTAGACTGCAAGAAATAATCAAACTCATAGCTGAAATCAGTAAAATAGACACAAAGAGAACAACACAAGAAAATCAATAAAACAAAGAAGTGGTTCTTTGAGAAAATCAACAAGATAGATAAATCCTTATCCAAACTAAATAAAGATGGACAGAGGATATCCAAATTGATAAAATCAGAAACAAAAATGGGAACATAACAAGAGACACTGAGGAAACCCAGAGAATCACAAGGACATACTTTAAATCCTGTACTTCATCAAATTGGAAAATCCAAAAGAAATGGATAATTTTCTCAATAGGTACCACTTACCAAAGTTAAAGCAAGATCAGATAAACAATTTAAATAGACCTATAGCACCTAGTGAAATAGAAGCAGTCATTAAAACTCTCCCATCCAGAAAAAGAAGAGTTAATGCCAATATCCTCAAATTAGTTCACAAAATAAACATAGAAGGAACATTACCCAATTCATTTTATGAGGCCACAGTTACCTTGAACGCCAAACCACAGAAAGACTCAACAGAGAATTACAGACCATTTTCCCTCACAGACATAGATGCAAAAGTACTCAATAAAAATACTTGCAAACCAAATCCAAGAACATATCAAAGAGATCATCTATCATGACCAAGTAGGCTTCAACCCAGAGATGTAAGAACAGTACAACATGAAAATTAGTCAATGTAATCCACCATATAAATAAACTGAAAGAAAAAAATGATCATTTTAATTAATGCCAAAAAAAAGCCTTTGACAAAATCCAATACCCTTTCATGATAAAAGTCCTGGAGATATGTTACATGAATCTGAAAAGGTCTTATAATAAATAAAAAGCCTGGAGCCAGAATGATCAGAGAGACAGAACAAGCCATAGCCAACCTCACCTCGCCAACTCCTGAGCTGATCCTGTTTCCTCAGATTGAAAGTCTCTGAGTCCTCACTCAAAAGAGTCTTAGCTGAACTGCTTAAATCTTCTAGTTCCTGGTCCTCATGCCTTATATACCTTTCTTCTTCCTGCCTTCACTTCCTGGGATTAAAGGCGAGTGTCCTTCCCAAGCAAAGACATGAGATCTCAAGCCTTGGGTTTAAAGGTATGTGCCACCACTGCCTAGCTGTTTCCAGTGTGGCCTTGAACTCACACAGATCCAGACAAATCTCTACCTCCTAAGTGATAGAATTAAAGGTAAGGAGTGTGTGCCACCACAGTCTGGCCTCTATGTCTAATCCAGTGGCTGTCTTGTTCTCTGATTTCCGGAAAGTTTTATTAGGGTATACCACAGGGATATTATAGACACAAGGGATATACCCGAATATAACAAAGATAATTTACAGCAAGCATATAACCTACTTCAAATTAAATGGAGAGAAATTCAAAGCAATTTTACTAAAATGAGGAACAAGGCAAGGCTGTCCACTTTATCCATATCTATTCAATAGAGAACTTGAAGATATAGCTAGAGCAATAAGACAACCGAAGGAGATCATGAGGATACAAATTGGAAAGGATGAATACAAATATCATTATTTACAGATGATATGATAGTATATATAAGTGCCCTAAAAAATCTACCAGGGAACTCCTACAGTTGAAAAACATTTTCAGCAAAGTGGCTGGATACAAAATTATCTTAAAAAATTCATTAGCACAAATGCATACAAATAATAAACATACTGAAAAAAAAATCAGTGGAACAACACTCTTTACAACAGCCAAAAATACTATAACATGTTTTGTGGTCACTCTAACCAAGTAAGTAAAAGACTCGTATGTTTAAAAACTCCAGGTCTTTGAAGAAAGAAAATGAAGATATCAAAAAGTGGAAAGCTCTCTGATGCTCGTGGATCAGAAAGATCAACATAGTAAAAATGGCCATTCTAGCAAAAGAAATTTCAGATTCAACACAATCCCCATCAAAATTCCAACAATTCTTTAAAGACCTTGAAAAGACAATTCTCAACTTCATGTGGAAAAACAAAATAACTAGGATACCTAAAACAATCCTCAACAGTAACAGAACTGCTGTAGGTATCACCATCCCTGATTTCAAGCTGCACTACAGAGCTATAGTAATAAAACCACATGGTGTTGGCATAAAACAGATACATTGATCAATGGAATCTAATCAAAGACCCAGACATAAATACACATACCTACAGACATCTGATTTTTGATAAAGAATCCAGAAAGAAAGAATGGAAAAAAAGAAAGCATCTTCAAAAAATGGTGCTGGTCAAACTGGATGTCTGCATGTTGAAGACTGCAAATAGATTGATATTCTCTGTATTGTACAAAACCCAAGTCCAAGTAGATGAAAGACCTCAGCATTAAACCAGATACACTGAGCCTGGTAGAAGAGAATATAGGGAATAGCCCTGAACACTGGCACAGGAGCTAAGATCAATTAAAAATAACCTCATGAAACTGAGAAACTTCTTATGGCAAAGGACACCATCAATAGGACAAAATGGCAGCCTATAGAATGGGAAAAGATTTTCATCAACTCCACATCTGACAGAGGGAAAATATCCAAAATATATAAAGAATTCAATAGACTAGACATCAGCAAACAAAAACATCCAATTAAAAAATGGGGTACAGATGTAAACAGAGAATTCTCAAAAGAAGAATCTGAAATAACTGAGAAACACTGGAACATTCTACAACCTTAGCCATCAGAGAAATGTGAATCAAAACTACTTTGAAATTCCATCTTACACCTGTGAGAATATCTAGGATTAATGACAGGAGTGACGGCTCATGCTGGTGTGGATTTGTCGCAAGGGGAACACTCCTCCATTTCTGGTGGGACTACAAACTTGTACAGCCTCTGTGGAATCAATATGGTATTTCCTCAGAAAATTGGGAATTGATCTACCTCAAGACCCAGGTAAACCATTCTTGGACATGTAACCAAAGGATGCTCTATCCTACCACAGGGACATTTGCTCAAATATGTTCATTGTGGCTTTATTCATAACCTCAAACAGGAAACAACCTAGATGTCCCTCAATGGACGAATGAATAAAGAACAAGTAGTTCATTTACACAAGGGAGTATAAAATGATATCCAACTGGTATTGCAAGCAAACGTATGGAACTAGAAAAAAACATCCTGTGAGAGATAACCTAGACCCTGAAAGACAAGTATAATTTGTATTCACTTGTAAGTATATTATTAGTTGTTAGGTAAAGGATAATCAAGCTACATTCCACAGATACAAAGTAGTTAGATGAAGCGAAGTCTCTAGAGGAAACACATGGGTCTCCCTGGGAAGGAAAAATAGAATATATTTTTCAGGGGGATTTGGGGTTAGTGGGAGCAGGATTAGAAGGGATCATGTATTAGGGGGAAGGGATAGAGGGAGAGAGTATGGGGAGAGACAGCTGGAGTTGGGGGCCTTTAGAGCATGTTGTGGAAAGCTAGTGCAGAGAAAACTTCCTGAAACCTATATGGGTGATCCTAGTGAGTATTCCTAGTAGTGGAGTGTACAGAGTCTGAACTGACCATCTTCTGTAGCCAGGCAAGGCTTCCAGTGGTGAGACTGGATTGCAGTCAGTTGAACTGTTGGTAAGGGAATTCTCTGGATCTCCCTAACAACCCAGATTGATGCTAGGACAAAGTGTTCGTCTCTGAAAACTGACAGTGGGGTACCATTGTTGTGGGCAATATCTACACAGTTCATTGAACATAGAGAGATCAAGATGTTGCCTTCATGGAGCTCTCACCCCTATCTTCTATTCTGTTTGGCCTGGAAAGGTACTCTGCAGGCTATAGAAAGAGAAACATGGACACCAACCAAGCTGCAAAAACCTCAACATATAGTCTGTCCTCCGGGCAAGATGTGCTGGGGCTATGTTGGCACACAACTTGAGAGAGTGGCCATACAATGTCTGGTTTAACTTGAGGCCCATGGAAGGAAAAGCAGTCCATGCCCTACACTGCCAGGATAGCCAGGAACTGGAGACCAAATAGCCCACAGACCTAGGGTAGAACCAAATGTAACTACAAAAAAAATCAATAAAATAATTGCTAATATTCTTGACAATATTCTGCTATCCTCATAGATTGGTGTCTTGCCAGTTGTCATCAAAGAAGTTTCTTCTAGCAGCAGATGGGTGCAGAGACCCACAGCCAGTCATTGTGTGGAAGTGGGAGTCTAAATTGAAACTCTCTATCAGGTCACATGGCCCAGTGAATCACCTAAGCAGAGCTCACATGAACTCACACAGACTGATGCAGCAAACATGGAGCATGCATGTATCTGCACCAGCTTCTCTGCGTACATGTTGGAGTTTTGATGGGACTCCTAAAAGTAGGAGTGGGTTTGTCTCTGACTCTTTTGCCTCCTCTCTGGACATCTTTCCTCCTATTGGATTGCTTTGTCCAGTCTATATGATGGCTTTTGTCTTGTCTTATTTTTGTTTGGTCTTATCTTGTTTTGTCATGTTTGGCTGTTGTCTCTTGGAGGCCTGTTCTTTTCTGAAAAGAAGCCAAGGGGGAGCAGATCTGAGGAAGAGGGGAGGTTTGTGGGCACTGGGAGGAGTGGAGGGAGGGGAAACTACTGTTGGGAACTATTGTATGAGAGAATGATCTATTTTCAGTAAAAAAGAGAATATTCACTCAATAAAAATAAAAATAAATTGTTTAATAGTTATAACACTCTAAAATAGTTATTAACTATGTAGTATCTACCCAAGGGAAAGCTTAAAATTTCCTTCCACTAAAATATTAACAAGGAGCCGAAATTCCTATGATTTGATGGCATATAATCATTTTCATATATAGCAGTGAGTTGCAGGCTGTGAATAATGGGCAGGAGGTAAGATTGCCATTCCTGTGGAGACTGAATTTCATGGACAAATCAACAGGAGGGTTTGGATGCTGCCTCCTGCAGGAAAATCCTCTATTAGAGGTCTCAGACACAAGAAGAGCTGGAGGGTTGGTTGCTCAGAGCAAAAAGCAGCTGGAATGTACGAGATGGATAAAAGGTAATAACTTCCTCAGTTCCTTCAGGACAGACATCTTATCTCTTTGTTCCAAGTATAGCTTACTTCCTGGCATTTATGTGACTCCCAAGAAATATTCTTGAAAAGCAACCATTATGTTATTTTTTTAAAGCTACCTGTCTACTAACGATGACACATCTAAATTATATTTTCACTGATGTTTTTGAGATCACTAATAATTTAGCACCTATGTCTTAAAAACACATATTTGTAATCCATTGACCTTTGACATTTGGTTTAACTATTAATTTTAATTGAAGTATTTAGACTAGGTTTGAGTTTGTGATGCACACCCCTCATCCTAGCTACTCAGAGGCTGAGACAGAAGAACTGAATATTAAAGGCTAGTCTGAACTCTACTGTGAGTTCAAAGTTAATCTGTGCAATTTGGTGTGACCATTAATCAAGATTTTAAAAGATGGGGTATATAGCTCATTGTTAGAATATGTAACAAGCATTTGCAAAGCCCGGGGTTCAATGTTATTTTAATAATTAAATAAAATCATGGGAGGCCTGCAACTTTTTGAAGGGAAATTAAGGAGGAGTGGACCTGGGGTAGGAGGGATCTGGGGGTGAAGGAGTGGGAGGAGGGGTGGAGGGGGAGCTGATGTTGAGATGTAACATATGAGAGAAGACAAAAAGGGTGACAATGAGAACCACTCCTTTGGCATTTTCACAGGGCACTGCTCCTCAAAGCTGTTTCCAACCTGTGATCTCATAAGAGGCTAACTCTCCAGAAAGACTTAGGAACGATCACAGAAACCAACAATTGGATGAGATGTTGGTGATCTGATGGATAAGTGGGTGGATGGTCCCATGAGTGTGTGTGTGTGTGTGTGTGTGTGTGTGTGTGTGTGTGTGTGTGTGTGTGTGTGTTTGCGTGTGAATGCACATCTGTATGATTAAAGATGGTGGGCAGCCTGCACACAATACCTCAGCCTACCTGCTTTTCCTTGGCCCAGAGGTCATAGATCTTCTCATGGGCCTCCCCACAGAGCCTCCTCATCTCCTCACAGGACTCTTGTAGTGAAATCTGCTCCCCCCTCAGCTTTCGGTTCTTCTCTCTCAAGATGCTCACTTTTTCCTTTAGATGAGTCCTCTCACTCAGGAGCTGGCTGTGAAGGATGCTGAACCACCACAAAGAACAAGGTGAGCCCCATCCAGCCTCCATATGCCACTCCCACATCATCCATGCAAGATCCCATGCCCAGACTAGAGTCCACTGTAGCCATGCCAGCATAACCTAGTAGCTGGCAAAGCCAGAGAAGAGCCAAATTTCAGAGAGACTCAGACTGTCTCTGAAAACCCTGAAACTGAAAGGGATCCATGTACTTCTGAGAGCACGGTTTGCCTCCCCCAACATGTGCTTAACTGTTCATGATATTGGGAAAACAACAGCAGGTAGAGGGTAAACATTCTTGATGGAGAACAGAAGATCCAATGGGAATAGATTCCACCTGTGGGTCCCATGGGAACCAGCTCTGTAAGCCCTGCCAAAGTCCCAGAGACACACAAATGCCTGGTACCCCATCATGGTGCTAATAGTTTTTCTATCTAGAGGCCTCTGAGGCTGGCAGGACAATGATGGGACACTTCACTCTTAGCAAAACTGGTCCAAGAGGCCCAAGTCAAGAGCACAAGGCAGACTGCTTGCTATGGGGCAGACAGGCGAGAACAAAAGGCCTCACTTTGGTTCAAAGACAAAAACATGGTAAAAAGCAGTCACTCCCAAGTAATGGGGTTGCAGTGAAGTCAGTTACTCACCTGCAGGAGACAGTTTCCTCGGTCAACTCCTTGCACTTGTTCAAGGCCTCACTTATCTCATTAGGGAATTTCTCCAGGTCCACCATCACTTTTTTATGTTCCATATTCAGCATCTCCAGCTCGAAATTGAGCCTGTGGTAGGGCATGGCCCAGGAACAAAGAACCCCATGAACACAGGACCCAATGACCATATAAATTCAGGTGGTGCCCTCAACTACCCCAGCACAGTTGATGTCATATTATAGAACCTATAAAGTAAGACAATGTGGTGCTTATTTAACTCGCTGTCCTGGCCTCAGACCAGCAGTCAGGTGGTGCTAGGGGAGTGAGCCAGGGCTGCATGGGTGCCATCACTGGGTCTGGAGGAAATGATTAGCTTTCCAAGAAGTCCTCAGGGGTCTGTGTCACAAGTCTGGGCCCAACAGAAATGTATGATAATGTTGTTTGTGTCTTCAGAATGGGGATTTTTGATCCCAGGTTCCTATTGCTATATGGATGCCCAGATCACATAATCAGTATTTTCAGGGAGTAGACCCAACTTAAGGATAAATTTATAAATCTCCAGTGGATTCCAATGGGCTGCCAACATGAGCACACAGGCCAAGAACACTGTTGCTCACAGTGAGTTATTGACATTGCCTGGAAACTTCCTGACACAGGAAGAACCACGTCCTGCCAGAGACCTCCAACTGCCAGGACTGGGTACACATGCACACACACACACACACACACACACACGCACACACACACACACACACACACACACACACGGTGCCAAATAAATGTAGGGAGGTAGCATTGTCTTAGAGAATAAGGATCAAGACCAGAGAGGAGCAGTGAAGAAGTTCAGCCTTCAAGCACACACTGAGATGGCACCTGGCCCCTCCTGCTGCTTCCAACAGCTACCAGCACCCAAGCTCCTGCTGGTCAGAACAAAGAGTCACCATAAACTCACAGCACATAGCATCTCCCATAAGCCAACACCTGTCAAAGACTCTTGAATGCATGTAAGAGCTCACACACTACTGCCCTTATCCCCAGACTGTGATTCAGGCCACAAGCTCTGCTTTTCATTTGGAGCAAGCAGGGCAGCCTGTATCCCCATCTCACTCCCAACTAGGCTTCTGTTCTGCCTCTCAGATGCACTCAGAAAAATTAGCCTGGGCATGAGGATACTCTGAAGGTACAGCCTCCAATGACCTGAGGATTGCTGGGGTTCACTCAGTAGGATCAAGATAGTCACCATAGAACTGGACATAATGACTACCTGTTGTTCAAATCATTGTTGGTGAAATTGGCCAGGATTATAGAGAGTTCATTCCTTTCATTGGTCATCATCTGTAGCTGACAAGTCAGTCTATCCACCTTGTTCATCTGCTGCTCTTGCTCAGTGAGGGAGGTTGGAGTCGATGCCTTTCTAGTAGTCCCTGTATAAAGATGAACATAAGTGAATTTGTACGGCTATATGGCACAGGGCCAGGAAAGATCATGTTGAGTCCCAAGAAGAGGCCTGAGAAAGAGGGAATGCATGGAACCCAGTGAAGACCCAAAGAGCAGGACAGCTGTCCTCAAGTTGGGGCTCATAAGCCATGTCTCTGTCCCCAGTCACTTTGCACCAGCCCCTACTGCAGCTCCACTGTCCCTGGAAGGCATATGTTACCCACCCATGCAGCTCTGGAAATATCAGCTCATATCTGACGTGAGACAGCAAAGTCCTGAAGTCCCTAGTGCTTAGCACCATCAATCCCTTTTCACCTGTGTCCAGGACTAAAAGTAACTGAATGTCTAAGACCTTGGTGCATGGATAGGGAGTTTTCCTCCTTGGTACTCACATCAGATACCCATGGAACCTAAAGGAATCCACTGACAATGAACTGTAGGAACACCCTACCCTGACACTCCTTGTCTGTGACTCCTGCTGGCCTTCTTTGCCACTCAAAATGAAATAAAGGAACTCCCAGAACAGCAGCTGCAGCCTTGACAACTCCTGGTTCTCTGCCAACTAACCATCAGGAATCCTTGACTCTGAGTCTGCCCTTTCAGGAATCCAGAGAAGCAGCATAGACCTATCTCTTTTTAAGACCCCAGCTACTGAACCCTATTTTTGGAAGGTCCACCTCAAGCCTCACTTCCTCCTTAGAAAGCCAAATCTCTCTGCCAACCACTGTGTTTAATCTTGCCAACATGTCTTCTGGTGAGCCCTATAAGCACTTAAGGTATGCCCCAAGGACAGATGGCATTACCACAACCATGGTGAATTCACAGATCTTGTCAAGTGCTCTCCAGGAGACAATAGAATGTTCAGAGGAGGAACTGTTAGAGTCACTGCCAACTGTCATCACTTATTTGATAACTATCTCTTCCTCAATTCACTAAAAGCCAAGCTTCCCTTTCCAGTAGCCTTCCTTGACACACAGGGGAAGGCCTTCAGTACCTTCAGCATCAAGAGATCTCTGATTCATAAGAAACTTTTCACTAGGTCAACCTGTGGAGGTGAAGACTCACTTTCCAAACACTCTCCAGGAATGGGCTCATCCCTTCCTTAAGATCTCTAATCAATAAGATGAGAAGTAAAGGATACTAAGAAATCAGATCAGGATGATGGAGGAGGAAGATAAGTTCCAGGAAGTGAATGAAGATATCAGGAAAGATGAACAGGGAGGGATGTTACACTGTGGGTGAGTGGGGGGAGATTATGAGTGTCCTGTCAGACCAAAAATAAGTTACATAGGTAATGATGAAAATTTCTCCAAAACTTCAGCAGAGTACAGTCCATCCATCATGATGTTAGCAAAGGTGTGATCACCTAGTGACAGGACAGACTGGAGATACCTAAGGACTGGGCATCCTCAGGTGAGCCCTCAGACACCAAGAACAAACACCTGCAGGAAGAGTGATGGCCCATTCCTGCACCCAAGTTAGAGAAAAGATGACTGGCTAGTGAGCGGGCAGGAACTCAGGAACCTTAGGGGTCACTGAAATGCAACAATGCTTGGTGGCTCCTGCCCTGCAAGTGGCTATGAGGTAAAATGAGAACCTCCAACTCTGGCCAAGGGACTTTACTCTGCCTGTTATTAGCATCACACGACCAAACAATGTCCACTGAGGGTGAAGTTCAGTGCTGTAACTGAAGCCTCATTCTCCCTCCTATGCTTCTTCCCACTTGGAGTGAAAGCAGAGGCCCTGAGCAGAGCAGCTGCAGGCTTGACCATTCCTGGATCTCTGCCAAACTAACCACCAGAAACCCTCAACTCCAGGTCTGCTTTTTAGGAACTCAGAGAAGCATAATAGGTCCATTACTTCCAAACAGCTCCAAGATCCTGAGTGCCATTGTGAAAAACCCAGCTGAAGCCTTTCCTCCTTCAGGAAGCTCCCCATCCCTTGTTCAGGACTCACTGCGCTTTCCCCAGAACCATTTATTTCTTGATGTGTGGCACTGAGAATGAAGGCCAGCTTCCTTCCTCCTCTCTCTAGTCTCGTTATGTTCTGCCTTCCGTCTCCCAAGGAGCCTGCTCAGTCTTGCCAGCATGGCTGCAAGTGAAACCTTTAGGCAATGAACAGATGCCCCAATGGCAGTTGGTGTTACCACAACACTGGTGACATCACATGGAATGCCAGGGCTCTCCAGGATACAGGAGAATGTCCAGGGAGGAGTTGGCTGATGTCCACAGTACAGCCTTTATCTCCCTGATAACTACTTCACTCCAAAATGATCTGAAACCAAGGTGCCATATCAGAAGTCCCTCTGGGGGGTCACACAGAAACTTCTTTGGCACACTCTCCTTCCAAAGTCAGAGATCTAGCTCTCTGCTTCATTAGGAACTATCTATGGGGAGTTGAAGGCTCACTTTCAAAACACTGTACAGGAATGGCTCTTCCCCTGCTTCAGATGCATACTCAAAATGATGAGAAATAAATGATGCTAAGAAATTGTGTCAGGATGATGGGGAGTAGGAGTGATGAGTCCTCTGAAGTAAACATCATGGGGGAAGATCTTCAGACTTTTAGAGATTCGGGAGTTCAAAACAAAGATAAGTCACATAGATAGTAATAAAAATTTCCAATGGGCGGTGGTGGCGAATGTCTTTAATCCCAGCACTTGGAAGGCAGAGGCAGGCAGATCTCTGTGAGTTCGAGGCCAGCCTGGGCTACCAAGTGAGTCCCAGGAAAGGCGCAAAGCTACACAGAGAAACCCTGTCTCAAAAAAAAAATTTTCCCCTTGAGAGTAAACAGAGCTCACTCAAGCTATGAGGCTGTGAGTGAAGATGTGATTAGCTGGCACAGTCATATCTGAATGGAATGGCAGAAGTTAGAAAGCCAGCTGTGTGACAAAGATCCAGCAAAACTGAGCCACATCATGGCTGCCATGCCACCTTTGGTTTTCATCTCCACCTGTTACATACTTGGGCACTTTTAATATTTGTACAATTTGAGGATATTGGGTTGATGGAAAATTCCTTATGAATCATTTATACCTTCTCCCAGGAATGCTGCTTCTGAGCTTACCCAGGAAAGTCCTGAACATGCTATTTCTGCCCTGCTTTTAGGGAGATATCCTTATCTACTTGAAGGTCTTCCTTACACCTTGTAGGCTGTGACATATAAAGAAGCCAGAGGTCTCTTCATGAGGCTATGAGACACTCTTGAAACATGTGTCCCTATACTTACACTGGAACAAGATATTCAAAACAAAGTAAATTCAAAAAGGTCAAGAGGAGTTGGCCACAGTTCATATTACAAGGCTCTTCCCACTGTACACTCAGACAATTATGTGGCATACAACTCTGCCCTACACAGAGACATACTGATGAGCAAAGTATGGAGTGGAAAGATGATAAAAGTATGAGGACCTCCCTCTCTTAGACGTTAGCTCATGTAGAGCCACTATAATGTCATTTGACCAAGGAACAACAGAATGCCAGGATTAGACTTATAGACAAATTCTATAAAGTTATAAATGTGAACATTGATTGTATTATGCCAGAATTTGAATAATAACTGCAGCAGCTTTAGCCTGAGGATTTTTCCTGGGCACTCTGACCACTGAGAGTTAATAATACATTGCTTGAGACATAGCAAAATGCCCAGAGTGGCTGAAGATTTGTTTTGGTCTAGTGTCCTTGAAGCACCCAAAGCAACCAGCCTGAGCACAGGCTGTCAAATGCCTCTAGGTTCTCAAAAAATTAGGCTATGGGGTTAATGAGTAAGAATGATAACTCTGTTTATTAATGATGTCAAAACCTGAGGGAAAATGATTTGAAATAATAACTCTATTCTGTCATAGTTTATTAATGATGACTAAAAGATGAGCAAAAGGAAGTGAAACATGCGTTTAAAACAAAAACTGATATGTTCTAGTTCCTGATAACTAAATTCTGTATAAATAAAGAAACACTCTGGCTGCTAGTCAGTCAGGCTGCAAGATTCTCTCGACCACCATGGCCTTGCTCACTTCCTTCCCCTCTGATGCCTTACATCCTCTGCTGGACCCATCCACCGCCGGGGATGAGTCCCAGCAATTAGCTCTTTACAGGTCTGGCTGTAGACACATGCGCCCAGTTAAGCCCTCAGATCTTTAGAACAAACAGTTCTAGGAAGTGTATGATGGTCCAAATCTTGAATCAATAGACAAAGGAAAGGTCAGTGGCAAGGCAGTGCTCAGTCTAGACTATGTAGAGGCACCTTGAGTGGGAAACACACATGCACATGCATATGCACTCACACACACACACACACACACACACACACACACACACACACACACACACCAGACATTCAATAATCATGGGATAGAACATGATGTACATCACTATTATGGTGTTTCAACCGGCAAACAAAAGTTAAATTCCTTGGTCTGGAGCCACCTGTTACACTCTACATGCTTGGGAATGGTTGGTACTGCTATCTTTGGGTCCAATACACATAGGAGATCATGAGAAGGACCGGCAAGGGGAGAGGCTCAGGGTTGTTGAATCAAAGAACTTTGTTATAGCCTAAACTCACTCTTCTACTTTTGACAGTCCCTGTAAAGAGGAGCCCCCTGTCAGCCTGGAATGCACATCTCTGGACTTTCTCCACCAAAGCATGGAACCAAGGGCTGTAAATGTGATTATTAACTTTATTTCTAAATAGGTCTTGTAGAGACCAAGTCGAGGACCTATTGAAATTTAAGAGCAATGCATGTGCCAAAACTGGTATGAAAATTTTTATGAACACGCAGAGCAGTGCTGGGGTAAAGAAGCAGAGGAGAGAAGTGAGATAGAGAGAAAATGTGAGAGATATGACTTTGTAAATCAATCTGAGATGTGAAAAGATCTAGAAAGCAAGGTATAATGGATTGCCTGCAAATTCCAGCAACTAAGAAGGAGGCCTGGTGCAGCAGAATCGTTAGAAGGTCTTATTTATAAAATCAAACCTGGGAGCCAGTATTGGGGTGAATGCTGGAAGGTCAGAGAGACAGAACAAGCCACAGCTACCTCATCTTGCCAATTCCTCAGCTGATCCTGTTTCCTGAGTTCTCATCCAAATGGATCTCTGCTGAACTGCTGCTCAAAAGCCTAAAAGCTTAACCAGCCAAATGCTTCTAGTTCTCTAGGGTCTCATTGGTCAGCTAGCTTTTTTCCTTCATTTTACATCCTTCAGGTAACCAGGGGACAGCCTCCTCAAGCTCATTTAGAGTGGCACAGGATACAGCTTAGTTTCACAACCCTCAAGTCTGACCTCAGAAGCCAAGAGAAAATTGGCACAGTTCACATACACTCATGTGGATGGAGATGCCCAGGTCATCTGCCTGATACTCTAGAACCTTGCTGATGCTGATGCTGAAAGTGAGATGCAGGGACAGCACATAGTCACCATACTAAGCAAGCCATCTTCTCTAATATCATCCCAGGACACTCAAAGCTTGCAGGAATGACCCAGTTCTGTTTTTGTCCACTGCCTCTTAAAGCCCTTAATATTGTGAGGTACGTAAATATATTATTTCTGCTTAGACATTTGCCTAGAAAAGAAAATCGATGTACCCAAAACATAATGACTTCTGATCTCTCTGGCTCCAAGAGAGCGTTTTTCTAAGTGTGTACTCCTTAGTAAAATGCAACTTGTGTCTTCTATTGCTTAACATTTCCCTTCTTTGCATAGTACACATCATTGGGAGTTTGGCTAAATCATCAGAGAATGGGCTAATGCAGCCATCATCCCTTTGCTTTAACATTAGTGAGTGATGTGTCCTAACAACTACAGCCCTTTATGTTACCTTCACATTTATTTTCTAAAAAGATTTCAGAGAACTTACTTACAGATATCCTAACAGATGGGTCCTTAAGGGATCTATGACTATTTACCATTAAGTCTGTGCAAATTCTTCATGCTTGATGCTTGCAGCCCTTGCCTTGGGCTGAACTTAGGACACACTTCCAGGAATAGAACTGTCTCAAAGAACTTAAAATATAAATATGAATATAAAACTAAATTAACATAATATTTAAAGTAAAAATATTAGCCTTGTATTAATGATGGAACATAGACATCAGCATCTTTCCACATAGGTAGGAACCAGAATAACTGGAAAGTGCATGTTCACCAAGTGTACATGTTAACTTATCAAGTAGTTACTGAATGCACTGCTCCCATTAGAAATGGTAACCTCTGCTGAATGTACAGAGCAACAAATAGTGACCTTGAAATATTCTGCAAATTGTAATTCAAAGTATGAATTACTAGGACCTACTACTCAGATGCATTAATACAAATTTCACTGTATGATTGCTCTTGTAGAGTACCCAGGTTGCAGTCCACTCACCAAAAGGTAGCTCACAGCCCTCTCTAACTCCAGTTCCAGAAGACATTTTGCCCTCTTCCAACCTCTTTGGGCAGTGCATTGATGTGTTGCAGAGACATACATTCAGGCAAAACACCCATACACATAAAATGAAAATGAAGTGAGATTTTTAGTGTTCTGGATATTAGATCCTTACTGAAACATTCACAAACTATTCTCATGTGTAGGTTTATGTGTTATTCAGTTTCTTTTTGTTATTCTTATTGTTGATGATGTTTGAGACAGGGTCTCTGTATGTAGTCCTGAAACTCATCATGTAGCCTGTGCTGGCCTACAGACATCCAAATGCCTCTGCATCTATTGTGTTGGGATTACAAGTGTACATCACTATGCCCCACCTTTTTTGGGGGTAACTTCTTTTTATTGTTTTTGTTTTGTTTTTTGAGACAGGATCTCACTCTACAGCCAAGACTATCCTAAATTTCACTCTGTAGACTAGGCTGACTTTGAACTCACAGAGGTCTACTTGTCTATGCTTTCTGAGTCCTGGAATGTAAGGCACGAACTATCATGTAGGGCATGATTTTTGATGTGTTTTTAATATATGGAGGAGAAAGAATATATTCATAGGAAAGAATTTCAGTACTATGGACTTAATGTAGTCAACCCTTCTATTTTCATATGAACTGTTATGTGGATTCCAGTTCCCAATTCAGACTCTCAGAGTGACATGGAAGTAATCCCTCATTTCCACAAGTATCCCAGAGATTCCTGTACATTAACCTAAGTTCATACTTGGTTTTCTATCTTGCCAGGTAGAATAGAAGTATATTTTATATTCTTCTGCTTTGATTGTGTTCAGCACTATCAGGCAGTCTGTTCAGTATACTCAAGAAGTAGTGATGTCCAGGAGGAGGTCATGTTTCTCACAGAGACACTTCTGTGTGGACTCTGTGAGCATGGTTGCTGCTGGGAACCTCAACTTCCTCTAATACTGAAATGGCAGAGCCTTAAACACTTAGGAAGTGAATTAAAAAACAAATCAGGAGCAAAAGCTTGGGCTGGAACTCTACACTGTCAGTATGCTGCTGAAATGAAAAGCCCCACATCCTTCCTTGTTCATTGACAGGACAGGAACTCAACAAAAATGTAAACTTGCCTTTGTGAGACATCAAGTAATTAACGAAAATCACAATGTACCACAGGTTACACCCAAACCTCCTCACCTCTCTAGGCATAGAAACTGCTCTATGATTAAAAGAAATATCCTGGCTGAACAAACTCTGAACTCTCCAGTCCCTCCTGTGTGGACTAAAGAAGTGGGAACTTGTTGAGTGTGGGTGGTAATTGAACCCCAAGCTTCCTACATGGTAGGAATCATTCTGCCAACTGAGCCACGTCCACAGCTATTGTCTTTTCCCCCTTTGCCTTTTCTTTTCTTTTTTTGATTTTTGATTTTTTTTTTTTTTTGAGACAGAGTTTCTCTGTGTAACAGCTATGGCTGTTCTGGAACTTGCTTTGTAGACCAAGCTAACCTCGAACTTACAGAAATCCACCTGCCTCTGCCTCCCACATGCTGGGATTAATGGCATGCACCACCACTGCCTGGCTGCCTTTTCTTTTTTCAACAGTTAATCTCAATGTGTATCCCACAGAGGCATGCAATCTATCTCGTTTTGGTCTCTTAAGTGCAGAATGGAGGGAACCACACTCAACCTGAGGGATTTTTCTCCTGGGGGCTGCACTGTTCAAGTTACCTCTGCCAGCCGTTCATCACAGCATCCTGACAGGTATATTGTCTATCTGCTGAGGCACTTCTGAGGCAGTTTTCGACAGCTAGGCATGTGGCTTCTCTGAGTGTACCCCCAACCCAATTCCAACATTGTAACCAGCCCTGCAGGATCTTCCCGGGTGTGTTTCCATGCTCCTGTATTTGAGGCAGGTGACCCTCCCTCCTTCCCAAATTCAAACGATGTTATTTCCCAGTAGTATTTTATTTCTCAATATGAAAAGGGGTATTTTAATGAAGGAATGAGACTTCCTGTGCAGTGTTTAGAAAACAAGCACTCAGTTCCCCACATATGAAATATTTCCAAGAGGCCTACTTTTTTCTTGGTGTACTGAATGTCCCAAGCTGATACCAGAAATAAAATGACTGAGGATAGCATTCTGGATATTAATCCCAATGGCAGTAATAGGGTTGAGAGAGGATCTCAGCTGCAGAAACCCTTGAATCCTTCAAGAACAGCAAAGGCAGAAGAAGGTGGCAGCCATCAGAAATGGAAAGAAATGAACAAAAAACAGAGGTAAGACTAAAGAAAAAGAAGTCTATGAGCAGCCAGAGAAGGGGACCTAAAAGCTCTGGGTATCATAAGAGTTCAAATGCATGATCATGTCTCCTAGAAAAAGAGTCTCACAGTCCAGGATGAAATCAGTAATGCTGGGAATGGGCACATGTGTGTGATAAATCCCATGAAGTTCCTGATCCATTGGGCTTCAGGAGAAATATAACACTAGAAGAAACCACTTGTCACTGTCCTTGCCTAGTCACTGTCCCTACCAGTGCTCCCTATCAGGTAAAACAGCAGAAGTTGCCAAAGAACAGCATTTGAAGAGTTTCTCCTTGTCTACCTATGGTTTTGGTCTGTTATAGAAAATGGGTCCTTGGCCATCTGAACCTTCATAGAACCATGATTTACTCAACTTTTTAGAATCCTGTACATTACCTTCCAATAAAGAGACACATCATTGTAGTACTCATCAGGTGGATGACCTCAGATAGGAAACTTCAAATTTAGACCTGTGAGGACATAGGAAAGACAAATTGCATACTGAAGAGGGAATGCTACTTCTTTACTAAGTAGTTAAATCACTGTGATGAAAACATCTCTTTTAGCCGATGCCATTGACTAACACATGCTTAGCATGTCTTGGCATTGACCAATGAGCGTGTGTATATAATCATCTCTTGTGCTGAGAAAATGGAGTAATGAGGGACAGGTAAGGGTTCCATCAACTCAAGATACTTCTTCCCTTGCTTCCATAGCTCTGGGTTTGCAGGTATGCCTACCGAGATTGATAGGATTGGTGTAAGCATTGGGAAACTGTCCTACCCAATAAGACAACACCACTTTTATTTCTCCAGAAACAGAAGACAAACCAAGTAGGAGGAAGGGATATGAAAATTTGCCACTTTTCTCACATTAGTTCCCTCCTCCCTCTCTATTTACAACAATTTTGAGCCTGGAGTGATTTTCCATTTAAGTTAAATTGTCAACATCTTTATGACACGAATACAAACACTAGCCTCACACCACAGTGCTATCTTCTTCACACAGGCACAGCTGATTCAAACCACTGGCACAAAGCCAATGGTTCTACCAAACTAATAGATGGACTTGAGAAAATTAAATGATAGGTCCTTTAAAACAAAGTAGAAATTCACACTTTTATGAGGGAAGGATTGAGAGTTTCATTGCCACAAAGTTAAGGGGCAGATTCTCTTTTGGCTATGGTTAAAAACTATTATCTCCTAGCAAAGGTGATTTTCCCATGATTTTAAACAGTATTTGTTTATTCAGTCATTATAAAAATAAACATTCATACGATTAATATATGGAAATCTACTGATGGGCACTTTAAAAACAATATATTTATTTAGAGAGAAGGGGAAGATGATAGATAGATAGATGATAGATAGATAGACAGACAGACAGACAGATGACAAACAATACATGCCATACTATTCTGTCATTCTGCTCATGTGAAGACAAAGAAACCAATTGGGAGGCAGAAACTCTCTTTTCACCTAAGTAGCCATCTCAGTGTCCCTTCCCTAGTACTTTTCATGATCAACTTGGGGATTTGCCTTAGAGGGGTTTTGATGGTTCTGAAATTTAGAGAACAATGGATATTAAAGTGCACTGTGAATGATTTGTGTAGACATTTATTTCAAATTATGGCTGCTCTTAATTAAAGCTAACCCTGGGAGTAAAATTCTTGATGGAAGGACTGTTATCTGTCTAGCTGGAAGAAATCTCGTCTGAAAAAAAAAACAACAACAAAACTTAAGTAACGGAGTCACACGACTTCCTATTTGTTCATGTTTCAGTTAGGTTCCAGGGTGCTTCATAGTCAAATATTTATTCACCAAAGAAAGAAAAATGAAATGCCACTTAAGATTACCTTTTCCTGAACATGATGTAAACATTTGTGGAAATGCTCAATAATAATCACAGGCATTATGAAATTCTTCCTAAGGATGGTAAAAAGAAGATAGTTAAAAGCATAAGTGAATGAACTGAGCCATACTGACCATCTGTGTCTGCAGAAAAAAAATCTTCTAGTCCCAAGTCAAAAATCTGAATTGTGGTGACAGTGACTGTCTCACACTTTTCTTTAAGAAGATAAAAGTGATCCTGCCCAGAGCTCCCATCTGGAGCAGAGGTGAGTGTCTGGGATCATACCCAGGGAGGCCTGCCCCTAGGTCCCATCCCTGGGCCCAGCCATTCCTGGGGAAGACCCTCCTAGGTGGGCCCCAGTTGATGGCCAGCAAGCAGGGCTCCCCTGGGAAGGTTCCCCTTCTCTACGACTCCCCAGTGGACCCTGCAATCTACTCGCCCTGCCCCCACACCCATCCACCCGAGACCCCAACCACTTCCTGCTAGAAGAGAAAGTAGGAAGTAGTCTTGAACGCATTGGCACAGGAGATCACTACCTAAATATAACACCAGTAGCACATAAACCGAGAGAAACAATTAATCAATGGGACCTCTTGAAACTTAGAAGCTTTTGTAGAGCAAAGGACATGGTCATCAAGACAAGCGACAGCCTACAGAATGGGAAAAGTTCTTCACCAACCCCACATCTGACAGAGGGCTGATATCTAGAATATATAAAAAACACAAGAAATTAGACATCAAAATGCCCAGCAGTTCAATTATGAAATGGGCTATAGAGCTAAACAGAGAATTCTCAACAGAGGAAGCTCAAATGGCTGAAAGACATTGAAGGAATTGCTCAACATCCCTAATCATCAGGGAAATGCAAATCAAAATGACTCTCAGATACCACCTTACACCTGTCAGAATGGCTAAGATAAAAAATGCTGAAGACAGCTTATGCTGGAGAGGATGTGGAGCAAGGGGAACTCTCCTCCACTGTTGGTGGGAATGCAAGCTTGTACAGCCACTTTGGAAATCAATATGGAGCTTTCTTAGAAAATTGGGAATCGATCTCCCAGAATATCCAGCTATACCACTCTTGGGCATATACGCAAAAAATGCTCAATCATACCACAAGAGAACTTTGTGGTAGTCAGAACCTGGAAACAACCTAGATGATCTTTAACTGAAGAATGGATAAATAAAATGTGGTACATATACACAATGGAGTACTACTCAGCAGAGAAAAACAATGACATCATGAGATTTGCAGGCAAATGAATGGATCTAGAAAAAAAATCATCCTGAGTGAGGTAATCCAGACTTAGAAAGACAAACATGGTATGTACTAACTTATAGGTGGATACTAGATGTAAAACATAGGATGAATAGACTGCTACTCACAACTCCAGGGAGGCTACCTAGTAAGGAGGACCCTAAAAAAAGACACAGGGATCGCCCAGTGACAGAGAAATGGATGATATACATGAGCAAAGTGGACATGGGGTGGTAATAAAGCGCAAGGGTCAGGGGAAAGAGAGTGTAGGTGAGTGGGAGATACCAGCAGGATCAAGAACAGAGAGGCAGAACAAAGAACGAGACCATGACAAATGAAGACCCCATGGGAATAGGAAGAAGCAAAGTGCTAGAATGGTCCCCAGAAATCCATAAATATACCTCTACAATAGACTACTCACAATGGTGGAGAGAAAGCCTGAACTGACCTACTCTGGTGATTGGATGGCCAAACACCCTAACTGTCATGGTAGAACTCTCATCCAATGACTGATGGAAGCAGATGCAGAGATCCACGGCCAAACCCCAGGTGGAGCTCTGGGAGTCCAATCAGCGAGAAAGAGGAGGGATTGTATGAGCGAGAGATGTTGAGACCATGGTTGGAAAAAGCACAGGGACAAATAGCTAAACTAGGGGAAACACATGAACTATGAACCAATAGCTGAGGAAACCCCAACTGGATCAGGCCCTCTGGACAAGTGAGACAGTCAATTAGCTTGAACTGTTTGGGAGGCATCCAGGCAGTGGGACCTGGACCTGTCCTTAGTGCATGAGCTGGATTTTTGTAGCCTGGGGCCTATGCTGGGACACTTTGCTCAGCCTGGGTGAAGGGAGGAGGGGAATGGACCTTTCTGGACCGAATCTACCAGGCTGAGCTGAATCCCCAGGGGAGTCCTTACCCTGGAGAAGATGGGAATGGGGGGTGAATTGGAGGAAGGGTGGGTCGGAGGGTGGGAGGAATCTGTAGCTGATATGTAAAATTAAATTAAATTATAAAGTAAAAAATTATAAAGTAAAAAAGATAAGTTTGTATTAGATTTTTAATGCTATTGAACTGCAAACATTTAAATAATACAGTTTTAAAATTCTTTGAGAATTTCATCTATGCATACAGTGTATTTTGATCATATTACCCCACATTCCTCTCAAATGGTTCCTGATCCACTCTGCTAACCCCAACATTACTAAATCAATGCCTTTTGTTTTGTTTTAAATCATCTACCTAGGGCAACACTGCATGACCATATGCTCATGTGTTAGAGCCATCGCTGAGTTTGTTCAAACCACCTGGCATCAGCACCCTAAAGTAAACTGACTCTTCTTCCTCCGAAAGCCACCAACTACCACCAGCTTCTCAGTTAGGGGTGGGGGCAGTGAGCCCCTTTCTCTTCCATACTAGAATGTTGACCGCTTGACCTTGGAGTTCATGAGTGCAGTAGTCCTGTCATGCCCAGAAGATACTGTGTTATTTCAAGTGTTGTAATATGCTACAAGCATTTCAGAGTTATCAGGTTTTATATAAAATATGATTATGTGTTGGGAGGAATTGTGAAGAAAGTGTTAGTGTTCTTATTTGACTGATTATATTCCCATGTGAGTTATAATTAAATTAATCAAGGCAGTACTGTGTCATGAATCTGACTGTTGCTTTTTATACGTGAAAATTACTGAGGTGATTTCTTCTGTCTACATAATTTCTAAAACGCAGAGCCAGAAGCTGATGGTGACAAAAGACCACTGGAAACTGCACTGAGGCTATATTCATACTCTTGATATTTCAGATAACCATGATTTGCATTTGGTGCTTGAAAGCTGGTCTGCCTGCTATTTGGGACATGACTGTCAGTTTGCCTCAGTTCTTCTCTTACACATTAACATAGAGAATTACAGTAGGTTTGGTGATGTAAACAGTGTGTTCACTCCAATGCTGAATGCTGCCATCTACAGCCCCATGAATAAGGGCAGAAAGGGAGCCCTGATGTCTTCCTCATCAGAAGAGCATTGTCCTTGTTGACAGCCTGAATTTAGAATTAAGTGGATAGTGCAGGCATCAAGATAATTGTGTCTATCAATATTCAGACCCTATTGGACTCCTGTCTGGATTGTTTTACTGATTTTCTTTCTCATGATTTTGTATGTCATATATATGTTTAACATATTTCCAACCAAAATCTGCTTCAGTAATTCTTCTCTATTTCTTTTTCCAGAAACATGGTCCATGATGTGCCATTTTTTCTTACAAGATTTCAGAGACTTGAACTTAATATACAATATCATATCAAATGTGGACATGTTTTCTCAAAGAAGGATCCCATTGTACTATTTTTATACTCCGAGGATGATGTGTAATACCAATCACCAAAGCAATAGCAAATAAAGACTTTTCCCACACATTGTCAGACTTCCTCCTATATTTAATTTTCCTTATTCTGACTTTTCTTGATTAACATTCTGGAGTGACCCATCTCATCCTGACCTTTCAATTGCAGGCACTTCTACATTTCATTTTATCAGCTTGCTGCATCTCCACTTTACTTAAAGGATTCCAGACTAGTCATTGAGTGGGGAGTCCTTGTGCTGCTGAGCTCAATGCTAGGAAACCCCCTACTAAGTGTGTTGTCTTTATAAAAATAACATCCCCAAAGAAAAACACGATCAGTCCATCACATTCTGTTTCACATCTTGAGATAGCATCAGACATTGGTAGTCTTAAATCCTCCATTTCCTTTTGACTTTTCTCTAAAATATGTCCTTAAAAATTTGGCAATGGAACCCCACATCTGACAGAGGACTGATATCCAGAATATATAAGGAACTCAAGAAATTAGACATCAAAAGGACCAACAGTCCAATTGAGAAATGGGCTTTAGAACTAAACAGAGAATTCTCAACAGAGGAATCCCAAATGGCTGAAAGACATTTAAGGAATTGCTCAACTTCCCTAATCATCAGGGAAATGCAAATCAAGACAACTCTGAGATACCACCTTACGCCTGTCAGAGTGGCTAAGATCAAAAACACTGAAGACACTTTATGCTGGAGAGGATGTGGAACTAGGGGAACTCTCCTCCACTGCTGGTGGGAATGCAAGCTTGTACAACCACTTTGGAAATCAATATGGCGCTTTCTTAGAAAATTGGGAATCAATCTCCCCCAAGATCCAGCTATACCACTCCTGGGCATATACCCAAGAAATGCTCAATCATACCACAAGAGCACTTGCTCAGCTATGTTCATATCAGCATTGTTTGTAATAGCCAAAACCTGGAAACAACCTAGATGCCCTTCAACTGAAGAATGGATAAATAAATTGTGGCACATATACACAATGGAATACTACTCAGCAGAGAAAAACAACGACATCACACGGTTTGCAGGCAAATGGATGGATCTAGAAAAAATCATCCTGAGTGAGGTAACCCAGACTCAGAAAGACAAATATGGTATGTACTCACTCATAGGAAGATGCTAGATGTGGAACAAGGATGACTAGACTGCTACTCACATCACCAGTGAGGCTACCTGGAAAACGGGACCCCAAAAAAAGACACGGAGAAATGGACAAGAGCTACATGAATAGCCTGGTCATGAGTGGGAACAATGAAGGGCGACAGTCGAGGGAAAGAGTGGGAGATCCTAGCTGGATCAAGAAAAGAGAGGGAGAACAAGGAATAGGAGACCATGGTAAATGAAGACCACATGAGAAGGTGAGAAGGGGAGGAAGCAGAGAGCTAGGGAGGCCCACGGAGATCCACAAAGATACCCCCTCAAAAGACTGCTGGCAATGGTCGCGAGACGGCAGGAACTGACCTACTCTGGTGATGGGATGGCCAGACACCCAAATAGTGGTGCCATAAACCCCATCCAAGGACTGAGGAATCTGAAGGCAGACATCCACGGCTGGGCCCCTGGTGGAGCACTGAGAGTCTAATTAGTGAGTAAGAAGAGGATTTATATGAGCGAGAATTGTTGAAGCCAAGGTTGGATAAAGCACCGGGACAAATAACCAAATGAATGGAAGCACAGGATCTATGAACCAAAGGCTGAGGGGCCCCCAACTGGATCAGGCCACCTGAACGGGTGAGACAGTCATTTGGCTTGATCTGTTTGGGAGGCAGCTGTGCATTGGTGCCAGGTCCTGGACTCGTTGCATGAGTTGGCTGTTTGAATCCTGGGACTTATGCAGGGACACTTGGCTCGGTCTGGGAGGGGGGAATGGACCTGCCTGGACTGAGTCTACCAGGTCAACCCCGGTCCTCGGGGGAGACCTTGATCTGGAGGAGGTGGGAATGGGGGGTGGGCTGGGGGGAGGGGTGGGCGAGAGGGGGAGAACAGGGGATTCTGTGGCTATTATGTTGAACTGAATGGTGTTGTAAAATAATAATAATAATAATAATAATAAAACCAAAAAAAAAAAAAAAAAAAAAAAAAAAAAAAAAAAATTTGGCAATGGGAAACACATGAACTATGAACCAATGGCTGAGGCGCCCCCAACTGGATCAGGCCCTCTGAATAGGTGAGACAGTTGATGGCTTGATCTGTTTGGGAGGCATCCAGGCAGTGGTACCGGGTCCTGTGCTCATTGCATGACTTGGCTGTTTGAAACCTGGGGCTTATGCAGGGTCCCTTGACTCGGCCTGGGAGGAGGGGACTAGACCTGCCACGATGGAGTCTACCAGGTTGATCTCAGTCCTTGGGGGAGGCTTTGCTGTGGAGGAGGTGGGAATATGAGGGTAGCCTGGGGGGAAGGGGAGGGAGGCGGGAGTGGGGAGAACAAGGGAATCCATGGCTGATATGTAGAACTGAATTGTATTGTAAAATAAAATTAAATTAAAAAAATTTGGCAATGGGGATTTAGCTCAGTGGTAGAGTACTTCCCTAGCAAGCACAAGGCTTTGGGCTTGGTCCTCAGCTCTGAGAAAAAAGTAATCTAAATGTAATCTTCAGAGTATCTAGTCTGTTAATATTTCTGGACCAGAAACTCTTGCCTCTCCATTAGAATAATCCATATCACCATGCTAGAACCCAATCTGTTCTTTCTCAACTTCTCTGTATCATCTGCTGCAACAAGGATTCCTTATTCCTTTTCTAGAATTCTATACAAAACCTGGATCATTCATTTAGAACGATTCTTGGGGGCCTAGAATGCCAGAGCCCCCCTGGATAACTAGTATTTGTCCCGCCTCACCTTGTAGATGTAACCAACTGTCTTATTAAATATGAAACACAGAACCAATGCAAAGAAGAAAGCCAAGAGGTCAGAGCTAAGAGCTAAAATCTTACCCTTCCACCTGCAGTGGTCCTACCTCTCTGAACCAGAGCTACTTCCTATGTGTCTGTCTTTTTATAGTGTTTCTGTTCTGCCTTCTCATTGGTTGTAAACCCAACCACATGACCGCCTTGTCACGGCCTGTCTGTATAGACCTCCAGGTTTTCTATGATTGGTATTGAGATTAAAGGCATGTGTATCCAATACTGGCTGTATCACTGAACACACAGAGACTTACCTAGCCTTGCCTACCAAGTGCTGGGATCACAAGAATACGCCACCACTGCCCTGCTTTACTATGGCTTGCTAATAGCTCTGACCCCCAGGCAACTTTATTTATTAACATACAAATAACATTTTAATACAAATAAAATATCACCATATTTCCCCTTATCTATTTTAATAAAAAGAAAAAAGGTAAAAGCTTATAACTAACATAAGAAAAACGATATACAAATGTACAATAACTATATACAATATATACAAATAATACCTAAACAATGTCTAGTTCATTTGTATTTGACAAATTCAGAGAAAATAATTCCATTATCTAGCCTATTGTATCTAATTCACTTTCTATCCTATAACTAACTAATCTTCGACACCCTCAGAGACCCAAGAAGGAAATAATATTAGCTAACAAAAATAAAAACAGGAAGTACAAGCAAGCAACTTCCAAGAAATTTTGAGTTGACAGAAACAGCCAGCTGCTTGGACAATCATCTGAGGTTTCTCCGCGGTGTTCGGGCATCATCTTCAGCCTATAGGCTTAGTGTATCTGACAGACTCATTTGTGAAGTAGGATGTACACAAGGTCAACCAACAGTTCAACCTCACATTGGGTGAGAGCAGTCTATATTCCAGAAACACCTGAATTCCACTAGTGTCATGTCATGATTCAGGATTTTAAATTCTGGAAATTGTTGATGTTTTTTGAATTCAGCTGTCCATTCTTCTTGGCTATGTGTGTATGTGGCTTCATCTCAGCATCCCCTTCTTCTCCACATCCCTCTATTAAATGCCAGTCTACTATTGAGAGGCGTGAGCTTAATTACTCTTCAAGAATAACTGTTTCTGCTGCTGTTCCATTGCACAACAGAAGTCATCGGCCCACTGTCTGTTCAGCTGCCTTCGAAGAAAAGGGCACTGTACCTTTTCCAGATTGTGAAGACCACTTTAGGAATGGTGTCATACTGTCCTGGCCTCAGAAGATGCCTTTTGATAAAGCCATAACCACACTTGTTTTGGCAAGAATCAGGAGTCCTTTGTTTCGTGTCCTGTCTGTCCTGTTTGTCAGCAGTTGATTCGAGGATACTTTGTTGTCCAGTGGCTAACTTTTGCCACAATGAAAGTTAACTCCAACTGCCGTTTTTTCAATGCCCATATTTTCTCTGAAGTAGATTGGTACTGCCAGGAGCCGACATGTCTCATAGTCATAAAAAAAATTTTTTTTCTAAGTTATTAAAACATTTTAAATGCCATATTCTGTAGATCTCTGAAGGGTTTGAAGATAACCTGTCTATCTAAAATATATCTTCTCAATCTTGAAAACATACCTAATATGACTACAAGTTCTATTATAATGTCTAACTACTAACTTTCACTTCTTTATATCCTAATAATTGGTAATAACAACATTCCAGGATCAGAAAATCGCATGACATTGTTAAATGAACAGTATAAGTACAATTAGAAATATACATATAGCATTTTCTAACAATATCAATTTCAATATATATATATATAATTTATATACAATATAAAACAATGCAACCCAATGTAAAGTATTTACATTTTTCTTCCTTTTTTTTAAACAAGAACCTTAAATCTAATCTCCTTTGCTTAGCCCTTTTCCTAACCTTTGACAACTTGTAACCAACTCCCCTAATCCATGAAAATTATCCCAGACCCAAAACCCATTAAAAGACAAAAACAAAAAACAAAAAACAAAAAACACCTTCCCCACACCAACTCTTTGGGAATGTGGGCGTTGTATTCTTGAAATTGCTTCCTGCTGGGTATGGCCGGAATAACCATGAGCTACTTGCTTAAAGCCTGTGCTACAAACAACTCAGCCTGCCCTGCCGAACAGGGCCCCTGTCTGTGAAGTCAACGCACATGGTCAGAGCTTAAGGAAGCCAGAGCCAAGCCCTGACTCGGCTCAAGAGGGAACACATGGCTGGATTTAAGCTTTAGCCGGCTACGCTTTCTCTCTCTCTCTCTTTCTCTCTCTTTCTCTCTCTCTCTCTCTCTCTCTCTCTCTCTCTCTCTCTCTCTCTCTCTCTTCACACCTCAGACACTAGGTGGCTGTTTTGAAATTGGCCTGGATTTCTACTGTTCTATGCAGATTTGGTAAGTCATAACATATCAGATATTTTAAAGGAAACTATTTAAAAGAGAAATTTTTCCACATTAAAAAAAATGGGTTTTATATGTACATTGCAAGAAAATTGGGTTTTGTTTGAAATTTTAGGCAGTCTGACAATGGAACAACTATATGAGAAGATTAGTATTGTTGGAATTATGCAGTTTATCACTATGCTTATCCTCATTTTACTATTTAAAAAGATAGTCAATTCAAGTGCCAGGATGACAGCTTTAGAAAAATTTGTTAAACCTGTAAAAATTCAGACAGAAGAAATTCAAAGTGAAGTTGTTTCAAGTTTGGATCATAAGGTTACAGAAAGAAAGCCTGTTTTCACACAGTCACCCTTAATTTATCCTGTAACAATACAGCAGTTGCCTGATCAAATGACAACACAAAATATTTGGGCTCCAATTGAAATGTTGGCTTTATGAAAGTTTAAGGAGGCAATAGTATCTTATGACATGCATTCCCCATCTGTAAAGCAAATGTTAAACTCTTGGTCAACATATAATAGGGTTGTACCACAGGACTGGCAGAAGCTGGCACAAGCTGTTCTGGAACCCAGCCAGAGGTTAACAGTGGCTAACTTGGTTCAAGGATGAAGCTAAAAACATATAAAAACAATGGAGGGTCAAAGGAATACAAGTTTACCAGGGTCAGCTTATTGGAAAAGGCCAATACGCTTCGGTACAAACACAATGTTTATACGATGTCCAAACCCTAATTTTATGTCGAACAGCAGCCTTGAATGCATGGGACAGAGTTGAGGAACCAGGGGAAAAAATGAGTCATTTACAAAGGTTATGCAAGGCCCAAAAGAATCTTTCACAGATTTTTTTACAAAGAATGGCTTCAGCAGTAAAGAGGATGGTCTCAGATTCAGAAGCTAGTAAGATAGTAATTGAATCTTTGGCCTTTGAGAATGCAAATGCAGCATGTAAAAGAATAATCAGGCTGTTAAAGGCAAGATCTGTACCTTGGAAGATTGGATTAGAGACACAGTTAATGTTGAGGCTCATGAGCATGATGATAGGTAGGTAGGAGAAGCAATTTCAAAAGGTTTGAGGAATTTTAGATGTTTTAGATGTGGAAAGCAAGGACATTTAAAAGGGGACTGTAAACAGGTCATTCCTAGAAACAATGTTTCTTCAAGCAACAATGGCAACAGAATGTCCCTTCCTTCTGGAGTATGCAGAAGGTGTGGTAAGGGAAAACACTGGACCAATGAATGTAGATGAACAAAGGACAGACAGGTTAGTCCTTTGCCTCAGTCTTTGGGAAACTCCCAGAGGGGCCTCATGCAGGGCTCCATAGCAAATCCAGTTCAAACCTTTTCTGCAGCCGTAGAGGAAACCCCTGCTCAGAGCAATTAAATAACCAAATGCCTATTGGAATAAATCATGCTGGTCAGGATGATGAAACAGAGAGAATTGGAAATTCAGGAGAAAACATAAAGAAAAATTTTTGGCAAACTTCTATTAATGAACAAAGACCAAAATTAACGATAAAAATAAATGGTGTTTTGTTGTCTGGTCTGGTAGACACAGGTGCGGACGTTACCATAATTGCACAAGAATTTTGGCATCCAACTTGGCCTCTTCAGGAGGTAAACGTTCAACTGTTAGGAATTGGGATATTATCTCATGTGAAACAGAGTGCAAGATGGCTCGAATGTAGAGGTCCAGAAGGACAGAGAGGAAAATTAAAACCATATGTGGTTAACATAGCTATGAACCTGTGGGGTCGAGACTTATTGCAACAATGGAATACTCAGATTAATATCTCTCCAATCTCAGAAACAAATCATCAACTAGCACATGTTTCTGAGAGAAATATTAGAAGATATTGTTCTAATGAGTGGTCACCAGCCATCCATATTATACAAGAACAGGGCACAACAACTGATGATCTTCCAAAGACACCAACAGCTCTACCTTTAAAATGGTTAATAGACAAGTCTGTATGGGTCCAGCAATGGCCTTTAACAACAGAGAAACTCCAGGCTTTAGAAGAGCTGGTAGAAGAACAGTTAAATGCTCAGCATATTAAAGAATCAACCAGCCCTTGGAATTCTCCTGTATTTGTTATTAAAAAGAAATCTGGTAAATGGAGAATGGTAACAGACCTTAGAGCAATTAACAAAGTAATTCAGCCTATGGGCTCTCTACAATCTGGGATGCCTTTGCCTACTCTGTTACCAAAAGGATTGCCTCTTATAGTTATTGATTTAAAAGACTGTTTCTTTTCAATACCTTTACAAGAAAAAGACAGAGAAAGATTTGCTTTCACAGTGCCTACTTATAATAATTCTCAACCGGTTAAAAGATTTCAATGGAGGGTCCACCCACAAGGAATGTTGAATAGCCCAACTCTGTGCCAATATTTTTTGTACAACAGCCATTGGAAGTGATACATAAAAAATTTCCTAAATCTATAATTTATCATTATATGGATGACATTTTACTAGCTGACTCAAATGCAGATACTTTAGAAAGAATGTTTGAAGAAGTAAAGAAAAATTTGCCTTGCTGGGGATTACAAATTGCTCCTGAAAAGATACAAAGAAGAGATTCTATTAATTATTTAGGATATAAAATAGAGCTACAAAAAATTAGACCCCAAAAGGTGCAAATTAGGAGAGATAGACTACATACTCTTAATGACTTTCAAATATTATTTGGAGATATTTCTCATCTATGAACTATTGTTGAGGTAAAATATGATGAACTGAATAATTTGTTCAAAACCTTAGAAGGTGACAAGAACTTAAATAGTCCAAGAGAATTATCACCTGAAGCTATTCTGTTGGTATTAATGGATTTTTTAGAACCTCTCAACATAGTAACTGACTCTCAGTATGCTGAAAGAGTGGTATTACATATTGAGACTGCAGAATTTATCCCTGATGCTTCAGAATTAACTTCACTATTTATTCAATTACAAGATACAATCAGGAAAAGGAGTCATCCTTTATATATAACTCACATTCGATCCCATACTGGTCCGCCAGGCCCTCTAGCACAAGGCAATAATGAGATTGATAAATTATTGATAGGAAATGTGCTGGAGGCCTCAGAATTTCATAAAAAACATCATGTCAATAGTAAAGGTTTAAAAAAGGATTTTTCTACAACCTGGCAACAAGCCAAAGAAATAGTAGAGAAATGTCCTACTTGTTCCTTCTGCAATTAAACACCATTACCAGCAGGATGTAACCCAAAGGGTACTCAGAGGAAAGAAATCTGGCAGATGGACATGTTTCACTTTGCAGAATAATGAAAACTGAAATATGTACACCACACCATCGATACATATTCAGGATTTCAATGAGCAACTGCTTTGAGTTCTGAAAAAGCTGATTCTGTAATCACTCATTTGCTAGAAGTTATGGCCATCATGGATATACCTGCACAAATCAAAACTGACAATGCTCCATCATATGTCTCTGTTAAAATGAAACAGTTTTTTGCTTATTATAATATAAAGCATATTACAGGTATACCACATAATCCTACAGGTCAAGCAGTTATAGAAAGATCAAACAGAACTCTAAAGGATATGCTAAATAAACAGAAAGTGGTAACAAAAACCCCCAGAAATAGATTGCATAATGCTCTATTAACTTTGAATTTTCTGAATGCCAATGAGAAAGGAACAACAGTTGCAGAGAGACATTGGATAATAGAAAAAACTACAGAATTATATCAGCCTATATACTTTAAGGATATGCTGACCTCAGAATGGAAACTAGTGTATGTATTATGTTGGGGACAAGGTTTTGCTTTTGTTTCTACAGGAGAAGATAAGCTGTGAGTACCATCAAAATTGATGAAGGTTCTATTTGAACAGGAGAGACCTCTTAATTAGAGAAGGTGATAGTTCATCAACCAGCATGAACATCCAATTTAAACTAACTTGTACCAGTAACACATGCCTTTTCATTTAATCAGATAATAACTTGCCAAAAAGGAACATCCCCAAAATTAGTCTTGGGGAAAGGTTTTTGTTTTTGTCTTTTAGGAGAATGAAGGTTAAGGAATCTGAAGAACACTGGACAAATGAGACAACTGAAGAAAAGGAACAAATCATCTATCCCAGGAAACAGAGTGAAACGGCGTATGGGTATATATTATCTAAAAAATTTTATGTCTTCCTAAATATTTGTTTCTGCTTTTCTCTAAAGATTTAACACTATTGGTCTTCTAATAGTCCCAGTTCCATTAAAATTTAAAGCTGACTTTGGAGTTGGAGAATAGCTCTCTCCTTCTTTAAACTCAAGCATGTTGTTAAAAGGAAAATGCAAACTCCTTGTATCATGCCAGAATAAAAGAGCCATCTTCTGCTATGGGACAGGACAAAAGCCAAATTAATTAAGAGACTATTCTATTACTAATCTCAACTCTTTGATTCTATTCTGATTCTTTAAACTTTTCTTAAAGTATGAATTTGATATATAATTTACAAGATTAATATATATATATATATATATATATATATATATATACATTTTAAACTTTGTTAAGATATGGTCATATAGAGTATTAACTAATTCTAGAAAAAAGGCATCAATTAGCTGCATATATATGTCTTTGTGTTCAGTCTCATCAGTTTTCTGCAGGAAATCACGGCCAGGCCTAACATCAACTGAAGTTTCCAGGAAGAAGATGGGGCCCCACAACAACAACAATTCCACTTGGACAATAATAATATCATTAAGTTGACAAACAGCATCTACAGATCAACTTTGAAATACAAGGTGCTCAGAGTAATTTTGAGAGGACTAGCTGAGATGATTCAGTCTCAAAGACTACTTGAATAAGGACTTGAGATAAACCCTGAACTTTGGCATTATACACAGACTGGATAATGAAGGATATAGTTACCTTTCCTAGAATTTGAGAATTAACCTAAAATTTTTTTTTCAGGATAAAGATAACTTCACCCATACACAGCAGGAAGCAATTTTAAGAATACGACACCCACATTCCCAAAGAGGTGGTGTGGGGTGGGTGGTTTTTTGGGCTTTTTAATGGGTTTTGGGTCTGGGATAATTTTCATTGTTTAGGGTGGTTGGTTACAAGTTGTTGTGAAGGGTTAGGAAAGAGGCTAAGCAAAGGAGATTAGATTTAGGGTTCTTCTTTAAAAAGACAAGACAAGAAAAGAAAAGAAAAGAAAAGAAAAGAAAAGAAAAAAAGAAAAGAAAAGAAAAGAAAAGAAAAGAAAAGAAAAGAAAAGAAAAAGACAATTACTAGTTTTAAATACTTTACATTGGATTGGATTGTTTTATATTGTATACAAATTTAAAATTGATATTGTTAGAAAGTGCTATATTTATATTTCTAATTGTAGTTATACAATTCATTTAACAATATAATGCAATTTTCTGATCTTTGAACGTTATTATTACCAACTATTAGGATATAAAGAAATGAAAGTTAGTAGTTAGACATTACAATAGAACTTGTAGTCATATTAGATATGTTTTAAAAATTGAGCAGATATATTTTAGACAGGTCATCTTCAAACCCTTCAGAGATCTACAGAATATGGCATTTAAAATGTTTGATAACTTAGAAATTTTTCTTTTTTGAGACATGTTGGCTCCTGGCAGTACCAATCTACTTCAGAGAAAATATGGGCATTGATGAAACTGCATATGGAGTTAACTTTCATTGTGGCAAAAGTTGGCCACTGGACAACAAAGTATCCTCGAATCAACAGGACAAAATGAACAGACAGGACATGAAACAAAGGACTACTGATTCTTGCCAAAACAAGTGTAGTTATAGCTTTATCAAAAGGCAACTTCTGAGGCCAGGACAATATGGCACCATCCCTGAAGTAGCCTTCACAATCCAGAAAAGGTACAGTGCCCTTTTCTTCGAATGCAGCTGAACACGCAGTGGGCCGATGGCTTCTATTGTGCAATGGAACAGCAGCTGAAACAGTTATTCTTGAAGAGTAATTAAGCTCACACCTCTCAATAGTAGACTGGCATTTAATAGAGGGATGTGGAGAAGAAAGGGATGCTGAGATGAAGCCATATATACACAGCCAAGAAGAATGGACAGCTGAATTAAAAAACCGTCAACAATTTCCAGAATTTAAAATCTTGAATCATGACATGACACTAGTGGAATTCACGTGTTTCTGGTACATGGACTGCTCTCACCCAATGTGAGGTTGAACTGTTGACCTTGTGTACATCCTACTTCACAAATGAGTCTGCCAGATACGCTAAGCCTATAGGCTGAAGATGATACCCCAACACTGCGGAGAAACCTCAGGTGACCATCCAGGCAGCTGGCTGTTTCTGTCAACTCACATTTTTTTTAGAATTTGCTTGCATGAGCTTCCTGTTTTTATTTTTTGTTAGCTAATATTATTTCCTTCTTGGGTCTCTGAGGGAGTTGAAGATTAGTTAGTTATAGTTGAAGATTAGTTAGTTATAATTGAAGATTAATTAGGATAGAAAGTGAATTAGATACATTTTGGACTTACCAAAATAGTATAGGAAATGGAATTATTTTCTCTGATTTGTTTTATAAAAATGGACTAAATATTGTTTAGGTATTTATTACTTGTATATATTGTATATAGTTATTGTACTTTTGTATATAGTTTTTCTTTTGTTAGTTATAACCTTTTGCTTTTTTCTTTTTATTAAAATAGAAAAGAGGAAATATGGTGGTATTTTATTTGTACTGAAATGTGATTTTAATTGTATGTTAATAAATAAAGTTGCCCGGGAGTCAGAGCTATTAGAGCCATAGCAAGATCGTGGAAGTGGTGGCGCACGCGTTTAATCCCAGCGCTTGGTAGACAGAGCTAGGTAGATCTCTGGGTGTTCAGGTATACAGCCAGCATTGGAGACATATGCCTTTAAGACCTGGAGGGCTGTACTTACGGGCAGTGACGAGGCAGTCATGTGTTTGGGTTTACAACCAATGAGAAGGCAGAAAAGAAAGACTATGTAAAGACATACACACAGGAAGTAGCTCTCTTTCAGAGAAGTAGGAACACCGCAGGAGGAAGGGTAAGATTTTAGCTCTGAGCTCTGACCTCTTGGCTTTCTCTTTTACATTGGTTCTGTGTTTCTTATTTAATAAGACAGTTGGTTACATCTACACTGAAGAAATAAGACCCTCTGTCTCATTCAGCTGCAAACAAGTCATGCAGACACATGCAGAATTCGAGTCTTCATGAGTCACCCATTATAATGTAAGACTTTGTGATGCCACACATTAGAGTTATTCATATTACTATAAGTAATCCCATACCTATACTCCTGTATTAACCTCAATAAACTCATTAATTTGAGGGAAAAGGAATTACACAGTCTTCCCTGAGAGGCAGATACATAAAGGGGAACTGATAAGTAATACAAATGGCCAACTTCTGGCTTCCTTTTTATTTTCTGTACTGAGACAAAGGCTTAGTAGGCTGTGTCTTCCACCAGCAGGCTGCCTCTTCCAGTTGTCTGGCTCAGGACAGATAGGTATGTTCACAGTCAGTCCTGAACATGGTCACCTGAAGCTTCATGTGATCACCCAGACTGTCACCCACAGTCAGAGTACCTAGTTTGGTCCTGTGCTTGTTCCAGCCAGAGTCCAAGAGTTTCCGGCTTAGGTAAGCTATCTCTGTGGTTTTCCCCATCATGATCTTGACCTCACTCTGGTTGTTTATGGATGTTTGAACATTTAGAAATAGAAAAAAGGAGCTGGGCATAGTGATGCATGCCTTGATCTCAACCAATTGGGAAATGAGGAGGAGAACTGAAGAATGACTGCAGTGCAAGTTCCAGGAGAGCCTGTGTCTCAAAAAAGTCAAGTTAACTGCGCCACAATTCTCATGGCTGCTGAGGCCAGATTTGGGGAATCTGAAGCCAGGATGTATCCTGAGCAGCTGTGAATAAGCTTGAGGAGGCTCTCCCTTGGGTCACCTGAACCATGTAAAAAGGAGAAGACCCCTGACACACTCCCCTGCCTGTAGAAGACAGGAAAATTGACATTCACAGAGAGGGAGTCTCAAGCCTGAACTTTGAGAACCAGCTAGGCACAGTCTTATCCCCCAGTTCATTTCCTGAACATGATCCAACTACCAAGAGTGGGCTGAGATGAATATTGTAGAAGGCAGATACTGTCCCCTGTCAGCTTGATCTCAAGGCATTTGGAAGAACATGAACCCTCCTCTGGATGGGACATCAGTGAGATAAGAAGCAGGACCATGCAGAAGGGATTTCTGTCTTTGCTGGGTAAATAACAATATATCCTGGGCAGGGTATCTATTCATGGAAGTGTGATGTTCCACAACTGATTTTTAGAAAGACCAAGCTGTCTGAGGCCTCAACTATACAGCTGACTCCAGGCCTCTTTCTAATTACTGGGATTTGCAGGCAATCCTTTATACTTTTCCATCTAGATCTACTGCCTCATCTCTGGATTCATGTGAGCAATCACATTCTCTGAGTATCTTCCCACTCTCTCTATACCACCTCTCTCCTCTGATTTCTTTACCCCCAATACTGTCATCTATGTTCTTAAAATAGTTTATACATCAGTTTAGGGGACATGCCTTGCTCCCAAATTCCAGTATATCCACAACGTTTTTGGTCTTCAATAGACTCTATTTAGAAATAAAGTTGAAAATCACATTTATTTGCTTAAAGCTTCAAAATCTGAAATGACACAGAACACCCAAAAGTTTCATCAGTCCTAGGTTGCAAGGATCATGCTTAGGTCCAGAGATTTGGTTGGAGAACATGCATTCCATGCTGACCATGTGACCTGGATTCTCTTTATAGCAATATCATGATAAGAAATGTAATGTTTTGATATAACAAAGCTGTATGATGCAACAACTCTTGAGTCTCTCCCCTTGCCTGTCATGTCCTCCTAATGGATCTTGTACCCAAAGCTAGCAGTGCCACCTCTTCAAGAGCATGTGGATTGGAACAGGTGGTTCCAAAACTAGGCGTTTGGTTTTGTTTACTGGTTGAAGCACCATAGCAGTGATCTACATCATGTTCTATTCCATGATTGTATGCCTGGTTTGTGTGTATGTGTGAGTATGTGTGTGTGTGTGTGTGTGTGTGTGTGTGTGTGTGTGTGTGTGTGTTTATGTTTCATTCATGATGCCTCTCCATATCAATATTGAACTCTGACTTGCCACTACATTTTCCTCAGTCTATGTTTCAAGGATTGGGTCATCATACTCTTTCCATGAATTGCTTGCTTTCAATATCTGAGAGCTTACCTGGTCTTAGTGGCTCCAACCAGACCTGTCCAGAGCTAGGCACATCTTCACTAACAACCTCATAGCTTGAGTTAGCTCTACTGCCACTCTGGGGGAATCTTCATAACTAACTATGTGACTTAGAGCCCACCAATGTCTACAAGTCTGAGGATTTCCCTGGGGGATTGTTCACTTCAGAGGTCTCATCCCTACTTCTCCCCATTGTCCTAACCTCATTTCTAAGCATTCTTTCTTTCTCAAATTATTGATTATGAATTTTAAGGAGGGGAAAATCCAACCCTGGACAGTGCATGCAAAGTGAGCTTTCAACTTCACTTAGATAAAGTTTCTAATGAAGCAGAGGCCTAGATTTCTGGCTTTGGAAGGAGGATTATTACTAATGGCTTCCATTGTGAACCCAGAGGCTCCTGAAAATGGCAACTTGGATTCAAGTCAGTTTTTGGTAAGGTATGTAGAAGGGATGAAATAGGTATACCAGTTGACATCAGCACATGGACATTCTACTGTATCCTAGAGAGCCCTGGCATTCCATGTGATGTCACCAGTGTTGTAACAACACCAACTGTCCTTGGGGCATTTGTGCAGTGTCTCGTGTTTCACCTACAGACATGGTGACTAGACTGAACAGGATTCTTGGAAGACAGGATGGAGAGCACAGGGAGACCAAAGGGAGGCAGAAGGAAGATGGCCTTCAGTCTCCATGTCACACATCAAGAAATAAATGGTTCTGGGGAAAGCGCAGTGAGTCCTGGGAAAGGGATGGGGAGCTTCCTGAAGGAGGATGGCTTGAGCTGATCCTTCCAGGAGTGGGGCTAAGCAGGTGAAAATTTCTGAGAAGCAATGGGCCTATTTTAGTCCTCAGAGTTCTTCAAGAGCAGAACAAAGTTGAGGATTTTCAAGGTTAGTTTGGCAGAGAGCCATAGATGGTCAAGGCTGCAGCTGTTCTGTTGAGGGCCCTCTGCTTTCACTCTGAGTGGGAAGGAAGCACAGAGGGACTAAAGAGGTTTCAGTACCAGCCCTGCACTTCACCCACACTGGATGTCTTTTGGTGTGTCACTAGTAACAGGAAGAGTAAAGTCCCTTGGACACAGCTAGAGGTTCTCACATTTTAAATTACAACCACTAGCAGGGCAGGAACCACCAAGTATTGCTGCATGTCAGTGACCCCTAAGGTTTCTGAGTTCCTTTCCTCTCACTAGCCAGTCATCTTCCTTCTACCTTGAGTGCAAAATGGAACATCACTCTTCCTCTAAGTATTTATTCTTGGTGTCAGACGGCTCACCTGTGGATGCCCAGTCCTTAGGTATTTTCAGTCATACCATTCAATAGTTGATAACACCTTTGCTAACATCATGATGGTTAGAATGCATTCTGCTGAAGCTTTTGGCAAAAGTTTCATCATTACCTATATGACATCATTTTTTCTGACAGGACCCACATAATCCTCCACCATCCTCATATATTGTAACTGCCACATGCATCTTCTCTAATGTGTTTGTTCACCTTGTGGGACTGATCTTCCTTTCCCATTATCCTGAGCTAATTTCTTAGCATCCTTTATTTCTCATCTTATTAGTTAGCATTCTTCAGAATGAGAAGAGTCATTCCTGGACAGTGTTTGGAAATTGAGTCTTGCCCTCCACACACGATGAACTATTGAATTAGAATGAACTAGAATGAATCAGTGAGATCTCTGGATTGGAATGACGAGGTACTGAAGGCCCTACTCTGTCCCAGGGAAGGTGCTGGAAAGGGCAGCTTGGCTTTTGGTGAATTGGAGAAGAGTTTGTTATCAGATAGGTGACGACATTAGCAGTGACCTAACAGTCTCTTCTCTGGAAATTCTATTGCATCCTGGTGAGTCATTGGCATCTTTTGTGAAATCACCAATGTTGTGGCAATGCCAACTGCCCTTGAGGCATTCATTAAGTACTTACAGGGTTCACCAATTGACATGTAGGCAAAACTGAGCACACTGATTGGCATGGAAAGCACTAGTTTTCTAAGCAGGAGTTGATGTCAGAATTGGTTCTTCTCTTAATGGGGTTCTGTGGTGATAATCTAATTGTACTGAATTATTATTTTGATTGTATGTTAATAAATAAAGTTGTCTGGGATTCAGAGCTATTAGAGCCATAGCAAGAGTGTGGCGGTGGTGGCACACGCCTTTAATCCCATAGATATCTGTGTGTTCAGGGTCAGAGCTATTAGAGCCATAGCAAGAGTGTGGCGGTGGCGGCACACGCCTTTAATCCCATAAGATCTCTGTGTGTTCAGGGATACAGCCAGCATTGGAGACATATGCCTTTAAGACCTAGGGGGCTGTACATTCAGACAGTGACGAGGCAGTCATGTGTTTGGGTTTACAACCAATGAGAAGGCAGAACAACATACTTTAAAAATACGAACCGACAGGAAGTAGGTCTCTTTTCGCGAAGCTGGGACAGCAGGAAGAAGGGTGAGATTTTAACTCTGAGCTCTGACTTCTCGGCTTTCTCTTTTACATTGTTTCTGTGTTTCTTATTTAATAAGACGGTTGGTTACATCAACAGGGTTCAGTAGCTGTGATCATCTGAAGCAATGGGCCTATGCAGGTTATCTGGGTTCCAAAAGAGCAGATCCAAAGTGGAGGATTTCTGAGGGCAGAGGGCCAGGAAATGTCAGGGATGCTGCTGCTGTGCTGGGACCTTTTTCAGTTCATTATGATTGGCAAAGAATGCTAACGGAGGCCCAGAACCACTAATGAGGTATCAGGGTAGCATGTTGCTGCACTTTATTCTCAGTGGATTTCTGTAGGTTTCATGGATATCTGATATAAATACCAGGAAAGGAAACTCTCCATCCATGTACTTAGGTCTGAGACATTCAGTTGCTTTAAGTCCTGCACACAGGTTATCAGGGAAGAGAGCTGCAAAGCGCCAGGCAGTCCAGGACTTTCTTGCATCACATCGGCTGACAATTCCAAATCAACATGGCTAGCCTTGCTTATGCCTTTCAGGGACAGTGGGGCTGCAGTAGGGCCTAAGGCATATATCTATCCTCAGAGATTGGAGACAGACACATCGCTTATGGACCCCAGTTTAAGGATAGCTGCTCTGATATTTGAGGGTTTCACTGGGTGCCATGCATTTCCTCTCCCTCAGGCCTCCTCTTGGGACTCCACATGATCTCTCTTGGCCCTATGCCATTCTTCTGTACAAATTCACTGTGTTTATGTACCTACAGGGACTACTAGGAAGGCATCATCCACACCCTTCTTCCTCACTGCACAGGAGGAGCAGCTGAACCAGGTGGATAAACTGACCCTTCAGCTACAGATGATGACCAATGAGAAGAATGAACTGCTGGAACTCCTGGCCCTTTATAACAACAATGAGTTGAACAACAGGTACTCATCATGCCCTTTTCCCTGGTGACTGTCTTGACCCTACTGTGTCCTGAGTACATCTGAGAGGCAGAGCAGAAGCTTGTATAAGTGAGATAGGACATAGGCTGTTCTGATTCCTCCAGATGAAACCCAGAGCTTGTGGCCTGAATCACAATCTACAGAGAGGGGCAGTAGGGTGTAAGATCACAACATGCATTTCAAGAGGCCCTGAAAGGCATTGGCTTTTAGGAGATGCTCAGTGCTCTGAATTGATATTTAGTTTTGCTTTTTGCTATGGGAGCAGCTTGAATGGCCTGGTGGGCCTACTCAGTCCTTCTGTGTGTGACCAGAAGGCCTGGAATTCATCGCTGCTCCTCTCAGCTTGTTTCTTATACTATGAGACAGTGCCACCTACCTGCATTTCTCTGACATCCTAACTGTGTGTGGGTTTATGTATATGAAGTGCTCTCTAAGGGGCCCAAATGTTGCAAACATGGCAGTGGCAGGTCTTGCCCTTTTCAATTCCCTCTCCCTTGATAAACCATTAGATTACATTCCTAAGTTTAGTCCTCAAAGTCCATTCCCTTTAGCGGACACTGACTCATTCTTGAAACTAAACACCAAAGTCCAATAACCAAAATTTATTACTTGAATACACTGAGATCTCAACAACTCACCCTAGCACAGATTAACCTTTTCTACCTAAAAACCCACTGCTGAAAAAAGCCTGCTGCTTGCTGCCTGCCTTTGCGTGATCCAGAGGCAGGCTCCCAATGCCATGCTTGCCCTGCTGGGGTAATAAATCTCCTTGTGCTGAGGATTGTGTGTCTGAGTGTGTTGTGTACTGTCTAAAAGGCTTCCTTACAGTGTGTGTGTGTGTGTGTGTGTGTGTGTGTGTGTGTCCTTCCAGATCCTTCGAGTCAGAGCTTGATAGTAGTTCTGAATATTCACATGTCTCAAAGATTTCAGGTGATGTAAGTGCTGAGGCCAGGGAGCCCCACATTGAGCAACACTGCTCTCAGCTTTGTGCTCATCCTGGTGCCTCATTGGAATCCCCTTGGGAGTTTATAAATCCATCTGAATGTAGTGCCTCCTCTTTGGAAACACTGATTATGAGTTCTGGGTATCCTTGTAAAGAAAAGAATCTCTGTTCCCAAGGCAGTGGAAATGTCATTGCAGATTTCAGATAGACCTGAATCTGTGGCACAGACTCCTTAGACCTTCTTAGAGAGCTAGTGTACCCCCTCCAGGCCTACACAGGGAGCTGATGTAGTCCTGTCTCCTTCCCAATTGACACCCAGCCTTTCCTGGCCATGGGACAGTAAGGCAAAGTCTAATACACATCAGGAGGTCCAGTACATAGAATTCAGGGTGTGACATCCAGTGGACTAGGGTAGTATAAAACAGAACCTTAATGCATGTGATCCCTGCCGCCTTTGTTCATGGGGTTCTTTGCTCCTGGGGTCATGCCCTACCACAGGCTGAAATCTGAGCTGGAGATGCTGAAAACACAGCATAAGAAGGAGATGTCAGATGTAAAGAAATTCCCCAAGGAAATTTGTGAGGCTTCTTACAATTGCAAGGAGCTGAGTAAGCACACCAACTCCTACCGGTGAGTGCCTAATTTAGATGGGACCCCTGAAATTGTTAAGGACTGCTTCTGGTAGTCTGAAGTTTTTCCAGTCCTGCCTGACCCAGCTGTCAGGAGGAATCTGTCCCACCTACCTCCTGAAGCCAAATGGTCCCAAAGACACACACAGAGGCTTATATTACTTACAAACTGTATGGCCAATGGCTTACGTTTCTGGCTAGCTATCTCTATCATCTTAAGTTAACCCATTTCTATTAATCTGTTTGCCACATGGCTGCTGCATGGCCAGGCTGCTGGCATGTTTCTCCTTGGGTGGCAGCTGGCATCTCCTCCACCTCTGACTTTCTTTTCTGTCTCTCCTGGATTTTTCTGCCTGGTTCCATCCTGCCTTGCCATAGGCCAAAGCAGCTTACTTATTAACCAATGGGAGTAACACTTATTCACAGCATACAGAAGACATCCCACAGCAGCTTCTTCCCTTCTTCACCTGTGAACAAAACCTGGGCTGTGGTTCTAGCCTGTTTACCTCTTAGCAAGCAGCCTGCCTTATAGCTCTTAGACTTTTGCCTCCTAAACTGAGTTCTCCTAAGAGTGAAGAGTCTGAGAGCCCCTCCCAACATTTTCCTGTCAACTTCTGGAGCTTCTAGAGAGAAAACATTGTTTGCACCACGAATGTTTTCTGTGGCTCTGGCAGGAGCTTACAGAGCTGGTTTCTATGGGAAACATGGATGGAATGTATTCCCATTGGGTCCTCTGTCCCCCTTAGGGCATGGTTTTCCTCTACCTTCTCATGTTTACCCAATACTGTGAACAGTTAAGCACCAGGGTGTGTGTGGAGGAAGTGGGGGATCCAGTTTTCATAGGTACATGGATACCTTTTGCTGTCAGCGTATTCAGAAGTAGTTTGAATCTTTCTGCAATTTGGCTATTCTATGGTTTGGCCTGCACCTGAGTGATGCTGCGATGGCTAATGTGGGTTCCTGCCCAGGGTTCATGGGGATGGGGACATGGGACCTTGCAGGAAGGATGGTATTGGGAGGCAGGAGGGGCAGATGGAGGTAGAGCTCATCATTTTTGGTGACATTTCAGCACCCTCTACTGTCAGCTCCTGAGTGAATCGACTCAGCTAAAGGAAAAAGTGAGCATGTTGAAAAAGAACAACAGAAAGCTGCAGGGGGAGCAAATTTCACTACAAGAGTCCTGCAAGGAGGCAAGGAGGCTCTGTGAGGAGGCCCATGAGAAGATCTATGACCTCTGCAAAAAGCAGCAGCAGGTAGGTTGAAGCAGCAGGGCCAAGATGCCCACCTGTCTAACCATACACACACATATACACACACCCATGTAACCATCTACTCACTTATCCAACTGACCCATCCCATCCAATAGTTCATTTCTGTGATCATTCACAAGTCTTTCTGGGGAGTTAACCTCTTAGAAGGCACTGCATGACTGCCAAGGAATCCTACTGCTCTGCTAGAAGCTGCAGTCCATTGAGGGAGAAGAGTAAATCACATGTCACTCACCTATGTGTCAGTATGGTAGGAGCGGTGTTATGATGGGAGTCACTTAGGGAGTAGCACAGCGATCCGAGTGAGTGAGGTCAAGGGTCTTGGTCTCATTTGCTTGGCATGGGTGTTATGAGATCGGAGGTAGAAACAGCATGGAAGGAGGAATGTCCTCTACAAAAATCAAGCAATGGATCTATTTTAAAATTAATAAGTAGACTTCTTTTCTTTCACAGCATAGAAGTAACTTTCCAGGAAATGTCTGGTTTGTCTTACTGGCTTCACACATAGAACCTGACATTTTGATGCCCACTCTAACATGTATATGGCTGAGTCCTTAGAAAAGATTCCTCCTCATAGTTGTATAGAGTGCGCATTTCAGGAAAGTGCTGTGGGTGACCCAAGTAGCCTCCGACTGACTGACCTGGGGCTGTTTTCACATAATATGCACTGTAATCCAGTCAAAAGTTGTTGGGTAATGACAATGGAGATTTCCATTTTCAAGTGCAATCAATGTCTTTTGTGTCAGAATCTGGGCAGGTTTAGTGAGGAGACTATGATGGGTCAACTTGGATCTATCAGGAGGCTTCATGTCCAGCCCTCTTCCATGGGCACTTGGTCTTGTGTGGTCAAACTCAGTTGAGCAGAGGTTGTTACTTATATGTACAATCATTGAGTCTGTGATAAAAACTGTCCTAGGAGGGGAAATAATTTCAGGTCAGGGCAGAAAAGCCTGGCTGTGTCTAAAAAGCTTGTAGACAGCAGGGAGGACCCACTACCTCTCCCTGTAGTACAAAAGGAGTTGCAACATTCCAGCCTCCTCCCTTCCCCTTCTGGGTTCAAGACAGGTGTGTGTATTTGTGTGTTTTCTTATGTGTAATCTTGTGGGAATGAAAATATGTGTTTGAGCCTCTATGTGTATGTTTACTCACTCACGGAACAATGGAACATCTTTAAGAATGGTGCAGACAGATTTGAATGAGAAAGTACTGTGCCTAATCTGGTTAGTACCACTTTGCATCAGTCAAAGAACAGATGGTGTTGTCCATCATTCTGCATGTCCACACAGTTAACTACAACAAAAGACATAAAACTGATGAAGGCTAAAAGTTCTTCAGGTATTTTCAGGTTGAGGCAGAATTATTTATCTGCAAAGAAATCCTCTGGATAAAAATAAAGTAATAGGGTCTATAAAGGTGAGAAAGAAGCTACTGAGAGGCAGGAAAGGCTGCCTGAGAGTTTGTGTCCTTCTCTGTTCTGGGTGAATGGTGGCTGACCACTGATGACTTCCCTGCATCCTGTTTTGTTTTTCTCCTCATTGTCTGCTGCCATTTTCCTTTCACCTTTCCCTAACCTTGGTTCAGCTAACCTTGCCCTTGGAGCTTGGCCTGGATTTTATTCCCTGAGAAATTCTGCACAGCAGAGGTGCTTGCGACTGCATCTCAGCCCAGCAGAAGTCCCACAGCTATGCTGAGGTGTGAGAAGAGGCTGTCTCAGTGCACCCCTTAGGCTCCTCACACTCTAAAGTACCCACTCCATGTTGTCTCTGCAGCACTCAGAAACTGCTTTTATTCCAAACTTCTTCATACTGAGTTAAAATCGGCCTGATGGAAGGTTGGGAGAAATGAGAACTATCAGATATTGGTAGGAGTGTAAGATGTTGTAGCGCTGTGAGAAGCTCTTTAAAATAATTCAGAATATTGAATGCAGATTCCAAGTGGACCATTGATTCCAGAGTGGAAAGTAGGTGTCCACAGAGAAGAGAGGACAACAGGGCTACAGCAGGACTCATCAGAACACCCCCAACTAGAAACTACTCAGATGCACATCCTTGATGAGTGCAAACATACAATGTGGTCCATGGAATATAGTTAAACATGGAATAGTACATGCAATCCTTTCGCTGAGTTAGTCAACCTTCTGTTACTCAAAGAAATCCCTGACACAGTCATCTTACTTGGAGGAAAGGATAATATAGACTTCTGAGTTTAGAGATTTTCTTGTTTCTGAGCATGTTGCTTTGGGCCTAATTTGAGACAACCTGTGCTTTAGAGAGCTTCTTTAGGAGGAAGCTGCCCTCCCTGGAGGCACTGGGAAGCATTGAGTGAGAGCAAGGGGCTGGCCCATTGCCATCCAGTGGTCCTGTGCTGGGGAACTAAGCCTTCAATTCACAGACTGGAGAACTTGCTAGGAGAGCTTGGATTACTGGTAAATGATCCCTGGGGTTCACCTGTCTGTGTACAGGTTTACAAGGCAAGCATTACATTGACTTATCTGCATACTGAATTCTTCTCCCAGATCACCAGGGATGCATGTGTTATACAGACACACAGGCAGGCAACACCTGCACATATAACATAAAAATAAAATGAAAAATTATCTAAACAGAGTAAAAGTTCACAATCTTCTCCACATCACTGTGTTCAGAGGACCTTGCGTTTTCCTTTCTCTCTACTGGAATATGGGTAGAGAGGCTGTGGGTTAATGAAAGGTCACTTTCTTCTTCATAGTATCCCAGGTGATCTCATATTACATCAGTGTTTTCTGGTAAAGCAAACATGGAGACAATGTAGTGTGCTTGTATGTGTGCATCCATAGTACATGTGTGTGTTCAAGAGTGTGTGTGTGTGTGTGTATGTGCATGTGTCTATATGTACAGTGGTGCAGGAAACCCTCTCCTAAAAACACAATGTTCTAATGAACAGGAACATCAAAGACTTGAGGAAAATCTTCAGTTCCTGATGAAGCAGAAGGAGCTGCTCACCTGGCAAAGGGACTTGGCAGCAAAGCTGCAGCATCACTTCACTGTGTCCCAGATGAGGTAGGAGCTCAGGCTTCCAGAAGCAGGGGGATCTAAGTGGGTCCACTGTACCTAGATCTCTGTCCTCTGAGTTTCCGTTCAATTGGTAAAGCTCCTAACCACAGCCTGTGAAGGAACACCTCAGAGTGTAATTGCTGTCTCAGTCAACAGGAACTTCCGGCTAGGAAGCAATATGCTTTCTCCTTGGTCTTATGGGGATTGTGTCCCCTTCTTCCCTTCTGAAAACTCTAGTATGCTATGAGTATCTCAAATCTAACATTAGATCTCCTCCCCAATATTCCCATGGCATCCAGAAACCTACAGAGGGAATCATCAATCATGAAGGAAAGTGTGTCCTCCTGCAACTTTATTTTCCATCAGGAACATCACGTTTAGAGATAAGTGTCTATCCTTCGGCAGATTTGAATACAGCACATTTCTGCTGATTGCAGGCTCTCTGCAGTGTTTATCAGTTTCTCATGGGAAGATTTACTCTGGTCACAAACAGAGTAGGAGTTGACAAGCTAATCCCATGCAGGGATATGGGCTGTAGGATTAATCAGTGCCTTCTCTGCATTGCTGTGTAGGCTCCACTAGAGGACAGGCATAGAGTTGTCCAAGAGGTTCTCATTCACCTGGTATCTAATCAAGGACAGCAACATTTCTCCTGACCTGTTCCTCAGACCTTGTCAAACTGATATTTCTCAAAAATGATGTCTTTGGATTGCTGGAGAAATATGCTGTTTCTTCTAATCCAGCACAGTGTGTATTTTCCAGTTCAACTTCTAGGAGTTTTTAAAAGTTGAGGAAAAAAATCCTGCCCGGGTTCTCTCTGACCCTTTTGCCTTGGGGAAGCAGGGAATGAACTCAGCTGAAAGGTAAAGCTCGATTGTCTAGCTGAGTAGATCTGATGAGGGCTCAAAAGCTGATATGGCAGGTCCCCCAGGCTTGTGTCCCAGCTGCCTTTCTCCCCTAGGTTTGAAAATCTCCAGCAGGAACTGAAGCAGACCACAGCCCAGGATGAGAGCCTCCTGCAGATGGAGCTGCTGAAGCAGAAACACTATGTCCCAGGCAAGTAAGCCACCACTGAGCCCCATCCCCAGCAGCCAGGGTGTTCATGGGGTGTGTTTCCTTCCTTAAGTTTTGTTTACTAGGAGTATATAGACCCTGATTTTCTTGCCATGTGCACAGCAAAACTGTTTCTGAATCATATTTTCTTTTCTGATTTTCCCTGACAGTACCTGTTAAGGAGACTGAGAAGGCTGGAAGAAGCCAAAGACACCTTGAAGGCATGACATTCTACACTCCAGGTTCAAGGCCTCCTCAGAAAATGCCACCTCTTTTCAGCTTTGAACTCACTCGTGAGGCAAATATCAACCTACCATGAGGCGGTCCAGCCATAATCGGATCCACATCTGTTGGCTCACTATCCCCAGATAAAAGTTTGTGTAAAAACAAGTCTAATATACAGAGAACACAACACAAATTACTAAGAACCCTGACTCCATATGTGATGGAAATCTGACAAGGAATACGGTGTTAATGTCACACTGCCATCCAGACAGACCACACCAAAAGCATAAGATTCTCTCTAGTGCAGTGCTAAAGCTGAAGCCATGTCATGGGCACGTGCAGCTGAAGATAATTCACTACAGAGTATACGCCAGTTCCTCACCTCTTTTGCTCTTCCATAATGAAATTCCAAAGGAAACTGAAATTTTCCTTTTTTTTGGTTTATATCTTAGGATATTTATGCTTAGGTTTTTTGGTTTTATTCATTTTCGTTTAAGGTTGTGTTAAATTTTGTTATACTTTTCTTCTTGTCATTGCTTTAATAGTTTGCTAAGGCTATATACTGTATATAATGACTGCTGTTTTGAAAACTCCCATTGAGTAAAATGAATGTATTTTATGAATAAAATAAATTTCAAACTTTTCATTGTAAGACTCTTCCTTTTTATTTCCTGATTTCCTTTATACAAGTTTAATGAGCGTTCTCATTTCCTGAGAGACCTGGATTTTAAATTAAATTCCATCTGCATTTTAAATTAAAAAGGTTTGTTAGCTGTCTGTCCTGTGAGTCTTCTGAGACAGGAATAAATGCTCTTAGATGAGGTTTCACATGCCTGCAAACCCAGAAATCACAGGCTTGGATGTATCTCAGTAAGTTCCTGGAATCTTGGGCTGCACACAGATTTCCCAGCCATGGGCCTCGGGGCTACACAAGTGGGTGGCGACTTGGATGTTGGTTTATAGCCTACCTCATGTATACCCACTACATAATAGAAAAATTAGACATATTGTATCCTTGAGGTCATATATTTAGCTAAGAGTAAAATGTTGTACACTGTACACACATGTTCACGGAACTTCATGTAGACCAAATTAAAGGGAAACACAAGTATATTGTTCCAGGCCTCTCAGGAAATGAGAACGCTCATTAAACTTGTATAAAGGAAATCAGGAAATAAAAAGAAATCTTCCTCTGGTTTTCTTGAAATATATCATGAGTGATAAGTGAACAGCAGAGCTGATTTCCTGCAAGACAATTTAGGATATTTTGTGGCACTTTTGTTTATACTTATGGGTGTTTTGCCACTACATACATGCAATTCCCACAAAGGCCAGGTGAGGGCAGAATCTACCTGCATTTTAAATTAAAAAGGTTTGTTAGCTGTCTGTCCTGTGAGTCTTCTGAGACAGGAATAAATGCTCTTAATGGATGAGCCATCTCCACAGTCCTGTAATAGACCCTTGTCCTCCCAGTCCTGTGTGCTGTATTAGGTGGATTGGATCACTCCCCACCAAAGACTGAAGTTTATTGAAAACTGTAGGGACAGGCATGCTAATTGTCTTAGGCTACCACACATTCATTCAGGGCTCTCATAGGATCAGGATCCTGCCCCAGTCACTGACTGTCAGTTTGGAACAGATTTGCTAGATCTCTTCTAGGTTGACAACACTTATTAAGCCTGTCTGATGTAATAAATATTGAGAAGACCCTCCTGGGTGTGGAGGTAGGATGAGGAATCCCTCTTGATGGTCTGATAAGCAATGTTGGGAGGAACCTCATGACTAGGTGGAGTGGATGGAGCCTGCATCAGGGGCCACATGTCTCTGGTGCAGAGTGATTCTGTGGAAAACTAAAAAAGGAGAGAAGTGGTTGAAGCTGTTCTTTTACCACAGCAGATCTCAGATTATATTGAGAAAGTTCTTCCAGAGACTGATTTACTCTGGTGAAGCTCCTCTGGAATAGATCTGACTCCTGAGACTAACAGTGAGGCAGAGATTTAATGTGTAAAGAAAGTTATCCCCTGGGTCTCCGGACTGGAGCTGTCACAACAAGGGTAAAAAGAATCTACTGTCCTCTGATCTTCCTGTGTGTGTGGCAGAGGGGGTGCCAGGTCTTACCCCACTGAAGCTAAGACATCTGGTTTTTAATTCTCACTTAAGCTAGAATCTCTCCATCTCATATAATTACTCATTTAATTAGATTACTGTGTGTTCCGTTTGAGAAATTTCAGACTTGTGTTATTTTACTTTCTTGCCCAGAAGGTATAGAAACCTAATAAGCCAGCATCAAATCATCACCTAAAACACAGGTTAAGGGAATGTGACCATGTGGAATTTATAACTGAGATAAGGCTGTTGTGAGACCCAAACTACTCTAAAAGTTCTCTACCTGGCTGGTGCATTGGTCATGGTTCCATTGGTCTAACACCTTATTGGATGAATTTCTATATATACAGAAGGCTATTTTTTAGAATGACTTAGAGGCTGTGCTCCAGATATTTGAACATTGGCCGGCTATGATGACAAAGTCCAAGAATCCAGCAGTTTCTCAGTCCACTACACTTGATGTCTCACCCATCAGTAGTATGATCTGGAATCCCAAAGAAGTTGGCTCCAATACCGTGACGGAATGAACTTGCTAGCAAGGTGAGACCAAGCAGCTAAAGAGCAAAAGCTCCCTTCTTCCATTTCTTTATATGGGCTTCCAGCACAAGGCCTGGCTGATTACAGATGAGGTTTTTGGGCTCAAAACATCTGAGGTAAAGGTGTTTCCTTCTCCATCAATATCTAGATTAAGGGAATGTCTTCCTTACGCAAAGATCTGATTACGTGTGTATCTTCTCTCTTCAAATTAAGCAAAAATACCTCACAGGTGTGCCCCTCCATATTTGGGTTTTGCTTAATTGCAGATGTAGTAAATTTCACAACCAAAAAGAGCCATCACAACTTCACCCCATGTCAACTTGACACATAATTATATCTTTTTATGTCACGATTAATTTCCAAATGTAAAACAATAACCAGGTCATAATAATGCCTAAACATGATATAATTATTCCAAGTACAAGGCAAACACATTATGTATTAGACCAGCTCAAAATTATGCCTAGCATGATTTAACTATCCCTGTACAACTGCAAGCACATTATAAAGTTAGAGTAAGTGGCAATGTCTCTTGAGGGGCCTATTTTTAGTATCTCAAATTTAAATATGATAAACATCAATATTCTCCCTTCTTTTGTAATGAATGTTTTATTTATTTATTTTTGTTTTTACATCCTAACCAAAATTTCACCTCCATCCTCTCCTCTCAACCCTCCACCCACCTCCACTCTTCCTGACCTCCATCCATTCCTCCTTCTCTTTTTTCTCTTCAGAAATGGGCAGGCCTTCTATGAATATCTGTCTGCCATGTTATATCTAGTTGTGGTGGGACTAGGCATGACTTCTTCTATTAAGGCTGGATGTAGCAATTCAGTAGGAGGAATGGGGTCCAAAAGCAGGAATTAGAGACAAGCTGTGCTCCCACTGTTAGGAGTCTCACCAGAAGACCAAGTTATACACCTGTAAAATATCTGCAGAATGCCTAGGTCAGTCCCATGCAAGCTACGTGGTTGGTGGTTCACTATGAGCCTAGGTTAGTTAGTTCTGTGGGATGCTTCTGGGGCTCCTGACAACACTATCAAATACAAAAATTCAATTGTTTATTCACTAATTTACATGCATTGGTATTTTTCCTTCATGTATGCCTGTGCGAGGGTGTTGATTCCTCTAGAACTGGAGTTACAATCAGTTATGAGCTGCATTGATTTTTTCATTATTTTAAAAATTAATTATTTCATATGATGAGTGTATGAAAATCTACCAATCAAATTTAAAATAGTAAAATAGATCCATTTTCTTATTTTGAGAGGGGAAATACATACATACATATGACAGAGAATGAACATACACAACACATCATGCCATTCTGTCATTCTGTTCACATGGAGGTCAATGAACAAATTAGGAGGAGTAAGCTCTTTCCTTCCACCCAACTGGACATCTCATTGTCCCTTCCCTGGTACTTTCTATGATCAACTCATGGATTTCTGCCTTAGAGGGTTTTCTTGTGGTTCTGAAACTTAGAGAATATTTTAATATTAAAGGGCACTGGGAAAATTTGTGCAGAATTTTGTTTCAAATGTATGATACTCTTAATAAAAGCTCACCCTAGAGGTAAGAATTCTTGATGGGAGGAGGGTTGCTGTGTGTCTAGCGTGAAGAAACTGCTGGTCCAGAGTAATTCATGGGAAAAGGCAAAAGTGAAGTTACTCTGCCATGCAGGTAAGTGAGTTCACTGGAAATAACCAGTGAAAAAGCACCAAGGAAGGTTCCAGGGTGAGTCATTGAAATGCCATGTTCCTTCTTGGCATTGTGCCTTTGAGAATCTGTCATTTGTGCCCCGTGTACTTCTCAGGTCTAAGGCTATTTGTCATTAGTGCTCTGCAGGCTCCTGTGGACAGTTCAGGTTTCAGTATTTAACCAGTTTCAGCAATCATCACATACTTCTCCCAATATAACATTCCTACAAGGATCAAAATTTCCAAGATACTTCAGAACTTAAAAAGCCTTTGTGGTTACTGCATGTTTTAGAATACTAAGGTCTCAAAGACTAGTGAAAAACATCCAACTTAGATGAAGTACCTTGTACATTTCAATCTCTAGATACTTTTAAAACAAGAATCACTGAAAAGTTGATGCAAAATGACATGCACAGAACGTGATATACTGAGATGCATCTTTAAATTTATATAAATGTTGCACTTCAGAATCAATTATGAGCACAGTCATTCATTATACCCAGACTTTTGCTTTATTTCATACTTGTTGGCATTCAGAATATGCTATATCAAAACATGGGGCTTGACATAGGAAGTTTTTTGAGTGGATGAATGAATGTGAGGAAGGACTCATATCTTCCCCTGAAACTGCTCATAAAACCTAGAAAGGACTTCCTGACAATTTCCTGAAGCCGGTCAGAAGCACCACATGTCTCTCCATGGAGGAAAGGTGCAGCTTCACATCTGAAGACTGATGAAGGCACACAGAGAGGACATGATTCAAAAGCCCTCACTATTTGCCATTCATCTGCTTGATTCCTATTGCTTTCATTTTGACACACATTTCATTACATTCCACTTTCCATCAACTCTAGAATAAACTCTCAGGTCTACTACATCCTCTAAGAGGCACAGTGCTGGCCCTGAGCAATGGTGAATGCTCGTGGATCAATGTCATGCTACATGGGTGAAATGACTGGGCCCACCATGAGTTGAGTATCAGGAAAGGCCTCCAAGGTGAGAAGGGTAAGGGTATTGGGAAACATACGAGATACATAAAGGCATCATTTTGTGGTAGGGAAGGGACTCTGGTGAACATGAAGGCTGTAGGCCACTCCAAGGATCAGGACCATAATAAAATCTACAGTAAGGGCCCATAATTTTGGGGCCATGGGCACCTCTGTCCCTACACGTTGGAGAATTTGGGGACAGAAGCCTAATATGAGACCAGATGAGTGTTTGGAAGACTCCCTTTCTTTGGTAGCCTTGTTTAGGTCTCTAACTGCCTGCAGGGTCCGTAATTCCTCTTGTGATGATCTCCACAGCAGGACTGATGCCCTTTCACCATCTCCATGTGCTCCATGGGTCATTCTGACCTGCGCCTGGGATGTTACCCCACACTAAACTAAGGAGTGTTCTGGGGCTGCTGGGTGTCACTTGGGACAGATTTTGGCAGGAGTTTGTGAAGCTTGTGGTGACTGCCCTTTGAATGAGGCTTGGGGACTCTTGGGGATGGATTAATCCTGTTTGCTTGGTCTTCCTGTTGAGACTTTAGGCACAAGTGAGATGTTGGTGTCAAGGGCTTTGTTCTTGTCTTTCACACTTGGAAGCCTGACTAGGGGTGGCATAGACCAGAGAATGAGACCTGTTCAAAAACAGTGCTTTGCTCACTCAATGGCTGGGCATCAATATTATATGCTTTTATATTTAATTAATTTGATTATGATTAAGTGAAGTCAAAATGTTGCTATTAATGTACATTTAAAGTACCTGACTCTTTCAATTGTAAATTAGAATATTTACTTAATATTATGTGAAAATATGCACATTTAAAGATTACTTCTTAAGCACAGGATATTCTATGTAATGAACATTCTGGATGAAAGCAATCTTAAAAAAATTATCATATGTCTAAGCAGTTTTTGGGTTTTTTTTTTTACCTTAGGAAGACTGTGAAAGTTTGCACTAAGTAAGTGAATATGCTTTTCTTTTGTTGTGGAGTCCCTAACAAGGAACCTAAGATGGGTAGAAACAAATGATAAGACTCTCCTCTTTTTAAAAAAAAGTGCTCTCCTCTCAATAACATCTTCTATTAGCCCCACCATAATGTGTTTTATTATGCCTTCTCAGTATATCTTGGAGGTTTGTTAATTTGAAAGTAAGAAGCCCCTATAATCTCATAGGGACTGGCACAATTAGGGGGTGTGGCTTTGTTGCAGGGAGTGTGGCCTTGTTGGAGGATTATGTTACAGTGGGGGAGGGTTGAGATCTCTTATGCTCAAGCCATGCCTAGTGTCTCAGAACACTTTTTTCTGCATGTGGATGAAGATGTAGCTTCATCTCCACATTTTTCTCCTCCAGCACCATATCTGCCTGCATGCCTCATTGTCCTGCCATGATCATAATGAACTAAACCTCTGAAACTGTAAGCCACCTGATTAAATGTTTTCCTTTGTAATTGTTGCAATGGTCATGGTGTCCCTTCACAGCAATGAAACCCTAACTAAGACAGTAGGTATCCAACATAATCACAGAGAACAATGGACTCAGGAAAGAATTCTACTTCTGGACAACCCTTTGAGCATGGACTTTGGTATAAACCAGCTCTGATGCAGAATACCTTGTAAGGGTTTGTACATTGAGGTGTATTTGTTACAAATGCTTTTAGACCTGTATCATCTTTATAGACACCACTGTAGAGCAAGCCAAGGACAATCATTTCACCATGCTACGTAGAAATCTGGGACAGCCATGTGTCAGGCAGTGGGTAAGAACTGATCTGTTGTTCTACACTGAGTAGCAGCGTGCAGTCAGAAATACCTTTCCCTTGTTCTGCCTTTTTGCCTCCTATTACTTCAGAAATGACCTTTCACCCATTGAACTAGAACTTTCCCAACACATGCAGTCAGCCCACCCAAGCCATCTCCTTCCCATGCTACTCACCCTAGTTACCTCCATGTCTTCAAAGCCTAGTGTAGTAAATGTTTCCTAAGTCTACACAGAAACATAAACTAGTCCATGCAGGAATTAACAACTCAACTTCTAGGCAACTAGAAGATGTTTTAGATAGAGACAGTGGTGGCCACTACCATCACGGAGAATGATACCTCAGGACTTATATATATTGAAGACTGCATTATTTAGAGGAGAAAAAATTTAAAATTTAAAAAATAAGTATTGAAATGATATACAGTTATAGAAAAAAGTGTTGAAGGAAGTTTTTATATTCATTTCTAGATACTGAGAGCAAAGATTGTATCTCATGTTTCTGTTTTTTGAAAGTTACATTTTACATATTTTCTGGTAAGACAAAACAGTGTCTCTGTTTTGAATTAAAAAGTTATGCCTTTCAAACAAACATAACAGGTACTCAGAGTTGAAGGTAGAAAAGAGCTAACACAGCAAGGTTGCCATTTGGAAAGTTCTGCTGCCTCCTTGGCTGGTGTCTGGGAGTTGAGATTTCAGTTTATCTTTATATTTATATACACATGTATATGCAATTAGATATGGTTATACATATTATGTATACCATATAGATACTAATAAAAATATGCACATAACTATACCCATAGTTCTGCATACAACATGCATACCATACATATACGTACCAATACCACAAGGATTGTTTGTTTCTTTTAATTTTTTGTTATGCCAAATTATTGTACATCTAATTAATTTAATGAATATTTCTATGTGTCTGCATATGGGTGTGTGTGGGTGTGCATGTAGACAAATACATGTTTCTAAATGTATGAATGTGGGCACATATATATGAGTATAGTGTGTGAAAAAGCATGTGAGTATTGTGGCACAACAATGATGGTGCCCTGATCCTTTATGATGGGCTAATGGCACTATTACTTTTGGGTGGGGCATGCTTGATCATGCTGCATTCTGTGCATGGAATTTCCATGCTTCTAGAATACTGATGTTGTCTAAGATGTTGATAACAATGTGTAGATGTTTCAGGATCTTTCTTAGATGGATATCTACAATCTATGTCACATGTTAAGCACTTCAGATAACATTTGACACCAAGCATATGTAAGTTTTCAGTTTCTCCTTCCTCTTCTACTGAACTTTCAGATTATAGTAAATCATCACCATCAAGTAAAATTAAAAACACTTACTGGCTATCCAGAACTTGGTGAAGACCAGGAAATTGTGGGTTCCCAGGATACAATGATGTTGACTGGAAGACTTCCAGGTGGGGCGTTCCTACTGCAACTGTTACCACAGGCATCCAGGCTGAGACAGCAAAGAGGCATCCCTGCTGGGCAACCATGTAAGTTCTCTTCTTCCCAATTCTGCTGCTGCAGACAGGAAAAAGCATATCAAGCTCTGTGATTAGATAGCTAGTTTTATTGAGGCCACCCTCCCTAAATCCTGTTTGGCTTTGAGGATAGCATAATGCTTACAGTAACTGCATCTAGAGATAACAGGAAGAAATTCCCAAGAGGTTTTCTTTTATAACTGAGATTTTATTGATTGAGGACCAGTAGAAAAAATGTTAGTTCAGTTTTGTTTTCTTCCTTTTTGCATGCCACAATTCTTAAGTGTAGGTTTCCATCTTCATAAGATAGAGGAATTGAACACTGTGATACCTTGACTAACTCTTCAGATCTCTAAGATGCCCCCTTCCCACTACCCTTAAATGTCATATTAGGGCAAGAAAAAAGCATCCATGGTAAAAAGTAAATAAATAAATAAATAAAAAAGGAAATCCAACACTAAGGAGACTGAGTTAGAAGATTGCTGGAAATCTGAGACCAGCCTTGAGAGATAAACTGTCAGGGAAGGAGAGAGGCATGAAGGCAAAGGACAATGGGAGATTGGGAAGGGTTTTCTCAAAGTGGGATATGTCCATTGTTTTCTACTACTAATCTCCACTAGCATTTGTTAGAAAGGGTGACAACAGCTGAGGCAGAGTCAGCACCTGTCCCAGGACTCCACTTTCCAAAATGGGACAGGATGAACTGTTGTTACACTGCTACCCAGTGAGTGACAGCCTCAGAAGTCATCAACTACCATGAGGAGAGGAGGTAGGGACAGCCTCATGGCTTTCTGCTTTCTGGTCAATCCCACTTCAAGTTGTGTTTAATGTTGGTGAAGGGACAGCTTGGAGGGCAAATTTCAAACAGCTCTGTTCCCCAAGCCCCAGGTACTGCAGATGGCACAATACCAGCCTCATGATAAGAGAATCTTGATGATAAACTGAGGATCAGAAATGATAGACCAGTATTTGAACTGTGTACATATGGCCTGAGTCTGCCCCATCCCCACTGACCTTCCTCTTCTCAGCAGTGAACTTCTGTAGTAGGAGAAGATGATTGGATGGGAAGCTGTCCCCACTCCAAAAATATCTACACAGCTTGACCACCTTTGTGCTCCCCTGAGCAGAGTTTGGCCTGGCCTCTGTGACTTTCCATAAGGAATCATTGTCATGGTTACATGTGTGCCATTGACAGGTTGGCAGCTCACTCTATTAAAGTGGCCTGTGATTCACAACTATAATAATGTGAGCAGGAATCAATTTCTGGTGAGTCAGTGCAGACATTCTTTGTGAGAAGACCTGATCGCACATCAGTGAGTGGACACGACAAGGAGCTTTCTTGAAAGGGATCACTAAGGCATGGTTCATTGTTCCAGGGGTTTTCAAGGCAGAAAACAAATGACATTTTGAGAAGTGTTTCCATAGCAAGGACCAAAGGAGCACCCTCATAGTGCATGCCTTGAATGACATACAGGAGGGGACACACTATGCCACACTGCATAAGAGGCCCCATGAAGATCTGCACAACCCTCATGTGCCTAACAAGGCAGCCTCTAAATCAATGGAGGACCATCCTCTGCTGTTATATTAACTGCCTGTGATATGCCTTCATGGGAGTAGATCACAGAAGAAAGGAAAGGCAGCAGGGACCTTGTTGGGACTCTAGTTTGTTATCTTCACTGAGAAGCAACAATTTTCCACATGAGCTCAGGGGCCTCTTTACCATGACCACAGTCACCAATGCAGCAGCAAGAAGTCTCCCAAGCACCACAACACCTCCCTACTTCACCTTTCTGTTTGTGTAATATATAGTTTATTTCATCTGGAGTCTGTGCTGTGTGTGTTGGTGTCTGTGCCAACTTCCCTTGGAAAGAGCCAATGTTCCTCAGAATATACATGAGATATAAGAGAAGGGCTGTAGATACAGTCCTCTACCAATATCCACATGTTATTTTTTTCAGAAAGGCTGAGCATAATCCAAGGCTAATTACAAATTACAAAGTAGCTTCAGACAAACCTGGACTCAAATGTATCCACTGCTTCAAACCTAAAGAGAAACAGGTACTACACAGTCCCAGAATATCAATGTAAGCAGGCTTAACTCTAATACAAAAACTGCCTGGATAGAGCCATACCCTGAAAATAGCTCATGCCAACATGGTCCCTGAAAAAGCCCATGCTAAGTACCTAAAGTGAAAGTAGACAAGGATTCAACATTAACCAAGATGTCAAGACAAAAGTATTCCAAGGCCTGAGGATGAACCTGATGAAGACCAGGAATAAAGCCTAAATTAACAAAGTCTTTCCCTCACCCAGAAAAGCCAGAGACCAACCCTAATAATAAAATTTCCAAACCCTGACCTAAAAGAGGCATGCACCAAAACCTGAAGCTGAATAAGCTCTTACCCAGAGGAAAAACAGAGGTATCCCTGGGCCAGTCCATTAAATGGAAGAGCCAAGGCCAAAGGAGAAGGAAAAGTAACACAATGAAATGCAACAAAAAGAAAAGAAAAGAATGGCCATGCCTAACCTTGACCTTAAAGGAGGCTGGCCCCAACCAAAAGGGAAATGAGTACTACCATATCCCTCAGAAGAAAAAGACTTGGCTGGAAGAAAGAAAAGGAGAATATCCATGCCTCAAATTTACCTGGACTGAAGCCAGGGCCCTCACCAAGATGAGAAGTTGGCCTCAGCATAACTCTGACCCTGAAGAAGACTGGGCCAAACTAAGAAAGAACATGAGCCCAGACCAATCCCTCAAATGAAAGAGGCCGGGACAAAGCAGGAAAAGGGAACACAGGGGCCTAACACTAACCCTGACAAAAGCCTGAGAAAAAACAAGGAGAGAAGAAGACCTGTGACATTCTCTTAAATGAAAGAGACCAAGAAAAAAAAACTGTCTGTCTATAATCCTTACCCTGATGAAGTATGGGCCTAAGCAAGAAGAGTTGTGGGCCACTTCATAAGCTTAAGGCTGAAAAAGACCAGGCCAAAACCAAGAAAATTAGTGGGCCTGAGTCCAGTCCTCACTATGAATATGTCTGGGCCCTAATAAAGAAGAGAAGTGGGACTGGGCCATCCCCTTAAAGAAAGAACACCCAGAGAAAACCAGGAAAACATCTATGCCCAGGTCTAATCCTTATTCTGAAAACACCAAGCACCAAATGAAAAAGGAGGTCTGGGGCAAATATTGACTGGGAAGAATTCAGAACTCATACAAAGCTCATAGAACAAACTAGGCAAAATCAAATGTTACAAGCCAACCACAGACCTTGATGAAGAGAAACCACAAACCCTAAAGTCAAGGAAGCTCCTGCCAACCCAATGAGAGATATGTGGCAAGACTTAATGTTGACCCTAGGAAGTCCAGTTTGAAGAGATAATTTAAATGGTGCCTGCCCCAACCACAATGGAGAAATCTTCCTAGACCAAACACTGATCAAGTAGCCAAGGACCAAGACCTGTGTGAAAGGAGTCCAGGCAATGCAAGAAGAGAAACATGCCTGACCATAAACTGCTTTCAGTGGAGACCTGCAGCCTACTGAGCAAGAACTAAGCCCAGAATCCCTGACCGTGAAGGATGTGTGAGCAGAATATTTTCTTCTTCATCCAATGCCCTAACCAAAAGGGAGCCAGAAATACCATGTTCTCAATGGAGCCAATGGTTCCCTTACAGATGAAAGCAAATGGACATCATTAACATATTTGGTAGTTAGAGGGAACTCTGATCCCAGACCCTGATATTTTATCGTCAATCAAGGCCTCAAAAGAGACACACGGAAGAATGTTTGTTGAAAATCTTAGACACTCAAACTTCAGATACAGATATAAGTTGATATCCTGAGTACCACTGTGTGGAACACATACATTTCATTTACAAGACATACCATCCTCAACACATGCACACCAGGATGTGCTACTCAGCATATGATCCAAGCTTTCATCTGGGTAACCAATGAATATGGACATAGCATAATACAAATGGTGTTATATGCACACTGTTATAGCCTGATAAAACTCCAAATCTTGATTTCAACTGATATTTTTAGGAACAAACAAGTCTCAAAAGTAACACCCCTTCATGATAAAGGTCTTGGAGAGATCAGGAATGAAAGGAACATACCTAAAACTAATAAAGGCAGTTTACAACAAGCCAACAGCCAACATATAATTAAATGAAGAGAAACTCTAAGTGATTCCACTGAAATCAAGGACAAGACAAGGCTATCCACTCTCCCCATATCTATTCAATATGTACTCAAAGTTCTAGCTAGAGCAAAAAGACAACAAAAGGAGAGCAAGGGGATACAAATTGGAAAGGAAAAAGTCAAACTTTTTCTATTTCCAGATGATATGATAGTCTACATAAGTAACCCCCAAAACTCTAACAGGGAATGCCTGCAGCTGATAAACTCCTTCAGTAATGTGGCAGGATACAAGATAACTAAAAAAAAAAAACCAGTAACTCTACTATATACAAATGATAAATGGGCTGAAAAAGAAATCAGAAAAACATCACCTTTACAGTAGCCACAAATAATATAAAACACCTTGGGGTGACTCTAACTCAGCAAGTGAAAGAGCTGTATGATAAGAATTTTAAGTATCTGTAGAAAGAAAATGAAGAAGATATCACAAAATGGACAAATCTCCCATGCTCATGGATAGGTAATATTAACATAGTAAAATGGCAATCTTACCAAAAGCATTCTACAGATTCAATGCGTCCCCCATCAAAATCCCAACACAATTCTTCACAGACCTGGAAAGAACAATACTCAACTTCATATAGAAAAACAAATAACACAGAATAGCTTAAACAATCCTGTACAATAAAGCAACCACTGGAGACAACACCATCCCTGACCTCAAGTTTTGCTATAGAGCTACAGTAATAAAAACAACTTAGTATTGGCATAAAACTCACATGTGGACTAATCAATTGAATTGAAGATCCTGACATTAATCTGCATACCTATGAACACCTGATTTTTGACAAAGAAGCCAAACCTATACAATGGAAAAAAAGAAATTGTGCTGGCATAACTGGGTGTCAATATGTAGAAGGCTGCGAATAGATCCATATCTGTCACCTTGCACAAAACGCAAGTCCAAGTGCATCAAAGACCTCAACATAAATCCAGTTACATTGAACCTGATAGAAGAGAAAGCAGAAGTAGCCTTGAATGCATTAGCACAGGAAACCACTTCCTAAATCTAACACCAGTAGCACAGACACAGAGAGCAGCAATTAATAAATGGGACCTCCTGAAACTGAGATGCTTCTATAAGGCAAAGGACATGGTAAATAAGACAAAATGAGAGCCTACAGAATGGGAAAAGATCTTCACCAACCCCATATCTGACAGAGGGATGATCTAAAAAATATGTAAAGAACTCAGGAAACTAGACATCAAAATACTGAACAATCAAAATAAAAATGGGGTGCAGATCTAAACAGAATTCTCAACAGAAGAATCTCAAGTGGCCAAAAGACAGTTAAGGAAATGTTCACCATCGTTAGCCATCATGAAAATACAAATCAAAATAACCCTGAGATATCATCTTATACCTGTCAGAATGGCTAAGCTAAAAACACTGATAAAAGCTTATGTTGGAGAGAATGCAGAGCAAGGGCAACACTCTTCGAACGTTGGTGGGAATGCAAACTTGTACAGCCACTTTGGAAATCAGTATGGAGGTTTCTCAGAAAATTGGGAATCAATCCACTTCAAGAAGCAGCTATACCACTCTTGGGCATACACTCAAGGAATGCTCAGTCATACTACAAGGATACATGCTCAACTATGTTCACAGCAGCATTATTTGTAATAGTAAGAACCTGGAAACAACCTAGAAGACCGTCAACTGAAGAGAAAATGTAGTACATATACACAATGGAATAATATGCAGCAGTAACAAACAATAACATCATGAAGTTTTCAGGCAAATGGATAGAACTAGAAAATGTCATCCTGAGTGAGGTAACCCAGACTCAGAAGGACAAACATGATATGTACTCACTCATAAGTGGATACTAGATGTAAAGCAAAGGATAACCAGACTACAACCCACAGCTCCAGAGAAGCTAGGTAACAAGGTGGACCCTAAGAGGAACACATGGATCACCCTGGGAAGGGAAATATATGAGATCTCCATGAATAAACTGGGGAGGAGGGGGGTGATGGATGGTAGGGGGTTGGGGATGAGAAAATAAGGGAACAGAATGGTTGATCTGGAACAGGGACATAGTGGAAGAGCAATGAGATACCATGATAGAGGGAGAAATCATGGGGATAGGGTATAATTGGGTGCTAGGGAAGTTCCCAGGACTCCATCAGGATGACCTAAGCTTAGATGACTAGCAATAGTGAAGAGAGTGTCTGAACCATCTTAGTCCAGTAATCAGATTGGTGAATACCCTGTCATCATAGAGCCCTCATCCAGTAACTGATGGAAGCAGATCCAGAGATCCACTGCAGAACACCAGGCCAAACTCTGGGAGTCCAGTCAAAGAGAGAGAAGAGGATTCTATGAGCAAGGAGGCATCAAGATCATGATGGGGAAACCTACAGAGACAACCAAATCAAACTAGAGGGAACTCATGAACTTTAGACCAACAGCTATGGAACCTCTGTGGGACTGGACTAGGCCCTCTGCATAATCAAGACATTTGTTTAGCTTGATCTGCGTAAGGAGCCCTCTGGCAGTAGTATCAGAATCCATCCCTGGAGCATGGATGGGTTTTTGGAGCTCACTACCTATGGTGGTACACCTTGCACAGCCTTGATGCAGAGGGAGGGACTTGGACCTGCCTCTACTAATGGACCAGTCTCTGCTGACTCCCCATGAGAGGCCTTACCTTGTTGGAGGAGGGACTACGGGGTGGATTGAAGGGGGAAATGCTGGAAAAGCAGGAGGAGGGAAGAGAGGGGTATCTGTGCTTGTTATATAAAATGAAAAAAATTCTTAATGAAAAAAGAGAGAAAAATATATGTATGAGAGAAGCAGTACATTATGGCCAATTCACTGGGCATGATGGAGCTGTGTTTACAGAAGAGATGAAAATTAAATGGTTGCTTCATCAGGGACTTCAGGACCTGTGTGTGGCTCTCCAGCCTTTGCAGAGCCCAATGAAAGAAAGTGATCTTGTGGAAACAATTAACAGTTTAAGGAAAGGATGAATTGTTGTATAACAATTTTCCTTATTATGACATGGTATTCTTTACTATTATTTTTGAGATTATAATGACATTATTTTCTCTTTTCATTCATCCCTCTAAATCTTCCCTATACTCTTCCTTGCTCTCTTTCTCATTTATGACCTGCCTTTTCATTAATTGCTCTTATAAGCTTGTGTGTGTGTGTGTGTGTGTGTGTGTGTGTGTGTGTGTGTGTGTGTGCATGTCGTTATATATTCCTAAATGTAAACCAAGCATTCTGTATAGCTAGAATATATGTTTTCAGGACTGACCATTTGATATTGAGTATCCAAGTAGTGTGCTCTTCCCTGGGTGGGGCTATTTCCTTAAGTCTCAGAAAGTTCTATGAAGTTCATAATACCCAGCAATTAAACTATAGCTGGAGGCGGAATGAAACATCACCCCTACACTGTCCTTGTTCTTTGAATTTGCTCTAAACACAGGCCAAAGAAGAGACTTCAGAGGAAGATCTCCAGACACGGCATCGGATGAAAACGGAAATGCAGCATGTCAACACCGTGGGTCACATAAAAAAGACGGTGATAGGGAAACTGGTAACGTTCCTAACAAACATGCATGTTATCAATCAGCTGGGTATGGTGGATCACACCTGTGATGCCTGGACTTAGGAGGCTGAGGCAGGAGGATAGCTGTGGGTTTGAGGCCACCTGGGCTACATAGGACAGTCCTGAGTTCCAGAACAGTCAAAACTGTATACAGAGTGAGACTTTGTCTAAAAGATCCAAAATAAATAGATAGATAGATAGATAGATAGATAGATAGATAGATAGATAGATGTATTATTAAAGAATAATCTTCAGTAGCTAATGTAGACTCCTACCCCAAGCGCCTAGAAGAAGACTGAAATAAACTCAACGCCATCCATAGAAATAAATGATAAAGATATGATCGGGAATCAATTAAACTGAAAACAAAAAGCATAAAAAAAAAAAAAAAAAAAAAAAACTATAGCTGGAAAAGCTGAAACTTACAGGATTAACAAGGCCCTTCCACTCCCAAAGTTAAATAGGTGGTAACTAAGGAGAACTGAAGAAATGAGACACTCTGTCTCATTCAGCTGCAAACAAGTCATGCAGACACATTCAGAATTCTAGTCTTCATGAGTCACCCATTCTAATATGAGACTTTGTGATGCCACACATTACAGTTATTCATATTCTTATAATTATTTCCATACCTATTCTCCTGTATTAACCTCAATAAACGCATTAATTTGAGGGAATAGGAATTAAACAGTCTTCCCTGGGAGGCAGACAGATAAAGGGGAACTGATAAGTAATACAAATAGCCAACTTCTGGCTTCCTTTTTATTTTCCATACTGAGACAAAGGTTTAGTAGGCTTTGCCTTCCACCAGCAGACTGCCTCTTCCAGCTGTCTGGTTCAGGACAGATAGGTATGTTCACAGTCAGTCCCGAACATGGTCACCTGAAGCTGCAGGTGATCACAGTTCTTGTGAGTGAGCAATAGCTTATGTCATATCCAAAAGACAGCATGTCACAGCAGTTCCCCTCACGCTCAGTCAGGACACTTGGGGCCCATTTCCACGATATTTCCTATGTCTAACAGAAGTGGTTAATCTACAGGTTTCATTTAGCAATGAGCATTCATGGTCACTTCAACATTCTAATGTTATGTGGCTGTGCATTCACTGATGCCTGCTACCAAAAGAAGGACCTCTGACCAAGACTGAGAGATGAAGAGATCTAGATGTAGAAACAGAAATATTTACAAAGCAGTTGCTATTACACAAAGTAACAATAGTAGCATCATCTTAAGGGTTATGACCTGTCAAGCCAGTGACTTTTGACCAGGTACACAGTACTAGGTATTAATTCCTTCCTATAGTGCAGGCCTCACAAGATCAGAAGGAAGTTAATTAAACAGTGACACCCATGTCACTATTGCACCAGTGATTTTCACATATTCTGTAGGCCACCACTTCAATTATATTTGCTTATGCTGAAATAAAAAGTCATAATTTCATAAGATCCTATTTGTGGATTTTTGGTTTCATTTACTATTGGATGAGAGTCCTACTCAGAAATCCCTTACCTGTTCTTGGAAGTGGGACTATTTTCTCTACTGTGACCTTTGACAATTTCAGGGTATCAGGTCTTATTTTGACATCTATGATGCATTTGGTGCAGAGCTTGTGTACAGTAGAAGATAAAGAGCAGAGTTTCATTTTCTGCATGCTGAAAACAATTTTTCATAATGACCATATCTGAGACAGTATCTCAAATGACAACATATACGTGAGATACAAATGTGTGTGCAAAGTTATACTAGGTACTCACAAGTGCATTCTGCTTACCAAGTGGACCACTTTGAGGGAACCAGCCATGCAGTAATATGAGGTCAAGCTCTGACCACTCAGAGTAAGGAAGGCATGGCAATCACTTGCATTAAAATAAATTTGCAGCAGGACTTACAGCCTGGCTCAAACACTACAAATTAGGTGGTCATTTTCTTGGGCCCCCAAACCCATTCTCACACTAGTAAAATAAAAACAACATAAATACAGAAGAGGACAAATGATCCTTTGGTGATGAATAATATTTAGATTGCCCCATATTTCCAGCTTTAAGTGTCTTTTTAATGATTACAATTTTCACCAAATCAAATTTTTTAATGCTGCACAGGAAGTGTAAAAAAGAGCATATATGCTGTGTTTATTGTAAAATAAAACATGCTGGGTACTGTGGATGCTATAATGATGGTTATGAATGAAAATTGAACATAGACATACCAGCTGTGTCACGCCTGGGTGTGCCTACTTCTAAAAGTGAGCTCACTATACTGGATCATGTATATGTGTGTATGTGAGTTTGTGTGTAATTTTTTCATTGTGGTACCTACAACACAGATGATTTATGGAATGAGCTTAGAAGACCACCAATATACTAATGGATAAAGAAAGTATGATATACATAAATAATGCAAGATAATTCAATAAAGAAAGAAACCTATAGAAAAAATTAATTATATAATTCTCAAGAAAAATGCTGCAACTATGTATCATCAAACTTAAAAAAATAGACAGGTCTCCAAAATACAAATATCCCATATGGATCTAGAAAAAATATCAAAGTAGGAGGAAAATTTTTGAGGAAGCATGAGGGCACATATTTTAGATGGAGGGAGTATAACAGGGTAATGAGGGGATGTATATGAGCAAATTAGTGACTTTGTATAATTAATATGTACAGAATAACAAGATTAATTTTAGAAGTAACAAAACAAAAAAGAATTACTTATATGCATAAGGGCTTATAGATTTTAATAAAACTAAACAAAATGACTACATTTTTACTATCTTCTAAACTTCTCTTAAAATGTTTGAATGATGGGGCTAGAGTTGGCCTCACAGAAAAACACACACTGTACTCTTTCAAAGAACCTGAGTTCAGTTTCCATCACCCATCGCAGTGATTCATAATCAAACACCAATGTCCCTAGTTCCAGGAAATCTGGAGCCTCTCCTTATCTCTGTGGGAACTGCTCTCCTATGCACATACCTCCCCCTATAAACACATATGTGGAATTTTAAAAGCATTCTCTCCAAATTTCCCTATTGAGTTTTCTGGAACCAGAGAGGCAGAGAGGGTTGCATGGATGCTGTACATGACGTCAGTTCATTCTCACACTCTCAGTTGTAAGAATAAAGGAGTGTAATTAATAAATTATAAGTACTATAAGGTCATTCTGGAACCCAGAATCCTAAAAGATTTACACCAGTATATAAAATTATTGGACCACGTAAGAAATCTGAGTTGTATAAAGTTGATGCAAATAAATTTGCATAAAAATTAAACATTATAGCTTGGCAGTGGTGGTGCACGCTTTTAGTCCCAGCACTCGGGAGGCAGAGCCAGGCGAATCTCTGTGAGTTCAAGGCCAGCCTGGTCTACAAACTTAGTTTTAGGACAGCCAGGACCACACAGAGAAACCCTGTCTCAAAAAAATAAAAAAAGAATTTGCCGGGCGGTGGTGGTGGTGGCGGTGGCAGCGGCGGCGGCGGCGGCGGCGGCGGCGGCGGCGGCGGCGGCGGCAGCAGCAGCAGCAGCAGCGGAGCACGCCTTTAATCCCAGCACTTGGGAGGCAGAGGCAGGCGGGTCTCTGTGAGTTCGAGGCCAGTCTGGTCTACAGAGGGAGATCCAGGGAAGGCTCAAAGCTACAAAAAGAAACACTGTTTCAAAAAAAAAAAAAAAAAAAGTAATGTATAGCCCTGCCCTGCCGCCTTTCAAGTGAAGATGCAGAGGATTGAAAAGTGTAAAAAAAATTTAAATATTATAAGGGCTTTCTTGGCATTTCATTAGTTCTAGTCACTGAAAGTTACAGTGTACTTAAATTCCATCACCATATTGTCATACATCATGTATATTTAATTAAGGAGGATTACAAAAGCTTTGAAGTCCACCATAACAAAAGACAGAAATTTTGGCATGAATAATCTGTAAACTATAAACTACTATTTGATCTGGCTGACACAACACTCGATAGACGAGCTCCAAAGGTCTGGCAGCTTCTGACATAAGTCACCAAGGAAAGAGCTCTGAGTTTAGTAGCCCATGGGCCTTCAGTGCCTGAAAAACAGCTATTAATTTTTTTTAAAAAGATGTCTGCCGGGCGTGGTGGCGCACGCCTTTAATCCCAGCACTCGGGAGGCAGAGCCAGGCGGATCTTTGTAAGTTCGAGGCCAGCCTGGGCTACCAAGTGAGCTCCAGGAAAGGCGCAAAGCTACACAGAGAAACCCTGTCTCGAAAAAACCAAAAAAAAAAAAAAAAGATGTCTGAATAACAAACTAGGTGAGGGGATAAATAAAATAAAAGCCCAAAAGCAGACACAGAAAGACATTTTGGACAGAACCCATGAAGTTAAAACTATCAAGATAGAAGACTCAAACTAACCATGTAATTGCATTAAACATACAAGTCTAGATGGGAGAAATTGCCAGACTAGATAAACATACACAAAGGATTTCACTCTATGATGAATAGAAAACAAATGTATGGGCAGAGTGTCAGAGTAAGGAGGCAGGAAAAGGCAGAGTTCTTTAAAATGTCCTAGTACCCATGTTACTACCAAAGTAAACTGCTGAACAATAAATTTTACTAGGGAAAGTATCTATTATGAATAACACAAATATTATAATATACATGTGTGTGGTGAAAAGGGATCAATTTTCCAGGCAGACGGAACACTCTACTTAAAAAGATTTTAACTACGAATCCTCCAACCTGGTTAAGAAAGTAGATGGAAACTGACAAATCCACAATTAAAGTTGGAGATGGGAGTCCACAGAACAAAAGGAGGAAAATTCCAACAGCTTCACTTGCAAATGTTCGTGGTGTAATGAGATGTTGGTCAGGTTCAAGGCCCGTGGCTTAGGTACACCATCAATACTAGACCTGCATGAGACACAGCAGCTCCTAATGCCACTAAGATGATGGAGAGATGATGGAGAGGTGAGAAAGATGGGGGTCGGGGGAGTGAAGTGCTTTACTTTTTCTTCTTTTTAATTATTATTTATTTTGTCTCATTTATATTCCCCTTTTCTTTCCTTTGTGGGGGGACTCTAAAAGAGTGAGGGGCAGATATGGAGGGACTGGGAGATGGGTGGAATTGGGGTACATGGTATGAAATTCCCAAAGAATCAATAAAAAGAGAAAAATGCATAGGTTAAAAAAAATCAAATTTCACTTTCTACCATTTGTTAACATGAACTAAACAATAAGAATTCAAATGAATGAGGTTTTTGACTTTTAAAAAATATGAACATATGGAATAATTCAGTGCAATTTTGACATAGGAACAAAAGTTCCTATCTAAAAAGGGTTAAAGATGATGCATTTGGAACAGAAAATTCCATTTTACTCTTGATATATCCACAGGATAAGATTGAGTAATAAGAAAAAATTAAAATTATAATTAAGTTCTTGTACTAAAAAAGAGAAAATAAGAAAGAAGCAGACAAGGAGAACATGAACACTGCTGTCCAATCAATTTCACCTAACAGACATTTACAGAACACCTCCTCAAATGACAGCTTAAGACAACATTTCCAGAACACACAAGTCACTTTTCAACACACTCCGTGTTACAAGATACTAAACAAGTTTAAATAAACATAAAAGAGCCGATATAAAGTGATGTGTGCAATGTGACTACAGGGAAATTAAAATATAAGTCAATAGCAGAAGAGTATCTTATAATCCCCAATAAATGAAAATTAAACATTTCATTCTTAAAATAATCAATGGATTAAAAGAGAAAGTCATAGTAAGAGTAAAAGTATCGAAGTGGAAATAAAAGATAACAAAATTTATGGAATAAAGCTAAATCATAATTAGAAAAAAACTAAAACATTAAATGATTTTATATGAATCTGAATACATTTGGATTTTGTGATCTCACTCTGTAGCATAGCCCCAGTGTAGAGCTCTGTGTGGAGCCCAGTCTGTTCTCCAACTAATAGAATCCTGTTTCCCAAGGGCTTTGATTATAGGTATGAAATACTTAACACCTGACTTAAGTAATTTGTAATCTGTGACATAAATTTTATATAAATACTAAAAAGAAAGTAAGAAGCCCCTAATCAATTTTTAAAATTCAATAAATTGAAAATAAATATGACAAGAAGTAAGAGAAAGATACCTATCTAACACTGATAAATCTCTAGGCACACTAGCGAAGAAAAATGAAAGAATACTAAAGTTACTCACATAAGGAATGAGAAAAGGGATATCGCTGATCCCACAGGCACTAAGATGCAGTAAAGAAATACAGAAAAGGTTAATCCTATAACAATTTGGATGCAGAACTGCATCCTGCCATCCTGGATCTTCACAGCAGGCATCGCAGCCTCAGGAGAACTGGGCTGTGAGTAGTCTCCAGGCTCTGAGAAGACTGCCCCAGCCCTCACTAGACCTGGCCTAAGAGGAGACTACTGCCAAGAAGGCCTTTGCCTTCACCTCAGCCTCACCAGAACTGGGGCTGTGAGGAAGTCCAGACTCTGAGGAGATGGCGGTCTCCCACCCGTGTGGTCCACCCCTCAGAGACCCTGAGCCTGGCCACGGTGGCCTGGGGCGGCCTTCACCAGAATGAACTCCACAGACCTCCTCCACAACGGTTCAGCAGCTCCTCAGCAGTTCCTTCACCTCCTCAAGTCTGAGCATGCTCAATGTACCAGGCCGGAAGAACAAGGTGGAATGGGGGAGGTTTAGAGTCTCTGTCCGGATGCTCATTGGGCCAGAGTGCTTCAGAGGCGGGCTTAAGCCTCACATGCCATTTATGATTGGATGTGTTGCATGTGGCTCTATTTGGAGGCTGGCCTTTACTGGTGGGATGTGGCTTTGGTGGGAATGGTCTGCAGTGTCTCAAAAGGGACAAAGGTTGTGGAGCCTCTCAACACTGGGGGTCTGCACATCGCAGTCTTCCAGCTCAGCACAGGACCAATGGTTGCTCAGGCCTCCATGGTCTGCTCATAAGTGACAGAGGGAGGCCTGTGGCCAGATCTGCACACCTACCATCCCATAGTTCTTGTTCTGTCTCACCTTGCCTCATCTTATCTGACCTAGCCTCACATCCTCTTGCCTGGAGCAGAAAACCCATTTGGCCATCTGGGAGGCCACCAGATAGCGCTGCTTATGGCAAAGAGGAGAAAATTAAAATGACAACCAGAGAGTCACTTTCTCAAAATCACACAGCTGCTTGTATGTGACAGGGACGCTAGTCAAGACAATTCCACAGACAGCTAGATTAGAGTTTACTTCTATTCCGCAGAACTGGCTTTGTTTAGTCCCAGTGAGGACATAGTGTCTAACAATGTTGACATTGTATCAGGTCATCAGCTTGGCTTTCCTGTGACTCAGCATGGACAGGGAGCTTGCATCAGTTGGACTGCGCTCTTATCATTCACCTCTCCAAGTGATTTGGTAAATATTCGGCATGTCAAATGACTTAGTGGCTCATGGCTGAGAAATGACAAAAGCATACGTTTGAGTGATTTCATGATCTTTAAGATAAGAGCTGTCATGCAGAAGGGAAAGGAGGAAAACAGTTTGTGTCCAGGGAAACAGATTTTGTTTTAGTGTCACTGTGGGGCTTCTCAAGTTGTGCCTCCTCTGTCTTCCATCATGGTCACTTTGGGGAATGCAAGTGTTGTTGAATCAGTAGGCAAGATAGAGAAAAATTTTGAGTCTGGGGATAATGTTGAAAGGAGGCCGAAAGTTCCACCTTCATCAAAGTATCTCATCCAGAGCTTTGTTCTTGCCAACTTCCACTCAATATCATTAGAACCATGTGAAAGACACAATTGCAAGGTTTGAGACAGGAAACTGGAAAATAGAACTATGTTACATTTTGAGCTCTGCAGATGCTTCTAGAGAGAGCAACCTGGTAGTAGCTATATAAACTCCAATTTCATATGCCTTATACAAGCAAATACATAGATCTCACCTCCCAGTTTGAGAAATACATTTTATCAGGGAATAGTGGTGCATGTTTCTAAACCTAGCAACTTGGGAAGTTGAGGCAGGATGATCATGAATCTGAGACTGGCCTAGAGTGAGTGCCCTTCAGCTTTAAGAAAATATAAAATTATTATATTCAACATAAATGGTCTTTTTCTATTTGTTAATAAAGTAAGTATGCATACATTAAAGAGAGAGTATTGTTTTCTTATTTCTTTTTATAATTTAATCCAATATTGAATGAGATACTATATCAGTCAAATGTTATGAATCCATATTATCAAAGATAAGTTAGGAGACACTAAAACAATTATTCTCCAAAGAAATTTACTACCCAGTCTATTTCTGAGTTCATAATATTACATTCCAAATTCATTAGAACACCAGGTTTTGAGTTTTTTCTGCTGGATGTCTTTTTAGCTTGGTTTGATTGCCTATTTGCTATGGCATTTATTTTTTTTCAGGATTGGAATTATAGTAGACACTATTAACATAATGTGCTGGATGTATGTACACAGTTTCTTTACTGCTGCAAGCCAGAAAAATATACAAAGTAGGATTTCAGCTGATTATGACAAAGTTAACACCTGCAAGAAGCCAAGGGCCTTCCAGAGTTCAAGCTGAGGCTCAGGGAGCCTTGGTGGTATTTTGCTTTTGATTATCAGTTGTTTTCTGCTATGAGTTTCTTGTGTGCTATTGTAGATTTTCTATCATTTGTGGGCACCATTTCCCCTCTACTAAAGGAATATTTAGATAACCTTCTGTGCTGACAGCTATGCACAGCCAGAACCCTAGCTCAAGCCTCCCTGTAATTATCATAATTGGCAGCATCTGGCCAGGTCCATCCCCAGATGGAGGAAAGTAGCTTATCAGAGATACCTCTGTACTCTCTAAAAACAGACTTAAGTGTCCACACTACCTGTTTGAGAAGACCTGGTGGATGTGCCAATTATGCTTAACTACCTCCTTTCCCAAATCTTACCTATCTCCCTTTTACAATCACCAGAGGCATCTAGCTGTACACAAGTTGCCTAGCGACCAAGCACACTTTCCCTCACCCTCCAGAAAAAACAGCAGGTAACTTGAATAGATAAGAAGCACAGGAAAAAAGAAGACAGTTTTATTTTCTCCCATTGACCTAGCAACTTATAGAGTCTTAACATTATCCACCAATCACGTTTAAGACTATAGTGGAGCACATAAACTTTCTCTTCATAGATATTACCTGAATTTAGCCTTTAGTTAATTCATTTCCCCATTAGTCACTTCCCTTTTGGGTTGCAAATGATAATTAAGTATTACTGCCTCTCTATGTGATTCTTATCACCCCTCCATTTGACCCTGGAAGCCTGGCTTTGCTCTGCCAAGGGATTACTGCTTGTAAGTGTATATTTACTGGGACTTCCAGGGCACAGGGGGATGGAGAAGAGAAAAGAGAATGGAAGAACTAGATGGGTAAGAGCTTGAGAGGAACAAACTGAGATGGGGAAGAACTAGACTGAAGGGCTAGAAGAGAGTACTAGAGGAACGAGATGGAAGAGCCAGATGGGAAAGAACAAGATGCGGGAAAAACAGATGAGAGAAGAGGAGATGGGAAAGGAGATGGTATGGGAAAGAACCAGATGGATGAGAACCTAGAAGGGACAGAACTAAGATGAAGGAATTAAGATCAAACCTAGAGGGGACAGCAGATAAATGTAGAGAGAAATCAGGCAAGAAAGGAGCTAAAATGAGAGCAGAGTATAAGCTGTGCAGAGAGAGAACTGACCCAGAATAATAAAGTGTATGGACTAAGGAGTTTCATGTACATAGATTCATTTCTTTTCATCAAAGATTAATTATCAGCTGGATGTAGATTCTTCCCAAACCCTGGGAGGGGACTATCGAGGGGCTGGACCTGCATAGACCCCGATACTTTATATGAGACTTTCAAAGGATTTGGATTTGGATTTTTAGGATATTGGAATATAGGACATTTAAAAGAGGATTGTATTGTACTGTGAACTAAATATGAGGCTTGAGGGACAAAAGATTATATTGTATTTACAATTTAATTTGAATATAATTTTCTAAATATTTTTTTCTTCCTTTTTTTTTTGTTTCCTTGCTGTGATGTGTGTATGTTTATGTCTGCATAAGCATATGGATTTTAAGTGAGCAATGGTGGAATGTGAAGATTGGTTTTAATGTCAATTTGCCACAAATTAGAATTGCCTCAGTAGGGAACTGAACTAAAAACTTGTCCTAATTGCCTTAATTTATGTGGAAAGAACTACCCCATAAGTATGGGTGAAACCTATTAGCAGCCTAGATTAAAAAGGGCAGAGTAGGATGCAAGCTGTTAATCTTGTGCCTGCCTGGCCATTCCTCTTGTCCATGAAATGATTTAACCTGTTGCTGCTGCAGAGGATTGCTCTTCTGATACCAGTAACATCTTTGCAGTATCTGTCCATTGACTAGAGTCTATCTCCTCTCCAGGAAACTTCTCAAGTTCTAGTACCACATTGAGACTGCTCGGGTAGCCAGATTCATGTTCTGAGCAACCACTGGGTTGTGGGCCTCTCCAATGTGAGACAGCCACTGTGGGACTACTCTGTCTGCTGAGGTGCCCAGCCTCAACTTACCAGAATCTCAGGCTTTCAGATAACTACTGTTACTATTCTAACATAACCTGATTTGATACATTCTTTAAAGGAGTAAGCTATGCTCCACATTCATATCCAGAATCGAGTGAACATCTAACATTACTGAACCCTTCATGAGACTGCAAACTGGTTTCATAATGAAAACAATCTGAATTTTCCGATGTGAAGTGCTGTTTTCAACTGCTTCTTTCCCAGAAACAGTTTGGAGCATGGTACTTCACAGAAAGATAAAGCTGTTGAAACCAATTCCTTCATCAACAAATACTTAGTGATAGCATAGTATATTTTTAAGTTTTGTAATTTTTACATATCTTATGGGTGATGGGAGAGTAGGAAAGTTCAGAAATTATATGGAAGAATAATGATTCTAGGCACAAATATAAATCTAGCACAATAGAAATATTGGTTTTAATTAGGAATTTTTTTCATTTTACATACCAGTCAAAGATCCCCCTCTTCCCTCCTCCTGCCCCTCCCGACCCTAGAAATATTCTTATCTACATGTATGTACTTGTATAAAACACAGTTTGAGTTGACATGACCTACATGAGTGGCACTTTCTCTTTCTTTGTGGATAGAATTCCACAATCTATAAAATGAAAGGGCCAGTGAAAGGCATGGCTTACTTCTTTTTGAGTGTGTGGGCTTCCCACTGAATTGCCCCCATAGGCTCATTTATTTGACCGCTTTTCTCTTAGTAGGTGGGTCTCTTTAGGAAAGAATTAGAAGTTGTGCCTTCATAAAGGACGATGTTCATCTTGGATGAGTTTTGAGCTATGAAGGACTCATTTCAGGCATGAGTAAGCAACACAAATGTAAAGGCATAGAACTTAGGCCTGCTTCAGCATCCTCTGTCTTTAACAGCTAGAGTGCATGTACAGAATGTTGGAACATTACTCCTGTGTCACAGGGAGTAAAGATGATACCTGAAGAGAAACTTCAGTTTCTACATTAATTCTGATTAAATTTTCACATTCCTCTGTAAATTTCCTCAGAGCTGTTCCTAGTGCTAAAGAGAAGACAGTGAAGTCTAAGTGATGAAGGAAAATGTAACTCTGCCCAGCCAGGGCAAGAAAATCAGCATCAGCCCCTGTGGGAGAGATTGGTAGCAGGTGTCAGCACAACTGAAGGGGAGTGCAGGTTGACAAGGAGGTTAGTAGCTAACAAAGAGAAACGATGGAATAGATTCTTTATATCTAGTCAAAAAACAGAAAAGTAAAAAGAACAAAAGACTCTTGTTAGGATAATTTCCCACCACCTTATGACTGACAAATTCCATTTGTATCATAAGTTTGTATCACATTTAAATACTTCATCTTAGTATATGACACAGTATGTCTTTTATAGCAATTCTACTTTAAACATTAATTTTTTCTAGGCATACATTCCTTCCTGTTTCTTTGTGCCTCTTTCTTTGATTTTTATATAATGAGCAATTGATTCCTGGGCAGAAGGGTCATATAACATGTCTCCTTCCTAACTGATTTAAATGACCCAATTACATTCTAAGTAGGAAGTGAGTATCCATGTAATATAAAAAAATACATTATGTATTAATTGAGAGAATTTATCTAGAACATCTAAAATGGTGAGAGAACTATGAAAAGTGGGGAAACACATATAGGTGACATACGTTCAAAAGTGTTTACTTCCACAGCCACTTGAGAAAAAGAAAAAGAAAGTCATGTCAAAACTAAGGGGTAAATTTAACATTCGGGGCTACTGCAAATGAAGCATTTCTGTAACAACAGTCAACACATCTCATCTCCATTTATATATTTTCCTGAGACTATGTCATCTCTCTTTCCCTTATATGTGGATCCTCTCAGGAAACTTTATTTTAAAATTTCATCTTCCTGATAATATTTCAGATTCCCAAACACCAACAACCCCCTATGCTTGCTACCGCACACAGAGACTGGATGCCAAGTATCACAAACCACATTCCCTGTTGTATAGCAGAGCCAAGATATAGAGCACTATTGGCTCTCAGAGGCAGAACAAACCAAAGGTTCTCTTCCCATCCATTCAGACCAGCATCATGAAGGACTTTAGTATAGATATGGGAATGTGATTGAATTAACCTGCTACACCCAGCAGAGCCAGCTGGGCATTTCAAATGGAGGTTCAGCACAGGGGTTATTCAGAAGCCTTAAGGACCCTTGAGGACCCTCACATTCTCTTTCTCTTTGGTGGTTGACTAAAACAACATAGATGCTTCCATTGAGAATGACAAATTCTGTGGAGTAGATGCAGATGAAAGTATTTCAACAGAGAGAAAAACCTAGGTGTTTGGGGCCAAGAAGCATGAGGGCAAGCCATGCCTCTCTAAGGTCTTCAGTGATTTTTTTTCCCATGGTCTCCCATGACCTAGTTTATTATAATTACTTAAGTAGTATAATTAATATTTTTTTCTTTTAGTTTTTAAAGACAGGATTTTTCTGTGTGATCAACTTGGCTATCCTGGAACTCACTGTATACAATAGAGTATTCTCAAACTGACAGAGAGTGTACCACAAGGTCTTAGCTGAAAATTGCAGAAAAGACACTATGAAAGTAGATTGCTTTGGAGCCTATGATATCTGTTAATCTTGATGTGAACTTAAAGATATCTGTACCTGTGAAACCTCAGTAAAACCCCCCCACTCTATGCCCTACAGACAAAGAAAAGCTTAAACCAGGATTCCTAAGTATAGATAAGAACTTAGATCCCTTTCAAGTTCCCAGGTGTTGAGATCAGCTACAGGGACTTAAAAACACAGAGTCAGGATATTCGGCCAACTGGTAGGGGCTAATTGGACATAAATTTCCCAAACTTTTCAAACCCCGGAGACAGCTCAGAAAACTCCTAACTCGGTTGCTGAACAAAAGAAAGATAAAGATAACATGAAAGACTGAAAAAAGGAAACTGATACTAACCAAGGAGAGGGAAGCTGGTTGTGGGGAATCAATTATGTGGTCTGTGCCTTTAAGAACTAGCCTCACAAAGAAAGGGCAAGCTCCTCCAGGCCTCACTGCTATGAGTGAGTGCATTGGAAGGAGCTTCCCTGCCACAGCTGGTAAACTTAAACAGAATAAACCTTGCTTTTGCATTCTGGTATGCTTGTCCTCGGTGGTCTCTCTGGGGGTCACGATCTGGGCACAACACACCATGTAACAATTCTCACAGACAGAAAAGATAGAGAACACAAATACAGAAAACTTCAAGGAAAAGTCACCTATCAGCACTGTGGTCACTGCTCTTAATTGGATGGCTCTGCTGAGCTATTTTCAGCTCAGAACAAGGCTGCTTTTGCTTTGTGGAAGCTGGCTCTGAAGAAGACCACAGCTCCTTCCATTCAGGACAAAAACCAGTTCATTCTAATTACCTCTGTTTGCTATCTGTCTCGGGCCTTTGAAACCACTGAAGAGAAATTTATTTTTATTTTTTCTGTTTTTAACTTTTTTTTTCAAGATAAGGTTTCTCTGTGTAGCTTTGTGCCTCTCTGGGAACTCACTCTGTAGCCCAGGCTGGCCTCGAACTCACAGAGATCTGCCTGGCTCTGCTTCCTGAGTGCTGGGAGGCACCACCACCTGGCTTTAACTGGTTTTTAATTTTAGCTATGTGAGAGTTTTGCCTACATGTGTCTGTGAACAGTATCTACAGAGTCCAGGAAAAAAAAACAGGAGATGCCCAGGATTGGAGTTACAGAAATGGTTAGCTACCATGTGGGTTCTGGGAATAGAACTTTGGTCTTCTGCAACAACTCCCAATACTACTAATTGCTGAACCATGTCTCTAGCCCCACTTTTTATTTAAAATATATTGCTATACATTTTATTCAAAAGATATTACACCACTTTTCCCTCTTTTCTCTTCATTCCATCACTTTCCTTTCCACTCCATTCTTCCTTGTAAACTAAGTATGAATTTCCATTCTAACTTCATCCTTGTAAACTAAGTATGAATCAGTATGCTGATATATATGAAGACAATCTACTAAGTCCACTTTTTGGAGCTTTTATGTACATGGTTACAGGGATGAAAACACTAAGGAATTATACATTAGTGACACAGAAAAAGACTCAAACTTGTGTCTCATAGATCACGATTAAAAATGTATTTCAAGTTAAAGGTCTGGTAGATCCATGAATTGTCAATCTGGGTTCTTTTAATTTTGAGCAGCAAACAGGGTTGTGGAATAGTCTCTTTTCTATTAAGTGGATAAAATAACCTGACCCAAAGTAACTTTTGGGGGAAATATTCATTTGACTCATAATTTTATAATGCATCCCTATCAAACAAAAGGTTTCCATCCATGTTCCCCAGATTCTCATATTAATCACAACATAAACACTTTCAAATTCTTAAATCCCATAGCCTTTAAAAATTCCAACATTTAAAAAGTCTACAGTCTCTTAAATGTATATTCTGTGAAAAAATAAATAACATCCCACTGTTTTCAAAAAGGGAAGAACAGGAGCATTACGAATAATCAATCACATTTAAGGAAAGCAAATCAGGAAGCAATACTTCTGTTCTTTCCTTTTTGAACAGCTTCCTGTATCACATTGTGCAAATTCTGAGCCTGTTAATGATATTCTGGGATCTCATGTACTAGGGAAGCTCCGTGTTTTAGACTTTGCCATCCCTAGTACACACAACTTTCCTACAGTGCCAATACTATTCCACAATGGCAACTCTCCTTATTTATCCTATGGTTCTAGAATCTACCACAGGTTCAGGTGTCTGCTGTAAGCAGTGTCCTCTCAGACCCTTTCTGCAGGTGTTTTGAATCTCTGACATGGTCATCAGCTCTCCATGAGCCCTTCAATTTTGGATTGGCAGTCAAGACACCAAGGCAGAAAAATCTCAGCAAACTCCTAAATATCTGGCCTCTAGCCAGATAGCAAACAAGGGTAATTTCTATTTCTTCAATCTACTGTATGTTAATTCTCCTATTAATCTGATCACCTTGTATCCATAGTCAGGAGTCAGAGAATGGTAAATGTTGGTTCTTATTACATAATCCAGTAACAAGACAATGGGATGAAATGGTGCTATCACTCCTGGAAGGGACAAAAGATTTCTCATCTCAATAAACTTCATATACAAGATAATCTCTCATAACCACACCCCAGAGAAAAACATGATCTAGATAAGTCCTCAAATGTGGGCCTGGAGGAGTCTTCCTTGGCTGATTTTAGATCTTATCAAATTGAAAATCAATATTAACTGTCACACAAAATTAATAAAATTTGCTGTGTAGATAGAAAATTTTCCTTTTTAAGTGATATCTCAAATACAAATAAGCCATATTTAGAGCCAAAGTATGTAAAACCTTTTGAATAAGGACTTACTCCTTTCCCAGATGTGAGCAGCAATTGTCTGAGGATTGCAGGGCAGAAATATGATCCTCATGCAGAGTAAGGCACAGTGCAGAACTCTTCTGACCCATGCTTTTACCTCATTAAAACAGAATCACACCCAAGCATCCTCAGGAACAGAACTATGATCTTGTTTCCAAAGAGAAGGAGACAGAAAGACACCGAGAAGAGATACACACAGAGAGAAACTCCCTAAGAACCCATTGAAATGGATCTTAGAAAGGTACACACTGTCACATGGCTTTCTATCAATTAAGTGTGGCTCTCCCTCACAAGACTACACTTTTCCAAACTTATTTCTACTAATATCTGTGCTAAATACATAAAAAAATTTCTTTTTACTCAGGTATCATCACATGAGGCAGAGGCAGGTGGACCTCTTCAAGTTCCAGGCCTAGCCCATCTACTACATAGTGAGTTCCAGGCCAGACAAGGTTAGAATGTGAGACTCTGTCTCAAAACAGACTCACTCCAAAATTCTCTGTTTCATAAACTTTAGAGCTGTGAATATGTTTCAACACATGAAGTGCTCACTTTGCAACCATCCCTTTACTTGTGCATTACAAATACAGTTTCAAGAGTGCATGCCTATAATCCAGTGTTTTTAAGGCAAGAGAAAAGGCAGACAAGAGAAATCCTGCAAGCCTATTTACATGTGATAGCAAACTAGAGACCCCATCTCAAACATGCTGAGGAGAAAGGACCAGCACTACAAATTGCTCTCTGACTTTAACACCCAAACCATAATGCATATGCACACTTTTCCACAAATAAATGAGCACATACATACAAACAATCATAAGTAAATAGATAATAGAATTAAAATTGGACGATGTGGCAAATAACTTTTATTCCAATACCTGTACAGCAAAGGCAGACAGAGTTCTTCGAGTCTGGGGCCAATCTTGCCTACATTCTGAATTCAGTAACAGCTAGAGATACATAGAGAAACTCTGTCTCAAAATAAAATTCCAACTCTTATTTGTATTGACTCACCCTGAAAACATTTTTCAATATGCACTCAAGGGTCCCAGCTTAAACACTGCAGAGGTCCTTAGGTTAAGGACAATATCTCAAATTCATTTTAGGTGTGAGCCATTGATCCCTGAAAAATCATTTTCATAAATGAATATATTTGAGTATGTTAGCAGAGTCAGGTAGATCTCTTTGAATATGCCTACATAGTGCTCACGTGCGCACAAGCACACACACACACACACACACACACACACACACACACACACACACACACACAAATATAGTTGAATATAATCTTACTTTGTTGTTTGAGACAAGGTCCCGTTAGAAAATTCCAGCTAGTCTAAAACGCACACTGTATAGTTTAATGAATAATACATATTGAAAATATGGAATATATAAAACAAATATAAAATAATATATATTGAACATTAGACAAATTTGCCATGTGGTGATGGTACATGTCTTTAATCCAGGCACTCAGGAGGTAGAGGCAGGCAGATCTCTGTGAGTTCAAGGCCAGCCTGGTCTACAGAGTGAGTTCCAGGATATTGAAGACTGTTTCACAGAGAAACCCTCTCAAAAAACAAACAAAAAATTCCAATAAACATTTTATTCTACATCATTGACTCATTCAAAACATGACAGTTTCCCATATAAGAGGGAGCTTCCAAACAATTGTCTAACCCTGACTTGTTTAACCACAATCTATAGGAAGAGCAGCAATTTATAATATCAGCAAGCTCCATAATTTTGATAATAGCAAATATAACTAGATTTTTAAATACAAAATTAATAATGCTTCAAAATATAGTTATGAGTTTGTTTAGCTTATAACATTTCCAGTTTTACCAAGGAGCTTACCTATGAATATCACCCATGCTGTCTCTGGAACATTCCAAGACTCTTGCAGTACCTGAAGTCTCAGAAGGGATTGGGGCCACCCTGGAAAGCTCTGTAAAGCAGCTGGGCACCAGGAAGTATTTGGAAGGCTTTTGGACTCAAAGAAGGGTCTGTAGAGTGCTTTGGGACTAAAGAATCAGAAGGTAACCTGGTGGCAGGAAGGTCCTGAATAAGACTAGTTGGATGCCTGCCTCACTTTTCCTTCATCAGGTTCTCACCTATATGACCATGACCAGCTGTTCCTGTGATGTTTTCAGCTTCTTGCTATCCCTAACAGATACAGCAGCAGCACTATGACCTCCACCTATCTGGGTTTCAACAGAAGCTTTGGTTGGACTCCTTTTTCAGCTAGATCCAGTTTCCGGGAGTTTCCAGGGAATAGTTCGAGGGCTGCAAATGATCAGGGCAGGTGACACTCCATGAACACCCCATTCAGCTTCATAGATATTTGAGATAGGCAAGGCAAGAACTGGGTTGGTGCACAGGGCCTGTGAGCTTGTGCATCCCTGCCTCCCTGCCTCCCTTCCTCCCTGGGCCAAGCCTGCCAATCACTTGGGAAAAACATCCTCTCCCTGAGGCAAACCCAACAGCAATCATCAGATGCACCTCCAGGCAAGTCCTTCACAGACACACCCATAAAACATGCTCACAAATTTTCACTATTTCTGGAAATGCCCTTCCAGACATTATTTTTAGCCTGACTTGGAGAACCTGGGAATCCTTTGGTGACGTCAGATTTGAGGAAAGAGGTCGAGTGTGAAGTGATTGGAAGCTAAACTGGAGAGCTGCTTTAAGATCAAGGTCTGAGGAGACAGCATGGCAGCCCATCCACTACAACCACAGGGCGCTGGAAGAGGAGACCTGAACCTCCAGAACTGCATTCATACAGGAGCTGGGAAGCCAAAGACACAACTGACAAAGTAGACAGACCCTGGACCCTGCAAGAAGATCTCATGTGGAAGAGAAAACACGGCCAGTACACATACTAACACAGAAGGTGTGAGGGGATCTAATGAGACCCTCTCCCTAGACCAAGCACTACAGGAAACTAATGACTATTGAGGAGGAGAATTTTTTTCCCCAGGGATGAATCCCCTAGTTGGTTATTCAAAACAAAGTGGTCTGCCCTATAAACATATAAATAGAAGAAATAGCAAATGGACTCAGAGCTCATATTTATTTATGTGCAAAGACATATAAATATATATGCCATAGTAATAGCAAAAGATAATGACCAGTTTCAGATGGAGTAAGTGTGGGCATGTAGCAAGCTTTCTTTTGAGCCACCAACCAGCTCCCAAATTATGACACAGAGACTTCTTATTAGTTATAAGTGCTTCCTATCACATGGATTATGGCACAAGATGTGGATTCTGCCCTATGCATCTACCTAACACCATGCACTCCTGAGAAATATCTGCAGATAAGAAACTCCCTTTGTCCCTCAGAACTAAATCACATCATTGTGGCTGAAGGCAGCAGAAAGCTAGAAGCATTCTAATCATGTATTGCTGAAATTGAAATTCTACCAGTTTCTAAATTATTTGTAAAATTTATAAGAGAAACCTGAAAATTGAATGCAATGTTTAGAACTTCTGGAAATCAGACATTCAGTTTTCCAAACTGTCTTCTAACTGCACACCAAAAGCGTGTCCATGTGTGCACATTGAACAATGATAATACAAGCATTGTATCTTTCCATGCCAGGGCTGCAGAGTCTCCACATACCCAGGAAATCCATACACAGGGAGGCTCAAAGAACAAGGACTACTGGCCAGGTCACCACATGGACCAACAAAACCACACTCTGGCTAATGGTCCATCCATTTCCCAGCATAAATGACAGCTCAGCAGACCTGCTCTGAGCACTCAACATTCACCAAAACATAGCTTGTGGACTTCCTCACAACTCACTACAGCAGAAGCAGAGGAGAATCCTGGAAAGAAACTGTAAGCTACCTCCTGCTGGTGCTCCTGATTGCTAAGCCTTCCCAGAGCCCCTTATCAGCTGGAACACTCAGCTAGGCTTCAGGACATTAGCAGTTACCCTACTGGGTGTGCAGACATCAAAAGACTCAGAGAGAAAAAACTCTCCCAGGTGGGTCCTTCCACACTAGACACAAATCTAGAAAATTTGTAGTTTATTAAAATCCTCCAATCTCAGCACTTCCTGTTCCTCTTTCAAGGCACAGGATCCTATGGTTGCACAGTTCATAACACACTCAATGTTCAGTGCAGCCAACCCTTTGCTTCATAGTTGGGAGGTCCTGCAACCCAACACAGGTCACATTCAAGCAGTAACTGTTGTTAAACCAAAAGAGGTCATGGATGAGTACACAATGAAGGGTCTATTGGAGGGCATGGAGGCAGGGAAGAGATAGTGATAATAATGTAAATATAATCTGTGGGAGCCCGTTCTCGTGTTCCTCGTGGCTTTACCCAGCAGGTCCGAATAGAGGATGATTAGGACCACGGGCCTGAGTGCAGGTGTCTGAGATGGTCTGCACTTGGCTATGCTGGGGGAGGAGGTCTTTTGCTCCACCCCTTGGCCTCTCTATAAAAACCCTGGGCCAGAGACAGTCGGGGCCCATTGGAATAGGTTCTAGGCCCTCTGGAGGCTATCCTTTATTTTCTATCTGTTTATCTCCACGATATTCTCCGCAATAAATCCTTCTATCTAATATTTCCTGCTGATTGCACTCAAGAAAACTCTGGGGAACTGTGGGGGTGGTAGTTAAACGCCCCACAATAATCCCAAATAATTCTGATAAAAAGTTGAAATAGACTTTATGGACATGTGCTCCAGAGACTAGTGATTTGTATTATATCACAACAAGTACTACTCACATCATTTCTCTTGGGGTACATATCTTAAACCGGGAAAACACAGTCATTTTAGGCAGGGCCACACCATTCTATCCAGTCCCACTGCTTAGGTTCAACTGGTGTAACTACTATAATTTGATTTCATGAAAATTCAGTTCTTATCCAGATACTTGATTGCCTGTTATGTGGCCCGAAGAAATGACCAGTCAGAACATTTATTGATCCTGTAACACTGACTACCTCACTACTCATTGCTAAGGTCAACTACTATCACAGCAGGAAAGCTTTCTTGCTCATGCCTCTCTCTGCTGTGACTATACCTGCTTTACAGTTGGTCAGTGAACTCAATTCTTACACAAGTTCTACTTTATTTCTAAATTCACAATAAAATCTAGAGAAGTTGGAGGACATTCATTCACTGCTCTATTTTTCCTTCCCACAGACCAGTCAAGGCCCAGCCTGGAAGGAGTTGCAGGACTGTCTTTCCAGCACTGGGAGGCAGAGGCAGGATTAGGTGTTTAAAGCAATTCTCAATTATATTGTGTGAGTCAAGCCTGAGCTACAGGACACGTTGATCTGAATCAACGGTTCACAACCTTCCTAATGCTATGACTTTTTAATACAGTTTCTCATAATGTTGTGACACCCCAACTGTAAAATTGTTTTCACATTTACTTCTTAACTATATTTTTGTTTCCGTTATGAATTATAATATACATATCTGCACCTACTTAGGCCAGTCCTGTGATAGGGTCATTTGATCCCCCAAAGGTAGCCATGTCCTCCAAAATTGAAAAGCACTGCTATAAACTTATATAAATAAATACATAAACAAACAGCAGTTAAGAAAAAAAGGAATAAACTTCCTAAACTGGGAAACATAGAAAAATAGAAAAAGCTTTCAATAATGCATTAAAAGAACCTGAATGTTAATAAAACATACCAATATTTGATGTTTTAAAATGATAAAAATAATTGAAATTATATGTAGCTATACTGAATTTGAAATGGAGATGGCACCTCCATGGTAGAGTGAATACCATTAATAAAAGACTGTATGACTTTGTCCCATGTAAAATATTAGCCAGTATAAGCTAACACATGGAGCTACAGCCAGTGGCCTGTATCTCAAACCTCTCAGCTGACTTCTCTATGTCAACCAGGATTGCACATATCTGCACAGGAGAGTTTGCTAATTAGAAACTGAATACTTAGTACTTCAAGCTATTCTTCCTAAACTGTACACCAGCCAATAGTGTCTGTCTTCATTAACATAGAAGGAATTAATACATGCAGAGAAATTATAGAGAAAGTCACTCACCATGCCCCATCAGTCCTTCTTTCTAATGGAGACCCATACAGCTCATTGCCTTTAACTGCAGTCTGTGATCAAGATATTGCCTGGTCTAATGCCCCCTGCAGTGTACACAGTGGCCCTGCCCCCTGTCTACAGGATCTGCCCCCATCTTCAGGCCGCTTTCCCTGGCTGCAGGCCCTTTCCTCTGTCTGCAGGCCCAACCCTACCAGGCTGAGGAGATAGAAGGAGGGACAGAGGTGGCCCCACCCCTTCCTGTAGGCCCTGTTCTCCCAGGTAGAAGGGAAAGATGGAAGGTCACAGGTGACCTCACCCCCTGTCTATTGGCCTCGCCCCTGCCTGCAGGCCAAGGGCACTCTTCCTCCTCCTTTGGTCTGCAGGAAGAATCCATGCTCCACACACAAATCCTTTCCCTGTTGTGTAGTAGACAGTCCACTATGTGACTCAAACTGGTAATTTTAGAACTCTGTGGTGGTACAGATATGTAATCCAAACATTTAGGGTGATTAGTCAGGGGATAATAAAGGCAATGCTCTCCGGGGCTACAGACAGGGTTCAAGTACACCTCAACATACAAGTCCTTTACTCAAAACTGCTTTTCAAAAAGACTGGAGACACCCCTGTTCTAGAATTAATATACCTCCATGGCATACCAAGACATAAAGTTGGTTGTGAACCTGTAATGGTCTCTTGAGCAGCATAGTAGAGGACAGTTTTTTAATGGAAGGATGGGCCTTTCTACTGGTTTGTAAATCAGGGAAGTCTCTCATGTTATGGAATGTAGCTGGTTGTAGCTGGAGTTTTCCTGGTCCTGCCTGGCCTAAGGTCAGGACAAACAAGTAAACACACAGAGACTTGAATTGCTTACAAAATGTATGACTGTAGTAGACTTCTTGTTATTTAGTTCTTCTATCTTAAATTAACCCATTTCTATTAGTTTATACTTTGCCACGTGGCTTGTGGCTTACCAGTACCTTATATCTCACTTCTTATGGTGGCAGCTGGCAGCATCTCTCTGCCTTTGCCTTCCACTTCCCAGAATTCTTTTCTCTGCTTGTCCTGCCTATTCTTCCTGCTTGGCTACTGTCCAATCAGCATTTTATTTATACAGCGTGATATCCATAGCACTTCCCATTTTCTTTTTTCTTTTTTAAAGGAAGGTTTTAACTTTCACAGAGTAAAATTGCAGATAACAAAACAATTATCAAGCAAGAATTACAGTTACAATATCTAGTCTGTTTATAATAACTAGTCTATTTGTATTTGGCAAAATTTAGAAGATGTCCTATCTATCTTATATTTGTGAGTTCAAGGATTTATATCTAACTTATCTCTTATCATAACTAAGTAAAATTATAACTATCTAGTCTTCAACTCCATCAATGACCTCAGAAGGATATAAAATTACCTGAGAAATGAGAGAAGGATGTAGGCAACTTTCAAGAGTCTTGCAGTGTAGACAGAGATAGCTGGCAGCCTGGACAGTCACCCAAAGTTCCCCTGTAAAGTTGGGGCATATGTCTTCAGCCCAGAGGCCAGGAGTCTCTCAGCCACTTCTCTCTGTGTCCTGTAAAATGTCTGGCTGTTTTCTCTGTGAAGCAGGAACCTGAAGGACTATTTTCCAAGCAAACTTCAGTGGTCACCTTCCTATGGGTCCTGAATGTCCAGTCAATCAAGCAGTCCAGGTACAACAGTTCCTTTCTCAAATGGCAATTTTTGCCAAGGTGAAGATAAACTCCATATAGAGTGTCTTTGATGCACATCCTCCTCTCTGAAGTAAAACATTGCTGCCAGGAGCTGACATGTCACATTGTCCAGAAAGTCTAAATTTTAAAAAACATTTTAAATGCCATATTCTGCAGGTCTTTGAAGTATTTGAAGACTATCTATCTATCTGAAATATATCTATGTATACCTAGAAAACTTAACATGACTATAAGTTTGACTAACATAGAAGATTAATTATTAATCTATTTCTTAATTATCCATTACAATTTTAAATGAGCTGTACAAACATACCTTAAACAAGAGTAAAAAGGTACACACAGTATAACAAAATTAACTTTAAATTTGTATCAATAAACTAAAATCCATAGCAATGTAAAATATTTTTAAACAAGTTGTTGCTCTTTAAAAGGAGGGTCAACAATATAACCTTTTATCCTATCATATCTGTATCCTATATATCTGTATCAGCTGGTTAATCCTGGGGAACAAACATTTATATCTTATCATACTAATTTCTAACCGGCATTGTTAGCATATGACTTATCTTTCAGGTATTTTTGATGCAGCCCTCTCTTACCTAAATTCTACTTTGTGAATTAATGTCTCCTAAGGACTGTAAAGACCTTGTACCATCAATTCTGTTACCATTGATTCTACTCTTCTACATCACAGTTTAACATTGGAGTGCAACTCTACAAAGAAAATACTGTATACAAGCTGCTAGGAGTAATTCCAGTTGGATCCTAAACTTTAATGTTAAAGGTTCAAAGTGTAGAACTTCTGGAAGATAAGGGAGGGACCAGGCCTCTTTGAATTTGGCAAATCTGTGTTCCATAGAAACAACACAAGCATGCTGCCAGTACTTCACAGTGATGTCAACAAGGACATTTCAAAGCATAGTCCCACTCCCAATGCTCTGCAGGAGCAGACTGAAGTTATTCAGAAGCTGCCAGCCAGCCCCAAGAATTGTAAAGACTATGCAGGACCATGCAGGACCACAAAGATCCATACTGGAGCATGCAGGATGAGCGGGATCATGCTGGACAATGCAGAATCATGCAGGAACATGTGTAACTCTGCATCTGACCCCTTGCTTCCACCCAGCAAGGGGAGGACCCACCCCACTGTCTCCCATGACTCAACAGCATGCCCCTCACTCACCATATCTTACTTTTCCAGCTCAGCCATGTTCTCTGCTCAGCTCCCTGCAGCAACACTCCCAAGGACAGCAAACAAAACTACTGGTGACAGAGTCTCTCAAAGACAATTCTGAAGCTGACAGCTGGAAGGACCCTGCACACCTTCTTTCTAGCAGGGCACCTGGAGGGCCTGATTGGCTAGTGAGACCTGAGTGACAAGAGCACCCCCCTATGGTTAAACTGTTCTTAAAGACATAGCACAATGATTCCTGATCCTGCTTTCCATTGCAGACACAGAACTTTTCTGAACCAGCCAGAGATTTGCATTTCAATAGCATGTGCCCCTGGTTCTAATAATAGACCATGTGATCTTCCTGATCTCCATAGGCACTTCCTCTTCATCCTCCTGGACACAATGTGGCTAGCATGTACAGCCCACTATACTATGTGGGACTGAGTGAGTCCCTGTCACACAGGTAGAAGGGTGCCCAGTATATTAACAACTAAAGAGAGATTTAAAGACACACAAGGAGAGTATTTGTTAAGTGACTTAACACTGACATCAGGTGAACTGAAGGTACTTTTCACCTGGTTGTCACAGGGACTTAAGACAACCAGCTAAGAAAAGTAGGAGATACATCACTACCCAGATAATAGATTCATTGCTTTAGGAGTATTATTCCTAAAATTCAGAGCAAACTGTTGGCAATGAAAAATAATAAAGAGTAGTCTTCATGGGTAGCTGAATATTTAGAGAATAATGGAGCTAGGGAGAATGTGTTTATGAACACTATTGTTAGTCAGCACATATTCCTCAGTGGGCAGGTGAAAAAACTGCATTATTCAAGGTTCTTTACATTATCAGAACTGGTAGAATGAATCTCTCCCTGTAGGAAGAAAGTGGAAGTATTAGAATGTTGTACAAGCTGTGTCCATCTTTAATCTGGAGTGCTCTTAACTAGTAAGGCGTTTTTCTACCCTAAGTTTTCTATTCTTGATCATGTTTCCTGTCCAAGGCAGCCTAGTCAGGGTTATAAACCTGGTGCTGATTAAAAAGTAGAATTTTCTTCTATTTGAGAGAATAAGGCAGAGATGAGCTCCCTAATTGTTTGTCCAATACAACATGATCAGCCAACTATCCATATAGGTACAACCAACAATCCTGGATGCAGCAGGTTGTGTTCATGTATTTCAGCATACTTATTCACCCATAATTAAAAAGGAAGAATTTAGATGGGACTTGGGAAGGGATGGAATGAAGAGATAAAAGGGAAAAGGAATGTAATATACTTTAATTAACAATTTAGGAAAATAAACTTTAAATAAAAATAGGGGCTGGAGAGATGGCTCAGCAATTAAGAGCACTGGGTGTTGTTATAGAGGACCTATGTTCCATTTCTAGAACCCACATGGTAGCTAACCATTTTCTGTAACTTCAGTTCCAGGCATTTCCTGCCTTCTTCTGACCTCTGTAAGCACTGTGCACTGATGCATGCATGCAAAACACTCACATAATTCATTTTTTTTTGATAAAATGGTAAGAATGAAACTTTCTACAGTGATGTCACAGCCCTGAGACAGACAGCACCCAGGGCTAGTTAAAAGGATATCCCTATGTTCTTGCATGGAAGGAGCTTTTCACTTCCCCCGAGTCAGCCTGTTAAGAGGCAAAAGCTGCTTCATTATGAGGTTAATATAGTTCATCGTAACCACTCATCTAAGAGCACAGTGTACAGTGATATAAAATGTCTTTTCCTTGAGGTCCTGTGTATTTTTGTTCTCTATCATTTCCATTTGTGGCAATGGCATTGATATAGTTATCCTTTAGACTGAACATCAAGATTGAAAGTTTGCATAGTTTCCAAAGCAATATTTTTTTCCAATGTGTCATTTATTGATTTTCAGCTAAGACCTTGTGGTACAAGATGAACCTGCCAAGGGATTTCTTTCCATCATTTTTAGAATTTACATAAGTTACTGCATGACATTGCAGTAAGAATACCCCTAAATAGCTCTGCTTTTACATTCTGATTATGATCAGATGTGGTTTTATTTACCTGCCTGTTTAGGAATAGGAGGAATTCTACATGAATATGTTCAGACTTCCTAAGTAATATCCACATACTTCCTTTGTTTAGGAAAAGCATGCTTTCCCTGCCTCCTGCAGGTAAGAAATTTTTCTCAATTCTTCTTTGTTGGCTATTGTGATGGCTATTTTGGGTAGTCAAACTGACTACTTCTGGAATTAACTAAAACCCAAAGAGTTGATATACCTGTGAGAGATTTTTTTTAATGTTTTGAAATCAATGACCAATCTTTAATTTGGATCATTTGAGGCAAATTCCAAAATTAGCTGCTTGGAGGCTGTGTACACCTTTAACTCAAACACTCAGGAGGCAGAAACAGTTGGACTTTCCTGAATTTGAGGCTCTCCTGGTCTACAGACTAAGTTCCAGGGCCACACATATAAATCCTGTCTTAAAAACACACACAGAAAAAAAAATCAAAATCAAAGTTTAAGATCTACCTTTAATATGGATTGTACCTCTGCAGGCAGCCTACATATATAAAGTATATTGAAGGAGGAAGCTCTGTCTCTCTCTTTGCCTCCTTGCTCTAGCACCAAGTTCAGTCCTTTACTAGCATTAGAGCCTACTTCCTTGGTATTTTGGTGTATAGTTAAGACCAGGTAAAATATTTAGCTTCATGAACTGAACAAGTACTGTACTCTTCAAATTTCCATTGGTAGGCAGCCATTGTTAGACTACCTGGAGCACAGCTTGTAAGACATTCTATGAAATCAACTTTCTACATACATGAATAGATTCATTCTACCAGTCCTGATCATGTAGAGAACCTTGAATAATACAGTTGCATTTTTTTCCACCTGCCCACTGTGTAAGATGTTTTGGTTAACAATGGTGCTCACAACCACATTCTTCCTAGCTCCATTATTCTCTAAGTATTCAACTTTACATGAAGACTATTATTATTATTTCATTTTCTTACAGTTTGCTCTGAATTTCAGAAATTAAACTCCTGAAGCAATAGAGTCCCCGTTCAGTTTTCAGATGGGAGAAAGAGCTGTTATCACGTTTGTGGTCTAGTTCCTGCCTTTCTTTCCTGGTTGTCTGAAGTATCTGTGAAAAGCAGGTAAAAAGTCCATTCAGTTCACCTGACCTCAGTGTGTAGCCACCTAACAAAATCTCCTTTTGTGTGCTTAAATATCTCTTTAGTTGTTAATATTCTGGGCATTCTTCTACCTGTGTCACATGGAATCTCTCCACCCCACATAGTTATAGTGGGCTGTACAAGGTAGCTAGCCACATTGTGTCCAGGAAGAGGAAGGGGAAGTGCCTATGGAGGACAGGAGCTAGCAGAATCTGCTATTAGAGCCAGGGACAGGTGCTATTGAAATATAAATCTCTCCCAGTTCCGAAACTGTCTTGGTCTGAGGTGGAACGCAGAGTCAGGAACCATTGTGCTGTGTCTTTAAGCACACTGTAACCCTATAGGAGGTGCTCTTTTTACTCATGCCTCACTAACCAATCAGGCCCTCCAGGCAACCAGTCAGTCAGAAGAGGTGCAGGGCCCTTCCTGTCACAAGCTTCAGGCTTGGCTTTGAAGAGGAGCTGTGGCCAGTGGTTTTGTGTGCTGTGCTGTGTGTGCTGCTGCAGGAAGCTGAGCAGAGAGGTTGGGCAATCTGGAAAACCACAACATGGTGAGTGAAGGGCTGCTGTCCACAGAATGGGAGGAGTGGTCTTTTCAGTCATGCGAGCCAGTTTGGTGTCTGGATGTAGAGTTCCACATGTTCTTGCATGGTACTTCATGGTCCAGCGTGGTTCTGCTCGTCCTCCCTGCTCCAGTGTGTTTCTGTGTGGTCCTGCGCTGTCTTTGCAATTCCTGGGCTGGCAGGCAGCCTGTGTCACTTCACTCTCTAGGCTGCTTGTGTACAGATCATTGGCAGTGGGACTAAGATTTGAAAGAACCTTGTTGACATCACTGTGTAATGCTGGCACCCTTAGTGCATAAGCATTTTTGCTATGGAACACAAATTTGCTGAACTCAGAGAGACCTGGCCCTGTATCTAATATATCTGCCAGAAGTACTGCACTTTGAACTTTTCACATTTAGGCTTGGGGTCCATCTGGAGTTATTTCTGTGGACCTTGTAAACAGTATCTCCTGTGCAAAATAGCACTCCTCTGCTATACTGTGGTGGAGAAAAGTAGAATTAACGGTAGTAAAATTCATGGTATAAGGGCTTACCAATACTTAAGAGACATTAATTTACAAAGTAGAATTTAGGAAAGGAAGTGCTGGGTCACAAATATCCCAAAGATAAGTATATGCTAACCATGCCAGTTAGAGATTAGTATGATAAGATGTAAATATTTGTTTTGCAAGATTAACCAGCTACATTCCCATAACAAAGGAGAAAACCCTGATTTACAACAAGCAGAAAAGCCCATCCTTCCATTAAAAAGCCAGCCTCTAAATGATGCTCAAGGAACCATTACAGGGTCAGAACCAATATTAAGTAATGGTGTGCCATGAAGTTATACTAATTCTAGAATAGGGGCATCTCAAGTCTTTTTGCAAATTGTTTTTGAGTCAAGAACTTCTATTTTGATTGAGGTGGACTTAAACCCTGTCTGTAGTCCCACAGGACATTGCCCTTGTTACCCTCCTGATTAGCCACCCTAAATTCCTGGATGACACATCTGTAGCATCACAGAGTTCTAAAATTACCTGTTTGAGTCACATAGTGGACTGTGCATTGCAGAACAGGGAAAGGATTTGTGAGTGGAGCATGGCTTCTCCCTTCAGACCAAAGGAGGAGGAACAGTATACTGTGTACACTGCAGGGGGAAACAAACAACTATGTCATGATTGATATAGAGTGTTCAGACAAGGACTGTTTATCTGTCATTTCTTATGGAATTTAGATGAAATGTGAGCCAGACTATGGTTCTGTTGATCCATATGCTGACTGTGGGAGTTGTCCTTGTCCTCTGAGCTTCTCTGTGGATGGATTTCCTTGGGAGGGGAAAACTCTGCAGCCCTGGCATTGGAGAATATGATGCTTGTGGCATCATTGTTCAGTGTGCACACACAGGCAAGCTTTTGGTGTGCAGTGAGAAGACAGATTGGAAAACCGAAGGTCTGGTTTCTAGAAGTTCTGAACATTGCACTCCTCTTTCACGTTTATCTTATAAATGCTGTAAATAATTTAGAAACTGGTAGAGTGATGGTGGTGTGAATCATCTTTCAGCAATACATGATTAGAATCTCCTAACTATCTGCTACCACCAGCTGAAATGGTGTTTTCTAGTAAAATTTCATCCCAGGACACAAGAGGTTTATCAGGTGTGCATGGTGTTGGGTGGGTGGATAGGGCAGAATCAACATCTTGTGCCATAATCCATGTGACAGGAAGCATTCAAAATGGCTAAGACATCTTTGTTTCATGATTTGAGAGCTGATTGGTGGCTCAAAAGAAAACCTGCTACATGTCCTCAAATACTCTGTCTCAAAATGGTTGTTTCACTTTTCTTATTTATGTGTCTATGCCCAGAAATAAATAGGAGCTGCTGAGTCCATGGTATTTCTTCTATTTATATGATTTCAGTGCAGGCCACTTCATTTCAGATAACCCATGATTTTCCCTCTCAATAGTCCCTAGTTTCCTATAGCACTTTTCCTAAGGAGAGGGTCTCATTAGATCCTTTTCCTGAACCTTGTAAGTTAGTATGTGTACTGGCCATATTTTCTCCTTCACCTGAGTTCTTCTTGCAGGGCTCAGGGTCATTCTACCTTGCCAGACATGACTCTGGGTTCCTAACTCCTTTATGATTCCAGCTCTGGAGGTCCAGTTTTTCTTTCCAGGGCCCTGTGGGTACAGTGGATGGGCTGCCTTGTTGTCTTCACTGTCCCTGATCTTAAAGCAGCTCTCAAATGTAGCTGCCAAGCACTCCCCATTCTGACACTTTCTCCCAAACTGAGGTCCTCACAGAATTCCAAGGTCCTCTTAGTCAGGCTGAAAATGTTTGGAAGGGTATTTCCAAGGAGGGAGAATGTCTGTGATCTTGTTGTGTGGGTGTGTCTGTGAGGTTCTTGCCTGGGGGTGCATCTGGAGAGTGCTGTGCTTGTGAGGAGAGGACTGGAGGAATTTCTGTTGAGTTTGCCTCAGGGAGAGGGTGTGTTTAGTAGGTGATTTGCAGGCTTGGCCCAAGGAGGCAGGTAGGTGGGCCTGCAAAAGCTCATGGGCCCTGTGCACCAACCCAGCTGTTGTCTTGCCTATCTCAAATACCTGTGGAGCTGAAGGAGCTGTTCCTGGAGTCATCTGGCCTGATCACTTATAGCCCTGGAACTAGTTCCTGGAAACCTCCAGGACCTGCATCTAGCTGGACAAGGAGTCAATCAATGCTGATGATTTAACTCAGAGACTTGGAGGTTATAGTGCTGCTGTTGTAGTTGTTAGGAGTTGCAGGATGCTTGGAATAGTGCAAGGAAGAGCTTGCAATGGTCATATACATGAGAACCCGATACAGGGAAAGTGAGACAACAATTCACCTACCCTTTTTTTTTTCATTTTGACCTTAATATATTCGTATCACTTTGAAGAGCATTATTTTGTGTACAAATATAAGGGTCACATTGATATGATAAAAAAAAAGTCAAGTAATTACAGTTTCAAAAATCATCTGAAGTGGTTTGCCCCTAATTACAGTCCATCGACCATAAGAAACATCTGTCTTGTTTAGAAATAAATGAATTCTCAGAGGTAAATGCAGGGGAAATTTAAAAAGAATAGAAAAACAATGAATGGTTTTCAATGCTACTTGTTGACGTACTAATAGTATAGTTTAACTATCTTAATTATGATACTTAATTATGATACATTATGTTACTACTAATAGCTGTGACTCATCATGCTAATTATTGTTTTTTTATTATCATTATTTCTCTGTTTAGTTTTGGTGCCTGTCCTGGACTGTGTATCTTTCTTTTTTTTATTATTATTATTATTTTACAACACCATTCAGTTCAACATAATAGCCACAGATTCCCCTGTTCTCCCCCCTCGCCCACCCCTCCCCCCAGCCCACACCCCATTCCCACCTCCTCCAGACCAAGGTCTCCCCCGAGGACCGGGGTTGACCTGGTAGACTCAGTCCAGGCAGGTCCATTCCCCCCTCCCAGACTGAGCCAAGTGTCCCTGCATAAGTCCCAGGATTCAAACAGCCAACTCATGCAACGAGCCCAGGACCTTGCACCAATGCACAGCTGCCTCCCAAACAGGTCAAGCCAAATGACTGTCTCACCCGTTCAGGGGGCCTGATCCAGTTGGGGGCCCCTCAGCCTTTGGTTCATAGATCCTGTGCTTCCATTCATTTGGTTATTTGTCCCGGTGCTTTATCCATCCTTGGCTTCAACAATTCTCGCTCATATAAACCATCTTCTTTCTCACTAATTAGACTCCCAGTGCTCCACCAGGGGCCCAGCCGTGGATGTCTGCATTCAGATTCCTCAGTCCTTGGATGGGGTTTATGGCACCACTATCTGGGTGTCTGGCCATCCCATCACCAGAGTAGGTCAGTTCCTGCCGTCTCGCAACCATTGCCAGCAGTCTTTTGCGGGTGTGTCTTTGTGGATCTCCGTGGGCCTCCCTAGCTCTCTGCTTCCTCCCTTTCTCACCTTCTCATGTGGTCTTCATTTACCATGGTCTCCTATTCCTTGTTCTCCCTCTCTTTTCTTGATCCAGTTAGGATCTCCCACTCTCTTTCCCTCGTCTGTCGCCCTTCATTGTTCCCACTCATGACCAGGCTGTTCATGTAGATCTCGTCCATTTCTCCGTGTCTTTTTTTGGGGTCCCGTTTTCCAGGTAGCCTCACTGGTGATGTGAGTAGCAGTCCAGTCATCCTTGTTCCACATCTAGCATCTTCCTATGAGTGAGTACATACCATATTTGTCTTTCTAAGTCTGGGTTACCTCACTCAGGATGATTTTTTCTAGATCCATCCATTTGCCTGCCAACCGTGTGATGTCATTTTTTTTCTCTGCTGAGTAGTATTCCATTGTGTATATGTGCCACAATTTATTTATCCATTCTTCAGTTGAAGGGCATCTAGGTTGTTTCCAGGTTTTGGCTATTACAAACAATGCTGATATGAACATAGCTGAGCAAGTGCTCTTGTGGTATGATTGAGCATTTCTTGGGTATATGCCCAGGAGTGGTATAGCTGGATCTTGGGGGAGATTGATTCCCAATTTTCTAAGAAAGCGCCATATTGATTTCCAAAGTGGTTGTACCAGCTTGCATTCCCACCAGCAGTGGAGGAGAGTTCCCCTAGTTCCACATCCTCTCCAGCATAAAGTGTCTTCAGTGTTTTTGATCTTAGCCACTCTGACAGGCGTAAGGTGGTATCTCAGAGTTGTCTTGATTTGCATTTCCCTGATGATTAGGGAAGTTGAGCAATTCCTTAAATGTCTTTCAGCCATTTGGGTTTCCTCTGTTGAGAATACTCTGTTTAGTTCTAAAGCCCATTTCTCAATTGGACTGTTGGTCGTTTTGATGTCTAATTTCTTGAGTTCCTTATATATTCTGGATATCAGTCCTCTGTCAGATGTGGGGTTGGTGAAGATCTTTTCCCATTCTGTAGGCTGTCGCTTTACCTTGTTGACCGTATCCTTTGCTCTACAAAAGCTTCTCAGTTTCAAGAGGTCCCATTGATTGATTGTTTCTCTCAGTGTCTGTGCTACTGGTGTTATATTTAGGAAGTGATCTCCTATGCCAAGGCGTTCAAGACTATTTCCTACTTTCTCTTCTAGCAGGTTCAGAGTAGCTGGATTTATGTTGAGGTCTTTGATCCACTTGGACTTAAGTTTTGTGCACGGTGACAGATATGGATCTATTTGCAGCCTTCTACACGCTGATATCCAGTTATGCCAGCACCATTTGCTGAAGATGCTTTCTTTTTTCCATTGTACACTTTTGGCTTCTTGGTCAAAAATTATATGTCCATAGGTGTGTGGGTTAATGTCAGGGTCTTCAATTCGATTCCATTGGTCCACATGTCGGTTTTTATGCCAATACCAGGCTGCTTTTATTACTGTAACTCTATAGTAGAGCTTGAAGTCTGGGATTGTGATGCCTCCAGAAGTTGTTTTATTGTACAGGTTTCTTTTAGCTATCCTGGGTTTTTTGTTTTTCCATATGAAGTTGAGTATTGTTCTTTCCAGGTCTGTGAAGAATTGTGTTGGTATTTTGATGGGGATTGCATTGAATCTGTAAATTGCTTTTGGTAAGATTGCCATTTTTACTATGTTAACCCTGCCTATCCATGAGCATGGGAGATCTTTCCATTTTCTGAGATCTTCTTCAATTTCTTTTTTCAGGGACTTAAAGTTCTTGTCATATAGGTCCTTCACTTGCTTGGTTAGTGTTACCTCAAGGTATTTTATGTCATTTTTGGCTATTGTAAAGGGTGATGTATCTCTAATTGCCTTCTCAGCTTCTTTGTCCATTGTATATAGGAGGGCTACTGATTTTTTTGAGTTGATCTTGTATCCTGCTATGTTGCTGAAGGTGTTTATAAGCTTTATCAATTCCTGGGTGGAATCTTTGGGGTCACTCAAGTATACTATCATGTCGTCTGCAAATAGGGAAAGCTTGACTTCTTCCTTTCCAATTTGAATCCCCTTAATCTCCTTATGTTGTCTTATTGCTCTGGCTAGAACTTCAAGTACTATATTGAATAAGTATGGGGAATATGGACAGTTTTGCCTCGTTCCTGATTTTAGTGGAATCACTTTGATTTTTTCTCCATTTAATTTGATGTTGGCTGTTGGTTTGCTATATATTGCCTTTATTATGTTTAGGTATGTTCCCTGTATTCCTGATCGCTCCAACACTTTTATCATGAAGGGGTGTTGGATTTTGTCAAACGCCTTTTCTATATCTAGTGAAATGATCATGTGGTTTTTCCTTTGAGTTTGTTTATATGATGTATTACATTGATGGACTTTTTTATGTTGAACCACCCTTGCATTCTTACTTGATCATGGTGGATAATTGTTTTGATGTGTTCTTGGAGTCTGTTTGCCAGTATTTTATTGAGTATTTTTACATCAATGTTCATGAGGGAGATCGGTCTGTAGTTCTCTTTCTTTATTGTATCCTTGTTTGGTTTAGGAATCAGGGTAATTGTAGCCTCATAGAAGGAGTTGGGAAATGATCCTTCTGTTTCTATTGTGTGGAACAACTTAAAGACTATTGGTATTAACTCTTCTTTTAAGATCTGGTAGAATTCTGTGCTGAGATCATCTGGTCCTGACCTTTTTTTGATTGGGAGACTTTTAATGATTGTTTCTATTTCCTTAGGGGTTATTGGACTATTTAAATTGTTTATCTGGTCTTGATTTAACTTAGGTATGTGGTACCTATCCAGAAAATTGTCCATTTCTTTTAGATTTTCCAGTTTTATGGAGTAGAGGTTTTTGAAGTATGACCTGATGATTCTCTGGATTTCCTCATTGTCTGTTGTTATGTCCCCCTTTTCACTTCTGATTTTGTTAATGGATGCTCTCTCTCTGTCTTTTGGTTAGTTTGGATAAGGGCTTGACTATCTTGTTGATTTTCTCAAAGAACCAACTCTTTGTTTCATTGATTCTTTGTATTGTTCTCTTTGTTTCTATGTAATTGATTTCAGCTCTCAGTTGGATGATTTCCTGATGTCTATTCTTCCTGGGAGACTTTGCTTCTTCTTGTTCTAGAGCTTTCAGGTGTGCTGTTAAGTCACCAGTGTGAGATTTCTCCAACTTTTTTATGTGAGCATTTAATGCTATGAATTTCCCTCTTAGCACTGCTTTCATAATGTTCCATAAGTTTGGGTATGTGGTATATATATTTTCATTGATCTCTAGGAAGTCTTTCATTTCTTTCTCTTTCTTCCTTAACCCATTGATTATGTTTTTAATTTTTTATTTTTTTATTTTTTTATTTTTTATTTTTTTTAGGTGGCTGGAGAGACAGCCGTGGGTGCTGGGAACCGAACTCCTATATTTTTGGTTGTGAGCCTAACCTTTAACGGCTGAGCCATCTCTCCAGCCCAACCCATTGATTATTTAGTTGAGCATTATTCACTTTCCATGAGGTTGTAGGTTTTCTGTAGTTTTTGTTTTTGTTGAAATCTAACTTTAAACCCTGGTGGTCTGATAGAATGCAGGAGAGTTTTCCAATTGTTTTGTATCTTTTGAGATCTGCTTTGTGGCCAAGTATGTGTTTGAGAAGGTTCCCTGGGGTGCTGAGAAGAAGGTATATTCTTTTTTGTTAAGATGGAATGTTCTGTAGATATCAATTAATCCATTTGAGTCATAACATCAGTTAAGTTCTTTATTTCTCTGTTAAGTTTCATTTTGGGAGATTTTTCCAGTTTTGAAAGTGGGGTGTTGAAGTCTCCCACTGTTAATGTGTGGGTTTTTATGTGTGGTTTAAGCTTTAGTAATGTTTCTTTTACATATGTGGGTGCCCTTGTGTTTGGCCATAAATGTTCAGAATTGAAACTTCATCTTGGTGGATCTTTCCTGTGATGAGTATGTAATGCCCTTCTTGATCGCTTTTGATGGATTTTTTTGAAGTCTATTTTGCATATTAGGATGGCTACACCCACTTGCTTCTTAAGACCATTTGATTGGAAAGTCTTTTCCCAGACTTTTATTCTTAGGTAATGTCTATCTTTGAATTTGAGGAGTGTTTCTTGTATGCAGCAGAAATATGGGTCCATATTCTGTAAGCCTGTGCCTTTTTATGGTGAATTAAGTCCATTGATATTAAGGAATATTAATGACCAGTGATTTTTCATTCCTGTTATTTTTGGTGCTAGTGTGTGTGTGTGTACTTCTCTTCTTTGGGGTTTACTGCTGTGACATTATCTATTGCTTTTGTTTTTGAGGGTGTATCTGACTTCCTTAGGTTGGAATTGTCTTTCTAGTGCTTTCTATGGGGCTGGGTTTGTGGATAAATATTGTTTAAATCTGGCTTTGTCTTGGAATGTCTTGTTTACTCTGTCTAAGATGATTGAAAGTTTTGCTGGGTATATTAGTCTAGGCTGTCATCCATGGTCTCTTAGTGTCTGCATTACATCTATCTAGGTCCTTCTGGCATTCAAAGTCTCCATTGAGAAATCAGGTGTTATTCTGATGGGTTTGCCTTTATAAGTCACTTGTCCTTTTTCCTTTGCTGTTCTTAATATTCTTTCTTGATTCTGGACATTTAATTGTTTAATTATTATGTGGCAAGGGGACTTTTTTTGGGGGGGGTCTAGTCTGTTGGTATTCTATAGGCTTCTTGTATCTTCATTTCCTTCTTTAAGTTGGGAAACTTTTCTTCTATGATCTTGTTGAATATATTTTCTGTGCCTTTGAGTTAGTATTCTTCTCCTTCTTCTACCCCTATTAGTAGGTTTGGTCTTTTTATGGTGTCCCAAATTTTTTGGACATTTTGGTTCATGACTTTGTTGGCTTTAGTGTTTTCTTTGACTGATGAATCTATTTCTTCTACTGTATCTTCAACATCAGAGATCCTCTCTTCCATTCTGTTGGTAATACTTCCATTTGAAGTTCCTGTTTGTTTACTCAGATTTTCTATTTCCAGCTATTGTAGTTTTTTTTGTTTTTACATATAAAATTGAGTATTGTTCTTTCCAAGTCGGTGAAGAATGGTGTTGGGATTTTGATGGGGATTGCATTGAATCTCCATATTCCTTTTGGTAAGATTGCCATTTTTACTATGTTGATTCTACCTATCCATGAGCATTCAAGATCTTTCCTTTCGAATACCTTCTTCAATTTCTTTTTCAGAGACTTAAAGTTCTTATCATAGAGGTCTTTCACTTGCTTAGTTACCCCAAGGTATTTTATATTATTTGTGGCTATTGTAAGGGGTGATGTTTGTGTGATGTTTTTGTCAGCCCCTTTTTCATTTGTATATGTTTTGATGAACCATAATAATTCTTGACATTCTATAATAATAATTTAAAGTAGAAAATAATTTCATATGTCCTCAATAATTGGGTTAACGTCTTTCCTTTTTTATTTCATCAATTTAAAAATGTTTACACTGTGTTTATGTGTATATCTTTTTTCCATGATGTGTATGTGGCAGTGAGAGGACAGCTTATACATATACTATATAGCTACATATATCTGTTATCTACTTATCCTATGAAAATTCTAGAGATGAAATCCAGGGAATCATTTGGAATCCAGTGACCTCAATGGCAATTGATTAGGTACTAAAATTATTTATGCATGTACTGGTATGTGAGTGTGCATATGCCATACCACTGGTGTAGAGAAAGGAGAAAAATTTGTAGTAGTGATGTGGGTTTCTTTGAGATTGAACTCAGTACATCAGGATTAGCAGCAACCATGTTTACTCACAAAAACTATTCTCTGACATTCATTTGTTGTTCTGAGAAAGTGTTATGAACAGATGTTAAGTCCTGATAATGAACTAACTCATTCCACCTGCAATAAAAACAAAAACAAAAACAAAGAGAGCAGTTTATCATTTTTATATGCAAATAAGATTTATTATTCAATTACTCCTATATTCCAATAAAAACCTATTTACAACATGAAAAGACAATATTTTACTGATTTAGTGTATCAACTAATCTTATTTGAGCGTCAATGAGACTGCTCTGTTAGAAATGTTTATTTTGCACAAAGCTGTGACCTAATCTTGAACACTATATGAAGATGGACAAGTAGACTCCATAAAATTGTCTTCTATTCTCCACATTTCCATTGTGGCTCACATTACACACACACACACACACACACACACACACACACACACACAAACACAAGCATGCACATACACCAGAAAAAAATTAATGTAGTGCTTGCTTCGGCAGCATGTATACTAAAATTGGAACGATACAGAGAAGATTAGCATGGTGCCTGTGCAAGGATAACAAGCATATTCATGAAGCATTCCATAATTTACAGACATTATGCAGATATTAAGACATCATGGATGCTAACTCAGGCTACTATACCCAGAAAAATTCACTATCAACAAAGATGGAGTAAACAAAATATTGCATGATAAAACCAAATTTAAACAATATCTTTCCACAAATCCAGCCCTATAAAAAACATTTGAAGAAAAAAATTCAACCTATGGAAGTTAGATACACCCATGAAAACTCAGGCAATGGATAGTCCCATACCAACAAATAACAAAGAAGGAAAACCTACAACACTACCACCAAAAAAATAACAGGAATTAACAATGACTAGTCATTGATATTCAACAATATCAATGGTCTCAATTCTCCTATAAAAAGACACACACTAACAGAATGGATACAAAAACAAGATCCATCCATTTGCTGCATACAAGAAACACACATAAACTTCAAAGTCAGACACTAACTCAGAATAAAAGAGTGGGAAAAGACTTTCCAATCAAATGGATATAAGAAGCAAGGTGGTATAGCTATCCTAATATCTAATAAAATAGACTTCAAACTGAAATCAATTGAAAGAGATCAGGAAGGACACTACATATTTATCACAGGGAAAATCTGACAAGATGAAGAAGTCTCAATTCTGAATATTTATGCCCCAAATACAAGGCCATCGACATTCATAAAAGAAACATTACTAAAGCTTAAATAGCACATCAAGCCCCATACACTAGTAGTTGGAGACTTCAACACTCCACTCTCACCAATGGACAGGTCTGCCAGACAGAAACCTAACAGACAAATAAGGGAACTAACAAACATTACGACTCAAATAGACTTAATAAATATTTACAGCATATTCCATCCTAACACAAAAGAATATACCTTCTTTTCAGCACTCCATGGAACCTTCTCCAAAATTGACCACATGCTTGGTCACAAAAGCAAATCTCAACAAATACAAAAAAAATTGAAATAACCTCCTGTTTTCTATCATACCACCATGCCTTAATGTTAGATTTCAACAACAACAAAAACTACAGAAAGCCTACAATCTCATGGAAACTGAATAATGTCCAATTGAATCACCAATGGGTCAAGGAAGAAATAAAGAAAGAAATTAAAGATTTCCTAGAATTCAATGAAAACGAATGTACAACATACCGAAACTTATGGGACACTATGAAAGCAATGCTTAGAGGAGAAAATTTATAGCTCTAAATGCCCACATAAAGAAGTTGGAAAAATCTCACAGTAGTGACTTAACAACACACCTGAAATCTCTAGAACAAGAAGAAGCAAACTCACCCAGGAGAACAGATGCCAGGAAATAATGAAATTGAGAGCTGAAATCAATAAAAGAGAAACAAAGAGAACAATACAAGGAATCAATGAAACAAAGAGTTTGTTCTTTGAGAAAATCAACAAGGTAATCCTGATCCAATTTAACCAAAAAGCAGAGAGAGAGAGAGCATTCAAATTAAAAAAATCAGAAGTGACAAGGGGGACATAACAACAGACAATAGGAAATCCAGAGAATCATCAGATCTCACTTCACAAACCTGTACTCCACAGTATTAGAAAATCTGAAAGAAATGGATGATTTCTGCATAGGTACCCCATACCAAAGTTAAATCAAGACAAGAAAAACTATTTAAATACACCAATATCCCCTAAGGAAATAGAAACAGTCATTAAAAGTCTCCCAACCAAAAAAAAGCCCAGGACTAGATGGTTTCAGCAGAGAATTCTACCAGATTTTCAAAGAATAGTTAATACCAATACACTTAAAATTTTTCCACACCATTAAAAACAGAAGGAACATTACCAAAATCCTTTTATGAGGCTACAGTTATCCTGATACCCAAACCACACAAAGATGCAACAAAAAAGATTGTTACAGACAAATCTCCCCCATGAACATTGATGCAAAAATACTCAATAAAATACTGGCTAACCAAATCCAGGAACACATTAAAAGAGTTATCCACCATGACCAAGTAGGCTTCATCCTAGGGATGCAAGGATGATTCAACATAAAAAAATCTGTCATTGTAATATACCATATAAACAAACTGAAAGAAAAAAGCCACATGATCATCTCAATGGATGTTGAAAATGCCTTTGAAAAAATCCAACACCCTTTCATGTTAAAGGTTCTGGAGAGATCAGCAATATCAGAAACATCTCTAAACATAATAAAGGCAATTTACAGCAAGTTGACAGCCAACATCAAGGTAAATGGAGAGAAACTCAAAATGATTCCACTAAAATCAGGAACAAGACAAGGCTGTCCACTTGCCCTATATTTATTCAATATGGTACTTGAAGATCTAGCTAGAGCAATAAGACAACAAAAGGAGATCAAGGGTGTAGCTGGCATTTTCTCAAGTCCTGCCTGGTCCATAGTCAGGATAAATCTCTCTCACCTGACAGTCCCACAACCACTGAGACCCAACCGAGTAAACACATAAAGACTTTTATTGTTTAAACTGTTTGGCCTAATGGCTCAGGCTTCTAGTTATCCAATTCTTAAATCTTAAATTAATCCATAAATCTATACCTTGCCTTGTGGTTTGTGGCTTACCGGCATCTTCATATGCTGCTTGTCATGGCGGCGGCTGGCAGTGTCTCCTCCCTCCTTCCTGTTCTCTCAATTCTCCTATCTGTTAGTCCCGCCTATAATTCCTGAATGGCCACTGACCAATCAGTGTTTTATTTATTGACCAATCAGAGCATTTGACATACAGCTATCCCACAGCACTCCTCCCCCGCCCCTTCTTTTTAAGGGAAGGTTTTAACTTTTCCACATCTCCAAAGCCAGCTTGGTATATTTGGGAATTTGGGCGTAGCTTCTCTTACTACTTCCTGCTGGAGGGGGGCACTGTATCTTATGGGGACACAAAGAAAATTTTAGGATTATAGAGTAGTCCATGAGGGTGTATCGTCTGAGCCAGTTGCCTTGAATCTTAACTGGATGTTGGATTATCTGAGCCATGGTGTCATCGGAGACCTTTCAGGGGGTCTTGGCTGGTCAAACCTGATGTATCTTAATCTGGAACAAATCCATAGCCTCTGGATTTCTGTGGAAACAAAAGAAGAGCCTTCTTTCCAAAATAGCATATCCCTACATCCAAATTTTGAAGTCAAGGACCTTTAAAATATACATTTTGACATAACTCATCAGTTTTTGTAATCAAATGTTTTTCTTGAGTTACAAATATCAAAGAGAACATAATCCAGATTCTCTGGGTGGTAGCCATCTTTATGTGGCTTATTTTTTATATTATCTTGAGTCCATTGCTTTAACTTGTAGCATTCTAAAACTGAAATGGTGCTGTGGCTGCTGGCTCCACCCACTTCAGCTTCTCAACATGGCAGTGGTACATTTTCGGCCAGTTCTGGGAGCCATCAACTCTCAGAAATAGTGGGTCTATGCTTCTATCAAAGCAGTGTGTAGCCCAGAAACCTCTTTTTGTTTTGTACTAGCAAAGGCTAAATCCACCACACAGCTTAATGTGCCACTTGCAGAGGCCTCATTCCCACCATTCTTCAAGTTGAGCACACACACCAGGAACTCACCATAGTAGCTCAAACACACAGGCTGCCACTAATTTGAGAGAAACAGCTAGGAACTGATTTTGCTTTGTTTTAGAATCTTTATTCTCAGGTTGTAGGTGGAAACTCTTGGCAACACATTGGGCACCATTTGTAGCTGGAGTTTTTTCCAGTCCTACCTAGTCCACAGTCATGACAAATCTCTCTCACCCGACAGTGCCACAGCCAATCGAGTAAACACATGAAAATTCATGTTGTTTAAACTGTTTGGCCTAATGGCTCAGGCTTCTACCTATCCAGTACTTACATCTTAAATTAATCCATTTCTATAAATCTATACCTTGACACGTGGCTCATGGCTAATCCGCATCTTCACATGCTGCTTGTCATGGCGGTGGCTGGCAATGTCTCCTACCACCTTCCTGCTCTCTCAATTCTGTTCTCTGTTAGTCCCGCCTATACTTCCTGCCTGGCCACTGACCAATCAGTGTTTTATTTATTGACCAATGAGAGCATTTGATATACAGACCATCCCACAGCACAAGGGGATACAAATTGGAAAGGAAGAAGTCAAACTTTCATTGTTTGCAGACAATATGATAGTATACATAAGTGACTCCAAAAATTCTACCAGGGAACTCCTACAGCTGATAAACTCCTTCAGTAAGGTGGCAGGATACAAGATTAACTCAAAACGATCAGTAGCCTTCCTATACACAAGAAATTTTTATATTTGACATTTACTTTGATATATCCATTTCTTCTCTTTTATCCCCAGTGCCTGAGATTCTTTATTCCAACTCTCTATTCTATTGGTGAACCTTGGCTCTCTGCTTCCTGTTTGTAGTCCTAAATTTTTCATTTCTGAAATTCCTCAGTTTCTGTTTTCCCTATTGTTTTAGTTTTCATTTTCAGGTCTTAAACAATTTTGTTTTCCTTAATGATTAGTTTGTTTTATTTTGGCATAATATACATTGTTTATTGGTTTACTCCAATTATTTGTTTTCCTAGCTTTCTTGGAGGAATTTGTTGATTTCCTCCAATTGTTTGTTTGTTTATACTTTCATGAATTTATTTAAGGTATTTATTCATTTTCATTTTCAGGGCCTCTATCATCTCCATGTATTTGGATTTAAGGCTTTCCCCCTGTATTTCAACGATGTTAGATTATTCAGGGCCTGCTGTGGTAGGATAGCTAGGCTATGGTGGTAACATATTTCCCTGGCTGTTATTAATTATGTCCTTATGTTAGGCATCAGATTTGGGCTGATTATAGATCAAGATGGTGGTTTCTGACTTTATCTCGGTTAGATGGGTCTTTTGTTCCAGGGTTTCTTTTTCTTTTCTTGAGTTTCAGAGTATATGTTTTCTGAGTATTTCCTTTTTTCCTGGACTTATTGAATCGTGTGTTCAAGGGAGAATGCTTGCTGGTGTTGGAAAATAGGGGAAGGGGAGATGAGGGGGAGATTATCTTTAGGATCTATAGGAGACATGGAGAGTGGAGAGGGGGAGCTGCCTCTGGTGGTCTACTGCAGTAATAGGGGCAAATATTAAAATCAGGTCTGGCATGAGAGATAATGTGGTAGATCTGTGGACAGCCTTCTGGGAGATATAACAATTAGTAGATCAAGGGTGCTGCCCCAGTTGGGTGCTTTGACATAGATATGAGGTGGGAAGGAAAGATCAGGTGAGGATAGTCTTTCACAGGAATTATGAACAGGTGGAGGAGAAGCTGCAGCTGAAGTTCTGTTGCTGCCATAGGGACAAAACTGAGTATTGGATCTTGGGTAATAGAGATTGGGGAAGGTCTATGGGTAGCCTACCTGGTCTCATACCCAACATCTTTATATTGATTTATCAAGTTCCTAGGGTTCATGTATTTACTTCTTTCTTTATTTTTGTTTCTGTTGTTATTTAATCTGTAAAAGACTTAGCTTATTGGATAAAAAGTACTCTGTGGGCTGGGCATGACACTCAGCAAATATTCTTCTTAGAGTTGACCTGAGTTCATAAACCAACACTCAAGTTGAGAGGCTCATAAGCACCTGATATTACAGATCCAGTGATCCAACACACTCTTTGGTGTATCACTTGTACACACATAGGAAACCTCTGTCATACATAAAACATATAAATAAAAATGAGGATATACTTGTTTTCAAAAATGCTTATGACTTATAAAACAATTTGAGGAAAACAGGTTGCTTTAGGTATACGATACAAATCATACAACATTGATTTAAAAATCTCTTATCAAGTACTTGATTTGAAAATTTTTCATTTTCCCATTCTGATGCAGACTTACATCCAGTCATCAATCATAGGAAACAAAAGGGTTTTGAAATGATCCTCACGGACATTCTTTTCTTTATTAAAAGATAGTGAGATAATTTCAGTACTTAAAACCTTTTTCTACAATGTACAACTATCAGACTTCAAGTGAATCCATTCAATTTTGCTAGAACAGCCCTCATTCAACCTATTTTCTATTATTGGCTAAGGAGAGCACTGAGATGAAGAAAGTAAGTGGTGGTCAGTGATTTTTTTTATTTTGATTTTCATTATAATCTTAAGTTCTTGTTCAAGAGACCATGTTAACTATGTAGGTCTCTCTTTGTGTCTCCTTTATTCAGTTGTACCATCTAGGTTTTGTCAATTTTTTATTTGTTATAATTTGGTTATGTTTTTTTTTTTGCAAAATGATGGACCTCCACCTATTTTTATTTTCTGAAAAATTACTATATTATGTTATGAGTGCCTTGAGTTTATTGGTTTGGAGACTTTCTGAGGAGAAACAGCATTAGTTTATTCTTTTTGATCTCAGAAGCTTGTTTCTCCTCACTTCTTGGCATACATGTGTTTTCCAGTTGTTAATATCATCAATGTTTGCATTGTTGCTATTTAAGTTATTGACATTGTTGATAAATTGGCTTTTGGTTTTTAAACCTTCTCATATATTATTGTGTCTGTGTCCTAGTTACTTCTAGCTTTCAACATACAAAGCCAGTCGTCAGCTGTGGGAACTTCAGTTGAGGATGTGACCCATCAGAATGGCTGGGTGCTATGTCTTTGAGAGATTTTGTTGATTTCTGATTGATGTATGAAGGCCTTCCCAGTGAGGGTACAATATCCATAAGAAAGTTGGCCTGGGCTGGATAAGAGAACTAGCTGAGCATGACACAATGACTAAGTAACAGAGAAAGCTACTAAACAATAGTTTAGTTAAATTATTTTTGTCTCTACTTGCTAGCTTGAACTTCTATTCTAAGTTCGCAAAATGATGGATTGTGACCTGGCAGAACCGTCCAAATAAACCCATTCATTACCTGTGTAGCTTTTGGGTAGATAACTCAGCCACAACAAGAAACAAGATAGAACATAATGTGGTACACCAAAAGTGATTTTGTTCCTGCGAAGGACAAGGGAATGATGACTTTTGGCAAAAGGTTAAATATATCCATCCAGATTTACATGCCTCAGACTCTCCCATGTAAGTACTTGCAATTGGGCCCACTTATATGGAAGATCAACAAGAGCTCTTAACTTCTGAGCTGTCTCTCTTGTACTGTGTTGATTATTTATGATCAACATTTATGTTGCTAATGGTTTCATCTGTCTAGTTGTAGCTGTTTAAATGCATAGTTCCTTTTGGTAAGATTTATTAAGGTTACTATTTAAACTGAAGGAATTCAGGTATCTAGAAAATGAATGCAGAACTCAAGTGATTATGTATTTCTTTGTAGAAACTGCATTTCAAAAACCTCTGAGTTCTTCCTATCATTTTTGTTTGTTTGATTGGTTTTCACAGAGGAGACAGGTTGTTAATTTTTACTTCTTGTTCTCCTAGAACTGATTGCACAGTATAGATTAGCTTTCAACTCAGATGCTGATATACTGGCCTCTTTTATCTTCATGCTGGTATTAAAGGCATGAGTCAATACACTCAGATTGCTCATCTTTTTTGTAGCTAGTAACTATTCATACAGTTTCTCTAACATGTAGTCAGTACTGATGATGGGTTATCTTGTCACTCTATCTGGTAATATGTATTCTCTTACAAGGTAATACCTCCATTCAAAACATTCAGAAATGATAGAGATAAATTCCCTATTCAGTCTCCTTCTAAAGTGGCTAAATGATAATATTATTATATTTGTATCATAGAATAAATGTTTGAAACACCAAAATTTATGACTATAATGTTAAAGAAGCCTGGATTTATAATGATGTCAGTATCATATGTCTTGTTGTATGCATGGGCATGACACATTTACGTATGGCAAATTTTAGGATGCAGTGACCTATAATGATATGCATGTCAACTTCACTCAGGAAAAGTGGGCTTTGCTGGATTCTTCCCAGAATAATCTCTACAAAGATGTGATGGTGGAAAATTACAGAAACCTCACTGTTATAGGTAACACTGTAAATTTTCCTTCATATTTTAAAATAAGGGGACAACTAGTTCCTGGTTATAGATACTTTTCTGTAATTTGATTGAGTCTGAGGAAGAATGAGGTGAAGATATTAAGAATGGTTTTAAGGATAATTGAAGGGAGTTACTTTAATTTTGCACAATTTCCAATAATATTTCATATATTTCCTTGTATAATATTCTAGGCTACAAGTGGGAAGATAATATTGAAGAGCACTGTCAAAGTTTTCGAAGACATGGAAGGTAATTTTCATGTGCAACCTGATATATATGATCTTCTGTATATATTTTAAAGTATCTGTAACTTTTAAATAATAGCATCGGTATAAATAATTGCAGTATAAAGTACATTGATGATATCAAATGATTTCAATACTATATACCTCAATGGCAAGTGAATTGTGTTTTCATGTCATTCTTTCAAGAATGAAAACAAGGAGTCAATGCCTTAACAGATATCACCATTTGAATCATAGCTCCATCAGAGTAATGATGTAGAACTATCCATTTAGTTTCTTACTATTTATATTACAAAAGTTATGCTCATTAAATATGTAATAAGATTATATTCAAAACCTTCTAATAAGCAAACAGTTCATAGTAAAATATTGTTATTCATATATTTGTTCTTTGCTAAATTTAGTGAGAAGTGTAGTTAGAGTAAAGTGTTAAGAGTAAAGGTTGTTGTGGAGGAAACTTAATACCCATACCACACGTTGATGAAGAACAGAAAGTCCAACTGTAAATGAAATGTAGAAATCTTTTAGTTCTTATTTTTACATTAATAGGTATATCATATGTCATTTTGAAAATATGAACACAGGGACATAGAAAGAAGCAATATACATTTCTCTATCTCAGAACAATTAGAATATATGTAACAATCCCCATGTTGAGTAGACTTCATGAATGTGATGCAAGTTTACAAAAAATGATTTTTAGCTTCATTGGTAATCCAGCAACAACCACACTGCAGTGAGAACCAGGACTGTGTAAGTGCTTGTGTTTATCCTGGTTCACTTTGGAAATATAGCAGAACTCACAGTTTAGGGAAATTTGTTAATGGAAGAAGTGACATAAAGGTCTGACTTCATCCAGTTCTCTTCGATGGTGTGAAATCTCATTGAGAAAACAGATGCCATCAATATGAGCCAGGTAATAAAGGATCTTACCATCACAGGATCTTCAAATATGCAAAATAAACCTTAACGAAGGGGAAAAACATCAGTGTAAATAATGGACTAAAATCTTAAGATCTTCTTCCTCTTTACATTTAGACCAAATTGAAAAATAAATACATATAGTTATACAGATTCAACATTGTAATGAATGTAGTAAATCTTTTACATACACTAATTTTCCATGCAGGTATGAAAGAAGTCATACTACAGAGAAACCTTCTGAATGTACTCAATGTGTTAAAGCCTTTGAATGTCAGAGTCTTCTCCTAAAGCATGAAAAAACAGACACTGGACATACACCATATGAATATAATCAATATGTTAAAGCCTTTGAATGTCCCAGTCATCCACAAATGCAGGAAAGAAGACATACTGGAGATAAACCCTATAAATGTAATCTTTGTAGTAAAGCCTTTTTATGTCATAGTTGTCTTAAGTGGAATAAAAGAACACATACTGGAGAAAAACCCTATGAATGTAATCAGTGTGGTAAAGCCTTTGCAGAAGACAGTTATCTTCAAGTACATGAAAGAACATATGCTGGAGAGAAAACTTATGAATGTAATCAGAGCAGTAAAGCCTTTATGCATCACAGTCATCTTCAAAGGCACAAAAGAACACATAATGGAGAGAAACCCTATGAATGTAATCAGTATGGCACAGCCTTTTCATGTCAGTGTTATCTTCAGAGTCATAAAAGAACACATACTCAGGAGAAAGCATATGAATGTACTAAGTGTGGAAAAGCCTTTTTATGTCACAATGATCTTCAAAGGCATAACAGCACACATACTGGAGAAAAACCCTATGAATGTAATGAGTGTTGTAAAGCTTTTTTTATGTCACAATTATCTTCAAAGTCATAAAAGAACACATACTGGAGATAAACCCTGTGAATGTAATAATTCTGGTAAAGCCTTTTTATGTCATGGTTAGCTTCAAAGGCATAAAAGAACACATACGGGAGAAAAACCCTGTGAGTGTAATCAGTGTGGGAAAAACTTTGCTGAAGACATTTATCTTCAAGTACATGAAAGAACACATACTAGAGAGAAACTCTATGAATGCTATGAATGCAATCAATGTCTTAAAATCCTTGTATGACACAGTAAACTTTGCAGACATGCAATTATACAAACTGGAGAGAAACCCACGAAAACACAGGCAATAGATAACACCACAACAGTAAACCCCAAAGAAAAGAAGCACATACACTAGCACCAAAAAATAACAGGAATAAGCAAGGACTGGTCATTAATATTCCTTAATATCAATGGGCTTAATTTACCTATAAAAAGACACAGGCATACAGAAGATGGATACGAAAGCAGTACCCATCATTCTGCTGCATACAAGATACACCTCAAATTCAAAGATAGACACTATGTAAGAATAAAAGGCTGGGAAAAATCTCTCCAATAAAATGGTCTTAAGAAGCAAGTGGGTGTAGCCATCCTAATATCCAGCAAAATAGACTTCAAACTAAAATCAATCAAAAGAGATCAAGAAGGGCATTACATACTCATCACTGGAAAGGTCCACCAAGATGAAGTTTCAATTCTGAACATTTATGTCCCAAACACAAGGGCACCCACGAATGTGAAAGAAACATTACTAAAGCTTAAATCACATATAAAACCCCACACATTATTAGTGGGGTACTTCTACACCCCATTCTCACCACTGGACAGGTCTGCCAAATCAAAACTTAACAGAGAAATAATGAACTTAACTGATGTTATAACTCAAATTGACTTAATCAATATCCACAGAACATTTCATCCTCACAAAAAAGAATATACCTTCTCAGCACCCCCTGGAACCTTCTCTAAAATCGATCACATACTTGGCCACAAAGCACATCTCACAGATATAAGAAATTGGAATAACCTCCTGTGTACTATCAGACCACCGCGATTTAAAGTTAGATTTCAACAACAACAAAAACTACAGAAAGCCTACAATCTCATGGAAACTGAAAATGCTCAACTGAATCACCAATGGGTCAAGGAAGAAATAAAGAAATGAAAGACTTCCTAGAGATCAATAAAAATAAATAAACCACATACCCAAACTTATGGGACACTATTAAAGCAGTGCTAGGAGGGAAATTTATAGCACTAAATGCCCACATTAAAAAAATTGGAGAAATCTCACACTAGTGACTTAACAGCACACCTGAAAGCACAAGAACAAGAAGAAGCAAAGTCACCAAAGAAGAATAGATGCCAGAAAATAGTCAAATTGAGAGCTGAAATCAATAAAATAGAAACAAAGAAAGCAATACAAAGAATTAATGAAAGAAAGAGTTGGTTCTTTGAGAAAATCAACAAAATAAACAAGCCCTTATCTAAACTAACACAAAACGCATAGAGGGAGCATCCAAATTAACAAAATCAGAAATGAAAAGGTAGACATAACAACTAACACAGAGGAAATCCTGAAAATCATCAGGTCATACTTCAAAAACCTCTACTCCACAAAACTGGAAGATATAAAAGAAATGGATAATTGCCTAAATGGATAGGTACCACATACCTAAGTTAAATCAAGACCAGATACACTATTTAAATTGTCCAATAATCCCAAAGGAAATAGAGTCAGTCATGAAAACTCTCCCAACTAAAACCATCCCAGGACCAGATGGTTTCAGGGCAGAATACCACGAGATCTTCAAAGAATAATTAATACTCTTTAAATTGTTCCACACAATAGAAACAGAAGGAACATTACTAAACTCCTTCTATGAGGTTACAATTACCCTGATTCCCAAGCCCAACAAAGATGCAACAGAAAAACAGAACTACAGACCAATCTCCTTATGAACATTGATGGAAAAATACTAAAATACTGGCAAACAGACTCCAAGAACACATCAAAACAAGTATCCACCATGATCAAGTAGGCTTCATCCCAGGGATGCAAGGGTGGTTCAACATATGAAAGTCTGTCAATGTAATACACCATATAAACAGACTGAAAAAAAACCACATGATCATCTCACTAGATGCAGAAAAGGCATTTGACAAAATCCAACACCCTTCATGATAAAGGTCTTGGAGAGATCAGGAATACAGGAAACATACCTACAAACATAATAAAGGCAATTTTCAGCAAGCCAATATCAACATCAAATTAAATGGAAAGAAACTCAAAGCAATGCAACTAAAATCAGGAATGAGGCAAGGCTGTTTATTCTCCCCATACTTATTCAATATTGTACTTGAAGTTCAATCAGAGCAATGAGAACATAAGGAGATCCAAGGGATACATATTGGAAAGGAAGAAATCTAGCTTTCCCTAATTGCAGATGACATGATAGTATACATGAGTGACCCTAAAAATTTGACCAAGGAACTCATACAGCTTATAAACACCTTCATCAATGTAGCAGGATACAAGATTCACTCAAAAAATTAGTAGCCCTCCTATATACAATTGACAAACAGGTTGAGAAAGAAATCAGAGTTACATCACCATTTACAACAGCCACAAATGATATAAAATACCTTGGGATAACACTAACCAAGCAAGTGAAGGACCTATATGACAAGAACTTTAAGTCCCTGAAAATAGAAATTGAAAAAGAAGTCAGAAAATAGAAAGATCTCTGCTCATGGATAGGCAGGATTAACATAGTAAAAATGGCAATCTTACAAAAGGCAATCTACAGATTCAATGCAATCCCCATTAAAGTACCAACACAATTCTTCAGAGACCTTGAAAGAACAATATTCAACTTCATATGGAAAAACAAAAAACCCAGGATAGCCAAAAGAATCCTGTACAATAAAACTACCTATGGAGGCATCACGATTCCTGACCTCAAGTTCTGCTATAGAGCTACAGTAATAAAAAAACAGATTGGTACTGGTATAAAAACAGACATGTGGATCAATGGAATTGAATTGAAGACCCTGACATTAACCCATACACTTATGAACATAAAATTTTTGATAAAGAATCCAAAACTGTACAAAGGTAAAAAGAAAGCATCTTCAACAAATGGTGCTGCCATAACTGGATGTCAACATGTACAAGGCTGCAAATAGATCCATATCATTCACCGTGTACAAAACTTAAGTCCAAATGGATGTAAGACCTCAACAAAAATCCAGTTACTCTGATCCTGATAGAAGAGAAAATAGGAAGTAGTTTTGAACGCATTGGCACAGGAGATCTCTTCTTAAATATTACACAAGTAGCATAGACACTGTGAGAAACAATCAATGGGAATTCTTGAAACTGAGAAGCTTTTATAGAGCCAAGGATATGGTCAACAAGACAAAGCAGCTGCCTACAGAATGGGAAAAGATCTTCACCAACCCCACATCTCAGAGATGGCTGATATCCAGAACATATAAAGAACTATGAAATTAGACATCAAAATGCCCAACAGTCCAATCAAGAAATGGGCTACAGAGCTAAAAAAATTCTCAACAGAAGCTCAAATGGTTGAAAGGCATTTAAGAATTGCTCAATATTACTAATCATCATGGAAATGCAAATCAAAATGACTCTGAGATACCATGTTACACCTGTCAGAAAGGCGAAGATCAAAAACACTGAAGACACCTTATGCTGGAGAGGATGTGGAGCAAGGGGAACTCTCCTCCACTGTTGGTGACAATGCAATCATGTACAGCTACTTTGGAAATCAATATAGTGCTGTTTTAGAAAATTGGGAATCAATCTCTCCAAAGACCCAGCTATACTACTCTTGGGCATATACCTAAGGAATGCTCAATTATACCACATGCTCAGCTATGTTCATAGCAGCATTATTTGTCATAGCCAGAACCTGAAAACGACCTAGATGCCCTTCTACTGAAGAATGTATAGTTGTACATATAAACAAAGGTGTACTACACAGCAGAAAACAATGACATCATGAGCTTTGCAGGCAAATGGATGGATCTAGAAAAAATCATCCTGAATGATGTAACCCAGGCTCAGAAAGACAAACATGATATGTAATCACTCAGAGGTGGATACTAGATGTAAAGCAAAGGATGACTAAACTGCTACTTACAACTCCAGGGAGGCTACCTAGTAAAGAAGACCCTAAGAAAGACACAGAGATCACCCAATGACAGAGAAATGAATGAGATCTACATGAGCAAACTGGACACGAGGGAGGGAAATGAAGGCCAAGGGTTGGGGGAAAGACAACTTGGGGAATGGAAGATTCCAGCTAGATCAGAAACAGAGAGGGACAATAAGGAAAGAGAGACTGTGATAGATGAAGACCCCAAGGGAAATGGAAAAAGCAAAGTGCTAGAGAGGTCCCCAGAAATCCACAATGATACCTCTACAATAGACTTCTGGCAATGGTTGAGAGAAAGCCCAAAGTGACCTACTCTGGTGATCGGGTGGCCAAACACCCTAACTGTTTTGGTAGAACTATCATATATTGACTGATGGAAGCATGGCCATGCCCCAGGTGGAGCTTCAGGAGTACAATAGGCAAAAAAGAGGAGGGCTTGTATGAGTGAGAGATGTTGAGACCATGATTAGAAAAAGCACAGGGACAAACAGCCAAACTAGTGGAAACACATGAACTATGAATTTATAGCTGAGGAGTCCACATTGGATCAGGCACTCTGGTGAAGTGAAACAGTCCACTGTTTGGAACACCCCCAGGCAATGGGAACAGGACTTCCCTTAGTGCATGAATCTGGGGCCTACACAAAGACACTTTGCTCAGTCTGAGTGAAGGGAGGAGAGGACTGCAAAATAAATTGTGCAGCTAGAACTAAACTGAATATGATTCAACTCCATTTAGGAAGGGGAAATGAACCTTAGCTTGCCTTACAAGAAAAACACTCTGCTTTTGAAAAAGGGGCACTCGGGCACTCTCCTGGGTTTCCTATAGGGGTAGAACTGCGAGCTGGTTCAAAATAAATGAACTGTGCTTCATATACACACGGGCCATATCCAGTTCAACTAAGCATAGGAAACTGAGTAAAACAGTAGCTCCTCTTAAGTCCAATACACTGTACTTGCTGGGAACAGACGCGAGTGCTATTTGCACTGCTTATGCCTAGGGGAGCACAAGAGTGCCTGCCCTTACCCAAAATCAATTGCTGATGCTGGAACTTCAAACTGAATGGGATTCAACTCCATTTGGGAAGGGGAATGGAATCCTAGCTTGGCTTACAAGAAAAACAATCTGCTTTTGAAAAAGGGGCACTCTGGTACTCTATTGTGTTTCTGATAGAGCCAGACAGTGAGCTGGCTCAGAACAAAAGAAATGTGCTTCCTACACGCGGGCCATATCCACTTCAACTCAGCATAGAAAACATACTAAACAGGAGCTACTCTTCAGTCCAAATTACTGCAAGTGCTGGTACAGACCGGAGTGCAATTTACACTGTGTATGGCAAGGGTAGCACAAGAGTGGCTGTCCTTACACCAAACTAACTCTTGGAGCTAGAACTTGAAACTGAATAGGATTCAACTCCATTTAGGAAGTTTAATTGAACCCTAGCTTGCCTTATAAGAAAAACACTCTGCTTTTGAGAAAGGGGGCACTCTGGCACTCTCCTGTGTTTCCTATAGGGCCAGAACAGTGAGCTGGCTCAGAAAAAAAGAACTGTGCTTCCTACACACAGAAGCCTTATCCACTTCAACTCAGCACAGGAAACTGACTAGAAACAGAGCTCCCCTTCAGTCCAATACACTGTACTTGCTGGGAACAGACACGAATGCTATTTGCACTGTGTAAGGCAAGGGGAGTACAAGAGTGGCTGTCCTTACACCAAAATAACTCTTGCTGTGAGATCTTGAAACTTCATGTGATTCAACTCAGTTTAGGAAGGGGAATTGAACGCTAGATTGCCTTACAAGAAAAACATTCTGCTTTTGAGAAAGGGGCACTCTGGCACTCTCCTGTGTTTTTTATAGGGTCAGAACAGTGAGCTGGCTCAGAACAAAAGTACTGTGCTTCCTACACACACGGGACATATCCAGTTCACCTCAGCATAGAAAACTGACTAAAACAAGAGCTCCTCTTCAGTCCAATACACTGTATTGCTGGGAATTGAAAGGAGTGCTATTTGTACTGTGTATGGCTAGAGGAGCTCAAGAATGTTTGTCCTTAGCCCAAACTAACTCTTGCAGCAAGATCTGCAAACTGAATGGGATTCAACTACGTTATGGAAGGGGAATGGAACCCTAGACTGCCTTACAAGAAAAACACTCTGCTTATGAAAGAGGGGCACTCTGGTTCTCTACTGTGTTTCCTTAGGGCCAGAACAGTGTGCTGGCTCAGAACAAAAGAACTGTGATTTCTATACACACAGGCCCTATCCAGTTCAACTCAACATAGGAAACTTGCCAAAACAAGAGCTAATCTTCTCTCCAATACATTGTACTTGCTGGGAATAGACACGAGTGATACTTGCACTGTGTATGGCAAGAGGAGCACAAGAGTGGTTTTCATTGCCACAAAATAACTCTTGCAGCTAGAACTGCAAACTGAATGGGATTCAACACCGTTTAGGAAGTGGAATGGAACCCTAGCTTGCCTTACAAGAAAAACACTCTTATTTTGAGAAAGGGGCACTCTGGTTCTATACTTTGTTTCCTATAGGGCCAGAAGAGTGAGGTGGCTCTGAACAAAAGAAATGTGGTTCCTATACACACGGGTCATATTCAGTTCAACTCAGCATAGGACACTGCCTAAAACAGGAGGGACTCTTCAGTCCAATACACTGTACTTGCTGGGAAGAGATGCCAGTGTTATTTGTACTGTGTATGGCAATGGGAGAACAAGAGTTGTTGTCTTTATTCCAAACTAACTATTGCTCTTAGAACTTCAAACTGGATGGGATTCAACACCGTTTAGGAAGGGGAATGGAACCCTAGCTTGCCTTACAAGAAAAACACTCTTCTTTTGAGAAAGGGGCACTCTGGTACTCTACTGTATTTCCTATAGGGCCAGGAGAATGACATGGCTCAGAACAAAAGAACTGTGATTCCTAAACACGGGCCATATCCAGTTGAACTCAGCATAGGAAACTGGCCAAAACAACAGCTCCTCTTCAGTCCAATACAGTGTACTTGCTTGGAACAGATTTGAGTGCTATTTGCACTCTGTATGGCAAGAGGAACACAAGACTGGTTGTCATAAGCCCAAATTAACACTTGGTGCTATAACTTGAAACTGAATGGGATTCAACTCAGTTTATAAAGGGGAAAGGAACCCTAGCTTGCCTTACAAGAAAAACTCTCTGCTTTTGAGAAAGGGGCACTCGTGTACTCTACTGTGTTTATTATTGGGCTATAACATTGAGAATGCACAGAACAAAAGACCTCTGCTTCCTGAACACATGGAGCATATCTAGTTGAACTCAGAATAGGAAACTAAGTAAAATTGGAGCTCCACTTCAGTTCAATACACTGTACTTGCTTGTAACAGTCGCAAGTGCTTTTTGACTGTGTATGGCCAGGGAAGCACAAGAGTGGTTACCACAAATTAACACTTGCTGCTAGAAGTTCAAACTGAATGGGATTCAACTCTTTTAAGATGGGAAATGGAACCCTAGCTTGCCTTACCAGAAAAACACTGCTTTTGAGAAAGGGTCACTCTGGTAGTCTACTATGTTTCCTATAGGGCCAGAAAAGTGAGCTGGCTCAGAACAAAAGAAATGTGCTTCCTACACACACGGGCCATATCTAGTTCAACTCAGCATAGCAAACTGACTAAAACAGGAGATCCGCTTCAGTCCAATACACTGTCCTTGCTGGAAACAGACCCGAGTGCTATTTGCACTCTGTGTGGCAAGAGGAGCTCAAGAGTGGTTGTACTTACACCAAACTAACACTTGCAGCTAGAACATCAACTTGGAAGGAATTCAACTCCATGTAGGAAGGGGAGTGGAACACTAGCTTGTCTTACAAGAAAAACACTCTGCTTTAGAGATAGGGGCACTCTGGTACCATACTGTTTTTCCTATAGGGCCAGACCAGTGAGCTGTCTCAGAACAAAAGAACTGTGATTCCTCTACACACAGGCCATATTCAGTTCAACTCAGCATAATAAACTGTACAAAATAGGAGCTCCTATTCAGTCCAATACACTGTACTTGCTGGTAACAGATGTGAGTGCTATTTGCACTGTTAATGGCAAGGAGAGCACAAGAGTGGCTGTTCTTACACTATATTAACACTTGCTGCTAGAACGTGAAACTGAATGTGATTCAACTCCATTTAGAAAGGTTAATTGAACCCTAGCTTGCCTTATAAGAATGACACTCATCTCTTTAAAACAGGCACTCTTGTACTCTACTGTCTTTCCTATAGGGCCAGAACAGTGAGCTGGCTCATAACAATGGAACTGTGCTTCTAAAACACACGAGGCATACCAACATAAACTCAGCATTGGACACTGACAAGGTAGGAGCTTCTCTTCAGTACAATACACTGTACTTGCTGAGAACAGATGTGAGTGCTATTTGCTTTTTGTATGGCCAGGAGAGCACAACAGTGGCTGTTCTTACCCTATATTAACACTTGCTGCTAGAACTTGAATCTGAAGGTGATTAAACACTGCTTAAAGTGGGAATGAACCCTAGTTGGCCTTACAAGAAAAACACTCTGCTTTTGAGAAAGGGGCACTCTTGTACTCTCCTGTGTTTCCTGTATGGCCAGAACAGTGAGCTGGCTCAGAACAAAAGAACTTTGCTTCCAACATGCACAAGGCATACCTAGTTTAACCCAGCATTGGAAACTGAGTAGAATATGAGCTTCTCTTCAGTCAAATACACTTTACTTTTGGTAACAGACGTGAGTGCTATTTGCACTGTGTATGGCCAAGAGAGAACAAGAGTGGCTATTCTTACCCTATATTAAAACTTGCTGCTAGAACGTGAAACTGAATGTGATTCAACTCCATTTAGAACGGTTAATTGAACCCTAGCTTGCCTTACAAGACAAACTCTGCTTTTGAGAAACAAGCACTCTTGTACTCTATTGTGTTTCCTATAGGGCCAGAACAAAAGAACTGTGATCCCCACACAAACGGGGCATATCTAGTTCAAATCAGTATTGGAAACTAAGTAAAACAGGATCTCTTCTTCAGTCCAATACACTGTACCTGCTGGGAACTGACACGAGTTCTATTTGCACTGTGTATGTCCAGGAGAGAACAAGAGTGACTGTTCATAAACTATATTAATACTAGCTGCTAGAACTTGAAACTGGATGTGATTGAACTACATTTAGGAAAGTTAATTGAACCCTAGCTTGCCTAACAAGAAAAACACTCTGCTTTTGAGAAAGGGGCATTGTTGTACTCTACTGTGTTTCCTATAGGGCCAGAACCGTGAGCTATCTCAGAAAAACAAAAACAAAAAAAAAAAAACAAACAAACAAAAAAAAAAAAAAACTTTGCTTCCTACACAAACGGGGGATATTTCGTTCAACTCAGCATTGGAACCTGACTAGAATAAGAGCTTCTCTTCATTCCAATACACTATACTTGCTGGGAACAGACGTGAGTGCTATTTGCACTGTGTGGCCAGGAGAGCACAAGAGTGGCTGTTCTAACCATAAATTAACACTTGCTGCTAGAACGTGAAACTGAATGTGATTCAACTCCGTTTTTAAATGGCAGTTGAATCCTAGCTTCCCTTAGAAGAAAAACATTCTGCTTTTGAGAAACAGGCACTCTTGTACTGTCCTGTGTTTCCTATAGGGCCAGAACAGTTGTCTGGCTCAGAACAAAAGAACTGTGCTTCCAACACACACGAGAAATACCTAGTTCAACTCAGCATTGGAAACTGACTAGAATAGGAGCTTCTACTCATTCCAATACACTGAACTTGCTGGGAACAGTCGTGAGTGAAATTTGAACTCTTTATGGCCAGGTTAGCTCAAGAGTGTCTGTTCTTACACCAAATTAACACTTGCTGCTAGAACTTGAAACTGAATAGGTTTCCACTCCATTTAGGAAGTGTAATTGAACCATACCTTGCCTTAAAAGAAAAACACTCTGTTTTTGAGAAAGGGTCAATTTTGTACTCTACTATGATTCTTTTAGGGCCAGTACAGGGAATTGATTAGAACAAAAGAATTGTGCTTCCAAAACACTCAGGGCATATATATTTCATCTCAGCATAGGAAACTAACTAAAACAGGAGGTCCTCTTCATTCCAATACACTGTACATGCTGGGAACATTCAGGAGTGCTATTTGCACTGTGTATGGTGAGGGGAGCAAAAGAGTACTTGTTCTTACACCAAATTGACTGTTGCTTTTAGAACCTGAAACTGAATGTAATTCAACACTGTTTAGGAAGGGGAATTGGACCCTAGCTTGTCTTACATGAAAAATACTCTGCTTTTGAGAAAGCAGAACTCATGAACTCTACTGTGTTCTATAGGGCCAGAACAGTGACCTAGCTCAGAAAAAAAAAGAACAGTGCTTTCAACACACGGGGCACACCTAGTTCAACTCTTAATTGGAAACTGACTAGAATAGGAACTTCTCTTCATTCCTGTACATTGTACTGCTTTTGAAATGATGCATTCTTGTACTCTACTGTGTTTCCTATTGGGCCAGAACAGTGAGCTGTTTCAGAATAAAAGAACTGTTCTTCCTACACACACGGGGCATATCTAGTTCAACTCAAAATAAGAAACTAATTAAACAGGAGCTAGTCTTCAGTCCAATACCCTGTACTAGCTGGGAGCAGTCGCGAGTGCTATTTGCAATGTGTTGGTCAGGGGAGCACAAGAGTGTCTGTTGTTAACCCAAAATAAGACTTTAATGTAGAACTTGAAATTAAATGTGATTCAACTCCGTTTAGGAAGGGGAATTGAACACTAGCTTGCATTACAAGAAAAACACTCTGCTTTTAAGAAAAGGGCACTCTTGTACCCTACAGTGTTTCCTATAGGGCCAAAAGACTGAGCTGGCTCTGACAAAGAACTGTGCTTCCAACACACACGGGGCATACCAAGTACAACTTAGCATTGGAAACACTACAATGGAAGCTTTTCTTCAGTCTAATACACTGTACTTGCTGGGAACAGACGCAAGTGCTATTTGCACTGTGTATGACCAGGAGAGCACAAGAGTGGCTGTACTTACCCAATACTATCTCTTGCTGCTAGAACGTGAAACTGAATGGGATTCAACTCCATTTAGGAAGTGGAATTGAACCATAGCTTTCCTTACAAGAAAAACACTCTGCTTTTGAGAAAAGGGCACTCTTGTAATCTATGTCTTCCTATAGGGCCAGTACAGTGAGCTTGCTCAGAAAAAAAGAACTGTGTTTCCTACATACACGGGGCATATCTAGTTCAACTCAGCATAGGGAACGAACTAAAACAGGTATGCCTTATTCCTATACACTGTTCTTGTTGTGAGCCATCATGAGTGCTATTTGCCTTGTGTTTGGCCAGGGCAGCACAAGACTGGCTGTTCTTACCCAAAATAAAGACTTTATGCTAGAACTTCATACTGAATGGGATTCAACTCCGTTTAGAAAGGGGAATAGAACACTAGTTTCCAAGAAAAACCCTCTGTTTTTGAGAAAGGGACACTCTTGTACTCTTTTGTGTTTCCTATAGGGCCAGAACAGTGAGCAGGCTCAGAACAATAGTACTGTTTTTCCTACACACAGAGGGAATATCTAGTTCAACTCAGCATTGGAAACTGACTTGAATAGGAGCTTTCCTTCAGTCCAATACACTGTACTTGCTGGGAAGAGTTGCGAGTGCCTTTTGCACTGTCTATGTCCAGGGGAGCACAAGAGAGCCTGTTTTACAACAAATTAATACTTGCTGCTAAAACTTGAAACTGAATGGGATTCAACTCCGTTTAAAAAGGGGAACAGAACCTTAGTTTCCCTTACAAGAAAAACACTCTGTTTTTGAGAAAGTGGCACTCTTGGACTCTTTTGTGTTTCCTATATGGCCAGAACAGTGAGCTGGCTCATAAAAAAAGAACTATGCTTCCTACACACATGGGTCATATCTAGTTAAACTCAGGATACAAAACTAAGTAAAACAGGAGCTTCTCTTCAGTCTGATACACTGTACTTGCTGGGAACATGTGTCAGTGCTATCTGTACTATGTATGGACAGGAGAGCACATGAGTGGCTGTACTTACCCCATACTAAGTCTTGTTGCTAGTATTTGAAACAGAATGGGATTCAACTCCATTTAGTCAGGGGAATTGAAACCCAGCTTGCCTTAAAAGAACAACACTCTGCTTTTGAAATGGGGCGCTCTTGTACTCTACTGTGTTTCCTCTAGGGCCATAACAGTGAGCTGGCTCAGAACAAAATAAGTGTATTAGACTGTGTTCACTCCTGTGTTCTCCTGGCAATACACAGTGCAAAGAGCACTGCTCCCAGCAAGTACAGTAATTGGACTGAAGAGGAGCTCCTGTTATACTTAGTTGTAAGGCAAGCTGGCATTCAATCCCCCTTCCTAAACGTAGTTGAATCACATTCAATTTCATGTTCTAGCATCAATTGTTATTTTGGGGTAAGAACAGCCACTCTTTTGCTTCCCTGGCCATACACCATGCTAAGAGCACTTGTGACTATTCCCAGCATGTACAGTGTATTGGACTGAAGAGGAGCTCCTGTTTTACTTAGTTTCCAATAGTGAGTTGAACTAGATATGCCCCGTGTATGTAGGAAGCAGAGTTCTTTTGTTCTGAGCCAGGTTACTGTTCTGGCCCTATAGGAAAAACAGTAGAGTATAAGAGTGCCCGTTTCTCAAAAGCAGAGTGTTTTTCTTGTAAGGCCAGCTAGGGTTTTATTACCCTTCTTAAAAGGAGTTGAATCCTATTCAGTTTCAATTTCTAGCCACAAGTGTTAATTTAGGGTAAGAACAGCCACTCTTGTGCTCCCCTGGCCATACACAGTGCAAATAGCATTCACGATGGCTCCCAGTAAAAACAGTGTATTGGACTAAAGAGGAGCTCCTGTTTTACTTAGTTTCCTATGCTGAGTTTAACTAGATATGCCTCGTGTGTGTAGGAAGCACACTTCTTTTGTTCTTCGCTAGCTCACTGTTCTGGCCCTACAGCAAACTGAGTACAGTAGAAGAGTTCCCCTTTCTCAAAAGCAGAGTGTTTTTCTTCTAAGGTAAGCTAGGGTTCAATTTCACTTCCAGAACAGAGTTGAATCCTGTTCATTTTCAAGTTCTAGCAGCAAGTGTTAATTTGGGGTAAGAATAGCCACTCTTGTGCTCCCCTGGCCATACACAGTGAAATAGCACTCGTGTCTGTTCCTAGCATGTACAGTGTATTGGACTGAATAGGACCTCCTGTTTTAGTTAATTTCCTATGCTGAGATGAACTAGATATGCCCCGTGTATATAGGAACCACAGTTCTTTGGTTCTGAGCCAGCTCACTGTTCTGGCCCTATAGGAAATAAAGTAAAGTACAAGAATGCCTCTTTCTCAAAAGCAGAGTGTTTTTCTTGTAAGGCAAACTTGGGTTCATTTCCCCTTCCTAAATGGAGTTGAATCACATTCAGTTTCAAGTTCTAGCAGCAAGTCTTAATTTGGGATAATAACAGCCACTCTTGTGCTCTCCTAGCCATACACAGTGAAATAGCACTCGCGACTGTTCCCAGCAAGTACAGTGTATGGGACTGAAGAGGAGCTCCTTTTTTACTTAGTTTCTAATATTGAGTTGAACTAGATTTGCCCCGTGTGTTTAGGAAGCACGGTTCTTTTGTTCTTAGCCAACTCACTGCTGTGGCCCTGTAGGATACACAGTAGAGTACAAGGGTTGTCCTTTCTCAAAATCTAAGTGTTTTTCTCATAAGGAAGCTAGGCTTCAGTTCCACTTCAGGAACAGAGTTGAATCACATTCAGTTTCAAGTTCTAGCACCAAGTGTTAATTTGGGGTAAGTACAGCCACTCTTGTGCTCTCCTGGCCATACACAGTGCAAATAGCACTCGAGTCTGTTCCCATCATGTACAGTGTATTAGACTGAAGAGGACCTCCTGTTTTACTTAGTTTCCAATACTGAGTTGAACTAGATATGCCCCGTGTGTGTATCAAGCACAGTTCTTTTGCTCTGAGCCAACTAACTCTTCTGGCCCTATAGGAAACACAAAAGTGTACAACAGTGCCCCTTTCTCAAAAGCAGAGTGTTTTTCTTGTAAGGCAAACTGTGGCTCAATTGCCCTTCCTAAACGCAGTTGAATTCTTTTAAGTTTCAAGTTATAGAAGCAAGAGTTAGTATGGGGTAAGTACAGCTACTCTTGTGCTCTCCTGGCCATACACAGTGCAAATAGCTCTGGTGTCTGTTCCCATCAAGTACAGTGTATTGGACTGAGGAGAATTCCTATTCTAGTCAGTTTCCAATGCTGTGTTTTACTAGGTATGCTCCATGTGTTGGAAGCACAGTTCTTTTGTTCTGAGCCAGCTCACTGTTCTGGCCCTAAAGGAAACAAAGTAGAGTACAAGAGTGCCTCTTTCTCAAAAGCAGAGTGTTTTTCTTTTAAGGCAAGCTAGGGTTCAATTCCCCTTCCTAAATGGAGTTGAATCCCATTCAGTTTCAATTTCTAGCAGCAAGTGTTAATTTGGGGTAAGAATAGCTGCTTTTGTGCTTTCCTGGCCATACACTGTGCAAATAGCACGCATGACTGTTCCCAGCAAGTCCAGTTTATTGGACTGAAGAGGAGCTCCTGTTTTACTTAGTTTCCAATACTGAGTTGAACTAGATATGCCCTGTGTATGTAGGAATAACAGTTCTTTTTTTCTGAGCTAGCTCACTGATATGGCCCTATAGCAAACACAGTAGCCTACAAGAGTGACCCTCTCTCAGAGCAGAGTGTTTTTTTTCATTACCAAATTTTGTTAATTCATTTATTTCAGCAGGTCCTAAGTTGCAAACATTTCTAACCATGATTTCATTTCCATGAACTTTCTTAGCATAAATCCTTCAGTACCCATAGGTCATCTTCCTGTTAAGGAATAGCTCACAGAAGAAAGCTGTGCATGCCCATTTAAGACTTGTTGAGTGTGATGGTGATTTCCTGTCAACCTGACACAAACTAGAGTCATCTAATGAGCTAGTTAGGGTTGTCATTGCTGTGATGAAGCACCATGACCAAAAGCAAATTGGGGAGGAAAGAGTTTATTTTGCTTACACTTCCATATTGTAGTCCATCATTGAAGGGAGTCGAGGTAAGAACTCAAACAGTGCAGGAACTTGGAGGCAGTAGCTGATGCAGATGCCCTGGGGAGGCTCTGTTTTTTTGCTTGTTCTTCATGGCTTGCTCAGCCTGTTTCCTTCCTTCCTTCCTTCCTTCCTTCCTTCCTTCCTTCCTTCCTTCCTTCCTTCCTTCCTTCCTTCCTTTCTTCCTTCCTTCCTTTTTGTTTTTGTTTTGTTTTGTTTTTTGAGACAGGGTTTCTCTGTGTACTTTGCACCTTTCCTGGATCTTGCTTTGTAGATCAGGCTGGCCTCGAACTCACAGAGATCCACCTGCCTCTGCCTCCTGAGTGCTGGGATTAAAGGTGTGCACCACCACCGCCCAGCCTATTTTCTTATAGAACCCAGGACCAGCAGCCCAGGGATGGCACCCCTCACAATGGGCTGGACCCTCCTCTATCCATCACTAATTAAGAAGATGCTCTAAAGGCTTGCTTACTGTATTAGTTGGGGTTCTCTAGAGTAACAGAACTATATATATTAAGGGGATTTGTTAGAATGACTTACAGGCTGTGATCCAGCTAATCCAACAATGTTGACCTATGTATGAAAGGTCCAAGAATCCAGTAATTGTTCAGTCAATAAGGCTGAATGTCTCACTGGTCTTTAGTATACACCAGAATTCTGAAAAAGTAGGCTCTAATACCAGTGAAGGAACAGACTTGCTAGCAAGGTGAAGACAAGCAAGCAAAGAGCAAAAACTTCCTTCTTTCATATCCTTACATAAACTTGAAGCAGAAGGCATGGCTGAGATTAGAGGTGGGAACCCACCCCAAAAGATTTGGATTAGCTGTAGTACTCAGGAGGCAGAGGCAAATGGATTTCTGTGAGTTCAAGGCCAGCCTGGTCTACAGAGTGAGTTCTAGAACAGCCAGGGCTACACAGAGAAACCTTGTCTCAGGGAAAAAAAATCCCCCAAAACATTAACATCAAAAGATCTGGATTAAAGGTTGTCTTCCTGCCTTAAAGATCTAGATTAGAAGTGAATCTTCCTGCTTCAAATTAAGCAAAAATCCTTAGCAGGTATACCCCTCCAATTTTGGGTTTTAGTTAATTCCAGATGTGGTCAAAGTTGACAATCAAGAATAGTCATCACAAATTCAGCCCGATCTTATGCAGATATTTTCTCAATGGGAGTTCCCTCTCCTCTGATGACTCTAGCTTGTGTCAAGTTGACATACAACCAGCCTGGGGAAAAGTAACCTCAGCTGAGAAAATTCTTCTTTCAGATTGGCCTGTAGGGACATCTGTTGGGCATTTCTTGATTAATTATTGATGTATGAGGGCCCCACACACTATAGGTGATCTGTTCCTTGGCAGGTGGTCCTGAACTTAGGGCATTTTCTTAATGAGGGATTGATGAGGGCCCAGCACATTGTGTGTGGTGCCACCCCTGAACTGGTGGTCCTGGGTCCTGTAAGAGAGTAGACTGAATAAGCCATGAAGAGCAAGCCAGTAGGCAGCACCTCTTCATGGCCTCTGCATCATCTCCTGCCTCCAGGTTCCTGCCTTGAGTTCCTGCCCTGACTTCCCTCAGTAATGGAGTATTACCTGAGAGTTTTTTTAAATATTCATCAAATACCTTATTTATTAATCACATGTAGGCATCTATTTAAATTCTCTTGAAGTTTGCTGTTGAACACTTGGAAAAGACAAAAGTACTTAGGTGTAAATCTCCAAGTTAGTTTTGTTAACCTGAACAGAGCCTTATAACCTTTAGCAAAAGATGGATGCCAGCCACATGGCTGCCTATGAGGTCACCAGCCAAGATGGAGGAAAGCCACATAGTTGCTGTTTAAAACATGTTTATTTTATTTTATTTTATTTTATTTTACAATACCATTCAGTTCTACATATCAGCCACGGGTTCCCCTATTCTCCCCCCTCCCACACCCTCCCCAACCTACTCCCCCATTCCCACCTCCTCCAGGGCAAATCCTCCCCAAAGGACTGCAATCAACCTGGTAGACTCAGTCCAGGCAGGTCCAGTCCCTTCTTCCCAGACTGAGCCAAGTGTCCCTGCATAAGCTCCAGGTTTCAAACACCCAACTCATTAAATGAGCACAGGACTTGGTCCCACTGCCTAGTTGCCTCCCAAACTGATCAAGCCAATCAGCTGTTTCACCTATTCAGAGGGCCCTATCCAGCTGGGGTTCCCTAAGCCTTTGGTTCATTGTTCATGTGTTTCCATTCATTTGGCTATTTTTTTTCAATAATTGAGTAGAACCGAAATTTATTATCAGCCACAGTCATCCTAGGGACCTCTCCATACTATATATATAGCCTCTATGTTTCTATGGGCTGTGGTCTAATTTTTCTTTATTTTATATCTAGAATCCACTTATGAGTGAGTACATACAATGACTGTCTTTCTGGGATTGGGTTACCTCACTCAGGATGATTTTTTCTAGTTCCATCCATTTGCCTGCAATTTTCATGCTTTCATTGTTTTTCTATGCTGAGTAGTACTCCATTGTGTATATGTATTTTTTCCATCGATTCTTCCATTGACGGGCATCTAGGATGTTTCCAGGTATTGCCTATTACAAATAGTGCTGCTATGAACATAGCTGGGCATGTATCTTTATGGTATGAATAAGCATTCCTTGGGTATATGCCCAAGAGTGGGATGGCTGGGTCTTGAGGTAGTTCGATTCCTAATTTTCTGAGAAACCACCATACTGATTTCCACAGTGGTTGTACAAGTTTACATTCCCACCAACAGTGGAGGAGTGTTCCCTTTGCTCCACATCCTCTCCAACATTGGCTGTCATTGGTGTTTTTGATCATAGCCATTCTGACAGGTGTAATGTGGTATCTCAGAGTCGTTTTGATTTGCATTTCTCTGATGATTAAGGATGTTGAGCATTTCTTTAAATTTCTTTCAGCCATTTGTAGTTCATGTTTTGTGAATTCTCTGTTTAGATCTTTAGCCCATTTTTAATCGGACTGTTCAGTATTTTGATGTCTAGTTTCTTGTGTTCTTTATATACTGTGGAGATCAATGCTCTGTCAGATGTGGGGTTGGTGAAGATATTTTCCCATTTTGTTGGCTGTCTGTTTGTCTTATTGACTGTGTCTTTTGCCCTGCAAAAGCTTCTCAATTTTGAGAGGTCCCATATTTTAACTGTTGTGCTCAGGGTCTGTGCTGATGGTGTTTTATTTAGGAAATGGTCTCTGGTGCCAATGCATTCAAGAGTGTTTCCTACATTCTTTTCTATTAAGTTTAGTGTAACTGGATTTATGTTCAGGTCTTTGATCCACTTGGACTTGAGTTTTGTGCATGGTGACAGATATGGATCTATTTGTAATCTTTTACATATTGACATCCAGTTATGCCAGCACCATTTGTTGAAGATACTTTCTTTGTTCCATTGTATAGTTTTGGCTCCTTTGTCAAAAACCAGGTGTTCATATGTGCATGGATTAATGTCAGGGTCTTCAATTCGATTCCATTGGTTCGTATATCGGTTTTTATACCAGGACCAAGCTGTTTTTATTTCTATAGCTCTATAGTAGAGTTTGGGGTCAGGGTTGGTGATGCCTCCAAAGGTTGCTTTATCGTATAGGATTCTTTTAGCTATCCTAGGTCTTTTGTTTTTCCATATGAAGTTGAGTATTTTTCTTTCCAAGTCTGTGAAGAATTGTGTTGGCATTTTGATGGGGATTGCATTGAATTTGGTAAGATTGCCATTTTTACTATGTTAAACGTACCTATCCATGGGATATCCTTCCATTTTCTGATATCTTCTTCAATTTCTTTTTTAGAGATTTAAAGTTCTTGTCAAAAAGGTCCTTCACTTGTTTAGTTAGTGTTATCCCAAGGTATTTTATATTATTTGTGGCTATTGTAAAGGGTGATGTTTTTCTGGCTTTTTTCTCAGCCCTTTTATCATTTGTGTATAGGAGGGCTACTAACTTTTTTGAGTTGATCTTGTATCCTGCCACTTTACTAAAGGAGTTTATCAGCTGCAGGAGTTCCCTGGTAGAGTTTTTGGGGTCACCTATGTATACTATCATATCATCTGCAAATAGTGAAAGTTTGATTTCTTCCTTGCCAATTTGTATCCCCTTGATCTCCTTTTGTTGTCTTATTGCTCTACCTAGAACTTCTAGTACTATATTGAATAAATATGGGGAAAGTGGACAGCCATGTCTTGTTCCTGAATTTAGTGGTGCTGCTTTGAGTTTCTGTCCATTTAATTTGATGTTTGCTGTTGGCTTGCTATAAATTGCTTTTATTATGTTTAGAAATGTTCCTTGTATTCCTGATCTCTAATACCTTTATTATGAAGGGGTGTTGGATTTTGTCAAAGGCTTTTTCAGCATCTAGGGAGATGATCATGTGGTTTTTTTCTTTCAGTTTGTTTATATGGTGTATTACATTGACTGATTTCCATATGTTGAACCATCCTTGCATCCCTGGGATGAATCCTACTTGGTCGTGATGGATGATGTTTTGATGTATTCTTGGATTCGGTTTGCCAATATTTTGTTGAGTATTTTTGCATCAATGTTCATGAGGGAGATTTGTCTGTAGTTCTCTTTCTTGATTGCATCTTTGTGTGGTTTGGGTATGAGGGTAATTATAGCCTCATAAAAAGAGTTTGGTAGTGTTCCTTCTGTTTCTATTGTGTGGAACACTTTGAAGAGGATTGGTATTAGTTCTTCCTTGAAAGTCTGGTAGAATTCTGCACTGAAACTCGGCTTTTTTTCGTTGGGAGACTTTTGATGACTATTTCTATTTCTTTAAGGGTTATTGGTCTATTTAAATGGTTTATCTGGTCTCGATTTAATTTTGGTATGTGGTATTTATCCAAAAAATTGTCCATTTCTTCCTGGTTTTCCATTTTTGTGGAGTACAGGTTTTTGAAGTATGATCTGATGATTCTCTGGATTTCCTCGCTGTCTGTTGTTATGCCTCACTTTTCATTTCTGATTTTGTGAATTTGGGTGCTCTCTCTTTGCCTTTTGGTAAATTTGGCTAGGGGTTTGTCTATCTTGTTGATTTTTTCAAAGAACCAACTCTTTGTTTCATTGATTTTTTGTATTGTTTTCTTGTTTTCTATTTCGTTGATTTCAGCCCTCAATTTGATTATTTCCTGGTGTCTATTTTTCCTGTGTGAGTTTGTTTCTTTTTGTTCTAGAGCTTTCAGTTGTGCTGTTAATTCATTGGTATGGGATTGCTCCATCTTCTTTATGTGTGCATTTAGAGCTATTAATTTTCCTCTTAGCACTGCTTTCATAGTGTCCCATAAGTTTGGGTATGTTGTACTTTCATTTTCATTGAATTCTAGGAAATCTTTAATTTCTTTCTTTATTTCTGTTTTGACCCATTGATGTTTCAGGTGGGCATTATTCAGTTTCCATGAGTTTGTGGGTTTTCTATAATTTTTGTTGTTGTTGAGGTCTAACTTTAAGGCATGGTGGTCTGATAAGATACAGGAGGTTATTCCAATTTTTTTGTATCTGTTGAGATTTGTTTTGTTGCCAAGCATGTGGTCAAATTTTGAGAAGGTTCCATGGGGTGCTGAGAAGAAGGTATATTCTTTTGTGTTAGAATGGAATGTTCTGTAGATATCTATTAATTCCATTTGAGTCACAACATCTGTTAGGTCCTTTGTTTCCTTGCTAAGTTTCAGTCTGGTAGATCTGTCTTTTGGTGAGAGTGGTGTGTTAAAATCACCCACTACTAATGTGTGGGGTTTGATGTGCGTTTTAAACTTTAGTATTGTTTCTTTTATGGATGTGGGTGCTTTTGTATTTGGAGCATAATTGTTTAGAATCGAGACTTCACCTTGGTGGATTTTTCCCGTGATAAATATGTAATGTCCATCCTGATATCTTCTGATTGATTTTAGTTTCAAGTCTATTTTATTAGATATTAGGATAGCTACACCAGCTTGTTTCTTAGGTCCATTTGCTTGGAAAGCCTTTTCCCAGCCCTTTACTCAGAGGTAGTGTCTGTCTTTAAAGTTAAGGTGTGTTTCTTGTATGCAGCAGATGGATGGGTCCTGTTTCCTTATCCATTCTGTTAGCCTGTGTCTTTTTATAGGTGAGTTGAGACCGTTGATATTGATGGATATTAATGACCAGTGATTGTTAATTCCTGTTATTTTTTGTGGTTGTGTTGTGTTGTCCTTCTGTGGTGTATGTTGGTTTGGGATTATCTATTGCTTGATTTATCATGGATGTGTTTAGCTTCTTTGAGTTGGATTTTCCCTTCTAGTGCTTTCTGTAGGGTTTGTGGACAGGAATTGATTAAATCTGGTTTTATCCTGGAATATTTTGTTTACTCCGCCTATGGTGATTGAGAGTTTTGCTGGGTATAATAGTCTGGGTTGGCATCCGTGGTCTCTTAGTGTCTGCATGAGATTTGTCCATGATCTTCTAGCTTTCATAGTCTCTATTGCACAGTCTGGTGTTATTCTGATGGGTTTGCCTTTATATGTTACTTGGTCTTTTTCCTTTGCGGCTCTTAATATTTTTTCTTTGTTCTGTGTGTTTAGTGTTTTGATTATTATGTGGCAAGGGGACTTTTTTTTTTTGATCCAGCCTATTTGTTGTTCTGTAAGAGTCTTGTATCTTCATAGCTATTTCTTTCTTTAGGTTAGGAAAGTTTTCTTCTATGATTTTGTTGAATATATTTTCTGTGCCTTTGAGTTGGTATTCTTCCCCTTCTTCTATCCCTATTATTCTTAGGTTTGGTCTTTTCATGGTGTCCCAAATTTCCTGAATGTTTTGTGTTATGACTTTTTTGTCTTTAGTGTTTTCTTTGACTGACGAATCTATTTTCTCTATTGTGTCTTCAGTGTCAGAGATTCTCTGTTCCATCTCTTGCAATCGGTTGGTTATGCTTGTTTCTGTAGTTCCTGTTTGTTTAGTCAGGATTTCTATTTCCAGCATTCCCTCAGCATGTGTTTTCTTTATTGTCTCAAATTCATTTTTCAGATGTTGGAATGTTTCTTTCATCTGTTTAATTGCTTTTTCTTGGCTTTCTTTGATTTCTTCCCATTTTTTTGTTCGTTTTTTCTTCCATTTCTTTAACGGATTTTTTTTATTTCCTCTTTATTGGAGTTTTTCATTTCCTCTTTAAGGAAAGTTTTTATTTCCTCTTTGAGGGAATGTTTTATTTCTTCTTTAAGGGCCTCTATCATCTTCTTAAAGTCATTTTTAGGGTTGATTTCTTCTGTTTCTTCTGTCTTGGTATGTTCAGGTCTTGCAGGTGTAGAATCACTAAGTCCTGATGTTGCCATATAGGTCTTTATATTGTTGCCTGTATTTTTGCAATGGTGTCTACTCATCTCTTCCTCTGTGTGGTGCAGGTGGTGTCTGTGTCTGAGAGTGCCTCTCTTGTTCTAATGTTTAGTCTTGGTTTAGTAGGAGTTCTTGGTTAAATTGGTACTATTGGGCTATTTCTTCAGGGGCAGCTAATCTCAGTCGGTGAAGTATATACTTATGATTCTGGTGATCTGCTTTTGTGGCTGGGCAGCGCCTTCTTCTGTGTTCCCAGGTCACAATTTGTTCATTTGTCAACTCCTCAGCTGATCTTGTTTCTTCAGACTTCCAACTGTAGGCATATGAATCCTCTCCCAGATGGGATTCAGGTGAGCGGGGTAGTCTCACCAACACCTCCAAGTTGTTGGGTTTTGCACATCAGCAGCTGGACCCTGGATTGTCCTCAGATGGAGTGTTCAGATTCGTTGTAGTTCCGTCCCATGGAGGTAGCCTCTTCCCCGGGTGTTGGGGTTAGGGGCGTCCCTCTTCCACGATGTGTCTGCGTGTCTCCGTCGCCTGTCTACCTCTGCAGTCCACTGCCAGGCAAGTATGTCCCTGTCAGTTGCCACTGGGTCTGTCTGCCTCTGTGAGCCGTCGCTGGGCCTATATGTCTCTGCCAGCTGTCCGGGGCCTGTATGTCTCTGTTGACTGCCACCACAGGCCTACCTACCTGTGCTTGTCACTGCTGCCAGGCCCGTCTACCTCTGCGGGCCACCACCGGGCCGATATGTGTCTGCCCGCTGCCGCCGGGCCTGTATGTCCCTGTTGGCCACCACCGCTGGGCCTGTCTACCTCTGTTGGCTGCCGCCGTGGGCCTACCTGCGTATGCTTGTCTCCGCCACCGGGCCTGTCTACCTCTGTGGGCTGCAACTGGGCCTGTATGTCTCTGCCGGCTGTCGCCGTGCCTGAATGTCCCTGTCAGCAACCGCCCTGCCAATCTAACTCCACAGGCCGCCCCTGGGCTCATCTACCTTTGTGGGCCGATGCGCTGCCACAGGCCTACCTACGTATGCTTGTCTCGGCTGCCTGACCTGTCTACCTCTGTGGGCTGCCATTGGGCTGCCATTGGGCCGCCATTGGACCTGTATGTCTCTGCCGGCTCCCACCGGACCTGAATGTCCCAATCGGGCCCATCTCAAGTGTTTTTCTTGTAAGGCAAGCTAGGGTACAATTCCCCATCCTAAACGGAGTTGAATCATATTCAGTTTCAAGTTCTAGCAGCAAGTGTTAATTTGGGGTAAGAACAGCCACACTTGTGCTCCCCTGGCTATGGCTAAAAGCACTCACGACTGTTCCCTTTAAGTATAGTGTATTGGACGAAAGAGGAGCTCCTGTTTTACTTAGTTTCCTATCCTGAGTGGAACTAGATATGCCCCATGTGTGTAGGAAGGACAGTTCATTTGTTCTGAGCAGCTCACTGTTCTGGCCCTATGGGAAACACATAAGAGTACTAAAGTGCCCCTTTTCAAAATCAGAGTGTTTTTCTTATAAGGCAAGCTAGGGTACAATTCCCCTTCCTAAACGGAGTTGAATCACATTCAGTTTCAAGTTCTAGCAGCAAGTGTTAATTTGGGGTAAGAACAGCCACTCTTGTGCTCCCCTGGACATATACAGTGCTAAAAGCACTCGTGATTGTTCCCATTATGTACAGTATATTGGACTGAAGAGGAGCTCCTGTTCTACTTAGTTTCTTATCCTGAGTTGAAATAAATATGCCCCGTGTGTGTTCGAAGCACAGTTATTTTGTTCTGAGTAAGCTCACTGCTCTGACACTATAGGAAACACAGTAGGGTACAAAAGTGCCCCTTTCTCAAAAGCAGAGAGTATTTCTTATAAGGCATGGTATGGATCGATTGCCCTTCCTAAACGGAGTTGAATCCCATTCAATTTCAAGTTCTAGCAGCAAGTGTTAATTTGGGGTAAGAACAGACACTCTTGTGCTCCCCTGGCCATACACAGTACAAATAGCACTTGCGACTGTTCCCAGCAAGTACAGTGAATTGGACTGAAGAGGAGCTCCTGTTTTACTTAGTTTCCAATACTGATTTGGACTAGATATGCCCTGTAGCTAGAGTTTTCCTGCCTTGCCCACACTTAGGACAAATGTCTGTCACCTGCCAGTCCCACAGCTGCCCAGACCCAACCAAGTAAACACAGATACGTATATTGCATACAAACTGTATGGCCGTGGCAGGATTCTTGCTAACTGTTTTTATAGCTTAAATTAATTCATTTCCATAAATCTATACCTTGCCATGTGGATGGTGCTTATTGGTTTCTTCACATGCAGTTGGTCATGGAGGAGGTTGGAAGTGTCTCTCTGCCTCAGCCTTCTGCTTCCTGAATTCTCCTCTCTCCTTGTCCCACCTACTTCCTGCCTGGATACTGGCCAATCAGAGAAACAGATTTGACACACAGACTATCCCACAGCATGCCCCGTGTGTGTAGGAAGCACAGTTCTTTTGTTCTGAGCCAGCTCATTGTTCTGTCCCTATAGGAAACACAGTAGAGTACAACATTGTCCCTTTCTCAAAAGTAGAAAGTTTTTCTTGTAGGGCAAGCTATGGCTCAATTGCCTTCCTAAACGGATTTGAATCACATTCAGTTCCAAGTTATAGCAGCAATTGATATTTTGGGGTAAGAACAGGTACTCTTGTGACTCCCCTGGTCACACAGTGCAAAAAGCACTCAAGACTCTTCCCAGCAAGTACAATAAATTGGACTGAAGAGGAGCTCCTCTTTTACTTAGTTTCCAATACTGAGTTGAACTAGATATGTCACGGGTGTGTAGGAAGCAGAGTTCTTTCGTTCTGAGCCAGCTCACTGTTCTGACCATATAGGAAACACAGTAGAGTGCAAGAGTGCCCCTTTCTCAAAAGCAGAGTGTTTTTCTTGTAAGGAAAGCTAGAGTTCAATTCCCCTTTCTAAACAGTGTTGAGTCACATTCAGTTTTAATTTCTATCAGTAAGGCTTAATTTGGGGTAAGAACAGCCACTCTGCTGCCTCCCTGGCCATACACAATGCAAATAGTACTCATGACTGTTCCCAGCAAGTACAGTGTTTTGGACTGAAAAGGAGCTCCTGTTTTACTTAGTTTCCTATCCTGAGTTGAACTATATATGCCCCGTGTGTGTAGGAAGCACAGTTCTTTTGTTCATGGACAGCTAACTGTTCTGGCCTTATAGGAAACACAGTAGAGTACAAGAGTGCTCCTTTCTCAAAGGCAGAGTGTTTTTCTTGTAAGGCAAGCTAGGGTTCAATTCCCCTTCCTAAATGGAGTTTAATGACATTCTGTTTCAAGTTCTAGCTGCAAGAGTTAGTTTGGGGTAAGAATCGCCACTCTTGTGTTCTCCTGGCCATGCGCAGTGCAAATAGCACTCGCTTCTCTTCCCAGCAGGTACAGTGTATTGGACATAAGAGAAGCTCCTCTTCTAGTCAGTTTCCAGTGCTGAATTGAACTAGGTATGCCCTGTGTGTGTTGGAAGCACAGTTCTTTTGTTCTGAGCCAGCTCACTGTTCTGGCCCTTTAGGAAACACAGTAGAGTACAAGAGTGCCCGTTGTTCAAAAGCAGAGTGTTTTTCCTGTAAGGCAAGCTAGGGTTCAAATCCCGTTCTTAAATGGAGTTGAATCATATTCATTTTCAAGTTCTCGTATCAAGAGTTAATTTGGGGTATGGACAACAATTTTTGTGCTCTTGCATGTACAGTGCAAATACCACTCGCATCTATTCCCTGTATGTACAGTGTATTAGACTGAAGAGGATCTCTTGTTTTACTAAGTTTTCTATGCTGAGTTGAACTAGATATGCCCCGTGTGTGAGGAAGCACAGTTCTTTTGTGCTTAGTCAGCTCACTTTTCTGGCCCCTTAGGAAACACAGTAGAGTACAAGAGTGCCCCTTTCTCAAAAGCAGAGTGTTTTTCTTGTAAGGCAAGCTTGGGTTCAATTCCCTTTCCTAATCAGAGTTGAACTAACTTCAGTTTCAAGTTCTAGCAACAAGAGTTAGTTTGGTGTTAGAATAGTCACTCTTGTGCTTCCCTGGTCTCACACAGTGCAAATAGCACTCGCTACTGCTTCCAGTAAGAACAGTGTATTCGACTGAAGAGGAGGTCCTGTGTTAGTTAGTTTCCTATACTGAGTTGAAGTAGATATGCCCCATGTATGTAGGAATCACAGTTCTTTTATTCTGAGTCAGCTCACTGTTTTGACCCTATAGGAAACACAGTAGAGTACAAGAGTGCCCCATTTCAAAAGCAGAGTCTTTTTCTTGTAAGGCAACCTAGGGTTCATTGACATTTTAAATGGAGATGAATCCCACTAAGATTCAAGATCTAGCAGCAAGGGTTAGTTTGGGGTAAGAACAGCCACTCTTGTGTTCCCCTGGCCATACACAGTACAAATAGTACTCCCATCTGTTCCCAGCATGTACAGTGTATTGGACTGAAAAGGCCCTACTGTTTTACTTAGTTTTTTATGCTGAGATGAACTAGACATGTCCCGTGTATGTAGAAAGCAATGTTCTTTGGTTCTGAGCCCGTTCACTATACTGGCCCCATAGGAAATACAGTAGAGTACAAGAGTGGATCATTTCAAAAGCAGTTTGTTTTTCTTGTAAGGCAAACTAGAGTTCAATAGCCCTTCCTAAATGCAGTTGAATCCAATTCAGTTTCAAGTCAAGCAGCAAGAGTAAGTATGGGGTAAGTATAGCCACTCATATGCTCTCCTGGCAATACATAGTGCAAATAGCACACTTGTCTGTTCCCAGCAATTACAGTGTATTGGACTGAAGAGGAGCTCATGTTTTATTTAGTTTCCTACCCTGAGTTCAACTAGATATGCCCCGTGAGTTTAAGAAACACAGTTCTCTTGTTCTGAGACAGCTAACAGTTTTGGCCATATAGGAAACACAGTAGAATACAAGAGTTCCCCTTTCTCAAAAGGAGAGAGTTTTTTTTCTAAGGCAAGCTATGGTTCATTCATCTACCTGAACCGAGTTGAATCCCATTAAATTTCAAGTTCTAGACGCAAGTATTAATTTTGTGTAAGAACAGCCATTCTTGTGCTCCCTGGCCATACACAGTGCAAAAACACTCGTGACAGTTCCCAGCAAGTATAGTGATTTAGACTGATGAGGAGCTCCTGTTTTACTTCCTCCTATCCTGAATTGAACTAGATATTCCCCATTTGTGTAGGAAGCACAGTTCTTTTGTTCTGAGCTAGCTCACTGTACTGGCCCTATAGGAAACACAGTATAGTACAAGAATGCCCGTTTCTCAAAAGCAGAGTGCATTTCTTGTAATGCAAGCTAGGGTTCAAATAACCTTCCTAAACGGTGTGGAATCACATTCAATTTCAAGTTCTAGCAGCAAGTTTTAATTCTTGGTAAGAACACCACTCTTGTGCTATTCTGGCCATATACAGTGCAAATAACACTCGCGTCTGTACATGTACACAGTATTGGACTGAAGAGAAGCTCCTGTTTTACTTTGTTTCCAATAATGAGTTGAACTAGATATGCACCGTTTGTGTAGGAAGCACAGTTCTTTTGTTCTGAGCTAGCTCACTGTACTGGCCCTATAGGAAACACAGTCGAGTACAAGAGTGCCCGTTTCTCAAAAGCAGAGTGTTTTTCTTGTAAGGCAAGCTAGGGTTCAATTCCCATTCCAAAAAAGAGTTGAATCCCATTCAATTTCAAGTTCTAGCAACAAGTCTTAATTTGGAGTGTGAACAGCCACTCTTGTGCTCCTCTGGCAATACACAGTACAAATAGCAATCACAACTGTTCCCAGCAAGTCCATTGTATTGGAGTGAAGAATAGCGACTATTCTTGTAAGTTTCCAATGCTGAGTTGAACTAGGTATGCCCCGTGTGTGTTGGAAGCACAGTTCTTTTTTTCTGAGCCAGTTGTCTGTTCTGGCCCTGTAGGAAACACAGTCGAGTTGGTAAGATTGCCATTTATACGATGTTAACCCTGCCTATCCATGAGCATGGGAGATCTTTCCATTTTCTGAGATCTTCTTCAATTTCTTTTTTCGGGGACTTAAAGTTCTTGTCATATAGGTCCTTCACTTGCTTGGTTAGTGTTACCCCAAGGTATTTTATGTCATTTTTGGCTATTGTAAAGGGTGATGTATCTCTAATTGCCTTCTTAGCTTCTTTTTCCATTGTATATAGGAGGGCTACTGATTTTTTTGAGTTGATCTTGTATCCTGCTATGTTGCTGAAGGTGTTTATAAGCTTTATCAATTCCTGGGTGGAATCTTTGGGGTCACTCAAGTATACTATCATGTCGTCTGCAAATAGGGAAAGCTTGACTTCTTCCTTTCCAATTTGAATCCCCTTAATCTCCTTATGTTGTCTTATTGCTCTGGCTAGAACTTCAAGTACTATATTGAATAAGTATGGGGAGAGTGGACAGCCTTGTCTCGTTCCTGATTTGAGTGGAATTGCTTTGAGTTTCTCTCCATTTAATTTGATGTTGGCTGTTGGTTTGCTATATATTGCCTTTATTATGTTTAGGTATGTTCCCTGTATTCCTGATCGCTCCAAGACTTTTATCATGAAGGGGTGTTGGATTTTGTCAAATGCCTTTTCTGCATCTAGTGAGATGATCATGTGGTTTTTTTTCTTTGAGTTTGTTTATATGGTGTATTACATTGATGGACTTTCGTATGTTGAACCACCCTTGCATCCCTGGGATGAAGCCTACTTGATCATGGTGGATAATTGTTCTGATGTGTTCTTGGAGTCTGTTTGCCAGTATTTTATTGAGTATTTTTGCATCAATGTTCATGAGGGAGATCGGTCTGTAGTTCTCTTTCTTTGTTGCATCCTTGTTTGGTTTAGGAATCAGGGTAATTGTAGCCTCATAGAAGGAGTTTGGTAATGTTCCTTCTGTTTCTATTATGTGGAACAATTTAGAGAGTATTGGTATTAACTCTTCTTTGAAGATCTGGTAGAATTCTGCGCTGAAACCATCTGGTCCTGGGCTTTTTTTGGTTGGGAGACCTTTAATGACTGTTTCTATTTCCTTAGGGGTTATTGGACTATTTAAATAGTTTATCTGGTCTTGATTGAACTTAGGTATGTGGTATCTATCCAGAAAAATGTCCATTTCTTTTAGGTTTTCCAGTTTTGTGGAGTAGAGGTTTTTGAAATATGACCTTATAATTCTCTGGATTTCCTCAATGTCTGTTGTTATGTCCCCCTTTTCATTTCTGATTTTGTTGATTTGGATTCTCTCTCTCTGTCTTTTGGTTAGTTTGGATAAGGGCTTGTCTATCTTGTTGATTTTCTCAAAGAACCAACTCTTTGTTTCATTAATTTTTTGTATTATTCTCTTAGTTTCTAATTTATTAATTTCACCTCTCACTTTGATAATTTCCTGGCATCTATTCTTCCTGGGAGACTTTGCTTCTTCTTGTTCTAGAGCTTTCAGATGTGCTGTTAATTCACTAGTGTGCGATTTCTCCAACTTCTTTATGTGGGCATTTAGTGCTATGAATTTCCCTCTTAACACTGCTTTCATAGTGTCCCATAAGTTTGGGTATGTGGTGTCTTCATTTTCATTGATCTCTAGGAAGTCTTTAATTTCTTTCTTTATTTCTTCCTTAACCCATTGGTGATTCAGTTGAGCATTATTCAGTTTCCATGAGGTTGTAGGTTTTCTGTAGTTTTTGTTGTTGTTGAAATCTAGCTTTAAACCATGGTGATCTGATAGAACACAGGAGGTTATTCTGATTGTTTTGTATCTGTTGAGATTTGCTTTGTGGCCAAGTATATGGTCGATTTTAGAGAAAGTTCCATGGGGTGCTGAGAAGAAAGTATATTCTTTCTTGTTAGGATGGAATGTTCTGTAGATATCTATTAGGTCCAATTGGGTCATGACATCAGTTAAGTCCTTTATTTCTCTGTTAAGTTTCGATTTGGGAGATCTGTCCAGTGGTGAAAGTGGGGTGTTGAGATCTCCCACTATTAATGTGTGGGGTTTTATATGTGGTTTAAGCTTTAGTAATGTTTCTTTTACATATGTGGGTGCCCTTGTGTTTGGGGCATATATGTTCAGAATTGAAACTTCATCTTGGTCGATCTTTCCTGTGACGAGGATGTAATGTCCTTCTTGATCTCTTTTGATTGATTTTAGTTTGAAGTCTATTTTGTTGGATATCAGGATGGCTACCCCTGCTTGTTTCTTAAGACCATTTGATTGAAAAGTCTTTTCCCAGCCTTTTATTCTTAGGCAGTGTCTATCTTTGAATTTGAGATGTGTTTCTTGTATGCAGCAGAAAGATGGGTCCTGCTTTCGTATCCATTCTGTAAGTCTATGTCTTTTTATAGGTGAATTAAGTCCGTTGATATTAAGGGATATTAATGACCAGTGATTCTTCATCCCTGTTATTTTTGGTGGTAGAGTGTGTGTACTTCTCTTCTTTGGGGTTTACTGTTGTGGCTTTATCTATTGCCTGTGTTTTCAAGTGTGTATCTGACTTCCCTCGGTTGGAATTTTCCTTCTAGTGCTTTCTGTAGGGCTGGGTTTGTGGATAGGTATTGTTTAAATCTGGCTTTGTCTTCGAATGTCTTGTTCTTTCCGTCTATGATGATTGAAAGTTTTGCTGGGTATATTAGTCTGGGCTGACATCCATGGTCTCTTAGTGTCTGCATTACATCTGTCCAGGTCCTTCTGGCTTTCAAAGTCTCCATTGAGAAATCGGGTGTTATTCTGATGGGTTTACCTTTATAGGTCACTTGGCCTTTTTCCTTGGCTGCTCTTAATATTCTTTCTTTATTCTGTACATTTAGTTGTTTAATTATTATGTGTCGAGGTGACTTTTTTTGGGGGTCTAGTCTGTTTGGTGTTCTATAGGCTTCTTGTATCTTCATAGGCATTTCCTTCTTTAAGTTGGGAAAGTTTTCTTCTATAATTTTGTTGAATATATTTTCTGTGCCTTTGAGTTGGTATTCTTCACCTTCTTCTATCCCTATAATTCGTAAGTTTGGTCTTTTTATGGTGTCCCAGATTTCTTGGACATTTTGGTTCATGACTTTGTTGGCTTTAGTGTTTCCTTCGACTGATGGAACTATTTCTTCTACTGTATCTTCAATGCCAGAAATCCTCTCTTCCATCTCTTGTATTCTGTTGGTTATACTTGCATCCGAAGTTCCTGATCTTTTACTCAGGTTTTCTATTTCCAGCATTCCCTCTGTTTGTGTCTTTTTTATTTTTTCAATTTCCCTTTTCAGTTCTTGGACTGTTTCCTTTGTTTGTTTCATTGCTTTTTCATGATTTTCTTTCAGTGCTTTATTGTTTTCTTCCAGGACTTTAATGTTTTCTTCCAGGACTTTATTGTTTTCTTGGAGGGCTTTATTGTTTTCTTCTAATTTGTTTGCCCTTTCCTCTAGTTGTTTACAGCGTTCTTCCAATTTTCTTGTCTTTTCCTCTACACAAGCCTCTACCTTCTTCATGAAGTTACTCATAAGGCTACTTTCTTCTGCTTCTTCCAATTTTTGGTGTTCAGGTCTAGATGTTGGAGGCGAGCTAGGTTCTGGTGATGCTGTATTGCTCTTCATTTTGCTGTATGTACTTCTGCCTTGACGTCTGCCCATCTCCTTGTGGTTCCTTCTTGGTCTTATCAGTGTACTTGTTTCACAAAGAGCTGACAGACTCAGGAAGACTCTCTTGTCCAAAAGGGAGTTCTCTTGTCCAACTCTTTGGTCCAGAAGGGAAGTCAGGGGCAAGCTCTGGTCCAGAATGGCAGTCGGGGACAGGCTGGGAGCTGGGGGCCGGTCTCTAAGTCTCAGGAAGTGGCTGGGGTCTTGGGCAGATGGGCGTGGGAGCAGGGCGCAGAGATTGGAGGGGCTTCCGGGGGGGGCTGGAAAAGGGGATCCCTCCCGGTGGGGCTAGAAGGGGAGCTGCCCAGTGGCCAGAACCCGGCGCCAAGCTGTGCAGGCCTCCCCGGAGTGGCTGGTGCCCAGGGATGGGGTCCGGGCTGGACCCGGGGACTCACCTCTGGTCCAGAAGGGAAGTCCGGGGCAGGCTGGGAGTTGGGGGCCGGTCTCTAAGTCTCAGGAAGTGGCTGGGGTCTCGGGCAGATGGGCGTGGGGGCAGGGCGCGGAGACTGCAGGGGCTGCTGGGGGCTTGGAAAAGGGGATCCCTCCCGGTGGGGCTAGAAGGGGAGCTGTCCGGTGGCCAGAACCCGGCGCCAAGCTGTGCAGGCCTCCCCGGAGTGGCTGGTGCCCAGGGATGGGGTCCGGGCTGGACCCGGGGACTCACCTCTGGTCGAGAAGGGAAGTCGGGGGCAGGCTGGGAGCTGGGGGCCGGTCTCTAAGTCTCAGGAAGTGGCTGGAGTCTTGGGCAGATGGGCGTGGGGGCAGGGCGCGGAGACTGCAGGGGCTGTCGGGGGGCTTGGAAAAGGGGATCCCTCCCGGTGGGTCTAGAAGGGGAGCTGTCCGGTGGCCAGAACCCAGCGCCAAGCTGTGCAGGCCTCCCCGCGGTGGCTGGTGCCCAGGGATGGGGTCCGGGCTGGACCCGGGGACTCACCTCTGGTCCAGAAGGGAAGTCGGGGGCAGGCTGGGAGCTGGGGGCCGGGTCTCTAAATCTCAGGAAGTGCCCGGAGTCTCGGGCAGATGGGCGTGGGGGCAGGGCGCGGAGACTGCAGGGGCTGTCGGGGGGGCTTGGCAAAGGGGATCCCTCCCGGTGGGGATAGAAGGGGAGCTGTCCGGTGGCCAGAACCCAGCGCCAAGCTGTGCAGGCCTCCCCGCGGTGGCTGGTGCCCAGGGATGGGGTCCGGGCTGGACCCGGGGACTCACCTCTGGTCCAGAAGGGAAGTCGGGGGCAGGCTGGGAGCTGGGGGCCGGGTCTCTAAATCTCAGGAAGTACCCGGAGTCTCGGGCAGATGGGCGTGGGGGCAGGGCGCGGAGACTGCAGGGGCTGTCGGGGGAGCTTGGAAAAGGCGATCCCTCCCGGTGGGGCCAGAAGGGGAGCTGTCCGGTGGCCAGAACCCAGCACCAAGCTGTGCAGGCCTCCTCGCAGTGGCTGGTGCCCAGGGATGGGGTCCGGGCTGGACCCAGGGACTCTAGAATGCATTTCTATATATACAAAAGCCTATTTTTAGAATGACTTAGAGGCTGTGGTCCAGCTAATTGAACCTTTGCTGGCTATGATGTCAAAGTCCAAGAATCCAGTAGTTGCTCAGTCCACAATGCTTGATATCTCAGCCCATCAGTAGCATAGTCTGGAATCCCAAAGAAGTTGGCTCCAGTACCAGTGAAGGAATGGACTTGCTAGCAAGGTGAGATCAAGCAGCTAAAGAGCAAAAGCTCCCTTCCTCCATTTCTGTATATGGGCTTCCAGCACAAGGCCTGGCTAAGGTTACAGATGAGGTTTTGGCTCAAAACATCTGAGTTAAAGTTGTTACTTTCCTCATTAACATCCAGATTAATGTCTTCCAACCACAAAGAGCAGGATTCTGTGTGGATCTTCTGTCTTCAAATTAAGCAAATATACTCACAGGTGTGCCCATCCATATTGAGGTCTTAGTTAATCCAGATGTAATAAAATTGACAACTAAAAATAGCTATCACAACTTCACCCCATGTCAATTTGGCACACAATTATATGTTTTTATATCATGATTAATTTCTAAATGTAAAACAATAACCAGGTCCTAATAATGCCTAAACATGATATAATTATTCCAAGTACAAAGCAAACACATTACGTATTAGACCAGCTCAAAATTATGCCTAGCATTATTTAACTATCCCTGTACAACTACAAACACAATAAAAAGTTAGAATAAGTGGTAATGTCACTTGAGGGACATTTTTTAGTATCCCAAATTTAAATATGATAAACATCAATATTCTCCCTTCTTTTAGAATGAATGATTTTATTTATTTATTTTTGTTTTTACATCCTAACCAAAATTTCACCTCCATCCTCTCTTCTCAACCCTCCACCCACCTCCACTCTTCCTGATCAACATCCATTCCTCCTTCTCTTTCTTCTCTTCAGAAATGTGCAGGTCTCCTATGGATATCTGCCTGACATGTCATATCAAGTTGTGGTAGGACTAGGCATGACTTCTTCTATTAAGGCTGGATATAGCAATTCAGAAGGAGGATGGGTCCCAAAAGCAGTCAATAGAGACAAGCCCTGCTCCCACTGTTAGGAGTCTCACAAGAAGACCAAGTTATACAACTGAAAAATATCTGCAGAGTGCCTAGGTCAGTCCCATGATGCTCCCTGGTTGGTGGTTCAGGCTCTGAGTCACTATGAACCTAGGTTATTTAGTTCTGTGGCATGCTTGTGGGGCTCCTGAACCCACTAGCTCCTACAAAAATTTAATTTTTTATTCACTAATTTAAATGCACTGGTGTTTTGGTTTCATGTATGTCTGTGTGAGGGTGTCAAATCCTCTGGAACTGGAGTTACAAACAGTTGTGAGCTGCATTGATTTTTTTCATTATTTTAAAAATTATTTCATATGAATAGTGTATGGAAATCTGATCAGAATTTAAAATAACATGTATCTATTTACTTATTTACAATAAGGTAAACACTTATATACATACATATGATAGAGCGAGAATGAACACACAACACACACCATGCCATTTTGACATTCTGTTCATATGGAGGTCAATGAACAAATTAGGAGGAGTAAGCTCTTTCCTTCCACCCAACTAGGCATCTCAGTGGCCCTTCCCTGGTACTTTTCATGATCAACTTGTGGCTTTCTGCCTTAGAGGATTTTCTTGTGGTTCTGAAACTTAGAGAATATTTTAATATTAATGGGCATTGGGAAAATTTGTGCAGAATTTTGTTTCAAATGAATGATACTCTTAATAAAAGCTCATGCTACGGGTAAGAATTCTTGATGGGAAGAGAGTTGCTGTGTGTCTAGCTTGAAGAAACTGCTGATTCAGAGTAATTCATGGGAAAAGGCAAAAGTGACATTACTCTGCCATGCAGGTAAGGGAGTTCACTGGAAATAACCAGTGAAAAATCACCAAGGAAGGTTCCAGGGTGAGTCATTGAAATGCCATGATCATTCCTGGCATTTTGCCTTTGAGAGTCTGTCCTATGTGCCCCATGCACTTCTCAGGTCTAAGGCTATTAGTCATTCGTGCTGTGCAGGCTCCTGTGGACAGTTCAGGTTTCAGCATTTAACCAGTTACAGCAATCATCACATACTTCTCCCAATATAACATTCTTACAAGGATCAAAATTTCTAAGATACTTCAGAACTTAAATAGCCTTTGTGGTTGCTGCATGTTTTAGAATACTATTGTCTCAAAGACTTAGTGAAAAACATTCCACTTAAATGGAGTACCTTGTACATTTCAATCTCTAGATACCTTTAAAACAAGAATCACTGAAAAGTTGATGCAAAATGACATGCAGAGAATGTGATATACTGAGATGCATCTTTAAATTTATATATATGTTACACTTCAGTATCAAATATGAGCACAGTCATTAATTATACCCAGACTTTTGCTTTATTTCATACTTGTTGGCATTCAGAATATGCTATATCAAAACATGGGGCTTGGCATAGGAAGTTCTTTGAGTGGATGAATGAATGTGAGGAAGGACTAATATCTTCCCCTGAAACTGCTCATAAAACCTAGAAAGGTCTTCCTGACAATTTCCTGAAGCAGGTCAGAAGCACCACATGTCTCTCCATGGAGGAAAGGTGCAGCATCACATCTGAAGACTGATGAAGGCACACAGAGAGGACATGACCCAAAAGCCCTCACTATTTGCCATTCATCTGCTTGATTCCTATTGCTTTCATTTTGACACACGTTTCATTACATTCCACTTTCCATCAACTCTAGAATAAACTCTCTGGTCTACTGCATGCTCTAAGAGGCACAGTGCTGGCCCTGAGACATTGTGCACATTGTGGCCCTGAGTCCACGGCTCAATGTCATGCCCCATGAGTGAAATGACTGGGCCCAAAAGGAGTTGAGTATCAGGAAAGGCCTCCAAGGTGAGAAGGGTACGGGTATTGGGAAACATGGGAGATGCATAAAGGCATCATTTTGTGGTATGGAAGGAACTCTGGTGAACATGAAGGCTGTAGGCCACTCCAAGGATCAGAACCATAAAAAAATCTACAATAAGGGCCGATAATTCTGGGGCCATGGGCACCTCTGTCCCTACACATTGGAGAATTTGGGGACAGAAGCCTAATATGAGACCAGATGAGTGTTTGGAAGACTCCCTTTCTTTGGTAGCCTTGTTCAGGTCTCTAGCTGCCTGCAGGGTCTGTAATCCTCTTGAGATGATCTCCACAGCAGGACTGATGCCCTTTCACCATCTCCATGTTCTCCATGGGTCATTCTGACCTGTGCCTGGGATGTTACCCCACACTAAACTAAGGAGTGTTCTGGGGCTGCTGGGTGTCACTTGGGACAGTTTTTGGCAGGAGTTTGTGAAGCTTGTGGTGACTGTCATTTGAATGAGGCATGGGGACTCTTGGGGATGGATTAATTCTGTTTGCTTGCTCTTCCTGTTGAGACTTTAGGCACAAATGAGATGTTGGTGTCAAAGGATTTGCTCTTGTCTTTCACACTTGGAAGCCTGACTAGAGGTGGCATAGACCAGAGAATGAGACCTGTTCAAAGACAGTGCTTTGCTTACTCAATGGCTGGGCATCAGTACTATGTACTTTTATATTTAATTAATTTGATAATGATTAAGTGAAGTCAAAATGTTGCTATTAATGTACATTTAAAGTACCTGACTCTTTCCATTGTAAATTAGAATATGTACTTAATATTATGTGAAAATATGCACATTTAAAGATTACTTCTTAAGCACAGGATATTCTATGTAATGAACATTCTGGATGAAAGCAATCTTGAAGAAATTATCACATGTCTAAGCAATTTTTGGTTTTTTTTTTCTACTTTAGGAAGACTTGTGCTGTGAAAGTTTGCACTAGGTAAGTGAATATGCTTTTCTTTTGGTAATCTCTGTTTTGTTGTGGAGTCCCTAACAAGGAATAAGATGGGTAGAAACAAATGATAAGACTCTCCTCTTTTTAAAAAAAGTACTCTCCTCTCAAAAACATCTTCTATTAGCCCCACCATAATGTGTTTTATTATGCCTTCTCAGTATATCTTGGAGGTTTGTTAATTTGAAAGTAAGAAGCCTCCATAATCTCATAGGGATTGGCACTATTAGGGGGTGTGGCTTTGTTGGAGGGAGTGTGGCCTTGTTGGAGGTTTATGTTACAGTGGGGGAGGGTTGAGATCTCTTATGCTCATGCCATGTCTAGTGTCTCAGAGCACATTTGCTGCCTGTGGATCAAGATGTAGCTTCATCTCCACATTTTTCTCCTTCTCCAGCACCATGTCTGCCTGCATGCCTCCTTGTCCTGCCATGATCATAATGAACTAAACCTCTGAAACTGTAAGCCACCTGATTAAATGTTTTCCTTTGTAATTGTTGCTATGGTCATGGTGTCCCTTCACAGCAATGAAACCCTAACTAAGACAGTAGGTATCCAACATAATCACAGAAAACAATGGACTCAGGAAAGAATTCTATTTCTGGAAGACCCTTTGAGCATGGACTTTGGTATAAACCAGCTCTGATGCAAAATACCTTGTAAGGGTTTGTACATTTAGGTGTATTTGTTACAAATGCTTTTAGACCTGTATCATCTTTATAGACACCACCGTAGAGCAAGCCAAGGACAATCATTTCCCCATGCTAAGTAGAAATCTGGGACAGCCATGTGTCATGCAGTGGGTAAGAGCTGATCTGTTGTTCTACACTGAGTAGCAGCGTGCAATCAGAAATACCTTTCTCTTGTGCTCTGCCTTTTTGCCTCCTATTACTTCAGACATGACCTTTCACCCATTGAACTAGAACTTTCCCAACACATGCAGTCAGCTCACCCAAGCCATCTCCTTCCCATGCTACTCACCCTAGTTACCTCCGTGTCTTCAAAGCCTAGTGTAATAAATGTTTCCTAAGTCTACACAGAAACATAAACTAGTCCATGCAGGAATTAACAACTCAACTTCTAGGCAACTAGAAGATGTTTTAGATAGAGACAGTGGTGGCCACTATCATCATGGAGAATGATACCTCAGGATTTATATATATATTGAAGACTGCATTATTCAGGGGATAAAAAATTTAAAATTTAAAAAATAAGTATTGAAATGATATACAGTTATAGAAAAAAGCGTTGAAGGAAGTTTTGATATTCATTTCTAGATACTGAAAGCAAAGATTATTTCTCATGTTTCTTTTTTTTGAAAGTTACATTTTACATATTTTCTGGTAAGGCAAAACAGTGTCTCTGTTGTGAATTAAAAAGTTATGCCTTTCAAACAAACATAACAGGTACTCAGAGTTGAAGGTAGAAAAGAGCTAACACAGCAAGGTGGCCACTCAGAAAGTTCTGCTGCCTCCTTGGCTGGTGTCTGGGAGTTGAGACTTCAGTTTATCTTTATATTTATATGCACATGTATATGCAATTAGATATGGTTGTACATATTATGTATACCATATAGATACTTATAAAAATATGCACATAACTATACCCATAGTTCTGTATCCAACATGCATACCATACACATGCGTACCAATACCACAAGGATTGTTTGTTTCTTTTTATTTTTGTCATGCCAAATTATTGTACATCTAATTAATTTAATGAATATTTCTATGTGTCTGCATATGGGTGTGTGTGGGTGCATGTGGGTGTGCATGCAAAGTTGTAGACAAATACATGTTTCTAAATGTATGAATGTGGGCACATATATCTGAGTATAGTGTGTGAAAAATCATGTGTGTATTGTGGCACAACACTGATGGTGCCCTGATCCTTTATGATGGGCTAGTGGCACTATTACTTTTGGGTGGGGCATGCTTGATCATGCTGCATTCTGTGCATGGAATTTCCATGCTTCTAGAATACTGATGTTGTCTAAGATGTTGCTAACAATGTGTACATGTTTCAGGATCTTTCTTAGATGGATATCTACAATCTATGTCACATGTTAAGCCCTTCAGATAACATTTGACACCAAGCATATGTAAGTTTTCTGATTCTCTTTCCTCTTCTACTGCACTTTCAGATTATAGTAAATCATCACCATCAAGTAAAACTAAAAACACTTACTGGCTATCCAGAACTTGGTGAAGACCAGGAAATTGTGGGTTCCCAGGATACAATGATGTCGACTGGAAGACTTCCAGGTGGGGCGTTCCTACTGTAACTGTTACCACAGGCATCCAGGCTGAGACAGCAAAGAGGCATCCCTGCTGGGCAACCCTGTAAATTCTCTTCTTCCGGATTCACCTGCTGCAGACAGGAAAAGCATTTCAAGCTCTGTGATTAGACAGCTGGTTTTATTGAGGCCACCCTCCCTAAATCCTTTTTGGCTTTGAGGATAGCATAATGCTTACATAACTTCATCTAGAGATAACAGGAAGAGATTTTCTTTTATAACTGAGATTTTATTGGTTGAGGACCAGTAGAAAAACATGTTAATTCAATTTTGTTTTCTTTCTTTTTGCATGCCACAATTCTTAAGTGTAGGTTTCCATCCTCATAAGATAGAATGGAACACTGTGATGCTTTGACTAATTCTTCAGATCTCTAAGATGTTTCCTTCCCACTACCCTTAAATGTCATATTAGGGCAAGAAAAAAGCATCCATGGTAATAAATAAATAAATAAATAAATAAATAAATAAATAAATAAATAAATATATAAATGAATAAATAAAAGGGAAACCCAACATTAAGGAGACTGAGTTAGAAGTATTGCAGAAAATCTGAGACCAGCCTTGAGAGATAAACTGTCAGGGAAGGAGAGAGGCATGAAGGCAAAGGACAATGGGAGATTGGGAAGGGGTTTTCTCAAAGTGAGATATGTCCATTGTTTTCTACTACTAATCTCCACTAGCATTTGTTAGAAAGGGTGACAACAGCTGAGGCAGAGTCAGCACCTGTCCCAGGACTCCACTTTCCAAAATGGGACAGGATGAACTGCTGTTACACTGCTACCCAGTGAGTGACAGCCTCAGAAGTCATCAACTACCATGAGGAGAGGAGGTAGGGACAGCCTCATGGCTTTCTGCTTTCTGGTCAATCCCACTTCAAGTCGTGTTTAATGTTGGTGAAGGGACAGCCTGGAGGGCAAATTTCAAACAGCTCTGTTCCCCAAGCCCCAGGTACTGCAAATGGCACAATACCAGCCTCATGATCAGAGAATCTTGATGATAGAATGAGCATCAGAAATGATAGACCAGTATTTGAACTGTGTACATATGGCCTGAGTCTGCCCCATCCCCACTGACCTTCCTCTTCTCAGCAGTGAACTCCTGTAGTAGGAAAGGATGATTGGATAGAAAGCTGTCCCCAAGCAATGACGATAGCAGTAGCCTTCGGGCACCTTCCCTAATTAACAGTCCAAAAACATATGCATAGCTTGACCACCTTTGTGCTCCCCTGAGCAGAGTGAGGCCTGGCCTCTGTGACACTCCATAAGGAATCATTGTCATGGTTACATGTGTGCCCTTGATAGGTTGGCAGCTCACTCTATTAAAGTGGCCTGTGATTCACAACAATAATAATGTGAGTAGGAATCAATTTCTGGTAAGTCAGTGCAGACATTCTTTGTGGGAAGACCTGATCGAACATCATTGAGTGGACACGACAAGGAGCTTTCTTGAAAGGGATCACTAAGGCATGGTTCATTGTTCCAGGGGTTTTCAAGGCAGAAAAGAAATGACATTTTGATAAGTGTTTCCATAGCAAGGACCAAAGGAGCACCCTCATAGTGCATGCCATGAATGACATACAGTAGGGGACACCATGCCCACACTGCATAAGAGGCCCCATGAAGATCTGCACAACCCTCATGTGCCTAACAAGGAAGCCTCTAAATCAATGGAGGACCATCCTCTGCTGTTATATTAACTGCCTGTGATATGCCTTCATGGGAGTAGATCAAAGAATGAAGGAAATGCAGAAGGGACCTTGTTGGGACTCTAGTTTGTTATCTTTACTGAGAAGCAACAATTTTCCACATGAGCTCCGGGTGCCTCTTTACCATGACCACAGTCACCAATGCAGCAGGAAGGACTCTCCCAAGCACCACTGTCTCCCCCCTACTTCACCTTTCTGTTTGTGTAATATGTAGTTTATTTTATCTGGAGTCTGTGCTGTGTGTGTTGGTGTCTGTGCCAACTTCCCTTGGAAAGTGCCAATGTTCCTCAGAATATACATGAGATATAAGAGAAGGGCTGTAGATACAGTCCTCTACCAATATCCACATGTTATTTTTTTTCAGAAAGGCTGAGCATAATCCAAGGCTAATTACAAATTACAAAGTAGCTTCAGGCAAACCTGGACTCAAATGTATTCACTGCTTCAATCCTAAAGAGAAACGGGTACTAGAGAGTTCCAGAATATCAATGTAAGCAGGCTTAACTCTAACACAAAAACTGCCTGGATAGAGCCATACCCTGAAAATAGCCCAGGCTAACATGGTCCCTGAAGAAGCCCATGCTAAGTACCTAAAGTGAAAGTAGTCCAGGATTAACCATTAAACCAAGATGTCAAGACAAAAGTATTCCAAGGCCTAAGGATGAACCTGATGAAGACCAGGAATAAAGCCTAAATTAGCAATGGCTTTCCCTTATCCAGAAAAGCCAGAGACCAACCCTAAGAATAAAATTTCCAAACCCTGACCTAAAAGAGGCCTGCACCAAAACCTGAAGCTGAATAAGCTCTGACCCAGAGGAAAAACAGAGGTATCCCTGGGCCAGTCCATTAAATGGAAGAGCCAAGGCCAAAGGAGAAGGAAAAGTAACAAAATATAATGCAACAAAAAGAAAAGAAAAGGATGGCCATGCCTAACCTGGATCCTGAAGGGAGCTGGCCCCAACCAAACGGCAAATGAGTACTACCATATCCCTCAGAAGAAAAAGATCTGGCTCCAAGAAAGAAAAGGAGAATATCCATGCCTCAAATTTACCTGGACTAAAGCCAGGACCCTCACCAAGATGAGAAGTTGGCCTCAGCATAACTCTGACCCTGAAGACTGGGCCAAATGAAGAAAGGTCATAGGCCCAGGCCAATCCCTGACATGAGAGGCCAGGACAAAGCAAGAAAAGGAAACACAGGGGCCTAACACTTACCCTGACAAAAGCCTGAGAAAAAACAAGGAGAGAAGATTGGGAGCTGGAGAGATGGCTCAGTGGTTAAGAATACTGACTGCTCTTCCATAGGTGCTGAGTTCAATTTCCAGCAACCACATGGTGGCTCACAACCACTTGTAATGAGATCTGGTGCCCTCTTCTGGCCTGCAGGGACACATGCAGACAGAATACTGTACACATAATAATAAATAAATAAATCTTAAAAAAAAATAATAACTTAAGACTAGATTGAGATGTTTAAAAAACAAAACAAGGAGAGAAGAATACCAGGGACATTCTCTTAAATGAAAGAGGCCAAGAAAAAAAAAACTGTCTGTCTATAATCCTTACCCTGATGAAGTATGGGCCTAAGCAAGAAGAGATGCGGGACACTTCATAACCTTAAGGCTGAAAAAGACCAGGCCAAAACCAAGAAAATTAGTGGGCTTGATTCCAGTCCTCGCTATGAATATATCTGGGGCCTAATAAAGAAGAGAAGTGGGACTGGGCCATCCCCTTAAAGAAAGAACACCCAGAGAAAACCAGGAAAACATCTATGCCCAGGCCTAATCCTTATTCTGAAAACACCAAGCACCAAATGAAGGAGGTCTGAGGCAAAATCAAATGTTACAAGCCAACCACAGACCTTGATGAAGAGAAACCACAAACCCTAAAATCAAGGGAGCTCCTGACAACCCAATGTGAAATATGTGGCCAGACTTAATGTTGACCCTAGGAAGTCCAGTTTGAAGAGATAATTTAAATGGAGCCTGCTCCAACCGCAATGAACTCTTCCTAGACCAAACACTGATCAAGTAGCCAAGGACCAAGACCTGTGTGAAAGAAGTCCAGGCAATGCAAGAAGAGAAACATGCCTGACCATAAACTGCTGTCAGTGGAGACCTGCAGCCTACTGAGCAAGAATTAAACTCAGAAGCCCTGAACTTTAGGATGTGTGGGCAGAATATTTTCTTCTTCATCTAACACTCTAATCAAAAGGGATCCAGAAATACCATGTTCTCAATGGAGCCAATGGCTCCCTTACAGATGAAAGCAAATGGACATCATTAACATATTTGGTAGTTAGAGGGAACTCTGATCCCAGACCTTGATATTTTATAGTCAATCAAGGCCTCAAAAGAGACACACGGAAGAATGTTTGTTGAAAATCTTAGCCACTCAAACTTAATATACAGATATAAGTTGATATCCTGAGTGCCAACTGTGTGGAACACATACATTTCATTTACAAGACATACCATCCTCAATACATGCACACCAGGATGTGCTACTCACCATATGATCCAAGCTCCCATCTGGGTAACCAATGAATATGAACATAGCATAATACAAATGGTGTTATACTGCACGATGTTGTAGCCTGATAAAATTCCAAATCTTGATTCCAACTGATATTTTTAGGAACAAAGAAGTCTCAAAAGTAACACCCCTTCATGATAAAGGTCTTGGAGAGATCAGGAATACAAGGAACATACCTAAAACTAATAAAGGCAGTTTACAACAAGCCAACAGCCAACATATAATTAAATGAAGAGAAACTCTAAGCAATTCCACTAAAATCAAGAACAAGGCAAGGCTGTCCACTCTCCCCATATCTATTCAATATGTACTCAAAGTCCTAGCTAGAGCAATAAGACAACAAAAGGAGAGCAAGGGGATACAAATTGGAAAGGAAGAAGTCAAACTTTTTCTATTGCCAGATGATATGATAGTCTACATAAGTGACCCCCAAAACTCTAACAGGGAATGCCTGCAGCTGATAAACCCCTTCAGTAATGCAGCAGGATACAAGACTAACTCAAAAAGAAAACAGTAACTCTCCTATATACAAGTGATAAATGGGCTGAAAAGAAATCAGAAAAACATCACCTTCACAATAGCCACAAATAATATAAAACACCTTGGGGTAACTCTAGCTAAGCAAGTAAAAGATCTGTATGATAAGAATTTTAAGTATCTGTAGAAAGAAAATGAAGAAGTTATTACAAAATGGACAAATCTCCCATGCTCATGGATAGGTAATATTAACATAGTAAAATGGCAATCTTACCGAAAGCATTCGACAGATTCAATGCGTTCCCAATCAAAATCCCAACACAATTCTTCACAGACCTGGAAAGAACAATACTCAACTTCATATAGAAAAACAAATAACCCAGAATAGCTTAAACAATCCTGTACAATAAAGCAACCACTGGAGACAACACCATCCCTGACCTCAAGTTTTGCTATAGAGCTACAGTAATAAAAACAACTTAGTATTGGCATAAAACTGACATGTGGACCAATCAATTGAATTTAAGATACTGACATTAATCTGCATACCTAGGAACACCTGATTTTTGACAAAGAAGCCAAACCTACACAATGGAAAAAAGAAATCGTGCTGGTATAACTGGATGTCAACATGCAGAAGGCTGCAAATAGATCCATATCTGTCACCGTGCACAAAACTCAAGTCCAAGTGCATCAAAGACTTCAACATAAATCCAGTTACATTGAACCTGATACAAGAGAAAGTAGAAGTAGTCTTGAATGCACTGGCACAGGAGACCACTTCCTAAATCTAACACCAGTAGCATAGACACTGAGAGCAACAATTAATAAATGGGACCTTTCGAAACTGAGATGCTTCTGTAAGGCAAAGGACACAGTAAATAAGTCAAAATGAGAGCCTACAGAATGGGAAAAGATCTTCACCAACCCCACATCTGACAGAGGGATGACCTAAAAAATATGTAAAGAACTCAGGAAACTAGATATCAAAATACTGAACAATCAAATTAAAAATGGGGTGCAGATCTAAACAGAATTCTCAACAGAAGAATCTCAAATGACCAAAAGACAGTCAAGGAAATTTTCAACATCCTTAGTCATCAGGAAAATACAAATCAAAATGACCCTGAGATATCATCTTATACCTGTCAGAATGGCTAAGTTAAAAACACTGATAAAAGCTTATGTTGGAGAGAATGCAGAGCAATGGGAACACTCTTCGACTGTTGGTGGGAATGCAAACTTGTACAGCCACTTTTGAAATCAGTATGGAGGTTTCTCAGAAAATTTGGAATGAATCTACCTCAAGAACCAGCTATACCACTCTTGGGCATACACCCAAGGAATGCTCAGTCATACTACGAGGATACATGCTCAACTACATTCATAGCAGCATTATTTGTAATAGCAAGAACCTGGAAACAACCTTGAAGACCCTCAACTGAAGAGAAAATGTGGTACATATACATAATGGAATAATATGCAGCAGTAACAGACAATGACATCATGAAATTTTTAGGCAAATGGATAGAACTAGAAAATGTTATCCTGAGTGAGGTAACCCAGACTCAGAAGGACAAACATGATATGTACTCACTCATAAGTGGATACTAGATGTAAAGCAAAGGATAACCAGACTACAACCCACAGCTCCAGAGAAGCTAGGTAACAAGTTGGACCCTAAGAGGGACACATGGATCACCCTGGGAGGGAAAATAGATGAGATCTCCATGAGGAAACTGGGGAGGAGGGGGGTGATGGAGGGTAGGGGGTTGGGGATGAGACAATAAGGGAACAGGATGGTCTATCTGGAACAGGGACATAGTGAAAGAGCAATGAGATACCATGATAGAGGGAGAAATCATGGGGATAGGGTGTAACTGGGTGCTAGGGAAGTTCCCAGGACTCCATCAGGATGACCTAAGCTTAGATGACTAGCAATAGTGGAGAGAGTGTCTGAACTGTCTTAGTCCAGTAATCAGATTGGTGAATACCCTGTCATCATAGAGAAATTAATCCAGTAAGTGATGGAAGCAGATCCAGAGATCCACAGCCGAACACCAGGCCAAACTCTGGGAGTCTAGTCAAAGAGAGAGAAGAGGATTCTATGAGCAAAGAGGCATCAAGATCATGATGGGGAAACCTACAGAGACAACCAAATCAAACTAGAAGGAACTCATGAACTTTAGACCAACAGCTATGGAGCCTCTGTGGGACTGGACTAGGCCCTCTGCATAATCAAGACAGTTGTTTAGCTTGATCTGCTTAAGGAGTCCCCTGGCAGTAGTATCAGGATCCATCCCTGGTGCATGGGCTAGTTTTTGGAGCTCACTACCTATGGTGGTACACCTTGCACAGCCTGGATGAAGAGGGAGGGTCTTGGACCTGCCTCTACTGAATGGACCAGTCTCTGCTGACTCCCCATGAGAGGCCTTACCTTGTTGGAGGAGGGAGTACGGGGTGGGTTGAAGGGGGAAATACTGGAAAAGCAGGAGGAGGGAAGAGAGGGGTATCTGTGCTTGTTATATAAAATGAAAAAAATTCTTAATGAAAAAAAGAAAGAAAAATATATGTATGCGAGAAGCAGTACATTATAGCCAATTCACTGGGCATGATGGAGCTGTGCTTAAAGAAGAGATGAAAATTAAATGGTTGCTTCATCAGGGACTTCAGGACTGGTTTGTGGCTCTCCAGCCTTTGCAGAGCCCAATGGAAGAAAGTGATCTTGTGGAAACAATTAACAGTTTAAGGAAAGGGTGAAGTGTTGTATAACAATTTTCCTTATTATGATATGATATTCTTTTCTGTTATTTTTGAGATTATAATCACAGTATTTTCTCTTCTCACTTATCCTTCTAAATCTTCCCTATACTCTTCCTTGCTCTCTTTCTAATTTATGACCTGCCTTTTCATTAATTGCTGTTATAAGCTTATACATATATACATATATGTGTATATGTGTGTAGTTATATATTCCTAAATGTAAACCAATCATTCTGTATAGCTAGAATATATGTTGTTAGGATTGATCATTTGATATTGAGTATCCAACTAGTGTGCTCTTCCCTGGGTAGGGCTCTTTCCTTAAGTCTCCGAAAGTTCTATGGAGGTACATAATACTCTGGGAAAGCTGAAACTTACAGGATTAACAAGATCCTTCTATTCCCAAGGTTAAATAGGTGGTAACTAAGGACAACTGAAGAAATGAGACCCTCTGTCTCATTCAGCTGCAAACAAGTCATGCAGACACATTCAGAATTCTAGTCTTCATGAGTCACCCATTTTAATGTGAGACATTGTGATGCCTCACATTACAGATATTCATGTTCTTATAATTAATTCCATACTTATTCTCCTGTATTAATCTCAATAAACTCATTAATTTGAGGAAATAGGAATTCCACAGTCTTCCCTGGGAAGCAGACAGATAAAGGGGAACTGATAAGTAATACAAATGGCCAACTTCTGGCATCCTTTTTATTTTCTGTACTGAGACAAAGGCTTAGTAGGCTTTGTCTTCCACCAACAGGCTGCCTCTTCCAGCTGTCTGGTTCAGGACAGATAGGTATGTTCATAGTCAGTCTTGAACATAGTCACTTGAAGCTGCAGGTGATCACCCAGAGTCAGATATTGGGGTAAAAGCTGAAAAATCAGAGATGCAGAGTAGGAAGCCAATTATTCTATGTATCATCTATCTATCTATCTATCTATCTATCTATCTATCTATCTATCTATCTATCTATCTATCTATCTATCTATCTATCGATCTATCTCCCTTCCTTCCTTCCTTCCTTCCTTCCTTCCTTCCTTCCTTCCTTCCTTCCTTCTTTCTTTCTTTGGTTTTTCGAGATAGTGTTTCTGTGTGTAGCTTTGCGCCTTTCCTGGAACTCGCTTTGGAGACCAGGCTGGCCTCGAACTCACAGAGATCCGCCTGCCTCTGCCTCCCGAGTGCTCAGGCTGGCCTTGAACTCACAGACATCTGTCTGCCTCTGCCTCCTGGGTTCTGGGATTAAAGATGTGCACCACCACCGCCCAGCTCATTCTATTTATTTTATGTACATTGGTGTTTTGCCTGTGTGTGTCTGTGCAAAGGTCCCCTGGAACTAGAACTACAGACAGTTGGGAGCTGCCATGTGGGTGCTGGGAATTGAACCTGAGTCCTCTAGAAGAGCAGTCACTGTTCGTCACACCTGAGTCATCTCTCCAGCCCCAGCCAATACTTCTTAACCCTATGAAATACTCCACCAAAAGAGAGTAAGTACCTCTCTCACCCCACCTTATCACACTCTCTATTTGCCCAATGATTTTCTCATATTCTGTAGGCCACCACTTAAATTATATTTTCTTATGCTGAAATAAAAAGTCATATTTCATAAGATCCTATTTGTTGAATTTGGTCTCATTTACTATTGGATAAGAGTCCTACTCAGAAATCGCTTACCTGTTCTTGGAAGTGGGAGTATTATCGCTACTGTGACCTTTGACAATTTCAGGGTATCAGGTCTCATTTTGACATCTATGATGCATTTGGTGCAGAGCTTGCATATGGTAAAAGATAAAGAACAGAGTTTCATTTTCTTGCATGCTGAAAACAATTTTTCATAATGACCGTATCTGAGACAGTATCTCAAATGCCAACATATATGTGAGATACAAATATGTGTGCAAAGTTATACTAGGTACTCACAAGTGCATTCTGCTTACCAAGTGGACCACTTTGAGGGAACCAGCCATGCAGTAATATGAGGTCAAGCTCTAACCACTCAGAGTAAGGAAGGCATGGCAATCACTTGCATTAAAATAAATTTGCAGCAGGACATATAGCCTGGCTCAAACACTACAGATTATGTGGTCATTTTCTTGGGTCCCCAGACCCATTCTCACACTAGTAAAATATAAAAAATGTAAACACAGAAGAGGACAAATGATCCTGTGGTGATGAATAATATTTAGATTGCCCCATAATTCCAGCTCTAAGTGTCTTTTTAATGATTACAATTTTCACCAAATCTAATTGTTTAATGCTGCACAGGAAGTGTAAAAAAAGAGCATATATGCGGTGTTTATTGTAAAATAAACATCCTGGGTACTGTGGATGCTATAATGATGGTTATGAATGAAAATTTAACATAGACATACCAGCTGTGTCACTTCTGGGTGTGCCTACTTCTAAAAGTGAACTCACTGTACTGAATCATGTATATGTGTGTATGTGAGTTTGTGTGTAATTTTTATCATTGTGCTACCTACAACACAGATGATTTATGGAATGAGCTTAGAAGACCACCAATATACTAATGGATAAAGAAAGCATGATATACACAAATAATGCAAGATAATTCAATAAAGAAAAACTATAGAAAAAAATTAATCACATAATCCTCAAGAAAATTACTATAACTATTTATCATCAAACTTAAGAAATAGACAATTATCCAAATACAAATATCCCATATCTTCTCTCATAAATGGAATCTAGAAAAAATATCAAAGTAGGAGGAAAATTTTTGAGGAAGCGTGAGGGCACATATTTTAGATGGAGGGAGTATAACAGGTAGTGAGGGGATGTATATGAACAAATTAGTGACTTTGTATAATTAATATGTACAGAATAACAAGATTAATTTTAGAAGTAACAAAACAAAAAAGAATTACTTATATGCATAAGGGCTTATAGATTTTAATAAAACTAAACAAAATGACTACATTTTTACTATCTTCTAAACTTCTCTTAAAATGTTTGAATGATGGGGCTAGAGTTGGCCTCACAGAAAAACACACACTGTATTCTTTCAAAGAACCTGAGTTCAGTTTCCATCACCCATCGCAGTGATTCATAATCAAACACCAATATCTCTAGTTCCAGGAAATCTGGAGCCTCTCCTTATCTCTGTGGGAACTGCTCTCCTATGCACATACCTCCCCCTATAAACACATATGTGGAATTTTAATAGTATTCTCTCCAAATTTCCCTATTGAGTTTTCTGGAACCAGAGAGGCAGAGAGGGTTGCATGGATGCTGTACATGATGTCAGTTCATTCTCACACTCTCAGTTGTAAGAATAAAGGAGTGTAATTAATAAATTATAAGTACTATAAGGTCATTCTGGAACCCAGAATCCTAAAAGATTTACAGTAGTATATAAAATAATTGGACCACGTAAGAAATCTGAGTTGTATAAAATTGATGCAAATAAATCTGCATAAAATTTAAACATTATAAGGGCTTTCTTAGCATTTCATTAGTTTTAGTCACTGAAAGTTACAGTGTGCATAAATTCCATCACCACATTGTCATACGTCATGTATATTTAATTAAGAAGGATTACAAAAGCTTTGAAGTTCACCATAACAAAAGACAGAATAATCTGTTTTGGCATGAATAATCTATAAACTACAAACTATTACTTGGTCTGGCTGACACAACACATAATAGACGAGCTCCAGAGGTCTGGCAGCTTGTGACATAAGTCACCAAGGAAGGAGCTCTGAGTCTAGTAGCCCATGGGCCTCCAGTGCCTAAAAAAACCTATTCATTTTTTTTTAAAAGATGTCTAAATAACAAGCTAGGTGAGGGGATAAATAGAATAAAAACCCAAAAGCAGACACAGAAAGACATTCTGGACAGAATGTGTAAAGTTAAAACTATCAAGACAGAAGACTCAAACTAACCATGTAATTGCATTAAACATAAAGGTCTAGATGAGAGAGAAATTGCCAGACTAGATAAACAACCACAAAAGATTTCACTCTATGATGAATAGAAAACAAATGTATGGGCAGAGTATCAGAGTAAGGAGTCAGGAAAAGGTAGAGTTCTTTAAAATGTCCTAGTACCCATGTTACCACCAAAGTAAACTGCTGAACAATAAGTTTTACTAGGGAAAGTATCTATTATGAATAACACAAATATTATAATACACATGTGTGTGGTGAAAAGGGGTCAATTTTCCAGGCAGACAGAACACTCCACTTGAAAAGTATTTAACTACGAATCCTCCAACCTGGATGAGAAAGTGGATGGAAACTGACAAATCCACAATTAAAGTTGGAGATGTGAGTCGACAGAACAAAAGGAGGGAAAGTCCAACAGCTTCAATTGCAAATGTTCGTGGTGTAATGAGATGTTGGTCAGGTTCAAGGCCCCTGGCTTCAGTACACCATCAATGCTAGACCTGCATGAGATACAGCAGCTCCTAATGCCACTAAGATGATGGAGAGATGATGGAGAGGTGGGAAAGATGGGGGTTGGGGGAGTGAAGTGCTTTACTTTTTCTTCTTTTTAATTATTGTTTATATTGTCTCATTTATATTCCCCTTTTCTTTCCTTTGTGGGGGGACTCTAAAAGAGTGAGAGGCAGATATGGAACCTCATGACTAGGTGGAGTATAGTGAGGATTCAGAAGGATGAAAAAGAGGAGAATAATGTAATTATAATCTCAAAAATAATGGAAAAGTATTTCATGTCATAAAAAGGAAAATTGCTACACAACACTTGACCCGTTCCTTAAAATGTTAGTTGTTTCTACAAGTTCACATTCTCCCTTGGAGCTCTGCAAAGGCACTGAAGGCAAACACCAGTCCTGAAGTCCCTGGGGAATCAACCATTTTATGTTGGACCTCTTCTGTGAGCACAGCTCAGTGCTCTATCATGCCCAGTGAATTGGCCGTAAAGCACTGCTTCTCTCATATTTTATCAGAAAAACACCATCCTTCCTTCATCATCTTCCAGTGGGTGTGTGATACCTCTGCTTGTGATAACCAAGCATCCACAATGCTTCCTGTGAGCCAGTCCATCAGGAAATAATTTCTTTCAGGTATCAGTAGATTACATAGCCTGTATTTCAAGGAGGTTTAAGTAAGTGCATGACCTACTTTCCCACTTCTATTGCACTCAGATTGATCTCATCTGTTCTCATAGCCTACAATGCCATGAGCCAAGCTTTGCCAGGAGGTTTCATTGATCTTTTGAAAGTCTTTTCTAATTCAAGTAGTTGAGAGAAAGAATACTTACTCCCTGACTAAGACAAGCTCTTTTTGCAGTCCATTTTAAGGCTATCAAATGAATGTTCTAGCATGGGTTTTCCTTTTCTTTGTATAAAGGGTTGAACCTTAGTGGCCTCTTCTGTCACCGTTATTCCAAACAGAGAATTACATTCTAATTGTATACAAGTGTACTGAATTTTGGCCTAAGGAATTTTAATAAATACAGCAGTTTCATATCTGATCTTGATTTTTTTATCTTCCATAAAACTTCTAACTTATGATTAACTCTATTTTTTGGCTTTCTGTATATCTTTCCATTTCCATTTAGAAATCTCTACTTATTTTATTTTTTAACAAAAATTTATTTAGTCAGAAAACGTATTTGTGAACTTCATGGCAGAGAACTAATATACATTGAATATATCAACTCATTGAATTCATTATATGTAAATTGCATTTGGCATATAAAGAAAAAAACTCAGATGGTGTGTTTGCAAGTTCCTAAAGTATAAAGTTGTTAGATGTTTGTTTGGGGCTGGTTTTAAGCACAACTCACATTTTTTAACAAATGCACTTTTACACAAGATTTTTAGTTTCACAGTGTCAGAGATCTGAGGAATGTCACATTTTAGCAAGTTCTGGGGAAGACAGGGATTACAAAGACTTGGGGTGGGGAAATATGGAGAATGAAACCCACAGAGAAAAGTTTTTTGTTATGATGTAATTAATATTTTCTAAGGCCCTGTAAAAACTCAGGGAGGCAAAAGTGGTTATAATATCCTGGATGAATAAGGGAAGATCAAGAAAAAGGAGGAATAGAAGAGGAAGAGTAATAGTAGGAGAAGATGGATGGATAGGGGTAAATAGAGGATGGATTGATAGAGATAGGTGATGGAAAGTTAGATAGATAGATAGATAGATAGATAGATAGATAGATAGATAGATAGATAGATAGATAGATAGATAGATAGACAGACAGGAATACATACAATTTTTCAGTCTATACACTACAGTGGTTATTGAGTCCTCCAAAGGGAGAATGGACTTGGAACATTTGTCCTTTTTTTCACATTGGTCAGAGAACTAGATCTGGGTGAAGAACTCAGAATTTTTTCTTTCAGCATCTGTGGACCTTTGAATCTGGACAATTCTATGACTTCTGGTTCCCAGATATAGCCTTCACATTTAGTTCCATTCCAATTGTCTCTGTGGTCCCACTTTTTCTTTATGCTGATATGTGAGGTGATGTGGGACATATCCTGGTCATCCAGGGAGCCTTGGCATTCTAGTCTCCCAAGAACCTTTCTAAATAAATGTTCCAGGTATTGTATAGAACTCTAGAAGAGGAACAAGGAAACCTGAATACAGCAGATGATACAGAAAGGTTGTGGCAAAACAGATTGAGTTCTAGCATGGTGATATGGATTATTATAATGGAGAGGCAAGAGTTTCTGGTCCAGAAATATTAACAGGCTAGATACACTGAAGATTACATTTATACCATTTTTTCTCAGAGCTGAGGACCAAGCCCAAGGCCTTGTACTTGCTAGGCAAGCACTCTACCACTGAGCTAAATCCCCATAGCCAAATTTTTAAGGACATATTTTAGAGAAAAATCAGAAGGAAATGGAGGATTTAAAACTACCAATGTCTGATGCCACGTCATAGGCTTTTCTAGAATGTGATAGACTGATCGAGTTTGCCTCTGGGGATGTTATTTTTATAAAGACAGCAAACTTAATAGGTGGTTCCCTCGCATTGGGCTCAGCATCACAAGGACACCCCATTAAATAACTTGTCTGGAATCCTTTAATTAAAGTGGAGATGCAGCAAGTTGATGAAATGAAATGTAGAAGTGCCTGCAGTTGAAAGGTCAGGATGGGATGTTTCACTCCAGAATGTTAATCAAGAAAAATCAGAATAAAGAAAATTAAATATAGGAGGAAGTCTGACAATGTGTGAGAAAAGTCTTTATTTGTTAATGCTTTGGTGATTGGTATTACACATCATCCTGGGACTGTAAAAAAATAATACAATGGGATCCTTCTTTGAGAAATCATTTCCACACTTGATATAATATTTTATATTAAGTTCAACTCTCTGAAATCTTGTAAGAAAAAAAGAAACTATGGAACATGTTTCTTTTAAACATCTTTTTCTGTTAAAGAAGTCAAAAAGAATTATTGAAGCAGATTTTGGGTTAGTCCAAGCTTCATGGGAGGAAGGGTTACTCCTATGTTATTTTTGAGACTTGTTTATTCCTAAAATTATCGGCTGAAGTCAAGATTTGAAGTTTTATCAGGCCACAACAGCATGCAGTAGTATAACACCATTTGTATTATACTATGTCCGTATTCATTGGTTATTCTAATGAGAGCTTGGATCATATGGGTGAGTAGCACATCCTGGCTTGCATGTATTGAGGATGGTATGTGTTATAAGTGAAATGTTTCTGATCCTCACAGTTGGTACTGAGGATGTCAACTTATATCTGTAGATGAAGTCTGTCAGTCTAAGATTTTCAACAAACATTCTTCTGTGTGTCTCTTTTGAGGCTTTGATTGACTGTAAAATATCAATTGAAATCAAGATCTGGGATCAGAGTGCCTCAAGGTTCCCTCTAACTACCAAATATGTTAATGATGTCCATTCGGTTTCATCTGTAAGGGAGCCATTGGCTCCATTGGAACATGGTGTTCCAGGCTCCCTTTTGGTTAGAGTGTTGGATGAAGAAGAGAGTATTCTGCCCAAACACCCTTAAAGTTCAGGGCTTCTGAGTTTAATTCTTCCTCAGTAGGCTGCAGGTCTCCACTGATAGCAGTCAATGGACAGGCATGCTTCCCTTCTTGGATTGCCTGGACTCATTTCACACAGAGATTGGTCCCTGGCTACTTGATATTAGTGTTTGGCCTAGGAAGAGTTTTCCATTGTGGTTGGAGCAGGCTCCATTTAAATTGTCTCTTCAAACTGCACTTCCTAGGGTCAACATTAAGTCTGACCACATATCTCTAATTGGGTTGGCACGAGCTAACTTGATTTTTGGGTTTGTGTTTAATCTTCATCAAGGTCAATGGTTGGCCTGTAACATTTCCACTTTTGGTTTTGCCTGGTTTGTTCTATGAGCTTTGTATGAGCTCTGAATTCTTCCCAGTCATTACTTACCCCAGACCTACTTCTTCATTTGGTCCTTGGTGTTTTCAGAATAAGGATTAGAGCTGGGTATGGCTGTTTTCTTGGTTTTCTCTGGGTGTTATTTTAGGGGTAGCTCAGCCCCATATCTCTTCTTGATTAGGACCCAGGCATTTCAAAGCTAGAATGGGACTCTGTCCCACTACTTTGCTTGGTTTTGGCCTGGCCTTTGTCAGCATTAAGGTTATGATGTGGCCCAAATCTCTTCTTGTTTAGGTCCATACTTTGTCAGGGTAAGGATTTTAAGCAGCCAATTTTTTTTCTTGATTTGTCTTTGGCCTCTTTCATTTATGAGAATGTCCCAGGTCTTCTTCTCTCCTTGTTTTGTCTCTGGCTCTTGTCAGGGTAAGTGTTAGGTCCTTGTGTTCTCCATTTCCTGCTTTGCCCTGGCCTCTTTCTTTTTGTTGGGGGGGGGGGAGGAAAGGATTTATTTGGCCTACATTTCCACATCATAGTAGACCATTGAAGGAAGTCAGTACAGGAACTCCAACAGGGCCAGAACCTGAAGGTAGGAGCTAATGCAGAGGGCATGGAGATGTGCTGTTTACTGACTTGTTCCTCATGGTTTGCTCAGCAAGCTTTCTTCTAGAACCCAAGACCACCAGCCCAGGGGTCCTCACAATTCCTCGGGCCTTTTCCTATCAATCACTAAGAGAATGCCCTACAGGTTTGTCTGCAGCCTGATCTTCTGGAGGCAGTTTCTTAATTGAGGTTCCCACCTCTCAGATGATTTTGGCTTCTGTCAGGTTGACATAAAACTATCCAGCAAATGTAATTATATCAAAAAATTGAACATTTAAAAAAATCTTCAATACATGCCTTCTGTAGAGTGCAAAAGACATTGTACGTTTGGTCTTGTAGCTTTGTAGGTTTGAACTTCCACAAACTAAAAATATTAAGAAAAAATATTGGAACTGGGCATATGTTGTCTTTTGTTTTTATCATTTCCTAACAGTTTTACATAATAACTACTTACATAGCATAACACGATATTCTACATTTTTTTCCTTTTATTTTACAATACCATTCAGTTCTACATATCAGCCACAGATTCCCTTGTTCTCCCCTCTCCACCAGGGCAAAGCCTCCACCGAGGACTGAGATCGACCTGGTAGACTCAGTCCAGGCAGGTCCAGTCCTCTCCTCCCAGACTGAGCAAAGGGTCCCTGCATAAGCCCCAGGTTTCAAACAGCCAACTCATGCAATGAGCACAGGACCCCGTCCCACTGCCTAAATGCCTCCCAAACAAATCAAGCCAATCAACTGTCTCACCTATTCAGAGGGCCTGATTCAGTTGGGGGCCGCTCAGCCTTTGGTTCATAGTTCATGTGTTTCCATTCGTTTGGCTATTTGTCCCTGTGCTTTATCCAACCTTGGTTTCAACAATTCCTACTCCTATAAACCCTCCTCTTTCTCATTAATTAGACTCCCGGCGCTCCACTCAGAGCCTAGCCGTGGATGTCTGCATCCAGATTCCTCAGTCCTTGTATGGGGTTTCTGGATAGGGTGTTTGGCCATCCCATCACCAGAATAGGTCAGTTCTAGCTGTCTCTCGACCATTGCCAGCAGTTTATTGTGCGGGTATCTTTGTGGATTTCTGTGGGCCTCTCTAGCACTTTGTTTCTTCCTTTTCTCATGTGGTCTTCATTTACCATGGTCTCCTATTCCTTGTTCTCCCTCTCTGTTTTTGATCCAGCTGGTATCTCCCGCTCCCACAGGCTCTCTTTCCCTCGACCCTCGCCCTTCATTACTCCCACTCATGCCCAAGTTGTTCATGTAGATCTCAGCCATTTCTCCGTCATTGGGCGATCCTCGTGTCTTTCTTGGGGTCCTGTTTTCCAGGTAGCCTCCCTGGTGATGGGAGTAGCAGTGCAGTCATCCTTGTTCCACCTCTAGTATCCTCCTATGAGTGAGTACATACCATATTTATCTTTCTGAGTCTGGGTTACCTTACTCAGGATGATTTTTTCTAGATCCATCCATTTGCCTGCAAACCTCATGATGTCAATTGTTTTTCTCTGCTGAGTAGTATTCCATTGTGTATGTGTGCCACAATTTATTTATCCATTCTTCAGTTGAAGGGCATCTAGGTTGTTTCCAGGTTCTGGTTATTAAAAACAATGCTGATATGATCATAGCTGAGCAAGTGTTCTTGTGGTATGATTGAGCATTTCTTGGGTATATGCCCAAGAGTGGTATAGCTGGGTCTTGGGGGAAATTGATTCCCAATTTTCTAAGAAAGCACCATATTGATTTCCAAAGTGGTTGTACAAGCTTGCATTCCCACCAGTAGTGGAGGAGAGTTCCCCTACTTTCACATCCTCTCCAGCATAAAGTGTCTTCAGTGTTTTTGATCTTAGCCATTCTGACAGGCATAAGGTGGTATCTCAGAGTCAATTTGATTTGAATTTCCCTGATGATTAGGGATGTTGAGCAATTCCTTAAATGTCTTTCAGCCATTTGAGTTTCCTCTGTTGAGAATTCTCTGTTTAGTTCTATAGCCCATTTCTTAATTGAACTGTTGGGCATTTTGATGTCTAATTTCTTGAGTTCTTTATATATTCTGTATATCAGTCCTCTGTCAGATGTGGGGGTAGTGAGCACCCATCCTGCCCTGGACTTCCTGTCTGGACAAAAGCTCCCATCCTGCCCCGGACTTCCCATCCAGGTAAGAGCTTCCATCCTGTCCCGGAGTTCCCATTTGGACAAGAGAGCTCCCATCGGGACAAGAGAGAGAGACTTCCTGAATCTGTCAGCTCTGTCTGAACCAAGTGTGCTGATAAGACCAAGAACGAACCACAGGGAGATGGACAGACATCAAGGCAGAAGTACATACAACAAAATGAAGAGCAATACAGCACCACCAGAACCTAGCCTGCCTCCAACATCTAGACCTGAACATCAAAAATTGGAAGAAGCAGAAGAAAACAGCCTTATGAATAACAACATGAAGAAGGTAGAGGCTTGTGTAGAGGAAAAGACAAAAAAAAATGGAAGGAATGCCCTGGCCTCTTTCATTTGAAGGATTGGTCTGGGCACACATCCTTTCTTAGTTTTGGCACAGGCTTCAGGGTCAGAGTTATGCTGAAGCCAACTTCTCATCTTGGTGAGGGCCCTGGCATCAGTCCAGGTAAAGTTGAAGCATGGATATTCTCCTTTGCATTCTTTAGGCCAGATATTTTTCTTCTGAGTGATAGGGTAGGACACATTTCCCTCTTGGATGGGGCCAGCTCTCTTTATAGTCAAGGTTAGGCATGGATATTCTTTTCTTTTCTCTTTGTTTCATTTCATTTTGTTACTTTTCCTTCTCTTCTGGCCTTGGCTCTTCTGCTTAATGGACTGGCCCAGGGATACCTCTGTTTTTATTCTGGGCCAGAGTTTATTCAGCTTCAGATTTTGGTGCAAGCTTCTTTTAGGTCAGGGTTTGGCACTTTAATCTTAGGGTTGGTTGCTGGCCTTTCTGGGTAAGGGAAAGCCTTTGTTAATTTAGGCTTTATTCCTGGTCATCATCAGGTTCATCCTTAGGCCTTGGAATACTTCTCTCTTGACATCTTTGGTTTAATGTTTAATCCTGGTCTACTTACACTTTAGGTACTTAGCATGGATTTTTTCAGGGCCCATGTTGGCCTGGGCTACTTTTGAGGGTATAGCAGTATCTAGGCAGTTTTTGTGTTAGAGTTAAGCCTGGTTACATTGATATTCTGGGACTGTGTGGTACCTGTTTCTCTTTAGGGTTGAAGCAATGGATACTCTGGACTCCAGGTTTATCTGAAGCTATTTTGTAATGTATAATTAGCCTTAGATTATGCTCAGCCATTCTGAAAAAAATGTGCATATTGATGTAGGACTGTATTTATTTCCCTTCCCTTACATCTCAAGTATATTCTGAGGAACATTGGCTCTTTCCAAGGGAAATAGGTGCAGACACCAATACACACAGCACAGAGTCCAGATGAAATAAACTACATATTACACAGATAGAAAAGTGAAGTAAGGAGGAGACAGTGGTACTTGGGAGAGTCCTTGCTGCTGCATTGGTGACTGTAGGCATGGTAAAGAGGTACCCTGAGCTCATGTGGAATATTGTTGCTTCTCAGTAAAGATAACATAATAAACTCTCAACAAGGTTTCTGCTGCCTTTCTTTTCCTTCTGTGGTCTACTCCCATGAAGGCATATCACAGGCAGTTAATATAACAGCAGAGACTGGTCCTCTATTGATCTAGTGACTGCCTTGATAGGCACATGAGGGTTGTGGAGATCTTCATGTGGCCTCTTATGCAGTGTGGGCATGGTGTCCTCCCCTGTGTGGCATTCATGGCATGCACTGTGAAGGTGTTCCTCTGGTCTTTGCTATGGAAACATTTCTCAAAATCTTATTTGTCTTGAAAACCCTTGGAACAATGAACCATGCCTTTGTGATCACTTTCAAGAAAGCTCCCTGTCATCTCCACACACTGTTGTGTGATCAGGTCTTTCCACAAAGAATGTCTCCACTGACTTACCAGAAATTGATTCCTGCTCACATTATTATTATTGTGAATCACAGGCCACTTTAATAGTGTGAGCTGCCAACTTGTCAAGGACACACATGTAACCATGACAATGATTCCTTATGGAGTGTCACAGAGGCCAGGCTTCACTCTGCTCAGAGAAACACGAAGGTGGTCAAGCTGTGCAGATATCTTTGGACTGGTAATTAGAAAAGGTGCCTTGAAGGATTCAAGATTTCCAGCAGTCCTTCTAACTCAGTCTCCTTAGTGTTGGGTTTCCTTTTTATTCTTTTTACCATGGATGCTTTTTTCTTGCCCTAACATGACATTTGAAGGGTAGTGGGAAGGAGGCATCTTAATGATCTGAGGAGTTAGTCAAGGTATCACAGTGTTCCATTCCTCTATCTTATTGAGGATGGAAACCTACACTTAAGAATTGTGGCATGCCAGACTGCAACCCACAATTCCAGAGAGCCTAGCTAACAGGGAACAATCCTAGGAGAGACACATGGATGACCCTGCAAAAGAGAAGTGGATGAGATCTACATGAGCAGAGTGGGTGGGAAAGGGTGGCAGTGGGCGAGGGTGGGGGATGAGAACATAAAAAAATGGGAGGGTCAAGCTGGAACAGGGACAGAGTGGGAGGGCAGGGAGGAAGATACCATGATAGATGAGGACATCATGGGAATAGAAAGATGCAAAGTGCTGGGGAGGCTCTCAGTAATCCACAAAGATCACCGCACCAAACTCCTGTTTGCTCTGTTTCTAATTTATGACCTCTATTTTCATTAACTGTTGCAATGACTGTGTCTAATTCACCAACCGAAAAATAGCTTTTGATGTCTTTCAAACTTATATACTTTACACCTCTTTAGTGAGTATATTTTCTGAATATCTTAACAAGAAAAACTATAACTATCTAATATTCAACTCCTTCAGAGACCCGAGAAGGAAATAATATTGAGTATATAGGAAATATAACTAAGCAACTTCCAAAATATGTGAGAAATGACACAAACATTTTGTTGCCTAGACTGTCACTCAAGATTTCTCTGCAACATTGGGGCATCCATCTTTGGCCTACAGGCCTAGCATATTTTACAGACTCATCTGTGAAGCAAGATTTTCTGAAGGGCATTCCTACCTTGTCTTTGCAAGGTGCAACAGTCTTTTTTTGTGTGTGTCCCACTTGTCCATTTTGGAAAGCATACTGTCAGCAGTTGATATAAGGTCACGTTCTTACCCAGTGGCTAACATTTGATACAAATAAAGTAAACACTATATAGAGTTTCTTCACTTATCATCATCTTCTTTGAAGTAGATTGATGCTCCCAGGAACAGACATGTCTCATAGTCATAAAAAAAGAAAAAAATATATATGTTATCATTTTAAATGTCATATTCTGCAGATCTCTGAAGTACTTTAAGATGACCTGTCTATCTAAAATATATTTCTGCTTGACCTTGAGGACAGAGCTAATATGACTACAGGTTTCATTGTAATGACAAAATGCTAACCTGCATTTCTTTATTATCCTAAATAGTTGGCAATAACTTTCAAGGACTGAAAATTGCATTGCATTGTGAAATGAACTGTATAGGAATGATACACTGAACAAGATAGAAGTATATGTGCAGTATTTTCTAACAAAATCAATCTCAAATCTGTATCAATATACATAATTTATATATAATATATAAAAATCCAATCCATTCTGAAATATTTAAAACTAGTAGTTCCATTTTAAAAGTAGATTCAATAATCTACCTTTCTATCTTTGAAGACTAGCAGTTATATTTAATATATATATGTGTGTGTGTGTGTGTGTGTGTGTGTGTGTATATTAGATAGAACATATTATTAATATTAGATTCAGGTTCTTTATGATAGGACACCTTTTGGAATGATCACTGTAACATGCTATTTACCTACACTCTAGACTTCTCTGAATTTTAGTATGTGTTTCTTGCTTGATATTGTTCGTATTGGTTGAAGTTCCATCTTATCTAGGTCACTATGCCTCATTACTCCTTCACAATATTTGATTATCAATCCTTTGTATATAGTCTTGTATTAGGTTAGAACTTTCTTATTTAGACAAAAAAGGGGAGATGTAGTGGGTAGCCATTGCATCTTTGATCTGGAAGTTCCAAACCCCACTGAGGCTTTGGTAACTGTCACATCTACAAGGCAGGGCTGAGAGAGGACCATGAAGAACCGAGATCCAGATGGGTCAGTTCTCTTGGTTCCTGGACCCTGGACGCTGGAGGCAGACTGAGCAGAGTTCTCCAGAGAACACTACCAGACTGCAAAACACCTTTCCCAGACACTGGTACCTATCCCTTCACTTGTATTAAAATTAACCTCCCTTTTAACTATGTGGAGTGGCCTTAATAATTTCACCAATAGCTGACATTCCTACAGCTGAGAAGCTTATGTAAGGCAAATGAGAGGGTAAACAAGATGAAATGGCAGCCTACAGAATGGGAAAAGATTTTCACCAAATCCACATCTGACAGAGGGCTGATCTCCAAAATATATAAACAGCTCAAGAAACTAGACATCAAAATACCACATAATCCAACTTAAAGAACGGGATACACATTTAAACAGAGAATTCACAACAGAAGAATATTAAATGGCCAAAAGACATTTAAGGAATTGCTCAAAATGCTTAGCCATCAGGGAAATGCAAATCAAAATGACACTAAGATACCATCTTACATATGTCAGAATGAATAAGATCCAAACCATTAATGACAGGTTATGTTGGAGAGGATGCAGTGCAAGGGGAACAAGCCTCCACTGTTGGTGAAGTTCAAACTTGTACAGCCACTCTGGAATCAGTATGGCAGTATCTCAGAAAATTGGGACTCAACCTGCCTCAAGACCCAATATTACCACTACTGGGCATATACTCAAAAGATGCTCTATCATACCACAAGTTCACTCGTTCAACCACATTTATAGCAGCATTATTCGTAATAGCAAGAACCTGGAAACAACCGAGATGGCTCTCACCTGAAGAATGAATAATGAAAATTTGGTACCTTTACACAAAGGAATATTACTCAGTGCTAAAAAATAGTAATACCATGAAATATGTAGACAAATGGATGAAACTAGATCCTGAGAGAGGTTACCCAGACCCAGAAAGACAAACATGGTATGTGCTCTCTCTTAAATGGATATTAGATGCAAAGCAAAGTGTAAGCTGGGTACTATCCACAACCCCAGAGAAGCTATGTAAAAAGGAGGACCCTAAGAGTGTCATACATGGAGGGCCCTAGAAAGGAAAAATAGTTAAGATCTCCTGGGTAAAGTGGGAGAGGGTAGAAATGAGGGGATGGGTGATGGGAACAGAAGAGAATGAGATGGCCCAGTGGAGGGAGGGATACAGAGGGAGAGTAATGAAACAGATGCCTTGATAGAGGAAACCATTAGGTTGTTAGGGAGAAACATGGTGCTAGGAGAATCCCCAGTAATCCACAAGGATGACCACAGCTAAGACTTCAAGTAATAATGGAGAGTGTGCCTGAACATACCTTCGCTATAATTATATTAGTGACTACCTTAATTGTCAAAATAGAACCTGCATCCAGTAACTGATGGAAGCAGATGCAGTGATCCACAACCAACACTGGGCTGAGCTCCTAGATTTCACTTAAAGAGTGGCAGGAGGAACCACAGGAGCAAGTGAGGTCAAGACCATGATGGGGAAAACCACAGAGATAGCTTACCCAAGCTGGAAACTCATGGACTCTGGCCGGAACTAGCACAGGACCAAACTAGGTCCTCTGAATGTGGGTGACAGATATGTGGCTAGATTTGTTTGGGCAGCCCCTGGCAATGGAACCAGAACTTATACCAGGTGCACAAAATGCCTTTTTGAAACACATTGACACAGAAGGGAGCTGCTTGGTCCTGCCTCAATTTAGTATGCCAGACATTGTTGACTACCCAAGGGAGACCGGACCCTCTCTGAAGAGTGGATGGGAGGTGGGCTGGGGAGTGATGAGGCATGAGAAAAGTGAAGGAAGGGAAAACAGGAACTGGTATGTAAAATTGAAAAAAAAACTTTTTTATAAATAAATAAAACAAAAACACATCAAACAGCATCTCCCTATAGAGCATAAACTGGCTTTAGGGCCCCAACTTTCCTGCATCAAAGTGTCTAGGCCTCCGCAACTGCACTGAAGGGCAGTGGACTTACAGACTAGGAGGAACGATCAGATTAAGGCCCTGAGGTACGAGCCATCTAAGGACCAGGGAATGGTAGAATTATCAGGTACCTATTGTCAGGCTCAAAGTCACTTTTACCAGCCTCACAATGCAGCCTGAGTCAGCTCTGCTCTGTGGGAACTCCCCCAGTGACATCACACCATGGAAAACTCCATCTCACACAGCCTGCCTTTGTAGATCTGGGCCTCAGGCTGGGAATGAAGTAGCCACTCAAACAACACTGGCTCCTGGATTTCCAAAGGTCAAGAATGGCCTGTGGGAAAGGTCTGAGAACACAATCATTTTAGAGTTTGGATCTTTCTGGATGTTTGAACATTTAGAAATAGAAAAAAGGAGCTTGGAATAGTGATGCATGCCTTGACCTCAACCAACTGGGAAATGAGGAGGAGACTTGAAGACTGACTGCAGTGCAAGTGCCAGGAGAGCCTGTGTCTCAAAAAAGTCATGTTGACTGTGCCACCATTCTCATGGCTGCTGAGGCCAGATTTGGGGAGTCTGAAGCCAGGCTGTATCCTGAGCAGCTGTGAATAAGCTTGAGGAGGCTCTCCTTTGGGTCACCTGAACCATGTAAAAAGGAGAAGAAACCAGCAGACCCCTGCATGTAGAAGACAGGAGAGTTGACATTCACAGAGGGGGAGTCTCAAGGCTGAACTTTGAGAACCGGCTAGGCACAGTCTTATCCCCCAGTTCATTTCCTGAACATGATCCAACTACCAAGAGTGGGCTGAGATGAATATTGTAGAAGGCAGGTACTGTCCCCTGTCAGCTTGATCTCAGGGCATTTGGAAGAACATGAACCCTCCTCTGGATGGGACATCAGTGAGATAAGAGGCAGGACCATGCAGAAGGGGTTTCTGTCTTTGCTGGGTGAATAACTATATATCCTGGGCAGGGTATCTGTTCATGGAAGTGTGATGTTCCACAACTGATTGTTAGAAAGACCAAGCTGTCTGAGGTCTCAACTATACAGCTGACTCGGGACTCTTTCTAATTACTGGGATTTGCAGGCAATCCTTTATACTTTTCCATCTAGATCTACTGCCTCATCTCTGGATTCATGTGAGCAATCACTCTCTCAGTATCTCCCCCCTCTCTCTATACCACCTCTCTCCTCTGATTTCCTTTCCCCCATACTGTCATCTGTGTTCTTAAAATAGTTTATATGTCAGTTTAGGAGACATGCCTTGCTCCCAAATTCCAATATGTCCTCAACTTTTTGGTCTTCACAAGAATCTATTTAGAAATAAAGTTGACAATCACATTTATTTGCTTAAAGCTTCAAAATCTGAAATGACACAGATCACCTAAAAGTTTCATCAGTCCTAGGTTGCAAGGGTTATGCTTAGGTCCAGAGATTTGGTTGGAGAACATGCATTCCATGCTGACCATGTGACCTGGATTCTCTTTATAGCGATGTCACGATAAGAAATGTGAGGTTTGCATATAACAAAGCTGTATGATGCAACATCTCTTGAGTCTCTCCCCTTACCTGCCCTTCTCATGTTCTCCTAATGGATCTTCAACCCAAAGATAGCAGTGCCACCTATTCAAGAGCATGTGGATTAGAACACATGGCTAGAAAAATAGGCATTTGGCCATTTTTTACTGGTTGAAGCACCATAGCAGTGATCTACATCATGTTCCACTCCATGATTGAATGCCTAGTTTGTGTGTGTGTGTGAGTGTGTGTGTGTGTGTGTGTGTGTATTTATGTTTCATTCATGATGCCTCTCCATCGCCCACACTGAAATCTGACTTGCCACTACATTTTCCACAGTCTATGAATTCAAGGTTTGTGTCATCATACTCTTTCCATGAATTGCTTGCTTTCAATATCTGAGAGCTAACCTGGTCTCAGTGGCTCCAACCAGACCTGTCCAGAGCTAGTCACATCTTCACTCACAACCTCATAGCTTGAGTGAGCTCTACTGCCACTCTGGGGGAATATTCATAACTAACTATGTAACATTTTTGAGCCCACTAATCTCTAAAATTCTGAAATTTTAAATTCTAAAATTAGGTTTTCCCTGGGGATTGTTAACTTCAGAGTTCTCATCCCTACTACTCCCCATTGTACTGACCAAATTTCTGAGCATCCTTTTTTTCTCAAAATATTGATTATGAATCTTAAGGAGGGGAAAATCCAACCCTGGACAGTGCATGCAAAGTGAGCTTTCAACTTCACTTAGATAAATTTTTAATGAAGCAGAGGCCTAGATTTCTAGCTTTGGAAGGAGGATCTACCTAAAGGCTTCCATTGTGAATCCAGAGGCTCCTGAAAATGGCACCTTGGTTTCAAGTCACTTTTGGGTGAGGTATGTAGTAGGGATGAAATAGGTATACCAGTTGACATCAGCACATGGACATTCTACTGTATCCTGGAGAGCCCAGGCATTCCATGTGATGTCACCAGTGTTGTGGCAACGCCAACTGTCACTGTGGCATTTGTGCAGTGCCTCGTGTTTCACCTACAGACATGCTGTCTAGACTGAACAGGATTGTTGGGAGACAGGATGGAGAGCACAGGGAGACCAAAGGGAGGCAGAAGGAAGATGGCCTTCAGTCTCCATGTCACACATCAAGAAATAAATGGTTCTGGGGAAAGCGCAGTGAGTCCTGGGAAAGGGATGGGGGGGCTTCCTGAAGGAGGAAAGCTTCAGCTGATCCTTCCAGGAGTGAGGCTAAGCAGGTGAGAGTTTCTGAGAAGCAATGGGACTATTTTAGTCCTCTGAATTCTTCAAGAGCAGAACAAAGTTGAGTTTGGTTAGTTTGGCAGAGAGCCAGGGATGGTCAAGGCTGCAGCTGCTCTGTTGAGGGCCCTCTGCTTTCACTCTGAGTGGGAAGGAAGCCCAGAGGGACTAAAGAGGTTTCAGTGCCTGCCCTGCACTTCACCCACACTGGATGTCTTTTGGTGTGTGTCACTAATAACAAAGAGAGTAAAGTCCCCTGACCAATGCTAGAGATTCTCATATTTTACATAACAACCACTGGCAAGGCAGGAGCCACCAAGAATTGCTGCATGTCAGTGGTCCCTAAGGTTTCTTAGTTCCTGCCCTCTCACTAGCCAGTCATCTTCCCTCTATCTTGAGTGCATTACTGGGACATCACTCTTCCTGTAAGTATTTGTTCTTGGTGTCAGAGGGCTCACCTGTGGAAGCCCAGTCTTTAGGTATTTTCAGTCACATCTTTTAATAGTTGATAACACCTTGGCTAACATCATGATGGATGGAATGTATTCTGGTGAAGCTTTTGGCAAAAGTTTCATCATTACCTATGTGACTTATCATTGTTCTTACAGGACCCACATAATCCTCCACCATCCCCATACATTATAACTGCCCCGTGGATCTTCTCTAATTTGGTTGTTCACCTTGTGGAACTGATCTTCCTTTCCCATTATCCTGAGCTAATTTCTTAGCATCCTTTATTTCTCATCTCATTAGTTAGCATTCTTCGGGATGAGAAGAGCCTTTCCTGGGCAGTGTTTGGACCAGTCTTCCCCTCCACACATGATGAACTATTGAATTAGAATGAAGTAGATTCTAATGAATCAGTGAGATCACTGGATTAGAATGACGTGATGCAGAAGGCCCTCCCCTGTCTCAGGGAAGGTGCTGGAAAGGGCAGCTTGGCTTTTGGTGAATTGGAGAAGAGTTTGTTATCAGATAGGTGATGATACTAGCAGTGACCCTAACTGTCCCTTCTCTGGAAATTCTATTGTATCCTGAGTGTCACTGGCATCTTTTGTGGAATCACCAGTGTTGTGGCAATGCCATTTGTCATTGAGGCATTCATTAAGTGTTTAAAGGTTCACCAATCAACATGTTGGCAAAACTGAACACACTAATTGGCATAGAAAGCCCTGGATTTCTAAGCAGCAGTTGATGCAAGACATGATCATTCTCTTAATGGGTTTCAGTAGCTGTGATCATTTGAAGCAATGGGCCTATGCAGCTTACATGGGATTCTAAAGAGCGGATTGAAAGTGGAGGACATCTGATGATTAGTTGGCAGAGGGCCAGGAAATGTCAGGGAAGCAGCTGCTTTGCTGGGACCTTTTTCAGTTCATTATGATTGTCAACAAATGCTAAAGGAGGCACAGAACCACTAATGAGATATCAGGGTAGGATGTTGCTGCACTTTATTCTCAGTAGATTTCTGTAGATTTCATGGATATCTGATATAAATACCAGGAAGGGAAACTTACTATCCATGTACCAAGGTCTGAGACATTGGGTGCCTTTAGTCCTGCACACAGGTTATCAGGGATGGGAGATTCAAAGCACCAGGCAATCCAGGACTTTTTGCACCGTATCAGGTATCGGCTGACAATTCCAAATCAACATGGCTGGCCTTCCTTATGCCTTTCAGGGACAGTGGGGCTGCAGTAGGTCAAAAGGCATATATTTAGCCTTAGAGATTGGAGACAGACACATGGCTTATGGGACCCAGTTTAAGGATATCTGCTCTGATATTTGAGGGCTTCACCGGGTGCCATGCATTTCCTCTTCCTCAGGCCTCCTCTTGGGACTCCACATGATCTCTTGGCCCTATGCCATTCGTCTGTACAAATTCACTGTGTTTATGTACCTACAGGGACTACTAGGAAGGCATCATCCACACCCTTCTTCCTCACTGAGCAGGAACACCAGCTGAACCAGGTGGATAAATTGACCCTTCAGCTACAGATGATGACCAATGAGAGGAATGAACTGCTGGAACTCCTGGCCCTTTATAACAACAATGAGTTGAACAACAGGTATTCATCATGCCCATTTCTCTGGTAACTGTCTTGACCCTACAGTGTCCTGAGTGCATTTGAGAGGCAGAACTGAAGCCTGTAGGAGTGAGATAGGACATAGGCTGTTCTGATTCCTCCAAATGAAAACCAGAGCCTGTGGCCTGAATCACAATCTACAGAGTAGGGCATTAGGGAGTAAGATCACAACATGCATTTCAAGAGGCCTTGACAGGCATTGGCTTTTAGGAGATGCTCAGTGCTCTGAATTGATATTTACTTTTGCTTTTTGCTATGGGAGCAGCTTGAAGGGCCTGGTGGTCCTACTCAGTCCATCTGTGTGTGACCAGAAGGCCTGGAATTCAATTCTGCTCCTCTCAGCTTGTTCCTTACACTATGAGACAATGCCCCCTATCTGCATTTCTGTGACATTCTATCTGTGTAAAGGAGTTTATACAGCCATCCTCATGTAGTGCCTCCTCCGCGGCAATACTGATTATGAGTTCTGGGTATCCTTATAAGGAGAAAGAAACTGTTTTCTCAATACAGTAGGAATGCCATTGCAGATTTCAGATAGACCCGGATCTGTGCCATAGGCTCCAAGACCTTCTTAGAGAGCTAGTCTACCCGTCCAGGGCTACTGAGGGAGCTCCTGTAGTCCTGTCTCCTTCCCTATTGACCCCCAGCCTTTCCTGGCCATGGGACAGTGAGGCAAGTCTAATGCACACCAGGAGATCCAGTATAGAATGCAGGGTGTGACATCCAGTGGGCTAGTGTAGTACAAAACAGAACCTTAATTCATGTGGTCCCTGACACCCGTGTTCATGGGTTTCTTTTGTCCTGGGCCATGCCCTACCACAGGCTGAAATCTGAGATTGACATGCTCAAAACTCAGCATAAGAAGGAGATGTCAGATGTAAAGAAATTCCCTAAGGATGTTTGTGAGGCCTCGTACAAGTGCAAGAAGCTGAGTGAGCAGACCAACTCCTACCAGTGAGTGCCTAATTTAGTAATTTAGTAAAAATTGGTAAGGACTGCTTCTGATAGTCTGAAGTTTTTCCAGTCCTGCCTGATGCAGCTATCAGGAGAAATCTGTCAGAGCTAACTCCTACATTAAATGGTCCCAAATAAACACACTGAGGCTTATATTACCTACAAACTGTATGGTTGATGGCTTAAGTTTCTTGCTAGTTAGCTCTATCATCTTAACTTAACCCATTCTGTTAATCTATATTTTGCCACATGCCTTCTGCATGGCCAGGCTGCTGGCATGTTTCTCCTTGGGTGGCAGCTGGCATATGCTCTACCTCTGACTTTCTTCTTTGTCTCGTCTGGATTTTTCTACCTGGCTCCATCCTGCCTTGCCATAGGCTAAAGCAGCTTATTTATTAACCAATGGGAGCAACACATATTCACAGTATACAGTAAAACATCCCTCAGTAACTTCTTCACCTTAGAACAAAGTTGGGCTGTGTTTCTAGTCTGTTTACCTCTTAGCAAGCAGCCTGCCTTATATCTCTTGGACTTGTGCCTCCTAAACTGAGTTCTCCAAAGAGTGAAGAGTCTGAGAGCCCCTCTCAACATTTTCCTGTCAACTTCTGGAGCTTCTAGACAGAAAACATGGTTTGCACCATGAATGGTTTCTGCGGCTCTGGCAGGAGCTCACAGAATGGTTTCTATGGGACACAAAGATGGAATGTATTCCTGCTGGATCTTCTGTCCTGCTCAGAGCATGGATTCCTTCTACCTGCTCATGTTTTCCCAATACTGTGAACAATTAAACACCAGGGTGTGTGTGTGGGAAGTGGGGGATCCAGTTTTCAGAGGAACATGGATCCTTTACTGTCAGGGTCTTCAGAAGTTGTTGGAATTTTTCAGGAATTTGGCTATTCTCTGGCTTTGGCCTGCACCTAAGTGATGCTACCATAGCTAATTTGAGTTCGCAAGGGCTGTTGGGAAAGGGGACAAGGGATCTTGCAGGAATCATGGTATTAGGAAGTAGGAGTGGGAGATGGAGGTGGAGCTCATCATTTTTGGTGACATTTCAGCACCCTCTACAGTCAGCTCCTGAGTGAATGGACTCAGCTAAGGGAAAAATTGAGCATGTTGAAAGAGGACAACAGAAAGCTGCATGGGGAGCAGATTTCACTACAAGAGTCCTGTGAGGAGGCCAGAAGGCTCTGTGAGGAGGCCCATGAGAAGATGTATGACCTCTGGACAAAGCAGCAGCAGGTAGGATGAAGCAGCAGGGCCAAGCACCCACTTGTCTACCCATACACACACATATACACACGCCCATGTAACCATCTACTCACTTATCCACCTGACCCATCCCACCCAATAGTTCATTTCTGTGATCATTCACAGTCTTTCTGGGGAGTTAGCCTCTTGGAAGACAGTGCATGACTGGCAAGGAACCCTACTGCTCTGCTAGAAGCTGCAGTCCATTGAGGGAGATGGGTCAATCACATGTCACTCACCAATATGCTAGTATGGGGCAGCAGTACTGTGATGGGAGCCACTTAGGGAGTAGCACAGAGATCTGTGTGAATGAGTTCAAGGGTCTGGGTCTCATTTGCTTGGCATAGGTCATATGAGATCAGAGGCAGAAACAGCATGGAAGGAGGAATGTCCCCTACAAAAGCCAAATGACTGGGTCTTGTGGACATCTTTTTGGGTGTCATATACTATTTTACCCTCTTCTTCTGAGACTGCCATGGTGTTCTCTTTACCAATCCAAGCTCTTGGTTCACACTAACAGAAACTTAAGTAACAGCTTGTCAGTACTGTTTGCTCTGAGTGGCAAGGCAAGTTCTCCCATCCTGGATCTTACACTCGGAAGCTCACTGGATGACCAGGGATGTGGCCAGGGCTTATGACAGACAAGGGTCAGGGTGGCAGATTTGAGATTTTAAGAGAACAATTTCTCCAAGTGCACTAACATAGCCTGCAGAAGCACAGCAAGTTTCCCCAGGCATGTTTAGTCTCAAAATGATGGAAAGCAGAACTGTGGGTATCACTTGAAACAGCTAGTGTGAGGAGTCTCAATTCAACTGGTAATGCCATCCTCGTTCAGTTGATGTCCTCCTCATTGCATTCTGTTCACTTATGGTTTGTGGTGAGTGTGAGTGTGTGTGTGTGTGTGTGTGTGTGTGTGTGTGTGTGTGTGTGTGTGTGGTGTGTACATGCCTGAGGATGCTTACATTTGTGGGTTTGTTGGAAGGCCAGATGATCACATCAAGAGACCTCTGTTGCTTTCTCCCTTATTCCCTTTAGCCCGGGTCTCTCACTGAACCTGAAAATTTCTCTTCTGGCTAAGTGGATAGCCACAGGTCTTTGGATCCCTGTCTCCTCACACTAGAGCTTCCTGTCTTTTACTGTCTCATCTCATTGATAAATGATTCATTTGGTCAGAAAGTAAACTCACTTGTTGGTTTCTCTTCATTTCTGCACTTTTTTATTGGTTTGGAACAAATGCATTTTTTTTTCCAGACAGGGTTTCTTTGTGTAGCTTTGCACCTTTCCTGGAACTCACTTGGTAGACCAGGCTGGCCTCAAACTCACAGAGATCCACCTGCCTCTGCCTCCCGAGTGCTGGGATTAAAGGCGTGCACCACCACCGCCCGGTTCACAAATGCATTTTGTAATAAATAAAAAAATCAAACAATGGAGATATTTTAAAAATCAACGTAGACTTTTCTTTCACTGAATAGGGATAACGTCCCATGAAATGTCTGGTTTATCTTACTGCCTACACAACATGGAACCTGACATTTTGATGCTCACTCTATCATATTTATAGCTGTGTCTTAGAAAGACTCCTCCTACTAGATGTATAGAATATTGCATTTCAAAAAAGTGCTGTGGGTGACCTAAGTAGCCTCCTACTGACTTAACTGGGGCTGTTTTCACATAATATGCACTGTAATCCAGTCAAAGGTTGTTGGGTAATGACAATGGTGATTTCCATTTTCAAGTGCAATCAATGTCTTTTGTGTCAGAATCTGGGCAGGTTTAGTGAGGAGACTATGATGGGTCAACTTGGATCTATCAGGAGGCTTCATGTCCAGCCCTCTTCCATGGGTACTTGGTATTGTGTGGTCAAACTCATTTGTGCAGAGGTTGTTATTTATCTGTACAATCATTGAGTCTGTGATAAAAAATGTCCTAGGAGGGGAAATAATTTCAGGACAGGGCAGAAAAGCCTGGCTGTGTCTAAGAGGCTTGTAGACAACAAGGAGGACCCACTACCTCTCCCTGTAGTACAAAAGGAGTTGCAACATTCCAGCCTCCTCCCTTCCCCTTCTGGGTTCAAGAGACGTAGGTGTGTGTGTGTGTGTGTGTGTGTGTGTGTGTGTGTGTGTGTGTGTATTTGTGTGTTTTCCTATGTGTAATTTTGTGGGTATGAAAATATGTGTTTGAGCCTCTCTTTGTATGTTCACTCACTCACGGAACAATGGAACATCTTTAAGAATGGTGGAGACAGATTTGAATGAGAAAGTACTGTGCCTAATCTGGTTAGTACCACTTTGCATCAGTCAAAGAACAGATGATGTTGTCCATCATTCTGCATGTCCACACAGCTAACTACAACAAAAGACAGAAAACTGATGAAGGCTAAAATTTTCAGGTTTTTTAGATAGAGGCAGAATTATATATCTGCAAAGAAATCCTCGGGATAAAAACAAAGTAATAGGGTCCATAAGGTGAGAAAGAGGCTACTGAGAGGAGGAAAGGCTGCCTGAGGTTTTGTGTCCTTCTCTGCTCTGGGTGAATGGTGGCTGACCACTGATGACTTCCCTGCATCCTGTTTTGTTCTTCTCCTCATTGTCTGCTGCCATTTTCCTTTCACCTTTGCCTAACCTTGGTTCAGCTAACCTTGTCCTTGGAGCTTGGCCTGGATTTTATTCCCTGAGAAATTCTGAACTGCAGAGATGCTTGTGACTGCATCTCAGCCCAGCAGAAGTCGCACAGCTATGCTGAGGTGTGAGAAGAGGCTGTCTCAGTGCACCCCTTAGGCTCATCGCACTCTAAAGCACCCACTCCATGTTGTGTCTGCAGCACTCAGAAACTGCTTTTATTCCAAACTTCTTCATACTGAGTTAAAATCGGCCTGATGGAGGGTTGGGAGAAATGAGAACTATCAGATATTGGTAGGAGTGTAAGATGTTGTAGGCCTGTGAGAAGCTCTTTAAAATTATTCAGAATGTTGAATGCACACTCAAAGTGGACCACTGATTCCAGAATGTAAAGTAGGTGTCCACAGAGAAGAGAGGACAACAGGGTTACAGCAGGACTCATCAGAAACCCCCAACTAGAAACTACTCAGATGCACATCCTTGATGAGTGCAAACATACAATGTGGTCCATGGAATATAGTTAAACATGGAATAATACATGCAATCCTTTCGCTGAGTTAGTCAACCTTCTGTTACTCAAAGAAATACCTGACATAGTCATCTTACTTGGAGGAAAGGTTAATATAGACTCCTGAGTTTAGAGATTTTCTAGTTTCTGAGCATGTTGCTTTGGGCCTAAATTGAGGCAACCTGTGCTTTAGAGAGCTTCTTTAGGAGGAAGCTGCTCCTCCTGGAGGCACTGGGAAGCATTGAGTGAGAGCGAGGGGCTGGCCCATTGCCATACAGTGGTCCTGTGCTGGGGAATTAAGCCTTCAATTCACAGACTGGAGAACTTGCTAGGAGAGCTTGGATTACTGGTAAAGGATCCCTGGGGTTCACCTGTCTGTGTACAGGTTTATAAGGCAAGCACTACATTGACTTATCTGCATACTGAATTCTTCTCCCAGATCACCAGGCATGCATGTGTTATACAGACACACAGGCAGGCAACACCTGCACATATAAAGTAAAAATAAAATGAAAAATTATCTAAACAGAGTAAAAGTTCACAATCTTCTCCACATCACTGTGTTCAGAGCATCTTGTGTTTTCCTTTCTCTTTACTGGAATATGGGTAGAGAGGCTGTGGGTTAATGAGAGGTCACTTTCTTCTTCATAGTATCCCAGGTGATCTCATATTACATCAGTGTTTTCTGGTAAAGCAAACATGGAGACAATGTAGTGTGCTTGTATGTGTGCATCCATGTACATGTAGGTGTTCAAGTGTGTGTGTGTGTGTGTTTGTGTGTGTGTACATACGTCTATATGTACAGGGGTGCAGACAACCCTCTCCTAAAAACACAATGTTCTAATGAACAGGAACATCAAAGACTTGAGGAAGATCTTCAGTCCATGATGAAGCAGAAGGAGCTGCTCACCAGGCAAAGGGACTTGGCAGCAAAGCTGCAGCATCACTTCACTGTGTCCCAGATGAGGTAGGAGTCCAGGATTCCAGAAGCAGGTGGATCAAGTGGGTCCACTGTACCTGGATCTCTGTCCTCTTTGAGTTTCTGTTCAATTGGCAAAGCTTCCAGCCACAGCCAGGAAAAGAACACCTCAGAGTGTTATTTCTGAATCAGTCAATAGGAACTTCTGTCCAGGAAGCAATATGCTTTCTCCTTGGTCTTAAGGGGATTGTGTCCCCTTCTTCCCTTCTGAGAACTCTAGTATGCTCCGAGTATCTCAAATCTAACATTAGATCTCCCCACAAATATTCCCATGGCATCCAGAAACCTACAAGGGGAATCATCAATCATGAAGGAAAGTGTGTCCTCCTGCAACTTTATTTTCCATCAGGAACATCACGTTTAGATATAAGTGTCTACCCTTCGGCAGATTTGAATACAGCACACTCCTGCTGATTGCAGGCTCTCTGCGGTGTTTATCAGTTTCTCATGAGAAGATTTACTCTGGTCATAAACAGAGTAGGAGTTGACAAGTTAAGTCCATGCAGGGGTCTGGGCTGTAGGATTAATCAGAGCCTTCTCTGCATTGCTGTGTAGGCTCCACTAGAGGGCAGGCATAGAGTTTTCCAGGAGGTTCTCATTCACCTGGTATCTAATCAAGGCCAGGTACATCTTCCCTGACCTGTGCCTCAGACCTTCTCATACTGATATTTCTCTGGACTGTTGGAGAAATATGCTGTTTCTTCTAATCCAGCACAGTGTGTATTTTCCAGTTCAACTTCTAGCAGTTTTTTAAAGTTGAGAAAAACAAATCTTGCCAGGGTGCTCTCTGACCCTTTTCCCTTGGGGAAGCAGGGAATGAGCTCATCTGAGAGGTAATGCTCGATTGTCTAGCTGAGTAGATCTGGTGGGGGCTCAAAAGCTGACATGCAGGTCCCCACCAGGCTTGTGTCCCAGCTGTCTTCCTCCCCTAGGTTTGAAAACCTCCAGCAGGAACTGGAGCAGACCACAGCCCAGGATGAGAGCCTCCTGCAGATGGAGCTGCTGAAGCAGAAACACTATGTCTCAGGCAAGTCAGCCACCATTGAGCCCCATCCCCAGCAGCCAGGGTGTTCATGGGGTGTGTTCCCTTCCTTAACTATTGTTTACTAGGGGTGAATAGGCCCTGATTTTCTTGCCATGTGCACAGCAAAACTGTTTCTGAATCATATTTTCTTTTCTGATTTTCCCTGACAGTACCTGTTAAGGAGACTGGGAAGGCTGGAAGAAGCCAAAGACACCTTGAAGGCATGACATTCTACACTCCAGGTTCAAGGCCTCCTCAGAAAATGCCACCTCTTTTCAGCTTTGAACTCACTAGTGAGGCAAATATCAACCTACCATGAGTCGATCCAGCCACAATCGGATCCACATCTGTTGGCTCACTATCCCCAGATAAAAGTTTGTGTAAAAACAAGTCTAATATACAGAGAACACAACACAAATTACTAAAATCCCTGACTCCATATGTGATGGAAATCTGACAAGGAATACGGTGTTAATGTCACACTGCCATCCAGACAGACCACATCAAAAGCATAAGATTCTCTGTAGTGCAGTTTTCAAGCTGACACCATGTCATGGGCAAGTGTAGCTGAAGATAATTCACTACAGAGAATATGCCAGTTCCTCACCTCTTTTGCTCTTCCATAATGAAATTCCAAAAAAAACCTGAAATTTTCCTTTTTTTGGGGGGGGGGGTTTATATCTTAGGATATTTATGCTTTGGTTTTTGGTTTTATTCATTTTCGTTTAAGGTTGTGTTAATTTTTGTTATACATTTATTCTTGTCATTGTTTTAATAGTTTGCTAAGGCTATATACTGTATATAATGACTGCTGTTTTGAAAACTCCCATTGAGTAAAATGAATGTATTTTATGAATAAAATAAATTTCAAACTTTTCACTCTAAGATCTTCTTTAGTCAGATGAGGTTTCACATGCCTGCAAACCCAGAAATCACAGGCTTGGATGTATCTCAGTAAGCTCCTGGAATCTTGGGCTATACACAGATTTCCCAGCCATGGGCCTCGGGACTACACAGCGGGGTGGCGACTTGGATGTTGGTGTATAGCCTACCTCATGTATACCCACTACATAATAGAAAAATTAGACATATTGTATCCTTGAGGTCATATATTTAGCTACCAGTAAAATGTTGTACACTGTACACACATGTTCAGGGAACTTCATGTAGACCAAATTAAAGGGAAACACAAGTATATTGTTCCAGGCCTCTCAGGAAATGAGAACGCTCATTAAACTTGTATAAAGGATTGAAATATATCATGAGTGATAAGTGAACAGCAGAGCTGATTTCCTGCAAGACAATTTATGATATTTTGTGGCGCTTTTGTTTATACTTATGGGTGTTTTGCCACCACATACATGCAGTTCCCACAAAGGCCAGGTGAGGGCAGATTCCACCTGCATTTTAAGTTAAAAAGGATTGTTAGCTGTCTGTCCTGTGAGTCTTCTCAGACAAGAATAAATGTTCTTAATGGGTGAGCCATCTCCACAGTCCCTGTAATAGACCCTTGTCCTCCCAGCCCTGTGTGCTGTATTCGGTGGATTGGATCACTCCCCACCAAAGACTGAAGTTTATTGAAAACTGTAGGGACAGGCATGCTAATTGTCTTAGGCTGCCACACATCCATTCAGGGCTCTCACAGGTTCAGGATCCTGCCCCAGTCACTGACTGTCAGATTAGAACAGATTTGCTAGATCTCTTCTAGGTTGACAACACCTATTAAGCCAGTCTGTTGTAATAAAAATTGAGAAGACCCTCCTGGGGGCGGAGGTAGGATGAGGAATCCCTCTTGATGGTCTGATAAGCAATGTTGGGAGGAACCTCATGACTAGGTGGAGTGGATGGAGGCTGCATCAGGGGCCACATGTCTCTGGTGCAGAGTGATTCTTTGCAAAACTAAAAAAGGAGAGAAGTGGTTGAAGCTGCTCTTTTACCACGCAGATCTCAGATTATATTGAGAAAGTTCTTCCAGAGACTGATTTACTCTGGTGAAGCTCCTCTGGAATAGATCTGACTCCTGAGACTGACAGTGAGGCAGAGATTTAATGTGTAAAGAAAGTTATCCCCTCGGTCTCCAGACTGGAGCTGTCACATCAAGGGTAAGAAGAACCTACTGTCCTCTGATCTTCCTGTGTGTGTGGGAGGGGGTGCCAGGTCTTACCCCACTGAAGCTAAGACATCTGGTTTTTAATTCCTCACTTAAACTAGAATCTCTCCATCTCATATAATTACTCATTTAATTAGATTACTGTGTGTTCCGTTTGAGAAATATCAGACTTGTGTTATTTTACTTTCTTGCCCAGAAGGTATAGAAACCTAATAAGCCAGCATCAAATCATCACCTAAAACACTGGTTAAGGGAATGTGAACATGTGGATTTATAACTGAGATAAGGCTGTTGTGAGACCCAAACTACTCTAAAAGTTCTCTACCTGGCTGGTGCATTGGTCATGGTTCCATTGGGATAACAACTTATTGAATGAATTTCTATATATACAGAAGGCTATTTTTTAGAATGACTTAGAAGCTGTGCTCCAGCTATTTGAACATTGGCTGGCTATGATGACAAAGTCCAAGAATCCAGCAGTTTCTCAGTCCACTACACTTGATGTCTCACCCATCAGTAGTATAGTCTGGAATCCCAAAGAAGTTGGCTCCAATACCACTGACGGAATGAACTTGCTAGCAAGGTGAGACCAAGCAGCTAAAGAGCAAAAGCTCCCTTCTTCCATTTCTTTATATGGGCTTCCAGCACAAGGCCTGGCTGATTACAGGTGGGGTTTTGGGGCTCAAAACATCTGAGGTAAAGGTGTTTCTTTCTCCATCAATATCTAGATTAAGGGAATGTCTTCCTTATGCAAAGATCTGATTACATGTGTATCTTCTGTCTTCAAATTAAGCAAAAATACCTTGCAGGTATACCCCTCCATATTTGGGTTTTGCTTAATTGCAGATTTCAATTTCACAACCAAAAAGAGTCATCACAACTTCACCCCATGTCAACTTGACACATAATTATATCTTTTTATGTCATGATTAATTTCCAAATGTAAAACAATAACCAGGTCATAATAATGCCTAAACATGATATAATTATTCCAAGTACAAGGCAAACATATTATGTATTAGACCAGCTCAAAATTATGCCTAGCATGATTTAACTATCCCTGTACAACTACAAGCACATTATAAAGTTAGAGTAAGTGGCAATGTCCCTTGAGGGCCTTTTTTTAATATCTCAAATTTAAATATGAGAAACATCAATATTCCGCCTTCTTTTGTAATGAATGTTTTTATTTATTTGTTTATTTTTATTTTTATATCCTAATCAAAATTTCACCTCCATCTCTCCTCTCAACCCTCCACCCAGCTCCACTCTTCCTGACCTCCATCCATTCCTCCTTCTCTTTTTTCTCTTCAGAAATGGGCAGGCCTCCTGTGAATATCTGTCTGCCATGTTATATCAAGTTGTGGTGGGACTAGGCATGACCTCTTCTGTTAAGGCTGGATGTAGCAATTCAGTAGGAGGAATGGGGTCCAAAAGCAGAAATTAGAGACAAGCTCTGCTCCCACTGTTAGGAGTCTCACCAGAAGACCAAGTTATACACCTGTAAAATATCTGCAGAGTGCCTAGGTCAGTCCCATGCAAGCTACCTGGTTGGTGGTTCACTATGAGCCTAGGTTAGTTAGTTCTCTGGGATGCTTCTGGGGCTCCTGACACCACTATCAAATACAAAAATTTAATTGTTTATTCACTAATTTACATGCATTGGTGTTTTTTCTTCATGTATGCCTGTGTGAGGGTGTTGATTCCTCTAGAACTGGAGTTACAAACAGTTATGAGCTGCATCGATTTTTTTCATTATTTTAAAAATTAATTATTTTATATGATGAGTGTATGGAAATCTACCGATCAAATTTAAAATAATAATATCTATCCATTTACTTATTTTGAGAGGGGGAAATACATACATACATATGATAGAGAATGAACATACACAACACATCATGCCATTCTGTCATTCTGTTTATATAGAGGTCAATGAAAAAATTAGGAGGAGTAAGCTCTTTCCTTCCACCCAACTGGGCATCTCAGTGGCCCTTCCCTGGTACTTTTCATGATCAACTTGTGGCTTTCTGCCTTAGAGGATTTTCTTGTGGTTCTGAAAGTTAGAGAATATTATTATTAAAGTGCATTGTGAAAAATTTGAGCTGAATTTTGTTTCAAATGAATGACACTCTTAATAAAAGCTCACTGTAGTGGGAAGAATTCTTGATGGAAGCTGTGTGTCTAGCTTGAAGAAACTGCTTGTCCAGAGTAATTCATGGGAAAAGGCAAAAGTGAAGTTACTCTGCCATGCAGGTGAGTGAGTTCACTGGAAATAACCAGTGAAAAAGCACCAAGGAAGATTCCAGGGTGAGTCATTGAAATGCCATGTTTCTTCTTGGCATTGTGCCTTTGAGAGTCTGTCCTGTGTGGCCTGTACACTTCCCTGGTCTAAGGCTATTGGTCATTTGTTCTGTGCAGGCCCCTGTGGACAGTTCAGGTTTCAGCATTTAACCAGTTACAGCAATAATCACATACTTATCCCAATATAACATTCTTACAAAAGTCAAAATTTCCAAGGCACTTCAGAAGTTAAATAGCCTTTGTGGTTATTGCATGTTTTAGAATACTAATGTCTCAGCCGGGCGGTGGTGGCACACGCATTTAATCCCAGCACTTGGGAGGCAGAGGTAGGTGGGTCTCTGTGAGTTCGAGGCCAGCCTGGACTACCAAGTGAGTTCAAGGAAAGGCGCAACGCTACACAGAGAAACCCTGTCGGGGTGGGGGGAGAAGAAGACTAATGTCTCAAAGACTTAGTGAAAAAATATTCCAGGTAAATGAAGTACCTTGTATATTTCAATCTCTAGATACTTTTAAAACAATAATTACTGAAAGTGGATGCAAAATTACATGAACAGAACAAGATATACATAGGTCACCTTTAAATTTATATAAATGCTGCACTTCAGGATCAAATATGAACACATTTCATTAATTATAGCCAGACTTTAGGCTTTATTTCATACTTGATGGTATTCAGAATATGCTGTCTCAAAACATGGGGCTTGACATAGGACGTTATTTGAGTGCATGTATTAATGTGAGGAAAGACTCAGATCTCCCCTGAAAACCTAGAAAGGACTTCCTGACAATTTCCTGAAGCAGGTCAGAAGCACCACATGTCTCTCCATGGAGGAAAGGTGCAGCCTCATATCTGAAGACTGATGAAGGCACACAGAGAGGACATGATCCAAAAGCCCTCACTATTTGCCATTCATCTGCTTGACTCCTATTGCTTTCATTTTGACAGAGGTTTCATTACATTCCACTTTCCATCAACTCTAGAATAAACTCTCAGGTCTACTACATGCTCTAATAGGCACAGTGCTGGCCCTGAGCCATGGTGCAAGTCCATGGCTCAATGTTATGCCGCATGGGTGAAATGACTGTGCCCACCAGGAGTTGAGTATCAGGGAAGCACCCCCCCCACCAGGTGGGAAGTGTAGGGGTATTGGGAAATATGGGTGATACATAAAGGCATCATTTTGTGAGGAACTCTGGTGAACATGTAGGCTGTAGCCCACTCCAAGGACCAGGACCATAATGAAATCTAGAGTAAGGGTCCATCAGTTCTGGGGTGATGTGCACCTCTGTCCCTACACGTTGTAGAATTTGGGGACAGAAACCTGATATGAGACCAGAGGAGTGTTTGGAAGACTCCCTTTCTTTGGTAGCCTTGTTCAGGTCTCTAGCTGCCTGCAGGGTCTGTAATCCTCTTGAGATGATCTCCACAGAAGGACTGATGCCCGTTCACCATCTCCATGTGCTCCATGGGTCATTCTGACCTGCGCCTGGGATGGTACCCCACACTAAAGTAAGGAGTGTTCTGGGGCTGCTGGGTGTCACTTGGGACAGTTTTTTGCAGGAGTCTGTGAAGCTTATGGTGATATTCATTTCTAGATACTGATAGCAAAGAATATTTCTTATATTTCTGCTTTTTGAAAGGTACGTTTTGCATATTTTCTTATAAGGCAAATGCAGTTTCCCTGTTGTGAATTAAAAAGTTATGCCTTTCAAAAAAAACATAACAGCCACTCAGAGTCGAAGGCAGAAAAGAGCTAACACAACAAGTTGGCCACTCAGAAAGTTCTGCTGCCTCCTTTGCTGCTGTCTGGGAGTTGGGATTTCAGTATATTTTTATATTTATATACACATGAATATGCAGTTAGATATGGTTGTACATATTATCTATACCATATAGATACTTACAAAAAGGTGCACATAACTATACCCATAGTTCTGCACATAAGATGCTTACCATAGCCGGGCAGTGGTGGTGCACGCCTTTAATCCCAGCACTTGGGAGGCAGAGCCAGGCGGATCTCTGTGAGTTCGAGGCCAGCCTGGGCTACCAAGTGAGCTCCAGGAAAGGCGCAAAGCTACACAGAGAAACCCTGTCTCGAAAAACCAAAAAAAAAAAAAAAAAAAAGATGCTTACCATATACATGCCTACCAATACTCAAAGGTTATTTGTTTTTTTTTAATTTCTTGATATGCCAATTTATTGTACATCAAATTTAATTTCAAATTAGATTTCTATGTGTGTATGTGTGTGTGCATGCAAAGATGTAGAAAAATACGTGTTTTTAAATATATGAATGTGGGCACATGTATGTGGTATTGTGTAGGAACAAGCATGTGTGTATTGTGGCACAACAATGATGGTGCCCTGATCCTTTATGATGGGCTAGTGGCACTATTACTTTTGGGTGGGGCATGCTTGATCATGCTGCATTCTGTGCATGGAACTTCCATGTTTCTAGAGCATGATGTTGTCTAAGATGTTGCTAACAATGTGTAGATGTTTCAGGATCTTTCTTAAATGGATATCTACAATCTTTGTCACGTGTTAAATCCCTAGATACCATTTGACACCAAGTACATGTGAGTTTTCAGTTTTTCCTTCCTCTTCCACTGCACTTACAGATTAGTAAATCACCACCATCAAGTAAGCCCCAAAACACTTAGTGGTTAAACAGAACTTGGTGAAAAGCAGAAAAATTTGGGTTCCTAAAATACAATGATTTTGACTGGAAGACTTCCAGGTGGGGTGTTCCTACTGTAACTGTTACCACAGGCATCCAGGCTGAGACAGCAAAGAGGCATCCCTGCTGGGCAACTGTATAACTTCTCTTCTTCTAGATTCTGATGCTGCACACAGAAAAAGTACTTCAAGGTCTGTGATTAGATAGCTGCTTTAATTGAGGCCACCTTCCCCAAATCCTGTTTGGGTTGAGGATAGCACAATGCTTACACTTCATTTAGAAATAACAGGAAGAAATTCCCCACAGTTTTTCTTTTATAACTGAGATTTTATTGGTTGAGGACCAGTAGAAGAACATGTTAATTCAGTTTTGTTTTGTTTCTTTGAATGACACAATTTTTTTTTTTTTTTTTGGTTTTTCGAGACAGGGTTTCTCTGTGTAGCTTTGCGCCTTTCCTGGATCTCACTTGGTAGCCCAGGCTGGCCTCGAACTCACAGAGATCCGCCTGGCTCTGCCTCCCGAGTGCTGGGATTAAAGGCGTGCGCCACCAACGCCCGGCTGAATGACACAATTCTTAAGTGTAAGTTTCTATCTCAAATAAGATCTACCATACAGGAAATGAACACTGTGATACCTTGACTAACTCCTCAGATCTCTAAGAAGCCTCCTTCCCACTACCCTTCAAATGTCATGTTAAAAAAAAAGCATCCATGGTAATAAAGAATATAAAGGAAACCTGACACTAAGGAGACTGAGTTAGAAGGATTGCTGGAAATCTGAGACCAGCCTTGAGACCTTGACTTTCAGGGAGGTAGAGAGGCATGAAGGCAAAAGACAATGGGAGACTGGGAAGCGGTTTTCTCAAAGTGAGATATGTCCATTATCTTCTACTACTAATCTCCACTAGCATTTGTTAGAAAAGGTGACAACAGCTGAGGCAGAGTCAGCACCTGTCCCAGGACTCCACTTTCCAAAATGGGACAGGATGAACTGCTGTTACACTGCTACCCAGTGAGTGACAGCCTCAGAAGTCATCAACTACCATGAGGAGAGGAGGTAGGGACAGCCTCATGGCTTTCTGCTTTCTGGTCAATCCCACTTCAAGTTGTGTTTAATGTTGGTGAAGGGACAGCCTGGAGGGCAAATTTCAAACAGCTCTGTTCCCCAAGCCCCAGGTACTGAAGATGGAACAATACAAGCCTCATGATAAGAGAATCTTAAAGATAAACTGAGTCTTAGAAATGATAGACCAGTATGTGAACTGTGTACATATGGCCTGAGTCTGCTCCATCCTCATTGACCTTCCTCTTCTCAGCAGTGAACATCTGTAGTAGGAGAGGATGATTGGATGGAAAGCTGTCCCCAGCAATGATGATAACTGTAGCCTTCGGGCACCTTCCCAAATTACCAGTCCAAAAACATCTGCAAAGCTTGACCACCTTTGTGCTCCCCTGAGCAGAGTGAGGCCTGGCCTCTGTGACTTTCCATAAGGAATCATTGTCATGGTTACATGTGTGCCCTTGATAGGTTGGCAACTCACTCTATTAAAGTGGCCTGTGATTCACAACAATAATAATGTGAGCAGGAATCAATTTCTGGTAAGTCACTGCAGACATTCTTTGTGGGAAGACCTGGTCGCACATCAGTGAGTGGACATGACAAGGAGCTTTCTTGAAAGGGATCACTAAGGCATGGTTCATTGTTCCAAGGGTTTTCAAGGTAGAAGACAAATGACATTTTGAGAAGTGTTTCCATAGCAAGGACCAAAGGAACAGCCTCATAGTGCATGCATGAATGACATACAGGAGGGGACACCATGCCCACACTGCATAAGAGGCCCCATGAAGATCTGCACAACCCTCATGTGCCTAACAAGGCAGCCATTAGATCAATGGAGGAACATCCTTTGCTGTTATATTAACTGCCTGTGATATGCCTTCATGGGAGTAGATCACAGAAGAAAGGAAATGCAGCAGGGACCTTGTTGGGACTGTATTTTGGTATCTTTAATGAGAAGCAACAATTTTCCATGTGAGCTCATGGTGCCTCTTTACCATGGGCACAGTCACCAATACAGCAGCAAGGAGTCTCCCAAGCACCACTGTGTCCTCCCTACTTCACCTTCCTATTTTTGTAATATGTAGTTCATTTCTTCTGGAGTCTGTGCTGTGTGTGTTGGTGTCTGTGCCCATTTCCCTTGGAAAGAGCCAATGTTCCTCAGAATATACTTGAGATGTAAGAGAAGGGCTGTAAATACTGTCCTCTATCAATATCCACATGTTATTTTTTTTTCAGAATGGCTGAACATAATCCAAGGCTAATTACAAATTACAAACTAGCTCCAGAGAAACCTGGACTCAAAAGTATCCACTGCTTCAATCCTAAAAGAGAAAAATGTACCACACAGTCCCAGAATTTCAATGTAACCAGGCTTAATTCTAACACAAAAACTGCCTGGATAGAGCCATACCCTGAAAGTAGCCCAGGCAAACATGGTCCCTGAAAAAGCCCATGCTAAGCACCTAAAATGAAAGTAGACCAGGATTCAACATTAAACAAAAGACATCAAGACAGAGTATTCCAAGGCCTAAGGATGGACCCGATGATGACCAGGAATAAAGCCTAAATTAACAATGGCATTCACTCACCCAGAAAATCAGGGACCAAACCTAAGAATGAAAAGGCCAAACCATGGCCTAAAAGAGTCCTGCACCAAAACCTGAAGCTGAGTAAGCTCTGACCCAGAGGAAAAACAGAGGTATCCTTGGGCCAGTCCATTAAATGGAAGAGCCAAGGGCAATGGAGAAGAAGGAAAAGTAACAAAATTAAATGCAACAAAAAGAAAAGAAAAGAATGCCCATGCCTAATCTTGACCATGAAGAAGGCTGGCCCAACCAAGAGGGGAATGAGTCCTACCCTATCTCTCAGAAGAAAAATACCTGCTAGAAGAAAGGAAAGGAGAATGCCATGTATAAACTCTACCTGGACTGAGGCCAGGGCCCTCACCAAGATGAGAAGTTGGTCTCAGCACAACTCTGACCCTGAAGAAGACTTGGCCAAAACTAAGAAAGGAAGTGGGCCCAGACTAATCCCTCAAATGAAAGAGGCCAGGGCAAAGCAGGAAAAGGAGAACACAGGGGCCTAATACTTACCCTGACAAAAGCCTGAGGAAAAAACAAGGAGAGAAGAAGACCTGGGACATTCTCTTAAATGAAAGAGCCCAAGGACAAAGCAAAAAAAAAATTGTTTGCCTATAATCCTTACCCTGATGAAATATGGACCTAAGGAAGAAGAGATGTGGGCCATATCATAACCTTAATGACCAGGCCAAAACCAAGAAAATTAGCGGGCCTGAGTCCAGTCCTAAGTATGAATATGCCTGGGACCCAATTAAGAAGAAAGGTGGGACTAGGCCATCCCCTTAAAGAAAGAACAACCAGAGAAAACCAAGAAAACATCTATGCCCAGCTCTAGTCCTTAATCTGAATACACCAAGGACCCAATGAAGAAGGAGGACTGGGGCGAATATTGACTGGGAAGAATTCAGAGCTCATACAAAGCTCATTGAACAAACCAGGCAAAATCAAAAGTGGAAATGTTACAGGCCAACCATAGACCTTGATGAAGATTAACCACAAACACTAAAATCAAGGGAGCTCCTGCCAACCCAATGAGAAATATATGACCACAATAAATGTTGATGGTAAGAAGTCCAGTTTCAAGAGACAATTCAAATGGAGCCTGATCCAATCACAATGGAAAACTCTTCCTAGACCAAACACTGATCAAGTAGCCAAGGACTAAGTCCTATGTGAAAGGAGTTCAGGCAATCTAAGAAGAGAAACATGCCTGACCATAAACTGCTATCAGTGGAGACCTGCAGCCTACTGAGCAAGAATTAAACCCAGAAGCCCTGAACTTTAGGATGTGTGGGCAGAATATTTTCTTCTTCATCCAACTCAAATCAAAAGGGATCCAGAAATACCATGTTCTCAATGGAGACAATGGCTCCCTTAGAGATGAAAGCAAATGGACATCATTAACATATTTGGTAGTTAGAGGGAACCTTGAGGCACTCTGATCCCAGACCTGGCTTTCACTTGATATTTTACAGTCAATCAGGGCCTCAAAAAAGACACAAAGAAGAATGTTTGTTGAAAATCTTAGACTTGCCGGGCAGTGGTGGTGCACGCCTTTAATCCCAGCACTTGGGAGGCTGGGGCAGGCGGATCTCTGTGAGTTCGAGGCCAGCCTTGGCTACCAAGTGAGTTCCAGGAAAGGCTCAAAGCTACACAGAGAAACCCTGTCTTGAAAAACAAAAAAGAATGAAAGAAAGAAAGATAGAAGGAAAGAAAGAAAATCTTAGACTCACAGACTTCATCTACAGATATAAGTTGACCTCCTGAGTACCAACTGTGTGGATCACATACATTTCATTTACAATACGAACTATCCTCAATACATGCATGCCAGGATGTGCCACTCACCATATGATCCAAGCTCTCATCTGAGTAACCAATGAATATGGACATAGCATAATATAAATGGCGTTATAATGCATCTTGTTTTGGCCTGATATAACTTCAAATCTTGACTTGGGCTGATATTTTTAGGAAAAAACAAGTCTCAAAAATAACACAGGAGTAACCCTTCCTACCAAGGAGCTTGGACTAAACCAAAATCTGCTTCAGTAATTCTTTTCTACTTCTTTTAACAGAAACATGGTCCATAATGTTTGTTTTTCTTACAAGATTTCAGAGAGTTGAACTTAATAGAAAATATTACATCAAGTGTGGAAATGATTTCTCAAAGAAGGATCCCATTGTATTATATTTTAAATTTCAAGGATGATGTGTAATGCCAATCACTCAAGCATTAACAAATAAAGACTTCTCACACATTGTCAGACTTCCTCCTATATTTAATTTTCCTTATTCTGACTTTTCTTGATTAACATTCTGGAATGAACCATCTCATCCTGATCTTTCAGCTGCAGGCACTTCTACATTTCATTTCATCAACTTGCTGCATCTCCACTTTACTTAAAGGATTCCAGACTAGTTATTTAATGGGGTGTCCTTGCGCTGCTGAGCTCAATGCTAGGAACCCCCTACTAAGTTTGCTGTCTTGATAAAAATAACATCCCCAAAGACAAACTCGATCATTCCACCACATTCTAAAAAGTGTATGAGATGGCATCAGGCATTGGTAGTCTGAAGTCCTCCCTTTCCCTTTGATTTTTCTCTAAAATATGTGCTTAAAAATTAGTCAATGATGATTTAGCTCAGTGGTAGAGTGCTTGTCTAGTAAGCACAAGGCCTTGGGCTTGGTCCTCAGCTCTGAGAAAAAGGTGGTCTAAATGTAATTTTCAGAGTATCTAGCCTGTTACATATTTCTGAACCAGAAATTCTTGCCTCTCCATCACAATAATCCATATCATCATTCTAGAACTTAACCTGTTTTGTCACAACATCTCTGTATCATTTGCTGTATCCAGGATTCCTTGTTCCTTTTCTAGAGTTCTACAAAAAGCCTAGAGCATTTATTTAAAAAGGTTCTTGGGGGACTAGAATGCCAGGTCTCCCCAGATTACCAGGATTTGTCCCACATCATCTCACACATCAGCATAAAGAAAAAGTGGGACTGCTATGATACAATTGTGATACCATCAAAATTTGACAGCTATTTCTGGGTAACAGAAGTCATAGAATTGTCCAGATTCAAAGAGCTATAGATGCTGAAAGAAAAAATTCTGAGTTCTTCACCCAGATCTAGTTCTTTGACCAATATCGAAAAAAGGACAAATGTTCTGAGTCCATTCTCTCTTTGGTGGACTCAGTAATTACTGTATTGCATAGACTGAAAAACTGTATATACTCCTGTCCTATCTACATATGTACATACGGATCTATCTATCTATCTATCTATCTATCTATCTATCTATCTATCTATCTATCTATCTATCTGTCTATAGATGTAACCAACCGTCTTATTAAATAAGAAACACAGAAACAATGTAAAAGAGAAAGCCGAGAGGTCAGAGCTCAGAGCTAAAATCTCACCCTTCCTTCTGCTGTCCCAGCTTCGCGAAAGAGAGCTACTTCCTGTCTGTAAGTTGATTTTCCAGTCATTCTGCCTTCTCATTGGTTGTAAACCCAAACACGTGACTGCCTCGTCACTGTCTGAATGTACAGCCCCCTAGGTCTTAAAGACATATGTCTCCAATGCTGGCTGTATCCCTGAACACATAGAGATCTATGGGATTAAAGGCATGTGCCACCACCGCCACACTCTGTCTATGGCTCTAATAGCTCTGACCCCCAGACAAGTTTATTTATTAACATACAATCAAAATCACATTTCAGTACAATTAGATTACCACCACAGTCTGTCTGTCTGTCTGTCTGTCTGTCTGTCTGTCTGCCTGTCTGTCTAACTTTCCAACACCTATCTCTATCTATCAATCCATCCATCTATCTACCCCTATCCATCCATCCAACCTTGGATCCATCTTCTACAACTACTACTCTTCCTCTTCTATTTGCCTTCTTCTTGCTCTTCCCTTATTCATCCAGGATATTATAACCACTTTTGCCTCCCTGAGTTTGTACAGTGCCTTAGTAAATATTAATTACATCATAACAAATAAAAACTTTTCTCTGTGGGTTTCTTTCTCCATATTTCTCCACCCCAAGTCTTTGTAATCTCTGTCTTCCACAACACTTGCTAAAATGTGACATTCCTTAGATATCTGACACTGTGACACTAAAAATCTTGTGTAAAAGAATGTTTGTTTTAAAATGCGAGTTGTGCTTAAAACAAGCCCAAAACCAACATCTAACAACTTTATACTTTAGTAACTTGCAAACACACCATCTAAGTTTGTTTCTTTATATGACAAATGCAATTTACATATAATGAATTCAATGAGTTGAGAGAGTCAATGTATATTAGTTCTCTGCCATGAAGTTCAAAAAATGTTTTCTGACTAAATAAATTTTTGTTAAGAGGTAAAATCCATAGGATTTTCTAAATGGAAATGGAAAGATATAAAAAAAAGCTAGAAAATAGAGTCAATCATAAGTTAGAAGTTTTATGGAAGATAAAAAATCAAGGTCATATATGAAACTGCTGTATTCATTAAAATTCCTTAGGCCAAAATTCAGTATACTTGTATACAATTAGAATGTAATTCTCTGTTGGGAATAACAGTGACAGAAGATGCCACTTAGATTCAACCCTTTATACAGAGAAAAGGAAAATCCATGCTAGAACTCTCTTTTGGGAGCCTTAAAATGGCCTGCAAAAAGAGCCTGTCTTCGTCAGGGAGTATTCTGTTTCTCAACTACTTGAATTAGAAAAGACTTTCAAAAGATCAATGAAACATCCTGTCAAAGCTTGCCTCATGGGATTGTAGGCTATGAGAACAGATGAGATCAATCTGAGTGCAACAGAAGTGGAAAAGTAGGTCATGCACTTACTTAAACCTCCTTGAAATACAGGCTATGTAATCTACTGATACCTGAAAGAAATTATTTCCTGATGGACTGGCTCACAGGAAGCATTGGGGATGCTTGGTTATCACAAGCAGAGGTCTCACACACACACTGGAAGATGATGAAGGAAGGATGGGGTTCTCCTGATAAAATATACATGAGAGAAGTAGTGCTTTGCAGCCAATTCACTGGGCATGATAAAGCACGGGGCTGTGCTTACAGAAGAGGTCCAACATAAAATGGTTGATTCATCAGGAACTTCAGGACTGGTGTTTGCCTTCAGTGCCTTTGCAGAGCTCTAAGGGAGAATGTGAACTTGTAGAAACAACTAACATTTTTAAGGAAAGGATGAAATGTTGTCTAACAATTTTCCTTTTTATGAAATACTTTTCTATCAATTTTGAGATTATAACTGCATTATTTTCCCTTCTTTTTCATCCTTCCAAGCCCTCACTACACTATTTCTTGCTGTGCTTCTAATTTATGACCTCTATTTTCATTAATTGTTGCTACATGCATATACATATATGTGTATTTTTATATTTCCTAAATGTAAACCAATCATTCTGTATAGCTTGCATATGTTTGCAAGACTGACCATTTGATAGTGAGTATCCAACTGGTGTGTTCTTCCCTGGGTAGGACTATTTCCTTAAGTCTCAGGAAGTTCTATGGAAAGAGACAGTAGGTTCATAATACTCAGCAATTAAACCATGGCTGGGAAAGCTGAAACTTACAGGATTACAAGGTCCTTCTGCTCCCAAGGTTAAATAGGTGGTAACTAAGGAGAACTGAAGAAATGAGACTCTCTGTCTCCTTCAGCTGCAAACAAGTCATGTAGACACATTCAGAGTTCCATTCTTCATGAGTCTCCCATTCTAACGTAAATCTTTGTGATGTCACACATTAGAGTTATTCATATTCCTATAAGTAATCCCATACCTATACTCCTGTATTAACCTCAATAAACTCATTAATTTGAGGGAAAAGGAATTACACAGTCTTCCCTGAGAGGCAGATACATAGAGGGGAACTGATAAGTAATACAAATGGCCAACTTCTGGCTTCCTTTTTATTTTCTGTACTGAGACAAAGGCTTAGAAGGCTTTGTCTTCCACCAACAGGCTGCCTCTACCAGCTGTCTGGTTAAGGACAGAGAGGCATGTTCACAGTCAGTCCTGAACATGGTCACTTGAAGCTGCAAGTAATCACCCAGAGTCAGATACTGGGGCAAAAGCTGAAAAATCAGAGGTACAGAGTAGGAAGCCAATCTATCTATCTATCTATCTATCTATCTATCTATCTATCTATCATCTATCTTCCTTCCTTCCTTCCTTCCTTCCTTCCTTCCTTCCTTCCTTCCTTCCTTCCTTCCTTCGATTTTTTCCAGTGTTTCTGTGTGTAGCTTTGCGCCTTTCCTGGAAATCGCTTTGCAGACCACGCTGGCCTGGAAGTCACAGAGATCCGCCTGCCTCTGCCTCCCGAGTGCTCAGGCTGGCCTCGAACTCACAGAGATCTGTCTGCCTCTGCCTCCTGGGTGCTGGGATTAAAGATGTGCACCACCACCGCCCAGCTCTTTCTTTCTACTTATTTTATGTACATTGGTGTTTTGCCTGTGTGTGTCTGTGCAAAGGCACCCTGGAACTAGAGTTACAGACAGTTGTGAGGTGCCATGTGGGTGTGGGGAATTGAACCTGAGTCCTCTGGAAGAGCAGTCACTGTTCTTCACTCCTGAGTCATCTCTCCAGCCCCAGCCAATACTTATTAACCCTATGAAATACTCCACCAAAAGAGAGTAAGTACCTCTCTCACCCCACCTTATCACACTCTCTATTCACCCAGCTCTATAACTTTCTTTCTGTCTGTACAGACCTCCAGACCTCTATAGTTAACTAATGGCTAGCTCCTCCTTCTGATTTTCAGGCAAGCTTTGTTAGAGCACAATAAAATATCACATTCCCCCCCGCCTTTTTTTTTGGTCTAAAGTAAAAAAGTGTTATAACTAATATAAGAAAAACTACATACAATAAATTCAATAACTATATAAATATATACAGGCAATAAATACACTAAGTACAATAACTAGATACAATATACACAGGCAATAAATACATCAACAATGTCTAGTCCATTTGGACATGACAAAATCAGAATACTCCATTAGCTATCCTATCTTTGTGAATCCAAAGGACTGTGTCTAATTCTTCTTCTATCCTAATTCGTATTACCAACCAAAAACTATCTTTTGATGTCTTTCAATCTTATACACTTCACACCTCTTTAGTGAGTTTCTTTTCCAAATTTCTTCAACAAGGAAAACTATATCTAATGTTCAACTTCTTCAGAGACCTGAGAAGGAAATAATATTAACTGAGTAAACAGGAACTATAACTAAGTGACTTCCACAAATTGTGACAAATAACAGAAACAGCTGGTTGCCTGGATAGTCACTCAAGATTTCTCTGCACCACTGGGACATCCATCTTTGGCCTACAGGCCTAACATATCTGTCAGACTCATTGCGAAGCAGGATTTTCTGGAGGGCCTTTCTACTTTGTCTTTGCAAGGAGCATTAGTCCTTTTTTGTGTCCTGCTTGTCCATTTTGGACAGCATACTGTCAGCAGTTGATGTAAGGTCACTTTCTTACCCAGTGGCTAACTTTGCCACAAATAAAGTAAACACTATATTGACTTTCTTCAATGCCCATTGTCTTCTTGAAGAAGATTGATACTGTGAGGAGCAGACATGTCTCTTAGTCAAAAAAAAAAAGAAAGAAAGAAAAAAGCTTTCTCTCTTCTCTCTCTTCCCTCCTCTCCTCTCCCCTCCCCTCCCCTCCCCTCCTCTTCCTCTCTCTCTCTCTCTCTCTCTCTCTCTCTCTCTCTCTCTCTCTCTCTCTCTCTCTCTGCTGGCAGATCAGGATGAAGCTCTCAGCTACTGCTCCAGCAACATGCTCCCCATCATGATGGAATGGACTAAACCTCTGAAACTGTTTAGGTATTACATTACATTAAGGTCTAGTAGGAGTTGATCTTTGAACCAAGTGAGAGGGAAAAATGGGACAGAGTCAGCAGAAGACTGTCGTACAATGGGACGAGGCAAGCAGGAGGCTAACCAAGCCTTTTGCACAAGGGGAACACAGGCCATTTCAAGAGCACCATTTACAGAGCACACAACAGCCTTGAGACTGATAAATCCAGCCTCTTCAGGAGAAAAACCCAAGTTTTTAGGAACCAAAACCTTAAGCCCTTCAAGGCCCTGGCCACCAGCCCTAAACTGGCCTTGCCAAGTCTGACCCTGGGTGAAGACACAGAACAATGTTCCTTTTGTACTTTCATCAGGGCCTCTGCAGTCTTGGATGAATCAAGCTTTCAACAGGAAGTAAAAAATTTCTGCACACCAAAGGAAACAGTCAGATGAGGAAACAGCTTAGGATGGAATAAAATCTGAAGAGCTAAATATCTGACAAAGCACTAATTTCTAAAAACATAAAGAACTAAAAAAACGAAAAGAAATACTAAATAAGTCAAGTGACCTAATGAATGGGCTAATAAAATGAACAGTCCCCATAAGATAAAACAAAAATGACCAATAAACACATGAAGATGGCATTTAACCTCACTAACCATGGAGAAGTGCAAATTACAACTACATTCAAGGATTGGAGGTGTGTCTCAGTGGGTAGAGTGCTTGGCTAGCATGGACAAAGCTCTGAATTCAATCCCCAGCACTGCATAAATCAAGTGTCATGGCACAAGCCTATAATCCCCAAAATTGGGAGGTTAGAGGCAAGAATTTAGAAGTTCAAGGTCATGGATATAAAGAGAGTCCAGCCTTGCATGTGTGAGACCTTGTTGTCTCAAAAACAACAACAACAAAATATTATGTTTTATCTCACTATGATCAGAGTGGCAATTATTAGCAAAGTGATAAATAAAATAATAATGAATATTGATGAGGCTATGGACAAAGGGAACCTTATTTACTGCAGGTGGGAATGTAAACTAGTCCAACCACTATGGAAAGTGGTATGGAAGTTCTCCAAAACATTTGAAATCTACCACATGCACTGACTATATTATTCCTAGGTATTTACCTAAAATTATCCAAGTCAACAGATTACAGAGACACTTGTATGGTAATGTTTATTGCAGCATCATTCCCAATAGCTGAGTTATAGACAAACATAGATGTCCAACAGCAGAGGACTGGGTAAAGAAAATGTGGCATGGATACATAGTCAATTTTTTTTTCAGGCATAAAGAGGAAAAATGTTATGTCATTTGCAATAAAATGGATATAGCTGGACATGACCATATAAGTGAATTAAACCAGTCCCCAATATGTAGTTCAGATATTTTATATAGAAAAATAAAATCATGTATGTATATATATGGAGTGAAAATAGAAGCAAAACCATCTAGGAGAGTAACGGGGTCTAGTGGGAGGGGAGGGGTGAAGAAATGGAAGGGAGGGAGAATGCACTCGGTACAACAATGTGCAATATAGACTTGGGTGAAAATGTCCTTATGTAACGCAGTACCATGTACAATGAATATACACAATGAAAATATTTTAAACAGAAATAAATTGTTAATCTTTAAAAAAAGAAAAAAAATCTATGTTATCATTTTCAATGCCATATTCTGAAGATCTCTGAAGTGCTTTTAAGATGACCTGTCTATCTAAAATTTATTTCTGCTTGACCTTGAGGACAGACCTAATATGACTACAGGTTTGATTGTAATGACAAACTACTAACCTGCATTTCTTTATTATCCTAAATAGTTGGCAATAACTTTTAAGGACTGAAAACTGCACTGCATTGTGAAATGAACTGTATAGGAATGATTCATTGGACAAGACTAGAAATATATATAGAAGTATTTTCTAACAAAATCAATCTCAAATTTGTATCAATATACATAATTTATATACAATATACAAAAATCCAATCCAATGTGTAATATTTAAAACTAGTAGTTCCATTCTAAAAGTAGATTCAAAAATCTAACTTTCTATATTACCATATCTATATCCTCTCTTTTTTCTTTTCAGAGTAGATTCAATAATCTACCCTTTCACCTACCTTTTCTATATCCCTTTCAACATATGAAAGTCTGTAAATGGAATACACCATAAATATAACTAAAAGAAAAAATACCCACATGATCATCTCATTAAATGCTGAAAAGGCCTTTGACAAAATTCAACATCCCTTCACGATAAAAGTCTTGGAGTGGAGCGCCGGGAAGGTGACGCGGCTGCGGAGGTGACTCCCTGCGGTCGCGCGGCCCTTCCGGCGCGGGCAGGGCGCTGAGGATCGGGCGCCCCTCGGCCTCAGGCCACCTCCAGCGCCGCGGGATGTAGCGCCCGGGCCCGCGGCCCCCAGCAGAGGCAGCCTGCCCGGCCTGTCCACCATCACAGGAAGATCTCTGCCCCCTGGGGCTGAGAGACCCCAACCTTTCCTCAAGCTGAAGCCTGAGGGTATTGAGGTACCAGCCAGATGTCTTCCCACAAAGGGCCTGCGGTGGCACAGGGCGATGGGGCTCCTTCTGGGAACAGAGAAACTGACACGGTGGAACTGGCGGAACTGGGACCCCTGCTGGAGGAGAAGGGCAAACGGGCAACCACCAGCCCAGCCAAGGCTGAAGAAGCACAGACATGCCCGGTGCCTCAGGAAGAGGAGGAGGAGGTGCGGGTGCTGACGCTTCCTCTGCAGGCCCACCATGCCATGGAGAAGATGGAGGAGTTCGTGTATAAGTTCTGGGAGGGACGCTGGAGAGTCATCCCATATGATGTTCTTCCGGACTGGCTGAAAGACAACGACTACCTGTTACACGGCCATAGACCACCTATGCCCTCCTTTCGGGCTTGCTTCAAGAGCATCTTCCGCATCCACACAGAAACTGGCAACATCTGGACCCATCTGCTTGGTTTTGTTCTGTTCCTCTTTTTGGGAATCTTGACCATGCTCAGACCAAATATGTACTTCATGGCTCCCCTCCAGGAGAAGGTGGTTTTCCGGATGTTCTTTCTGGGCGCGGTGCTCTGCCTCAGCTTCTCCTGGCTCTTCCACACCGTCTATTGTCATTCAGAGAAAGTCTCTCGGACTTTTTCCAAACTGGACTATTCAGGGATTGCTCTGCTGATTATGGGAAGCTTCGTCCCCTGGCTCTATTACTCCTTCTACTGCTCCCCACAGCCACGGCTCATCTACCTCTCCATCGTCTGTGTCCTGGGCATTTCTGCCATCATTGTGGCACAGTGGGATCGGTTTGCCACTCCTAAGCACCGGCAGACACGAGCAGGAGTGTTCCTGGGACTTGGCTTGAATGGTGTTGTACCCACCATGCACTTTACAATCGCTGAGGGCTTTGTCAAGGCCACCACAGTGGGCCAGATGGGCTGGTTCTTCCTCATGGCTGTGATGTACATCACCGGAGCTGGCCTGTATGCTGCTCGGATTCCAGAGCGCTTCTTTCCCGGAAAATTTGACATATGGTTCCAGTCCCATCAGATCTTCCACGTCCTGGTGGTGGCTGCAGCTTTCGTCCACTTCTATGGGGTCTCCAACCTTCAGGAATTCCGTTACGGCCTAGAAGGTGGCTGTACCGACGACTCCCTTCTCTGAGCCTTCCCACCTGAGGGTGGAGGAGGAACTTCCCAAGTGCTTTTAAAAATAACTTCTTTGCTGAAGTAAGAGGGAGAGTCTGAGTTGTCTGTTTCTAGAAGAAACCTCTTAGAGAATTGAGTACCAGTCAGCCTCAGCTCACTGTCACAGCCACCGGGCAATAAACCTCCCCCTTTCCATTCCCTGGCTGGGAGCCACTCCTCAGCAGGTCCCTCAGCAAGGACTGCTGGTCCTTCCAGGATAGGACTTTGAAGCTCATGTTGAGATTTCATCCATTCCTCCAGCCATTTTGGGGAAAAAAAAATTATGAACTGGGATTCTTCAGAAATTATGTTTGGTTTTTTTCTTGAAGAAAATATCCCTCCCTCACCCCCATCCTTACTTTGTTACCTGGCTGATAACAGGCCACCCATTTTTGTAGCTCACTTTTCAAAAACAATTATAACCTGGTCCTGTCTTTCTAGGGCCTAGACCTGCTTATATGGCAGGACAGACGAAGTCACCGCCTTGATGTAGCCCGGCTAATCATGGAAGTATGTCCAGGCTTCAAGTAACTTGAGTTTAAAACCTTTTTTTTCTTGGCAGAGTAATGTAAAATTAAAATGGGGAAGATATTTAATATTTAATACTAAGCTTTAAAAAGAAACCTGCTATTATTGCTGTGTACCTTGATGCAAAGACTATTATGATAACAAAAGAAAGTACAGACAACGCTTGGCATTCAAAGAAAAAAAAAGTCTTGGAGTGATCAGAGATACAAGAAACATACCTAAACGAAATAAAGGCAACATACAGCAAGCCTACAGCCAACATCAAACTAAATGAAGAGAAACTCAAAGGGATTCTACTAAAATCAGAATAACACAAGGCTGCTCACTCTCTCTACATCTATCAACATTGGACTTGAAGTTCTAGCTAGAGCAACAAGACAACAAAAGGCGAACAAGGTGGTACAAATTGGAAAAGAATAAGTCAAACATTCACTGTTTTCAGATGATATGATAGTACACATAAGTGACCCCAAAAATTCCACCAGGGAACTCCTTCAGCTTTGACAAACACTTTCAGTAATGTGGCAGGATACAAGATTAACACACTCAAAAAAATCAGTAGCCCTCCTATATAAAATTATAAATGGGCTGAGAATAAAATCAGAGAAACATCCACCTTTACAATAGCCAAAGACAACAAAAATTCATTGGGGCAACCTATCTGATAAGAACTTTAAGTTTTAAAAAAAGAAATTGAAGAAGATATCAGAAAATAGAAAGCTCTCATATGCTTAGATAGGTAGAATCAACATAGTAAAAATAACGATCTTACCAAAGGCAATCTTCAGATTCAATTTAATCCCCATCAAAATCCCAACAAAAGTCTTCACAGACCTTCTAAGAACAATTTTCAACTTCATATGAAAACCAAAACCCAGGATAGCCAAAACAATCCTGTACAATGAAGGAATGTCTCGCAATATCACCCTGACCTCATGGACCCCTATAGAGCTATATTTAACAACAACTTGGTATTGGCATAAAAATAGACACATAGATCAATGGAAATGAATCAAAGACCATGACTTTAATCTAAAGACATATGAACACCTGATTTTTGACAAAGAAGCTAAAATTATATAATGAAAAAAAAGAAAGCATTTTTGACAAATGGTGCTGGCATTCACACATGCTAGAATGCAAATTGATCCATTATCTGTGCCCATGCACAAAACTCGTCCAAATGGATCAAACACCTGAACATAAATCCAATTACACTGAACCTGATAGAAGAGAAGTAGCACAGACACTGAGAGCAACAACTAATACGTGGGACCTCCTGCAACTGAGAAGCTTCTGTAAGGAAAAGGACAGGGTCAACAGGACACAATGACAGCCTACAGAATGGGAAAAGATCTTCACCAACCCACATCTGACAAAGGGATGATCTCCAAAATATATATAGAACTCAAGAAACTAGACATCAAATTATGAAATAATCCAACTTAAAAAATGGGGTATAGATCTAAACAGAATTCACAACAGAAGAATATTAAATGGCCAAAAGACATTTAAGGAATTGCTAAAAATCCTTAGCCAAGAGGGAAATGCAAATCAAATGGCACTAAGATACCGTCTCACTAACAACCTCATAGCTTGAGTGAGCTCTACTGACACTGGGGGAATCTTCATAACTAACTATGTAACTTTTTTTGATCCCACCAATCTCTAAAATTCTGAAGATCTTCCCTGGGTGAATATTCACTTCAGAGGTCTCATCCCTACTATTCCCCTTTATCCTGACCTCATTTCTAAGCATCCTTTCTTTCTGAAATTATTGATTATTAATCTTAAGGAGGGGAAAATCTAACCGTGGACAGTGCATGTGAAGGGAGCTTTCAACTTCACTTAGATAAAGTTTCTAATGAAGCAGAGGCCTAGATTTCTGGCTTTGGAAGGAGGATATACCTAAAGGCTTCCATTGTGAATCCAGAGGCTCCTGAAAATGGCACCTTGGCTTCAAGTCACTTTTGGATGAGGTATGTAACAGGGATGAAATAGCTATTACCAGGTGACATCAGCACATGGACATTCTACTGTATCCTGGAGAGCCCTGGCATTCCATGTGATGTCACCAGTGTTGTGGCAACACCAACTGTCATTGGGGCATTTGTGCAGTGTCTTGTGTTTCACCTACAGACATGCTGTCTAGACTGAACAGGATTGTTGGGAGACAGGATGGAGAGCACAGGGAGACCAAAGGGAGGCAGAAGAAAGATGGCCTTCAGTCTCCATGTCACACATCAAGAAATACATGGTCCTGGGAAAAGTGCAGTGAGTCCTGGGAAAGGGATGGGGAGCTTCAAAAAGGAGGAAGGCTTGATCTGATCCTTCCAGGAGTGGGGCTAAGCAGGTGAGAGTTTCTGAGAAGCAATGGGCCTACCTGTTCCTCTGAGTTCTTCAAGAGCAGAACAAAGTTGAGGATTTTCAAGGTTAGTTTGGCAGAGAGTCAGGAATATTCATGGCTGCAGCTGTTCTGTTGAGGGCCCTCTACTTTCACTCTGAGTGGGAAGGAAGCACATGGGGACTAAAGAGGTTTCAGTACCAGCCAAGCAACTCACCCACACTGGATGTCTTTTGGTGTGTGTCACTAATAACAGAGAGAGTAAAGTCCCCTGAACAGAGCTAGAGGCTCTCACATTTTAAATAACAACCACTAGCAGGGCAGGAGCTACCAAGTATTGCTTCATGTCAGTGATCCCTAAGGTTTCTGAGTTCCTGCCCTCTCACTAGCCAGTCATCTTCCCTCTACCTTGAGTGTAGGACTGGGACATCACTCTTCCTGTAAGTATCTGTTCTTGGTGTCAGAGGGCTCACCTGTGGATGCCCAGTTCATAGGTATTTTCAGTCACACCTTTCAATGGTTGATAACATCTTTGCTAACATCATGATGGATGGTATGTATTCTCCTGAAGCTTTTGGCAAAAGTTTCATCTTTACCTATGTGACTTATCATTGCTCTGACAGGACCCACATAATCCTCCACCATCCTCATACATTGTAACTGCCCTGTGGATCTTCTCTGATGTGCTTATTCACATCATGGAACTGATCTTCCTTCCCCATTATACTGAGCTAATTTCTTAGCATCCTTTATTTCTCATCTTGTTAGAGATCATCAGGAAGAGAAGAGCCCTTCCTGGGCACAGTTTGGAAAATGAGTCTTGCCCTCCATACATGATGAACTATTGAATTAGAATGAAATAGATTCTAATGAATCAGAGAGATCTCTGGATTGGAAGGAGGAGGTGTTGAAGGCCTTCCCCTGTGTCTCAGGGAAGACTCCTGGAAAGGGCAGCTTGGCTTTTGGTGAATTGGGCAAGAGTTTGTTATCAGATAGATGAAAGCTGTTGGCAGTGACCCTAACAGTCCCTTCTCTGGAAATTCTATTGTATCCTGGAGAACCCTTGGCATCTTTTGTGAAATCACCAGTGTTGTAGCAATGCCGAATGCCCTTGAGGCATTCATTAAGTGCATATAGGGTTCACCAATCAACATGTTGACTAGATTGAGCATACTGACTGGAAGAGAGATCTCTGGTTTTTTAGGGAGGAGTTGAGACCAGAACTGGACCTTCTAGTAATGGGGTTCAGTAGCTATAATCATCTGAAGTCATAGGCCTATGCTGCTTCTCTGGGTCCCTAAAGAGCAGATCCAAAGTGGAGGTTTCTGACGGTTAGTTGGCAGAGGGCCAGGAATGGTCAAGGATGCAGTGCTGTGCTAGGACCTTTTTCAGTTCATTCTGACTGTCAAAGAATGCCAAAAGAGGCACAGAACCACTAATGAGGTATCAGGGTAGCATGTTGCTGCACTTTATTCTCAGTGGATTTCTGTAGGTTTCATGGATATCTGATATAAATACCAGAGAACAAAACTTTCCATCCATGTACCCAAGTCTGAGACATTCAGTGTCTTTTAGTCCTGCACACAGGTTATCAGGCAGGGAGGTAAAAATCACCAGGCAGTCCAGGACTTTCTTGCATCATAGCAGGTATCTGGTGACAATTCCAAGCCAACATGACTGGCCTTGATTATGCCTTTCAGGGACAGTGGGGCTGCAGTAGGGCCTGAGGCATATATCTATCCTCAGAGATTGGAGACAGACACATCGCTTATGGACCCCAGTTTAAGGATATCTGCTCTGAATTTTGGGCCTTCGTTGGGTTCCATGCATTTCCTCTCACTCAGGCCTCCTCTTGGGACTCCAAATGATCTCTCTTGGCCCTTTGCCATTCATCTGTACAAATTCACTGTGTTTATGTACCTATAGGGACTACTAGGAAGGCATCATCCACACCTGTCTTCCTCACTGAGCAGGAGCAGCAGCTGAACCAGGTTGATAAACTGACCCTTCAGCTACAGATGCTGACCAATGAGAGGAATGAACTGCTGGAACTCATGGCCCTTTATAACAACAATGAGTTGAACAACAGATATTCATCATGCCCTTTTCCCTGGTAACTGTCTTGACTCGACTGTGTCCTGAGTGCATCTGAGAGGCAGAACTGAAACCTGTAGGAGTGAGATTTGACACAGGCTGTTCTAATTCCTCCAAATGAAAAAGCAGAGCCTGTGGCCTGAATCATGATCTACAGACAGGCAGAAAGGTGTAAGATCACAACATGCATTTCAAGAGGCCTTGGCAGACATCGGCTTTTAGGAGATGCTTGGTACTCTGGGTTGAGTGTTTATATTTATTTTTGCTTTTTGCTCTGGGAATAGGCTGAAAGGCCTTGTGGTCCTACTTGTCCATCTGTGTGTCTGGAAGGCTTGGAGTTCATCCCTGCTCCTCTCTGGTCTTGTTCCTTATACTTTGAGGCAATACTCCCTACCTGCATTTCTTTGACATCCTGTGTGTGGGTTCATGTGTGTGAAGTGCTCTCTAAGGGGCCCAAACATTGCAAACAAAGCAGTGGCCGGTTTTGCCCTTTTCACTTCTCTCTCCCTTGATAAACCATTAGATTACATTCCTAAATTTAGTCCCCAAAGTTAATTCCCTTTTGTGGACACTGACTCATTCTTGAAAATAAACACCAAAGTTCAACAATCAAAATTCATTACTTGGTTACACTGGCTAACCTGTCCCATCAGAGCTCAACAATTTACCCAGCACAGACTTAAACTTCTCTACTTAAAAACCCACTGTTAAAAAAGCCTGCTGCTTGCTGTGTGCCTTCGCCTGCTCAAGAGACAGGCTCCCAAGCTATGCTTGCACTGCTAGGTTAATAAATCTCCTTGTGCTGAGGATTGTGTGTCTGAGTGTGTTCTGTACTGTCTCTGAGAGGCTCACTTACTGTGTGTGTGTGTGTGTGTGTGTGTGTGTGTGTGTGTGTGTGTGTCCGTCCTTTCAGATCCTGAGAGTCAGAGATTGATAGTAGGTCTGAATATTCACATGTCTCAAAGATTTCTGGTGATGGAAGTGCTGAGGCCAGGGAGCCCCACATTGAGCATCACTGCTCTCAGCCTTTGTGCTCATCCTGGTCCGTCATTGGATTCCCCTTGGGTGTTTATAAAGCTATCTGAATGTAGTGCCTCCCCATGGCAATACATATCATGAGTTCTGGGTATCCTTGTAAGGAGAAAGAATCTCTGTTCTCAAGACAGTGGGAATGTCATTGCAGATTTCAGATACACCCCCATCTGTGGCACAGACTGCTCAGACCTTCATAGCCAACTAGTCTGTTCCTAGAGGTCTACTGAGGGAGCTCATGTAGCCCTGTCTCCTTCCCTATTCACACCCAGCCTTTCCTGGCCATGGGACAGTAAGGCAAGTCTAATGCACATCAGGAGGTCCAGTATAGAATTCAGGGTGTGACATCCAGTGGGCTAGGGTAGTATAAAACAGAATCTTAATTTATGTGTTTCCTGAGGCCTGTATTCATGGGGTTCTTTGCTCCTGGGGCCATGCCCTACCACAGGCTGAAATCTGAGCTGGAGATGCTGAAAACACAGCATAAGAAGGAGATGTCAGATGTAAAGAAATTCCCCAAGGAAATTTGTGAGGCTTCGTACAAGTGCAAGGAGCTGAGTGAGCACACCAACTCCTACCGGTGAGTGCCTAATTTAGATGGGACCCCTCAAATTGTTAAGGACTGCTTCAGGTATTCTGATGTTTTTCCAGTCCTGCCTGACCCAGCTGTCAGGAGGAATCTGTCCCATCCACCTCCTGCAGCCAAATGGTCCCAAAGACACACACAGAGGCTTATATTACTTACAAACTGTATGGCCAATGGCTTAAGTTTCTGGCTAGCTAGCTCTATCATCTTAAATTAACCAATTTCTATTAATCTATGTTTCCCACATGGCTGCTGCATGGCCAGGCTGCTGGCATGTTGCTCCTTGGGTGGCAGCTGGCACCTCCTCTACTTCTGACTTTCCTCTCTGTCTCTCCTGGATTTTTCTGTCTTGTTCCATCCTGCCTTGCCATAGGCCAAAGCAGCTTATTTATTAACCAATGGGAGTAACACATATTCACAGCATGTAGAAGACATCCCACAGCAGCTTCTTCCCTTCTTCACCTTTGAACAAAGTTGGGCTGTGGTTCCAGACTGTTTACCTCTTAGCAAGCAGCCTGCCTTATATCTATCTCTTGGACTTGTGCCTCCTAAACTGGGTTCTCCTAAGAGTGAAGAGTCTGAGAGCCCCTCCCAACATTTTCCTGTCAACTTCTGGAGCTTCTAGAGAGAAAACATGGTTTGCACCATGAATGTTTTCTGTGGCTCTGGCAGGAGCTTACAGAGCTGGTTTCTATGGGAAACATGGATGGAACATATTCCCACTGGGTCCTCTGTCCGCCTTAGGGCATGGTTTTCCTCTACCTGCTCACATTTCCCCAATACTGTGAACAGTTAAGCACCAGGGTGTGTGTGGAGGAAGTGGGGGATCCAGTTTTCACAGGTACATGGATCCCTTTTGCTGTCAGGGTATTCAGAAGTAGTTTGAATCTTTCTGTAATTTGCCTATTCTCTGGCTTTGGCCTGCACCTGAGTGATGCTGCCATGGCTAATGTGGGTTCCTGCCCAGGGTTCATGGGGATGGGGACATGGGACCTTGCAGGAAGATGGTATTAGGAGGCAGGAGGGGCAGATGGAGGTAGAGCTCATCATTTTTGGTGACATTTCAGCACCCTCTACTGTCAGCTCCTGAGTGAATGGACTCAGCTAAAGGAAAAAGTGAGCACGTTGAAAAAGAACAACAGAAAGCTGCATGGGGAGCAGATTTTACTACAAGAGTCCTGCAAGGAGTCCAGGAGGCTCTGTGAGGAGGCTCTTGAGAAGATCTATGACCTCTGCACAAAGCAGCAGCAGGTAGGTTGAAGCAGCAGGGCCAATATGCCCACTTGTCTAACCATACACACACATATACATACACCCATGTAACCATCTACTCACTTTTCCAAGTGACCCATCCCATCCAATAGTTCATTTCTGTGATCATTCACAAGTCTTTCTGGTGAGTTAGACTCTTGGAAGGCACTGCATGACTGCCAAGGAATCCTACAGCTCTGCTAGAAGCTGCAGTGCATTAAGGGAGATTAGTAAATCACATACCACTCACCTATGTGTCAGTATGGTAGGAGCAGTGTTATGATGGGAGCCATTTAGGGAGTAGCACAGAGATCTGAGTGAGTGAGGTCAAGGGTCTTGGTCTGATTTGCTTGGCATGGGTGTTATGAGATCAGAGGCAGAAACAGCATGGAAGGAGGAACGTCCTAGCAAGACTAATACTCAACTTCATATGGAAAAACAAAAAACCCAGGATAGTCAAAAGAATTCTGTACAATAAAACAACCTCTGGAGGCATCACAATCCCTGACTTCAAGCTCTACTATAGTGCTACAGTAATAAAAACAGCTTGGTATTGGCATAAAAACCAGCATGTGGACCAATGGAATTGAACTGAAGACCCTGACATTAACCCACACACCTATTAACATATAATTTTTGACAAAGAAGCCAAAAGGGTACAATGGAAAAAAGAAAGCATCTTCAACAAGTGGTGCTGGCATAACTGGATATCAACGTGTAGAAGGCTGCAAATAGATCCATATCTGTCACTGTGCACAAAACTTAAGTCCAAGTGGATCAAGGACCTCAACATAAATCCAGCTACTCTGAACCTGCTAGAAGAGAAAGTAGAAAGGAGTCCTGAATGCATTGGCATAGGAGATAACTTCCTAAATATAACACCAGTAGCACAGACACTGAGAGAAACAATCAATCAATGGGACCTCTTGAAACTGAGAAGCTTTTGTAGAGCAAAGGATACGGTCAACAAGGCAAAGCAACAGCCTACAGAATGGGAAAAGACCTTCACCAACCCCACATGTGACAGAGGACTGATATCCAGAATATATAAGGAACTCAAGAAATTAGACATCAAAACGACCAACAGTTCAATTGAGAAATGGGCTTTAGAATTAAACAGAGAATTCTCAACAGAGGAAACCCAAATGGCTGAAAGACATTTAAGGAATTGCTCAACATCCCTAATCATCAGGGAAATGCAAATCAAAACAACTCTGAGATACCACCTTACGCCTGTCAGAGTGGCTAAGATCAAAAACACTGAAGACACTTTATGCTGGAGAGGATGTGGAACTAGGGGAACTCTCCTCCACTGCTGGTGGGAATGCAAGCTTGTACAACCACTTTGGAAATCAATATGGCACTTTCTTAGAAAATTGGGAATCAATCTCCCCCAAGATCCAGCTATACCACTCCTGGGCATATACCCAAGAAATGCTCAATCATACCACAAGAGCACTTGCTCAGCTATGTTCATATCAGCATTGTTTGTAATAGCCAAAACCTGGAAACAACCTAGATGCCCTTCAACTGAAGAATGTATAAATATATTGTGGCACATATACACAATGGAATACTACTCAGCAGAGAAAAACAATGACATCATGAGGTTTGCAGGCAAATGGATGGATCTAGAAAAAAATCATCCTGAGTGAGGTAACCCAGACTCAGAAAGACAAATATGGTATGTACTCACTCATAGGAGGATGCTAGATGTGGAACAAGGATGACTGGACTGCTACTCACATCACCAGTGAGGCTACCTGGAAAATGGGACCCCAAGAAAGACACAGAGAAATGGATGAGATCTACATGAACAGCCTGGACATGAGTGGGAGCAATGAAGGGTGAGGGTCAAGGGAAAGAGAGCGGGAGATCCTAGCTAGATCAAGAAAAGAGAGGGAGAACAAGGAATAGGAGACCATGGTAAATGAAGACCACATGAGAAAAGAAAGAAACAAAGCGCTAAAGAGGCCCACAGAAATCCACAAAGATACCCCCACAAAAGACTGCTGACAGTGGTCGAGAGACAGCTGGGACTGACCTACTCTGGTGATGGGATGGCCAAACACCCTAATAGTTGTGCCATAAACCCACCGAAGGACTGAGGAATCTGGATGCAGACATACACGGTTAGGCCCTGGGTGGAGCTCTGGGAGTCTAATTAGTGAGAAAGAGGAGAGTTTATATGAGCGAGAATTGTAGAAACCAAGGTTGGATAAAGCACAGAGACAAATAACCAAATGAATGGAAACACATCAACTATGAACCAAAGGATGAGGGGCCCCCAACTGGATCAGGCCCTCTAAATAGGTGAGACAGTCGATTGGCTTGATCTGTTTGGGAAGCATCTAGGCAGTGGTACCAGGTCCTCGGCTCATTGCATGAGTTAGCTGTTTGAAACCTAGGACTTATGCAGGGATGCTTGGCTCAATCTTGGAGGAGGGGACTGGACCTGCCTGGACTGAGTCTATCAGGTCGATCCCAGTCCTTGGGGGAGACCTTGATCTGGAGGAGGTGGGAATGAGGGTTGTGGTGGGGGGAAGGGGAGGGGGGCAGGAAGGGAGAGAACAAGGGAATCTGTGGCTATTATGTAGAACTGAATAGTATGGTAAAATAAAAAAAAAACTAAATAAAAAAAATGAAGCAATGGATCTATTTTAAAATTAATAAGTAGACTTCTTTTCTTTCACAGCATAGAAGTAACTTTCCAGGAAATGTCTGGTTTGTCTTACTGGCTTCACACATAGAACCTGACATTTTGATGCCCACTCTAACAAATATTTGGCTGAGTTCTTAGGAAAGATTCCTCCTCATAGTTGTATAGAGTGCGCATTTCAGGAAAGTGCTGTGGGTGACCTAAGTAGCCTCCTACTGACTAACTGGGGCTGTTTTCACATAATATGCACTGTAATCCAGTAAAAAGTTGTTGGGTAATGACAATGGTGATTTCCATTCTCAAGTGCAATCAATGTCTTTTGTGTTAGAATCTGGGCAGGTTTAGTGAGGAGACTATGATGGGTCAACTTGGATCTATCAGGAGGCTTCATGTCCAGCCCTCTTCCATGGGCACTTGGTATTGTGTGGTCAAACTCAGTTGTGCAGAGGTTGTTACTTATATGTACAATCATTGAGTCTGTGAAAAAAAACTGTCCTAGGAGGGGAAATAATTTCAGGCCAGGGCAGAAAAGCCTGGCTGTGTCTAAGAGGCTTGTAGACAACAGGGAGGACCCACTACCTCTCCCTGTAGTACAAAAGGAGTTGCAACATTCCAGCCTCCTCCCTTCCCCTTCTGGGTTCAAGAGAGGTAGGTGTGTGTGTGTGTGTGTGTGTGTGTGTGTGTGTGTGTGTGTGTGTGTGTGTGTGTGTGTGTGTGTATTTGTGTGTTTTCCTATGTGTAATTTTGTGGGTATGAAAATATGTGTTTGAGCCTCTATGTGTATGTTCACTCACTCACGGAACAATGGAACATCTTTACGAATGGTGGAGACAGATTTGAATGAGAAAGTACTGTGCCTAATCTGGTTAGTACCACTTTGCATCAGTCAAAGAACAGATGATGTTGTCCATCATTCTGCATGTACACACAGCTCACTACAACAAAAGACAGAAAACTGATGAAGGCTAAAAGTTCTTTAGGTATTTTCTGGTTTTTCAGGTAGAGGCAGAATTATTTATCTGCAAAAAAATCCTCTCGAGAAAAACAAAGTAATGGGGTCCATGAAGGTGAGAAAGAGGCTACTGAGAAGAGGAAAGGCTGCCTGAGGGTTTGTGTCCTTCTCTGCTCTGGGTAAATGGTGGCTGACAACTGATGACTTCCCTGAATTCTGTTTTGTTTTTCTCCTCATTGCCTGCTGCCATTTTCCTTTCACCTTTGCCTAACCTTGGTTCAGCTAACCTTGTCCTTGGAGCTTGGCCTGGACTCTATTCCCTGAGAAATTCTGAACTGCAGAGATGCTTGTGACTGCATCTCAGCCCAGCAGAAGTCGCACAGCTATGCTGAGGTATGAGAAGAGGCTGTCTCAGTGCACCCCTTAGGCTCCTCATACTCTAAAGCACCCACTCCATGTTGTGTCTGCAGCACTCAGAAACTGCTTTTATTCCAAACTTCTTCATACTGAGTTAAAATTGGCCTGATGGAAGGTTGGGAGAAATGAGAACTATCAGATATTGGTAGGATTATAAGATGTTGTAGGCCTGTGAGAAGCTCTTTAAAATTATTCAGAATGTTGAATGCACACTCCAAGTGGACCATTGATTCCAGAATGTAAAGTAGGTGTCCACAGAGAAGAGAGGACAACAGGGTTACAGCAGGACTCATCAGAACACCCCCAACTAGAAACTACTCAAATGCACATCCTTGATGAGTGCAACATACAATGTGGTCCATGGAATATAGTTAAACATGGAATAATACATGCAATCCTTTCGCTGAGTTAGTCAACCTTCTGTTACTCAAAGAAATACCTGACACAGTCATCTTACTTGGAGGAAAGGTTAATATAGACTCCTGAGTTTAGAGATTTTCTAGTTTCTGAGCATGTTGCTTTGGGCCTAAATTGAGGCAACCTATGCTTTAGAGAGCTTCTTTAGGAGGAAGCTGCCCTCCCTGGAGGCACTGGGAAGCATTGAGTGAGAGCAAGGGGCTGGCCCATTACCATCCAGTGGTCCTGTGCTGGGGAACTAAGCCTTCAATTCGCAGACTGGAGAACTTGGTAGGAGAGCTTGGATTACTGGTAAAGGATCCCTGGGGTTCAGCTGTCTGTGTACAGGTTTATAAGGCAAGCATTACATTGACTTATCTGCATACTGAATTCTTCTCCCAGATCACCAGGCATGCATGTGTTATACAGACACACAGGCAGGCAACACCTGCACATATAAAGTAAAAATAAAATGAAAAATTATCTAAACAGAGTAAAAGTACACAATCTTCTCCACATCACTGTGTTCAGAGCATCTTGTGTTTTCCTTTCTCTCTACTGGAATCTGGGTAGAGAGGCTGTGGGTTAATGAAAGGTCACTTTCTTCTTCATAGTATCCCAGGTGATCTCATATTACATCAGTGTTTTCTGGTAAAGCAAACATGGAGACAATGTAGTGTGCTTGAATGTGTGCATCCATGTACATGAATGTGTTCAAGTGTGTGTGTGTGTGTGTGTGTGTGTGTGTGTGTGTGTGTGTGTGTGTGTGCATGCGTCTATATGTACAGGGGTGCAGGAAACCCTCTCCTAAAAACACAATGTTCTAATGAACAGGAACATCAAAGACTTGAGGAAGATCTTCAGTCCCTGATGAAGCAGAAGGATATGCTCACCCAGCAAAGGGACTTGGCAGCAAAGCTGCAGCATCACTTCACTGTGTCCCAGATGAGGTAAGAGCCCAGGCTTCCAGAAGCAGGGGGATCTAAGTGGGTCCACTGTACGTGGATCTCTGTCCTCTTGAGTTTCTGTTCAATTGGCAAAGCTTACAGCCACAGCCAGGAAGAGAACACCTCAGAGTGTCATTGCTGACTCAGTCAATAGGAACTTATGTCCAAGAAGCAATATGCTTTCTCCTTGGTCTTATGGGGATTGTGTTCCCTCCTTCCCTTCTGAGAACTCTAGTATGCTCCGAGTATATCAAATATAGATCTCCTCACAAATATTCCCATGGCATCCAGAAACCTACAAGGGGAATCATCAATCATGAAGGAAAGTGTGTCCTCCTACAAATTTATTTTCCATCAGGAACATCACATTTAGAGATAAGTGTCTACCCTTTGGCAGATTTGAATACAGCAGTCTCCTGCTGATTGCAGGCTCTCTGCAGTGTTTATCAGTTTCTCATGAGAAGATTTACTCTGGTCATGAACAGAGTAGGAGTTGACAAGTTAAACCCATGCAGGGGTCTGGGCTGTAGGATTAATCAGAGCGTTCTCTGCATTGCTGTGTAGGCTCCACTAGAGGGCAGGCATAGAGTTTTCCAGGAGGTTCTCATTCACCTGGTATCTAATCAAGGCCAGCTGCATCTTCCCTGACCTGACCCTCAGACCTTGTCATAGTGATATTTCTCCAAAATTATGTCTTTGGACTGTTGGAGAAATATGCTGTTTTTTCTAATCCAGCACAGTGTGTATTTTCCACTTCAACTTCTAGCAGTTTTTAAAAGTTGAGAAAAAAATCCTGCCCAGGGTCTCTCTGACCCTTTTGCCTTGGGGAAGCAGGGAATGAACTCAGCTGAAAGGTAATGCTCGATTGTCTAGTATGTCTGAGTATATCTGAGGGGAGGTGGCTCCCCCAGGCTTGTGCCCCAGCTGCCTTTCTCCCCTAGGTTTGAAAACCTCCAGCAGGAACTTTAGCAGACCACAGCCCAGGATGAGAGCCTCCTGCAGATGGAGCTGCTGAAGCAGAAACACTATGTCTCAGGCAAGTAAGCCACCATTGAGCCCCATCCCCAGCAGCCAGGGTGTTCATGGGGTGTGTTTCCTTCCTTAACTTTTGTTTACTAGGGGTGAATAGGCCCTGATTTTCTTGCCATGTGCACAGCAAAACTGTTTCTGAATCATATTTTCTTTTCTGATTTTCCCTGACAGTACCTGTTAAGGAGACTGGGAAGGCTGGAAGAAGCCAAAGACACCTTGAAGGCATGACATTCTACACTCCAGGTTCAAGGCCTCCTCAGAAAATGCCACCTCTTTTCAGCTTTGAACTCACTCTTGAGGCAAATATCAACCTACCATGAGGCGGTCCAGCCACAATCGGATCCACATCTGTTGGCTCACTATCCCCAGATAAAAGTTTGTGTAAAAACAAGTCTAATATACAGAGAACACAACACAAATTACTAAGAACCCTGACTCCATATGTGATGGAAATCTGACAAGGAATACGGTGTTAATGTCACACTGCCATCCAGACAGACCTCACCAAAAGCATAAGATTCTCTCTAGTGCAGTTTTCAAGCTGAAGCCATGCCATGGGCAAGTGTAGCTGAAGATAATTCACTACAGAGAATACGCCAGTTCCTCACCTCTTTTGCTCTTCCATAATGAAATTCCAAAGGAAACTGAAATTTTCCTTCTTTTTTTTTTTTTGGTTTATATCTTAGGATATTTATGCTTTGGTTTTTGGTTTTCTTCATTTTTGTTTAAGGTTGTGTTAAATTTTGTTATACTTTTCTTCTTGTCATTGCTTTAATAGTTTGCTAAGTCTATATACTGTATAAAATGACTGCTGTGTTGAAAACTCCCATTGAGTAAAATAATGTATTTTATGAATAAAATAAATTTCAAACTTTTCACTCTAAGACTCTTCTTTAGTCAGATGAGGTTTCACACGCCTGCAAACCCAGAAATCACAGGCTTGGATGTATCTCAGTAAGTTCCTGGAATCTTGGGCGGCACACTGATTTCCCAGCCATGGGCCTCTGGGATACACACGGGGTGGCGACTTGGATGTTGGTGTATAGCCTACCTCATGGATACCAACTACATAATAGAAAAGTTAGACATATGGTATCCTTGAGGTCATATATTTAGCTACCAGTAAAATGTGGTACACTGTACACACATGTTCACCGAATCTTCATGTAGACCAAATTAAAGTGAAACACAAGTATATTGTTCCAGGCCACTCAGGAAATGAGAACGCTCATTAAACTTGTATAAAGGAAATCAGGAAGTGAAAAGCAATGTGCCTCTGGTTTTCTTGAAATATATCATGAGTGATAAGTGAACAGCAGAGCTGATTTCCTGCAAGACAATTTAGGATATTTTGTGGCGCTTTTGTTTATGCTTATGGGTGTTTTGCCACCACATACATGCAATTCCCACAAAGGCCAGGTGAGGGCAGATTCCACCTGCATTTTAAGTTAAAAAGATTTGTTAGCTGTCCTGTGAGTCTTCTGAGACAGGAATAAATGCTCTTAATGGATGAGCCATCTCCACAGTCCTGTAATAGGCCCTTGTCCTCCCAGCCCTGTGTGCTGTATTAGGTGGATTGGATCACTCCCCACCAAAGACTGAAGTTTATTGAAAACTGTAGGGACAGGCATGCTAATTGTCTTAGGCTGCCACACATCCATTCAGGGCTCTCATAGGTTCAGGATCCTGCCCCAGTCACTGACTGTCAGATTGGAACAGATTTGCTAGATCTCTTCTAGGCTGACAACACCTATTAAGCCAGTCTGATGTAATAAAAATTGAGAAGACCCTCCTGGGGGTAGAGGTAGGATGAGGAATCCCTCTTGATGGTCCTGATAAGCAATGTTGGGAGGAACCCAGAACTAGGTAGAGTGGATGGAGTCTGTGTCAGGAGCCACATGTCTCTGATGCAGAGTGATTCTGTGCAAAACTAAAAAAGGAGAGAAGTGGTTGAAGCTGCTCTTTTACCACAGCAGATCTCAGATCATATTGAGAAAGTTCTTCCAGAGACTGATTTACTCTGGTGAAGCTCCTCTGGAATAGATCTGACTCCTGAGACTGACAGTGAGGCAGAGATTTAATGTGTAAAGAAAGTTATCCCCTGGGTCTCCAGACTGGAGCTCTCACATCAAGGGTAAAAAGAACCTACTGTCCTCTGATCTTCCTGTGTGTGTGGGAGGGGGGTGCCAGGTCTTACCCCACTGAAGCTAAGACATCTGGTCTTTAATTCCTCACTTAAACTAGAATCTCTCCATCTCATATAATTACTCATTTAATTAGATTATTGTGTGTTGCGTTTGAGAAATTTCAGACTTGTGTTATTTTACTTTCTCGCCCAGAAGGTATAGAAACCTAGTAGGCCAGCATCAAATCATCACCTAAAACACAGGTTAAGGGATCGTGACCATGTGGATTTATAACTGAGATAAGGCTGTTGTGAGACCCAAACTACTCTAAAAGTTCTCTACCTGGCTGGTGCATTGGTCATGGTTCCATTGGTCTAACACCTTATTGGATGAATTTCTATATATACAGAAGGCTATTTTTTAGAATGACTTAGAGGCTGTGCTCCAGCTATTTGAACATTGGCTGGCTATGATGACAACGTCCAAGAATCCAGCAGTTTCTCAGTCCACTACACTTGATGTCTCACCCATCAGTAGTATAGTCTGGAATGCCAGAGAAGTTGGCTCCAATGCCAGTGACGGAATGAACTTGCTAGCAAGGTGAGACCAAGCAGCTAAAGAGCAAAAGCTCCCTTCTTCCATTTCTTTATATGGGCTTCCAGCACAAGGCCTGGCTGATTACAGGTGGGCTTTTTGGGCTCAAAACATCTGAGGTAAAGGTGTTTCTTTCTCCATCAATATCTAGATGAAAGGAATGTCTTCCTTATGAAAAGATCTGATTACATGTGTATCTTCTCTTTTCAAATTAAGCAAAAATACCTCACAGGTGTGCTCCTCAATATTTGGGTTTTGCTTAATTGCAGATGTAGTAAATTTCACAACCAAAAAGAGCCATCACAACTTCACCCCATGTCAACTTGACACACAATTATATCTTTTTATATCATGATTAATTTCCAAATAGAAAATAACCAGGTCATAATAATCCCTAAACATGATATAATTATTCTAAGTACAAGACAAACACATTATGTATTAGACCAGCTCAAAATTATGCCTAGCATGATTTAACTATCCCTGTACAACTACAAGCACATTATAAAGTTAGAGTAAGTGGCAATGTCCCTTGAGGGACATTTTTTAGTATCCCAAATTTAAATATGATTAACATCAATATTCTTCCTTCTTTTGTAATGAATGTTTGTATTTATTTATTTTTATTTTTACATCCTAACCAAAATTTCACCTCCATCCTCTCCTCTCAACCCTCCACCCACCTCCACTCTTCCTGATCCACACCCATTCCTCCTCTTTTTTCTCTTCAGAAATGGGCAGGCCTCCTATGAATATCTGTCTGCCATGTTATATCAAGTTGTGGTGGGACTAGGCATGACCTCTTCTATTAAGGCTGGATGTAGCAATTCAGTAGGAGGAATGGTGTCCAAAAGCAGGAATTAGAGACAAGCCCTGCTCCCACTGTTAGGAGTCTCACCAGAAGACCAAGTTATACAACAGTAAAATATATGCAGAGTGCCTAGGTCAGTCCCATGATGCTCCCTGGTTGGTGGTTCACTATGAGCCTAGGTTAGTTAGTTCTGTGGGATGCTTCTGGGGCTCCTGACAACACTATCAAATACAAAAATTTAATTGTTTATTCACTAATTTACATGCATTGGTGTTTTTCCTTCATGAATGCCTGTGTGAGGGTGTCGATTCCTCTAGAACTGGAGTTACAAACATTTGTGAGCTGCATCGATTTTTTCATTATTTTAAAAATTAATTATTTCATATGACGAGTGTATGGAAATTTACCGATCAAATTTAAAATAGTAAAATATATCCATTTACTTATTTTGAGAGGGGGAAATACATACATACATATGACAGAGAATGAACATACACAACACATCATGCCATTCTGTCATTCTGTTTATATAGAGGTCAATGAACAAATTAGGAGGAGTAAACTCTTTCCTTCCACCCAACTAGGCATCTCAGTGGCCCTTCCCTGGTACTTTCTATGATCAACTCATGGATTTCTGCCTTAGAGGGTTTTCTTGTGGTTCTGAAAGTTGAAAATATTATTATTATTAAAGTGCATTGTGAAAAATTTGAGCTGAATTTTGTTTCAAATGAATGACACTCTTAATAAAAGCTCACTGTAGTGGGAAGAATTCTTGATGGGAAGAGGGTTGCTGTGTGTCCAGCTTGAAGAAACTGCTTGTCCAGAGTAATTCATGGGAAAAGGCAAAAGTGAAGTTACTCTGCCATGCAGGTAAGTGAGTTCACTGGAAATAACCAGTGAAAAAGCACCAAGGAAGGTTCCAGGGTGAGTCATTGAAATGCCATGTTTCTTCTTGGCATTGTGCCTTTGAGAGTCTGTCCTATGTGCCCCGTGCACTTCCCTGGTCTAAGGCTATTGGTCATTTGTGCTGTGCAGGCCCCTGTGGACAGTTCAGGTTTCAGCATTTAACCAGTTACAGCAATAATCACATACTTATCCCAATATAACATTCTTACAAAAGTCAAAATTTCCAAGGCACTTCAGAAGTTAAATAGCCTTTGTGGTTATTGCATGTTTTAGAATACTAATGTCTCAGCCGGGCTGGGTGGTGGTGTTGCAGGCCTTTAATCCCAGCACTCGGGAGGCAGACCCAGGCGGATGTCTGTAAGTTTGAGGCCAGCCTGGACTACCAAGTGAGTTCCAGGATAGGCGCAATGCTACACAGAGAAACCCTGTCTCGAAAAACCAAAAAAAAAAAAAAGAAAGAAAGAAAGAAAAGAAAATCTTAGATTCACAGACTTCATCTACAGATATAAGTTGACCTCCTGAGTACCAACTGTGTGGATCACATACATTTCATTTAAAACACGAACTATGCTGAATACATGCATGCCAGCATGTGCCACTCACCATATGATCCAAGCTCTCATCTGAGTAACCAATGAATATGGACATAGCATAATATAAATGGCGTTATAATGCATGGGGCTGATATTTTTAGGAAAAAACAAGTCTCAAAATTAACACAGGAGTAACACTTCCTACCAAGAAGCTTGGACTAACCCAAAATCTGCTTCGGTAATTCTTTTCTACTTTTTTTAACAGAAACATGATCCATAATGTTTGTTTTTCTTACAAGATTTCAGAGAGTTGAACTTAATAGAAAATATTACATCAAGTGTGGAAATTATTTCTCAAAGAAGGATCCCATAGTAAATTTCAAGGATGATGTGTAATGCCAATCACTCAAGCATTAACAAATAAAGACTTTTCTCACACATTGTCAGACTTCCTCCTATATTTAATTTTCCTTATTCTGACTTTTCTTGATTAACATTCTAGAATGAACCATCTCATTCGGATCTTTCAATTGCAGGCACTTCTACATCTCATTACATCAACTTGCTGCATCTCCACTGTACTTTAAAGATTCCAGACTAGTTATTTAATGGGGTGTCCTTGTGCTGCTGAGCCCAATGCTCTGAGCTCTTCACCCAGATCTAGTTCTTTGACCAATATAGAAAAAAGGACAAATGTTCTGGGGACACTCTCTCTTTGGTGGACTCAGTAAGTACTGTATTGTGTAGGTTGAAAAACTGTATATACTCCTGTCTACGTATGTATGTAGGTACGTATGTACACATCTATCTATCTATCTATCTATCTATCTATCTATCTATCTATCTATCTATCATCTATCTATCTATCATCTATCTATTTAACTTTCCATCACCTATCTCTATCAATCCATCCATCTATCTACCCCTATCAATCCAGCCAACCTTGGATCTATCTTCTACAACTACTACTCTTCCTCTTCTATTTCTCCTTCTTCTTGCTCTTCCCTTATTCATCCAGGATATTATAACCACTTTTGCCTCCCTGAGTTTGTACACTGCCTTAGTAAATATTAATTACATCATACAAATAAAAACTTTTCTCTGTGGGTTTCATTCTCCATATTTCGCCACCCCAAGTCTTTGTAATCCCTTCTTCCACAACACTTGCTAAAATGTGACATTCCTTAGATCTCTGACACTGTGACACTAAAAATCTTTTGTAAAAGAATGTTTGTTTAAAAATGCAATTTGTGCTTAAAACAAGCCCAAAACCAACATCTAACAACTTTATACTTTAGTAACTTGCAAACACACCATCTAAGTTTGTTTCTTTATATGACAAATGCAATTTACATATAATGAATTCAATGAGTTGAGATATTCAATGTATATTAGTTCTCTGCCATGAAGTACACAAAAAGGTTTTCTGACTAAATGAATTTTTGTTAAGAGGTAAAATCCATAGGATTTTCTAAATGGAAATGGAAAGATGTAAAAAAAAAAAAAGCTAGAAAATAGAGTTAATCATAAGTTAGAAGTTTTATGGAAGATAAAAAATCAAGGTCATTCGCCTTTAATCCCAGCACTCGGGAGGCAGAGCCAGGCGGATCTTTGTGAGTTCGAGGCCAGCCTGGGCTACCAAGTGAGTTCCAGGAAAGGTGCAAAGCTACACAGAGAAACCCTGTCTGGAAAAAACCAAAAAAAAAAAAAAAATCAAGGTCATATATGAAACTGCTGTATTCATTAAAATTCCTTAGGCCAAAATTCAGTATACTTGTATACAATTAGAATGTAATTCTCTGTTGGGAATAATGGTGACAGAAGATGCCACTTAGATTCAACCCTTTATACAGAGAAAAGGAAAATCCATGCTAGAACTTTCTTTGGAGAGCCTTAAAATGGCCTGCAAAAAGAGCCTGTCTTCGTCAAGGAGTATTCTGTCTCTCAACTACCTGAATTAGAAAAGACTTTCAAAAGATCAATGAAACCTCCTGTCAAAGCTTGGCTCATGGCATTGTAGGCTATGAGAAAAGATGAGATCAATATGAGTGCAATAGAAGTGGGAAAGTAGATGAGGCACTTAAACCTCCTTGAAATACAGGCTATGTAATCTACTGATATCTGAAAGAAATTATTTCCTGATGGACTGTCTCACAGGAAGCATTGGGGATGCTTGGTTATCACAAGCAGAGGTATCACACACCCACTGGAAGATGATGAAGGAAGGATGGGTTTTCCTGATAAAAATATATATGAGAGAAGCAGTGCTTTACGGCCAATTCACTGGGCATGATAAAGCACTGGGCTGTGCTTACAGAAGAGGTCCAACATAAAATGGTTGATTCGCCAGGAACTTCAGGACTGGTGTTTGCCTTCAGTGCCTTTGCAGAGCTCCATGGGAGAATGTGAACTTGTAGAAACAACTAACATTTTTAAGGAAAGGGTGAAATGTTGTGTAACAATTTTCCTTTTTATGAAATACTTTTCTATTATTTTTGAGACTATTACTGCATTATTTTCTCATCCTTCCAGGCCCTCAGTACACTATTCTTTGCTGTGCTTCTAATTTATGACATCTATTTTCATTAATTGTTGCTACATGCATATACATATATATATATATATATATATATGCATTAAGATATATATATATATATGTATGTATATCCATATTTTTATATTTCCTAAATTTAAACCAATCATTCTGTATAGCTAGCATATGTTTGCAGGACTGACCATTTGATATTGAGTATCCAACTGGTGTGTTCTTCCCTGGGTAGGGCTATTTCCTTAAGTCTCAAAAAGTTCTATGAAAAGAGACAGGAGGTTCATAATACTTAGCAATTAAACCATGGCTGGGAAAGCTGAAACTTACAGGATTAACAAGGCCCTTCCACTCCCAAGGATAAATAGGTGGTAACTAAGGAGAACTGAAGAAATGAGACCCTCTGTTTCATTCAGCTGCAAACAAGTCATGTCGACACATTCAGAGTTCCAGTCTTCATGAGTCACCCATTCTAATGTAAGCCTTTGTGATGTCACACATTAGAGTTATTCATATTCCTATAAGTAATCCCATACCTATACTCCTGTATTAACCTCAATAAACTCATTAATTTGAGGGAAAAGGGATTACACAGTCTTCCCTGAGAGGCAGATACATAAAGGGGAACTGATAAGTAATACAAATGGCCAACTTCTGGCTTCCTTTTTATTTTCTGTACCGAGACAAAGGCTTAGTAGGCTTTGTCTTCCACCAAAGGCTGCCTCTACCAACTGTCTGGTTCAGGACAGATAGGTATGTTCACAGTCAGTCCTGAACATGGTCACTTGAAGCTGCAGGCGATCACCCAAAGTCAGATATTGGGGCAAAAGCTGAAAAATCAGAGATGCAGAGTAGGAAGCCAATAGTTCTACCTTTCTTCCTTTCTTTTTCTTTCTTTCTTTCTTTCTTTCTTTCTTTCTTTCTTTCTTTCTTTCTTTCTTTCTTTCTTTCTTTCTTTCTTTCATCCTTTCTTTCTTTCTCTCTCTCTCTCTCTTTCTTTCTCCCTCTTTCCTTCTTTTTTTTCTTTCTTTCTTTCTTTCTTTCTTTCTTTCTTTCTTTCCTTCTCTCTCTCTCTCTCTCTCTCTCTCTCTCTCTCTCTCTCTCTCTCTCTCTCTTTCTTTGTTTTTTCAAGACAGTGTTTCTGTGTGTAGCTTTGTGCCTTTCCTGGAACTCGCTTTGGAGACCAGGCTGGCCTTGAACTCACAGAGATCCGCCTGCCTCTGCCTCTTGAGTGCTCAGGCTGGCCTCAAACTCACAGACATCTGTCTGCCTCTGCCTCCTGGGTTCTGGGATTAAAGATGTGCACCACCACCACCCGGCTCTTTCTTTCTATTTATTTTATGTACATTGGTGTTTTGCCTGTGTGTGTTTGTGCAAAGGTCCGCTGGAACTAGAGTTACAGACAGTTGTTAGCTGCCATGTGGGTGCTGGGAATTGAACCTGGGTCCTCTGGAAGAGCAGTCACTGTTCTTCACTCCTGAGTTATCTCTCCACCCCCAGCCAATACTTCTTAATCCTATGAAATACTCCACCAAAAGAGAGTAAGTACCTCTCTCACCCCACCTTATCACACTCTCTATTTGCCCAGCTCTATCACTTCTTTTCTGTCTGTCCAGATATCCAGACCTCTATGGTTAACTAATGGCTAGCTCCTCCTTCTGATTTTCAGGCAAGATTTGTTAAAGCACAATAAAATATCAGCACATTTCCCCTTTTTTTTGTCTAAAGCAAAAAAGGGTTATCACTAATATAAGAAAAACTACATGTAATAAGTTCAATAACTATATACAATATATAAGGCAATAAATACACTAAGTACAATAACTATATACAATATATAAAGGCAATAAATAATTCAACAATGTCTAGTCCATTTGGACGTGACAAAATCAGAATACTCCATTAGCTATCCTATCTTTGTGAATCCAAAGGACTGTGTCTAATTCTCCTTCTATCCTAATTTGTATTACCAACCAAAAACTATCATTTGATGTCTTTCAAACTTATACACTTTACACGTCTTTAGTGAGTTTCTGTTCCAAATTTCTTCAACAAGGAAAACTATAACTATCTAATGTTCAACTCCTTCAGAGACCTGAGAAGGAAATAATATTAACTGAGTAAACAGGAACTATAATTAAGTGACTTCCACAAAATGTGAGAAATAACAGAAACAGCCGGTTGCCTGGATAGTCACTAAAGATTTATCTGCACCATTGGGGCATCCATGTTTGGCCTACAGGCCTAGCATATCTGTCAGACTCATTGCGAAGCAGGATTTTCTGAAGGGCCTTTCTACTTTGTCTTTGCAAGGTGCAGCAGTCCTTTTTTGTGTCCTGCTTGTCCATTTTGGACAGCATACTGTCAGCAGTTGATGTAAGGTCACTTTTTTACCCAGTGGCTAACTTTGCCACAAATAAAGTAAACACTATATTGACTTTCTTCAATGCCCATTGTCTTCGTGAAGAAGATGAATACTGTGAGGAGCAGACATGTTTCTGAGTCATAAAAAAAGAAGAAAAAATCTATGTTATCATTTTTCAATGCCATATTCTGAAGATCTCTGAAGTGCTTTAAGATGACCTGTCTATCTAAAATATATTTCTGCTTGACCTTGAGAACAGACCTAATATGACTACAGGTTTGATTGTAATGAGTATCTACTAAACTGCATTTCTTTATTATCCTAAATAGTTGGCAATAACTTTCAAGGACTGAAAACTGCATTGCACTGTGAAATGAACTGAATAGGCATGATACATTGGACAAGACTAGAAATATATGTAGAAGTATTTTCTAACAAAATCAATCTCAAATTTGTATCAATATACATAATTTATATACAATATACAAAAATCCAATCCAATGTGTAATATTTAAAACTAGTAGTTCCATTCTAAAAGTAGATTCAAAAATCTAACTTTCTATATTACCATATCTATATCCTCTCTTTTTTCTTTTCAGAGTAGATTCAATAATCTACCCTTTGTCCTACCTTTTCTATATCCCTTTCAACACATGAAAGTCTGTAAATGGAATTTACCATATATATAACTAAAAGAAAAATACCCACATGATCATCTCATTAAATACTGAAAAGTCCTTTGACAAATTCAACATCCCTTCATGATAAAAGTCTTGGAGTGATCAGAGATACAAGAAACATACCTAAATGAAATAAAGGCAACATACAGCAAGCCTACAGCCAACATCAAACTAAATGAAGAGAAACTCAAAGGGATTCTACTAAAATCAGAAATAACACAAGGCTGCTCACTGTCTCTATATCTATCAACACTGGACTTGAAGTTCTAGCTAGAGCAATAAGACAACAAAAGGTGAACAAGGTGGTACAGATTGGAAAGGAATAAGTCAAACATTCACTGTTTTCAGATGATATGATAGTATACATAAGTGACCCCAAAAATTCCACCAGGGAACTCCTTCAGCTGATAAACACTTTCAGTAATGTGGCAGGATACAAGATTAACACACTCAAAAAAAAATCAGTAGCCCTCCTATATACAAATGATAAATGGGCTGAGAATGAAATCAGAGAAACATCCACCTTTACAATAGCCAAAGACAACAAAAATTCATTGGGGCAACCTATCTGATAAGAACTTTAAGTTTTTAAAAAAGAAATTGAAGTAGATATCAGAAAATGGAAAGCTCTCATATGCTCTTGGATAGGTAGAATCAACATAGTAAAAATGGCAATCTTACCAAAGGCAATCTTCAGATTCAATTTAATCCCCATCAAAATCCAAACAAAAGTCTTCACAGACCTTCAAAGAACAATTTTCAACTTCAAATGGAAAACCAAAACCCAGGATAGCTAAAAAAAATCGTGTACAATGAAGGAATGTCTGGCATCACCATCCCTGACCTCAAGGACTCCTATAGAGCTATATTTGAAAACAACTTGGTATTGGCATAAAAATAGACACATAGATCAATGGAAATGAATCAAAGACCCTGACTTTAATCTACAGATATATGAACACCTAATTTTTGACAAAGAAGCTAAAATTATACAATGAAAAAAAGAAAGCGTTTTTGACAAATGGTGCTGGCATTCACACATGCTAGAATGCAAATTGATCCTTTATCTGTGCCCATGCACAAAACTCAAGTCCAAATGGATCAAACACCTGAACATAAATCCAATTACACTGAACCTGATAGAAGAGAAGTAGCACAGACACTGAGAGCAACAACTAATACATGGGACCTCCTGCAACTGAGAAGCTTCTGTAAGGCAAAGGAGACGGTTAACAAGACAAGATGACAGCCTACAGAATGGGAAAAGATTTTTACCAAACCCACATCTGACAGAGGGCTGATCTCCAAAATATATAAAGAACTCAAGAAACTAGACATCAAAATACCAAATAATCCAACTTAAAAAATGCGGTACAGATCTAAACAGAATTCACAACAGAAGAATATTAAATGGCCAAAAGACATTTAAGGAATTGTTAAAAATCCTTAGCCAAAAGGGAAATGCAAATCAAATGACACTAAGATACCATCTCACTAACAACCTCATAGCTTGAGTGAGCTCTATTGACACTGGGATAATCTTCATAACTAACTATGTAACTTTTTTTGAGCCCACCAATCTCTAAAATTCTGAGGATCTTCCGTGGGTGAATATTCACTTCAGAGGTCTCATCCCTACAACTCCCCTTTATCCTGACCTCATTTCTAAGCATCCTTTCTCTCTCAAATTATTGATTATTAATCTTAAAGAGGGGAAAATCCAAGCCTGGACAGTGCATGCAAAGTGAGCTTTCAACTTCACTTAGATAAAGTTTCTAATGAAGCAGAGGCCTAGATTTCTGGCTTTAGAAGGAGGATCTACCTAAAAGCTTCCATTGTGAATCCAGAGGCTCCTGAAAATGGCACCTTGGTTTCAAGTCACTTTTGGGTGAGGTATGTAACAGGGATGAAATAGCTATTACCAGGTAACATCAGCACATGGACATTCTACTGTATCCTGGAGAGCCCTGGCATTCCATGTAATGTCACCAGTGTTGTGGCAACACCAACTGTCATTGGGGCATTTGTGCAGTGTCTTGTGTTTCACCTACAGACATGCTGTCTAGACTGAACAGGATTGTTGGGAGACAGGATGGAGAGCACAGGGAGACCAAAGGGAGGCAGAAGGAAGATGGCCTTCAGTCTGCATGTCACACATCAAGAAATACATGGTCCTGGGGAAAGCACAGTGAGTACTGGGAAAGGGATGGGGGGCTTCCTGAAGGAGGAAGGCCTGAGCTGCTCCTTCCAGGAGTGGGGCTAAGCAGGTGAGAGTTTCTGAGAAGCAATGGCCCTACCTGCTCCTCTGAGTTCTTCAAGGGCAGAACAAAGTTGAGGATTTTCAAGGTTAGTTTGGTAGAGAGCCAGGGATGGTCAAGGCTGCATCTGCTCTGTTGAGGGCCCTCTGCTTTCACTCTGAGTGGGAAGGAAGCACATGGGGACTAAAGAGGTTTCAGTACCAGCCCTGCACTTCACCCACACTGGATGTCTTTTGGTGTGTGTCAATAATAACAAGGAGAGTAAAGTCCCCTGACCAATGCTCGAGATTCTCACATTTTAAATAACAACCACTGGCAAGGCAGGAGTCACCAAGTATTTCTGCATGTCAGTGATCCCTAAGGTTTCTGAGTTCATGCCTTCTCACTAGACAGTCATCTTCCCTCTATCTTGAGTGCAGGACTGACACATCACTCTTCCTGTAAGTATTTGTTCTTGGTGTCAGAGGGCTCACCTGTGGAAGCCCAGTCTTTAGGTATTTTCAGTCACATCTTTTAATAGTTGATAACACCTTGGCTAACATCATGATGGATGGAATATATTCTGGTGAAGCTTTTGGCAAAAGTTTCATCATTACCTATGTGACTTATCATTGTTCTTACAGGACCCACATAATCCTCCACCATCCCCATACATTGTAACTGCCCCGTGGATGTTCTCTAATGTGCTTGTTCACCTTGTGGAACTGATATTCCTTTCCCATTATCCTGAACTAATTTCTTAGCATCCTTTATTTCTCATCTTATTAGTTTGCATTCTTCAGGATGAGAAGAGCCATTCCTGGGCAGTGTTTGGACCAGTCTTGCCCTCCACACATGATGAACTATTGAATTAGAATGAAGTAGATTCTAATGAATCAGTGAGATCACTGGATTAGAATGACGTGATGCAGAAGGCCCTCCCCTGTCCCAGGGAAGGTGCTGGAAAGGGCAGCTTGGCTTTTGGGTGAATTGGAGAAGAGTTTGTTATCAGATAGGTGACGACATTAGCAGTGACCCTAACTGTCCCTTCTCTGGAAATTCTATTGTATCCTGAATGTCATTGGCATCTTTTGTGAAATCACCAGTGTTGTGGCAATGCCAAATGCCATTGAGGCATTCATTAAGTGTTTAAGGGTTCTCCAATCAACATGTTGGCAAAACCGAGAACACTAATTGGCATAGAAAGCCCTGGATTTCTAAGCAGCAGTTGATGCAAGACATGATCATTCTCTTAATGGGGTTCAGTAGCTGTGATCATTTGAAGCAATGGGCCTATGCAGCTTACCTGGGTTCCTAAAGAGCAGAACGAAAGTGGAGGATATCTGATGATTAGTTGGCAGAGGGCCAGGAAATGTCAGGGAAGCAGCTGCTTTGCTGGAACCCTTTTCAGTTCATTATGATTGTCAACGAATGCTAAAGGAGGCACAGAACCACTAATGAGATATCAGGGTAGGATGTTGCTGCACTTTATTTTCAGTGGATTTCTATGGATCTCATGGATATTTGATATAAATACCAGGAAGGGAAACTTACTATCCATGTACCAAGGTCTGAGACATTGAGTTGCCTTTAGTCCTGCACACAGGTTATCAGGGATGGGAGATTCAAAGCACCAGGCAATCCAGGACTTTTTTGCATCGTATCAGGTATTGGCTGACAATTCCAAACCAACATGGCTAGCCTTGCTTATGACTTTCAGGGACAGTGGGGCTGCAGTAGGTCATAAGGCATATATCTATCCTTAGAGATTGGAGACAGACACATGACTTATGCACCCCAGTTTAAGGATATCTGCTCTGATATTTGAGGGCTTCACTGGGTGCCATGCATTTCCTCTTCCTCAGGACTCCTCTTGGGACTCCACATGATATCTCATGGCCCTATGCCATTCATCTATACAAATTCACTGTGTTTATGTACCTACAGGGACTACTAGGAAGGCATCATCCACACCCTTCTTCCTCACTGAGCAGGAGCAGCAGCTGAACCAGGTATATAAATTGACCCTTCAGCTACAGATGCTGACCAATGAGAGGAATGAACTGCGGGAACTCCTGGCCCTTTATAACAACAATGAGTTGAACAACAGTTATTCATCATGCCCATTTCTCTGGTAACTGTCTTGACCCTAGTGTGTCCTGAGTGCATTTGAGAGGCAGAACTGAAGCCTGTAGGAGTGAGATAGGACATAGGCTGTTCTGATTCCTCCAAAAGAAAACGAGAATGTGTGGCCTGAATCACAATCTACAGAGAAGGGCAGTAGGGAGTAAGATCACAACATGCATTTCAAGAGGCCTTGACAGGCATTGGCTTTTAGGAGATGCTCAGTGCTCTGAATTGATATTTATTTTTGCTTTTTGCTATGGGAGCAGCTTGAAGGGTCTGGTGGTCCTACTCAGTCCATCTGTGTGTGACCAGAAGGCCTGGAATTCAATTCTGCTCCTCTCAGCTTGTTCCTTACACTATGAGACAATGCCCCCTGTCTGCATTTCTGTGACATTCTATCTGTGTATGGGAGTTTATACAGCCTTACTCATGTAGTGCCTCCTCCAATGGCTATACTGATTATGAGTTCTGGGTATCTTTATAAGGAGAAAGAATCTGTGTTCTCAAGACCGTAGGAATGCCATTGCAGATTTCAGATAGGCCTGGATCTGTGTAGTGACTCCAAGACCTTCTCAGAGAGCTAGTCTACCCGTCCAGGGCTACTGAGGGAGCTCCTGTAGTCCTGTCTCCTTCCCTATTGACACCCAGCCTTTCCTGGCCATGGCACAGTGAGGCAAGTCTAATGCACACCAGGAGATCCAGTATAGAATTCAGGGTGTGACATCCAGTGCGCTAGTGTAGTACAAAACAGAACCTTAATTCATGTGGTCCCTGACACCTGTGTTCATGGGGTTCTTTTCTCCTGGGCCATGCCCTACCATAGGCTGAAATCTGAGATTGACATGCTGAAAACACAGCATAAGGAGATGTCGGATGTAAAGAAATTCCCCAAGGAGGTTTGTGAGGCCTCGTACAAGTGCAAGAAGCTGAGTGAGCAGACCAACTCCTACCAGTGAGTGCCTAATTTAGTAATTTACTAATTTAGTAAAAATTGGTAAGGACTGCTTCTGATAGTCTGAAGTTTTTCTAGTCCTGCCTGATGCAGCTATCAGGAGGAATCTGTCCAATCTAACTCCTGCATCAAATGGTCCCAAATAAACACACTGAGGCTTATATTACCTACAAACTGTATGGTTGATGGCTTAAGTTTCTTGCTAGTTGGCTCTATCATCTTAGCTTAACCCATTCTGTTAATCTATATTTTGCCACAAGCCTTCTGCATGGCCAGGCTGCTGGCATGTTTCTCCTTGGGTGGCACCTGGCATATGCTCCACCTCTGACTTTCTTCTTTGTCTCGTCTGGATTTTTCTACCTGACTCCATGCTGCCTTGCCATAGGCTAAAGCAGCTTTTTTATTAACCAATGGGATCAACACATATTCACAGTATACAGTAAAACATCCCTCAGCACCTTCTTCACCTTAGAACAAAGTTGGGCTGTGTTTCTAGTCTGTTTACCTCTTAGCAAGCAGCCTGCCTCATATCTCTTGGACTTGTGCTCCTAAACTGAGTTCTCCAAAGAGTGAAGAGTCTGAGAGCCCCTCTCAACATTTTCCTGTCAACTTCTGGAGCTTCTTGACAGAAAACATGGTTTGCACCATGAATGGTTTCTGCGGCTCTGGCAGGAGCTCACAGAATGGTTTCTATGGGACACAAAGATGGAATGTATTCCTGCTGGATCTTCTGTCCTGCTCAGAGCATGGATTCCTTCTACCTGCTCATGTTTTCCCAATACTGTGAACAATTAAACACCAGGGTGTGTATGGGGGAAGCGGGGGATCCAGTTTTCAGAGGAACATGGATCCTTTACAGTCAGGGTCTTCAGAAGTTGTTGGAATTTTTCGGGAATTTGGCTATTCTCTGGCATTGGCCTGCACGTAGGTGATGCTGCCATGGCTAATCTGGGTCCAACCAAGGGCTGTTGGGAAAGGGGACAAGGGATCTTGCAGGAATCATGGTATTAGGAAGTAGGAGTGGGAGATGGAGGTGGAGCTCATCATTTTTGGTGACATTTCAGCACCCTCTACAGTCAGCTCCTGAGTAAATGGACTCAGCTAGGGAAAAAGTGAGCATGTTGAAAGAGTCCTGTGAGGAGGCAAGGAGGCTTTGTGAGGAGGCCCATGAGAAGATCTATGACCTCTGGACAAAGCATCAGCAGGTAGGTTGAAGCAGCAGGCCCAAGCCCCCACCTGTCTACCCATACACACACATATACACACGCCCATGTAACCATCTACTCACTTATCCACCTGACCCATCCCACCCAATAGTTCATTTCTGTGATCATTCACAAGTCTTTCTGGGGAGTTAGCCTCTTGGAAGGCACTGCATGACTGGAAAGCAAACCCTACTGCTCTGCTAGAAGCTGCAGTCCATTGAGGGAGATGGGTCAATCACATGTCACTCACCAATATGCTAGTATGAGGCAGCAGTACTGTGATGGGAGCCACTTAGGGAGTAGCACAGAGATGTGTGTGAATGAGTTCAAGGGTCTGGGTCTCATTTGCTCGGCAGGGGTCATATGAGATCAGAGGCAGAAACAGCATGGAAGGAGGAACGTCCCCTACAAAAGCCAAATGACTGGGTCTTGTGGTCATATTTTTGGGTGTCATATACTATTTTACCCTCTCCTTCTGAGACTGCCATGGTGTTCTCTTTACCAGGCCAAGCTCTTGGTTCACACTGACAGAAACTTAAGTAACAGCTTGTGAGTACTGTTTGCTCTGAGTAGCAAGGCAAGTTCTCCCATCCTGGATCTTACACTCGGAAGCTCACTGGATGACCAGGGATGTGGCCAGGGCTTATGACAGACAAGGGTCAGGGTGGAAGATTTGAGATTTTAAGAGAACAATTACTCCAAGTGCACCAACATAGCCTGCAGAAGCACAGCATGTTTCCCCAGACATGTTTAGTCTCAAAATGATGGAAAGCAGAACTGTGGGTCTAACTAGAAACAGCTAGTGTGAGGAGTCTCAATTCAACTGGTAATGCCATCCTCGTTCAGTTGATGTCCTCCTCATTGCGTTCTGTTCACTTATGATTTGTGGTGAGTGTGAGTGTGTGTGTGTGTGTGTGTGTGTGTGTGTGTGTGTGTGTGTGTGGTGTTGTGTGGTGTATACATGCCTGAGGATGCTTACATTTGTGGGGTTGTTGGAACGCCAGATGATGACATCAAGTGACCTCTGTTGCTTTCTCCCTTATTCCCTTTAGCCTGGGCCTCTCACTGAACCTGAAATTTTCTCTTCTGGCTAAGTGGATAGCCACAGGTCTTTGGATCCCTGTCTCCTCACAGTAGAGCTTCCTGTCTTTTACTGTCTCATCTCATTGATAAATGATTCATTTGGTCAGAAAGTAAATTCACTTGTTGGTTTCTCTTAATTTCTGCACTTTTTTATTGGTTTGGAACAAATGCATTTTGTAATAAATAAAAAATCAAACAATGGAGCTATTTTAAAAATCAATGTAGACTTTTCTTTCACTGAGTAGAGATAACACCCCATAAATGTCTGGTTTATCTTACTGGCTTCACAACATGGAACCTGACATTTTGATGCTCACTCTATCATATTTATAGCTGTGTCTTAGAAAGACTCCTCCTAATAGTTGTATAGAATACTGCATTTCAAGAAAGTGCTATGGGTGACCTAAGTAGCCTCCTACTGACTTAACTGGGGCTGTTTTCACATCATATGCACTGTAATCCAGTCAAAGTTTGTTGGGTAATGACAATGGTGATTTCCATTCTCAAGTGCAATGTCTTTTGTGTCAGAATCTGGGAAGGTTTAGTGAGGAGACTATGATGGGTCAACTTGGATCTATCAGGAGGCTTCATGTCCAGCCCTCTTCCATGAGCACTTGGTCTTGTGTGGTCAAACTCATTTGTGTAGAGGTTGTTATTTATCTGTACAATCATTGAGTCTGTGATAAAAACTGTCCTAGGAGGAGAAATAATTTCAGGACAGGGCAGAAAAGCCTGGCTGTGTCTAAGAGGCTTGTAGACAGCAGGGAGGAACCACTACCTCTCCCTGTAGTACAAAAGGAGTTGCAACATTCTAGCCTCATCCCTTGCCCTTCTGGGTTCAAGAGAGTTGTGTGTGTGTGTTTGTGTGTTTTTTTATGTGTAATTTTGTGGATATGAAAATATGTCTTTGAGCCTCTATGTGTATGTTCACTCACTCACGGAACAATGGAACATCTTTAAGAATGATGGAGACAGATTTGAATGAGAAAGTACTGTGCCTAATCTGGTAGTACCACTTTGCATCAGTCAAAGAACAGATGATGTTGTCCATCATTCTGCATGTCCACACAGCTAACTACAACAAAACACAGAAAACTGATAAAGGCTAAAATTTTTCAGGTATTTGTAGAGGCAGAATTATTTATCTGCAAAGAAATCCTCAGGATAAAAACAAAGTAATGGGGTACATGAAGGTGAGAAAGAAGCTACTGAGAAGAGGAAAGGTGCCTGAGGGTTTGTGTCCTCTGTTCTGGGTGAATGGTGGCTGACCACTGATGACTTCCCTGCATCCTGTTTTGTTCTTCTCCTCATTGTCTGCTGCCATTTTCCTTTCACCTTTGCCTAACCTTGACTGGGCCCACCAGGAGTTGAGTATCAGGAAAGGCCTCTGAGGTGAGAAGGGTAAGGGTATTGGGAAACATGGGAGATACATAAAGGCATCATTTTGTGGTATGGAAGGAACTCTGGTGAACATGAAGGCTGTAGCCCACTCCAAGGATCAGGACCATAATAAAATCTACAGTAAGGGCCCATAATTTTGGGGCAATGGGCACCTCTGTCCCTACTTATTGAAGAATTTGGGGACAGAAGCCTAATATGAGACCAGATGAGTGTTTGGAAGACTCCCTTTCTTTGGTAGCCTTTTTCAGGTCTCTAGCTGCCTGCAGGGTCAGTAATTCCTCTTGAGATGATCACCACAGCAGGACTGATGCCCGTTCACCATCTCCATGTTCTCCATGGGTCATTCTGACCTGTGCCTGGGATGTTACCCACACTAAACTAAGGAGTGTTCTGGGGCTGCTGAGTGTCACTTGGGACAGTTTTTGGCAGGAGATTGTGAAGCTTGTGGTGACTGCCATTTGAATGAGGCATGGGGACTCTTGGGGATGGATTAATCTTGTTTGCTTGTTCTTCCTGTTGAGACTTTAGGCACAAGTGAGATGTTGGTGTCAAAGGCTGTGTTCTTGTCTTTCACACTTGGAAGCCTGACTAGGGGTGGCATAGACCAGAGAATGAGACCTGTTCAAAGACAGTGCTTTGCTCACTCAATGGCTGGGCATCAATACTATGTGCTTTTATATTTAATTAATAATGATAATGATTTAGTGAAGTCAAAATGTTGCTATTAATGTACATTTAAAGTACCTGACTCTTTCAATTGTAAATTAGAATATTTACTTATTATTATGTGAAAATATGCACATTTAAAGATTACTTCTTAAGCACAGGATATTCTATGTAGTGACAATTCTGGATGAAAACAATCTTGAAAAAATTTATCTCATGTCTAAGCAATTTTTGGGTTTTTTTTTTCTACCTTAGGAAGATTTGTGCTGTGAAAGTTTGCACTACGTAAGTGAATATGCTTTTTTTTGGTAATCTCTGTTTTGTTGTGGAGTCCCTAACAAGGAACTAAGATGGGTAGAAACAAATGATAAGACTATCCTCTTTTAAAAAAAAAAAAGTACTCTCCTCTCAAAAACATCTTCTATTAGCCCCACCATAATGTGTTTTATTATGCCTTCTCAGTATATCTTGGAGGTTTGATAATTTGAAAGTAAGAAGCCTCCATAATCTCATGGGGATTGGCACTATTAGGGGGTGTGGCTTTGTTGGAGGGAGTGTGGCCTTGTTGGAGGATTATGTTACAGTGGGGGAGGGTTGAGATCTCTTATGCTCATGCCATGCCTAGTGTCTCAGAGGACTTTTTGCTGCCTTTGGATCAAGATGTAGCTTCATCTCCACATTTTTCTCCTTCTCCAGCACCATGTCTGCCTGCACACCTCCTTGTCCTGCCATGATCATAATGAACTAAACCTCTGAAACTGTAAGCCACCTGATTAAATGTTTTCCTTTGTAATTGTTGCTATGGTCATGGTGTCCCTTCACAGCAATGAAACCCTAACTAAGACAGTAGGTATCCAACATAATCACAGAGAACAATGGACTCAGGAAAGAATTCTACTTCTGGATGACCCTTTGAGCATGGACTTTGGTATAAACCAGCTCTGATGCAGAATACCTTGTAAGGGTTTGTACATTGAGATGTATTTGTTACAAATGCTTTTAGACCTGTATCATCTTTATAGACACCACTGTAGAGCAAGCCAAGGACAATCATTTCACCATGCAAAGTAGAAATCTGGGACAGCCATGTGTCATGCAGTGGGTAAAACCTGATCTGTTGTTCTACACTGAGTAGCAGAGTGCAGTCAGAAATATCTTTCTCTTTTTTTTCAAGGGATCTTATTTTCAGTTTATTTACTTATTGGCACTTTGGTCTTCTGAGCCCTTGAGAGAACTGCCCATCAATTTCTGCTTATTGTAATATGAATCTTTTTTTAAATTTTTATTTATTTTATTTTACAATACCATTCAGTTCTACATATCAGCCACAGGTTCCCCTATTCTCCCCCCTTCCACCCATTACCCTTACCCCCAGCACACCCCCTATTCCCACCTCCCCAAGGGCAAATCCTCCCCCGAGGACTGTGATCAACCTGGTAGACTCAGTCCAGGCAGGTCCAGTCCCTTCCTCCCAGCCTCAGCCAAGTGTCCCTGCATAAGCTCCAGGTTTCAAACAGCCAACTCATGCAATGAGCACAGGACTTGTTCCCACTGTCTAGTTGCCTCCCAAACTGATCAAGCCAATCAACTGTCACACCTATTCAGAGGGCCTGATCCAGCTGGGGGCCCTCAGCCTTTGGTTCATAGTTCATGTGTTTCTATTCATTTGGCTATTTTTTTCAATTGAGTAAAACCAAAATTTATTATAAGCCACAGTCGTCCTAGGGACCTCCATGCTATATATATATAGCCTTCATGGTTCTATGGGTTGTGGTCTGATTGTTCTTTATTTTATATCTAGAATCCACTTATGAGTGAGTACATACAATGACTGTCTTTCTGGGTTTGGGTTACCTCACTCAGGATGATTTTTTTCTAGTTCCATCCATTTGCCTGCAAATTTCATGCTTTCATTGTTTTTCTCTGCTGAGTAGTACTCCAGTGTGTATATGTACCACATTTTTTTCATCCATTCTTCCATTGACGGGCATCTAGGTTGTTTCCAGGTTCTGGCTATTACAAATAGTGGTGCTATGAACATAGCTGAGCATGTATCTTTATGGTATGAATCAGCATTCCTTGGGTATATGCCCAAGAGTGGGATGGCTGGGTCTTGAGGTAGTTCGATTCCTATTTTCTGAGAAACCAACATACTGATTTCCACAGTGGTTGTACAAGTTTACATTCCCACCAACAGTGGAGGAGTGTTCCCTTTGCTCCACATCCTCTCCAACATTGACTGTCATTGGTGTTTTTGATCATAGCCATTCTGACAGATGTAAGGTGGTATCTCAGAGTCGTTTTGATTTGCATTTCTCTGATGATTAAGGATGTTGAGCATTTCTTTAAATGTCTTTCAGCCATTTGTGATCCTTGTTTTGTGAATTTTCTGTTTAGCTCTTTAGCCCATTTTTTAATTGGACTGTTCAGTATTTTGATGTCTAGTTTCTTGAGTTCTTTATATACTGTGGAGATCAATCCTCTGTCAGATGTGGGGTTGGTGAAGAATCTTTTCCCATTCTGTTGGCTGTCTTTTTGTCTTATTGACTGTGTCTCTTGCCCTGCAAAAGCTTCTCAATTTTGAGAGGTCCCATTTATTAATTGTTGTGCTCAGGGTCTGTGCTGTTGGCGTTTTATTTAGGAAATGGTCTCCGGTGCCAATGCGTTCAAGAGTGCTTCCTATTTTCTTTTCTATTAAGTTTAGTGTAACTGGATTTATGTTCAGGTCTTTGATCTACTTGGACTTGAGTTTTGTGCATGGTGACAGATATGGATCTATTTGTAATCTTTTACATATTGACATCCAGTTATGCCAGCACCATTTGTTGAAGATACTTTCTTTTTTCCATTGTATAGTTTTGGCTCCTTTGTCAAAAACCAGGTGTTCATATGTGCATGGGTTAATGTCAGGGTCTTCAATTCGATTCCATTAGTCCATGTGTCGGTTTTTATACCAGTACTAAGCTGTTTTTATTACTATAGTAGAGTTTGAGGTCAGGGATGGTGATGCTTCCAAAGGTTGCTTTATTGTATAGGATTCTTTTAGCTATCCTGGGTCTTTTGTTTTTCCATATGAAGTTGAGTATTTTTCTTTCCAAGTCTGTGAAGAATTGTGTTGGGATTTTGATGGGGATTGCATTGAATCTGTAGATTGTTTTTGGTAAGATTGCCGTTTTTACTATGTTAATCCTAACTATCCATGAGCATGGGAGATCCTTCCATTTTCTGATATCTTCTTCAATTTCTTTCTTTAGAGATATAAAGTTCTTGTCAAAAAGGCCCTTCACTTGTTTTGTTAGTGTTATCCCAAGATATTTTATATTATTTGTGGCTATTGTAAAGGGTGATGTTTCTTTGACTTCTTTCTCAGCCCTTTTATCATTTGTGTATAGGAGGGCTACTGATTTTTTTGAGTTGATCTTGTATCCTGCCACTTTACTGAAGGAGTTTATCAGCTGTAGGAGTTCCCTGATAGAGTTTTTAGGGTCACTTATGTATACTATCATATCATCTGCAAATAGTGAAAGTTTGACTTCTTTCTTGCCAATTTGTATCCCTTTGATCGCCTTTTGTTGTCTTATTGCTCTAGCTAGAACTTCTAGTACTATATTGAATAAATATGGGCAGAGTGGACAGCCTTGTCTTGTTCCTAAATTTAGTGGTATTGCTTTGAGTTTCTCTCCATTTAATTTGATGTTTGCTGTTGGCTTGCTATAAATTGCTTTTATTATGTTTAGAAATGTTCCTTGTATTCCTGATCTTTCTAAGACCTTTATTATGAAGGGGTGTTGGATTTTGTCAAAGGCTTTTTCAGCATCTAATGAGATGATCATGTCGTTTTTTTCTTTCAGTTTGTTTATATGGTGTACTACATTGACTGATTTTCAAATGTTGATCCATCCTTGCATCCCTGGGATGAATCCTACTTGGTCGTGATGGATAATTGTTTTGATGTATTCTTGGATTCGGTTTGCCAATATTTTGTTGAGTATTTTTGCATCAATGTTCATGAGAGAGATTGGTCTGAAGCTCTCTTTCTTTGTTGCATCTTTGTGTGGTTTGGGTATCAGGGTAATTGTGGCCTCATAAAAAGAGTTTGGTAGTGTTCCTTCTGTTTCTATTGTGTGGAACACTTTGAAGAGTATTGGTATTAGTTCTTCTTTGCAAGTCTGGTAGAATTCTGCACTGAAACCATCTGGTCCTGGGGTTTTTTTTGGTTGGGAGACTTTTGATGACTGTTTCTATTTCTTTAGGGGTTATTGGTCTATTTAAATGGTTTATCTGGTCTTGATTTAATTTTGGTATGTGGTATTTATCCAAAAAATTGTCCATTTCTTCCTGGTTTTCCATTTTTGTGGAGTACAGGTTTTTGAAGTATGATCTGATGATTCTCTAGATTTCCTTGTTGTCTGTTGTTATGTCTCCCTTTTCAGTTCTGATTTTGTTAATTTGGGTGCTCTCTCTTTGCCTTTTGGCTAATTTGGCTAGGGGTTTGTCTATCTTGTTGATTTTTTCAAAGAACCAACTCTTTGTTTCATTGATTTTTTGTATTGTTCTCTTGTTTGCTATTTCATTGATTTCAGGCCTCAATTTGATTATTTCCTAGCGTCTATTTCTCCTGGGTGAGTTTGTTTCTTTTTGTTCTAGAGCTTTCAGTTGTGCTGTTAATTCATTGGTATGGGATTGCTCCATCTTCTTTATGTGTGCATTTAGAGCTATGAATGTTCCTCTTAGCACTGCTTTCATAGTGTCCCATAAGCTTGGGTATGTTGTACTTTCATTTTCACTGAATTCTAGGAAATCTTTAATTTCTTTATTTCTTCCTTGACCCATTGATGTTTCAGGTGGGCATTATTCAGTTTCCATGAGTTTGTGGGTTTTCTATAATTTTTGTTATTGTTGAGGTCTAACTTTAAGGCATGGGGGTCTGATAAGATACAGGAGGTTATTCCAATTTTTTGTATCTGTTGTGATTTGTTTTGTGTCCAAGCACGTGGTCAATTTTTGAGAAGGTTCCATGGGGTGCTGAGAAGAAGGTATATTCTTTTGTGTTAGGATGAAATGTTGTGTAGATATCTATTAAGTCCATTTGAGTCATAACATCTGTTAGCTCCTTAATTTCTTTGTTAAGTTTCAGTCTGGTAGATCTGTCTTTTGGTGAGAGTGGTGTGTTAATAAAATCTCCCACTACTAATGTGTGGGGTTTGATGTGGGTTTTAAACTTTAGTAGTGTTACTTTTATGGATGTGGGTGCTTTTGTATTTGGAGCATAAATGTTTAGAATCGAGACTTCATCTTGGTGGATTTTTCCCGTGATAAATATGTAATGTCCATCCTGATCTCTTTTGATTGATTTTAGTTTGAAGTCTATTTTATTAGATATTAGGATAGCTACACCAGCTTGTTTCTTAGGTCCATTTGCTTGGAAAGCCTTTTCCCAGCCCTTTACTCAGAGGTAGTGTCTGTCTTTGAAGTTAAGGTGTTTTTCTTGTATGCAGCAGATGAATGGGTCCTGTTTTCCTATCCATTCTGTTAGCCTGTGACTTTTTATAGGTGAGTTGTGACCATTGATATTGATGGATATTAATGACCAGTGATTGTTAATTCCTGTTATTTTTTGTGGTTGTGTTGTGTTGTCCTTCTTTGGTGTATGTTGCTGTGGGATTATCTATTGCTTGATTTATCATGGATGTATTTAGCTTCTTTGGGTTGGACTTTCCCTTCTAATGCTTTCTGTAGGGCTGGGTTTGTGGACAGGTATGATTAAATCTGGTTTTATCCTGGAATATTTTGTTTACTCTGCCTATGGTGATTGAGAGTTTTGCTGGGTATAATAGTCTGGGTTGGCATCCATGGTCTCTTAGTGTCTGCATAAGATTTGTCCATGATCTTCTAGCTTTCATAGTCTCCATTGAGAAGTCTGGTGTTATTCTGATGGGTTTGCCTTTATATGTTACTTGGTATTTTTCCTTTGCGGCTCTTAATATTTTTTATTTGTTCTGTGTGTTTAGTGTTTTGATTATTATGCTGCGAGGGGACTTTTTTTTTTTTTGGATCCAGCCTATTCAGTGTTCTGTAAGCTTCTTGTATCTTCATAGGTATTTCTTTCTTTAGATTAGGAAAGTTTTCTTCTATGATTTTGTTGAATATATTTTCTGTGCCTTTGTGTTGGTATTCTTCTCCTTCTTCTATCCCTATTATTCTTAGGTTTGGTCTTTTCATGGTGTCCCAAATTTCCTGGACGTTTTGTGTTACGACTTTTTTGTCTTTAGTGTTTTCTTTGACTGATGAATCTATTTTCTCTATTTGGTCTTCAGTGTCAGAGATTCTCTGTTCCATCTCTTGCAATCAGTTGGTTATGCTTGTTTCTGTAGTTCCTGTTCATTTAGTCAGGATTTCTATTTTCAGCATTCCCTCAGCATGTGCTTTCTTTATTGTCTCAAATTCATTTTTCAGATCTTGGAATGTTTCTTTCATCTGTTTAATTGCTTTTTCTTGGCTTTCTTTGATTTCTTCCCATTTTTTGTTCATTTTTTCTTCCATTTCTTTAAGAAAGTTTTTTATTTCCTCTTTAATGGAGTTTTTCATTACCTCTTTAAGGGAAGTTTTTATTTCCTCTTTAAGGGATTGTTTTATTTCTTCTTTAAGGGCCTCTATCATCTTCTTAAAGTCGTTTTTTAGGGTTGATTTCTTCTGTTTCTTCTGTCTTGGTATGTGCAGGTCTTGCAGGTGTAGAATCACTAGGTTCTGATGTTGCCATATAGGTCTTTATGTTGTTGCCTGTATTTTTGCACTGGCATCTACTCATCTCTTCCTCTGCTTGGTGCACGTGATGTATATGTCTGAGAGTCCCTCCCTTGTTCTAATTTTTAGTCTTGGTTCAGTAGGAGTTCTTGGTTAAATTGGTGCTATTGTGCTGTTTCTTCAGGGGCAGCTAATCTCAGTCGGTGAAGTATATACTTATGATTCTGGTGATCTGGTTTGGTGGCTGGGCAGCGCCTTCCTCTGTGTTCTCAGGTCACGTTTTGTTCATTCGTCAACTCCTCAGCTGATCTTGTTTCTTTAGACTTCAAACAGTAGGAATCTGAATCCTCTCCCGGGTGGATTTCAGCTGAGTGGGTTAGTCTCACCAACACCTCCAAGTTGTTGGGTTTTGCAGGATCAGCAGCTGGGCTCTGGGTTGTCCTCAGACGGAGTGTTCAGATTGGTTCTGGTTCCGTCCTACGGAGATAGCTTCTTCCCCCGGTGTTGGGGTTATAGGCATCCCTACCTCTGCTTGTTGCTACTGCTGGACTCCTCTACCTCTGTGGGCCGCTGCCGGGCCTGTATATCAATACCTTTTTCTTGTGTTCTGCCTTTTTCCTCCCATTACTTCAGACATGACCTTTCACCCATTGAACTAGAACTTTCTCAACACATGCAGTCAGCCCACCCAAGCCATCTCCTTCCCATGCTACTCACCCTAGTTACCTCTGTGTCTTCAAAGCCTAGTGTAATAAATGTTTCCTAAGTCTACACAGAAACATAAACTAGTCCATGCAGGAATTAACAATTCGACTTCTAGGCAACTAAAAGATGTTTTAGAGAGAGACAGTAGTGGCCACTACCATCATGGAGAATGATACCTCATGACTTATATATATTGAAGACTGCATTGTTCAAGTGAGAAAAAATTTAAAAAATAAGATTAATATTAAAGTATTGAAATGATAAACAGTTATAGAAAAAGTGTTGAAGGAAGTTTTGATATTCATTTCTACATACTGAAATCAAAGATTATTTCTCATGTTTCTGTTTTTTGAAAGTTACATTTTACATATTTTCTAGTAAGGCAAAACAGTGTCTCTGTTGTGAATTAAAAAGTTATGCCTTTCAAACAAACATAACAGGTACTCAGAGTTGAAGGTAGAAAAGAGGTAACATAGCAAGGTGGCCACTCGGAAAGTTCTGCTGCCTCCTTGGCTGGTGTCTGGGAGTTGGGATTTCAGTTTATCTTTATATTTATATACAAATGTATATGCAATTAGATATGGTTGTACATATTATGTACACCATATAGATACTTATAAAAAATATGCATATAACTATACCCATAGTTCTGCATACAACATGCATACCATACACATGCATACCAATACCACAAAGGTTGTTTGTTTCTTTTTATTTTTTGTTATGCCAAAGTATTGTACATCTAATTAATTTAATGAACATTTCTATGTGTCTGCACATAGGTGTGTGGGTGTGCATGCAAAGTTGTAGACAAATACATGTTTCTAAATGTATGAATGTGGGCACATATATGTGAGTATAGTGTGTGAAAAAGCATGTGTGTGTTGTGGCACAACAATGATGGTGCCCTGATCCTTTATGATGGGCTGGTGGCACTATTACAGTGGGGTGGGGCATGCTTGATCATGCTGCATTCTGTGCATGGAATTTCCATGCTTCTAGAATACTGATGTCGTCTAAGATGTTGCTAACAATGTGTACATGTTTCAGGATCTTTCTTAGATGGATATCTACAATCCATGTCACATGTTAAGCCCTTCAGATAACATTTGACACCAAGCATATGTAAGTTTTCAGTTTCTCCTTCCTCTTCTACTGCACTTTCAGATTATAGTAAATCATCACCATCAAGTAAAACTAAAAACACTTACTGGCTATCCAGAACTTGGTGAAGACCAGGAAATTGTGGGTTCCCAGGATACAATGATGTCGACTGGAAGACTTCCAGGTGGGGCATTCCTACTGTAACTGTTACCACAGGCATCTAGGCTGAGACAGCAAAGAGGCATCTCTGCGGGGCAACCGTGTAAGTTCTCTTCTTCCGGATTCACCTGCTGCAGACAGGAAAAGCATTTCAAGCTCTGTGATAAGATAGCTTGTTTTATTGAGGCTACCCTCCCTAAATCCTGTTTGGCTTTGAAGATAGCATAATGCTTACACAGCATCTAGAGATAACAGGAAGAAATTCCCAAGAGTTTTTTTTTTTTATAACTGAGATTTTATTGGTTGAGGACCAGTAGAAAAATCTGTTAATTCAATTTTGTTTTCTTTCTTTTTGCATGCCACAATTCTTAACTGTAGGTTTCCATCCTCATAAGATAGAGGAATTGAACACTGTGGTACCTTGACAAACTCCTGAGATTTCTAAGATGCCTCCTTTCCACTACCCTTAAATATTATATTAGGGCAAGAAAAAAGCATGTATGGTAATAAATAAATAAATAAATAAATAAATAAATAAATAAATAAATAGGAAACCCCACACTAAAGAGACTGAGTTAGAAGTATTGCTGGAAATCTGAGACCAGCCTTGAGAGATAAACTGTCAGGGAAGGAGAGAGGCATGAAGGCAAAGGACAATGGGAGATTGGGAAGGGTTTTCTCAAGTGAGATATGTTCATTGTTTTCTACTACTAATCTCCACTCACATTTGTTAGAAAGGGTGACAACAGCTGAGTCAGAGTCAGCACCTGTCCCAGGATTCCACCTTCCAAAATGGGACAGGATGAACTGCTGTTACACTGCTACCCAGTGAGTGACAGCCTCAGAAGTCATCAACTACCATGATGAGAGGAGGCAGGGAAAGCCTCATGGCTTTCTGCTTTCTGGTCAATGCCACTCAAGTGGTGTTTAATATTGGTGAAGGGACAGACTAGAGGGCAAATTAAAATACAGCTGTTTTCCCCAAGCTCCAGGTATTGCAGATGGCACAATACCAGCCTCATGATCAGAGAATCTTGAAGATAAACTGAGGATCAGAAATGATAGACCAGTATTTGAATTGCGTACATATGGCCTGAGTCTGCCCCATCCCTACTGACCTTCCTCTTCTCAGCAGTGAACTTCTGTAGTAGGAAAGGATGATTGGATGGGAAACTGTCCCCAAGCAATGATGATAGCTGTAGCCTTTGGGCACCTTCCCTAGTTATCAGTCCAAAAACATCTACATAGCTTGACCACCTTTGTGCTCCCCTGAGCAGAGTGAAACCTGGCCTCTGTGACTTTCCATAAGGAATCATTGTCAGGGTTACATGTGTGCCCTTGACAGGTTGGCAGCTCACTTTATTAAAGTGGCCTGTAATTCACAACAATAATAATGTGAGCAGGAATCAATTTCTGGTAAGTCAGTGCAGACATTCTTTGTGGGAAGACCTGATTGCACATCAGTGAGTGAACACGACAAGGAGCTTTCTTGAAAGGGATCACTAAGGCATGGTTCATTGTTCCAGGGGTTATCAAGGCAGAAAACAAATGATATTTTGAGAAGTATTTCCATAGCAAGGATCAAAGGAACAGCCTCATAGTGCATGCCATGAATGACATACAGGAGGGGACACCATGCCCACACTGCATAAGAGGCCCCATGAAGATCTGCACAACCTTCATGTGCCTAACAAGGCATCCTTAAATCAATGGAGGACCAGCCTCTGCAGTTATATTAACTGCCGGTGATATGCCTTCATGGGAGCAGATCACAGAAGGAAGGAAAGGCAGCAGGGACCTTGTTGGAACTCTAGTTTGTTATCTTTACTGAGAAGCAACAATTTTCCACATGAGCTCATGGTGCCTCTTTACCATGACCACAGTCACCAATGCAGCAGCAAGCACCACTGTCTCCTCCCTACTTCACCTTTCTGTTTGTGTAATATGTAGTTTATTTCATCTGGAGTCTGTGCTGTGTGTGTTGGTGTATATGCCAACTACCCTTGGAAAGTGCCAATGTTCCTCAGAATATACATGAGATATAAGAGAAGGGCTGTAGCTACAGTCCTCTATCAATGTCCACATGTTATTTTTTTCAGAAAGGCTGAGCATAATCCAAGGCTAATTACAAATTGCAAAGTAGCTTCAGACAAACCTGGACTCAAATGTATCCACTGCTTCAAACCTAAAGAGAAACAGGTACTACACAGTCCCAGAATATCAATGTAAGCAGGCTGACCTAAGCTTAGATGACTAGCAATAGTGAAGAGAGTGTCTGAATTGTCTTAGTCCAGTAATCAGATTGGTGAATACCCTGTCATCATAGAGCCCTCATCCAGTAACTGATGGAAGCAGATCCAGAGATCCACATCCGAACTCCAGGCCAAACTCTGGGAGTCCAGTCAAAGAGAGAGAAGAGGATTCTATGAGTAAGAAGGCATCAAGATCATGATGGGGAAATCTACAGAGACAACCAAATCAAACTAGAGGGGACTCATGAACTTAGACCAACAGCTATGGAACCTCTGTGTGACTGGACTAGGCCCTCTGCATAACCAAGACAGTTGTTTAGCTTGATCTGCTTAAGGAGCCCTCTGGCAGTAGTATCGGGATCCATCCCTGGTGCACAGGCTGGTTTTTGGAGCTCACTACCTATGGTGGTACACCTTGCACAGCCTTGATGCAGAGGAAGGGGTTTGGACCTGCCTCTACTGAATGGACCAGTCTCTGCTGACTCCCCATGAGAGGCCTTACCTTGGTGGAGGAGGGAGTATGGGGTGGGTTGAAGGGGAAAATGCTGGAAAAGCAGGAGGAGGGAAGAGAGGGGTATCTGTGGTTGTTATATAAATTGAAAAAAATTCTTACTAAAAAAAAGAAAGAAAAATATATGTATGAGAGAAACAGTACATTATGGCCAATTCACTGGGCATGATGGAGCTGTGCTTACAGAAGAGATGAAAATTAAATGGTTGCTTCATCAGGGACTTCAGGACTGGTGTGTGGCTCTCCAGCCTTTGCAGAGCCCAATGGAAGAAAGTGATCTTGTGGAAACAATTAACAGTTTAAGGAAAGTGTGAAGTATTGTATAACAGTTTTCCTTATTATGACATGATATTCTTTTCTGTTATATTTGAGATTATAATCACCTTATTTTCTCTTCTCATTCATCCTTCTAAACCTTCCCTATACTCTTCCTTGCTCTCTTTCTAATTTATGACCTGCCTTTTCATTAATTGCTGTTATAAGCTTATACGTGTGTGTGTGTGTGTGTATGCATGTAGTTATATATTCCTAAATGTAAATAAATCATTCTGTATAGCTAGAATATATGTTTTCAGGATTTATCATTTAATATTGAGTATCCAACTGGTGTGCTCTTCCCTGGGTAGGGCTATTTCCTTAAGTCTCAGAAAGTTCTATGAAGTTCATAATACCAAGCAATTAAACTATGGCTGGGAAAGCTGAAACTTACAGGATTAACAAGCCCTTCCACTCCCAAGGTTAAATAGGTGGTAACTAAGGAGAACTGAAGAAATGAAACCCTCTGTCTCATTCAGCTGCAAACAAGTCATGCAAACACATTCAGAGTTCCAGTCTTCATTGGTCACCCATTCTAATGTGAGACTTTGTGATGCCACACATTACAGTTATTCATATTCTTATAATTAATTCCATACTTATTCTCCTGTATTAACCTCAATAAACTCATTAATTTGAGGGAATAGGAATTACACAGTCTTCCTTGGGAGACAGACAGATAAAGAGGAACTGATAAGTAATACAAAAAGCCAACTTCTGGCTTCCTTTTTATTTTCCGTACTGAGACAAAGGCTTAGTAAGCTTTGTCTTCCACCAGCAGGCTGCCTCTTCCAGCTGTCTGGTTCAGGACAGATAGGTATGTTCACAGTCAGTCCCAAACTTGTTCACCTTAAGCTGTAGGTGATCACATCTCTTGTGAGTGAGCAATGGCTTATGTCATGTCCAAAAGACAGCATGTCACAGCATTTCCCCTCACGCTCTCTTGACACTCAGGGCCCATTTCCACGGTGTTTCCTATGTCTAACAGAAGTGGTTAATCTACAGGTTCCATTTAGCAATGAGCATTCATGGTCACTTCAACATTCTAATGTTATGAGGCTGTGCATTCACTGATGTCTGCTACCAAAAGAAGGACCTCTGACCAAGACTGAGAGCTGAAGAGATCTAGTTGTAGAAACAGAAATATTTACAAAGCAGTTGCTATTACACAAAGTAACAATAGCAGCATCATCTTAAAGGTTATGACCTGTAAAGCCAGTGACTTTTGACCAGGTACACAGTACTAGGTATTAATTCCTTCCTATAGTGCAGGCCTCACGAGATCAGAAGGAAGTTAATTAAACAGTGACTCCCATGTCACTATTGCACCAGTGATTTTCTCATATTCTGTAGGCCACCACTTCAATTATATTTGTTTATGCTGAAATAAAAAGTCATAATTTCATAAGATCCTATTTGTGGATTTTGGGTCTCATTTACTATTGGATGAGAGTCCTACTCAGAAATCCCTTACCTGTTCTTGGAAGTGGGAGTATTTTCTCTACTGTGACCTTTGACAATTTCAGGGTATCAGGTCTTATTTTGACTTCTATGATGCATTTGGTGCAGAGCTTGTGTACGGTAGAAGATAAAGAGCAGAGTTTCATTTTCTGCATGTGAAAACAATTTTTCATAATGACCATATCTGAGACAGTATCTCAAATGCCAATATATATGTGAGATACAAATATGTGTGCAAAGTTATACTAGGTACTCACAAGTGCATTCTGCTTACCAAGTGGACCACTTTGAGGGAACCAGCCATGCAGTAATATGAGGTCAAGCTCTGACCACTCAGAGTAAGAAAGGCATGGCAATCACTTGCATTAAAATAAATTTGCAGCAGGACTTACAGTCTGGTTCAAACACTACAGATTAGGTGGTCATTTTCTTGGGTCCCCAGACCCATTCTCACACTAGTAAAATAAAAACAACGTAAACACAGAAGAGGACAAATGATCCTTTGATGATGAATAATATTTAGATTACCCCATAATTCCAGCTTTAAGTGTCTTTTTAATGATTACAATTTTCACCAAATCTAATTGTTTAATGCTGCACAGGAAGTGTAAAAAAGAGCATATATGCTGTGTTTATTGTAAAATAAAACATCCTGGGTACTCTGGATGCTATAATGATGGCTATGAATGAAAATATAACATAGACATACCAGCTGTGTCACACCTGGGTATGCCTACTTCTAAAAGTGAACTCACTATTCTGATCATGTATATGTGTATATGTGAGTTTTGTGTGTAATTTTTATCATTGTGCTACCTACAACACAGATGATTTATGGAATGAACTTAGATGACCACCAGTACACTAATGGATAAAGAAAGCATGAAATACATAAATAATCCAAGATATTTCAATAAAGAAGAACTATATAAAAATTAGTTATATAATTCTCAAGAAAATTGCTGCAACTATGTATCATCAACCTTAAGAAATAGACAATTCTCCAAAATACAAATATCCCATATCTTCTCTCATAAATGGAATCTACAAAAAATATCAAAGTAGGAGGAAAATTTTTGAGGAAGCGTGAGGGCACATATTTTAAATGGAGGGAGTATAACAGGTAGTGAGGGGATGTATATGAACAAATTAGTGACTTTGTATAATTAATATGTACAGAATAATAAGATTAATTTCAAAAGTAACAAAACAGAAAAAGAATTACTTATATGCATAAGGTCTTATAGATTTTAATAAAACTAAACATAATGACTACATTTTTACTATCTTCTAAACTTCTCTTAAAATGTTTGAATGATGGGGCTAGAGTTGGCCTCACAGAAAAACACACACTGTACTGTGCTGGTAATCTAATTGTACTGAAATATTATTTTCATTGTATGTTAATAAATAAAGTTGTCCTGGGGTCAGAGCTATTAGAGCCATAGCAAGTGTGTGTCGGTGGTGGCACACGCCTTTAATCCCATGGATCTCTGTGTGTTTGGGGATATAGCCAGCATTGGAGACATATGCCTTTAAGACTTAGGGGGCTGTACATTCAGAGAGTGACGAGGCAGTCATGTGTTTGGGTTTACAACCAATGAGAAGGCAGAACAACATACTATAAAAAAAAACGAACAGACAGGAAGTAGGTCTCTTTTTCTAATGAGTGGTCACCAGCCATCCATATTATACAAGAACAGGGCACAATAACTGATGATCTTCCAAAGACACCAACAGCTCTACCTTTAAAATGGTTAATAGACAAGCCTGTATGGGTCCAACAATGGCCTTTAACAACAGAGAAACTCCAGGCTTTAGAGGAGCTGGTAGAAGAACAGTTAAATGCTCAGCATATTGAAGAATCAACCAGCCCTTGGAATTATCCTGTATTTGTTATTAAAAAGAAATCTGGTAAATGGAGAATGGTAACAGACCTTAGAGCAATTAACAAAGTAATTCAGCCAATGGGCTCTCTACAATCTGGGATGCCTTTGCCTACTCTGTTACCAAAAGGATGGCCTCTCATAGTTATTGATTTAAAAGACTGTTTCTTTTCAATACCCTTACAAGAAAAAGACAAAGAAAGATTTGCTTTTACAGTGCCTACTTATAATAATTCTCAACCGGTTAAAAGATTTCAATGGAGGGTCCTCCCACAGGGAATGTTGAATAGCCCAACTCTGTGCCAATATTTTGTACAACAGCCATTGGAAGTGATACGTAAAAAATTTCCTAAATCTATAATTTATCATTATATGGACGATATTTTACTAGCTGACTCAAATGCAGATACTTTAGAAATAATGTTTGAAGAAGTAAAGAAAATTTTGCCTTGCTGGGGATTACAAATTGCTCCTGAAAAGATACAAAGAGGAGATTCTATTAATTATTTAGGATATAAAATAGAGCTACAAAAAATTAGACCCCAAAAGGTGCAAATTCGGAGAGATAGACTATAGACTCTTAATGACTTTCAAAGATTATTTGGAGATATTTCTCATCTACGAACTATTGTTGGGGTAAAAAATGATGAACTGACTAATTTGTTCAAAATCTTAGAAGGTGACAAGGACTTAAATAGTCCAAGAGAATTATCACCTGAAGCTGAGAAAGAATTGGCCTTGGTAGAAAAGAAAGAGCATGAAGGACACGTGGATCGTATTGATCCAAAGCTGGATTGCATTTTAGTTATTTTACCTTTAGGCATTCTCCTACTGGAATATTAATGCAGTGGGAAGATATTATATTGGAATGGATATTTTTACCAAATAAACCAAATAAAAAATTAAAAACTTATGTGGAAAAAATCTCTGACTTGATTTACAAAGGAAAATTGAGACTTCGTCAATTAGCAGGCATAGACCCAGCAGAAATTGTCATACCATTAACTAAGGAGGACATTGAAAAATTATGGACAGAAAGTGAACCTTGGCAAAGAGCTTGCGGTAATTTTTTGGGAGAAATTAACAGCAAATATCCCAAAAGCAATGGAGTTGATCTTATAAAGAGAGCTGATTGGATCTTGCCTCAAATTGTATGGCAAAAACCCATATCTGGAGTTCGTACATTTTATACACATGCCAACAAAGAAGGAAAGACAGGTTACAAATCAGAAAATTTAAGTAAAGTGGTTCAAAGTCCGTATAATTCAGTTCAAAAATCAGAACTGTATGCTATTTTGTTGGTATTAATGGATTTTTCAGAACCTCTCAACATAGTAACTGACTCTCAGTATGCTGAAAGAGTGGTGTTACATATTGAGACTGCAGAATTTATCCCTGATGCTTCAGAATTAACTTCACTATTTATTCAATTACAAGATAGAATCAGGAAAAGGAATCATCCTTTATATATAACTCACATTCGATCCCATACTGGTCTGCCAGGCCCTCTAGCACAAGGCAATGATGAGATTGATAAATTATAGATAGGAAATGTGCTGGAGGCCTCAGAATTTCATAAAAAGCATAACGTCAATAGTAAAGGTTTAAAAAAGGATTTTTCCATAACCTGGCAACAAGCCAAAGAAATAGTAAAGAAATGTCCTACTTGTTCCTTCTACAATCAAACGCCATTACCAGCAGGATGTAACCCAAAGGGTACTCAGAGAAATGAAATCTGGCAGATGGACGTGTTTCACTTTGCAGAATTTGGAAAATTGAAATATGTACACCACACTATAGATAATTATTCAGGATTTCAATGGGCAACTGCTTTGAGTTCTGAAAAAGCTGATTCTGTAATCACTCATTTGCTAGAAGTTATGGCCATCATGGGGATACCTGCACAAATCAAAACTGACAATGCTCCATCATATGTCTCTGTTAAAATGAAACAGTTTTTTTGCTTATTACAATATAAAGCATATTACAGGCATACCACATAATCCTACAGGTCAAGCAGTTGTAGAAAGATCAAACAGAACTCTAAAGGATATGCTAAATAAACAGAAATGGGTAACAAAAACCCCCAGAAATAGACTGCATAATGCTCTTCTAACTTTGAATTTTCTGAATGCCAATGAGAAAGGAACAACAGCTGCAGAGAGACATTGGATAATAGAAAAAAACTACAGAATTAAATCAGCCTATATACTTTAAGGATGTGCTGACCTCAGAATGGAAACCAGGGTATGTATTACATTGGGGACGAGGTTTTGCTTTTGTTTCTACAGGAGAAGATAAGCTGTGGGTACCATCAAAATTGATAAAGGTTCAATTTGAACAAGAGAGACCTCTTAATTAGAGGAGGTGATAGTTCATCAACCAGCATGAACATCCAATTTAATCTAACTTGTATCAATAACACATGCCTTTTCATTTAATCAGATAATAACTTGTCAAAAGGAAACATCCCCAAAATTAGTCTTGGGGAAAGGTTTTTGTTTTTGTCTTTTAGGAGAATGAAGGTTAAGGAATCTGAAGAACACTGGACAAATGAGACAACTGAAGAAAAGGGACAAATCATCTATCCCAAGAAACAGAGTGAAACGGTGTATGGGTATATTTTATCTAAAAAATTTTTATGTCTTCCTAAATGTTTGTTTCTGCTTTTCTCTAAAGATTTAACACTATTGGTTTTCTAATAGTACTTATATGCATAAGGTCTTATAGATTTTAATAAAACTAAACATAATGACTACATTTTTACTATCTTCTAAACTTCTCTTAAAATGTTTGAATGATGGGGCTAGAGTTGGCCTCACAGAAAAACACACACTGTACTCTTTCAAAGAACCTGAGTTCAGTTTCCATCACCCATCACAGTGATTCATAATCAAACACCAATATCTCTAGTTCCAGGAAATCTGGAGCCTCTCCTTATCTCTGTGGGAACTGCTCTCCTGTGCACATACCTCCCACTATAAATACATATGTGGAATTTTAAAAGTATTCTCTCCAAATTTCCCTATTGAGTTTTCTGGAACAAGAGAGGCAGAGAGGGTTGCATAGATGTTGTACATGATGTCAGTTCATTCTCACACTCTCAGTTGTAAGAATAAAGGAGTGTAATTAATAAATTATGAGTACTATAAGCTCATTCTGGAACCCAGAATCACAAAAGATTAACACCAGTATATAAAATAATTGGACCACGTAAGAAATCTGAGTTGTATAAAGTTGATGCAAATAAATCTGCATAAAGTTTAAACATGATAAGGGCTTTCTTAGCATTTCATTAGTTTTAGTCACTGAAAGTTACAGTGTGCCTAAATTCCATCACCATATTGTCATTCATCATGTATATTTAATTAAGAAGGATTACAAAAGCTTTGAAGTCCACCATAACAAAAGACAGAAATTTTGGCATGAATAATCTGTAAACTATAAACTATTATTTGGTCTGGCTGACATAACACACAGTGGATGAGTTCCAGAGTTCTGGCAGCTTCTGATATAAATCACCAAGGAAGGAGCTCTGAGTTTAGTAGCCCATTGGCTTCCAGTGCCTAAAAAAAGCCATTAATTTTTTTAAAAGATGTCTAAATAACAAGCTAGGTGAGGGGATAAATAGAATAAAAACCCAAAAGCAGACACAGAAAGACATTCTGGACAGAACGTGTAAAGTTAAAACTATCAAGACAGAAGACTCAAACTAACCATGTAATTGCATTAAACATAAAGGTCCAAATGAGAGCGAAATTGCCAGACTAGATAAACAACCACGAAAGATTTCACTCTATGATGAATAGAAAACAAATGTATGGGCAGAGTATCAGAGTAAGGAGGCAGGAAAAGGCAGAGTTCTTTAAAATGTCCTAGTACCCATGTTACCACCAAAGTAAACGGCTGAACAATAAGCTTTACTAGGGAAAGTATCTATTATGAATAACACAAATATTATAATATACATGTGTGTGGTGAAAAGGGATCAATTTTACCAGGCAGACAGAACACTCCACTTGAAAAGTATTTAACTACGAATCCTCCAACCTGGATGAGAAAGTGGATGGAAACTGAACAATCCACAATTAAAGTTGGTGATGGGAGTCGACAGAACAAAAGGAGGGAAAGTCCAACAGCTCCAATTGCAAATGTTCATTGTATAACGAGATGTTGGTCAGGTTCAAGGCTCCTGGCTTCAGTACACCATCAATGCTTGACCTGCATGAGATACAGCAGCTCCTAATGCCACTAAGATGATGGAGAGATGATGGAGAGGTGAGAAAGATGGGGGTCGGGGGAGTGAAGTGCTTTACTTTTTCTTCTTTTTAATTATTGTTTATTTTGTCTCATTTATATTCCCCTTTTCTTTCCTTTGTGGGGGGACTCTAAAAGAGTGAGGGGCAGATATGGAGGGACTGGGAGATGGGTGGGATTGGGGTACATGGTATGAAATTCCCAAAGAATCAATAAAAAAAAGAAAAAATGCATAGGTTAAAAAAAATCAAATTTCACTTTCTACCATTTGTTAACATGAACTAAACAATAAGAATTCAAATGAATGAGGTTTTTGACTTTTAAAAAATATGAACATATGGAGTGCAATTTTGACATAGGAACAAAAGTTCCTATATAACAAGGGTTAAAGATGATGCACTTGGAACAGAAAATTTCATTTTTCAAAGGATAAGATTGGATAATAAGAAAAAATTAAAATTATAATTAAGTTCTTGTACTATAAAAAGAGAAAATAAGAAAGAAGCAGACAAGGAGAACATGAACACCGCTGTCAATCAATTTCACCTAACAGACATTTACAGAACACCTCCTCAAACGACAACTTAAGACAACATTTCCAGAACACACAAGTCACTTTTCAACACACTCCGTGTTACAAGATACTAAACAGGTTTAAATAAACATAAAAGACCTGATATAAAGTGATGTATACAATGTGACTACAGGGAAATTAAAGTATAAGTTAATAGCAGAAGAGTATCTTAATAATCCCCAATAAACGAAAATTAAACATTTCATTCTTAAAATAATCATAGATTAAAAGAGAAAGTCATAGTGAGAGTAAAAGTATCGAAGTGTAAATAAAAGATAACAAAATTTATGGAATAAAGCTAAACCATAATTAGAAAAAAAATAAACATTAAATGATTTTATATGAATGTGAATACATTTGGATTTTGCGTGTATGTTCTACAATAAGATCTCACTCGGCAGCACAGCCCAGTGTAGCCAGAGCTCTGTGTGGAGCCCAGTCTGTTCTCAAACTAATGGAATCTGGTTTCCCAAGGGCTTGGATTATAGGTATGAAATACTTAACACCTGACTTATGTAATTTGTAACCTGTGACATAAATTTTATATAAATACTAAAAAGAAAGTGAATAAGAAGCCCCTAATCAATTTTTAAAATTCAGTAAATTGAAAATAAATATGACAAGAAGTAAGAGAAAGACACCTATCTATATAACACTGATAAATCTCTAGGCACACTAGCGAAGAAAAATGAAAGAATACAAGTTACTCACATAAAGAATGAGAAAAGGGATATTGCAGATCACACAGGCACTAAGATGCAGTAAAGAAATAGAGAAAATGTTAAGCCTATAACAATTTGGAGGAAAGCCTATAATCATTCTTTCAGAACTGCATCCTCCCATCCTGGATCTTCACAGCAGGCATCGCAGCCTCAGGAGAACTGGGCTGTGAGGAGTCTCCAGGCTCTGAGAAGACTGCCCCAGCCCTCACTAGACCTGGCCTAAGAGGAGAATGCTGCCAAGAAGGCCTTTGCCTTCACCTCAGCCTCACCAGAACTGGGGCTGGGAGGAAGTCCAGACTCTGAGGAGATGGTGGTCTCCCACCCGTGTGGTCCACCCCTCAGAGACCCTGAGCCTGACCACCCTGGCCTGGGACCAGAATAAACTCCACAGACCTCCACAACGGTTCAACAGCTCCTCAGCGGTCAAGTCTGAGCATGCTCAATGTCCCAGGCCGGAAGACCATGGTGGAATGGGGGAGGTTTAGAGTCTCTGTCCGGATGCTCATTGGGCCAGAGTGCTTCAGGGGCGGGCTTAAGCCTCACATGCCATTTATGATTGGATGTGTTGCATGTGGCTCTATTTGGAGGCTGACCTTTTCTGGTGGGATGTGGCTTTGGTGGGAATGGTCTGCAGTGTCTCAAGAGGGACAAAGGTTGTGGAGCCTCTCAACACTGGAGGTCTGCACATCGCAGGCTTCCAGCTCAGCACAGGACAAGTGGGTGCTCAGGCCTCCATGGTCTGCTCATAAGTTACAGAGGGAGGCCTTGTGGCCAGAGTTGCACACATACCATCCCATAGTTCTTGTTCTGTCTCACCTTGCCTCATGTTATCTGACCTAGCCTCACATCCTCTTACCTAGAGCAGAAAACCCATTTGGCCATCTGGGAGGCCACCAGATAGCGATGCTTTGTTGCAAAGAGGAGAAAATTAAAATGACAACGAGAGAGTCACTTTCTCAAAATCACACAGCTGTTTTTATGTGACAGGGACCCTAGTCAAGTCAATTCCACAGACAGCCAGATTAGAGTTGACTTCTATTCCGCAGAAGTGGCTGTGTTTAGTCCCAGTGAGGAAGTGGTATCTAACAATGTTGACATTGTATCAGGTCATCAGCTTGGCTTTCCTGTGACTCAGCATGGACAGGGAGCTTGCATCAGTCGGACTGTGCTCTTATGATTCACCTCTCCAAGTGATTTGGTAAATTTTCGGCATGTAAAATGACTTAGTGGCTCATGGCTGAGAAATGACAAAAGCATAAGTTTGTGTGATTTCATGATCTTTAAGATAAGAGCTGTCATGCAGAAGGGAAAGGAGGAAAACAGTTTGTGTCCAGGGAAACAGATTTTGTTTTAGTGTCACTGTGGGGCTGCTCTAGCTGTGCCTCCTCTGTCTTCCATCAGGGTCACTTTGGGGAATGCAAGAGTTGTTGAATCAGTTGGCAAGATAGAGAAATATTTTGGGTCTGGGGATAATGTTGAAAGGAGGCAGAAAGTTCCACCTTCATCAAAGTATCTCATCCAGAGCTTTGTTCTTGCCAACTTCCAATCAATATCAGTAGGACCGTGTGAAAGACACAAGTGCAAGGTTTGAGACAGGAAACTGGAAAATAGAACTATGTTACATTTTGAGCTCTGCAGATGCTTCTAGAGAGAGCAACCTGGAAGTAGCTATATAAACTCCAATTTCATATAACTTATACAAGCAAATACATAGATCTCACCTCCCAGTTTGAGAAATACATTTTATCGGGGAATAATGGTGCATGTTTCTAAACCTAGCAACTTGGGAAGCTGAGGCAGGAGGATCATGAATCTGAGATTGGCCCTAGAGAGAGTGCCCTTCAACTTTAAAAAATATAAAATTATTATATTCAACATAAATGGTCTTTTTCTATTTGTTAATAAAATAAGTATGCCTACATTAAAGAGACTTTATTGTTTTCTTATTTCTATTTATAATTTAATCCAATATTGAATGAGATACTATTATCAGTCAAATGTTATGAATCCATATTATCAAAGATAAGTTATGAGACACTAAATCAATTTTTCTCCAAAGAAATTTACTAGCCGGTCTATTTCTGAGTTCATAATATTACATTCCAAATTCATTAGAACACCAGGTTTTGAGGTTTTTCTGCTGGATGTCTTTTTACCTTGGTTTGATTCCCTATTTGCTATGGCATTTATTTTTTCAGGATTGGAATTATAATAGACACTATTAACATAATGTTCTGGATGTATGTACACTGTTTCTTTATTGCTGCAAGCCACAAAAATATACAAAGTAGGATTTCACCTGATTATGACAAAGTTAACACCTGCAAGAAGCCAAAGGCCTTCCAGAGGTCAAGCTTAGGCTCAGGGAGCCTTGGTGATATTTGGCTTTTGACTATCAGTTGTTTTCTGCTATGAGTTTCTTGTGTGCTATTGTAGATTTTCTATCATTTGTGGGCACCAATTCCCCTCTATTAAAGGAATATTTAGATAACCTTCTGTACTGACAGCTATGCACAGCCAGAACCCTAGTTCAAGCCTCCCTGTAATAATCATAATTGGCAGCATCTGGGCAGGTCCATTCCCAGATGGAGGAAAGTAGCTTATCAGAGATACCTCTGTACTCTCTAAGAACAGACTTAAGTGTCCAGACTACCTGTTTGAGAAGACCTGGTGGATGTGCCAATTAAGCTTAACTACCTCCTTTCCCAAATCTTACCTATCTCCCTTTTACTATCACCAGAGGCATCTAGCTGTACACAGGTTGCCTAGCGACCGAGCACACTTTCCCTTACCCTCCAGAAAAACACGGCAGTTAACTTGAATAGATAAGAACCACAGGAAAAAAGAAGACAGTTTTATTTTCTCCCATAGACCTAGCAACTTATAGAGTCTTAACATTTTCCACCAATCACGTTTAAGACTATAGTGGAGCTCGTAAAATTTCTCTTCTTAGATACTACCTTAATTTAGCCTTTAGTTAATTAATTTCCCCATTAGTCACTTCCCTTTTGGGTTGCAAATGATAATTAAGTATTACTGCCTCTCTATGTGATTATCACTCCTCCCTTTGACCCTGGAAGCCTGACTTTGCTCTGCCAAGGGATTACTGCTTGTAAGTGTATATTTACTGGGACTTCCAGGACACAGGGGTGATGGAGAAGAGAAAAGAGAATGGAAGAACTAGATGGGTAAGAGCTTGAGAGGAACAAACTGAGTTGGGGAAGAACTAGATTGAAGGGCTAGAAGAGAGTACTAGAGGAATGAGATGGAAGAGCCAGATGGGAAAGAACAAGATGAGGAAAAACAGATGAGAGAAGAAGAGATTGGGAGAACATATGGTATGGGAAAGAACCAGATGGATGAGAACCTAGAAGGGGCAGAACTAAGATGAAGGAATTAAGATAGAACCTAGAGGGGACAGCAGATAAATGTAGAGAGAAATTAGGCTAGAAAGGAGCTAAAATGAGAGCAGAGTATAAGCTGTGTAGAGAGAGAACTGATACAGAATAATAAAGTGTATGGAGTAAGGAGTTTCATGTACATAGATTCATTTCTTTTCATCAAAGATTAATTATCAGCTGGTTGTAGATTCTTCCCAAACCCTGGGAGGGGCCTATCGAGGGGCTGGAACCCCATAGTTCCTGATACTTTATATGAGACTTTTAAAGGATTTGGTATTGGATTTTTAGGATATTGGAATATAGGACATTTAAAAGAGGATTGTATTATACAGTGAACTAAATATGAGGCTTGAGGGACAAAAGATTATATTGTATTTACAATTTAATTTGAATGTAATTTTCTGAATATATTTTTTTCTTCCTTTTGTTGTTTCCTTGCTGTGATGTGTGTATGTTTATGTCTGCATAAGCATATGGATTTTAAGGTGGCCAGTGAGCAATGGTGGAATGTGAAGATTGGTTTTAATGTCAATTTGCCACAAATTAGAATTGCCTCAGTAGGGAACTGAACTAAAAACTTGTCCTGATTGCCTTAATTTATGTGGAAAGAACCCACCCCATAAGTGTGGGTGAAACGTTCTGTGAGCAGCCTAGATTAAAAAGAGCAGAGTAGGATGCAGGCTGTTAACATTGTGCCTGCCTGGCAGTTCCTCTTGCTGATGAATTGATTTAACCTGTTGCTGCTGCAGAGGATTGCTCTGCTGATACCAGAAACATCTTTGCAGTATCTGTCCATTGACTAGAGACTATCACCTCTCCAGGAAACTTCTAAAGTTCTAGTACCACATTGAGACTGCTCAGGTAGACAGATTCATGCCCTGAGCAACCATTAGGTTGTGGATCTCTCCAATGTGAGACAGCCACTGTGGGACTACTCTATCTGCTGAGATGCCCAGCCTCAACTTACCAGAATCTCAGGCTTTCAGATAACTACTGTTACTATTCTAACATAACCTGATTTGATACATTCTTTTAAAGGAGTAAGGTATGCTCCACAGTCATATCCAGAATCGAGTAAACATCTAACATTACTAAACCCTTCAGGAGACTGCAAACTGGTTTCATAATGAAAACAATCTGTATTTTCAGATGTGAACTGCTGTTTTCAACTGCTTCTTTCCTAGAAACAGTTTGGAGCATGGTACTTCACAGAAAGATAAAGCTGTTGAAACCAATCCTTTCATCAACAATAACTTAGTGATAGCATAGTATATTTTCAAGGTTTGTAATTTTTACATATCTTATGGGAGATGGGAGAGTAGGAGAGTTCAGAAACTATATGGAAGAATAATGATTCTAGGCACAAATATAAATCTAGCACAATAGAAATATTGGCTTTAATTAGGAATTTTTTTCATTTTACATACCAATCAAAGATCCTCCTCTTCCCTTCACATGCCCCTCCCAACCCTAGAAATATTCTTATCTACATGTATGTACTTGTATAAAACACTATTTGAGGGGATGTTACCTACATTGGTGGCATTTCCTCTTTCTTTGTGGATAGATTTCCACAATCTATCAAATGAAAGGGCCAGTGAAAGGCATGGCTTACTTCTTTTTGAGTGTGTGGGCTTCCCACTGAATTGCCCCCATAAGCTCATTTATTTGACCGCTTTTCTCTTAGTAGGTGGTCTCTTTAGGAAAGAATTAGAAGTTGTGCCTTCATAAAGTACGTTGTTCAACTGGGATGAGTTTTGAGCTATGAAGGACTCATTTCAGGCATGAGTAAGCAACACAAATGTAAAGGCATAGAACTTAGGCCTGCTTCAGCATCTCTGTCTTTAACAGCTAGAGTGCATGTACAGAATGTTGGAACATTCCTCCTTTGTCACAGGGAGTAAAGATGATACCTGAAGAGAAACTTCAGTTTCTACATTAATTCTGATTAAATTTTCACATTCCTCTGTAAATTTCCTCAGAGCTGTTCCTAGTGCTAAGGAGAAGACAGTGAAGTCTAAGTGATGAAGGCAAATGTGACTCTGCTCAACCAGGGCAAGAAAATCAGCCTCAGCCCCTATGGGAGAGGTTGGTAGCAGGTGTCAGCACAACTGAAGGGGAGTGCAGGTTGACAAGGAGGTGAGTAGCTAACAAAGAGAAACGGTGGAATAGATTCTTTAAATCTAGTCAAAAACAGAAAAGTAAAAAGAACAAAAGACTCTTGTTAGGATAATTCCCCTCCACCTTATGACTGACAAATTCCATTTGGAAGTTTGTATCACATTTAAATACTTCATCTTAGTATATGACACAGTATGTCTTTTATAGCAATTCTACTTTAAACATTAATTTTTTCAGGGCATACATTCCTTCCTGTTTCTTTATGCCTCTTTCTTTGATTTTTATATAATGAGCAATTGATTCCTGGGCAGAAGGGTCATATAACATGCCTCCTTCCTAACTGATTTAAATGACCCAATTACATTCTAAGGAGGAGGTGAGTATCCATGTTTGTGTGTAATATAAAAAAAATATACATTATGTATTGAGAGAATTTATCTAGAAAATCTAAAATGGTGAGAGAACTGTGAAAAGTGGGCAAACACATATAGGTGACATGCATTCAAAAGTATTTACTTCCACAGCCACTTGAGAAAAAGAAAAAGAAAGCCATGTCAAAACTATGGGGTAAATTAAACATTCAGGGCTCCTGCAAATGAAGCATTTCTGTAACAACAGTCAACACATCTCATCTCCATTGATATGTTTACCTGAGACTATGTCATCTCTCTTTCCCTTATATGTGGATCCTCTCAGGAAACTTTATTTTAAAATTTCATCTTCCTGATAATATTTCAGATTCCCAAACACCAACAACCCCCTATGCTTGCTACCGCACACAGAGACTGGATGCCAAGGATCACAAACCACGTTCCGTGTTGTATAGCAGAGCCAAGATAAAGAGCACTATTGGCTCTCAGAGGCAGAGCAAACTGAAGCTTCTCTTCCCATGCATTCAGAGCAGCATCATGAAGGACTTTAGTATAGATATGGGAATGTGATTGAATTAACCTGCTACACACAGCAGAGCCAGCTGGGCATTTCAAATGGAGGTTCAGCACAGGGGTTTTTCAGAAGCCTTAAGGACACTCACATTCTCTTTCTCTTTGGTGGTTGACTAAAACAACATAGATGCTTCCATTGAGAATGACAAATTCTGTGGAGTAGTTGCAGATGAAAGTATTTCAACAGAGAGAAAAACCTAGGTGTTTGGGGCCAAGAAGCATGAGGGCAAGCCATGCCTCTCTAAGGTCTTCAGTGATTTTTTTCCCATGGTCTCCCATGACCTAGTTTATTATAATTACTTAAGTAATATAATTAATATTATTTTTTTCTTTTAGTTTTTAAAGACAGGGTTTATCTGTGTGATCAATTTGGCTGTCCTCAAACTCACTGTATGCAACATAGTGTTCTCAAACTCACAGAGAGTGTACCACAAGGTCTTAGGTGAAAATCACAGAAAAGACACTATGAAAGTAGATTGCTTTGGAGCCTATGATATCTGTTAATCTTGATGTTTGAACTCAAAGATATCTGTACCTGTGAAACCTCAGTAAAAAAAACCCCACTCTATGCCCTACAGACAAAGAGAAGCTTAAACCAGGATTGCTAAGTATAGATAAGAACTTAGACCCCTTTCAAGTTCCCAGGTGGCAAGATCAGCTACAGGGACTTAAAAACACAGAGTCAGGATATTTGGCCAACTGGTAGGGGCTAATTAGGCATAAAACATCCCAAATTTCTCAAACCCAGGAGACAGCTCATCAAACTCCTAACATGGTTGCTGAACAAATGAAAGATAAAGATAACATGAAAGACTGAAAAAAGGAAACTGATACTAACCAAGGAGAGGGAGGTGGATTGTGGGGGATGAATTACATGGTCTGTGCCTTTAAGAACTAGCCTCACAAAGAAAGGGCAAGCTCCTCCAGGCCTCACTGCTATGAGTGAGTGCATTGCAAGGAGCTTCCCTACCACAGCTTGTAAACTTAAACAGAATAAACCTTGCTTTTGCATTCCGGTATGCTTGTCCTCGGTGGTCTCTCTGGGGGTCACGATCTGGGCACAACACACCATGTAACAATTCTCACAGATAGAAAAGACAGAGAACACAAAAACAGAAAACTTCAAGGAAAAGTCACCTATCAGCACTGTGGTCACTGCTCTTAATTGGATGGCTCTGCTGAGCTATTTTCAGCTCAGAACAAGGCTGCTTTTGTGTTGTGGAGGCTGGCTCTGAAGAAGACCATGACTCCTTCCATTCAGGACAAAAAGGAGTTCATTCTAACTATCTCTGGCTGCTGTCTGTCTTGGGACTTTGAAACCACTGAAGAGAAATTTATTTTTATTTTTTCTGTTTTTTAACTTTTTTTATTTTTTTATTTTTTTGGTTTTTCAAGACAGGGTTTCTCTGTGTAGCTTTGTGCCTCTCCTGGAACTCACTCTGTAGCCCGGGCTGGCCTCAAACTCACAGAGATCTGCCTGGCTCTGCCTCCTGAGTGCTGGGATTAAAGGCATGCGCCACCACTGCCCAGCTTTAACTGGTTTTTAACTTTAGTTATGTGAGAGTTTTGCCTACATGTGTCTGTGAACAATATCTACAGAGTCCAGAAAAAAAAAAAAAAAAAAAAAAAAAAAAAAAAAAAAAACAGGAGATGCCCAGGATTGGAGTTACAGCAAATGGTTAGCTACCATGTGGGTTCTGGGAATAGAACTTTGGTCTTCTGTAACAACCCCCAATACCACTAATTGCTGAACCATCTCTCTAGCCCCACTTTTTATTCAAAATATATTGCTATACATTTTATTTAAAAGATATTACACCACTTTCCCTTCTTTTCTCTTCATTCCATCACTTCTCAAATATTTCCATTCCAACTTCTTCCTTGTAAACTATGTCTGAATCAGTATGCTGATATATATGAAGACAATCTACTAAGTCCACTTTTTGGAGCTTTTATGTACATGGTTGCAGGGATGAAAGCACTAAGGAATTATACATTAGTGACACAGAAAAAGACTCAAAGTTGTGTCTCATAGATCACGATTAAAAATGTATTTCAAGTTAAAGGTCTGGTAGATGTCCATGAATTTTCAATCTGGTTTCTTTTCATTTTGAGCAGCAAACAGGGTGGTGGAGTAGTCTCTTTTCTGTTAAGTGGATAAAATAACCTGACCGAAAGTAACTGAGGGAAATTATTCATTTGACTCATAATTTTAAAATACATCCCTATCAAACAAAATGTTTCCATCCATGTTCCCCAGAGTCTCATGTTAATCATAACATAAATACTTTCAAATTCTTAAATCCCATAGCCTTTAAAAATTCCAACTTTTAAAAAGTCTACAGTCTCTTAAATGTATATTCTGTGAAAAAATAAGTAACATCCCACTGTTTTCAAAAAGGGAAGTACAGGAGCATAGCAAATAATCAATCACATTTAAGGAAAACAAATTAGGAAGCAATACTTCTGTTCTTTCCTTTTTGAACAGCTTCCTGTATCACATTGTGCAAATTCTGAGCCTGTTAATGATATTCTGGACTAGGGAAGCTCCATGTTTTAGACTTTGCCATCCCTAGTAGACACAACTTTCCTGCAGTGCCAATACTATTCCACACTGGCAACTCTCCTTATTTACCCTATGGTTCTAGGATCTACCACAGCTTCGGGTCTCTGCTTTAAGCAGTGTCCTCTCAGGCCCTTTCTGCAGGTGTTTTGAATCTCTGACATGGTCATCAGCTCTCCATGAGCCCTTCAATCTTGGATTGGCAGTCAAGACACCAAGGCAGAAAAATCTCAGCAAAATCCCAAATATCTGGGCTCTAGCCAGATAGCAAGCAAGGGTAATTTCTATTTCTTCAACCTATTGTATGTTAATTCTCCTATTAACCTGATCACTTTGTATCCACAGTCAGGAGTCAGAGAATGGGAAATATTGGTTCTTATTACATAATCCAGTAACAAGACAATGGGATGAAATGGTGCTATCACTCCTGGAAGGGACAAAAGTTTTCTCATCTCAATGAACTTCATATTCCAGATAATCTCTCATAACCACACCCCAGAGAAAAACATGATCTAGATGAGTCCTCAAACATGGGCCTGGAGGAGTCTCCCTTGGCTGATTTTAGATCTTATCAAATTGAAAATCAATATTAACTGTCACACAAAATTAATAAAATTTGCTGTGTAGATAGAAAATTTTCCTTTTTTAAGTGATATCTCAAATACAAATGAGCCATATTTAAGGCCAAAGTATGTAAAACCTTTTGAATAAGGACTTACTCCTTTCCCAGATGTGAGCAGCAATTGTCTGAGGATTAATAATGCTTCAAAATATAGTTATGGGTTTGTTTAGCTTATAACATTTCCAGTTTTACCAAGGAGCTTACCTATGAGTATCACCCATGCTGTCTCTGGAACATTCCAAGACTCTTGAAGTACCTGAAGTCTCAGAAGGCATTGGGGCCACCCTGGAAAGCTCTGTAAAGCAGCTGGGCACCAGGAAGTATTTGGAAGGCTTTTGGACTCAAAGAAGGGTCTGTAGAGTGGCTTAGAGACTAACGAATCAGAAGGCAACCTGGTGGCAGGAAGGTCCTGAATAAGACTAGTTGGATGCCTGCCTCACTTTTCCTCCATCAGGTTCTCACCTATATGACCATGGCCAGCTGTTCCTGTGCTGTTTTCAGCATCCTGCTATCCCAAACAGATACAGCAGCAGCACTATGACCTCCACCTATCTGGGTTTCATCAGAAGCTTTGGTTGGACTCCTTTTTCAGCTAGATCCAGTTCCCGGGAGTTTCCAGGGACTAGTTCAAGGGCTTCAAATGATCCGGGCAGGTGACACTCCATGAACACCCCACTCAGCTTCGTAGATATTTGAGATAGGCAAGGCAAGAAGTGGGTTGGTGCACAGGGCCTGTGAGCTTGTGCATCCCTGCCTCCCTGCCTCCCTGGGCCAAGCCTGCCAATCACTTTGTGAAACCTCAGTAACCCCCCCCTCCACTTCATCCCCTACAGACAAAGAGAAGCTAAAACCAGGATTCTTAAATGTAGATAAGAACTTCGACGCCTTTTTTCCAGGTGGCTTTATCAACTACAGAAACTTAAGAAAACACAGAGTTAGGATATACGACCATCTGGCAGAGACTAAGTGGTCATAAAACATCCCAAACTCCCCAAACCCCGGAGACAGCTCATAAAACTCCTAAACACAGTGGCTGAACAAACGAGAAATAAAGATAACATGAAAAACTACTGATATGAACCTAAAAGAGGGATGCGGGTGGTCGGAGATGAATTATGTGGTCTGTGCTTTTAAAAACTAGCCTCACAAAGAAAGGGGTGTGCTCCTTCCAACCTCCCTGCTGTGTGTGAGAGGTTTGGAACTAGCCCCCCTGCTGAGGCTTGTAAACTTCATTTGAATAAACCTTGCTTTTGCATTCTGTACCTGAGGTCTCAGGTGGCTTCTTTGGGGACGCGATCTGGGCATAACATTTGGTTCCCTGACCGGGAATCCCCAGAGACCCCACCGAGGCCCTCAAGGGTCCAGAGTTTTATTGACATCTACCAGTAAGAACACTCTCTGTCTTGTCTCTGTTTTGTCTCGTTATGTTTTGCGCTGGTCGACTGATTTGTACTTTGTAGGATTTTGCAGGCTCAATTTGTACTTTGCAGGCTTTCACTGGGACAGATGTGTCCGGGCAGTGAACCTGGCGGCGAAGGGAGACGTCCCAGAGCCAATTGGGGCCACCTCAGAGGTGACCGTTTGGTTTCATCAGACTCCTCCTGGAAATGACCAGGATCCTCTCCTGTTCATTAGACGACCCGTTAGGAGTGTTTTTGGGTATCTTCCCCCGCTGAAGGAGGAAGAGCCAACTTGTACTTGGACCCGGGAACTTGTCAGAGCCTTCTTGTGTCAATTGTGTCTTATTGTGGTCGTTATCACTTTCTTTTCTCTCTCTTTCAGCTACTATCTTCGACTTCCCTCTTCTACTATGGGGAACACTGCGTCCTCACCCCTAGACTTAACCCTTGCTCACTGGCAGGATGTCAAGGAGATCGCTAGCAACAAGGGCATGATTATTAAGAAAAAGAGATGGGCCACCTTCTGTTCAGCTGAATGGCCGTCTTTCAATGTCAGGTGGCCAGAAGGGGGATCCTTTGATGCTGCAACCATCCACCGAGTAGAGGAGATTGTTTCTCGCCCTTGCTCCAGCCACCCTGACCAAGTCCCTTATATAGTCACCTGGAGGGGCCTGATAGATAAAAAAGATGGACCCCTTCCCTGGGTAAAGCCATTTCTACCCCCACAGCAGGTCCCAGGCACTCAGGTTTTGGCAGCCAAGTCCAAGAGTTCCTCAGTGAAGCAGACGGAAGGAACGAAGAAGCCTGCTGCTGTACTCCAGGGAGGAACTCCTGAAATGGAGCTTTTTCCACCCCCCTACACCCCTCAAACTCGCCCCACTGTGCCACCTGCGCCGCCTGTGGAGCAGGCCCCAGAGCCCCAACCCTTAGGGGAAGAGGGAGGGGGGCCAGCTCTATCCATCCGCAGCAGGAGGGGTGTAGGGGCCCCTTCCATGGGAGTCTCTCAACCAGATTCCACAGTAGCTCTTCTCCTTAGGCCTGCTGGCCCTCTGGATGATTTGGGGAACCAGCCCTTCCACTATTGGCCGTTCACCACTAGCAACTTGTATAATTGGAAAGCCCAAAATGCACCGTTTTCTAGGGACACCAAAGATTTAACTAACCCATTAAAGACAGTTTTATTTACACATACCCCCACTTGGGACGACGTGGGCCAATTATTGGGGGTCCTCTTCACCACCGAGGAAAGGAACCGGATCCTGGAGAATGCTCGAAAGCTAGTTCCAGGACCCACAGGCACTCCCCTGACAGATCCTGCTCTGATTGCTGCTGCTTTTCCATCTACCCGCCCCAACTGGGACTATAATAAGGCAGAAGGTAAGGAGAATCTCCGAGTCTACCGCCAGGCTCTGTTGGCAGATCTCAAGGCTGCAGCACAAAAGCCTACTAATATGGCTAAAATTTATGATATAAGACAGGGAAATAAAAAAAGTCCAGCCGCATACTTCGAGAGGTTGATGGGGGCTTTCAAACAGTACTCCCCCTATAACCCGGAATCTGAAGAAACACAACAGGCAGTTATCCTAGCATATGTTAATCAGGCAGCACCAGATATTTAAAAAAAATTAGGGGCCAAGTGGAAACTACACTGCTCTCATAGGCCCCAAAGTTCTGGACAAGTTAAGAGTTAATCGAACCCTAAAAGAGACCCTAACCAAATTAGCCCTAGAGACTGGCGGTGACTGGGTAACTCTCCTGCCCTTTGCCTTGTTCCCCATTAGGAACTCCCCTTATCAACTGGGGATGACACCCTTTGAAATAATGTATGGTCTACCTCCACCTCTTGTACCTAGCCTCCAGACTGAATTGATTCTGCCATTGGAAGAAGTCGACCTCCTTGAAAGTCTAAAAGCTCTGTCCAGAGTGCAGGAGGACATTTGGCCTTGACTAAGGGCCCTCCCTATACTCACCCTCCTCTCTCCCTGAGCCTCACAGTTAGGAGCCTAGAGACTGGGTTCTGATCCGGAGACATCAGTGCAGATCCCTGGAGCCACGGTGGAAAGGACCCTACCTCGTCATCTTGACCACCCCAACGGCCCTCAAAGTGGACAGCATCTCCACCTGGATCCACCACACCCATGCCCGACCTGTGGTGCCTGCGGCTGAGGAACAGCCAGACGAAACCTGGAGAGTGTCCAAACATCCTACTGACCCCTTGAAACTCAAGCTCCAACGCCATGATACCAATCCTGTTACTATGTCTGGCGGGGACCTTCCAGGCAGGAAGCAGAACAATGCTCAATCCTCACCAACCCCAGAAGGTGACGTGGGCAGTGGTCAATGCTGGTAATGGGGAGGTCCTTAACAGCACCACCCACGAGACAGTTCCTGGAATATGGTGGCCCGAGCTTTACTTCGACCTCTGTGACTTGGCTAGAGGCTCCTGGGACATAGGAGACTGGACACCAGCCCACAACGGACGACCAGAATGCAGTGGAACTAAGGGATGCACTCTCTCTTTGACTGGTGACCCAAAAAGCCCAGGATGCTCTCATGTATTAAAGAGAGCTGTGTTACGGGACACCCCTTTTTACGTATGCCCTGGAAACAACAGAACTGCAAAGGAAGTAACTAAGTGTGGGGGTGCAGATGAGTATTGTGCTAACTGCGGATGTGAGCAAACGGGGATGGGACACTGGATAATACAAAAGGGTAATATCAGGGTTCAACGAGTCGCTCAGACTCGTCTTGCAGCCAACCCCCTGTATGGCCGGTGCTCCAAATATAGATGCAACCCAATTCAGGTGACCATTACAGAGACAAAAAAAAAAAAAAAGGCTGTCAACTGGGATATGGGAGGTATGTGGGGCCTCCGGTTATATCAGGGGGGACGAGACCAGGGGTTGCTTTTCTCAATAACAAGGAGTGTGCAACCTTCCCAGGAGCCCCAAGTTATTGGACCTATGTAATCTGTTCCCCAAACTAAAATCACAGCACCCTCAACGAAACTGGTCCCAGAAGAGCGGGCCACTTATTCCATTACTTACAAGGATAGGGCACCACCCCCCAGCTCTAACAATTGCCTGAGGATGAAGGGCTTGCCCTGTCAGCAGTACATATGGCGTTTCTGTTTCTAGCCCTAAATTACTCCCAACCAGACTTAACCACCTCCTGTTGGATGTGTTTGCACAGACGGCCCCCTTACCTCGAAGCCATAGGGGTAAAAGGGCGTTTCAATACAGAAAACAGCCCTTCAAAATGCAAATGGGGTGACCCAACTATAGAGGATCCCACTGGGCTCTCCTTCCCGTTGGTGGCCACTAATATGACCTGTGTTACCTCCAAAAATTATCAGGGCGAATATTGATCTGGGTGCCAAAAGATTAATTCCACCACTCCTTTATGGCTCCGACCCACTGATGCAGGTGTGTACTGGCTCTGTTGATAGACCGGACTATCTCCTTGTGTGGCTACTGAGCTTTTGTTTTTATGGAATGATTCTTGTGCCCTAATGTTGATGCTTCCTCATGTGCTATATCATAGTAATGAGGAGGTAGTGGCCCGACTAGCCCCACGATCTAAAAGAGAACCCCTGACAGCCCTAGCGGTGACTACACTCCTCGGCTTAGGGGCCACCGGAGCCGGACTAGGAGCCGCCTCCATGGCTTTACAGCAAAATAAGTTTCAAGAATTAAGACATTTAGTAAACGTAAACCTCGATAAGCTAGAAACTTCTGTTAGGTTTCTTCAAAAGTCTCTTGACTCACTGACACAATTTGTCCTGCAGAATCGAAGAGGCCTGGAATTGTTATTCTTACAGCAGGGGGGATTGTGCAAGGCTTTAGAAGAAGAATGCTGTTTCTATGTTGATCACTCTGGAGTGGTTACTAGGAATTTAGATGAGATCCATAAAGGGATAAAGGATAGACAAAAAGATCAACAGAGTTCCTGGTATCAGGGGTTATTCAATTGGTCCCCCTGGTTAACTACCTTAATTTCTAGTCTAATAGGGCCCGTTGCGATTCTTCTTATCTTACTCATCTTCGGGCCCTGTATCCTTAATAGAGTAGTACAATTTATGAAACAGGCTGGGCACCATACAACTCACGGTACAGCAGAGTTATACACAAGTCAGGACCACCGAATATGAGTCATATGTAGACCCCGAAGTGAGAACATGGGAATCTCTTGAATAAGAGCAAGTTAGGGGCCCATGATTGAGCCCCTCTAGGAACAAAGAGAGGGGGAAATGTGAAACCTTAGTAAACCCCCCCACTTCATCCCCTACAGACAAAGAGAAGCTAAAACCAGGATTCTTAAATGTAGATAAGAACTTCGACGCCTTTTTCCAGGTGGCTTTATCAACTACAGAAACTTAAGAAAACACAGAGTTAGGATATACAACCATCTGGCAGAGACTAAGTGGTCATAAAACATCCCAAACTCCCCAAACCCCAGAGACAGCTCATAAAACTCCTAAACACGGTTGCTGAACAAACAAGAAATAAAGATAACATGAAAAACTACTGATATGAACCTAAAAGAGGGATGCGGGTGGTGGAAGATGAATTATGTGGTCTGTGCTTTTAAAAACTAGCCTCACAAAGAAAGGGGCGTGCTCCTTCCAACCTCCCTGCTGTGTGTGAGAGGTTTGGAACTAGCCCCCCTGCCAAGGCTTGTAAACTTCTTTTGAATAAACCTTGCTTTTGCATTCTGTACCTGAGGTCTCTGGTGGCTTCTTTGGGGATACGATCTGGGCATAACAACTTGGGAAAAACATCCTCTCCCTGAGGCAAACCCAACAGCAATCATCAGATGCACCTCCAGGCAAGTCCTTCACAGACACACCCATAAAACATGCTTACAGATGTTCACTTTCTCTGGAAATGCCCTTCCAGGCATTATTTTTAGCCTGACTTTGAGAACCTGGGAACCCCGTGGTGACCTCATTTTGAGGAAAGAGGTCCAGTGTGGAGTGATTGGAAGCTAACCTGCAGAGCTGCTTTAAGATCAGGGTCTGGGTAGACAGCATGGCAGCCCATCCACTACAACCACAGGGCTCTGGAAGAGGAGACCTTGACCTCCAGAGCTGCACTCATACAGGAGCTGGGAAGCCAAAGACACAACTGACAAAGTAGACAGACCCTGGACCCTGCAAGATCTCATGTGGAAGAGAAAACATGGCCAGTACACATACTAACACAGAAGGATTAAGGGGATCTAATGAGACCCTCTCCATAGACCAAGTACTATAGGAAACTAATGACTATTGAGGGGGAGAATTGTTTTGCCCAGAGATGAGTCCCCTAGTTGGTTATTCAAAACAAAGCATTCTGCCTTGTAATCATAGAAATAGAAGAAATAGCAAATGGACTCAGTAGCTCATGTTTATTTATGTGCACAGACATATAAATATATATGCAATAGTAATAGCAAAAGATAACAACCAGTTTCAAATGGAGTAAGTGCGGCCATGTAGCAAGCTTTCTTTTGAGCCACCAACCAGCTCCCAAATTATGACACAGAGACTTCTTATTAGTTATAAATGCTTCCTAATCACATGGATTATGGCACAAGATGTGGTTTCTTCCATATGCATCTACCCAACAACATGCACTCCTGAGAAATCCCTGCAGATAAGAAACTCCCTTTGTCCTTTAGAACAAAATCACACCATTGTGGCTGAATGCAGCAGAAAGCTAGAAGCATTCTAATCATGTATTGCTGAAACTGAAATTCTACCAGTTTCTAAATTATTTGTAAAATTTATAAGACAAACCTGAAAGTGGATTGCAATGTTTAGAACTTCTAGAAATCAGACCTTCAGTTTTCCAATCTGTCTTCTCACTGCACATCAAAAGCATGTCCATGTGTGCACACTGAACAGTGATAATACAAGCATTGTATCTTTCCATGCCAGGGCTGCAGAGTCTTGACATACCCAGGAAATCCATACACAGGGAGGCTCAAACAACAAGGACTACTGCCCAGGTCACCAAATGGACCAAAAAAACCCAAACTCTGGCCAATGATCCATCCAAGTCCCAGCATAAATGACAGTTCAGCAGACCTGCTCTGAGCACTCAACATTCACCAAGACATAGCTTGTGGACTTCCTCACAACTCACTACAGCAGAAGCAGAGGAGAATCCTGGAAAGACACTGTAAGCTACCTCCTGCTGGTGCTCCAGATTGCTAAGCCTTCCCAGAGCCCCTCATTAGCTGGACCACTCAGCTAGGTTTCAGGACATTAGCAGTTACCCTACTGGCTGTGCAGCCATCAAAGGACGCAGAGAGGAAAAAACCTTCCCAGGTGGGTCCTTCCACACTATGGCCAGAAAGGACCCAAATCTAGAAAATTTGTAGTTTATCAATATCCTCCAATCTCCCACAGCACTTCCTGTTCCTCTTTCAAGGCACAGGATCCTATGGTTGCACAGCTCATGACACACTCAATGTCCATTGCAGCCAAATCTTTGCTTCATAGTTGGGAAGTCCTGCAACCCAACACAGGTAACATTCAAGCAGTAACTGTTGTTAAACAAAAAGAGGCCATGGATGAGTACACAATGAAGGGTCTATGGGAGGGCTTGGAGGGAGGGAAGAGATAGTGATAATAATGTAAATATAATCCCAAATAATTCTGTTAAAAAGATGAAATAGGCTTTATGGCTATGTTCCCCAGAGACTAGTGATTTATATTAGATCACACCAAGTACTACTCACATTATTTCTCTTGGGGTACATATCTTAAACCTGGAAAACACAGTCATTTTAGGTAGGACCACACCATTTTATCCAGTCCCACTGCTTAGGTTCAACTACTATAATTTGATTTCATGAAAATTCAGTTCTTATCCAGATTCTTGATTGCCTGGTATGTGGCCCCAAGAAATGACCAGTCAAGACATTCATTGATCCTGTAACATTGACTACCTCACTACTCATTGCTAAGGTCAACTACTATCACAGCAGGAAAGCTTTCACCCTTTCTTTTTTCTTTTTTTTTTTTTTTTTTGGTTTTTCGAGACAGGGTTTCTCTGTGTAGCTTTGCGCCTTTCCTGGAACTCACTTGGTAGCCCAGGCTGGCCTCGAACTCACAAAGATCCGCCTGCCTCTGCCTCCCGAGTGCTGGGATTAAAGGCGTGCGCCACCACCGCCCGGCTACTTTCACCCTTTCTTGCTCATGCCTCTCTCTGCGGTGACTATACCTGCTTTACAGTTGGTCAGTGAACTCAATTCTTACACAAGTTCTACTTTATTTCTAAATTCACAATAAAATCTAGAGAAGTTGGAGGACATTCATTCACTGCTCTATTTTTCCTTCCCACAGACCAGTCAAGGCCCAGCCTGGAAGGATTTGCAGGACTGTCTTTCCAGCACTGGGAGGGAGAGGCAGGATTAGGTGTTTAAAGCAATTCTCAATTATATTGTGTGAGTCAAGCCTGAGCTACAGGACATGTTGACCTGAATCAATGGTTTACAACCTTCCTAATGCTGTGACTCTTTACTACAGTTTCTCATGATGTTGTGACACCCCAACCATAAAATTGTTTTCACTCTTACTTCTTAACTATATTTTTGTTTCTGTTATGAATTATAATATATATATCTGTACCTTCTTAGGCCAGTCCTGTGATACGGTCATTTAATCCCTCAAAGGGAGCCATGACCTCCAAAATTGAAAAGCACTTCTATAAACTTATATAAATAAATATATAAACAAAGAGCAGTAAAGAATAAAATTCCTAAAGTGGGAAACATAGAAAAATCTTTCCATAATGCATTAAAAGAAACTGAATGTTAATGATACCAATATTTGATGTTTTAAAATGATAAAACTAATTGAAATTATATGTAGCTATACTGACTTTGAAATGGAGAGAGCACTTCCATGGAAGAGTGAATATCATTAATAAGAGACTGTATGACTTTATCCCATGTAAAATGTTAGCCATTACAAGCTAACACATGGAGTTACAGCCAGTGGCCTGTATCTCAAACCTCTCAGCTGACTTCTCTGTATCAACCAGGATTGCATATATCTGCACAGGAAAGTTTGCTAATTGGAAACTAAATACTTAGTAGTTCAAGCTATCCTTCCTAAACTGTACACCCGTCAATAGTGTCTGACTTCATTCACATGGAAAGAATTAATACATGCAGAGAAATTACAGAGAAAGTCACTCACCATGCCCCATCAGTCCTTCTTTCTAATGGAGACCCATACAGCTTATTGCCTTTAACTGCAGTCTGTGGTCAAGATATTGCCTGGTCTAATGCCCCCTGCAGTGTACACAGTGGCCCTGCCAACTGTCTACAGCATCTGCCCCCATTTGCAGGCTCCTCCCCCTGGCTTCATGCCCTGCCCTCTGTCTGCAGGCCCTACCTTACCAGGCAGAGGAGAGAGGAGGAAGGACACAGGTGTCCCCACCCCTTCCTGTAGGCCCTGTTCTCCCAGGCAGAGGGGAAAGATGGAAGGTCACAGGTGACCTCACCCCCTGACTATTGGCCCAGCCCCTGCCTGCAGGCCAAGAACACTCTTCCTCCTCCTTTGGTCTGCAGGAAGAAGCCATGCTCCACACACAAATCCTTTCCCTGTTTTGTAGTAGACAGTCCACTATGTGACTCAAACTGGTAATTTTAGAACTCTGTGGTGGTACAGATACGTAATCCAAAAATTTAGGGTGTTAATCGGGGATAATAAAGGCAATGCTCTCTGGGGCTACAGACAGGGTTCAAGTCCACCTCAGCATACAAGTCCTTGACTCAAAAGTGCTTTTCAAAAAGACTAGAGATGCCCCTGTTCTAGAATTAGTATACCTCCATGGCATACCAGGACCTAAAGTTGGTTGTGAACCTGTAATGGTCTCTTGAGCAGCATAGTAGAGGCCAGTTTTTTAATTGAAGGATGGGCCTTTCTATAGGTTGTAAATCAGGGTTGTCTGCCATGTTATGGAATGTAGCTGGTTGTAGCTGGAATTTACCTGGTCCTACCTGGCCTACGGTCAGGGCAAACAAGTAAACACACAGAGACTTGAATTGCTTGCAAAATGTATGGCTGTGGCAGGCTTCTTCTTATCTAGTTCTTCTATCTTAAATCAACCCATTTCTATTAGTCTATAATTTGCCACTTGGCTTGTGGTTTACCAGTACCTTACATCTCACTTCTTATGGCGGTGGCTGGCAGCATCTCTCTGCCTCTGCCTTCCACTTCCCAGAATTCTCTTCTCTGCTTGTCCTGCCTATACTTCCTGCCTGGCTACTGTCCAATCAGCATGTTATTTATACAGAGTTATATCCAGAGAACGTCCCCTTTTCTTTTTTTAAAAAAAGGAAGGTTTTAACTTTCACATAGTAAAATTACAGATAACGAAACAATTATCAAGCAAGAATTACAGTTACAATATCTTGTCTGTTTATAACTAGTCTATTTGTATTTGGCAAAATTTAGAAGATATCCTATCTATCTTATATTTGTGAGTTCAAGGATTTATATCTAACTTTTCTCTTATAATAACTAAGTAAAATTATAACTATCTAGTCTTCAACTCCATCAAAGACCTCAGAAGGATATAAAATTACCTGAGAAATGGGAGAAGGATGCAAGCAACTTTCAAGAGTCTTACAGGACAGACAGAGATTGCTGGCAGCCTGGAGAGTCATCCAAAGTTCCCCTGTAAAGTTGGGGCATCTGTCTTCAGCCCACAGGCCTAGAGTCTCTCAGTCACTTTTATCTATGTCCTATAAAATGTCTGGCAGTTTCCTCTATGAAGCAGGAACCTGAAGGACCATTTTGCCAAGCAAAGTTCAGTGGTCATCTTCCTATGGGTCCTGCATGTCCAGTCAATCAAGCAGTCCAAGTACAACAGTTTCTTTCCCAAATGGCTATTTTTGCCAAGGTGAAGATAAACTCCATATAGAGTGTCTTTGATGCCCATCCTCCTCTCTGAAGAAAATTGGTGCTGCCAGGAGCTGACATGTCTCGTTGTCCAGAAAGTCTACATTTTTAAAAACATTTTAAATGCCATATTCTGTAGGTCTTTGAAGTATTTGAAGATTGTCTATCTATCTGAAATATATCTATGTATACCAAGAAAACTTAACATGACTATAAGTTTGACTATCATAGAAGATTAATTATTAATCTATTTCTTAATTATCCAATACAATTTTAAATGAGCTGTACAAACATACCTTAAACAAGAGTAAAAATATACACACAGTATAACAAAATTAACTTTAAATTTGTATCAATAAACTAAAATCCATAGCAATGTAAAACATTTTTAAATAAATTGTTGCTCTTTAAAATAAGATTCAACAAGCTAACCTTTTATTCTATCATATGCATATCCTATATATATGAATCACCTGGTTAATCCTGGGGATCAAGCATTTATATCTTATTATACTAATTTCTAATCAGTATGGTTAGCATACTACTTACCTTTTGGGTATTTGTGATGTAGCCCTCTCTTACCTAAATTCTACTTTGTGAATTAATGTCTCCTAAGCACTGTAAAGACCTTGTACCATCAATTCTGTTGCCATTGATTCTACTCTTCTACATCACAGTTTAAATTTGGAGTGCATGTCTACAAAGAAAATACTGTATACAAGGTGCTAGAAGTAATTCCAGTTGGATCCTAAACCTTAATGTTAAATGTTCAAAGTGTAGAACTTCTGGAAGATAAGGGAGGGACCAGGCCTCTTTGAATTTGGCAAATCTGTGTTCCATAGAAACAACACAAGCGTGGTGCTGCCAGTACTTCACAGTGATGTCACCAAGGACATTTCAAAGCACAGTCCCACTCCCAATACTCTGCAGCAGCAGACTGAAGGTATTCAGAAGTTGCCAGCCAGCCCCAAGAATTGCAAAGACTATGCAGGACCATGCAGGACCACAAAGATCCACACTGGAGCATGCAGGATGAACGGGATCATGCTGGACAATGCAGAATCATGCAGGAACATGCAGAAATCTGCATCTGACCACTTGCTTCCACCCAGCAAGGGGAGGACCCACCACACTGTCTCCCATGACTCAACAGCATGCCCCTCACTCACCATATCTTGCTTTTCCAGCTCAGCCATGCTCTCTGCTCAGCTCCCTGCAGCAATACTACCAGGACAGCAAACAAAACTACTGGAGTCAGATTCTCTCAAAGACAGTTCTGAAGCTGGCAGATGGAAGGACCCTGCACACATTCTGACTAGCAGGGCACCTGGAGGCCTGATTGGCTAGTGAGACCTGAGTGACAAGAGCACCCCCATATGGCTAAACTGTGCTTAAAGACATGGCACAATGATTCCTGATGCTACTTTCCATTGCAGACCCAGAACTTTTCTGAACCAGCAGAGATTTGCATTTCAATAGCATGTGCCCCTGCCTCTAATAACAGACCATGTGATCTTCCTGATCTCCATAGGCACTTCCCCTTCATCCTCCTGGACACAATGTGGCTAGCATGTACAGCCCACTATACTATGTGGGACTGAGTGAGTCCCTGTCACACAGGTAGAAGGGTGCCCAGTATATTAACAACTAAAGAGAGATTTAAAGACACACAAGGAGAGTGTTTGTTAAGGGACTTAACACTGACATCAGGTGAACTGAAGGTACTTTTCACCTGGTTGTCACAGGGACTTCAGATAACCAGCAAAGAAAAGTAATAGTAGGAGATATATCACTACCCAGATAATAGGTTCATTTCTTTAGGAATATTATTCCTAAAATTCAGAGCAAAGTGTTGGCAAATGAATAATAATAAAGAGTAGTCTTCATGGATAGCTGAATATTTAGAGAATAATGGAGCTAGGGAGAATGTGTTTATGAACACTATTGTTAGTCAGCACATATCCCTCTGTGGGCAGGTGAAAAAAACCTGCATTGTTCAAGGTTCTTTACATTATCAGAACTGGTAGAATGAATCTCTCCCTGTAGGAAGTAAGTGGAACTATTAGAATGTTGTACAAGCTGTGTCCATCTTTAATCTGGAGTGCTCTTAACTAGTAAGGTATTTTTCTACCCTAAGTTTTCTCTTTTTTTTTTTTTGTTTGTTTTTCGAGACAGGGTTTCCCCATTTAGCTTTGTGCCTGTCCTGGATCTCAAACTCTGTAGTCCAGGCTGGCCTCAAACTCACAGAGATCTGCCTGCCTATGCCTCCCGAGTGTTGGGATTAAAGGTGTGTGCCACCACCACCCGGCCAAGTTTTCTATTCTTGATCATGTTTCCTGTCCAAGGCAGCCTAGTCAGGGGCATAAACCTGGTGCTGACTAAAAAGTAGAATTTTCTTCCATTTGAGAGAATAAGGCAGAGATGAGCTCCCTAATTATTTGTCCAATACAACATGATCAGCCAACTATCCATATAGGTATAACCAACAAACCTGGATGCAACAGGTTGTGTTCATGTATTTCAGCATACTTATTCACCCATAATTAAAAAGGAAGAATTTAAAAGGGATTTGGGAAGGGATGGAATGAAGAGATAAAAGGGAAAAGGAATGTAATATCTTTTAATTAACAATTTAGGAAAATAAACTTTAAATAAAAAGAGGGGCTGGAGAGATGGCTCAGCAATTAAGAGCACTGGGTGTTGTTACAGAGGACCTATGTTCCATTTCTAGAACCCACGTGGTAGCTAACCCTTTTCTGTAACTTCAGTTCCAGACATCTCCTGCCTTCTTCTGACCTCTGTAAGTACTGTGCACTGAGGCATGCATGGAAAACACTCACATAATTTAATGTTTTTTAATGTGAGAAAAAGGTAAGAATGAAATTTTCTACATTGATGTCACAGCCCTGAGACAGACAGCAGCCAGGGCTAGTTAAAAGGATATCCCTATGTTCTTGCATGGAAGGAGCTTTTCACTTCCACCGAGTCAGCCTGTTAAGAGGTAAAAGCTGCTTCATTCTGAGGTTAATATAGTTCATTGTACTCTTTATGTGTCAGTTTTTATGGAATTTAGATGAAATGTGAGCCAGACTATGGTTCTGTTGGTCCATATGCTGACTGTGGAAGTTGTCCTTGTCCTCTGAGCTTCTCTGTGGATGGATTTCCTTGGGAGGGGAAAACTCTGCAGCCCTGGCATTGGAGAATATGATGCTTGTGGCATCATTGTTCAGTGTGCACACACAGGCAAGCTTTTGGTGTGCAGTGAGAAGACAGATTGGAAAACTGAAGGTCTGGTTTCTAGAAGTTCTGAACATTGCACTCCTCTTTCACATTTTTCTTATAAATGCTACAAATAATTTAGAAACTGGTAGAATGATGGTGGTATGGATCATCTCTCAGCAATACATGATTAGAATCTCCTACCTATCTGCTACCACCAGCTGAAATGGTGTTTTCTAGTGAAATTTCATCCCAGGACACAAAAGGACTTTCTGAGCTGCATGGTGTTGTATGGGTGGATAGGGCAGAATCAACATCTTGTGACATAATCCATGTGACAGGAAGCATTCAAAATGGCTAAGACATCTTTGTTTCATGATTTGAGAGCTGGTTGGTGGTGGTTCAAAAGAAAACCTGCTACATGCCCTCAAGTACTCTGTCTCAAACTGGTTGTTTCACTTTTCTTATTTATGTGTCTATGCCCAGAAATAAATATGAGCTGCTGAGTCCATGGTATTTCTACTGTTTATGATTTCAGTGCAGGCCACTTCATTTTGGATAACCCACAATTTTCCCTCTCAATAGTCCTTAGTTTCCTGTAGCACGTTTCCTAAGGAGAGGGTCTCACTAGATACTTCCCCTGAACCTTGTAAGTTAGTATGTGTACTGGCCATATTTTCTCCTTCACCTGAGATCTTCTTGCAGGGCTCAGGGTCATTCTACCTTGCCAGCCGTGACTCTGGGTTCCCAGCTCCTGTATGATTCCAGCTCTGGAGGTCCAGTTCTTCTTTCCAGGGCCCTGTGGGTACAGTGGATGGGCTGCCCTGTTGTCTTCACTGTCTCTGATCTTAAAGCAGCTTTCAAATGTAGCTGCCAAGTACTCCCCATTCTGACACTTTCTCCCAAACTGAGGTCCTCGCAGAATTCCAAGGTCCTCTGAGTCAGACTAAAAATAATGTTTGGAAGGGTATTTCCAAGAAGGGAAACTGTCTTTGATCTTGTTGTGTGGTTGTGTCTGTGAGGTTCTTGCCTGGGGGTGCATCTGGAGAGTGCTGTGCTTGTGAGGAGAGTACTGGAGGAATATCTGTTGAGCTTGTCTCAGGGACAAGGTGTGTTTAGTAGGTGATTTGCAGGCTTGGCCCAGGGAGGCAGGTTGGTGGGGCTGCAAAAACTCACAGGCCCTGTGCACTTGTCTTGCCTATCTCAAATACCTGTGGAGCTGGAGGAGCTATTCCTGGAATCACCTGGCCTGATCAGTAATAGCCCTGGGACTAGTCCCTGGAACCCCCCAGGACCTGGATCTAGCTGGACAAGGAGTCAACTTAGGCTGATGATTTAACCCATAGACTTGGAGGTCATAGTGCTGCTGTTGTAGTTGTTAGGAATAAGAGGATGCTGGGAACAGTGCAGTGAAGAGCTTGCAATGGTCATATACCTGATACAGGGAAAGTGAGACAACAATCCACCTACCCCTTTTCAGAACCTTCCTGCCACCAAATGGCCTTCTGATTCATTAGTCTTTATGCCTCTCTCCAGATCCTTCTTTGAGTCCAAATGCCTTCCTTATTTTTCCTGGTGCTCTGCTGCTTTACTGAGCATTCTAGGCGCTGTCCCCCTTGCTTTCTGAAACTTCAGATAACTGCTAGAGTCTTGAATGTTCCTGAGACAGCATGGATGATCCTCATAGGTAAGCTCCTTGGTAAAACTCATAATTGTTGTTTTGAGGCATTTACTATTTTATATTTAAAAATCTTATTATATTTTTTATTATCAGAACTATAGAGTTTGTTGAAATTAAAAATTACTGCTGTTCCTATAGATTTTGGTTAGATGAGTCAGGATTGGACTATTGTTTTGAAACTCCCTCTTGTATAGAAAACTGTCATGTTTTCAAATAATGAGCCAATGGTGTAGAATGAAAAGTTTCCTGGAATTTGTTTTATATATTCAATGTAAATTATTTTATATTTGTTTTATCTATTCCATATATTCAATATATATTATTCATTAAACTATACAATGTGAGTGTTAGGCTAGCTGGATCATTATAATGAGATCTTGTTTCAAACAACAGAGCAAAATTATATTCAACTTTATTTATGAGTGTGTTTGTGTGTGTGTGTGTGTGTGTTTGTGTGTTTGTGTGTTTGTGTATGTATTATTGATAAAGGTCTTTCTATCGTATTTGCTATGAAGACCAAATTCAAGGAGATCTGACTAGCTCTGCTATCATACTTGGTATATTCATATCTGTGAATAATTTGACGTGGACCTGTGGCTGACACCAAAAATGACTTTAAGAGATATTGTCAGCTGGGTGGTGGTGGTGCATGCCTTTAACCCAGCACTCAGGAGGCAGAGCCTGGTGATCTCTGTGTGTTTAAGGCCAGCCTGGGCTAAAGAGTGAGTTCTAAGACAGGCACAAAGCTACACAGAGAAACCCTGTGTGGAAAAACAACAACAACAAAAAGACATATTGTCCTGAACCTGAGTACCTCTGCAGAGGTTATGCCGGGACACTTCAGTACGTTTTGGGAAACATTTTCAGGATGAATCAATACAAATCAGAGTTGGACATGGTGGTGGTTGCACACGCCTTTAATCCTAGAACTTGGGAGGCTGATTCAGGCAGATCTCTGTGAGTTTGAGGCCAGCCTTGTTTACAGAGTGAGATACAGGACAGGTACCAACACTGCACAGAGAAACCCTGTCTCAAAAAACCACCACCAACAACAAAAATTTCCAGTTGTGTCTACATTTGGGATTACCAATATGTAATCAGTGAATGAGGTATAGGTGATTTCTTATTGTCCCAAGTAGCCATTTCTTAATAATCAAAAATTAATTAAGATAAATTTTCTCTCAGGTAGTTTGGATAAGTGTTTGTCTGTCTTACTGATTTCCTCAAAAAACTGACTGTGTTTCATTGACTCCTTGTCTTTTTCTTTGTTTCTATTTACTGAATTTTAGCCCTTATTTGATACTTTCTTCCTGTCTATTCCTCTTGGGTATACCTATTGTTTTTGTTCTACTGCTTTTATGTGTGCTGTTAAGTTGCAAATATGAAGTCTTTTCCTTTTTTTACATAGACACTCAGTTCTATATACAGTTTCCTCATATCACCACTTTCATTGTGTCCTCCATGTTTGGATATCTTGTATAATCATTTTCATTGAATTCTAGAAATTCTTTAATTTTCTTCTTTGTTTCTGTCTTGACCCATTTTCTTTAGTAGAGTGCTGTTCAGTTTTCATGAGTTTTTAAGTTTTTTTTTTATATCCAGCTGTAATCCATTGTGGTCTGATAGGATGCAAGGAGTTATTTTAATTTTCTTATATCTATTGAGACTTGAATTATGTCCCAGTATGACATCAACTTTGGAAAAAATTCCATATGGTGCTGAGAAGAAAGTATATTCTTTTTCTTTGGGTGGAATGTTCTGTAGTATGTTGGTTCATGTGATTTATAAAATCCATTAGCTCCAATATTTCTCCATTTGGTTTCTGTCTGGATGACCTGTCCATTGTTGAGGGTGGGGTATTGAAATCTACCCCTACCAAACACTGTGTGAGAGTCAGTGTGCCATTTAACCTGTAGAAGTATTTCTTTTACAAAAGTGGGTGACCTTGTGTTTGGGGCATAGATATTAATAATTGAAATGTCATATTGGAGTTTTCCTTTGATGACTGAGGAGTATTCTCCATTGCTTTTGATTAATTTTTGTTTGAATTCTATTTTGGTAGATAATAAAATAGCTACACAAGACTGCTTTTTAGTTTCAGTTGTTTTAAATATGTCTTTCCTAGCAGTCATCTTTTGGTAATCTCTGTCCTTGATGTTGAAGTGTGTTTCTTGTATGCAGTGGAAGGATGGATATTTTTTCTGAATCCATACTGTTAATTTGTGTCTTCATTGGGGAATTGATGCCATTGATATTGAGAGATACCAGGAATAATGTTCATTGCCTTTATTTTGTTGTTGTTATTGGTGGTGATGATGGTATGTGTATGAGAGTATGTTAGTTTCTCTCTCTCTCTCTCTCTCTCTCTCTCTCTCTGTGTGTGTGTGTGTGTGTGTGTGTGTGTGTGTGTGTGTGTGTGTGTGTGCGTTTGTTTCTCTTCTTTTGGTTTTGCTGATGTTATATTATTCATTTACTGTGTTTTCACGTTTGTAGTTAGCTTCCTTGGATTGGATTTTTTCTTCTAGTACCTTATGGAGGGCTGGATTTGTACATAGATTTTGTAAATTGTATCTTATTTTCTCCATTTATAGTGATGAAAATTTTCTGAATGTAATAATCTGGGATGGCATCTGTGGTTTCATAGAGCCTGCATCATGTGTGCCTAAGCCTTTATGCCTTTTAGAATCTCCATTGAGAAGTGAGGTATAATTCTCATAGGTCTGCCTTCAAATGTTACTTGGTCTTTTTCCTTTGCAGCTTTTACTATTCTTTCCTTGTTTTGTATGCTTACTCATTTGGTTATTGTGTGACAAGGGGACTTTCTTTGTTCTGTATGTTTACTGATTTGATTATTATGTGACAAGGGGACTTTCTTTTATGACCCAATTTCTTGGGTGTTTTGCATGCTTCTTTGTAGCTTTATCAGCACCTCCATTAACTAAGAAAAATTTGTTATATGGTTTTATTGAAAATATTTTCTGGATATTTAAGCTGGGTTTTTTTTTTCTTTTTTTTTCTATTCCTGTCATTTATAGGTTTGGTCTCTGCATAATGTCCAAGAATTCCTGGTTGTTTTTCATCGAGAAATTCATTCTTATTTTTATTTTTTTAATTTTATTTTATCATTTAATTTTACATATCAGCCATGGATTCCCTTGTTCTCCCCCCTCCTACCTTCCACCCCTACCTCCCACCCCCTCCATTCCCATCGCCTCCATGGCAAAGACTCTCCTGAGGATTGAGTTGAGCTTGGTAGATTCAGTCCAGGCAGGTCCAGTCCCCTCCTCCCAGGCTGAGCCAAGTGTCCCTGTATAAGCCCCAGGTTCCAAACAACCAGCACATGCACTGAGGACAGGTCCCATTCCCACTGCCTGGATGCCTCCTAAACAGATCAAATTAATCAACTGTCTCATTTATCCAGAGGGCCTGATCCAGGTGGGGGCTCCTCAGCCATTGTTTAATAGTTCATGTGTTTCCATTCATTTGGCTATTTGTCCCTGTGCTTTTTCCAATCTCGGTCTCAACAATTCTCGCTCATACAAACCCTCCTCTTTCTCACCAATTGGACTCCCAGAGCTCCACCTGGGGCCTGACTCTGGATCTCTACATCCGGTTCCCTCAGTCATTGGATGAGATTTCTAGCAAAATTAGGGTGTTTGGCCATCCTATCACCAGAGTAGGTCATTTCGGGATGTCTCTCGACCATTGCCAGTAGTCTATTGTCAGGTATTCTTGTGGACTTCTGTGGACCTCTCTAGCACCCTGCTTCTTCCTATTCTCATGTGGTCTCCATTTACCATGGTCTCTTATTCCTTGTTCTCCCCCTCCGTTCTTGATCCAGCTGGGATCTCCTGCTCTCTCAAGCTCTCTTTCCCTTGACCCTTGCCTTCATTACCCCCACTCACGTCCAGGCTGTCCATGTAGATCTCATCCATTTCTCTGTCATTGGGAGATCCCTGTGTCTTTCCGGGGGTCCTGCTCTCTATGTGGTCTCCCCGAGTTGTGTCCTCCTATGAGTGAGTACATATCATGTTTGTCTTTCTGAGTCTGGGCTACCTCACTCAGGATGAATTTTTCTAGATCCACCCATTTTCCTGCAATCCTCATGGTGTCATTGTTTTTCTCTGCTGAGTAGTATTCCATTGTGTATATGTACCACATTTTATTTATCCATTCTTCAGTTGAAGGGCATCTAGGTTGTTTCCAGGTTCTGGCTATTACAAACAATGTTGATGTGAACATAGGTGAGCAAGTTCTATTGTGGTATAATTGAGCATTCCTTGAGAATATGCCCAAGAATGGTATAGCTGGATCTTGGGGAGATTGATTCCCAATATTCTAAGAAAGCTCCATATTGATTTCCAAAGTGGTTTTGCATTCCCACCACAATGGAGGAGAGTTCCCCTAGCTCCACATCCTCTCCAGCATAAGCTGTCTTCAGTGTTTTTGATCTTATCCATTCTGACAGGTGTAAGGTGGTATCTGAGAGTCGTTTTGATTTGCATTTCCCTGATGATGATTAGGGATGTTGAGCAATTCCTTAAGTGTCTTTCAGCTATCTGAGTTTCTTCTGTTGAGAATTCTCTGTTTAGCTCTATAGCCCATTTCTTAATTCGACTGTTAGGCATTTGATGCCTAATTTCTTGAGTTCTTTACATATTCTGGATATCAGTGCTCTGTCAGGTGTGGGGTTGGTGAAGACCTTTTCCCATTCTGTAGGCTGTCACTTTGCCTTGTTGACCATGTCCTTTGCTCTACAAAAGCTTCTCAGTTTCAAGAGATCCCATTGATTGATTGTTTCTCTCAGTGTCAGTGCTACTGGAGTTATATTTAGGAAGTGATGTCCTATGCCAATGCATTCAAGACTACTTCCTACTTTTTCTACTATTAGGTTCAGAGTAGCTGGATTTGTGTTGATGTCTTTGATCCACTTGGACTTAAGTTTTGTGCACGGTGACAGATATGGATCTATTTGAAGCCTTCTACATGTTGATATCAGGTTATGCCAGCACCATTTGTTGAAGATGCTTTCTTTTCACCATTGTTTAGTTTTGGCTTCTTTGTCAAAAAGTATATGTTCATAGGTGTGCGGATTAATGTCAGGGTCTTCAATTCAATTCCATTGTTTCACATGTTGGTTTTTATGCCAATACCAAGGTGTTTTTATTACTGTAGCTCTATAGTAGAGCTTGAGGTCAGGGATTGTGATGCCTCCAAAGGTTGTTTTATCATACAGGATTCTTTTGGATATCCTGTTTTTTTTGTTTTTCCATATGAAGTTGAGTATTAATCCTTCCATGTCTGTGAAGAATTGCATTGGTATTTTGATGGGGGTTGCATTAAATCTGTAGATTGCTTTTGGTAAGTTTGCCAATTTTTTATGTTAATCCTGCCTATCCATGAGCATGGGAGATCTTTCCATTTTCTGACTTCTTCAATTTCTATTTTCAGGGACTTAAAGTTCTTGTCATTCATGTCCTTCTCTTGCCTGGTTAGTGTTACCCCAAGGTATTTTATATCATTTGTGGCTATTGTAAAGGGTGATGTATCTCTGATTTCCTTCTCAGCCTGTTTGTCAATTGTATATAGAAGGGCTACTGGCTTTTTTTTAGTTAATCTTGTATCCTGCCATGTGGCTGAAGGTGTTTATAAGCTGTATCAGTTCCTTGGTTGAATCTTTGGGGTCACTCAAGTAAACTATCATGTCATCTGCAAATAGGGAAAGCTTGACTTCTTTCTTTCCAATTTGTATCCCTTTGATCTCTTTATGTTGTCTTATTTCTCTGGCTAGAACTTCAAGTACTATATTGAATAAGTATGGGGAGAATGGACAGTCTTGCCTCGTTCCTGATTTTAGTGGAATCACTTTGGGTTTCTCTCCATTTAATTTGATGTTGGCTGTTGGCTTGCTGTAAATCGCCTTTATTATCTTTAGGTATGTTCCCTGTATTACTGATCGCTCCAAGACCTTTATCATGAAGGGGTGTTGGATTTTGTCAAATGCCTTTTTTGCATCTAGTGAGATGATCATGTGTTTTTTTCTTTGAGTTTTTTATATGGTGTATTACATTGGTATACTTTTGTATGTTGAACCACCCTTGCATTTCTACTTGATCATGGTGGATAAACACATGTTCTTGGAGTCTGTTTGCCAGTATTTTATTGAGTATTTTTGCATCAATGTTCATGAGGGCGATCAGTCTGTAGTTCTCTTTCTTTGTTGTATCCTTGTTTGGTTTAGGAATCAGGGTTATTGTAGCCTCATAGAAGGAGTTGAGGAATGTTCCTTCTGTTTCTATTGTGTGGAACAACTTAAAGACTATTGGTATTAAGTCTTCTTTGAAGATCTCGTAGAATTCTCTGCTGTTATCATCTGGTCCTGGGCTTTTTTTTTTTGTTGGGAGACTTTTAATGACACTTTCTATTTCCCTTGGGGTTATTGAACTATTTAAATCTGGTCTTGATTTAACTTAGGTATGTGGTACCTATCCAGAAAATTGTCCATTTCTTTTAGATTTTCCAATTTTGTGGAGTAGAGGTTTTTGAAATATGACCTGTTGATTCTCTGGATTTCCTCATTGTCTGTTGATCTGTCCCCCCTTTTATTTGTGATATTGTTAATGTGGATGCTCTCTCTGTCTTTTGGTTAATTTGAATAAGGGCTTGACTATCTTGTTGATTTTCTCAAAGAACCAACTCTTTGTTTCACTGATTCTTTGTATTGTTCTCTTTGTTTCTATTTAATTGATTTCAGCTCTCAATTAGATGATTTCCTGGAATCTATTCTTCCTGGGAGACTTTGCTTCTTCTTGTTCTAGCGCTTTCAGGTGTGCTGTTAAGTCACTAGTGTGAGATTTCTCCAACTTTTTTATGTGGTCATTTAGTGCTATGAATTTCCTTCTTAGCACTGCTTTCATAGTGTCCCATAAGTTTGCGTATGTGGTATATTCATTTTCATTGATCTCTAAGAAGTCTGTAATTTCTTTCTTTCTTTCTTTCTTTCTTTCTTTCTTTCTTTCTTTCTTTCTTTCTTTCTTTCTTTCTTTCTTCCTTCCTTCCTTCCTTCCTTCCTTCCTTCCTTCCTTCCTTTCCTTCCTTCCTTCCTCCTTCCTTCCTTCCTTCCTTCCTTCCCTCCCTCCCTCTCCCTCCTTCCCTTCCTTCCTTCCTTCCTTCCTTCCTTCCTTCCTTCCTTCCTTCCTTTCTTCCTCCCTTCTTTCGTTCTTTCATTCTTTCTTAACCCATTGGTGATTCAGATGAGCATTATTCACTTTCCATGAGTTTGTAGGTTTTCTGTACTTTTTGTTTTTGTTGAAATCTAATTTTAAACCATGGTGGTCTGATAGAACTCAGGGGGGTTTTTTTAAATTGTTTTGTATCTTTTGAGATCTGCTTTGTTGCCAAGTATGTCGTCGATTTTAGAGAAGTTTTCCTGGGGTGCTGAGAAGAAGGTATATTCTTTTTTGTTAGGATGGAATGTTCTGTAGATATCATTTAAGTCCATTTGAGTCATAACATCAGTTAAGTTCTTTATTTCTCTGTTAAGTTTCATTTTGGGAGATCTGTCCAGTGGTGAAAGTGGAGTGTTGAACTCTCTCACTATTAATGTGTGGGGTTTTATATGTGGTTTAAGCTTTAGTAATGTTTCTTTTACATATGTGGGTACCCTTGTGTTTGGGGCATAAATGTTCAGAATTGAAACTTCATCTTGGTCTATCTTTCCTGTGATGAGTAATGCCCTTCTTGATCGCTTTTGATGGATTTTTTTGAAGTCTATTTTGCTGGATATTAGGATGGCTACACCCGCTTGCTTCTTAAGACCATTTGATTGGAAAGTCTCTTCCCAGCCTTTTATTCTTAGGTAGTGTCTATCTTTGAATTTGAGGTGTGTTTCTTGTATGCAGCAGAAAGATGGGTCCTGTTTTCATATCCATATTCTGTAAGCCTGTGTCTTTTTATAGGTGAATTAAGTCCATTGATATTAAGGAATATTAATGATTGTTCATTCCTGTTATTTTTTGGTGGTAGTGTGTGTGTACTTCTCTTCTTTGGAGTTTACTCCTGTGATATTATCTATTGTCTGTGTTTTCAAGGGTGTATCTGACTTCTTTAGGTTGGAATTTTCCTTCTAGTGCTTTCTGTAAGGCTGGGTTTGTGGATAAGTATTGTTTAAAATGGCTTTGTCTTGAAATGTCTTGTTTACTCTGTCTATGATGATTGAAAGTTTTGCTGGGTATATTAGTCTAGGCTGACATCCATGGTCTCTTAGTGTTTGCAGTCACTGGACAAAGGCTCTATGATGACAGCTAGGTTATTTGCTAGGTTGGTCACCAGAGTAGACTGGTCCAGGTACCTCTGGACCATTGCCAGCAGACCAAGGCAGGGTCAACCTTGTGGATTCCTGAGAGCCTCCCAAGCAACCTGCCTCTTCCTATTTCCATGATGTCCTCATCTATCATGGTATCTTCCTCCCTGCCCTCTCACTCTGTCCCTGTTCCAGCTTTACCCTCCCATTTCGCTATGTTCTCATCCCCCACTCCTCACCCTCTGTCACCCCTCTACACCCTGTCCACTCATGTAGATCTCATCCACTTCTCCTTCACAGGGTCATCCATGTGTCCCTCCTAGGGTCTTTACATGTTAGCTAGGCTCTCTGGAGTTGTGGGTTGCAGTCTGGCCATCCCTTCCTTCACATTTAGTATTCACTTATGCGTGTGTACATACTGTGTTTGTCTTTCTGAGTCTGGGTTACCTCGCTCAAGATGATATTTTCTAGTTCCATCCATTTGCCTGCAAATTTCATGATATCATTGTTTTTTTACTGCTGATTAGTACTCCATTGTGTATATGTGCCATATTTTCTTTATCCATTCTTCAGTTGAGGGGCATCTAGGTTGTTTCCAGGTTCTTGCTATTACAAATAATACTGATATGAACATAGCTGAGCATGTGTCTCTGTGGTAAGATTGAGCATTCCTTGGGTATATGCCCAAGAGTGGTATAACTGGGTCTTGAGGAAGACTTATTCCCAATTTTCTGTGAAACTACCATACTGATTTCCAGAGTGGCTGTACAAGTTTGCATTTGCCCCAACAGTTGGGGAATGTTCCACTTGCTCCACATCCTCTCTAAAATAAGCTGTCTTCAGTGTTTTTGATCTTAGCCATTTTGACAGTGTAAGATGGTATCTCAGAGTTGTTTTGATTTGCATTTCCCTGAAGACTAAGGATGTTGAGCAATTCCTTAAATGCCTTTTAGCCGTTTGAGATTCTTCTGTTGAGAATTCTGTTACACTCTGTAGCTTATTTTTTTAATTGGATTGTTCAGTACTTTGAAGTCTAGCTTTTTGAGTTCTTTATATATTTTGGAGATCAGCCGTCTGTCAGATGTGGGGTTGGTGAAGATCTTTTCCCATTCTGTAGGCTGTTGTTTGGTCTTATTGACCATGTCCTTTGCTCTACAAAAGCTTTTCAGTTTCAGGAGGTCTCATTTAATAACTGTTGCTCTTAGTGTCTGTGCTACTGGTATTATATTTAGGAAGTGGTCTCCTCTGCCAGTTTGTTCCAGACTACTTCCTACTTTCTCTTGTATCAAGTTCAGTGACCTCAACTGAATTTGAGTTGAGGTCTTTGATCCATTTGGACTTGAGTTTTGTGCATGGCGACAGATAGGGATCTATTTGCAATCTTCTGCATGTTGACATCCAGTTATGCCAGCCCCATTTGTTGAAGATGATTTCTTTTTTCCATGTTACTGTTTTGGCTTCTTTGTCGAAAATCATATGTTCATAGCTGTGTGGATTAGGGTCAGGGTCTTCAATTCTATTCCATTGGTCCACATGTCAGTTTTTATGCCAGTACCAAGCTGTTTTTAATACTATATCTCTATAGTAGAGCTTGACGTCAGGGGTCATGATGCCTCCAGAGGTTGCTTTATTATACAGGATTTTTTTTAGCTATTCTAGGTTTTTTGTTTTTATATATAAAATTAAGTATTGGTCTTTCCAAGTCTGTTAAGAATGGTGTTGGGATTTTGATGGGGATTGCATTGAATCTTTATATTGCTTTTGGTAAGATTGCCATCTTTACTATGTCGATTCTACCTATCCATAAGCATTTGAGATCTTTCCTTTCTAATATCCTCTTCTATTTCTTTCTTCAGAGACTTAAAGTTCTTATCATACAGGTCTTTCACTTGCTTAGTTAGTTACTCCAAGGTATTTTATATTATTTATGGTTATTATAAAGGGTGATGTTTCTGTGATTTCTTTATCAGCCCCTTTTTCATTTGTATATGTTTTGATGAACCATAATAATTCTTGAAATTCTATAATAATAATTTAAACTAGGAAATCATTTCATATGTCCTCAATAATTGGGTTAACTTCTTTTTTTTTTTTTTCTTTTTTCGAGACAGGGTTTCCCTGTGTAGCTTTGGGCCTTTCCTGGAACTCACTTGGTAGCCCAGGCTGGCCTCGAACTCACAGAGATCCACCTGGCTCTGCCTCCCCGAGTGCTAGGATTAAAGGCGTGCGCCACCACTGCCCGGCTTCTTTGCTTTTTTGATTTCATCAATTTAAAAATGTTTGAACTGTGTTTATGTGTATATCCTTTTTCCATGATATGTATGTGGCAGTGAGAGGACAGCTTATACATGTCTGTTATCTACTTATCCTATGAAAGTTCAAGAGATGAAATCCAGGGAATCATTTGGAATCCAGTGAGCTCAATGACAATTGATTGGGTATTAAAATTATTTATGTATGTGCTGGTATGTGAGTGTGCATATGCCATACCACTAGTGTAGAAAAAGGAAAAAATTTGTAGTAGTGATATGGGTTTCTTAGAGATTGAACTCAGGACATCAGGATTAGCAGCAACCATATTTACTCACAAAACTATTCTCTGACATTCATTTGTTGTTCTGAGAAAGTGTTATGAACAGATGTTTAGTCCTGATAATGAACTAACTCATTCCACCTGCAATAAAAACAAAAACAAAAACAAGGACAGCTGTATATCATTTGCATATGCAAATAAAATTTATTATTCAATTTCTCCTATATTCCAATGAAAACCAATTTACAAAATAAAAAGACAATATTTTATTGATTTAGTGTATCAACTAATCTTATTTGAGCATCAATGAGACTGCTCTGTTAGAAATGTCTATATTGTGCAAAGCTGTTACCTAATCTTGAACACCATATGAAGATGGATAAAAGTAGACTCCATAAAATGGTCTTCTATTCTCCACATTTCCATTGTGGCTCATATTACACAAACACACACACACACACACACACACACACACACACACACACACACACACACACAAAAGCATGCACATACACCAGAAAAAAAATTAATGTGGTGCTTGCTTCGGCAGCATGTATACTAAAATTGGAATCATGCAGAGAAGATTAGCATGGCCCCTGTGCAAGGATAACAAGCATATTCATGAAATATTCCATGTTTTTACAGACATTATGCAGATATTAAGAGACCATGGATGCCAACCCAGGCTACTATACCCAGCAAAACTCCTTATCAACAAAGACGGAGTAAACAAAATATTGCATGATAAAACAAAATTTAAACAATATCTCTCTATAAATCCAGCCCTATAGAAAGCACTTGAAGAAAAAATTCAACCTATGGAAGTTAGATACACCCATGAAAACACAGGCAATAGATAGTCCCATACCAACAAATAACAAAGAAGGAAAATCTACAACACTACCACAAAAAATAACAGGAACTAACAATGACTAGTCATTAATATTCAACAATACCAATGGTCTCAATTCTCCTATAAAAAGACACAGGCTAACAGAATGGATACAAAAACAAGATGCATCCATTTGCTGCATACAAGAAACACACATCAACTTCAAAGTCAGACACTACCTCAGAATAAAAGACTGGGAAAAGACTTTCCAATCAAATGGATATAAGAAGCAAGCTGGTATAGCTATCCTAATATCTAATAAAATAGACTTCAAACTAAAATCAATTGAAAGAGATCAGGAAGGACACTACATATTTATCACAGAAAAAATCTGACAAGATGAAGATGTCTCAATTCTGAATATTTATGCCCCAAATACAAGGGCATTGACATTCATAAAAGAATCATTACTAAAGCTTAAATTGCACATCAAGCCCCATACACTAGTAGTTGGAGACTTCAACACTCCACTCTCACCAATGGACAGGTCTACCAGACAGAAACGTAATAGACAAATAAGGGAACTAACAAACATTATGACTCAAATAGACTTAATAGATATTTACAGAATATTCCACCCTAACACAAAAGAATATACCTTCCTTTGCTATGAAGACCATATTTAAGGAGATCTGACTGGCTCTGCTATCATACTTGGTATATTCATTTCTGTGAATAATTTGACGTGGACCTGTGGCTGACACCAAAAATGACTTTAAGAGATATTGTCAGCTGGGTGGTGGTGGTGTACGCCTTTAATTCCAGCACTCAGGAGGCAGCACCAGGTGATCTCTGTGTGTTTAAGGCCAGCCTGGACTACAGAGTGAGTTCTAGGACAGGCACAAAGCTACACAGAGAAACCCTGTGTCGAAAAACAACAACAACAACAACAAAAAGACATATTGTCCTGAACCTGAGTACCTCTGCAGAGGTTAAGCCGGGACACTTCTGTACATTTTGGAAAACAATTTCAGGATGAATCAATACAAATCAGAGTTGGACATGGTGGTGGTTGCACACGCCTTTAATCCTAGAACTCAGGAGGCTGATTCAGGCAGATCTCTGTGAGTTTGAGGCCAGCCTTGTTTACAAAGCGAGATCCAGGACAGGCACCAACACTGCACAAAGAAACCCTGTCTCAAAAAACCACCACCAACAACAAAAATTTTCCAGTTGTGTCTGCATTTGGGATTACCAATATGTAATCAGTGAATCGGGTATAGGTGATTTCTTATTGTCCCAAGTAGCCATTTCTTAATAATCAAAAATTTCTTAGGATTAATTTTCTCTCAGGTAGTTTGGATAAGTGTTTGTCTGTCTTACTGATTTCCTCAAAAAAACTGACTGTGTTTCATTGACTCCTTGTCTTTTTCTTTGTTTCTATTTACTGAATTTTAGCCCTTATTTGATACTTGCTTCCTGTCTATTCCTCTTGGGTATACCTATTGTTTTTGTTCTACTGCTTTTATGTGTGCTGTTAAGTTGCAAATATGAAGTCTTTTCCTTTTTTTACATAGACACTCAGTTCTATATACATTTTCCTCATATCACCACTTTCATTGTGTCCTCCATGTTTGGATATCTTGTATAATCATTTTCATTGAATTCTAGAAACTTTAATTTCCTTCTTTATTTCTGTCTTGACCCATTTTCTTTAGTAGAGTGCTGTTCAGTTTTCATGAGTTTTTAAGTTTTTTTTTTTTTATATCCAGCTGTAATCCATTGTGGTCTGATAGGATGCAAGGAGTTATTTTAATTTTCTTATATCTGTTGAGACTTGAATTATGTCCCAGTGTGTCATCAACTTTGGAAGAAATTCCATATGGTGCTGAGAAGGTGTATTCTTTTTCTTTGGGTGGAATGTTCTGTAGTATGTTGGTTCATGTGATTTATAAAATCCATTAGCTCCAATATTTCTCCATTTGGTTTCTGTCTGGATGACCTGTCCATTGTTGAGGGTGGGGTATTGAAATCTACCCCTACCAAACACTGTGTGAGAGTCAGTGTGTCATTTAACCTTTAGAAAGTATTTTACAAAAGTGAATGACCTTGTGTTTGGGGCATAGATATTAATAATTGAAATGTCATATTGGAGTTTTCCTTTGATGACTAAGGAGCATTCTTCCCCATTGCTTTTGATTAATTTTTGTTTGAAGTCTATTTTGGTTAGATAATAAAACATCTACAGAAGACTGCTTTTAAGTTTCAGTTGCTTTAAATGTCTTTCCCAGCATTCACCTTTTGGTAATCTCTATCCTTGATGTTGAAGTGTGTTTCTTGTATGCAGTGGAAGGATGGATATTTTTTTCTGAATCCATACTGATAATTTGTGTCTTCATTGGAAAACTGAAACCGTTGATATTGAGAGATATCAGGAATAATGATTATTAATGCCTTTATTTTGTTATTGTTATTGTTGTTATTGGTGGTGATGATGGTATGTGTATGAGAGTATGTTAGTTTGTGTTTGTGTGTGTGTGTTTCTCTTCTTTTGTTTTTGCTGATGTAATATTATTCATTTACTATGTTTTCATGTTTGTAGTTAGCTTCCTTGGATTGGATTTTTTCTTCTAGTACCTTATGGAGGACTGGATTTGTACATAGATATTGTATAAATTGTATCTTATTTTCTCCATTTATAGCGAAGAAAATTTTCTGAATGTAATAATCTGGGATGGCATCTGTGGTTTCTTAGAGCCTGTATCAGGTGTGCCCAAGCCCTTATGGCTTTTAGAATCTCCATTGAGAAGTGACGTATAATTCTCATAGGTCTGCCTTCAAATGTTACTTGGTCTTTTTCCTTTGCAGCTTTTACTATTCTTTCCTTGTTTTGTATGCTTACTCATTTGGTTATTGTGTGACAAGGGGACTTTCTTTGTTCTGTATGTTTACTGATTTGATTAGTATGTGACAAGGGGACTTTCTTTTCTGACCCAATTTCTTGAGTGTTTTTGCATCTTTGTACCTTCATCAGCACCTACATTAACTAAGGAAATGTTCTGTAGATATCTATTAAATCCATTTGAGTCATAACATCTGTTAGGTCCTTTATTTTTTTGTTAAGTTTCAGTCTGCTAGACCTGTCTTTTGCTGAGAGTGGTGTGTTAAAATCTCCCACTCCTTATGTGTGGGGTTTGATGTACATTTCAAACTTTAGTAGTGTTTCTTTTATGAATGTGGTGCTTTTGTATTTGGAGCATAAATGTTTAGTATCGAGACTTCATCTTGGTGGATTTTTCCCGTGATAAATATGTAATGTCCATCCTGATCTCTTTTGATTGATTTTAGTTTGAAGTCTATTTTATTAGATATTGGGATAGCTACACCAGCTTGTTTCTTAGGTCCATTTGCTTGGAAAGCCTTTTCCCAGCTCTTTACTCGGAGGTAGTGTCTGTCTTTGAAGTTAAGGTGTGTTTCTTGTATGCAGCAGATGAATGGGTCCTGTTTTCTTATCCAGTCTGTTAGCTTGTGTCTTTTTATAGGTGAGTTGAGACCGTTGATATTGATGGATATTAATGACCAGTGATTGTTAATTCCTGTTATTTTTTGTGGTTGTGTTGTGTTGTCCTTCTTTGGTCTATGTTGGTGTGAAATTATCTATTGCTTGATTTTTCATGGATGTGTTTAGCTTCTTGGGGTTGGATTTTCCCTTCTAGTGCTTTCTGCAGGGCTGGGTTTGTGGACAGGTATTGATTAAATCTGGTTTTATCCTGAAATATTTTGTTTACTTTGCCTATGGTGATTGAGAGTTTTGCTGGGTATAATAGTCTGGGTTGGCATCTGTGGTCTCTTAGTGTCTGCATAAGATTTGTCCACGATCTTCTAGCTTTCATAGTCTCTATTAAGAAGTCTGGTGTTATTCTGATGGGTTTGCCTTTATATGTTACTTGGTCTTTTTCCTTTGTGGCTCTTAATATTTTTTCTTTGTTCTGTGTGTTTAGTGTTTTGATTATTATGGGGCAAGGGGACTTTTTTTTGGATCCAGCCTATTCGGTGTTCTGTAAGCTTCTTGTATCTTCATAGGTATTTCTTTCTTTAGGTTAGGAAAGTTTTCTTCTATGATTTTGTTGAATATATATTTTCTGTGCCTTTGAGTTGGTATTCTTCTCCTTCTTCTATCCCTATTATTCTTAGGTTTGGTCTTTTCATGGTGTCCCAAATTTCCTGGACGTTTTGTGTTACGACTTTTTTTGTCTTTAGTGTTTTCTTTGACTGACGAATCTATTTTCTCTATTGTGTCTTCAGTGTCAGAGAGTCTCTGTTCCATTTCTTGCAATCGGTTGGTTATGCTTGTTTCTGTAGTCCCTGTTCATTTAGTCAGGATTTCTATTTCCAGCATTCCCTCAGCATGTGCTTTCTTTGTTGTCTCAAATTCATTTTTCAGATCTTGGAATGTTTCTTTCATCTGTTTAATTGCTTTTTCTTGGCTTTCTTTGATTTCTTCCCATTTTTTTGTTCATTTTTTCTTCCATTTCTTTAAGGGAGTTTTTTATTACCTGTTTTATGGAGTTTTTCATTTCCTCTTTAAGGGACGTTTTTATTTCCTCTTTAATGGAGTTTTTCATTTCCTCTTTAAGGGAAGTTTTTATTTTCTGTTTAAGGGAATGTTTTTTTTTTGTTTTGTTTTTTTGTTTTTTTGTTTTTTTCAAGACAGGGTTTCTTTGTGTAGCTTTGAGCCTTTCCTGGAACTCACTTGGTAGACCAGGCTGGCCTCGATCTCACAGAGATCTGCCTGCCTCTGCCTTCCGAGTGCTGGGATTAAAGGCGTGCGCTACCACTGGCCGGCTTAAGGGAATGTTTTATTTCTTCTTTAAGGGCCTCCATCATCTTCTTAAAGTCATTTTTAGGGTTGATTTCTTCTGTTTCTTCTGTCTTGTTATGTTCAGGTCTTGCAGGTGTAGAATAACTACATTCTGATGTTGTCATATTGGTCTTTATGTTGCTGCCTGTATTTTTGCACTGGCGTCTACTCATCTCTTCCTCTGCTCAGTGAAGGTGGTGTCTGTGTCTGAGAGTGCCTCTCTTGTTCTAATTTTTAGTCTTGGTTTAATAGGAGTTCTTGGTTAAATTGGTGCTATTGGGCATGGGAGATCTTTCCATTTTCTGACTTCTTCAATTTCTATTTTCAGGGACTTAAATATTCTTGTTCTTGTCATATTGGTCCTTCTCTTGCTTGATTAGTGTTACTCCAAGGTATTTTATATCATTTGTGGCTGTTGTAAAGGGTGATGTATCTGATTTCCTTCTCAGCCTGTTTGTCAATTGTATATAGGAGGGCTACTGATTTTTTTGAGTTAATCTTGTATCCTGCTACATTGATGGTGTTTATAAGCTGTATGAGTTCCTTGGTCGAATTTTTGGGGTCACTCATGTATATTACCATGTCATCTGCAAATAGGGAAAGCTTGACTTTTTCCTTTCCAATTTGTATCCCTTTGATCTCCTTATGTTGTCTTATTGCTCTGGCTAGAACTTCAAGTACTATATTGAATAAGTATGGGGAATATGGACAGTCTTGCCTCATTCCTGATTTTAGTGGGATCGTTTTGAGTTTTTCTCCATTTAATTTGATGTTGACTGTTGGCTTTCTGTAAATTGACTTTATTATGTTTAGGTATGTTTCCTGTATTCCTGATCGCTCCAAGACCTTTATCATGAAGGAGTGTTGGATTTTGTCAAATGCCTTTTCTGCATCTAGTGAGATGATCATGTGGTTTTTCCTTTGAGTTTGTTTATATGATATGGACTTTTGAATGTTGAACCACCCTTGCATTCCTACTTGATCATGGTGGATAATTGTTTTGATGTGTTCTTGGAGTCTGTTTGCCAGTATTTTATTGAGTATTTTTGCATCAATGTTCATGAGGGAGATCGGTCTGTAGTTCTCTTTCTTTGTTGTATCCTTGTTTGGTTTAGGAATCAGGGTAATTGTAGCCTCATAGAAGGAGTTGGGAAATGATCCTTCTGTTTCTATTGTGTGGAACAACTTAAAGACTATTGGTATTAACTCTTCTTTGAAGATCTCGTAGAATTCTGTGCTGAGATCATCTGGTCCTAGCCTTTTTTTGGTTGGGAGACTTTTAATGACTGTTTCTATTTCCTTATGGGTTACTGGACTATTTAAATAGTTTATCTGGTCTTGATTTAACTAGGTATGTGGTACCTATCCAGAAAATTGTCCACTTCTTTTAGATTTTCCAGTTTTTTGGAGTAGAGGTTTTTGAAGTATGACCTGTTGATTCTCTGGATTTCCTCATTGTCTGTTGTTATGTCCCCCTTTTCACTTCTGATTTTGTTAATTTGGATGCTCCCTCTCTCTGTCTTTTGGTTAGTTTGGATAAGGGCTTGACTATCTTGTTGATTTTCTCAAAGAACCAACTCTTTGTTTCATTGATTCTTTGTATTGTTCTCTTTGTTTCTATTTAATTGATTTCAGCTCTCAATTAGATGATTTTCTGGCATCTGTTCTTCCTGGGAGTCTTTGTTTCTTCTTGTTCTAGAGCTCTCAGGTGTGCTGTTAAGTCACTAGTGTGAGATTTCTCCAACTTTTTTATGTGGGCATTTAGTGCTATGAATTTCCCTCTTAATACTGCTTTCATAGTGTGCTGTGGATATTGGATGCGGGGCTTGGGGAACCTGGAGAGAAGCCCTCCAGCAACACTAGTGTCCCATGAGTTTGGGTATGTGGTATATTCATTTTCATTGATCTCTATGAAGTCTTTCATTTCTTTCTTTCTTTCTTTCTTTCTTTCTTTCTTTCTTTCTTTCTTTCTTTCTTTCTTTCTTCCTTTCCTTCTTTCTTTCTTGATCTCTAGGAAGTCTTTCATTTCTTTCTTTCTTTTTTTCCTTCCTTCCTTCCTTCCTTCCTTCCTTCCTTCCTTCCTTCCTTCCTTCTTTCTTTCTTTCTTGGAAGTCTTTTCTTTCTTTCTTCCTTTCTTCCTTTCTTCCTTTCTTTCTTTCTTTCTTTCTTTCTTTCTTTCTTTCTTTCTTTCTTTCTTTCTTTCTTTCTTCCTTTCTTTCTTAACCCATTGGTGATTCAGTTGAGCATTATTCACTTTCCATGTGATTGTAGCTTTTCTGTAGTTTTTGTTTTTATTAAAATCTAACTTTAAACCATGGTGGTCGGATAGAACTCAGGAGGTTTTTCCAATTGTTTTGTATCTTTTGAGATCTGCTTTGTGGCCAAGTATGTGGTCAATTTTAGAGAAGGTTACCTGGGGTGCTGAGAAGAAGGTATATTCTTTTCTGTTAGGATGGAATGTTCTGTAGATATCAATTAATCCATTTGAGTCATAACACCAGTTAAGTTCTTTATTTCTCCATTAATTTTCATTTTGGGAGATCTGTCCAGTTTTGAAAGTGGGGTGTTGAAGTCTCCCACTATTAATGTGTGGGCTTTTATGTGTGGTTGAAGCTTTAGTAATGTTTCTTTTACATATGTGGTGCTCTTGTGTTTGGGGCATAAAAGTTCAGAATTGAAACTTCATCTTGGTGGATCTTTCCTGTGATGAGTATGTAATGCCCTTCTTGATCACTTTTGATGGATTTTTTTGAAGTCTATTTCGCTGGATATTAGGATGGCTACACCCACTTGATTCTTAAGACCATTTGATTGGAAAGTCTTTTCCCAGCCTTTTATTATTATGTAGTGTTTATCTTTGAATTTGAGGTGTGTTTCTTGTATGCAGCAGAAATATGGGTCCATATTCTTTAAGCCTTTGTCTTTTTATAGGTGAATTAAGTTCATTGATATTAAGGAATATTAATGACCAGTGCTTGTTCATTCCTGTCATTTTTGGTTGTAGTGTGTGTGTACTTCTCTTCTTTGGAGTTTACTGCTGTGACATTATCTATTGCCTGTGTTTTCGAGGGTGTATGTGACTTCTGTAGGTTGGAATTGTCCTTCTAGTGCTTTCTGTGTTACTGGGTTTGTGGATAAATATTGTTTAAATCTGGCTTTGTTTTGTAATGTCTTGTTCACTCTGTCTAAGATGATTGAAAGTTTTGCTGGGTATATTAGTCTAGGCTGTCATCCATAGTCTCTTAGTGTCTGCATTACATCTGTCCAGGTCCTTCTGGCTTTCAAAGTCTCCATTGAGAAATCGGGTGTTATTCTGATGGTTTTGCCTTTATAAGTCACTTGGCATTTGTCCTTTGCTGTTCTTAATATTCTTTCTTTATTCTGTACATTTAATTGTTTAGTTATTAAGTGGCAAGGGGACTTTTTGGGGGTCTAGTCTGTTGGTGTTCTATAGGCTTCTAGTATCTTCATAGACATTTCCTTATTTAAGTTGGGAAAGTTTTCTTCTATGATCTTGTTGAACATATTTTCTGTGCCTTTGAGTTGGTATTCTTCTCCTTCCTCTACCCCTATTATTCATAAGTTTGGTCTTTTCATGGTGTCCCAAATTTCTTGGACATTTGGGGTCATGACTTTGTTGGCTTTAGTGTTTTCTTTGACTGATGAATCTATTTCTTCTACTGTATCTTCAACATCAGAGATCCTCTCTTCCATTCTGTTGGTAATACTTGAAGTTCCCATTCGTTTATTCAGATTTTCTATTTCCAGCATTCCCTCTGTTTGTATCTTCCTCATTTTTCTATTTCCCTTTTCAGGTCTTGGACTGTTTCCTTCATCTGTTTCATAGCTTTTTCATCATTTTCTCTCGGGGATTTATTGTTTTATTCTGCTTTATTTGTCCTTTCCTCTAGTTTGTTTTTTTTTATAGTGTTCTTCCCATTTTTTGTTTGTCTTTTCCTCAATTTCATTTGTGATTTCTTCTATATAAGCCTCTACCGTCTTCATCATGTTATTCATATGGTTGCTTTCTTGTGCTTCTTCCATTTTGTGATGTTCAGGTCTAGCTGTTGGAGGAGGGCTAGGTTCTGGTGATGCTGTACTGCTCTTCATTTTGTTGTATGTACTTCTGCCTTGACATCTGCCCATCTCCTTGTGGATTGGTTCTTGTTCTTATCAGTGCTCTTGGTCCAGACAGAGCTGACAGATTCAGGAAGGCTCTCTCTTGTCCAGATGGGAGCTCTAGGGCGGGATGGGAGCTCTTGTCCAGATGGGAGGTCAGGGGCAGGATGGGAGCTGGAGGTTGGTCTTTAAGTCTCAGGAAGTGGCTGGGATCTCGGGTAGATGGGTATGGGGACAGGGCATGGAGATTGCAGGGTCTGTCAGGTTTCTTGGAGAAGGGGGGCCTTCCCAGTGGAGGTGGAGGAGATCCTGCTTGATGACCAGAACCTGGGGCCAAGTTGGGCAGGTCTTACCTGGAATGACTGGTGCCCAGCGATGGGATCTAGGGGCTGACCTCTCTGGGTCTGAGCCCAGGCACTCACCTCCTGTCCAGATGGGAGGTCGGGGCAGGATGGGAGCTGGGGTCTCAGGGAATGGGCACAGGGTCATGGCATGGAGATTGCAGGGTCTGCCAGGGGTCTTGGAGAAGGGGAACTTTCCCAGTGGAGGTAGTGCTAGGTTGGTCACCAGAGTAGACTGGTCCAGGTACCCTCTGGACCACTGCCAGCAGACTAAGGCAGGATCAACCTTGTAAATTCCTGAGAGCCTCCCAAGCACCCTGCCTCTTCCTATTTCCACGATGTCCTCATCTATCATGGTATCTTCCTCCCTGCCCTCTCACTCTGTACCTGTTCCAGCTTGACCCTACCATTTCCCTATGTTCTTTTCCCCCACTTCTCACCCTCAGCCACCCCTCCACATCCAGTCCACTCATGTAGATCTCATCCAGTTCTCCTTCACAGGGTCATCCATGTGTCCCTCCTAGCGTCTTTCCCTGTTATTTAGCCTGTCTGGAGTTGTAGGTTGCAGTCTGGCCATCCCTTCCTTTACATTTAGTATCCACTTATGAGTGACTACATACTATATTTGTCTTTCTGAGTCTGGGTTACCTCACTCAAGATGATACTTTCTAGTTCCATCCATTTGCCTGCAAATTTCATGATATCATTGTTTTTTACTTCTGATTAGTACTCCATTGTGTATATGTGCCATATTTTCTCTATCCATTCTTTAGTTGAGGGGCATCTAGGGTGTTTCCAGGTTCTTCTGAAAAATTACTATATTATGTTATGAGTTCCTTGAGTTTATTGGTTTGGAGACTTTCTGAGGAGAAACAGCATTAGTTTACTATTTTTGATCTTAGAAGCTTGTTTCTCCTCACTTCTTGGCATACATGTGTTTTCCAGTTGTTACTATCATCAATGTTTGCATTGTTGGTATTTAAGTTATTGACATTGTTGATACATTGGCTTTTAGTTTTTAAACCTTCTCATATATTATTTTGTCTGTGTCCTAGTTACTTCCAGCTGTCAACATACAAAGTCTATCGTCATCTGTGGGAACTTCAGTTGAGGATGTGACCCATCAGAATGGCTGGGTGCTATGTCTTTGAGAGATTTTGTTGATTGCTGATTGATGTATGAAGGCCCTCCCAGTGATGGCACAATATCCATAAGAAAGTTGGCCTGGGCTGGATAAGAGAGGTAGCTGAGCATGACACAATGACCAAGTAACAGAGAAAGCTACTAAACAATAGTTTAGTTAAATGATTTTTGTCTCTATTTGCTAGCTTGAACTTCTATTCTAAGTTCCCGAAATGATGGATTGTGACCTGGCAGAATCAGCCAAATAAACCCATTCATTACCTGTGGTGCTTTTGGGTAGATAACTCAATCACAACAAGAAACAAGATAGAACATAATGTGGTACACCAAAAGTGATTTTGTTCCTGCAAAGGACAAGGGCATGATGACTTTTGGCAAAAGGTTAAATATATCCATCCAGATTTACATGCTTCAGATGCTCCCATGTAAGTACTGGCAATTGGCCCCACTTATATGCAAGATCAACAAGAACTCTTAACTTCTGAGCTGTCTCTCTTGTACTGTGTTGATTATTTATGATCAACATTTATGTTGCTAATGGTTTCATCTGTCTATGTGTAGCTGTTTAAATGCATAGTTCCTTTTGGTAAGATTTATTAAGGTTACCATTTAAACTGTAGGAATTCAGGGTCTAGAAAATGAATGCAGAACTCAAGAGATTATGTATTTTTTTGTAGAAACTTCATTTAAAAAACCTCTGAGTTCTTCCTATCATTTTTGTTTGTCTGATTGGTTTTCACAGAGGAGACAGGTTTTTAATTTTTACTTCTTGCTCTCCTAGAACTGATTGTATAGTATAGGTTAGCTTTCAACTCAGATGCTGTTATACCTGCCTCTTTCATCTTCATGCTGGTATTAAAGGCATGAGTCAATACATTCAGCTTGCTCATCTTTTTTGTAATTAGTAACTATTCATACAGTTTCTATAACATGTAGTCAGTAATGATAATGGGTTATCTTGTCACTCTATCCAGTAATATGTATCCTATTACAAGGTGATATCCCATTCAAAGCATTCAGAAATGATAGAGGTAAATTCCCAATTCAATTTCCTTCTAAGATAACTAAATGATAATATTATTATATTTCTATCATAGAATAAGTGTTTGAAACACCAGAATTATTATGACTATATTTTTAAAGAAGCCTGCATTTACAATTATGTCAGTATCATATGTCTTGTTGTATGCATGGGCATGACACATTTATGTATGCAAATTTTAGGATGCAGTAACCTATAATGATGTGCATGTCAACTTCACTCAGGAAGAGTGGGCTTTGCTGGATCCTTCCCAGAAGAATCTCTACAAAGATGTGATGGTGGAAACTTACAGAAACCTCACTGTTATAGGTAATACTGTAAATTTTCCTTCATATTTTAAAATAAGGGGACAACAAGTTCCTGGTTATAGATATTCTTCTGTAATTTGATTGAGTCTGAGGAAGAATGAGGTGAAGATATTAAGCATGGTTTTAAGGATAATTGAAGAGAGTTACTTTAATTTTGCACAATTTCCAATAATGTTTCATATATTTCCTGGTAAAATATTCTAGGGTACAAGTGGGAAGATAATATTGAAGAGCACTGTCAAAGTTTTCGAAGACATGGAAGGTAATTTTCATGTGCAACCTGATACAAATGTTCCTCTGGAGATACTTTAATGTATCTGTAACTTTTAAATAATTGCATCAGTATAAATAATTACAGTTTAAAGTACATTGATCATCATTAAATGATTTCAATACCATATACCTGTAGCTCCATCACAGCTATGATGTAGAACTGACTATCCATTTAGTTTCCTACCATTTATATTAAAAAAGTTATGCTCATTAAAGATGTAATAAGATTATGTCCAAAACCTTCTAATAAGCAAACAGTTCATAGCAAAATATTGTTACTTGTATATTTGTTCTGACTTTGCTAAATTTAATGAGAAGAGTAGTTAAGAGTAAAGCGTTAAGAGGTGGTTGTTGTGGAGGAAACTTAATCCCCATACCACATGTTGATGAAGAACAGAAAGTCCACCTGTAAATGAAATGTGGAAATCTTTTAGTTGTTATTCTTCCTTTAATAGCTATATCATATGTCACTTTGTAAATGAAATGTGGAAATCTTTTAGTTGTTATTCTTCCTTTAATAGCTATATCATATGTCACTTTAAAAATATGAACATATGGACACGGAAAAAAGCAATATACATTTCTCTATCTGAGAACAATCAGAATATATGTGGTAATCCCCATGTTGAGTAGACTTGTTGAATGTGATACAAGTTTACAAAAGAATGATTTTTCAGCTTCATTGGTTAATCCAGTAGCAAACACACTGCAGTGAGTGCCAGGATTGTGTAATGTTTGTGTTTGTTCACTTTGGAAATATAGCAGGACTCACAGTATAGGAAAATTTGTTAAGGGAAGAATTGAGATAAACGCCTGAATTCATCCAGTTCTCTTCAATGGTGTGAAAAATCTCATAAAGAAAACAGATGCCATCAATATGAGCCAGGTAATGAAGGATCTTACTATCACAGGAATCTTCAAATATGTAAAACAATCCTTAATGAAGGGGAAAAACATAAGTGTAAATAATGGGCTAAAATCTTAAGATCTTATTGCTCTTTACATTTAGACCAAATTGTAAAATAAATGCATATAGATATACAGATTCAACATTGTAATGAATGTGGTAAATCTTTTACATGCACTAAATTTCCTTTCAGGCATAAAAGAAATCATACTACAGAGAAACCTTCTGAATATTCTCAATGTGTTAAAGCCTTTGAATGTCAGAGTCTTCTCCCAAAGCATGAAAGAACACATACTGGAAATATACCATATGAATGTAATCAATATTTTAAAACCTTTACATGTTCCAGTCATCCTCAAAGGCAGGAAAGAAGACATACATACTATAAATGTAATCTTTGTGGTAAAGCCTTTTTATGTCATAGTTGTCTTAAATGGCATAAAAGAACACATACTGGAGAAAAACCCTATGAATGTAATCAGTGTGGTAAAGCCTTTTCATATCACAGTAGTCTTCACAGTCATAAAAGAACACATACTGGAGAGAAATCCTATGAATGTAATCAGTGTGGTAAAGCCTTTTTATGTCATAGTTATCTTCAAAGCATAAAACAACACATACTGGAGAGAAACTCTATGAATGTAATCAGTGTGGTAAAGCCTTTTCATGTCACAGTAATCTTCAAAGGCATAAAAGAACACATACTGGAGAGAAACCCTATGAATGTAATCAGTGTGGTAAAGCCTTTACACGTCACAGTCATCTTCAAACACATAAAAGAACACATACAGGAGAGAAACCCTATGAATGTAATCAGTGTGGTAAAGCCTTTTTATGTCAGAGTTATCTTCAAACACATAAAAGAACACATACTGCAGAGAAACTCTATGAATGTAAAAAGCTTAGTAAAGTCTTTTCATGTCAGAGTTATCTTCAAACACATAAAAGAACACATACTGGAGAGAAATCCTATGATTGTAATCAGTGTGGCAAAGCCTTTTCATATCACTGTGACCTTCAAAGGCATAAAAGAACACATACTGGAGAGAAACCCGATGAATGTAATCAGTGTGGTAAAGCCTTTTTATGTCACGGTCATCTTCGAAGGCATAAAAGAACACATACTGGAGGGAAACCCTATGATTGTAATCAGTGTGGTAAAGCCTTTACATGTCACAGTCATCTTCAAAGGCATAAAAGAACACATACTGGAGAGAAGCCCTATGGATGTAATCAGTGTGGTAAAGCCTTTATATGTCACAGTCATCTTCAAAGGCATAAAAGAACACATACTGGAGAGAAACCCTATGAATGTAATCAGTGTGGTAAAGCCTTTTCATGTCACAGTAATCTTCAAAGGCATAAAAGAACACATACTGGAGAGAAACCCTATGAATGTAATCAGTGTGGTAATGCTTTTTCATATCACTGTCATCTTCAAACGCATAAAAGAACACATACTGGAGAGAAACCCTATGTATGTAATCAGTGTGGTAAAGCCTTTTTATGTCAGCGTTATCTTCAAAGGCATAAAAGAATACATACTGGAGAAAAACCCTATGATTGTAAACAGTGTGGCAAAGCCTTTTCATATCACTGTGATCTTCAAAGGCATAAAAGAACACATACTGGAGGGAAACCTTATGAATGTAATCAGTGTGGCAAAGCTTTTTCATATCACTGTCATCTTCAAAGGCATAAAAGAACACATACTGGAGAAAAAACCCTATGAATGTAATCAGTGTGGTAAAGCCTTTGCAGAAGACAGTTATCTCCAAGTTCATGAAAGAACACTTACTGGAGAGAAACTCTATGAATGCAATCAATGTGGTAAAGTCTTTGTTTGACCCAGTCAACTTCACAGGCATCCAATTATACATACTGCAAAGAAACCTATGAAAACACAGGCTATAGATAACAGCACAGCAGTAAACCCCAAAGAAGAGAAGCACACAAACTACCACCAAATAATATCAGGAATGAACAAGCACTAGTAGTTAATATTCCTTAATATCAATGGAATTATTCACATATAAGAAGACACAGGGTAACAGAATGGATACAAAAGCAAGACCCCTGTTTCTGCTCCATACAAGAATCACACCTCAAATTCAAAGATAGACACTATCTAAGAATAGAAGGCTGGGAAAAGTATTTCCAGTCAAATGGTCTTATGAAGCAAGCAGGTATAGCCATCCTTGTATCTAGCAAAGTAGACTCAAGCTAAAATCAATGAAAAGAGATCAAGAATGGCATTAAATACTCATCACAGGAAAGACCCACCAAGATGAAGTTTCAATTCTGAACATTATGTCATAAACACAAGGGCACCCACAAATGTGAAAGAAACATAACTAAAGCTTAAACCACATATAAAACCCCACACATTAATAGTGGGAGATTTCAATACCCCACTCTAACCACTGGACAGATCTCAAAAATCAAAATTTAACAGAAATAAAGGACTTAACTGATGTTATGACTCAAATGAACTAAATCCATATCTACAGAACATTCCATCCTAACAAAAAAGAATATATCTTCTTCTCAGCATCCCATGAAACCGTCTCTAAAATCGACCACATACTTGGCCATAATGCAGATCTCAACAGATACAAAAAAAATTGGAATAACCTCCTGTGTTCTATCAGACCACCATCATGTAAAGTTAGATTTCAACAACAAAAACTACAGAAAACCTATTATCTATTGGAAACTGAATAATGCTCAACTGAATCACCAATGGGTCAAGGAATAAATAAAGAAAAAAATTAAAGACTCCCTAGAGATCAATGAAAATGTATATACCACATACCCAAACTTATGGGACACTATGAAAGCAGTTCTAGGAGGGAAATTCATAGAACTGAATCCCCACATAAAGAAATTGGAGAAATCTCACACTAGTGGCTTAACAGCACACTTGGAAACTCTAGAACAAGAAGAAGCAAAGTCACCAAAGAAGAATAGATGCCAGAAAATAATCAAGTTGAGAGCTGAAATCAATAAAATAGAAACAAAGGGAACAATACAAAGAATTAATGAAAGAAAGTGTTGGTTCTTTGAGAAAATCAACAAGATTGACAAGCCCTCATCTAAACTAAACAAAAAGCAGAGAGAGAGAGAGAGAGAGAGAGAGAGAGAGAGAGAGAGAGAGAGCAAACAAATTAACAAAATCAGAAATGGAACGGTAGATATAACAACTAACACTGAGAAAATCCAGAAAATCATCAGGTCATACTTCAAAAACCTCTACTCAACAACACTGGAAAATCTAAAAGAAATAGATAATTATCTGTACACCACATACCTAAGTTAAATTAAGACCAGATACACTATTTAAATAGTCCAATAATCCAAAAGGAAATAGAGTCAGTCATTAAAAATCTCCCAACCAAAACCAGTCCAGGAACAGATAGTTTCAGGGCAGAATTCCACCAGATCTTCAAAGAGTTAATACCAATACTCTTTAAATTATTCCACACAATAGAAGCAAAAGGAACATTACCCAACTCCTTCTATGAGGCTACAATTAACCTGATTCCCAAGCCAAACAAAGATGCAACAAAGAAAAAAAACTACAGACCAACCTCCCTCATGAACATTGATGGAAAAATACTCAATAAAATACTGGCAAAGAGACTCCAAGAACACATCAAACAATTATCCACCATGATCAAGTAGGCGTCATACCAGGGATGCAGGACTTGTTCAACATACAAAAGTCTGTCAAAGTAATACACCATATAAACAGACTGAAAGAAAAAAACACATGATCATCTAACTAGATGCTGAAAAGCCATTTAACAAAATCCAACACCCCTTCATGATAAAGAGAATTTATAGCAAGCCAATGTCAATATCAAATTAAAGGGAGAGAAACACAAAGCGATTCCACTAAAATCAGGAATGAGGCAAGGCTGTCTGCATTTCCCATACTTATTCAATATAGTACTTGAAGTTCTAGCCAGAGTAATAAGACAACATAAGGAGATCAAGGGGATGCAAATTGGAAAGGAAGAAGTCAAGATTTCCCTATTTGCAGATGACATGATAGTATACATAAGTGACCCCAAAAAAATTCTACTAAGGAACTGATACAGCTTATAAACACCTTTAGCAATGTAGCAGGATACAAGATTAACTAAAAAAAATCAGTAACCCTCCTATATACAATTGAAATACAGGCTGAGAAGGAAATCAGAGATATATCACCCTTTACAATAGCCTCAAATAATATAAAATACCTTGGTGTAATTCTAACTAAGCAAGCGAAGGACCTGTATGACAAGAACTTTGGTCCCTGAAAAAAGAAATTGAAGAAGTCAGAAAATGGAAATATCTCCCATGCTTATGGATAGGCAGGATTAACATAGTAAAAATGGCAATCTTACCAAAAGCAATATAGCCAATCAATGCAATCCTTATCAAAATACCAACACCATTCTAAACAGAACTGGAAAGAACAATACTCAACTTAATATGGAAAAACAAAAAAACCCAGGAGAGCCAAAAGAATCCTGTACAATAAAACAGCCCCTAGAGGTATCACGATTCCTGACTTCAATCTCTACAATAGAGCTACAGTAATAAAACAGAATGGTACTGGTATAAAAACAGACATGTGGACCAATGGTATTGAATTGAAGACCCTGATATTAACCCACACACTTACAAACATATAATTTTTGACAAAGAAGACAAAACTGTACAATGGAACAAAGAAAGCATCTTCAACCAATGGTGCTGGCATAACCTGATATCAACATGTAGAAGGCTGCAAATAGATCCATATCTTTTACTGTGTACAAAACTTAAGTCCAAATGGATCAAAGACATCAACATAAATCCAGTTACTCTGAACCTGATAGAAGAGAAAGTAGGATGTAGTCTTGAACGCATTGGCACAGGAGGTCTCTTCTTAAATGTAACACCAGTAGCATAGACATCGAGAGAAACAATTAATTAATGGGACCTCTTGAAAGTGAGAATCTTTTGTAGAGCAAAGGACACATTCAACAAGACAAGTAACAGCCTACAGAATGGGAAAAAATCTTAACCAACCCCACATCTGAGAGAGGACTGATATCCAGAATATATAAAGAACTCAAGAAATTAGACATCAAAATGCCCAACAGTCCAAATAAGAAATGGGCTATAGAGCTAAACAGAGAATTCTCAACAGAGGAAGCTCAAATGGCTGAAAGTCATTTAAGGAATCGCTCAACATCCCTAATCATCGGGAAAACTCAAATAAAATTGACTCTGAGATATACCACCTTATACCTGTCAGAATGGCTAAGATCAAAAACACTGAAGACAGCTTATGCTGGAGAGAATGTGGAGCAAGGGGAACTCTCCTCTACTGTGGGTGAGAATGCAAGCTTGTACAGCCACTTTGGAAATCAATATGGCGCTGTCTTACAAAAGTGGGAATCAATCTCTCCAAAGACCCAGCTGTACCACTCTTGGGCATATACCCAATGAATGCTCAATCATACCACAAGGGAAAATTCTCAGCTATGTTCATAGCAGCATTATTTGTCATAGCCAGAACCTGAAAACAACCTAGATGCCCTTCTACTGAAGAATGTATAAATAAAATATTGTATATATATATATACAATGGTGTACTACTCACCAGAAAAATAAAAGACATCATGAGGTTTGCAGGCAAATGGATGGATCTAGAAAAAAAATCATCCTGAGTGATGTACCAGACTCAGAAAGACAAACATGGTACGTAATCACTCATAGGTGGATACTATATGTAAAGCAAAGGATGATTAGACTGCTAATTACAACTCCAGGGAGGCTACCTAGTAAAGAGGACCCTAAGAAAGACACAGAGATCACCCAATGACAAAGTAATGGATGAGATCTACATGAGCAAACTAGACATGAGGGAGGGAAATGAAGGCCAAGGGTTGGGGGAAAGAGAACTTGGGGAACGGGAGATCCCAGCTGGATCAAAAACAGAGAGAGAGAGAGAGAGAGAGAGAGAGAGAGAGAGAGAGAGAGAGAGAGAGAGAGAGAGAGAGAACAAGAGAGACTGTGATAAATCAGGACCCCATGGGAATAGGAAAAAGCAAAGTGCTAGAGAGGTCCCCAGAAATCCACAAAGATAACTCCACAATAGACTACTGGCAATGGTTGAGAGATAGCCAGAACTGACCTAAACTGGTTCTCGGATGGCCAAACACCCTAACTGTTGTGGTAGAACTCTCATCCAATGAATGATGGAAGCATGGCCAGGCCCCAGGTGGAGCTCCGGAAGTGCAATCGGCAAGAAAGAGGAGGGATTTTATGAGCAAGAGATGTTGAGACCATGATTGGAAAAAGCACAGGGCAAATAGCCAAACTAGTGGAAACACATGAACAATGAATTAATAGCTGAGAAGCCCCCAATTGGATCAGGCCCTCTGGATAAGTGAGACAGTCGACTGTTTGGGAGACCCCCAGGCAGTGAGTCCAGGACCTGTCTTAGTGCATGTGCTGGCTTTTTGAAGCCTGGGGCCTATACAGGGACACTTTGCTCAGCCTGAGTGAAAGGAGGAGAGGACTGGACCTGCCTCGACTGAATCTACCAAGCTGAGCTGAATCCCCAGGGGAGTCCTTGTCCTGTAAGATATGGGAATGGGGGGTGAATTGGGGGAAGCACGGGGTGGGATGGGAGAAGGGAGGACAGGGGACTCTGTGGCTGATGTGTAAAATTAAATTCAATTATAAAATTAAAATAACAATAAAAGATATAATTGTGTATCAAGTTGAGAATGGGTATAGGTGTGATAGTTATTTTTGTTTGCCAAATTTAATACACCTGGAATTAACTAAAACTCAAAATTTTTTGGGCATGCCTGTGAGGTATTTTTGCTTAATTTGAAGAGAAAAGATCCACGCATAATCCTGATCATTGAGTTAAGAAGACATTCTTTAATCTGGATATTAATGAGGGAAAAAAACACCTTTAACTCAGACATCTTGAGCCCCAAAACCCCACCTGTAATCTCAGCCAGGCCTTGTGCTGGAAGCCCATATACAGAGATGGAAGAAGGGAGTTTTTGATCTTCAGCTGCTTGCTCTCACCTTGCTAGCAAGTCCATTCTTTCACTGGCATTTGAGCCGACTTCTTTGGGATTCCAGACTATAATACTCATGGGCTGAGACTTCAAGCATAGTGGACTCAGCAACTACTGGATTCTTGGACTTTGTCATCATAGCCAGCCAAGGTTCAATTAGCCAGACTACAGCCTGTAACTCATTCTAAAAAGTAGCCTCTAGTATATGTAGAAATTCATTCTATATGTTGTTACCCCAAAGAGCCCTCACCAGTGTACCAAAGAGGTATATGACTTTTAGATTAGTTTGGGCCTCACAACAGCCATATCTCAGTTAAAAATTCCACATAGTCACATTCTCTTAACCTGTTTTTCAGGTGATGCTTTGATGCTGGCCTACAAGGTGTCTATAGCTTCTGGGCAAGAAAGTAAAATAACACAAGCCTGAAATTTCTCAAATGGAACACACAGTTACTAATTAAATGAGTGATTATATGAGATGGAGAGGTTCTAGCTTAAGTGAGGAATGAAAAACAAGATGTCTTAGCTTCTGTGGGCCAAGACCTGGCACACATATACAAACACACATACACACACACACACACACACACACACACACACACAAACACACAAACACACACCCTACCATCCACATGTAGATCAGAGGATAGTAGGTTCTTTTTACTTCTGCTATGACAGCTCCAGTTTAGAGACTCACAGGATATCTTCCTTTATACATCAAATCTCTGCCTGACTCTCAGTCTCAGAAGTCAGATCTATTCCAGAGGAGCTTCACCAGAGTAAATCAATCTCTGGAATAACTTTCTCAATATAATCTGAGATCTGCTGTGGTAACAGAGCAGGATCAACCACTTCTCTCCTTTTTTAGTTTTGCCCAGAATCACTCTGTACCAGAGACATGTGCCCCTGATGCAGGCTCCATCCACTCCATCTAGTCATGAGGTTCCTTCCATCATTGCTTATCTGGACCATCAAGTGGGATTCCTCACCTATCTCTACCCCCAGGAGGGTCTTCTCAATTCTGCATTTCATCAGAGACGCTTAATAGGTGTCAACCTAGAAGAGATCTAGCAAATCTGTTCCATTCTGACAGTCAGTGAGACTTAGGCATGATCCGGAACCTATGAGATCCCTGAATGGATGTGTGGCAGACTAAGATATTTAGCATGCCTGTCCCTAAAGTTTTCAATAAATTTCAGTCTTTGGTTGGGAGTGATCCAATGGAAATAATATAGCACACATGGCTTGAAAGACAAAGGTCAATTGCAGGGACTGGAGAGATGGCTCATCCATTAAGAGCATTTATTGGAAGAGCATTTATTTATTAAGAAGACCCACAGGACAGCTAACAAACTTCTTTAAGTTAAATTCCAGGTGGACTCTGTCCTCACCTGGCCTCTATGGGAATTGCATGTATGTGTTAGCAAAACACCCATAAGTATAAACAAAAGCACCACAAAATATCCTAAATTGTCTTGCAGGAAATCAGCTCTGCTGTTCAGTTATCACTCATGTTGTATTTCAAAAAAACCAGAGGCAGATTTTTTTTACTTCTTGATTTCCTTTATACAAATTTAATGAATGTTCTCATTTCCTGTGTTTCCCTTTAATTTGTTATACATGGAGATTTTTTGAACATGTGTGTACAGTGTACCATATTTTACTGTTAGCTAAATATATGACCTCAAGGATACAATATGTCTAATTTTTCTATTATGTAGTGGGTATCCATGAGGTAGGCTATACCACCAACATCCAAGTTGCCATCCCCCTGTGTATCCCTGAGGCCCATGGCTGGGAAGTCTTTGTGCAGCCTGAGCTTCCTGAAACTTACTGAGATACATCCAAGCCTGTGATTTCTGGGTTTACAAGAGTGTGAAACCTCATGTACTAAAGAAGACTCTCAGAGTGAAAAGTTTGAAATTTATTTTATTCATAAAAATACATTCATTTTATTTAATGGGGGTTTTCAAAACAGCAGTCATTATATACAGTGTATAGCCTTAGCAAACTATTAAACCAATGACAAGAATAAAAGTATAACAAAAATTAACACAACCTTAAACAACAATGAAGAAAACCAAAACGCAAAGAATAAACATCCCAAGATATAACACCAAAAATGAAGGAAATTTCAGTTTCCTTTGGAATTTCATTATGGAAGAGCAAAAGAAGTAAGGAACTGGCTTATTCTCTATAGTAAATTATCTTCAGCAACACTTGCCCATGACATGGCGTCAGCTTCTGCACTGCATGACAGAGAATCTTATGCTTATGGTGTGGTATGTCTGGATGGCAGTGTGACATTAACACAGTCTTCCCTGTCAGATTTCCCATCACATATGGAGTCAGGGTTCTTAGTAATTTGTGTTGTGTTCTCTGTATATTAGACTTGTTTCTGACACAAACTTTTCTCCAAAGATAGTGAGCCAACAGATGTGGATCAGATTGTGCCTGCATCGCCTGATGGTAGGTTAATATTTGCCTCACTAGTGAGTTCACAGCTGAAAAGTGGTGGCATTTTCTGAGGAGGCCTTGAACCTGGAGTTTAGAATGTCATGCCTTTAAGGTGTCTCTTGCTTCTTCCAGCCTTCTCAGTTTTCTTAACAGGTGCTCTCTGGGAAAATCAGTAAAGAAAATATGATTCAGAAACAGTTTGGCTGTGCACATGGCAAGAAAATCAGGGTCTATTCATCCCTAGGAAACAAAAGTTAAGGAAGAAAACACACCCCATGAACACCCTGGCTGCTGGGGATGGGGCTTAATGGTGGCTGACTTGCCTGAGACATAGTGTTTCTGCTTCAGCAGCTCCATCTGCAGGAGGCTCTCATCCTGGGCTGTGGTCTGCTCCAGTTCCTGCTGCAGGTTTTCAAACCTAGGGGAGGAAGACAGCTGGGACACAAGCCTGGGGGGACCTGCCATGTCAGCTTTTGAGCCCCCACCAGATCTGCTCAGCTAGACAATCGAACATTACCTTTCATCTGAGTTCATTCCCTGCTTCCCCAAGGGAAAAGGGTCAGAGTGCACCTAGGCAGGATTTTTTTTCCTCATCTTTTAAAAACTGCTAGAAGTTGAACTGGAAAATACACACTGTGCTGGATTAGTAGCATATTTCTCCAACAGTCCAAAGATATCATTTTGGAGAAATATCAGTATTAGAAGGTCTGAGGCACACAGGTCAGGGAAGATATACCTGGTCTTGATTAGATACCAGGTGAATGTGAACCTCCTAGAAAACTCTACGCCTGCCCTCTAGTGGAGCCTACACAGCAATGCAGAGAAAGCTCTGATTAATCCTACAGCCCAGACACCTGAATGGGTTTAACTTGTCAACTCCTACTCATGACCAGAGTAAATCTTCTTGTGAGAAACTGATAAATAGTGCCGAGAGTCTACAATCAACAGGAGACTGCTGTATGCAAATCTGCCAAAGGGTAGACAGTTATCTCTAAATGTGATGTTCCTGATGGAAAATAAAGTTGCAGGAGGACACTCTTTCCTTCACGATTGATGATCCTGTAGATTTCTGGCTAATATGGGCATATTTGTGGGGAGATCTAATCTAGGAGATGAGATACTCAGAGCATATTAGAGGACTCAGTATGGAAGAAGAGGACACAGTCTCCATAAGACCAAGGAGAAAGCATATTGCTTCCTGGACAGAAGTTCCTATTGACTGAGTCAGCAATGACACTCTGAGGTGTTCTGTTCCTGTCTGTGGCTGGAAGCTTTGCCAATTGAACAGAAACTCAAAGAGGACAGAAATCCTGGTACAGCCGCACCACTTGCATCCACCTGCTTCTGGAAGCCTGGGCTCCTACCTCATCTGGGACACAGTGAAGTGATGCTGCAGCTTTGCTGCCAAGTCCCTTTGCCGGGTGAGCAGCTCCTTCTGCTTCATCAGGGACTGAAGATCTTCCTCAAGTCTTTGATGTTCCTGTTCATTAGAAGATTGTGTTTTTAGGAGAGGGTTGTCTGCACCCCTGTACATATAGACACACACACACACACACACACACACACACACACACACACACACAATTGAACACACACATGTACATGGATGCACACATACAAGCACACACATTGCATACATGTTTAGTTTCCCAGATAACACTATTGTAAAACAAGATCACCTGGGATGCTATGGAGAAGAAAGTGACCTATCATTAACCCACATATTTTCTACCCTTATTTCATCCCAGAGGATGCTCTGAACACCGGGATGTGGAGAAGGTTGTGTACTTTTACTTTGTTTTAATATTTTTTTCATTTCATTTTACTTTATATGTGCGGGTGCTCTGCTTGCCTGTGTGTCTGTATAACACAAGCATGCCTGGAGACCTGGGAGAAGAACTCAGTGGGCAGATCAGTCAGTGTAGTGCTTACTTTGTAAACCTGTACACAGACAGGTGAACCCCAGGGTTCCTGACCAGTAATCCAAGCTCTCCCAGCAAATTCCCCAGTCTGTGCATTGAAGGCTTAGTTCCCAGCACTGGACCCCTGGAGGGCAGTGGACCAGCCCCTTGCTCTCTCTCTCAGTTCTTTTCATTCCTCCAAGGAGGGCAGCTTCCTCCTAAAGAAGCTCTCCAAACCACAGGTTGCCTCAATTTAGTCTCAAAGCAAATAGTCAGAAAACTAGAAAATCTCTAAAATCAGGAGTCTATATTAACCTATCCTCCAAGTAAGATGAATTTGTCAGGATTTCTTTGAGTAACAGATGGTTGACTAACTCATGGCCAAATAATTGCATATAATATCCATGCTTCACAATATTCCAAGGACCACATTGTACATTTTCCCTCATCAATGAAAGGCATCTGAAGAGTTTCTAGCTGGGGGTGTTCTGATGATTCTTGCTGTAGCCCTGTTGTCCCCAATATTCTCTGTGGACACCTACTTTACATTCTGAATCAATGGTCCATCCGGAGTCTGCAGTTCAACTTTCTGAATAATTGTACATAGCTTCTCACAGGGCGGCACCATTTTACACTACTAGCAATGTCTGAGAGTTCTCATTTCTCCCAACCCTCCATCAGGAAGTTTTTGAATCAGTATGAGGATGTTTGGAATAAAAGCAGTTTCTGAGTGCTTCAGACACAACATGGAGTGGGTGCTTTAGAGTATTTTGAGTCTAAGGGGTGCACTGAGACAGCCTCTTCTCACACCTCAGCATAGCTGTGCGACTTCTGCTGGGCTGAGATGTAGTCACAAGCACCTTTGCAGTTCAGAATTCCTCAGGGAACAAAGTCCAGGCCAAGCTCCATGGACAAGGTTAGCTGAACCAAGGTTAGGCAAAGGTGAAAGGAAAATGGCAGCAGGCAATGAGGAGAAAAACAAAACAGGATGCAGGGAAGTCATCAGTGGTCAGCCACCATTCACCCAGAACAGAGAAGGACACAAACTCTCAGGCAGCCTTTCCTCTTCTCAGTAGCCTCTTTCTCACCTTCATGGACCCCATTACTGTGTTTTTCTCTCAAGGATTTCTTTGCAGATAAATAATTCTGCCCTTACAAATGCCTGGAAAACATTTTAGCTTGCATTAGTTTTTTTGTCTTTTGTTGTAGTTAGCTATGTGGACATGCAGAGTAATGGGCAGCTCCATCTCTTCTTTGACTGATGCAAAGTGTTACTAACCAGATTAGGCACAGTACCTTCTCATTTAAATCTGTCTCCATCAGTCTTAAAGATGATCCCCAAACAAAGACCTGGGACTACTCCAAAGACATAAGAACACCTGATTTTTGACAAAGAAGCTAAAAGTATACAAAGAAAAAAAGAAAGCACCTTCAACAAATGGTGGTGGCATAACTGTATGTTGACACATGCAAGAATGTAAATTGATCCATTACCTATGCCCACGCACAAAACTTAAGTCCAAATGGATTAAAGACCTCAACATAAATCCACTTATACTAAAACTGATAGAAGAGAATTAGCACAGACACTGAGAGCCACAATAAAGAAATGAGACCTCTTGCAACTGAGAAGTTTCTGTAAGGCAAAGGACAGGGTCAACAAGACACAATGACAGCCTAGAGAATGGGAAAATATCTTCACCAACCCACATCTGACAGAGAGCTGATCTCAAAAATATATAAAGAACTCAAGAAACTAGATATCAAAATACCAAATAATCCAACTTAACAGATCTAAACAGAGAATTCACAACAGAAGAATATTAAATGGCCAAAAGACATTTAAGGAACTGCTCAAAATCCTTAGCCATCAGGGAAATGCCAATCAAAATGACACTGGGATACCATCTTACATATATCAGAATAAAAAACATCAAAACCATTAATGACAACTTCTGTTGGTGAGAATGTGGAGCAAGGGGGAAAAGCCTCCACTGTTTGGTGGAGTACAAACTTGTACAGCCGCTGTGGAATCAGTATGGCAGTATCTCAGAAAATTGGAAATCAACCATTCTAAAGACCCAGTATTACCACTATTGGGCATATATCCAAAAGATGCTCAATCATACCACAAAGTCAATTGCACGACCACTGTTATAGCAGCATTATTCGTAAGAGCCAGAACCTGGAAACAACGTAGGTGGCTCTTAACTGAAGAATGGATAAAGCAAATGTGGTACCTTTACACAAAGGAATATTACTCAGTGGTAAAAAATATTGACACCATGAAATTTGTGGACAAATGGATGGAACCAAATCCTGAGGGAGGTAACCCAGACCCAGAAAGACAAACATGGTATGTGCTCACTCTTAAATGGATATTAGATGCAAAGCAAAGGGTAACATGGCTACTATCCTCAGAGAAGCTAGGTAAAAAGGAGGACCCTAAGAGGGATGGACACACATGAGGAGCCCCAGAAAGGAAGAATACTTAAGATTTCCTGGATAAAGTAGGAGAGGTACAAGTGAGGGACTGGGGGATGGGAACAGGAGAGAATGAGACGGCCCAGTCGAGGGAGGAATAAAGAGGGGGAGTAATGAAACAGATGCCCTGATAGAGGGAACCATTAGGTTGTTAGGGAGAAACACAGTGTTAGGGAAATCCCCAGTAATCCACAAGGATGACCACAGCTAAGACTTCAAGCAATAATGGAGAGTGAGCCTGAACATACCTTCCTTATAATTACATTAGGGACTACCCTAATCATCAAAATAGAACCTGCATCCAGTAACTGATGGAAGCAGATGCAGTGATCCACAACCAAGCACTGGGCTGAGCTCCTAGATTTCCATTGAAGAGTGGCAAGAGGAACCACAGGAGCAAGTGAGGTCAAGATCATGATGGGGAAAACCACAGAGACAGCTTAGCCAAGATGGAAACTCTTGGACTGTGGCTGGAACAAGCACAGGACCAAACTAGGTCCTCTGAATGTGGGTGACAGATATGTGGCTAGATTTGTTTGGGTAGGCCCTGGCAGTGGAACCAGGACTTATCCCAGGTGCATGAAATGGCTTTTTGTAACACATTTCCTATAGTAGGATATCTTGTTCAACGTCGACACAGAGGGGAGTAGCTTGATTCTGCCTCAATTTAGTATGCCAGACTTTGTTGACTACCCAAGGGAGACCTGACCCTCTCTGAAGAGTAGATGGGAGGTGGGCTGGGGAGTGATGATGCTTGAGAAAAGTGGAGGAACTGAAAACTGGAACTGGTATGTAAAATGAAAAAAAAAAAGCTTTTTCATAAATAAAACAAAACAAAAACCAAACAGCATCTCCCTATAGAGCCCAAACTGGCCTTAAGCCCCCAACTTTCCTGCCTCAGAGTGTCTAGGCCTCTCCATCTGCCCTGAAGGGCAGTGGACTTACAGACTAGGAGGAATGATCAGATTAAGGGCCTGAGGTAGGAGCCATCTAAGGACCAGGTTATCCTGGGGTTAATAGGCCCCTAGTGTCAGGCTCAGAGTCACTTTTGCCAACCTAACAGATTAGCCTGAGTAAGGTCTGCTGTGTGGGAACTCCCCCAGTGACATCACACCATGGAAAACTCCATCTCACACAGCCTGCCTTTGTAGATCTGGGCCTCGGGCTGGGAATGAAGTAGCCACTCAAACAACACTGGCTTCTGGATTTCCAAAGGTCAAGAATGCCCTGTGGGAAAGGTCTGAGAACACAATCATTTTAGAGTTTGGATCTTTCTGGATGTTTGAACATTTAGAAATAGAAAAAACAATCTGGGCATAGTGATGCATGCCTTGATCTCAAACATTTGGGGAATGAGGAGGAGAATTGAAGACAGACGGCAGTTCAAGTTCCAGGAGAGCCTGTGTCTCACTCAATAAAGACATGTTGAACTGTGCCACCATTCTCATGGCTTCTGAGGCCAGAATTGGAGAGTCAGAAGCTGGGCTGTATCCTGAGCAGCTATGAATAAGATTGAGGAGGCTGTCCCTTGGGTCACCTGAAGCATGTGAAAAGGAGAAGAAACCAGCAGACCCCTGAAACACTCCCCTGCCTGTAGAAGACAGGAAAGTTGACGCACAAATTCCCAAATATACCAAGCTGGTTTTAGAGGTGGAATTGGCTCACTCCCCATCTAAACCCAGATATATTCCTTTAAAAAAATGGTTAAGAGATTCTTGTGTCTCAAATCAAAAGAGCCCTCTGGTGTGGGACAGAAAAAAAAAACGATATTGTTATTTAAAACAGGTTGATTATAAATGCGATCTCTTTCTAAAAAAATGGGATATGATATAGATGTATAGGATATAGAAATGATAAGATAAAAGGGTAGATTAATGTACCTACTTTTAAAGAACAACTTGTTTAAAATGTTTTACATTGGTATAGATTTTAGTTTATGTTTAAAATGCTTTACATTGGTATAAATTTTAGTTTATTGATACAAACTTAAAGTTAGTTTTGTTATACTGTATATATATTTCTATTCTTGTTTGAGGTATTATGTTTATGTAACTCATTTAAAATTGTAATGGATAATTAATAAATAGATAAATAATTAGTCATCTATGATAATCATATTTATAGCCATGTTAGATAAGTCTTCTAGGTATACATAGATATATTTCAGATAGATAGGTAGTTTTCAAACACTTCAAAGACCTACAGAATATGGCATTTAAAATGTTTTAAAAATTTAGAGGTTCTGGACAGTGAGACATGTCTGCTCCTGACAGCACTGGATTTACTTCACAGAGGAGAATGGGGATCAAAAACACTCCATATGGAGTTTATCTTCACCTTGGCAAAGATAGCCATTTGGGCAAGAAACTGTTCTTGCCTGGACTGCTTGATCGACTGGACATGCAAGACACATGGAAAGATGACCACTAAACTTTGCTTGACAAGATGGTCCTTCAGGTTCCTGCTTCACAGAGAAAACTGCCAGACATTCTACAGGACACTGAAAAAAATGACAGAGAGACTCTAGGCCTATGAGCTAAAGACAGATGCCCCGACTTTACAAAGGAACATTAGGTGACTGGCCAGATTGTCAGCTGTCTGTCTATCCTGTAAGACTCCCGAAAGTTGCTTATATCCTTCTCACATTTCTCAGGTAATATTATATCCTTCTGAGGTCTTTGATGTCGTTGAAGACTAGATAGTTACAATTTCCTCAGTTATGATAAAAGATAAGTTAGAAATAAAACCTTAAACTCACAAATGTAAGATAGATAGGACATCTTCTTTAATATTGTAACTGTAATTCTTGAATGATAATTGTTTTGTTATATGTAATTTTCCTTCCCCATTATACTGAGCTAATTTCTTAGCATCTTTATTTCCCATGTTATTAGTTAGCAATCTTCAGGATGAGAAGAGCCATTCTTCGGCAGGATTTGGACAAGTCTTTCCCTCCACACATGATGAACTATTGAATTAGAATGAACTAGATTCTAATGAATCAGTGAGATCACTTGATTAGAATGACGTGATGCAGAAGGTCCTCCCCTGTCTCAGGGAAGGTGCTGGAAAGGGCAGCTTGGCTTTTGGTGAATTGGAGAAGAGTTTGTTATCAGATAGGTGACGACATTAGCAGTGACCCTAACAGTCTCTTCTCTGGAAATTCTATTGTATTTTGGAGAGTCAATGGCATCTTTTGTGAAATCACCAGTGTTGTGGCAATGCTAACTGCTCTTGAGGCATTCATTAAGTACTTACTGGGTTCACCAATCGACATGTTGGCAAAACTGAGCACAATGATTGGCATAGAAAGCCCTGGTTTTCTAAGCAGGAGTTGATGCCAGAATTGGTCCTTCTCTTAATGAGGTTCAGTAGCTGTGATGATCTGAAGCAATGGGTCTATGCAGCTTACCTGGGTTTCTAAAGGGCAGATCCAAATTGGAGGATCTCTGATGATTAGTTGGTAGAGGGCCAGGAAACATCAGGGATGCTGCTGCTGTGCTAGGACCCAGTTCATTATGATAGGCAAAGAATACTAAAGGAGGCCCAGAACCACTAATGAGGTATCAGTGTAAGATGTTGCTGCACTTTATTCTCAGTGGATTTCTGTAGATTTCATGGATATCTGATATAAATACCAGGAAGGGAAACTTTCCATCCATGTACCCAGGTTTGAGACATTCAGTTGCTGTCATGCACACAGGTTATCAGGGCTGAGAGATTCAAAGCACCAGGCAGTCCAGGACTTTCTTGCATCACATCAGGTATTGGCTGACAATTCCAAACCAACATGACTGGCCTTGGTCATGTCTTTCAGGGATAGGGGGGCCGAAGTAGGGCCTGAGGCATATATCTATCCTTAGAGATTAGAGACAGACACATGGCTTATGGTCCCCAGTTTAAGGATACCTGCTCTGATTTTTGAGGGCTTCACTGAGAGCCATGCAATTCCTCTTCCTCAGGACTCCTCTTGGGACTCCACATGATCTCTCTTGGCCCTATGCCATTCATCTGTACAAATTCACTGTGTTTATGTACCTACAGGGACTACTAGGAAGGCATCATCCACACCCTTCTTCCTCACTGAGCAGGAGAAGCAGCTGAACCAGGTGGATAAATTGACCCTTCAGCTACAGATGATGACCAATGAGAGGAATGAACTGCTTGAATTCCTGGCCCTTTATAACAACAATGAGTTGAACAACAGGTATTCATCATGCCCTTTTCTCTGGTGACTATATTGACCCTACTGTGTCCTGACTGTGTCCTGAGAGGTAGAACTGAAGCCTGCATGATTGATAGGACATAGGCTGTTCTGATTCCTGCAAATGAAAACCAGAGCCTGTGGCCTGAATCACAATCTACAGAGAAGAGCAGCAGGATGTAAGATCACAATATGCATTTCAAGAGGCCTTGACAGGCATTGGCTTTTAGGAGATGCTTGGTGCTCTGAATTGAGTTTATATATTTCAATAGATATTTATTTTTGCTTTTTGCTATGGGAGCAGCCTTGTGGTTTTACTTGGTCCATCTGTGTGTGATCAGAAGGCCTGGAGTTCATCCTTGTTCCTCTCTGGTCTTGTTTCGTATACTATGACACAATGCCCCCTACCTGCATTTCTCTGACATCCTAACTGTGTGTGGGTTTATATGTGTGAAGTGCTCTCTAAGGGGTCCAAACTTTGCAAACATGGCAGTGGCAGGTCTTGCCCTTTTCACTTCCCTCTCCCTTGATAAACCATTAGATTACATTCCTATATTTAGACTCCAGAGTTCATTCCCTTTAGTGGACACTGACTCATTCTTGAAACTAAACACCAAAGACAAACAATCAAAATACATTACTTAGCTACACTGGCTAACCTGTCCAATCAGATCTCAACAACTCACCCTAGCACAGACTTAACCTTTTCTACCTAAAAACCCAGTGCTTAAAAAAGCCTGCTGCTTACTGTCTGCCTTCACCTGATGGCAGAGGTTCCCAATGCCATGCTTGCCCTTCTGGGGTAAGAAATCTCTTTATGCAGAGGATTTAGTGTCTGAGTGTGTTCTCTACTGTCTCTGAGAGGCTCCCTTACAGTTGTGTGTGTGTGTGTGTGTGTGTGTGTGTGTGTGTGTGTGTGTGTTCTTCCAGACCAAGTGAGTCAAAGATTGATAGCAGTTATGAGTATGCGCATTTCTCACATTTCAGGTGATATAAATACTCAGGCCTTGAGCCCTACTTTGAGCATCACTGCTCTCAGCTTTGTGGCCACCCTGTTCCTCACTGGAATCCCCTTGGGAGTTTATTAAGACATCCTAATGTAGTTCCTCCTCCATGGGACTACTGATTATGAGTTCTGGTGATCCTTTTAAGGATAAAGAATCTCTGTTCTCAAGACAGTGGAAATGTCATTGCAGATTTCAGATACACCCGGATCTGTGGCACAGCCTCCTCAGCCCTTTTTACAGAGCTAGTCTACTCCTCTAGGCCTACTGAGGGAGCACATGTAGCCCTATCTCCTTCCCTAGTGACACCCAGACATTCCTGGCCATGGGGCTGTGAGAAAAGTCTAATGCACTTCAGTAGGTCCAGTACATAGGATTCAGGGTGTGACATCCAGTGGACTAGGGTAGTATAAAACAGAACTTTAATTCATGTGGTCTCTGAGGCCTGGGTTCATGGGGTTCTTTGCTCCTGGGGCCATGCCCTACTACAGGATGAATTCTGAGCTTGAGATGCTGAAAACATAGCATAAGAAGAACATGTTAGATGTAAAGAAATTCTCCAAGGAGGACTGTGAGGCCTCATACAAGTAGAAGGAGCTAAGTGAGAAGACCAACTCCTACAGGTGAGTGCCTAATTTAGATGAGACCCCTGAAATTGTTAAGGACTCCTTCTGGTAGTCCGAAGTTTTTCGAGTCCTGCCTGACCCAGCTGTCAGGAGGAATCTGTCCCACCTACCTCCTGAAGCCAAATGGTCCCAAATAAACACACAGAGGCTTATAGTACTTACAAACTGTATGGCCAATGACTTAAGTTTCTTGCTAGTTAGCTCTATCACCTTAAATTAACCCACTTCTATTAATCTATGTTTGCCACATGGCTGCTGCATTGCCAGGCTGCTGGCATGTTTCTCCTTGGGTGGCAGCTGGCATCTCCTCCACCTCTGACTTTCTTCTTTGTCTCTCTTGGATATTTCTGCCTGGCTCCATCCTGCTTTGCCATAGACCAAAGCAGCTTATCTATTAACCAATGGGAGTACCATGTATTCACAGTATAGGAAAAGACATCCTGCAGTAGCTTCTACCCTTCTTCACCTCTGAACAAAGTTGGGCTGTGGTTCTAGCCTGTTTACCTCTTAGCAAGGAGCCTGTCTGATAGCTCTTGGACTTGTGCCTCCTAGACTGAGTTCTCCTAAGAGTGAAAAGTCTGAGAGCCCCTCCCAACATTTTCCTGTCAGCTTCTGGAAATTCTAGACAGAAAACACGGTTTTCACCATGAATGGTTTCTGTGGCTCTGGCAGGAGCTCACAGAGCTGGTTTCTATGGGACATATAGATGGAATGTATTCCCATTGGGCCTTCTGTCCCATCAGAGCATGTTTTCCCTCTACCTGCTCATGTTTCCCAATACTGTGAATAGTTAAGCACCAGAGTGTGTGTCGGGGACGTGGGGGATCCAGTTTGCAAAGATTCATAAATAACTTTTGCTGTCAGGATCTTCAGAATTAGTTGGAATCTTTCTGGAATTTTGCTAATCTCTGGCTTTGGCCTGCATCTGAGTGATGCTGGCATGGCTAATGTGGGTTCCAGCCCAGGGCTATTGGGAATGCGGACATGAACCTTGCAGGAATGTAGGTATTATGAGGAAAGAGTGGCAGATGGAGGTGGAGCTCATCATTTTTGGTGACATTTCAGTACCCTCTACAGTCAGCTCCTGAGTGAATGGACTCAGCTGAAGGAAAAAGTGAGCATGTTGAAAGAGAACCACAGAAAGCTGCAGGGAAAACAGATTTTACTATAAGAGTTCTGTGAGGAGGCAAAAAGGCTCTGTGAGGAGGCCCATGAGAAGATGTATGACCTCTGGACAATGCAGCAGCAGGCAGGTTGAAGCAGCAGGGCCAAGCTGCCCGCCTGTCTAACCACACACACACACACACACACACACACACACACACACACACACACACACACACATATATACACACACCCATGTAACCATCTACTCACTTATCCAACTGACTCATCCCATCCAATAGTTCATTTCTGTGATTATTCACAAGTCTTTCTGAGGAGTTAGCCTCTTGGAAGGCACTGCATGACTGCCAAGGAAATCCTACTGCTCTGCTAGAAGCTGCAGTCTTGAGGGAGACGGGTCAATCACATATCACTCACCTACATGTCAGTATGGTAGAGCCATTTTTATGATGGAAGCTACTTAGGGATCTAAGTGCAGCAAAGAGATCTGAGTGAGTGAAGTCAAGTGTCTGGGTCTCATTTGCTTGGCAGGGGTCATATCAGATCAGAGGCAGAAACAGTATGGAAGGAGAAATGCCCCCTACAAAACCAAATGACTGGGTCTTGTGGACATATTTTTGAGTGTTATATGGCATTTTACTGCCTTGTTTCCAGATGGCCATGCTGTTCTCTTCACCTGGTCAACCTCTTGGTTCACACTGACAGAAACTTAAGTAACAGCTTTTCAATACTGTTTGCTGTGAGTCACATTAGCCAGTTCTCCCATCCTGGATCTTACCCTCAGAAGCTCACTGGATGACCAGGGATGTGGCCAGGGCTTATGACAGGCGGGGGTGAAGGTGGCAGATTTGAGATTTTAAGAGAATAATTTCTCCAACTACACCAACATAGGCTGCAGAAGCACAGCATGTTTCCCCAGGCATGTTTAGTCTCAAAATGATGGAAAGCAGAACTGTGGGTCTCACTTGAAACAGCTAGTGTGAGGAGTCTAAATTCAACTGGTAATGCCATCCTCATTCAGTTGATGTCCTCCTCATTGCGTTCTGTTCCCACTCAATTCCAGGGAGGACCCACCACACTGGATCCTACACCTTACCATCTGCTCCAGCCCACTGGAGACAGCAGCCCCTCACTCACCATGTCAGGATTTCCCAGCTCAACCATGATATCTGCTTAGCTCCCTGAAGCAGCACTCACATCACAGCACACAAAACCAATAGCACCAGCTCCTGTTGAAAGCTAAGTCTGAAGGGGGTTGCAACAGGATCTGTACCACTTATGACTGGCAGGTCACCTGGGGGACCTGATTGGCTAGTGAGACTTGAGTGACAAGAGCACCTCTCATAGGGTTACAATGTGTTAAAATCACAGTACAATGGTTCTTGTCCCTCCCTTCTACCCCAGACAAAGATGTTTTGTACATCAGCAGAAATATGCATATCAATAGCACTTGCCCCTGATTGCAAAAGCAGACCCTGCTCTCTTCCTACTCTCCATAGGCCCTTCCCCTTCTTCCTCCAGGACACAATGTGGCTAGCTAACTTGTAAAGACCACTATACTATGTGGGATGGGGTGATTCCCTGTCACAGAGGTAGAAGGGTACCCGGAATGTTAACAACTAAAGAGATATTTAAAGACACACAAGGAGAGCGTTTGTTGTGTGATTTAACACTAACATCAGGTAAACTAAAGGTGTTTTTTACCTGGTTGTAACAGGGACTTCAGACAACCAGCAAAGAAAAGCAGGAACTTAGATCACAAACAAGTTGATTTCATAGATTGTCTTACAGTTATGCAGGATAGGAAGGAGATCATTTTAACTAGCCCTACCTGCTGTCTGTCTCAGGGCTGTGACAACATTGCAGAGAATTTTATTTATTTATTTTGTTTATTTATTTTTTATTTTTTTTAACATTTTTTATTTATTTATTTTTTTTTATTTTATTTTACAATACTATTCAGTTCTACATAACAGCCACAGATTCCCTTGTTCTCTCCCTTCCTGCCCCCCTCCCGTTCCCCCCAGCATACCCCCCATTCCCACCTCCTCCAGATCAAGGTCTCCCCCAAAAACTGAGATCAACCTGATAGACTCAGTCCAGGCAGGTCCAGTCCCCTCCTCTCAGATTGAGCCAAGCTTCCCTGCATAAGCCCCAGGTTTCAAACAGCCAACTCATGCAGCGAGCCCAGGACCTGGTACCACTGCCTAGATGCCTCCCAAACAGATCAAGCCAATCGACTGTCTCACCTATTCAGAGGGCCTGATCCAGTTGGGGGCCCCTCAGCCTCAACAATTCTCGCTCATATAAACCCTCCTCTTTCTCACTAATTAGACTCCCAGCGCTCCACCCAGGGCCTACCCATGGATGTCTGCATCCAGATTCCTCAGTCCTTGGGATGGGGTTTCTAGCACGAGTATTAGGGTTTAATATGTATTAAGTCAATGTCCCCCTTCCTTGTCCTCTTTTCATCCATTCTCAAACTCTTCCCTTCCAATTTCTTCCTTGTTAAGCATGTAAGCATATGTATACACAAGTATATGAATAAAATCTGCTGAGTCCATTTCTGTTGGTTGTGTTTATAGGGATTCAAGGATGAATACATTGTAATGGATATGCAAATAGGGAGCTCATTCCTGCCTGAGGCTAATTCTCCTACCTGCAGGAGAACTCCACTATTTAATGAGCAATAAGAGTCTTATCCCCAAGTGATCTAGGTGCCTTGGACAGGAAACATTTTCAAGAATAGAAAATATTATCAAGAATAGTAAATTTGAAAGGTGGGCGGTGGTGGCGCATGCCTTTAATCTCAGCACTCAAGAGGCAGAGGCAGGTAGATTTCTGTGAGTTCGAGGCCGGCCTGGGCTACAGAGTGAGAGCTAATGAGTGAGTTCCAGGAAAGGCACAAAGCTACACAGAGAAACACTGTCTCGGAAAACAAAATGAGACAAAAGAATAGTAAACTTGAGGTAGTAAGTACCTCAGCTAGCAATTGTTGGGGCCATGGCCCTGAATTTCTGGAGCTGCAGGGAAGGCTATGGACATTGTCCTGAGACAATTACAGTTGCCCATGGTTCTGTGGTTCTCTCCCCATACTCCAATAACTATTCTTATTTTGCATTACTTTGAAATCCAGAAATTCCTACCTCCACATTCTAAGTACCATGATTACAGGCCTGTGCCACCATGCCTGGGTTAGGTGGCTTCAACTGCATTTAGTGAGAAATTAGAATGACGGATGAGTAACCAGAGCAGTTACATTTAACTATATTCAAAAACTACTTATCTCTGTGAGCCTGAGTTTCACCATCTGCAAAATAAGGAAAGAACTCTTCCTAGGTCATTGATGAGTTATAACAGACTCAATAATAAAGAAAAATAAAATTTCTCATAGTTGGAGGACAGTGGACATTAAGCCAGGAAGGCTACATTTGATTAGAACCTTCTTCTGTTCTGGAGATAGGACCAGAACCTGTGCCCTGGCTACTCTAACTAGGCAGGCTCAGCCACTCATTCTCAGTAAGCAAAATAAATGACGCAAGATATCCAGTGAATGACATGCCAAGCTATAATGCAGGCACTCTGGAGGAAAGGTGAACAGATCTTCTGATGTGCTATGACAGCCTAGTCTGTTGTGTTTGAGTTCCAGGCCAGCCAAAGAGACATAGTAATACTATTCTTTACGAGAGAGAGAGAGAGAGAGAGAGAGAGAGAGAGAGAGAGAGAGAGAGAGAGAGAGAGAGAGAAGGGAAAAAAGCAAATAATTAACGAAAATTTAAAACATGATATTTATTTCAATTGACTAATTTGGAACAATAAAGTAAATATAAGATAACTAATCCATCCTTGGTGTCCTAAGAGGTTTAGATAGAAGGTAAAAGATTTGCAAAACTAAGTAATCTAATGAAGACATGTCATTAATTTTCCCCATCTATAAAACCCTCCTGCATTCTCATCTGGAGGATTCAAGTCTTTTCCCACAATGAGATGCCCAGTGAAATTAGAATTGCATGGGGTCTGCAGTTCCACTAGTTGTTAGCCAAAGGGAGAGATGTAAGTGTCTCTTTATAATATCCTTATTCCTACCAGGAATGGAGGTTACAGGGATTGACAGGGTGGGGACTGAGGAGCTTTAAGGCCCAAGTGAGGACCACAAAGCAGGGAGGGGGGGCTGCAGGAAATTGTCACTGAGAGCTACATGTGGTTGTCAGAAACAGGAGAGAGCTAAAGACCTGGAGTGCACTGATTCACCCCAGCTGAGTAGATACAGAAAGACAATAGAAGCCAGCTGGTCCTCAGGTACACCCCAAGCATTCCTCTCTTGTCATTTGATCCTGGGCTTTCATGATGGAAGCTCCCTCCCTAACACTTCCTCCATACTCTACAGCTCTTTGTAAATGCCTGATTGCCCTACCTTCCAGTGACTTCTGTTTAAGTCTCAGGATCTCCTGATAAGCCAGATGTCATCTGGACTCACCACCATTCAGGGCTCCTAACTGAAAGTTTTACAATCATCAAATAAGCAGAATATCATCCCATTCAGACAAGTCAGTCTTCGCGCCTGCTATTTCCTCTCCTCTCCTTACAGGATGTATAAACTAAAGCATGGGTATATCTGACAATTGTCCTTGTGGGCTCACATTGCTCCTCATTTTTTGGCATTGGAGATGTTATTCCATAGATCGTGACCCCCAGAGAGACCACCAAAGACGAACATGCCGGAATGCAAAAGCAAGATTTAATTTGGAATATCCAAAAGCAATACAAGCCTAGGCAGGGACTTCATCCAATACATACAACACAGTGGAGGCTGGAAGAAGTACCCTACCTCTTGGAAGCTCAGTTTTTAAAGGCAAAACCCACAAGGTTACATCATTTAGGGATACTAGGATGTGTAAAATTCTGATTGGCTCGCTTCTAGGGGCTTTCTAAAAATCATGGCTTCTAAGGGGGTGGTTGCCTGCCACCATTTCTCATTGGCTGCACTCAGGTGGTCAGTTACCCTGGAAACCAGGGAGAGGACATTCCGTAGTCAGGCAGTCATTACCTCTGTCTGTACCATTACACTTCCTGGTTTCTGGAATCTGGACTGACTGGTTTCAGTAACTCATGGCCTATTCTAGTAACTCATGGCCTTTACCTAAAAGGAGAAATCTTAGGCCTTAGTTTTAGGGTGAAAGCATTTTGGTCTTATTTCTAAGATGGCTCATTTTGGTCTCACAGGAGACAAACTCAAGTCTTGTGGCTTTGGTCCAGCAATCAAACACTTCTTAAGGCTTGTATTGTCAATTACACTCCTCATCATTTTTTGTATTCTTCCCTCATTTTCTGAAGATTTGGGCTGGGAAACTTCTTTAAGAACCATGTCTAAGTTAGTTTTAGAAGCCATCAATTTTGTATTTTTTTGGGTGTTCAAAGCAGAGGTAAAGATGAAATCAGGATCATCCATTCACACCTTACTGCTATAATGACATGTTCATGGGGCAAAATCAATGGATCAACACCTAGAGCACTGACTATATATTCACAGGCCCTGACTTTGATTCCCAGCTCACAACTGTTGTGCCTGGGACAAGAGACCCCCAAAGAGACCACCAGAGACACACAATGCAAAAGCAAGGTTTACTGAAGCAGTTCAAGCCCCGCAGCAGGGACCTTGTCGAGCACCCCAATACAGTGGAGGCTAGAGGAGATCCCCACCACCCTGCAAACTCAGTTTTTAAAGGCAGAAATCACAAGGTTACATCAGTTAGGGTTGCTAGTATGGGTACAATTCTGATTGACTCACATTTCAGGGGCTTCCCAGAATTTCTGTGTTATTTTACTTTGCAGTTTTGACCGTTTGTTTGTCAAACTTTATAGACTATCACCAGCATTGGGACATTCTATGGTTAATCAATTGCTACTAGATAGTCCTTCAAACATCCTGACTTTGTACTTTTGAGTTCCTGGGACCTATGGCAGCAGCTCTGAGAATTTCAAAACTCAGTCCTATTTCAAGATGGGGTGAGGGTCTTGCTTGAAATGGGGGTGCTTTGGTTCTTCAACAACAATCTCTAACTACAGGCGCTAGGGATCAGACCCTCTCTTATGAACTCCATTGGTACCTGGCAACTTCTTGATATTCACACTGGCAAAACTTACATATCTAAATTAAACTTCATTCCTTTTGAAAATAACATATACATGAAGAAAATATTTAAGTTATGGTATCATATATGTGTGTGTGTATATGTGAATATATGTATATATTCATCATTTGTATATCTGGTACCATTGCAGGCTCAAAGAATACATCAGATCTCCTGGACCTAGAAATTAAATTAAATTTCCGCCTTGTTGAAAAGCTGAAATCCACCTGTGCTCAGTATTGTCCTACAGCTCCTTTTACACTGGCCTTAGTGGAAAACCAGAGCGAACATTGGTTAACTCCTAATGATTGGTATTTCCTTGCCAGTGCGGCTCTTTCTGGGGGTGACTTTTTCCTCTGGAAAACAGAATTTACAGAAAATTGTCGAGAAGTTGCTCAAAAAAAATATTGAACAGCCGTCCTCAAAAACTTGGACGCTAAAGAAACTCCTCGGCAACCCCCCCTTATGATACAAATGCAGCACAGGCAAAATTCCCTCCTGGCCTCCTGGCCCAGATTCAAAACGCGGGGGTCCAGGACTGGAAATGCCTGCCCCAAAAGGGTTCGTCTACCACCTCATTAGCAAAGATTCGTCAGGGCCCTGATGAACCTTTTAGTGACTTTGTTGCTTGCTTAAATGATGCAGCTGAGAGACTTTTTGGGCCTAACGAACATGAGAGCACCTTTGTTAAACACTTGGCCTTTGAAAACGCAAATCCTGCCTGCCAGGAAGTCCTAAACCCTCATAAAAACAGAGCGGACCTGTCTGAATATGTAAGACTCTGTTCAGGTGTTGGCGCTGTCCATGCCATGGGATTAGCCATAGGGGCTGCCCTGAGGTCTTCACAACAGCCTGGGGCCCGCACCTGTTATTTCTATTAACAACCGGGACATTTCCGCTAGGGAATGTCCCCAGAAAGGTCACAGCCTTGTGCCCTTAGCCCAGCAGGCTCAGGAGGCCACCTCTATGAGGCCCCTGCCTCCCACTCTCTGCCCCCACTGCTACAAAGGCTGCCACTAGGTTACAGAATGCAGGTCAAAAAGCAATTATCTCGGCCAGCCCCTTCCTCTGCGGGTGCCAGGAAACTTCTAAAGGGGCCAGCCCCTGGCCCCAATGCCTCCAAGAGTGCACCCTGGGGCCTTGAGGTCCTCTCACCTCCTGCCTCCCCAGCCTCAACAAATTCTCCCGCCCCAGTTCCATTCTCCTCCCTCCAGAGAGCAACTCCAGGGAGTGCCGGATTGGACTTGTGTGCCACCGCCGCCGCCACCGAAACAGTATTAAACTCCCTTGAAGGGGCTCAGGTCATCCCTACAGGGGTGACAGGGCCCTTGCCTCCTAAGGTTTGTGCGCTTGTCCTTGGCTGTGCTTCTGCAGCCCTCCGAGGGGTCCAGGTTTACCCTGGCATAATGGATAGTGATTTCACAGGTGAAATTAAGATTCTGGCCACTGCTGTAAACGGCATGGTCACGATTCCTCAAGGTACGTGCCTGGCACAGCTGGTTCCTCTACCCTCGTCTGTCTGTGATAATCCCTAAATTACAAACACCCCTCAGGGGTCAGCTGGATTGGGCTCCTCGGATGCCTACTGGGTCCAGCCTGTTACTCAGGATCACCCTACTCTCACCCTTACTATAGAGGGAAAGAAGTTTCAGGGGATCTTGGATACAGGGGCAGATACCACAGTCATTTCTCAGTCTCACTGGCCATCTGCCTGGCCACTGGTTCCATCCCTCACCGATTTAAAAGGAATCGGTCAGTCTAATAATCCTTTAATTAGTTCAAGGACACTTTCCTGGAAGGATGAGGAAGGAAACCAGGGGACTGTCACTCCTTTTGTGGTTCCGGGCCTGCCTGTTAATCTTTGGGGAAGGGACATACTTTCACAATCTTATATAGCCCAAACTCTACAGTCACACAACAAATGCAAAGGATGGATTATATCCCTGGCACAGGCTTGGGCAAGGCAGCTCAGGGGCGAGTCCAACCAATTCAGCTCGTTCCCAAGGAGGATAGACATGGGCTGGGATATTCAGGTTTTTAGTAGTGGCCACTGACCCTCCTGTACCCCATGCAGACAAAATTACCTGGATGACCGAGACCCCTGTCTGGGTTGATCAGTGGCCCCTTACTCAAGAAAAGCTACAGGCCGCCACTATGCTTGTACAGGAGCAGCTTATGGCTGGCCACATTGAGCCCTCCAACTCCCCTTGGAATACACTTATATTTGTTATCAAAAAGAAGTCGGGAAAATGGAGGCTCCTTCAAGACTTAAGGGCAGTAAATAAGGTAATGAGGCCTATGGGGGCACTTCAGCCTGGATTGCCTTCGCCTGTGGCCATTCCTGCTAAATTTTACAAGATGGTCATTGACCTTAAAGATTGTTTCTTTACCCTTGCACCCTGAGGATAGAGCCTATTTTGCATTCAGCCTTCCCCACCACAATTTTTAGGGACCCATGCTTCGATATCAATGGAAGAAGGTATTACCCCAGGGCATGGCCAACAGCCCTACTCTCAGCCAGAAATTCGTGGCTCAGGCTGTGGACCCTGTTAAACTTAATTGGCCCCAGATATATATCTTACATTATATGGATGACCTTCTCCTCCCTGCACCTGACCCCATCTCCCCTGAGCGATGTTTTTCAGAACTCAGTAGAGCCCTTAATAAATTGGGACTACAGATTGCTCCAGATAAGGTCCAAACCCAGGACCCTTTCAATTACCTGGGGTTGGAACTCCATTCAAACCGGGTCCTCGTTCCTCGCGTCCAGTTACGCACTGACCATCTCCATACTCTAAATGATTTCCAACAATTGCTCGGTTATATCCAATGGCTTAGGCCTTATCTTAAACTTCCTATGGACTCTCTCCTTCCCCTCTACGAGATCCTCCAGGGCGACCCTGACCCCACATCACCCCATGTGCTTTCCCCTGCAGCCAACGAGGCTTTGATTCAGATAGCCATTGCCATTAACCAACAGTCTTGTTTTCAGATTTCCTATGCCATACCACTATATTTTATAGTTCTGCCCACACCACACACCCCCACAGGAGTCTTTTGGCAACATGCTCAGGAACCAAAACTTAAAGGCAAGATATTCCTCTGGGTCCACATGCCCGCTGACTTTTCAAGAGTCATTTCCGTCTACCCTGAACACGTGGCCTCACTCATTATGAAAGGACGACAGACCTCTCGCCAATATTTTGGTAAGGATCCTGATATCATACTCACACCCTATCCCAAGGATCAAACCCAGTTTTTGTTCCAATCCTTAGATAAGTGGGGGGTTGCCTTGGCAGGGTTTATGGGGACCTTGGATAATCACCTCCCAGATGACCCCTTGCTCCATTTTGCCCGGCTACATCCCTTCATCTTTCCAAAAATTACAAAAACCGGTCCGATTTCTCGTGCACTTACAGTCTTTACTGATGGTTCCGCTAATGGTGTTGCAGCCTTCGTGGTCCAAGGCCGCCCTACCTCCTTCCTAACGCCTTTCCGGTCAGTGCAGTTGGTTGAACTTTCAGCAATTTTAAAGGTTTTTCAGACCTATTCTGATCAACCTATTAATATCTGTACAGATAGTGCCTATATTACCTTTTCCATCCCCTTGTTAGAAACCTTTCCAGCCATAAGGCCTACCTCCAACGCCACCCCACTTTTCTCCCAGATTCAACAGCTTGTCCTGATTCACCAACATCCATTTTTTATAGGCCATATTAGAGCCCATAGTGATCTTCCTGGACCGTTAACCGATGGCAATGCACAGGCCGATGCTGTCACCAGGTTAATTTTCCCTGTCATGGTCGGCTCAGTCCTACAGGCCCAAGCTGCCCATAAGATCCACCATTTAAATTCTCAGACCCTCCATCTTCTTTTTAAGATCTCTAAACAACAGGCCCGAGAAATTGTCAAACAATGTCCCTGTTGTGTTGTTTCTCACCCTGCCCCACACTTGGGAGTCAACCCTCGAGGCCTCCTTCCCAACCAAATTTGGCAGACGGATGTTACTCATTGCCCTGAATTTGGCAGACAAAAATTTATCCATGTCTCTACAGACACCTTTAGTGGCTTTATCTTTGCCTCTCCTCATGCTGGGGAAGCAATAAAGGATGTTCTTTCTCACCTGATTCTTGCTTTTTCTGCCTTGGGAAAACCAGCTAAGATAAAGACAATGATCCTGCTTATACCAGCACAGGCTTCAAAATTTTTTGTGATAGTCTACAAATTATTCATACCACAGGGATACCTTACAATCCCCAGGGACAGGGCATAATAGAACGAGCCCATCAGACCCTAAAGACCTGTTTGGCTCGTCTCAAGTCTTCTAACCTTCATTTTACCTCCCCCAGAGATCAATTGAGCCATGCTCTGTTTGTTCTCAACTTCCTCACCTTAGATGCTGCAGGGCACTCTGCCGCTGACAGGCACTGGCACCCTTCTCCAGATGTCACCCGGCCTCTAGCCATGTGGCGAGATCCCCTCATGGGGCGTTGGAAAGGCCCTGACCCGGTCCTTATTTGGGGACGAGGTTCGGCCTGCATTCTTGACCAGATACACTCTGCTCCCAGATGGTTACCAGAACACCTGGTTGGAGCTGTAAATATACCTGATCTGCCCAGGAGAGATAGCCCCTCTCCTGAGGAAACGTCTTCTGTTTTAAATGCTGTCCCTCCGGCAAGCAATCCAGGCTGTGGTTCTCACCCACAGCAAACCCCACCAGCCCTTTAGCTCTGTTATCACTCTGCTCAGAGTTCCTGTGGGGGGACAGCGGGAACTTTACAGCAAACTGTGTTTGAGACCTTTCACACAGTATACAAGTCCCATAGTCAGTCACGTTCTGGGCTGAGCAGGGACACTGCTTGTCCAGTCCAGTCTGATAGCAGGGGTCATGTTTCCAAGGGCAGTGCTGAATTTTTCAATCCAAAGTGTCAGAAAGGCTTGTTGGACTTCCTGGCCCTGACGTCACATGTGGTCATAGCCATGTTGGGCCAGCTTGACACATCCTGTGCCTGGCAGGTAGCACAGCAAACAGGGTAGCACCAGAGAAGCCACTCAGGACACTTAGGTCCCTTCCACCTAGACTAACCTATTATTCCTCAGATCAATTCCTAGATCCATTCTCTCTAGGAAGAGAAGCCGCGCTGAGACGACTGCCTTGACAGGAGGCTGTTACTGCCATCACCTTAGCAGTCCTTCTGGGGGTTGGAGCAGTGGAAATAGGCACAGAAATTGCCTCTCTGGTCCTGTCCAACCAACATTACTCTGAGCTTCACCTGTCCATAGATGAGGATATTGCCCAATTTGAACAGGGAATTTCTGCCCTCAAGTCATCCCTTTCCTCCCTAGCTAAGATAGTTTTACAGAACAGGAGAGGCCTGGATCTCCTCTTTTCACAACAGGGTGGCCTTTGCACTGTGCTCAAAGAGAAATGTTGCTTCTTTGCAGACTACACCGGGGTAGTCAGAGATAGTATAGTAAAGGTTAAAAAAGGACTAGAAAAAGAGAAAAAGAAAAGGAGAACAAGAGCTTGGGTGGTTCTAGAGTTAGTTTTCAAACTCCCCTTGGCTAACGACCCTTCTTTCCTCCCTCCTAGGACCTGTTTGTAGGCATGTTCCTGGTCCTTGCCTTTGGGCACTTTCCTGGCTCACTTGGTTCATCCGAAGCCAAATAACAGACCTGCCAGCCAGGCAGATCCAGGTTCATTACCACTGCTTTGATATGCAGGACTCCAGGGTTGAAATTTCCCCTGAGGAGATGCCCCGCACAGACCCCTTCACTCGGGGGAGGCTGCACCTGTGTGTGGGAAAAGGGCTCACTTAAGGCATGATTGGAGTGCAGCTGGGACTGCACAGGCTGGGAACCATGGTACCTCAAAATCCGAGAGCCTGGATTATTTGCCCTGTTGCATAGCGGTTGTGCAGTAGCAGCCTTGCGCTTATCCATTTCCACTCCCTCAAAAAACTGCAAGGTCCATTGATTCCCACACTATGGGGACACCTGTGGTGCTTGACCTTTTCACAACCTTTAGAGGGATAGGGCCTCTGTAATCCTCCATGCAAAGCCTCTTTCAGAGCCCTCCTTTTAGACCATTCGAACCTGGTTTATGTTGGCCCTTAGATTATTACTAAGAAGGGGGAGATGTCAGGGACAAGGACAGAATCTCTAGTTAGTGGAAAAATACAGACCCCCAATAAGATGGGGAACTAGATCATCTTACAGTCAGGTTGCCTAGCAACAGGACATTGAGTCAGAGCCCTTGACCCTCTCACCCTGTAAACATCCTATACAAACATCCTGTTAGCTTGCCCCACCTTATGCAGATGACCTCTTCTTGCTCCCCCCACCCTGCTGAACTATATAAACCTTTGTGGAAGAAAAATAAAGTGCACCTTGGTCAGAATCCAGACTTGGTGTCTTTCCTTTGTATCTCCTGTCCCTACATTCCCTCCTTAGGGTGGTCGAGAACCCATTGAAGCCCTGCAGGCGGGGCAAGGATCTCGAAGTTGAATGGCTCAGAGAATTAGGGTAGAACCAAATACAATCAACCCAAAAGGAAAAAGTCAATGAAATGATTCCTAACTATATTCCACTATAATCAGAGAATGATGCCTACCCAATGGTCATCAGAGGGGCTTCTTCCAGCAGCTGATTGGTGGAGATGCAAAGATCCTAATAAAACACCAGCTGGAGTGCTGGGAACCCTGCTGAAGACGGGAGAAGGAGGGATTGTAGGAGCCAGAAGGGTCAAGGACACAAGGAGAACACAGCCCACAGAATCAACTAAGCAGGGATCACAGCAATCATGGTGCCTCCATGGATCTGTGGCCAGTCCTATCCATATATGTTATGGTTGCTTAGCTTGGAGCTTTTGAAGAACTCCTAACTGTATATTAGGGGTGTCTCTGACTCTTTTGCTTGCTCTTAGGACACTTCTCCTACTGGGTTGCTTAATCCAGCCTTCACATGAGGGATTGTTCCAAGTCTTATTGAATCCTGTTATGATGTGTTCAGTTGATATCCCTGGGATACCTACTCTTTTCTGAAGGGAAACAGAGGATCAGTGGATCTGGGTGAGTGGGATAGTGGGGGGTAGAAACTGGGAGGAGTAGAGAGGGGGAGTCTCAGATCAGAATGTATTATATAAGAGAAGAATAAATAAAAAGAAAACATAAATAAAAATGCATTTAGACTAACTTCAATGATACTCATAGTCTGTAACAGTCACAACACTGTACAAATGTCTTCTGATACTCAAATCTCTTGACTGTGACATCTTTTATAATCAAGAAAAGAAATTAAATCTTTCCAACATATGTACCCATTCAAAATGAGAGGAATGTGGCATTGTTACAGCCTCCAATTTGGACAGACATCCCATGCTCATGAGCAGGCCACAACAGCCAGAACTACAGGTAAGCTACTGACCCGTGGAACTTCCCCATTCCTTCAGCTCCCACAGACAAAATACTTTACCAACCTTCTAGCCAACACCCCTGTAGTCATGTGCCTACCCCCTACTCAGTGGACATCCTCTGCTCAAGTGCAGGATATGCCAGCCCAAAAAACAGGACAGTAAGCTCAGTTGAATATACACTACTGAACCAGAGGCCATGACAGCCCTCAGAAATCCAGGTAGGCTGTCCAGCCATGGAACTCCTCCACTCTTTCAGTATTCCCCAACACTATACCCAACCCCACTTCCTTCCTTGTCACTGTGTCCCAGACCCCAGTTCGGGCAGAAATGCCCTGCTGGATCAAAGGACACAACAGCTGCCAGAAGTCCATATAAGTCACCTGCCCACAAATGTTCCCCACTCTTGCAGTACCCCCATCACACTACCCCCAGTTCCCTTTAACCTCTTTGCCTCATTGTTGCCCCCAACTTGAATGGAAACTCCCTGAGGGAACAGAAGCCAAGCCTGCCACCAGATTTCAGGTGCCCATTTGCGGCTCAGAGAACCTCTATTCAACCATAGGACATATAGACCAGAAGCGAAGAGTAAATATACACTAAATTCAAAGCACCGACACAACCAAGACAAACTGAGAAATAGGCACCTAGACCCATCCTCACCCCAAACCCAGATTTATACCTAGACTTTACCTTCAGAACACAATCAACAACAGCCAGGGCAACATGTCACCACCAAAGCCCAGATACCCTACTACAGAAGCCCTGGATATTCCAACACAGCTGAAGGAAAGCAAAATACCTAAAGACCATCTTTAGGAAAATAATAGAGCAATTCCTTCACTCCTCTCTTCACAAGCACAGCAATCTACTGATGCACCACCAGGCAAGACCCTCACAGACACACCCACACAACATGCTCACAGACATTCCCCCTCCCTCGAAATGCCCTGCCAGACATTATTTTTAGCCTGACTCAGAGGGCCTGGCACTCCTATGGTGACCTCAGTTTTGAGGAAAGACAAAGAATGGGAAGTGCTTGGCAGCTAAATTGGAGAGCTGCTCTAAGATCAAGACCAGTGGAGATAGAGATAGCAGGACAATCAATCTATTGCACACACATGGCTCTGAAAGAAGAGACATGGACCTCCAGAGCTGGAATCATACAGGAGCTGGGAACCCAGAGTCACAGCTGAGCTCTGCAAGTAGATCCCAGGTGAAGGAGAAAATATGGCCAAATACACATACTAACATACAAGGTTCGGGGTGGGGGGGAGGATCTAATGAGACCCTCTCCCTAGACAAAGTACTACAGGAAACTAATGACTATTGAGAGGGAAAATTGTTTTTCCCAGGGATGAGCCTCCTAGTTGATTATCCAAAACAAAGTGGCCTGCACTGAAATCATGTAACTAGAAGAAATACCAAATGGACTCAGCAGCTCATATTCATTTCTGTGTATGGACATATAAATTAGAAAAGTGAATCAACCAGTTGGACAGAGTAAGTGGGGGCACATAGCAGGCCTTCTTTTGGGCCACCAATCAGCTCCCAAATCATGAAACAAAGACTTCTTAGTACTTATGAATGCTTCCTGTCACATGAATTATGGCCTGAGATGTTGATTCTGCTCTAGCCACCCACCCAACACCATGCACACCTGATAAACCGCTGCAGCTCAGAAACCCCTTTTATCCTCTAGAATGAAATTTCACTGAAAAACACCATTGTGGCTGGTGGTGGCAGAAAGTTAGAAGCATTTTAATCATGTCTTGGTGAAAGATGGTCCACATCTTCATCTTTCTACCAGATTCTAAATTATTGATATCACTTATAAGACAAACATGAAAGAGAAGTGCAATGGTCAGAACTTCTAGATACCAGACCTGCAGTTTTCCAATATCTTATCACAGCACACCAAAAGCATGCCCATGTGTGCACACTGGACAGTGATACTACAAGCATCATATCCCCCCACTCCAGCGCTGCTGAGTCTCCCCGTCCCAAGGAAATCCATCCACAAGCAGGCTCAGAGGACAAGGACAACTGCCACAGGCACCGTATGGTCCACCAGAAGCACAGTCTGCCTCATGGTCCATGCGAATTCCAGCAGAAATGACAGCTCAGCAGACCTGCTCTGAACACCCTACACTGACCATGGCATAGCTTGTGGTCTTCCTTACAACTCCCTATAGCAGAAGCAGAGGAGAATCCTGGAAAGAATCTGCAAGCTACCTGCCACTAGGACTCCTGATTGCTAAGCCTTCCCAGAGTCCCTTATTTGCTAGAGCTACCCAGCTGGGCCTCAAAATATTAACAGCTTCCCTACTGGGTAATCAGAGATCAAACAATTCAGAAAGCATAGTTCTTCCAGCTCTGCCCTTCCAGCCCAGCAGACAGGGCCCTAGTCAAGAAAGTATGCATTTTAGTAGACATTCTTCTATTCTCTTAGAGCACAGCCTGTTCCTCATTCAAAGCACAGGGTCCTTTTTGTGCACATTCTATTATTCAAACTGGTAAGGTTTGCAGGACTATGTACCTAGAACTAAGCAGCAGAGGCAGGATTAGGTATTCAAAGCTATCCTCAATTACATAGTATGATGTGGTGATATTACAAGCTGTAGTCTCCCATGCCAGGATGGCAGAGCCTCCCCTCCCCAGGGAACCCATACTCAACAAAGCTCAGAGGACAAGGGCCACTACCCAGGTTACCAGAGAAGCAACAGACTTCAGTCTGGCTCATGGTCCATCCCAGTCCAAGAAGCTCTGACAGCTCAGCCAACCTACTCTTTCTGGTCTGGGGACAGTGGTCCTCACACTCACCAAGTCATGGCTTGTGGACTTCCTTACCACTCACTCCCTACAGCAGAAAAAGAGGAGAATCCTGGAAAGAACCTGTAAGCTACCTCCTACTGGTGCTCCTGACTGCTAAGACTTCCCAGAGTCCCTCATTAGCTAGGACTACTCAGTTGCATTTCAGAACATTCAAAGTTACTCTACTGGGTGAGCAGAGATCAAATGACTTAGAGAGCAAATCCTTCTCAGGTTTGTCCTTCCACACTATGGTCAGACCGGACCCTAATCTGGGGATTTGGTAGTGTAAAATCCACCCATCTCCCAGAGCACTTCCTGTTTCTCTTCCAAGGCACAGCACCCTCCAAGTTGGGCAAATCTGGTGATATTTCTCCACATTTGACAATATAAGTATTAAAGGCACTAGAATTTCACAGTAAAGATAAAAACAAGGATAGTTCTCAGTACAGATCTGCTCCCAATGCTCTGTGCAGATACAGCTCAGGCAGTACAGTTATTCAGAAGCTGACAACCCCACCCAGTGATTTAAAGGACAACATAGGACCATGCTGGACTAGGCAGAACCAGGCAAGAACATGCTGAACTCTGTGTCTAGAAGCTTGCTCCATCCTAGCCAGGGAAGGATCCACCAAACCAGTTCAGCAGCCTCAGTTGGCTGCTTCACCTAGTCTGGGGACAGCAGCAAGGCACTCACCAATACTAGGCACTCCTCACTGCACGGGGACAGCATCCCCTCACTCACCATGGCTGGCCACTCTTTCCCACCTGGGGACAGTGGCCCCTCACTCATCTTGGCCCAGTGCTCCTCCCCATCTGTGGAGAGCAGCCCCTCACTCACCATGGTGCTGCTGTTGAGCTGACTCACTCCACAATGGAGCTCAAGACTCAGCATACATGACAACTTCCGACTTCCTAAGGAAATGAGCTGAACCAGATGCCTGGCTCCTGGAAGAACACACCCATCTGACTGGCAGGTCTGCTGGAAGCTCTGATTGGCTAGTGAGGACTGAGTGACAGGACCAGGTAAGCAGAAGGGACACAGCACAGTGGTTCCCAGACCGGGCTCCCAATCTAAGGACAGACATTTTCCAAATCGCTGGAGATTTGTACCAAATTCAACAGCAAGTCTCTTGTTAATGGAAATCAATGGGTTCCGTTTTAAAATGAAGTATACAAATTCAAAAGGAGGCTAATCAGACAACATTGCAAAAGAGGAACGGGGGTAACTCAAGAACATTATACAGAAAGTCCACAGTGGTGTTGGGACTGATAACCACAGTGTCTTGTGTGGAAAATGTTGGGTTCTGAGGACCTGAAGAAACCATTTCCAAAGTCCCAGGCCCCCGATCTCCAAAGTCTGTTCCTAGTATTAGAGGTGGAGATGTTTTTGCTCTATACACCAGGTTCTTAGACAAACCTCCCAAAGCCTATGCAGGTTGCCAAACTCAGAGAGGCCTAGTTTCAAGTACCTTCAAAGTTCTGTATATTGCTTTTGACATTTTGGTGTAAGACCCATTTGGAGTTGATTTTAGGAGGTTGTAAATGGCATCTCATATACTGGGTAGCACTCCACCTAGTAGCTCCAATGCCGAAGATTATAATTGGTGATATAAAGGATTTACCAATGCTTAAAAAAATAGTAATTTACACAAAGTACAATTTAGCTAAAAGAGGACTGCCTCTAAAATTACCCAAAGATGAATAGTATGTTAACCAGGGTTGTTAGAGATTTAGAGGATAAAGAGACCCTCTGTGTAAAAATCTATCTACAGTAAGGCAGAGCATCATACTTTTAAGAGAGCCATCTTAGTTGTATTGTACTGGAAGCATCGTGGCATGCAGGAAGACATGGTGCTAGAGGAAGAGCTGAGAGTTCTACATGCAGACCAGCAGGCAACAGAAATGACTGTGACATACTTCCCTCCAGCAAGGCCACAACTACTCAAACAAGGCCTCACCTCTTTAGTGCCACTCCCTATAGGACTTTGGGGGCCATTTTGATTAAAACCACCACAGTATCAAAACCTTTGTAAGTATCTTTTCATTCATGTTCAGTAAGTAAGCTCAATCAATTCATTGATTCCCTAGGATGGACTTCAGTGACATTGTACTCTGCATCATCATTGGGAATTATGTGGATGGGACAGACATTGCTTCTTCTCCTCCCACCTGGGGAAAAATCATAACATATTATAAACACATCTTTTAATGTTCCTATGTCTCATGGTATTATTAAAAAGGAAGCAATACTTAAAAGAAAACGTTAGAAGAATATAAATGACCTTAGTAAAGAAGGACTTAGTTATGTGAAGATTATGATTCATGGAAGGTTCCATCATAAAGAAGAATGGAGAGGTTTTGCAAGTTATGACAGTTTGAGTATGTTGTTTAAGGTACATAAAGGATGAGATTTAGAGATTATGTATTTATTAAAGTTGGCAAGATTATATATCAACTATTTCAAGGACTGATTAAACATGTAAAACAAACTTTATTGTGTTATATCTGGTTATTAAAATATCATACAGTAGTTAAAAGTAGCAAACTGGTATAAAACTTATATTCTTAGTGTTTATTAATCATTCTTGGAGGCTATTCTAATGTGGTTAGATGGACAGAAAGGGAGAATATTTCTCCCTTTCCATACAAGCTCAGCAAGTCCCCTGGGAACAAAAGCTGTTGATCATTTGTTGTATTGTTTGTGGAGTTCATAGAGATACCACTCAATGAATTTAAAACCTTATCAAGTCTACAAACAGAGGGTCAATGTGGGAAGAAGTTCCTCAAGGTTTCAAAGGAAGCTACAACATACAAAGAGAACACTTTGATTTATCTTCACATTGATGGACAACTGGTAAAAGACAGACTAGAAGACTCTGTGGTTCCTTTCACACCCAAGTGACCCCTGAAGACTAGTTGCTTAACTGGCCTTGATAGGACATAAAGAAAGACTCATTTTGACCACCCACATAGTCTTGAACACTAGGAAGAGTGTTTAACCAAAGGTTAAGAAAATTGGTAACATCTCAAGAGATCACACTCCACAGCCATTAGATGTAAGTCCATATGAAATGTTATTTAGACAACAAACCTCACTAATATATTCTTCTTGATAAATGATGTTGCCAAGATGTGACACTTAAGACCTTGGCTCCCTAAGCACTGGCTCATATCAAGGAAGACAGGCTAATGATTGTTTTAACCTCCTAATTAATTGATGCTAAATACATTTTCTCTCCCTATCCAGAAGCAACTGGGGAGGGCTTCATTGTGACTTTTGGCTGATGAAACAGCTATGAAAGGATGTCAATGCTGTTTGTGGGTTCGTGACTCTGGAAACAAACTGTAGAATATAAAGTGAAATGTCTAATAGATGGAGGCTATTGCAAGCCCATCTAGAATGTCTTATAGACTTTGGACATTTTAGTCCTTCCCAAACACCAGTAAAGCAATTCCTTTCCTGTCTGCAATGGAGAGTTTTGTCTTGACAAGTGGCCCTCTGGAAGGGTATCCTAACACTTCCACCTGATAACTCAAATTCAGTTGGAAGACAAACCTGTCACTGCCTCTATCCCATAATGGCAGTTAGGGTTAAACCTTCAGATGGAGGAAGGATAAGAACTGGAGGTAGAAATCATCCAGAAAATTTAGGGTAAAAAGAAACCACAAAGAAAAGTAAGCAGTTGCTTTCTTAACTAACAGTCAGAAGTATCACTGGGACTCTGAGAAGTTTCATCCTTGACAGAAGCCAAATATGCCAAAAGCATTTTGGGAACTCTCATCTCTGATGATGAGTGATTCTTGGTGCCTTAGGAAGGAGGAAAGTTAAAAGTAGTTATGAAGGCCTGTTAAAAGGGCCCCTGCACAGGAGAATAGAATCTCTGTTCTGGGTGTAGATGTAAGTTTGAATAGGGATGGGTCAATTACTTGGCCAAGGATCCTAGTCTGTGGAGCCCAAGAAATGGCCACTCAGGACACTTAATGATCACCTATAATTGATTAATTGATTGCACATTGGCAACCCAAACTGCAGAGAAAACTGGAAAATTTTATGGCTCCTTCCCACCACTCCTTTTCTGTACTGTGACCATCACTGGTTGTAACATGTGGACAATGAATTCCCGTTCTTATACAAGTACCTCTGCAATGCCAGTCCACATTAAAAACCCTAGGCTGAGCTAGAACATTCATTGCCCTATTTCTTTTGCCTTCTCACTGAGCAGGCAAGGTCCAGCCTGGGATGCCTGACACATCTGTGCTTAGAGGCCGGAAATAGGTGGTGGAGATGATGTTGATAGTCCCCAAAATTACATTAAGAAACTGAAACAAAGACCAGCCACCAGCTCCCATCTGGTCCAGAGCTCCCATCCAGCCTAAAGGTGAGTGTTTGGGGTCATACACAGGGAAGCCTGCCCCTAGGTCTTATCCCTAGGCACTAACCATTCCTGGGGAAGACCCGCCCAACTTGGCCCCAGTTGCTGGCCATCCAGTGGGGCTTCTGAGGGAAGTTTCTCCTTCTCCAAGACCTGCCTGCAGACCCTGCAATCTACATGCCCTGCCCCCACACCCATCTGCCCAAGACACCTTCCCCCTACCACTTCCTGACTTAGAGACTGTGGGAGCCTGTTTTCAGGTTCCTCATGGCTTTACCCAGCATGCCTGCATAGAGAGGATGGTTGGACTACTGGTCAAGTGCAAGCTTCTGAGATGGTCCACACTTGGCTGTGCTCGGAGCGGGAGGTCTTTTGCTCCACCCCTTGGTGTATCTGTAAATACCTTAGGGCAGAGACAGTCAGGGTTCTTTGGAATAGGTTCCAGGCATTCTCGAGCTATCCTATATTTTCTATCTGTTTATCTCCACAATCTAAATCCTTCTATCTAATATTTTATGCTGCTCACATTCAAGAAAACTCTGAGGAGCTGTGGGGTTGGTGGGTAAATGTCCTGCAAGAGACCAGGCCCCAACTCACATTCCACACAGAGCTCCCATCCCAACTAGAGACACCCCAGCGGACCCTACATCTATATACCCTGCTCCCACACCCATATACCTGAGACCCTCCCCCACTTCCTGGTAATTGGAGATGAGTCCCCAGCTCCCATCCGGACCAGAGGTGAGTGTCTGGGGTCATACCTAGGGAGACTGCTCCTAGGTTCCATCCCTAGGCACAAGGCGTTCCCAGAGAAGACCTGCCCAACTCGACCCCAGTTGCAGGCCAGCAGGCAGGGCCCCCTTGGCAAGGTTCTCCTTCTCCAAGATGCCCCCAGTAGACCCTGAAATCTACATGCCCTGGCCCCACACCCATCAGCCTGAGACTCCTGCTACTTCCTGAGACTTAGAGACCAGACCCAAGTTTCCATCTTGCCCAGAGCTCCCATCTGGCCCAGAGAGCTCCCATCCAGCCCAGAGAGATCCCATCTGAACCAGAGAGCTCCCATCTGACCTAGAGAGCTCCGATTTGGCCCAGGGAGATCCCATCTAGCCCAGAAAGCTCCCATCTAGCCCTGAGAGCTCCCATCCAGCCCAGAGAAAGAGACAGCTCTCATTGGACAGAGAGCCATCATTGGACCTAGAATAAACTCAGGAGACAGGGAATCTGCCAGCCCTGATTAGACAAAGAGTGGCTTTCTGAGAAGTAGAATCTGCCACCTCTTATTGGACCAAGAGAGGCTTCCTGAAAAGCAGAATCTATCATCTCTGACTGGACCAAGAGAGCTGATAAGACCAAGAATGACTCCACGAGGAGATGGGAAGATATCAAGGCAGAAATACAAACAACAAAATGAAGAGCAATACAGCATCACCAGTACCTAGCCCTCCTCCAACAGCTAGACCTGAACATCACAAAGTGGAAGAAGCAGAAGAAAGCAACCTTAAGAATAACATCATGAAGATGCTATAGGCTTTTAAAGAAAAAAATCAAAAATGAAATTGAGGAAAAGATAAACAAAAATGTGGAGGATATCAATAAAGAAAATGAAAAGTCAAACAAAAAAAGGGAAGAATGCTATAAAAAAGAAACTAGAGGAAAAGACAAAACAGAAGAAAACAATAAATCCCTTAAAAGAAAACCATGAAAAAACAATGAAACAGGTAAGGGGAACAGTCCAAGACCTGAAAAGGGAAATAAACAATAAAGACACAAACAGAGGGAATGTTGGAAATAGAAAATCTAAGTAAATGAATGGGAACTTCAGATGTAAGCATAACCAACAAAATACAAGAGATGGAAGAGAGGATCTCTGGTGTAGAGGATACAATAGAGGAAATGGATTTGTCAGTGAAAGAAAATACTAATGCCAAAAATATTATAAAACAAAATGTCCAAGAAATCTGGGATACCATGAAAAGACCATACCTATGAATAATAGGGATAGAGGAAGGAGAAGAATACCAACTCAAAGGCACAGAAAATATATTCAACAAAATCATGGAAGAAAACTTTCCCAACTTAAAGAAGGTAATGCCTATGAAGATACAAGAAACCTATAGAACCCCAAACAGACCATACACACCCAAAAAGTCTTCTCGCCACATAATAATTAAATAACTAAATGTACAGAATAAAGAAAGATTATTAAGAGCGACAAAAGGAAAAAGGCCAAGTGAGTAATAAAGACAAATCCATCAGAATAACACCCAATTTCTCAATGGAGACTTTGAAAGCCAGAAGGATCTGGACAGATATAATGCAGATGCTAAGAGACCATGAATGCCAGCCTAGACTAATATACCCAGCAGTACTTTCAATCATAATGGAGTGATTGGAGTGAACAAGACATTCCAAGACAAAGCCAGATTTAAACAATACTTATCCACAAACCCAACCCTACAGAAAGCACTAGAAGGAAAATTCCAATCTAAGAAAGTCAGATACACCCTCGAAAACACAGACAATAGATAACACCACAGCAATAAACCCCAAAGAAGAGAAGTATACACACACTACCACCAAAAAATAACAGGAGTGAACAATCACTGGCCATTAATATCCCTTAATAAGGTGGACTTAATTCACCTATAAAAAGACACAGGCTAACAGAATGGATACGAAAGCAGGACCAATCTTTCTGCTGCATACAAGAAACACACCTCAAATTCAAACATAGACACTACCACAGAATAAAAGGCTGGGAAAAGTCTTTCCAATCAAATGGTCTTAAGAAGCAAGCAGCTGTAGCCATCCTAATATCCAGCAAAATAGACTTCAAACTAAAATCAATCAAAAGAGATCAAGAAGGGCATTAAATATTCATCACAGGAAAGATCCTCCAAGATGAATTTGCAATTCTGAATATTTAAACCCCAAACACAAGGGCACCCACATATGTAAAAGAAAAATTACTAAAGCTTAATCACATATGAAATCCCACATATTAATAGTGGGAGACTTCAACACCCCACTCTCACCAATGGACAGATCTGCCAAATCAAATCTTAACAGAAAAATAAAGGACTTAACTGATGTTATGACTCAAATGAACTTATTCAATATCTACAGAACATTCCATCCTAACAAAAAAGAATATACCTTCTTCTCAGCACCCCATGGAACCTTCTCTAACATCGACCACATACTTAGCCACAAAGGAAATCTCAACAGATACAAAAACAATTGGAATAATCTCCTGTGTTCTATCAGACCACCATGGTTTAAAGTTAGATTTCAACAACAAAAGCTACAGAAAGCCTCCAATCTCATTGAAACTGAATAATGCTCAACTGAATCATCAGTGGGTCAAGGAAAAAATAAAGAAAGAAATTAAAGACTTCCTAGAGATCAATGAAAATGAATACACCACATACCCAAACTTATGGGACACTATGAAAGCAGTGCTAAGAGGGAAATTCATAGCACTAAATGCCCATATAAAGAAGTTGGAGAAATCTCACACTAGTGACTTAACAGCACACCTGAAAGCTCTAGAACAAGAAGAAGCAAAGTCTCCCAGGAAGAATAGATGTCATGAAATAATCAAATTGAGAGCTGAAATCAATAAAATAGAAACAAAGAGAACAATACAAACAATTAATGAAACAAAGAGTTGGTTCTTTGAGAATATCAACAAGATACACAAGCCCTTATCCAAACCAACCAAAAGACAGAGAGAGTGCATCCAAATTAACAAAATCAGAAATGAAAAGAGACATATAACAACTAACACTGAGGAAATCCAGAAAATCATCAGGTCATACTTCAAAAACCTCTACTCCAGAGAACTGGAAAATCTAAAAGAAATGGATAATTTTCTGGATAGGTACCACATACCTAAGTTAAATCAAGACCAGATAAACTATTTAAATAGTCCAATAACCCCTAAGGAAATAGAATCAGTCATTAAAAGTCTCCCAACCAAAAAAAAAAAAAAGCCCAGGACCAGAGGGTTTCAGCACAGAATTCTACGAGATCTTCAAGGAAGATTTAATACCAATACTCTTTAAATTGTTCCCCACAATAGAAACAGAAGGAACATTATCAAACTGCTTCTATGAGGCTACAATTACCCAGATTCCTAAGCCAAACAAAGATGCAACAAAGAAATAGAACTGCAGACCAATCTCCCTAATGAACATTGATGCAAAAATACTCAATAAAATACTGGCAAACAGACTACAAGAACACATCAAAAAATTATCCACCATGATCAAGTAGGCTTCATCCCAGGGACGAAAGTGTGGTTCAATATAGGAAAGTTCATCAAAGTATACACCATATAAACAAACTGAAAGAAAAAAAAAAAACACATGATCATCTAACTAGATGCTGAAAAGGCATTTGACAAAATCCAACACCCATTCATGATAAAGGTCTTGGAGAAATCAAGAATATAGGGAACATACATAAACATAATAAAGGCAATTTACAGCAAGGAAACAGCCAACATCAAATTAAATGGAGAGAAACTCAAAGCGCTTCCACTAAAATCAGGAACAAGGCAAAGTGGTCCTCTCTCCTCATACTTATTCAATATAGTACTTGAAATTCTAGCCAGAGTATAAGACATCATAAAAAGATCAAGGGGATACAAATTGGAAAGGAAGAAGTCAAACTTACCCTATTTGCAGATGACATGATAATATACATAAGTGACCCCCAAAATTCAACCAAGGAACTCATACAGCTTATAAACACCTTTAGCTATGTAGCAGGATACAAGATTAACTAAAAAAAAAATCAGTAGCCCTCCTATATACAATTGACAAATAGTCTGGGAAGAAAATCAGGGATGCATCACCCTTTACAATGGCCACAAATGATATAAAATACCTTGAGGTAACTCTAACTAAGCAAGTGGAGGACCTGTATGACAAGAACTTTAAGTCCCTGAAAAAAGAAATTGAAGATGTCAGAAAATGAAAAGATCTCCCATGCTCATGGATAGGCAGGATTAACATAGTAAAAATGGCAATCTTACCAAAAGCAATCTACAGATTCAATGCAATCCCCATCAAAATACCAACACAATTCTTCATAGACTTGTAAGAACAATCCTCAAATTCATATGGGAAAACAAAAAACCCAAAGAATCCTGTACAATAAAACAACCTCTGGAGGCATCACGATTCCTGACCTCAAGCTTTACTATAGAGATACAGTAATAAAAACAGCTTGGTACTGGCTTAAAAACTGACATGTGGACCAATGGAATGGAATTGAAGACCCTGACATTAATCTGCACACCTATGAACATATACTTTTTGACAAAGAAGCCAAAACTGTACAATGGAAAGAAGAAAGCATCTTCAATAAATGGTGCTGGCATAACTGGATGTCAACATGTAGAAGGCTGCAAATAGGTCCATATCTGTCACCATGCACAAAACTTAAGTCCAAGTGGATCAAAGACCTCAACATAAATCCAGCTACTCTGAATCTGATAAAAGAGAAAGTAGGAACTAGTCTTGAACACATTGCACTGGAGATTACTTCCTAAATATAACAGCAGTAGCACAGACACTGAGAGAAACAATTAATCAATGGGACCTCTTGAAACTGAGAAGCTTTTGTAGAGAAAAGGGCATAGTCAACAAGACAAAGTCACAACCTACAGAATAGGAAAAGATCTTCACCAACCCCACATCTGACAGAGGGCTAATATTCAGAATATATAAAGAACTCAAGAAATTAGACATCAAAATGCCCACCAGTCCAATTAAGAAATAGGCTATAGAGCTAAACAGAGAATTCTGAACAGAAGAAGCTCAAATGGCTGAAAGACATTTAAGGAATTGTTCAACATCTCTAATCATCAGGGAAATGCAAATAAAAATGACTCTGAGATACCACCTTAACCTGTTAGAATTGCTAAGGTCAAAAACACTAATGACAACTTATGCTGGAGAGGATGTGGAGCAAGGGTAACTCTCCTCCACTTTTTGTGGGAATGCAAGCTTTTACAGCCACTTTGGAAATCAATACGGCACTTTCTTACAAAATTGAGAATCAATCTCCCCCAACAACCAGCTATACCACTCTTAGGCATATACTCAAGGAATGCTCAATTATACTACAAGGCACATGCTCAGCTATGTTCATAGCAGCATTATTTGTAATAGCCAGAACCTAGAAACAACCTAGATGACTCTCAACTGAAGAATAGAGAAATAAAAGGTGGTACATATACACAATGGAGTACTACTAAACAGAGAAAAACAATGAAATCATGAGGTTTGCAGGCAAATGGATGGATCTAGAAAAAAATCATCCTGAGTGAGGTAACCCAGACTCAGAAAGACAAGCATGGTATTTACTCACTCATAGGTGGATCCTAGATGTAAAACAAAGGATGACTAGACTGTTACAACTCCAGGGGGGCTCCTTAGAAAAGAGGACCTTAAGAAAGACAGGGATCGCCTAATGACAGAGAAATGGATGAGATCTACATGAGCAAACTGGATGTGAGAGGCAGTAATGAAGGGCAAGGGTTCGGGGAAAGAGAGCTTAGGGGAGCAGGAGATCTCAGCTGGATCAAGAACAGAGAGGGAGAACAAGGAAAGAGAGACCATGATAAATGAAGACCCCATGGGAATAGGGAGAAGCAAAGTTCTAGAGCAGTCCCCAGAAATCCACAAAGATACCTCCACAAAAGACTACTGGCCGGAACTGACCTACTCTGGTAGGCCAAACACCCTAACAATCGTGGTAGAACTCTCATCCAATGACTGATGGAAGTGGATGCACAGATCCATGGCCAGGCCCCAGAAAGAGGAGTGATTGTATGAATGAAAGCTGTTGAGACCATGGTTGGAAAAATCACAGGGACAAATAGCCAAACTAGTGGAAACACATGAACTATGAACCAATAGCTGAGGAGCCCCCATGGAACTGGATTAGGCACTCTGGATAAGTGAGAGAGTCGATTAGCTTGAACTGTATGGGAGGCCCACAGGCAGTGGGACCAGGACCTGTCCTTAGTGCATGATCAGGCTTTTTGGAGCCTGGGGCCTATGCTGGGACACTTTGCTCAGCCTGGGTGAAGGGAGGAGGGGACTGGACCTGCCTGGACTGAATATACCAGGCTGAGCTGAATCCCCAGGGGAGTCCTTGCCCCAGAGGAGATGGGAATAGGGGGTCGATTGGAGTGGGGGCTGGGAGGAGGGAGGACAGAGGAATCCATGACAGATATGTAAAATTAAATTAAATTATAAAATAAAAAGATAAAAGTTTGTATCAGATTTTTAATGCTATTGAACTGTAAACTTTTAAATAATTCAGTTTTAAAATTCTTTGAGAATTTCATCTATGCATACAGTGTATTTTGATCATGTTACCCCTTATTCCTCTGAACTGGGCCCTGATCCACTCTGCTAATCCCAACATTACTAAATCCATGCCTCTTGTTTTGTTTTTGTTTTTGTTTTTGGTTTTTTTTTTGGGGGGGGGGTTTCGAGACAGGGTTTCTCTGTGTAGCTTTGCGCCTTTCCTGGAACTCACTTGGTAGCCCAGGCTGGCCTTGAACTGACAGAGATCCGCCTGCCTCTGCCTCCCGAGTGCTGGGATTAAAGGCGTGTGCCACCACCGCCCGGCTATCTTGTTTTGTTTTAAATCATCTATCTAGGGCAACACTGCATGCCCATATGCTCATGTGTTAGAGCCATCGCTGAGTTTGTTCAAACCACCTGGCATCAGCACCCTAAAGTAAACTGGCTCTTCCTCCTCCAAAAGCCACCAACTGCCACCCGCTTCTCAGTTAGGGGTGGGGGCAGTGAGCCCCTTTCTCTTCCATACTAGAATGTTGACCGCTTGACCTTGGAGCTCATGAGTGCAGTAGTCCTGTCCTGCCTAGAAGATACTGTTTTATTTCAAGTGTTGTAATATGCTACAAGCATTTCAGAGCTATCAGGTTTTATATAAAATATGATTATGTGTTGGGAGGAATTGTGAAGAAAGTGTTAGTGTTCTTATTTGACTGATTATATTCCCATATGAAATATAATTAAATGAATCTAGGCAGTACTGCCTCATGAATCTGATTGTTGCTTTTTATACATGAAAATTATTGAGGTAATTTCTTTTGTCTACATAATTTCTAAAACACAGAGCCAGAAAGCTGATGGTGACAAAAGACCATTGGAAACTGCGCTGAGGCTATATTCATACTCTTGATATTTCAGATAACCATGATTTGCATTTGGTGCTTGAAAGCTGGTCTGCCTGCTATTTGGGACATGACTGTCAGTTTGCTTCAGTTCTTCTCTTACACATTAACATAGGGAATTACAGTAGGTTTGGTGATGTAAACAGTGTGTTCACTCCAATGCTGAATGCTGCCATCTACAGCCCAATGAATAAGGGTAGAAAGGGAGCCCTGATGTCATCCTCATCAGAAGAGCATTGTCCTTGTTGACAGCCTGAATTTAGAATTAAGTGGATAGTGCAGGCATCAAGATAATTGTGTCTATCAATATTCAGACCCTATTGGACTCCTGTCTGGATTGTTTTACTGATTTTCTTTCTCATGATTTTGTATGTCATATATATGTTTAACATATTTCCAACCAAAATCTGCTTCAGTAATTCTTCTCTATTTCTTTTTCCAGAAACATGGTCCATGATGTGCCATTTTTTCTTACAAGATTTCAGAGACTTGAACTTAATATACAATATCATATCAAATGTGGACATGTTTTCTCAAAGAAGGATCCCATTGTACTATTTTTATACTCTGAGGATGATGTGTAATACCAATCATCAAAGCAATAGCAAATAAAGACTTTTCCCACACATTGTCAGACTTCCTCCTATATTTAATTTTCCTTTTCTGACTTTTCTTGATTAACATTCTGGAGTGACCCATCTCATCCTGACCTTTCAACTGCAGGCACTTCTACATTTCATTTCATCAGCTTGCTGCATCTCCACTTTAATTAAAGGATTCCAGACTAGTTATTCAATGGGGTGTCCTTGTGCTGCTGAGCTCAATGCTAGGAAACCCTCTACTAAGTGTGTTGTCTTTATAAAAATAACATCCCCAAAGACAAACACAATCAGTCCATCACATTCTGGAAAGTCTTGAGATGGCATTAGACATTGGTAGTCTTAAATCCTCCATTTCCTTCTGACTTTTCTCTAAAATATGTCCTTAAATATTTGGCAATGGGAAACACATGAACTATGAACCAATGGCTGAGGCAGCCCCAACTGGATCAGGCCCTCTGAATGGGTGAGACAGTTGATGGCTTGATCTGTTTGGGAGGCATCCAGGCAGTGGGACCAGGTCCTGTGCTCATTGCATGACTTGGCTGTTTGAAACCTGGGGCTTATGCAGGGTCCCTTGACTCGGCCTGGGAGGAGGGGACTAGACCTGCCACGACGGAGTCTACCAGGTTGATCTCAGTCCTTGGGGGAGGCTTTGCCATGGAGGAGGTGGGAATAGGGGGTAGCCTGGGAGGAAGGGGAGGGAGGCGGGAGGGGGGAGAACAAGGGAATCCATGGCTGATATGTAGAACTGAATTGTATTGTAAAATAAAATTAAATTAAAAAAATTTGGCAATGGGGATTTAGCTCAGTGGTAGAGTGCTTGCCTAGCAAGCACAAAGCTTTGGGCTTGGTCCTCAGCTCTGAGAAAAAAGTAATCTAAATGTAATCTTCAGAGTATCTAGCCCATTAATATTTCTGGACCAGAAACTCTTGCCTCTCCATTAGAATAATCCATATCACCATGCTAGAACCCAATCTGTTTTTTTCTCAACTTCTCTGTATCATCTCCTGCAACAAGGATTCCTTATTCCTTTTCTAGAGTTCTATACAAAACCTGGATCATTCATTTAGAAAGATTTTTGGGGGCCTAGAATGCCAGAGCCCCCCTGGATAACTAGTATTTGTCCCACCTCACTTGTAGATGTAACCAACTGTCTTATTAAATAAGAAACACAGAACCAATGCAAAGAAGAAAGCCAAGAGGTCAGAGCTTAGAGCTAAAATCTTACCCTTCCTCCTGCAGTGGTACTACCTCTCTGAACCAGAGCTACTTCCTATGTGTCTGTCTTTTTATAGTGTTTCTGTTCTGCTTTCTCATTGGTTGTAAACCCAACCACATGACCGCCTTGTCACGGCCTGTCTGTCTAGACCTCCAGGTTTTCTATGATTGGTATTGAGATTAAAGGAATGTGTATCCAATACTGGCTGTATCACTGAACACACAGAGACTTACCTAGCTTTGCCTACCAAGTGCTGGGATCACAAGAATACACCACCACTGCCCTGCTTTACTATGGCTTGCTAATAGCTCTGACCCCCAGGCAACTTTATTTATTAACATACAAATAACATTTTAATACAAATAAAATATCACCATATTTCCCCTTATCTATTTTAATAAAAAGAAAAAAGGAAAAAGCTTATAACTAACATAAGAAAAATGATATACAAAAGTACAATAACTGTATACGATATATACAAATAATACCTAAACAATGTCTAGTTCATTTGTATTTGACAAATTCAGAGAAAATAATTCCATTATCTAGCCTATTGTATCTAATTCACTTTCTATCCTATAACTAACTAATCTTCAACACCCTCAGAGACCCAAGAAGGAAATAATATTAGCTAACAAAAATAAAAACAGGAAGTACAAGCAAGCAACTTCCAAGAAATTTTGAGTTGACAGAAACAGCCAGCTGCTTGGACAGTCATCTGAGGTTTCTCCGCGGTGTTCAGGCATCATCTTCAGCCTATAGGCTTAGCGTATCTGACAGACTCATTTGTGAAGTAGGATGTACACAAGGTCAACAGTTCAACCTCACATTGGGTGAGAGCAGTCTATATTCCAGAAACACCTGAATTCCACTAGTGTCATGTCATGATTCAGGATTTTAAATTCTGGAAATTGTTGATGTTTTTTGAATTCAGCTGTCCATTCTTCTTGGCTATGTGTGTATGTGGCTTCATCTCAGCATCACCTTCTTCTCCACATCCCTCTATTAAATGCCATTCTACTATTGAGAGGCGTGAGCTTAATTACTCTTCAAGAATAACTGTTTCTGCTGCTGTTCCATTGCACAACAGAAGCCATTGGCCCACTGTCTGTTCAGCTGCCTTCGAAGAAAAGGGCACTGTACCTTTTCCGGATTGTGAAGACCACTTTAAGGATGGTGTCATACTGTCCTGGCCTCAGAAGATGCCTTTTGATAAAGCCATAACCACACTTGTTTTGGCAAGAATCAGTAGTCCTTTGTTTCGTGTCCTGTCTGTCCTGTTTGTCAGCAGTTGATTTGAGGATACTTTGTTGTCCAGTGGCTAACTTTTGCCACAATGAAAGTTAACTCCAACTGCTGTTTTTTCAATGCCCATATTTTCTCTGAAGTAGATTGGTACTGCCAGGAGCCGACATGTCTCATAGTCATAAAAAAAAAGAAAAAAGAAAAATTTTCTAAGTTATTAAAACATTTTAAATGCCATATTCTGTAGATCTCTGAAGGGTTTGAAGATAACCTGTCTATCTAAAATATATCTTCTCAATCTTGAAAACATTCTAATATGACTACAAGTTCTATTGTAATGTCTAACTACTAACTTTCATTTCTTTATATCCTAATAGTTGGTAATAACAACATTCCAGGATCAGAAAATCACATTACATTGTTAAATGAACAGTATAAGTACAATTAGAAATATACATATAGCATTTTCTAACAATATCAATTTCAATATATATATAATTTATATACAATATAAAACAAAGCAACCCAATGTAAAGTATTTACATTTTTCCTCCTTTTTTTTAAAACAAGAACCTTAAATCTAATCTCCTTTGCTTAGCCCTTTTCCTAACCTTTGTCAACAACTTGTAACCAACTCCCCTAATCCATGAAAATTATCCCAGACCCAAAACCCATTAAAAGACAAAAACAAAAAACAAAAAACAAAAAACACCTTCCCCACACCACCTCTTTGGGAATGTGGGCGTTGTATTCTTGAAATTGATTCCTGCTGGGTATGGCCGGACTAACCATGAGCTACTTGCTTAAAGCCTGTGCTACAAACAACTCAGCCTGCCCTGCCGAACAGCGCCCCTGTCTGTGAAGTCAACACACGTGGTCAGAGCTTAAGGAAGCCAGAGCCAAGCCCTGACTTGGCTCAAGAAGGAACACATGGCTGGATTTAAGCTTTAGCCGGCTACGCTTTCTCTCTCTCTCTCTCTCTCTCTCTCTCTCCTGGGCTACCAAGTGAGTCCCAGGAAAGGCGCAAAGCTACACAGAGAAACCCTGTCTCGAAAAAACAAAAAACAAACAAAAAAAAAAAAAAAAAAAAAAAAAAAAAAACAAACTCAAAGGAAAAACCACATGATCATCTCACTAGATGCAGAAAAGGCATTTGACAAAATCCAACACCTTTTCATGATAAAGGTCTTGGAGCGATAAGGAATACAGGGAACATACCTAAACATAATAAAGTCAATTTACAGCAAGCCAACAGCCGACATCAAATTAAATGGAGAAAAACTCAAAACGATTCCACTAAAATCAGGAACGAGGCAAGACTGTCCATATTCCCCATACTTATTCAATATAGTACTTGAAGTTCTAGCCAGAGCAATAAGACAACATAGGAGATCAACGGGATACAAATTGGAAAGGAAGAAGTCAAGCTTTCCCTATTTGCAGATGACATGATAGTATACATGAGTGACCCCAAAAATTCGACCAAGGAACTCATACAGCTTATAAACACCTTCATCAATGTAGCAATGTAGCAGGATACAAGATTAACTCAAAAAAATCAGTAGCCCTACTATATACAATTGACAAACAGGCTGAGAAGGAAATCAGAGATACATCACCCTTTACAACAGCCACAAATGATATAAAATACCTTGGGGTAACACTAACCAAATAAAAGAAGGACCTATATGACAAGAACTTTAAGTCCCTGAAAATAGAAATTGAAGAAGTCAGAAAATGGAAAGATCACCCATACTCATGGATAGGCAGGATTAACATAGTAAAAATGACAATCTTACCAAAAGCAATCTGCAGATTCAATCAATCCACATCAAAATACCAACACAATTCTTCACAAATGTGGAAGGAATAATACTCAACTTCATATGGAAAAACAAAAAAAACCCAGGATAGCTAAAAGAATCCTGTATGATAAAACAATCTTTAGGGGCATCGAGAACCATGATCTCAAGCTCTACTATAGAGCTACAGTAATAAAAACATCATGATACTGGCAAACAAACAAACAAAAAATGATGTGTGGACCAATCGAATTAGAAACCCTGATATTAACCCGCACACTTACAAAGGTATAATTTATGACAAAGAAGCCAAAACTGTACAATGGAACAAAGAAAGCATCTTCAACAAATGGTGTTGGCTTAACTGGATATCAATGTGTAGAAGGCTGCAAATAGATCAATATCTGTCACCATGTAAAAAAACTTAAGTCCAAGTGGATCAAAGACTTCAACACAAATCCAGCTACTCTGAACCTGATAGTAGAGAAACTAGGAAGTAGTCTTGAATGCATTGACTTAGGACATCACTTCCTAATATAACACCAGTAGCACAGACCCTGAGAGAAACAATCAATCAATGGGACCTCTTGAATCTCAGAAGCTTTTGTAGACCAAAGGACATAGTCAACAAGGCAAAGTGACAGCCTACAGAATGGGAAAAATGTCTTCACCAACCCCACATCTGACAGAGAACTGATATCCAGAATATATAAAGAACTCAAGAAATTAGACATCAAAATGCCCAACAGTCGAATTAAGAAATGGGCTACAGAGCTAAACAGAGAATTCTCAACAGAAGAAACTCATATGGCTGAAAGAAATTTAAGGAATTGCTCAACATCCCTAATCATCATCAGGGAAATGCAAATCAAAACAACTCTCAGATACCACCTTACACCTGTCAGAATGGCTAAGATAAAAAACACTGAAGACAGCCGGTGGTGGCGCACGCCTTTAATCCCAGCCCTTGGGAGGCAGAGGCTGGTGGATCTTTGTGAGTTCGAGGCCAGCCTGGTCTACAGAGAGAGATCCAGGAAAAGCACAAAGCTCCACAGAGAAACCCTGTCTCAAAAAAACGAACAAACAAACAAACAAAAAACCACTGAAGACAGCTTATGCTGGAGAGGATGTGGAGCTAAGGGAACTCTCCTCCATTGCTGGTCGGAATGCAAGCTTGTAAAACCACTTTGGAAATCAATATGACACTTTCTTAGAAAATTGGGACTCAATCTACCCAAGATCCAGCTATACCATTCTTGAGCATATTCCCAAGGAATGATCAATCATACCACAAGGGCACTTGCTCAACTATGTTCATATCAGCCTTGTTTGTAATAGCCAGAACATGGAAACAACCTAGATGCCATTCAACTGAAGAATAGATAAATAAAATGTGGCACATATACACAACGGAGTACTACTAAGCAAAGAAAAACTATGACATCATGAGGTTTGCAGAAAAATGGGTGGATCTAGAAAAAAATCATCCTGAGTGAGGTAGCCCAAACTCAGAAAGACAAACATGATATGTACTCACTCATAGGAGGACACAACTCCGGGGAGACTACATAGAGAGCAGGACCCTGGGAGAGACACATGGATTGCCCAATGACAGAGAAATGGATGAGATCTACATGGGCAACCTGGACATGAGTGGAGGTAATGAAGGGCAAGGGTCAAGGGAAAGAGAGCTTGGGGGAGCAGGAGATCCCAGCTGGATCAAGAACAGAGGGGGAGAACAAGAAATAAGAGATCATAGTAAATGGAGACCACATGAGAATAGAAAGAAGCAGGGTGCTAGAGAGGTCCACAGAAATCCACAAGGATACCTCCACAATAGACTACTGGCAATGGTCGAGAGACATCCCGAAATGACCTACCCTGGTGATAGGATGGCCAAACATCCTAATTGTGCTAGAAACCTCATCCAATGACTGAGGGAACCGGATGCAGAGATCCATGGCCAGGCCCCAGGTGGAGCTCCTGGAGTCCAATTGGCGAGAAGAGAAGGGTTTGTATGAGCGAGAATTGTTGAGACCGAGATTGGAAAAACACAGGACAAAGAGCCAAATGAATGGAAACACGTGCACTATGAAACAATGGCTGAGGGGCCCCCAACTGGATCAGGCCCTCTGGATAAATGAGACAATTGATTAACTTGATCTGTTTAGGAGGCATCCAGGCAGTGGGACCGGGACCTATCCTCAGTGCATGTGCTGGTTGTTTGTAACCTCGGGCTTATACAGGGACACTTGGCTCAGCCTGGGAGGAGGGGACTGGACCTGCCTGGACTGAATCTACCAGGTTGAACTCAATCCTCAGGGGAGTCTTTGCCATGGAGGAGATGGGAATGGAGGGGGAGGGAGGCGGGGGCGGGGGCAACGGAAGGAGGGGGGAGAACAAGGGAATCCATGGCTGATATGTAAAATTAAATTATAAAATAAAATTAAAAAATAAAAAAAATATTCGATGTAAAACAACCAGGAATTCTTGGACATTATGCAAAGACCAACCTGTGAATGACAGGAATAGAAAAAAAGAAGAAAAGAAAAGAAAAAACACCCAGCTCAAATATCCAGAAAATATTTTCAATAAAACCATATAACAAATTTTTCTTAGTTAATGGAGGTGCTGATAAAGCTACAAAGAACCATGCAAAACACCCAAGAAATTGGGTCATAAAAGAAAGTCCCCTTGTCACATAATAATCAAATCATTAAACATACAGAACAAAGGAAGTCCCCTTGTCACACAATAACCAAATGAGTAAGCGTACAAAACAAGGAAAGAACAGTAAAAGCTGCAAAGGGGAAAGACCAAGTAACATTTGAAGGCAGACCTATGAGAATTATACCTCACTTCTCAATGGAGATTCTAAAAGCCATAAAGGCTTAGGCACACGTGATGCAGGCTCTAGAAATCACAGATGCCATCCCAGATTATTACATTCAGAAAATTTTCATCACTATAAATGGAGAAAATAAGATACAATTTATACAACATCTATGTACAAATCCAGTCCTCCATAAGGTACTAGAAGAAAAAAATCCAATCCAAGGAAGCTACCTACAAACATGAAAACACAGTAAATGAATAATATAACATCAGCAAAACCAAAAGAGAAACACACACACACACACACACACAGACAAACTAACATACTGTCATACACATACTATCATCACCACCAATAACAACAATAACAACAACAAAATAAAGGCATTAAAAATCATTATTCCTGATATCTCTCAATATCAATGGCCTCAATTCCCCAATGAAGACACAAATTAACAGTATGGATTCAGAAAAAATATCCATCCTTCCACTGCATACAAGAAACACACTTCAACATCAAGGATAGAGATTACCAAAAGGTGACTGCTGGGAAAAGCATATTTAAAGAAACTGAAACTGAAAAGCAGTTTTGTGTAGATATTTTATTATTTAACCAAAATAGGCTTCAAACAAAAATTAATCAAAAGCAATGGGGAAGAATACTCCTTAGTCATCAAAGGAAAACTCCAATATGACATTTCAATTATTAATATCTATGCCCCAAACACAAGGTCACCCACTTTTGTAAAAGAAATACCTCTACAGGTTAAATGACACACTGACTCTCACACAGTGTTTGATAGGGGTAGATTTCAATACCCCACCCTCAACAATGGACAGGTCATCCAGACAGAAACCAAATGGAGAAATATTGGAGCTAATGGATTTTTTTTTTTTTTTTTTGGTTTTTCAAGACAGGGTTTCCCCCTGCAGTGTACACAGTAGACTGTTCCTCCTCTTTTGGTCTGAAGGGAGAAGCCATGCTCCACACACAAATCCTTTCCCTGTTCTGCAATGCACAGTCCACTATGTGACTCAAACAGGTAATTTTAGAACTCTGCGATGCTACAGATGTGTCATCCAGGAATTTAGGGTGGCTAATCAGGAGGGTAACAAGGGCAATGTCCTGTGGTACTACAAACAGGGTTTAAGTCCACCTCAATCAACATAGAAGTTCTTGACTCAAAAACAATTTGCAAAAAGACTTGAGATGCCCCTATTCTAGAATTAGTATAACTTCATGGCATACCATTACTTAATGTTGGTTCTGACCCTGTGATCATTCCTTGAGCAGCATTTAGAGGCTTGTTTTTTAATGTAAGGATGGGCTTTTCTGCTTGTTGTAAATCAGGGTTGTCTCCTTTGTTATGGGAATGTAGCTGGTTAACCCTGCAGAACAAATATTTACATCTTATCATACTAATCTCTAACTGGCATGGTTAGCATGTACTTATCTTTGGAATATTTGTGATGCAGCCCTTCCTTTCCTAAATTCTACTTTGTAAATTAATGTCTCTTGTTTTGTTTTGTTTTTTTCGATACAGGGTTTCTTTGTGTAGCTTTGCGCCTTTCCTGGAACTCACTTGGTAGACCAGGCTGGCCTTGAACTCACAGAGATCCGCCTGCCTCTGCCTCCCGAGTGCTGGGATTAAAGGCGTGCGCCACCACCGCCCGGCTCAAATTAATGTCTCTTAAGTATTGGTAAGCCCTTACACCATCAATTTTAATACTGTCAATTCTATTTTTCTCCACCACAGTATAGCAGAGGAGTGCTATTTTGCACAGGAGATACTGTTTACAAGGTCCACACAAATAACTCCAGATGGATCCCAAGCTTAAATGTGAAAAGTTCAAAGAGCAGTACTTCTGGGAGATATATTAGATACGGGGCCAGGTCTCTCTGAGTTAAGCAAATTTGTGTTCCATAGCAAAAATGCTTATGCACTAAGGGTGCCAGCATTACACAGTGATGTCAACAAGGTTCTTTCAAAGCTCAGTCCCACTGCCAATGATCTGCACACAAGAAGCCTAGAGAGTGAAGTGACACAGGTTGCCAGCCGGCCCAGGAATTGCAAAGAGAGCGCAGGACCACACAGAAACACACTGGAGCAGGCAGGACGAGCAGAACCACGCTGGACCATGAAGTACCATGCAAGAACATGTGGAACTCTACATCCGGACACTGGCTCCCACCCAGTCAGGGGAGGACCCACCAAACTGGCTCGCATGACTGAAAAGACCACTCCTCCCAGTCTGGGGACAGCAGCCCTTCACTCACCATGTTGTGGTTTTCCAGATTGCCGAACCTCTCTGCTCAGCTTCCTGCAGCAGCACACACAGCACAGCACACAAAACCACTGGCCCCAGCTCCTCTTCAAAGCCAAGCCGGAAGCTTGTGACAGGAAGGACCCTGCACCTCTTCTGACTGACTGCTTGACTGGAGAGTCTGATTGGCTAGTGAGGCCTGAGTGACAAGCGCACCTCCTATAGGGTTACACTGTGCTTAAAGACACAGCACAATGGTTCCTGACCTTGCCTTCCACCTCAGACCAAGACCTTTTCAAAACTGGGAGAGATTAACATTTCAATAGCACCTGTCCCTGGCTCTAATAGCAGACACTGCAAGCTTCCTGTCCTCCATAGGCACTTCTCCTTCCTCTTCCTGGATACAATGTCTCTAGCTACCTTGTACAGCCTACTATAACTGTGTGGGGTGGAGTGATTCCTTGTCACACAGGTAGAAGAATGCCCCGAATATTAGCAACTAAAGAGATATTTAAGCACACAAAAGGAGATTTTTGTTAGGTGGCTTCACACTGAGGTCAGGTGAATTGAATGGACTTTTAACCTGCTTTTCACAGGGACTTCAGACAACTAGGAAAGAAAGGCAGGAACATGATAACACAACATGATAACAGCTCTTTCTCCCATCAGAAAACTGAACGGGGGCTCTATTGCTTCAGGAGTTTAATTTCTGAAATTCAGAACAAACTGTAAGAAAATTATATAATAATAAAGAATAGTCTTCATGGAAAGTTGAATATTAGAGAATAATGGAGCTAGGAAGAATGTGGTTATGAGCACCATTGTTAACCAGAACATCTTACACAGTGGGCAGGTGGAAAAAAAAATGCAACTGTATTATTCAAGGTTCTCTACATGATCAGGACTGGTAGAATGAATCTCTCCATGTATGTAGAAAGTTGATTTCATAGAATGTCTTACAAGCTGTGTTCCAGGTAGTCTAACAATGGCTGCCTACCAATGGAAATTTGAAGAGTACAGTACTTGTTCAGTTCATGAGGCTAAATATTTTAGCTGGTCTTAACTATACACCAAAATACCAAGGAAGTAGGCTCTAATGCTAGTAAAGGAATGAACTTGGTGCTAGAGCAAGGAGGCAAAGAGAGAGACAGAGCTTCCTCCTTCAATATACTTTATATATGTAGGCTGCCTGCAGAGGTACAATCCAGATTAAAGGTGGATCGTAACCTTTGATTTTTGTGTGTGTGTGTTTTCAAGACAGGGTTTATCTGTGTGGCCCTGGAACTTAGTCTGTAGACCAGGAGAGCCTCAAACTCAGGAAAGTCCAACTGTTTCTGCCTCCTGAGTGCTTGAGTTAAAGGTGTACACAGCCACCAAGCAGCTAATTTTGGAATTTGCCTCAAATGATCCAAATTAAAGATGGGTCTTTGATTTCAAAACATTAAAAAAAAATCTCTTACAGGTATATCAAATCTTTGGGTTTTAGTTAATTACAGAAGTAGTCAGTTTGACTACCCAAAATAGCCATCACAATAGCCAACAAAGAAGAAATGAGAAAAATTTCTTACCTGCAGGAGGCAGGGAAATCATGCTTTTCCTAAACAAAGGAAGTATGTGGATTTTATTTAGGAAGTCTGAACATGTTCATGTAGAATTCTCCCTATTCCTAAACAGGCAGATAAAGAAAACCACATCTAATCATAATCAGAATATAAATGCAGAGATATTTAGGGGTATTCTTATTGCAGTGTTATGCAGAGACTTATGTAAATTATAAAAATGATGGAAAGAAATCCCTTGGCAGGTTCATCTTGTACCACAAGGTCTTAGCTGAAAATCAATAAATGACACAGTGGAAAAAAATATTGCTTTGGAAACTATGCAACCTGTCAATCTTGATGTTCAGTCTAAAGGATAACTGTACCAATGCCATTGCCACAGATGGAAAAGAGAGAGAACAAAAATATAGAGGACTTCAAGGAAAAGACATTTTATATCACTGTACACTCTGCTCTTAGATGAGTGGTTATGATGAACTATATTAACCTCAGAATGAAGCAGCTTTTGCCTCTTAACAGGCTGACTCGGGGGAAGTGAAAAGCTCCTTCCATGCAAGAACATAGGGATATCCTTTTAACTAGCCCTGGCTGTTGTCTGCCTCAGGGCTGTGACATCACTGTAGGAAATTTCATTCTTACCTTTTTCTCAGAAAAAAATTAAATTATGAGTGTTTTCCATGCATGCATCAGTGCACAGTGCTTACAGAGGTCAGAAGAAGGCAGGAGATGCCTGGAACTGAAGTTACAGAAAATGGTTAGCTACCATGTGGTTTCTAGAAATAGAACATAGGTCCTCTGTAACAACACCCAGTGCTCTTAATTGCTGAGCCATCTCTCCAGCCCCTCTTTTTATTTGAAGTTTATTTTCCTAAATTGTTAATTAAGAGATATTACATTCCTTTTCCCTTTTATCTCTTCATTCCATCCCTTCCCAAGTCCCTTCTAAATTCTTCCTTTTTAATTATGGGTGAATAAGTATGCTGAAATACTTGAACACAACCTGTTGCATCCAGGTTTGTTGGTCGTACCTATATGGATAGTTGGCTGATCATGTTGTATTGGACAAATAATTAGGGGACTCATCTCTGCCTTATTCTCTCAAATGGAAGAAAATTCTACTTTTTAATCAGCACCAGGTTTATGCCCCTGACTAGGCTGCCTTGGACAGGAAACATGATCAAGAATAAAAAACTTAAGGTAGAAAAATACCTTACTAGTTAAGAGCACTCCAGATTAAAGATGGACACAGCTTGTACAACATTAATACTTCCACTTTCTTCCTACTGGGAGAGATTCATTCTACCAGTTCTGATAATGTAAAGGGACCTTGAATAATGCAGGTTTTTTTTCACCTGCCCACTGAGGAATATGTGCTGACTAACAATAGTGTTCATAAACACATTCTCCCTAGCTCCATTATTCTCTAAATATTCAGCTATCCATGAAGACAACTCTTTATTATTATTCATTTGCCAACAGTTTGCTCTGAATTTTAGGATTAATACTCCTAAAGCAATGAACCTATTATCTGGGTAGTGATCTATCTCCTACTTTTCTTTGCTGGTTGTCTGAAGTCCCTGTGACAACCAGGTGAAAAGTACCTTCAGTTCACCTGGTGTCAGTGTTAAGTCACTTAACAAACACTCTCCTTGAGTGTCTTTAAATCTGTCTTTACTTGTTAATATACTGGGCACCATTCTACCTGTGTGACAGGGACTCACTCAGTCCCACATAGTATAGTGGGCTGTACATGCTAGCCACATTGTGTCCAGGAGGATGAAGGGGAAGTGCCTATGGAGATCAGGAAGATCACATGGTCTGTTATTAGAACCAGGGGCACATGCTATTGAAATGCAAATCTCTGCTGGTTCAGAAAAGTTCTGGGTCTGCAATGGAAAGTAGCATCAGGAATTATTGTGCTATGTCTTTAAGCACAGTTTAACCATATGGGGGTGCTCTTGTCACTCAGGTCTCACTAGCCAATCAGGCCTCCAGGTGCCCTGCTAGTCAGAAGGTGTGCAGGGTCCTTCCATCTGCCAGCTTCAGAATTGTCTTTGAGAGACTCTGTCACTAGTAGTTTTTTTTTTTTTTTTTTTTTTTTTTTGCTGTCCTGGGAGTGTTGTTGCAGGGAGCTGAGCAGAGAGCATGGCTGAGCTGGAAAAGCAAGATATGGTGAGTGAGGGGCATGCTGTTGAGTCATGGGAGACAGTGTGGTGGGTCCTCCACTTGCTGAAGCAAGTGGTCAGATGCAGAGTTCCACATGTTCCTGCATGATTCTCCATTGTGCAGCATGATCCCGCTCATCCTGCATGCGACAGTGTGGATCTTTGTGGTCCTGCATGGTCCTGCATAGTCTTTGCAATTCTTGGGGCTGGCTGGCAGCTTCTGAATAACTTCAGTCTGCTGCTGCAGAGCATTGGGAGTGGGACTGTGCTTTGAAATGTCCTCGGTGCCATCACTGTGAAGTACTGGCACCACGCTTGTGTTGTTTCTATGGAACACAGATTTGCCAAATTCAAAGAGGCCTGGTCCCTCCCTTATCTCCCAGAAGTTCTACACTTTGAACATTTAACATTAAGTTTTAGGATGCAACTGGAATTACTTCTAGCAGCTTGTATACAGTATTTTCTTTGTAGAGTTGCACTCCAATGTTAAACTGTGATGTAGACGAGTAGAATCAATGGTAACAGAATTGATGGTACAAGGTCTTTACAGTCCTTAGGAGACATTAATTCACAAAGTAAAATTTAGGTAAGAGAGGGCTGCATCACAAATACCTGAAAGATAAGTAATATGCTAACCATGCCAGTTAGAAATTAGTATGATAAGATATAAATGTTTGTTTACCAGGATTAACCAGCTGATACAGATATGTAGGATATAGATATGATAGGATAAAAGGTTATATTGTTGACCCTCCTTTTAAAGAGCAACAACTTGTTTAAAAATGTTTTACATTGCTATGGATTTTAGTTTATTGATACAAATTTAAAGTTAATTTTGTTATACTGTGTGTATATTTTTACTCTTGTTTAAGGTATGTTTGTACAGCTCATTTAAAATTGTATTGGATAATTAAGAAATAGATTAATAATTAATCTTCTATGATAGTCAAACTTATAGTCATGTTAAGTTTTCTAGGTATACATAGATATATTTCAGATAGATAGATAGTCTTCAAGTACTTCAAAGACCTGCAGAATATGGCATTTAAAATGTTTTTAAAAATTTAGACTTTCTCGACAATGAGACATGTTGGCTCCTAGCAGCACCAATTTACTTCAGAGAGGAGGATGGGCATCAAAGACACTCTATATGGAGTTTATCTTCACCTTGGCAAAAATAGCCATTTGGGAAAGAAACTGTTGTACCTGGACTGCTTGATTGACTGGACATGCAGGACCCGTAGGAAGGTGACCACTGAACTTTGCTTGGCAAAATAGTCCTTCAGGTTCCTGCTTCACAGAGAAAACAGCCAGACATTTTACAGGACACAGAGAGAAGTGGCTGAGAGACTCCTGGCCTCTGGGCTGAAGACATATGCCCCAACTTTACAGGGGAACTTTGGGTGACTGTCCAGGCTGCCAGCTATCTCTGTCTACCTTGTAAGACTCTTGAAAGTTGCTTGCATCCTTCTCTCATTTCTCAGGTAATTTTATAACCTTCTGAGGTCTTTGATGGAGTTGAAGACTAGATAGTTATAATTTTACTTAGTTATGATAAGAGGTAAGTTAGATATAAATCCTTGAACTCACAAATATAAGATAGATAGGATATGTTCTAAATTTTGCCAAATACAAATAGACTAGTTTTTATAAACAGACTAGATATTGTAACTGTAATTCTTTTTTGATAATTGTTTTGTTATCTGCAATTTTATTGTGTGAAAGTTAAAACCTTCCTTTTTAAAAAAAAAAGAAAAGGGAAAGTGCTATGGAAATCACTCTGTATAAGTAAAATGCTGATTGGACAGTAGCCAGGCAGGAAGTATAGGCAGGACAAGCAGAGAAGAGAATTCTGTGAATTCGAAGGCAAAGGCAGGGAGATGCTGCCAGCCGCCGCCATAAGAAGTGAGATGTAAGGTACTGGTAAGCCACAAGCCACGTGGCAAAGTATACACTAATAGAAATAAGATAGAAGAGCTAGATAACAAGAAGCCTGCTACAGCCATACATTTTGTAAGCAATACAAGTCTCTGTGTGTTTACTTGTTTGTCCTGAACTTAGGCCAGTCAGGACCAGGAAAACTCCAAATACAACCAGCTACATTCCATAACATGAGAGACAACCCTGATTTACAAACCAGTAGAAAGGCCCATCCTTTCATTAAAAAACTGGCCTCTACTATGCTGCTCAAGAGACCATTACAGGGTCACAACCAACTTTATGTCCTGGTATGCCATGGAGGTATATTAATTCTAGAACAGGGGCATCTCCAGTCCTTTTGAAAAGCAGTTTTGAGTAAAGGACTTGTATGCTGAGGTGGAATTGAACCCTGTCTGTAGCCCTGGAGAGCATTGCCTTTATTATCCCCCGACTAATCACCCTAAATTTTTGGATTACATATCTGTACCACCACAGAGTTCTAAAATTACCAGTTTGAGTCACTTAGTGGACTGTCTACTACACAACAGGGAAAGGATTTGTGTGTGGAGCATGGCTTCTTCCTGCAGACCAAAGGAGGAGGAAGAGTGCCCTTGGCCTGCAGGCAAGGGCGAGGCCAATAGACAGGGGGTGAGGTCACCTGTGACCTTCCATCTTTCCCTTCTACCTGGGAGAACAGGGCCTACAGGAAGGGGTGGGGCCACCTGTGTCCTTCCTTCTCTCTCCTCAGCCTGGTAGGGTTGGGCCTGCAGACAGAGGGCAGGGCATGAAGCCAGGGGGAGGGGCCTGCAGATGGGGGCAGATCCTGTAGACAGTTGGCAGGGCCACTGTGTACACTGCAGGGGGCACTAGACCAGGCAATATCTTGATCACAGACTGCAGTTAAAGGCAATGAGCTGTATGGGTCTCCAATAGAAAGAAGGACTGATGGTGCATGGTGAGTGACTTTCTCTGTAATTTCTCTGCATGTATTAATTTCTTTCATGTGAATGAAGTCAGACACTATTGACTGGTGTACAGTTTAGGAAGGATAGCTCGAAGTACTAAGTATTCAGTTTCCAATTAGCAAACTCTCCTGTGCAGATATGTGCAATCCTGGTTGATACAGAGAAGTCAGCTGAGAAGTTTGAGATACAGGCCACTGGCTGTAACTCCATGTATTAGCTTATACTGGCTAATATTTTACATGGGACAAAGTCATACAGTCTCTTATTAATGGTATTCACTCTACCATGGAGGTGCCATCTCCATTTCAAAGTCAGTGTAGCTACATATAATTTCAATTATTTTTATCATTTTAAAACATCAAATATTGGTATGTTTTATTAACATTCAGGTTCTTTTAATGCATTATTGAAAGATTTTTCTATTTTTCTGTGTTTCCCAGTTTAGGAAGTTTATTCCTTTTTTTTCTTAACTGCTGTTTGTTTGTGTATTTATTTATATAAGTTTATAGCAGTGCTTTTCAATTTTGGAGGGCATGGCTACCTTTGGGGTATCAAATGACCCTATCACAGGACTGGCCTAAGGAGGTGCAGATATGTATATTATAATTCGTAATGGAAACAAAAATATAGTTAAGAAGTAAGAGTGAAAACAATTTTATAGTTGGGGTGTCACAACATCATGAGAAACTGTAGTAAAGAGTCACAGCATTAGGAAGGTTGTGAACCATTGATTCAGGTCAACATGTCCTGTAGCTCAGGCTTGACTCACACAATATAATTGAGAATTACTTTAAACACCTAATCCTGCCTCGGCCTCCCAGTGCTGGAGAGACAGTCCTGCAACTCCTTCCAGGCTGGGCCTTGACTGGTCTGTGGGAAGGAAAAATAGAGCAGTGAATGAATGTCCTCCAACTTCTCTAGATTTTATTGTGAATTTAGAAATAAAGTAGAACTTGTGTAAGAATTGAGTTCACTGACCAACTGTAAAGCAGGTATAGTCACCGCAGAGAGAGGCATGAGCAAGAAAAGGTGAAAGCTTTCCTGCTGTGATAGTAGTTGACCTTAGCAGTGAGTAGTGAGGTAGTCAATGTTACAGGATCAATGAATGTTCTGACTGGTCATTTCTTGGGGCCACATACCAGGCAATCAAGAATCTGGATAAGAACTGAATTTTCATGAAATCAAATTGTAGTAGTTACACCAGTTGAACCTAAGCAGTAGGACTGGATAGAATGGTGTGGCCCTGCCTAAAATGACTGAGTTTTCCAGGTTTAAGTTATATACCCCAAGAGAAATGATGTGAGTAGTACTTGGTGTGATCTAATACAAGTCACTAGTCTCTGGGGAACATGGCCATAAAGCCTATTTCAACTTTTTAACAGAATTATTTGGGATTATATTTACATTATTATCACTATCTCTTCCCTGCCTCCAAGCCCTCCCATAAACCCTTCATTCTGTACTCTTCCATGGCCTCTTTTTGTTTAACAACAGTTACTGCTTGAATGTTACCTGTGTTGGGTTGCAGGACTTCCCAACTATGAAGCAAAGATTTGGCTGCACTGGACATTGAGTATGTCATGAGCTGTGCAACCATAGGATCCTGTGCCTTGAAAGAGGAACAGGAAGTGCTGTGGGAGACTGGAGGATTTTAATAAACTACAACTTTTCTAGATTTGTGTCTAGTGTGGAAGGACCCACTTGGGAGGGTTTTTTCTCTCTGAGTCTTTTGATGTCTGCACACCCAGTAGGGTAACTGCTAATGTCCTGAAGCCTAGCTGAGTGTTCCAGCTGATAAGGGGCTCTGGGAAGGCTTAGCAATCTGGAGCACCAGCAGGAGGTAGCTTACAGGTTCTTTCCAGGATTCTCCTCTGCTTCTGCTGTAGTGAGTTGTGAGAAAGTCCACAAGCTATGTCTTGTAAGTGTTGAGTGCTCAGAGCAGGTCTGCTGAGCTGTCATTTATGCTGGGACTTGGGTGGACCATTAGCCAGAGTGTGGTTTTGTTGGTCCATGTGGTGACCTGGCCAGTAGTCCTTGTTCTTTGAGCCTCCCTGTGTATGGATTTCCTGGGTATGTGGAGACTCTGAAGCCCTGGCATGGAAACATACAATGCTTGTATTATCATTGGACATGCTTTTGGTGTGCAGTGAGAAGACAGATTGGAAAATTGAAGGTCTGATTTCTAGAAGTTCTAAACATTGCATTCCATTTTCAGGTTTGTCTTATAAATTTTACAAATAATTTAGAAACTGGTAGAATTTCAGTTTCAGCAATACATGATTAGAATGCTTCTAGCTTTCTGCTGCCTTCAGCCACAATGATGTGATTTAGTTCGAGGGACAAAGGGAGTTTCTTATCTGCAGAGATTTCTCAGGAGTGCATGGTGTTGGGTAGATACATAGGGCAGAATCCACATTTTGTGCCATAATCCATGTGATAGGAAGCATTTATAACTTATAAGAGGTCTCTGTGTCATAATTTGGGAGCTGGTTGGTGGCTCAAAAGAAAGCTTGCTACATGCCCGCACTTACTACATCTGAAACTGGTTGTTATCTTTTGCTATTACTATGGCATATATATTTATAGTCTGGGCACATAAATAAATATGAGCTCTGAGTCCATTTGCTATTTCTTCTATTTATATGATTACAGGGCAGACCACTTTGTTTTGAATAACCAACTAGGGCACTCATTCCTGGGAAAAACAATTCTCCCCCTCAATAGTCATTAGTTTTCTGAAGTACTTGGTCTGGGAGAGGGTCTCATTAGATCCCTTCAAACCTTCTGTGTTAGTATGTGTACTGGCCATGTTTTCTCTTCCACATGAGATCTTCTTGCAGGGTTCAGGTCTGTCTACTTTGTCAGCTTTGGCATTGGCTTCCCACCTCCTGTATGAATGCAGCTCTGTAGGTCCAGGTCTCCTCTTCCAGAGCCCTGTGATTCTAGTGGATGGGCTGCCATGCTGTCTCCTCAGGCCTTGATCTTAAAGCAGCTCTGCAGTTTAGCTTCTAATCACTCCACACTGGACCTCTTTCCTCAAATCTGAGGTCACCACAGGATTCCCAGATTCTCCAAGTCAGGCTAAAAATAATGTCTGGAAGGGCATTTCCAGAAATAGTGAAAATTTGTGAGCATGTTTTATGGGTGTGTCTGTGAAGGACTTGCCTGGAGGTGCATCTGATGATTGCTGTTGGGTTTGCCTCAGGGAGAGGATCTTTTTCCCAAGTGATTGGCAGGCTTGGCCCAGGGAGGCAGGGAGGCAGGGAGGCAGGGATGCACAAGCTCACAGGCCCTGTGCACCAACCCAGTTCTTGCCTTGCCTATCTCAAATATCTGTGAAGCTGAATGGGGTGTTCATGGAGTGTCACCTGCCCTGATCATTTGCAGCCCTCGAACTAGTCCCTGGAAACTCCAGGAAACTGGATCTAGCTGAAAAAGGAGTCCAACCAAAGCTTCTGATGAAACCCAGATAGGTGGAGGTCATAGTGCTGCTGCTGTATCTGTTTGGGACAGCAGGATGCTGAAAACAGCACAGGAACAGCTGGCCATGGTCATATATGTGAGATCCTAATGGAGGAAATGTGAGGCAGGCATCCAAGTAGTCTTATTCAGGACCTTTTTGCCACCAGGTTACCTTCTGATTCTTTAGTCCCAAAGCACTCTACAGACCTTTCTTTGAGTCCAAAACCATTCCAAATACTTCCTGGTGCCCAGCCGCTTTACAGAGCCTTCCAGGGTGGCCCCAATGCCTTCTGAGACTTCAGGTACTGCAAGAGTCTTGGAATGTTTCAGAGACAGCATGGGTGATACTCATAGGTAAGCTCCTTGGTAAAACTGAAAATGTTATAAGCTAAAGAAACACATAACTATATTTTGAAGCATTATTAATTTTGTATTTAAAAATCTAGTTATATTTGCTATTATCAAAATTATGGAGCTTGCTGATATTATAAATTGCTGCTCTTCCTATAGATTGTGGTTAGACAAGTCAGGGTTAGACAATTGTTTGGAAGCTCCCTCTTATATGTGAAACTGTCATGTTTTGAATAATGAGTCAATGATATAGAATAAAATGTTTACTGGAATTTTTTTGTTTGTTTCTTTGTTTTTTTCAGAGGGTTTCTCTGTGAAACAGTCCTCAATATCCTGGAACTCACTCTGTAGACCAGGCTGGCCTTGAACTCACAGAGATCTGCCTGCCTCTACCTCCTGAGTGCCTGGATTAAAGACATGTACCATCACCATATGGCAAATTTGTCTAATGTTCAATATATATTATTTTATATTTGTTTTATATATTCCATATTTTCAATAAGTATTATTCATTAAACTATACAGTGTGAGTTTTAGACTAGCTGGAATTTTCTAATGGGACCTTGTCTCAAACAACAAAGTAAGATTATATTCAACTATATTTGTGTGTGTGCGTGCTCATGCTCACGTGAGCACTATGTAGGCCATATTCAAAAAGATCTACCTACTCTGCTAACATACTCAAATATATTCATTTATGAAAATGATTTTTCAGGGATCAATGGCTCACACCTAAAATGCATTTGAGATATTGTCCTTAACCTGAGGATCTCTGCAGTGGTTAAGCTGGGACCCTTAAGTGCATATTGGAAAATGTTTTCAGGGTGAGTCAAAACAAATCAGAGTTGGAATTTTATTTTGAGACAGGGTTTCTCTATGTATCCCTAGCTGTTACTGAATTCAGAATGTAGGCAAGATTGGCCCCAAACTCAAAGAACTCTGCCTGCCTCTGCTGTACAGGTATTGGAATAAAAGTTATTTGCCACATCGTCCAATTTTAATTTTATTATCTGTTTACTTATGATTGTTTGTATGTATGTGCTCATTTATTTGTGGAAAGGTGTGCATATGTGTCATGGTTTGGGTGTTAAAGTCAGAGAACAATTTGCAGTGCTGGTCCCTTCCCCTCAGCATGTTTGAGATGGGGTCTCTAGTTTGCTATCACATGTAAATAGGCTTACAGGATTTCTCTTTTCTGCCTTTTCTCTTGCCTTAAAAACACTGGAGTATAGGCATGCACTCTTGAAACTGTATTTGTAATACACAAGTAAAGGGATGGTTGCAAAGTGAGCAAGCACTTCATGTGTTGAACCATTTTCACAGCCCTAAAGTTTATGAAACAGAGAATTTTGGAGTGAGTCTGTTTTGAGACAGTCTCACATTCTAACCCTGTCTGACCTGGAATTCACTATGTAGTAGATGGGCTAGGCCTGGAACTTGAAGAGGTCCACCTGCCTCTGCCTCATGTGATGATACCTGGGTAAAAAGAAATTTTTATTATGAATTTAGCACAGATATTAGTAGAAATAAGTTTGGGAAAGTGTAGTCTTGTGACGGAGAGCCACACTTAATTGATAGAAAGCCATGTGACAGTGTGTGCCTTTCTAAGATCCATTTCAATGGGTTCTTAGGGAGTTTCTCTCTGTGTGTCTCTCTTCTTGGTGTCTTTCTGTCTCCTTCTCTTTGGAAACAAGATCATAGTTCTGTTCCTGAGGATTCTTGGGTGTGATTCTGTTTTAATGAGGTAAAAGCATGGGTCAGAAGAGTTCTGCACTGTGCCTTGCTCTACATGAGGTTCATATTTCTGCCCTGCAATCCTCAGACAATTGCTGCTCACATCTGGGAAAGGAGTAAGTCCTGATTCAAAAGGTTTTTACATACTTTGGCCTTAAATATGGCTCATTTATTAGAGATATCACTTAAAAAAGGAAAATTTTCTATCTACACAGCAAATTTTATTAATTTTGTGTGACAGTTAATATTGATTTTCAATTTGATAAGATCTAAAATCAGCCAAGGGAGACTCCTCCAGGCCCACATTTGAGGACTTATCTAGATCATGTTTTTCTCTGGGGTGTGTTATGAGAGATTATCTTGTATATGAAGTTCATTGAGATGAGAAAACTTTTGTCCCTTCCAGGAGTGACAGCACCATTTCATCCCATTGTCTTGTTACTGGATTATGTAATAAGAACCAACATTTACCATTCTCTGACTCCTCACTATGGATACAAGGTGATCAGGTTAATAGGAGAATTAACATACAATAGGTTGAAGGAATAGAAACTACCCTTGCTTGCTATCTGGCTAGAGCCCATTTATTTGGGATTTTGCTGAGATTTTTCTACCTTGGTGTCTTGATTGCCAATCCAAGATTGAAGGGCTCATGGAGAGCTGATGACCATGTCAGAGATTCAAAACACCTGCAGAAAGGGCCTGAGAGGACACTGCTTACAGCAGACACCCGAAGCTGTGGTAGATTCTAGAAGCATAGGATAAATAAGGAGAGTTGCCAGTGTGGAATAGTATTGGCACTGAAGGAAAGTTGTGTGTACTAGGGATAGCAAAGTCTAAAACACGGAGCTTCCCTAGTCCATGATATCCCAGAATATCATTAACAGGCTCAGAATTTGCACAACGTGATACAGGAAGCTGTTCAAAGAGGAAAGAACAGAAGTATTGGAGATGAGTTGTGTTGACTGTTGTTCCAGAAATGCTTCATTTGCAGGAGCCCTGAATGTTTAATTTACCCCTTAGTTTTGACATGACTTTCTTTTTCTCAAGTGGCTGTGGAAGTAAACACTTTTGAACACATGTCACCTATATATGTTTCTCCACTTTTCATAGTTCTCTCACCATTTTAGATGTTCTAGATAAATTCTCTCAATTAATACATAATATATTTTTTATATATTACATAGATACTCACTTCCTACTTAGAATGTAATTGGGTCATTTAAATCAGTAAGGAAGGAGACATGTTATATGACCCTTCTGCCCAGGAATCAATTGCTCATTATATAAAAATCAAAGAAAGAGGCAAAAAGAAACAGGAAGGAATGTATGCCCTGAAAAAATTAATGTTTAAAGTAGAATTGCTATAAAAGACATACTGTGTCATATACTAAGATGAAGTATTTAAATGTGATACAAACTTCCAAATGGAATTTGTCAGTCATAAGGTGGTGGGGAATTATCCTAACAAGAGTCTTTTGTTGTTTTTACTTTTCTGTTTTTGACTAGATTTAAAGAATCTATTCCATTGTTTCTCTTTGTTAACTACTCACCTCCTTTTCAACCTGCACTCCCCTTCAGTTGTGCTGACACCTGCTACCAATCTCTCCCACAGGGGCTGAGGCTGATTTTCTTGCCCTGGCTGAGCAGAGTCACATTTGCCTTCATCACTTAGACTTCACTGTCTTCTCTTTAGCACTAGGAACAGCTCTGAGGAAATTTACAGAGGAATGTGAAAACTTAATCAGAATTAATGTAGAAACTGAAGTTTCTCTTCAGGTATCATCTTTACTCCCTGTGACACAGGAGGAATGTTCCAACATTCTGTACATGCACTCTAGCTATTAAAGGCAGAGATGCTGAAGCAGGCCTAAGTTCTATGCCTTTACATTTGTGTTGCTTACTCATGCCTGAAATGAGTCCTTCATAGCTCAAAACTCATCCAAGATGAACAATGTCCTTTATGAAGGCAAAACTTCTAATTCTTTCCTAAAGAGACAACCTACTAAGAGAAAAGCGTTCAAATGAATGAGCCTATGGGGCAATTCAGTGGGAAGCCCACACACTCAAAAAGAAGTAAGCCATGCCTTTCACTGGCCCTTTCATTTGATAGGTTGTGGAAATCTATCCACAAAGAAAGAGGACGTGCCACTCATGTAGGTCACGTCCCCTCAAACTGTGTTTTATACAAGTACATACATGTAGATAAGAATATTTCTAGGGTTGGGAGGGGAAGGAGGAGGGAAGAGGAGGATCTTTGATTGGTACGTAGAATGAAAAAAGTTCCTAATTAAAGCCAATATTTCTATTGTGCTAGATTTATATTTGTGCCTAGAATCATTATTCTTCTGTATAGTTTCTGAACTCTCCTCCTCTCCCATCACCCATAAGATATGTAAAAATTACAAACCTTAAAAATATACTATGCTCTCACTAAGTGTTTGTTGATGAATGGATTGGTTTTAACAGCTTTATCTTTCTGTGAAGTACCATGCTCCAAACTGTTTCTGGGAAAGAAGCAGTTGAAAACAGCAGTTCACATCTGAAAATACAGATTGTTTTCATTATGAAACCAGTTTGCAGTCTCCTGAAGGGTTTAGTAATGTTAGATGTTTTCTGGATTCTGAATATGACTATCGAGCATAGCTTACTCCTTTAAAAGAATGTATCAAATCAGGTTATGTTAGAATAGTAACAATAGTTATCTGAAAGCCTGAGATTCTGGTAAATTGAGGCTGGGCACCTCAGCAGATAGAGTAGTCCCACAGTGGCTGTCTCACATTGGAGAGACCCACAACCCAGTGGTTGCTCAGAGCATGAATCTGGCTACCTGAGCGGTCTCAATGTGGTACTAGAACTTTAGAAGTTTCCCGGAGAGGTGATAGTCTCTAGTCAATGGACAGATACTGCAAAGATGTTTCTGGTATCAGCAGAGCAATCCTCTGCAGCAGCAACAGGTTAAATCAATTCATGGGCAAGAGGAACGGCCAGGCAGGCACAAGGTTAACAGCCTGCATCTTACTCTGCCCTTTTTAATCTAGGCTGCTAACAGAAGGTTTCACCCACACTTATGGGGTGGGTTCTTTCCACATAAATTAAGGCAATCAGGACAAGTTTTTAGTTCGGTTCCCTACTGAGGCAATTCTAATTTGTGGCAAATTGACATTAAAACCAATCTTCACATTCCACCATTGCTCACTGGCCACCTTAAAATCCATATGCTTATGCAGACATAAACATACATACATCATAGCAAGGAAACAAAAAAAGTAAGAAAAAAGAATATATTCAGAAACTGACATTCAAATTAAATTGTAAATTCAATATTATCTTTTGTCCCTCAAGCCTCATATTTAGTTCACAGTATAATACAGTCCTCTTTTAAATGTCCTATATTCCAATATCCTAAAAATCCAAATCCAAATCCTTTAAAAGTCTCATATAAAGTATCGGGGACTATGGGGGTTTAGCCCCTCGATATTCACCTGCCAGGGTTTGGGAAGAATCTACAATCAGCTAATAATTAATCTTTGATTAAGAGAAATGAATCTATGTACATGAAACTCCTTAGTCCATACACTTTATTATTCTGTGTCAGTTCTCTCTCTACACAGCGTATACTCTGCTGTCATTTTAGCTCCTTTCTTGCCTGATTTCTCTCTACATTTATCTGCTGTCCCCTCTAGGTTCTATCTTAATTCCTTCATCTTAGTTCTGTCCCTTCTAGGTTCTTATCCATCTGGTTCTTTCCCATACCATCTCCTCTCCCATCTCATCTTCTTTCATCTGTTTTTCCTCATCTTGTTCTTTTCCATCTGGCTCTTCCATCTTGCTCATCTAGTGCTGTCTTCTAGCCCTTCAATCTAGTTCTTCCCCATCTTAGTTTGTTCCTCTCAAGCTCTTACCCATCTAGTTCTTCCATTCTCTTTTCTCTTCTCCATCCCCCTGTGCCCTGGAAGTCCCAGTAAATATACACTTACAAGCAGTAATCCCTTGGCAGAGCAAAGCCAGGTTTCCAGGCTCAAATGGAGGGGTGATAAGAATCACATAGAGAGGCAGTAATACTTAATTATCATTTGCAACCCAAAAGGGAAGTGACTAATGGGGAAATGAATTAACTAAAGGCTAAATTCGGGTAGTATCTAAGAAGAGAAATTTTATGTGCTCCACTATAGTCTTAAACGTGATTGGTGGAAAATGTTAAGACTCTATAAGTTGCTAGGTCAATGGGAGAAAATAAAACTGTCTTCTTTTTTCCTGTGGTACTTATCTATTATGCCGTTTTTTCTGGAGGGTAAGGGAAAGTGTGCTCGGTCACTAGGCAACCTGTGTACAGCTAGATGCCTCTGGTGATAGTAAAAGGGAGATAGGTAAGATTTGGGAAAGGAGGTAGTTAAGCTTAATTGGCACATCCACCAGGTCTTCTCAAACAGGTAATCTGGAGACTTAAGTCTGTTCTTAGAGAATACAGAGGTATCTCTGATAAGCTACTTTCCTCCATCTGGGGATGGACCTGGCCAGATGCTGCCAATTACGATAATTACAGGGAGCCTTGAGCTAGGGTTCTGGCTGTGCATAGCTGTCAGCACAGAAGGTTATCTAAATATTCCTTTAGGAGAAGGGAAATGGTGCCCACAAATGATAGAAAATCTACAATAGCACACAAGAAACTCATAGCAGAAAACAACTGATAATCAAAAGCCAAATATCACCAAGGCTCCCTGAGCCTAAGCTTGACCTCTGGAAGGCCTTTGGCTTCTTGCAGGTGTTAACTTTGTCATAATCAGGTGAAATCCTACTTTGTATATTTTTGTGGCTTGCAGCAATAAAGAAACTGTGTACATACATCTAGCACATTATGTTAATAGTGTCTATTATAATTCCAATCCTGAAAAAATAAATGCCATAGCAAATAGGCAATCAAACCAAGCTACAAGACATCCAGCAGAAAAAACTCAAAACCTGGTGTTCTAATGAATTTGGAATATAATATTATAAACTCAGAAATAGACTGGGTAGTAAATTTCTTTGGAGAATAATTGTTTTAGTGTCTCATAACTTATCTTTGATAATATGGATTCATAACATTTGACTGATAATAGTATCTCATTCAATATTGAATTAAATTATAAATAGAAATAAGAAAACAATAAAGTCTCTTTAATGTAGGCATACCTTATTTTATTAACAAATAGAAAAGGACCATTTATGTTGAATATAATAATTTTATATATTTTAAAGCTGAAGGGCACTCTCTAAGGCCAATCTCAGATTCATGATCCTCCTGCCTCAGCTTCCCAAGTTGCTAGGTTTAGAATCATGCACCACTATTCCCCGATAAAAAGTATTTCTCAAACTGGGAAGTGAGATCTATGTATTTGCTTGTATAAGGCATATGAAATTGGAGTTTATATAGCTACTGCCAGGTTGCTCTCTCTAGAAGCATCTGCAGAGCTCAAAATGTAACATAGGTCTATTTTCCAGTTTCCTGTCTCAAACCTTGCACTTGTGTCTTTCACACGGTCCCACTGATATTGAGTGGAAGTTGGCAAGAACAAAGCTCTGGATGAGATACTTTGATGAAGGTGGAACTTTCTGCCTCCTTTCAACATTATCCCCAGACCCAAAATATTTCTCTATCTTGCCAACTGATTCAACAACACCTGCATTCCCCAAAGTGACCCTGATGGAAGACAGAGGAGTCACAGCTTGAGAAGCCCCACAGTGACACTAAAACAAAATCTGTTTCCCTGGACACAAACTGTTTTCCTCCTTTCCCTTCTGCATGACAGCTCTCATCTTAAAGATCATGAAATCACTCAAACTTATGCTTTTGTCATTTCTCAGCCATGAGCCACTAAGTCATTTGACATGCCGAAAATTTACCAAATCACTTGGAGAGGTGAATGATAGGAGCGCAGTCCGACTGATGCAAGCTCCCTGTCCATGCTGAGTCACAGGAACGCCAAGCTGATGACCTGATACAATGTCAACATTGTTAGATACCACTTCCTCACTGGGACTAAACACAGCCAGTTCTGCGGAATAGAAGTCAACTCTAATCTAGCCATCTGTGGAATTGACTTGACTAGGGTCCCTGTCACATACAAGCAGCTGTGTGATTTTGTGAAAGTGACTCTCTGGTTGTCATTTTAATTTTCTCCTGTTTCCAATAAAGCAGCCCTATCTGGTGGCCTCCCAGATGGCCAAATGGGTCTTCTGCTCCAGGTAAGAGGATGTGAGGCTAGGTCAGATAAGATGAGGCAAGGTGAGACAGAACAAGAACTGTGGGATGGTAGGTGTGCAGGTCTGGCCACAAGGCCTCCCTCTGTAACTTATGAGCAGACCATGGAGGTCTGAGCACCCACTTGTCCTGTGCTGAGCTGGAAGCCTGCGATGTGCAGACCCCCTTGTTGAGAGGCTCCACAACCTTTGTCTCTTGAGACACTGCAGACCATTCCCACCAAAGCCACATCCCACCAGTAAAGGCCAGCTTCCAAATAGAGCCACATGCAACACATCCAATCATAAATGGCATGTGAGGCTTAAGCCCGCCCCTGAAGCACTCTGGCCCAATGAGCATCCGGACAGAGACTCTAAACCTCCCCCATTCCACCTTGTTCTTCCGGCCTGGTACCACAGTACCAGCATGTTTTATTTTACAATAAACACAGCATATATGCTCTTTTTTACACTTCCTGTGCAGCATTAAAAAATTAGATTTGGTAAAAATTGTAATCATTAAAAAGACACTTAAAGCTGGAATTATGGGGCAATCTAAATATTATTCATCACCAAAGGATCATTTGTCCTCTTCTGTATTTACGTTGTTTATATTTTACTAGTGTGAGAATGGGTTTGGGGGCCCAAGAAAATGGCCACCTAATCTGTAGTGTTTGAGCCAGGCTGTAAGTCCTGCTGCAAATTTATTTTAATGCAAGTGATTGCCATGCCGTCCTTACTCTGAGTGATCAGAGCTTGACCTCATATTACTGCATGGCTGGTTCCCTCAAAGTGGTCCACTTGGTAAGCAGAATGCACTTGTGAGTACCTAGTATAACTTTGCACACATATTTGTATCTCACATATATGTTGGCATTTGAGATACTGTCTCAGATATGGTCATTATGAAAAATTGTTTTCAGCATGCAGAAAATGAAACTCTGCTCTTTATCTTCTACCGTACACAAGCTCTGCACCAAATGCATCATAGATGTCAAAATAAGACCTGATACCCTGAAATTGTCAAAGGTCACAGTAGAGAAAATACTCCCACTTCCAAGAACAGGTAAGGGATTTCTGAGTAGGACTCTCATCCAATAGTAAATGAGACCAAAAATCCACAAATAGGATATTATGAAATTATGAGTTTTTATTTTAGCATAAGCAAATATAATTGAAGTGGTGGCCCACAGAATATGAGAAAATCACTGGTGCAATAGTGACATGGGAGTCACTGTTTAATTAACTTCCTTCTGATCTCGTGAGGCCTGCACTATAGGAAGGAATTAATACCTAGTACTGTGTACCTGGTCAAAAGTCACTGGCTTGACAGATCATAACCTTTAAGATGATGCTACTATTGTTACTTTGTGTAGTAGCAACTGCTTTGGAAATATTTCTGCTTCTACATCTAGATCTCTTCAGCTCTCAGTCTTGGTCAGAGGTCCTTCTTTCGGTAGCAGGCATCAGTGAATGCACAGCCTCATAACATTAGAATGTTGAAGTGACCATGAATGCTCATTGGTAAATGGGACCTGTAGATTAACCACTTCTGTTAGACATAGGAAACATCGTGGAAATGGGCCTCGAGTGTCCTGACTGAGCGTGAGGGGAAATGCTGTGACATGCTGTCTTTTGGACATGACATAAGCCATAGCTCACTCACAAGAACTGTGATCACCTGCAGCTTCAGGTGACCATGTTCAGAACTGACTGTGAACATACCAATCTGTACTGAACCAGACAGCTGGAAGAGGCAGTCTGCTGGTGGAAGACAAAGCTTACTAAGCCTTTGAATCTCAGTACAGAAAATAAAAAGGAAGCCAGAAGTTGGCTATTTGTATTACTTATCAGTTCCCCTTTATCTGTCTGCCTCCCAGAGAAGACTGTGTAATTCCTATTCCCTCAAATTAATGCATTTATTGAGGTTAATACAGGAGAATAGGTATGGAAATAATTATAAGAATATGAATAACTATAATGTGTGGATCACAAAGTCTCATATTAGAATGGGTGACTCATGAAGACTAGAATTCTGAATGTGTCTGCATGACTTGTTTGCAGCTGAATGAGACAGAGGGTCTCATTTCTTCAGTTCTCCTTAGTTACCACCTATTTAACCTTGGGAGTGGAAGGGCCTTGTTAATCCTGTAAGTTTCAGCTTTCCCAGCCATAGTTTAATTGCTGGGTATTATGAACTTCATAGAACTTTCTGAGACTTAACGAAATAGCCCTACCCAGGGAAGAGCACACTACTTGGATACTCAATATCAAATGGTCAGTCATGAAAACATATATTCTAGCTATACAAAATGATTGGTTTACATTTAAGAATATATAACTACATGCATACACACACACACACACATACACACACACAAGCTTATAACAGCAATTAATGAAAAGGCAGGTCATAAATTAGAAAGAGAGCAAGGCAGAGTATAGGGAAGGTTTAGAAGGATGAATGAAAAGAGAAAATAATGTGATTATAATCTCAAAAATAACAGTAAAGAATATCATGTCATAATAAGGAAAATTGTTATACAACACTTCATCCTTTCCTTAAACTGTTAATTGTTTCCACAAGATCACTTTCTTCCATTGGGCTCTGAAAAGGCTGGAGAGCTACACACAGGTCCTGAAGTCCCTGATGAAGCAACCATTTAATTTTCATCTCTTCTGTAAACACAGCTCCATCATGCCCAGTGAATTGGCCATAATGTACTGCTTCTCTCATACATATATTTTTCTTTCTTTTTTTCATTAAGAATTTTTTTTCATTTTATATAACAAGCACAGATACCACTCTCTTCCCTCCTCCTGCTTTTCCAGCATTTCCCCCTTCAACCCACCCCGTATTCCCTCCTCCAACAAGGTAAGGCTTCTCATGGGGAGTCAGCAGAGACTGGTCCATTCAGTAGAGGCAGGTCCAAGCCCCTTCCTCTGCATCAAGGCTGTGCAAGGTGTACCACCATAGGTAGTGAGTTCCAAAAACCAGCCTGTGCACCAGGGATGGATTCTGATACTACTGCCAGAGGGCTCCTTAAGCAGATCAAGCTAAACAACTGTCTTGATTATGCAGAGGGCCTAGTCCAGTCCCACAGAGGCTCCATAGCTGTTGGTCTAAAGTTCATGAGTTCCCTGTAGTTTGATTTGGTTGTCTCTGTAGGTTTCCCCATCATGATCTTGATGCCTCTTTGCTCAAAGAATCCTCTTCTCTCTCTTTGACTGGACTCCCAGAGTTTAGCCTGGTGTTCTGCAGTGGATCTCTGGATCTGCTTCCATCAGTTACTGGATGAAGGCTCTATGATGACAGAGTATTCACCAATCTGATTACTGGACTAAGATGGTTCAGACACTCTCTCCACTATTGCTAGTCATCTAAGCTTAGGTCATCCTGATGGAGTCCTGGGAACTTCCCTAGCACCCAGTTATACCCTATCCCCATGATTTCTCCCTCTATCATGGTATCTCATTGCTCTTCCACTATGTCCCTGTTCCAGATCCACCATCCTGTTCCCTTATTTTCTCATCCCCAACCCCCTACCCTCCATCACCCCCCTCCTCCCCAGTTTACTCATGGAGATCTCATCTATTTCCCCTCCCAGGGTGATCCATGTGTCCCTCTTAGGGTCTACCTTGTTACCTAGCTTCTCTGGAGCTGTGGGTTGTACTCTGGTTATCCTTTGCTTTACATCTAGTATCCACTTATGAGTGAGTACATATCATGTTTGTCCTTCTGGGTCTGGGTTACCTCACTCAGGATGACATTTTCTAGTTCTATCCATTTGCCTGAAAACTTCATGATGTCATTGTTTGTTACTGTTACATATTATTCCATTGTGTATATGTACCACATTTTCTCTTCAGTTGAGGGTCTTCTAGGTTGTTTCCAGGTTCTTGCTATTACAAATAATGCTGCTGTGAACATACTTGAGCATGTATCCTTGTAGTATGACTGAGCATTCCTTGGGTGTATGCCCAAGAGTGGTATAGCTGCTTCTTGAGGTGGATTGATTCCCAATTTTCTGAGAAACCTCCATACTGATTTCCAAAGTAGCTGTACAAGTTTGCATTCCCACCAACATTCGAAGAGTGTTGCCCTTGCTCCGCATTCTCTCCAACATAAGCTTTTATCAGTGTTTTTAGCTTAGCCATTCTGACAGGTATAAGATGATATCTCAGGGTTATTTTGATTTGTATTTTCATGATGGCTAAGGATGGTGAACATTTCCTTAATAGTCTTTTGGCCACTTGAGATTCTTCTGTTGAGAATTCTGTTTAGATCTGCACCACATTTTTATTTTGATTGTTCAGTATTTTGATGTCTATTTTCCTGGGTTCTTTACATATTTTTTAGATCATCCCTCTGTCAGATGTGGGGTTGGTGAAGATCTTTTCCCATTCTGTAGGCTCTCATTTTGTCTTCTTTACTGTGTCCTTTGCCTTACAGAAGCATCTCAGTTTCAGGAGGTCCCATTTATTAATTGTTGCTCTCAGTGTCTGTGCTACTGGTGTTAGATTTAGGAAGTGGTTTCCTGTGCTAATGCATTCAAGGCTACTTCTACTTTCTCTTCTATTAGGTTCAATGTAACTGGATTTATGTTGAGGTCTTTGATCTATGGTGATATTTTATTTGTACTGAAATGTGATTTTAATTTTATGTTAATAAATAAAGTTGCCCTGGGGTCAGAGCTATTAGAGCCATAGCAAGAGCGTGGTGGTTAGAAGAGCTAGGTAGATTTCTGTGTGTTCAGGGATACAGCCAGTATTGGAGACATACGCCTTTAAGACCTGGAGGGCAGTACTTACAGGCAGTGATGAGGCAGTCATGTGGTTGGGTTTACAACCAATGAGAAGGCAGAATAGAAAGACTATTTAAACACAGACAAACAGGAAGTATCTCTGGCAGGGAAGTTAGGAGCACTGCAGGAGGTAAGATTTTGTCTCTGAGCTCTGACCTCTCGGCTTTCTCTTTTACATTGGCTCTGTGTTTCTTATTTTAATAAGACGATTGGTTACATCTACATCTGGCGCCCAACGTGACAAGAATCCATTAAAAACTGCTTGGGGCCGGCTCCCTAGCCGGAGCAGCCGGCTCCCTAGCCCTGGCCCAGGTCTGCTTGGGCTCAGGCCGGACTGTGAGCTGCTTGCTTAAAGCCAGTGCTACAAACAACTCAGGCCTGCCCTGCTAAACAGGGCCCCTGCCTGTAAAGCCAAGTCTTGACTCGGCTCAAGAGGGAACAAGTGGCTGGATTTAAGCTTTAGCCAGCTACGCTTTCACTTTCACTTTCACTTTCACTTTTGCTTTCTCTCTGTCTCTCTGTTTCTCTCTCTGTGTTTCTCTCTCTCTCTCTCTCTCTCTCTCTCTCTCTCTCTCTCTCTCTCTCTGGATTCACAACTAGGACACTAGGTGGCTCTTTTGAAATTCACTCGGATTTCTGCTCTTCTACGCAGATTTGGTAAGTCATAAAGGAAACTATTTAAAAGACAAATTTTTTTCCACATTTAAAAAAAATGGGTTTCCTGTGTATATTGGAAGAATGGGTTTTGTTTGAAATTTTAGGCAGTCTGACAATGGAACAACTATATGAAAAGATTAGTATTATGGGAATTATGCAGTTTATCACCATGCTTATTCTCATTTTAGTATTTAAAAAGATAGTTGATTTAAGTGCCAGGATAACAGCTTTAGAAAAACCTGTTAAACCTGTAAAAATTCAGACAGGAGAAATTAACAGTGAAGTTGGTTCAAGTTTGGATCATAAGGTTACAGAAAGAAAGCCTGTTTTCACACAGTCACCCTTAATTTATCCTGTAACCATACAACAGTTGCCTGATCAAATGATGACACAAAATATTTGGGCTCCAATTGAAATGTTGGCTTTACGAAAGTTTAAGGAGGCAATAGTATCTTATGACATGCATTCCCCATCTGTAAAGCAAATGTTAAACTATTGGTCAACATATAATGGGATTGTACCACAGGACTGGCAGAAGCTGGCACAAGCTGTTCTGGAACCCAGCCAGAGGTTACAGTGGCTAACGTGGTTCAAGGATGAAGCTAAAAACATAGAAAAACAATGGATGGTCAAAGCAATACAAGTTTGCCAGGATCAGCTTATTGGAGAAGGCTTCAGTACAAACACAATGTTTATATGATGTCCAAACCCTAATTTTATGTTGAACGGCAGCCTTGAATGCATGGGACACAGTTGAGGAACCAGGGGAAAAAATGAGTCATTTACAAAGATTATGCAAGGCCCAAAAGAATCTTTCACAGATTTTTTTTTTTACAAAGAATGGCTTCAGCAGTAAAGAGGATGGTCTCAGATTCAGAAGCTAGTAAGATAGTAATTGAATCTTTGGCCTTTGAGAATGTGAATGCAGCATGTAAAAGAATAATCAGGCTGTTAAAGGCAAGATCTGTACCTTGGAAGATTGGATTAGAGAGACAGTTAATGTTGAGGCTCATGAGCATGATGATAAGTGGGTAGGAGAAGCAATTTCAAAAGGTTTGAGGAATTTTAGATGTTTTAGATGTGGAAAGCAAGGACATTTAAAAGGGGACTGTAAACAGGTTATTACTAGAAACAATGTTTCTTCAAGGAACAATGGCAACAGAATGCCCCTTCCTTCTGGAGTATGCAGAAGGTGTGGTAAGGGAAAACACTGGACCAATGGATGTAGATCAACAAAGGACAGACAGGGTAGTCCTTTGCCTCAGTCTTTGGGAAACTCCCAGAGGGGCCTCATGCAGGGCCCCATAGCAAATCAAGTTCAAACGTTTTCTGCAGCCGTAGAGGAAACCCCTGCTTAGAGCAATTAAATAACCAAATGCCTATTGGAATAAATCATGCTGGTCAGGATGATGAAACAGAGAGAATAGAAAATTCAGGAGAAAATATAAAGAAAAATTTTTGGCAAACTTCTATTAATGAACAAAGACCAAAATTAACGATAAAAATAAATGGTGTTTTGTTGTCTGGTCTGGTAGACACAGGTGCAGACGTTACCATAATTGCACCAGAATTTTGGCATCCAACTTGGCCTCTTCAGGAGGTAAACGTTCAACTGTTAGGAATTGGGACATTATCTCAGGTGAAACAGAGTGCAAGATGGCTCAAATGTATAGGTCCAGAAGGACAGAGAGGAAAATTAAAACCATATGTGGTTAACATAGCTATGAACCTGTGGGGTCGAGACTTGTTGCAACAATGGAATACTCAGATTAACATCTCCCCAATCTCAGAAACAAATCATAAACTAGCACATGTTTCTGAGAGAAATATTAGAAGATATTGTTCTAATGAGTGGTCACCAGCCATCCATATTATACAAGAACAGGGCACAACAACTGATGATCTTCCAAAGACACCAACAGCTCTACCTTTAAAATGGTTAATAGACAAGTCTGTATGGGTCCAGCAATGGCCTTTAACAACAGAGAAACTCCAGGCTTTAGACGAGCTGGTAGAAGAACAGTTAAATGCTCAGCATATTAAAGAATCAACCAGCCCTTGGAATTCTCCTGTATTTGTTATTAAAAAGAAATCTGGTAAATGGAGAATGGTAACAGACCTTAGAGCAATTAACAAAGTAATTCAGCCTATGGGCTCTCTACAATCTGGGATTCCTTTGCCTACTCTGTTACCAAAAGGATGGCCTCTTATAGTTATTGATTGAAAAGACTGTTTCTTTTCAATACCCTTACAAGAAAAAGACAGAGAAAGATTTGCTTTCACAGTGCCTACTTATAATAATTCTCAACCGGTTAAAAGATTTCAATGGAGGGTCCACCCACAAGGAATGTTGAATAGCCCAACTCTGTGCCAATATTTTTTGTACAACAGCCATTGGAAGTGATACATAAAAATTTCCTAAATCTATAATTTATCATTATATGGATGACATTTTACTAGCTGACTCAAATGCAGATACTTTAGAAAGAATGTTTGAAGAAGTAAAGAAAAATTTGCCTTGCTGGGGATTACAAATTGCTCCTGAAAAGATACAAAGAAGAGATTCTATTAATTATTTAGGATATAAAATAGAGCTACAAAAAATTAGACCCCAAAAGGTGCAAATTAGGAGAGATAGACTACAGACTCTTAATGACTTTCAAATATTATTTGGAGATATTTCTCATCTATGAACTATTGTTGAGGTAAAAAATGATGAACTGAATAATTTGTTCAAAACCTTAGAAGGTGACAAGAACTTAAATAGTCCAAGAGAATTATCACCTGAAGCTATTCTGTTGGTATTAATGGATTTTTTAGAACCTCTCAACATAGTAACTGACTCTCAGTATGCTGAAAGAGTGGTATTACATATTGAGACTGCAGAATTTATCCCTGATGCTTCAGAATTAACTTCACTATTTATTCAATTACAAGATACAATCAGGAAAAGGAGTCATCCTTTATATATAACTCACATTCGATCCCATACGGTTCTGCCAGGCCCTCTAGCACAAGGCAATGATGAGATTGATAAATTATTGATAGGAAATGTGCTGGAGGCCTCAGAATTTCATAAAAAACATCATGTCAATAGTAAAGGTTTAAAAAAGGGTTTTTCTACAACCTGGCAAGAAGCCAAAGAAATAGTAGAGAAATGTCCTACTTGTTCCTTCTGCAATCAAACGCCATTACCAGCAGGATGTAACCCAAAGGGTACTCAGTGGAAAGAAATCTGGCAGATGGACATGTTTCACTTTGCAGAATTTGGAAAATTGAAATATGTACACCACACCATCAATCCGTATTCAGGATTTCAATGAGCAACTGCTTTGAGTTCTGAAAAAGCTGATTCTGTAATCACTCATTTGCTAGAAGTTATGGCCATCATGGGTATACCTGCACAAATCAAAACTGACAATGCTCCATTATATGTCTCTGTTAAAATGAAACAGTTTTTTGCTCTTTATAATATAAAGCACATTACATATATACCACAAAATCCTACAGGTCAAGCAGTTATAGAAAGATCAAACAGAACTCTAAAGGATATGCTAAATAAAGAGAAAGGGGTAACAAAACCCCCCAGAAATAGATTGCATAATGCTCTATTAACTTTGAATTTTCTCAATGCCAATGAGAAAGGAACAACAGTTGCAGAGAGACATTGGATAATAGAAAAAACTACAGAATTATATCAGCCTATATACTTTAAGGATATGCTGACCTCAGAATGGAAACTAGTGTATGTATTACGTTGGGGACAAGGTTTTGCTTTTGTTTCTACAGGAGAAGATAAGCAGTAAGTACCATCAAAATTGATAAAGGTTCTATTTGAACAGGAGAGACCTCTTAATTAGAGGAGGTGATAGTTCATCAACCAGCATGAACATCCAATTTAAACTAACTTGTACCAGTAACACATGCCTTTTCATTAAATCAGATAATAATAACTTGCCAAAAAGGAACATCCCCAAAATTAGTCTTGGGGAAAGGTTTTTGTTTTTGTCTTTTAGGAGAATGAAGGTTAAGGAATCTGAAGAACACTGGACAAATGAGACAACTGAAGAAAAGGAACAAATCATCTATCCCAGGAAACAGAGTGAAACGGCGTAGGGGTATATATTATCTAAAAAATTTTATGTCTTCCTAAATGTTTGTTTCTGCTTTTCTCTAAAAATTCAACACTATTGGTCTTCTAATAGTCCAAGTTCCATTAAAATTTAAAGCTGACTTTGGAGTTGGAGAATGGCTCTCTCCTTCTTTAAACTCAAGCATGTTGTTAAAAGGAAAATGCAAACTCCCTGTATCATGCCAGAATAAAAGAACCATCTTCTGCTATGGGACAGGACAAAAGCCAAATTAATTAAGAGACTATTCTATTACTAATCTCAACTCTTTGATTCTATTCTGATTCTTTAATCTTTTCTTAAAGTATGAATTTAATATATAATTTACAAGATTAATATATATATGTATATATACATACATACATAACATACATTTTAAACTTTGTTAAGATATGGTTATATAGAGTATTAACTAATTCTAGAAAAAAGGCTTCAATTAGCTGCATATTATGTCTTTGTGTTCAGTCTCTTATCAGTTTTCTGCAGGAAATCATGGCCAAGCCTAACATCAACTGAAGTTTCCAGGAAGAAGATGGGGCCCCACAACAATAACAATTCCACTTGGACAATAATAATATCATTAAGTTGACAAACAGCATCTACAGATCAACTTTGAAATACAAGGTGCTCAGAGCAATTTTGAGATGACTAGCTGAGATGATCCAGTCTCAAAGACTACTTGAATAAGGACTTGAGATAAACCCTGAATTTGGCATTATACACAGACTGGATAATGAAGGATATAGTTACCTTTCCTAGAATTTGAGAATTAACCTAAAATTTTTTTTGAGGATAAAGATAACTTCACCCATACCCAGCAGGAAGCAATTTTAAGAATACGACACCCACATTCCCAAAGAGGTAGTGTGGGGTGGGTGGTTTTTTGGTCCTTTTAATGGGTTTGGGGTCTGGGATAATTTTCATTGTTTAGGGAGGTTGGTTACAAGTTGTTGTCAAGGTTTAGGAAAAAGGCTAAGCAAAGGAGATTAGATTTAGGGTTCTTCTTTAAAAAGACAAGAAAAGAAAAGAAAAAGACAATTACTAGTTTTAAATACTTTACATTGGATTGGATTGTTTTATATTGTATACAAATTTAAAATTGATATTGTTAGAAAATGCTATATTTTTTCTAATTGTATTTATACAATTCATTTAACAATGTAATGCAATTTTCTGATCTTTGAACATTATTATTACCAACTATTAGGATATAAAGAAATGAAAGTTAGTAGTTAGACATTACAATAGAACTTGTAGTCATATTAGATATGTTTTAAAAATTGAGCAGATATATTTTAGACAGGTCATCTTCAAACCCTTCAGAGATCTACAGAATATGGCATTTAAAATGTTTGATAACTTAAAAATTTTTCTTTTTTGAGACATGTTGGCTCCTGGCAGTACCAATCTACTTCAGAGAAAATATGGGCATTGATGAAACTGCATATGGAGTTAACATTCATTGTGGCAAAAGTTGGCCACTGGACAACAAAGTATCCTCGAATCAACAGGACAAAATGAACAGACAGAACATGAAACAAAGGACTACTGATTCTTGCCAAAACAAGTGTAGTTATAGCTTTATCAAAAGGCAACTTCTGAGGCTATGACAATATGGCACCATCCCTGAAGTAGCCTTCACAATCCAGAAAAGGTACAGTGCCCTTTTCTTCGAACGCAGCTGAACAGACAGTGGGCCGATGGCTTCTGTTGTGCAATGGAACAGCAGCAGAAACAGTTATTCTTGAAGAGTAATTAAGCTCATGCCTCTCAATAGTAGAATGGCATTTAATAGAGGGATGTGGAGAAGAAGGTGATGCTGAGATGAAGCCATATATACACAGCCAAGAAGAATGGACAGCTGAATTCAAAAACCGTCAACAATTTCTAGAATTTAAAATCCTGAATCATGACATGACACTAGTGGAATTCACGTGTTTCTGGAACATGGACTGCTCTCACCCAATGTGAGGTTGAATTGTTGACCTTGTGTACATCCTACTTCACAAATGAGTCTGTCAGATACGCTAAGCCTATAGGCTGAAGATGATGCCCCAACACTGTGGAGAAACCTCAGGTGACCGTCCAGGCAGCTGGCTGTTTCTGTCAACTCACAAATTTTTTAGAAGTTGCTTGCATGCACTTCCTGTTTTTATTTTTTGTTAGCTAATATTATTTCCTTCTTGGGTCTCTGAGGGAGTTGAAGATTAGTTAGTTATAGTTGAAGATTAGTTAGTTATAATTGAAGATTAATTAGGATAGAAAGTGAATTAGATACATTTTGGACTTACCAAAATAGTATAGGAAATGGAATTATTTTCTCTGATTTGTCGAATAAAAATGGACTAAATATTGTTTAGGTATTTATTACTTGTATATATTGTATATAGTTATTGTACTTTTGTATATAGTTTTTCTTTTGTTAGTTATAACCTTTTGCTTTTTTCTTTTTATTAAAATAGAAAAGAGGAAATATGGTGGTATTTTATTTGTACTGAAATGTGATTTTAATTGTATGTTAATAAATAAAGTTGCCCGGAAGTCAGAGCTATTAGAGCCATAGCAAGATCGTGGCAGTGGTGGCGCACGCGTTTAATCCCAGCGCTTGGTAGACAGAGCTAGGTAGTTCTCTGGGTGTTCAGGTATACAGCCAGCATTGGAGACATATGCCTTTAAGACCTGGAGGGCTGTAGTTACAGGCAGTGACGAGGCAGTCATGTGTTTGGGTTTACAACCAATGAGAAGGCAGAACAGAAAGACTGTGTAAAGACATACACACAGGAAGTAGCTCTCTTTCGGAGAAGTAGGAACACCGCAGGAGGAAGGGTAAGATTTTAGCTCTGAGCTCTGACCTCTTGGCTTTCTCTTTTACATTGGTTCTGTGTTTCTTATTTAATAAGACAGTTGGTTACATCTACACTGAAGAAATGAGACCCTCTGTCTCATTCAGCTGCAAACAAGTCATGCAGACACATGCAGAATTCGAGTCTTCATGAGACACCCATTATAATGTAAGACTTTGTGATGCCACACATTAGAGTTATTCATATTACTATAAGTAATCCCATACCTATACTCCTGTATTAACCTCAATAAACTCATTAATTTGAGGGAAAAGGAATTACACAGTCTTCCCTGAGAGGCAGATACATAAAGGGGAACTGATAAGTAATACAAATGGCCAACTTCTGGCTTCCTTTTTATTTTCTGTACTGAGACAAAGGCTTAGTAGGCTGTGTCTTCCACCAGCAGGCTGCCTCTTCCAGTTGTCTGGCTCAGGACAGATAGGTATGTTCACAGTCAGTCCTGAACATGGTCACCTGAAGCTTCATGTGATCACCCAGACTGTCACCCACAGTCAGAGTACCTAGTTTGGTCCTGTGCTTGTTCCAGCCAGAGTCCAAGAGTTTCCAGCTTGGGTAAGCTATCTCTGTGGTTTTCCCCATCATGATCTTGACCTCACTCTGGTTGTTTATGGATGTTTGAACATTTAGAAATAGAAAAAAGGAGCTGGGCATAGTGATGCATGCCTTGATCTCAACCAGTTGGGAAATGAGGAGGAGAATTGAAGACTGACTGCAGTGCAAGTGCCAGGAGAGCCTGTGTCTCAAAAAAGTCAAGTTAACTGCGCCACCATTCTCATGGCTGCTGAGGCCAGATTTGGGGAGTCTGAAGCCAGGCTGTATCCTGAGCAGCTGTGAATAAGCTTGAGGAGGCTCTCCCTTGGGTCATCTGAACCATGTAAAAAGGAGAAGAAACCAGCAGACCTCTGAGACACTCCCCTGCCTGTAGAAGACAGGAAAATTGACATTCACAGAGGGGGAGTCTCAAGCCTGAACATTGACAACCGGCTAGGCAAAGTCTTATCCCCCAGTTCATTTCCTGAACATGATCCAACTACCAAGAGTGGGCTGAGATGAATATTGTAGAAGGCAGATACTGTCCCCTGTCAGCTTGATCTCAGGGCATTTGGAAGAACATGAACCCTCCTCTGGATGGGACATCAGTGAGATAAGAGGCAGGACCATGCAGAAGGGATTTCTGTCTTTGCTGGGTAAATAACAATATATCCTGGGCAGGGTATCTATTCATGGAAGTGTGATGTTCCACAACTGATTGTTAGAAAGACCAAGCTGTCTGAGGTCTCAACTATACAGCTGACTCCAGGCCTCTTTCTAATTACTGGGATTTGCAGGCAATCCTTTATACTTTTCCATCTAGATCTACTGCCTCATCTCTGGATTCATGTGAGCAATCACATTCTCTGAGTATCTTCCCACTCTCTCTATACCACCTCTCTCCTCTGATTTCTTTACCCCCAATACTGTCATCTATGTTCTTAAAATAGTTTATACATCAGTTTAGGGGACATACCTTGCTCCCAAATTCCAGTATATCCACAACGTTTTTGGTCTTCAATAGACTCTATTTAGAAATAAAGTTGAAAATCACATTTATTTGCTTAAAGCTTCAAAATCTGAAATGACACAGAACACCCAAAAGTTTCATCAGTCCTAGGTTGCAAGGATCATGCTTAGGTCCAGAGATTTGGTTGGAGAACATGCATTCCATGCTGATCATGTGACCTGGATTCTCTTTATAGCAATATCATGATAAGAAATATAATGTTTTGATATAACAAAGCTGTATGATGCAACAGCTCTTGAGTCTCTCCCCTTGCCTGCCCTTCTCATGTCCTCCTAATGGATCTTGTACCCAAAGCTAGCAGTGCCACCTCTGCAAGAGCATGTGGATTCAAACAGGTGGCTCCAAAACTAGGCGTTTGGTTTTTTTTACTGGTTGAAGCTCCATAGCAGTGATCTACATCATGTTCTACTCCATGATTGTATGCCTGGTTTGTGTGTATGTGTGAGTGTGTGTGTGTGTGTGTGTGTGTGTGTGTGTGTGTGTGTGTGTGTGTGTTTATGTTTCATTCATGATGCCTCTCCATACCAATATTGAACTCTGACTTGCCACTACATTTTCCTCAGTCTATGTTTCAAGGATTGGGTCATCATACTCTTTCCATGAATTGTTTGCTTTCAATATCTGAGAGCTTACCTGGTCTTAGTGGCTCCAACCAGACCTGTCCAGAGCTAGGCACATCTTCACTAACAACCTCATAGCTTGAGTTAGCTCTACTGCCACTCTGGGGGAATCTTCATAACTAACTATGTGACTTTTCTTAGAGCCCACCAATGTCTACAAGTCTGAGGATTTCCCTAGGGGATTGTTCACTTCAGAGGTCTCATCCCTACTACTCCCCATTGTCCTAACCTCATTTCTAAGCATTCTTTCTTTCTCAAATTATTGATTATTAATTTTAAGGAGGGGAAAATCCAACCCTGGATAGTGCATGCAAAGTGAGCTTTCAACTTCATTTAGATAAAGTTTCTAATGAAGCAGAGGCCTAGATTTCTGGCTTTGGAAGGAGGATTATTACTAATGGCTTCTATTGTGAACCCAGAGGCTCCTGAAAATGGCAACTTGGATTCAAGTCAGTTTTTGGTAAGGTATGTAGAAGGGATGAAATAGGTATACCAGTTGACATCAGCACATGGACATTCTACTGTATCCTGGAGAGCCCTGACATTCCATGTGATGTCACCAGTGTTGTGGCAACACCAACTGTCATTGGGGCATTTGTGCAGTGTCTTGTGTTTCACCTACAGACATGCTGTCTAGACTGAACAGGATTGTTGGGAGACAGGATGGAGAGCACAGGGAGACCAAAGGGAAGCAGAAGGAAGATGGCCTTCAGTTTCCATGTCACACATCAAGAAACAAATGGTTCTGGGGAAAGCGCAGTGAGTCCTGGGAAAGGGATGGGGAGCTTCCTGAAGGAGGATGGCTTGAGCTGATCCTTCCAGGAGTGGGGCTAAGCAGGTGAAAATTTCTGAGAAGCAATGGGCCTATTTTAGTCCTCAGAGTTCTTCAAGAGCAGAACAAAGTTGAGGATTTTCAAGGTTAGTTTGGCAGAGAGCCAGGGATGGTCAAGGCTGCAGCTGCTCTGTTGAGGGCCCTCTGCTTTCACTGGGAAGGAAGCCCAGAGGGACTAAAGAGGTTTCAGTACCAGCCCAGCAACTCACCCACACTGGATGTCTTTTGGTGTGTGTCACTAATAACAGAGAGAGTAATGTCCCCTGGCCAGAGCTAGAGGCTCTCACATTTTAAATAACAACCACTAGCAGGGCAGGAACCACCAAGTATTGCTGCATGTCAGTGACCCGTAAGGTTTCTGAGTTCCTTTCCTCTCACTAGCCAGTCATCTTCCTTCTACCTTGAGTGCAAAATGGGACATCACTCTTCCTGTAAGTATTTATTCTTGGTGTCAGAGGGCTCACCTGTGGATGCCCAGTCCTTAGGTATTTTCAGTCATACCTTTCAATAGTTGATAACACCTTTGCTAACATCATGATAGTTAGAATGTATTCTGCTGAAGCTTTTGGCAAAAGTTTCATCATTACCTATATGACTTATCATTTTTTCTGACAGGACCCACATAATCCTCCACCATCCTCATACATTGTAACTGCCTCATGGATATTCTCTAATGCGTTTGCTCACCTTGTGGAACTGATCTTCCTTCCCCATTATCCTGAGCTAATTTCTTAGCATCCTTTATTTCTCATCTTATTAGTTAGCATTCTTCAGGATGAGAAGAGCCATTCCTGGGCAGTGTTTGGAAATTGAGTCATACCCTCCACACACGATGAACTATTGAATTAGAATGAACTAGAATGAATCAGTGAGATCTCTGGATTGGAATGATGAGGTACTGAAGGCCCTGCTCTGTCCCAGGGAAGGCTGCTGGAAAGGGCAGCTTGGCTTTTGGTGAATTGGAGAAGAGTTTGTTATCAGATAGGTGATGACATTAGCAGTGACCCTAACAGTCTCTTCTCTGGAAATTCTATTGCATCCTGGTGAGTCATTGGCATCTTTTGTGAAATCACCAATGTTGTGGCAATGCCAACTGCCCTTGAGGCATTCATTAAGTACTTACAGGGTTCTGCAATTGACATGTTGGCAAAACTGAGCACACTGATTGGCATTGAAAGCCCTGGTTTTCTAAGCAGGAGTTGATGCCAGAATTGGTCCTTCTCTTAATGGGGTTCAGTAGCTGTGATCATCTGAAGCAATGGGCCTATGCAGCTTATCTGGGTTCCAAAAGAGCAGATCCAAAGTGGAGGATTTCTGAGGGCAGAGGGCCAGGAAATGTCAGGGATGCAGCTGCTGTGGTGGGACTTTTTCAGTTCATTATGATAGGCAAAGAATGCTAAAGGAGGCCCAGAAACAATAATGAGGTATCAGGGTAGGATGTTGCTGCACTTTATTTTCAGTGGATTTCTGTAGGTTTCATGGATATCTGATATAAATACCAGGAAGGGAAACTTTCCATCCATGTACTTAGGTCTGAGACATTCAGTTGCTTTAAGTCCTGCACACAGGTTATCAGGGAAGAGCTGCAAAGCACCAGGCAGTCCAGGACTTTCTTGCATCACATCAGGTATCGGCTGACAATTCCAAACCAACATGGTTAGCCTTACTTATGCCTTTCAGGGACAGTGGGGCTGCAGTAGGGCCTGAGGCATATATCTATCCTCAGAGATTGGAGACAGACACATCGCTTATGGACCCCAGTTTAAGGATATCTGTTCTGATATTTGAGGGCTTCACTGGGTGCCATGAATTTTCCTCTCCCTTAGGCCTCCTCTTGGGACTCCACATGATCTCTCTTGGCCCTATGCCATTCATCTGTACAAATTCACTGTGTTTATGTACCTACAGGGACTACTAGGAAGGCATCATCCACACCCTTCTTCCTCACTGCGCAGGAGCAGCAGCTGAACCAGGAGGATAAACTGACCCTTCAGCTACAGATGATGACCAATGAGAGGAATGAACTGCTGGAACTCCTGGCCCTTTATAACAACAATGAGTTGAACAACAGGTATTCATCATGCCCTTTTCCCTGGTGACTGTCTTGACCCTACTGTGTCCTGAGTACATCTGAGAGGCAGAGCCGAAGCTTGTATAAGTGAGATAGGACATAGGCTGTTCTGATTCCTCCAGATGAAACCCAGAGCTTGTGGCCTGAATCACAATCTACAGAGAGGGGCAGTAGGGTGTAAGATCACAACATGCATTTTAAGAGGCCCTGACAGGCATTGGCTTTTAGGAGATGCTCAGTGCTCTGAATTGATATTTAGTTTTGTTTTTTGCTATGGGAGCAGCTTGAAGGGCCTGGTGGGCCTACTCAGTCCTTGTGTGTGTGTGACCAGAAGGCCTGGAATTCATCTCTGCTCCTCTTAGCTTGTTTCTTATACTATGAGACAATGCCACCTGCTGTGGATATTGTTCTATATAAATAAAACACTGGTGGCCAGTGACGAGGCAGGAAGTAGGTGGGACAAGGAGAGAGGAGAATTCTGGGAAGCGGAAGGCTGAGGGGAGAGACACTGCAGCCACCGCCAGGAGAAGCAGCATGTAGAGACTCTGGTAAGCCACCAGCCACGTGGCAAGGTATAGATTTATAGAAATGGGTTAATTTAAGATAAAAGAACAGTTAGCCAGAAGCCTGCCACGGCCATACAGTTTATAAGTGATATAAGCGTCTGAGTGATTATTTTATAAGTGGATTGTGGGACTGCGGGGCTTGGGGAACCTGGAGAGAAGCCTTCCAGCTACAAATGGCGCCCAACGGCTCGAGCTTCCACCTTAAACCTGAGAATATTTAATAACCAATTCTAAACAGAGCCAAAACCAGGTTCCTGCTTCTTGTCTCATATGAGCAGCTAGACGGCGCAAAACGCGGGTTTGAACACTGGCGGGTTCCTGGCGTGTGCGTCTGACCGGCAGTATGGCGGGAATGAGGCATCTGCCAGCGGCACATTAAGCTGTGTGGTAGATTTAGTCTTTACTATTATTAAAAAAAAAAAAAAAAAAAAAAAAAGAGGTTTCTGGGCTACACGCTGCTTTGATAAAAGCTTAGACCCACTATTTCTGAGACTTGATGACTCCCAGAGCTGGCGGAAAATGTACCACTGCCATGTTGGGCAGCTAAAGTGGGTGGAGCCAGCAGCCACAGCGCAGTTTCAGTCTTAGAATGGTACAGTTTAAAGCAATAGGCTCAAGGCTCAAGGTAATATAAAAAATAAGCCACGTAACGATGGCTACCACACAGAGAATCTGGATTATGTTGTCTTTGATATTTGTAACTGAAGAAAAACATTTGATTACAAAAGCTGTTGAGTTATGCCAAAATGTATATTTTAAAGGTACCTTGACTTCAAAATTTGGATGTAAGGATATGTTGCTTTGGAAAAGAGGTTCTGCTTTTGTTTCCACAGAAAGCCAGAGGCTATGGATTTGTTCCAGATTAAGATACATCAGGTTTCAACAGCCAAGACCCCCTGAAAGGTCTCCGATGACACCATGGCCCAGATGATCCAGCATCCAGAGCGGTTTCAAGGCAATTGGTTCAAAGAATACAGCCTCACGGACTACCCCATAGGTCTAAAATTTTCTTTGCATCCCCATAAGATACAGCGCCCCCCTCCAGCAGGAAGTAGTAAGAGATGCTACGCCCAAATTCCCAAATATACCAAGCTGGCTTTAGAGGTGGAATTGGCTCACTCCCCCTCTAAACCCAGACATATTGCTTTTAAAAAAAAAATGGTTAGGCAATTCTTGTGTCCCAAATCAGAAGAGCCCTCTGGTGTGGGACAGAGAAAACCAATATTTTTATTTAAAACAGATTGATTATAAATGTGATCTCTTTCTAAAAAAGAAAAGGGGATATAATATAGATATATAGGAGGATATAGAGATGATAAGATAAAAGGATAGATTAATTAACCTACTTTTAAAGAACAACTTGTTTAAAATGTTTTACATTGGTATAGATTTTAGTTTATGTTTAAAATGTTTTACATTGGTATGGATTTTAGTTTATTGATACAAACTTGAAGTTAATATTGTTATACTGTGTATATATATATTTCTATTCTTGTTTGAGGTATTATGTTTATGTAACTCATTTAAAATTGTAATGGATAATTAAAAAATAGATTAATAATTAGTCATCTATGATAATCATATCTGTAGCCATGTTAGTTAAGTTTTCTAGGTATACATAGATATATTTCAGATAGATAGGTAATCTTCAAACACTTCATAGACCTAGAGAATATGGCATTTAAATAACTTAAAATTCTGTTGATGTGAGACACAATTGCTCCTGGCTGCACCAATTGATCCCAAGAGAATGTTGGGCTTCTAAGACATTTCCATTTGGAAGTTTGTCTTTTTGGCACAAAATGGCCTACTGGGCAAAGAACTGCCCTTGCCTTGATGGCTGACAGTACAAATGCAATGCTGTCCTTTCTGGACAAGCGGGACACAAGGAAAGTGACCACTGTACTCTGCCAAGACAGGGTAAGATGGTCTCTCAAAATTCCTGCTTCTGAAAATGGTCTGTCAGATATTCTAGGCCTGTAGCCAATCTGAATGCACCAACAATGCTGAGAAACATTAGGTGACTGTCCAGGCTGCCAGCTGTCTTGGTCTATTTTTGCAAGATTCCCGAAAGTTGCTTGCATCCATCTACCATTTCTCAGGTACCATTATGTTCCTTCTCAGGTCTTTGATGTGGTTGAAAACTAGATAGTTGTAATTTCCTCAGTTATGATAAAAGATAAGTTAGATATAAAACCTTAAACTCACAAATATAAGATAGATAGGACATCTTCTTTAATATTGTAACTGTAATTCTTGCTCGATAATTGTTTTGTTATATGTAATTTTGCCATGTTAAAGTTAAAACCTTCCTTTTTAAAAAAAAAGAAGAAAAGGGGAAGTGCTGTGGATATTGTTCTATATAAATAAAACACTGGTGGCCAGTGACGAGGCAGGAAGTAGGTGGGACAAGGAGAGAGGAGAATTCTGGGAAGCGGAAGGCTGAGGGGAGAGACACTGCAGCCACCGCCAGGAGAAGCAGCATGTAGAGACTCTGGTAAGCCACCAGCCACGTGGCAAGGTATAGATTTATAGAAATGGGTTAATTTAAGATAAAAGAACAGTTAGCCAGAAGCCTGCCACGGCCATACAGTTTATAAGTGATATAAGCGTCTGAGTGATTATTTTATAAGTGGATTGTGGGACTGCGGGGCTTGGGGAACCTGGAGAGAAGCCTTCCAGCTACAGCCACCTACCTGCATTTCTCTGACATCCTAACTGTGTGTGGGTTCATGTGTGTGAAGTGCTCTCTAAGGGGTCCAAATGTTGCAAACATGGCAGTGGCAGGTCTTGCCCTTTTCACTTCCCTCTCCCTTGATAAGCCATTAGATTACATTCCTAAATTTAATCCCCAAAGTCCATTCCCTTTAGGGGACACTGACTCATTCTTGAAACTAAGCACCAAAGTCCAATAATCAAAATTTATTACTTGGCTACACTGAGATCCAATCAAATCTCAACAACTCACCCTAGCACAGATTAACCTTTTCTACCTAAAAACCCACTGCTGTGCTGCTTGCTGTCTGCCTTTTCGTGATCCAGAGACAGGCTCCCAACGCCATGCTTACCCTGCTGGGGTAATAAATCTCCTTGTGCTGAGGATTGTGTGTCTGAGTGTGTTGTGTACTGTCTAAGAGGCTCCCTTACAGTGTGTGTGTGTGTGTGTGTGTGTGTGTGTGTGTGTGTGTGTCCTTTCAGATCCTGAGAGTCAGAGATTGATAGTAGGTCTGAATATTCACATGTCTCAAAGATTTCTGGTGATGTAAGTGCTGAGGCCAGGGAGCCCCACATTGAACATCACTGCTCTCAGCCTTTGTGCTCATCCTGGTCCCTCATTGGAATCCCCTTGGGTGTTTATAAAGCCATCTGAATGTAGTGCCTCCCCCATGGCAATACAGATCATGAGTTCTGGGTATCCTTGTAAGGAGAAAGAATCTCTGTTCTCAAGACAGTGGGAATGTCGTTGCAGATTTCAGATACACCCCCATCTGTGGCACAGACTGCTCAGACCTTCTTAGCCAACTAGTCTGCTCCTAGAGGTCTACTGAGGGAGCTCATGTAGCCCTGTCTCCTTCCCTATTGACACCCAACCTTTCCTGGCCCTGGGACAGTAAGGCATAGTCTAATACACATCAGGAGGTCCAGTATATAGAATTCAGGGTGTGACATCCAGTGGACTAGGGTAGTATAAAACAGAACCTTAATGCATGTGGTCCCTGCCGCCTGTTTTCATGGGGTTCTTTGCTCCTGGGGCCATGCCCTACCACAGGCTGAAATCTGAGCTGGAGATGCTGAAAACACAGCATAAGAAGGAGATATCAGATGTAAAGAAATTCCGCAAGGAGATTTATGAGGCTTCGTACAAGTGCAAGGAGCTGAGTGAGCAGACCAACTCCTACCGGTGAGTGCCTAATTTAGATGGGACCCCTAAAATTGTTAAGGACTGCTTCTGGTAGTCTGAAGTTTTTCCAGACCTGCCTGACCCAGCTGTCAGGAGGAATCTGTCCCACCTACCTCCTGAAGCCAAATGCTCCCAAAGACATACACAGAGGCTTATAGTACTTATAAACTATATGGCCAATGGCTTAAGTTTCTGGCTAGCTAGCTCTATCATCTTAAATTAACCCACTTCTATTAATCTATGTTTGCCACATGGCTGCTGCATAGCCAGGCTGGCATGTTGCTCCTTGGGTGGCAGCTGGCATCTCCTCTACCTCTGACTTTCTTCTCTGTCTCTCCTGGATTTTTCTGCCTGTCTCCGTACTGCCTTGCCATAGGCCAAAGCAGCTTACTTATTAACCAATGGGAGCAACACATATTCACAGCATACAGAAGACATCCCACAGCATCTTCTTCCCTTCTTCACCTTTGAACAAAGGTGGGCTGTGGTTCTAGACTGTTTACCTCTTAGCGGGAGCCTGCCTTATAGCTCTTAGACTTCTGCCTCCTAAACTGAGTTCTCCTAAGAGTGAAGAGTCTGAGAGCCCCTCCCAACATTTTCCTGTCAACTTCTGGAGCTTCTAGAGAGAAAACATGGTTTGCACCATGAATGTTTTCTGTGGCTCTGGCAGGAGCTTACAGAGCTGGTTTCTATGGGAAACATGGATGGAATGTATTCCCATTGGGTCCTCTGTCCCCCTTAGGGCATGGTTTTCCTCTACCTACTCATGTTTCCCCAATATGGTGAACAGTTAAGCACCAGGGTGTGTGTGGAGGAAGTGGGGGATCCAGTTTTCATAGGTACATGGATGCCTTTTGCTGGCAGAGTATTCAGAAGTAGTTTGAATCTTTCTGTAATTTGCCTATTCTCTGGCTTTGGCCTGCACTTGAGTGATGCTGCCATGGCTAATGCCGGTTCCTGCCCAGGGTTCATGGGGATGGGGACATGGGACCTTGCAGGAAGGATGGTATTAGGAGGCAGGAGGGGAGGATGGAGGTAGAGCTCATCATTTTTGGTGACATTTCAGCACCCTCTACAGTCAGCTCCTGAGTGAATGGACTCAGCTCAAGGAAAAAGTGAGCATGTTGAAAAAGAACAACAGAAAGCTGCATGGGGAGCAGATTTTACTACAAGAGTCCTGCAAGGAGGCAAGGAGGCTCTGTGAGGAGGCCCATGAGAAGATCTATGACCTCTGCACAAAGCGGCAGCAGGTAGGTTGAAGCAGCAGGGCCAAGATGCCCACCTGTCTAACCATACACACACATGCACACACTCATGTAACCCTCTACTCACTTATCCAAGTGACCCATCCCATCCAATAGTTCATTTCTGTGATCATTCACAAGTCTTTCTGAGGAGTTAGCCTCTTGGAAGGCACTGCATGACTCCCAAGGAAACCCTATTGCTCTGCTAGAAGCTGCAGTCCATTGAGGAAGATGGGTCAATCACATGTCACTCACCTATGTGTCAGTATGGTAGGAGCGGTGTTATGATGGGAGTCACTTAGGGAGTAGCACAGCGATCCAAGTGAGTGAGGTCAAGGGTCTGGGTCTCATTTGCTTGGCAGGGGTCATATGAGATCAGAGGCAGGAACAGCATGGAAGGAGGAACGTCCCCTACAAAAATCAAGCAATGGATCTATTTTAAAATTAATAAGTAAAATTCTTTTCTTTCACGGCATAGAAGTAACTTCCCAGGAAATGTCTGGTTTGTCTTACTGGCCTCACACATGGAACCTGACATTTTGATGTTCACTCTATCATATTTATAGCTGTGTCTTAGGAAAGACTCCTCCTAATAGTTGTATAGAATATTGCATTTCAGGAAAGTGCTATGGGTGAACTAAGTAGCCTCCTACTGACTAACTGGGGCTGTTTTCACATCATATGCACTGTAATCCAGTCAAAAGTTGTTGGGTAATGACAATGGTGATTTCCATTCTCAAGTGCAATCAATGTCTTTTGTGTCAGAATCTGGGCAGGTTTAGTGAGGAGACTATGATGGGTCAACTTGGATCTATCAGGAGGCTTCATGTCCAGCCCTCTTCCATGAGCACTTGGTCTTGTGTGGTCAAACTCACTTGTGCAGCGGTTGCTATTTATCTGTACAATCAGTGAGTCTGCTATAAAAACTTCCCTAGGAGGGGAAACAAGTTCAGGCCAGGGCAGAAAAGCCTGGCTGTGTCTAAGAAGCTTGTAGACAACAGGGAGGACCCACTACCTCTCCCTGTAGTACAAAAGGAGTTGCAACATTCCAGCCTCCTCCCTTCCCCTTCTGGGTTCAAGAGGTGTGTGTGTGTGTGTGTGTGTGTGTGTGTGTGTGTGTGTGTGTGTGTGTGTGTGTTTTCTTATGTGTAATTTTGTGGGTATGAAAATATGTGTTTGAGCCTCTATGTGTATGTTCACTCACTGACGGAACAATGGAACATCTTTAAGAATGGTGGAGACAGATTTGAATGAGAAAGTACTGTGCCTAATCTGGTTAGTACCACTTTGCATCAGTCAAAGAACAGATGGTGTTGTCCATTACTCTGCATGTCCACACAGCTAACTGCAACAAAACACAGAAAACTGATGAAGGCTAAAACTTTTCAGGTATTTTTAGGTTTTTCAGGAAGAGGCAGAATTATTTATCTGCAAAGAAATCCTCTCGAGAAAAACAATAGGGTCCATAAAGGTGAGAAAGAAGCTACTGAGAAGAGGAAAGGCTGCCTGAGGGTTTGTATCCTTCTCTGCTCTGGGCGAGTGGTGGCTGACCACTGATGACTTCCCTGCATCCTGTTTTGTTTTTCTCCTCATTGTCTGCTGCCATTTTCCTTGCACCTTTCCCTAACCTTGGTACAGCTAACCTTGTCCTTGGAGCTTGGCCTGGATTTTATTCTCTGAGGAATTCTGAACTGCAGAGGTGCTTGTGGCTGCATCTCAGCCCAGCAAAAGTCGCACAGCTACGCTGAGGTGTGAGAAGAGGCTGTCTCAGTGCACCCCTTAGGCTCATCACACTCTAAAGCACCCACTCAATGTTGTCTCTGCAGCACTCAGAAACTGCTTTTATTCCAAACTTCTTCATACTGAGTTAAAATTGGCCTGATGGAAGGTTGGAAGAAATGAGAAATATCATATATTGGTAGGAGTATAAGATGTTGTAGGCCTGTGAGAAGCTCTTTAAAATTATTCAGAATGTTGAATGCAAACTCCAAGTGGACCATTGATTCCAGAGTGGAAAGTAGGTGTCCACAGAGAAGAGAGGACAACAGGGTTACAGCAGGACTCATCAGAACACCCCCAACTAGAAACTACTCAGATGCCCATCCTTGATGAGTGCAAACATACAATGTGGTCCATGGAATATAGTTAAACATGGAATAATACATGCAATCCTTTCGCTGAGTTAGTCAACCTTCTGTTACTCAAAGAAATCCCTGACACAGTCATCTTACTTGGAGGAAAGGTTAATATAGACTCCTGAGTTTAGAGATTTTCTAGTTTCTGAGCATGTTGCTTTGGGCCTAAATTGAGGCAACCTGTGCTTTAGAGAGCTTCTTTAGGAGGAAGCTGCCCTCCCTGGAGGCACTGGGAAGCGTTGAGTGAGAGCGAGGGGCTGGCCCATTGCCATCCAATGGTCCTGTGCTGGGGAACTAAGCCTTCAATTCACAGACTGGAGAACTTGCTAGGAGAGCTTGGGTTACTGGTAAATGATCCCTGGGGTTCACCTGTCTGTGTACAGGTTTACAAGGCAAGCATTACATTGACTGATCTGCACATTGAATTCTTCTCCCAGATCACCAGGCATGCATGTGTTATACAGACACACAGGCAGGCAACACCTACACATATAAAGTAAAAATAAAATGAAAAATTATCTAAACAGAGTAAAAGTACACAATCTTCTCCACATCACTGTGTTCAGAGCATCTTGCGTTTTCCTTTCTCTCTACTACAATATGGGTAGAGAGGCTGTGGGTTAATGAGAGGTCACTTTCTTCTACATAGTATCCCAGGTGATCTCATATTACATCAGTGTTATCTGGTAAAGCAAACATGGAGACAATGTAGTGTGCTTGTATGTGTGCATCCATGTACATGTGTGTGTTCAACTGTGTGTGTGTGTGTGTGTGTGTGTGTGTGTGTGTGTGTGTGTGTGTGCATGCTTCTATATGTACAGGGGTGCAGACAACCCTCTCCTAAAAACACAATCTTCTAATGAACAGGAACATCAAAGACTTGAGGAAGATCTTCAGTCCCTGATGAAGCAGAAGGAGCTGCTCACCAGGCAAAGGGACTTGGCAGCAAAGCTGCAGCATCCCTTCCCTGTGTCCCAGATGAGGTAGGAGCCCAGGATTCCAGAAGCAGGTGGATCAAGTGGGTCCACTGTACCTGGATCTGTGTCCTCTTTGAGTTTCTGTTCAATTGGCAAAGCTTCCAGCCACAGCCAGGAAGAGAACACCTCAGAGTGTCATTGCTGACTCAGTCAATAGGAACTTATATCCAGGAAGCAATATGCTTCCTCCTTGGTCTTATGGGGATTGTGTCCCCTTCTTCCCGTCTGAGAACTCTAGTATGCTCCGAGTATCTCAAATCTAACATTAGATCTCCCAAATATTCCCATGGCATCCAGAAACCTAGAAGGGGAATCATCAATCATGAAGGAAAGTGTGTTCTCCTGCAACTTTATTTTCCATCAGGAACATCACATTTAGAGATAAGTGTCTACCCTTTGGCAGATTTGAATACAGCACACTTCTGCTGATTGCAGGCTCTCTGCAGTGTTTATCAGTTTCTCATGAGAAGATTTACTCTGGTCATGAGTAGGAGTTGACAAGCTAATCCCATGCAGGGGGATGGGCTGTAGGATTAATCAGAGCCTTCTCTGCATTGCTGTGTAGGCTCCACTAGAGGGCAGGCATAGAATTTTTCAGGAGGTTCTCATTCACCTGCTATCTAATCAAGGCCAGCAACATTTGTCCTGACCTATCGCTCAGACCTTCTCATACTGATATTTCTCCAAAATAATGTCTTTGAACTGTTGGAGAAATATGCTGTTTCTTCTAAACCAGCACAGTGTGTATTTTCCAGTTCAACTTCTAGCAGTTTTTGAAAGTTGAGAAAAAAAAAATCCTGCCCAGGTGCTCTCTGACCCTTTTCCCTTGGGGAAGCAGGGAATGAGCTCAGCTGAGAGGTAATGCTCGATTGTCTAGCTGAGTAGATCTGGTGGGGGCTCAAAAGCTGACATGGCAGGTCCTCTCCAGGCTTGTGTCCCAGCTGCCTTTCTTCCCTAGGTTTGAAAACCTCCAGCAGGAACTGGAGCAGACCACAGCCCAGGATGAGAGCCTCCTGCAGATGGAGCTGCTGAAGCAGAAACACTATGTCTCAGGCAAGTCAGCCACCATTGAGCCCCATCCCCAGCAGCCAGGGTGTTCATGGGTTGTGTTTCCTTCCTTAACTTTTGTTTACTAGGAATGAATAGGCCCTGATTTTCTTGCCATGAGCAAAGCAAAACTGTTTCTGAATCATATTTTCTTTTCTGATTTTTCCCTGACAGTACCTGTTAAGGAGACTGGGAAGGGTGGAAGAAGCCAAAGACACCTTGAAGGCATGACATTCTACACTCCAGGTTCAAAGCCTCTTCAGAAAATTCCACCTCTTTTCAGCTGTGAACTCACTAGTGAGGCAAATATCAACCTACCATGAGTCGGTCCAGCCACAATCGGATCCACATCTGTTGGCTCACTATCCCCAGATAAAAGTTTGTGTAAAAACAAGTCTAATATACTTAGAGAACACAACACAAATTACTAAGAACCCTGACTCCATATGTGATGGAAATCTGACAAGGAATATGGTGTTAATGTCACACCGCCATCCAGACAGACCACACCAAAAGCATAAGATTCTCTCTAGTACAATCTTCAAGCTGATGCCATGTCATGGGCAAGTGTTGCTGAAGATAATTCACTACAGAGAATATGCCAGTTCCTCACCTCTTTTGCTCTTCCATAATGAAATTCCAAAGGAAACTGAAATTTCCTGGTTTTTTTTTTGGTTTATATCTTAGGATATTTATGCTTTGGTTTTTGGTTTTCTTCATTTTTGTTTAAGGTTGTGTTAATTTTTGTTATACTTTTATTCTTGTCATTGGTTTAATAGTTTGCTAAGGCTATATACTATGTATAATGACTCCTGTTTTGAAAACTCTCATTGAGTAAAATGAATGTATTTTATGAATAAAATAAATTTCAAACTTTTCACTCTAAGACTCTTCTTTACTCAGATGAGGTTTCACACGCCTGCAAACCCAGAAATCACAGGCTTGGATGTATCTCAGTAAGTTCCAGGAAACTTGGGCTGCACACAGATTTCCCAGCCATGGGCCTCAGGGCTACACAGGGGGATGGCGACTTGGATGTTGGTGTATAGCATACCTCATGGATACCCACTGCATAATAGAAAAATTAGACATATTGTATCCTTGAGGTCATATATTTAGCTATGAGTAAAATGTTGTACACTGTACACACATGTTCACGGAACTTCATGTAGACCAAATTAAAGCGAAACACAAGTATATTGTTCCAGGCCTCTCAGGAAATGAGAACGCTCATTAAACTTGTATAAAGGAAATCAGGAAGTAAAAAGAAATCTTCCTCTGGTTTTCTTGAAATATATCATGAGTGATAAGTGAACAGCAGCGCTGATTTCCTGCAAGACAATTTAGGATATTTTGTGGCGCTTTTGTTTATACTTATGGGTGTTTTGCCACCACATACATGCAATTCCCACAAAGGCCAGGTGAGGGCAGATTCCACCTGCACTTTAAGTTAAAAAGGTTCGTTAGCTGTCTGTCCTGTGATTCTTCTGAGACAGGAATAAATGTTCTTAATGGATGAGCCATCTCCACAGTCCCTGCATTGACTCTTGTTCTCCCAGCCCTGTGTGCTGTATTAGGTGGATTGGATCACTCCCAACCAAAGACTGAAGTTTATTGAAAACTATAGGGACAGGCATGCTAATTGTCTTAGGCTGCCACACATCCATTCAGGGCTCTCATAGGTTCAGGATCCTGCCCCAGTCACTGACTGTGAGAATGGAACAAATTTGCTAGATCTCTTCTAGGCTGACAACACCTATTAAGCCTGTCTGTTGTAATAAAAGTTGAGAAGACCCTCCTGGGGGCGGAGGTAGGATGAGGAATCCCTCTTGATGGTCTTGATAAGCAATGTTGGGAGGAGCCTCATGACTAGGTGGAGTGGATGGAGTCTGTGTCAGGGGCCACATGTCTCTGGTGCAGAGTGATTCTGTGCAAAACTAAAAAAGGAGAGAAGTGGTTGAAGCTGCTCTTTTACCACAGCAGATCTCAGATCATATTGAGAAAGTTCTTCCAGAGACTGATTTACTCTGGTGAAGCTCCTCTGGAATAGATCTGACTCCTGTGACTGACAGTGAGGCAGAGATTTAATGTGTAAAGAAAGTTATCCCCTGGGTCTCCAGACTGGAGCTCTCACATCAAGGGTAAGAAGAACCTACTGTCCTCTGATCTTCCTGTGTGTGTGGGAGGGGGTGCCAGGTCTTACCCCAATGAAGCTAAGACATCTGGTTTTTAATTCCTCACGTAAGCTAGAATCTCTCCATCTCATATAATTACTCATTTAATTAGATTACTGTGTGTTCCGTTTGAGAAATTTCAGACTTGTGTTATTTTACTTTCTCGCCCAGAAGGTATAGAAACCTAGTAGGCCAGCATCAAATCATCACCTAAAACACAGGTTAAGGGAATGTGACCATGTGGATTTATAACTGAGATAAGGCTGTTGTGAGACCCCAACCACTCTAAAAGTTCTCTACCTGGCTGGTGCATTGGTCATGGTTCCATTGGGATAACAACTTATTGAATGAATTTCTATATATACAGAGGCTATTTTTTAGAATGACTTAGAGTCTGTGCTCCAGCTATTTGAACATTGGCTGGCTATGATGACAAAGTCCAAGAATCCAGCAGTTTCTCAGTCCACTACACTTGATGTCTCACCCATCAGTAGTATAGTCTGGAATCCCAAAGAAGTTGGCTCCAATGCCAGTGACGGAATGAACTTGCTAGCAAGGTGAGACCAAGCAGCTAAAGAGCAAAAACTCCCTTCTTCCATTTCTTTATATAGGCTTCCAGCACAAGGCCTGGCTGATTACAGGTGGGGTTTTTGGGCTTTAAAACATCTGAGGTAAAGATGTTTCTTTCTCCATCAATATCTAGATTAAGGGAATGTCTTCCTTATGAAAAGATCTGATTACATGTATATCTTCTGTCTTCAAATTAAGCAAGAATACCTCACACGTGTGCCCCTTCATATTTGGGTTTTGCTTAATTGCAGATGTAGTAAATTTCACAACCAAAAGGAGCCATCACAACTTCACCCCATGTCAACTTGACACACAATTATATCTTTTTATGTCATGATTAATTTCCAAATGGAAAATAACCAGGTCATAATAATGCCTAAACATGATATCATTATTCCAAGTACAAGGCAAATACATTATGTAATAGACCAGCTCAAAATTATGCCTAGCATGATTTAACTATCCCTGTATAACTGCAAGCACATTATAAAGTTAGAGTAAGTGGCAATGTCCCTTGAGGGACAATTTTTAGTATCTCAAATTTAAATATGATAAACATCAATATTCTTCCTTCTTTTGTAATGAATGTTTGTATTTATTTATTTTTGTTTTTACATCCTAACCAAAATTTCACCTCCATCCTCTCCTCTCAACCCTCCACCCACCTCTACTCTTCCTGATCCACACCCATTCCTCCTTCTCTTTCTTCTCTTCAGACATGGGCAGGCCTCCTGTGAATATCTGTCTGCCATGTTATATCAAGTTGTGGTGGGACTAGGCATGACCTCTTCTATTAAGGCTGGATGTAGCAATTCAGTAGGAGAAATGGGGTCCAAAAGCAGGAATTAGAGACAAGCCTTGCTCTCACTGTTAGGAGTCTCACCAGAAGACCAAGTTATACACCTGTAAAATATCTGCAGAGTGCCTAAGTCAGTCCCATGCAAGCTACCTGGTTGGTGGTTCACTATGAGCCTAGGTTAGTTAGTTCTGTGGGATGCTTCTGGGGCTCCTGATACCACTATCAAATACAAAAAATTAATTGTTTATTCACTAATTTACATGCATTGGTATTTTTCCTTCATGTATGTGTGAGGGTGTCGATTCCTCTAGAACTAGAGTTACAAACATTTGTGAGCTGCATAGATTTTTTCATTATTTTAAAAATTAATTATTTCATATGACGGGTGTATAGAAATCTACCGATCAAATTTAAAATAGTAAAATATATCCATTTACTTATTTTGAGAGGGGGAAATACATACATACATATGACAGAGAATGAACATACACAACACATCATGCCATTTTGACATTCTGTTCACATGGAGGTCAATGAACAAATTAGGAGGAGTAAGCTCTTTCCTTCCACCCAACTGGGCATCTCAGTGGCCCCTTCCCTGGTACTTTCCATGATCAACTCATGGATTTCTGCCTTAGAGGGTTTTCTTGTGGTTCTAAAAGTTAGAAAATATTATTATTAAAGTGCATTGTGAAAAATTTGAGCTGAATTTTGTTTCAAATGAATGACACTCTTAATAAAAGCTCACTGTAGTGGGAAGAATTCTTGATGGGATTAGGGTTGCTGTGTGTCTAGCTTGAAGAAACTGCTGATTCAGAGTAATTCATGGGAAAAGGCAAAAGTGAAGTTACTCTGCCATGCAGGTGAGTGAGTTCACTGGAAATAACCAGTGAAAAAGCACCAAGGAAGGTTCCAGGGTGAGTCATCGAAATGCCATGTTCCTTCTTGGCATTGTGCCTTTGAGAGTCTATCCTATGTGCCCCGTGAACTTCCCTGGTCTAAGGCTATTGGTCATTTGTGCTCTGAGACCACTGTGGACAGTTCAGGTTTCAGCATTTAACCAGTTTCAGCAATCATCACATACTTCTCTCAATACAACATTCCTACATGGATCAAAATCTGCAAGGCACTTCAGAACTTAAATAGTCTTTGTGGTTACTTCATGTTTTAGAATACTAATGTCTCAAAGACTTAGTGAAAAACATTCCACTTAGATGAAGTACCTTGTACATTTCAATCTCTAAATACATTTAAAACAAGAATCACTGAAAAGTTGATGCAAAATGACATGCACAGATCATGATATACTGAGATGCATCTTTAAATTTATATAAATGTTATACTTCAGTATCAAATATGAGCACAGTCATTAATTATACCCAGACTTTTGCTTTATTTCATACTTGTTGGCATTCAGAATATGCTATATCAAAACATGGGGCTTGACATAGGAAGTTCTTTGATTGGATGAATGAATGTGAGGAAGGACTCATATCTTCCCCTGAAACTGCTCATAAAACCTAGAAAGGACTTCCTGACAATTTCCTGAAGCTGGTCAGAAGCACCACATGTCTCTCCATGGAGGAAAGGTGCAGGCTCATATCTGAAGACTGATAAAGGCACACAGAGAGGACATGATCCAAAAGCCTTCACTATTTGCCATTCATCTGCTTGACTCCTATTGCTTTCATTTTGACACACGTTTCATTACATTCCACTTTCCATCAACTCTAGAATAAACTCTCTGGTCTACTACATGCTCTAAGAGGCACAGTGCTGGCCTTGAGCAATGGTGAATGCCCATAGCTCAATGTCATGCCACATGGGTGAAATGACTGGGACCACCAGGAGTTGAGTATCAGGAAAGGCCTCCGAGGTGAGAAGGGTAAGGGTATTGGGAAACATGGGAGATACATAAAGGCATCATTTTTGTGGTATGGAAGGAACTCTAGTGAACATGAAGGCTGTAGCCCACTCCAAGGACCATAATAAAATCTACAGTAAGGGCCCATAATTTTGGGGCCATGGGTACCTCTGTTCCTACACATTGAAGAATTTGGGGACAGAAGCCTAATATGAGACCAGATGAGTGTTTGGAAGACTCCCTTTCTTTGGTAGCCTTGTTCAGGTCTCTAGCTGGACTGATGCCCGTTCACCATCTCCATGTTCTCCATGGGTCATTCTGACCTGCGCCTGGGATGGCACCCCACACTAAACTAAGGAGTGTTCTGGGGTAGCGGGGTGTCACTTGGGACAGTTTTTGGCAGGAGTTTGTGAAGCTCGTGGTGACTGCCATTTGAATGAGGCATGGGGACTCTTGGAGATGGATTAATCCTGTTTGCTTGCTCTTCCTGTTGAGACTTTAGGCACAAGTGAGATGTTGGTGTCAAAGGCTTTGTTCTTGTCTTTCACACTTGGAAGCCTGACTAGGGGTGGCATAGACCAGAGAATGAGACCTGTTCAAAGACAGTGCTTTGCTCACTCAATGGCTGGGCATCAATACTATGTGCTTTTATATTTAATTAATTTGATAATGATTAAGTGAAGTCAAAATGTTGCTATTAATGTACATTTAAAGTACCTGACTCTTTAAGTTGTAAATTAGAATATTCACTTTATATTATGTGAAAATATGCACATTTAAAGATCACTTCTTAAGCACAGGATATTCTATGTAATGACAATTAATTCTGGATAAAAGCAATCTTAAAAAAAGTTATTATATGTCTAAGCAATTTTTGGGTTTTTTTCTACCTTAGGAAGACTAATCACTTGTCACTTACTGATATGTTAGCATGGAAGGAGCAGTGTTATGATGGGAGCCACATGGGAGTAGCACAGAGATCTGATTGACTGAGTTCAAGAATCAGGATCTCATTTGCTTGCAGAGGTCATATGAGATCAGAGGCAGAAACAGTATGGAAGGAGGACCGTCCCCTACAAACGCCAAATGACTGGGTCTTGTGGACATCTTTTTGGGTGTCATATGGCATTTTACCCTCTTGTTCCCAGACTGCCATGGCGTTCTCTTTACCTGGTTAACCTCTTGGTTCACAATGACAGAAACTAAGTAACAGCTTGTCAATACTGTTTCCTGTGACTGGCATTGGCCAGTTCTCCCATCCTGGATCTTACACTCAGAAGCTCACTGGATGACCAGGGATGTGGCCAGGGCTTATGACAGGCAGGAGTGAGGGTGGCAGATTTGAGATTTTAAGAGAATAATTTCTCCAACTACACCAACATAGCCTGCAGAAGCACAGCATGTTTCCCCAGGCATGTTTAGTCTCAAAATGATGGAAATCAGAACTGTGGGTCTCACTTGAAACAGCTAGTGTGAGGAGTCTAAATTCAACTGGTAATGCCATCCTCGTTCAGTTGATGTCCTCCTCATTGCATTCTGTTCACTTATGATTTGATGTGTGTGTGTGTGTGTGTGTGTGTGTGTGTGTGTGTGTGTGTGGTGTATGCATGCGTGAGGGTGCACACATTTGTTTGTTTGTTGGAAGGCCACATCAAGTGACCTCTGTTGCTTTCTCCCTTATTCCCTTTAGCCCAGGTCTCTCACTGAACCTGAAATTTTCTCTTCTGGCTAAGCTGGACAGCCACAGATCTTTGGAGGATCTCCCGACTCCTCACAGTAGAGCTTCCTGTCTTTTTCTGTCTCATCTCATTACTAAATGATACATTTGGTCAGAAAAAGAACTGACTTGCTGGTTTCTCTTAATTTTTACACACTTTTAATACTTTGGAATTCATTCATTTTGTAATAAATAGCAAAAATCAAACAATGGAGCTATTTGAAAAATCAACATAGACTTTTCTTTCACAGCATAGAGGTAACATCCCAGGATATTTCTAGTTTGTCTTACTGGCTACACAATACGGAACCTGACATTTTGATGCTCACTCTATCATGCATATGACTGTGTCTTAGGACAGATTCCTCCTCATAGTTGTATAGAGTGCGCATTTCAGAAAAGTGCTGTAGGTGACCTAAGTAGCCTCCTAGTGACTTCCTTGGGGCTGTTTTCATATAATATGCACTGTAATCTGGTCAAAAGTTATTGGGTAATGACAATGGGTGACTTCCATTCTCTGGTCTATCACTGTCTTCTGTGGAAAAGTCTGGGCAGGTTTAGTGAGGAGTCTATGATGGGTCAACTTGGATCTGTCGGGAGGCTTCATGTCCAGCCCTCTTCCATGGGCACTTGGTCTTGTGTAGTCAAACTCAGTTGTGCAGAGGTTGTTACTTTTCTGTACAATCAGTGAGTCTGGTGATAAAAACTTTCCTAGGAGGGGAAATAAGTTCAGGCCAGGGCAGAAGAGACTGGATGGGTCTGAGTCTTTTAGATAGCGGGGAGGACTCACTACCTCACCCTAGAGTAGAAAAGGTGCTGCAACATTCTAGTCTTCTGCCTTGCTCTCCTGGGTACAAGAAAGGTATGTGTGTGTGTGTGTGTGTGTGTGTGTGTGTGTGTGTGTCTGTGTGTGTGTCTTTGTGTGTGTGTATCTGTGTGTGTCTGTGTGTGTGTGTGTTGTATGTGTGTGTCTGTGAGTTGTCCTTAAGTGCATCTTTGTGTGTATGGGAATATGTGTTTGAGCCTCTATGTGTATCTTCACTCACTAAAGGAGCAATGGAACATTTTTAAGAATGATGGAGACAGACTTCAATGAGAAAGTACTATGCCTAACCTGGTTAGTACCCCTTTGCATCAGTCAAAGAACTGATGGAGCTGCCCATAATTCTGCATGTCCATAAAGCTAACAACAACAAAAGACAGAAAATTGATGCAAGGTAAAAGTTTTTCAGGTAATTGTAGAGGCAGAATTATTTATCTGCAAAGAAATCCTTGGGAGAAAAACAAAGTAGTGGGGTCAATGAAGGTGAGAAAGAGGCTACTGTGAGGCAGGAAAGGTGCCTGAGAGTTTGTGTCCTCTGTTCTGGGTGAATGGTGGCTGACCACTGATGACTTCCCTGCATCCTGTTTTGTTTTTCTCCTCATTGTCTGCTGCCATTTTCCTTGCACCTTTCCCTAACCTTGGTTCAGCTAACCTTGTCCTTGGAGCTTGGCCTAGATTTTATTCTCTGAGAAATTCTGAACTGCAGAGGGTCTTGTGGCTGCATCTCAGCCCAGCAGAAGTTCCACAGCTATGCTGAGGTGTGAGAAGAGGCTATCTCAGTGCACCCCTTAGGCTCATCACACTCTAAAGCACCCACTCCATGTTGTGTCTGCAGCACTCAAAAACTGCTTTTATTTTGAACTTCTTCATACTGAGTTAAAATTCATCCTGATGGAGGTTTCGCAGAAATGAGAATTCTCAGATATTGCTAGTAGTGTAAAATGGTGCAGCCCTGTGAGAAGCTATGTACAATTATTCAGAAAGTTGAACTGCAGACTCTAGGTGGACCATTGATTCTAGAATGTAAAGTAGGTATCCTAGAGAATAGGGGACAATAGGGGTACAGCAGGACTCATCACAGCACTCCCAACTAGAAACTATTCAGATGCCCATCACTGATGAGTGAAAACATGCAATCTGGTACACGGAATATTGTGAACCTTGAAATAATACATGCAATCATTTGGCTGAGTTAGTCAACCTTCTGTTACTCAAAGAAATCCCTGACACAATCATGATACTTGGAGGAAAGGTTAATATAAACTCCTGATTTTAGAAGTTTTCTAGTTTTCTGAGCTCATTGCTTTGGGCCTAAGGCAACCTGTGGTTTAGAGAGCTTCTTTGGGAGAAAGATGCCCTTGAGGAAGCATTGTGTGAGAGCAAGTGGCTGGTCCACTGCCATCCAGTGGTCTTGTGCTGGGGAACTAACCCTTCAGTGCACAGACTGGGAACTTGCTAGGAGAGCTTGGATTACTGGTCAAAAAACCCTGGGGTTCACCTGTCTGTGTACAGGTTTATAAAGTAAGTACTACACTGACTGATCTGTCCACTGAGTTCTTCTCCCAGGTCACCAGGCATGCATGTGTTATACAGACACACAGGCAGACAAAACACCCGCACATATAAAGTAAAATGAAATGAAAAAATATCAAAACAGAGTAAAAGTACACAATCTTCTCCCCATCTCTGTGTTCAGAGCATCCTCTGTTTTCCTGCCTCTGGGATGGAGGATGGGTAGAGAGGGTGTGGGTTAATGAAAGGTAACTTTCTTCTCCATGCTATCACAGGTGATCTCTTCTTACAATAGTGTTATCTGGGAAACTAATCATGGATGCAATGTAGTGTGCTTTTATGTGTGCATCCATTCACATGTTCAAGAGTGTATACGTGCATGCATGCATGCATGTGTGCGTGTGTGTGTGTGTGTGTGTGTGTGTGTGTGCTTGCACGTGTGTGTATTTAAATGGTGCACACAATCCTCTCCTAAAAACACAATCTTCTAATGAACAGGAACATCAAAGACTTAAGGAAGATCTTCAGCACCTGTTGAAGCAGGAGCTGCTCACCCGGCAAAGGGACTTGGCAGCAAAGCTGCAGCATCACTTCACTGTGTCCCAGATGAGGTAGGAGCCCAGGATTCCAGAAGCAGATGGATACAAGTGCGTCCACTGTACCTGGATTTCTGTCCTCCTTGAGTTTGTATTCAATTGGCAAAGCTCCCAGCCACAGCCAGGGAAAGAACATCTCAGAGTGTCATTGCTGACTCAGTCAATAGGAACTTCTGTCCAGGAAGCAATATGCTTTCTCCTTGGTCTTATGGAGATTGTGTCCTCTTCTTCCCTTCTGAGACCTCTAATATGCACTGAGTATCTCATCTCTTAGATTAGATCTCCCCACAAATATGCCTGTATTAGCCAGGAACCTAGAGGGGATAATCAATCATGAGGAAAGTGTGTCGTTCTGCAACTTTTTTTTCCATCAGGAATAAGACGTTTAGAGATAAGTGTCTACCCTTTGGCAGATTTGTATCCAGCAGTCTCCTGCTGATTGCAGGCTCTCTGCACTATTTATCAGTTTCTCATGAGAAGATTTACTCTGGTCATAAACAGAGTAGGAGTTGACAAGTTAATCCCATGCAGGGTTCTGAGCTGTAGGAATAAGCAAAGCCTTCTCTGCATTGCTGTGTAGGCTCCACTAGGGGGCAGGCATAGAGTTTTCCAGGAGGTTCACATTCACCTGGTATCTAATCAAGGCCAGGTACATCTTCCCTGACCTGTGCCTCAGACCTTTGTCATAATGATATTTCTCCAAAATGATATCTTTGGACTGTTGGAGAAATGTGCTGTTTTATCTAATCCAGCACAGTGTGTATTTTCCAGTTCAAGTCTACTAGTTTTTAAAAGATGAGAAAAAAAATCCTGCCCAGTAGCTCTCTGACCATTTTCCCTTGGGGAAGCAGGGAATGAGCTCAGCTGAGAGGTAATGCTCGATTGTCTAGCTGAGTAGATCTGGTGGGGTCTCAAAAGCTGACATGGCACGTCCTCACCAGGCTTGTGCCCCAGCTGTCTTCCTCCCCTAGGTTTGAAAACATCCAGCAGAAACTGGAGCCGACCACAGCCCAGGATGAGAGCCTCCTGCAGATGGAGCTGCTGAAGCAGAAACACTATGTCTCAGGCAAGTAAGCCACCATTGAGCCCCATCCCCAGCAGCCAGGGTGTTCATGGGTTGTGTTTCCTTCCTTAACTTTTGTTTACTAGGGATGAACAGGCCCTGATCTTTCATGCCAGTGGCACAGCAAAACTGTTTCTAAATCATATTTTCTTTACTGATTTTTCCCTGACAGCACCTGATAAGAAAACTGAGAAGGCTGGAAGAAGCCAGAGACACCTTAAGGCATGATATTCTACACTCCAGGTTCAAGGCCTCCTCAGAAAATGCTACCTCTTTTCAGCTTTGAACTCAACAGTGAGGCAAACATCAACCTACCATCAGGCGATCCAGCCACAATATCATCCACATCTTTTGGCTCACTATCCCCTGAGAAAAGTTTGTGTCAGAAATAAGTCTAAGATACAGAGAACACACAACAAATTATTAAAAGCCCTGACTCCATATGTGCTGGGAAATCTGACAAGGAAGACTGTGTTTATGTCACACTGCCATCTAGACAGACCACACCAAAAGCACAAGAGTCTCTTTACTGCAGCGCTGAAGCTGACGCCATGTCATAGGCAAGTGTAGCTGAAGATAATTCACTACAGAGAATAAGGCAGTTCCTCACCTCATTTGTGCTTTCATAGTGAAATTACAAAGAAAACTGTAATTTCCTTAATATTTTTGTTTTATATCTTGGGATATTTATGCATTGGTTTTGGTTTTCTTCATTTTCATTTAAGATTTTGTTAATTTTTGTTATTACTCTTATTCTTGTCATTGTTTTAATAGTTTGCTAAGGCTATACACTGTATATAATGATACTGTTTTGAAGGCCCCATTGAGTAAAATGAATGTATTTTATGAATAAAATACAATTTCAAACTTTTTATTCTGAGACTCTTCTTTAGTCAGGTGAGGTTTCACACTCCTGTAAACCTAGAACTCACAGGCTTGGATGTATCTCAGTAAGATCCAGGAAGCTCAGGCTGCACAAGGACTTTCCATTCATGGCTCTCAGGGCTACACAGGGGGGTGGCACCTTGGATATGGATGGCATAGCCCACTCCATGGATACCAACTACATAAGAAAAGAACTAGACATATTGTATCTTTGAGGTCATATATGTAGCTACCAGTAAAATGTGGTACACTGTACACACATGTTCACAAAATCATCCTTTAGTCGAAATTAAGGGAAACAAAAATATATTGCTCCAGGCCTCTCAGGAAAAAAATGTTCATTAAAATTGTATAAAAGAAATCAGGAAATGAAAAGGAATATGCCTCTGGTTTTCTTGAAATATATCATGACTGATAACAGATCAGTAGAGATAATTTCCTGCAAGACATGTTGGGATATTTTGTGGTGTTTTCTTTATACTTAGGGGTGTTTTACTACCACATACATGCAATTCCCACAGAGGCCAGGTGAGGGCAGAGTCCACGTGGAATTTAAGTTAAAGAGGTTTTTTAGCTGTCCTGTGGGTCTTCTGAGACAGCAATAAATGCTCTTAATGGATGAGCCATCTCCCCAGTCCCTGCATTGACTCTTGTCCTCCCAGCCATGTGTGCTTTATTATGTGGATTGGATCACTCCCAACCAAAGACTGAAGTTTACTGAAAACTGTAGGGACAGGCATACTAATTGTCTTAGACTGCCACACATCCATTCAGGGCTCTCATAGGTTCAGGATCCTGCCCAAGTCTCACTGACTGTAAGAATGGAACAGATTTGGTAGATCTCTTCTAGGTTGACAACACCTATTAAGCCTGTCTGATGAAATGCAGAATTGAGAAGACCCTCCTGGGGGCGGAGGTAGGATGAGGAATCCCTCTTGATGGTCCAGAAAAGCAATGATGGGAGGGAACCTCATGAATAGAGGGAGTGGATAGAGTTTGCGTCAGGGCCACATGTCTCTGGTGCAGAGTGATTCTGGGCAAAACTAAAAAAGGAGAGAAGTGGTTGAAGCTGCTCTTTTACTACAGCAGATCACGATTATATCGAGAAAATTCTTCAAGATGACTGATTTACTCTTGTGAAGCTACTCTGGGATAGATCTGACTTCTGAGACTAGAGTGAGGGACAGATTTAATGTGTAAAGGAAGTAATTCCGTATGCCTCCAAGCTAGAACTATCATAATCAAGAGCAAAAAGTACCTACTGTCTACTGATCTTAATGTGTGCAGGTGTGTGTGTGTGTGTGTGTGTGTGTGTGTGTGTGTGTGTGTGTGTGTGTGTGTGTTGCCATGTCTTGGCCCACATAAGCTAAGACATCTGGTTTTTCATTCCTCACTTAAGCTCGAATCTCTCTATCTCATATAATTACTCATTTAATTAGATTAGTGTGTGTTCCATTGGAGAAATTTCAGACTTGTGTTATTTTACTTTCTTGCCCAGTGATTCTGTACAATTCATAACTGACATAATGCTGCTGTGAGGACCAAACTACTCTAAAAGTTTTATCCCTGTCTGGTGTATTGGTCAGGGTTCTATGGGGTAACAACTTATAGAATGCATTTCTATATATACAAAAGCCTATTTTTAGAATGACTTAGAGGCTGTGGTCCAGCTAATTGAACCTTGGCTGGCTATGATGGCAAAGTCCAAGAATCCAGTAGTTGCTCAGTCCACAATGCTTGATATCTCAGCCCATCAGTAGTATAGTCTGGAATCCCAAAGAAGTTGGCTCCAATGCCAGTGAAGGAATGGACTTGCTAGCAAGGTGAGATCAAGCAGCTAAAGAGCAAAAGCTCCCTTCCTCCATTTCTGATTATGGGCTTCCAGCACAAGGCCTGGCTAAGGTTACAGATGAGGTTTTGGCTCAAAACATCTGAGTTAAAGTTGTTACTTTCCTCATTAACATCCAGATTAATGTCTTCCAACCTCAAAGAGCAGGATTCTGTGTGGATCTTCTGTCTTCAAATTAAGCAAATATACTCACAGGTGTGCCCCTCCATATTGAGGTCTTAGTTAATCCAGATGTAATAAAATTGACAACTAAAAATAGCTATCACAACTTCACTCCATGTCAATTTGGCACACAATTATATCATGATTAATTTCTAAATATAAAACAATAACCAGGTCCTAATAATGCCTAAACATAATATAATTATTCCAAGTACAAAGCAAACACATTACGTATTAGACCAGCTCAAAATTATGCCTAGCATTATTTAACTATCCCTGTACAACTACAAACACAATAAAAAGTTAGAATAAGTGGTAATGTCACTTGAGGGACATTTTTTAGTATCCCAAATTTAAATATGATAAACATCAATATTCTCCCTTCTTTTAGAATGAATGATTTTATTTATTTATTTTTGTTTTTACATCCTAACCAAAATTTCACCTCCATCCTCTCTTCTCAACCCTCCACCCACCTCCACTCTTCCTGATCCACATCCATTCCTCCTTCTCTTTCTTCTCTTCAGAAATGTGCAGGCCTCCTATGGATATCTGCCTGCCATGTCATATCAAGTTGTGGTAGGACTAGGCATGACTTCTTCTATTAAGGCTGGATATAGCAATTCAGAAGGAGGATGGGTCCCAAAAGCAGTCAATAGAGACAAGCCCTGCTCCCACTGTTAGGAGTCTCACAAGAAGACCAAGTTATACAACTGAAAAATATCTGCAGAGTGCCTAGGTCAGTCCCATGATGCTCCCTGGTTGGTGGTTCAGGCTCTGAGTCACTATGAACCTATGTTATTTAGTTCTGTGGCATGCTTGTGGGGCTCCTGACCCCACTAGCTCCTACAAAAATTTATTTTTTTATTCACTAATTTAAATGCACTGGTGTTTTGGTTTCATGTATGTCTGTGTGAGGGTGTCAAATCCTCTGGAACTGGAGTTACAAACAGTTGTGAGCTGCATTGATTTTTTTCATTATTTTAAAAATTATTTCATATGAATAGTGTATGGAAATCTGATCAGAATTTAAAATAACATGTATCTATTTACTTATTTACAATAAGGGAAACACTTATATACATACATATGATAGAGAGAGAATGAACACACAACACACACCATGCCATTTTGACATTCTGTTCATATGGAGGTCAATGAACAAATTAGGAGGAGTAAGCTCTTTCCTTCCACCCAACTAGGCATCTCAGTGGCCCTTCCCTGGTACTTTTCATGATCAACTTGTGGCTTTCTGCCTTAGAGGATTTTTTTGTGGTTCTGAAACTTAGAGAATATTTTAATATTAATGGGCATTGGGAAAATTTGTGCAGAATTTTGTTTCAAATGAATGATACTCTTAATAAAAGCTCATGCTACGGGTAAGAATTCTTGATGGGAAGAGAGTTGCTGTGTGTCTAGCTTGAAGAAACTGCTGATTCAGAGTAATTCATGGGAAAAGGCAAAAGTGACATTACTCTGCCATGCAGGTAAGGGAGTTCACTGGAAATAACCAGTGAAAAATCACCAAGGAAGGTTCCAGGGTGAGTCATTGAAATGCCATGATCATTCCTGGCATTTTGCCTTTGAGAGTCTGCCCTATGTGCCCCATGCACTTCTCAGGTCTAAGGCTATTAGTCATTAGTGCTGTGCAGGCTCCTGTGGACAGTTCAGGTTTCAGCATTTAACCAGTTACAGCAATCATCACATATTTCTCCCAATATAACATTCTTACAAGGATCAAAATTTCTAAGATACTTCAGAACTTAAATAGCCTTTGTGGTTGCTGCATGTTTTAGAATACTAATGTCTCAAAGACTTAGTGAAAAACATTCCACTTAAATGGAGTACCTTGTACATTTCAATCTCTAGATACATTTAAAACAAGAATCACTGAAAAGTTGATGCAAAATGACATGCACAGAATGTGATATACTGAGATGCATCTTTAAATTTATATATATGTTACACTTCAGTATCAAATATGAGCACAGTCATTAATTATACCCAGACTTTTTCTTTATTTCATACTTGTTGGCATTCAGAATATGCTATATCAAAACATGGGGCTTGGCATAGGAAGTTCTTTGAGTGGATGAATGAATGTGAGGAAGGACTCATATCTTCCCCTGAAACTGCTCATACAACCTAGAAAGGTCTTCCTGACAATTTCCTGAAGCTGGTCAGAAGCACCACATGTCTCTCCATGGAGGAAAGGTGCAGCATCACATCTGAAGACTGATGAAGGCACACAGAGAGGACATGACCCAAAAGCCCTCACTATTTGCCATTCATCTGATTGACTCCTATTGCTTTCATTTTGACACACGTTTCATTACATTCCACTTTCCATCAACTCTAGAATAAACTCTCTGGTCTACTACATGCTCTAAGAGGCACAGTGCTGGCCCTGAGACATTGTGCACATTGTGGCCCTGAGTCCACGGCTCAATGTCATGCCACATGGGTGAAATGACTGGGCTCACCAGGAGTTGAGTATCAGGAAAGGCCTCCAAGGTGAGAAGGGTACGGGTATTGGGAAACATGGGAGATACATAAAGGCATCATTCTGTGGTATGGAAGGAACTCTGGTGAACATGAAGGCTGTTTGCCACTCCAAGGATCAGAACCATAAAAAAATCTACAGTAAGGGCCGATAATTCTGGGGCCATGGGCACCTCTGTCCCTACACATTGGAGAATTTGGGGACGGAAGCCTAATATGAGACCAGATGAGTGTTTGGAAGACTCCCTTTCTTTGGTAGCCTTGTTCATGTCTCTAGCTGCCTGCAGGGTCAGTAATTCCTCTTGAGATGATCTCCACAGCAGGACTGATGCCCTTTCACCATCTCCATGTTCTCCATGGGTCATTCTGACCTGTGCCTGGGATGTTACCCCACACTAAACTAAGGAGTGTTCTGGGGCTGCTGGGTGTCACTTGGGACAGTTTTTGGCAGGAGTTTGTGAAGCTTGTGGTGACTGCCATTTGAATGAGGCATGGGGACTCTTGGGGATGGATTAATTCTGTTTGCTTGCTCTTCCTGTTGAGACTTTAGGCACAAGTGAGATGTTGGTGTCAAAGGATTTGCTCTTGTCTTTCACACTTGGAAGCCTGACTAGAGGTGGCATAGACCAGAGAATGAGACCTGTTCAAAGACAGTGCTTTGCTTACTCAATGGCTGGGCATCAGTACTATGTGCTTTTATATTTAATTAATTTGATAATGATTAAGTGAAGTCAAAATGTTGCTATTAATGTACATTTAAAGTACCTGACTCTTTCAATTGTAAATTAGAATATTTACTTAATATTATGTGAAAATATGCACATTTAAAGATTACTTCTTAAGCACAGGATATTCTATGTAATGAACATTCTGGATGAAAGCAATCTTGAAGAAATTATCACATGTCTAAGCAATTTTTGGTTTTTTTTTTCTACCTTAGGAAGACTTGTGCTGTGAAAGTTTGCACTAGGTAAGTGAATATGCTTTTCTTTTGGTAATCTCTGTTTTGTTGTGGAGTCCCTAACAAGGAACTAAGATGGGTAGAAACAAATGATAAGACTCTCCTCTTTTTAAAAGAAGTACTCTCCTCTCAAAAACATCTTCTATTAGCCCCACCATAATGTGTTTTATTATGCCTTCTCAGTATATCTTGGAGGTTTGTTAATTTGAAAGTAAGAAGCCCCCATAATCTCATAGGGATTGGCACTATTAGGGGGTGTGGCTTTGTTGGAGGGAGTGTGGCCTTGTTGGAGGATTATGTTACAGTGCGGGAGGGTTGAGATCTCTTATGCTCATGCCATGTCTAGTGTCTCAGAGCACATTTGCTGCCTGTGGATCAAGATGTAGCTTCATCTCCACATTTTTCTCCTTCTCCAGCACCATGTCTGCCTGCATGCCTCCTTGTTCTGCCATGATCATAATGAACTAAACCTCTGAAACTGTAAGCCACCTGATTAAATGTTTTCCTTTGTAATTGTTGCTATGGTCATGGTGTCCCTTCACAGCAATGAAACCCTAACTAAGACAGTAGGTATCCAACATAATCACAGAAAACAATGGACTCAGGAAAGAATTCTACTTCTGGACGACCCTTTGAGCATGGACTTTGGTATAAACCAGCTCTGATGCAAAATACCTTGTAAGGGTTTGTACATTTAGGTGTATTTGTTACAAATGCTTTTAGACCTGTATCATCTTTATAGACACCACCGTAGAGCAAGCCAAGGACAATCATTTCCCCATGCTACGTAGAAATCTGGGACAGCCATGTGTCAGGCAGTGGGTAAGAGCTGATCTGTTGTTCTACACTGAGTAGCAGCATGCAATCAGAAATACCTTTCTCTTGTGCTCTGCCTTTTTGCCTCCTATTACTTCAGACATGACCTTTCACCCATTGAACTAGAACTTTCCCAACACATGCAGTCAGCTCACCCAAGCCATCTCCTTCCCATGCTACTCACCCTAGTTACCTCTGTGTCTTCAAAGCCTAGTGTAATAAATGTTTCCTAAGTCTACACAGAAACATAAACTAGTCCATGCAGGAATTAACAACTCAACTTCTAGGTAACTAAAAGATGTTTTATATAGAGACAGTGGTGGCCACTATCATCATGGAGAATGATACCTCAGGATTTATATATATATTGAAGACTGCATTATTCAGGGGAGAAAAAATTTAAAATTTAAAAAATAAGTATTGAAATGATATACAGTTATAGAAAAAAGCGTTGATGGATGTTTTGATATTCATTTCTAGATACTGAAAGCAAAGATTATTTCTCATGTTTCTTTTTTTTGAAAGTTACATTTTACATATTTTCTGGTAAGGCAAAACAGTGTCTCTGTTGTGAATTAAAAAGTTATGCCTTTCAAACAAACATAACAGGTACTCAGAGTTGAAGGTAGAAAAGAGCTAACACAGCAAGGTGGCCACTCAGAAAGTTCTGCTGCCTCCTTGGCTGGTGTCTGGGAGTTGAGATTTCAGTTTATCTTTATATTTATATGCACATGTATATGCAATTAGATATGGTTGTACATATTATGTATACCATATAGATACTTATAAAAATATGCACATAACTATACCCATAGTTCTGTATCCAACATGCATACCATACACATGTGTACCAATACCACAAGGATTGTTTGTTTCTTTTTATTTTTGTCATGCCAAATTATTGTACATCTAATTAATTTAATGAATATTTCTATGTGTCTGCATATGGGTGTGTGTGGGTGCATGTGGGTGTGCATGCAAAGTTGTAGACAAATACATGTTTCTAAATGTATGAATGTGGGCACATATATCTGAGTCTAGTGTGTGAAAAATCATGTGTGTATTGTGGCACAACACTGATGGTGCCCTGATCCTTTATGATGGGCTAGTGGCACTATTACTTTTAGGTGGGGCATGCTTGATCATGCTGCATTCTGTGCATGGAATTTCCATGCTTCTAGAATACTGATGTTGTCTAAGATGTTGCTAACAATGTGTACATGTTTCAGGATCTTTCTTAGATGGATATCTACAATCTATGTCACATGTTAAGCCCTTCAGATAACATTTGACACCAAGCATATGTAAGTTTTCTGATTCTCTTTCCTCTTCTACTGCACTTTCAGATTATAGTAAATCATCACCATCAAGTAAAACTAAAAACACTTACTGGCTATCCAGAACTTGGTGAAGACCAGGAAATTGTGGGTTCCCAGGATACAATGATGTCGACTGGAAGACTTCCAGGTGGGGCATTCCTACTGTAACTGTTACCACAGGCATCCAGGCTGAGACAGCAAAGAGGCATCTCTGCTGGGCAACCGTGTAAGTTCTCTTCTTCCGGATTCACCTGCTCCAGACAGGAAAAGCATTTCAAGCTCTGTGATTAGATAGCTGGTTTTATTGAGGCCACCCTCCCTAAATCCTTTTTGGCTTTGAGGATAGCATAATGCTTACATAACTGCATCTAGAGATAACAGGAAGAGATTTTCTTTTATAACTGAGATTTTATTGGTTGAGGACCAGTAGAAAAACATGTTAATTCAATTTTGTTTTCTTTCTTTTTGCATGCCACAATTCTTAAGTGTAGGTTTCCATCCTCATAAGATAGAGGAATGGAACACTGTGATGCTTTGACTAATTCTTCAGATCTCTAAGATGTTTCCTTCCCACTACCCTTAAATGTCATATTAGGGCAAGAAAAAAGCATCCATGGTAATAAATAAATAAATAAATAAATAAATAAATAAATAAATAAATAAATGAATAAATAAAAGGGAAACCCAACATTAAGGAGACTGAGTTAGAAGTATTGCAGAAAATCTGAGACCAGCCTTGAGAGATAAACTGTCAGGGAAGGAGAGAGGCATGAAGGCAAAGGACAATGGGAGATTGGGAAGGGGTTTTCTCAAAGTGAGATATGTCCATTGTTTTCTACTACTAATCTCCACTAGCATTTGTTAGAAAGGGTGACAACAGCTGAGGCAGAGTCAGCACCTGTCCCAGGACTCCACTTTCCAAAATGGGACAGGATGAACTGCTGTTACACTGCTACCCAGTGAGTGACAGCCTCAGAAGTCATCAACTACCATAAGGAGAGGAGGTAGGGACAGCCTCATGGCTTTCTGCTTTCTGGTCAATCCCATTTCAAGTCGTGTTTAATGTTGGTGAAGGGACAGCCTGGAGGGCAAATTTCAAACAGCTCTGTTCCCCAAGCCCCAGGTACTGCAAATGGCACAATACCAGCCTCATGATCAGAGAATCTTGATGATAGAATGAGCATCAGAAATGATAGACCAGTATTTGAACTGTGTACATACGGCCTGAGTCTGCCCCATCCCCATTGACCTTCCTCTTCTCAGCAGTGAACTCCTGTAGTAGGAGAGGATGATTGGATAGAAAGCTGTCCCCAAGCAATGACGATAGCAGTAGCCTTCGGGCACCTTCCCTAATTAACAGTCCAAAAACATATGCATAGCTTGACCACCTTTGTGCTCCCCTGAGCAGAGTGAGGCCTGGCCTCTGTGACACTCCATAAGGAATCATTGTCATGGTTACATGTGTGCCCTTAATAGGTTGGCAGCTCACTCTATTAAAGTGGCCTGTGATTCACAACTATAATAATGTGAGCAGGAATCAATTTCTGGTAAGTCAGTGCAGACATTCTTTGTGGGAAGACCTGATCGAACATCATTGAGTGGACACGACAAGGAGCTTTCTTGAAAGGGATCACTAAGGCATGGTTCATTGTTCCAGGGGTTTTCAAGGCAGAAAAGAAATGACATTTTGAGAAGTGTTTCCATAGCAAGGACCAAAGGAGCACCCTCATAGTGCATGCCATGAATGACATACAGTAGGGGACACCATGCCCACACTGCATAAGAGGCCCCATGAAGATCTGCACAACCCTCATGTGCCTAACAAGGAAGCCTCTAAATCAATGGAGGACCATCCTCTGCTGTTATATTAACTGCCTGTGATATGCCTTCATGGGAGTAGATCACAGAAGGAAGGAAATGCAGCAGGGACCTTGTTGGGACTCTAGTTTGTTATCTTTACTGAGAAGCAGCAATTTTCCACATGAGCTCAGGGTGCCTCTTTACCATGACCACAGTCACCAATGCAGCAGCAAGGACTCTCCCAAGCACCACTGTCTCCCCCCTACTTCACCTTTCTGTTTGTGTAATATGTAGTTTATTTCATCTGGAGTCTGTGCTGTGTGTGTTGGTGTCTGTGCCAACTTCCCTTGGAAAGTGCCAATGTTCCTCAGAATATACATGAGATATAAGAGAAGGGCTATAGATACAGTCCTCTACCAATATCCACATGTTATTTTTTTTCAGAAAGGCTGAGCATAATCCAAGGCTAATTACAAATTACAAAGTAGCTTCAGGCAAACCTGGACTCAAATGTATCCACTGCTTCAATCCTAAAGAGAAACGGGTACTAGAGAGTTCCAGAATATCAATGTAAGCAGGCTTAATTCTAACACAAAAACTGCCTGGATATCACCATACCCTGAAAATAGCCCAGGCTAACATGGTCCCTGAAAAAGCCCATGCTTAGTACCTAAAGTGAAAGTAGACGAGGATTAACCATTAAACCAAGATTTCAAGACAAAAGTATTCCAAGGCCTAAGGATGAACCTGATGAAGACCAGGAATAAAGCCTAAATTAGCAATGGCTTTCCCTTATCCAGAAAAGCCAGAGACCAACCCTAAGAATAAAATTGCCAAACCCTGACCTAAAAGAGCCCTGCACCAAAACCTGAAGCTGAATAAGCTTGACCCAGAGGAAAAACAGAGGTATCCCTGGGCCAGTCCATTAAATGGAAGAGCCACGGCCAAAGGAGAAGGAAAAGTAACAAAATATAATGCAACAAAAAGAAAAGAAAAGAATGGCCATGCCTAACCAGGATCCTGAATGGGGCTGGCCCCAACCAAAAGGGAAATTAGTACTACCCTATCACTCAGAGGAAAAAGACCTGGCTCGAAGAAAGAAAAGGAGAATATCCATGCCTCAAATTTACCTGGACTAAAGCCAGGACCCTCACCAAGATGAGAAGTTGGCCTCAGCATAACTCTGACCCTGAAGACTGGGCCAAATGAAGAAAGGACATGGGCCCAGACCAATCCCTCACATGAGAGGCCAGGACAAAGCAAGAAAAGGGAACACAGGGGCCTAACACTTACCCTGACAAAAGCCTGAGAAAAAACAAGGAGAGAAGATTGGGAGCTGGAGAGATGGCTCAGTGGTTAAGAATACTGACTGCTCTTCCATAGGTGCTGAGTTCAATTTCCAGCAACCACATGGTGGCTCACAACCACTTGTAATGAGATCTGGTGGCCTCTTCTGGCCTGCAGGGACACATGCAGACAGAATACTGTACACATAATAATAAATAAATAAATCTTAAAAAAAATAATAACTAAGACTAGATTGAGATGTTTAAAAAACAAAACAAGGAGAGAAAAATACCAGGGACATTCTCTTAAATGAAAGAGGCCAAGAAAAAAAAACTGTCTGTCTATAATCCTTACCCTGATGAAGTATGGGCCTAAGCAAGAAGAGATGCAGGCCACTTCATAACCTTAAGGCTGAAAAAGACCAGGCCAAAACCAAGAAAATTAGTGGGCTTGATTCCAGTCCTCGCTATGAATATATCTGGGGCCTAATAAAGAAGAGAAGTGGGACTGGGCCATCCCCTTAAAGAAAGAACACCCAGAGAAAACCAGGAAAACATCTATGCCCAGGCCTAATCCTTATTCTGAAAACACCAAGCACCAAATGAAGGAGGTCTGAGGCAAATATTGACTGGGAAGAATTCAGAACTCATACAAAGCTCATAGAACAAACTAGGCAAAATCAAATGTTACAAGCCAACCACAGACCTTGATGAAGAGAAACCACAAACCCTAAAATCAAGGGAGCTCCTGACAACCCAATGTGAGATATGTGGCCAGACTTAATGTTGACCCTAGGAAGTCCAGTTTGAAGAGATAATTTAAATGGAGCCTGCTCCAACCGCAATGAACTCTTCCTATACCAAACACTGATCAAGTAGCCAAGGACCAAGACCTGTGTGAAAGAAGTCCAGGCAATGCAAGAAGAGAAACATGCCTGACGATAAACTGCTGTCAGTGGAGACCTGCAGCCTACTGAGCAAGAATTAAACTCAGAAGCCCTGAACTTTAGGATGTGTGGGCAGAATATTTTCTTCTTCATCCAACACTCTAATCAAAAGGGATCCAGAAATACCATGTTCTCAATGGAGCCAATGGCTCCCTTACAGATGAAAGTAAATGGACATCATTAACATATTTGGTAGTTAGAGGGAACTCTGATCCCAGACCTTGATATTTTATAGTCAATCAAGGCCTCAAAAGAGACACACAGAAGAATGTTTGTTGAAAATCTTAGCCACTCAAACTTCATATACAGATATAAGTTGATATCCTGAGTGCCAACTGTGTGGAACACATACATTTCATTTACAAGACATACCATCCTCAATACATGCACACCAGGATGTGCTACTCACCATATGATCCAAGCTCCCATCTGGGTAACCAATGAATATGGACATAGCATAATACAAATGGTGTTATACTGCACGCTGTTGTAGCCTGATAAAATTCCAAATCTTGATTCCAACTGATATTTTTAGGAACAAAGAAGTCTCAACAGTAATACCCCTTCATGATAAAGGTCTTGGAGAGATCAGGAATACAAGGAACATACCTAAAACTAATAAAGGCAGTTTACAACAAGCCAACAGCCAACATATAATTAAATGAAGAGAAACTCTAAGCAATTCCACTAAAATCAAGAACAAGGCAAGGCTGTCCACTCTCCCCATATCTATTCAATATGTACTCAAAGTCCTAGCTAGAGCAATAAGACAACAAAAGGAGAGCAAGGGGATACAAATTAGAAAGGAAGAAGTCAAACTTTTTCTATTTCCAGATGATATGATAGTCTACATAAGTGACCCCCAAAACTCTAACAGGGAATGCCTGCAGCTGATAAACCCCTTCAGTAATGCAGCAGGATACAAGATTAACTCAAAAAAAACCAGTAGCTCTCCTATATACAAGTGATAAATGGGCTGAAAAGAAATCAGAAAAACATCACCTTTACAATAGCCACAAATAATATAAAACACCTTGGGGTAACTCTAGCTAAGCAAGTAAAAGATCTGTATGATAAGAATTTTAAGTATCTGTAGAAAGAAAATGAAGGGGATATCACAAAATGGACAAATCTCCCATTCTCACGGACAGGTAATATTAACATAGTAAAATGGCAATCTTACCGAAAGCATTCGACAGATTCAATGCGTTCCCAATCAAAATCCCAACACAATTCTTCACAGACCTGGAAAGAATAATACTCAACTTCATATAGAAAAACAAATAACCCAGAATAGCTTAAACAATCCTGTACAATAAAGCAACCACTGGAGACAACACCATCCCTGACCTCAAGTTTTGCTATAGAGCTACAGTAATAAAAACAACTTAGTATTGGCATAAAACTGACATGTGGACCAATCAATTGAATTTAAGATCCTGACATTAATCTGCATACCTATGAACACCTAATTTTTGACAAAGAAGCCAAACCTACACAATGGAAAAAAGAAATCGTGCTGGTATAACTGGATGTCAACATGCAGAAGGCTGCAAATAGATCCATATCAGTCACCGTGCACAAAACTCAAGTCCAAGTGCATCAAAGACCTCAACATAAATCCAGTTACATTGAACCTGATAGAAGAGAAAGTAGAAGTAGTCTAGAATGCACTGGCACAGGTGACCACTTCCTAAATCTAACACCAGTAGCATAGACACAAAGAGCAACAATTAATAAATGGGACCTTTCGAAACTGAGATGCTTCTGTAAGGCAAAGGACACAGTAAATAAGACAAAATGAGAGCCTACAGAATGGGAAAAGATCTTCACCAACCCCACATCTGACAGAGGGATGATCTAAAAAATATGTAAAGAACTCAAGAAATGAGATATCAAAATACTGAACAATCAAATTAAAAATGGGGTGCAGATCTAAACAGAATTCTCAACAGAAGAATCTCAAATGACCAAAAGACAGTTAAGGAAATGTTCAACATCCTTAGTCATCAGGAAAATACAAATCAAAATGACCCTGAGATATCATCTTATACCTGTCAGAATGGCTAAGTTAAAAACACTGATAAAAGCTTATGTTGGAGAGAATGCAGAGCAATGGGAACACTCTTCGACTGTTGGTGGGATGCAAACTTGTACAGCCACTTTGGAAATCAGTATGGAGGTTTCTCATAAAATTTGGAATCAATCTACCTCAAGAACCAGCTATACCACTCTTGGGCATACACCCAAGGAATGTTCAGTCATACTTCAAGGATACATGCTCAACTACATTCATAGCAGCATTAATTGTAATAGCAAGAACCTGGAAACAACCTTGAAGACCCTCAACTGAAGAGAAAATGTGGTACATATACATAATGGAATAATATGCAGCAGTAACAGACAATGACATCATGAAATTTTCAGGCAAATGGATAGAACTAGAAAATGTTATCCTGAGTGAGGTAACCCAGACTCAGAAGGACAAACATGATATGTACTCACTCATAAGTGGATACTAGATGTAAAGCAAAGGATAACCAGACTACAACCCACAGCTCCAGAGAAGCTAGGTAACAAGGTGGACCCTAAGAGGGACACATGGATCACCCCGGGAGGGAAAATAGATGAGATCTCCATGAGGAAACTGGGGAGGAGGGGGGTGATGGAGGGTAGGGGGTTGGGGATGAGACAATAAGGGAACAGGATGGTCTATCTGGAACAGGGACATAGTGAAAGAGCAATGAGATACCATGATAGAGGGAGAAATCATGGGGATAGGGTGTAACTGGGTGCTAGGGAAGTTCCCAGGACTCCATCAGGATGACCTAAGCTTAGATGACTAGCAATAGTGGAGAGAGTGTCTGAACTGTCTTAGTCCAGTAATCAGATTGGTGAATACCCTGTCATCATAGAGAAATTAATCCAGTAAGTGATGGAAGCAGATCCAGAGATCCACAGCCGAACACCAGGCCAAACTCTGGGAGTCTAGTCAAAGAGAGAGAAGAGGATTCTATGAGCAAAGAGGCATCAAGATCATGATGGGGAAACCTACAGAGACAACCAAATCAAACTAGAAGGAACTCATGAACTTTAGACCAACAGCTATGGAGCCTCTGTGGGACTGGACTAGGCCCTCTGCATAATCAAGACAGTTGTTTAGCTTGATCTGCTTAAGGAGCCCTCTGGCAGTAGTATCAGGATCCATCCCTGGTGCATGGGCTGGTTTTTGGAGCTCACTACCTATGGTGGTACACCTTGCACAGCCTTGATGCAGAGGGAGGGTCTTGGACCTGCCTCTACTAATGGACCAGTCTCTGCTGACTCCCCATGAGAGGCCTTACCTTGTTGGAGGAGGGAGTACGGGGTGGGTTGAAGGGGGAAATGCTGGAAAAGCAGGAGGAGGGAAGAGAGGGGTATCTGTGCTTGTTATATAAAATGAAAAAAATTCTTAATGAAAAAAAGAAAGAAAAATATATGTATGCGAGAAGCAGTACATTATAGCCAATTCACTGGGCATGATGGAGCTGTGCTTAAAGAAGAGATGAAAATTAAATGGTTGCTTCATCAGGGACTTCAGGACTGGTTTGTGGCTCTCCAGCATTTGCAGAGCCCAATGGAAGAAAGTGATCTTGTGGAAACAATTAACAGTTTAAGGAAAGGGTGAAGTGTTGTATAACAATTTTCCTTACTATGATATGATATTCTTTTCTGTTATTTTTGAGATTATAATCACAGTATTTTCTCTTCTCACTTATCCTTCTAAATCTGTATAGCTAGAATATATGTTGTCAGGATTGATCATTTGATATTGAGTATCCAACTAGTGTGCTCTTCCCTGGGTAGGGCTATTTCCTTAAGTCTCAGAAAGTTCTATGGAGGTTCATAATACTCTGGGAAAGCTGAAACTTACAGGATTAACAAGATCCTTCTATTTGAAGGTTAAATAGGTGGTAACTAAGGACAACTGAAGAAATGAGACCCTCTGTCTCATTCAGCTGCAAACAAGTCATGCAGACACATTCAGAATTCTAGTCTTCATGAGTCACCCATTTTAATGTGAGACATTGTGATGCCTCACATTACAGATATTCATGTTCTTATAATTAATTCCATACTTATTCTCCTGTATTAATCTCAATAAACTCATTAATTTGAGGAAATAGGAATTCCACAGTCTTCCCTGGGAAGCAGACAGATAAAGGGTAACTGATAAGTAATACAAATGGCCAACTTCTGGCTTCCTTTTTATTTTCTATACTGAGACAAAGGCTTAGTAGGCTTTGTCTTCCACCAACAGGCTGCCTCTTCCAGCTGTCTGGTTCAGGACAGATAGGTATGTTCACAGTCAGTCTTGAACATAGTCACTTGAAGCTGCAGGTAATCACCCAGAGTCAGATATTGGGGTAAAAGCTGAAAAATCAGAGATGCAGAGTAGGAAGCCAATTATTCTATCTATCTATCTATCATCTATCTATCTATCTATCTATCTATCTATCTATCTATCTATCTATCTATCTATCTATCTATCTCCCTTCCCTCCTTCCTTCCTTCCTTCCTTCCTTCCTTCCTTCCTTCCTTCCTTCCTTCCTTCCTTCCTTCCTTCCTTCCTTCCTTTCTTCCTTCCTTCCTTCTTTCTTTCTTTGGTTTTTCGAGATAGTGTTTCTGTGTGTAGCTTTGCGCCTTTCCTGGAACTCACTTTGGAGACCAGGCTGGCCTCGAACTCACAGAGATCCGCCTGCCTCTGCCTCTGCCTCCCGAGTGCTCAGGCTGGCCTTGAACTCACAGACATCTGTCTGCCTCTGCCTCCTGGGTTCTGAGATTAAAGATGTGCACCACCACCGCCCAGCTCATTCTATTTATTTTATGTACATTGGTGTTTTGCCTGTGTGTGTCTGTGCAAAGGTCCCCTGGAACTAGAGCTACAGACAGTTGGGAGCTGCCATGTGGGTGCTGGGAATTGAACCTGAGTCCTCTAGAAGAGCAGTCACTGTTCTTCACACCTGAGTCATCTCTCCAGCCCCAGCCAATACTTCTTAACCCTATGAAATACTCCACCAAAAGAGAGTACGTACCTCTCTCACCCCACCTTATCACACTCTCTATTTGCCCAGTGATTTTCTCATATTCTGTAGGCCACCACTTCAATTATATTTGCTTATGCTGAAATAAAAATTCATATTTCATAAGATCCTATTTGTTGAATTTGGTCTCATTTACTATTGGATGAGAGTCCTACTCAGAAATCCCTTACCTGTTCTTGGAAGTGGGAGTATTATCGCTACTGTGACCTTTGACAATTTCAGGGTATCAGGTCTCATTTTGACATCTATGATGCATTTGGTGCAGAGCTTGCATATGGTAAAAGATAAAGAACAGAGTTTCATTTTCTTGCATGCTGAAAACAATTTTTCATAATGACCGTATCTGAGACAGTATCTCAAATGCCAACATATATGTGAGATACAAATATGTGTGCAAAGTTATACTAGGTACTCACAAGTGCATTCTGCTTACCAAGTGGACCACTTTGAGGGAACCAGCCATGCAGTAATATGAGGTCAAGCTCTAACCACTCAGAGTAAGGAAGGCATGGCAATCACTTGCATTAAAATAAATTTGCAGCAGGACATATAGCCTGGCTCAAACACTACAGATTATGTGGTCATTTTCTTGGGTCCCCAGACCCATTCTCACACTAGTAAAATATAAAAAATGTAAACACAGAAGAGGACAAATGATCCTGTGGTGATGAATAATATTTAGATTGCCCCATAATTCCAGCTCTAAGTGTCTTTTTAATGATTACAATTTTCACCAAATCTAATTGTTTAATGCTGCACAGGAAGTGTAAAAAAGAGCATATATGCTGTGTTTATTGTAAAATAAAACATGCTGGGTACTGTGGATGCTATAATGATGGTTATGAATGAAAATTTAACATAGACATACCAGCTGTGTCACTTCTGGGTGTGCCTACTTCTAAAAGTGAACTCACTGTACTGAATCATGTATATGTGTGTATGTGAGTTTGTGTGTAATTTTTATCATTGTGCTACCTACAACACAGATGATTTATGGAATGAGCTTAGAAGACCACCAATATACTAATGGATAAAGAAAGCATGATATACACAAATAATGCAAGATAATTCAATAAAGAAAAACTATAGAAAAAATTAATCACATAATCCTCAAGAAAATTACTATAACTATTTATCATCAAACTTAAGAAATAGACAATTATCCAAATACAAATATCCCATATCTTCTCTCATAAATGGAATCTAGAAAAAATATCAAAGTAGGAGGAAAATTTTTGAGGAAGCGTGAGGGCACATATTTTAAATGGAGGGAGTATAACAGGTAGTGAGGGGATGTATATGAACAAATTAGTGACTTTGTATAATTAATATGTACAGAATAATAAGATTAATTTCAAAAGTAACAAAACAGAAAAAGAATTACTTATATGCATAAGGGCTTATAGATTTTAATAAAACTAAACAAAATGACTACATTTTTACTATCTTCTAAACTTCTCTTAAAATGTTTGAATGATGGGGCTAGAGTTGGCCTCACAGAAAAACACACACTGTACTCTTTCAAAGAACCTGAGTTCAGTTTCCATCACCCATCGCAGTGATTCATAATCAAACACCAATATCTCTAGTTCCAGGAAATCTGGAGCCTCTCCTTATCTCTGTGGGAACTGCTCTCCTGTGCACATACCTCCCCCTATAAACACATATGTGGAATTTTAAAAGTATTCTCTCCAAATTTCCCTATTGAGTTTTCTGGAACCAGAGAGGCAGAGAGGGTTGCATGGATGCTGTACATGATGTCAGTTCATTCTCACACTCTCAGTTGTAAGAATAAAGGAGTGTAATTAATAAATTATAAGTACTATAAGGTCATTCTGGAACCCAGAATCCTAAAAGATTTACAGTAGTATATAAAATAATTGGACCACGTAAGAAATCTGAGTTGTATAAAATTGATGCAAATAAATCTGCATAAAATTTAAACATTATAAGGGCTTTCTTAGCATTTCATTAGTTTTAGTCACTGAAAGTTACAGTGTGCCTAAATTCCATCACCACATTGTCATACGTCATGTATATTTAATTAAGAAGGATTACAAAAGCTTTGAAGTTCACCATAACAAAAGACAGAGTAATCTGTTTTGGCATGAATAATCTATAAACTACAAACTATTACTTGGTCTGGCTGACACAACACATAATAGACGAGCTCCAGAGGTCTGGCAGCTTCTGACATAAGTCACCAAGGAAGGAGCTCTGAGTCTAGTAGCCCATGGGCCTCCAGTGCCTAAAAAAAGCTATTAATTTTTTTTAAAAGATGTCTAAATAACAAGCTAGGTGAGGGGATAAATAGAATAAAAACCCAAAAGCAGACACAGAAAGACATTCTGGACAGAATGTGTGAAGTTAAAACTATCAAGACAGAAGACTCAAACTAACCATGTAATTGCATTAAACATAAAGGTCTAGATGAGAGAGAAATTGCCAGACTAGATAAACAACCACAAAAGATTTCACTCTATGATGAATAGAAAACAAATGTATGGGCAGAGTATCAGAGTAAGGAGTCAGGAAAAGGTAGAGTTCTTTAAAATGTCCTAGTACCCATGTTACCACCAAAGTAAACTGCTGAACAATAAGTTTTACTAGGGAAAGTATCTATTATGAATAACACAAATATTATAATATATATGTGTTTGGTGGAAAGGGATCAATTTACCAGGCAGACAGAACACTCCACTTGAAAAGTATTTAACTACGAATCCTCCAACCTGGATGAGAAAGTGGATGGAAACTGACAAATCCACAATTAAAGTTGGAGATGGGAGTTGACAGAACAAAAGGAGGGAAAGTCCAACAGCTTCAATTGCAAATGTTCGTGGTGTAATGAGATGTTGGTCAGGTTCAAGGCCCCTGGCTTCAGTACACCATCAATGCTAGACCTGCATGAGATACAGCAGCTCCTAATGCCACTAAGATGATGGAGAGATGATGGAGAGGTGGGAAAGATGGGGGTTGGGGGAGTGAAGTGCTTTACTTTTTCTTCTTTTTAATTATTGTTTATATTGTCTCATTTATATTCCCCTTTTCTTTCCTTTGTGGGGGGACTCTAAAAGAGTGAGGGGCAGATATGGAACCTCATGACTAGGTGGAGTGGATGGAGCCTGTGTCAGGGGCCACATGTCTCTGGTGCAGAGTGATTCTGTGCAAGACTGAAAAAGGGGAGAGGTGGTTGATGCTTCTCTTTTACCACAGCAGATCTCAGATTATATTGAGAAAGTTCTTCCAGATGACTGATTTACTCTGGTGAAGCTCCTCTGGAATAGATCTGACTCCTGAGACTGACAGTGAGGCAGAGATTTAATGTGTAAAGAAAGTTATCCCAAATGTCTCCAGACTGGAGCTGTCACATCAAGGGTAAAAAGAACCTACTGTCCTCTGATCTTCCTGTGTGTGTGGGAGGGGGTGCCAGGTCTTACCCCACTGAAGCTAAGACATCTGGTTTTTCATTTCTGACTTAAACTAGAATCTCTCCATTTCATATAATTACTCATTCAATTAGATTACTGTGTGTTCCGTTTGAGAAATTTCAGACTTGTGTTAGTTTACTTTCTTGCCCAGTGATTCTGTGGAATTCATAACTGAGATAACGCTGTTGTGAGTCCCAAACTACTCTAAAAGGTCTATCCCTGTCTGGTGCATTGCTCAGGGTTCTATTGGGTAACACCTTAAAGAATGCATTTCTATATATACAGAAGGCTATTTTTTAGTATGACTTAGAGGCTGTGGTTCAGATAATTGAACATGGCTGGCTTGAAGGCAAAGTCCAAGAATCCAGTAGTTGTTCAGTTCACTATGCTTGATCTCACCCCATCAGTAGTATATAGTCTGGAATCCCAAAGAAGTTGGCTCCAATGCCAGTGAAGGAATGGACTTGCTGGCAAGGTGAGAGCAAGCAGCTAAAGAGCAAAAGCTCCCTTCTTCCATTTCTGCACATGGGCTTCCAGCACAAGGCCTGCCTGAGATTACAGGTCAGTTTTGGGGGCTCACAACACCTGATTTAAAGGTGTTTCTTTCCTCATCAAAATCCAGTTAAAAGAATGTCTTCCAACTGCAAAAACCTGGCTTCCATGTGGATCTTTTCTCTTCAAATTAAGCAAAAATATCTCATAGGTCTGCCCCTCCATTTTTGGGTCTTAGTTAATTCCAGATGTAATAAATTTGACAACTAAAAATAGCTATCACAACTGCACCCCATGCGAACTTGACTTACACAATTATATCTTTTTATGTCATGATTAATTTCCAAATGTAAAACAATAACCAGGTCAAAATAATGCCTAAACATGATATAATTATTCCAAGTACAAGGCAAACACATTGTGTATTAGACCAGCTCAAAATTATTCCTAGCATGATTTAACTGTTCCTGTACAACTGCAAACACATTATAAAGTCAGAATAAGGGGTAATGTCCCTTGAGGGACATTCTTTTAGTATCTCAAATTTAAATATAACACCAATATTCTCCCTTCATTGGAATGAATGCTTTTATTTATTTGTTTATTTTTGTTTTTACATCCTACCCAATGTTTCGCCTCTGTCCTCTCCTCTCATCCCCTCCCCCACCTCCTCTCTTCCTGCTCCACATCCATTCTTCTTTCTCTTTTTTCCCTTCAGAAATGGGCAGGCCTACTATGGACATCTGCCTGTCGTGTTATATCAAGGTGTGGTGAGACTAGGCATGACCTCTTCTATTAAGGCTGGATGTATGGGGTTGGGAATTTAGCTCAGTGGTAGAGTGCTTGCCTAGCAAGATCAAGGCCCTGGGTTCAGTCCTCAGCTCAAACAATCAAACAAAAGAAAGAAAGAAAGAAAGAAAGAAAGAAAGAAAGAAAGAAAGAAAGAAAGAAAGAAAGAGAGAAAGAGAGAAAGAGAGAAAGAGAGAAAGAGAGAAAGAGAGAAAGAGAGAAAGAGAGAAAGAGAGAAAGAGAGAGAGAAGGAGAGGAGAGAAAGAGAGAAAGAAAGAGGAAGGAAGGAAGAAAGAAAGGAAGGAAGAAAGAAAGGCTGGATGTAGCAATTCAGTAGGAGGACTAGGTCCCCAAAGCAGGAGTTAGAGACAAGCCCTGCTCCCACTGTTAAAATCTCATAAGAAGACCAAGTTCTACAACTGTAAAATATATGCAGAGGGCCTAGGTAAGACCCATGCATGCTCCGTGATTTGTGGTTCAGTCTCTGAGTCACTATGAGCCTAGGTTAGTTAGTTCTGTAGTATGCTTGTGAGGCTCCTGACCCCACTAGCTCCTACAAAAATTTAATCGTTTATTCATTATTTTATGTGCATTGGTGTTTTGCCTTCATATATGCCTGTGTGACGGTGTTGAATCCTCTGGAACTGGAATTACAAACAGTTGTGAGTTGCATTCAATTTTTTCATTATTTTAAAAATCAATTATTTCATATGACGAGTGTATGGAAATCTACTGATCAGAATTTAAAATAATAACAAATATCCATTTACTTATTTAGAGTGGGGGGAGTACATACATACATACATACATACATACATACGATAGGGAGAGAATGAACACACAATACACGCCATGCCATTTTCTCATTCTGTTCATATGGAGGTCAATGAACAAATTAGGAGGAGTAAGCTCTTTCCTTCCACCCAACTGGGCATCTCCTTGGCCGTTCCCTGGTACTTTTCATGATCAACTTGTGGCTTTCTGCCTTAGAGGATTTTCTTGTGGTTCTGAAACTTAGAGAATACCTTAATATAAAAGGGCATTGTGAAAATTTGTGCAGAATTTTATTTCAAGTGAATGATACTCTTAATAAAAGGTCACGGTAGTGGTAAGAATTTTTGATGGGAGGAGGGTTACTGTGTGTTTAGCTTGAAGAAACTGCTGGTCCAGAGTAATTAATAGGAAAAGGCAAATGTGAAGTTACTCTGCCATGCAGGTGAGTGAGTTCACTGGAAATAACCAGTGAAAAAGCACCAAGGAAGGTTCCAGGGTGAGTCATTGAAATGCCATGTTCCTTCTTGGCATTGTGCCTTTGAGAGTCTGTCCTTTGTGCCCCGTGCACTTCTCAGGTCTAAGGCTATTTGTCATTAGTGCTCTGAGACCACTGTGAACAGTTCAGTTTTCAGCATTTAACCAGTTTCAGCAATAATCACATACTTCTCCCAATATAACTTTCCTACATGGATCAAAATTTGCAAGATACTTCAGAACTGAAGTAACCTTTGTGGTTACTACATGTTTTAGAATACTAATGTCTCAAAGACTTAGTGAAAAAACATTCCAATTAGATGAATTACCTTGTATATTTCAATCTCTAGATAATCTTAAAACAAGAATTACTGAAAAGTTGATGCAAAATGACATGCACAGAACATGATATACTGAGATTCATCTTTAAATTTATATAAATGTTGCACTTCAGGATCAAATATGAACACATTCATTAATTATGCCCAGACTTTTGGCTTTATTTCATACTTGATGGCACTCAGAATATGCTATCTTAAAACATAGGGCTTGACATAGGAAGTTCTTTGAGTGGATGTATGAATGTGAGAAAGGACTCAGATCTTCCCCTGAAACTGCTTATACAACCTAGAAAGGACTTCCTGACAATTTCCTGAAGCAGGTCAGAAGCACCACATGTCTCTCCATGGAGGAAAGGTACAGCGTCACATCTGAAGACTGATGAAGGCACACAGAGAGGACATGATCCAAAAGCCCTCACTATTTGCCATTCATCTGCTTGACTCCTATTGCTTTCATTTTGACACACGTTTCATTACATTCCACTTTCCATCAACTCTAGAATAAACTCTCAGGTCTACTTCATGCTCTAAGAGGCACAGTGCTGGCCCTGAGCAATGGTGAATGCCCATGGCATGGGAGAAATGACTGGGCCCACCAGGAGTTGAGTATCAGGAAAGGCCACCGAGCAGGGAAGGGTAGAAGTATTGAAAAATATGGGGGATATATAAAGGCATTATTTTGTGGTATGTAAGGAACTCTGGTAACCATGAAGGCTATAGCCAACTCCAAGGATCAGGACCATAATGAAATCTACAGTAAGGGCCCATAATTTTGGGGCCATGAGCACCTCTGTCTCTACACATTGTAGAATTTGGGGACAGAAACCTGATATGAGACCAGATGAGTGTTTGGAAGACTCCCTTTCTTTGGTAGCCTTGTTCAGGTCTCTAGCTGCCTGCTGGGTCAGTAATTCCTCTTGACATGATCACCACAGCAGGACTGATGCGCTTTCCCCATCTCCATGTGCTCCATGGGTCACTCTGAACTGTCCTGAGATGTTACCCCACACAAAACTAAGGAGTGTTCTGGGGCTGCTGGGTGTCACTTGGGTCAGCTTTTGGCAGGAGTCTGTGAACCTTGTGGTGACTGCTATTTGGTGGAGGCATGGGGACTCTTGGGGATGGACTATTCCTGTTTGTTTGTTCATCTTGTGGAGACTTTAGGCACAAGTGAGATGGTGTCAAAGGCTTTGTTCTTGTCTTTCACACTTGGTAGTCTGGCTAGGGTTGGCATAGACCAGGGAATGAGACCTGTTCAAAGACAGTGCAGGCATGTACAGGAGTAACAGTTGCTCTTATACTTTCATACATATCAAACAGTTTCAGTGAGAGATACCTCTTTCCATCCTTTCCCCTGATAGCTGGAAGCTCATTAAGTTGGGTCCAAGAGGGACCTCTCCAAATAAGAGTGGTGTCTGGCTGCGTACAGAGGCTTCTGAGATTCGGGGTTAGAGGCCCTCCAGGGCAAATGACAGTGAGGTGTTGAAGGATCGCAACTGATGATACATTTAATGTACCTGACTTTTTAAATTGTAAATTACAATATTTGCTTAATATTATTTGAAAATATGCACGTTTAAGGATTACTTCTTAAGCACAGGATATTCTATGCAATGACAATTAATTCTGGATGAAAAGAATCTTGAAAAAATTATCTCATGTCTAAGCGCTTGTCGGGTTTTTTTCTACCTTAGGAAGACTTGTGATGTGAAAGTTTGCACTAGGAAAGTGAATATGCTTTTCTCTTGGTAATCTCTGTTTTGTTGTGGAGTCCCTAACAAGGAACCTAAGATGGGTAGAACCAATGATTAGACTCTCCTTTAAAAAAAAAAGTGCTCTCCTCTCAAAAATATCTTCTATTAGCCCCACCATAATCTGTTCTATTATGCCTTCTAAGCATATCTTGGAGGTTTGTTAATTTGAAAGTAAGAAGCCCCCATAATCTCATAGGGATTGGCACTATTAGGGGGTGTGGCTTTGTTGGAGGGAGTGTGGCCTTGTTGGAGGATTATGTTACAGTGGGGGAGGGTTGAGTTCTCTTATGCTCATGCCATGCCTAGTGTCTCAGAGCACGTTTGCCTGTGGGATCAAGATGTAGCTTCTTCTCCACATTTTTCTCCTTCTCCAGCACCATGTCTGCCTGCACACCTCCTTGTCCTGCCATGATCATAATGAACTAAATCCCTGAAACTGTAAGCCACCTGATTAAATGTTTTCCTTATAGTTGTTGCTGTGGTCATGGTGTGTCTTCACAGCTCTTGAAACCCTAACTAAGACAGTAGGTATCCAACATAATCACAGAGAACAATGGACTCAGGAAAGAATTCTACTTCTGGACAACCCTTTGAGCATGGACTTTGGTATAAACCAGTTCAGATGCAGAATATCTGGTAAAGGGTTGTACATTTATCTGTATTTGTTACAAATGCTTTTAGACCTGTATTATCTTTAAAGACACCACTGCAGAGCAAGCCAAGGACAATCATTTCACCATGCTAAGTAGAAATCTGGGACAGCCATATGTCATGCAGTGGGTAAGAGCTGATCTGTTGTTCTACACTGAGTAGCAGCGTGCAGTCAGAAATACCTTTCTCTTGTGTTCTGCCTTTTTGCCTCCTATTACTTCAGACATGACCTTTCACCCATTGAACTAGAACTTTCCCATACATGCAGTCAGCCCACCAAAGCCATCTCCTTCCCATGCCTCTCACCCTAGTTACCTCCGTGTCTTCAAAGCCTAGTGTACTAAATGTTTCCTAAGTCTACACAGAAACATAAACTCGTCCATGCAGGAATTAACAACTCGACTTCTAGGCAACTAGAAGATGTTTTAGATGGAGACAGTAGTGGCCACTACCATCACGGAGAATGATACCTCCGGACTTATATATATTGAAGGCTGCATTATTCAGGGGAGGAAAAATTAAGATTAGTATTAATATTAAACTACTGAAATCATATGCAGTTATAAAAAAAGGGTTGAAGGAAGTTTTAATATTCATTTCTAGATAATGAAAGCAAAGCTTATTTCTCATATTTCTGCTTTTTGAAAGTTACATTTTACATATTTTCTAATAGGGCAAATGCGGTGTCTCTGTTGTGAATTAAAAAGTTATGCCTTTCCAGTGGGACCAGGTCCTGTGCTCAGTGCATGAGTTGTTGGTTTGAAACTTGAGGCTTATGCAGGGATGCTTGGCTCAGCTTGGGAGGAGGGGACTGGACCTGCCTGAACTGCGTTTACCGGGTTGATCTCAATCCTCAAGGGAATCTTTGCCCTGGAGGAGATAGGAATGGAGGGTGGGCTGGGGGGAAGGAGAGGGGTGCCGGAGGGGAGAGAAAAAGGGGATCTGTGGTTGATATGTAGAATTATTATTATTTACTGTAAAATAAAATAAAAAGTATACACAAAAGAAAATGTTATAAAAAAAAGTTATGCCTTTCAAAAAACATAACAGGCACTCAGAGTTGAAGGCAGAAAAGAGCTAACACAGCAAGCTGGCCACTCAGAAAGTTCTGCCGCCTCCTTGGCTGGTGTTTGGGAGTTGGGATTTCAGTTTATTTTTATATTTATATGTACATATGTATATGCAGTTAGATATGGGTGTACACATTATGTATACCATATAGATACATATAAAAACATAAACATAATTATACTCATAGCTCTGCATACAACATGCATACCATATACATGTATACAAATACCACAAAGTTTGTTTCTTTTTAATTTCTTGATATGTCAATTTATTGTATGTCTAATTTAATTTCAAAGTATATTTCTATGTGTGTGTATGTATGTGTGTGCATGCAAAGGTGTAAACAAATACATGTTGTTAAATGTATAAATGTGGGCACATGTATATGTGTATTGTATAGAAACAAGCATCTGTGTATTGTGGCACAACATTGATGGTGTCTTCATCCTTTATGATGGGGTGGGTCATGCTTGATCATGCTTCATTCTGTACATGGAACTTCCATGCTTCTAGAGCAATGATGCTGTCCAAGATGTTACTAACAATGTGTAGATGTTTCAGGATCTTCCTTAGATGGATATCTACTATTAAGTCCCTCAGATACGATTTGACACCAAGCACATGGAAGTTTTCAGTTTCTCCTTCCTCTTCCTCTGCACTTTCAGATTATAGTAAATCACCATCATCAAGTAAGTCTAAAAACACTTACTGGCTATCCAGAACTTGGTGAAGACCAGGAAATTTTGGATTCCCAAGATACAGTGATGTGACTGGAAGACTCCCAGAGGGGGCTTTCCTACTGTAACTCTTACCACAGGCCTCCAGGCTGAGACAGCAAAGAGGAATCCCTGCTGGGCAACTGTATAACTTCTCTTCTTCCAGATTTTGCTCAGACAGGAAAAGCATTTCAAGCTCTGTGATTATATAGCTGGTTTAATTGAGGCCATCTTCCCCAAATCCTGTTTGGCTTTGAGGGTAGCAAAATGCTTACTCTTCATCTAGAAATAACGAGAAGAATTTCCCAACAGTTTTTCTTCTATAACTGAGATTTTATTGGTTGAGAACCAATAGAACATGATAATTCAGGTTTGCTTTCTTTCTTTTTGCATGCCACAATTCTTTTTTTGATTGCTACTGATTTTAATGATTTTTTTCATTATTCTTTATTAAGAAATTTTCTACTCACTCTACATATCACCCACTGTTCCCCCCTCTTCCTTCCTCCCACCCCCAGCACTCTTTTCCAAGACACCCCTCATCCGCACATCCCCCAAATCAAGGTCCCTATGGGGAGTCAGCAGAGCCTGGCACACTGAGCCTAGGCAGGACCAAGCCCCTTCCCACTGCACCAAGGCTGTGTAAGGCATCACACCACAGGTACCAGCTTCCCAGAAGGCTCCCCATGCACCAGGGACAGATCTTGATCCCACTACTGGGTGCTCCCCAAACAGTTTGAGCCAAACGACCATCTTCTGTATCCAGAGGGCCTAGTCCAGGTCCATGGGGGCTCCACAGCCACCAGTCCACAGTTCATGGGCTTCCAATAGTGTGGACGGTCATCTCTGCACATCCTCCCATCATGATCTTGACACCCTCACCTTCAGAATCCCTCCTCTCTCTCATCAATTGGATTCCGTGAGCTCAGCCTGGTACCTGGCCTTGGATTTCTGCATCTATCTCCATCAGTCACTGGACAAAGGCTCTATGATGGCAGCTAGGTTATTCGCTAGACTGGTCACCAGAAGTAGACCAGTCCAGGCACCCTCTGGACCACTGCCAGCAGACAAAGGTGGGGTGATTTTTGTGGATTACTGAGAGCCTCCCCAGCACTTTGCATCTTTCTATTCCCATGATGTCCTTATCTATCATGGTATCTTCCTCCCTGCCCTCCCACTCTGTCCCTGTTCCAGCTTGACCCTCCCATTTTTTTATGTTCTCATCCCCCACCCTCGCCCACTGCCACTCTTTCCCACCCACTCTGCTCATGTAGATCTCATCCACTTCTCTTTTGCAGGGTCATCCATGTGTCTCTCCTAGGATTGTTCCCTGTTAGCTAGGCTCTCTGGAATTGTGGGTTGCAGTCTGGCATGCCACAATTCTTAAGTGTAGGTTTCCATCCTCAATAAGATAGAGGAATGGAACACTGTGATACCTTGACTAACTCCTCAGATCATTAAGATGCCTCCTTCCGACTACCCTTCAAATGTCATGTTAGGGCAAGAAAAAAGCATCCATGGTAAAAAGAATAAAAAGGAAACCCAACACTAAGGAGACTGAGTTAGAAGGACTGCTGGAAATCTTGAATCCTTCAAGGCACCTTTTCTAATTACCAGTCCAAAGATATCTGCACAGCTTGACCACCTTTGTGTTTCTCTGAGCAGAGTGAAGCCTGGCCTCTGTGACACTCCATAAGGAATCATTGACATAGTTACATGTGTGCCCTTGACAAGTTGGCAGCTCACACTATTAAAGTGGCCTGTGATTCACAATAATAATAATGTGAGCAGTAATCAATTTCTGGTAAGTCAGTGGAGACATTCTTTGTGGAAAGACCTGATTGCACAACAGTGTGTGGAGATGACAGGGAGCTTTCTTGAAAGTGATCACAAAGGCATGGTTCATTGTTCCAAGGGTTTTCAAGACAAATAAGATTTTGAGAAATGTTTCCATAGCAAAGACCAGAGGAACACCTTCACAGTGAATGCCATGAATGCCACACAGGGGAGGACACCATGCCCACACTGCATAAGAGGCCACATGAAGATCTCCACAACCCTCATGTGCCTATCAAGGCAGTCACTAGATCAATAGAGGACCAGTCTCTGCTGTTATATTAACTGCCTGTGATATGCCTTCATGGGAGTAGACCACAGAAGGAAAGAAAGGCAGCAGAAACCTTGTTGAGAGTCTATTATGTTATCTTTACTGAGAAGCAACAATATTCCACATGAGCTCAGGGTACCTCTTTACCATGCCTACAGTCACCAATGCAGCAGCAAGGACTCTCCCAAGTACCACTGTCTCCTCCTCACTTCACTTTTCTATTTGTGTAATATGTAGTTTATTTCATCTGGACTCTGTGCTGTGTGTATTGGTGTCTGCACCTATTTCCCTTGGAAAGAGCCAATGTTCCTCAGAATATACTTGAGATGTAAGGGAAGGGAAATAAATACAGTCCTACATCAATATGCACATTTTTTTCAGAATGGCTGAGCATAATCTAAGGCTAATTATACATTACAAAATAGCTTCAGATAAACCTGGAGTCCAGAGTATCCATTGCTTCAACCCTAAAGAGAAACAGGTACCACACAGTCCCAGAATATCAATGTAACCAGGCTTAACTCTAACACAAAAACTGCCTAGATACTGCTATACCCTCAAAAGTAGCCCAGGCCAACATGGTCCCTGAAAAAATCCATGCTAAGCACCTAAAGTGTAAGTAGACCAGGATTAAACATTAAACCAAAGATGTCAAGAGACAAGTATTCCAAGGCCTAAGGATGAACCTGATGATGACCAGGAATAAAGCCTAAATTAACAAAGGCTTTCCCTTACCCAGAAAGGCCAGCAACCAACCCTAAGATTAAAGTGCCAAACCCTGACCTAAAAGAAGCTTGCACCAAATTCTGAAGCTGAATAAACACTGGCCCAGAATAAAAACAGAGGTATCCCTGGGCCAGTCCATTAAGCAGAAGAGCCAAGGCCAGAAGAGAAGGAAAAGTAACAAAATGAAATGAAACAAAGAGAAAAGAAAAGAATATCCATGCCTAACCTTGACTATAAAGAGAGCTGGCCCCATCCAAGAGGGAAATGTGTCCTACCCTATCACTCAGAAGAAAAATATCTGGCCTAAAGAATGCAAAGGAGAATATCCATGCTTCAACTTTACCTGGACTGATGCCAGGGCCCTCACCAAGATGAGAAGTTGGCTTCAGCATAACTCTGACCCTGAAGCCTGTGCCAAAACTAAGAAAGGATGTGTGCCCAGACCAATCCTTCAAATGAAAGAGGCCAGGGCATTCCTCCCATTTTTTTTTGTCTTTTCCTCTACACAAGCCTCTACCTTCTTCATGTTGTTATTCATAAGGCTGTTTTCTTCTGCTTCTTCCAATTTTTGATGTTCAGGTCTAGATGTTGGAGGCAGGCTAGGTTCTGGTGGTGCTGTATTGCTCTTCATTTTGTTGTATGTACTTCTGCCTTGATGTCTGCCCATCTCCCTGTGGTTCGTTCTTGGTCTTATCAACACACTTGGTTCAGACAGAGCTGACAGATTCAGGAAGTCTCTCTCTCTTGTCCCGATGGGAGCTCTCTTGTCCAAATGGGAACTCCGGGACAGGATGGAAGCTCTTACCTGGATGGGAAGTCCGGGGCAGGGTGGGAGCTTTTGTCCAGACAGGAAGTCCAGGGCAGGATGGGTGCTCACTACCCCCACATCTGACAGAGGACTGATATACAGAATATATAAAGAACTCAAGAAATTAGACATCAAAATGCCCAACAGTTCAATTAAGAAATGGGCTATAGAACTAAACAGAGAATTCTCAACAGAGGAAACTCAAATGGCTGAAAGACATTTAAGGAATTGCTCAACATCCCTAATCATCAGGGAAATTCAAATCAAATTGACTCTGAGATACCACCTTATGCCTGTCAGAATGGCTAAGATCAAAAACACTGAAGACACTTTATGCTGGAGAGGATGTGAAAGTAGGGGAACTCTCCTCCACTGCTGGTGGGAATGCAAGCTTGTACACCCACTTTGGAAATCAATATGGTGCTTTCTTAGAAAATTGGGAATCAATTTCCCCCAAGACCCAGCTATACCACTCTTGGGCATATACCCAAGAAATGCTCAATCATACCACAAGAGCACTTGCTCAGCTATGTTCATATCAGCATTGTTTGTAATAACCAGAACCTGGAAACAACCTAGATGCCCTTCAACTGAAGAATGGATAAATAAATTGTGGCACACATACACAATGGAATATTACTCAGCAGAGAAAAACAATGACATCATGAGGTTTGCAGGCAAATGGATGGATCTAGAAAAAATCATCCTGAGTAAGGTAACCCAGACTCAGAAAGAAAAATATGGTATGTACTCACTCATAGGAGGATACTAGAGGTGGAACAAGGATGACTGCACTGCTACTCACTTCACCAGGGAGGCTACCTGGAAAACAGGACCCCAAGAAAGACACGAGGATCGCCCAATGATGGAGAAATGGCTGAGATCTACATGAACAACTTGGGCATGAGTGGGAGTAATGAAGGGCGAGGGTCGAGGGAAAGAGAGCCTGTGGGAGCGGGAGATCCCAGCTGGATCAAAAACAGAGAGGGAGAACAAGGAATAGGAGACCATGGTAAATGAAGACCACATGAAAAAAGGAAGAAACAAAGTGCTAGAGAGGCCCACAGAAATCCACAAAGATACCTCCTCAATAGACTGCTAGCAATGGTCGAGAGACAGCTAAAACTGACCTACTCTGGTGATGGGATGGCCAAACACCCTAATAGTTGTGCCAGAAACCCCATCCAAGGACTGAGGAATCTGGATGCAGACATCCACGGCTAGGCTCCGAGTGGAGCGCCGGGAGTCTAATTAATGAGAAAGAGGAGGGTTTATAGGAGTAGGAATTGTTGAAACCAAGGTTGGATAAAGCACAGGGACAAATAGCCAAACGAATGGAAACACATGAACTATGAACCAAAGGCTGAGGGGCCCCCAACTGGATCAGGCCCTCTGAATAGGTGAGACAGTTGATTGGCTTGATTTGTTTGGGAGGCATTTAGGAGTGGGACCGGGTCCTGTGCTCATTGCATGAGTTGGCTGTTTGAAACCTGGGGCTTATGCAGGGACCCTTTGCTCAGTCTTGGCGGAGAGGACTGGACCTGCCTGGACTGAGTCTACCAGGTCGATCTCAGTCCTCGGTGGAGGCTTTGCCCTGGAGGAGAGGGGAGAACAAGGGAATCTGTGGCTGATATGTAGAACTGAATGGTATTGTAAAATAAAAGGAAAAAAATGTAGAATATCGGGTTATGCTATGTAAGTAGTTATTATGTAAAACTGTTAGGAAATGATAAAAACAAAAGACAATATATGCCCAGTTCCAATATTTTTTCTTAATATTTTTAGTTTGTGGAAGTTCAAACCTACAAAGCTACAAGACCAAACGTACAATGTCTTTTGCACTCTACAGAAGGCATGTATTGAGGATTTTTTTAAATGTTCAATTTTTTGATATAATTACATTTGCTGGATAGTTTTATGTCAACCTGACAGAAGCCAAAATCATCGGAGAGGTGGGAACCTCAATTAAGAAACTGCCTCCAGAAGATCAGACTGCAGACAAACCTGTAGGGCATTCTCTTAGTGATTGATAGGAAAAGGCCCGAGGAATTGTGAGGACCCCTGGGCTGGTGGTCTTGGGTTCTAGAAGAAAAAGCTTGCTGAGCAAACCATGAGAAACAAGTCAGTAAACAGCACCTCTCCATGCCCTCTGCATTAGCTCCTACCTTCAGGTTCTGGCCCTGTTGGAGTTCCTGTACTGACTTCCTTCAATGGTCTACTATGATGTGGAAATGTAGGCCAAATAAATCCTTTCCTTCCCCCACCCCCAACAAAAAGAAAGAGGCCAGGGCAAAACAGGAAATGGAGAACACAAGGACCTAACACTTACCCTGACAAGAGCCAGAGACAAAACAAGGAGAGAAGAAGACCTGGGATATTCTCATAAATGAAAGAGGCCAAAGACAAATCAAGAAAAAAAATTGGCTGCTTAAAATCCTTACCCTGACAAAGTATGGACCTAAACAAGAAGAGATTTGGGCCACATCATAACCTTAATGCTGACAAAGACCAGGCCAAAACCAAGCAAAGTAGTGGGACAGAGTCCCATTCTAGCTTTGAAATGCCTGGGTCCTAATCAAGAAGAGATATGGGGCTGAGCTACCCCTAAAATAACACCCAGAGAAAACCAAGAAAACAGCCATACCCAGCACTAATCCTCATTCTGAAAACACCAAGGACCAAATGAAGAAGTAGGTCTGGGGCAAGTAATGACTGGGAAGAATTCAGAGCTCATACAAAGCTCATAGAACAAACCAGGCAAAACCAAAAGTGGAAATGTTACAGGCCAACCATTGACCTTGATGAAGATTAAACACAAACCCAAAAATCAAGTTAGCTCGTGCTAACCCAATTAAAGATATGTGGTCAGACTTAATGTTGACCCTAGGAAGTGCAGTTTGAAGAGACAATTTAAATGGAGCCTGCTCCAACCACAATGGAAAACTCTTCCTAGGCCAAACACTAATATCAAGTAGCCAGGGACCAATCTCTGTGTGAAATGAGTCCAGGCAATCCAAGAAGGGAAGCATGCCTGACCATTGACTGCTATCAGTGGAGACCTGCAGCCTACTGAGGAAGAATTAAACTCAGAAGCCCTGAACTTTAAGGGTGTTTGGGCAGAATACTCTCTTCTTCATCCAACACTCTAACCAAAAGGGAGCCTGAAACACCATGTTCCAAAGGAGCCAATGGCTCCCTTACAGATGAAAGCGAATGGACATCATTAACATATTTGGTAGTTAGAGGGAACCTTGAGGCACTCTGATCCCAGATCTTGATTTCGCTTGATATTTTACAGTCAATCAAAGCCTCAAAAGAGACACACAGAAGAATGTTTGTTGAAAATCTTAGACTGACAGACTTCATCTACAGATATAAGTTGACATCCTCAGTACCAACTGTGAGGATCAGAAACATTTCACTTATAACACATACAATCCTCAATACATGCAAGCCAGGATGTGCTACTCACCCATATGATCCAAGCTCTCATTAGAATAACCAATGAATACGGACATAGTATAATACAAATGGTGTTATACTACTGCATGCTGTTGTGGCCTGATAAAACTTCAAATCTTGACTTCAGCCGATAATTTTAGGAATAAACAAGTCTCAAAAATAACATAGGAGTAACCCTTCCTCCCATGAAGCTTGGACTAACCCAAAATCTGCTTCAATAATTCTTTTTGACTTCTTTAACAGAAGAAGATGTTTAAAAGAAACATGTTCCATAGTTTCTTTTTTTCTTACAAGATTTCAGAGAGTTGAACTTAATATAAAATATTATATCAAGTGTGGAAATGATTTCTCAAAGAAGGATCCCATTGTATTATTTTTTTACAGTCCTAAGATGATGTGTAATACCAATCACCAAAGCATTAACAAATAAAGACTTTTCTCACACATTGTCAGACTTCCTCCTATATTTAATTTTCTTTATTCTGATTTTTCTTGATTAACATTCTGGAGTGAAACATCCCATCCTGACCTTTCAACTGCAGGACTTCTACATTTCACTTCATCAACTTGCTGCATCTCCACTTTAATTAAAGGATTCCAGACAAGTTATTTAGTGGGGTGTCCTTGTGATGCTGAGCCCAATGCTAGGGAACCACCTACTAAGTTTGCTGTCTTTATAAAAATAACATCCCCAGAGGCAAACTCGATCAGTCCATCACATTCTAGAAAAGCCTATGACGTGGCATCAGACATTGGTAGTTTTAAATCCTCCATTTCCTTCTGATTTTTCTCTAAAATATGTCCTTAAAAATTTGGCTATGGGGATTTAGCTCAGTGGTAGAGTGCTTGCCTAGCAAGTACAAGGCCTTGGGCTTGGTCCTCAGCTCTGAGAAAAAATGGTATAAATGTAATCTTCAGTGTATCTAGCCTGTTAATATTTCTGGACCAGAAAATGTTGCCTCTCCATTATAATAATCCATATCACCATGCTAGAACTCAATCTGTCTTGCCACAACCTTTCTGTATCATCTGCTGTATTCAGGTTTCCTTGTTCCTCTTCTAGAGTTCTATACAATACCTGGAACATTTATTTAGAAAGGTTCTTGGGAGACTAGAATGCCAAGGCTCCCTGGATGACCAGGATTTGTCCCACATCACCTCACATATCAGCATAAAGAAAAAGTGGGACCACAGAGACAATTGGAATGGAACTAAATTTGAGGGCTATATCTGGGAACCAGAAGTCATAGAATTGTCCAGATTCAAAGGTCCACAGATGCTGAAAGAAAAAATTCTGAGTTCTTCACCCAGATCTAGTTCTCTGACCAATGTGAAAAAAAGGACAAATGTTCCAAGTCCATTCTCCCTTTGGAGGACTCAATAACCACTGTAGTGTATAGACTGAAAAACTGTATGTATTCCTGTCTGTCTATCTATCTATCTATCTATCTATCTATCTATCTATCTATCTATCTATCTATCTATCTATCTATCTATCTAACTTTCCATCACCTATCTCTATCAATCCATCCATCTATTTACCCCTATCCATCCATCTTCTCCTACTATTACTCTTCCTCTTCTATTCCTCCTTTTTCTTGATCTTCCCTTATTCATCCAGGATATTATAACCACTTTTGCCTCCCTGAGTTTTTACAGGGCCTTAGAAAATATTAATTACATCATAACAAAAAACTTTTCTCTGTGGGTTTCATTCTTCATATTTCCCCACCCCAAGTCTTTGTAATCCCTGTCTTCCCCAGAACTTGCTAAAATGTGACATTCCTCAGATATCTGACACTGTGAAACTAAAAATCTTGTGTAAAAGCGCATTTGTTAAAAAATGTGAGTTGTGCTTAAAACCAGCCCCAAACAAACATCTAACAACTTTATACTTTAGGAACTTGCAAACATACCATCTGAGTTTGTTTCTTTATATGCCAAATGCAATTTACATATAATGAATTCAATGAGTTGATATATTCAATGTATATTAGTTCTCTGCCATGAAGTTCACAAATACGTTTTCTGACTAAATAAATTTTTGTTAAAAAAATAAAATAAGTAGAGATTTCTAAATGGAAATGGAAAGATATACAGAAAGCCAAAAAATAGAGTTAATCATAAGTTAGAAGTTTTATGGAACATAAAAAAATCAAGATCAGATATGAAACTGCTGTATTCATTAAAATTCCTTAGGCCAAAATTCAGTACACTTGTATACAATTAGAATGTAATTCTCTCTTTGGAATAATGGTGACAGAAGAGGCCACTAAGGTTCAACCCTTTATACAAAGAAAAGGAAAACCCATGCTAGAACATTCATTTGATAGCCTTAAAATGGACTGCAAAAAGAGCCTGTCTTAGTCAGGGAGTAAGTATTCTGTCTCTCAACTACTTGAATTAGAAAAGACTTTCAAAAGATCAATGAAACCTCCTGGCAAAGCTTGGCTCATGGCATTGTAGGCTATGAGAACAGATGAGATCAATCTGAGTGCAATAGAAGTGGGAAAGTAAGTCATGCACTTACTTAAACCTCCTTGAAATACAGGCTATGTAATCTACTGATATCTGAAAGAAATTATTTCCTGATGGACTGGCTCACAGGAAGCATTGTGGATGCTTGGTTATCACAAGCAGAGGTATCACACACCCACTGGAAGATGATGAAGGAAGGATGGTGTTTTTCTGATAAAATATGAGAGAAGCAGTGCTTTACGGCCAATTCACTGGGCATGATAGAGCACTGAGCTGTGCTCACAGAAGAGGTCCAACATAAAATGGTTGATTCACCAGGGACTTCAGGACTGGTGTTTGCCTTCAGTGCCTTTGCAGAGCTCCGAGGGAGAATGTGAACTTGTAGAAACAACTAACATTTTAAGGAACGGGTCAAGTGTTGTGTAGCAATTTTCCTTTTTATGACATGAAATACTTTTCCATTATTTTTGAGATTATAATTACATTATTCTCTTCTTTTTCATCCTTCTGAATCCTCACTATACTCCTCTTTGCTCTGTTTCTAATTTATGACCTCTATTTTCATTAACTGTTGCAACGACTGCGTCTAATTCACCTTCTATCCTAATTTGCATTACCAACCGAAAAATAGCTTTTGATGTCTTTCAAACTTATATACTTTACACCTCTTTAGTGAGTATATTTTCTGAATATCTTAACAAGAAAAACTATAACTATCTAATATTCAACTCCTTCAGAGACCCGAGAAGGAAATAATATTGAGTATATAGGAAATATAACTAAGCAACTTCCAAAATATGTGAGAAATGACACAAACATTTTGTTGCCTAGACTGTCACTCAAGATTTCTCTGCAACATTGGGGCATCCATCTTTGGCCTACAGGCCTAGCATATTTTACAGACTCATCTGTGAAGCAAGATTTTTTGAAGGGCATTCCTACCTTGTCTTTGCAAGGTGCAACAGTCTTTTTTTGTGTGTGTCCCGCTTGTCCATTTTGGAAAGCATACTGTCAGCAGTTGATATAAGGTCACGTTCTTACCCAGTGGCTAACATTTGATACAAATAAAGTAAACACTATATAGAGTTTCTTCACTTCCCATCATCTTCTTTGAAGTACATTGATGCTCCCAGGAACAGACATGTCTCATAGTCATAAAAAAAGAAAAAAAATATATGTTATCATTTTAAATGTCATATTCTGCAGATCTCTGAAGTGCTTTAAGATGACCTGTCTATCTAAAATATATTTCTGCTTGACCTTGAGGACAGAGCTAATATGACTACAGGTTTCATTGTAATGACAAAATGCTAACCTGCATTTCTTTATTATCCTAAATAGTTGGCAATAACTTTCAAGGACTGAAAATTGCATTGCATTGTGAAATGAACTGTATAGGAATGATACACTGAACAAGATAGAAGTATATGTGCAGTATTTTCTAACAAAATCAATCTCAAATCTGTATCAATATACATAATTTATATATAGTATATAAAAATCCAATCCATTCTGAAATATTTAAAACTAGTAGTTCCATTTTAAAAGTAGATTCAATAATCTACCTTTCTATCTTTGAAGACTAGCAGTTATATTTACTATATATATATATATATATATATGTGTGTGTGTGTGTGTGTGTGTGTGTGTGTGTGTGTGTATTAGATAGAACATATTATTAATATTAGATTCAGGTTCTTTATGATAGGACACCTTTTGGAATGATGACTGTAACATGCTATTTACCTACACTCTAGACTTCTCTGAATTTTAGTATGTGTTTCTTCCTTGATATTGTTCGTATTGGTTGAAGTTCCATCTTATCTAGGTCACTATGCCTCATTACTCCTTCACAATATTTGATTACCAATCCTTTGTATATAGTCTTGTATTAGGTTAGAACTTTCTTATTTAGACAAAAAAGGGGAGATGTAGTGGGTAGCCATTCCATCTTTGATCTGGAAGTTCCAAACCCCACTGAGGTTTTGGTAACTGTCACATCTACAAGGCAGGGCTGAGAGAGGACCATGAAGATCCGAGATCCAGATGGGTCAGTTCTCTTGGTTCCTGGACCCTGGACGCTGGAGGCAGACTGAGCAGAGTTCTCCAGAGAACACTGCTGGACTGCAAAACACCTTTCCCAGACACTGGTACCTATCCCTTCACTTGTAATAAAATTAACCTCCCTTTTAACTATGTGGAGTGGCCTTAATAATTTCACCAATAGCTGACATTCCTACAGCTGAGAAGCTTATGTAAGGCAAATGAGAGGGTAAACAAGATGAAATGGCAGCCTACAGAATGGGAAAAGATTTTCACCAAACCCACATCTGACAGAGGGCTGATCTCCAAAATATATAAACAGCTCAAGAAACTAGACATCAAAATACCACATAATCCAACTTAAAAAACGGGATACACATTTAAACAGAGAATTCACAACAGAAGAATATTAAATGCCCAAAAGACATTTAAGGAATTGCTCAAAATGCTTAGCCATCAGGGAAATGCAAATCAAAATGACACTAAGATACCATCTTACATATGTCAGAATGAATAAGATCCAAACCATTGGACGACTTCCCTTCTGGACCAGAGGTGAGTGCCTGGGTCCAGCCCGGACCCCATCCCTGGCCACCAGCCACCCCGGGAGGACCTTCCCAACTTGGCACCAGGTTCTGGCCACCGGGCAGTTCCCCTTCTAGCCCCACCGGGAGGGATCCCCTTTTCCAAGCCCCCGGCAGCCCCTGCAGTCTCCGCGCCCTGCCCCCACGCCCATCTGCCCAAGACCCCAGCCACTTCCTGAGACTTAGAGACCGGCCCCCAGCTCCCAGCCTGTCCCCGACTGCCATTCTGGACCAGAGCTTGCCCCTGACTTCCCTTCTGGACCAAAGAGTTGGACAAGAGAACTCCCTTTTGGACAAGAGAGAGAGTCTTCCTGAGTCTGTCAGCTCTTTGTGAAACAAGTACACTGATAAGACCAAGAAGGAACCACAAGGAGATGGGCAGATGTCAAAGCAGAAGTACATACAGCAAAATGAAGAGCAATACAGCATCACCAGAACCTAGCTCGCCTCCAACATCTAGACCTGAACACCAAAAATTGGAAGAAGCAGAAGAAAGTAGCCTTATGAGTAACTTCATGAAGAAGGTAGAGGCTTGTGTAGAGGAAAAGACAAGAAAATTGGAAGAACGCTGTAAACAACTAGAGGAAAGGGCAAACAAATTAGAAGAAAACAATAAAGCCCTCCAAGAAAACAATAAAGTCCTGGAAGAAAACATTAAAATCCTGGAAGAAAACAATAAAGCACTGAAAGAAAATCATGAAAAAGCAATGAAACAAACAAAGGAAACAGTCCAAGAACTAAAAAGGGAAATTGAAAAAATAAAAAAGACACAAACAGAGGGAATGCTGGAAATAGAAAACCTGAGTAAAAGATCAGGAACTTTGGATGCAAGTATAACCAACAGAATGCAAGAGATGGAAGAGAGGATTTCTGGCATTGAAGATACAGTAGAAGAAATAGTTCCATCAGTCGAAGGAAACACTAAAGCCAACAAAGTCATGAACCAAAATGTCCAAGAAATCTGGGACACCATAAAAAGACCAAACCTACGAATTATAGGGATAGAAGAAGGTGAAGAATACCAACTCAAAGGCACAGAAAATATATTCAACAAAATTATAGAAGAAAACTTTCCCAACTTAAAGAAGGAAATGCCTATGAAGATACAAGAAGCCTATAGAACACCAAACAGACTAGACCCCCCAAAAAAGTCCCCTCGACACATAATAATTAAACAACTAAATGTACAGAATAAAGAAAGAATATTAAGAGCAGCCAAGGAAAAAGGCCAAGTGACCTATAAAGGTAAACCCATCAGAATAACACCCGATTTCTCAATGGAGACTTTGAAAGCCAGAAGGACCTGGACAGATGTAATGCAGACACTAAGAGACCATGGATGTCAGCCCAGACTAATATACCCAGCAAAACTTTCAATCATCATAGACGGAAGGAACAAGACATTCGAAGACAAAGCCAGATTTAAACAATACCTATCCACAAACCCAGCCCTACAGAAAGCACTAGAAGGAAAATTCCAACCGAGGGAAGTCAGATACACACTTGAAAACACAGGCAATAGATAAAGCCACAACAGTAAACCCCAAAGAAGAGAAGTACACACACACTACCACCAAAAATAACAGGGATGAAAAATCACTGGTCACTAATATCCCTTAATATCAACGGACTTAATTCACCTATAAAAAGACATAGACTTACAGAATGGATACGAAAGCAGGACCCATCTTTCTGCTGCATACAAGAAACACATCTCAAATTCAAAGATAGACACTACCTAAGAATAAAAGGCTGGGAAAAGACTTTTCAATCAAATGGTCTTAAGAAACAAGCAGGGGTAGCCATCCTGATATCCAACAAAATAGACTTCAAACTAAAATCAATCAAAAGAGATCAAGAAGGACATTACATCCTCGTCACAGGAAAGATCGACCAAGATGAAGTTTCAATTCTCAACATATATGCCCCAAACACAAGGGCACCCACATATGTAAAAGAAACATTACTAAAGCTTAAACCACATATAAAACCCCACACATTAATAGTGGGAGATCTCAACACCCCACTTTCACCACTGGACAGATCTCCCAAATCAAAACTTAACAGAGAAATAAAGGACTTAACCGATGTCATGACCCAATTGGACCTAATAGATATCTACAGAACATTTCATCCTAACAAGAAAGAATATACTTTCTTCTCAGCACCCCATGGAACTTTCTCTAAAATCGACCACATACTTGGCCACAAAGCAAATCTCAACAGATACAAAACAATCAGAATAACCTCCTGTGTTCTATCAGATCACCATGGTTTAAAGCTAGATTTCAACAACAACAAAAACTACAGAAAACCTACAACCTCATGGAAACTGAATAATGCTCAACTGAATCACCAATGGGTTAAGGAAGAAATAAAGAAAGAAATTAAAGACTTCCTAGAGATCAATGAAAATGAAGACACCACATACCCAAACTTATGGGACACTATGAAAGCAGTGTTAAGAGGGAAATTCATGGCACTAAATGCCCACATAAAGAAGTTGGAGAAATCGCACACTAGTGAATTAACAGCACATCTGAAAGCTCTAGAACAAGAAGAAGCAAAGTCTCCCAGGAAGAATAGACGCCAGGAAATTATCAAAGTGAGAGGTGAAATTAATAAATTAGAAACTAAGAGAATAATACAAAAAATTAATGAAACAAAGAGTTGGTTCTTTGAGAAAATCAACAAGATAGACAAGCCCTTATCCAAACTAACCAAAAGACAGAGAGAGAGAATCCAAATCAACAAAATCAGAAATGAAAAGGGGGACATAACAACAGACATTGAGGAAATCCAGAGAATTATAAGGTCATATTTCAAAAACCTCTACTCCACAAAACTGGAAAACCTAAAAGAAATGGACATTTTTCTGGATAGATACCACATACCTAAGTTTAATCAAGACCAGATAAACTATTTAAATAGTCCAATAACCCCTAAGGAAATAGAAACAGTCATTAAAGGTCTCCCAACCAAAAAAAGCCCAGGACCAGATGGTTTCAGCGCAGAATTCTACCAGATCTTCAAAGAAGAGTTAATACCAATACTCTCTAAATTGTTCCACAAAATAGAAACAGAAGGAACATTACCAAACTCCTTCTATGAGGCTACAATTACCCTGATTCCTAAACCAAACAAGGATGCAACAAAGAAAGAGAACTACAGACCGATCTCCCTCATGAACATTGATGCAAAAATACTCAATAAAATACTGGCAAACAGACTCCAAAAACACATCAGAACAATTATCCACCATGATCAAGTAGGCTTCATCCCAGGGATGCAAGGGTGGTTCAACATACGAAAGTCCATCAATGTAATACACCATATAAACAAACTCAAAGAAAAAAACCACATGATCATTTCACTAGATGCAGAAAAGGCATTTGACAAAATCCAACACCCCTTCATGATAAAAGTCTTGGAGCGATCAGGAATACAGGGAACATACCTAAACATAATAAAGGCAATATATAGCAAACCAACAGCCAACATCAAATTAAATGGAGAGAAACTCAAAGCAATTCCACTAAAATCAGGAACGAGACAAGGCTGTCCACTCTCCCCATACTTATTCAATATAGTACTTGAAGTTCTAGCCAGAGCAATAAGACAACATAAGGAGATTAAGGGGATTCAAATTGGAAAGGAAGAAGTCAAGCTTTCCCTATTTGCAGACGACATGATAGTATACTTGAGTGACCCCAAAGATTCCACCCAGGAATTGATAAAGCTTATAAACACCTTCAGCAACATAGCAGGATACAAGATCAACTCAAAAAAATCAGTAGCCCTCCTATATACAATGGACAAAGAAGCTGAGAAGGCAATTAGAGATACATCACCCTTTACAATAGCCAAAAATGACATAAAATACCTTGGGGTAACACTAACCAAGCAAGTGAAGGACCTATATGACAAGAACTTTAAGTCCCTGAAAAAAGAAATTGAAGAAGATCTCAGAAAATGGAAAGATCTCCCATGCTCATGGATAGGCAGGGTTAACATAGTAAAAATGGCAATCTTACCAAAAGCAATTTACAGATTCAATGCAATCCCCATCAAAATACCAACACAATTCTTTACAGATCTGGAAAGAACAATACTCAACTTCATATAGAAAAACAAAAAACCCAGGATAGCTAAAAGAAACCTGTACAATAAAACAACTTCTGGAGGCATCACAATCCCCGACTTCAAGCTCTACTATAGAGCTACAGTAATAAAAACAGCCTGGTATTGGCATAAAAACCGACATGTGGACCAATGGAATCGAATTGAAGACCCTGACATTAACCCACACACCTATGGACATATAATTTTTGACAAAGAAGCCAAAAGTATACAATGGAAAAAAGAAAGCATCTTCAACAAATGGTGCTGGCATAACTGGATATCAGCGTGTAGAAGGCTGCAAATAGATCCATATCTGTCACCGTGCACAAAACTTAAGTCCAAGTGGATCAAAGACCTCAACATAAATCCAGCTACTCTGAACCTCTTAGAAGAGAAAGTAGGAAATAGTCTTGAACGCCTTGGCATAGGAGATCACTTCCTAAATATAACACCAGTAGCGCAGACACTGAGACAAACAATCAATCAATGGGACCTCTTGAAACTGAGAAGCTTTTGTAGAGCAAAGGATACGGTCAACAAGGCAAAGCGACAGCCTACAGAATGGGAAAAGATCTTCACCAACCCCACATCTGACAGAGGACTGATATCCAGAATATATAAGGAACTCAAGAAATTAGACATCAAAACGACCAACAGTCCAATTGAGAAATGGGCTTTAGAACTAAACAGAGAATTCTCAACAGAGGAATCCCAAATGGCTGAAAGACATTTAAGGAATTGCTCAACTTCCCTAATCATCAGGGAAATGCAAATCAAGACAACTCTGAGATACCACCTTACACCTGTCAGAGTGGCTAAGATCAAAAACACTGAAGACACTTTATGCTGGAGAGGATGTGGAACTAGGGGAACTCTCCTCCACTGCTGGTGGGAATGCAAGCTTGTACAACCACTTTGGAAATCAATATGGCGCTTTCTTAGAAAATTGGGAATCAATCTCCCCCAAGATCCAGCTATACCACTCCTGGGCATATACCCAAGAAATGCTCAATCATACCACAAGAGCACTTGCTCAGCTATGTTCATATCAGCATTGTTTGTAATAGCCAAAACCTGGAAACAACCTAGATGCCCTTCAACTGAAGAATGGATAAATAAATTGTGGCACATATACACAATGGAATACTACTCAGCAGAGAAAAAAATGATATCACACGGTTTGCAGGCAAATGGATGGATCTAGAAAAAATCATCCTGAGTGAGGTAACCCAGACTCAGAAAGACAAATATGGTATGTACTCACTCATAGGAAGATGCTAGATGTGGAACAAGGATGACTAGACTGCTACTCACATCACCAGTGAGGCTACCTGGAAAACGGGACCCCAAAAAAAGACACGGAGAAATGGACGAGATCTACATGAATAGCCTGGTCATGAGTGGGAACAATGAAGGGCGACAGTCGAGGGAAAGAGTGGGAGATCCTAGCTGGATCAAGAAAAGAGAGGGAGAACAAGGAATAGGAGACCATGGTAAATGAAGACCACATGAGAAGGTGAGAAGGGGAGGAAGCAGAGAGCTAGGGAGGCCCACGGAGATCCACAAAGATACCCCCTCAAAAGACTGCTGGCAATGGTCGCGAGACGGCAGGAACTGACCTACTCTGGTGATGGGATGGCCAGACACCCAGATAGTGGTGCCATAAACCCCATCCAAGGACTGAGGAATCTGAAGGCAGACATCCACGGCTGGGCCCCTGGTGGAGCACTGGGAGTCTAATTAGTGAGTAAGAAGAGGGTTTATATGAGCGAGAATTGTTGAAGCCAAGGTTGGATAAAGCACCGGGACAAATAACCAAATGAATGGAAGCACAGGATCTATGAACCAAAGGCTGAGGGGCCCCCAACTGGATCAGGCCACCTGAACGGGTGAGACAGTCATTTGGCTTGATCTGTTTGGGAGGCAGCTGTGCATTGGTGCCAGGTCCTGGGCTCATTGCATGAGTTGGCTGTTTGAATCCTGGGACTTATGCAGGGACACTTGGCTCGGTCTGGGAGGGGGGAATGGACCTGCCTGGACTGAGTCTACCAGGTCAACCCCGGTCCTCGGGGGAGACCTTGATCTGGAGGAGGTGGGAATGGGGGGTGGGCTGGGGGGAGGGGTGGGCGAGAGGGGGAGAACAGGGGATTCTGTGGCTATTATGTTGAACTGAATGGTGTTGTAAAATAATAATAATAAAACAAAAAAAAAGATCCAAACCATTAATGACAGGTTATGTTGGAGAGGATGCAGTGCAAGGGGAAGAAGCCTCCACTGTTGGTGAAGTTCAAACTTGTACAGCCACTCTGGAATCAGTATGGCAGTATCTCAGAAAATTGGGACTCAACCTGCCTCAAGACCCAATATTACCACTACTGGGCATATACCCAAAAGATGCTCTTTCATACCACAAGTTCACTCGCTCAAACACATTTATAGCAGCATTATTCGTAATAGCAAGAACCTGGAAACAACCGAGATGGCTCTCACCTGAAGAATGAATAATGAAAATTTGGTACCTTTACACAAAGGAATATTACTCAGTGCTAAAAAATAGTAATACCATGAAATATGTAGACAAATGGATGAAACTAGATCCTGAGAGAGGTTACCCAGACCCAGAAAGACAAACATGGTATGTGCTCTCTCTTAAATGGATATTAGATGCAAAGCAAAGTGTAAGCTGGGTACTATCCACAACCCCAGAGAAGCTATGTAAAAAGGAGGACCCTAAGAGTGACATACATGGAGGGCCCTAGAAAGGAAAAATAGTTAAGATCTCATGGGTAAAGTGGGAGAGGGTAGAAATGAGGGGATGGGTGATGGGAACAGAAGAGAATGAGATGGCCCAGTGGAGGGAGGGATACAGAGGGAGAGTAATGAAACAGATGCCTTGATAGAGGAAACCATTAGGTTGTTAGGGAGAAACATGGTGCTAGGAGAATCCCCAGTAATCCACAAGGATGACCACAGCTAAGACTTCAAGTAATAATGGAGAGGGTGCCTGAACATACCTTCGCTATAATTATATTAGTGACTACCTTAATTGTCAAAATAGAACCTGAACCAGTAACTGATGGAAGAAGATGCAGTGATCCATAACCAACACTGGGCTGAGCTCCTAGATTTCACTTAAAGAGTGGCAGGAGGAACCACAGGAGCAAGTGAGGTCAAGACCATGATGGGGAAAACCACAGAGATAGCTTACCCAAGCTGGAAACTCATGGACTCTGGCCGGAACTAGCACAGGACCAAACTAGGTCCTCTGAATGTGGGTGACAGATATGTGGCTAGATTTGTTTGGGCAGCCCCTGGCAATGGAACCAGAACTTATACCAGGTGCATGAAATGCCTTTTTGAAACACATTTCCTATAGTGGGATACCTTACTCAGCATTGACACAGAGGGGTGCTGCTTGGTCCTGCCTCAATTTAGTATGCCAGACATTGTTGACTACCCAAGGGAGACCGGACCCTCTCTGAAGAGTGTGGATGGGAGGTGGGCTGGGGAGTGATGAGGCATGAGAAAAGTGAAGGAAGGGAAAACAGGAACTGGTATGTAAAATTGAAAAAAAAACTTTTTTATAAATAAATAAAACAAAAACACATCAAACAGCATCCCCCTATAGAGCATAAACTGGCTTTAGGGCCCCAACTTTCCTGCATCAGAGTGTCTAGGCCTCCGCAACTGCACTGAAGGGCAGTGGATTTACAGACTAGGAGGAACGATCAGATTAAGGCCCTGAGGTAGGAGCCATCTAAGGACCAGGGAATGGTAGAATTATCAGGTACCTATTGTCAGGCTCAAAGTCACTTTTACCAGCCTCACAATGCAGCCTGAGTCAGCTCTGCTCTGTGGGAACTCCCCCAGTGACATCACACCATGGAAAACTCCATCTCACACAGCCTGCCTTTGTAGATCTGGGTCTCAGGCTGGGAATGAAGTAGCCACTCAAACAACACTGGCTCCTGGATTTCCAAAGGTCAAGAATGGCCTGTGGGAAAGGTCTGAGAACACAATCATTTTAGAGTTTGGATTTTCTGGATGTTTGAACATTTAGAAATAGAAAAAAGGAGCTTGGAATAGTGATGCATGCCTTGACCTCAACCAACTGGGAAATGAGGAGGAGAATTGAAGACTGACTGCAGTGCAAGTGCCAGGAGAGCCTGTGTCTCAAAAAAGTCATGTTGACTGTGGCACCATTCTCATGGCTGTTGAGGCCAGATTTGGGGAGTCTGAAGCCAGGCTGTATCCTGAGCAGCTGTGAATAAGCTTGAGGAGGCTCTCCTTTGGGTCACCTGAACCATGTAAAAAGGAGAAGAAACCAGCAGACCCCTGCCTGTAGAAGACAGGAGAGTTGACATTCACAGAGGGGGAGTCTCAAGGCTGAACTTTGAGAACCGGCTAGGCACAGTCTTATCCCCCAGTTCATTTCCTGAACATGATCCAACTACCAAGAGTGGGCTGAGATGAATATTGTAGAAGGCAGGTACTGTCCCCTGTCAGCTTGATCTCAGGGCATTTGGAAGAACATGAACCCTCCTCTGGATGGGACATCAGTGAGATAAGAGGCAGGACCATGCAGAAGGTGTTTCTGTCTTTGCTGGGTGAATAACTATATATCCTGGGCAGGGTATCTGTTCATGGAAGTGTGATATTCCACAACTGATTTTTAGAAAGACCAAGCTGTCTGAGGTCTCAACTATACAGCTGACTCGGGACTCTTTCTAATTACTGGGATTTGCAGGCAATCCTTTATACTTTTCCATCTAGATCTACTGCCTCATCTCTGGATTCATGTGAGCAATCACTCTCTCAGTATCTCCCCCCTCTCTCTATACCACCTCTCTCCTCTGATTTCCTTTCCCCCATACTGTCATCTGTGTTCTTAAAATAGTTTATATGTCAGTTTAGGAGACATGCCTTGCTCCCAAATTCCAATATGTCCTCAACTTTTTGGTCTTCACAAGAATCTATTTAGAAATAAAGTTGACAATCACATTTATTTGCTTAAAGCTTCAAAATCTGAAATGACACAGATCACCTAAAAGTTTCATCAGTCCTAGGTTGCAAGGGTTATGCTTAGGTCCAGAGATTTGGTTGGAGAACATGCATTCCATGCTGACCATGTGACCTGGATTCTCTTTATAGCGATGTCACGATAAGAAATGTGAGGTTTGCATATAACAAAGCTGTATGATGCAACAACTCTTGAGTCTCTCCCCTTACCTGCCCTTCTCATGTTCTCCTAATGGATCTTCAACCCAAAGATAGCAGTGCCACCTATTCAAGAGCATGTGGATTAGAACACATGGCTAGAAAAATAGGCATTTGGCCATTTTTTACTGGTTGAAGCACCATAGCAGTGATCTACATCATGTTCCACTCCATGATTGAATGCCTAGTTTGTGTGTGTGTGTGAGTGTGTGAGTGTGTGTGTGTGTGTGTGTGTATTTATGTTTCACTCATGATGCCTCTCCATCACCCACACTGAAATCTGCCTTGCCACTACATTTTCCACAGTCTATGAATTCAAGGTTTGTGTCATCATACTCTTTCCATGAATTGCTTGCTTTCAATATCTGAGAGCTAACCTGGTCTCAGTGGCTCCAACCAGACCTGTCCAGAGCTAGTCACATCTTCACTCACAACCTCATAGCTTGAGTGAGCTCTACTGCCACTCTGGGGGAATATTCATAACTAACTATGTAACATTTTTGAGCCCACCAATCTCTAAAATTCTGAGTATTTTCCCTGGGGATTCTTAACTTCAGAGTTCTCATCCCTACTACTCCCCATTGTCCTGACCGAATTTCTGAGCATCCTTTTTTCTCAAAATATTGATTATGAATCTTAAGGAGGGGAAAATCCAACCCTGGACAGTGCATGCAAAGTGAGCTTTCAACTTCACTTAGATAAATTTTCTAATGAAGCAGAGGCCTAGATTTCTGGCTTTGGAAGGAGGATCTACCTAAAGGCTTCCATTGTGAATCCAGAGGCTCCTGAAAATGGCACCTTGGTTTCAAGTCACTTTTGGGTGAGGTATGTAACAGGGATGAAATAGCTATACCAGGTGACATCAGCACATGGACATTCTACTGTATCCTGGAGAGCCCTGGCATTCCATGTGATGTCACCAGTGTTGTGGCAACGCCAACTGTCATTGGGGCATTTGTGCAGTGCCTCGTGTTTCACCTATAGACATGCTTCCTAGACTGAACAGGATTGTTGGGAGACAGTATGGCGAGCACAGGGACACCAAAGGGAAGCAGAAGGAAGATGGCCTTCAGTCTCCATGTCACACATCAAGAAATAAGTGGTTCTGGGGAAAGCACAGTGAGTCCTGGGAAAGGGATGGGGAGCTTCCTGAAGGAGAAAGGCTTCAGCTGATCCTTCCAGGAGTGAGGCTAAGCAGGTGAGAGTTTCTGAGAAGCAATGGGACTATTTTAGTCCTCTGAATTCTTCAAGAGCCGAACAAAGTTGAGGATTTTCAAGGTTAGTTTGGCAGAGAGCCAGGGATGGTCAAGGCTGCAGCTGCTCTGTTGAGGGCCCTCTGCTTTCACTCTGAGTGGGAAGGAAGCACAGAGGGACTAATGAGGTTTCAGTGCCTGCCCTGCACTTCACCCACACTGGATGTCTTTTGGTGTGTGTCACTAATAACAGAGAGAGTAAAGTCCCCTGACCAATGCTAGAGATTCTCACATTTTAAATAACAACTACTAGCAGGGCAGGAGCCACCAAGAATTGCTGCATGTCAGTGGTCCCTAAGGTTTCTGAGTTCATGCCCTCTCACTAGCCAGTCATCTTCCCTCTATCTTGAGTGCAGGACTGGGACATCACTCTTCCTGTAAGTATTTCTTCTTGGTGTCAGAGGGCTCACCTGTGGAAGCCCAGTCTTTAGGTATTTTCAGTCACATCTTTTAATAGTTGATAACACCTTTGCTAACATCATGATGGTTAGAATGTATTCTGCTGAAGCTTTTGGCAAAAGTTTAATCATTACCTATGTGACTTATCATTGTTCTTACAGGACCTATATAATCCTCGACCATCCCCATACATTATAAGTGCCTCGTGGATCTTCTCTAATGTGCTTGTTCACCTTGTGGAACTGATCTTCCTTTCCCATTATCCTGAGCTAATTTCTTAGCATCCTTTATTTCTCATCTTATTAGTTAGCATTCTTCAGGATGAGAAGAGCCATTCTTCGGCAGGGTTTGGACAACAAGTCTTTCCTTCCACATATGATGAACTATTGAATTAGAATGAACTAGATTCTAATGAATCAGTGAGATCACTGGATTGGAATGACAAGGTGCTGAAGGCCCTCCCCTGTCTCAGGGAAGGTGCTGGAAAGGGCAGCTTGGCTTTTGGTGAATTGGAGAAGAGTTTGTTATCAGATAGGTGATGACATTAGCAGTGACCCTAACTGTCCCTTCTCTGGAAATTCTATTGTATCCTGAGTGTCATTGGCATCTTTTGTGAAATTACCAGTGTTGTGGCAATGCCATTTGTCATTAAGGCATTCATTAAGTGTTTAAGGGTTCACCAATCAACATGTTGGCAAAACTGAGAACACTAATTGACATAGAAAGCCCTGGATTTCTAAGCAGCAGTTGATGCCAGACATGATCATTCTCTTAATGGGGTTCAGTAGCTGTGATCATTTGAAGCAATGGACCTATGCAGCTTACCTGGGTTCCTAAAGAACAGATCAAAAGTGGAGGATGTCTGATGATTAGTTGGCAGAGGGCCAGGAAATGTCAGGGAAGCAGCTGCTTTGGTGGGACCTTTTTCAGTTCATTATGATTGTCAACAAATGCTAAAGGAGGCACAGAACCACTAATGAGATATCAGGGTAGGATTTTGCTGCACTTTATTCTCAGTGGATTTCTATAGATCTCATGGATATCTGATATAAATACGAGGAAGGGAAACTTACTATCCATGTACCAAGGTCTGAGACATTGAGTTGCCTTTAGTCCTGGACACAGGTTATCAGGGATGGGAGATTCAAAGCACCAGGCAATCCAGGACTTTGTTGCATCGCATCAGGTATCGGCTGACAATTCTAAACCAACATGGCTGGCCTTCCTTATGCCTTTCAGGGACAGTGGGGCTGCAGTAGGTCATAAGGCATATATCTAGCCTTAGAGATTGGAGACAGACACATGGCTTATGGGACCCAGTTTAAGGATATCTGCTCTGATATTTGAGGGCTTCACCGGGTGCCATGCATTTCTTCTTCCTCAGGCCTCCTGTGGGATTCCACATGATCTCTTGGCCCTATGCCATTCATCTGTAAAAATTCACTGTGTTTATGTACCTACAGGGACTACTAGGAAGGCATCATCCACACCCTTCTTCCTCACTGAGCAGGAGAAGCAGCTGAACCAGGTGGATAAACTGACCCTTCAGCTACAGATGATGACCAATGAGAGGAATGAACTGCTGGAACTCCTGGCCCTTTATAACAACAATGAATTGAACAACAGGTATTCATCATGCCCTTTTCTCTGGCGACTGTCTTGACCCTACTGTGTCCTGAGTGCATTTGAGAGGCAGAACTGAAGCCTGCAGGAGTGAGATTGGACATAGGCTGTTCCGATTCCTCCAAATGAAAACCAGAGCCTGTGGCCTGAATCACAGTCTACAGAGTAGGGCATTAGGGAGTAAGATCACAACATGCATTTCAAGAGGCCTTGACAGGCATTGGCTTTTAGGAGATGCTCAGTGCTCTGAATTGATATTTACTTTTGCTTTTTGCTATGGGAGCAGCTTGAAGGGCCTGGTGGTCCTACTCAGTCCATCTGTGTGTGACCAGAAGGCCTGGAATTCAATTCTGCTCCTCTCAGCTTGTTCCTTACACTATGAGACAATGCCCCCTATCTGCATTTCTGTGACATTCTATCTCTGTATGGGAGTTTATACAGCCATCCTCATGTAGTGCCTCCTCCATGGCAATACTGATTATGAGTTCTGGGTATCCTTATAAGGAGAAAGAATCTGTTTTCTCAAGACAGTAGGAATGCCATTGCAGATTTCAGATAGACCTGGATCTGTGCCATAGACTCCAAGACCTTCTTAGAGAGCTAGTCTACCCGTCCAGAGCTACTGAGAGAGCTCATGTAATCCTGTATCCTTCCCTATTGACACTCAGCCTTTCCTGGCCATGAGACAGTGAGGCAAGTCTAATGCACACCAGGAGATCCAGGATAGAATTCAGGGTGTGACATCCAGTGGGCTAGTGTAGTACAAAACAGAACCTTAATTCATGTGGTCCCTGACACCCGTGTTCATGGGGTTCTTTTCTCCTGGGCCATGCCCTACCACAGGCTGAAATCTGAGATTGACATGCTGAAAACACAGCATAAGGAGATGTCAGATGTAAAGAAATTCCCCAAGGAGGTTTGTGAGGCCTCGTACAGGTGCAAGAAGCTGAGTGAGCAGACCAACTCCTACCAGTGAGTGCCTAATTTAGTAATTTACTAATTTAGTAAAAATTGGTAAGGACTGCTTCTGATAGTCTGAAGTTTTTTCCAGTCCTGCCTGATGCAGCTATCAGGAGGAACCTGTCTGACCTAACTCCTGCATCAAATGGTGCAAATAAACACACTGAGGCTTATATTACTTACAAACTGTATGATTGATGACTTAAGTTTCTTGCTAGTTAGCTCTATCATCTTAACGTAACCCATTCTGTTAATCTATATTTTGCCACATGGCTTCTGCATGGCCAGGCTGCTGGCATGTTTCTCCTTGGGTGGCAGCTGGCATATGCTCTACCTCTGACTTTCTTCTTTGTTTCGTCTGGATTTTTCTACCTGGCTCCATCCTGCCTTGCCATAGGCTAAAGCAGTTTATTTATTAACCAATGGGAGCAACACATATTCACAGTATACAGTAAAACATTCCTCAGCACCTTCTTCACCTTAGAACAAAGTTGGGCTGTGGTTCTAGTCTGTTTACCTCTTAGCAAGCAGCCTGCCTTATATCTCTTGGACTTGTGCCTCCTAAACTGAGTTCTCCAAAGAGTGAAGAGTCTGAGAGCCCCTCTCAACATTTTCCTGTCAACTTCTGGAGCTTCTCGACAGAAAACATCATTTGAACCATGAGTGGTTTCTGTGGCTCTGGCAGGAGCTCACAGAATGGTTTCTATGGGACACAAAGATGGAATGTATTCCTGCTGGATCTTCTGTCCTGCTCAAAGCATGGATTCCTTCTACCTGCTCATGTTTTCCCAATACTGTGAACAATTAAACACCAGGGTGTGTATGGGGGAAGTGGGGGACCCAGTTTTCAGAGGAACATGGGTCCTTTACAGTCAGGGTCTTCAGAAGTTGTTGGAATTTTTCGGGAATTTGGCTATTCTCTGGCTTTAGCCTGCACCTAAGTGATGCTGCCATGGCTAATCTGCGTTCCAACCAAGGGCTGTTGGGAATGGGGACAAGGGATCTTGCAGGAATCATGGTATTAGGGAGCAGGAGTGGGAGATGGAGGTGGAACTCATCATTTTTGGTGACATTTCAGCACCCTCTACAGTCAGCTTCTGAGTGAATGGACTGAGCTAAGGGAAAAAGTGAGCACGTTGAAAGAGAACAACAGAAAGCTGCATGGGGAGCAGATTTTACTACAAGAGTCCTGTGAGGAGGCAAGGAGGCTCTGTGAGGAGACACATGAGAAGATGTATGACCTCTGGACAAAGCAGCAGCAGGTAGGTTGAAGCAGCAGGGCCAAGTCCCCACCTGTCTACCCATACACACACATACACACACGCACATATACACACACCCATGTAACCCTCTACTCACTTATCCACCTGACCCATCCCACCCAATAGTACATTTCTGTGATCATTCACAAGTCTTTCAGGGGAGTTAGCCTCTTGGAAGGCACTTCATGACTGGAAAGCAAACCCTACTGCTCTGCTAGAAGCTGCAGTCCATTGAGGGAGATGGGTAAATCACATGTCACTCACCAATATGCTAGTATGGGGCAGCAGTACTGTGATGGGAGCCACTTAGGAAGTAGCACAGAGATGTGTGTGAATGAGTTCAAGGGTCTGGGTCTCATTTGCTTGGCACAGGTCATATGAGATCAGAGGCAGAAACAGCATGGAAGGAGGAATGTCCCCTACAAAAGCCAAATGACTGGGTCTTGTGGACATCTTTTTGGGTGTCATACACTATTTTACCCTCTTCTTCTGAGACTGCCATGGCGTTCTCTTTACCAGGCCAAGCTCTTGGTTCACACTGACAGAAACTTAAGTAACAGCTTGTCAGTACTGTTTGCTTTGAGTGGCAAGGCAAGTTCTCCCATCCTGGATCTTACACTCGAAAGCTCACTGGATGACCAGGGATGTGGCCAGGGCTTATGACAGACAAGGGGCAGGGTGGCAGATTTGAGATTTTAAGAGAACAATTTCTCCAAGTGCACCAACATAGCCTGCAGAAGCACAGCATGTTTCCCCAGACGTGTTTAGTCTCAAAATGATGGAAAGCAGAACTGTGGGTCTCACTTGAAACAGCTAGTGTGAGGAGTCTAAATTCAACTGGTAATGCCATCCTCGTTCAGTTGATGTCCTCCTCATTGCGTTCTGTTCACTTATGATTTGTGGTGAGTGTGTGTATGTGTGAGTGTGTGTGTGTGTGTGTGTGTGTGTGTGTGTGTGTGTGTGTGTGTGTATGTGTGGTGTATACATGCCTGAGGATGCTTACATTTGTGGGGTTGTTGGAAGGCCAGACGATCACATCAAGTGATCTCTGTTGCTTTCTCCCTTATTCCCTTTAGCCTGGGCCTCTCACTGAACCTCAGAATTTCTCTTCTGGCTAAGTGGATAGCTACAGGTCATTGGATCCCTGTCTCCTCACACTAGAGCTTCCTGTCTTTTACTGTCTCATCTCAATGATAAATGATTCATTTGGTCAGAAAGTAAACTGACTTGTTGGTTTCTCTTAATTTCTGCACTTTTTTATTGGTTTGGAACAAATGCATTTTGTAATTAATAAAAAAATCAAACAATGGAGCTATTTTAAAAATCAACGTAGACTTTTCTTTCACTGAATAGAGATAACATCCCATGAAATGTCTGGTTTATCTTACTGCCTACACAACATGGAACCTGACATTTTGATGCTCACTCTATCATATTTATAGCTGTGTCTTAGGAAAGACTCCTCCTAATAGTTGAATACTGCATTTCAAGAAAGTGCTATGGGTGACCTAAGTAGCCTCCTACTGACTTAACTGGGGCTGTTTTCACATCATATACACTATAATCCAGTCAAAAGTTGTTGGGTAATGACAATGGTGATTTCCATTCGCAAGTGCAATCAATGTCTTTTGTGTCAGAATCTGGGCAGGTTTAGTGAGGAGACTATGATGGGTCAACTTGGATCTATCAGGAGGCTTCATGTCCAGCCCTCTTCCATGAGCACTTGGTCTTGTGTGGTCAAACTCATTTGTGCAGAGGTTGTTATTTATCTGTACAATCATTGAGTCTGTGATAAAAACTGTCCTAGGAGGGGAAATAATTTCAGGACAGGGCAGAAAAGCCTGGCTGTGTCTAAGAGGCTTGTAGACAGCAGGGAGGACCCACTACCTCTGCCTGTAGTACAAAAGGAGTTGCAACATTCCAGCCTCGTCCCTTTCCCTTCTGGGTTCAAGAGAGGTGTGTGTGTGTATGTGTGTGTGTGTGTGTGTGTGTGTGTGTGTGTGTGTGTGTGTGTTTTCTTATGTGTAATTTTGTGGGTATGAAAATATGTGTTTGAGCCTCTATGTGTATGTTCACTCACTCACGGAACAATGGAACATCTTTAAGAATGGTGGAGACAGATTTGAATGAGAAAGTACTGTGTCTAATCTGGTTAGTACCACTTTGCATCAGTCAAAAAACAGATGATGTTGTCCATCATTCTCCATGTCCACACAGCTAACTAAAACAAAAGACAGAAAACTGATGAAGGCTAAAAGTTTTTCAGGTATTTGGAGAGGCAGAATTATTTATCTGCAAAGAAATCCTTGGGATAAAAACAAAGTAATAAGGTTCATAAAGGTGAGAACAAGGCTACTGAGAGGCAGGAAAGGCTGCCTGAGTGTTTCTGTCCTTCTCTGCTCTGGGCGAATGGTGGCTGACCACTGATGACTTCCCTGCATTCTGTTTTGTTCTTTGCATCGACTGCTGCCATTTTCCTTTCACCTTTGTTTAACCTTGGTTCAGCTAACCTTGTCCTTGGAGTTTGGCCTGGACTTTATTCCTTGAGAAATTCTGAACTACAGAGGGTCTTGTGGATGCATCTCAGCCCAGCAGAAGTCGCACAGCTATGCTGAGGTGTGAGAAGAGGCTGTCTCAGTGCACCCCTTAGGCTCATCACACTCTAAAGCACCCACTCCATGTTGTGTCTGCAGCACTCAGAAACTGCTTTTATTTTGAACTTCTTCATACTGAGTTAAAATCGGCCTGATGGAGGGTTGGGAGAAATGAGAACTATCAGATATTGGTAGGAGTGTAAGATGTTGTAGCCCTCTGAGAAGCTCTTTAAAATTATTCAGAATGTTGAATGCAGACTCCAAGTGGACCATTGATTCCAGAGTGGAAAGCAGGTGTCCACAGAGAAGAGAGGACAACAGGGTTACAGCAGGACTCATCAGAACACCCCCAACTACTCAGATGCACATCCTTGATGAGTGAAAACATACAATGTGGTCCATGGAATATAGTTAAACATGGAATAATACATGCAATCCTTTCGCTGAGTTAGTCAACCTTCTGTTACTCAAAGAAATACCTGACACGGTCATCTTACTTGGAGGAAAGGTTAATATAGACTCCTGAGTTTAGAGATTTTCTAGTTTCTGAGCATGTTGCTTTGGACCTAAATTGAGGCAACCTGTGCTTTAGAGAGCTTCTTTAGGAGGAAGCTGCTCTCCCTGGAGGCACTGGGAAGCATTGAGTGAGAGCGAGGGGCTGGCCCATTGCCATCCAGTGGTCCTGTGCTGGGGAACTAAGCCTTCAATTCACAGACTGGAGAACTTGCTAGGAGAGCTTGGATTACTGGTAAAGGATCCCTGGGGTTCACCTGTCTGTGTACAGGTTTACAAGGCAAGCATTACATTGAATTATCTGCATACTGAATTCTTCTCCCAGATCCCCAGGCATGCATGTGTTATACAGACACACAGGCAGGCAACACCTGCACATATAAAAATAAAATGAAAAATTATCTAAACAGAGTAAAAGTACACAATCTTCTCCACATCACTGTGTTCAGAGCATCTTGCGTTTTCCTTTCTCTCTGCTGGAATATGGGTAGAGAGGCTGTGGGTTAATGAAAGGTCACTTTCTTCTTCATAGTATCCCAGGTGATCTCATATTACATCAGTGTTATCTGGTAAAGCAAACATGGAGACAATGTAGTGTGCTTGTATGTGTGCATCCATGTACATGAATGTGTTCAAGTGTGTGTGTGTGTGTGTGTGTGTGTGTGTGTGTGTGTGTGTGCATGTGTCTATATGTACAGGTGTGCAGACAAGCCTCTCCTAAAAACACAATGTTCTAATGAACAGGAACATCAAAGACTTGAGGAAAATCTTCAGTCCCTGATGAAGCAGAAGGAGCTGCTCACCCGGCAAAGGGACTTGGCAGCAAAGCTGCAGCATCACTTCACTGTGTCCCAGATGAGGTAGGAGCTCAGGCTTTCAGAAGCAGGGGGATCTAAGTGGGTCCACTGTACCTGGATCTTTGTCCTCTTGAGGTTCCGTTCAATTGGTAAAGCTCCTAACCACAGCCAGTGAATGAACACCTCAGAGTGTCATTGCTGGCTCAGTCAATAAGAACTTTCGTCCAGGAAGCAATATGCTTTCTCCTTGGTCTTATGGGGATTGTGTCCCCTTCTTCCCTTCTGAGAACTCTAGTATGCTCCGAGTATCTCAAATATAATGTTTGATCTCCCCACAAATATTCCATGGTAGCCAGAAACCTAGAAGGGGAATCATCAATCATGAAGATAAGTACAATCTCCTGCAACTTTATTTTCCATCAGGAACATCACATTTAGAGATAAGTGTCTACCCTTCGGCAGATTTGAATACAGCACACTCCTGCTCATTGCAGGCTCTCTGCAGTGTTTATCAGTTTCTTATGAAAAGATTTACTCTGGTTATAAACAGAGTAGGAGTTGACAAATTAATCCCATTCAGGGGTCTGCGCTGTAGGATTAATCAGAGCCTTCTCTGCATTGCTGTGTAGGCTCCACTAGAGGGCAGGCATAGAGTTTTCCAGGAGGTTCTCATTCACCTGCTATCTAATCAAGGCCAGCTGCATCTTTCCTGACCTGTGCCTCAGACCTTCTCATACTGATATTTCTCCAAAATGATGTCTTTGGACTGTTGGAGAAATATGCTGTTTTTTTCTAATCCAGCACAGTGTGCATTTTCCAGTTCAACTTCTAGCAGTTTTTAAAAGTTGAGAAAAAAAAAATCCTGCCCAGGTGCTCTCTGACCCTTTTCTCCTGGGGAAGCAGGGAATGAACTCAGCTGAAAGGTAATTCTCGATTGTCTAGTATGTCTGAGTATATCTGGGGGGAAGTGGCTCCCCCAGGCTTATGCCCCAGCTGCCTTTCTCCCCTAGGTTTGAAAACCTCCAGCAGGAACTGGAGCAGACCACAGCCCAGGATGAGAGCCTCCTGCAGATGGAGCTGCTGAAGCAGAAACACTATGTCTCAGGCAAGTCAGCCACCATTGAGCCCCATCCCCAGCAGCCAGGGTGTTCATGGGGTGTGTTTCCTTCCTTAACTTTTGTTTACTAGGAATGAATAGGCCCTGATTTTCTTGCCATGTGCACAGCAAAACTGTTTCTGAATCATATTTTCTTTTCTGATTTTCCCTGACAGTACCTGTTAAGGAGACTGGGAAGGCTGGAAGAAGCCAAAGACACCTTGAAGGCATGACATTCTACACTCCAGGTTCAAGGCCTCCTCAGAAAATGCCACCTCTTTTCAGCTTTGAACTCACTAGTGAGGCAAATATCAACCTACCATGAGGGGGTCCAGCCACAATCGGATCCACATCTGTTGGCTCACTATCCCCAGATAAAAGTTTGTGTAAAAACAAGTCTAATATACAGAGAACGCAACACAAATTACTAAGAACCCTGACTCCATATGTGATGGAAATCTGACAAGGAATATGGTGTTAATTTCACACTGCCATCCAGACAGACCTCACCAAAAGCATAAGATTCTCTCTGGTGCAGTTTTCAAACTGAAGGCATGTCATGGGCAAGTGTAGCTGAAGATAATTCACTACAGAGAATACGCCAGTTCCTCACCTCTTTTGCTCTTCCATAATGAAATTCCAGAGGAAACTGAAATTTCCTTTTGTTTTTTTTTTTGTTTTTTTGGGGGGTTTTTTTTGTTTTATATCTTAGGGTATTTATGCTTTGGTTTTATTCATTTTTGTTTAAGATTGTGTTAATTTTTGTTATACTTTTATTCTTGTCATTGGTTTAATAGTTTGCTAAGGCTATATACTGTATATAATGACTGCTGTTTTGAAAACTCTCATTGAGTAAAATGAATGTATTTTATGAATAAAATAAATTTCAAACTTTTCACTCTAAGACTCTTCTTTAGTCAGATGAGGTTTCACATGCCTGCAAACCCAGAAATCACAGGCTTGGATGTATCTCAGTAAGTTCCAGGAATCTTAGGCTGCACACAGATTTTTCAGCCATGGGCCTCGGGGCTACACAGGGGGATGGCGACTTGGATGTTGGTGTATAGCCTACCTCATGGATACCCACTACATAATAGAAAAATTAGACATATTGTATCCTTGAGGTCATATATTTAGCTATGAGTAAAATGTTGTACACTGTACACACATGTTCACGGAACTTCATGTAGACCAAATTAAAGGGAAACACAAGTATATTGTTCCAGGCCACTCAGGAAATGAGAACGCTCATTAAACTTGTATATAGGAAATCAGGAAGTAAAAAGCAATCTGCCTCTGGTTTTCTTAAATTTATCATGAGTGATAAGTGAACAGCAGAGCTGATTTCCTGCAAGACAATTTAGGATATTTTGTGGCGCTTTTGTTTATACTTATGGGTGTTTTGCCACTACATACATGCAATTCCCACAAAGGCCAGGTGAGGGCAGATTCCACCTGCATTTTAAGTTAAAAAGGATTGTTAGCTGTCTGTCCTGTGAGTCTTCTGAGACAGGAATAAATGTTCTTAATGGATGAGCCATCTCCACAGTCCCTATAATAGACCCTTGTCCTCCCAGCCCTGTGTGCTGTATTAGGTGGATTGGATCACTCCCCAACAAAGACTGAAGTTTATTGAAAACTGTAAGGACAGGCATGCTTATTGTTTTAGGCTAACACACATCCATTTCAGGGCTCTCATAGGTTCAGGATCCTGCCCCAGTCACTGACTGTCAGATTAGAACAGATTTGCTAGATCTCTTCTAGGCTGACAACACCTATTAAGCCAGTCTGATGTAATAAAAATTGAGAAGACCCTCCTGGGGGTGGAGGTAGGATGAGGAATCCCTCTTGATGGTCCTGATAAGCAATGTTGGGAGGAACCTCATGACTAGGTGGAGTGGATGGAGTCTGTGTCAGGGACCACATGTCTCTGGTGCAGAGTGATTCTGTGCAAAACTAAAAAAGGAGAGAAGTGGTTGAAGCTGCTCTTTTACCACAGCAGATCTCAGATTCTATTGAGAAAGTTCTTCCAGAGACTGATTTACTTTGGTGAAGCTCCTCTGGAATAGATCTGAATCCTGAGACTGACAGTGAGGCAGAGATTTAATGTGTAAAGAAAGTTATCCCCTGGGTCTCCAGACTGGAGCTCTCACATCAAGGGTAAAAAGAACCTACTGTCCTCTGATCTTCCTGTGTGTGTGGGAGAGGTGCCAGGTCTTACCCCACTGAAGTTAAGACATCTGGTTTTTCATTTCTCACTTAAACTAGAATCTCTCCATCTCATATAATTACTCATTTAATTAGATTACTGTGTGTTCCGTTTGAGAAATTTCAGACTTGTGTTATTTTACTTTCTCGCCCAGAAGGTATAGAAACCTAGTAGGCCAGCATCAAATCATCACCTAAAACACAGATTAAGGGAATGTGACCGTGTGGATTTATAACTGAGATAAAGCTGTTGTGAGACCCAAACTACTCTAAAAGTTCTCTACCTGGCTGGTGCATTGGTCATGGTTCCATTGGGATAACAACTTATTGAATGAATTTCTATATATACAGAGGCTATTGTTTAGAATGACTTAGAGGCTGTGCTCCAGCTATTTGAACATTGGCTGGCTATGATGACAAAGTCCAAGAATCCAGCAGTTTCTCAGTCCACTACACTTGATGTCTCACCCATCAGTAGTATAGTCTGGAATCCCAAAGAAGTTGGCTCCAATGCCAGTGACGGAATGAACTTGCTAGCAAGGTGAGACCAAGCAGCTAAAGAGCAAAAACTCCCTTCTTCCATTTCTTTATATGGGCTTCCAGCACAAGGCCTGGCTGATTACAGGTGGGGTTTTTGGGCTTTAAAACATCTGAGGTGAAGGCGTTTCTTTCTCCATCAATATCTAGATTAAAGGAATGTCTTCCTTATGCAAAGATCTGATTACATGTGTATCTTCTCTCTTCAAATTAAGCAAAAATACCTCACAGGTGTGCCCCTCAATATTTGGGTTTTGCTTAATTGCAGATGCAGTAAATTTCACAACCAAAAAGAGCCATCACAACTTCACCCCATGTCAACTTGACACACAATTATATCTTTTTATATCATAATTAATTTCCAAATGGAAAATAACCAGGTCATAATAATCCCTAAACATGATATAATTATTCCAAGTACAAGACAAACACATTATGTATTAGACCAGCTCAAAATTATGCCTAGCATGATTTAACTATCCCTGTAAAACTACAAGCACATTATAAAGTTAGAGTAAGTGGTAATGTCCCTTGAGGGACATTTTTTAGTATCTCAAATTTAAATATGATAAACATCAATATTCTTCCTTCTTTTGTAATGAATGTTTTTATTTATTTGTTTATTTTTGTTTTTACATCCTAACCAAAATTTCACCTCCATCCTCTCCTCTCAATCCTCCACCCACCTCCACTCTTCCTGATCCAGACCCATTCCTCCTCTTTCTTCTCTTCAGAAATGGGCAGGCCTCCTGTGAATATCTGTCTGCCATGTTATATCAAGTTGTGGTGGGACTAGGCATGACCTCTTCTATTAAGGCTGGATGTAGCAATTCAGTAGGAGGAATGGGGTCCAAAAGCAGGAATTAGAGACAAGCTGTGCTCCCACTGTTAGGAGTCTCACCAGAAGACCAAGTTATACAACAGTGAAATATATGCAGAGTGCCTAGGTCAGTCCCATGTAAGCTACCTGGTTGGTGGTTCACTATGAGCCTAGGTTAGTTAGTTCTGTGGGATGCTTCTGGGGCTCCTGACAACACTATCAAATACAAAAATTTAATTGTATATTCACTAATTTACATGCATTGGTATTTTTCCTTAATGCATGCCTGTGTGAGGGTGTCGATTCCTCTAGAACTGGAGTTACAAACATTTGTGAGCTGCATTGATTTTTTCATTATTTTAAAAATTAATTATTTCATATGACGAGTGTATGGAAATCTACCGATCAAATTTAAAACAGTAAAATATATCCATTTGCTTATTTTGAGAGGGAGAAATACATACATACATATGACAGAGAATGAACATACACAACACATCATGCCATTCTGTCATTCTGTTTATATAGAGGTCAATGAACAAATTAGGAGGAGTAAACTCTTTCCTTCCACCCAACTGGGCATCTCATTGTCCCTTCCCTGGTACTTTCCATGATCAACTCATGGATTTCTACCTTAGAGGGTTTTCTTGTGGTTCTGAAAGTTAGAAAATATTATTATTAAAGTGCATTGTGAAAAATTTGAGCTGAATTTTGTTTCAAATGAATGACACTCTTAATAAAAGCTCACTGTAGTGGAAAGAATTCTTGATGGGAAGAGGGTTGCTGTGTGTCCAGCTTGAAGAAACTGCTTGTCCAGAGTAATTCATGGGAAAAGGCAAAATTGAAGTTACTCTGCCATGCAGGTGAGTGAGTTCACTGGAAATAACCAGTGAAAAAGCACCAAGGAAGGTTCCAGGGTGAGTCATTGAAATGCCATGTTTCTTCTTGGCATTGTGCCTTTGAGAGTCTGTCCTTTGTGCCCCGTGCACTTCCCTGGTCTAAGGCTATTGGTCATTTGTGCTGTGCAGGCCCCTGTGGACAGTTCAGGTTTCAGCATTAAACCAGTTTCAGCAATCATCACATACTTTTCCCAATATAACATTCCTACAAGGATCAAAATTTCCAAGGCACTTCAGAAGTTAAATAGCCTTTGTGGTTATTGCATGTTTTAGAATACTAATGTCTCAGCCAGGCCGGGCAGTGGTGTTGCAGGCTTTAATCCCAGCACTCGGGAGGCAGTCCAAGGTGGATGTCTGTAAGTTTGAGGCCAGCCTGGACTACCAAGTGAATTCCAGGAATGGCTCAACGCTACACAGAGAAACCCTGTCTCGAAAAACCAAAAAAAAAAAAAAAAAAAAAAAAAAAGAAAAAAAGAAAGAAAGAAAGAAAGAAAGAAAGAAAGAAAGAAAGAAAGAAAGAAAGAAAGAAAGAAAGAAAGAAAGAAAGAAAGAAAAGAAAAGAAAATCTTGGACTCACAGACTTAATCTACAGATATAAGTTGACCTCCTGAGTACCAACTGTGTGGATTATATACATTTCATTTAAAACACGAACTATGCTCAATACATGCACGCCAGGATGTGCCATTCACCATATGATCCAAGCTCTCATCTGAGTAACCAATGAATATGGACATAGCATAATATAAATGGCGTTATAATGCATCTTGTTGTGGCCTGATATAACTTCAAATCTTGACTTGGGCTGATATTTTTAGGAAAAATCAAGTCTCAAAAATAACATAGGAGTAACACTTCCTACCAAGAAGCTTGGACTAACCCAAAATCTGCTTCGGTAATTCTTTCCTACTTCTTTTAACAGAAACATGATCCATAATGTTTGTTTTTCTTACAAGATTTCAGAGAGTTGAACTTAATAGAAAATATTACATCAAGTGTGGAAATGATTTCTCAAAGAATGATCCCATTGTATTATATTTTAAATTTCAAGGATGATGTGTAATGCCAATCACTCAAGCATTAACAAATAAAGACTTTTCTCACACATTGTCAGACTTCCTCCTATATTTAATTTTCCTTATTCTGACTTTTCTTGATTAACATTCTAGAATGAACCATCTCATTCTGATCTTTCAATTGCAGGCACTTCTACATTTCATTACATCAAGTTGCTGCATCTCCACTTTACTTAAAAGATTCCAGACTAATTATTTAATGGGGTGTCCTTGTGCTGCTGAGCCCAATGCTCTGAGTTCTTCACCCAGATCTAGTTCTTTGACCAATATAGAAAAAAGGACAAATGTTCTGGGGACACTCTCTCTTTGGTGGACTCAGTAAGTACTGTATTGTATAGACTGAAAAACTGTATATAAGTATGTAGGTACGTATGTACACATCTATCTATCTATCTATCTATCTATCAATCTATCTATCTATCATCTATTTAACTTTCCATCACCTATCTCTATCTATCAATCCATCCATCTATCTACCCCTATCAATCCAGCCAACCTTGGATCTATCTTCTACAACTACTACTCTTCCTCTTCTATTTCTCCTTCTTCTTGCTCTTCCCTTATTCATCCAGGATATTATAACCACTTTTGCCTCCCTGAGTTTGTACAGTGCCTTAGTAAATATTAATTACATCATACAAATAAAAACTTTTCTCTGTGGGTTTCATTCTCCATATTTCCCCACCCCAAGTCTTTGTAATCCCTTCTTCCACAACACTTGATAAAATGTGACATTCCTTAGATCTCTGACACTGTGACACTAAAAATCTTTTGTAAAAGAATGTTTGTTTAAAAATGCGATTTGTGCTTAAAACAAGCCCAAAATCAACATCTAACAAATTTATACTTTAGTAACTTGCAAACACACCATCTAAGTTTGTTTCTTTATATGACAAATGCAATTTACACATAATGAATTCAATGAGTTGAGATATTCAATGTATATTAGTTCTCTCCCATGAAGTACACAAAAAGGTTTTCTGACTAAATGAATTTTTGTTAAGAGGTAAAATCCATAGAATTTTCTAAATGGAAGTGCAAAGATGTAAAAAAAAAAGGCTAGAAAATAGAGTTAATCATAAGTTAGAAGTTTTATGGAACATAAAAAAATCAAGATCATATAAGAAACTGCTGCATTTGTTAAAATTCCTTAGGCCAAAATTCAGTACACTTGTATACAATTAGAATGTAATTCTCTGTTGGGAATAATGGTGACAGAAGATGCCACTTAGATTCAACCTTTTATACAGAGAAAAGGAAAATCCATGCTAGAACTTTCTTTTGAGAGCCTTAAAATTGCCTGCAAAAAGAGCCTGTCTTTGTCAGGGAGTATTCCGTCTCTCAACTACTTGAATTAGAAAAGACTTTCAAAAGATCAATGAAACCTCCTGTCAAAGCTTGGCTCATGGCATTGTAGGCTATGAGAACAGATAAGATCAATCTGAGTGCAATAGAAGTGGGAAAGTAGGTCATGCACTTACTTAAACCTCCTTGAAATACAGGCTATGTAATCTACTGATACCTGAAAGAAATTATTTCCTGATGTACTGGCTCACAGGAAGCATTGTGGATGCTTGGTTATCACAAGCAGAGGTCTCACACACCCACTGGAAGATGATGAAGGAAGGATGGGTTTTTCCTGATAAAATATACATGAGAGAAGTAGTGCTTGGCAGCCAATTCACTGGGCATGATAGAGCACTGGGCTGTGCTTACAGAAGAGGTCCAACATAAAATGGTTGATTCGCCAGGAACTTCAGGACTGGTGTTTGCCTTCAGTGCCTTTGCAGAGCTCTAAGGGAGAATGTGAACTTGTAGAAACAACTAACATTTTTAAGGAAAGGATGAAATGTTGTCTAACAATTTTCCTTTTTATGCAATAATTTTCTATTATTTTTGAGACTATAACTGCATTATTTTCTCTTCTTTCTCATCCTTCCAGGCCCTCACTACACTATTCTTTGCTGTGCTTCTAATTTATGACATCTATTTTCATTAATTGTTGCTACATGCATATACATATATATGTGCATTAAGATATATATATATATATATATATCCATATTTTTATATTTCCTAAATGTAAACCAATCATTCTGTATAGCTAGCATATGTTTTCAGGACTGACCATTTGATAGTGAGTATCCAACTGGTGTGTTCTTCCCTGGGTAGGACTATTTCCTTAAGTCTCAGAAAGTTCTATGAAGGTTCATAATACTCAGCAATTAAACCATGGCTGGGAAGGCTGAAACTTACAGGATTAACAAGGCCCTTCCACTCCCAAGGTTAAATAGGTGGTAACTAAGGAGAACTGAAGAAATGAGACCCTCTGTCTCATTCAGCTGCAAACAAGTCATGCCGACACATTCAGAGTTCCAGTCTTTATGAGTCACCCATTCTAATGTAAGCCTTTGTGATGCCACACATTAGAGTTATTCATATTCCCATAAGTAATCCCATACCTATACTCCTGTATTAACCTCAATAAACTCATTAATTTGAGGGAAAAAGGATTACACAGTCTTCCCTGAGAGGCAGATACATAAAGGGGAACTGATAAGTAATACAAATGGCCAACTTCTGGCTTCCTTTTTATTTTCTGTACTGAGACAAAGGCTTAGTAGGCTTTGTCTTCCACCAAAGGCTGCCTCTACCAACTGTCTGGTTCAGGACAGATAGGTATGTTCACAGTCAGTCCTGAACATGGTCACTTGAAGCTGCAGGCGATCACCCAAAGTCAGATATTGGGGCAAAAGCTGAAAAATCAAAGATGCAGAGTAGGAAGCCAATAGTTCTACCTTTCTTTCTTTCTTTCTTTCTTTCTTTCTTTCTTTCTTTCTTTCTTTCTTTCTTTCTTTCTTTCTTTCTTTCTTTCTTTCTTTCTCTCTCTCTCTCTTTCCTTCTTTCTTTCTTTCTTTCTTTCTTTCTTTCTTCTCTCTCTCTCTCTCTCTCTCTCTCTCTCTCTCTCTCTCTCTCTCTCTCTCTCTCTCTCTGTTTTTCAAGACAGTGTTTCTGTGTGTAGCTTTGCGCCTTTCCTGGACCTCGCTTTGGAGACCAGGCTAGCCTCGAACTCACAGAGATCCACCTGCCTCTGTCTCCTGAATGCTCAGGCTGGCCTCAAACTCACAGACATCTGTCTGCCTCTGCCTCCTGGGTTCTGGGATTAAAGATGTGCACCACCACCGCCCAGCTCTTTCTTTCTATTTATTTTATGTACATTGGTGTTTTGCCTGTGTGTGTCTGTGCAAAGGTCTCCTGGAACTAGAGCTACAGACAGTTGTCAGCTGCCAGGTGGGTGCTGGGAATTGAACCTGGGTCCTCTGGAAGAGCAGTCACTGTTCTTCACTCCTGAGTCATCTCTCCACCCCCAGCCAATACTTCTTAACCCTATGAAATACTCCACCAAAAGAGAGTAAGTACCTCTCTCACCCCACCTTATCACACTCTCTATTTGCCCAGCTCTATCACTTCTTTTCTGTCTGTCCAGATATCCAGACCTCTATAGTTAACTAATGGCTAGCTCCTCCTTCTGATTTTCAGGCAAGCTTTGTTAGAGCACAATAAAATATCACCACATTTCCCCTTTTTTTGTCTAAAGCAAAAAAGGGTTATCACTAATATAAGAAAAACTACATGTAATAAGTTCAATAACTATATACAATATATAAGGCAATAAATACACTAAGTACAATAACTATATACAATATATAAAGGCAATAAATAATTCAACAATGTCTAGTCCATTTGGACGTGACAAAATCAGAAAAAATACTCCATTATCTATCCTATCTTCGTGAATCCAAAGGACTGTGTCTAATTCTCCTTCTATCCTAATTTGTATTACCAACCAAAAACTATCTTTTGATGTCTTTCAAACTTATACACTTTACACCTCTTTAGTGAGTTTCTTTTCCAAACTTCTTCAACAAGGAAAACTATAACTATCTAATGTTCAACTCCTTCAGAGACCTGAGAAGGAAATAATATTAACTGAGTAAACAGGAACTATAACTAAGTGACTTCCACAAAATGTGAGAAATAACAGAAACAGCTGGTTGCCTGGATAGTCACTCAAGATTTCTCTGCACCGTTGGGACATCCATCTTTGGCCTACAGGCCTAGCATATCTGTCAGACTCATTGCAAAGCAGGATTTTCTGAAGGGCCTTTCTACTTTGTCTTTGCAAGGTGCATCAGTCCTTTTTTTTGTGTCCTGCTTGTCCATTTTGGACAGCATACTGTCAGCATTGATGTAAGGTCACTTTCTTACCCAGTGGCTAACTTTGCCACAAATAAAGTAAACACTATATTGACTTTCTTCAATGCCCATTGTCTTCTTGAAGAAGATGGATACTGTGAGGAGCCTACATGTTTCTGACTCATAAAAAAGAAGAAAAAATCTATGTTATCATTTTTCAATGCCATATTCTGAAGATCTCTGAAGTGCTTTAAGATGACCTGTCTATCTAAAATATATTTCTGCTTGACCTTGAGAACAGACCTAATATGACTACAGGTTTGATTGTAATGACTATCTACTAAACTGCATTTCTTTATTATCCTAAATAGTTGGCAATAACTTTCAAGGACTGAAAACTGCATTGCACTGTGAAATGAACTGTATAGGCATGATACATTGGACAAGACTAGAAATATATGTGGAAGTATTTTCTAACAAAATCAATCTCAAATTTCTATCAATATACATAATTTATATACAATATACAAAAATCCATTCCAATGTGAAATATTTAAAACTAGTAGTTCCATTCTGAAAGAAGATTCAAAAATATAACTTTCTATATTACCATATCTATATCCTCTCTTTTTTCTTTTCAGAGTAGATTCAATAATCTACCCTTTGACCTACCTTTTCTATATCCTTTTCAACACATGAAAGTCTGTAAATGGAATTTACTATATATATAACTACAAGAAAAAATACCCACATGATCATCTCATTAAATATTGAAAAGTCCTTTGACAAAATTCAACATCCCTTCACGATAAAAGTCTTGGAGTGATCAGAGATACAAGAAACATACCTAAATGAAATAAAGGCAACATACAGCAAGCCTACAGCCAACATCTAACTAAATGAAGAGAAACTCAAAGGGATTCTACTAAAATTAGAAATAACACAAGGCTGCTCACTGTCTCTATATCTATCAACATTGGACTTGAAGTTCTAGCTAGAGCAATAAGACAACAAAAGGAGAACAAGGTGGTACAAATGGGAAAGGAATAAGTCAAACATTCACTGTTTTCAGATGATATGACAGTATACATATGTGACCCCAAAAATTCCACCAGGGAACTCCATCAGCTGATAAACACTTTCAGTAATGTGGCAGGATACAAGATTAACACACTCAAAAAAATCAGTAGCCCTCCTATATACAAATGATAAATGGCCTGAGAATGAAATCAGAGAAACATCCACCTTTACAATAGCCAAAGACAACAAAAATTCATTGGGGCAACCTATCTGATAAGAACTTTAAGTTTTTAAAAAAGAAATTGAAGTAGATATCAGAAAATAGAAAGCTCTCATATGCTCTTGGATAGGTAGAATCAACATAGTAAAAATGGCGATCTTACCAAAGGCAATCTTCAGATTCAATTTAATTCCCATCAAAATCCCAACAAAAGTCTTCACAGACCTTCAAAGAACAATTTTCAACTTCAAATGGAAAACCAAAACCCAGGATAGCTAAAAAAAATCGTGTACAATGAAGGAATGTCTGGCATCACCATCCCTGACCTCAAGGACTCCTATAGAGCTATATTTAAAAACAACTTGGTATTGACATAAAAATAGACACATAGATCAATGGAACTGAATCAAAGACCCTGACTTTAATCTAAAGACATATGAACACCTGATTTTTGACAAAGAAGCTAAAATTATACAATGAAAAAAAGAAAGCATTTTTGACAAATGGTGCTGGCATTCACACATGCTAGAATGCAAATTGATCCTTTATCTGTGCCCATGCACAAAACTCAAGTCCAAATGGATCAAACACCTGAATATAAATCCAATTACACTGAACCTGATAGAAGAGAAGTAGCACAGACACTGAGAGCAACAACTAATACATGGGACCTCCTGCAACTGAGAAGCTTCTGTAAGGCAAAAGAGACAGTTAACAAGACAAGATGACAGCCTACAGAATGGGAAAAGATTTTTACCAAACCCACATCTGACAGAGGGATGATCTCCAAAATATAAAAAAAACTCAAGAAACTAGACATCAAAATACCAAATAATCCAACTTAAAAAATGGGGTACAGATCTAAACAGAGAATTCAAAATAGAAGAATATTAAATGGCCAAAACATTTAAGGAATTGCTTAAAATCCTTAGCCAAGAGGGAAATGCAAATCAAATGACACTAAGATACCATCTAACTAACAACCTCATAGCTTGATGAGCTCTACTAACACTGGGGGAATCTTCATAACTAACTATGTAACTTTTTTTGAGCCCCAAATCTCTAAAATTCTGAGGATCTTCCCTGGGTGAATATTCACTTCAGAGGTCTCATCCCTACTACTCCCCTTTATCCTGACCTCATTTCTAAGCATCCTTTCTTTCTCAAATTGTTGATTATTAATCTTAAGGAGGGGAAAATCTAACCGTGGACAGTGCATGCAAAGTGAGTTTTCAACTTCACTTAGATAAAGTTTCTAATGAAACAGAAGCCTAGATTTCTGGCTTTGGAAGGAGGCTTCCATTGTGAATCCAGAGGATCCTGAAAATGGCACCTTGGTTTCAAGTCACTTTTGGGTGAGGTATGTAACAGGGATGAAATAGCTATACCAGGTGACATCAGCACATGGACATTCTACTGTATCCTGGAGAGCCCTGGCATTCCATGTGATGTCACCAGTGTTGTGGCAACGCCAACTGTCATTGGGGCATTTGTGCAGTGTCTCGTGTTTCACCTACAGACATGCTGTCTAGACTGAACAGGATTCTTGGGAGACAGGATGGAGAGCACAGGGAGACCAAAGGGAGGCAGAAGGAAGATGACCTTCAGTCTCCATGTCACACATCAAGAAATAAATGGTTCTGGGGAAAGCTCAGTGAGTCCTGGGAAAGGGATGGGGAGCTTCTTGAAGGAGGAAGGCTTGAGCTGTTCCTTCCAGGAGTGGGGCTAAGCAGGTGAGAGTTTCTGAGAAGCAATGGGCCTACCTGCTCGTCTGAGTTCTTCAAGAGCAGAACAAAGTTGAGGATTTTCAAGGTTAGTTTGGCAGAAAGCCAGGGATGGTCAAGGCTGCAGCTGTTCTGTTGAGGGCCCTCTGCTTTCACTCTGAGTGGGAAGGAAGCACATGGGAACTAAAGAGGTTTCAGTACCAGCCGAGCAACTCACACACACTGGATGTCTTTTGGTGTGTGTCACTAATAACAGAGAGAGTAATGTCCCCTGGCCAGAGCTAGAGGTTCTCACATTTTAAATAACAACCACTAGCAGGGCAGGAGCTACCAAGTATTGCTGCATGTCAGTGACCCCTAAGGTTTCTGAGTTCATGCCCTCTCACTAGCCAGTCATCTTTCCTCTACCTTGAGTGCAGGACTGGGACATCACTCTTCCTGTAAGTATTTGTTCTTGATGTCAGAGGGCTCACCTGTGGATGCCCAGTTCATAGGTATTTTCAGTCACACCTTTCAGTGGCTGATAACAAGTTCGCTAACCTCATGATGGATGGAATGTATTCTCCTGAAGCTTTTGGTAAAACTTTCATCTTTACCTATGTGACTTATCATTGCTCTGACAGGACCCACATAATCCTCCACTATCCTCATACATTGTAACTGCCCCGTGGATCTTCTCTGATGTGCTTATTCACCTCGTGCAACTGATCTTCCTTCCCCATTATACTGAGCTAATTTCTTAGCATCCTTTATTTCTCATCTTGTTAGAGATCATCAGGAAGAGAAAAGCCATTCCTGGGCACAGTTTGGAAAATGAGTCTTGCCCTCCATACATGATGAACTATTGAATTAGAATGAAATAGATTCTAATCAATCAGAGAGATCTCGGGATTGGAAGGAGGAGGTGCTGAAGGATTTCCCCTGTGTCTCAGGGAAGGCTCCTGGAAAGGGCAGCTTGGCTTTTGGTGAATTGGGGAAGAGTTTGTTATCAAATAGATAAAGGTGTTGGCAGTGACCCTATAGTCCCTTCTCTGGAAGTTCTATTATATCCTGGAGAACCCATGGCATCTTTTGTGAAATCACCAGTGTTGTGGCAATGCCAAATGCCCTTGAGGCATTCATTAAGTGTGTATACGGTTCACCAATCAACATGTTGGCAAGACTGAGCATACTGACTGGAAGAGAGATCTCTGGTTTTTTAGGGAGGAGTTAGGCCAGAACTGGACCTTCTAGTAATGGGGTTCAGTAGCTGTAATCATCTGAAGCCATGCGCCTATGCTGCTTCTCTGGGTCCCTAAAGAGCAGATCCAAAGTGGAGGTTTCTGACGGTTAGTTGGCAGAGGGCCAGGAATGGTCAAGGATGCAGTGCTGTGCTAGGACCTTTTTCAGTTCATTCTGACTGTCAAAGAATGCCAAAGGAGGCACAGAACCACTAATGAGGTACCAGGGTAGCATGTTGCTGCACTTTATTCTCAGTGGATTTCTGTAGGTTTCATGGATATCTGATATAAATACCAGAGAGCAAAACTTTCCATCCATGTACCCAGGTCTGAGACATTCAGTGTCTTTTAGTCCTGCACACAGGTTATCGGGCAGGGAGGTACAAAGCACCAGGCAATCCAGGACTTTCTTGCATCACATCAGGTATCACCTGACAATTCCAAACCAACATGACCTGCCTTGCTTATGCCTTTCAGGGACAGTGGGGCTGCAGGAAGGCCTGAGGCATATATCTATCCTCAGAGATTGGAGACAGACACATGACTTATGGTCCCCAGTTTAAGGATAGATGCTCTGATTTTTGAGGGCTTCACTGGGTGCCATGCATTTCCTCTTCTTCAGGACTCCTCTTGGGACTCCACATGGTCTCTTGGCCCTATGCCATTCGTCTGTACAAATTCACTGTGTTTATGTACCTACAGGGACTACTAGGAAGGCATCATCCACACCCTTCTTCCTTACTGAGCAGGAGAAGCAGCTGAACCAGGTGGATAAACTGACCCTTCAGCTACAGATGATGACCAATGAGAGGAATGAACTGCTGGAACTCCTGGCCCTTTATAACAACAATGAGTTGAACAACAGGTATTCATCATGCCCTTTTCTCTGGTAACTGTCTTGACCCTACTGTGTCCTGAGTGCATTTGAGAGGCAGAACTGAAGCCTGTGGGAGTGAGATAGGACACAGGCTGTTCTGATTCCTCCAAATGAAAAAGCAGAGCCTGTGGCCTGAATCACAATCTACAGAGGGGCAGTAGGGTGTAAGATCACAACATGCATTTCAAGAGGCCTTGATAGACATCGGCTTTTAGGAGATGCTTGGTGCTCTGGTTTGAGTGTTTATATTTGACTATCTATTTATTTTTGCTTTTTGCTCTGGGAACAGGCTGAAAGGCCTTGTCGTCCATCTGTGTGTCTGGAAGGCTTGGAGTTCATCCCTGCTACTCTCTGGTCTTGTTCCTTATACTTTGAGGCAATGCTCCCTACGTGCATTTCTTTGACATCCTGTGTGTGGGTTCATGTATGTGAAGTACTCTCTAAGGGGCCCAAACATTGCAAACATGGCAGTGGCAGGTTTTGCCCTTTTCACTTCCCTTTCCCTTGATAAACCACTAGATTATATTCCTAAATTTAGTCCCCAAAGTCCATTCCCTTTTGTGGACACTGACTCATTCTTGAAACTAAACACCAAAGTTCAACAATCAAAATTCATTACTTGGTTACACTGGCTAACCTGTCCCATCAGAGCTCAACAATTTACCCAGCACAGACTTAAACTTCTCTACTTAAAAACCCACTGTTAAAAAAGCCTGCTGCTTGCTGTGAGCCTTCGCCTGCTCAAGAGACAGGCTCCCAAGCTATGCTTGCACGGCTAGGTTAATAAATCTCCTTGTGCTGAGGATTGTGTGTCTGAGTGTGTTCTGTACTGGCTCTGAGAGACTCCCTTACAGTGTGTGTGTGTGTGTGTCCGTCCTTTCAGATCGTGAGAGTCAGAGATTCATAGTAGGTCTGAATATTCACATGTCTCAAAGATTTCTGGTGATGTAAGTGCTGAGGCCAGGGAGCCTCACATTGAACATCACTGCTCTCAGCCTTTGTGCTCATCCTGGTCCCTCATTGGAATCCTCTTGGGTGTTTATAAAGACATCTGAATGTAGTGCCTCCCCATGGCAATACAGATCATGAGTTCTGGGTATCCTTGTAAGGAGAAAAATCTCTGTTCTCAAGACAGTGGGAATGTCATTGCAGATTTAAGATACACCCCCATCTGTGGCACAGACTGCTCAGACCTTCTTAGCCAGCTAGTCTGCTCCTAGAGGTCTACTGAGGGAGCTCATGTAGCCCTGACTCCTTCCCTATTGACACCCAGCCTTTCCTGGCCATGGGACAGTAAGGCAAGTCTAATGCACATCAGGAGGTCCAGTATAGAATTCATGGTGTGACATCCAGTGGGCTAGGGTAGTATAAAACAGAATCTTGAGTTATGTGGTTCCTGAGACCTGTATTCATGGGGTTCTTTGCTCCCGGGGCCATGCCCTACCACAGGCTGAAATATGAGCTGGAGATGCTGAAAACACAGCATAAGAAGGAGATGTCAGATGTAAAGAAATTCCCCAAGGAAATTTGTGAGGCTTCGTACAAGTGCAAGGAGCTAAGTGAGCACACCAACTCCTACCGGTGAGTGCCTAATTTAGATGGGACCCCTGAAATTGTTAAGGACTCCTTCTGGTAGTCTGAAGTTTTTCCAGTCCTGCCTGATGCATCTGTCAGGAGGAATCTGTCCCATTCACCTCCTGCAGCCAAATGGTCCCAAAGACACACACAGAGGTTTATAGTACTTACAAACTGTATGGCCAATGGCTTAAGTTTCTGGCTAGCTAGCTCTATCATCTTAAAGTAACCCATTTCTATTAATCTATGTATGCCACATGGCTGCTGCATGGCCAAGCTGCTGGCATGTTTCTCCTTGGGTGGCAGCTGGCATCTCCTCCACCTCTGACTTTCTTTTCTGTCTCTTCTGGATTTTTCTGCCTGGTTCCATCCTGCCTTGCCATAGGCCAAAGCAGCTTATTTATTAACCAATGGGAGTAACACTTATTCACAGTATACAGAAGATATCCCACAGCAGCTTCTTCCCTTCTTCACCTTTGAACAAAGCTGGGCTGTGGTTCTAGACTGTTTACCTCTTAGCAAGCAGCCTGCCTTATAGCTCTTAGACTTCTGCCTCCTAAACTGAGTTCTCCTAAGAGTGAAGAGTCTGAGAGCCCCTCCCAACATTTTCCTGTCAACTTCTGGAGCTTCTAGAGAGAAAACATGGTTTGCACCATGAATGTTTTCTGTGGCTCTGGCAGGAGCTTACAGAGCTGGTTTCTATGGGAAACATGGATGGAATGTATTCCCATTGGGTCCTCTGTCCCCCTTAGGGCATGGCTTTCCTCTACCTGCTCATGTTTCCCCAATATGGTGAACAGTTAAGCACCAGGGTGTGTGTGGAGGAAGTGGGGGATCCAGTTTTCATAGGTACATGGATCTCTTTTGCTGTCAGCGTGTTCAGAAGTAGTTTGAATCTTTCTGTAATTTGCCTATTCTCTGGCTTTGGCCTGCACCTGAGTGATGCTGCCATGGCTAATGCCGGTTCCTGCCCAGGGTTCATGGGGATGGGGACATGGGACCTTGCAGGAAGGATGGTATTAGGAGGCAGGAGGGGCAGATGGAGGTAGAGCTCATCATTTTTGGTGACATTTCAGCACCCTCTACTGTCAGCTCCTGAGTGAATGGACTCAGCTAAAGGAAAAAGTGAGCATGTTGAAAAAGAACAACAGAAAGCTGCATGGGGAGCAGATTTTACTACAAGAATCCTGCAAGGAGGCAAGGAGGCTCTGTGAGGAGGCTCATGAGAAGATCTATGACCTCTGCACAAAGCAGCAGCAGGTAGGTTGAAGCAGCAGGGCCAAGATGCCCACTTATCTAACCATACACACACATACACACACCCATGTAACTCTCTACTCACTTATTCAAGAGACCCATCCCATCCAATAGTTCATTTCTGTAATCATTCACAAGTCTTTCTGAGGAGTTAGCCTCTTGGAAGGCACTGCATGACTGCCAAGGAAACCCTACTGCTCTGCTAGAAGCTGCAGTCCATTGAGGGAGAAGAGTAAATCACATGTCACTCACCTATGTGTCAGTATGGTAGGAGCGGTGTTATGATGGGAGTCACTTAGGGAGTAGCACAGCGATCCAAGTGAGTGAGGTCAAGGGTCTGGGTCTCATTTGCTTGGCAGGGGTCATATAGATCAGAGGCAGGAACTGCATGGAAGGAGGAACGTCCCCTACAAAAATCAAGCAATGGATCTATTTTAAAATTAATAAGTAGAATTCTTTTCTTTCACGGCATAGAAGTAACTTCCCAGGAAATGTCTGGTTTGTCTTACTGGCCTCACACATGGAACCTGACATTTTGATGCTCACTCTATCATATTTATAGCTGTGTCTTAGGAAAGACTCCTCCTAATAGTTGTATAGAATATTGCATTTCAGGAAAGTGCTATGGGTGACCTAAGTAGCCTCCTACTGACATAAGTGGGGCGGTTTTCACATCATATGCACTGTAATCCAGTCAAAAGTTGTTGGGTAATGACAATGGTGATTTCCATTCGCAAGTGCAATCAATGTCTTTTGTGTCAGAATCTGGGCAGGTTTAGTGAGGAGACTATGATGGGTCAACTTGGATCTATCAGGAGGCTTCATGTCCAGCCCTCTTCCATGAGCACTTGGTCTTGTGTGGTCAAACTCATTTGTGCAGCGGTTGCTATTTATCTGTACAATCAGTGAGTCTGCTATAAAAACTGCCCTAGGAGGGGAAACAAGTTCAGGCCAGGGCAGAAAAGCCTGGCTGTGTCTAAGAAGCTGGTAGACAGCAGGGAGGACCCACTACCTCTCCCTGTAGTACAAAAAGAGTTGCAACATTCCAGCCTCGTCCCTTCCCTTTCTGGGTTCAAGAGAGGTGTGTGTGTGTGTGTGTGCGTGTGTGTGTGTGTGTGTGTGTGTGTGTGTTTATTTGTGTGTTTTCTTATGTGTAATTTTGTGGGTATGAAAATATGTGCTTGAGCCTCTATGTGTATGTTCACTCACTCACGGAACAATGGGACATCTTTAAGAATGGTGGAGACAGATTTGAATGAGAAAGTACTGTGCCTAATCTGGTTAGTACCACTTTGCATCAGTCAAAGAACAGATGGTGTTGTCCATCATTCTGCATGTCCACACAGTTAACTACAACAAAAGACAGAAAACTGATGAAGGCTAAAAGTTCTTCAGGTATTTTCAGGTTTTTCAGGTTGAGGCAGAATTATTTATCTGCAAAGAAATCCTCGGGATAAAAACAAAGTAATAGGGTCTATAAAGGTGAGAAAGAAGCTACTGAGAGGCAGGAAAGGCTGCCTGAGAGTTTGTGTCCTTCTCTGTTCTGGGTGAATGGTGGCTGACCACTGATGACTTCCCTGCATCCTGTTTTGTTTTTCTCCTCATTGTCTGCTGCCATTTTCCTTTCACCTTTCCCTAACCTTGGTTCAGCTAACCTTGTCCTTGGAGCTTGGCCTGGATTTTATTCCCTGAGAAATTCTGCACAGCAGAGGTGCTTGTGACTGCATCTCCGCCCAGCAGAAGTCCCACAGCTATGCTGAGGTGTGAGAAGAGGCTGTCTCAGTGCACCCCTTAGGCTCCTCACACTCTAAAGCACCCACTCCATGTTGTGTCTGCAGCACTCAGAAACTGCTTTTATTCCAAACTTCTTCATACTGAGTTAAAATCGGCCTGATGGAAGGTTGGGAGAAATGAGAACTATCAGATATTGGTAGGAGTGTAAGATGTTGTAGCCCTGTGAGAAGCTCTTTAAAATAATTCAGAATATTGAATGCAGATTCCAAGTGGACCATTGATTCCAGAGTGGAAAGTAGGTGTCCACAGAGAAGAGAGGACAACAGGGTTACAGCAGGACTCATCAGAACACCCCCAACTAGAAACTACTCAGATGCACATCCTTGATGAGTGCAAACATACAATGTGGTCCATGGAATATAGTTAAACATGGAATAATACATGCAATCCTTTCGCTGAGTTAGTCAACCTTCTGTTACACAAAGAAATCCCTGACACAGTCATCTTACTTGGAGGAAAGGTTAATATAAACTCCTGAGTTTAGAGATTTTCTAGCTTCTGAGCATGTTGCTTTGGGCCTAATTTGAGACAACCTGTGCTTTAGAGAGCTTCTTTAGGAGGAAGCTGCCCTCCCTGGAGGCACTGGGAAGCATTGAGTGAGAGCAAGGGGCTAGCCCATTGCCATCCAGTGGTCCTGTGCTGGGGAACTAAGCCTTCAATTCACAGACTGGAGAACTTGCTAGGAGAGTTTGGATTACTGGTAAATGATCCCTGGGGTTCACCTGTCTGTGTACAGGTTTACAAGGCAAGCGTTACATTGACTTATCTGCATACTGAATTCTTCTCCCAGATCCCCAGGCATGCATGTGTTATACAGACACACAGGCAGGCAACACCTGCACATATAACATAAAAATAAAATGAAAAATTATCTAAACAGAGTAAAAGTACACAATCTTCTCCACATCACTGTGTTCAGAGGACCTTGCGTTTTCCTTTCTCTCTACTGGAATATGGGTAGAGAGGCTGTGGGTTAATGAGAGGTCACTTTCTTCTTCATAGTATCCCAGGTGATCTCATATTACATCAGTGTTATCTGGTAAAGCAAATATGGAGACAATGTAGTGTGCTTGTATGTGTGCATCCATGTACATGTGTGTGTTCAAGAGTGTGTGTGTGTGTGTGTGTGTGTGTGTGTGTATGTGCATGTGTCTATATGTACAGGGGTGCAGGAAACCCTCTCCTAAAAACACAATCTTCTAATGAACAGGAACATCAAAGACTTGAGGAAGATCTTCAGTCCCTGATAAAGCAGAAGGAGCTGCTCACCCGGCAAAGGGACTTGGCAGCAAAGATGCAGCATCAATTCACTGTGTCCCAGATGAGGTAAGAGCTCAGGCTTCCAGAAGCAGGGGGATCTAAGTGGGTCCGCTGTACCTGGATCTCTGTCCTCTTTGAGTTTCTGTTCAATTGGTAAAGCTCCTAACCACAGCCAGTGAATGAACACCTCAGAGTGTAATTGCTGTCTCAGTCAACAGGAACTTATGTTCAGGAAGCAATATGCTTTCTCCTTGGTCTTATGGGGATTGTGTCCCCTTCTTCCCTTCTGAGAACTCTAGTATGCTCCGAGTATCTCAAATCTAACATTAGATCTCCTCCTCCAAATATTCCATGGCATCCAGAAACCTACAAGTGGAATCATCAATCATGAAGGAAAGTGTGTCCTCCTGCAACTTTATTTTCCATCAGGAACATCACGTTTCGAGATAATTGTCTACCCTTTGGCAGATTTGAACACAGCACACTCCTGCTGATTGCAGGCTCTCTGCAGTGCTTATCAGTTTCTCATGCGAAGATTTACTCTGGTCACAAACAGAGTAGGAGTTGACAAGCTAATCCCATGCAGGGGTATGGGCTGTAGGATTAATCAGTGCCTTCTCTGCATTGCTGTGTAGGCTCCACTAGAGGACAGGCATAGAGTTGTCCAAGAGGTTCTCATTCACCTGGTATCTAATCAAGGACAGCAACATTTCTCCTGACCTGTTCCTCAGACCTTGTCAAACTGATATTTCTCAAAAATGATGTCTTTGGATTGCTGGAGAAATATGCTGTTTCTTCTAATCCAGCACAGTGTGTATTTTCCAGTTCAACTCCTAGCAGTTTTTAAAAGTTGAGGAAAAAAATCCTGCCCAGGTTCTCTCTGACCCTTTTGCCTTGGGGAAGCAGGGAATGAACTCAGATGAAAGGTAATGCTCGATTGTCTAGCTGAGTAGATCTGGTGAGGGCTCAAAAGCTGACATGCAGGTCCCCACCAGGCTTGTGTCCCAGCTGTCTTTCTCTCCTAGGTTTGAAAACCTCCAGCAGGAACTGGAGCAGACCACAGCCCAGGATGAGAGCCTCCTGCAGATGGAGCTGCTGTAGCAGAAACACTATGTCCCAGGCAAGTAAGCCACCACTGAGCCCCATCCCCAGCAGCCAGGGTGTTCATGGGGTGTGTTTCCTTCCTTAACTTTTGTTTACTAGGAATGAATAGGCCCTGATTTTCTTGCCATGTGCACAGCAAAACTGTTTCTGAATCATATTTTCTTTTCTGATTTTCCCTGACAGTACCTGTTAAGGAGACTGGGAAGGCTGGAAGAAGCCAAAGACACCTTGAAGGCATGACATTCTACACTCCAGGTTCAAGGCCTCCTCAGAAAATGCCACCTCTTTTCAGCTTTGAACTCACTAGTGAGGCAAATATCAACCTACCATGAGGCGGTACAGCCACAATCAGATCCACATCTGTTGGCTCACTATCCCCAGATAAAAGTTTGTGTAAAAACAAGTCTAATATACAGAGAACACAACACAAATTACTAAGAACCCTGACTCCATATTTGATAGAAATCTGACAAGGAATACTGTGTTAATGTTACACTGCCATCCTGACAGACCACACCAAAAGCATAAGATTCTCTCTAGTGCAGTGCTAAAGCTGAAGCCATGTCATGGGCAAGTGTAGCTGAAGATAACTCACTACAGAGAATACGCCAGTTCCTCACCTCTTTTGCTCTTCCATAATGAAATTCCAAAGGAAACTGAAATTTTCCTTTTTTTTGGTTTATATCTTAGGATATTTATGCTTAGGTTTTTTGGTTTTATTCATTTTCGTTTAAGGTTGTGTTAAATTTTGTTATACTTTTCTTCTTGTCATTGGTTTAATAGTTTGCTAAGGCTATATACTGTATATAATGACTGCTGTTTTGAAAACTCCCATTGAGTAAAATGAATGTATTTTATGAATAAAATAAATTTCAAACTTTTCATTCTAAGACTCTTCTTTTTATTTCCTGATTTCCTTTATACAAGTTTAATGAGCGTTCTCATTTCCTGAGAGGCCTGGATTTTAAATTAAATTCCACCTGCATTTTAAATTAAAAAGGTTTGTTAGCTGTCTGTCCTGTGAGTCTTCTGAGACAGGAATAAATGCTCTTAGATGAGGTTTCACATGCCTGCAAACCCAGAAATCACAGGCTTGGATGTATCTCAGTAAGTTCCTGGAATCTTGGGCTGCACAAGTTATACACCTGTAAAATATCTGCAGAATGCCTAGGTCAGTCCCATGCAAGCTACGTGGTTGGTGGTTCACTATGAGCCTAGGTTAGTTAGTTCTGTGGGATGCTTCTGGGGCTCCTGACACCACTATCAAATACAAAAATTCAATTGTTTATTCACTAATTTACATGCATTGGTATTTTTCCTTCATGTAGGCCTGTGCGAGGGTGTTGATTCCTCTAGAACTGGAGTTACAATCAGTTATGAGCTGCATCGATTTTTTCATTATTTTAAAAATTATTTCATATGATGAGTGTATGAAAATCTACCAATCAAATTTAAAATAGTAAAATATATCCATTTTCTTATTTTGAGAGGGGAAATACATACATACATATGACAGAGAATGAACATACACAACACATCATGCCATTCTGTCATTCTGTTCACATGGAGGTCAAGGAACAAATTAGGAGGAGTAAACTCTTTCCTTCCACCCAACTGGGCATCTCATTGTCCCTTCCCTGGTACTTTCTATGATCAACTCATGGATTTCTGCCTTAGAGGGTTTTCTTGTGGTTCTGAAACTTAGAGAATATTTTAATATTAAAGGGCACTGGGAAAATTTGTGTAGAATTTTGTTTCAAATGAATGATACTCTTAATAAAAGCTCACCCTAGGGGTAAGAATTCTTGATGAGAGGAGGGTTGCTGTGTGTCTAGCGTGAAGAAACTGCTGGTCCAGAGTAATTCATGGGAAAAGGCAAAAGTGAAGTTACTCTGCCATGCAGGTAAGTGAGTTCACTGGAAATAACAAGTGAAAAAGCACCAAGGAAGGTTCCAGGGTGAGTCATTGAAATGCCATGTTCCTTCTTGGCATTGTGCCTTTGAGAGTCTGTCCTTTGTGCCCCGTGTACTTCTCAGGTCTAAGGCTATTTGTCATTAGTGCTCTGCAGGCTCCTGTGGACAGTTCAGGTTTCAGTATTTAACCAGTTTCAGCAATCATCACATACTTCTCCCAATATAACATTCCTACAAGGATCAAAATTTCCAAGATATTTCAGAACTTAAAAAGCCTTTGTGGTTACTGCATGTTTTAGAATACTAAGGTCTCAAAGACTAGTGAAAAACATCCAACTTAGATGAAGTACCTTGTACATTTCAATCTCTAGATACTTTTAAAACAAGAATCACTGAAAAGTTGATGCAAAATGACATGCACTGAACGTGATATACTGAGATGCATCTTTAAATTTATATAAATGTTGCACTTCAGAATCAATTATGAGCACAGTCATTCATTATACCCAGACTTTTGCTTTATTTCATACTTGTTGGCATTCAGAATATGCTATATCAAAACATGGGGCTTGACATAGGAAGTTCTTTGAGTGGATGAATGAATGTGAGGAAGGACTCATATCTTCCCCTGAAACTGCTCATAAAACCTAGAAAGGACTTCCTGACAATTTCCTGAAGCAGGTCAGAAGCACCACATGTCTCTCCATGGAGGAAAGGTGCAGCTTCACATCTGAAGACTGATGAAGGCACACAGAGAGGACATGATCCAAAAGCCCTCACTATTTGCCATTCATCTGCTTGACTCCTATTGCTTTCATTTTGACACACATTTCATTACATTCCACTTTCCATCAACTCTAGAATAAACTCTCAGGTCTACTACATGCTCTAAGAGGCACAGTGCTGGCCCTGAGCAATGGTGAATGCTCGTGGATCAATGTCATGCTGCATGGGTGAAATGACTGGGCCCACCAGGAGTTGAGTATCAGGAAAGGCCTCCAAGGTGAGAACGGTAAGGGTATTGGGAAACATACGAGATACATAAAGGCATCATTTTGTGGTAGGGAAGGGACTCTGGTGAACATGAAGGCTGTAGCCCACTCCAAGGATCAGGACCATAATAAAATCTACAGTAAGGGCCCATAATTTTGGGGCCATGGGCACCTCTGTCCCTACAGGTTGGAGAATTTGGGGACAGAAGCCTAATATGAGACCAGATGAGTGTTTGGAAGACTCCCTTTCTTTGGTAGCCTTGTTTAGGTCTCTAGCTGCCTGCAGGGTCCATAATTCCTCTTGAGATGATCTCCACAGCAGGACTGATGCCCTTTCACCATCTCCATGTTCTCCATAGGTCATTCTGACCTGCGCCTGGGATGTTACCCCACACTAAACTATGGAGTGTTCTGGGGCTGCTGGGTGTCACTTGGGACAGTTTTTGGCAGGAGTTTGTGAAGCTTGTGTTGACTGCCATTTAAATGAGGCATGGGGACTCTTGGGGATGGATTAATCCTGTTTGCTTGCTCTTCCTGTTGAGACTTTAGACACAAGTGAGACGTTGGTGTCAAAGGCTTTGTTCTTGTCTTTCACACTTGGAAGCCTGACTAGGGGTGGCATAGACCAGAGAAAGAGACCTGTTCAAAGACAGTGCTTTGCTCACTCAATGGCTGGGCATCAATATTATATGCTTTTATATTTAATTAATTTGATTATGATTAAGTGAAGTCAAAATGTTGCTATTAATGTACATTTAAAGTACCTGACTCTTTCAATTGTAAATTAGAATATTTACTTAATATTATGTGAAAATATGCACATTTAAAGATTACTTCTTAAGCACAGGATATTCTATGTAATGAACATTCTGGATGAAAGCAATCTTAAAAAAAATTATCATATGTCTAAGCAGTTTTTGGGTTTTTTTTTTACCTTAGGAAGACTTGTGCTGTGAAAGTTTGCACTAGGTAAGTGAATATGCTTTTCTCTTGGTAATCTCTGTTTTGTTGTGGAGTCCCTAACAAGGAACTAAGATGGGTAGAACCAATGATAAGACTCTCCTCTTTTTAAAAAAAGTGCTCTCCTCTCAAAAACATCTTCTATTAGCCCCACCATAATGTGTTTTATTATGCCTTCTCAGTATATCTTGGAGGTTTGTTAATTTGAAAGTAAGAAGCCCCTATAATCTGATAGGGATTGGCACTATTAGGGGGTGTGGCTTTGTTGAAGGGAGTGTGGCCTTGTTGGAGGATTATGTTACAGTGGGGGAGGTTTGAGATCTCTTATGCTCAAGCCATGCCTAGTGTCTCAGAGCACTTTTTTCTGCATGTGGATGAAGATGTAGCTTCATCTCCACATTTTTCTCCTCCAGCACCATATCTGCCTGCATGCCTCATTGTCCTGCCATGATCATAATGAACTAAACCTCTGAAACTGTAAGCCACCTGATTAAATGTTTTCCTTTGTAATTGTTGCAATGGTCATGGTGTCCCTTCACAGCAATGAAACCCTAACTAAGACAGTAGGTATCCAACATAATCACAGAGAACAATGGACTCAGGAAAGAATTCTACTTCTGGACAACCCTTTGAGCATGGACTTTGGTATAAACCAGCTCTGATGCAGAATACCTTGTAAGGGTTTGTACATTGAGGTGTATTTGTTACAAATGCTTTTAGACCTGTATCATCTTTACAGACACCACTGTAGAGCAAGCCAAGGACAATCATTTCACCATGCTAAGTAGAAATCTGGGACAGCCATGTGTCAGGCAGTGGGTAAGAACTGATCTGTTGTTCTACACTGAGTAGCAGCGTGCAGTCAGAAATACCTTTCCCTTGTTCTGCCTTTTTGCCTCCTATTACTTCAGACATGACCTTTCACCCACTGAACTAGAACTTTCCCAACACATGCAGTCAGCCTGCCCAAGCCATCTCCTTCCCATGCTACTCACCCTAGTTACCTCCATGTCTTCAAAGCCTAGTGTAATAAATGTTTCCTAAGTCTACACAGAAACATAAACTAGTCCATGCAGGAATTAACAACTCGACTTCTAGGCAACTAGAAGATGTTTTAGATAGAGACAGTGGTGGCCACTACCATCACGGAGAATGATACCTCAGGACTTATATATATTGAAGACTGCATTATTCAGAGGAGAAAAAATTTAAAATTTAAAAAATATGTATTGAAATGATATACAGTTATAGAAAAAAGTGTTGAAGGAAGTTTTTATATTCATTTCTAGATACTGAGAGCAAAGATTGTTTCTCATGTTTCTGTTTTTTGAAAGTTACATTTTACATATTTTCTGGTAAGACAAAACAGTGTCTCTGTTGTGAATTAAAAAGTTATGCCTTTCAAACAAACATAACAGGTACTCATAGTTGAAGGTAGAAAAGAGCTAACACAGCAAGGTGGCCATTTGGAAAGTTCTGCCGCCTCCTTGGCTGGTGTCTGGGAGTTGAGATTTCAGTTTATCTTTATATTTATATACACATGTATATGCAATTAGATATGGTTATACATATTATGTATACCATATAGATACTTATAAAAATATGCACATAACTATACCCATAGTTCTGCATACAACATGCATACCATACATATACGTACCAATACCACAAGGATTGTTTGTTTCTTTTAATTTTTTGTTATGCCAAATTATTGTACATCTAATTAATTTAATGAATATTTCTATGTGTCTGCATATGGGTGTGTGTGGGTGTGCATGTAGACAAATACATGTTTCTAAATGTATGAATGTGGGCACATATATATGAGTATAGTGTGTGAAAAAGCATGTGTGTATTGTGGCACAACAATGATGGTGCCCTGATCCTTTATGATGGGCTAATGGCACTATTACTTTTGGGTGGGGCATGCTTGATCATGCTGCATTCTGTGCATGGAATTTCCATGCTTCTAGAATACTGATGTTGTCTAAGATGTTGATAACAATGTGTACATGTTTCAGGATCTTTCTTAGATGGATATCTACAATCTATGTCACATGTTAAGCACTTCAGATAACATTTGACACCAAGCATATGTAAGTTTTCAGTTTCTCCTTCCTCTTCTACTGAACTTTCAGATTATAGTAAATCATCATCATCAAGTAAAATTAAAAACACTTACTGGCTATCCAGAACTTGGTGAAGACCAGGAAATTGTGGGTTCCCAGGATACAATGATGTTGACTGGAAGACTTCCAGGTGGGGCGTTCCTACTGCAACTGTTACCACAGGCATCCAGGCTGAGACAGCAAAGAGTCATCCCTGCTGGGCAACCATGTAAGTTCTCTTCTTCCCGATTCTGCTGCTGCAGACAGGAAAAAGCATATCAAGCTCTGTGATTAGATAGCTGGTTTTATTGAGGCCACCCTCCCTAAATCCTGTTTGGGTTTGATGATAGCATAATGCTTACAGTAACTGCATCTAGAGATAACAGGAAGAAATTGCCAAGAGTTTTTCTTTTATAGCTGAGATTTTATTGATTGAGGACCAGTAGAAAAATATGTTAGTTCAGTTTTGTTTTCTTCCTTTTTGCATGCCACAATTCTTAAGTGTAGGTTTCCATCTTCATAAGATAGAGGAATTGAACACTGTGATACCTTGACTAAATCTTCAGATCTCTAAGACGCCTCCTTCCCACTACCCTTAAATGTCATATTAGGGCAAGAAAAAAGCATCCATGGTAGAAAGTAAATAAATAAATAAATAAATAAATAAATAAATAAATAAATAAATAAATAAATAAGGAAATCCAACACAAAGGAGACTGAGTTAGAAGATTGCAGGAAATCTGAGACCAGCCTTGAGAGATAAACTGTGAGGGAAGCAGAGAGGCATGAAGGCAAAGGACAATGGGAGATTGGGAAGGGTTTTCTCAAAGTGGGATATGTCCATTGTTTTCTACTACTAATCTCCACTAGCATTTGTTAGAAAGGGTGACAACAGCTGAGGCAGAGTCAGCACCTGTCCCAGGACTCCACTTTCCAAAATGGGACAGGATGAACTGCTGTTACACTGCTACCCAGTGAGTGACAGCCTCAGAAGTCATCAACTACCATGAGGAGAGGAGGTAGGGACAGCCTCAAGACTTTCTGCTTTCTGGTCAATACCACTTCAAGTTGTATTTAATGTTGGTGAAGGGACAGCCTGGAGGGCAAATTAAAAAACAGCTCTTTTCCCCAAGCCCTAGGTACTGCAGATGGAGCAATACCAGCCTCATGATAAGGGAATCTTGAAGATAAAGTGAGCATCAGAAATGATAGACCAGTATTTGAACTGTGTACATATGGCCTGAGTCTGCCCCATCCCCACTGACCTTCCTCTTCTCAGCAGTGAACTTCTGTAGTAGGAGAGGATGATTGGATAGAAAGCTATCCCCAAGCAATGATGATACCTGTAGCCTTCGGGCACCTTCCCTAATTACCACTCCAAAAATATCTACATAGCTTGACCACCTTTGTACTCCCCTGAGCAGAGTGAGGCCTGGCCTCTGTGACTTTCCATAAGGAATCATTGTCATGGTTACTTATGTGCCCTTAACAGGTTGGCAGTTTACTCTATTAAAGTGGCCTGTGGTTCACAACTATAATAATGTGAGCAGGAATCAATTTATGGTAAATCAGTGCAGACATTCTTTGTGGAAAGACCTGATCGCACATGAGTGAGTGGACAAGACAAGGAGCTTTCCTGAAAGGGATCACTAAGGCACACGGTTCATTGTTCCAGGGGTTTTCAAGGTAGAAGACAAATGACATTTTGAGAAATGTTTCCATAGCAAGGACCAAAGAAGCACCCTCATAGTGCATGCCATGAATGACCTACAGGAGGGGACACCATGCCCACCCTGCATAAGAGGCCCCATAGAGATCTGCACAACCCTCATGTGCCTATCAATGGATGACCATCCTCTGCTGTTATATTAACTGCCTGTGATATGCCTTCATGGGAGCAGATCACAGAAGGAAGGAAAGGCAGCAAGGACCTTGTTGGGACTCTAGTTTGTTATCTCTACTCAGAAGCAACAATTTCCCACATGAGCTCAGGGTGCCTCTTTACCATGACCACAGTCACCAATTCAACTGCAAGGACTCTCCCAAGCACCACAACGCCTCCCTACTTCACCTTTCTGTTTGTGTAATATGTAGTTTATTTCATCTGGAGTCTCTGCTGTGTGTGTTGGTGTCTATGCCCACTTCCCTTGGAAAGAGCCAATGTTCCTCAGAATAGACTTGAGATATAAGAGAAGGGCTGTAATTACAGTCCTCTATCAATATCCACGTTAATTTTTTTCAGAAAGGCTGAGCATAATCCAAGGCTAATTACAAATTACAAAGTAGCTTCAGGCAAACCTGGACTCAAAAGTATCCACTGCTTCAATCCTAAAAAGAAATGGGTACTAGAGAGTTCCAGAATATCAATGTAAGCAGGTTTAATTCTAACACAAAAACTGCCTGGATACCACCATACCCTGAAAATAGCCCAGGCCAACATGGTCCCTGAAAAAGCCCATGCTTAGTACCTAAAGTGAAAGTAGACCAGGATTAACCATTAAACCAAGATGTCAAGCAAAAGTATTCCAAGGCCTGAGGATGAACCTGATGAAGACCAGGAATAAAGCCTAAATTAACAATGGCTTTCCCTTATCCAGAAAGGCCAGAGACCAACCCTAAGAATAAAATTGCCAAACCCTGACATAAAAGAGGCCTGCAACAAAACCTGAAGCTGAATAAGCTCTGACCCAGAGGAAAAACAGAGGTATCCCTGGGCCAGTCCATTAAATGGAAGAGCCAAGGCCAAAGGAGAAGGAAAAGTAACAAGATGAAATGCAACAAAAAGAAAAGAAAAGAATGGCCATGCCTAACTTTGACCCTGAAGGAGGCTGGCCCCAACCAAAAGGGAAATGTGTCCTACCCTATCCCTCAGAAGAAAAAGATCTGGCTCCAAGAAAGAAAAGGAGAATATCCATGCCTCAAATTTACCTGGATTAAGCCAGGACCCTCACCAAGATGAGAAGTTGGCCTCAGCATAACTCCGACCCTGAAAACTAGGCCAAATGAAGAAAGGTCGTCGGCCCAGACCAATCCCTCAAATGAGAGGCCAGGACAAAGCAAGAAAAGGGAACACAGGGGCCTAACACTTACCCTGACAAAAGCCTGAGATAAAACAAGGAGAGAAGAATACCTGGGACATTCTCTTAAATGAAAGAGGCCAAGAAAAAAAAACTGTCTGTCTATAATCCTTACCCTGATGAAGTATGGGCCTAAGCAAGAAGAGATGAGGGGCCACTTCATAACCTTAAGGCTGAAAAAGACCAGGCCAAAACCAAGAAAATTAGTGCGCCTAATTCCAGTCCTCGCTATGAATATATCTGGGGCCTAATAAAGAAGAGAAGTGGGACTGGGCCATCCCCTTAAAGAAAGAACACCCATAGAAAACCAGGAAAACATCTATGCCCAGGTCTAATCCTTATTCTGAAAACACCAAGCACCAAATGAAGGAGGTCTGGGGTAAATATTGACTGGGAAGAATTCAGAGCTCATACAAAGCTCATAGAACAAACTAGGCAAAATCAAATGTTCCAAGCCAACCACAGACCTTGATGAAGAGAAACCACAAACACTAAAATCAAGAGAGCTCCTGCCAACCCAATGAGAGATATGTGGCCAGATTTAATGTTGACCCTAGGAAGTCCAGTTTGAAGAGATAATTTAAATGGAGCCTGTCCCAACCACAATGAACTCATCCTAGACCAAACACTGATCAAGTAGCCAAGGACCAAGACCTGTGTGAAAGAAGTCCAGGCAATCCAAGAAGAGAAACATGCCTGACCATAAACTGCTATCAGTGGAGACCTGCAGCCTACTGAGCAAAAATTAAACTCAGAAACCCTGAACTTTAGGATGTGTGGGCAGAATATTTTCTTCTTCATCCAACACTCTAATCAAAAGGGATCCAGAAATACCATGTTCTCAGTGGAGCCAATGGTTCCCTTACAGATGAAACCAAATGGACATCATTAACATATTTGGTAGTTAGAGGGAACTCTGATCCCAGACCTTGATATTTTATAGTCAATCAAGGCCTCAAAAGAGACACACAGAAGAATGTTTGTTGAAAATCTTAGCCACTCAAACTTCATATACAGATATAACTTGATATCCTGAGTACCAACTGTGTGGAACACATACATTTCATTTACAAGACATACCATCCTCAATACATGCACACCAGGATGTGCTACTCACCATATGATCCAAGCTCTCATCTGGGTAACCAATGAATATGGACATAGCATAATACAAATGTTGTTATACTGCACGCTGTTGTAGCCTGATAAAATTCCAAATCTTGATTCCAAATGACGTTTTTAGGAACAAACAAGTCTCAAAAGTAACACCCCTTCATGATAAAGGTCTTGGAGAGATCAGGAATACAAGGAACATACCTAAAACTAATAAAGGCAGTTTACAACAAGCCCACAGCCAACATATAATTAAATGAAGAGAAACTCTAAACAATGCCACTAAAATCAAGGACAAGACAAGGCTATCCACTCTCCCCATATCTATTCAATATGTACTCAAAGTCCTAGCTAGAGCAAAAAGACAACAAAAGGAGAGCAAGGGGATACAAAATGGAAAGGAAGAAGTCAAGCTTTTTCTATTTCCAGATGATATGATAGTCTACATAAGTGACCCCCAAAACTCTAACAGGGAATGCCTGCAGCTAATAAACCCCTTCAGTAATGCAGCAGGATACAAGATTAACTCAAAAAAAAAACAGTAGCTCTCCTATATACAAGGGATAAATGGGCTGAAAAGAAATCAGAAAGACATCACCTTTACAATAGCCACAAATAATATAAAACACCTTGGGGTAACTCTAACTAAGCAAGTGAAAGAGCTGTATGATAAGAATTTTAAGTATCTGTAGAAAGAAAATGAAGAAGATATCACAAAATGGACAAATCTCCCATGCTCATGGATAGGTAATATTAACATAGTAAAATGGCAATCTTACCAAAAGCAATCTACAGATTCAATGCGTTCCCCATCAAAATCCCAACACAATTCTTCACAGACCTGGAAAGAACAATACTCAACTTCATATAGAAAAAAAATGACCCAGAATAGCTTAAACAATCCTGTACAATAAAGCAACCACTGGAGACAACACCATCCCTGACCTCAAGTTTTGCTATAGAGCTACAGTAATAAAAACAACTTAGTATTGGCATAAAACTGACATGTGGACCAATCAATTGAATTGAAGATCCTGACATTAATCTGCATACCTATGAACACCTGATTTTTGACAAAGAAGCCAAACCTACACAATGGAAAAAAGAAATCGTGCTGGCATAACTGGATGTCAACATGCAGAAGGCTGCAAATAGATCCATATCTGTCACCGTGCACAAAACTCAAGTCCAAGTGCATCAAAGACCTCAACATAAATCCAGTTACATTGAACCTGATAGAAGAGAAAGTAGAAGTAGTCTTGAATGCACTGGCACAGGAAACCACTTCCTAAATCTAACACCAGTAGCATAGACACTGAGAGCAACAATTAATAAATGGGATCTTCTGAAACTGAGATGCTTCTGTAAGGCAAAGGACACAGTAAATAAGACAAAATGAGAGCCTACAGAATGGATAAAGATCTTCACCAACCCCACATCTGACAGAGGGATGATCTAAAAAATATGTAAAGAACTCAGGAAACTAGATATCAAAATACTGAACAATCAAATTAAAAATGGGGTGCAGATCTAAACAGAATTCTCAACAGAAGAATCTCAAATGACCAAAAGACAGTTAAGGAAATGTTCACCATCCTTAGCCATCAGGAAAATACAAATCAAAATGACCCTGAGATATCATCTTATACCTGTCAGAATGGCTAAGCTAAAAACACTGATAAAAGCTTATGCTGGACAGAATGCAGAGCAAGGGCAACACTCTTCGAATGTTGGTGGGAATGCAAACTTGTACAGCCACTTTGGAAATCAGTATGGAGGTTTCTCATAAAATTTGGAATCATTCTACCTCAAGAACCAGCTATACCACTCTTGGGCATATACCCAAGGAATGCTCAGTCATACTACAAGGATAAATGCTCAACTACGTTCACAGCAGCATTATTTGCAATAGCAAGAACCTGGAAACAACCTAGAAGATCCTCAACTGAAGAGAAAATGTGGTACATATACACAATGGAATAATATGCAGCAGTAACAAACAATGACATTATGAAGTTTTCAGGCAAATGGATAGAACTAGAAAATGTTATCCTGAGTGAGGTAACCCAGACTCAGAAGGACAAACATGATATGTACTCACTCATAAGTGGATACTAGATGTAAAGCAAAGGATAACCAGACTACAACCCACAGCTCCAGAGAAGCTAGGTAACAAGGTAGACCCTAAGAGGGACACATGGATCACCCTGGGAGGGGAAATAGATGAGATCTCCATGAGTAAACTGGGGAGGAGGGGGGTGATTGAGGGTAGGGGGTTGGGGATGAGAAAATAAGGGAACAGGATGGTGGGTCTGGAACAGGGACATAGTGGAAGAGCAATGAGATACCATGATAGAGGGAGAAATCATGGGGATAGGGTGTAACTGGGTGCTAGGGAAGTTCCCAGGACTCCATCAGGATGACCTAAGCTTAGATGACTAGCAATAGTGGAGAGAGTGTCTGAACCATCTTAGTCCAGTAATCAGATTGGTGAATACCCTGTTATCATAGAGCCTTCATCCAGTAACTGATGGAAGCAGATCCAGAGATCCACAGCCAAACACCAGGCTAAACTCTGGGAGTCCGGTCAAAGAGAGAGAAGAGGATTCTATGACCAAGGAGGCATCAAGATCATGATGGGGAAACCTACAGAGACAACCAAATCAAACTAGAGGGAACTCATGAACTTTAGACCAACAGCTATGGAGCCTCTGTGGGACTGCCTAGGCCCTCTGCATAATCAAGACAGTTGTTTAGCTTGATCTGCATAAGGAGCCCTCTGGCAGTAGTATCGGGATCCATCCCTGGAGCATGGATGGGTTTTTGGAGCTCACTACCTATGGTGGTACACCTTGCAGAGCCATGATGCAGAGGGAGGGGCTTGGACCTGCCGCTACTAATGGACCAGTCTCTGCTGACTCTCCATGAGAGGCCTTACCTTGTTGGAGGAGGGAGTACGGGGTGGGTTGAAGGGGGAAATGCTGGAAAAGCAGGAGGAGGGAAGAGAGGGGTATCTGTGCTTGTTATATAAAATGAAAAAAATTCTTAATGAAAAAAGAGAGAAAAATATATGTATGAGAGAAGCAGTACATTATGGCCAATTCACTGGGCATGATCGAGCTGTGCTTACAGAAGAGATGAAAATTAAATGGTTGCTTCATCAGGGACTTCAGGACTGGTGTGTGGCTCTCCAGCCTTTGCAGAGCCCAATGGAAGAAAGTGATCTTGTGGAAACAATTAACAGTTTAAGGAAAGGGTGAAATGTTGTATAACAATTTTCCTTATTATGACATGATATTCTTTTCTGATATATTTGGGATTATAATCACATTATTTTCTCTTCTCATTCATCCTTCTAAACCTTCCCTATAGTCTTCCTTGCTCTCTTTCTAATTTATGACCTGCCTTTTCATTAATTGCTGTTATAAGCTTATACATATGTGTGTGTATGCATGTAGTTATATATTCCTAAATGTAAATAAATCATTCTGTATAGCTAGAATATATATTTTCAAGACTTATCATTTGATATTGAGTATCCAACTGGTGTGCTCTTCCCTGGGTAGGGCTATTTCCTTAAGTCTCAGAAAGTTCTATGGAGGTTCATAATACCCAGCAATTAAACTATGGCTGGGAAAACTGAAACTTACAGGATTAACAAGGTCCTTCCACTCCCAAGGTTAAATAGGTGGTAACTAAGGAGAACTGAAGAAATGAGACCCTCTGTCTCATTCAGCTGCAAACAAGTTATGCAGACACATTCAGAATTCTACTCTTCATGAGTCACCCATTCTAATGTGAGACATTGTGATGCCACACATTACAGATATTCATATTCTTATAATTAATTCCAGACCTATTCTCCTGTATTAATCTCAATAAACTCATTAATTTGAGGGAATGGGAATTACACAGTCTTCCCTGGGAGGCAGACAGATAAAGGGGAACTGATAAGTAATACAAAAAGCCAACTTCTGGCTTCCTTTTTATTTTCCGTACTGAGACAAAGGCTTAGTAAGCTTTGTCTTCCACCAGCAGACTGCCTCTTCCAGCTGTCTGGTTCAGGACAGATAGGTATGTTCACAGTCAGTCGCGAACATGGTCACCTGAAGCTGCAGGTGATCACAGCTCTTGTGAGTGAGCAGTGGCTTATGTCATGTCCAAAAGACACTCAGGGCCCATTTCCACGAAGTTTCCTATGGCTAACAGAAGTGGTTAATCTACAGGTCCCATTTAGCAATGAGCATTCATGGTCACTTCAACATTCTAATGTTATGAGGCTGTGCATTCACTGATGCCTACTATCGAAAGAAGGACCTCTGACCAAGACTGAGAGCTGAAGAGATCTAGATGTAGAAACAGAAATATTTACAAAGCAGTTGCTATTACACAAAGTAACAATAGTAGCATCATCTTAAGAGTTATGACCTGTCAAGCCAGTGACTTTTGACCAGGTACACAGTACTAGGTATTAATTCCTTCCTATAGTGCAGGCCTCACGAGATCAGAAGGAAGTTAATTAAACAGTAACTCCCATGTCACTATTGCACCAGTGATTTTCTCATATTCTGTAGGCCACCACTTCAATTATATTTGCTTATGCTGAAATAAAAAGTCATAATTTCATAAGATCCTATTTGTGGATTTTTGGTCTCATTTACTATTGGATGAGAGTCCTACTCAGAAATCCCTTACCTGTTCTTGGAAGTGGGACTATTTTCTCTACTGTGACCTTTGACAATTTCAGGGTATCAGGTCTTATTTTGACTTCTATGATACATTTAGTGCAGAGCTTGCTTATGGTAGAAGATAAGGAGCAGAGTTTCATTTTCTGCATGCTGAAAACAATTTTTCATAATGGCCATATCTGAGACAGTATTTCAAATGCCAACATATATGTGAGATACAAATATGTGTGCAAAGTTATACTAGGTACTCACAAGTGCATTCTGCTTACCAAGTGGACCACTTTGAGGGAACCAGCCATGCAGTAATATGAGGTCAAGCTCTGACCACTCAGAGTAAGGAAGGCATGGCAATCACTTGCATTAAAATAAATTTGCAGCAGCACTTACAGCCTGGCTCAAACACTACAGATTTTGTGGTCATTTTTGGGTCCCCTAACCCATTCTCACACTAGTAAAATAAAATAACGAAAACACAGAAGAAGACAAATGATCCTTTGGTGATGAATAATATTTAGATTGCCCCATAATTCCAGCTTTAAGTGTCTTTTTAATGATTACAATTTTCACCAAATCTAATTGTTTAATGCTGCACAGGAAGTGTAAAAAGAGCATATATGCTATGTTTATTGTAAAATAAACATCCTGAGTACTGTGGATGCTATAATGATGGCTATGAATGAAAATTTAACATAGACATACCAGCTGTGTCACTCCTGGGTGTGCCTACTTCTAAAAGTGAACTCACTATTCTGATCATGTATATGTGTGTATGTGAGTTTGTGTGTAATTTTTATCGTTGTGCTACCTACAACACAGATGATTTATGGAATGAACTTAGATGACCACCAATACACTAATGGATAAAGAAAGCATGAAATACATAAATAATCCAAGATAATTCAATAAAGAAAAACTATAGAAAAAATTAATTATATAATTCTCGAGAAAATTGCTGCAACTATGTATCATCAAACTTAAGAAATAGACAATTCTCCAAAATACAAATATCCCATATCTACTCTCATAAATGGAATCTAGAAAAAATACCAAAGTAGAAGGAAAATTTTTGAGGAAGCGTGAGGGCACATATTTTAGATGGAGGGAGTATAACAGGGTAGTGAGGGGATGTATATGAACAAATTACTGACTTTGTATAATTAATATGTACAGAATAATAAGATTAATTTCAAAAGTAACAAAACAGAAAAAGAATTACTTATATGCATAAGGGCTTATAGATTTTAATAAAACGAAACATAATGACTACATTTTTACTATCTTCTAAACTTCTCTTAAAATGTTTGAATGATGGGGCTAGAGTTGGCCTCACAGAAAAACACACACTGTACTCTTTCAAAGAACCTGAGTTCAGTTTCCATCACCCATCGCAGTGATTCATAATCAAACACCAATGTCCCTAGTTCCAGGAAATCTGGAGCCTCTCCTTTTCTCTGTGGGAACTGCTCTCCTGTGCACATACCTCCCCCTATAAACACATATGTGGAATTTTAAAAGTATTCTCTCCAAATTTCCCTATTGAGTTTTCTGGAACCAGTGAGGCAGAGAGGGTTGCATGGATGCTGTACATGATGTCAGTTCATTCTCACACTCTCAGTTGTAAGAATAAAGGAGTGTAATTAATAAATTATAAGTACTATAAGGTCATTCTGGAACCCAGAATCCTAAAAGATTTACAGTACTATATAAAATAATTGGACCATGTAAGAAATCTGAGTTGTATAAAGCTGATGCAAATAAATCTGCATAAAATTTAAACATTATAAGGGCTTTCTTAGCATTTCATTAGTTTTAGTCACTGAAAGTTACAGTGTGCCTAAATTCCATTACCACATTGTCATACGTCATGTATATTTAATTAAGAAGGATTACAAAAGCTTTGAAGTCCACCATAACAAAAGACAGAAATTTTGGCATGAATAATCTGTAAACTACAAACTATTACTTGATCTGGCTGACACAACACATAATGGATGAGCTCCAGAGGTCTGGCAGCTTCTGACATAAGTCACCAAGGAAGGAGCTCTGAGTCTAGTAGCCCATGGGCCTCCAGTGCCTAAAAAAAAGCTATTAATTTTTTTTAAAAGATGTCTAAATAACAAGCTAGGTGAGGGGATAAATAGAATAAAAACCCAAAAGCAGACACAGAAAGACATTCTGGACAGAATGTGTGAAGTTAAAACTATCAAGACAGAAGACTCAAACTAACCATGTAATTGCATTAAACATAAAGGTCTAGATGAGAGAGAAATTGCCAGACTAGATAAACAACCACAAAAGATTTCACTCTATGATGAATAGAAAACAAATGTATGGGCAGAGTATCAGAGTAAGGAGTCAGGAAAAGGTAGAGTTCTTTAAAATGTCCTAGTACCCATGTTACCACCAAAGTAAACTGCTGAACAATAAGTTTTACTAGGGAAAGTATCTATTATGAATAACACAAATATTATAATACACATGTGTGTGGTGAAAAGGGGTCAATTTTCCAGGCAGACAGAACACTCCACTTGAAAAGTATTTAACTACGAATCCCCCAACCTGGATTAGAAAGTGAATGGAAACTGGCAAATCCACAATTAAAGTTGGAGATGGGAGTCGACAGAACAAAAGGAGGGAAAGTCCAACAGCTTCACTTGCAAATGTTTGTTGTATAACGAGATGTTGGTCAGGTTCAAGGCCCCTGGCTTCAGTACACCATCAATGTTAGACCCGCATGAGACACAGCAGCTCCTAATGCCACTAAGATGATGGAGAGATGATGGAGAGTTGGAAAAGATGGGGGTCGGGGGAGTGAAGTGCTTTACTTTTTCTTCTTTTTAATTATTGTTCATTTTGTCTCATTTATATTCCCCTTTTCTTTCCTTTGTGGGGGGACTCTAAAAGAGTGAGAGGCAGATATGGAACCTCATGACTAGGTGGAATGGATGGAGCCTGTGTCAGGGGCCACATGTCTCTGGTGCAGAGTGATTCTGTGCAAAACTAAAAAAGGAGAGAAGTGGTTGAAGCTGCTCTTTTACCACAGCAGATCTCAGATTCTATTGAGAAAGTTCTTCCAGAGACTGATTTACTCTGCTGAAGCTCCTCTGGAATAGATCTGACTCCTGAGACTAACAGTGAGGCAGAGATTTGATGTGTAATGAAAGTTATCCCATATGTCTCCAGACTGGAGCTGTCACATCAAGGGTAAAAAGAACCTACTGTCCTCTGACCTTCCTGTGTGTGGGGGAGGGGGTGCCAGGTCTTACCCCACTGAAGCTAAGACATCTGGTTTTTCATTTCTCACTTAAACTAGAATCTCTCCATCTCATATAATTACTCATTTAATTAGATTACTGTGTGTTCCATTTGAGAAATTTCAGACTTGTGTTAGTTTACTTTCTTGCCCAGTGATTCTGTACAATTCATAACTGAGATAACGCTGTTGTGAGTCCCAAACTACTCTAAAGGGTCTATCTCTTTCTGGTGCATTGCTCAGGGTTCTATTGGGTAACACCTTAAAGAATGCATTTCTATATATACAGAAGGCTATTTTTTAGTATGACTTAGAGGCTGTGGTTCAGATAATTGAACATTGGCTGGCTTGAAGGCAAAGTCCAAGAATCCAGTAGTTGTTCAGTTCACTATGCTTGATCTCACCCCATCAGTAGTATAGTCTGGAATCCCAAAGAAGTTGGCTCCAATGCCAGTGAAGGAATGGACTTGCTGGCAAGGTGAGAGCAAGCAGCTAAAGAGCAAAAGCTCCCTTCTTCCATTTCTGCACATGGGCTTCCAGCACAAGGCCTGCCTGAGATTACAGGTCAGGTTTGGGGGCTCACAACACCTGATTTAAAGGTGTTTCTTTCCTTATCAAAATCCAGTTAAAAGAATGTCTTCCAACTGCAAAAACCTGGCCTCCATGTGGATCTTTTCTCTTCAAATTAAGCAAAAATATCTCACAGGTCTGCCCCTCCATTTTTGGGTCTTAGTTAATTCCAGATGTAATAAATTTGACAACTAAAATACCTATCACAACTGCACCCCATGTGATCTTGACATACAAAATTATATCTTTTTATGTCATGATTAATTTCCAAATGTAAAACAATAACCAGGTCAAAATAAAGCCTAAATATGATATAATTATTCCAAGTACAAAGCAAACACATTGTGTATTAGACCAGCTCAAAATTATTCCTAACATGATTTAACTGTTCCTGTACAACTGCAAACACATTATAAAGTCAGAATAAGTGGTAATATCCCTTGAAGGACATTCTTTTAGTATCTCAAATTTAAATATGATAACACCAATATTCTCCTTTCATTGGAATGAATGTTTTTATTTATTTGTTTATTTTTGTTTTTACATCATAACCAAAGTTTCACCTCTGTCCTCTCCTCTCATCCCCTCCCCCCACCTCCTCTCTTCCTGCTCCACATCCATTCTTCTTTCTCTTTTTTCCCTTCAGAAATGGGCAGGCCTACTATGGACATCTGCCTATCGTGTTATATCAAGGTGTGGTGAGACTAGGCATGACCTCTTCTATTAAGGCTGGATGTATGGGATTGTGAATTTAGCTCAGTGGTAAAGTGCTTGCCTAGCAAGATCAAGGCCCTGGGTTCAGTCCTCAGCTCAAACAATCAAACAAAAGAAAGAAAGAAAGAAAGAAAGAAAGAAAGAAAGAAAGAAAGGAAGGAAGGAAGGAAGGAAGGAAGGAAGGAAGGAAGGAAGGAAGGAAGGAAGGAAGGAAGGAAGGAAGGAAGGAAGGAAGGGAGAAAGAAAGAAAGAAAGGAAGGAAGGAAGGAAGGAAGGAAGGAAGGAAGGAAGGAAGGAAGGAAGGAAGGAAGGAAGAAAGGAAGAAAGAAAGAAAGGAAGAAAGGCTGGATGTAGCAATTCTATAGGAGGACTAGGTCCCCAAAGCAGAAGTTAGAGACAATCCCTGCTCCCACTGTTAAAAGTCTCATAAGAAGACCAAGTTCTACAACTGTAAAATATATGCAGAGGGCCTAGGTAAGACCCATGCATGCTCCGTGATTTGTGGTTCAGTCTCTGAGTCACTCTGAGCCTAGGTTAGTTAGTTCTGTGGTATGCTTGTGAGGCTCCTGACCCCACTAGCTCCTACAAAAATTTAATCGTTTATTCATTATTTTATGTGCATTGGTGTTTTGCCTTCATATATGCCTGTGTGATGGTGTTGAATCCTCTGGAACTGGAATTACAAACAGTTGTGAGTTGCATTCAATTTTTTCATTATTTTAAAAATCAATTATTTCATATGATGAGTGTATGGAAATTTACTGATCAGAATTTAAAATAATAACAAATATCCATTTATTTATTTAGAGTGGGGGGGAATACATACATACATACATACATACATACATACATACGATAGGGAGAGAATGAACACACAATACACGCCATGCCATTTTCTCATTCTGTTCACATGGAGGTCAATGAACAAATTAGGAGGAGTAAGCTCTTTCCTTCCACCCAACTAGGCATCTCATTGTCCCTTCCCTGGTACTTTTCATGATCAACACATGGCTTTTTGCCTTAGAGGGTTTTCCAGTGGTTCTGAAACTTAGAGAATATTTTAATATTAATGGGCATTGTGAAAATTTGTGCAGAATTTTATTTCAAGTGAATGATACTCTTAATAAAATCTCACTGTAGTGGTAAGAATTCTTGATGGGAGGAGGGTTACTGTGTGCTTAGCTTGAAGAAACTGCTGGTCCAGAGTAATTCATGGGAAAAGGCAAAAGTGAAGTTACTCTGCGATGCAGGTAAGTGAGTTCACTGGAAATAACCAGTGAAAAAGCACCAAGGAAGGTTCCAGGATGAGTCATTGAAATGCCATGTTCCTTCTTGGCATTGTGCCTTTGAGAGTCTGTCCTATGTGCCCCGTGCACTTCTCAGGTCTAAGGCTATTTGTCATTAGTGCTCTGCAGGCTCCTGTGGACAGTTCAGGTTTCAGTATTTAACCAGTTTCAGCAATCATCACATATTTCTCCCAATATAACATTACCACATGGATCAAAATTTGCAAGATACTTCAGAACTTAAGTAACCTTTGTGGTTACTACATGTTTTAGAATACTAATGTCTAAAAGACTTAGTGAAAAACATTCCACTTAGATGAATTACCTTGTATATTTCAATCTCTAGATAATCTTTTTTTGTTTTTTGTTTTTTGTTTTTTGTTTTTCGAGACAGGGTTTCTCTGTGTAGCTTTGCGCCTTTCCTGGAGCTCACTTGGTAGCCCAGGCTGGCCTCGAATTCACAGAGATCCACCTGCCTCTGCCTCCCGAGTGCTGGGATTAAAGGCGTGCGACACCACAGCCCGGCAATCTCTAGATAATCTTAAAACAAGAATTACTGAAAAGTTGATGCAAAATGACATGCACAGAACATGATATACTGAGATTCATCTTTAAATTTATATAAATGTTGCACTTCAGGATCAAATATTAACACAGTCATTAATTATGGCCAGACTTTTGGCTTTATGTCATACTTGATGGCATTCAGAATATGCTATCTCAAAACATAGGGCTTGACATAGGAAGTTCTTAGAGTGGATGAATGAATGTGAGGAAGAACTCATATCTTCCCCTGAAACTGCTCATAAAACCTAGAAAGGACTTCCTGACAATTTCCTGAAGCAGGTCAGAAGCACCACATGTCCCTTCATGGAGGAAAGGTGCAGCCTCATATCTGAAGACTGATGAAGGCACACAGAGAGGACATGATCCAAAAGCCATCACTATTTGCCATTCATCTGCTTGACTCCTATTGCTTTCATTTTGACACATGTTTTATTACATTCCACTTTCCATCAACTCTAGAATAAAACCTCAGGTCTACTACATGCTCTAAGAGGCAGAGTGCTGGCCCCGAGCCATGGTGCATGTCTATGGCATGGTTGAAATGACTGGGCCCACCAGGAGTTGAGTATCAGGAAAGGCCACCGAGTAGGGAAGGGTAGAAGTATTGAAAAATATGGGGGATATATAAAGGCATTATTTTGTGGTATGTATGGAACTCTGGTAACCATGAAGGCTATAGCCAACTCCAAGGATCAGGACCATAATGAAATCTAGAGGAAGGCCCCATCTCTTCTGGAGCCATGTGCACCTCTGTCCCTACACATTGTAGAATTTGGGGACAGAAACCTGATATGAGACCAGATGAGTGTTTGGAAGACTCTCTTTCTTTGGTAGCCTTGTTCAGGTCTCTAGCTGCCTGCTGGGTCAGTAATTCCTCTTGACATGATCACCACAGCAGGACTGATGCGCTTTCCCCATCTCCATGTGCTCCATGGGTCACTCTGAACTGTCCTGGGATGTTACCCCACACAAAACTAAGGAGTGTTCTGGGGCTACTGTGTGTCACTTGGGACAGCTTTTGGCAGGAGTCTGTGAACCTTGTGGTGACTGCTATTTGGTGGAGGCATGAGGACTCTTGGGGATGGACAATTCCTGTTTGTTTGTTCATCTTGTGGAGACTTTAGGCACAAGTGAGATGTTGGTGTCAAAGGCTTTGTTCTTGTCTTTCACACTTGGTAGTCTGGCTAGGGTTGGCATAGACCAGGGAATGAGACCTGTTCAAAGACAGTGCAGGCATGTACAGGAGTAACAGCTGCTCTTATACTTTCATACATATCAAACAGTTTCAGTGAGAGATACCTCTTTCCATCCTTTCCCCTGATAGCTGGAAGCTCATTAAGTTGGGTCCAAGAGGGACCTCTCCAAATAAGAGTGGTGTCTGGCTGCGTACAGAGGCTTCTGAGATTCAGGGTTAGAGGCTCCCCAGGGCAAATGACAGTGAGGTGTTGAAGGATCGCAACTGATGATGCTGTGCTCATCTTCTCCTATCTGCCTTGTTCATTCAGTGCCTGGGCATCAATACTATATGATGTTATATTTCAGTAATTTGATACTGGACTTAAGTGAACTCCAAAATTTTGCTATTAATGTACATTTAATGCACCTGACTTTTTAAATTGTAAATTACAATATTTGCTTAATATTATTTGAAAATATTCACGTTTAAGGATTACTTCTTAAGCACAGGATATTCTATGCAATGACAATTAATTCTGGATGAAAACAATCTTGAAAAAATTATCTCATGTCTAAGCGCTTGTCGGGTTTTTTTCTACCTTAGGAAAAGTTGTGCTGTGAAAGTTTGCACTAGGTAAGTGAATATGCTTTTCTCTTGGTAATCTCTGTTTTGTTGTGGAGTCCCTAACAAGGAACCTAAGATGGGTAGAACCAATGATTAGACTCTCCTTTTAAAAAAAAAAAGTGCTCTCCTCTCAAAAACATCTTCTACTAGCCCCACCATAATCTGTTCTATTATGCCTTCTAAGTATATCTTGGAGGTTTGTTAATTTGAAAGTAAGAAGCCCCTATAATCTCATAGGGATTGGCACTATTAGGGGGTGTGGCTTTGTTGGAGGGAGTGTGGCCTTGTTGGAGGATTATGTTACAGTGGGGGAGGGTTGAGATCTCTTATGCTCATGCCATGCCTAGTGTCTCAGAGCACTTTTTGCTGCCTGTGGATCAAGATGTAGCTTCTTCTCCACATTTTTCTCCTCCAGCACCATGTCTGCCTGCACACCTCCTTGTCCTGCCATGATCATAATGAACTAAATCCCTGAAACTGTAAGCCACCTGATTAAATGTTTTCCTTATAGTTGTTGCTGTGGTCATGGTGTGTCTTCACAGCTCTAGAAACCCTAACTAAGACAGTAGGTATCCAACATAATTACACAGAACAATGGAATCAAAAAAGAATTTTACTTTTGGACCACCCTTTGAGCATGGACTTTGGTATAAACCAGTTCAGATGCAGAATATCTGGTAAAGGGTTGTACATTTATCTGTATTTGTTACAAATGCTTTTAGACCTGTATCATCTTTATAGATACCATTGCAGAGCAAGCAAGCCAAGGACAATCATTTCACCATGCTAAGTAGAAATCTGGGACAGCCATGTGTCATGCAGTGGGTAAGAGCTGATCTGTTGTTCTACACTGAGTAGCAGCGTGCAGTCAGAAATACTTTTCTCTTGTGTTCTGCCTTTTTGCCTCCAATTACTTCAGACTTGACCTTTCACCCATTGAACTAGAACTTTCCCAACACATGCAGTCAGCCTGCCCAAGCCATCTCCTTCCCACGCTACTCACCCTAGTTACCTCCATGTCTTCAAAGACTAGTGAAATAAATGTTTCCTAAGTCTACACAGAAACATAAACTAGTCCATGCAGGAATTAACAACTCGACTTCTAGGCAACCAGAAGATGTTTTAGATAGAGACAGTAGTGGCCACTACCATCACGGAGAATGATACCTCAGGACTTATATATATTGAAGGCTGCATTATTCAGGGGAGAAAAATTAAGATTAGTATCAATATTAAACTACTGAAATCATATGCAGTTATAGAAAAAAGTGTTGAAGGAAGTTTTAATATTCATTTCTAGATAATGAAAGCAAAGCTTATTTCTCATATTTCTGCTTTTTGAAAGTTACATTTTACATATTTTCTAATAGGGCAAATGCGGTGTCTCTGTTGTGAATTAAAAAGTTATGCCTTTCCAGTGGGACCAGGTCCTGTGCTCAGTGCATGAGTTGTTGGTTTGAAACTTGGGGCTTATGCAGGGACGCTTGGCTCAGCCTGGGAGGAGGGGACTGGACCTGCCTGAACTGCATTTACCGGGTTGATCTCAATCCTCAAGGGAATCTTTGCCCTGGAGGAGATAGGAATGGAGGGTGGGCTGAGGGGAAGGAGAGGGAGGCAGGAGGAGGGAGAACAAGGGGATCTGTGGTTGATATGTAGAATTATTATTATTTATTGTAAAATAAAATAAAAAAGTATACACAAAAGAAATTGTTATAAAAAAAGTTATGCCTTTCAAAAAACACAACAGGCACTCAGAGTTGAAGGCAAAAAAGGGCTAAGACAGCGAGCTGGCCACTCAGAAAGTTCTGCCGCCTCCTTGGCTGGTGTTTGGGAGTTGGGATTTCAGTTTATTTTTATATTTATATGTACACATGTATATGCAGTTAGATATGGGTGTACACATTATGTATACCATATAGATACATATAAAAACATAAACATAATTATACTCATAGCTCTGCATACAACATGCATACCATATACATGTATACAAATACCACAAAGTTTGTTTCTTTTTAATTTCTTGATATGTCAATTTATTGTATGTCTAATTTAATTTCAAAGTATATTTCTATGTGTGTGTATGTATGTATGTGCATGCAAAGGTGTAAACAAATACATGTTGTTAAATGTATAAATGTGGGCACATGTATATGTGTATTGTATAGAAACAAGCATCTGTGTATTGTGGCACAACATTAATGGTGTCTTCATCCTTTATGATGGGGTAGTAGCACTATTACAATGGGGTGGGTCATGCTTGATCATGCTTCATTCTGTACATGGAACTTCCATGCTTCTAGAGCAGTGATGTTGTCCAAGATGTTACTAACAATGTGTAGATGTTTCAGGATCTTCCTTAGATGGATATCTACTATTAAGTCCCTCAGATACCATTTGACACCAAGCACATGGAAGTTTTCAGTTTCTCCTTCCTCTTCCTCTGCACTTTCAGATTATAGTAAATCACCATCATCAAGTAAGTCTAAAAACACTTACTGGCTATCCAGAACTTGGTGAAGACCAGGAAATTTTAGATTCCCAAGATACAGTGATGTGACTGGAAGACTCCCAGAGGGGGCTTTCCTACTGCAACTGTTACCACAGGCCTCCAGGCTGAGACAGCAAAGAGGAATCCCTGCTGGGCAACTGTATAACTTCTTTTCTTCCAGATTTTGCTCAGACAGGAAAAGCATTTCAAGCTCTGTGATTATATAGCTGGTTTAATTGAGGCCATCTTCCCAAAATCCTGTTTGGCTTTGAGGGTAGCACAATGCTTACTCTTCATCTAGAAATAACGAGAAGAATTTCCCAACAGTTTTTCTTCTATAACTGAGATTTTATTGGTTGAGAACCAATAGAACATGTTAATTCAGGTTTGCTTTCTTTCTTTTTGCATGCCACAATTCCTTTTTTGATTGCTACTGATTTTAATGATTTTTCTCATTATTCTTTATTAAGAAATTTTCTACTCACTCCACATATCACCCACTGTTTCCCCCCTCTTCCTTCCTCCCACCCCCAGCACTCTTTTCCAAGACACCCCACATCCGCACATCCTCCAAATCAAGGTCCCTATGGGGAGTCAGCAGAGCCTGGCACACTGAGCCTAGGCAGGTCCAAGCCCCTTCCCACTGCACCAAGGCTGTGCAAGGCATCACACCACAGGTACCAGCTTCCCAGAAGGCTCCCCATGCACCAGGGACAGATCTTGATCCCCCTCCTGGGTGCTCCCCAAACAGTTTGAGCCAAACGACCATCTTCCGTATCCAGAGGGCCTAGTCCAGGTCCATGGGGTCTCCACAGCCACCACTCGACAGTTCATGGGCTTCCACTAGTGTGGACGGTCATCTCTGCACATCCTCCCATCATGATCTTGACACCCTCACCTTCAGAATCCCTCCTCTCTCTCATCAATTGGATTCCCTGAGCTCAGCCTGGTACCTGGCCTTGGATTTCTGCATCTATCTCCATCAGTCACTGGACAAAGGCTCTATGATGGCAGCTAGGTTATTCGCTAGACTGGTCACCAGAAGTAGACCAGTCCAGGCACCCTCTGGACCACTGCCAGCAGACAAAGGTGGGGTGATCTTTGTGGATTACTGAGAGCCTCCCCAGTACCTTGCATCTTCCTATTCCCATGATGTCCTCATCTATCATGGTATCTTCCTCCCTGCCCTCCCACTCTGTCCCTGTTCCAGCTTGACCCTCCCATTTTTTTATGTTCTCATCCCCCACCCTCGCCCACTGCCACCCTTTCCCACCCACTCTGCTCATGTAGATCTCATCCACTTCTCTTTTGCAGGGTCATCCATGTGTCTCCCCTAGGATTGTTCCCTGTTAGCTAGGCTCTCTGGAATTGTGGGTTGCAGTCTGGCATGCCACAATTCTTAAGTGTAGGTTTCCATCCTCAATAAGATAGAGGAATGGAACACTGTGACACCTTGACTAACTCCTCAGATCATTAAGATGCCTCCTTCCCACTACCTTTCAAATGTCATGTTAGGGCAAGAAAAGAGCATCCATGGTAAAAAGAATAAAAAGGAAACCCAACACTAAGGAGACTGAGTTAGAAGGACTGCTGGAAATCTTGAATCCTTCAAGGCACCTTTTCTAATTACCAGTCCAAAGATATCTGCACAGCTTGATCACCTTTGTGTTTCTCTGAGCAGAGTGAAGCCTGGCCTCTGTGACACTCCATAAGGAATCATTGTCATGGTTACATGTGTGTCCTTGACAAGTTGGCAGCTCACACTATTAAAGTGGCCTGTGATTCACAATAATAATAATGTGAGCAGTAATCAATTTCTGGTAAGTCAGTGGAGACATTCTTTGTGGAAAGACCTGATCACACAACAGTGTGTAGAGATGACAAGGAGCTTTCTTGAAAGTGATCACAAAGGCATGGTTCATTGTTCCAAGGGTTTTCAAGACAAATAAGATTTTGAGAAATGTTTCCATAGCAAAGACCAGAGGAACACCTTCACAGTGCATGCCATGAATGCCACACAGGGGAGGACACCATGCCCACACTGCATAAGAGGCCACATGAAGATCTCCACAACCCTCATGTGCCTATCAAGGCAGTCACTAGATCAATAGAGGACCAGTCTCTGCTGTTATATTAACTGCCTGTGATATGCCTTCATGGGAGTAGACCACAGAAGGAAAGAAAGGCAGCAGAAACCTTGTTGAGAGTCTATTATGTTATCTTTACTGAGAAGCAACAATATTCCACATGAGCTCAGGGTACCTCTTTACCATGCCTACAGTCACCAATGCAGCAGCAAGGACTCTCCCAAGTACCACTGTCTCCTCCCTACTTCACTTTTCTATTTGTGTAATATGTAGTTTATTTCATCTGGACTCTGTGCTGTGTGTATTGGTGTCTGCACCCATTTCCCTTGGAAAGAGCCAATGTTCCTCAGAATATACTTGAGATGTAAGGGAAGGGAAATAAATACAGTCCTATATCAATATGCACATTTTTTGAGAATGGCTGAGCATAATCTAAGGCTAATTATACATTACAAAATAGTTTCAGATAAACCTGGAGTCCAGAGTATCCATTGCTTCAACCCTAAAGAGAAACAGGTACCACACAGTCCCAGAATATCAATGTAACCAGGCTTAACTCTAACACAAAAACTGCCTAGATACTGCTATACCCTCAAAAGTAGCCCAGGCCAACATGGTCCCTGAAAAAAATCCATGCTAAGCACCTAAAGTGTAAGTAGACCAGGATTAAACATTAAACCAAAGATGTCAAGAGAGAAGTATTCCAAGGCCTAAGGATGAACCTGATGATGACCAGGAATAAAGCCTAAATTAACAAAGGCTTTCCCTTACCCAGAAAGGCCAGCAACCAACCCTAAGATTAAAGTGCCAAACCCTGACCTAAAAGAAGCTTGCACCAAAATCTGAAGCTGAATAAACTCTGGCCCAGAATAAAAACAGAGGTATCCCTAGGCCAGTCCATTAAGCAGAAGAGCCAAGGCCAGAGGAGAAGTAGGAAAAGTAACAAAATGAAATGAAACAAAGAGAAAAGAAAAGAACGTCCATGCCTAACTTTGACTATAAAGAGAGCTGGCCCCATCCAAGAGGGAAATGTGTCCTATCCTATCACTCAGAAGAAAAATATCTGGCCCGAAGAATGCAAAGGAGAATATCCATGCTTCAACTTTACCTGGACTGATGCCAGGGCCCTCACCAAGATGAGAAGTTGGCTTCAGCATAACTCTGACCCTGAAGCCTGTGCCAAAACTAAGAAAGCATGTGTGCCCAGACGAATCCTTCAAATGAAAGAGGCCAGGGCATTCCTCCCATTTTTTTTTGTCTTTTCCTCTACACAAGCCTCTACCTTCTTCATGTTGTTATTCATAAGGCTGTTTTCTTCTGCTTCTTCCAATTTTTGATGTTCAGGTCTAGATGTTGGAGGCAGGCTAGGTTCTGGTGATGCTGTATTGCTCTTCATTTTGTTGTATGTACTTCTGCCTTGACGTCTGCCCATCTCCCTGTGGTTCGTTCTTGGTCTTATCAGCACACTTGGTTCAGACAGAGCTGACAGATTCAGGAAGTCTCTTTCTCTTGTCCCGATGGGAGCTCTCTTGTCCAAATGGGAACTCCGGGACAGGATGGAAGATCTTATCTGGACGGGAAGTCCGGGGCAGGATAGGAGCTTTTGTCCAGACAGGAAGTCCAGGCCAGGATGGGCGCTCACTACCCCCACATCTGACAGAGGACTGATATCCAGAATATATAAAGAACTCAAGAAATTAGACATCAAAATGCCCAGCAGTTCAATTAAGAAATGGGCTATAGAACTAAACAGAGAATTCTCAACAGAGGAAACTCAGATGGCTGAAAATTCAATTTAAGGAATTGCTCAACATCCCTAATCATCAGGGAAATTCAAATCAAATTGACTCTGAGATACCACCTTACGCCTGTCAGAATGGCTAAGATCAAAAACACTGAAGACACTTTATGCTGGAGAGGATGTGAAAGTAGGGGAACTCTCCTCCACTGCTGGTGGGAATGCAAGCTTGTACACCCACTTTGGAAATCAATATGGTGCTTTCTTAGAAAATTGGGAATCAATTTCCCCCAAGACCCAGCTATACCACTCTTGGGCATATACCCAAGAAATGCTCAATCATACCACAAGAGCACTTGCTCAGCTATGTTCATATCAGCACTGTTTGTAATAGCCAAAACCTGGAAACAACCTAGATGCCCTTCAACTGAAGAATGGATAAATAAATTGTGGCACATATACACAATGGAATACTACTCAGCAGAGAAAAACAATGACATCATAAGGTTTGCAGGCAAATGGATAGATCTAGAAAAAATCATCCTGAGTAAGGTAACCCAGACTCAGAAAGACAAATACGGTATGTACTCACTCATAGGAGGATACTAGAGGTGGAACAAGGATGACTGCACTGCTACTCACATCACCAGGGAGGCTACCTGAAAAACAGGACCCCAAGAAAGACACGAGGATCACCCAATGATGGAGAAATGGCTGAGATCTACATGAACAACTTGGGCATGAGTGGGAGTAATGAAGGGCGAGGGTCGAGGGAAAGAGAGCCTGTGGGAGCGGGAGATCCCAGCTGGATCAAAAACAGAGAGGGAGAACAAGGAATAGGAGACCATGGTAAATGAAGACCACATGAGAAAAGGAAGAAACAAAGTGCTAGAGAGGCCCACAGAAATCCACAAAGATACCTCCTCAATAGACTGCTAGCAATGGTCGAGAGACAGCTAAAACTGACCTACTCTGGTGATGGGATGGCCAAACACCCTAATAGTTGTGCCAGAAACCCCATCCAAGGACTGAGGAATCTGGATGCAGACATCCACGGCTAGGCTCCAAGTGGAGCACCGGGAGTCTAATTAATGAGAAAGAGGAGGGTTTATAGGAGTAGGAATTGTTGAAACCAAGGTTGGATAAAGCACAGGGACAAATAGCCAAACGAATGGAAACACATGAACTATGAACCAAAGGCTGAGGGGCCCCCAACTGGATCAGGCCCTCTGAATAGGTGAGACAGTTGATTGGCTTGATTTGTTTGGGAGGCATTTGGGCAGTGGGACTGGGTCCTGTGCTCATTGCATGAGTTGGCTGTTTGAAACCTGAGGCTTATGCAGGGACCCTTGGCTCAGTCTGGGAGGAGAGGACTGGACCTGCCTGGACTGAGTCTACCAGGTCGATCTCAGTCCTCAGTGGAGGCTTTGCCCTGGAGGAGAGGGGAGAACAAGGGAATCTGTGGCTGATATGTAGAACTGAATGGTATTGTAAAATAAAAGGAAAAAAATGTAGATTATAGTGTTATGCTATGTAAGTAGTTATTATGTAAAACTGTTAGGAAATGATAAAAACAAAAGACAATATATGCCCAGTTCCAATATTTTTTCTTAATATTTTTAGTTTGTGGAAGTTAAAACCTACAAAGCTACAAGACCAAACGTACAATGTCTTTTGCACTCTACAGAAGGCATGTATTGAAGATTTTTTAAATTTTCATTTTTTGATATAATTACATTTGCTGGATAGTTTTATGTCAACCTGACAGAAGCCAAAATCATCTGAGAGGTGGGAACCTCAATTAAGAAACTGCCTCCAGAAGATCAGGCTGCAGACAAACCTGTAGGGCATTCTCTTAGTGATTGATAGGAAAAGGCCCGAGGAATTGTGAGGACCCCTGGGCTGGTGGTCTTGGGTTCTAGAAGAAAAAGCTTGCTGAGCAAACCATGAGGAACAAGTCAGTAAACAGCACCTCTCCATGCCCTCTGCATTAGCTCCTACCTTCAGGTTCTGGCCCTGTTGGAGTTCCTGTACTGACTTCCTTCAATGGTCTACTATGATGTGGAAATGTAGGCCAAATAAATCCTTTCCTTCCCCTCCCCCCCCCCCCCCCCCCCGCCCAACAAAAAGAAAGAGGCCAGGGCAAAGCAGGAAATGGAGAACACAAGGACCTATCACTTACCCTGAAAAGAGCCAGAGACAAAACAAGGAGAGAAGAAGACCTGGGACATTCTCATAAATGAAAGAGGCCAAAAACAAATCAAGAAAAAAAATTGTCTGCTTAAATTCCTTACCCTGACGAAGTATGGACCTAAACAAGAAGAGATTTGGGCCACATCATAACCTTAATGCTGACAAAGACCAGGCCAAAACCAAGCAAAGTAGTGGGACAGAGTCCCATTCTAGCTTTGAAATGCCTGGGTCCTAATCAAGAAGAGATATGGAGCTGAGCTACCCCTAAAATAAAGAACACCCAGAGAAAACCAAGAAAACAGCCATACCCAGCTCTAATCCTTATTCTGAAAACACCAAGGACCAAATGAAGAAGTAGGTCTGGGGCAAGTAATGACTGGGAAGAATTCAGAGCTCATACAAAGCTCATAGAACAAACCAGGCAAAATCAAAAGTGGAAATGTTACAGGCCAACCATTGACCTTGATGAAGATTAAACACAAACCCAAAAATCAAGTTAGCTCGTGCCAACCCAATTAGAGATATGTGGTCAGATTTAATGTTGACCCTAGGAAGTGCAGTTTGAAGAGACAATTTAAATGGAGCCTGCTCCAACCACAATGGAAAACTCTTCCTAGGCCAAACACTAATATCAAGTAGCCAGGGACCAATCTCTGTGTGAAATGAGTCCAGGCAATCCAAGAAGGGAAGCACGCCTGACCACAGACTGCTATCAGTGGAGACCTGCAGCCTACTGAGGAAGAATTAAACTCAGAAGCCCTGAACTTTAAGGGTGTTTGGGCAGAATACTCTCTTCTTCATCCAACACTCTAACCAAAAGGGAGCCTGAAACACCATGTTCCAATGGAGCCAATGGCTCCCTTACAGATGAAAGCAAATGGACATCATTAACATATTTGGTAGTTGGAGGGAACCTTGAGGTACTCTGATCCCAGATCTTGATTTTACTTGATATTTTACAGTCAATCAAAGCCTCAAAAGAGACACACAGAAGAATGTTTGCTGAAAATCTTAGACTCACAGACTTCATCTACAGATATAAGTTGACATCCTCAGTACCAACTGTGAGAATCAGATACATTTCATTTATAACACATACCATCCTCAATACATGCAAGCCAGGATGTGCTACTCACCATATGATCCAAGCTCTCATTAGAATAACCAATGAATACGGACATAGTATAATACAAATGGTGTTATACTACATGCTGTTGTGTCCTGATAAAACTTCAGATCTTGACTTCAGCTGATAATTTTAGGAATAAACAAGTCTCAAAAATAAAATAGGAGTAACCCTTCCTCCCATGAAGCTTGGACTAACCCAAAATCTGCTTCAATAATTCTTTTTGACTTCTTTAACAGAAGAAGATGTTTAAAAGAAACATGTTCCATAGTTTCTCTTTTTCTTACAAGATTTCAGAGAGTTGAACTTAATATAAAATATTATATCAAGTGTGGAAATGATTTCTCAAAGAAGGATCCCATTGTATTATTTTTTTACAGTCCTAAGATGATGTGTAATACCAATCACCAAAGCATTAACAAATAAAGACTTTTCTCACACATTGTCAGACTTCCTCCTATATTTAATTTTCTTTATTCTGATTTTTCTTGATTAACATTCTGGAGTGAAACATCTCATCCTGACCTTTCAACTGCAGGCACTTCTACATTTAATTTCATCAACTTGCTGCATCTCCACTTTAATTAAAGGATTCCAGACAAGTTATTTAATGGGGTGTCCTTGTGCTGCTGAGCCCAATGCTAGGGAACCACCTACTAAGTTTGCTGTCTTTATAAAAATAACATCCCCAAGGCAAACTCGATCAGTCCATCACATTCTAGAAAAGCCTATGACATGGCATCACACATTGGTAGTTTTAAAACCTCCATTTCCTTCTGACTTTTCTCTAAAATATGTCCTTAAAAATTTGGCTATGGGGATTTAGCTCAGTGGTAGAGTACTTGCCTAGCAAGCACAAGGCCTTGGGCTTGGTCCTCAGCTCTGAGAAAAAATGGTATAAATGTAATCTTCAGCGTATCTAGCCTGTGAATATTTCTGGACCAGAAACTCTTGCCTCTCCATTATAATAATCCATATCACCATGCTAGAACTCAATCTGTCTTGCCACAACCTTTCTGTATCATCTGCTGTATTCAGGTTTCCTTGTTCCTCTTCTAGAGTTCTATACAATACCTGGAACATTTATTTAGAAAGGTTCTTGGGAGACTAGAATGCCAAGGCTCCCTGGATGACCAGGATTTGTCCCACATCACCTCACATATCAGCATAAAGAAAAAGTGGGACCACTGAGAGACAATTGGAATGGAACTAAATTTGAGGGCTATGTCTGGGAACCAGAAGTCATAGAATTGTCTACAGATGCTGAAAGAAAAAATTCTGAGTTCTTCACCCAGATCTAGCTCTCTGACCAATGTGAAAAAAAGGACAAAAGTTCCAAGTCCATTCTCCCTTTGGAGAACTCAATAACGACTGTAGTGTATAGACTGAAAAACTATATGTATTCCTGTCTGTCTATCTATCTATCTATCTATCTATCTATCTATCTATCTATCTATCTATCTATCTATCTATCTAACATGTATCTATCTATCTATCTATCTATCTATCTATCTATCTATCTAACTTTCCATCACCTATCTCTATCAATCCATCCATCTATTTACCCCTATCCATCCATCTTCTCCTACTATTACTCTTCCTCTTCTATTCTTCCTTTTTCTTGATCTTCCCCTGTTCATCCAGGATATTATAACCACTTTTGCCTCCCTGAGTTTTTACAGGGACTTAGAAAATATTAATTACATCATAACAAAAAAACTTTTCTCTGTGGGTTTCATTCTCCATATTTCCCCACCCCAAGTCTTTGTAATCCCTGTCTTCCCCAGAACTTGCTAAAATGTGACATTCCTCAGATCTCTGACACTGTGAAACTAAAAATCTTGTGTAAAAGCACATTTGTTAAAAAATGTGAGTTGTGCTTAAAACCAGTCCCAAACCAACATCTAACAACTTTATACTTTAGTAACTTGCAAACAAACCATCTGAGTTTGTTTCTTTATATGCTAAATGCAATTCACATATAATGAATTCAATGAGTTGATATATTCAATGTATATTAGTTCTCTGCCATGAAGTTCGCAAATACGTTTTCTGACTAAATAAATTTTTGTTAAAAAAATAAAATAAGTAGAGATTTCTAAATGGAAATGGAAAGATATACAGAAAGCCAAAAAATAGAGTTAATCATAAGTTAGAAGTTTTATGGAACATAAAAAAATCAAGATCAGATATGAAACTGCTGTATTCATTAAAATTCCTTAGGCCAAAATTCAGTACACTTGTATACAATTAGAATGTAATTCTCTGTTTGGAATAATGGTGACAGAAGAGGCCACTTAGGTTCAACCCTTTATACAGAGAAAAGGAAAACCCATGCTAGAACATTCATTTGATAGCCTTAAAATGGACTGCAAAAAGAGCTTGTCTTAGTCAGGGAGTAAGTATTCTTTCTCTCAACTACTTGAATTAGAAAAGACTTTCAAAAGATCAATGAAACCTCCTGTCAAAGCTTGGCTCATGGCATTGTAGGCTATGAGAAAAGATGAGATCAATCTGAGTGCAATAGAAGTGGGAAAGTAGGTGAGGCACTTAAACCTCCTTGAAATAACAGGCTATGTAATCTAATGATATCTGAAAGAAATTATTTCCTGATGGACTGTCTCACAGGAAGCATTGTGGATGCTTGGTTATCACAAGCAGAGGTCTCACACACCCACTGGAAGATGATGAAGGAAGGATGGGTTTTCCTGATAAAAATATATATGAGAGAAGTAGTGCTTTACGGCCCATTCACTGGGCATGATAGAGCACTGGGCTGTGCTTACAGAAGAGGTCAAACATAAAATGGTTGATTCACCAGGGACTTCATGACTGGTGTTTGCCTTCAGTGCCTTTGCAGAGCTCCGTGGGAGAATGTGAACTTGTAGAAACAACTAACATTTTAAGGAACGGGTCAAGTGTTGTGTAACAATTTTCCTTTTTATGACATGAAATACTTTTCCATTACTTTTGAGATTATAATTACATTATTCTCTTCTTTTTCATCCTTCCAAATCCTCACTATACTCCTCTTTGCTCTGTTTCTAATTTATGTCCTCTATTTTCATTAACTGTTGCAACGACTGTGTCTAATTCACCTTCTATCCTAATTTGCATTACCAACCGAAAAATAGCTTTTGATGTCCTTCAAACTTATATACTTTACACCTCTTTAGTGAGTTTATTTTCTGAATTTCTTAACAAGAAAAACTATAACTATCTAATATTCAACTCCTTCAGAGACCCGAGAAGGAAATAATATTGAGTATATAGGAAATATAATTAAGCAACTTCCAAAATATGTGAGAAATGACACAAACATTTTGTTGCCTAGACTGTCACTCAAGATTTCTCTGCAACATTGGGGCATCCATCTTTGGCCTACAGGCCTAGCATATTTTACAGACTCATCTGTGAAGCAAGATTTTTTGAAGGGCATTCCTACCTTGTCTTTGCAAGGTGCAACAGTCTTTTTTTGTGTGTGTCCCGCTTGTCCATTTTGGAAAGCATACTGTCAGCAGTTGATATAAGGTCACTTTCTTACCCAGTGGCCAACATTTGCTACAAATAAAGTAAACACTATATAGAGTTTCTTCACTTCCCATCATCTTCTTTGAAGTAGATTGATGCTCCCCCGAACAGACATGTCTCATAGTCATAAAAAAAGGAAAAAAAATATGTTATCATTTTAAATGCCATATTCTGCAGATCTCTGAAGTGCTTTAAGATGACCTGTCTATCTAAAATATATTTCTACTTGAACTTGAGGACAGAGCTAATATGACTACAGGTTTCATTGTAATGACAAAATACTAACCTGCATTTCTTTATTATCCTAAATAGTTGGCAATAACTTTCAAGGACTGAAAATTGCATTGCATTGTGAAATGAACTGTATAGGAATGATACACTGAACAAGATAGAAGTATATGTGCAGTATTTTCTAACAAAATCAATCTCAAATCTGTATCAATATACATAATTTATATATAATATACAAAAATCCAATCCATTCTGAAATATTTAAAACTAGCAGTTCCATTTTAAAAGTAGATTCAATAATCTACCTTTCTATCTTAGAAGACTAGCAGTTATATTTACAACATATATATTAGATAGAACATATTATTAAGTATTAGATTCAGGTTCTTTATGATAGGACACCTTTTGGAATGATCACTGTAACATGCTATTTACCTACGCTCTAGACTTCTCTGAATTTTAGTATGTGTTTCTTGCTTGATATTGTTCGTATTGGTTGAAGTTCCATCTTATCTAGGTCACTATGCCTCATTACTCCTTCACAATATTTGATAACCAATCCCTTGTATATAGTCTTGTATTAGGTTAGAACTTTCTTATTTAGACAAAAAAAAAAGGGGGGGGGAGATGTAGTGGGTAGCCATTCCATCTTTGATCTGGAAGTTCCAAACCCCACTGAGGCTTTGGTAACTGTCACATCTACAAGGCAGGGCTGAGAGAGGACCATGAAGAACCGAGATCCAGATGGGTCAGTTCTCTTGGTTCCTGGACCCTGGACGCTGGAGGTAGACTGAGCAGAGTTCTCCAGAGAACACTGCCGGACTGCAAAACACCTTTCCCAGACACTGGTACCTATCCTTTCACTTGTAATAAAATTAACCTCCCTTTTAACTATGTGGAGTGGCCTTAATAATTTCACCAATAGCTGAAATTCCTACAGCTGAGAAGCTTATGTAAGGCAAATGAGAGGGTAAACAAGATGAAATGGCAGCCTACAGAATGGGAAAAGATTTTCACCAAACCCACACATCTAACAGAGGGCTGATCTCCAAAATATATAAACAGCTCAAGAAACTAGACATCAAAATACCACATAATCCAACTTAAAAAACGGGATACACATTTAAACAGAGAATTCACAACAGAAGAATATTAAATGCCCAAAAGACATTTAAGGAATTGCTCAAAATGCTTAGCCATCAGGGAAATGCAAATCAAAATGACACTAAGATACCATCTTACATATGTCAGAATGAATAAGATCCAAACCATTAATGACAGGTTATGTTGGAGAGGATGCAGAGCAAGGGGAACAAGCCTCCACTGTTGGTGGAGTTCAAACTTGTACAGCCACTCTGGAATCAGTATGGCAGTATCTCAGAAAATTGGGACTCAACCTGCCTCAAGACCCAATATTACCACTTCTGGGCATATACCCAAAAGACGCTCTATCATACCACAAGTTCACTCGCTCAACCACGTTTATAGCAGCATTATTCATGATAGCAAGAACCTGGAAACAACTGAGATGGCTCTCACCTGAAGAATGAATAAAGAAAATTTGGTACCTTTACACAAAGGAATATTACTCAGTACTAAAAAATAGTAATACCATGAAATATGTAGACAAATGGGTGAAACTAGATCCTGAGGGAGGTTACCCAGACCCAGGAAGACAAATATGGTATGTGCTCTCTCTTAAATGGATATTAGATGCAAAGCAAAGTGTAAGCTGGGTACTATCCACAACCCCAGAGAAGCTATGTAAAAAGGAGGACCCTAAGAGTGACATACATGGAGGGCCCTAGAAAGGAAAAATAGTTAAGATCTCATGGGTAAAGTGTGAGAGGGTAGAAATGAGGGGATGGGGGATGGGAACAGAAGAGAATGAGATGGCCCAGTGGAGGGAGGGATACAGAGGGAGAGTAATGAAACAGATGCCTTGATAGAGGGAACCATTAGGTTGTTAGGGAGAAACATGGTGCTAAGAGAATCCCCAGTAATCCACAAGGATGACCACAGCTAAGACTTCAAGTAATAATGGAGAGGGTGCCTGAACACACCTTCGCTATAATTATATTACTGACTACCTTAATTGTCAAAATAGAACCTGCATCCAGTAACTGATGGAAGCAGATGCAGTGATCCACAACCAACACTGGGCTGAGCTCCTAGATTTCACTTAAAGAGTGGCAGGAGGAACCACAGGAGCAAGTGAGGTCAAGATCATGATGGGGAAAACCACAGAGATAGCTTACCCAAGCTGGAAACTCATGGACTCTGGCCGGAACTAGCACAGGACCAAACTAGGTCCTCTGAATGTGGGTGACAGATATGTGGCTAGATTTGTTTGGGCAGCCCCTGGCAATGGAACCAGAACTTATACCAGGTGCATGAAATGCCTTTTTGAAAACCATTTCCTATAGTGGGATACCTTGCTCAGCATTGACACAGAGGGGAGCTGCTTGATACTGCCTCAATTTAGTATGCCAGACATTGTTGACTACCCAAGGGAGACCGGACCCTCTCTGAAGAGTGGATGGGAGGTGGGCTGGGGAGTGATGAGGCATGAGAAAAGTGAAGGAAGGGAAAACAGGAACTGGTATGTAAAATTGAAGTAAAAAACTTTTTTATAAATAAAACAAAAACACATCAAACAGCATCTCCCTATAGAGCATAAACTGGCTTTAGGGCCCCAACTTTCCTGCATCAGAGTGTCTAGGCCTCCGCAGCTGCACGTAAGGATAGTGGACTTACAGACTAGGAGGAACGATCAGATTAAGGCCCTGAGGTAGAAGCCATCTAAGGACCAGGGAATGGTGGAATTATCAGGTACCTATTGTCAGGCTCAAAGTCACTTTTACCAGCCTCACAATGCAGCCTGAGTCAGCTCTGCTCTGTGGGAACTCCCCCAGTGACATCACACCATGGAAAACTCCATCTCACACAGCCTGCCTTTGTAGATCTGGGCCTCAGGCTGGGAATGAAGTAGCCACTCAAACAACACTGGCTCCTGGATTTCCAAAGGTCAAGAATGCCCTGTGGGAAAGGTCTGAGAACACAATCATTTTAGAGTTTGGATCTTTCTGGATGTTTCAACATTTAGAAATAGAAAAAAGGAGCTTGGAATAGTGATGCATGCCTTGATCTCAACCAATTGGGAAATGAGGAGGAGAATTGAAGACTGACTACAGTGCAAGTGCCAGGAGAGCCTGTGTCTCAAAAAAGTCATGTTGACTGTGGCACCATTCTCATGGCTGTTGAGGCCAGATTTGGGGAATCTGAAGCCGGGCTGTATCCTGAGCAGCTGTGAATAAGCTTGAGGAGGCTGTCCCTTGGGTCACCTGAACCATGTAAAAAGGAGAAGAAACCAGCAGACCCCTGCATGTAGAAGACAGGAGAGTTGACATTCACAGAGGGGGAGTCTCAAGGCTGAACTTTGAGAACCGGCTAGGCACAGTCTTATCCCCCAGTTCATTTCCTGAACATGATCCAACTACCAAGAGTGGGCTGCGATGAATATTGTAGAAGGCAGGTACTGTCCCCTGTCAGCTTGACCTCAGGGCATTTGGAAGAACATGAACGCTCCTCTGGATAGGACATCAGTGGGATAAGAGGCAGGACCATGCAGAAGGGGTTTCTGTCTTTGCTGGGTGAATAACTATATATCCTGGATATCTGTTCATGGAAGTGTGATGTTCCACAATTGATTGTTAGAAAGACCAAGCTGTCTGAGGTCTCAACTATACAGCTGACTCGGGACTCTTTCTAATTACTGGGATTTGTGGGCAATCCTTTATACTTTTCCATCTAGATCTACTGCCTCATCTCTGGATTCATGTGAGCATTCACACTCTCTGAGTATCTCCCCCCTCTCTCTATACCACCTCTCTCCTCTGATTTCCTTTCCCCCATACTGTCATCTGTGTTCTTAAAATAGTTTATATGTCAGTTTAGGAGACATGCCTTGCTCCCAAATTCCAATATGTCCTCAACTTTTTGGTCTTCACAAGAATCTATTTAGAAATAAAGTTGACAATCACATTTATTTGCTTAAAGCTTCAAAATCTGAAATGACACAGATCACCTAAAAGTTTCATCAGTCCTAGGTTGCAAGGGTTATGCTTAGGTCCAGAGATTTGGTTGGAGAACATGCATTCCATGCTGACCATGTGACCTGGATTCTCTTTATAGCGATGTCACGATAAGAAATGTGAGGTTTGCATATAACAAAGCTGTATGATGCAACAACTCTTGAGTCTCTCCCCTTACCTGCCCTTCTCATGTTCTCCTAATGGATCTTCAACCCAAAGATAGCAGTGCCACCTATTCAAGAGCATGTGGATTAGAACACATGGCTAGAAAAATAGGCATTTGGCCATTTTTTACTGGTTGAAGCACCATAGCAGTGATCTACATCATGTTCCACTCCATGATTGAATGCCTAGTTTGTGTGTGTGTATGAGTGTGAGTGTGTGTGTGTGTGTGTGTGTGTATTTATGTTTCATTCATGATGCCTCTCCATCACCCACACTGAAATCTGCCTTGCCACTACATTTTCCACAGTCTATGAATTCAAGGTTTGTGTCATCATACTCTTTCCATGAATTGCTTGCTTTCAATATCTGAGAGCTAACCTGGTCTCAGTGGCTCCAACCAGACCTGTCCAGAGCTAGTCACATCTTCACTCACAACCTCATAGCTTGAGTGAGCTCTACTGCCACTCTGGGGGAATATTCATAACTAACTATGTAACATTTTTGAGCCCACCAATCTCTAAAATTCTGAGGATTTTCCCTGGGGATTCTTAACTTCAGAGTTCTCATCCCTACTACTCCCCATTGTCCTGACCGAATTTCTGAGCATCCTTTTTTCTCAAAATATTGATTATGAATCTTAAGGAGGGGAAAATCCAACCCTGGACAGTGCATGCAAAGTGAGCTTTCAACTTCACTTAGATAAATTTTCTAATGAAGCAGAGGCCTAGATTTCTGGCTTTGGAAGGAGGATCTACCTAAAGGCTTCCATTGTGAATCCAGAGGCTCCTGAAAATGGCACCTTGGTTTCAAGTCACTTTTGGGTGAGGTATGTAACAGGGATGAAATAGCTATACCAGGTGACATCAGCACATGGACATTCTACTGTATCCTGGAGAGCCCTGGCATTCCATGTGATGTCACCAGTGTTGTGGCAACGCCAACTGTCATTGGGGCATTTGTGCAGTGCCTCGTGTTTCACCTACAGACATGCTGTCTAGACTGAACAGGATTGTTGGGAGACAGGATGGAGAGCACAGGGAGACCAAAGGGAGGCAGAAGGAAGATGGCCTTCAGTCTCCATGTCACACATCAAGAAATAAATGGTTCTGGGGAAAGCACAGTGAGTCCTGGGAAAGGGATGGGGAGCTTCCTGAAGGAGAAAGGCTTCAGCTGATCCTTCCAGGAGTGAGGCTAAGCAGGTGAGAGTTTCTGAGAAGCAATGGGACTATTTTAGTCCTCTGAATTCTTCAAGAGCCGAACAAAGTTGAGGATTTTCAAGGTTAGTTTGGCAGAGAGCCAGGGATGGTCAAGGCTGCAGCTGCTCTGTTGAGGGCCCTCTGCTTTCACTCTGAGTGGGAAGGAAGCCCAGAGGGACTAAAGAGGTTTCAGTGCCTGCCCTGCACTTCACCCACACTGGATGTCTTTTGGTGTGTGTCACTAATAACAGAGAGAGTAAAGTCCCCTGACCAATGCTAGAGATTCTCACATTTTAAATAACAACTACTAGCAGGGCAGGAGCCACCAAGAATTGCTGCATGTCAGTGGTCCCTAAGGTTTCTGAGTTCATGCCCTCTCACTAGCCAGTCATCTTCCCTCTATCTTGAGTGCAGGACTGGGACACCACTCTTCCTGTAAGTATTTGTTCTTGGTGTCAGAGGGCTCACCTATGGAAGCCCAGTCTTCAGGTATTTTCAGTCACATCTTTTAATAGTTGATAACACCTTTGCTAACATCATGATGGATGGAATATATTCTGCTGAAGCTTTTGGCAAAAGTTTAATCATTACCTATGTGACTTATCATTGTTCTTACAGGACCTATATAATCCTCGACCATCCCCATACATTATAAGTGCCTCGTGGATCTTCTCTAATGTGCTTGTTCACCTTGTGGAACTGATCTTCCTTTCCCATTATCCTGAGCTAATTTCTTAGCATCCTTTATTTCTCATCTTATTAGTTAGCATTCTTCAGGATGAGAAGAGCCATTCTTCGGCAGGGTTTGGACAACAAGTCTTTCCTTCCACATATGATGAACTATTGAATTAGAATGAACTAGATTCTAATGAATCAGTGAGATCACTGGATTGGAATGACAAGGTGCTGAAGGCCCTCCCCTGTCTCAGGGAAGGTACTGGAAAGGGCAGCTTGGCTTTTGGTGAATTGGAGAAGAGTTTGTTATCAGATAGGTGATGACATTAGCAGTGACCCTAACTGTCCCTTCTCTGGAAATTCTATTGTATCCTGAGTGTCATTGGCATCTTTTGTGGAATCACCAGTGTTGTGGCAATGTCATTTGTCATTAAGGCATTCATTAAGTGTTTAAGGGTTCACCAATCAACATGTTGGCAAAACTGAGAACACTAATTGACATAGAAAGCCCTGGATTTCTAAGCAGCAGTTGATGCCAGACATGATCATTCTCTTAATGGGGTTCAGTAGCTGTGATCATTTGAAGCACTGGGCCTATGCAGCTTACCTGGGTTCCTAAAGAACAGATCAAAAGTGGAGGATATCTGATGATTAGTTGGCAGAGGGCCAGGAAATGTCAGGGAAGCAGCTGCTTTGCTGGGACCTTTTTCAGTTCATTATGATTGTCAACAAATGCTAAAGGAGGCACAGAACCACTAATGAGATATCAGGGTAGGATTTTGCTGCACTTTATTCTCAGTGGATTTCTATAGATCTCATGGATATCTGATATAAATACCAGGAAGGGAAACTTACTATCCATGTACCAAGGTCTGAGACATTGAGTTGCCTTTAGTCCTGCACACAGGTTATCAGGGATGGGAGATTCCAAGCACCAGGCAATCCAGGACTTTGTTGCATCGCATCAGGTATCGGCTGACAATTCTAAACCAACATGGCTGGCCTTCCTTATGCCTTTCAGGGACAGTGGGGCTGCAGTAGGTCATAAGGCATATATCTAGCCTTAGAGATTGGAGACAGACACATGGCTTATGGGACCCAGTTTAAGGATATCAGCTCTGATATTTGAGGGCTTCACCGGGTGCCATGCATTTCTTCTTCCTCAGGCCTCCTCTGGGATTCCACATGATCTCTTGGCCCTATGCCATTCATCTGTACAAATTCACTGTGTTTATGTACCTACAGGGACTACTAGGAAGGCATCATCCAATGAGAGGAATGAATTGCTGGAACTCCTGGCCCTTTATAACAACAATGAGTTGAACAACAGGTACTCATCATGCCCTTTTCTCTGGCGACTGTCTTGACCCTACTGTGTCCTGAGTGCATTTGAGAGGCAGAACTGAAGCCTGTAGGAGTGAGATAGGACATAGGCTGTTCCGATTCCTCCAAATGAAAACCAGAGCCTGTGGCCTGAATCACAATCTACAGAGTAGGGCATTAGGGAGTAAGATCACAACATGCATTTCAAGAGGCCTTGACAGGCATTGGCTTTTAGGAGATGCTCAGTGCTCTGAATTGATATTTACTTTTGCTTTTTGCTATGGGAGCAGCTTGAAGGGCCTGGTGGTCCTACTCAGTCCATCTGTGTGTGACCAGAAGGCCTGGAATTCAATTCTGCTCCTCTCAGCTTGTTCCTTACACTATGAGACAATGCCCTCTATCTGCATTTCTGTGACATTCTATCTGTGTATGGGAGTTTATACAGCCATCCTCATGTAGTGCCTCCTCCATGGCTATACTGATTATGAGTTCTGGGTATCCTTATAAGGAGAAAGAATCTGTTTTCTCAAGACAGTAGGAATGCCGTTGCAGATTTCAGATAGACCTGGATCTGTGCCATAGACTCCAAGACCTTCTTAGAGAGCTAGTCTACCCGTCCAGAGCTACTGAGAGAGCTCATGTAATCCTGTATCCTTCCCTATTGACACCCAGCCTTTCCTGGCCATGAGACAGTGAGGCAAGTCTAATGCACACCAGGAGATCCAGTATAGAATTCAGGGTGTGACATCCAGTGGGCTAGTGTAGTACAAAACAGAACCTTAATTCATGTGGTCCCTGACACCCGTGTTCATGGGGTTCTTTTCTCCTGGGCCATGCCCTACCACAGGCTGAAATCTGAGATTGACATGCTGAAAACACAGCATAAGGAGATGTCAGATGTAAAGAAATTCCCCAAGGAGGTTTGTGAGGCCTCGTACAGGTGCAAGAAGCTGAGTGAGCAGACCAACTCCTACCAGTGAGTGCCTAATTTAGTAATTTACTAATTTAGTAAAAATTGGTAAGGACTGCTTCTGATAGTCTGAAGTTTTTTCCAGTCCTGCCTGATGCAGCTATCAGGAGGAACCTGTCTGACCTAACTCCTGCATCAAATGGTGCAAATAAACACACTGAGGCTTATATTAATTACAAACTCTATGGTTGATGACTTAAGTTTCTTGCTAGTTAGCTCTATCATCTTAACGTAACCCATTCTGTTAATCTATATTTTGCCACATGGCTTCTGCATGGCCAGGCTGCTGGCATGTTTCTCCTTGGGTGGCAGCTGGCATATGCTCTACCTCTGACTTTCTTCTTTGTTTCGTCTGGATTTTTCTACCTGGCTCCATCCTGCCTTGCCATAGGCTAAAGCAGTTTATTTATTAACCAATGGGAGCAACACATATTCACAGTATACAGTAAAACATTCCTCAGCACCTTCTTCACCTTAGAACAAAGTTGGGCTGTGGTTCTAGTCTGTTTACCTCTTAGCAAGCAGCCTGCCTTATATCTCTTGGACTTGTGCCTCCTAAACTGAGTTCTCCAAAGAGTGAAGAGTCTGAGAGCCCCTCATAACATTTTCCTGTCAACTTCTGGAGCTTCTCGACAGAAAACATCGTTTGAACCATGAGTGGTTTCTGTGGCTCTGGCAGGAGCTCACAGAATGGTTTCTATGGGACACAAAGATGGAATGTATTCCTGCTGGATCTTCTGTCCTGCTCAAAGCATGGATTCCTTCTACCTGCTCATGTTTTCCCAATACTGTGAACAATTAAACACCAGGGTGTGTATGGGGGAAGTGGAGGATCCAGTTTTCAGAGGTACATGGATCCTTTACAGTCAGGGTCTTCAGAAGTTGTTGGAATTTTTCGGGAATTTGGCTATTCTCTGGCTTTAGCCTGCACCTAAGTGATGCTGCCATGGCTAATATGGGTTCCAACCAAGGGCTGTTGGGAATGGGGACAAGGGATCTTACAGGAATCATGGTATTAGGGAGCAGGAGTGGGAGATGGAGGTGGAACTCATCATTTTTGGTGACATTTCAGCACCCTCTACAGTCAGCTCCTGAGTGAATGGACTCAGCTAAGGGAAAAAGTGAGCACGTTGAAAGAGAACAACAGAAAGCTGCATGGGGAGCAGATTTTACTACAAGAGTCCTGTGAGGAGGCAAGGAGGCTCTGTGAGGAGACACATGAGAAGATGTATGACCTCTGGACAAAGCAGCAGCAGGTAGTTTGAACCAGCAGGGCCAAGCCCCCACCTGTCTACCCATACACACACATACACACACGCACATATACACACACCCATGTAACCATCTACTCACTTATCCACCTGACCCATGCCATCCAATAGTTCATTTCTGTGATCATTCACAAGTCTTTCAGGGGAGTTAGCCTCTTGGAAGGCACTGCATGACTGCCAAGGAAACCCTACTGCTCTGCTAGAAGCTGCAGTCCATTGAGGGAGATGGGTAAATCACATGTCACTCACCAATATGCTAGTATGGGGCAGCAGTACTGTGATGGGAGCCACTTAGGGAGTAGCACAGAGATCTGTGTGAATGAGTTCAAGGGTCTGGGTCTCATTTGCTTGGCACAGGTCATATGAGATCAGAGGCAGAAACAGCATGGAAGGAGGAACGTCCCCTACAAAAGCCAAATGACTGGGTCTTGTGGACATCTTTTTGGGTGTCATACACTATTTTACCCTCTTCTTCTGAGACTGCCATGGTGTTCTCTTTACCAGGCCAAGCTCTTGGTTCACACTGACAGAAACTTAAGTAACAGCTTCTCAGTACTGTTTGCTCTGAGTGGCAAGGCAAGTTCTCCCATCCTGGATCTTACACTCGGAAGCTCACTGGATGACCAGGGGTGTGGCCAGGGCTTATGACAGACAAGGGGCAGGGTGGCAGATTTGAGATTTTAAGAGAACAATTTCTCCACGTGCACCAACATAGCCTGCAGAAGCACAGCATGTTTCCCCAGACGTGTTTAGTCTCAAAATGATGGAAAGCAGAACTGTGGGTCTCACTTGAAACAGCTAGTGTGAGGAGTCTCAATTCAACTGGTAATGCCATCCTCGTTCAGTTGATGTCCTCCTCATTGCGTTCTGTTCACTTACGATTTGTGGTGAGTGTGTGTGTGTGTGTGTGTGTGTGTGTGTGTGTGTGTGTGTGTATGTGTGGTGTATACATGCCTGAGGATGCTTACATTTGTGGGGTTGTTGGAAGGCCAGATGATCACATCAAGTGACCTCTGTTGCTTTCTCCCTTATTCCCTTTAGCCTGGGCCTCTCACTGAACCTCAGAATTTCTCTTCTGGCTAAGTGGATAGCCACAGGTCTTTGGATCCCTGTCTCCTCACACTAGAGCTTCCTGTCCTTTACTGTCTCATCTCATTGATAAATGACTCATTTGGTCAGAAAGTAAACTGACTTGTTGGTTTCTCTTAATTTCTGCACTTTTTTATTGGTTTGGAACAAATGCATTTTTGTAATAAATAAAAAAATCAAACAATGGAGCTATTTTAAAAATCAACGTAGGCTTTTCTTTCACTGAATAGGGATAACGTCCCATGAAATGTCTGGTTTATCTTACTGCCTACACAACATGGAACCTGACATTTTGATGCTCACTCTATCATATGTATAGCTGTGTCTTAGGAAAGACTCCTCCTAATAGTTGTATAGAATATTGCATTTCAGGAAAGTGCTATGGGTGACCTAATTAGCCTCCTACTGACTAACTGGGGCTGTTTTCACATCATATGCACTATAATCCAGTCAAAAGTTGTTGGGTAATGACAATGGTGATTTCCATTCGCAAGTGCAATCAATGTCTTCTGTGTCAGAATCTGGGCAGGTTTAGTGAGGAGACTATGATGGGTCAACTTGGATCTATCAGGAGGCTTCATGTCCAGCCCTCTTCCATGGGCAATTGGTATTGTGTGGTCAAACTCATTTGTGCAGAGGTTTTTATTTCTCTGTACAATCATTGAGTCTGTGATAAAAACTGTCCTAGGAGGGGAAATAATTTCAGGACAGGGCAGAAAAGCCTGGCTGTGTCTAAGAGGCTTGTAGACAGCAGGGAGGACCCACTACCTCTCCCTGTAGTACAAAAAGAGTTGCAACATTCCAGCCCCATCCCTTGCCCTTCTGGGTTCAAGAGAGTTGTGTGTGTGTATTTGTGTTTTCTTATGTGTAATTTTGTGGGTAAGAAAATATGTGTTTGAGCCTCTATGTGTATGTTCACTCACTCACGGAACAATGGAACATCTTTAAGAATGGTGGAGACAGATTTGAATGAGAAAGTACTGTACCTAATCTAGTTAGTACCACTTTGCATCAGTCAAAGAACAGATGATGTTGTCCATCATTCTCCATGTCCACACAGCTAACTACAACAAAAGACAGAAAACTGATGAAGGCTAAAAGATTTTCAGGTATTTGTAGAGGCAGAATTATTTATCTGCAAAGAAATCCTTGGGATAAAAACAAAGTAATAGGGTTCATAAAGGTGAGAACAAGGCTACTGGGAGGCAGGAAAGGCTGCCTGAGGGTTTGTGTCCTTCTCTGCTCTGGGCGAATGGTGGCTGACCACTGATGACTTCCCTGCATCCTGTTTTGTTCTTCTGCCTGCTGCCATTTTCCTTTCACCTTTGTTTAACCTTGGTTCAGCTAACCTTGTCCTTGGATCTTGGCCTGGACTTTATTCCTTGAGAAATTCTGAACTGCAGAGGGTCTTGTGGATTCATCTCAGCCCAGCAGAAGTCGCACAGCTATGCTGAGGTGTGAGAAGAGGCTGTCTCAGTGCACCCCTTAGGCTCATCACACTCTAAAGCACCCACTCCATGTTGTGTCTGCAGCACTCAGAAACTGCTTTTATTCCAAACTTCTTCATACTGAGTTAAAATCGGCCTGATGGAGGGTTGGGAGAAATGAAAACTATCAGATATTGGTAGGAATGTAAGATGTTGTAGCCTGTGAGAAGCTCTTTAAAATTATTCAGAATGTTGAATGCAGACTCCAAGTGGACCATTGATTCCAGAATGTAAAGTAGGTGTCCACAGAGAAGAGAGGACAACAGGGTTACAGCAGGACTCATCAGAACACCCCCAACTAGAAACTACTGAAATGCACATCCTTGATGATTACAAACATACAATGTGGTCCATGGAATATAGTTAAACATGGAATAATACATGCAATCCTTTCGCTGAGTTAGTCAACCTTCTGTTACTCAAAGAAACCCCTGACACAGTCATCTTACTTGGAGGAAAGGTTAATATAGACTCCTGAGTTTAGAGATTTTCTAGTTTCTGAGCATGTTGCTTTGGGCCTAAATTGAGGCAACCTGTGCTTTAGAGAGCTTCTTTAGGAGGAAGCTGCCCTCCCTGGAGGCACTGGGAAGCATTGAGTGAGAGCGAGGGGCTGGCCCATTGCCATCCAGTGGTCCTGTGCTGGGGAACTAAGCCTTCAATTCACAGACTGGAGAACTTGCTAGGAGAGCTTGGATTACTGGTAAATGATCCCTGGGGTTCACCTGTCTGTGTACAGGTTTACAAGGCAAGCATTACATTGACTTATCTGCATACTGAATTCTTCTCCCAGATCACCAGGCATGCATGTGTTATACAGACACGCAGGCAGGCAACACCTGAACATATAAAGTAAAAATAAAATGAAAAATTATCTAAACAGAGCAAAAGTACACAATCTTCTCCACATCACTGTGTTCAGAGGACCTTGTGTTTTCCTTTCTCTCTGTTGGAATATGGGTAGAGAGGCTGTGGGTTAAAGAAAGGTCAATTTCTTCTTCATAGTATCCCAGGTGATCTCATATTACATCAGTGTTATCTGGTAAAGCAAACATGGAGACAATGTAGTGTGCTTGTATGTGTGCATCCATGTACATGAATGTGTTCAAGTGTGTGTGTGTGTGTGTGTGTGTGTGTGTGTGTGTGTGTGTGCATGCGTCTATATGTACAGGGGTGCAGACAAGCCTCTCCTAAAAACACAATGTTCTAATGAACAGGAACATCAAAGACTTGAGGAAAATCTTCAGTCCCTGATGAAGCAGAAGGAGCTGCTCACCCGGCAAAGGGACTTGGCAGCAAAGCTGCAGCATCACTTCACTGTGTCCCAGATGAGGTAGGAGCCCAGGCTTCCAGAAGCAGGGGGATATAAGTGGGTCCACTATACCTGGATCTCTGTCCTCTGAGTTTCTGTTCAATTGGTAAAGCTCCTAACCACAGCCAGTGAATGAACACCTCAGACTGTCATTGCTGGCTCAGTCAACAGGAACTTCCGTCCAGGAAGCAATATGCTTCCTCCTTGGTCTTATGGGGATTGTGTCCCCTTCTTCCCTTCTGAGAACTCTAGTATGCTCCGAGTATCTCAAATCTAACATTAGATCTCCCCACAAATATTCCCATGGCATCCAGAAACCTAGAAGGGGAATCATCAATCATGAAGATAAGTGCAATCTCCTGCAACTTTATTTTCCATCAGGAACATCACGTTTAGAGATAATTGTCTACCCTTCGGCAGATTTGAATACAGCACACTCCTGCTCATTGCAGGCTCTCTGCAGTGTTTATCAGTTTCTTATGAAAAGATTTACTCTGGTTATAAACAGAGTAGGAGTTGACAAATTAATCCCATTCAGGGGTCTGCGCTGTAGGATTAATCAGAGCCTTCTCTGCATTGCTGTGTAGGCTCCACTAGAGGGCAGGCATAGAGTTTTCCAGGAGGTTCTCATTCACCTGGTAGCTAATCAAGGCCAGCTGCAACTTTCCTGACCTGTGCCTCAGACCTTCTCATACTGATATTTCTCCAAAATGATGTCTTTGGACTGTTGGAGAAATATGTTGTTTTTTTCTAATCCAGCACAGTGTGTATTTTCCAGTTCAACTTCTAGCAGTTTTTAAAAGTTGAGAAAAAAAAATCCTGCCCAGGTGCTCTCTGACCCTTTTCTCCTGGGGAAGCAGGGAATGAACTCAGCTGAAAGGTAATGCTCGATTGTCTAGTATGTCTGAGTATATCTGGGGGGAGGTGGCTCCCCCAGGCCTGTGCCCCAGCTGCCTTTCTCCCCTAGGTTTGAAAACCTCCAGCAGGAACTGGAGCAGACCACAGCCCAGGATGAGAGCCTCCTGCAGATGGAGCTGCTGAAGCAGAAACACAATGTCTCAGACAAGTCAGCCACCATTGAGCCCCATCCCCAGCAGCCAGAGTGTTCATGGGGTGTGTTTCCTTCCTTAACTTTTGTTTACTAGGGGTGAATAGGCCCTGATTTTCTTGCCATGTGCACAGCAAAACTGTTTCTGAATCATATTTTCTTTTCTGATTTTCCCTGACAGTACCTGTTAAGGAGACTGGGAAGGCTGGAAGAAGCCAAAGACACCTTGAAGGCATGACATTCTACACTCCAGGTTCAAGGCCTCCTCAGAAAATGCCACCTCTTTTCAGCTTTGAACTCACTAGTGAGGCAAATATCAACCTACCATGAGGGGGTCCAGCCACAATTGGATCCACATCTGTTGGCTCACTATCCCCAGATAAAAGTTTGTGTAAAAACAAGTATAATATACAGAGAACACAACACAAATTACTAAGAACCCTGACTCCATATGTGATGGAAATCTGACAAGGAATATGGTGTTAATGTCACACTGCCATCCAGACAGACCTCATCAAAAGCATAAGATTCTCTCTAGTGCAGTTTTCAAGCTGAAGGCATGTCATGGGCAAGTGTAGCTAAAGATAATTCACTACAGAGAATACGCCAGTTCCTCACCTCTTTTGCTCTTCCATAATGAAATTCCAAAGGAAACTGAAATTTCCTTTTGTTTTTTTTTTTGGTTTTTTTTTTGTTGTTGTTGTTTATATCTTAGGGTATTTATGCTTTGGTTTTATTCATTTTTGTTTAAGGTTTTGTTAATTTTTGTTATACTTTTATTCTTGTCATTGGTTTAATAGTTTGCTAAGGCTATATACTGTATATAATGACTGCTGTTTTGAAAACTCTCATTGAGTAAAATGAATGTATTTTATGAATAAAATAAATTTCAAACTTTTCACTCTAAGACTCTTCTTTAGTCAGATTAGGTTTCACATGCCTGCAAACCCAGAAATCACAGGCTTGGATGTATCTCAGTAAGTTCCAGGAATCTTAGGCTGCACACAGATTTTTCAGCCATGGGCCTCAGGGCTACACAGGGGGATGGCGACTTAGATGTTGGTGTATAGCCTACCTCATGGATACCCACTACATAATAGAAAAATTAGAAATATTGTATCCTTGAGGTCATATATTTAGCTACGAGTAAAATGTTGTACACTGTACACACATGTTCAGGGAACTTCATGTAGACCAAATTAAAGGGAAACACAAGTATATTGTTCCAGGCCACTCAGGAAATGAGAATGCTCATTAAACTTGTATAAAGGAAATCAGGAAGTAAAAAGCAATCTGCCTCTGGTTTTCTTAAATTTATCATGAGTGATAAGTGAACAGCAGAGCTGATTTCCTCCAAGACAATTTAGGATATTTTGTGGCGCTTTTGTTTATACTTATGGGTGTTTTGCCACTACATACATGCAATTCCCACAAAGGCCAGGTGAGGGCAGATTCCACCTGCATTTTAAGTTAAAAAGGATTGTTAGCTGTCTGTCCTGTGAGTCTTCTGAGACAGGAATAAATGTTCTTAATGGGTGAGCCATCTCCACAGTCCCTATAATAGACCCTTGTCTTCCCAGCCCTGTGTGCTGTATTAGGTGGATTGGATCACTCCCCACCAAAGACTGAAGTTTATTGAAAACTGTAGGGACAAGCATGCTTATGGTCTTAGGCTACCACACATCCATTTCAGGGCTCTCATAGGTTCAGGATCCTGCCCCAGTCACTGACTGTCAGATTGGAACAAATTTGCTAGATCTCTTCTAGGCTGACAACACCTATTAAGCCAGTCTGATGTAATAAAAATTGAGAAGACCCTCCTGGGGGTGGAGGTAGGATGAGGAATCCCTCTTGATGGTCTGATAAGCAATGTTGGGAGGAACCTCATGACTAGGTGGAGTGGATGGAGCCTGCAACAGGGGCACATGTCTCTGGTGCAGAGTAATTCTGTGCAAAACTAAAAAAGGAGAGATGTGGTTGAAGCTGCTCTTTTACCACAGCAGATCTCAGATCATATTGAGAAAGTTCTTCCAGAGACTGATTTACTCTGGTGAAGCTCCTCTGGAATAGATCTGACTCCTGAGACTGACAGTGAGGCAGAGATTTAATGTGTAAAGAAAGTTATCCCCTGGGTCTCCAGACTGGAGCTCTCACATCAAGGGTAAAAAGAACCTACTGTCCTCTGATCTTCCTGTGTGTGTGGGAGGGGGTGCCAGGTCTTACCCCACTGAAGCTAAGATATCTGGTTTTTCATTTCTCACTTAAACTAGAATCTCTCCATCTCATATAATTACTCATTTAATTAGATTACTGTGTGTTCCGTTTGAGAAATTTCAGATTTGTGTTATTTTACTTTCTTGCCCAGAAGGTATAGAAACCTAGTAGGCCAGCATCAAATCATCACCTAAAACACAGGTTAAGGGAATGTGACCGTGTGGATTTATAACTGAGATAAGGCTGTTGTGAGACCCAAACTACTCTAAAAGTTCTCTACCTGGCTGGTGCATTGGTCATGGTTCCATTGGTCTAACACCTTATTGAATGAATTTCTATATATACAGAAGCCTATTTTTTTAGAATGACTTAGAGGCTGTGCTCCAGCTATTTAAACATTGGCTGGCTATGATGACAAAGTCCAAGAATCCAGCAGTTTCTCAGTCCACTACACTTGATGTCTCACCCATCAGTAGTATAGACTGGAATGCCAGAGAAGTTGTCTCCAATGCCAGTGACGGAATGAACTTGCTAGCAAGGTGAGACCAAGCAGCTAAAGAGCAAAAGCTCCCTTCTTCCATTTCTTTATATGGGCTTCCAGCACAAGGCCTGGCTGATTACAGGTGGGGTTTTGGGGCTTTAAAACATCTGAGGTGAAGGTGTTTCTTTCTCCATCAATATCTAGATTAAAGGAATGTCTTCCTTATGCAAAGATCTGATTACATGTGTATCTTCTCTCTTCAAATTAAGCAAAAATACCTCACAGGTGTGCCCCTCAATATTTGGGTTTTGCTTAATTGCAGATGTAGTAAATTTCACAACCAAAAAGAGCCATCACAACTTCACCCCATGTCAACTTGACACACAATTATATCTTTTTATATCATAATTAATTTCCAAATGGAAAATAACCAGGTCATAATAATCCCTAAACATGATATAATTATCCCAAGTACAAGACAAACACATTATGTATTAGACCAGCTCAAAATTATGCCTAGCATGATTTAACTATCCCTGTACAAATACAAGCACATTATAAAGTTAGAGTAAGTGGTAATGTCCCTTGAGGGACATTTTTTAGTATCTCAAATTTAAATATGATAAACATCAATATTCTTCCTTCTTTTGTAATGAATGTTTTTATTTATTTGTTTATTTTTGTTTTTACATCCTAACCAAAATTTCACCTCCATCCTCTCCTCTCAACCCTCCACCCACCTCCACTCTTCCTGATCCACATCCATTCCTCCTCTTTCTTCTCTTCAGAAATGGGCAGGCCTCCTATGAATATCTGTCTGCCATGTTATATCTAGTTGTGGTGGGACTAGGCATGACCTCTTCTATTAAGGCTGGATGTAGCAATTCAGTAGGAGGAATGGGGTCCAAAAGCAGGAATTAGACACAAGCTGTGCTCCCACTGTTAGGAGTCTCACCAGAAGACCAAGTTATACAACAGTGAAATATATGCAGAGTGCCTAGGTCAGTCCCATATAAGCTACCTGGTTGGTGGTTCACTATGAACCTAGGTTAGTTAGTTCTGTGGGATGCTTCTGGGGCTCCTGACATCACTATCAAATACAAAAATTTAATTGTTTATTCACTAATTTACATGCATTGGTATTTTTCCTTAATGAATGCCTGTGTGAGGGTGTGGATTCCTCTAGAACTGGAGTTACAAACATTTGTGAGCTGCATTGATTTTTTCATTATTTTAAAAATTAATTATTTCATATGATGAGTGTATGGAAATCTACCGATCAAATTTAAAATAGTAAAATATATCCATTTACTTATTTTGAGAGGGGGAAATACATACATACATATGACAGAGAATGAACATACACAACACATCATGCCATTCTGTCATTCTGTTTATATAGAGGTAAATGAACTAATTAGGAGGAGTAAGCTCTTTCCTTCCACCCAGCTGGGCATCTCATTGGCCCTTCCCTGGTACTTTCCATGATCAACTCATGGATTTCTACCTTAGAGGGTTTTCTTGTGGTTCTGAAAGTTAGAAAATATTATTACTAAAGTGCATTGTGAAAAATTTGAGCTGAATTTTGTTTCAAATAAATGACACTCTTAATAAAAGCTCACTGTAGTGGAAAGAATTCTTGATGGGAGGAGGGTTGCTGTGTGTCCAGCTTGAAGAAACTGCTTGTCCAGAGTAATTCATGGGAAAAGGCAAAAGTGAAGTTACTCTGACATGCAGGTAAGGGAATTCACTGGAAATAACCAGTGAAAAAGCACCAAGGAAGGTTCCAGGGTGAGTCATTGAAATGCCATGTTTCTTCTTGGCATTGTGCCTTTGAGAGTCTGTCCTTTGTGCCCCGTGCACTTCCCTGGTCTAAGGCTATTGGTCATTTGTGCTGTGCAGGCCCCTGTGGACAGTTCAGGTTTCAGCATTAAACCAGTTTCAGCAATCATCACATACTTTTCCCAATATAACATTCCTACAAGGATCAAAATTTCCAAGGCACTTCAGAAGTTAAATAGCCTTTGTGGTTATTGCATGTTTTAGAATACTAATGTCTCAGCCAGGCCGGGCAGTGGTGTTGCAGGCCTTTAATCCCAGCACTCGGGAGGCAGACCCAGGCGGATGTCTGTAAGTTTGAGGCCAGCCTGGACTACCAAGTGAATTCCAGGAATGGCTCAACGCTACACAGAGAAACCCTGTCTCGAAAAACCAAAAAAAAAAAAAAAAAAAAAAAAAAAAAAAAAAAAAAAAAAAAAAAAAGAAAGAAAGAAAGAAAGAAAGAAAGAAAGAAAAGAAAATCTTGGACTCACAGACTTAATCTACAGATATAAGTTGACCTCCTGAGTACCAACTGTGTGGATTATATACATTTCATTTAAAACACGAACTATGCTCAATACATGCACGCCAGGATGTGCCATTCACCATATGATCCAAGCTCTCATCTGAGTAACCAATGAATATGGACATAGCATAATATAAATGGCGTTATAATGCATCTTGTTGTGGCCTGATATAACTTCAAATCTTGACTTGGGCTGATATTTTTAGGAAAAATCAAGTCTCAAAAATAACATAGGAGTAACACTTCCTACCAAGAAGCTTGGACTAACCCAAAATCTGCTTCGGTAATTCTTTCCTACTTCTTTTAACAGAAACATGATCCATAATGTTTGTTTTTCTTACAAGATTTCAGAGAGTTGAACTTAATAGAAAATATTACATCAAGTGTGGAAATGATTTCTCAAAGAATGATCCCATTGTATTATATTTTAAATTTCAAGGATGATGTGTAATGCCAATCACTCAAGCATTAACAAATAAAGACTTTTCTCACACATTGTCAGACTTCCTCCTATATTTAATTTTCCTTATTCTGACTTTTCTTGATTAACATTCTAGAATGAACCATCTCATTCTGATCTTTCAATTGCAGGCACTTCTACATTTCATTACATCAAGTTGCTGCATCTCCACTTTACTTAAAAGATTCCAGACTAATTATTTAATGGGGTGTCCTTGTGCTGCTGAGCCCAATGCTCTGAGTTCTTCACCCAGATCTAGTTCTTTGACCAATATAGAAAAAAGGACAAATGTTCTGGGGACACTCTCTCTTTGGTGGACTCAGTAAGTACTGTATTGTATAGACTGAAAAACTGTATATAAGTATGTAGGTACGTATGTACACATCTATCTATCTATCTATCTATCTATCTATCTATCTATCTATCAATCTATCTATCTATCATCTATTTAACTTTCCATCACCTATCTCTATCTATCAATCCATCCATCTATCTACCCCTATCAATCCAGCCAACCTTGGATCTATCTTCTACAACTACTACTCTTCCTCTTCTATTTCTCCTTCTTCTTGCTCTTCCCTTATTCATCCAGGATATTATAACCACTTTTGCCTCCCTGAGTTTGTACAGTGCCTTAGTAAATATTAATTACATCATACAAATAAAAACTTTTCTCTGTGGGTTTCATTCTCCATATTTCCCCACCCCAAGTCTTTGTAATCCCTTCTTCCACAACACTTGATAAAATGTGACATTCCTTAGATCTCTGACACTGTGACACTAAAAATCTTTTGTAAAAGAATGTTTGTTTAAAAATGCGATTTGTGCTTAAAACAAGCCCAAAATCAACATCTAACAAATTTATACTTTAGTAACTTGCAAACACACCATCTATGTTTGTTTCTTTATATGACAAATGCAATTTACACATAATGAATTCAATGAGTTGAGATATTCAATGTATATTAGTTCTCTCCCATGAAGTACACAAAAAGGTTTTCTGACTAAATGAATTTTTGTTAAGAGGTAAAATCCATAGAATTTTCTAAATGGAAGTGCAAAGATGTAAAAAAAAAAAAAGGCTAGAAAATAGAGTTAATCATAAGTTAGAAGTTTTATGGAACATAAAAAAATCAAGATCATATAAGAAACTGCTGCATTTGTTAAAATTCCTTAGGCCAAAATTCAGTACACTTGTATACAATTAGAATGTAATTCTCTGTTGGGAATAATGGTGACAGAAGATGCCACTTAGATTCAACCTTTTATACAGAGAAAAGGAAAATCCATGCTAGAACTTTCTTTTGAGAGCCTTAAAATTGCCTGCAAAAAGAGCCTGTCTTTGTCAGGGAGTATTCCGTCTCTCAACTACTTGAATTAGAAAAGACTTTCAAAAGATCAATGAAACCTCCTGTCAAAGCTTGGCTCATGGCATTGTAGGCTATGAGAACAGATAAGATCAATCTGAGTGCAATAGAAGTGGGAAAGTAGGTCATGCACTTACTTAAACCTCCTTGAAATACAGGCTATGTAATCTACTGATACCTGAAAGAAATTATTTCCTGATGTACTGGCTCACAGGAAGCATTGGGGATGCTTGGTTATCACAAGCAGAGGTCTCACACACACATTGGAAGATGATGAAGGAAGGATGGGTTTTTCCTGATAAAATATACATGAGAGAAGTAGTGCTTGGCAGCCAATTCACTGGGCATGATAGAGCACTGGGCTGTGCTTACAGAAGAGGTCCAACATAAAATGGTTGATTCGCCAGGAACTTCAGGACTGGTGTTTGCCTTCAGTGCCTTTGCAGAGCTCTAAGGGAGAATGTGAACTTGTAGAAACAACTAACATTTTTAAGGAAAGGATGAAATGTTGTCTAACAATTTTCCTTTTTATGCAATAATTTTCTATTATTTTTGAGACTATAACTGCATTATTTTCTCTTCTTTCTCATCCTTCCAGGCCCTCACTACACTATTCTTTGCTGTGCTTCTAATTTATGACATCTATTTTCATTAATTGTTGCTACATGCATATACATATATATGTGCATTAAGATATATATATATATATCCATATTTTTATATTTCCTAAATGTAAACCAATCATTCTGTATAGCTAGCATATGTTTTCAGGACTGACCATTTGATAGTGAGTATCCAACTGGTGTGTTCTTCCCTGGGTAGGACTATTTCCTTAAGTCTCAGAAAGTTCTATGAAGGTTCATAATACTCAGCAATTAAACCATGGCTGGGAAGGCTGAAACTTACAGGATTAACAAGGCCCTTCCACTCCCAAGGTTAAATAGGTGGTAACTAAGGAGAACTGAAGAAATGAGACCCTCTGTCTCATTCAGCTGCAAACAAGTCATGCCGACACATTCAGAGTTCCAGTCTTTATGAGTCACCCATTCTAATGTAAGCCTTTGTGATGCCACACATTAGAGTTATTCATATTCCCATAAGTAATCCCATACCTATACTCCTGTATTAACCTCAATAAACTCATTAATTTGAGGGAAAAAGGATTACACAGTCTTCCCTGAGAGGCAGATACATAAAGGGGAACTGATAAGTAATACAAATGGCCAACTTCTGGCTTCCTTTTTATTTTCTGTACTGAGACAAAGGCTTAGTAGGCTTTGTCTTCCACCAAAGGCTGCCTCTACCAACTGTCTGGTTCAGGACAGATAGGTATGTTCACAGTCAGTCCTGAACATGGTCACTTGAAGCTGCAGGCGATCACCCAAAGTCAGATATTGGGGCAAAAGCTGAAAAATCAAAGATGCAGAGTAGGAAGCCAATAGTTCTACCTTTCTTTCTTTCTTTCTTTCTTTCTTTCTTTCTTTCTTTCTTTCTTTCTTTCTTTCTTTCTTTCTTTCTTTCTTTCTTTCTTTCTCTCTCTCTCTCTTTCCTTCTTTCTTTCTTTCTTTCTTTCTTCTCTCTCTCTCTCTCTCTCTCTCTCTCTCTCTCTCTCTCTCTCTCTCTCTCTCTCTCTGGTTTTTCAAGACAGTGTTTCTGTGTGTAGCTTTGCGCCTTTCCTGGACCTCGCTTTGGAGACCAGGCTAGCCTCGAACTCACAGAGATCCACCTGCCTCTGTCTCCTGAATGCTCAGGCTGGCCTCAAACTCACAGACATCTGTCTGCCTCTGCCTCCTGGGTTCTGGGATTAAAGATGTGCACCACCACCGCCCAGCTCTTTCTTTCTATTTATTTTATGTACATTGGTGTTTTGCCTGTGTGTGTCTGTGCAAAGGTCTCCTGGAACTAGAGCTACAGACAGTTGTCAGCTGCCAGGTGGGTGCTGGGAATTGAACCTGGGTCCTCTGGAAGAGCAGTCACTGTTCTTCACTCCTGAGTCATCTCTCCACCCCCAGCCAATACTTCTTAACCCTATGAAATACTCCACCAAAAGAGAGTAAGTACCTCTCTCACCCCACCTTATCACACTCTCTATTTGCCCAGCTCTATCACTTCTTTTCTGTCTGTCCAGATATCCAGACCTCTATAGTTAACTAATGGCTAGCTCCTCCTTCTGATTTTCAGGCAAGCTTTGTTAGAGCACAATAAAATATCACCACATTTCCCCTTTTTTTGTCTAAAGCAAAAAAGGGTTATCACTAATATAAGAAAAACTACATGTAATAAGTTCAATAACTATATACAATATATAAGGCAATAAATACACTAAGTACAATAACTATATACAATATATAAAGGCAATAAATAATTCAACAATGTCTAGTCCATTTGGACGTGACAAAATCAGAAAAAATACTCCATTATCTATCCTATCTTCGTGAATCCAAAGGACTGTGTCTAATTCTCCTTCTATCCTAATTTGTATTACCAACCAAAAACTATCTTTTGATGTCTTTCAAACTTATACACTTTACACTTCTTTAGTGAGTTTCTTTTCCAAATTTCTTCAACAAGGAAAACTATAACTATCTAATGTTCAACTCCTTCAGAGACCTGAGAAGGAAATAATATTAACTGAGTAAACAGGAACTATAACTAAGTGACTTCCACAAAATGTGAGAAATAACAGAAACAGCTGGTTGCCTGGATAGTCACTCAAGATTTCTCTGCACCATTGGGACATCCATCTTTGGCCTACAGGCCTAGCATATCTGTCAGACTCATTGCAAAGCAGGATTTTCTGAAGGGCCTTTCTACTTTGTCTTTGCAAGGTGCATCAGTCCTTTTTTTTGTGTCCTGCTTGTCCATTTTGGACAGCATACTGTCAGCATTGATGTAAGGTCACTTTCTTACCCAGTGGCTAACTTTGCCACAAATAAAGTAAACACTATATTGACTTTCTTCAATGCCCATTGTCTTCTTGAAGAAGATGGATACTGTGAGGAGCCTACATGTTTCTGACTCATAAAAAAGAAGAAAAAATCTATGTTATCATTTTTAATGCCATATTCTGAAGATCTCTGAAGTGCTTTAAGATGACCTGTCTATCTAAAATATATTTCTGCTTGACCTTGAGAACAGACCTAATATGACTACAGGTTTGATTGTAATGACTATCTACTAAACTGCATTTCTTTATTATCCTAAATAGTTGGCAATAACTTTCAAGGACTGAAAACTGCATTGCACTGTGAAATGAACTGTATAGGCATGATACATTGGACAAGACTAGAAATATATGTGGAAGTATTTTCTAACAAAATCAATCTCAAATTTGTATCAATATACATAATTTATATACAATATACAAAAATCCATTCCAATGTGAAATATTTAAAACTAGTAGTTCCATTCTAAAAGAAGATTCAAAAATCTAACTTTCTATGTTACCATATCTATATCCTCTCTTTTTTCTTTTCAGTGTAGATTCAATAATCTACCCTTTGACCTACCTTTTCTATATCCTTTTCAACACATGAAAGTCTGTAAATGGAATTTACTATATATATAACTACAAGAAAAAATACCCACATAATCATCTCATTAAATACTGAAAAGTCCTTTGACAAAATTCAACATCCCTTCACGATAAAAGTCTTGGAGTGATCAGAGATACAAGAAACATACCTAAATGGAATAAAGGCAACATACAGCAAGCCTACAGCCAACATCTAACTAAATGAAGAGAAACTCAAAGGGATTCTACTAAAATCAGAAATAACACAAGGCTGCTCACTGTCTCTATATCTATCAACATTGGACTTGAAGTTCTAGCTAGAGCAATAAGACAACAAAAGGAGAACAAGGTGGTACAAATGGGAAAGGAATAAGTCAAACATTCACTGTTTTCAGATGATATGACAGTATACATATGTGACCCCAAAAATTCCACCAGGGAACTCCATCAGCTGATAAACACTTTCAGTAATGTGGCAGGATACAAGATTAACACACTCAAAAAAATCAGTAGCCCTCCTATATACAAATGATAAATGGCCTGAGAATGAAATCAGAGAAACATCCACCTTTACAATAGCCAAAGACAACAAAAATTCATTGGGGCAACCTATCTGATAAGAACTTTAAGTTTTTAAAAAAGAAATTGAAGTAGATATCAGAAAATGGAAAGCTCTCATATGCTCTTGGATAGGTAGAATCAACATAGTAAAAATGGCGATCTTACCAAAGGCAATCTTCAGATTCAATTTAATTCCCATCAAAATCCCAACAAAAGTCTTCACAGACCTTCAAAGAACAATTTTCAACTTCAAATGGAAAACCAAAACCCAGGATAGCTAAAAAAAATCGTGTACAATGAAGGAATGTCTGGCATCACCATCCCTGACCTCAAGGACTCCTATAGAGCTATATTTAAAAACAACTTGGTATTGACATAAAAATAGACACATAGATCAATGGAACTGAATCAAAGACCCTGACTTTAATCTAAAGACATATGAACACCTGATTTTTGACAAAGAAGCTAAAATTATACAATGAAAAAAAGAAAGCATTTTTGACAAATGGTGCTGGCATTCACACATGCTAGAATGCAAATTGATCCTTTATCTGTGCCCATGCACAAAACTCAAGTCCAAATGGATCAAACACCTGAACATAAATCCAATTACACTGAACCTGATAGAAGAGAAGTAGCACAGACACTGAGAGCAACAACTAATACATGGGACCTCCTGCAACTGAGAAGCTTCTGTAAGGCAAAAGAGACAGTTAACAAGACAAGATGACAGCCTACAGAATGGGAAAAGATTTTTACCAAACCCACATCTGACATAGGGATGATCTCCAAAATATAAAAAAAACTCAAGAAACTAGACATCAAAATACCAAATAATCCAACTTAAAAAATGGGGTACAGATCTAAACAGAGAATTCACAATAGAAGAATATTAAATGGCCAAAAGACATTTAAGGAATTGCTAAAAATCCTTAGCCAAGAGGGAAATGCAAATCAAATGACACTAAGATACCATCTCACTAACAACCTCATAGCTTGAGTGAGCTCTACTAACACTGGGGGAATCTTCATAACTAACTATGTAACTTTTTTTGAGCCCAAAATCTCTAAAATTCTAAGGATCTTCCCTGGGTGAATATTCACTTCAGAGGTCTCATCCCTACTACTCCCCTTTATCCTGACCTCATTTCTAAGCATCCTTTCTTTCTCAAATTGTTGATTATTAATCTTAAGGAGGGGAAAATCCAACCCTGGACAGTGCATGCAAAGTGAGTTTTCAACTTCACTTAGATAAAGTTTCTAATGAAACAGAAGCCTAGATTTGTGGCTTTGGAAGGAGGATCTACCTAAAGGCTTCCATTGTGAATCCAGAGGATCCTGAAAATGGCACCTTGGGTTCAAGTCTCTTTTGGGTGAGGTATGTAACAGGGATGAAATAGCTATACCAGGTGACATCAGCACATGGACATTCTACTGTATCCTGGAGAGCCCTGGCATTCCATGTGATGTCACCAGTGTTGTGGCAACGCCAACTGTCATTGGGGCATTTGTGCAGTGTCTCGTGTTTCACCTACAGACATGCTGTCTAGACTGAACAGGATTGTTGGGAGACAGGATGGAGAGCACAGGGAGACCAAAGGGAGGCAGAAGGAAGATGGCCTTCAGTCTCCATGTCACACATCAAGAAATAAATGGTTCTGGGGAAAGCTCAGTGAGTCCTGGGAAAGGGATGGGGAGCTTCTTGAAGGAGGAAGGCTTGAGCTGTTCCTTCCAGGAGTGGGGCTAAGCAGGTGAGAGTTTCTGAGAAGCAATGGGCCTACCTGCTCGTCTGAGTTCTTCAAGAGCAGAACAAAGTTGAGGATTTTCAAGGTTAGTTTGGCAGAAAGCCAGGGATGGTCAAGGCTGCAGCTGTTCTGTTGAGGGCCCTCTGCTTTCACTCTGAGTGGGAAGGAAGCACATGGGAACTAAAGAGGTTTCAATAACAGCCGAGCAACTCACACACACTGGATGTCTTTTGGTGTGTGTCACTAATAACAGAGAGAGTAATGTCCCCTGGCCAGAGCTAGAGGTTCTCACATTTTAAATAACAACCACTAGCAGGGCAGGAGCTACCAAGTATTGCTGCATGTCAGTGACCCCTAAGGTTTCTGAGTTCCTGCCCTCTCACTAGCCAGTCATCTTTCCTCTACCTTGAGTGCAGGACTGGGACATCACTCTTCCTGTAAGTATTTGTTCTTGATGTCAGAGGGCTCACCTGTGGATGCCCAGTTCATAGGTATTTTCAGTCACACCTTTCAGTGGTTGATAACAAGTTCGCTAACCTCATGATGGATGGAATGTATTCTCCTGAAGCTTTTGGTAAAACTTTCATCTTTACCTATGTGACTTATCATTGCTCTGACAGGACCCACATAATCCTCCACTATCCTCATACATTGTAACTGCCCCGTGGATCTTCTCTGATGTGCTTATTCACCTCGTGCAACTGATCTTCCTTCCCCATTATACTGAGCTAATTTCTTAGCATCCTTTATTTCTCATCTTGTTAGAGATCATCAGGAAGAGAAAAGCCATTCCTGGGCACAGTTTGGAAAATGAGTCTTGCCCTCCATACATGATGAACTATTGAATTAGAATGAAATAGATTCTAATCAATCAGAGAGATCTCGGGATTGGAAGGAGGAGGTGCTGAAGGATTTCCCCTGTGTCTCAGGGAAGGCTCCTGGAAAGGGCAGCTTGGCGTTTGGTGAATTGGGGAAGAGTTTGTTATCAAATAGATAAAGGTGTTGGCAGTGACCCTACAGTCTCTTCTCTGGAAATTCTATTGTATCCTGGAGAACCCATGGCATCTTTTGTGAAATCACCAGTGTTGTTACAATTCCAAATGCCCTTGAGGCATTCATTAAGTGTGTATAGGGTTCACCAATCAACATGTTGGCAAGACTGAGCATACTGACTGGAAGAGAGATCTCTGCTTTTTTAGGGAGGAGTTGAAGCCAGAACTGGACCTTCTAGTAATGGGGTTCAGTAGCTGTAATCATCTGAAGCCATGCGCCTATGCTGCTTCTCTGGGTCCCTAAAAAGCAGATCCAAAGTGGAGGTTTCTGACGGTTAGTTGGCAGAGGGCCAGGAATGGTCAAGGATGCAGTGCTATGCTAGGACCTTTTTCAGTTCATTCTGACTGTCAAAGAATGCCAAAGGAGGCACAGAACCACTAATGAGGTATCAGGGTAGCATGTTGCTGCACTTTATTCTCAGTGGATTTCTGTAGGTTTCATGGATATCTGATATAAATACCAGAGAGCAAAACTTTCCATCCATGTACCCAGGTCTGAGACATTCAGTGTCTTTTAGTCCTGCACACAGTTATCGGGCAGGGAGGTACAAAGCACCAGGCAATCCAGGACTTTCTTGCATCACATCAGGTATCACCTGACAATTCCAAACCAACATGACCTGCCTTGCTTATGCCTTTCAGGGACAGTGGGGCTGCAGGAGGGCCTGAGGCATATATCTGTCCTCAGAGATTGGAGACAGACACATGACTTATGGTCCCCAGTTTAAGGATAGATGCTCTGATTTTTGAGGGCTTCACTGGGTGCCATGCATTTCCTCTTCCTCAGGCCTCCTCTTGGGACTCCACATGGTCTCTTGGCCCTATGCCATTCGTCTGTACAAATTCACTGTGTTTATGTACCTACAGGGACTACTAGGAAGGCATCATCCACACCCTTCTTCCTCACTGAGCAGGAGAAGCAGCTGAACCAGGTGGATAAACTGACCCTTCAGCTACAGATGATGACCAATGAGAGGAATGAACTGCTGGAACTCCTGGCCCTTTATAACAACAATGAGTTGAACAACAGGTATTCATCATGCCCTTTTCTCTGGTAACTGTCTTGACCCTACTGTGTCCTGAGTGCATTTGAGAGGCAGAACTGAAGCCTGTAGGAGTGAGATAGGACATAGGCTGTTCTGATTCCTCCAAATGAAAAAGCAGAGCCTGTGGCCTGAATCACAATCTACAGAGGGGCAGTAGGGTGTAAGATCACAACATGCATTTCAAGAGGCCTTGACAGACATCGGCTTTTAGGAGATGCTTGGTGCTCTGGGTTGAGTGTTTATATTTGACTATCTATTTATTTTTGCTTTTTGCTCTGGGAACAGGCTGAAAGGCCTTGTCGTCCATCTGTGTGTCTGGAAGGCTTGGAGTTCATCCCTGCTCCTCTCTGATCTTGTTCCTTATACTTTGAGGCAATGCCCCCTACGTGCATTTCTTTGACATCCTGTGTGTGGGCTTATGTGTGTGAAGTGCTCTCTAAGGGGCCCAAACATTGCAAACATGGCAATGGCAGGTTTTGCCCTTTTCACTTCCCTTTCCCTTGATAAACCATTAGATAACATTCCTAAATTTAGTCCCCAAAGTCCATTCCCTTTTGTGGACACTGACTCATTCTTGAAACTAAACACCAAAGTTCAACAATCAAAATTCATTACTTGGTTACACTGGCTAACCTGTCCCATCAGAGCTCAACAATTTACCCAGCACAGACTTAAACTTCTCTACTTAAAAACCCACTGTTAAAAAAGCCTGCTGCTTGCTGTGTGCCTTCGCCTGCTCAAGAGACAGGCTCCCAAGCTATGCTTGCACTGCTAGGTTAATAAATCTCCTTGTGCTGAGGATTGTGTGTCTGAGTGTGTTCTGTACTGGCTCTGAGAGGCTCACTTACTGTGTGTGTGTGTGTGTGTGTGTGTGTGTGTGTGTGTGTGTGTGTCCTTTCAGATCCTGAGAGTCAGAGATTCATAGTAGGTCTGAATATTCACATGTCTCAAGGATTTCTGGTGATGGAAGTGCTGAGGCCAGGGAGCCCCACATTGAGCATCACTGCTCTCAGCCTTTGTGCTCATCCTGGTCCCTCATTGGAATCCCCTTGGGTGTTTATAAAGCCATCTGAATGTAGTGCCTCCCCATGGCAATACAGATCATGAGTTCTGGGTATCCTTGTAAGGAGAAAAATCTCTGTTCTCAAGACAGTGGGAATGTCATTGCAGATTTCAGATACCCCCCCCATCTGTGGCACAGACTGCTCAGACCTTCTTAGTCAGCTAGTCTGCTCCTAGAGGTCTACTGAGGGAGCTCATGTAGCCCTGTATCCTTCCCTATTGACACCCAGCCTTTCCTGGCCATGGGACAGTGAGGCAAGTCTAATGCACATCAGGAGGTCCAGTATAGAATTCATGGTGTGACATCCAGTGGGCTAGGGTAGTATAAAACAGAATCTTGATTTATGTGGTTCCTGAGACCTGTATTCATGGGGTTCTTTGCTCCTGGGGCCATGCCCTACCACAGGCTGAAATATGAGCTGAAGATGCTGAAAACACAGCATAAGAAGGAGATGTCAGATGTAAAGAAATTCCCCAAGGAAATTTGTGAGGCTTCGTACAAGTGCAAGGAGCTGAGTGAGCACACCAACTCCTACCGGTGAGTGCCTAATTTAGATGGGACCCCTGAAATTGTTAAGGACTCCTTCTGGTAGTCTGAAGTTTTTCCAGTCCTGCCTGATGCATCTGTCAGGAGGAATCTGTCCCATCCACCTCCTGCAGCCAAATGGTCCCAAAGACACACACAGAGGCTTATAGTACTTACAAACTGTATGGCCAATGGCTTAAGTTTCTGGCTAGCTAGCTCTATCATCTTAAAGTAACCCATTTCTATTAATCTATGTTTGCCACATGGCTGCTGCATGGCCAAGCTGCTGGCATGTTTCTCCTTGGGTGGCAGCTGGCATCTCCTCCACCTCTGACTTTCTTTTCTGTCTCTTCTGGATTTTTCTGCCTGGTTCCATCCTGCCTTGCCATAAGCCAAAGCAGCTTATTTATTAACCAATGGGAGTAACACTTATTCTCAGTATACAGAAGATATCCCACAGCAGCTTCTTCCCTTCTTCACCTTTGAACAAAGTTGGGCTGTGGTTCTAGACTGTTTACCTCTTAGCAAGCAGCCTGCCTTATAGCTCTTAGACTTCTGCCTCCTAAACTGAGTTCTCCTAAGAGTGAAGAGTCTGAGAGCCCCTCCCAACATTTTCCTGTCAACTTCTGGAGCTTCTAGAGAGAAAACATGGTTTGCACCATGAATGTTTTCTGTGGCTCTGGCAGGAGCTTACAGAGCTGGTTTCTATGGGAAACATGGATGGAATATATTCCCATTGGGTCCTCTGTCCCCCTTAGGGCATGGTTTTCCTCTACCTGCTCATGTTTCCCCAATATGGTGAACAGTTAAGCACCAGGGTGTGTGTGGAGGAAGTGGGGGATCCAGTTTTCATAGGTACATGGATCTCTTTTGCTGTCAGCGTGTTCAGAAGTAGTTTGAATCTTTCTGTAATTTGCCTATTCTCTGGCTTTGGCCTGCACCTGAGTGATGCTGCCATGGCTAATGCCGGTTCCTGCCCAGGGTTCATGGGGATGGGGACATGGGACCTTGCAGGAAGGATGGTATTAGGAGGCAGGAGTGGCAGATGGAGGTAGAGCTCATTATTTTTGATGACATTTCAGCACCCTCTACTGTCAGCTCCTGAGTGAATGGACTCAGCTAAAGGAAAAAGTGAGCACGTTGAAAGAGAACAACAGAAAGCTGCATGGGGAGCAGATTTTACTACAAGAATCCTGCAAGGAGGCAAGGAGGCTCTGTGAGGAGGCTCTTGAGAAGATGTATGACCTCTGGACAAAGCAGCAGCAGGTAGGTTGAAGCAGCAGGGCCAAGATGCCCACCTGTCTAACCACACACACACATACACACACCCATGTAACTCTCTACTCACTTATCCACCTGACCCATGCCATCCAATAGTTCATTTCTGTGATCATTCACAAGTCTTTCTGAGGAGTTAGCCTCTTGGAAGGCACTGCATGACTGCCAAGGAAACCCTACTGCTCTGCTAGAAGCTGCAGTCCATTGAGGGAGAAGAGTAAATCACATATCACTCACCTATGTGTCACTATGGTAGGAGCGGTGTTATGATGGGAGTCACTTAGGGAGTAGCACAGCGATCCAAGTGAGTGAGGTCAAGGGTCTGGGTCTCATTTGCTTGGCAGGGGTCATATGAGATCAGAGGCACGAACAGCATGGAAGGAGGAACGTCCCCTACAAAAATCAAGCAATGGATCTATTTTAAAATTAATAAGCAGAATTCTTTTCTTTCACGGCATAGAAGTAACTTCCCAGGAAATGTCTGGTTTGTTTTACTGGCTTCACACATGGAACCTGACATTTTGATGCTCACTCTATCATATTTATAGCTGTGTCTTAGGAAAGACTCCTCCTAATAGTTGTATAGAATATTGAATTTCAGGAAAGTGCTATGGGTGACCTAAGTAGCCTCCTACTGACTTAACTGGGGCGGTTTTCACATCATATACACTGTAATCCAGTCAAAAGTTGTTGGGTAATGACAATGGTGATTTCCATTTGCAACTGCAATCAATGTCTTTTGTGTCAGAATCTGGGCAGGTTTAGTGAGGAGACTATGATGGGTCAACTTGGATCTATCAGGAGGCTTCATGTCCAGCCCTCTTCCATGAGCACTTGGTCTTGTGTGGTCAAACTCATTTGTGCAGAGGTTGTTATTTATCTGTACAATCAGTGAGTCTGCTATAAAAACTGCCCTAGGAGGGGAAACAAGTTCAGGCCAGGGCAGAAAAGCCTGGCTGTGTCTAAGAGCTTGTAGACAGCAGGGCGGACCCACTACCTCTCCCTGTAGTACAAAAAGAGTTGCAACATTCCAGCCTCGTCCCTTCCCCTTCTGGGTTCAAGAGAGGTGTGTGTGTGTGTGTGTGTGTGTGTATTTGTGTGTTTTCTTATGTGTAATTTTGTGGGTATGAAAATATGTGCTTGAGCCTCTATGTGTATGTTCACTCACTCACGGAACAATGGGACATCTTTAAGAATGGTGGAGACAGATTTGAATGAGAAAGTACTGTGCCTAATCTGGTTAGTACCACTTTGCATCAGTCAAAGAACAGATGGTGTTGTCCATCATTCTGCATGTCCACACAGTTAACTACAACAAAAGACAGAAAACTGATGAAGGCTAAAAGGTTTTCAGGTATTTTCAGGTTTTTCAGGTTGAGGCAGAATTATTTATCTGCAAAGAAATCCTCTGGATAAAAACAAAGTAATAGGGTCTATAAAGGTGAGAAAGAAGCTACTGAGAGGCAGGAAAGGCTGCCTGAGAGTTTGTGTCCTCTGTTCTGGGTGAATGGTGGCTGACCACTGATGACTTCCCTGCATCCTGTTTTGTTTTTCTCCTCATTGTCTGCTGCCATTTTCCTTTCACCTTTGTTTAACCTTGGTTCAGCTAACCTTGTCCTTGGAGCTTGGCCTGGACTTTATTCCCTGAGAAATTCTGCACAGCAGAGGTGCTTGCGACTGCATCTCAGCCCAGCAGAAGTCCCACAGCTATGCTGAGGTGTGAGAAGAGGCTGTCTCAGTGCACCCCTTAGGCTCCTCACACTCTAAAGCACCCACTCCATGTTGTGTCTGCAGCACTCAGAAACTGCTTTTATTCCAAACTTCTTCATACTGAGTTAAAATCGGCCTGATGGAAGGTTGGGAGAAATGAGAACTATCAGATATTGGTAGGAGTGTAAGATGTTGTAGCCCTGTGAGAAGCTCTTTAAAATAATTCAGAATATTGAATGCAGATTCCAAGTGGACCATTGATTCCAGAGTGGAAAGTAGGTGTCCACAGAGAAGAGAGGACAACAGGGTTACAGCAGGACTCATCAGAACACCCCCAACTAGAAACTACTCAGATGCACATCCTTGATGAGTGCAAACATACAATGTGGTCCATGGAATATAGTTAAACATGGAATAATACATGCAATCCTTTCACTGAGCTAGTCAACCTTCTGTTACTCAAAGAAATACCTGACACAGTCATCTTACTTGGAGGAAAGGTTAATATAGACTTCTGAGTTTAGAGATTTTCTTGTTTCTGAGCATGTTGCTTTGGGCCTAATTTGAGGCAACCTGTGCTTTAGAGAGCTTCTTTAGGAGGAAGCTGCCCTCCCTGGAGGCACTGGGAAGCATTGAGTGAGAGCAAGGGGCTGGCCCATTGCCATCCAGTGGTCCAGTGCTGGGGAACTAAGCCTTCAATTCTCAGACTGGAGAACTTGCTAGGAGAGCTTGGATTACTGGTAAATGATCCCTGGGGTTCACCTGTCTGTGTACAGGTTTACAAGGCAAGCATTACATTGACTTATCTGCATACTGAATTCTTCTCCCAGATCACCAGGCATGCATGTGCTATACAGACACGCAGGCAGGCAACACGTGCACATATAACATAAAAATAAAATGAAAAATTATCTAAACAGAGTAAAAGTTCACAATCTTCTCCACATCACTGTGTTCAGAGGACCTTGCGTTTTCCTTTCTCTCTACTGGAATATGGGTAGAGAGGCTGTGGGTTAATGAAAGGTCACTTTCTTCTTCATAGTATCCCAGGTGATCTCATATTACATCAGTGTTTTCTGGTAAAGCAAACATGGAGACAATGTAGTGTGCTTCTATGTGTGCATCCATGTACATGTGTGTGTTCAAGAGTGTGTGTGTGTGTATGTGCATGTGTCTATATGTACAGGGGTGCAGACAACCCTCTCCTAAAAACACAATGTTCTAATGAACAGGAACATCAAAGACTTGAGGAAGATCTTCAGTCCCTGATGAAGCAGAAGGAGCTGCTCACCCGGCAAAGGGACTTGGCAGCAAAGCTGCAGCATCACTTCACTGTGTCCCAGATGAGGTAGGAGCTCAGGCTTCCAGAAGCAGGGGGATCTAAGTGGATCCACTGTACCTAGATCTCTGTCCTCTGAGTTTCTGTTCAATTGGTAAAGCTCCTAACCACAGCCAGTGAATGAACACCTCAGAGTGCAATTGCTGTCTCAGTCAACAGGAACTTCCGGCTAGGAAGCAATATGCTTTCTCCTTGGTCTTATGGGGATTGTGTCCCCTTCTTCCCGTCTGAAAACTCTAGTATGCTATGAGTATCTCAAATCTAACATTAGATCTCCTCCCAAATATTCCCATGGCATCCAGAAACCTACAGGGGGAATCATCAATCATGAAGGAAAGTGTGTCCTCCTGCAACTTTATTTTCCATCAGGAACATCACATTTAGAGATAATTGTCTACCCTTCGGCAGATTTGAATACAGCACATTTCTGCTGATTGCAGGCTCTCTGCAGTGTTTATCAGTTTCTCATGCGAAGATTTACTCTGGTCACAAACAGAGTAGGAGTTGACAAGCTAATCCCATGCAGGGGTATGGGCTGTAGGATTAATCAGAGCCTTCTCTGCATTGCTGTGTAGGCTCCACTAGAGGACAGGCATAGAGTTGTCCAAGAGGTTCTCATTCACCTGGTATCTAATCAAGGACAGCAACATTTCTCCTGACCTGTTCCTCAGACCTTGTCAAACTGATATTTCTCAAAAATGATGTCTTTGGATTGCTGGAGAAATATGCTGTTTTTTTCTAATCCAGCACAGTGTGTATTTTCCAGTTCAACTTCTTGGAGTTTTTAAAAGTTGAGGAAAAAATCCTGCCCGGGTTCTCTCTGACCCTTTTGCCTTGGGGAAGCAGGGAATGAACTCAGCTGAAAGGTAAAGCTCGATTGTCTAGCTGAGTAGATCTGATGAGGGCTCAAAAGTTGACATGGCAGGTCCCCCAGGCTTGTGTCCCAGCTGCCTTTCTCCCCTAGGTTTGAAAACCTCCAGCAGGAACTGAAGCAGACCACAGCCCAGGATGAGAGCCTCCTGCAGATGGAGCTGCTCAAGCAGAAACACTATGTCCCAGGCAAGTAAGTCACCACTGAGCCCCATCCCCAGCAGCCAGGGTGTTCATGGGGTGTGTTTCCTTCCTTAACTTTTGTTTACTAGGGGTGAATAGGCCCTGATTTTCTTGCCATGTGCACAGCAAAACTGTTTCTGAATCATATTTTCTTTTCTGATTTTCCCTGACAGTACCTGTTAAGGAGACTGGGAAGGCTGGAAGAAGCCAAAGACACCTTGAAGGCATGACATTCTACACTCCAGGTTCAAGGCCTCCTCAGAAAATGCCACCTCTTTTCAGCTTTGAACTCACTAGTGAGGCAAATATCAACCTACCATGAGGCGGTCCAGCCATAATCGGATCCACATCTGTTGGCTCACTATCCCCAGATAAAAGTTTGTGTAAAAACAAGTCTAATATACAGAGAACACAACACAAATTGCTACGAACCCTGACTCCATATGTGATGGAAATCTGACAAGGAATACTGTGTTAATGTCACACTGCCATCCAGGCAGACCACACCAAAAGCATAAGATTCTCTCTAGTGCAGTGCTAAAGCTGAAGCCATGTCATGGGCACGTGTAGCTGAAGATAATTCACTACAGAGAATACGCCAGTTCCTCACCTCTTTTGCTCTTCCATAATGAAATTCCAAAGGAAACTGAAATTTTCCTTTTTTTTTTTGGTTTATATCTTAGGATATTTATGCTTAGGTTTTTTGGTTTTATTCATTTTCGTTTAAGGTTGTGTTAAATTTTGTTATACTTTTCTTCTTGTCATTGCTTTAATAGTTTGCTAAGGCTATATACTGTATATAATGACTGCTGTTTTGAAAACTCCCATTGAGTAAAATGAATGTATTTTATGAATAAAATAAATTTCAAACTTTTCATTCTAAGACTCTTCTTTTTATTTCCTGATTTCCTTTATACAAGTTTAATGAGCGTTCTCATTTCCTGAGAGACCTGGATTTTAAATTAAATTCCACCTGCATTTTAAATTAAAAAGGCTTGTTAGCTGTCTGTCCTGTGAGTCTTCTGAGACAGGAATAAATGCTCTTAGATGAGGTTTCACATGCCTGCAAACCCAGAAATCACAGGCTTGGGTGTATCTCAGTAAGTTCCTGGAATCTTGGGCTGCACACAGATTTCCCAGCCATGGGCCTCGGGGCTACACAAGTGGGTGGCGACTTGGATGTTGGTTTATAGCCTACCTCATGTATACCCACTAGATAATAGAAAAATTAGACATATTGTATCCTTGAGGTCATATATTTAGCTAAGAGTAAAATGTTGTACACTGTACACACATGTTCACGGAACTTCATGTAGACCAAATTAAAGGGAAACACAAATATACTGTTCCAGGCCACTCAGGAAATGAGAACGCTCATTAAACTTGTATAAAGGAAATCAGGAAATAAAAAGAAATCTGCCTCTGGTTTTCTTGAAATATATCATGAGTGATAAGTGAACAGCAGAGCTGATTTCCTCCAAGACAATTTAGGATATTTTGTGGCGCTTTTGTTTATACTTATGGGTGTTTTGCCACTACATACATGCAATTCCCACAAAGGCCAGGTGAGGGCAGAATCCACCTGCATTTTAAGTTAAAAAGGATTGTTAGCTGTCTGTCCTGTGAGTCTTCTGAGACAGGAATAAATGTTCTTAATGGGTGAGCCATCTCCACAGTCCCTGTAATAGACCCTTGTCCTCCCGGCCCTAAGTGCTGTATTAGGTGGATTGGATCACTCCCCACCAAAGACTGAAGTTTATTGAAAACTGTAGGGACAGGCATGCTAATTGTCTTAGGCTACCACACATTCATTCAGGGCTCTCATAGGTTCAGGATCCTGCCCTAGTCACTGACTGTCAGATTGGAACAGATTTGCTAGATCTCTTCTAGGCTGACAACACCTATGAAGCCTGTCTGTTGTAATAAATATTGAGAAGACCGTCCTGGGGGTGGAGGCAGGATGAGGAATCCCTCTTGATGGTCTGATAAGCAAAGTTGGGAGGAACCTCATGACTAGGTGGAGTGGATGGAGCCTGCATCAGGGGCCACATGTCTCTGGTGCAGAGAGATTCTGTGCAAAACTAAAGAAGGAGAGAAGTGGTTGAAGCTGCTCTTTTACCACAGCAGATCTCAGATCATATTGAGAAAGTTCTTCCAGAGACTGATTTACTCTGCTGAAGCTCCTCTGGAATAGATCTGACTCCTGAGACTGACAGTGAGGCAGAGATTTAATGTGTAAAGAAAGTTATCCCATATGTCTCCAGACTGGAGCTCTCACATCAAGGGTAAAAAGAACCTACTGTCCTCTGATCTTCCTGTGTGTGTGGGAGGGGGTGCCAGGTCTTACCCCACTGAAGCTAAGACATCTGTTTTTTTTTTTTTTTTTTGGTTTTTCGAGACAGGGTTTCTCTGTGTAGCTTTGCGCCTTTCCTGGAGCTCACTTGGTAGCCCAGGCTGGCCTCGAACTCACAGAGATCCGCCTGGCTCTGCCTCCTGAGTGCTGGGATTAAAGGCGTGCGCCACCACCGCCCGGCTACTTGTTTATTTTTATTTTTACATGCTAACCAAAATTTCACCTCCATCCTCTCCTCTCAACCCTCCACCCACCTCCACTCTTCCTGATCCACATCCATTCCTCCTTCTCTTTTTTCTCTTCAGAAATGGGCAGGCCTCCTATGAATATCTGTCTGCCATGTTATATCAAGTTGTGGTGGGACTAGGCATGACCTCTTCTATTAAGGCTGGATGTAGCAATTCAGTAGGAGGAATGGGGTCCAAAAGCAGGAATTAGACACAAGCTGTGCTCCCACTGTTAGGAGTCTCACCAGAAGACCAAGTTATACACCTGTAAAATATCTGCAGAATGCCTAGGTCAGTCCCATGCAAGCTACGTGGTTGGTGGTTCACTATGAGCCTAGGTTAGTTAGTTCTGTGGGATGCTTCTGGGGCTCCTGACACCACTATCAAATACAAATTTTAATTGTTTATTCACTAATGTACATGCATTGGTGTTTTTTCTTCATGTATGCCTGTGTGAGGGTCTTGATTCCTCTAGAAATGGAGTTACAAACAGTTATGAGCTGCATCGATTTTTTCATTATTTTAAAAATTAATTATTTCATATGATGAGTGTATGGAAATCTACCAATCAAATATAAAATAATAACATCTATCATTTACTTATTTTGAGAGGGGGAAATACATACATACATATGATAGAGAATGAACATACACAATACATCATACCATTCTGTCATTCTGTTTATATAGAGGTCAATGAACAAATTAGGAGGAGTAAGCTCTTTCCTTCCACCCAACTGGGCATCTCATTGGCCCTTCCCTGGTACTTTCCATGATCAACTCGTGGCTTTCTGCCTTAGAGGGTTTTCTAGAGGTTCTGAAACTTAGAGAATATTATTATTAAAGTGCATTGTGAAAAATTTGAGCTGAATTTTGTTTCAAATAAATGACACTCTTAATAAAAGCTCACTGTAGTGGTAAGAATTCTTGATGGGAGGAGGGTTGCTGTTTGTCTAGCTTGAAGAAACTGCTTGTCCAGAGTAATTCATGGGAAAAGGCAAAAGTGAAGTTACTCTGACATGCAGGTGAGTGAGTTCACTGGAAATAACCAGTGAAAAAGCACCAAGGAAGATTCTGGGGTGAGTCATTGAAATGCCATGTTTCTTCTTGGCATTGTGCCTTTGAGAGTCTGTCTTTTGTGTCCTGTACACTTCCCTGGTCTAAGGCTATTGGTCATTTGTGCTGTGCAGGCCCCTGTGGACAGTTCAGGTTTCAGCATTTAACCAGGTATAGCAATAATTACATACTTATCCCAATATAACATTCTTACAAAAGTCAAAATTTCCAAGGCACTTCAGAAGTTAAATAGCCTTTGTGGTTATTGCATGTTTTAGAATACGAATGTCTCAGCCAGGCGGTGGTGGCACACGCATTCAATCCCAGCACTCGGGAGGCAGAGGTAGGTGGATCTCTGTGAGTTCGAGGCCAGCCTGGACTACCAAGTGAGTTCAAGGAAAGGTGCAACGCTACACAGAGAAACCCTGTCTCAGAAAAAAAAAAAAAAGACTAATGTTTCAAAGACTTAGTGAAAAAATATTCCAGGTAAATGAAGTACCTTGTATATTTCAATCTCTAGATACTTTTAAAACAAAAATTACTGAAAAGATGATGCAAAATTACATGAACAGAACAAGATATACATAGGTTCACCTTTAAATTTATATAATTGCTGCACTTCAGGATCAAATATGAACACATTTCATTAATTACAGCCAGACAAATGACATTTTGAGAAGTGTTTCCATAGCAAGGACCAAAGGAACAGCCTCATAGTGCATGCCATGAATGACATACAGGAGGGGACACCATGCCCACACTGCATAAGAGGTCCCATGAAGATCTGCACAACCCTCATGTGCCTAACAAGGAAGCCACTAGATCAATGGAGGACCATCCTCTGCTGTTATATTAACTGCCTGTGATATGCCTTCATGGGAGTAGATCACAGAAGAAAGGAAATGCAGCAGGGACCTTGTTGGGACTCTAGTTTGTTATCTTTACTGAGAAGCAACAATTTTCCACATGAGCTCATGGTGCCTCTTTACCATGCCCACAGTCACCAATGCAGCAGCAAGGACTCTCCCAAGCACCACTGTCTCCTCCCTACTTCACCTTTCTGTTTGTGTAATATGTAGTTTATTTCATCTGGAGTCTGTGCTGTGTGTGTTGGTGTCTGTGCCAACTTACCTTGGAAAGAGCCAATGTTCCTCAGAATATACATGAGATATAAGAGAAGGGCTGTAAATACTGTCCTCTATCAATATACACATGTTAATTTTTTCAGAAAGGCTGAGCATAATCCAAGGCTAATTACAAATTACAAAGTAGCTTCAGACAAACCTGGACTCAAATGTATCCACTGCTTCAAACCTAAAGAGAACCAGGTACTACACAGTCCCAGAATATCAATGTAAACAGGCTTAACTCTAACACAAAAACTGCCTGGATAGAGCCATACCCTGAAAATAGCTCATGCCAACATCGTCCCTGAAAAAGCCCATGCTAAGTACCTAAAGTGAAAGTAGACCAGGATTCAACATTAACCAAGATGTCAAGACAAAAGAATTCCAAGGCCTGAGGATGAACCTGATGAAGACCAGGAATAAAGCCTAAATTAACAAAGTCTTTCCCTCACCCAGAAAAGCCAGAGACCAACCCTAAGAATAAAATTTCCAAACCCTGACCTAAAAGAGGCCTGCACCAAAACCTGAAGCTGAATAAGCTCTGACCCAGAGGAAAAACAGAGGTATCCCTGGGCCAGTCCATTAAATGGAAGAGCCAAGGCCAAAGGCGAAGGAAAAGTAACACAATGAAATGCAACAAAAAGAAAAGAAAAGAATGGCCATGCCTAACCTTGACCCTGAAGGAGGCTGGCCGCAACCAAAAGGGAAATGAGTACTACCATATCCCTCAGAAGAAAAAGACTTGGCTGGAAGAAAGAAAAGGAGAATATCCATGCCTCAAATTTACCTGGACTGAAGCCAGGGCCCTCACCAAGATGAGAAGTTGGCTTCAGCATAACTCTGACCCTGAAGAAGACTGGGCCAAACTAAGAAAGGACATGGGCCCAGACCAATCCCTCAAATGAAAGAGGCCGGGACAAAGCAGGAAAAGGGAACACAGGGGCCTAACACTAACCCTGACAAAAGCCTGAGAAAAAACAAGGAGAGAAGAAGACCTGGGACATTCTCTTAAATGAAAGAGGCCAAGAAAAAAAAAACTGTCTATAATCCTTACCCTGATGAAGTATGGGCCTAAGCAAGAAGAGATGTGGGCCACTTCATAAGCTTAAGGCTGAAAAAGACCAAGCCAAAACCAAGAAAATTAGTGGGCCTGAGTCCAGTCCTCACTATGAATATGTCTGGGCCCTAATAAAGAAGAGAAGTGGGACTGGGCCATCCCCTTAAAGGAAGAACACCCAGAGAAAACCAGGAAAACATCTATGCCCAGGTCTAATCCTTATTCTGAAAACACCAAGGACCAAATGAAGAAGGAGGTCTGGGGCAAATATTGACTGGGAAGAATTCAGAACTCATACAAAGCTCATAGAACAAACTAGGCAAAATCAAATGTTACAAGCCAACCACAGACCTTGATGAAGAGAAATCACAAACCCTAAAGTCAAGGGAGCTCCTGCCAACCCAATGAGAGATAAGTGGCAAGACTTAATGTTGACCCTAGGAAGTCCAGTTTGAAGAAATAATTTAAATGGAGCCTGATCCAATCACAATGGAGAACTCTTCCTAGAACAAACACTGATCAAGGAGCCAAAAACTAAGACCTGTGTGAAAGGAGTCCAGGCAATGCAAGAAGAGAAACATGCCTGACCATAAACTGCTTTCAGTGGAGACCTGCAGCCTACTGAGCAAGAACTAAGCCCAAAAGCCCTGAACTTGAAGGATGTGTGAGCAGAATATTTTCTTCTTCATCCAACGCCCTAATCAAATGGGAGCCAGAAATACCATGTTCTCAATAGAGCCAATGGTTCCATTACAGATGAAAGCAAATGGACACTATTAACATATTTGGTAGTTAGAGGGAACTCTGATCCCAGACCTTGATATTTTATAGTCAATCAAGGCCTCAAAAGAGACACACTGAAGAATGTTTGTTGAAAATCTTAGACACTCAAACTTCATATACAGATATAAGTTGATATCCTGAGTACCACTGTGTGGAACACATACATTTCATTTACAAGACATACCATCCTCAACACATGCGTGCCAGGATGTGCTACTCACCATATGATCCAAGCTCTCATCTGGGTAACCAATGAATATGAACATAGCATAATACAAATGGTGTTATACTGCACGCTGTTGTAGCCTGATAAAACTCCAAATCTTGATTTCAACTGATATTTTTAGGAACAATCAAGTCTCAAAAGTAACACCCCTTCATGATAAAGGTCTTGGAGAGATCAGAAATACAAGGAACATACTTAAAACTAATAGAGGCAGTTTACAACAAGCCAACAGCCAACATATAATTAAATGAAGAGAAACTCTAAGTGATTCCACTGAAATCAAGGACAAGACAAGGCTATCCACTCTCCCCATATCTATTCAATATGTACTCAAAGTCCTAGCTAGAGCAAAAAGACAACAAAAGGAGAGCAAGGGGATACAAATTGGAAAGAAAGAAGTCAAACTTTTTCTATTTTCAGATGATATGATAGTCTACATAAGTAACCCCCAAAACTGTATCAGGGAATGCCTGCAGCTGATAAACCCCTTCAGTAATGTGGCAGGATACAAGATAACTAAAAAAAAAAAAACAAAAAACAAAAAAAAAAACCAGTAGCTCTCCTATATACAAATGATAAATGGGCTGAAAAAGAAATCAGAAAAACATCACCTTTACAATAGCCACAAATAATATAAAACACCTTGGGGTAACTCTAGCTAAGCAAGTGAAAGAGCTGTATGATAAGAATTTTAAGTATCTGTAGAAAGAAAATGAAGAAGATATCACAAAATGGACAAATCTCCCATGCTCATGGATAGGTAATATTAACAGAGTAAAATGGCAATCTTACCAAAAGCAAACTACAGATTCAATGTGTTCCCCATCAAAATCCCAACACAATTCTTCACAGACCTGGAAAGAACAATACTCAACTTCATATAGAAAAACAAATAACCCAGAATAGCTTAAACAATCCTGTACAATAAAGCAACCACTGGAGGCAACGCCATCCCTGACCTCAAGTTTTGCTATAGAGCTACAGTAATAAAAACAACTTAGTATTGGCATAAAACTGACATGTGGACCAATCAATTGAATTGAAGACCCTGACATTGATCTGCATACCTATGAACACCTGATTTTTGACAAAGAAGCCAAACCTATACAATGGAAAAAAAGAAATCGTGCCGGCATAACTGGATGTCAACATGTAGAAGGCTGCAAATAGATCTATATCTGTCACCTTGCACAAAATGCAAGTCCAAGTGGATCAAAGACCTCAACATAAATCCAGTTACATTGAACCTAATAGAAGAGAAAGTAGAAGTAGCCTTGAATGCATTAGCACAGGAAACCACTTCCTAAATCTAACACCAGTAGCACAGACACTGAGAGCAACAATTAATAAATGGGACCTCCTGAAACTGAGATGCTTCTGTAAGGCAAAGGACACGGTAAATAAGACAAAATGAGACCCTACAGAATGGGAAAAAATCTTCACCAACCCCACATCTGACAGAGGGATGATCTAAAAAATATGTAAAGAACCCAGGAAACTAGACATCAAAATACTGAACAATCAAATTAAAAATGGGGTGCAGATCTAAACAGAATTCTCAACAGAAGAATCTCAAGTGGCCAAAAGACTATTAAGGAAATGTTCACCATCCTTAGCCATCATGAAAATACAAATCAAAATAACCCTGAGATATCATCTTATACCTATCAGAATGGCTAAGCTAAAAACACTGATATAAGCTTATGTTGGAGAGAATGCGGAGCAAGGGCAACACTCTTCGAATGTTGGTGGGAATGCAAACTTGTACAGCCACTTTGGAAATCAGTATGGAGGTTTCTCAGAAAATTGGGAATCAATCCACCTCAAGAAGCAGCTATACCACTCTTGGGCACACACCCAAGGAATGCTCAGTCATACTACAAGGATACATACTCAAGTACGTTCACAGCAGCATTATTTGTAATAGCAAGAACCTGGAAACAACCTAGAAGACCCTCAACTGAAGAGAAAATGTGGTACATATACACAATGGAATAATATGTAACAGTAACAAACAATGACATCATGAAGTTTTCAAGCAAATGGATAAAACTAGAAAATGTCATCCTGAGTGACGGAACCCAGACTCAGAAGGACAAACATGATATGTACTCACTCATAAGTGGATACTAGATGTAAAGCAAAGGATAACCAGACTACAACCCACAGCTCCAGAGAAGCTAGGTAACAAGGTAGACCCTAAGAGGGACACATGGATCACCCTGGGAGGGGAAATAGATGAGATCTCCATGAGTAAACTGGGGAGGAGGGGGGTGATGGAGGGTAGGGGGTTGGGGATGAGAAAATAAGGGAACAGGATGGTGGATCTGGAACAGGGACATAGTGGAAGAGCAATGAGATACCATGATAGAGGGAGAAATCATGGAGATAGGGTATAACTGGGTGCTAGGGAAGTTCCCAGGACTCCATCAGGATGACCTAAGCTTAGATGACTAGCAATAGTGGAGAGAGTGTCTGAACTGTCTTAGTCCAGTAATCAGATTGGTGAATACCCTGTCATCATAGAGCCTTCATCCAGTAACTGAGGGAAGCAGATCCAGAGATCCACTGCAGAACACCAGGCTAAACTCTGGGAGTCCAGTCAAAGAGAGAGAAGAGGATTCTGTGAGCAAGGAGGCATCAAGATCATGATGGGGAAACCTACAAAGCAACCAAATCAAACTAGAGGGAACTCATGAACTTTAGACCAACAGCTATGGAGCCTCTGTGGGACTGGACTAGGCCCTCTGCATAATCAAGACAGTTGTTTAGCTTGATCTGCTTAAGGAGCCCTCTGGCAGTAGTATCAGGATCCATCCCTGGTGCACAGGCTGGTTTTTGGAGCTCACTACCTATGGTGGTACACCTTGCACAGCCTTGATGCAGAGGGAGGGGCTTGGACTTGCCTCTACTGAATGGACCAGTCTCTGCTGACTCCCCATGAGAGGCCTTACCTTGTTGGAGGAGGGAGTACGGGGTGGGTTGAAGGGGGAAATGCTGGAAAAGCAGGAGGAGGGAAGAGAGGGGTATCTGTGCTTGTTATATAAAATGAAAAAAATTCTTAATGAAAAAAAGAAAGAAAAATATATGTATGAGAGAAGCAGTACATTATGGCCAATTCACTGGGCATGATGGAGCTGTGTTTACAGAAGAGATGAAAATTAAATGGTTGCTTCATCAGGGACTTCAGGACCTGTGTGTGGCTCTCCAGCCTTTGCAGAGCCCAATGGAAGAAAGTGATCTTGTGGAAACAATTAACAGTTTAAGGAAAGGATGAAGTGTTGTATAACAATTTTCCTTATTATGACATGATATTCTTTACTGTTATTTTTGAGATTATAATCACATTATTTTCTCTTTTCATTCATCCTTCTAAACCTTCCCTATACTCTTCCTTGCTCTCTTTCTAATTTATGACCTGCCTTTTCATTAATTGCTGTTATAAGCTTGTGTGTGTGTGTGTGTGTGTGTGTGTGTGTGTGTGTGTGTGTGTGTATGCATGTAGTTATATATTCTTAAATGTAAACCAATCATTTTGTATAGCTAGAATATATGTTTTCACGACTGACCATTTGATATTGAGTATCCAAGTAGTGTGCTCTTCCCTGGGTAGGGCTATTTCCTTAAGTCTCAGAAAGTTCTATGAAGTTCATAATACCCAGCAATTAAACTATGGCTGGGAAAGCTGAAACTTACAGGATTAACAAGGCCCTTCCACTCCCAAGGTTAAATAGGTGGTAACTAAGGAGAACTGAAGAAATGAGACCCTCTGTCTCATTCAGCTGCAAACAAGTCATGCAGACACATTCAGAATTCTAGTCTTCATGAGTCACCCATTCTAATATGAGACTTTGTGATGCCACACATTACAGATATTCATATTCTTATAATTATTTCCATACCTATTCTCCTGTATTAACCTCAATAAATGCATTCATTTGAGGGAATAGGAATTACACAGTCTTCTCTGGGAGGCAGACAGATAAAGGGGAACTGATAAGTAATACAAATGGCCAACTTCTGGCTTCCTTTTTATTTTCCGTACTGAGACAAAGGTTTAGTAAGCTTTGTCTTCCACCAGCAGACTGCCTCTTCCAGCTGTCTGGTTCAGGACAGATTGGTATGTTCACAGTCAGTCCTGAACATGGTCACCTGAAGCTGCAGGTGATCACAGTTCTTGTGAGTGAGCTATGGCTTATGTCATGTCCAAAAGACAGCACGTCACAGCAGTTCCCCTCACGCTCAGTCAGGACACTCGGGGCCCATTTCCATGATGTTTCCTGTGTCTAACAGAAGTGGTTAATCTACAGGTCCCATTTAGCAATGAGCATTCATGGTCACTTCAACATTCTAATGTTATGAGGCTGTGCATTCACTGATGCCTGCTACCGAAAGAAGGACCTCTGACCAAGACTGAGAGCTGAAGAGATCTAGATGTAGAAACAGAAATATTTACAAAGCAGTTGCTACTACACAAAGTAACAATAGTAGCATCATCGTAAAGGTTATGATCTGTGAAGCCAGTGACTTTTGACCAGGTACACAGTACTAGGTATTAATTCCTTCCTATAGTGCAGGCCTCACGAGATCAGAAGTAAGTTAATTAAACAGTGACTCCCATGTCACTATTGCACCAGTGATTTTCACATATTCTGTAGGCCACCACTTCAATTATATTTGCTTATGCTAAAATAAAAACTCATAATTTCATAAGATCCTATTTGTGGATTTTTGGTCTCATTTACTATTGGATGAGAGTCCTACTCAGAAATCCCTTACCTGTTCTTGGAAGTGGGACTATTTTCTCTACTGTGACCTTTGACAATTTCAGGGTATCAGGTCTTATTTTGACATCTATGATGCATTTGGTGCAGAGCTTGTGTACGGTAGAAGATAAAGAGCAGAGTTTCATTTTCTGCATGCTGAAAACAATTTTTCATAATGACCATATCTGAGACAGTATCTCAAATGACAACATATATGTGAGATACAAATATGTGTGCAAAGTTATACTAGGTACTCACAAGTGCATTCTGCTTACCAAGTGGACCACTTTGAGGGAACCAGCCATGCAGTAATATGAGGTCAAGCTCTGACCACTCAGAGTAAGGAAGGCATGGCAACCACTTGCATTAAAATAAATTTGCAGCAGGACTTACAGCCTGGCTCAAACACTACAGATTAGGTGGCCATTTTCTTGGGCCCCCAAACCCATTCTCACACTAGTAAAATATAAACAACGTAAATACAGAAGAGGACAAATGATCCTTTGGTGATGAGTAATATTTAGATTGCCCCATAATTCCAGCTTTAAGTGTCTTTTTAATGATTACAATTTTTACCAAATCTAATTTTTTAATGCTGCACAGGAAGTGTAAAAAAGAGCATATATGCTGTGTTTATTGTAAAATAAAACATGCTGGGTACTGTGGATGCTATAATGATGGTTATGAATGAAAATTTAAGATAGACATACCAGCTGAGTCACTCCTGGGTGTGCCTACTTCTAAAAGTGCACTCACTATACTGAATCATGTATATGTGTGTATGTGAGTTTGTGTGTAATTTTTATCATTGTGCTACCTACAACACAGATGATTTATGGAATGAGCTTAGAAGACCACCAATATACTAATGGATAAACAAAGTATGATATACATAAATAATGCAAGATAATTCAATAAAAAAAGAAAACCTATAGAAAAAATTAATTATATAATTATCAAGAAAAATGCTGCAACTATGTATCATCAAAATTTAAAAAATAGACAGGTCTCCAAAATACAAATATCCCATATGGATTTAGAAAAAATATCAAAGTAGGAGGAAAGTTTTTGAGGAAGCATGAGGGCACATATTTTAGATGGAGGGAGTATAACAGGGTAGTGAGGGGATGTATATGAGCAAATTAGTGACTTTGTATAATTAATATGTACAGAATAACAAGATTAATTTTAGAAGTAACAAAACAAAAAAGAATTACTTATATGCATAAGGGCTTATAGATTTTAATAAAACTAAACAAAATGACTACATTTTTACTATCCTCTAAACTTCTCTTAAAATGTTTGAATGATGGGGCTAGAGTTGGCCTCACAGAAAAACAAACACTGTACTCTTTCAAAGAACCTGAGTTCAGTTTCCATCACCCATCACAGTGATTCATAATCAAACACCAATGTCCCTAGTTCCAGGAAATCTGGAGCCTCTCCTTATCTCTGTGGGAACTGCTCTCCTATGCACATACCTCCCCCTATAAACACATATGTGGAATTTTAAAAGTATTCTCTCCAAATTTCCCTATTGAGTTTTCTGGAACCAGAGAGGCAGAGAGGGTTGCGTGGATGCTGTACATGACGTCAGTTCATTCTCACACTCTCAGTTGTAAGAATAAAGGAGTGTAATTAATAAATTATAAGTACTATAAGGTCATTCTGGAACCCAGAATCCTAAAAGATTTACACCAGTATATAAAATTATTGGACCACGTAAGAAATCTGAGTTGTATAAAGTTGATGCAAATAAATCTGCATAAAAATTAAACATTATAGCTTGGCAGTGGTGGTGCATGCCTTTAGTGCCAGCACTCGGGAGGCAGAGCCAGGCGGATCTCTGTGAGTTCAAGGCCAGCCTGGTCTACAAACTGAATTTTAGGACAGCCAGGACCACACAGAGAAACCCTGTCTCAAAAAAAAATAAAAAAAAGAATTTGCCGGGCAGTGGTGGCGCAAGCCTTTAATCCCAGCACTTGGGAGGCAGAGGCAGGTGGATCTCTGTGAGTTGGAGGCCAGTCTGGTCTACAGAGCGAGATCCAGGGAAGGCTCAAAGCTACACAAAGAAACACTGTTTCAAAAAAAAAAAAAAGTAATGCATATCCCTGCCCTTCCACCTTTCAAGTGAAGATGCAGAGGATTGAAAAGGGTTAAAAAAATTTAAATATTATAAGGGCTTTCTTGGCATTTCATTACTTCTAGTCAATGAAAGTTACAGTGTGCTTAAATTCCATCACCATATTATCATACATCATGTTTATTTAATTAAGAAGGATTACAAAAGCTTTGAAGTCCACCATAACAAAAGACAGAAATTTTGGCATCAATAATCTGTAAACTATAAACTACTATTTGATCTGGCTGACACAACACACAATGGATGAGCTCCAAAGGTCTGGCAGCTTCTAACATAAGTCACCAAGGAAAGAGCTCTGAGTTTAGTAGCCCATGGGCCTTCAGTGCCTGAAAAATAGCTATTAATTTTTTTAAAAAGACATCTGAATAACAAACTAGGTGAGGGGATAAATAGAATAAAAACCCAAAAGCAGACACAGAAAGACATTTTGGACAGAACCCATGAAGTTAAAACTATCAAGATAGAAGACTCAAACTAACCATGTAATTGCATTAAACATACAAGTCTAGATGGGAGAAATTGCCAGACTAGATAAACATACACAAAGGATTTCACTCTATGATGAATAGAAAACAAATGTATGGGCAGAGTGTCAGAGTAAGGAGGCAGGAAAAGGCAGAGTTCTTTAAAATGTCCTAGTACCCATGTTACTACCAAAGTAAACTGCTGAACAATAAATTTTACTAGGGAAAGTTTCTATTATGAATAACACAAATATTATAATATACATGTGTGTGATGAAAAGGGATCAATTTTCCAGGCAGACGGAACACTCTACTTAAAAAGAATTTAACTACGAATCCTCCAACCTGGTTGAGAAAGTGGATGGAAACTGACAAATCCACAATTAAAGTTGGAGATGGGAGTTGACAGAACAAAAGGAGGGAAAGTCCAACGCCTTTACTTGCAAATGTTCATTGTGTAAAGCGATGTTGGTCAGGTTCAAGGCCCGTGGCTTAGGTACACCATCAATACTAGACCTGAATGATACACAGCAGCTCCTAATGCCACTAAGATGATGGAGAGATGATGGAGAGGTGGGAAAGATGGGGGTCGGGGGAGTGAAGTGCTTTACTTTTTCTTCTTTTTAATTATTGTTTATTTTGTCTCATTTATATTCCCCTTTTCTTTCCTTTGTGGGGGGACTCTAAAAGAGTGAGAGGCAGATATGGAGGGACTGGCAGATGGGTAGGATTGGGGTACATGGTATGAAATTCCCAAAGAATCAATAAAAAAAGGAAAATGCATAGGTTAAAAAAATAAAATTTCACTTTCTACCATTTGTTAACATGAACTAAACAATAAGAATTCAAATGAATGAGGTTTTTGACTTTTAAAAAATATGAACATATGGAGTAATTCAGGGCAATTTTGACATAGGAACAAAAGTTCCTATCTAAAAAGGGTTAAAGATGATGCATTTAGAACAGAAAATTCCATTTTACTCTTGATATATCCACAGGATAAGATTGGGTAATAAGAAAAAATTAAAATTATAATTAAGTTCTCGTACTATAAAAAGAGAAAATAAGAAAGAAGCAGACAAGGAGAACATGAACACTGCTGTCAATCAATTTCACCTAACAGACATTTACAGAACACCTCCTCAAACGACAGCTTAAGACAACATTTCTAGAACACACAGGTCACTCTTCAACACACTCCGTGTTACAAGATACTAAACAGGTTTAAATAAACATAAAAGAGCCGATATAAAGTGATGTGTGCAATGTGACTACAGGGAAATTAAAATATAAGTTAATAGCAGAATAGTATCTTATTGTCACCAATAAATGAAAATTAAACATTTCATTCTTAAAATAATCAATAGATTAAAAGAGAAGTCATAGTAAGAGTAAAAGTATCGAAGTGGAAATAAAAGATAACAAAATTTATGGAATAAAGCTAAACCATAATTCGAAAAAAACTAAAACATTAAATGATTTTATATGAATGTGAATACATTTGGATTTTGCGTGTATGTTCTACAATAAGATCTCACTCGGCAGCACAGCCCAGTGTAGCCAGAGCTCTGTGTGGAGCCCAGTCTGTTCTCCAACTAATGGAATCCTGTTTCCCAAGGGCTTTGATTATAGGTATGAAATACTTAACACCTGACTTAAGTAATTTATAATCTGTGACATAAATTTTATATAAATACTAAAAAGAAAGTAAGAAGCCCCTAATCAATTTTTAAAATTCAATAAATTGAAAATAAATATGACAAGAAGTAAGAGAAAGATACCTATCTACATAACACTGATAAATCTCTAGGCACACTAGCGAAGAAAAATGAAAGAATACAAGTTACTCACATAAGGAATGAGAAAAGGGATATCGCAGATCCCACGGGCACTAAGATGCAGTAAAGAAATACAGAAAAGGTTAATCCTATAGCAATTTGGATGAAAGCCTATAATCATTCTTTCAGAACTGCATCCTGCCATCCTGGATCTTCACAGCAGGCATCGCGGCCTCAGGAGAACTGGGCTGTGAGGAGTCTCCAGGCTCTGAGAAGACTGCCCCAGCCCTCACTAGACCTGGCCTAAGAGGAGACTGCTGCCAAGAAGGCCTTTGCCTTCACCTCAGCCTCACCAGAACCGGGGCTGTGAGGAAGTCCAGACTCTGAGGAGATGGTGGTCTCCCACCCGTGTGGTCCACCCCTCAGAGACCCTGAGCCTGGCCACGGTGGCCTGGGGCGGCCTTCACCAGAATGAACTCCACAGACCTCCTCCACAACGGTTCAGCAGCTCCTCAGCAGTTCCTTCACCTCCTCAAGTCTGAGCATGCTCAATGCACCAGGCCGGAAGAACAAGGTGGAATGGGAGAGGTTTAGAGTCTCTGTCCAGATGCTCATTGGGCCAGAGTGCTTCAGGGGTGGGCTTAAGCCTCACATGCCATTTATGATTGGATGTGTTGCATGTGGCTCTATTTGGAGGCTGGCCTTTACTGGTGGGATGTGGCTTTGGTGGGAATGGTCTGCAGTGTCTCAAGAGACAAAGGCTGTGGAGCCTCTCAACACTGGGGGTCTGCACATCGCAGGCTTCCAGCTCAGCACAGGACAAGTGGGTACTCAGGCCTCCATGGTCTGCTCATAAGTTACAGAGGGAGGCCTTGTGGCCAGACCTGCACACCTACCATCCCACAGTTCTTGTTCTGTCTCACCTTGCCTCATCTTATCTGACCTAGCCTCACATCCTCTTACCTGGAGCAGAAGACCCATTTGGCCATCTGGGAGGCCACCAGATAGGGCTGCTTTATTGGAAACAGGAGAAAATTAAAATGACAACCAGAGAGTCACTTTCACAAAATCACACAGCTGCTTGTATGTGACAGGGACCCTAGTCAAGTCAATTCCACAGATGGCTAGATTAGAGTTGACTTCTATTCCGCAGAAGTGGCTGTGTTTAGTCCCAGTGAGGAAGTGGTATCTAACAATGTTGACATTGTATCAGGTCATCAGCTTGGCGTTCCTGTGACTCAGCATGGACAGGGAGCTTGCATCAGTCGGACTACGCTCTTATCATTCACCTCTCCAAGTGATTTGGTAAATTTTCGGCATGTCAAATGACTTAGTGGCTCATGGCTGAGAAATGACAAAAGCATACGTTTGAGTGATTTCATGATCTTTAAGATGAGAGCTGTCATGCAGAAGGGAAAGGAGGAAAACAGTTTGTGTCCAGGGAAACAGATTTTGTTTTAGTGTCACTGTGGGGCTTCTCAAGTTGTGCCTTCCATCAGGGTCACTTTGGGGAATGCAAGTGTTGTTGAATCAGTTGGCAAGATAGAGAAATATTTTGGGGCTGGAGATAATGTTGAAAGGAGGCAGAAAGTTCCACCTTCATCAAAGTATCTCATCCAGAGCTTTGTTCTTGCCAACTTCCACTCAATATTGGTAGGACTGTGTGAAAGACACAAGTGCAAGGTTTGAGACAGGAAACTGGAAAATAGAACTATGTTACTTTTGAGCTCTGCAGATGCTTTTAGAGAGAGCAACCTGGCAGTAGCTATATAAACTCCAATTTCATATGCCTTATACAAGCAAATACATAGATCTCACCTCCCAGTTTGAGAAATACATTTTATCAGGGAATAGTGGTGCATGTTTCTAAACCTAGCAACTTGGGAAGCTGAGGCAGGAGGATCATGAATCTGAGACTGGCCCTAGAGAGTGCCCTTCAGCTTTAAAAAATATAAAATTATTATATTCAACATAAATGGTCTTTTTCTATTTGTTAATAAAATAAGTATGCCTACATTAAAGAGACTTTATTGTTTTCTTATTTCTATTTATAATTTAATTCAATATTGAATGAGATACTATTATCAGTCAAATGTTATGAATCCATATTATCAAAGATAAGTTATGAGACACTAAAACAATTATTCTCCAAAGAAATTTGCTAGACAGTCTATTTCTGAGTTCATAATATTACATTCCAAATTCATTAGAACACCAGGTTTTGAGATATTTCTGCTGGATGTCTTTTTACCTTGGTTTGATTCCCTATTTGCTATGGCATTTATTTTTTCAGGATTGGAATTATGATAGACACTATTAACATTATGTGCTAGATGTATGTACACAGTTTCTTTATTGCTGCAAGCCACAAAAATATACAAAGTAGGATTTCACCTGATTATGACAAAGTTAACACCTGCAAGAAGCCAAAGGCCTTCCAGAGGTCAAGCTTAGGCTCAGGGAGCCTTGGTGATATTTGGCTTTTGATTATCAGTTGTTTTCTGCTATGAGTTTCTTGTGTGCTATTGTAGATTTTCTATCATTTGTGGGCACCATTTCCCCTCTACTAAAGGAATATTTAGATAACCTTCTGTGCTGACAGCTATGCACAGCCAGAAACCTAGCTCAAGCCTTCCTGTAATTATCATAATTGGCAGCATCTGGCCAGGTCCATCCCCAGATGGAGGAAAGTACCTTATAAGAGATACCTCTGTACTCTCTACGAACAGACATAAGTGTCCAGACTTCCTGTTTGAGAAGGCATGGCAGATGTGCCAATTAAGCTTAACTACCTCCTTTCCCAAATCCTACCTATCTCCCTTTTACTGTCACCAGAGGCATCTAGCTGTACACAGGTTGCCTAGTGACCGAGCACACTTTCCCTAACCCTCCAGAAAAAAAAGTTGTTAACTTGAATAGATAAAAACCACAGGAAAAAAGAAGACAGTTTTATTTTCTCCCATTGACCTAGCAACTTATAGAGTCTTAACATTTTCCACCAATCACGTTTAAGACTGTAGTGGAGCACATAAAATTTCTCTTCTTAAATATTACCTGAATTTAGCCTTTAGTTAATTCATTTCCCCATTAGTCACTTCTCTTTTGAGCTGCAAATGATAATTAAGTATTACTGCCTCTCTAAGTGATTCTTCTCATCCCTCCATTTGACCCTGGAAGCCTAGCTTTGCTCTGCCAAGGGATTACTGCTTGTAAGTGTATATTTACTGGGACTTCCAGGACACAGAGGGGACGGACAAGGGAAAAGAGAATGGAAGAACTAGATGGGTAAGAGCTTGAGAGGAACAAACTGAGATGGGGAAGAACTAGATTGAAGGGCTACAAGAGAGTACTAGAGGAACGAGACGGAAGAGCCAGATGGGAAAGAACAAGATGAGGAAGAAACAGATGAGAGAAGATGAGATGGGAGAGGAGATGGTATGGGAAAGAACCAGATGAATGAGAACCTACAAGGAACAGAACTAAGATGAAGAACTAAGATGAAGATAGAACCTAGAGGGGACAGCAGATAAATGTAGAGAGAAATCAGGCAAGAAAGGAGCTAAAATGAGAGCAGAATATAAGCTGTGTAGAGAGAGAACTGACCCAGAATAATAAAGTGTATGGACTAAGGAGTTTCATGTACATAGATTCATTTCTTTTCATCAAAGATTAATTATCAGCTGGTTGTAGATTCTTCCCAAACCCTGGGAGGGGACCATCGAGGGGCTGGACCCCCTTAGTCCCTGATACTTCATATGAGACTTTTAAAGGATTTGAATTTGGATTTTTAGGATATTAGAATATAGGACATCTAAAAGAGGATTGTATTATACTGTGAACTAAATATGAGGCTTGAGGGATAAAAGATTATATTGTATTTACAATTTAATTTGAATATCATTTTCTAAATATATCCTTTTTTTCTTCCTTTTTTTGTTTCCTTGCTGTGATGTGTGTATGTTTATGTCTGCATAAGCATATGGATTTTAAGGTGGCCAGTGAGCAATGGTGGAATGTGAAGATTGGTTTTAATGTCAATTTGCCACAAATTAGAATTGCCTCAGTAGGGAACCGAACTAAAAACTTGACCTGGTTGCCTTAATTTATGTGGAAAGAACCCACCCCATAAGTGTGGGTGAAACCTTCTGTTAGCAGCCTAGATTAAAAAGGGCAGAGTAGGATGCAGGCTGTTAACCTTGTGCCTGCCTGGCCGTTCCTCTTGCTGATGAATTGATTTAACCTGCTGCTGCTGCAGAGGATTGCTCTGCTGATACCAGAAACATCTTTGCAGTATCTGTCCATTGACTAGAGACTATCACCTCTCCAGGAAACTTCTAAAGTTCTAGTACCACATTCAGACTGCTCAGGTAGACAGATTCATGCTCTGAGCAACCACTGGGTTGTGGGTCTCTCTGATGTGAGACAGCCACTGTGGGACTACTCTATCTGCTGAGGTGCCCAGCCTCAACTTACCAGAATCTCAGGCTTTCAGATAACTATTGTTACTATTCTAACATAACCTGATTTGATACATTCTTTTAAAGAAGTAAGCTATGCTCGACAATCATATCCAGAATTGAGTGAACATCTAGCATTACTAAACCCTTCAGGAGACTGCAATCTGGTTTCATAATGAAAACAATCTGTATTTTCAGATGTGAACTGCTGTTTTCAACCGCTTCTTTCCCAGAAACAGTTTGGAGCACGGTACTTCTCATTAAGATAAAGATGTTGAAACCAATCCTTTCATCAACAAATACTTAGTGATAGCATAAAATATTTTTAAGGTTTGTAATTTTTACATATCTTATGGGTGATGGGAGAGTAGGAGAGTTTAGAAACTATGTGGAAGAATAATGATTCTAGGCACAAATATAAATCTAGCACAATAGAAATATTGGTTATAATTAGGAATTTTTTTCATTTTACATACCAATCAAAGATTCCCCTCTTCCCTTTTCCTGCCCCTCCCAACCCTATACATATTCTTATCTACAAGTATGTACTTGTATAAAACACAATTTGAGGGGACGTGACCTACATGAGTGGCACTTCCTCTTTCTTTGTGGATTGATTTCCACAACCTATCAAATGAAAGGGCCAGTGAAAGGCATGGCTTACTTCTTTTTGAGTGTGTGGGCTTCCCACTGAATTGCCCCCATAAGCTCATTCATTTGACCGCTTTTCTCTTAGTAGGTGGTCTCTTTAGGAAAGAATTAGAAGTTGTGCCTTCATAAAGGACGTTGTTCAACTTGGATGAGTTTTGAGCTATGAAGGACTCATTTCAGGCATGAGTAAGCAACAAAAATGTAAAGGCATAGAACTTAGGCCTGCTTCAGCATCTCTGCCTTTAACAGCTAGAGTGCATGTACAGAATGTTGGAACATTCCTCCTGTGTCACAGGGAGTAAAGATGATACCTGAAGAGATACTTCAGTTTCTACATTAATTCTGATTAAATTTTCACATTCCTCTGTAAATTTCCTCAGAGCTGTCACTAGTGCTAAAGAGAAGACAGTGAAGTCTAAGTGATGAAGGCAAATGTGACTCTGCTCAACCAGGGCAAGAAAATCAGCCTCAGCCCCTGTGGGAGAGATTGGTAGCAGGTGTCAGCACAACTGAAGGGGAGTGCAACTTGACAAGGAGGTGAGTAGCTAACAAAAAGAAATGGTGGAATAGATTCTTTAATTCTAGTCAAAAACAGAAAAGTAAAAAGAACAAAAGACTCTTGTTAGGATAATTCCCCACCACCTTATGACTGACAAATTCCATTTGGAAGTTTGTATCACATTTAAATACTTCATCTTAGTATATGACACAGTATGTCTTTTATAGCAATTGCACTTTAAACATTAATTTTTCAGGGCATACATTCCTTCCTGTTTCTTTTTGCCTCTTTCTTTGATTTTTATATAATGAGCAATTGATTCCTGCTTGGAAGGGTCATATAACATGTCTCCTTCCTAACTGATTTAAATGACCCAATTACATTCTAAGGAGGAAGTGAGTATCCATGTTTGTGTGTAATATAAAAAAAATTAAACATTATGTATTAATTGAGAGAATTTATCTAGAAAATCTAAAACAGTGAGAGAACTGTGAAAAGTGGGGAAACACATATAGGTGACATGTGTTCAAAAGTGTTTACTTCCACAGCCACTTGAGACAAAGAAAAAGAAAGCCATGTCAAAAGTAAGGGGGAAATTAAACATTCAGGGCTCCTGCAAATGAAGCATTTCTGTAACAACAGTCAACACATCTCATCTCCATTGATATGTTTACCAGAGACTATGTCATCTCTCTTTCCCTTATATGTGGATCCTCTCAGGAAACTTTATTTTAAAATTTCATCTTCCTGATAATATTTCAGATTCCCAAACACCAATAGCCCCCTATGCTTGCTACCACACACAGAGACTGGATGCCAAGGATCACAAACCGCATTCCCTGTTGTATAGCAGAGCCAAGATAAAGAGCACTATTGGCTCTCAGAGGCAGAACAAACTGAAGCTTCTCTTCCCATGCATTCAGACCAGCATCATGAAGGACTTTAGTATAGATATGGGAATGTGATTGAATTAACCTGCTACACACAGCAGAGCCAGCTGGGTATTTCAAATGGAGGTTCAGCACAGGGGTTATTCAGAAGCCTTAAGGACCCTCACATTCTCTTTCTCTTTGGTGGTTGACTAAAACAACATAGATGCTTCCATTGAGGATGACAAATTCTGTGGAGTAGATGCAGCTGAAAGTATTTCAACAGAGAGAAAAACCTAGGTGTTTGGGGCCAAGAAGCATGAGGGCAAGCCATGCCTCTCTAAGGTCTTCAGTGATTTTTTTCCCATGGTCTCCCATGACCTAGTTTATTATAATTACTTAAGTAGTATAATTAATATTATTTTTTTCTTTTAGTTTTTAAAGACAGGGTTTTTCTGTGTGATCAACTTGGCTGTCCTGGAACTCACTGTATATAACATAGTGTTCTCAAACTCACAGAGAGTGTACCACAAGGTCTTAGCTGAAAATTGCAGAAAAGACACTATAAAAGTAGATTGCTTTGGAGCCTATGACACCTGTTAATCTTGATGTTTGAACTCAAAGATATCTGTACTTGTGAAACTGAAAGACCCTAGCCCTTCAGGCTTACACCCCCAAGCCTCAGGAAAGGAGAAACTTGAAGCACCAGGAAATGAGAAACTAAAAGAACTAGTTTTGAGGGCCACCTGACTCAGCCATTATTCAACCACCCCTACAATGTAACAATGTAAAGAGATTTCTGTTAAGAGATGTGCTCAACTGGGACCTGGATAGTTGCAAGTGTTCCAGGAGGATCACTGTGACCTTTTTGTAAACTCCACTCCCGCCCTGTTACCCCCTTGAGGTTTCAGGGAAAAATGTACCTGTTGACGTAACTGTCCCCCCGCTGTGATCACTCTGTAACCAGACCTTGTAAAACAAAACTATATGGGAATTGTAATCTTGTGAGGTTTCTGTGTTTTTCCCAGACCACGGCTCCTTCCATTCAGGACAAAAAGGAGTTCATTCTAACTATCTCTGTCTGCTGTCTGTCTTGGGACTTTGAAACCACTGAAGAGAATTTTATTTTTTTATTTTTTTCTGTTTTTAACTTTTTTTTTCAAGATAAGGTTTCTCTGTGTAGCTTTGTGCCTCTCTGGGAACTCATGATGTAGCCCGGGCTGGTCTTGAACTCACAGAGATCCTCCTGGCTCTGCCTCCTGAGTGCTGGGAGGCACCACCACCCGGCTTTAACTGGTTTTTAAATTTAGTTATGTGAGAGTTTTGCCTACATGTGTCTGTGAACAGTATCTACAGAGTCCAGAAAAAAACAAAAAACAAGAAACAGGAGGTGCCCAGGATTGGAGTTACAGCAAATGGTTAGCTACCATGTGGGTTCTGGGAATAGAACTTTGGTCTTCTGTAACAACCCCCAATACTACTAATTGCTGAACCATCTCTCTACCCCACTTTTTATTTAAAATATATTGCTATACATTTTATTTAAAAGATATTACACCACTTTCCCCTGTTCTCTCTTCATTCCATCACTTTCCTTTCCACTCCATTCTTCCTTGTAAACTAAGTATGAATTTCCATTCCAACTTCTTCCTTGTAAACTAAGTATGAATCAGTATGCTGATATATGTGAAGACAATCTACTAAGTCCACTTTTTGGAGCTTTTATGTAAATGGTTGCAGGGATGAAAGCACTAAGGAATTATACATTAGTGACACAGAAAAAGGCTCAAAGTTGTGTCTCATAGATCACGATTAAAAATGTATTTCAAGTTAAAGGTCTGGTAGATGTCCATGAATTGTCAATCTGGGTTCTTTTCATTTTGAGCAGCAAACAGGGTGGTAGAGTAGTCTCTGTTCTGTTAAGTGGATAAAATAACCTGACCCAAAGTAACTTTGGGGGGAAATATTCATTTGACTCATAATTTTATAATACATCACTATCAAACAAAATGTTTCTATCCATGTTCCCCAGAGTCTCATGTTAATCATAACATAAACACTTTCAAATTCTTAAATCCCATAGCCTTTAAAAATTCCAACATTTAAAAAGTCTACAGTCTCTTAAATGTATATTCTGTGAAAAAATAAATAACATCCCACTGTTTTCAAAGAGGGAAGAACAGGAGCATAGCAAATAATCAATCACATTTAAGGAAAACAAATTAGGAAGCAATACTTCTGTTCTTTCCTTTTTGAACAGCTTCCTGTATCACATTGTGCAAATTCTGAGCCTGTTAATGATATTCTGGGATCTCATGGACTAGGGAAGCTCCGTGTTTTAGATTTTGCCATCCCTAGTACACACAACTTTCCTTCAGTGCCAATACTATTCCACACTGGCAAGTCTCCTTATTTATCCTATGCTTCTAGAATCTACCACAGCTTCGGGTGTCTGCTGTAAGCAGTGTCCTCTCGGGCCCTTTCTGCAGGTGTTTTGAATCTCTGACATGGTCATCAGCACTCCATGAGCCCTTCAATCTTGGATTGGCAGTCAAGACACCAAGGTAGAAAAATCTCAGCAAACTCCAAAATAAATGGGCTCTAGCCAGATAGCAAGCAAGGGTAGTTTCTATTCCTTCAACCTATTGTATGTTAATTCTCCTATTAACCTGATCACCTTGTATCCATAGTGAGGAGTCAGAGAATGGTAAATGTTGGTTCTTATTACATAATCCAGTAACAAGACAATGGGATGAAATGGTACTATCACTCCTGGAAGGGACAAAAGATTTCTCATCTCAATGAACTTCCTATACAAGATAATCTCTCATAACCACACCCTAGAGAAAAACATGATCTAGATAAGTCCTCAAATATGGGCCTGGAGGAGTCTCCCTTGGCTGATTTTAGATCTTATCAAATTGAAAAATCAATATTAACTGTCACACAAAATTAATAAAATTTGCTGTGTAGATAGAAAATTTTCCTTTTTAAAGTGATATCTCAAATACAAATGAGCCATATTTAAGGCCAAAGTATGTAAAACCTTTTGAAAAAGGACTTACTCCTTTCCCAGATGTGAGCAGCAATTGTCTGAGGATTGCAGGGCAGAATTATGAACCTCATGTAGCGTAAGGCACAGTGCAGAACTCTTCTGACCCATGTTTTTACCTCATTAAAACAGAATCACACCCAAACATCCTCAGGAACAGAACTATGATCTTGTTTCCAAAGAGAAGGAGACAGAAAGACACCGAGAAGAGAGACACACAGAGAGAAACTCCCTAAGAACCCATTGAAATGGATCTTAGAAAGGCACACACTGTCACATGGCTTTCTATCAATTAAGTGTGGCTCTCCGTCACAAGACTACACTTTCCCAAACTTATTTCTACTAATATCTGTGCTAAATCCATAAGAAAAATTTCTTTTTACCCAGGTATCATCACATGAGGCAGAGGCAGGTGGACCTCTTCAAGTTCCAGGCCTAGCCCATCTACTACATAGTGAATTCCAGGCCAGACAGGGTTAGAATGTGAGACTGTCTCAAAACAGACTCACTCCAAAATTCTCTGTTTCATAAACTTTAGGGCTGTGAAAATGGTTCAACACATGAAGTGCTCACTTTGCAACCATCCCTTTACTTGTGTATTACAAATACAGTTTCAAGAGTGCATGCCTATAATCCAGTGTTTTTAAGGCAAGAGAAAAGGCAGACAAGAGAAATCCTGCAAGCCTATTTACATGAGATAGCAAACTAGAGACCCCATCTCAAACATGCTGAGGGGAAGGGACCAGCACTCCAAATTGTTCTCTGACTTTAACACCCAAACCATGACACATATGCACACCTTTCCACAAATAAATGAGCACATACATACAAACAATCATAAGTAAATAGATAATAAAATTAAAATTGGACAATGTGGCAAATAACTTTTATTCCAATACCTGTACAGCAGAGGCAGAGTTCTTTGAGTTTGGGGCCAATCTTGCCTACATTCTGAATTCAGTAACAGCTAGAGATACATAGAGAAACCCTGTCTCAAAATAAAATTCCAACTCTGATTTGTATTGACTCACCCTGAAAACATTTTCCAATATGCACTCAAGGGTCCCAGCTTAACCACTGCAGAGGTCCTCAGGTTAAGGACAATATCTCAAATTCATTTTAGGTGTGAGCCATTGATCCCTGAAAAATCATTTTCATAAATGAATATATTTGAGTATGTTAGCAGAGTCAGGTAGATCTCTTTGAATATGGCCTATATAGTGCTCACGTGAGCATGAGCACACACACACACACACACACACACACACACACACACACACACACACACACACATAGTTGAATATAATCTTACTTTGTTGTTTGAGACAAGGTCCCATTAGAAAATTCCAGCTAGTCTAAAACTCACACTGTATAGTTTAATGAATAATACATATTGAAAATATGGAATATATAAAACAGATATAAAATAATATATATTGAACATTAGACAAATTTGCTATGTGGTGATGATACATGTCTTTAATCCAGGCACTCAGGAGGCAGAGGCAGGCAGATCTCTGTGAGTTCAAGGCCAGCCTGGTCTAGAGTGAGTTCCAGGATATCCAGGACTGTTTCACAGAGAAACCCTCTCAAAAAACAAACAAACAAAAAATTCCAATAAACATTTTATTCTATATCATTGACTCATTATTCAAAATATGACAGTTTCCTATATAAGAGGGAGCTTCCAAACAATTGTCTAACACTGACTTGTCAATCTATAGGAAGAGCAGCAATTTATAATATCAACAAGCTCCATAATTTTGATAATAGCAAATATAACTAGATTTTTAAATACAAAATTAATAATGCTTCAAAATATAGTTATGAGTGTGTTTAGCTTATAACATTTCCAGTTTTACCAAGGAGCTTACCTATGAATATCACCCATGCTGTCTCTGGAACATTCCAAGACTCTTGCAGTACCTGAAGTCTCAGAAGGCATTGGGGCCACCCTGGAAGGCTCTGTAAAGTGGCTGGGCACCAGGAAGTATTTGGAATGGTTTTGGACTCAAAGAAAGGTCTGTAGAGTGCTTTGGGACTAAAGAATCAGAAGGTAACCTGGTGGCAAGAAGGTCCTGAATAAGACTAGTTGTATACCTGCCTCACTTTTCCTCCATCAGGTTCTCACCTATATGACCATGGCCAGCTATTCCTGTGATGTTTTCAGTTTCCTGCTATCCCAAACAGATACAGTAGCAGCACTATGACCTCCACCTATCTGGGTTTCATCAGAAGCTTTGGTTGGACTCCTTTTTCAGCTAGATCCAGTTTCCTGGAGTTTCCAGGGACTAGTTCGAGGGCTGCAAATGATCAGGGCAGGTGACACTCCATGAACACCCCACTCAGCTTCACAGACATTTGAGATAGGCAAGGCAAGAACTGGGTTGGTGCACAGGGCCTGTGAGCTTGTGCATCCCTGCCTCCCTGCCTCCCTGCCTCCCTGCCTCCCTGCCTCCCTGCCTCCCTGCCTCCCTGCCTCCCTGCCTCCCTGCCTCCCTGGGCCAAGCCTGCCAATCACTTGGGAAAAACATCTTCTCCCTGAGGCAAACCCAACAGCAATCATCAAATGCAACTCCAGGCAAGTCCTTCACAGACACACCCATAAAACATGCTCACAAATATTCACTATCTCTGGAAATGCCCTTTCAGACATCATTTTTAGCCTGACTTGGAGAACCTGGGAATCCTGTGGTGACCTCAGATTTGAGGAAAGAGGTCCAGTGTGGAGTGATTGGAAGCTAAACTGGAGAGCTCCTTTAAGATCAAGGCCTGAGGAGACAGCATGGCAGCCCATCCACTACAACCACAGGGCTCTGGAAGAGGAGACCTGGACCTCCAGAGCTACATTCATACAGGAGCTGGGAAGCCAAAGACACTGCTAACAAAATAGACAGGCCCTGAACCATGCAAGAAGATATCATGTGGAAGAGAAAACATGGCCAGTACACATACTAACACAGAAGGTGTGAGGGGATCTAATGAGACCCTCTCCCTAGATCAAATACTACAGGAAACTACAGACTATTGAGGGGGAGAATTGTTTTTCCCAGGGATGAGTCCCCTAGTTGGTTATTCAAAACAAAGTGGTCTGCCCTGTAATCATATAAATAGAAGAAACAGCAAATGGACCCAGTAGCTCATATTTATTTATGTGCACAGACATATAAAGATATATGCCATAGTAATAGCAAAAGATAACAACCAGTTTCAGATGTAGTAAGTGTGGACATGTAGCAAGCTTTCTTTTGAGCCACTTTTCAGAATTCTCTTCTCTGCTTATCCTTCCTATACTTCCTGCCTGGCTACTGGACAATCAGCATTTTATTTGTACAGAGTGATATTCACAGCACTTCCCATTTTCTTTTTTTTTAAAAAAGGAAGGTTTTAACTTTCACATAGTAAAATTACAGATAACAAAACAATTATCAAGCAAGAATTACAGTTCTAATATCTAGTCTGTTTATAATAACTAGTCTATTTGTGTTTGGCAAAATTTAGAAGATATCCTATCTATCTTATATTTGTGAGTTCAAGGTTTTATATCTAACTTATCTCTTATCATAACTAAATGAAATTATAACTATCTAGTTTTCAACTCCATCAAAGACCTCAGAAGGATATAAAATTACCTGAGAAACAAGAGAAGGATGCAAGCAACTTTCAAGAGTCTTACAGGGCAGACAGAGATTGCTGGCAGCCTGGACAGTCATCCAAAGTTCCCCTGTAAAGTCGGTGCATCTGTCTTCAGCTCACAGGCCTAGAGTCTCTCAGCCACTTCTCTCTGTGTCCTGTAAAATGTCTGGCAGTTTCCTCTGTGAAGCAGGAACCTGAAGGACCATTTTGCCAAGCAAAGTTCAGTGGTCACCTTGCTACGGGAACTGCATATCCAGTCAATCAAGCAGTCCAGGTACAACAGTTTCTTTCCCAAATGGCTATTTTTGCCAAGGTGAAGATAAACTCCATATAGAGTGTCTTTGATGCCCATCTTCGTCTCTGAAGTAAATCGGTGCTACCAAGAGCTGACATGTCTCATTGTCCAGAAAGTCTACATTTTTAAAAACATTTTAAATGCCATATTCTGAAGGTCTTTGAAGTATTTGAAAATTATCTATCTATTTGAATCATATCTATGTATACCTAGAAAACTTAAAATGACTATAAGTTTGACTATCATGGAAGATTAATTATTAATCTATTTCTTAATTATCCATTACAATTTTAAATGAGCTGTACAAACATACCTTAAACAAGAGTAAAAATATACACACAGTATAACAAAATTAACTTTATATTTGTATCAATAAACTAAAATCCATAGCAATGTAAAACATTTTTAAACAAGTTGTTGCTCTTTAAAAGGAGGGTCAACAATATAACCTTTTATCCTATCGTGTATATATATCATATATATCTGTATCAGCTGGTTAATCCTGGGAACAAACATTTATATCTTATCATACTAATTTCTAACTGGCATGGTTAGCATATTACTTATCTTTCAGGTATTTGTGATGCAGTCCTCTCTTACCTAAATTTTACTTTGTGAATTAATGTCTCCTAAGGACTGTAAAGACCTTGTACCATCAATTCTGTTACCATTGATTCTACTCTTCTACATCACAGTTTAACATGGGAGTGCAACTCTACAAAGAAAATACTGTATACAAGGTTCTAGAAGTAATTCCAGTTGGATCCTAAACCTTAATGTTAAATGTTCAAAGTGTAGAACTTCTGGAAGATAAGGGAGGGACCAGGCCTCTTTGAATTTGGCAAATATGTGTTCCATAGAAACAACACAAGCATGGTGGTGCCAGTACTTCACAGTGATGGCACTGAGGACATTTCAAAGCACAGTCCCACTCCCAATGCTCTGCAGCAGCAGACTGAAGTTATTCAGAAGCTGCCAGCCAGCCCCAAGAATTGCAAAGACTATGCAGGACCATGCAGGACCACAAAGATCCACACTGTCGCATGCAGGATGAGCGGGATCATGCTGGACAATGCAGAATCATGCAGGAACATGCAGAACTCTGCATCTGACCACTTCCTTCCACCCAGCAAGTGGAGGACCCACCACACTGTCTCCCATGACTCAACAGCATGTCCCTCACTCACCATATCTTGCTTTTCAGCTCAGCCTTGCCCTCTGCTCAGCTCCCTGCAGCAATACTACCAGCACAGCAAACAAAACTACTGGTGACAGAGTCTCTCAAAGACAATTCTGAAGCTGGCAGCTGGAAGGACCCTACACACCTTCTGACTAGCAGGTCACCTGTAGGCCTGATTGGCTAGTGAGACCTGAATGACAAGAGCACCCCTATATGGTTAAACTGTGCTTAAAGACATAGCACAATGATTCCTGATCCTACTTTCCATTGCAGACCCAGAACTTTTGTGAACCAGCAGAGATTTGCATTTCAATATGATGTGCCCCTGGCTCTAATAACAGACCATGTGAACTTCCTGATCTCCACAGGCACTTCCCCTTCATCCTCCTGGACACAATGTGGCTAACATGTGTACTAGTCCCACATAGTATAGTATTATTCCTAAAATTCAGAGGAAACTGTTGGCAAAAGAATAATAATAAAGAGTAGTCTTCATGGATAGGTGAATATTTAGAGAATAATGGAGCTAGGGAGAATGTGTTTATGAACACTATTGTTAGTTAGCACATATCCCTCAGTGGGCAGGTGAAAAAAACTGCATTATTCAAGGTTCTTTACATTATCAGAACTGGTAGAATGAATCTCTCCCTGTAGGAAGAAAGTGGAACTATTAGAATGTTGTACAAGCTGTGTCCATCTTTAATCTGGAGTGCTCTTAACTAGTAAGGTGTTTTTCTACCCTAAGTTTTCTATTCTTGATCATGTTTCCTATCCAAGGCAGCCTAGTCAGGGGCACAAACCTGGTGCTGACAAAAAAGTAGAATTTTCTTCCATTTGAGAGAATAAGGCAGAGATGAGCTCCCTAATTATTTGTCCAATACAACATGATCAGCCAACTATCCATATAGGTACAACCAACAAACCTGGATGCAACAAGTTGTGTTCATGTATTTCAGCATACTTATTCACCCATAATTAAAAAGGAAGAATTTAGAAGGGGTTTGGGAAGAGGGGCTGGAGAGATGGCTCAGCAATTAAGAGCACTGGGTGTTGTTACAGAGGACCTGTGTTCCATTTCTAGAACCCATGTGGTAGCTAACCCTTTTCTGTAACTCCAGTTCCAGACATCTCCTGCCTTCTTCTGACCCCTGTAAGCACTGTGCAATGATGCATGCATGCAAAACACTCACATAATTTAATTTTTTTTAATGTGAGAAAGAGGGAAGAATGAAATTTTCTACAGTGATATCACAGCCCAGAGACAGACATCAGCCAGGATATCCCTATGTTCTTGCATGGAAGGAGCTTTTCACTTCCACCGAGTCAGCCTGTTAAGAGGCAAAAGCTGCTTCATTCTGAGGTTAATATAGTTCATCATAACCACTCATCTAAGAGCAGAGTATACAGTGATGTAAAATGTCTTTTCCTTGAAGTCCTCTGTATTTTTGTTCTCTCTCTTTTCCATCTGTGGCAATGGCATTGGTACAGTTATCCTTTAGACTGAACAACAAGATTGACAGGTTGCATAGTTTCCAAAGCAATATTTTTTCCACTGTGTCATTTATCAATTTTCAGCTAAGACCTTGTGGTACAAAATGAACCTGCCAAGGGATTTCTTTCCATCATTTTTATAATTTACATAAGTTTCTGCATGACATTGCACTAAGAATATCCCTAAATATCTCTGCTTTTACATTCTGATTATGATCAGAAGTGGTTTTCTTTACCTGCCTGTTTAGGAATAGGGAGAATTCTACATGAACATGTTCAGACTTCCTAAGTAAAACCCACATACTTCCTTTGTTTAGGAAAAGCATGCTTTCCCTGCCTCCTGCAGGTAAGAAATTTTTCTCATTTCTTCTTTGTTGGCTATTGTGATGGCTATTCTTGGTAGTCAAACTGACTACTTCTGAAATTAACTAAAACCCAAAGAGTTGATATACCTGTGAGAGATTATTTTTACTGTTTTGAAATTAAAGACCCATCTTTAATTTGGGTCATTTGAGGGGAAATCCAAAATTAGCTGCTTGCTGGTTGTGTACACCTTTAACTCAAGCACTCAGGAGGCAGAAACAGTTGGACTTTCCTGAGTTTGAGGCTCTCCTGGTCTACAGAATGAATTCCAGGGTCACACAGATAAACCCTGTCTTGAAAACACACACACACAAAAAAAAATCAAAGGTTAAGATCCACCTTTAATCTGGATTGTACCTCTGGAAGCTGCCTACATATATAAAGTATACTGAAGGAGGAAGCTCTGTCTCTCTCTTTGGCTCCTTGCCCTAGCACCAAGTTCATTCCTTTACTAGCATTAGAGCCTACTTCCTTGGTATTTTGGTGTATAGTTAAGACCAGCTAAAATATTTAGCCTCATGAACTGAACAAGTACTGTACTCTTCAAATTTTCATTGGTAGGCAGCCATTGTTAGACTTCCTGGAACACAGCTTGTAAGACATTCTATGAAATCAACTTTCTACATAGATGGAGAGATTCATTTTCCCAGTCCTGATCATGTAAAGAACCTTGAATAATACAGTTGATTTTTTTTCATCTGCCCACTGAGTAAGATGTTCTGGCTAACAATGGTGCTCATAACCACATTCTTCCTAGCTCCATTAGTCTCTAAGTATTCAACTTTCCATGAAGACTACTCTTTATTAGTATTTAATTTGCCTACAGTTTGCTCTGAATTTCAGAAATTAAACTCCTGAAGCAATAGAGCCCTCATTCAGTTTTCTGATGGGAGAAAGAGCTATTATCAAGTTTGTGGTCTAGCCATTTTATACTTAAACTAAAGTACATCTGTGAGTTCGAGGCCCGCCTGGTCTATAAAGCGAGTACCAGGACAGCCAGAGCTGTTAGAGAAACTGTCTGAAAAAGAAAACAAAGGATTAAATAGGTAGAAGAATGAACAAGAAGCATCTGACCCTCTTTTCCCAGTCTGTTTACATTTCTTTTGATGTTTTCATCATCAATCCTCTATGCGTTTCTCTTAACTGATTGAGAGCAAACTTTGTTTTTTTTTTTAAAGATTTATTTATTTATTATGAGGACACCAGATCTCATTACAGGTGGCTATGAGCCACCATGTGGTTGTTGGGAATTGAACTCAGACCCTCTGGAAGAGCAGTCAGTGTTCTTAATCACTGAGTCATCTCTCCTGCCCTAAGAGCAAACTTTCTTCTGTTAATGCTTCTGTGTATACTTCTTGAAAACAGACATGACAGACACCAGCACAACCTTCAGGACTGTGGGCATTAATCTAATCCCATTTTGTCTTCACAGTTTCTTTTTCTTGTTTCTTTCTTTCTTTCTTTCTTTCTTTCTTTCTTTCTTTCTTTCTTTCTTTCTTTCTTTCTTTCTTTCTTCTTTCTTTCATTCTTTCTTTCTTTTCTTTCTTTCTCTCTTTCTCTCACTCCCTTTCTCTCTCTCTTTCCTTCCTTCCCTTCCTTCCTTCCTTCCTTCCTTCCTTCCTTCCTTCCTTCCTTCCTTCCTTCCTTCCTTCCTTCCTTCCTTTTTGAGACAAGATCTCAATATGTAGCTCAAGCTGGCCTCCAACTCACAGACATCCACCTGTTTCTGCCTTCCAAGTGCTAGGATCAAAGGCAGGAGACACCTCACCTGGTAGCATTCCTTTTTTTTTTTTTGACTCCCTCCCTTCCTCTTTCCTTCAATTTATTTGTTTGTTTGTTTGTTTATTTATTTATTTATTTATTTATTTATTTATTTATTTATTTATTTATTTATTGAAACAGACTATGAAGCCAAGACTGGCCTCAGGTTTGAAATCTCTGGCCTCACTACCTCCTCTCCTCCCAGATGCTGGGCTTATAGGAATGTGCCACTGTATTTAGAATTACTAATTTTTTCTTGCAGTTTTGTTTGACCTTAATATATTTCATTAAGGGTTGTAGTCTTTGAGAAGTAGCTTGAAGGACTTTGTTTCTCTGTGTGGATATACCTCCAATTTAATACAGAGTTCTCAGTTAGTTCAATTAGATTTACATTTTTAGGCAAATGACTTGCGATGATTTAGTTTTGGTTTTGGTGCTTTGAGACAGAGTCTCATGTTGTTCAGGCTAGCCTTGAACTGCCAAAATGCTGGCATTACCAATGTGTGCCTCACCCCTGACTCAATGACTTGGGTTTTTTGGAATAATTTTAGGGCTATACAAAGTGTTATAAACAAAACAGAGCTGAATTCCTATGTGCCCTTCCCCCAGCGTCCTCCATTATCAGCATCTCTCGACTATAGAATAATTACCAAAACTAAAAAGTTAACTACAAGATAATCCTGTCAACAAACTCCAGTCCTCATGTCAATCAAACAGATTCCCCATTAACATCACCTTGTTCTGTACCAGGGTGCAAGTCAGTACTGCACATGGCATTTAGAGACCTCAGCTTCTTAGTTCCTCCAGCCTGTGACAGTCTCTGGGTTTTTCCTTGTGTCTTGTGACCTTGACACTTTCAGAGGGTGCTGATGAGTGTCTTTCCTGTTGGGTTTGTTGCTTCCTCGCGATTTAGGGAAGATTCTACATTCTGAGCAGGAATGCTGCAGAGGGAATGTGCTCTTTTCAATGTGTCGGGGAGACAAGGCTGTCTCTGCTACAGATACTGTTTTTTTCGGTCATTGGTAAGTATCTTGCAGGAAGTTGTTTGAAAAACTGCTGCCCATCAAATTTAGCACCCACATGTGGGTCTTGGTGCAGTAATTATTGCTGTAATTTTTATTTTCCCTTTTAAATTTTTGAGAGAGTGTCTCATGGGGCCCAGTCTGCTTAGAATTCCCAGTAGCCAAGGATGACCTTGAGCTTCTGTTCCTTCTGCCTCTGTCTCCCAAGTGCTAGGATTACAGGCGTGGACCACCACGGCCAGTTTATAAGGAGCTGAGAATGTTAATTCAGGGCTTCACACTAGACAAGCACTCTGTTAATTGAGCTATTGCTGAGCCCCCTTTTCTGTTTCCCTTTCCTGTAGTGCTGGACTTGTGGATCCTATCTTATGGGGAGGTATTAAAATACTGCTCCTTTAGGAGTCTTTTTTTCTTAGTAAAGTAGCAATAAATGAAAATGTTTTATAGACATTTTCCAGATTATCCAAAGGTAGAAGATTGTATCATGTGTTATGTGATCCTGGAGTAGTCGTCCTCCATTTTCAATAGTTTTATTTGGACAAGTTTGATTTTACATATTCTGCAAACCGTCTCATTTTGTTTTTCCTGTGAATGGGTGTTTTACATGCATATATGAATGTGTAGCACATGAATGCCTGGTGACCACAGAGGCCAGAAGATGGTCTTGGATCCCCTGGAACTGGAGTTACAGGTAGTTGTGAGCCTCCATAGGAATGCTGGGAACCAAAGCCAGGTTCTTGACAAGAATAGTGGCTGAGCCATCTCTCCACCCCTTTTTGTCTAGTTTTAAATTCAGAGCTTAGATATTTTATTTTACACTTAAGTTCTTAATACAGCATGGTGGGATTGTTGTTGCTGTTTTTAATTGAAAATTTAGGGAATGTCCTGTTTCACGGGAGAACTGACACGTGCTGGTTTGGGGAAGTGAATTGTTCAAGAATAAAGACAGCAACAGTGACCAATGCAGCCCCATCAACATAGGCCAACTAATGTTTCAGTGTGGATTTCATTAGACTCAGTTATGTGTAGGCAAACAATGCATAAGGATTACACTGAGCTTCATCCATCCTTCCGCCTTCCTGAATGCACAAGGTGCCCTTCGTTCTTTGCTTCACTCAGTCCATTCAGGCTCCATCCCTGAGGGACAGCAACAGCAGGTGTCCTGGAAGGGCAGCCTGGAGCAGAGGCCTGAGCTCTTAAAGCTTTGTGGCCTCTCAGTAAGCACCATATACCTGACACACCAACCGAGTCCTAACTCAGTTCCCAACAGCAGTGAGAGCCAATGGTACTGTGGGAAGAGTGCTAGCTGTGGCAGGCCGGCCTGTGCTCCCTCCAGTGGTTTTGTGCCTGGCTAATGACCATGTCACCTTCTTAGGTGTAGAGAGACCCTTGCCTGACCATCCCTGGGAAAAGGAGGAACCAGTGGTTTGAGGGACAAGTGAGGCCATCAAGTGCCACCTCAGTGACATGCTGCAGCAGCTTACCAGGGTCAATGCCTCCAAGCCCTCAGAGCGAAGGCTGGTGCGGCAAGGTGAGTCCTGTAGGGAGCTTCCCATCTGGAGAAGGCAGGGTATCTCAGTCAGCAAGCAGAGCCCCCCATTTCCTGGAGATCAAAATCCAGATGAGTTAGCCTGACACCCAAGGCCCTCCTGGTGTGCCTTCTGCCTGCTTCTGCCCCATCTCACTCTGTAGGTGACTGATAGGTCACCTCTGCACAGCTGCATCTTCTGTCTCCTTTCTGCCAGGGAATTAATCCCTTGGTTCTCAAGAGACTCTGGTCAGCTCCAGCCTCAGGGTTTTGTGCCCACTGTCACCACCCTGACTCCCACTGCCAGCACTTCCTAACCTGACTTAATTCTCCATAACATTTCTTCCTGACACGTTCATGTATCTGCAGTTGGGACTCGTGTGCACTGAGGTGGTTCCAGCGTTGCAGGAATGGTTGGGTCTGCTCAGTTTCTTCAGCACTTTAATCTGGGGCACTAGGCTTTCCACCAGCCCTGATGTTAATGACTTTGATTACTCTTCATCCCTCTAGTCGGTATGTGGGTCCTTCTAGAAGCCTAGGGTTTTCTTTTCCTATCCACACCTACCACAGTTTCTGAGACACAGTAAAGGGGCCCACTTAACGAATTGGGACTTGACGTCCTGGGCTGCAATTTGGGTGTCTGGGTTTGTGCTGTCACAGCCCTCCACAGGCTTCATGGGGTGCCCCCCCCAGCTCTGGGCAGGATTATCTGAGAAGACAGAAGAAGGGACTGGCCTAACAAGTGCTCTGTTTCTATCCCAGAGGAGGCTGAGGATCCTGCATGTATCCCCATCTTCTGGGTCAGCCAGTGGGTAGACCAATCAATGAAGTATGGACTTGGTAGGTGTCTCCAGAATGTGCGATGGGCAGGGGATGGTGCTGCCATAGTAGCCTTTGAGTAAACAAGTGAGTGATGTCCGTAATTGTGTGGCTGTGTTACCAAGAATTGTTAGGGCCTAATACATTCAAGCACTCTACTACTGAGCTATTTCCAGCCTTTGTCCACCTCCTCCTGCCTTTCTAAGACAGCCCTCCCCCCCCCCCCCCCCCCCCCCCGCCATTAGGGTATCAGCTCTGTGACAACAGCACAGGGGCACTCTTTAATGACTCAACATGCCTCGTCCTCTACAATGATGGTGACAGCCTCCAGTACATAGACCATGATGGAATGGAGTCTTACCCCACCATGAGCTCCCACCCTGACTCCTTGATGAAGAAGGTGGGAACTGGCTGCTGTAAGAGGGTGTGGCAGGGTATGAGGTCTGCCTCAGGGTCAGGCTCTCATTCTGCAATCCCTGCCTCAACTTTCCAACCAGATCACTCTCCTCCAGCATTTCCGAAGTTACGTGAATGAACACCTGCAGAAGGCAGGGGCCACCATGACGGCAGGGGCCAACACCACAGCCCGGGAAGGTGATGAGCTGGCCTGGCTGCCCTACCTGAAAAAATGGCTCTGCACAAGCTGCGCCATCGTCCTGCACCTCAGCAATGGCACTATACAGATTAATTTCTTCCAGGTGTGCAGGGGCCTGTACTTGAGGTGGCTGGGTGGGGTGGAAGTGCTGTCCCTTTCACCAGGTGGGGGGCCTTCCTCCCCTTTGCCTCAACCTCAGGCCCCAGCTGAGCTTTTCACTCACTCCCTTCTTCCCTCCAAGGACCACACCAAATTTATCCTGTGCCCCATGATGGCAGCTGTGACCTGCATCAACAAGAACCGGGACTTCCACACATACAGCCTGAGCCTTCTGGAGGAATATGGCTGCTGCGAGGAACTGGGCAGACAGCTATGCTATGCCCACACCATGGTAGAAAGGATGCTGAGCTCAAAGTCTCCCAGCAGCAGACTGGAGGACAACACCTAGGCCTCTGTCCTTTGGGCTGGTGCCCCTTCACTCTGCAAACTCTGCCTGGGACTGCGTTGCTCGGCTTCCGGGACTGCTGTTCAGTGCCCGTGGCCTTGGGGCTGGGTGGGGAAGGGGTTGCTGTGTGAGTTATTTCTGTATATGTTTGGATCTGAGTTTATAACCTCTTCCCCTGCCCTCAGTCTAATGTGTAACTTGTATAGATATATTTCTATTGGATTTGACTGTTCTTTCCTTGGCTTTATATTTATTCAATATATGTGCATATCTTTTCTTATCCTGTGTTTTTGTGAGTACCCGGAACCCAGAGTATTCCTCTGTTCCAACAGCCTCAGGCTGCTAAACTGCTGTTCAATATTTTGATGCTCCCTAGACAAGGTTGAGCCATAGCCTTAACTCCTTGGTCCACCTTTGGGGCACCTGGTTGTCTCAGATCTTTGACATCTGGCAGGACCTCCCAGCATCCAAAGTTGGTGACTAGTAGGGCAGGAAGAAGCTCTCAGAAGCACAGGTTCTCAGGGCATGGTGAGTGTGTAGCAGCAGCCTTGGGAAGTGGTGTGTGAAGTAAGGGATGTAGCCAGCAGGGACTTGGCCCAGAGCCTGGTGTACTTCAGTTGGGAGCTTCCTGTAGTGGTGCTTCTGGCGATGGACAGGACAAGAACACTGACTCAGTTATGGCAGGCCATCCCTGATCTATGTCCCACCCAGGCTCTAGAACACAATTTATTCTTCATGACATGGAGCAGGTCTTACACTGATAATCCTTTTAGGACTGGAACATCTTCAGAGATGTGGGTGGAGAAATGGGCTGTAGGGATAACCCTCTGTGTCCCTTCTCTCAGGAAGAGGCCCCTCCAAGCCTGCTCATCTATTCCCAGGGGATAAACCACTCCCTCTTCCCCAAGGCAGTCTCCATCAGGGCTGATCTGCAGCTGAGAGGACATTAGACAATGTCTGGAGGCATTTTGGCTGGCTTGCCTTGGGAAGAAAGTACCTCTATCAACCTGTGAGGCCAGGGATGCTGCTAAGCATGCCACAGTATAACATGGCATAGGATACAGGGCACCACCCACCCTTTCCCTGACAGTTTTCTCTTCTGAATCAGTACTCCAAGGTTGAGAAACCATGACTTAGAAAAGGATTTTGTTGACATGGGGTCTTACTCCCTAGTTTAGGCCGACCTTGAATTCTCTCCTTCCCACTTCCTGAGGGCCAGGGTTACAAGCATCATGCCAGGTTTAGAAAAGGACTCATTAACCTTCACTATGTTTCACATGATTGTAACTGGATAGGTAGCCTGTAATTGTGGCACTCAAGAAGGTGAGGCAGGAGGATCCTGTGTTCAAGCTACACAGTAAAAAAAGGTGCTGGTTCTCATCTGTTCTGACCTAATGAGCTAGGTAGGATACAGTGTCAGTGTTTACCTAAAGTTAAGAATGTGGGGAAGTGAACTAACATCACAGCAGTACAAAGGACAAAGCAGCACCTTCTGATCCTCCTGCCTCTGCTTCTCATGTTCTGAAGTACAGAAATGCACCACCACGTGAGGTTCTGTGCAGTGCTGGGAATAAACCCAGGGCATCATTTACACTAGGCAAGAACACTACCAAGAGGATTACTTTCCCAGTCGGGCTGTGGCACACCCATTTAATACCAGTACTTAGGAAGCAGAGGCAGGGGTATCTCTGGATTTGAGGCCAGCCTGGTCTATAGAGTGAATTCCATGGCAACCAAGACTATAGAGAAGCCCTTTTTCAAAAAACCAAATATCTCAGAAAATGATTATGAAATACAAAGAAAACTTCAGAACTAAGCTTCTACACTGAAGTCACTCAATTCCAACAAGTTTATGTATAATTTCACTAGATTTTTATAAAACTTGAGAGAAAATTGTCAGATATTCATACATACAAGCACTTGCAGATTGGAAATACTCAGTTTGCGACCCATAGGCTTCACATCCCTGAAAGACACCCAGTCATCAAACACTCTAAAATTGCTCTGTAGGCTAGGCTAACAATCTGAATACAGGTTCTCACATGTTTTGGAGGGAGGCTATTGCCAAGTGGTAGTGACAAATGCCTTTAATCCGACATTCAGAAAATGGAGATGGTTACACTGGCATTTGTGTTAAGGGTACAGTCATGGAAGCTATGTGCTTAGCTTTAGAAAATTGCCCCAGGATTCCCTAGCAGATTGAGAATGCAGCCAACAGGGTGTTGGCAGCCTCCAGACTCAGGTTTCCTCGCTATAGGAAAGTCACAAGGTTGGAGGCTGACTTAGCCATCTCATCCAGGAAACAGGAACCCCTCTTATCTGCCCTTGATAGGATACTGTTGCTGTGCTAGACACCAGGGTGGGATGGCAGCTGACATTGCTGCCATCAGCTGGCAGGTGCCAAGGATTCTGCACGTCTTGTGGCAGACATAGGTGTCCATACCCAGTCTATGCTAACATCAGGAGCCTAAGCAGAGTGGGCAGAATGCAAGAGGTGACACCCTGACCCTTGCTCCCTCATGCATCCCTGTCCTCAGGAGCATTCTCAGACCCACCTGGGCATCCAGGATGGCATTCTGCTCCTGGTCTTTCTGCTGGAGCAGCAGCTGGTGCTGCATCTCTGGCACCCGTCCTGTAGCCTCTCCTCACAGCACATGACTGCCGATTCCTTCTCATCCTTCTCCAGCAGAATCATGTTCTCTTCCACCTGTGGGTGCAAGACCAACTCAGGTGGGGTGGGGAGATGACAGAAGACACACTGGTGCTCATGAGATCCAGCTAAGCTACCCACACAAACAGCAGGGTTAGCAGCATCTGCTACTCCATCATGTCCATGGTCTGCTGCAGATCTTGCAGTGTCCAGCGGTTCAGTTCTCAGTAAACCACGTTCACCTGGTTCTTCTGGGTATGGCAGAACCCCCAACCTCTGTGTACTTCATAGGTTCAAATGGAAATAGTGTCAGAGGGGTTGGGGGTGGAGCCAGGACTATACTTGCCTGGAAATTGTATGGGTGTCCCCTACCCCACTCAGTATATGAACACTCACCTGAGCAGGTCTCATGGGCAGCACAGTCCTGGCCTCTGTCCTACAGGAGGACTGAATGCCTCTGACCTGAAGCCTTAGGTGCTGGGAGTCAGAACTACCCACCGCCCAATACCTCTGTACTTACCTGTCTCTTCTTGTGAAGGACTTGGAGTTGGCTTTCTTTGACATTGTCCTGTCTAGCTGGGGAGCCTCCCTGAACATGCTTTTGTCTAAAATAGACCATTTTATTTATTTAAAAAAGAGTCTTTCACTTGGTTTTTGGAGATGTAGTCCAGGTTGGCCTAAGACTTAATAATCCTCCTCCTGCCCCAGCTTGGGGGTTCAGGCTTGTGCCACCATAAGTGACCAAGAACATAACAGGTGCCTCTTGACTCATGACTCAGACTGTCACAAGAGGAAGATGTCACCCTCAACCCCAGCACCCAGGCCCTCATGCCCTTTATGACAGAGGCACTGTCTAGGACCTGTACCTGCTGCTGTCACTCTGCCTGGGACCTGTGCTTGCTACCTCCATCCTGCCTGGGACCTGCACCTGCTGATGCCACCTCATCTGAGACTCACACCTGCTGCTTTCATCCCACCTGGGACCCACACCTGTTACCACCACCCAGTCTGTGACTGCACAGTGAGATCTTGTCTCAAAAACAAACAACAACAAACCCTGTCAACTCCCCAAGCACAGGCATTCTAGACAGACTAAAGTGACCATGGGTGCCATTAGACTAAGTGTTTCTTCTTTGTGGTGCTGAAGATGGAGCCCTGCTGAGCAAGTCTTGGGATGATCATAACCCACAAACCACAATAAGTAATTCTTAGAGATAAACATAAATCTGTTCAAAGTGGTGACCTATAAGAGAGGTAGGGAGGGGCTCTATTTTCCTGCTTTAACAACCGTGCTTTGCAGGGAAACAGTTAAGAAACTTCACAGCACCACAGGAGCTACTGACTTCTGGAGCTATGAAGTTAGAAGTTCCTGTGCTCAAGGCCCAACCCAGCACTCAGGAATTCAGAGCTGCCCTCAGATGCAAGGCAACTTCTGGGCCAGTCTGGGCTACATGAGACCCTGTAACAAACAACAACAACAAACCCAAAAACAAACAAAAAACCCCAAACAACAAAGACAAAACAAATAAACAAACAACCCCCCCCAAAAAAAAGAAAAAACACTGGAATGGGTTGGCTGGCTCAGCCCATAAAGGCTCTTCCTTGCATAGTAAGCCTGATGATGGACTCAATCTGGGGAATGCACAGGAAGCTAGAAGGAGAGAAGAACTCCACAGAGCTGTCCTCTGATGCCACATGTGCCAAGGTTCCAGGCACAACTACCTATGATGACAAAATGAAATAAAATAAAAGTAGTTCCTCAGCTTTGATACTGCTGACCTCTGGGCTAGTCAGGGCCTATCTAGGGTTACTGTGTGCATCAAGGGCTCAACCAGCAGCTGTAGTTCCATCCACCAATGACAAAAATCCAAATAAAATGTCTGCATACATCCCTAACCAGTCATCATCACTGTTAGATGAGCACTCTGTTTAATCCAGGCAGGTCCTGGACCCTGACTAGCCCAGCTTTAATCACAGCCTTCACTCAGTCACATGAGAAAACCCTAGCCAGACTCGTGAGCTGCTCTCATCCCCACCTGGAGAATGTTTTGTTGCTTTTTTTTTTTTTCTGAAGTAGGGTCTCATGTAGCCCAGACTGGCTTCAATCTCCCCAGTGTGGCCAAGGATGACTTTGAACTCCTGATCTTCCTATCTCCAGCTCCTAAGTGCCCAGATGTCAGGCACCCAGTGGGGTCTAATTCTGCAGAGCCCCTAAACCAACAGCAAACAGTAGCTCCTGGCCAATCCCCACATGGTCCCTGGATCTGCAAGCAGTTCCTTGGACATATGGCTGTGCCCTCAGACACACTGCCCCATGCTCCCATCACAAACTCTTGAATCATATCCTTTCTGACAGAGACCCCTTGGTGGTCAGTTTTCATTGCCCACCTGACACAATCTAGGATCACCTGGGAAGTGAGGGGTTGTCTGGATCAGGCTGGACTGTGGGCATGTCTGTGAGAGGTTGTCTTGATTGCTCTGGGGGAGGCCTGGCAGCTCCTTCCCTGATGCCAGAATGCCAACCCCCAAGCCCCAGCCAGGCCCTGCTTTTGGTCCTTGGCAATGCGTTGGTCCTTCCTTCAGGTGGCTTCCCAGCAGCCGGTACAGAACCCTGTTATGGAACAGTCAGAGGTCAGGCCACTTGACCTTTGATGTACTTGCTTAGAGGTCAGAGAGAGATGCAGGAGTCTTGAAACTGTGTATACAGGACAAGCAGGATTTGTTTAACAGGGACATTCATCAGACATGGGAAATTAATGGCACATCTGCTGGACTGCCTTCAACACCCAGCCATCTCGATGGGCCTGTGCTCCTGCGTGCTATGGAGGTGCTGGCAACTGACTTCCTATGGCATTCTCAAGATGTGTTTGTTTTCTATACCTGTTGCTTTGGACTTAAGAGGACACCAAATTTCTACACTGGCGTAAGTCTTCAAAGCCTACAAACAGCAACAGTGGGTGCCAGGCTGCCAGTGACCCCAGGTAAAGCAAGAAGGAGCACGGTGGGGCGATGTTGTGGTCCATGCCCTTCTCATTCACCACTGGAGCCGGGGACCCTCCCTAGGAAATAAAGGGACAGCAGGGTGTGTCGATGTAACGGTCTTATTAAATAAGAATCACAGAGCCAAATGCAGAGTTAAAAGCCCAAGAGGTCAGAGCAGTAGCTAAGAGCTGAGACTAAAACAGTCTTCTTACCCCTTGCTGCCACTGCATCCTTCTCCTGAGAAAGAGACCTACTTCCTGTCTGTCTACTTCTGTTCTGCCTTCTCATTGGTTGTAAACCCAACCACATGACCTTCTCGTCACTACCTGTCTGTACAGACCTCCAGGTCTTCTATGGTTGGTATTGAAAGTAAAGGTGTGTGTCTCCATGCTGGTAGTGTCCTTGAACACTCAGAGATCTGCCTGTCATGTGATCGGGGATTAAGGGCGTGTGCTACCACTGCCAGACTTCTGCTATGGCTTGCTATTAGCTCTGACCCCCAGGCAACTTTATTTATTAACATACAAATAAAATCACATTTCAGCACAAATAAAATATCACCATAAGGGTGGAAGAGGAAAACTTAAACCTATTCCTTGCAGAAACTACCCAAGCAACCATAGAACTCCCTGAGGTCTGGGAAAAGGTCTGTGCTAGGACTAAAGTCATGTCACCATGTTGGATCGTGTTTTTCTTTAAAAAAAAAAAAAGAAGGAAAAATATTTATGTGTACAAAGTGTTGCCTGCATGTGTATCTACACACCATCACACTAACATTAGTTAGATCAGGGTTACATCGAATGCAGAAGACAAAAATAATTAAATCTCAATTATAATAGAGTTAATGGGGGGACTGAAGAGATGGCTTAGTGGCTAAAAGCACTGGCTGCTCTTGCAGAAGACCCAGGTTCAGTTCCTGATGGCTCATAACTGCCTCTAACTCCAGTTCCGGGGGCATTGCTCTGGACTTCATAGGCACCAAGCATGCACATGGCGCACAGACACACATAAGGTAAAACACTAGTAAATAAATAAATAAAGGTAAATAAAAATATGGGGCTAACAGATCTATAATTTAGGGATTTCTGTCTCAGTGGTTTTGGTTATCACTTCTCTCTCCTCTAGACCTGCTTTCCTGACAATTCAGCCCTACTGGCTTCTATGATAACACCTACCTCCATAGGGCATGAACTAGTAAACAGTAGGCCAAGGTTTCCAAAGCAATCTGCACCTCACTATTACACCTTCAGTATGGTTGTCCCTAAGTGTACAGAGTTGGAAGGGTACAGGTCCAAAGCCATAGTCAAATCTATTACTGTCCTCAGTATACAACATGAGGGATTTTGTTTTGTTTTTCTGAGACAGTGTTTCTCTGTGTAACAGCTTGGTTGTCCTGGAACTCTGTCTGTAATCCAGGCTGGCCTCAAACTCAGAGATCTGCCTGCCTCTGCCTCCTGAGTGCTTGGGGCTGTAACTCCGTGGTGTCTGCCCAGTGCTGAGGTCCTGGCTTCCATTCCCAGTGCTGAAAAGAAAACAAAAACAAATCCCCAAAACTCTAGTGCTGTGTACACAGGAGTATGCCACCATGCCAGTCTTGTGTCTTCTAAGAGTGGCAGACATTGCATTTAGTGCTTGTTCTTACTTCCTACGATATGTGCTCTACTCTCAGTTTCTGTCAAGACCCTCATCCCAAGAAACCAAGGCTCTCAGTGGGTGCGGATGCCAGCAAGCAGCCCAGACAACTTCCTGCCTGGCTAATGGTGCCCTCTATGCAGGCTCACATTGAGAGTTCTAGCTAGAAGTTTCAGACTCCTGCTTTGCTCCTAGCCTTGTGGCATATCAGCATTCTGAAATGTAGCCCTTCAGCAGTGTGTGGGCCTCTAGACACCCACAGTTCTCTTGGTTTTCCACGTTAGACTTTGGCTGGAGTCCAGTCAACCCATGATGCATTCCTGGGGCCACCTACACTGTTGTTGTTATTTTCTTTATTATTTTCAGTGCTGGGAATGGAAGCCAGGGCCTTCTGCAAGGTAGCCAAGTGCTGTAGCACTAAGCCAGGCCTGCAGCCCCCTGCTGGGGGATTCTAGGCAAGGGCTCCACTAGTGAACCATACTGGCACCCAGCCACTCACTGTGAGGTTTTAGGCAGGGACTCCACCCATAAGCCACATTACTTCCACTTGGGAGAGGGAGTTCTGTGGTTGATATATTTGTACCTTAATAAACTTATCTGAAGGCCAGAGAATAGAACAGCCAATAGATTAGACATAGAGGCCAGAAAATGGAGATACACACACCTTTAATCCTATCACTTGGGAGGCAGAGATCCATCTGGATCTCTGTGAGTTCAAGGCCACACTGGAAACAGCCAGGCATGGTGACACACCCCTTTAATTCCAGCACTTGAGATCTCAAGTCTTGCTTGGGAAAGACACACGCCTTTAACCCAGGAAGTGATGGCAGGAAACAGAAAGGTATATAAGGTGTGAGGACCAGGAACTAGTGCCTTTTCAGCTTTAAGACCTTTAGCAGCAGTTTAGCTGAGATCCATTCCGGCGAGGACTCACTAGCTTCAGTATGAAGATTCGTGGAAACAGGATCTGATCAGGAGTTGTAGAGGAAACAATTACTCTTTAATACAGTAGAAGCAGCGACGGGTCGGATAACCGTTTGTGAGGATGACGCGGCACAGTAAGAACTGTACCACAGGGGCTGTCTACACCTACCATGAGAAGAAGAAGGACGCAGGGGCCTCAGGCTATGGGACCCGGAACATCCGACTGAGCTGGGACGCTGTGAAGGACTTTGACTGCTGCTGTCTCTCACTGCAGCCCTGCCATGATCCTGTGGTCACCCCAGATGGCTACCTGTACGAACGGGAGGCGATCCTGGAGTACATCCTACACCAGAAGAAAGAGATTGCCCGGCAGATGAAGGCCTATGAGAAGCAGCGAGCAGCCCGGAGGGAAGAGCAGAAACAGCTTCAGGGAGCTGCAGCCCAGGACCAAGTTCGAGGCTTCCTGGAGAAGGAGGCAGCCATCGTGAGCCGGCCCCTCAACCCCTTCATGCCCAAAGCTGCCACCTCACCCAACACAGATGGTGAGCAGCCAGGGGCCAGTGCGGTTGCCCCAGGCAAGGACAAGAACAAAGCGCTGCCCAGCTTTTGGATTCCCTCACTGACGCCTGAGGCAAAGGCCACCAAGCTGGAAAAACCATCTCGCACTGTGACCTGCCCCATGTCTGGGAAGCCTCTACGCATATCGGACCTGACGCCAGTGCGCTTCATGCAGCTGGACGACTCTGGAGACCGCGTGGGACTCATCACATGCAGTGAGCGCTACGTGTGTGCTGTGACCCGAGACAGCCTGAGCAATGCCACACCATGTGCAGTGCTGCGGCCCTCTGGGGCTGTGGTCACCCTGGAGTGTGTCGAGAAACTGATCCGGAAGGACATGGTGGACCCGGTGAACGGGGATCCGCTGACAGAACGTGATATCATCATGCTGCAGCGCGGTGGTACAGGCTTCGCAGGCTCAGGAGTGAAGCTACAGGCAGAGCTGTCCCGGCCAGTGATGCAAGCCTGAGCTGAGAACTAATAAACCTGCCTGTGAATGGAAAAAAGAAAAAAGAAATACAATTTAATGCCAGGTGGTGGGAAAGCATGCCCCTAATCTCAGCACTTGTGCGGACAGGCAGATCTCTGTGAGTTCAAGGCCAGCCTGGGCTACAGAGCGAGTTCCAGGAAAACTAGAGCTGTTGTTACACATAAGTTAAAGTTCATCAACACAGTAATGTCATTAAGAACCAGGAATGGAAGTAGTCGTAAGAAGATCCTGGCTTCTTCTGGGCATTTGAGTTGTTCTTCTCCTCAGGAAGGGCATCCTTCAAAACCTAAGGATTTCATAAGAATCTATTGGATAGGTCTTAGGACTCTCCAAGATTTTCACTGCCAAAGGGCAAATACTGGAATTATCTGGAAATATAAGCTCCAGAGAACAGCAAGGACCCCATTGGTAAATAATTATCAGGAATAGAAGTGGCCAAGATGAGAAGATTTTAATCTTTCATTTTATCTATCTATCTATCTATCTATCTATCTATCTATCTATCTATATCTATCTATGTGTCTATCTCGTCCTCTTTCTTTTTCTTTTAAGTCTAGCTACCCAGGCTGATCTCAAACTTGAGTATTTCTTTTTTTCATGTGTGCTACTGTGCTTGGCAAAGAAGATTCCATACCCTGAAGCATGTCTGAAACCTGTTAAATAAATCTCATCCAAAGTGAGTACTGACATAATTCAATTCACTCTCTCTATATATAACTAAATTTACCACCACCACCACCACCACCACCACCACCACCCCGTGCACCCCATGCTTACCTTGCACTGGTTGATTGGGCATTTCACATCTAAAAACATCTGAAATACAAAATGCTATGAAATCTGAAACTGTTGATCCCAAGCATTTCATATAAGGGACATTCAGCCTGCAATTAGCATGTAATTAATAATTAACAATAGTGGTCATTTGCTGTTAGGACTCTTAATGCTCTTCACAATCACAAAGAAGGAAGGTGGCCAACTCCAGTAGTTCTCATCTCACCATCTGAAATGAAAGCTGGGAGGTTGAGTGAATGTCTGAGAACAAGGCTAGCAAAGCCCTGGCTCTGGAGACCCTGCCTTGCCTCCAGGCTCTGAGTTCTGTGCCATCAATCACCTTGTGCTGCTTTCATAAGACCCAGTGACCTTGACCTCACCTTGAGTTCAAAGCATTTTTGCATACTTGCTCTAGTTAGCTCCTGGGCCTTAATGGATTCTTTGGAAAGATGCTGGAATTTTGTTTGGCCTTAGTTTCTGGCTGCACCCTGCAAGTCATCTGATAAAAACATGTTTGTTTTAGAGACAAGTGTTAGTACTGCATTATAATCTCTGTAAGTAAAGTCTGGTGCTCTTTTTCATGTTTAGACATAGGCAGCTAATAACAGAGCACAACTGAGTTAAATAAATTTAGAAACATATTTGTTATTTTTAATCTTAATACAAAGTTAACACAGATTTTGGGTTTATAAAATATAGAAATCAACATAATTTTTATTGACATACAGCTCCAGTAAAACTTAAAATTCTGTGAGATAGGCATAACAATATTCTCCATCAATTTTAAATTAGATTTATTATTGCTACTATTATTTCTGTGCACTTGTGTGACATGCATGCACAGTACATGTATTGAGGTCAGAAACTAATGTAAGGGATTGGTAATCTGCCCCCCAATATGTGGGTCCGAGATCATCAGTCTTGGTGGCAAGTGCCTAATTTACCAGCTGAACCATCTTGTCAGCTCCACTACCAAGTCTGAAATTTAACAGTAAGGCAGAAAAACTTTACTTGGAATTTAAATAAAATTGGGGGGGGTTCTTCTTCAAGAAACTGAGGACTAGCAATGCTCATTGGGAAGAGGCATTTCCAATCAGACCAGAGAATTTATGTTCAACCCTAAAATCCCACAAGGTAGCAGGATGGAACATATTGTACCCGAGTCCCCCAAAGACCTCCAAGAGACCAAATTCTGCAAAGTCTATTTATTGCTGCCAGTTAACTTGGGCATCTCCATCCATCTGATGCAGCAGAGCAGGAGAGACCCTGAGTAGCACTCAAGCAGGGTTTTTCTAATGGTTTGGGTAGAAGATCTAGGGGAATTCCAACTCTATATTATTACAAGCTCAAGACTGGTGCTTACGTCAGGTTAGAGATGCTTGGTTTGAACTGATTAGAGAGTTGCAACTGAAAGGAAATTGCCCTATCCTCTAGCAATCTATGTTATTGTATCCATTTTACCAGCAGATCCATTTCCTCTGATAGCTAGGCATCCCATTTTTATCTGCAGGAAACTCATTCCCTATGACAGCTATGGTATACAATCTATAACAGAGAAAACATCTCAGAGGACATATCTGGTGCTTTATTATTCCAGTTATGTTATAGCATATCCTTTAGGTTATGGCAGGAAATGCCTGGTGTGCAGCTCCTAATTGTCTAGGGGTGATGGGGCAGCAGATCATCTGGTGGGCTTTTTAAGAACAATTTATCCAAGGGCCTGTTGTCCCCTGTCTGACCCTTCTCTAACCCTGGCATCCTCTCAAAAAGACTTCCAGGCCGGGCAGTGGTGGCGCACGCCTTTAATCCCAGCACTCGGGAGGCAGAGCCAGGCGGATCTCTGTGAGTTCGAGGCCAGCCTGGGCTACCAAGTGAGTCCCAGGAAAGGCGCAAAGCTACACAGAGAAACCCTGTCTCGAAAAACCAAAAAAAAAAAAAAAAGACTTCCAAAGAGTTGTCCTCTTAACTCCACATGCATACCTCTCCCTATCCCACACCCCAAAGCACATAAATTAAATTAAATTAAGTAATTGGTGAAATGATAAATAAAAAAGAAAGCGAGGTGATACTGAGTACCTTTCAGCAGGTCCTGCCAAGGTATGCCACTAAGCAACACACACCACCAGCAACAGTTAGTGCAAAGAGGTTCATTGGGGAATGGTGAGTGGAAGTGTGAAGGGCTGTGTTGGAGTGGAGACTTAGAGAAACAGAATGACAAGAGGAAGAAGAGATGCAAGAGAGAAAAGAAGAGGCAAGAGAGAGGAGAAGCAAAGAGATGTGAAAAAGGCAGAGGGATGGAAAGGGAGTGAGCTGTGTCTGGCGGGCATTTTTAAGGCTGCACATGTGGCAGAGCTGAGGGTGGACAGAACCTGATGACAAGTGATGATGTAACTGCTGTGGTGGCAGCAGCAGATGCAGGCTGCTGAGGCGTGGCAAAAACTAACAATTGGGGTGTGTGTCAAACACTGCATCCTGCCTCTGCCTCCCTAGTGCTAGGATTAAAGACAGGCACCACCACACCTCATGATATGGATTATTTTTGATGTCTAAATAGGAGTTGATGAAAACATTTTCATATCTTTGTTCCTCAATCATCTTCATTGTTTCTATTTTCCACATGGTTTATATCATGGTAAAGTAACCATACATATATACCATAGGACCTTCTGACTACAAAACAGAGGGAGATAATAAAAGTTCTATAAACATGGGGGGTTGTTTTCGTTCTCTTAAAATAAATTGCATAATGAGGGGCAAACAATGAATGAGAGCAATGAAGTATATCTAAGGTTGACAAATTTCCATCAAACTCATTTTTTTTATATGGTTCAATTCTATCTCTTTTGCTACAACCATTAAAATAGCTCCACACTACCACTTTAAGAACTTTTGACAAGTATATACACATTTACATTTTTTTTATCATTAATCTGCCTCAACATTTTGTTTCATTACCCCTCTAGCCTATATTATTTGGGTAGGTTTTAGAATTTTTTTTAACTTAGGTAGCATATAAAATCAGCAAACTTGCTGGATTCACTGTGGGCACTGTATAAATAAACACTGATTGGCTGTTAGCCAGACAGGAAGTATAGGCGGGACTTACAGAGAGGAGAATTGAGGGAACAGGAAGGCAGAGGGAGAGACTGCCTGAAGCCACCGCCAGGACAAGCAAGATGTAAGGTACAGTAAGCCATGAGCCACATGGCAAAGTATAGATTAATAGAAATGGGCTAAAGTAAGAGCTAGATAATGATAGGCCTAAGCTAATGGCCAAGCAGTTTAAATAATGTAAGTGTCTGTGTGTTTATTTTATAAGTGGGCTCCGGGACTGGTGAGACTTGGTGGGACCCGGAGAGAAAAGCTCTCCAGCTACAGTTGGCTTGGTGCAGCCTGCCCTGTGTGGATGCTGATGCACATGGAAGCTATTGCCCAGAAGGAAATATGTCTGGTTTTCACAAGCCAAAGATGTGCTGAAGAACAGAGGACTGCTGTATCTGCAGAGCCAAGTCCTCTAGCTCTTGGTTCATGGACAGTAAACATTACAAAAAGGATTTTCAGGGCTATTTTGGGTTGCACAAGACATCTGCAGTGTCTGTGTGCTTCTTGTGAAAAGATGGAAGAAGTTGCCAGCAAATCCAGAAAAACAAAGCAAAACAAAACAAAATAAAAAAAAAAAACCAACAAACCTGGAATCATGTTGTAGACACAAGGGCAGGACCCAGTCTAAAGACATTTAAATCAAAAAAGTGAGAACTCTATCTGGAAACAAGATGAAAAGCAATCACATCAGTAAACTGTGGCAGGAATTTAAATGCCACAATCCTGACGCTCATAGCACCTCAAGTGCCTCTCCGGCCCAGTCTCTCTGCTTCAGGAACCATCAGATCAAGGCTCAGATACAGAGATGGCTTCCAGCTCTAAGAGGACTCCAGTTTTTCCTTTTTAGATATTACCTACTGGAAAAGGCAGAAAATACGTTGCGGGATCATCTCTAAGAGCAGTTTTGGCCAAGTCCTCACTGACACCCATCTCTTCCAGCCTTGCTGCAGCACAAAGCAAGCAGCTGCTGAGAAGCCTGAGGAGGAGGGGCTGGCACCTTGCCCCATCTCCCCTCAGGAGTAGTGACTGAGGTTCATGTAGAAGGGAACAAAGATTGATTTAAACTTTGAAAAGAACATAAAGCAACAAACTGACCCTCCTATTTTTAACTTGGATACCTATTATTCTGCCAAAAGACATTTTATATAACAGTTTTAATGTGTTACCCATTCCTCATCCAACAAACTCAGAAGCCAGTGTCTAGCTTACTGCAAGAAAAAAGGTGTACATAATATTTAAGATGCTGAGTATTTCATAGGAAAGCTGAATGCTGTTGTAAAGTACTCTTTAAGTGTTTTTTTTTGCTTGTTTAATAACCCCAAATGAATGAAATAAGGGGATTTCAGGGGCTAGAGGTGCGATTGTTCTATGATAAACCATGTGTAGTTTAGTCTTTCTGTGGAAAGGTTGTGGTTGAGGCATTTTTAAATGTGTGGCTACACTTATTTTTCCTCATGATAATTTGTCATAATTCAGTAGCATGACCTGCCTCTAGAGACAGTTAAAAATTTTGGAATGCTTCAGCATGACCAAACTTCTGATGATTCAGACCTGTACTACTGACTATTAAGCAGAGGAGACTGAGATTTCTCCAAATAGCTTGGAAGAAGAAGCAATTTCTGAACACACAGGTAGCATCGTGCCACCTCCCTTCATCTTAATATTTGAAAAGAAGACTTTATGTGAATCTTCTAAAACAGAACCGGAGCTCCTTCTGGGCAAGGCAAGCCTGTAGGATGGGCAAGGTCCTATACGGATAGTATCAAAACATCACCATACAGTAGAAAACACATGGTTAGAAACACTTATTAATATGTGTAAGTCCTGGGGATGCACTAGGCATAGATGATGCTGCTTGAGGCACATTTCTTAGAGAACTTACAGTGTGTAAATAATTGACATTGCTGTTAAATGACTATCTGGGACTCACTGAAATCTGTATGATTCAGTTCTAGTTCTGGATTTCCTCAGTTGACCTTTGTGGAGGTTTTATCTATAGAGTAGCCCTTTGCCTTGTCTTGACCTTATTACAATTTGGGCTTTTGTTGCTTTTCTCGCACTATTTAAAGTAGACTTAAGAGAAGAGTTGTATATTTGAGATTAAGTTGGCTAGTTGAGTTGGTTTCTTGGTGTTGGGCTTCTGAACATCCAGGTAGCTGAATGGAATGCCTCACATTAAGATCTCAGTGAGGGTTTCTCCATAGAACGCTCCTGAAGTTGTCCAATGGCTTCTTCTCAAAATTCAGGAAAAAACAACACTGCCATGTCAGTACATGCTGCCTTAGTGTTCTGTCACTCATGATTATTTTGAAAACTGGATTTTTAAAGTCTAATAGTGTTTCACAACAAGGAGAGCCACGGTTTATGACAACCTGTAGTTTTACAGTTTTACCTTGTGTGCTTCTTCCTTTTGTGAAAAACCTACCTAGTACAAGCCACCATATGCAGAGTGCCCAATGATTGATCATCTCTATTTCTACATTTATATATTTATTACTAGACCTCAACTCAGTCTTCTCCCACTCAACTCTGCCTGTAAGCATACTTTATCTAGGCATGCACTTTGTATTAATACACTAGAAATCTACAAATATGTCATACTTTTTATACTCTTGGATAGTTATTATCAAAACCATTACTCTAGGGTATTGAATAAATTTAGTTTTATTAGAAATAAAATGAAATAAACAACCTTGGTATTTGATGCCAAAGTAGGATAGTGAATTCTGATGTAGCCTGAGAAAAATCTGGAGATAATATTTAAAAGTAAAAGTAGATGAAGCTTTTCATCTGCTAAGTAGCATTAAGTTAGTTGGTAATACTCACCTATTTTACTTTTATGTATACTTGTGTGTGAATGTTTTGCTTGCATGTATATCTGAGTACCAGAGGCATGCTTGGTATGGAGGTCAGAAGAAGTCATTGGATCCTCTGGAATTAGAATTTCAGATGGATATGAGCCCCCTTATGTGTGCTGGGAACCAAACCCAAGTGCTCTTAACTACTGAACCATCTCCCCAAGCCCCAAACTCATACTTCTTAAATTTAGCAGATGGAATTGGTATTCTGAGTTACCTATCTGAGACAGCCTTATGGAATTTTATCAAATGTTTTGTGTCATAAGCCAACGGAAACACCATTTCAGAGATTTGAATGAATCCTTCAGGCTTTGTTCCCAGTATTCCTAATGGAAGCAGATGTCAGTGCCAGAGCAGGTCATTACTCTACTTCTCCCCAATGTAACAGTCATGCTTAAGGAGTGAGAGGTCAGAAGGCATTTCCAGTATTCACACTTGCAGCTCAGCAGTTCCCCTCTGCTGTGGGTAGTGGTAAACTTTGTTCATGCATTTCAAGGCCATTTTCACTGTTTTGCTATCCCAGAACCACAATGGGCAATTGTGAAAGGGCGTGGGGAAAGGACTAATGTAGTGCAGAAGGGAGATTCCTTTCTTTCCAGAAGCTCATCATTGTTACATTCTCTAAATCTGGCTGTTAACATAAAGGCTAGGTCATGAAGACTGGAGGTGACCATGCCATCCACATTCAAGGTGTCAACCCCCTATGTAGCCCTGGTTAGATGGGAATTCACTTTGTAGCCAAGGCTCCTGGAACTTGCAGAGATTCATCTCTGCCTCTGAGTTCTGAAGTTACAGGAGTGCAACACCATGCCTGAGTAAAGAAGAGTTGTAAAAGTGAAGAGTTGGAAATTGCTTTTTTATTCATAAAAAGTCTTCAGTGGGGACTTTTAAAAGGCAGTCAGTAAATGCAGTGTATATATTTAGCCAACTATTAAAACACTGACAAGAATAGAATTAACAAAAAGTAACAAAATTTTTAACTAAAGTAAACACCAAGCAAACAAAACCCCAGCAAAGAGAAGACCTCTCCAAAAATTTAAGCTACAAATCTTCCACTCTAGACCCAACAAATCAATGGAGTACATTTGGCTTTCCAAAGCACAAAGATGACTCAGACCTCCTCTATAAGTTCTTTCTCAGGACCAGTCATGCCAGTCCAGGCTGTGAAGCTGGAGAATCCCTAGTCCTTTTCTTTATGGAAGACCCGATAACTGACTCACATAGGTGTGAGGGAGTGCTGTAGTCTCTGCAGTGCGTCATCTTCAGCAACACTTTCGCGAGACATGGAGTTGGCTTCAGCATTGCTCTGGGGAGGGAATCCTATTCTTCTCCATGTGGTATGTATAGATAACAGCATGACAGCCATGCAGGCTTTCTTGTCAGGTTTCTCACCACATGTGGAGGACTCAGACAGCTTACTAAAGACATGGAGAGTACACTGACAGAGTAACTCTGGCTCACCAACATACCCTCCCCATGCTGCTGTGCCCTGTTTGGGGACCACTTGTTAATAGATGGCTGGGTTCTGAGTAATCTTGGCAGGTCCTCTGTAGCTCAAGCTTCTTTCTGATGATTTATCTTCTCCTGGAATAATGCACCAACAGACACATGGATCCCTTGCTGGCAGGTTGGGATTTTCCTCACTGGTTAGTTCACAGCTATAAGATGTCTTTTCTTGAGGAGGTGTTGATGCTAGAGTGGAGTTGTCTTAAGTGGTGCTGTCAGAGAAAGAATGGCAATTATTCCCATAAGCATCCTAACTCTGCTATGGCCTAGACAAAACCAGGGCCTATTCATTCACAGGACACCAATGTGAAGGAAGAAAGACCACCCCACAAATGCCATGGTTGCAGGGGACAGGAGTCAATGGTGGCGCTTTTGCCTGGCACACTTGGTGTCCCTACTGAAGCAGGTTTGTCTGCAGCAGGCTCTGACCCTGAACTGTGGCCTGTTCTAGATCATGCTGGAGTGTTTTAGACCTAGGAGAGGAAGGCAGCTGGAACACAGGCCTGGTGGGGACCTGCCATGCCAACATTTGAGTCCCCACTGGCTCCATTCAGCTGGACAATCAGCATTACCTTTCAGCTGAGCTTATTCCTTTCTTCCTCAAGAGAGAAGGGCCAGAGAGCAGCTGGCCCTGGATTTTTTCTCAGCCTTTAAAAATTGCTAGAGATTGAACTGAGAAATACACATTGGTGAACAAAAAACAAACACACACACACACACACACACACACACACACACACACACAACACCAACACATTTCTCCAATAGTCCAGATACATTATTTTGAGAAAAAAAAAGCAGCATAGCAATGTCAGAGTCACAGTTCAGGAGAGATATGCATGGCCTTGAACAGATGCCAGGCAACTCAGAGACCTTGGAACCTAACTGTGTGAGGTCCTCTAGTGGTGTCTACACAACACTGCAGTGTGCAGGCTCTGTTTACTCCTGCAGCACAGAAACTTCCTTGGCTTCAACCTGTCAAACTCTAAACCTGCTTATTTCCAGAGAAACTTTCCCACAGCAAACAGATGCACACTGCAGAAAGCCTGTAATCAGTAAGAAGGGGCTCCATGCAAATCTGCACCTTACCTCTAAAGGTGCCATCCTGAAGGAAAATGAAGAGGCAGGAGGGCACACTGTCTTCCATCTAACACTCTCCCTGTTAGGTTTGGGCTGCCATAGGAACATGTGTGGGGAGACATAAAGATCAATGAACTCAGGACATATGAGAGCTCAGAAACGAAGAAGGGGACACAATCTCTAGCAAGATTAAGGATAATACGTATTTTTCCCGGACAGACATTTCTGTTGACTGAACCAGCTCATACACTCAGATGTTCTTTCCCTGGCTGTGAGTGAAAGGCTATGCAGATGGGCAGAAATCCAAATAGGACAGAGATTCAGGTAGAGGGGAACTACTGAGTGCCACTCCCTCCTGGCCTGGGGTCCTACCTCATCTGGGAGACAGTGAAGTAATGCTGCAGCTTTTCTGCCAAGACCTTGTGCTTGGTGACCAGATCTCTCTGCTTTAGCAGGTATTGCAGTCTCTCCTCCAATCTTTCCTGTTTCTGTTTAGTAGAAGATTATGTTCTTAGTGCAGGGTTGAACACTCATATGCACACACACACACACACACACACACACACACTCCTGAACACACACACTCTTGAACACAAACGTACAAGTGTGTATGCATATAAGCATACTACATTGCATTCACATGTTTAGTTTCCCAGATAATGCTAATATAAGAAAAGATCACCCAGGACATTTAAGAAGAAACTGAACAATCCTTAGATGGAAGAACACAGTGGGCAGGACAGATGGACAGATCAGTCAATGAAGTGCACAAACCTTGTAAACACAGTGCACAAACAAATGGACTTGTGAGGTGCTTGGCCTATAAGCCGTGCCTGTTCATCAAATTCCCCAGTCCATGCACTAAAGGCTTGGATCCCCAGCACTGGACGACAGGATGGTGGTGAAGCAGCCAATAGCTTCACCCAGTGCTTCCCAGTGTCTCCAAGGTAAACAGCTTCCTCCAAAAGGAGCTCTCTAAACCACAGGCTGCCTTACTTCAGACACAAAGCAATGAGCCCAGGAAACTAGAAAATCCTCAACCAGGTGCCAATATAATCCTTTCCTCCCTGTAAGGTGATTGTGTCAGGGATTTGTTTGTATAAGAGAAGGTTGACTAAGTCACAGACAAATTATTGCATGTATTATTTCTTACTAAACAAGATTCCATGGAAAGCCCGGACCACATTGTACTTTTACACTCACAGATGATGGGTATCTGAATAGTTGTGACTTCAGGGCTGCTCTGAAGATGACTGCTCCAACCCTGGTGTCAGCTAGTTTCTCTGTGAACAACTAATTTCCCATTCCAGAATCACTGGGTTACTTGGGGACTGCAGTTCAACTTTCTGAAAAATTGTACATAGCTTCTCATGGGGCTACACAATTTTACAACACCAGCAATGTCTGAGACTCTTTATTTCTTTCTTTATTTCTTTATCTCTTTATTTCTTTATTTCTCCTAACCCTCCATAAGGCCCATTTTAACTCAGACTTAACAACTTTGGAATAAAATCAGTTATTGAATGCTGCAGACACAGCAGAGGGTGAGTGCTTTAGACTGCAATGAGCGTAAGTGGGATGCACTGAGACAGCCCTATCTTCAAACTTCAGCATGGCTATGGAACTTCTGCTCAGCTGAGATACAACCACAAGCACCCCTGCAATTCAGAATCTCTCAGGGAATAAAATTCAGGCCAAGCTTCAAGGCCAAGGTCAACTCAGCAATGGTGAGGCCAAGGTGGAAAGAAAATGGTAGTAGGCCATGAGACTGAGAATAAAGCAGGGTGAGGGATGACACCTGACCATCCAGTGGGCAGTCACCATTCACTAAGAACAGAGAAGGGACACAAACCCTCATCCAGCCTTTCCTACCTCTCAGGCACCGTGATATGCCTCACCAGCTCTTTCCTCACCATCATCTACTGTAGAGAGCAAAAAGCCTTGTGCACACAGGTAAGTACTGGAGAAGCCAGGAAACTTAAACACACAGCTTACATCTTCAATGGAATGAGGAGCACAGCTGCTCTTCCTGGAATGCTAGGAATGATGTCATTTTATAACCTGGTGACCCTTTGCTGTCTGTTGAGACAGGCTCTGCCATATCTCACAGAATCAATGTTATTACTAATCCAAGCCCTAGTCCCCTGAATATTGAGCAATGCTTTTAGACCGTAAACCTACCCTTATGACTGAAGTCACTTGAGTTTTACAGCAGCCTAAGTGACTTCTATGTTATCTTACTAGTGGCTAATCCTGATGTATTATGTTTACCTCAGTCAAGCTCTCTACAGCCTAAATTGTGAGCACTATCTATGAGTCAACTGGATTTTGTCAAAGGCCTTTTTTTTTGGCATTAAGTAAAATGATCATATATTTTTTCTTTCAGTTTATTTATATGGTGGATTACATTGACTAATTTTCATATGTTGTACTGTTCTTACATCTCTGGGTTGAAAGCCTACTTGGTCATGATAGATGATCTCTTTGATATGTTTTTGGATTTGGTTTACAAGTATATTTATTGAGTACTTATGCATCTATGTTCGCTTGCACTAAGCACAAGGGCATCCACTTTTGTAAAAGAAACACTACCATAGCTTAAAGCACACACTGACTCTCACACCCTGATATTAGGGAACTTAAATACTCCAATCTCACCAATGTTCATGTAACCAGTGTGCAGGTCATATAGACAAAATTAACAGAAATGTTGGAGTAACTGAAGTTATAAACCAAATAAACCTAACAGGTATCTACAGAACATTCTACCCAAACACAAAAGAGTATACCTTCTGAACAGCACCTCATGGAACTTCTTCCAAAACTGACCACATATTCAAACATAAAGCAAGTCTCATCAGACACAAGAAAATTGAAATAACTCCCTGTATCCCAGCAGACCACCATGATTAAAGCTGGATATCAACAACAGAAAGAACAGAAAGCTTATAAACTCGTGGAAACTGAAGAACTCTGTACTGAATGAAAAGCGGGCCAAAACAGAAATGAATAAGAAATTAAACACTTTCTAGAATTCAATGAAAATGAATAAATAACATGCCCAAACTTATAGGACACAATGAAAGTGGTGCTAAGAGGAAAGTTCATAGCACTAAGTGCCTACATTAAAAAAAAGAGAGATCTCTTATTAGCAACTTAATAGCACACCTCAAACCTATAGAACAAAAAGAAGTAAGTACATCCAAGAAGAGTAGACTGCAAGAAATAATCAAACTCATAGCTGAAATCAGTAAAATAGACACAAAGAGAACAACACAAGAAAATCAATAAAACAAAGAATTGGTTCTTTGAGAAAATCAACAAGATAGATAAATCCTTACCCAAACTAAATAAAGATGGACAGAGAATATCCAAATTGATAAAATCAAAAACAAAAATGGGGACAAAACAAGAGACACTGAGGAAACCCAGAGAATCACAGGGATATACTCGTATGATTAAAAACTCCAGGTCTTTGATGAAAGGAAATGAAGATATCAAAAAGTGGAAAGCTCTCTGATGCTCATGATCAGAAGGATCAACATAGTAAAAATGGCCATTTTACCAAAAGAAAATTCAGATTCAACACAATCCCCATCAAAATTCCAACAATTCTTTAAAGACCTTGAAAAGACAATTCTCAACTTCATGTGGAAAAACAAAATAACTAGGATACCTAAAACAATCCTCAACAGTAACAGAACTGCTGGAGGTATCACCATCCCTGATTTCAAGCTGCACTACAGAGCTATAGTAATAAAACCACATGGTATTGGCATAAAACAGATACATTGATCAATGGAATCTAATCAAAGACCCAGACATAAATCCACATACCTACAGACACCTGATTTTTGATAAAGAATCCAGAAAGAAAGAATGGAAAAAAGGAAGCATCTTCAAAAAATGGTGCTGGTCGAACTGGATGTCTGCATGTTGAAGACTACAAATAGATTGATATTCTCTGTATTGTACAATACTCAAGTCCAAGTAGATGAAAGACCTCAGCATTAAACCAGATACACTGAACCTGGTAGAAGAGAATATAGGGAATATCCCTGAACACTGGCACAGGAGCTAAGATCAATTAATAATAACCCCATGAAACTGAGAAACTTCTTATGGCACAGGACACCATCAATAGGACAAAATGGCAGCCTATAGAATGGGAAAAGCTTTTCATCAATTCCACATCTGACAGAGGGAAAATATCCAAAATATATAAAGAATTCAATAGACTAGATATCAGCAAACAACACCATCCAATTAAAAAATGGGGTACAGACCTAAACAGAGAATTCTCAAAAGAAGAATCTCAAATAACTGAGAAACACCGCAACATTCTACAACCTTAGCTATCAGGGAAATGTGAATTAAAACTACTTTGAGTTTCCATTTTACACCTGTGAGAATGGCTAGGATTAATGACAGGAGTGACAGTTCATGCTGGTGTGGATTTGTCGCAAAGGGAATATTTCTCCATTTCTGGTGGGACTACAAACTTGTACAACCTCTGTGGAATCAATATGGTGGTTCCTCAGAAAATAGGGAATTGATCTACCTCAAGACCCAGGTATACCATTCTTGGACATGTAACCAAAGGATGCTCTATCCTACCACAAGGACACTTGCTCAAATATGTTCATTGTGGCTTTATTCATAATAACCTCAAACTGGAAACAACCTAGATGTCCCTCAATGGACGAATGAATAAAGAACATGTAGTACATTTACACAAGGGAGTATTACCCAGGTGTTTAAAAAAAATGACATCCAACTGGCATTGCAAGCAAATATGTGGAACTAGAAAAAAAAAAACCTCCTGTGGGAGATAACCTAGACCCAGAAAGACAAGTATAATTTGTATTCACTTGTAAGTATATTATTAGTTGTTAGGTAAAGGACAATCAAGCTACATTCCACAGATACAAAGTAGTTAGATGAAGAGAGGTCTCTAGAGGAAACACATGGGTCTCCCTGGGAAGGAAAACTAGAATATATTTTTCAGGGGGACTTGGGGTTAGTGGGGGCAGGATTAGAAGGGATCATGTATTAGGGGGAAGGGATGGAGGGAGAGAGTATGGGGAGAGACAGCTGGAGTTGGGGGGCCTTTAGAGTGTGTTGTGGAAAGCTAGTGCAGAGAAAACTTCCTGAAACCTACAGGGGTGATGCTAGTGAATATTCCTAGTAATGGCGTGTACAGAGTCTGAACTGACTGTCTTCTGTAGCCAGGCAAGGCTTCCAGTGGTGAGACTGGATTGCAGTCAGTTGAACTGTTGGGAAGGGAATTTAGATCCCTAAACAACCCAGATTGATGCTAGGACAAAGTGTTCCTCTCTGAAAACTGACAGTGGGGTACCATTGTTGTGGGCAACATCTACACAGTTCATTGAACATAGAGATATCAAGCTGTTTCCATCATGGAGCTCTCACCCCTATCTCCTATTCTGTTTGGCCTGGAAAGGTACTCTGCAGGCTATAGAAAGAGAAACATGGACACCAACCAAGCACAAAAACCTCACCATATAGTCTGTCCTCCCAGCAAGATGTGCCGGGGCTATGTTGGCACACAACTTGAGAGAGTGGCCATACAATGTCTGGTTTAACTTGAGGCCCATGGAAGGAAAAGCAGTCCATGCCCTACACTGCCAGGATGGCCAGGAACTGGAGACCAAATAGCCCACAGACCTAGGGTAGAACCAAATGTAACTACAAAAAAAATCAATAAAATAATTGCTAATATTCTTGACAATATTCTGCTATACTCATAGATTGGTGTCTTGCCAGTTGTCATCAAAGAAGTTTCTTCTAGCAACAGATGGGTGCAGAGACCCACAGTCAGTCATTGTGTGGAAGTGGGAGTCTAAATTGAAGCTCTCTATCAGGTCACATGACCCAGTGAATCACCTAAGCAGAGCTCACATGAACTCACACAGACTGATGCAACAAACATGGAGCATGCATGTGTCTGCACCAACTTCTCTGCGTACATGTTGGAATTTTAATGGGACTCCTAATAGTAGGAGTGGGTTTGTCTCTGACTCTTTTGCCTCCTCTCTGGACATCTTTCCTCCTATTGGATTGCTTTGTCCAGTCTATATGATGGCTTTTGTCTTGTCTTATTTTTGTTTGGTCTTATCTTGTTTTGTCATGTGTGGCTGTTGTCTCTTGGAGGCCTGTTCTTTTCTGAAAAGAAGCCAAGGGGGAGCAGATCTGAAGAGGAGGGGAGGTTTGTGGGCACTGGGAGGAGTGGAGGGAGGGGAAACTACTGTTGGGAACTATTGTATGAGAGAATGATCTATTTTCAGTAAAAAAGAGAATATTCACTCAATAAAAATAAATATAAATTGTTTAATAGTTATAACACTCTAAAATAGTTATTAACTATGTAGTATCTTCCCAAAGAAAAGCTTAAAATTTCCTTCCACTAAAATATTAACAAGGAGCCCAAATTCCTATGATTTGATGGCATATAATCATTTTCATATATAGCAGTAAGTTGCAGGCTGTGAATAATGGGCAGGAGGTAAGATTGCCTTTCCTGTGGAGACTGAATTTCATGGACAAATCAACAGGAGGGTTTGGATGCTGCCTCCTGCAGGAAAATCCTCTTCTATTGGAGGTCTCAGACACAAGAGCTGGAGGGTTGGTTGCCCAGAGCAAAAAGCAGCTGGAATGTATGAGATGGATAAAAGGTAATAACTTCCTCAGTTCCTTTAGCACAGACATCTTATCTGTTTGTTCCAAGTATAGATTACTTCCTGGCATTTGTGTGACTCCCAAGAAATATTCTTGAAAAGCAACCTTTATGTTATTCTTTTTAAAGCTACCTGTCTACTGATGATGACACATCTAAATTATATTTTCACTGATGTTTCTGAGATCACTAATAATTTAGCACCTATGTCTTAAAAATACATATTTGTAATCCATTGACCTTTGACATTTGGTTTAACTATTAATTACCCATCATCCTAGCTACTCAGAGGCTGAGACAGAAGAACTGAATATTAAAGGCTAGTCTGGACTCTACTGTGAGTTCAAAGTTAATCTGTGCAACTTGGTGTGACCATTAATCAAGATTTTAAAAGATGGGGGATATAGCTCATTGTTAGAATATGTAACAAGCATTTGCAAAGCCAGGGGTTCAATATTATTTTAATAATTAAATAAAAGCATGGGAGGCCTGCTATTTCTTGAAGGGAAATTAAAGAGGAGTGGACCTGGGGTAGGAGGGATCTGGGGGTGAAGGAGTGGGAGGAGGGGTGGAGGGGGAACTGATGTTGAGATGTAACATATGAGAGAAGACAAAAAGGGTGACAATGAGAACCACTCCTTTGGCATTTTCACAGGGCACTGCTCCTTCAAAGCTGTTTCCAACCTGTGATCTCACAAGAGGCTAACTCTCCAGAAAGACTTAGGAATGATCACAGAAACCAACAATTGGATGAGATGTTGGTGATCTGATGGATAAGTGGGTGGACGGTCCCATGAGTGTGTGAGTGTGTGTGTGTGTGTGTGTGTGTGTGTGTGTGTGTGTGTGTGTGTGTGTGTTTGCGTGTGAATGCACATCTGTATGATTAAAGATGGTGGGCAGCCTGCACACAATACCTCAGCCTACCTGCTTTTCCTTGGCCCAGAGGTCATAGATCTTCTCATGGGCTTCCCCACAGAGCCTCCTCATCTCCTCACAGGACTCTTGTAGTGAAATCTGCTCCCCCCTCAGCTTTCGGTTCTCCTCTCTCAAGATGCTCACTTTTTCCTTCAGATGAGTCCACTCACTCAGGAGCTGGCTGTGAAGGATGCTGAACCACCACAAAGAACAAGGTGAGCCCCATCCAGCCTCCATATGCCACTCCCACATCATCCATGCAAGGTCCCATGCCCAGACTAGAGTCCACTGTAGCCATGCCAGCATAATCTAGTAGCTGGCAAAGCCAGAGAAGAGCCAAATTTCAGAGAGACTCAGACTGTCTCTGAAAACCCTGAAACTGAAAGGGATCCATGTACTTCTGAGAGCACGGTTTGCCTCCCCCAACATGTGCTTAACTGTTCATGGTATTGGGAAAACAACAGCAGGTAGAGGGTAAACATTCTTGATGGAGGACAGAAGATCCAATGGGAATAGATTCCATCTGTGGGTCCCATGGGAACCAGCTCTGTAAGCCCCTGTCAGAGTCCCAGAGACACACGAATGCCTGATACCCCATCATGGTGCTAATAGTTTTTCTATCTAGAGGCCTCTGAGGCTGGCAGGACAATGATGGGAGTGGCTCACAGACACTTCACTCTTAGCAAAACTGGTCCAAGAGGCCCAAGTCAAGAGCACAAGGCAGACTGCTTGCTATGGGGCTCACAGGCGAGAACAAAAGGCCTCACTTTGGTTCAAAGACAAAAACATGGTAAAAAGCAGTCACTCCCAAGTAATGGGGTTGCAGTGAAGTCAGTTACTCACCTGCAGGAGACAGTTTCCTCGGTCAACTCCTTGCACTTGTTCAAGGCCTCACTTATCTCATTAGGGAATTTCTCCAGGTCCACCATCACTTTTTTATGTTCCATATTCAGCATCTCCAGCTCGAAATTGAGCCTGTGGTAGGGCATGGCCCAGGAACAAAGAACCCCATGAACACAGGACCCAATGACCATATGAATTCAGGTGGTGCCCTCAACTACCCCAGCACAGTTAATGTCACATTATGGTACCTATGAAGTAGGACAATGGGGTGCTTATTAAACTCGCTGTCCTGGCCTCAGACCAGCAGTCAGGTGGTGCTAAGAGAGTGAGCCAGGGCTGCAGGGGTGCCATCACTGGGTCTGGAGGAATTGATTAGCTCTCCAAGAAGTCCTCAGGGGTCTGTGCCACAAGTCTGGGCCCACCAGAAATGTATGATAATGTTGTTCGTGTCTTCAGAATGGGGATTTTTGATCCCAGGTTCCTATTGCTATATGGATGCCCAGATCACATAATCAGTATTTTCAGGGAGTAGACCCAACTTAAGGGTACATTTATAAGTCTCCAGTTGGTTCCAATAGGCTGCCAACATGAGCACACAGGCCAAGAACACTGTTGCTCACAGTGAGTTCCCTGACCTTAGTACTGACATCACCTGGAAACTGTGACACAGGAAGAACCAAATGCCCTGCCAGAGATCTCCAACTGCCAGGACTGGGTGGAAGCAGGGCAGCCTGTATCCCCATCTTACTCCCAACTAGGCTTCTGTTCTGCCTCTCAGATGCACCCAGAAAAATTAGCCTGGGCATGAGGATACCCTGAAGGCACAGCCTCCAATGACCTGAGGATTGCTGGAGTTGACTCAGTAGGATCAAGATAGTCACCATAGAACTGGACATAATGACTACCTGTTGTTCAAATCATTGTCAGTGAAATTGGCTAGGATTATAGAGAGTTCATTCCTCTCATTGGTCATCATCTGTAGCTGACGGGTCAGTCTATCCACCTTGTTCATCTGCTGTTCTTGCTCAGTGAGGGAGGTTGGAGTTGAAGCCTTTCCAGTAGTCCCTGTATAAAGATAAACATAAGTGAATTTGTATGGTTGCATGGCACAGTGCCAGGAGAGATCATGTTGAGTCCCAAGAAGAGGCCTGAGAAAGAGGGAATACATGGAACCCAGTGAAGACCCAAAGAGCAGGACAGCTGTCCTCAAGTTGGGGCTCAGAAGCCATGTCTCTGTCCCCAGTCACTTTGGCTAGATATGTGCACCAGCCCCTACTGCAGTTCCACTGTCCCTGGAAGGCATATGTTACCCAGCCATGCAGCTCTGGAAATATCAGCTCATATCTGACGTGAGACAGGAAAGTCCTGAAGTCCCTAGTGCTTAGCACCACCAATCCCTTTTCACCTGTGTCCAGGACTAAAAGTAACTGAATGTCTAACCTTGGTGCATGGATAGGGAGTTTCCCTCCTTGGTACTCACATCAGATACCCATGGAACTTAAAGGAATCCACTGACAATGAACTGTAGGAACACCCTACCCTGACACCTCCTTAGTCTGTGACTCCTGCTGGCCTTCTTCACTACTCAAAATGAAATTAAGGAACTCCCAGAACAGCAGCTGCAGCCTTGACAACTCCTGGCTCTCTGCCAACTAACCATCAGGAATCCTTGACTCTGAGTCTACCCTTTCAGGAATCCAGAGAAGCAGCATAGACCTATCTCTTTTTAAGACCCCAGCTACTGAACCCTATTTTTGGAAGGTCCATCTCAAGCCTCACCTCCTCCTTAGAAAGCCAGATTTCTCTGCCAATCAGTGTGTTCACTCTTGCCAACATGTCTTCTGGTGAGCCCTATAAGCACTTAAGGTATGCCCCAAGGACAGATGGTATTACCACAACCATGGTGAATTCACAGATCTTGTCAAGTGCTCTCCAGGAGATAATAGAATGTTCAGAGGAGGAACTGTTAGAGTCACTGCCAACTGTCATCACTTATTTGATAACTATCTCTTTCTCAATTCACTAAAAGCCAATCTTCCCTTTCCAGTAGCCTTCCTTGAGACACAGGGGAAGGCCTTCAGCACCTTCAGCATCGAGAGATCTCTGATTCATTAGAAACTTTTCACTAGGTCAACCTGTGGAGGTGAAGACTCACTTTCCAAACACTCTCCAGGAATGGGCTCGTCCCTTCCTTAAGATCTCTAATCAATAAGATGAGAAGTAAAGGATACTAAGAAATCAGCTCAGGATGATGGGGGAGGAAGATAAGTTCCATGAAGTGAATGAAGATATCAGGAAAGATGAACAGGGATGTTACACTGTGGGTGAGTGGGGGGAGATTATGAGTGTCCTGTCAGACCAAAAATAAGTCACATAGGTAATGATGAAAATTTTTCCAAAACTTCAGCAGAGTACAGTCCATCCATCATGATGTTAGCAAAGGTGTGATCACCTAGTGACAGGACAGACAGGAGATACCTAAGGACTGGGCATCCTCAGGTGAGCCCTCAGACACCAAGAACAAACACCTGCAGGAAGAGTGATGGCCCATTCCTGCACCCAAGTTAGAAAAAAGATGACTGGCTAGTGAGCGGGCAGGAACTCAGGAACCTTAGGGGTCACTGAAATGCAACAATGCTTGGTGGCTCCTGCCCTGCAAGTGGCTATGAGGTAAAATGAGAACCTCCCACTCTGGTCAAGGGACTTTACTCTGCCTGTTATTAGCATCACACAACCAAACAATGTCCACTGAGGGTGAAGTTCAGTGCTGTAACTGAAGCCTCGTTCTCCCTCCTATGCTTCTTCCCACTCGGAGTGAAAGCAGAGGCCCTGAGCAGAGCAGCTGCAGGCTTGACCATTCCTGGATCTCTGCCAAACTAACCACCAGAAACCCTCAACTCCAGGTCTGCTTTTTAGGAACTCAGAGAAGCTTAATAGGTCCATTACTTCTAAACAGCTCCAAGATCCTGAGTCCCATTGTGAAAAACCCAGCTGAAGCCTTTCCTCCTTCAGGAAGTTCCCTATCCCTTGTTCAGGACTCACTGCGCTTTCCCTGGAACCATTTATTTCTTGATGTGTGGCACTGAGAATGAAGGCCAGCTTCCTTCCTCCTCTCTCTAGTCTCGTTATGTTCTGCCTTCCGTCTCCCAAGGAGCCTGCTCAGTCTTGCCAGCATGGCTGCAAGTGAAACCTTTAGGCAATGAACAGATGCCCCAGTGGCAGTTGGTGTTACCATAACACTGGTGACATCACATGGAATGCCAGGGCTCTCCAGGATACAGGAGAATGTCCAGGAAGGAGTTGACTGATGTCCGCAGTACAGCCTTTATCTCCCTGATAACTACTTCACTCCAAAATGATCTGAAACCAAGGTGCCATATCAGAAGTCCCTCTGGGGGGTCACACAGAAACTTCTTTGGCACACTCTCCTTCCAAAGTCAGAGATCTAGCTCTCTGCTTCATTAGAAACTATCTATGGGGAGTTGAAGGCTCACTTTCAAAACACTGTACAGAAATGGCTCTTCCCCTGCTTCAGAGCCATACTCAGAATGATGAGAAATAAATGATGCTAAGGTATTGGGTCAGGATGATGGGGAGTAGGAGTGATGAGTCCTGTGAAGTAAACATCATGGGGGAAGATCCTCAGACTTTTAGAGGTTCATGAGTTCAAAACAAAGAGAAGTCACATAGGTAGTGATAAAAATTTCCCCTTGAGAGTAAACAGAGCTCACTCAAGCTATGAGGCTGTGAGTGAAGATGTGATTAGCTGGCACATCCATATCTGAATGGAATGGCAGAAGTTATAAAGCCAGCTGCGTGACAAAGATTCAGCAAAACTGAGCCACATCATGGCTGCCATGCCACCTTTGGTTTTCATCTCCACCTGTTACATACTTGGGGCACTTTTCATATTTGTACAATTTGAGGATATTGGGTTGATGGAAAATTCCTTATGAATCATTTATACCTTCTCCCAGGAATGCTGCTTCTAAGCTTACCCAGGAAAGTCCTGAACATACTATTCCTGGCCCACTTTTAGGGAGATATGCTTATCTATTGAAGGTCTTCCTTACACCTTGTAGGTTGTGACATATAAAGAAGCCAGAGGTCTCTTCATGAGGCTATGAGACACTCTTGAAACATCTGTCACTATACTTACACTGGAACAAGATATTCAAAACAAAGTAAATTCAAAAAGGTCAACACGATCCCATGGGCTACAGGAGTTGGCCACAGTTCAGATTACAAGGCTCTTCCCACTGTACACTCAGACAATTATGTGACATACAACTCTACCCTACACAGAGACATATTGATGAGCAAAGTATGGAGTGGAAAGATGATAAAAGTATGAGGACCTCCCTCTCTTAGAAGTTAGCTCATGTAGAGCCACTATTATGTCATATGACCAAGGAGCAACAGAATGCCAGGATTAAACATATAGACAAATTCTATAAAGATATAAATGTGAACATTGATTGTATTATGCCAGAGTTTGAATAATAACTTCAGCAGCTTTTGTCTGAGGATTTTTCCTGGGCACTCTGACCACTGAGAGTTAATAATACATTGCTTGAGATATGGCAAAATGCCCAGAATGGTTGAAGATTTTGTTTTGGTCTAGTGTCCTTGAAGCAACCAAAGCAACCAGCCTGAGCACAGGCTGTCAAATGCCTCTAGATTCTCCAAAAATTGGGCTATGGGGTTAATGAGTAAGAATGACAACTGTTTATTAATGATGTCAAAACTTGATGGAAAATTATTGGAAATAATAACTCTGCTCTGTCATGGTTTATTAATGATCACTAAAAGATGAGTGAAAGGAAGTGAAACATGAGTCCAAAACCAAAAATGATATGTTCTATGTTTCGGAACATCATGAATGTATCCATGATAACTAAATTCTGTATAAATAAACACTGGCTGCTAGTCAGTCAGGCTGCAAGGTTCTCCCGACAACCATGGCCTGGCTCACTTCCTCCCCTCCCCATGCCTTACATCCTCTGCAGGACCCATTTACCACCAGGGATGGCTCCCTGAAATTAGCTCTTTACAGGTCTGGCTATAGACACATGAACCCAGTTAAGCCCTCAGATCTTTAGAACAAACAGTCCTAGGAAGTGTATGATGGTCCAAATCTTGAATCAATAGACAAAGGAAAGGTCAGTGGCAAGTCAGTGCTCAGTCTAGGCTATGTAGAGGCACCTTGAGTGGGAAACACACATGCACATGCACACACACACACACACACCAGGCATACAATAATCATGGGATAGAACAAGATGTACATCACTATTATGGTGTTCCAACCAGCAAACAAAAGTTAAATTCCTTGGTCTGGATCCACCTGTTACACTCTACATGCTTGGGAATGGTTGGTACTGCTATCTTTGGGTCAAATACACATAGGAGATCATGAGAAGGACAGGCAAGGAGAGAGCCTCAGGGTTGTTGAATCAAAGAGCTTTGTTATAACCTAACCTCACCCTTCTAATTTTGACAGTCCCTGTAAAGAGGAGCCACCCCATTGTCAGCCTAGAATGCATGTTCTCCAGATCTCTGGACTTTCTCCACCACAGCACGTTCCTTGGAACCAAGGGCTGATGAAGTCTATCAGGTGATCTCTGTTATTTCTGATGCTGAAGCCCCAATCCTGTAAATGTGATTATTAACTTTATTTCTAAATAGGTCATGTAGAGACCATGTTGAGGACCTATTGAAATTTAAGAGCAAAGCATGTGCCAAAACTGGTATGAAAATTTTTATGAACATGCAGAGCAGTGCTGGGGTAAAGAAGCAGAGGAGAGAAGCGAGATAGAGAGAAAATGTGAGAGATATGACTTTGCAAATCAATCTGAGATGTGAAAAGATCTAGAAAGCAAGGTATAATGGATTGCCTGCAAATTCCAGCAACTAAGAAGGAGGCCTGGAGCCAGTTGTACCCTTAGGAATTCAGACAGCTTGGCCTTTTCAATACTTAATTGTGAGACATCATACTTCCACGAACACATTTCCCCAGCCCAGAAGATATACCTATCCACTCTAGCCAAATATACACAAAACCATTCTGTATGTGCCTACCTCTTATCTCACTGATGTTTCATACCAAAAGAGGATTCATTGTCTTCCAAATGCCCTGAGATTCAGCTGACAGGGGCCAGCACCTGACCTTCACAATGCTTTCCCCCAGCTTACCCTTGGCTCATGGAAGGTGTTCAGAAAATGAACTGATAGATAAGACTTTGCCTAGCAGATTCTCAAAATGTAGTCTTGAGATTATCAGTCTCTGGATAACAACCCTAACCCATCACTCTACAGAAAAGAGGATCTCATTGGTCAGCTAGCTTTTTTCCTTCACTTTATATCCTTCAGGTAACCAGGGGACAGTCTCCTGAAGCTCATTTAGAGTCCACAGGATGCAGCTTAGTTTCACAACCCTCAAGTCTGACCTCAGAAGCCAAGAGAAAATTGGCACAGTTCACAAACACTCATGTGGATGGAGATGCCCAGGTTATCTGCCTAATCACTCTAGAACCTTGCTGATGCTGGAAGTGAGATGCAGGGACAGCATATAGTCACCATACTAAGCAAGCCATCTTCTCTAATATCATCCCAGGACACTCAAAGCTTGCAGGAAAGACCCAGTTCTGTTTTTGTCCACTGCCTCTTAAAGCCCTTAATATTGTGAGGAATGTAAATGTATTATTTCTGCTTAGATATTTGCCTAGAAAAGAAAACTGATGTACCCAAAACATAATGACTTCTGATCTCTCTGGCTCTAAGAGAGTGTTTTTCTAAGTGTGTACTCCTTAGTAAAATGCAACTTGTGTCTTCTATTGCTTAACATTTCCCTTCTTTGCATAGTACACACCATCGGGAGTTTGGCTAAATCATCAGAGAATGGGCTAATGCAGCCATCATCCCTTTGCTTTAACATTAGTGAGTGATATGCCCCAACAACTACAGCCCTTTATGTTACCTTCACATTTATTTTCTAAAAAGATTTCAGAGAACTTACTTACAGATATCCTAACAGATGGGTCCTTAAGGGATCTATGACTATTTACCATTAAGTCTGTGCAAATTCTTCATGCTTGATGCTTGCAGCCCTTGTCTTGGGCTGAACTTAGGATACTCTTCCAGGAATAGAATTGTCTCAGAGAACTTAAAATAAAAATATGAACATAAAACTAAATTAACCCAATATTTAAAATAAAAATGTTAGCCTTGTATTAATGATGGTACATAGACATCAGCACCTTTCCACATAGGTAGGAACCAGAAATACCTGGAAAGTGCATGTGCACCAAGTGTACATGTTATTTTATCAAGTAGTTACTGAATGCACTGCTCCCATTAGAAATGGTAACCTCTGCTGAATGTACAAAGCAACAAATACTGACCTTGGAATATTCTGCAAGTTGTAATTCAAAGTATGAATTACTGGGACCTACTACTCAGATGTATTAATAAAAATTTCACTGTATGATTGCTCTGCAGAGTACCCAGGTTGCAGTTCACTCACCAAAAGGTAGTTCACAGCCCTCTCTAACTCCAATTCCAGAAGACATTTTGCCCTCTTCCAACCTCTTTGGGCAGTGCAATGATGTGCTGCAGAGACATACATTCAGGCAAAACACCCATACACACAAAATGAAAATGAAGTGAGATTTTTAGTGTTCTGGATATTAGATCCTTACTGAAACATTCACAAACTATTCTCATGTGTAGGTTCATGTGTTATTCAGTTTCTTTTTGTTATTCTTATTGTTGATGATGTTTGAGACAGGGTCTCTGTATGTAGTACTGAAACTCATCATGTAGCCTGTGCTGGCCTACAGACATCCAAATGCCTCTGCATCCATTGTGTTGGGATTACAAGTGTACATCACTATGCCTCACCTTTTTTTGGGTAACTTCTTTTTATTGTTTTCGTTTTGTCTTTTGAGACAGGATCTCACTCTACAGCCAAGACTATCCTAAATTTCACTCTGTAGACTAGGCTGACTTTGAACTCACAGACACTACCTGTCTATGCTTTCTGTGTGGTAGTATTGTGTTCCCCAAAATATTGTGTACCCTAATAAACTTATCTGGGGTCAGAGACAGAACAGCCACAATATTAAACATAGAAGTTAAGCAGTGGTAGCACATGCCTTTAATCCTACCATCCCAGAAGCAGAAATCCATGTGTTCAAGGATACAGCTAAGCATGGTGATTCACGCCTTTAATCCCAGAAAGTGAGCCTTTGATCTCAGGGAGTGATGGTAGAAAGCAGAAAGGTATATAAGGCGTGAGGACCAGAAACTAGAAGCATTTGGCTGGTTAAGCGTTTCGCTGGTTAAGCTTTTAGGTTTTGAGCAGCAGTTCAGCTGAGAGCCATTCAGATATGAGGAACAGAGGCTTACAGTCTGAGGAAACAAGATCAGCTGAGAAGTTGGCCAGGTGAGGTTAGCTGTGGCTTGTTCCATCTCGCTGATCTTCCAGTGTTTGCCCGGGCCAGCAGGGTCTCAACGGGGGCGACCCACCTGTGGGAGAGAATGAAAGGGACGGGAGACACAAAGAAAGACAGCAAGACAGGGTTCTGATCAAGCTGCAAATTTTGTTTTCCTTAGCAAGGCTTATATAGCATGGGAGGGGGGAGAGGGCAGGAAGGAGGAAAGGGGTGCAGGATATGCAGTTGAGGGGGGACTGCAGGTGAAGGGGGATGTGCAGGTCATGAGGCTGCAGGATTTTGTGCTAGGTGATAAGGTCACTGGTCAGGGCCCATTGTTCTGTTGCTATGCTACCTGACCACAGGATGTTCTTTTTCTTTGGGGGCATCTGGTTTAGGGCCTGTGGCTTATTCTCTGGCCCAGCTAGTACTTTTCCATGGTTCATGTTTGGTCCCTGACAAGTGTTCACCCCAATATCTGGTTCAGGTTTGATTTTATTAATAAGACTCTTTAAGATTCCTGCTACATCTCTTAGTCCTGGAATTTAAGGCATGAACCATCATGTATGGCATGATGTTTGATGTGTTTTTAATAGATGGAGGAGAAAGAATATATTCATAGGAAAGAATTTCTGTACTATGAACTTAACGTAGTTAATCCTTCTATTTTCATATGAACTGTTATATGGATTCCAGTTCCCAATTAGGAGTGACAGGGAAGTAATCCCTCATTTCCACAAGTATCCCAGAGATTCCTGTACATTAACCTAAGTTCAGACTTGGTTTTCTATCTTGCCAGGTGGAATAGAAGTATATTTTATATTCTTCTGCTTTGATTGTGTTCAGCACTATCAGGCAGTCTGTTCAGTATACTCAAGAAGTAGTGATGTCCAGGAGGAGGTCACGTTTCTCACAGAGACACTTCTGTGTGGACTCTGTGAGCATGGCTGCTGCTGGGAACCTCAACTTCCTCTAATACTGAAATGGCAGAGCCTTAAACACTTAGGAAGTGAATTCAAAAACAATGAGGAGCAAAAGCTTGGGATGGAACTCTAGACTGTCCGTATGCTGGTGAAATGAAAAGCCCCACATCCTTCCTTGTTCATTGACAGGGACAGGAACTCAACAAAAATGTAAACTTGCCTTTGTGAGACATCAAGTAATTAATGAAAATCACAATATACCACAGGTTGCACCCAAACCTCCTCACCTCTCTAGGCATAGAAACTGCTCTATGATTAAAAGAAATATCCTGGCTGAACAAACTCTGAACTCTCCAGTCCCTCCTGTGTGGACTAAAGAAGTGGGAACTTGTTGAGTGTGGGTGGTGATTGAACCCCAAGCTTCCTACATGGTAGGACTCATTCTGCCAACTGAGCCATGTCCACAGCTATTGTCTTTTCCCCCTTTGCCTTTTCTTTTCTTTTTTTGATTTTTGATTTTTTTTTTGAGACAAAGTTTCTCTGTGTCACATCTATGGCTGTTCTAGAACTTGCTTTGTAGACCAAGCTAACCTCGAACTTACAGAAATCCACCTGCCTCTGCCTCCCGCATGCTGGGATTAATGGCATGCACCACCACTGCCTGGCTGCCTTTTCTTTTTTCAACAGTTAATCTCAATGTGTATCCCACAGAGGCATGCAATCTATCTCGTTTTGGTCTCTTAAGTGCAGAATGGAGGGAACCACACTCAACCTGAGGGATTTTTCCCCTGGGGGCTGCACTGTTCAAGTTACCTCTGCCAGCCGTTCATCACAGCATCTTCACAGGTATATTGTCTATCTGCTGAGGCACCTCTGAGGCAGTTTTCAACTAGGCATGTGGCTTCTCTGAGTGTACCCCCAACCCAATTCCAACATTGTAACCAGCCCTGCAGGATCTTCCCGGGTGTGTTTCCATGCTCCTGTATTTGAGGCAGGTGACCCTCCCTCCTTCCCATTCAAACGATGTCATTTCCCAGTAGTATATTATTTCTCAATATGATGAAAAGGGGGATTTTAATGAAGGAATGAGACTTCCTGTGCAGTGCTTGGAAAACAAGCACTCAGTTCCCTACATATGAAATACTTCCAAGAGGCCTATGCTGTGGGACGGTCTGTATGTCAAATTGCTCTGATTGGTCAATAAATAAAACACTGGTTGGCCAGTGGCCAGGCAGGAAGTAGGTGGGACAAGGAGAGAGGAGAATTCTGGGAAGTGGAAGGCTGATGCGGAGAGACACTGCCAGCTGCCGCCATGACCAGCAGCATGTGAAGATGCCGGTAAGCCACCAGCCACGTGTCAAGGTATAGATTTATGGAAATGGATTAATTTAAGCTATAAGAACAGTTAGCAAGAAGCCTGCCACAGCCATACAGTTTGTAAGCAATATAAGTCTCTGTGTTTACTTGGTTGAGTCTGAGCGGCTGTGGGACTGGCGGGTGACAAAGATTTGTCCTGACTGTGGACAAGGCAGGAAAACTCTAGCAACAAATGGCGCCCAACGTGTTGGCAAGAGTTTCCACCTAAAACCTGAGAAAAAAGATTCTAAAACGGAGCTAAAAACAGTTCCTAATTGTCTCTCTCAAATGAGCAGCAGCTGCCGGTTTGAGTTACTGGCGGGTTCCTGGTGTGTGCGCTTAACCTGCAGTATGGCGGGAATGAGGCCTCTGCAAGTGGCACATTAAGCTGCATGGTGGATTTAGCCTTTGCTAGTACAAAACAAAAAGAGGTTTCTGGGCTACACGCTGCTTGGATAAAAGCATAGACCCAGGATGGCTCCCAGAGCTGGCGGAAAAGGTACCACCGCCATGTTGGGAAGCTGAATTGGGCGGAGCCAGCCGCCACAGCGCCGTTTCAGGCTTAAAAGCCTGCAGTTTAAAGCAACAGGCTCAAGGTAATATAAAAAATAAGCCACATAGAGATGGCTACCACACAGAGAATCTGGATTATGTTCTCTTTGATATTCGGAACTGAAGAAAAACATTTGATTGCAAAAGCTGTTGAGTTATGCCAAAATGTGTATTTTAAAGGTACCTTGACTTCAAAATTTGGATATAAGGATATGTTGCTTTGGAAAAGAGGCTCTGGTTTTGTTTCCACAGAAAGCCAGAGGCTACGGATTTGTTCCAGATTAAGATACATCAGGTTTGACCAGCCAAGACCACCTGAAAGGTCTCCGATGACACCATGGCTCAGATAATCCAACATCCAGAATTGTTTCAAGGCAACTGGCTCAGACGATACAGCCTCATGGACTACTCCATGATCCTAAAATTTTCTTTGTGTCCCCTTAAGATACAGCGCCCCCCTCCAGCAGGAAGTAGTAAGAGAAGCTACGCCCAAACTCCCAAATATACCAAGCTGACTTTGGAAATGTGTAAAAGTTAAAACCTTCCTTTTAAAAAAAAGAAAGGGGAAGTGCTGTGGGACGGTCTGTATGTCAAATTGCTCTGATTGGTCAATAAATAAAACACTGGTTGGCCAGTGGCCAGGCAGGAAGTAGGTGGGACAAGGAGAGAGGAGAATTCTGGGAAGTGGAAGGCTGATGCGGAGAGACACTGCCAGCTGCCGCCATGACCAGCAGCATGTGAAGATGCCGGTAAGCCACCAGCCACGTGTCAAGGTATAGATTTATGGAAATGGATTAATTTAAGCTATAAGAACAGTTAGCAAGAAGCCTGCCACAGCCATACAGTTTGTAAGCAATATAAGTCTCTGTGTTTACTTGGTTGAGTCTGAGCGGCTGTGGGACTGGCGGGTGACAAAGATTTGTCCTGACTGTGGACAAGGCAGGAAAACTCTAGCAACAGGCCTACTTTGTTCTTGGTGTACTGAATGTCCCAAGCAGATACCAGAAATAAAATGACTGAGGATAGCACTCTGGGTATTACTCCCAATGACAGTAATAGGGTTGAGAGAGGATCTCAGCTGCAGAAACCCTTGAATCCTTCAAGAACAGCAAAGGCAGAAGAAGGTGGCAGCCATCAGAAATGGAAAGAAATGAACAAAAAACAGAGGTAAGACTAAAGAAAAAGAAGTCTATGAGCAGCCAGAGAAGGGGACCTAAATCTCTGGGTATCATAAGAGTTCAAATGCATGATCATGTCTCCTAGAACAAGAGTCTCACAGTCCAGGATGAAATCAGTAATGCTGGGAATGGGCACATGTGTGTGATAAATCCCATAAAGTTCCTGATCCATTGGGCTTCAGGAGAAATATAACACTAGAAGAAACCACTTGTCATTGTCCTTGCCTAGTCACTGTCCCTACCAGTGCTCCCCATCAGGTAAAACAGCAGAAGTTGCCAAAGAACAGCATTTGAAGAGTTTCTCCTTGTCTACCTATGGTTTTGGTCTGTTATAGAAAACGGGTCCTTGACCATCTGAACCTTCATAGAACCGTGATTTACTCCACTTTTTAGAATCCTATACATTACCTTCCAATAAAGAGACTCATCATTGCAGTACTCATCAGGTGGATGACCTCAGATAGGAAACTTCGAATTTAGACCTGTGAGGATATAGGAAAGACAAATTGCATAACGAAGAGGGAATGCTACTTCTTTACTAAGTAGTTAAATCACTGTGATGAAAACATCTCTTTTAGCCGATGCCATTGACTAACACATGCTTAACATATCTTGGCATTGACCAATGAGCGTGTGTATATAATCATCTCTTGTGCTGAGAAAATGGAGTAATGAGGGACAGGTAAGGGTTCCATCAACTCAAGATACTTCTTCCCTTGCTTCCATAGCTCTGGGTTTGCAGGTGTGCCTACCGAGGTTGATAGGATTGGTGTAAGCATTGGGAAACTGTCCTACCCAATAAGACAACACCACTTTTATTTCTCCAGAAACAGAAGACAAACAAAGTAGGAGGAAGGGATATGAAAATTTGCCACTTTTCTTACATTAGTTCCCTCCTCCCTCTCTATTTACAACAAATTTGAGCCTGGAGTGATTTTCCATTTAAGTTAAATTGTCAACATCTTTATGACATGAATACAAACACTAGCCTCACAGCACAGTGCTATCTTCTTCACACAGGCACAGCTGATTCAAACCACTGGCACAAAGCCAATGGTTCTACCAAACTAACAGATGGACTTGAGAAAATTAAATGATAGGTCCTTTAAAACAAAGTAGAAATTCACACTTTTATGAGGGAAGGATTGAGAGTTTCATAGCTACAAAGTTAAGGGGGAGATTCTCTTTTGGCTATGGTTAAAAACTATTATCTCCTAGCAAAGTTGTTTTTCCCATGATTTTAAACAGTTTTTGTTTATTCAGTCATTATAAAAATAAACATTCATACGATGAATATATGGAAATCTACTGATGGGTACTTTAAAAACAATATATTTATTTAGAGAGAAGGCGAAGATGATAGATAGATGATAGATAGATAGACAGACAGACAGACAGATGACAAACAATACATGCCATACTATTCTGTCATTCTGCTCATGTGAAGACAAAGAAACAAATTGGGAGGAGGAAACTCTCTCTTTTCACCTAAGTAGCCATCTCAGTGTCCCTTCCCTGGTACCTTTCATGATCAACTTGAGGATTTGCCTTAGAGGGGTTTTGATGGTTCTGAAATTTAGAGAACAATGTATATTAAAAGGCACTGTGAATGATTGTGTAGACATTTATTTATTTCAAATTATGGATGCTCTTAATTAAAGCTAACCCTGGGGGTAAGATTCTTGATGGAAGGACTGTTATCTGTCTAGCTGGAAGAAATCTCGTCTGAAAAAAAAAAAAACTTAAGTAACGGAGTCACACGACTTCCTGTTTGTTCATGTTTCAGTTAGGTTCCAGGGTACTTCATAATCAAATATTTATTCACTAAAGAAAGAAAATGAAATGCCACTTAAGATTACCTTTTCTTGAACATGATGTAAACATTTGTGGAAATGCTCAATAATAATCACAGGCATTATGAAATTCTTCCTAAGGAAGGTAAAAAGAAGATAGTTAAAAGCATAAGTGAATGAACTGAGCCATGCTGACCATCTGTGTCTGCAGAAAAAAATCTTCTAGTCCCAAGTCAAAAATCTGAATTGTGGTGACAGTGACTGTCTCATACTTTTCTTTAAGAAGATAAAAGTGATCCTGCCCAGAACTCCCATCTGGACCAGAGGTGAGTGTCTGGGATCATACCCAAGGAGGCCTGCCCCTAGGTCCCATCCCTGGGCCCAGCCATTCCTGGGGAAGACCCGCCCAACTGGGCCCCAGTTGATGGCCAGCAGGCAGGGCTCCCCTGGGAAGGTTCCCCTTCTCTAAGACTCCCCACTGGACCCTGCAATCTACACACCCTGCCCCCACACCCATCCACCTGAGACCCCAAGCACTTCCTGATAGAAGAGAAAGTAGGAAGTAGTCTTGAATGCATTGGCATAGGAGATCACTACCTAAATATAACACCAGTAGCACATACACTGAGAGAAACAATTAATCAATGGGACCTCTTGAAACTTAAAAGCTTTTGTAGAGCAAAGGACATGGTCATCAAGACAAGCAACAGCCTACAGAATGGGAAAGGCTCTTCACCAACCCCACATCTGACAGAGGGCTGATATCTAGAATATATCAAGAACTCAAGAAATTAGACATCAAAATGCCCAACAGTTCAATTCAGAAATGGGCTATAGAGCCCATTCTTACAGAGATCAACAGAGGAAGCTCAAATGGCTGAAAGACATTTAAGGAATTGCTCAACATCCCTAATCATCAGGGAAATGCAAATCAAAACGACTCTCAGATACCACCTTACACCTGTCAGAATGGCTAAGATAAAAAACGCTGAAGACAGCTTATGCTGGAGAAGATGTGGAGCAAGGGGAACTCTCCTCCACTGCTGGTGGGAATGCAAGCTTGTACAGCCACTTTGGAAATAAATATGGAGCTTTCTTAGAAAATTGGGAATCAATCTCCCCGAATATCCAGCTATACCACTCTTGGGCATATACCCAAGAAATGCTCAATCATACCACAAGAGCACTTTGTGGTAGTCAGAACCTGGAAACAACCTAGATGATCTTTAACTGAAGATGGATAAATAAAATGTGGTACATATACACAATGGAGTACTACTCAGCAGAGAAAAACAATGACATCATGAGGTTTGCAGGCAAATGAATGGATCTAGAAAAAAACCATCCTGAGTGAGGTAATCCAGACTTAGAAAGACAAACATGGTATGTACTAACTTATAGGTGGATACTAGATGTAAAACATAGGATGAACAGACTGCTACTCACAACTCCAGGGAGGCTACCTAGTAAGGAGGACCCTAAAAAAAGATACAGGGATCACCCAATGACAGAGAAATGGATGATATACATGAGCAAAGTGGACATGGGGTGGTAATGAAGGGCAAGGGTCGGGGGAAAGAGAGTGTAGGGGAGTGGGAGATACCAGCTGAATCAAGAAGAGAGAGGCAGAACAAAGAAAGAGACCATGACAAATAAAGACCCCATGGGAATAGGAAGAAGCAAAGTGCTAGAATGGTCCCCGGAAATCCATAAAGATACCTCCACAATAGACTACTGGCAATGGTCGAAAGAAAGCCCGAACTGACCTACTCTGGTGATCGGATGGCCAAACACCCTAACTGTCATGGTAGAACTCTCATCCAATGACTGATGGAAGCAGATGCAGAGATCCACGGCCAAACCCCAGGTGGAGCTCTGGGAGTCCAATCAGTGAGAAAGAGGAGGGATTGTATGAGCGAGAGATGTTGAGACCATGGTTGGAAAAAGCACAGGGACAAATAGTTAAACAAGGGGAAACACATGAACTATGAACCAATAGCTGAGGAGACCCCAACTGGATCAGGCCCTCTGGACAAGTGAGACAGTCAATTAGCTTGAACTGTTTGGGAGGCATCCAGGCGGTGGGACCTGGACCTGTCCTTAATGCATGAGCTGGCTTTTTGTAGCCTGGGGCCTGTGCTGGGACACTTTGCTCAGCCTGGGTGAAGGGAGGAGGGGAATGGAACTTTCTTGACTGAATCTACCAGGCTGAGCTAAATCCCCAGGGGAGTCCTTACCCTGGAGGAGATGGGAATGGGGGGTGAATTGGAGGAACGGGGGCTGGGGGGGCGGGAGGGAGGACAGGGGAATCTGTAGCTGATATGTAAAATTAAATTAAATTATAAAATAAAAAACATAAAAGTTTGTATTAGATTTTTAATGCTATTGAACTGTAAACTTTTAAATAATAGAGTTTTAAAATTCTTTGAGAATTTCATCTATGCATACAGTGCATTTTGATCATATTACCCCTCATTCCTCTCAAATGGTTCCTGATCCACTCTGCTAACCCCAACATTACTAAATCCATACCTTTTTTTTTTTTTTACAGTTTTTGGTTGTTGTTTACTTTTTTTTCTTTTTTTTGTGATATATATTTTTTATTTTACAATACCATTCAGTTCGACATATCAGCCATGGGTTCCCCTATTCTCCCCCCTCCCACCCCCTCCCCTTACCCCCAGCCCACCCTCCATTCCCACCTCTTCCAGGACAAGTCCTCCCCCGAGGACTGTGATCAACTTGGTAGACTCAGTCCAGGGAGGTCCAGTCCCTTCCTCCCAGACTGAGCCAAGTGTCCCTGCATAAGTTCCAGGTTTCAAACAGCCAACTCATGCCATGAGCACAGGACTTGGTCCCACTGCCTAGTTGCCTCCCAAACTGATCAAGCCAATCAACTGTCTCACCTATTCAGAGGGCCTGATCCAGCTGGGGGCCCCTCAGCCTTTGGTTCATAGTTCATGTGTTTCCATTCATTTGGCTATTTTTTTTAATAATTGAGTAAAACTGAAATTTATTATATGCCACAGTCGTCCTAGGGACCTCCATGCTATATATATAGCCTCTATGGTTCTATGGGTTGTGGTCTGATTGTTCTTTATTTTATATCTAGAGTCCACCAATGAGTGAGTACATACCATAACTGTCTTTCTGGGTTTGGGTTACTTCACTCAGGATGATTTTTTCTAGTTCCATCCATTTGCCTGCAAATTTCATGCTTTCATTGTTTTTCTCTGCTGAGTAGTACTCCATTGTGTATATGTACCACATTTTTTTCATCCATTCTTCCGTTGAGGGGCATCTAGGTTGTTTCCAGGTCCTGGCTATTACAAATAGTGCTGCTATGAACATAGCTGAGCATGTATCTTTATGGTATGAATCAGCATTCCTTGGGTATATGCCCAAGAGTGGGATGGCTGGGTCTTGAGGTAGTTCGATTCCTAATTTTCTGAGAAACCGCCATACTGATTTCCACAGTGGTTGTACAAGTTTACATTCCCACCAACAGTGGAGGAGTGTTCCCTTTGCTCCACATCCTCTCCAACATTGGTTGTCATTGGTGTTTTTGATCGTAGCCATTCTAACAGGTGTAAGGTGGTATCTCAGAGTCGTTTTGACTTGCATTTCTCTGATGATTAAGGATGTTGAGCATTTCTTTAAATGTCTTTCAGCCATTTGTAGTTCTTGTTTTGTGAATTCTCTGTTTAGCTCTTAAGCCCATTTTTTAATTGGACTGTTCAGTGCTTTGATGTCTAGTTTCTTGAGTTCTTTATATATTGTGGAGATCAACCTCTGTCAGATGTGGGGTTGGTGAAGAGCTTTTCCCAATCTGTTGGCTGTCTTTTTGTCTTATTGACTGTGTCTTTTGCCCTGCAAAAGCTTCTCAGTTTCGAGAGGTCCCATTTATTAATGGTTGTGCTCAGGGTCTGTGCTGTCGGTGTTTTATTTAGGAAATGGTCTCCGGTGCCAATGCGTTCAAGAGTGCTTCCTATTTTCTTTTCTATTAAGTTTAGTGTAACTGGATTTATGTTTAGGTCTTTGATCCACTTGGACTTGAGTTTTGTGCATGGTGACAGATATGGATCTATTTGTAATCTTTTACATATTGAGATCCAGTTATGCCAGCACCATTTGTTGAAGATACTTTTTTTTTCCATTGTATAGTTTTGGCTCCTTTGTCAAAAACCAGGTGTTCATATGTGCATGGATTAATGTCAGGGTCTTCAATTCGATTCCATTGGTCCGTATGTCGGTTTTTATACCAGTACCAAGCTGTTTTTATTACTATAGCTCTATAGTAGAGTTTGAGGTCCGGGATGGTGATGCCTCCAAGGGTTGCTTTATTGTATAGGATTCTTTTAGCTATCCTGGGTCTTTTGTTTTTCCATATAAAGTTGAGTATTTTTCTTTCCAAGTCTGTGAAGAATTGTGTTGGGATTTTGATGGGGATTGCATTGAATCTGTAGATTGCTTTTGGTAAGATTGCCATTTTTACTATGTTAATCCTACCTATCCATGAGCATGGGAGATCCTTCCATTTTCTGATATCTTCTTCAATTTCTTTCCTTAGAGATTTAAAGTTCTTATCACAAAGGTCTTTCACTTGTTTAGTTAGTGTTATCCCAAGGTATTTTATATTATTAGTGGCTATTGTAAAGGGTGATGTTTCTCTGACTTCTTTCTCAGCCCTTTTATCATTTGTGTATAGGAGGGCTACTGATTTTTTTGAGTTGATCTTGTATCCTGCCACTTTACTGAAGGAGTTTATCAGCTGTAGGAGTTCCCTGGTAGAGTTTTTGGGGTCACTCATGTATACTATCATATCATCTGCAAATAGTGAAAGTTTCACTTCTTCCTTGCCAATTTGTATCCCTTTGATCTCCTTTTGTTGTCTTATTGCTCTAGCTAGAACTTCTAGTACTATATTGAATAAATATGGGGAGAGTGGACAGCCTTGTCTTGTTCCTGAATTTAGTGGTATCGCTTTGAGTTTCTCTCCATTTAATTTGATGTTTGCTGTTGGCTTGCTATAAATTGCTTTTATTATGTTTAGAAATGTTCCTTGTATTCCTAATCTTTCTAAGACCTTTATCATGAAGGGGTGTTGGATTTTGTCAAAGGCTTTTTCAGCATCTAAGGAGATGATCATGTGTTTTTTTTCTTTCAGTTTGTTTATATGGTGTATTACATTGACTGATTTCCATATGTTGAACCATCCTTGCATCCCTGGGATGAATCCTACTTGGTCGTGATGGATGATTGTTTTGATGTATTCTTGGATTCGGTTTGCCAATATTTTGTTGAGTATTTTTGCATCAATGTTCATGAGGGAGATTGGTCTGTAGTTCTCTTTCTTTGTTGCATCTTTGTGTGGTTTGGGTATCAGGGTAATTGTAGCCTCATAAAAAGAGTTTGGTAGTGTTCCTTCTGTTTCTATTGTGTGGAACACTTTGAAGAGGATTGGTATTAGTTCTTCTTTGAAAGTTTGGTAGAATTCTGCACTGAAACCATCTGGTCCTGGGCTTTTTTTGGTTGGGAGACTTTTGATGACTGTTTCTATTTCTTTAGTGGTTATTGGTCTATTTAAATGGTTTATCTGGTCTTGATTTAATTTTGGTATGTGGTATTTACCAGAAAATTGTCCATTTCTTCCTGGTTTTCCATTTTTGTGGAGTACAGGTTTTTGAAGTATGATCTGATGATTCTCTGGATTTCCTCATTGTCTGTTGTTATGTCTCCCTTTTCATTTCTGATTTTGTGAATTTGGGTGCTCTCTCTTTGCCTTTTGGTTAATTTGGCTAGTGATTTGTCTATCTTGTTGATTTTTTCAAAGAACCAACTCTTTGTTTCATTGATTTTTTGTATTGTTCTCTTGTTTTCTATTTCGTTGATTTCAGCCCTCAATTTGATTATTTCCTGGCGTCTATTTCTCCTGGGTGAGTTTGTTTCTTTTTGTTCTAGAGCTTTCAGTTGTGCTGTTAATTCATTGGTATGGGATTGCTCCATCTTCTTTATGTGTGCATTTAGAGCTATGAATTTTCCTCTTAGCACTGCTTTCATAGTGTCCCATAAGTTTGGGTATGTTGTACTTTCATTTTCATTGAATTCTAGGAACTCTTTAATTTCTGTCTTTATTTCTTCCTTGACCCATTGATGTTTCAGGTGGGCATTATTCAGTTTCCATGAGTTTGTGGGTTTTCTATAATTTTTGTTGTTATTGAGTTCTAACTTTAAGGCATGGTGGTCTGATAAGATACAGGAGGTTATTCCAATTTTTTTGTATCTGTTGAGATTTGTTTTGTGTCCAAGCATGTGGTCAATTTTTGAGAAGGTTCCATGGGGTGCTGAGAAGAAGGTATATTCTTTTGTGTTAGGATGGAATATTCTGTAGATATCTATTAGGTCCATTTGAGTCATAACATCTGTTAGGTCCTTTATTTCTTTGTTAAGTTTCAGTCTGGTAGATCTATCTTTTGCTGAGAGTGGTGTGTTAAAATCTCCCACTACTAATGTGTGGGGTTTGATGTGCGTTTTAAACTTTAGTAGTGTTTCTTTTATGAATGTGGGTGCTTTTGTATTTGGAGCATAAATGTTTAGAATCGAGACTTCATCTTGGTGGATTTTTCCCATGATGAATATGTAATGTCCATCCTGGTCTCTTTTGATTGATTTTAGTTTGAAGTCTATTTTATTAGATATTAGGATAGCTACACCAGCTTGTTTCTTAGGTCCATTTGCTTGGAAAACCTTTTCCCAGACCTTTACTCAGAGGTAGTGTCTGTCTTTGGAGTTAAGGTGTGTTTCTTGTATGCAGCATATGGATGGGTCCTGTTTTCTTATCCATTCTGTTAGCCTATGTCTTTTTATAGGTGAGTTGAGACCATTGATATTGATGGATATTAATGACCAGTGATTGTTAATTCCTGTTATTTTTTTGGTTGTATTGTGTTGTCTTTCTGTGGTGTATGTTGGTGTAGGATTATCTATTGCTTGATTTTTCATGGATGTGTTTAGCTTCTTTGGGCTGGATTTTCCCTTCTAGTGCTTTCTGTAGGGCTGGGTTTGTGGACAGGTATTGATTAAATCTGGTTTTATCCTGGAATATTTTGTTTACTCCGCCTATGGTGATTGAGAGTTTTGCTGGGTATAATAGTCTGGGTTGGCATCCGTGGTCTCTTAGTGTCTGCATGAGGTTTGTCCATGATCTTCTAGCTTTCATAGTCTCTATTGAGTAGTCTGGTGTTATTCTGATGGGTTTGCCTTTATATGTTACTTGGTCCTTTTCCTTTGCAGCTCTTAATATTTTTTCTTTGTTCTGTGTGTTTAGTGTTTTGATTATTATGTGGCAAGGGGACTTTTTTTTGGATCCAGCCTATTTGGTTTTCTGTAAGCTTCTTGTATCTTCAAAGGTATTTCTTTCTTTAGGTTAGGAAAGTTTTCTTCTATGATTTTGTTGAATATATTTTCTGTGCCTTTGAGTTGGTATTCTTCTCCTTCCTCTATCCCTATTATTCTTAGGTTTGGTCTTTTCATGGTGTCCCAAATTTCCTGGACGTTTTGTGTTAGGACTTTTTTGTCTTTATTGTTTTCTTTGACTGACGAATCTATTTTCTCTATCGTGTCTTCAGTATCAGAGATTCTCTGTTCCATCTCTTGCAATCGGTTGGTTATGCTCGTTTCTGTAGTTCCTGTTTGTTTTGTCAGGATTTCTATTTCCAGCATTCCCTCAGCATGTGTTTTCTTTATTGTCTCAAATTCATTTTTCAGATCTTGGAATGTTTCTTTCATCTGTTTAATTGCTTTTTCTTGGCTTGATTTGATTTCTTCCCATTTTTTGTTCGTTTTTTCTTCCATTTCTTTAAGGGAGTTTTTTATTTCCTCTTTAAGGGAGTTTTTCATTTCCTCTTTAAGGGAAGTTTTTATTTCCTCTTTAAGGGAGTTTTTTATTTCCTCTTTAAGGAAAGTTTTTATTTCCTCTTTAAGGTAGTTTTTCATTTCCTCTTTAAGGAAAGTTTTTATTTCCTCTTTGAGGGAATGTTTTATTTCTTCTTTAAGGGCCTCTATCATCTTCTTAAAGTCATTTTTAGGGTTGATTTCTTCTGTTTCTTCTGTCATGGTATGTTTAGGTCTTGCAGGTGTAGAATCACTAGGTTCTGATGTTGCCATATAGGTCTTTATGTTGTTGCCTGTATTTTTGCAATGGCGTCTACTCATCTCTTCCTCTGTGCGGTGCAGGTGGTGTCTGTGTCTGAGAGTGCCTCTCTTGTTCTAATTTTTAGTCTTGGTTTAGTAGGGGTTCTTGGTTAAATTGGTGCTATTGGGCTATTTCTTCAGGTGCAGCTGATTTCGATCGGTGAATTATATACTTATGATTCTGGTGATCTGGTTTGGTGTCTGGGTAGCGCCTTCTTCTGTGTTCCCAGGTCACGTTTTGTTCATTTGTCAACTCCTCAGCTGATCTTGTTTCTTCAGACTTTAAACTGTAGGCATCTGAATCCTCTCCCAGATGGGTTTCAGTTGAGCAGGGTAGTCTCACCAACACCTCCAAGTTGTTGGGTTTCACAGGATCAGCAGCTGGGCCCTGGGTTGTCCTCAGATGGAGTGTTCAGATTCGTTCTGGTTCTGACCCACGGAGATAGCTTCTTCCCCAGATGTTGGGGTTAGGGGCGTCCCTGTTCCAAGCTGCATCTGCTTGTCTCTGTCCCTGGGCCTGTCTACCTCTGCGGTCCGCCGCCGGGCCTGTATGTCCCTGTCAGCTGCCGCTGGGTCTGTCTGCCTCTGGGGGCCGCCACAGGGCCTGAATGTCTCTGCAGGCTACAACCGGGACTGAATGTCCCTGTCGGCCACTGCCGCCGGGCCCGTTTACCTCAGCAGGCCGCCGCTGGGCCCGTCTACCTCTGTGGGCCGCTGCTGGGCCTGAATGTCTCTGCTGGCTGCCGCCGGGTCTGAGTATCCCTGTTGGCTGCCGCCACTGGGCCCGTCTACCTCCACGGGTCACCGCCACTGGCCTACCTGTGTCTGCTTGTCTCTGCGGCTGGGCCTGTCTACCTCTGTGGGCCGCCCCGCTGGGCCTGAATGTCTCTGCAGGCTGCCACCGGGCCTGAATATCCCTGTTGGCTGCCACTGCTGGGCACGTCTACTTCCGTGGGCCGCCGCCGCAGGCCTACCTGCGTCTGCTTGTTTCTGCCGCCGTGTCTGTCTACCTTTTGTTTTGTTTTAAATCATCTACCTAGGGCAACACTGCATGCCCATATGCTCATGTGTTAGAGCCATCGCTGAGTTTGTTCAAACCACCTGGCATCAGCACCCTAAAGTAAACTGACTCTTCCTCCTCCAAAAGCCACCAACTGCCACCAGCTTCTCAGTTAGGGGTGGAGGCAGTGAGCCCCTTTCTCTTCCTACTAGAATGTTGATGGCTTGATCTTGGAGCTCATGAGTGCAGTAGTCATCTGTCATGCCCAGTAGATACTATTTTATTTCAATTGTTGTAATATGCTACAAACATTTCAGAGATATCAACTTTTATATAAAATATGATTATGTGTTGGGAGGAATTGTGAAGAAAATGTTAGTGTTCTTATTTGACTGATTATATTCCCATGTGAGTTATAATTAAATTAATCTAGGCAGTACTATGTCATGAATCTAACTGTTGCTTTTTATACATGAAAATTACTGAGGTAATTTCTTCTGTCTACATAATTTCTAAAACAGCCAGAAGCTGATGGTGACAAAAGACCACTGGAAACTGCACTGAGGCTATATTCATACTCTTGATATTTCAGATAACCATGATTTGCATGTGGTGCTTGAAAGCTGGTCTGCCTGACATTTGGGACATGACTGTCAGTTTGCCTCAGTTCTTCTCTTACACATTAACATAGAGAATTACAGTAGGTTTGGTGATGTAAACAGTGTGTTCACGCCAATGCTGAATGCTGCCATCTACAGCCCCATGAGTAAGGGCAGAAAGAGAGCCCTGAGGTCATCCTCATCAGTACAGCACTGTCCTTGTTGACAGCCTGAATTTAGAATTAAGTGGATAGTGTAGGCATCAAGATAATTGTGTCTATCAATATTCAGACCCTATTGGACTCCTGTCTGGATTGTTCTAATTCACTTTCTATCCTAAATAATCTTCAACTATAACTAACTAATCTTCAACTCCTTCAGAGATCCAAGAAGGAAATATTATTAGCTAACAAAAATAAAAACAGGAAGTACAAGCAAGCAACTTCTAAAAAATTGTGAGTTGACAGAAACAGCCAGCTGCTTGGACACTCATCTGAGGTTTCTCTGCAGTGTTCAGGCATCACCTTCAGCCTATAGGCTTAGCGTATCTGACAGACTCGTTTGTGAAGTAGGATGTACACAAGGTCAACAGTTCAACCTCACATTGGGTGAGAGCAGTCTATATACCAGAAACACCTGAATTCCACTAGTGTCATGTCACGATTCAGGATTTTAAATTCTGGATATTGTTGATGTTTTTTGAATTCAGCTGTCCATTCTTCTTGGCTATGTGTGTATGTGGCTTCATCTCAGCATCCCCTTCTTCTCCACATCCCTCTATTAAATGCCATTCTACTATTGAGAGGCGTGAGCTTAATTACTCTTCAAGAATAACTGTTTCAGCTGCTGTTCCATTGCACAACAGAAGCCATCGGCCCACTGCCTGATCAGCTGCCTTCAAAGAAAAGGGCACTGTACCTTTTCCGGATTTCAGTGAAGACCACTTCAGGGATGATGCCATATTGTCCTGGCCTCGGAAGATGCCTTTTGATAAAGCCATAACCACACTTGTTTTGGCAAGAATCAGTAGTCCTTTGTTTTGTGTCCTGTCTGTCCTGTTTGTCAGCAGTTGATTCGAGGATACTTTTTTGTCCAGTGGCTAACTTTTGCCACAATGAAAATTAACTCCATATGCAGTTTCATCAATGCCCATATTTTTTCTGAAGTAGATTGGTACTGCCAAGAGCCAACATGTCTCAAAAAATAAAAATTTCTAAGTTATCAAACATTTTAAATGCCATATTCGGTAGATCTCTGAAGGGTTTGAAGATGACCTGCCTAAAATATATCTGCTCATTTTTTAAAATATATCTAATATGACTACAAGTTCTATTGTAATGTCTAACTATTATCTTTCATTTCTTTATATCCTAATAGTTGGTAATAATGTAAAGTATTTAAAACTAGCAATTGTTTTTTTCTTTTCTTTTCTTTTCTTTCTTTCTTTCTTTTTTTTTAAAAAAAACAAGAACCTTAAATCTAATCTCCTTTGCTTAGCCTTTTTCCTAAGCCTTGACAACAACGTGTAACCAACCCCCCTAAACACTGAAAATTATCCCAGACCCAAAACCCATTAAAAAGACCAAAAAAAAAAAAAAAAAAAAAAACCACCCGCCCCACACCACCTCTTTGGGAATGTGGGCGTCATTCTTAAAATTGCTTCCTGCTGGGTATGGGCGAAGTTATCTTTATCCTGAAAGAAAAATTTGAGGTTAATTGTCAAATTCTAGGAAAGGTAACTATATCCTTCATTATTATCCAGTCTGTGTATAAAGCCAAAGTTCAGGGTTTATCTCAAGTCCTTATTCAAGTAGTCTGTGAGACTGGATCATCTCAGCTAGTCATCTCAAAATTGCTCTGAGCACCTTGTAGTTCAAAGCTGATCTGTAGATGATGTTTGTCAGCTTAGTAATATTATTATTGTCCACGTGGAATTGTTGTTGTTGTTGTTGTTGTTGTTGTGGGGCCCCATCTTCTTTCCGGAGACTTCAGTTGATGTTAGGCCTGGCCGTGATTTCCTGCAGAAAACTGATAAGAGACTCGAACACAAAGACATATATATGCAGCTAATTGAAGCCTTTTTTCTAGAATTAGTTAGTACTCTATATGACCATTCATATCTTAACAAAGTTTAAAATGTATATGTATATATATATATATTAATCTTGTAAATTTTGATATAAAATTTATACTTTAAGAAAAGTTTAAAGAATCAGAATAGAATCAAAGAGTTGAGATTAGTAATAGAATAGTCCCTTAATTAATTTGGCTTTTGTCCTGTCCCATAGCAGAAAATGGCTCTTTTATTCTGGCATGATACAGGGAGTTTGTATTTTCCTTTTAACAACATGCTTGAGTTTAAAGAAGGAGAGAGCCATTCTCCAACTCCAAAGTCAGCTTTAAATTTTAATTGAACTGGGACTATTAGAAGACCAATAGTGTTAAATCTTTAGAGAAAAGCAGAAACAAACATTTAAGAAGACATAAAATTTTTTAGATTATATATACCCATACGCCGTTTCACTTTGTTTCCTGGGATAGATGATTTGTCCCTTTTCTTCAGTTGTCTCATTTGTCCTGTGTTCTTCAGATTTTCTAACCTTCATTCTCCTAAAAGACAAAAACAAAAACCTTTCCCCAAGACTAATTTTGGGGATGTTCCTTTTTGGCAAGTTATTATCTGATTAAATGAAAAGACATGTGTTATAGGTACAAGTTAGTTTAAATTGGATGTTCATGCTGGTTGACGAACTATCACCTCCTCTAATTAAGAGGTTTCTCTTGTTCGAATCGAACCTTTATCAATTTTGATGGTACCCACAGCTTATCTTCTCCTGTAGAAACAAAAGCAAAACCTCGTCCCCAACGTAATACATACCCTGGTTTCCATTCTGAGGTCAGCACATCCTTAAAGTATATAGGCTGATTTAATTCTGTAGTTTTTTCTATTATCCAATGTCTCTCTGTAGCTGTTGTTCCTTTCTCATTGGCATTCAGAAAATTCAAAGTTAATAGAGCATTATGCAGTCTATTTCTGGGGGTTTTTGTTACTCCTTTCTGTTTATTTAGCATATCCTTTAGAGTTCTGTTTGATCTTTCTATAACCTGTAGGATTATGTGGTATACCTGTAATATGCTTTATATTGTAATAAGCAAAAAACTGTTTCATTTTAACAGAGACATATGATGGAGCATTGTCAGTTTTGATTTGTGCAGGTATACCCATGATGGCCATAACTTCTAGCAAATGAGTGATTACAGAATCAGCTTTTTCAGAACTCAAAGCACTTGCCCATTGAAATCCTGAATAAGTATCAATGGTGTGGTGTACATATTTCAATTTTCCAAATTCTGCAAAGTGAAACACATCCATCTGCCAGATTTCATTCCTCTGAGTACCCTTTGGGTTACATCCTGCTGGTAATGGTGTTTGACTGTAGAAGGAACAAGTAGGACATTTCTTTACTATTTCTTTGGCTTGTTGCCAGGTTATGGAAAAATCTTTTTTTAAACCTTTACTATTGACATGATGTTTTTTATGAAATTCTGAGGCCTCCAGCACATTTCCTATCAATAATTTATCAATCTCATCATTGCCTTGTGCTAAAGGGCCTGGCAGACCAGTATGAGATTGGATGTGAGTTATATATAAAGGATGACTCCTTTTCCTGATTGTATCTTGTAATTGAATCAATAGTGAAGTTAATTCTGAAGCATCATGGATAAATTCTGCAGTCTCAATATGTAATACCACTCTTTCAGCATACTGAGAGTCAGTTACTATGTTGAGAGGTTCTGAAAAATCCATTAATACCAACAGAATAGCATACAATTCTGATTTTTGCACTGAATTATAAGGACTTTGTACCACTTTACTTAAATTTTCTGATTTGTAACCTGCCTTTCCTTGTTTATTGGCATCTGTATAAAATGTACGAACTCCAGATATGGGTTTTTGCCGTACAATTCGAGGCAAGATCCAATCAGCTCTCTTTATAAAATCAATTCTGTTACTTTTGGGATATTTGCTGTTAATTTCTCCCAAAAAATTACTGCAAGCTCTTTGCCAAGGTTCACTTTCTGTCCATAATTTTTCAATGTCCTCCTTAGTTAAAGGTACAACAATTTCTGCTGGGTCTATGCCTGCTAATTGACGAAGTCTCAATTTTCCTTTCCAAATCAAGTCAGAGATTTTTTCCCCATAAGTTTTTAATTTTTTATTTGGTTTATTTGGTAAAAATATCCATTCCAATATAATATCTTCCCTCTGCATTAATATTCCAGTAGGAGAATGCCTAGAAGGTAAAATAACCAAAATGCAATCCAGCTTTGGATCAATACAATCCACGTGCCCTTCATGTACTTTCTTTTCTACCAAGGCCAATTCTTTCTCAGCTTCAGGTGATAATTCTCTTGGACTATTTAAGTACTTGTCACCTTCTAAGGTTTTGAACAAATTAGTCAGTTCATCATTTTTTACCCCAACATTAGTTCGTAGATGAGAAATATCTCCAAATAATCTTTGAAAGTCATTAAGAGTCTGTAGTCTATCTCTCCGAATTTGCACCTTTAGGGGTCTAATTTTTTGTAGCTCTATTTTATATCCTAAATAATTAATAGAATCCCCTCTTTGTATTTTTTCAGGAGCGATTTGTAATCCCCAGCAAGGCAAAATTTTCTTTACTTCTTCAAACATTCTTTCTAAAGTATCTGCATTTGAGTCAGCTAGTAAAATATCATCCATATAATGATAAATTATAGATTTAGGAAATTTTTTACGTATCACTTCCAATGGCTGTTGTACAAAATATTGACACAGAGTTGGGCTATTTAACATTCCCTGTGGGAGGACCCTCCATTGAAATCTTTTAACCGGTTGAGAATTATTATAAGTAGGCACTGTGAAAGCAAATCTTCCTTTGTCTTTTTCTTGTAAGGGTATTGAAAAGAAACAGTCTTTTCAATCAATAACTTTGAGAGGCCATCCTTTTGGTAACAGAGTAGGCAAAGGAATTCCAGATTGTAGAGAGCCCATCGGCTGAATTACTTTGTTAATTGCTCTAAGGTCTGTTACCATTCTCCATTTACCAGATTTCTTTTTAATAACAAATACAGGAGAATTCCAAGGGCTGGTTGACTGTTCAATATGCTGAGCATTTAACTGTTCTTCTACCAGCTCTTCTAAAGCCTGGAGTTTCTCTGTTGTTAAAGGCCATTGCTGAACCCATACAGGCTTGTCTGTTAACCATTTTAAAGGTAGAGCTGTTGGTATTTTTGGAAGATTATCAGTTGTTGTGCCCTGTTCCTGTATAATATGGATGGCTGGTGACCACTCAAAATAATGCCTTCTAATATTTCTCTCAGCAACATGTGCTAGTTTATGATTTGTTTCTGAGATTGGAGGGATTTTAATCTGAGTATTCCATTGTTGCAACAAGTCTCGACCCCACAGGTTCATAGCTATGTTAGCGACATATGGTTTTAATTTTCCTCTCTGTCCTTCTGGACCTATACATTCCAGCCATCTTGCACTCTGTTTCACTCCAGATAATGTCCCAATTCCTAACAGTTGAACGTTTACCTCCTGAAGAGGCCAAGCTGGATGCCAAAATTCTGGTGCAATTATGGTAATGTCCGCACCTGTGTCTACCAGACCAGACCACAAAACACCATTTATTTTTATCGTTAATTTTGGTCTCTGTTCATTAATAGAAGTTTGCCAAAAAATTTTCTTTATGTTTTCTCCTGAATTTTCTATTATCTCTGTTTCATCATCCTGACCAGCATGATTTATTCCAATAGTCATTTGGTTATTTAATCGCTCAGAGCAGGGATTTCCTCTACAGCTGCAGGAAAGGTTTGAACTGGTTTTGCTATGGGGGCCTGCATGAGGCCCCTCCGGGAGTTTCCCGAAAACTGAGGCAAAGGATTACCCTGTCTGTCCTTTGTTGATCTACATTCATTGGTCCAGTGTTTTCCCTTACCGCACCTTCTGCATACTCCAGAAGGAAGGGGCATTCTGTTGCCATTGTTCCTTGAAGAAATATTGCTTCTAGGAATGACCTGTTTACAGTCCCTTTTAAAATGTCCTTGCTTTCCACACCCAAAACATCTAACACTCCTCAAACCTTTTGAAATTACTTCTCCTACCCACGTATCATCATGCCCATCAACCTCAACATTAATTGTTTCTCTAATCCAATCTTCCAAAGGTGTAGATCTTGCCTTTAACGGCCTGATTATTCTTTTACATGCTGCATTCGCATTCTCAAATGCCAAAGCTTCAATTATTGCCTTACTAGCTTCTGATCCTGAGACCATTCTGTTTACTGCTGAAGCCAGTCTTTCTAAAAAAATCTGTGAAAGATTCTTTTGGGCCTTGCATAACCTTTGTGAATGACTCAGGTTTTTTTCCTGGTTCCTCAGCTCTGTCCCATGCATTCAAGGCTGCCATTCGACAGAAAATTAGGGTTTGAACATCATATAAACATTGTGTTTGTATTGAAGCATATTGGCCTTCTCCAATAAGCTGATCCTGACAAACTTGTATTCCTTTATCCATCCATTGTTTTTCTACGTTTCTAGCTTCCTCCTTAAACCACGTTAGAAATTGAAGTCTTTGGCTGGGTTCCACAACAGCTTATGCAAGGTCCCACCAGTCCTGTGGTATAATCCTATTATATGTTGACCAAGAGTTTAACATTTGCTTTACATATGGGGAATGCATGCCATAAGATACTATTGCCTCCTTAAACCTTTTAAAATCCATCAGTTCAATTGGAGCCCAAATATTTTGTGTAGCCATTTGATCAGGCATCTGCTGTACGGTTACAGGATAAATTAAGGGTGACTGTGTGAAAACAGGCTTTCTTTCTGTAACCTTATGATCCAAACTTGAACCAACTTCACTGTTAATTTCTCCTGTCTGAATTTTTACAGGTTTAACAGGTTTTTCTAAAGCTGTTATCCTGGCACTTAAATCAACTATCTTTTTAAATACTAAAATGAGAATAAGCATGGTGATAAACTGCATAATTCCCATAATACTAATCTTTTCATATAGTTGTTCCATTGTCAGACTGCCTAAAATTTCAAACAAAACCCATTCTTCCAATATACACAGGAAACCCATTTTTTTTAAATGTGGAAAAAAATTTGTCTTTTAAATAGTTTCCTTTATGACTTACCAAATCTGCGTAGAAGAGCAGAAATCCGAGTGAATTTCAAAAGAGCCACCTAGTGTCCTAGTTGTGAATCCAGAGAGAGAGAGAGAGAGAGAGAGAGAGAGAGAGAGAGAGAGAGAAACAGAGAGAGAGAAACAGAGAGACAGAGAGAAAGCAAAAGTGAAAGTGAAAGTGAAAGTGAAAGCGTAGCTGGCTAAAGCTTAAATCCAGCCACTTGTTCCCTCTTGAGCCGAGTCAAGACTTGGCTTTACAGGCAGGGGCCCTGTTTAGCAGGGCAGGCCTGAGTTGTTTGTAGCACTGGCTTTAAGCAAGCAGCTCACAGTCCGGCCTGAGCCCAAGCAGACCTGGGCCAGGGCTAGGGAGCCGGCTGCTCCGGCTAGGGAGCCGGCCCCAAGCAGTTTTTAATGGATTCTTGTCACGTTGGGCGCCAGATGTAGATGTAACCAATCGTCTTATTAAAATAAGAAACACAGAGCCAATGTAAAAGAGAAAGCCGAGAGGTCAGAGCTCAGAGACAAAATCTTACCTCCTGCAGTGCTCCTAACTTCCCCGCCAGAGATACTTCCTGTTTGTCTGTGTTTAAATAGTCTTTCTATTCTGCCTTCTCATTGGTTGTAAACCCAACCACATGACTGCCTCATCACTGCCTGTAAGTACTGCCCTCCAGGTCTTAAAGGCGTATGTCTCCAATACTGGCTGTATCCCTGAACACACAGAAATCTACCTAGCTCTTCTAACCACCACGCTCTTGCTATGGCTCTAATAGCTCTGACCCCAGGGCAACTTTATTTATTAACATAAAATTAAAATCACATTTCAGTACAAATAAAATATCACCATAGATCAAAGACCTCAACATAAATCCAGTTACATTGAACCTAATAGAAGAGAAAGTAGAAGTAGCCTTGAATGCATTAGCACAGGAAACCACTTCCTAAATCTAACACCAGTAGCACAGACACTGAGAGCAACAATTAATAAATGGGACCTCCTGAAACTGAGATGCTTCTGTAAGGCAAAGGACACAGTAAAGAAGACAAAATGAGAGCCTACAGAATGGGAAAAGATCTTCACCAACCCCACATCTGACAGAGGGATGATCTAAAAAATATGTAAAGAACCCAGGAAAATAGACATCAAAATACTGAACAATCAAAATAAAAATGTGGTGCAGATCTAAACAGAATTCTCAACAGAAGAATCTCAAGTGGCCAAAAGACTATTAAGGAAATGTTCACCATCCTTAGCCATCATGAAAATACAAATCAAAATAACCCTGAGATATCATCTTATACCTGTCAGAATGGCTAAGCTAAAAACACTGATAAAAGCTTATGTTGGAGAGAATGCGGAGCAAGGGCAACACTCTTCGAATGTTGGTGGGAATGCAAACTTGTACAGCTACTTTGGAAATCAGTATGGAGGTTTCTCAGAAAATTGGGAATCAATCCACCTCAAGAAGCAGCTATACCACTCTTGGGCATACACCCAAGGAATGCTCAGTCATACTACAAGGATACATGCTCAAGTATGTTCACAGCAGCATTATTTGTAATAGCAAGAACCTGGAAACAACCTAGAAGACCCTCAACTGAAGAGAAAATGTGGTACATATACACAATGGAATAATATGTAACAGTAACAAACAATGACATCATGAAGTTTTCAGGCAAATGGATAGAACTAGAAAATGTCATCCTGAGTGAGGTAACCCAGACCCAGAAGGACAAACATGATATGTACTCACTCATAAGTGGATACTAGATGTAAAGCAAAGGATAACCAGAGTACAACCCACAGCTCCAGAGAAGCTAGGTAACAAGGTAGACCCTAAGAGGGACACATGGATCACCCTGGGAGGGGAAATAGATGAGATCTCCATGAGTAAACTGGGGAGGAGGGGGGTGATGGAGGGTAGGGGGTTGGGGATGAGAAAATAAGGGAACAGGATGGTGGATCTGGAACAGGGACATAGTGGAAGAGCAATGAGATACCATGATAGAGGGAGAAATCATGGGGATAGGGTATAACTGGGTGCTAGGGAAGTTCCCAGGACTCCATCAGGATGACCTAAGCTTAGATGACTAGCAATAGTGGAGAGAGTGTCTGAACCATCTTAGTCCAGTAATCAGATTGGTGAATACCCTGTCATCATAGAGCCTTCATCCAGTAACTGATGGAAGCAGATCCAGAGATCCACTGCAGAACACCAGGCTAAACTCTGGGAGTCCAGTCAAAGAGAGAGAAGAGGATTCTTTGAGCAAAGAGGCATCAAGATCATGATGGGGAAACCTACAGAGACAACCAAATCAAACTACAGGGAACTCATGAACTTTAGACCAACAGCTATGGAGCCTCTGTGGGACTGGACTAGGCCCTCTGCATAATCAAGACAGTTGTTTAGCTTGATCTGCTTAAGGAGCCCTCTGGCAGTAGTATCAGAATCCATCCCTGGTGCACAGGCTGGTTTTTGGAACTCACTACCTATGGTGGTACACCTTGCACAGCCTTGATGCAGAGGAAGGGGCTTGGACCTGCCTCTACTGAATGGACCAGTCTCTGCTGACTCCCCATGAGAAGCCTTACCTTGTTGGAGGAGGGAATACGGGGTGGGTTGAAGGGGGAAATGCTGGAAAAGCAGGAGGAGGGAAGAGAGTGGTATCTGTGCTTGTTATATAAAATGAAAAAAAATTCTTAATGAAAAAAAGAAAGAAAAATATATGTATGAGAGAAGCAGTACATTATGGCCAATTCACTGGGCATGATGGAGCTGTGTTTACAGAAGAGATGAAAATTAAATGGTTGCTTCATCAGGGACTTCAGGACCTGTGTGTAGCTCTCCAGCCTTTTCAGAGCCCAATGGAAGAAAGTGATCTTGTGGAAACAATTAACAGTTTAAGGAAAGGATGAAGTGTTGTATAACAATTTTCCTTATTATGACATGATATTCTTTACTGTTATTTTTGAGATTATAATCACATTATTTTCTCTTTTCATTCATCCTTCTAAACCTTCCCTATACTCTGCCTTGCTCTCTTTCTAATTTATGACCTGCCTTTTCATTAATTGCTCTTATAAGCTTGTGTGTGTGTATGTGTGTGTGTGTGTGTATGCATGTAGTTATATATTCTTAAATGTAAACCAATCATTTTGTATAGCTAGAATATATGTTTTCATGACTGACCATTTGATATTGAGTATCCAAGTAGTGTGCTCTTCCCTGGGTAGGGCTATTTCGTTAAGTCTCAGAAAGTTCTATGAAGTTCATAATACCCAGCAATTAAACTATGGCTGGGAAAGCTGAAACTTACAGGATTAACAAGGCCCTTCCACTCCCAAGGTTAAATAGGTGGTAACTAAGGAGAACTGAAGAAATGAGACCCTCTGTCTCATTCAGCTGCAAACAAGTCATGCAGACACATTCAGAATTCTAGTCTTCATGAGTCACCCATTCTAATATGAGACTTTGTGATCCACACATTATAGTTATTCATATTCTTATAATTATTTCCATACCTATTCTCCTGTATTAACCTCAATAAATGCATTAATTTGAGGGAATAGGAATTACACAGTCTTCTCTGGGAGGCAGACAGATAAAGGGGAACTGATAAGTAATACAAATAGCCAACTTCTGGCTTCCTTTTTATTTTCTGTACTGAGATTCAAAGGCTTAGTAAGCTTTGTCTTCCACCAGCAGACTGCCTCTTCCAGCTGTCTGGTTCAGTACAGATTGGTATGTTCACAGTCAGTTCTGAACATGGTCACCTGAAGCTGCAGGTGATCACAGTTCTTGTGAGTGAGCTATGGCTTATGTCATGTCCAAAAGACAGCATGTCACAGCATTTCCCCTCACGCTCAGTCAGGACACTCGAGGCCCATTTCCACGATGTTTCCTATGTCTAACAGAAGTGGTTAATCTACAGGTCCCATTTACCAATGAGCATTCATGGTCACTTCAACATTCTAATGTTATGAGGCTGTGCATTCACTGATGCCTGCTACCGAAAGAAGGACCTCTGACCAAGACTGAGAGCTGAAGAGATCTAGATGTAGAAGCAGAAATATTTACAAAGCAGTTGCTACTACACAAAGTAACAATAGTAGCATCATCTTAAAGGTTATGATCTGTCAAGCCAGTGACTTTTGACCAGGTACACAGTACTAGGTATTAATTCCTTCCTATAGTGCAGGCCTCACGAGATCAGAAGGAAGTTAATTAAACAGTGACTCCCATGTCACTATTGCACCAGTGATTTTCTCATATTCTGTGGGCCACCACTTCAATTATATTTGCTTATGCTAAAATAAAAACTCATAATTTCATAATATCCTATTTGTGGATTTTTGGTCTCATTTACTATTGGATGAGAGTCCTACTCAGAAATCCCTTACCTGTTCTTGGAAGTGGGAGTATTTTCTCTACTGTGACCTTTGACAATTTCAGGGTATCAGGTCTTATTTTGACATCTATGATGCATTTGGTGCAGAGCTTGTGTACGGTAGAAGATAAAGAGCAGAGTTTCATTTTCTGCATGCTGAAAACAATTTTTCATAATGACCATATCTGAGACAGTATCTCAAATGCCAACATATATGTGAGATACAAATATGTGTGCAAAGTTATACTAGGTACTCACAAGTGCATTCTGCTTACCAAGTGGACCACTTTGAGGGAACCAGCCATGCAGTAATATGAGGTCAAGCTCTGATCACTCAGAGTAAGGACGGCATGGCAATCACTTGCATTAAAATAAATTTGCAGCAGGACTTACAGCCTGGCTCAAACACTACAGATTAGGTGGCCATTTTCTTGGGCCCCCAAACCCATTCTCACACTAGTAAAATATAAACAACGTAAATACAGAAGAGGACAAATGATCCTTTGGTGATGAATAATATTTAGATTGCCCCATAATTCCAGCTTTAAGTGTCTTTTTAATGATTACAATTTTTACCAAATCTAATTTTTTAATGCTGCACAGGAAGTGTAAAAAAGAGCATATATGCTGTGTTTATTGTAAAATAAAACATGCTGGTACTGTGGTACCAGGCCGGAAGAACAAGGTGGAATGGGGGAGGTTTAGAGTCTCTGTCCGGATGCTCATTGGGCCAGAGTGCTTCAGGGGCGGGCTTAAGCCTCACATGCCATTTATGATTGGATGTGTTGCATGTGGCTCTATTTGGAAGCTGGCCTTTACTGGTGGGATGTGGCTTTGGTGGGAATGGTCTGCAGTGTCTCAAGAGACAAAGGTTGTGGAGCCTCTCAACAAGGGGGTCTGCACATCGCAGGCTTCCAGCTCAGCACAGGACAAGTGGGTGCTCAGACCTCCATGGTCTGCTCATAAGTTACAGAGGGAGGCCTTGTGGCCAGACCTGCACACCTACCATCCCACAGTTCTTGTTCTGTCTCACCTTGCCTCATCTTATCTGACCTAGCCTCACATCCTCTTACCTGGAGCAGAAGACCCATTTGGCCATCTGGGAGGCCACCAGATAGGGCTGCTTTATTGGAAACAGGAGAAAATTAAAATGACAACCAGAGAGTCACTTTCACAAAATCACACAGCTGCTTGTATGTGACAGGGACCCTAGTCAAGTCAATTCCACAGATGGCTAGATTAGAGTTGACTTCTATTCCGCAGAACTGGCTGTGTTTAGTCCCAGTGAGGAAGTGGTATCTAACAATGTTGACATTGTATCAGGTCATCAGCTTGGCGTTCCTGTGACTCAGCATGGACAGGGAGCTTGCATCAGTCGGACTGCGCTCCTATCATTCACCTCTCCAAGTGATTTGGTAAATTTTCGGCATGTCAAATGACTTAGTGGCTCATGGCTGAGAAATGACAAAAGCATAAGTTTGAGTGATTTCATGATCTTTAAGATGAGAGCTGTCATGCAGAAGGGAAAGGAGGAAAACAGTTTGTGTCCAGGGAAACAGATTTTGTTTTAGTGTCACTGTGGGGCTTCTCAAGCTGTGACTCCTCTGTCTTCCATCAGGGTCACTTTGGGGAATGCAGGTGTTGTTGAATCAGTTGGCAAGATAGAGAAATATTTTGGGTCTGGGGATAATGTTGAAAGGAGGCAGAAAGTTCCACCTTCATCAAAGTATCTCATCCAGAGCTTTGTTCTTGCCAACTTCCACTCAATATCAGTGGGACCGTGTGAAAGACACAAGTGCAAGGTTTGAGACAGGAAACTGGAAAATAGACCTATGTTACATTTTGAGCTCTGCAGATGCTTCTAGAGAGAGCAACCTGGCAGTAGCTATATAAACTCCAATTTCATATGCCTTATACAAGCAAATACATAGATCTCACTTCCCAGTTTGAGAAATACTTTTTATCGGGGAATAGTGGTGCATGATTCTAAACCTAGCAACTTGGGAAGCTGAGGCAGGAGGATCATGAATCTGAGATTGGCCTTAGAGAGTGCCCTTCAGCTTTAAAATATATAAAATTATTATATTCAACATAAATGGTCCTTTTCTATTTGTTAATAAAATAAGGTATGCCTACATTAAAGAGACTTTATTGTTTTCTTATTTCTATTTATAATTTAATTCAATATTGAATGAGATACTATTATCAGTCAAATGTTATGAATCCATATTATCAAAGATAAGTTATGAGACACTAAAACAATTATTCTCCAAAGAAATTTACTACCCAGTCTATTTCTGAGTTTATAATATTATATTCCAAATTCATTAGAACACCAGGTTTTGAGTTTTTTCTGCTGGATGTCTTGTAGCTTGGTTTGATTGCCTATTTGCTATGGCATTTATTTTTTCAGGATTGGAATTATAATAGACACTATTAACATAATGTGCTAGATGTATGTACACAGTTTCTTTATTGCTGCAAGCCACAAAAATATACAAAGTAGGATTTCACCTGATTATGACAAAGTTAACACCTGCAAGAAGCCAAAGGCCTTCCAGAGGTCAAGCTTAGGCTCAGGGAGCCTTGGTGATATTTGGCTTTTGATTATCAGTTGTTTTCTGCTATGAGTTTCTTGTGTGCTATTGTAGATTTTCTATCATTTGTGGGCACCATTTCCCTTCTCCTAAAGGAATATTTAGATAACCTTCTGTGCTGACAGCTATGCACAGCCAGAACCCTAGCTCAAGGCTCCCTGTAATTATCGTAATTGGCAGCATCTGGCCAGGTCCATCCCCAGATGGAGGAAAGTAGCTTATCAGAGATACCTCTGTATTCTCTAAGAACAGACTTAAGTCTCCAGATTACCTGTTTGAGAAGACCTGGTGGATGTGCCAATTAAGCTTAACTACCTCCTTTCCCAAATCTTACCTATCTCCCTTTTACTATCACCAGAGGCATCTAGCTGTACACAGGTTGCCTAGTGACCGAGCACACTTTCCCTTACCCTCCAGAAAAAACAGCATAATAGATAAGTACCACAGGAAAAAAGAAGACAGTTTTATTTTCTCCCATTGACCTAGCAACTTATAGAGTCTTAACATTTTCCACCAATCACGTTTAAGACTATAGTGGAGCACATAAAATTTCTCTTCTTAGATACTACCCAAATTTAGCCTTTAGTTAATTCATTTCCCCATTAGTCACTTCCCTTTTGGGTTGCAAATGATAATTAAGTATTACTGCCTCTCTATGTGATTCTTATCACCCCTCCATTTGAGCCTGGAAACCTGGCTTTGCTCTGCCAAGGGATTACTGCTTGTAAGTGTATATTTACTGGGACTTCCAGGGCACAGGGGGATGGAGAAGAGAAAAGAGAATGGAAGAACTAGATGGGTAAGAGCTTGAGAGGAACAAACTAAGATGGGGAAGAACTAGATTGAAGGGCTAGAAGACAGCACTAGATGAGCAAGATGGAAGAGCCAGATGGAAAAGAACAAGATGAGGAAAAACAGATGAAAGAAGATGAGATGGGAGAGGAGATGGTATGGGAAAGAACCAGATGGATAAGAACCTAGAAGGGACAGAACTAAGATGAAGGAATTAAGATAGAACCTAGAGGGGACAGCAGATAAATGTAGAGAGAAATCAGGCAAGAAAGGAGCTAAAATGACAGCAGAGTATACGCTGTGTAGAGAGAGAACTGACACAGAATAATAAAGTGTATGGACTAAGGAGTTTCATGTACATAGATTCATTTCTCTTAATCAAAGATTAATTATTAGCTGATTGTAGATTCTTCCCAAACCCTGGCAGGTGAATATCGAGGGGCTAAACCCCCATAGTCCCCGATACTTTATATGAGACTTTTAAAGGATTTGGATTTGGATTTTTAGGATATTGGAATATAGGACATTTAAAAGAGGACTGTATTATACTGTGAACTAAATATGAGGCTTGAGGGACAAAAGATAATATTGAATTTACAATTTAATTTGAATGTCAGTTTCTGAATATATTCTTTTTTCTTACTTTTTTTGTTTCCTTGCTATGATGTATGTATGTTTATGTCTGCATAAGCATATGGATTTTAAGGTGGCCAGTGAGCAATGGTGGAATGTGAAGATTGGTTTTAATGTCAATTTGCCACAAATTAGAATTGCCTCAGTAGGGAACCGAACTAAAAACTTGTCCTGATTGCCTTAATTTATGTGGAAAGAACCCACCCCATAAGTGTGGGTGAAACCTTCTGTTAGCAGCCTAGATTAAAAAGGGCAGAGTAAGATGCAGGCTGTTAACCTTGTGCCTGCCTGGCCGTTCCTCTTGCCCATGAATTGATTTAACCTGTTGCTGCTGCAGAGGATTGCTCTGCTGATACCAGAAACATCTTTGCAGTATCTGTCCATTGACTAGAGACTATCACCTCTCCGGGAAACTTCTAAAGTTCTAGTACCACATTGAGACCGCTCAGGTAGCCAGATTCATGCTCTGAGCAACCACTGGGTTGTGGGTCTCTCCAATGTGAGACAGCCACTGTGGGACTACTCTATCTGCTGAGGTGCCCAGCCTCAATTTACCAGAATCTCAGGCTTTCAGATAACTATTGTTACTATTCTAACATAACCTGATTTGATACATTCTTTTAAAGGAGTAAGCTATGCTCGATAGTCATATTCAGAATCCAGAAAACATCTAACATTACTAAACCCTTCAGGAGACTGCAAACTGGTTTCATAATGAAAACAATCTGTATTTTCAGATGTGAACTGCTGTTTTCAACTGCTTCTTTCCCAGAAACAGTTTGGAGCATGGTACTTCACAGAAAGATAAAGCTGTTAAAACCAATCCATTCATCAACAAACACTTAGTGAGAGCATAGTATATTTTTAAGGTTTGTAATTTTTACATATCTTATGGGTGATGGGAGAGGAGGAGAGTTCAGAAACTATACAGAAGAATAATGATTCTAGGCACAAATATAAATCTAGCACAATAGAAATATTGGCTTTAATTAGGAACTTTTTTCATTCTACGTACCAATCAAAGATCCTCCTCTTCCCTCCTCCTTCCCCTCCCAACCCTAGAAATATTCTTATCTACATGTATGTACTTGTATAAAACACAGTTTGAGGGGACGTGACCTACATGAGTGGCACGTCCTTTTCTTTGTGGATAGATTTCCACAACCTATCAAATGAAAGGGCCAGTGAAAGGCATGGCTTACTTCTTTTTGAGTGTGTGGGCTTCCCACTGAATTGCCCCATAGGCTCATTCATTTGAACGCTTTTCTCTTAGTAGGTTGTCTCTTTAGGAAAGAATTAGAAGTTTTGCCTTCATAAAGGACATTGTTCATCTTGGATGAGTTTTGAGCTATGAAGGACTCATTTCAGGCATGAGTAAGCAACACAAATGTAAAGGCATAGAACTTAGGCCTGCTTCAGCATCTCTGCCTTTAATAGCTAGAGTGCATGTACAGAATGTTGGAACATTCCTCCTGTGTCACAGGGAGTAAAGATGATACCTGAAGAGAAACTTCAGTTTCTACATTAATTCTGATTAAGTTTTCACATTCCTCTGTAAATTTCCTCAGAGCTGTTCCTAGTGCTAAAGAGAAGACAGTGAAGTCTAAGTGATGAAGGCAAATGTGACTCTGCTCAGCCAGGGCAAGAAAATCAGCCTCAGCCCCTGTGGGAGAGATTGGTAGCAGGTGTCAGCACAACTGAAGGGGAGTGCAGGTTGAAAAGGAGGTGAGTAGTTAACAAAGAGAAACAATGGAATAGATTCTTTAAATCTAGTCAAAAACAGAAAAGTAAAAACAACAAAAGACTCTTGTTAGGATAATTCCCCACCACCTTATGACTGACAAATTCCATTTGGAAGTTTGTATCACATTTAAATACTTCATCTTAGTATATGACACAGTATGTCTTTTATAGCAATTCTACTTTAAACATTAATTTTTTCAGGGCATACATTCCTTCCTGTTTCTTTTTGCCTCTTTCTTTGATTTTTATATAATGAGCAATTGATTCCTGGGCAGAAGGGTCATATAACATGTCTCCTTCCTTACTGATTTAAATGACCCAATTACATTCTAAGTAGGAAGTGAGTATCTATGTAATATATAAAAAATATATTATGTATTAATTGAGAGAATTTATCTAGAACATCTAAAATGGTGAGAGAACTATGAAAAGTGGAGAAACATATATAGGTGACATGTGTTCAAAAGTGTTTACTTCCACAGCCACTTGAGAAAAAGAAAGTCATGTCAAAACTAAGGGGTAAATTAAACATTCAGGGCTCCTGCAAATGAAGCATTTCTGGAACAACAGTCAACACAACTCATCTCCAATACTTCTGTTCTTTCCTCTTTGAACAGCTTCCTGTATCACGTTGTGCAAATTCTGAGCCTGTTAATGATATTCTGGGATATCATGGACTAGGGAAGCTCCGTGTTTTAGACTTTGCTATCCCTAGTACACACAACTTTCCTTCAGTGCCAATACTATTCCACACTGGCAACTCTCCTTATTTATCCTATGCTTCTAGAATCTACCACAGCTTCGGGTGTCTGCTGTAAGCAGTGTCCTCTCAGGCCCTTTCTGCAGGTGTTTTGAATCTCTGACATGGTCATCAGCTCTCCATGAGCCCTTCAATCTTGGATTGGCAATCAAGACACCAAGGTAGAAAAATCTCAGCAAAATCCCAAATAAATGGGCTCTAGCCAGATAGCAAGCAAGGGTAGTTTCTATTCCTTCAACCTATTGTATGTTAATTCTCCTATTAACCTGATCACCTTGTATCCATAGTGAGGAGTCAGAGAATGGTAAATGTTGGTTCTTATTACATAATCCAGTAACAAGACAATGGGATGAAATGGTGCTGTCACTCCTGGAAGGGACAAAAGTTTTCTCATCTCAATGAACTTCATATACAAGATAATCTCTCATAACACACCCCAGAGAAAAACATGATCTAGATAAGTCCTCAAATGTGGGCCTGGAGGAGTCTCCCTTGGCTGATTTTAGATCTTATCAAATTGAAAATCAATATTAACTGTCACACAAAATTAATAAAATTTGCTGTGTAGATAGAAAATTTTCCTTTTTTAAGTGATATCTCTAATAAATGAGCCATATTTAAGGCCAAAGTATGTAAAAACCTTTTGAATCAGGACTTACTCCTTTCCCAGATGTGAGCAGCAATTGTCTGAGGATTGCAGGGCAGAAATATGAACCTCATGTAGAGCAAGGCACAGTGCAGAACTCTTCTGACCCATGCTTTTACCTCATTAAAACAGAATCACACCCAAGAATCCTCAGGAACAGAACTATGATCTTGTTTCCAAAGAGAAGGAGACAGAAAGACACCAAGAAGAGAGACACACAGAGAGAAACTCCCTAAGAACCCATTGAAATGGATCTTAGAAAGGCACACACTGTCACATGGCTTTCTATCAATTAAGTGTGGCTCTCCGTCACAAGACTACACTTTCCCAAACTTATTTCTACTAATATCTGTGCTAAATTCATAATAAAAATTTCTTTTTACCCAGGTATCATCACATGAGGCAGAGGCAGGTGGACCTCTTCAAGTTCCAGGCCTAGCCCATCTACTACATAGTGAATTCCAGGTCAGACAGGGTTAGAATGTGAGACTGTCTCAAAACAGACTCACTCCAAAATTCTCTGTTTCATAAACTTTAGGGCTGTGAAAATGGTTCAACACATGAAGTGCTTGCTCACTTTGCAACCATCCCTTTACTTGTGTATTACAAATACAGTTTCAAGAGTGCATGCCTATACTCCAGTGTTTTTAAGGCAAGAGAAAAGGCAGAAAAGAGAAATCCTGTAAGCCTATTTACATGTGATAGCAAACTAGAGACCCCATCTCAAACATGCTGAGGGGAAGGGACCAGCACTGCAAATTGTTCTCTGACTTTAACACCCAAACCATGACACATATGCACACCTTTCCACAAATAAATGAGCACATACATACAAACAATCATAAGTAAACAGATAATAAAATTAAAATTGGACGATGTGGCAAATAACTTTTATTCCAATACCTGTACAGCAGAGGCAGGCAGAGTTCTTTGAGTTTGGGGCCAATCTTGCCTACATTCTGAATTCAGTAACAGCTAGGGATACATAGAGAAACCCTGTCTCAAAATAAAATTCCAACTCTGATTTGTTTTGACTCACCCTGAAAACATTTTCCAATATGCACTTAAGGGTCCCAGCTTAACCACTGCAGAGATCCTCAGGTTAAGGACAATATCTCAAATGCATTTTAGGTGTGAGCCATTGATCCCTGAAAAATCATTTTCATAAATGAATATATTTGAGTATGTTAGCAGAGTAGGTAGATCTTTTTGAATATGGCCTACATAGTGCTCACGTGAGCATGAGCACGCACACACACAAATATAGTTGAATATAATCTTACTTTGTTGTTTGAGACAAGGTCCCATTAGAAAATTCCAGCTAGTCTAAAACTCACACTGTATAGTTTAATGAATAATACTTATTGAAAATATGGAATATATAAAACAAATATAAAATAATATATATTGAACATTAGACAAATTTGCCATATGGTGATGGTACATGTCTTTAATCCAGGTACTCAGGAGGTAGAGGCAGGCAGATCTCTGTGAGTTCAAGGCCAGCCTGGTCTACAGAGTGAGTTCCAGGATATTGAGGACTGTTTCACAGAGAAACCCTCTGAAAAAAACAAAGAAACAAACAAAAAAATTCCAGTAAACATTTTATTCTATATCATTGACTCATTATTCAAAACATGACAGTTTCACATATAAGAGGGAGCTTCCAAACAATTGTCTAACCCTGACTTGTCTAACCACAATCTATAGGAAGAGCAGCAATTTATAATATCAGCAAGCTCCATAATTTTGATAATAGCAAATATAACTAGATTTTTAAATACAAAATTAATAATGCTTCAAAATATAGTTATGTGTTTCTTTAGCTTATAACATTTTCAGTTTTACCAAGGAGCTTACCTATGAGTATCACCCATGCTGTCTCTGAAACATTCCAAGACTCTTGCAGTACCTGAAGTCTCAGAAGGCATTGGGGCCACCCTGGAAGGCTCTGTAAAGCGGCTGGGCACCAGGAAGTATTTGGAATGGTTTTGGACTCAAAGAAAGGTCTGTAGAGTGCTTTGGGACTAAAGAATCAGAAGGTAACCTGGTGGCAAAAAGGTCCTGAATAAGACTACTTGGATGCCTGCCTCACATTTCCTCCATTAGGATCTCACATATATGACCATGGCCAGCTGTTCCTGTGCTGTTTTCAGCATCCTGCTGTCCCAAACAGATACAGCAGCAGCACTATGACCTCCACCTATCTGGGTTTCATCAGAAGCTTTGGTTGGACTCCTTTTTCAGCTAGATCCAGTTTCCTGGAGTTTCCAGGGACTAGTTCGAGGGCTGCAAATGATCAGGGCAGGTGACACTCCATGAACACCCCATTCAGCTTCACAGATATTTGAGATAGGCAAGGCAAGAACTGGGTTGGTGCACAGGGCCTGTGAGCTTGTGCATCCCTGCCTCCCTGCCTCCCTGCCTCCCTGGGCCAAGCCTGCCAATCACTTGGGAAAAAGATCCTCTCCCTGAGGCAAACCCAACAGCAATCATCAGATGCACCTCCAGGCAAGTCCTTCACAGACACACCCATAAAACATGCTCACAAATTTTCACTATTTCTGGAAATGCCCTTCCAGACATTATTTTTAGCCTGACTTGGAGAATCTGGGAATCCTGTGGTGACCTCAGATTTGAGGAAAGAGGTCCAGTGTGGAGTGATTAGAAGCTAAACTGCAGAGCTGCTTTAAGATCAAGGCCTGAGGAGACAGCATGGCAGCCCATCCACTAGAATCACAGGGCTCTGGAAGAGGAGACCTGGACCTACAGAGCTGCATTCATACAGGAGGTGGGAAGCCAATGCCAAAGCTGACAAAGTAGACAGACCCTGAACCCTGCAAGAAGATCTCATGTGGAAGAGAAAACATGGCCAGTACACATACTAACACAGAAGGTTTGAAGGGATCTAATGAGACCCTCTCCCAGACCAAGTACTTCAGAAAACTAATGACTATTGAGGGGGAGAATTGTTTTTCCCAGGAATGAGTGCCCTAGTTGGTTATTCAAAACAAAGTGGTCTGCCCTGTAATCATATAAATAGAAGAAATAGCAAATGGACTCAGAGCTCATATTTATTTATGTGCCCAGACTATAAATATATATGCCATAGTAATAGCAAAAGATAACAACCAGTTTCAGATGTAGTAAGTGCGGGCATGTAGCAAGCTTTCTTTTGAGCCACCAACCAGCTCCCAAATTATGACACAGAGACCTCTTATAAGTTATAAATGCTTCCTATCACATGGATTATGGCACAAAATGTGGATTCTGCCCTATGTATCTACCCAACACCATGCACTCCTGAGAAATCTCTGCAGATAAGAAACTCCCTTTGTCCCTCGAACTAAATCACATCATTGTGGCTGAAGGCAGCAGAAAGCTAGAAGCATTCTAATCATGTATTGCTGAAACTGAAATTCTACCAGTTTCTAAATTATTTGTAAAATTTATAAGACAAACCTGAAAATGGAATGCAATGTTTAGAACTTCTAGAAATCAGACCTTCAATTTTCCAATCTGTCTTCTCACTGCACACCAAAAGCATGTCCAATGATAATACAAGCATTGTATGTTTCCATGCCAGGGCTTCAGAGTCTCCACATACCCAGGAAATCCATACACAGGGAGGCTCAAAGAACAAGGACTACTGGCCAGGTCACCACATGGACCAACAAAACCACACTCTGGCTAATGGTCCACCCAAGTCCCAGCATAAATGACAGCTCAGCAGACCTGCTCTGAGCACTCAACACTTACAAGACATAGCTTGTGGACTTTCTCACAACTCACTACAGCAGAAGCAGAGGAGAATCCTGGAAAGAACCTGTAAGCTACCTCCTGCTGGTGCTCCAGATTGCTAAGCCTTCCCAGAGCCCCTTATCAGCTGGAACACTCAGCTAGGCTTCAGGACATTAGCAGTTACCCTACTGGGTGTGCAGACATCAAAAGACTCAGAGAGAAAAAACCCTCCCAAGTGGGTCCTTCCACACTAGACACAAATCTAGAAAAGTTGTAGTTTATTAAAATCCTCCAGTCTCCCACAGCACTTCCTGTTCCTCTTTCAAGGCACAGGATCCTATGGTTGCACAGCTCATGACATACTCAATGTCCAGTGCAGCCAAATCTTTGCTTCATAGTTGGGAAGTCCTGCAACCCAACACAGGTAACATTCAAGCAGTAACTGTTGTTAAACAAAAAGAGGCCATGGAAGAGTACAGAATGAAGGGTTTATGGGAGGGCTTGGAGGCAGGGAAGAGATAGTGATAATAATGTAAATATAATCCCAAATAATTCTGTTAAAAAGTTGAAATAGGCTTTATGGCCATGTTCCCCAGAGACTAGTGACTTGTATTAGATCACACCAAGTACTACTCACATCATTTCTCTTGGGGTATATAACTTAAACCTGGAAAACTCAGTCATTTTAGGCAGGGCCACACCATTCTATCCAGTCCTACTGCTTAGGTTCAACTGGTGTAACTACTACAATTTGATTTCATGAAAATTCAGTTCTTATCCAGATTCTTGATTGCCTGGTATGTGGCCCCAAGAAATGACCAGTCAGAACATTCATTGATCCTGTAACATTGACTACCTCACTACTCACTGCTAAGGTCAACTACTATCACAGCAGGAAAGCTTTCACCTTTTCTTGCTCATGCCTCTCTCTGCGGTGACTATACCTGCTTTACAGTTGGTCAGTGAACTCAATTCTTACACAAGTTCTACTTTATTTCTAAATTCACAATAAAATCTAGAGAAGTTGGAGGACATTCATTCACTGCTCTATTTTTCCTTCCCACAGACCAGTCAAGGCCCAGCCTGGAAGGAGTTGCAGGACTGTCTCTCCAGCACTGGGAGGCCGAGGCAGGATTAGGTGTTTAAAGTAATTCTCAATTATATTGTGTGAGTCAAGCCTGAGCTACAGGACATGTTGACCTGAATCAATGGTTCACAACCTTCCTAATGCTGTGACTCTTTACTACAGTTTCTCATGATGTTGTGACACCCCAACTATAAAATTGTTTTCACTCTTACTTCTTAACTATATTTTTGTTTCCATTACGAATTATAATATACATATCTGCACCTCCTTAGGCCAGTCCTGTGATAGGGTCATTTGATACCCCAAAGGTAGCCATGCCCTCCAAAATTGAAAAGCACTGCTATAAACTTATATAAATAAATACACAAACAAACAGCAGTTAAGAAAAAAAAGGAATAAACTTCCTAAACTGGGAAACACAGAAAAATAGAAAAATCTTTCAATAATGCATTAAAAGAACCTGAATGTTAATAAAACATACCAATATTTGATGTTTTAAAATGATAAAAATAATTGAAATTATATGTAGCTACACTGACTTTGAAATGGAGATGGCACCTCCATGGTAGAGTGAATACCATTAATAAGAGACTGTATGACTTTGTCCCATGTAAAATATTAGCCAGTATAAGCTAATACATGGAGTTACAGCCAGTGGCCTGTATCTCAAACTTCTCAGCTGACTTCTCTGTATCAACCAGGATTGCACATATCTGCACAGGAGAGTTTGCTAATTGGAAACTGAATACTTAGTACTTCGAGCTATCCTTCCTAAACTGTACACCAGTCAATAGTGTCTGACTTCATTCACATGAAAGAAATTAATACATGCAGAGAAATTACAGAGAAAGTCACTCACCATGCACCATCAGTCCTTCTTTCTATTGGAGACCCATACAGCTCATTGCCTTTAACTGCAGTCTGTGATCAAGATATTGCCTGGTCTAGTGCCCCCTGCAGTGTACACAGTGGCCCTGCCAACTGTCTACAGGATCTGCCCCCATCTGCAGGCCCCTCCCCCTGGCTTCATGCCCTGCCCTCTGTCTGCAGGCCCAACCCTACCAGGCTGAGGAGAGAGAAGGAAGGACACAGGTGGCCCCACCCCTTCCTGTAGGCCCTGTTCTCCCAGGTAGAAGGGAAAGATGGAAGGTCACAGGTGACCTCACCCCCTGTCTATTGGCCTCGCCCTTGCCTGCAGGCCAAGGGCACTCTTCCTCCTCCTTTGGTCTGCAGGAAGAAGCCATGCTCCACACACAAATCCTTTCCCTGTTGTGTAGTAGACAGTCCACTAAGTGACTCAAACTGGTAATTTTAGAACTCTGTGGTGGTACAGATATGTAATCCAAAAATTTAGGGTGATTAGTCGGGGGATAATAAAGGCAATGCTCTCCAGGGCTACAGACAGGGTTCAATTCCACCTCAGCATACAAGTCCTTTACTCAAAACTGCTTTTCAAAAGGACTGGAGATGCCCCTGTTCTAGAATTAATATACCTCCATGGCATACCAGGACATAAAGTTGGTTGTGACCCTGTAATGGTCTCTTGAGCAGCATAGTAGAGGCCAGTTTTTTAATGAAAGGATGGGCCTTTCTACTGGTTTGTAAATCAGGGTTGTCTCTCATGTTATGGAATGTAGCTGGTTGTATTTGGAGTTTTCCTGGTCCTGACTGGCCTAAGTTCAGGACAAACAAGTAAACACACAGAGACTTGTATTGCTTACAAAATGTATGGCTGTAGCAGGCTTCTTGTTATCTAGCTCTTCTATCTTATTTCTATTAGTGTATACTTTGCCACGTGGCTTGTGGCTTACCAGTACCTTACATCTCACTTCTTATGGCGGCGGCTGGCAGCATCTCCCTGCCTTTGCCTTCGAATTCACAGAATTCTCTTCTCTGCTTGTCCTGCCTATACTTCCTGCCTGGCTACTGTCCAATCAGCATTTTACTTATACAGAGTGATTTCCATAGCACTTTCCCTTTTCTTTTTTTTTTAAAAAGGAAGGTTTTAACTTTCACACAATAAAATTGCAGATAACAAAACAATTATCAAAAAAGAATTACAGTTACAATATCTAGTCTGTTTATAAAAACTAGTCTATTTGTATTTGGCAAAATTTAGAACATATCCTATCTATCTTATATTTGTGAGTTCAAGGATTTATATCTAACTTACCTCTTATCATAACTAAGTAAAATTATAACTATCTAGTCTTCAACTCCATCAAAGACCTCAGAAGGTTATAAAATTACCTGAGAAATGAGAGAAGGATGCAAGCAACTTTCAAGAGTCTTACAAGGTAGACAGAGATAGCTGGCAGCCTGGACAGTCACCCAAAGTTCCCCTGTAAAGTTGGGGCATATGTCTTCAGCCCAGAGGCCAGGAGTCTCTCAGCCACTTCTCTCTGTGTCCTGTAAAATGTCTGGCTGTTTTCTCTGTGAAGCAGGAACCTGAAGGACTATTTTGCCAAGCAAAGTTCAGTGGTCACCTTCCTACGGGTCCTGCATGTCCAGTCAATCAAGCAGTCCAGGTACAACAGTTTCTTTCCCAAATGGCTATTTTTGCCAAGGTGAAGATAAACTCCATATAGAGTGTCTTTGATGCCCATCCTCCTCTCTGAAGTAAATTGGTGCTGCTAGGAGCCAACATGTCTCATTGTCGAGAAAGTCTAAATTTTTAAAAACATTTTAAATGCCATATTCTGCAGGTCTTTGAAGTACTTGAAGACTATCTATCTATCTGAAATATATCTATGTATACCTAGAAAACTTAACATGACTATAAGTTTGACTATCATAGAAGATTAATTATTAATCTATTTCTTAATTATCCAATACAATTTTAAATGAGCTGTACAAACATACCTTAAACAAGAGTAAAAATATACACACAGTATAACAAAATTAACTTTAAATTTGTATCAATAAACTAAAATCCATAGCAATGTAAAACATTTTTAAACAAGTTGTTGCTCTTTAAAAGGAGGGTCAACAATATAACCTTTTATCCTATCATATCTATATCCTACATATCTGTATCAGCTGGTTAATCCTGGTAAACAAACATTTATATCTTATCATACTAATTTCTAACTGGCATGGTTAGCATATTACTTATCTTTCAGGTATTTGTGATGCAGCCCTCTCTTACCTAAATTTTACTTTGTGAATTAATGTCTCCTAAGGACTGTAAAGACCTTGTACCATCAATTCTGTTACCATTGATTCTACTCGTCTACATCACAGTTTAACATTGGAGTGCAACTCTACAAAGAAAATACTGTATACAAGCTGCTAGAAGTAATTCCAGTTGCATCCTAAAACTTAATGTTAAATGTTCAAAGTGTAGAACTTCTGGGAGATAAGGGAGGGACCAGGCCTCTTTGAATTTGGCAAATCTGTGTTCCATAGAAACAACACAAGCGTGGTGCCAGTACTTCACAGTGATGGCACCGAGGACATTTCAAAGCACAGTCCCACTCCCAATGCTCTGCAGCAGCAGACTGAAGTTATTCAGAAGCTGCCAGCCAGCCCCAAGAATTGCAAAGACTATGCAGGACCATGCAGGACCACAAAGATCCACACTGTCGCATGCAGGATGAGCGGGATCATGCTGCACAATGGAGAATCATGCAGGAACATGTGGAACTCTGCATCTGACCACTTGCTTCAGCAAGTGGAGGACCCACCACACTGTCTCCCATGACTCAACAGCATGCCCCTCACTCACCATATCTTGCTTTTCCAGCTCAGCCATGCTCTCTGCTCAGCTCCCTGCAACAACACTCCCAGGACAGCAAAAAAAAAAAAAAAAAAAAAAAAAAACTACTAGTGACAGAGTCTCTCAAAGACAATTCTGAAGCTGGCAGATGGAAGGACCCTGCACACCTTCTGACTAGCAGGGCACCTGGAGGCCTGATTGGCTAGTGAGACCTGAGTGACAAGAGCACCCCCATATGGTTAAACTGTGCTTAAAGACATAGCACAATAATTCCTGATGCTACTTTCCATTTCAGACCCAGAACTTTTCTGAACCAGCAGAGATTTGCATTTCAATAGCATGTGCCCCTGGTTCTAATAACAGACCATGTGATCTTCCTGATCTCCATAGGCACTTCCCCTTCATCCTCCTGGACACAATGTGGCTAGCATGTACAGCCCACTATACTATGTGGGACTGAGTGAGTCCCTGTCACACAGGTAGAATGGTGCCCAGTATATTAACAAGTAAAGACAGATTTAAAGACACTCAAGGAGAGTGTTTGTTAAGTGACTTAACACTGACACCAGGTGAACTGAAGGTACTTTTCACCTGGTTGTCACAGGGACTTCAGACAACCAGCAAAGAAAAGTAGGAGATAGATCACTACCCAGATAATAGGTTCATTGCTTTAGGAGTATTAATCCTAAAATTCAGAGCAAACTGTTGGCAAATGAATAATAATAAAGAGTTGTCTTCATGGATAGCTGAATATTTAGAGAATAATGGAGCTAGGGAGAATGTGTTTATGAACACTATTGTTAGTCAGCACATATTCCTCAGTGGGCAGGTGAAAAAAAACCTGCATTATTCAAGGTCCCTTTACATTATCAGAACTGGTAGAATGAATCTCTCCCAGTAGGAAGAAAGTGGAAGTATTAATGTTGTACAAGCTGTGTCCATCTTTAATCTGGAGTGCTCTTAACTAGTAAGGTATTTTTCTACCTTAAGTTTTTTATTCTTGATCATGTTTCCTGTCCAAGGCAGCCTAGTCAGGGGCATAAACCTGGTGCTGATTAAAAAGTAGAATTTTCTTCCATTTGAGAGAATAAGGCAGAGATGAGTCCCCTAATTATTTGTCCAATACAACATGATCAGCCAACTATCCATATAGGTACGACCAACAAACCTGGATGCAACAGGTTGTGTTCAAGTATTTCAGCATACTTATTCACCCATAATTAAAAAGGAAGAATTTAGAAGGGACTTGGGAAGGGATGGAATGAAGAGATAAAAGGGAAAAGGAATGTAATATCTCTTAATTAACAATTTAGGAAAATAAACTTCAAATAAAAAGAGGGGCTGGAGAGATGGCTCAGCAATTAAGAGCACTGGGTGTTGTTACAGAGGACCTATGTTCTATTTCTAGAAACCACATGGTAGCTAACCATTTTCTGTAACTTCAGTTCCAGGCATCTCCTGCCTTCTTCTGACCTCTGTAAGCACTGTGCACTGATGCATGCATGGAAAACACTCATAATTTAATTTTTTTCTGAGAAAAAGGTAAGAATGAAATTTCCTACAGTGATGTCACAGCCCTGAGGCAGACAACAGCCAGGGCTAGTTAAAAGGATATCCCTATGTTCTTGCATGGAAGGAGCTTTTCACTTCCCCCGAGTCAGCCTGTTAAGAGGCAAAAGCTGCTTCATTCTGAGGTTAATATAGTTCATCATAACCACTCATCTAAGAGCAGAGTGTACAGTGATATAAAATGTCTTTTCCTTGAAGTCCTCTATATTTTTGTTCTCTCTCTTTTCCATCTGTGGCAATGGCATTGGTACAGTTATCCTTTAGACTGAACATCAAGATTGACAGGTTGCATAGTTTCCAAAGCAATATTTTTTTCCACTGTGTCATTTATTGATTTTCAGCTAAGACCTTGTGGTACAAGATGAACCTGCCAAGGGATTTCTTTCCATCATTTTTATAATTTACATAAGTCTCTGCATAACACTGCAATAAGAATACCCCTAAATATCTCTGCATTTATATTCTGATTATGATTAGATGTGGTTTTCTTTATCTGCCTGTTTAGGAATAGGGAGAATTCTACATGAACATGTTCAGACTTCCTAAATAAAATCCACATACTTCCTTTGTTTAGGAAAAGCATGATTTCCCTGCCTCCTGCAGGTAAGAAATTTTTCTCATTTCTTCTTTGTTGGCTATTGTGATGGCTATTTTGGGTAGTCAAACTGACTACTTCTGTAATTAACTAAAACCCAAAGATTTGATATACCTGTAAGAGATTTTTTTTTAATGTTTTGAAATCAAAGACCCATCTTTAATTTGGATCATTTGAGGCAAATTCCAAAATTAGCTGCTTGGTGGCTGTGTACACCTTTAACTCAAGCACTCAGGAGGCAGAAACAGTTGGACTTTCCTGAGTTTGAGGCTCTCCTGGTCTACAGACTAAGTTCCAGGGCCACACAGATAAACCCTGTCTTGAAAACACACACACACAAAAATCAAAGGTTACGATCCACCTTTAATCTGGATTGTACCTCTGCAGGCAGCCTACATATATAAAGTATATTGAAGGAGGAAGCTCTGTCTCTCTCTTTGCCTCCTTGCTCTAGCACCAAGTTCATTCCTTTACTAGCATTAGAGCCTACTTCCTTGGTATTTTGGTGTATAGTTAAGACCAGCTAAAATATTTAGCCTCATGAACTGAACAAGTACTGTACTCTTCAAATTTCCATTGGTAGGCAGCCATTGTTAGACTACCTGGAACACAGCTTGTAAGACATTCTATGAAATCAACTTTCTACATACATGGAGAGATTCATTCTACCAGTCCTGATCATGTAGAGAACCTTGAATAATACAGTTGCATTTTTTTTTCCACCTGCCCACTGTGTAAGATGTTCTGGTTAACAATGGTGCTCATAACCACATTCTTCCTAGCTCCATTATTCTCTAATATTCAACTTTCCATGAAGACTATTCTTTATTATTATATAATTTTCTTACAGTTTGTTCTGAATTTCAGAAATTAAACTCCTGAAGCAATAGAGCCCCCGTTCAGTTTTCTGATGGGAGAAAGAGCTGTTATCATGTTGTGTTATCATGTTCCTGCCTTTCTTTCCTAGTTGTCTGAAGTCCCTGTGAAAAGCAGGTTAAAAGTCCATTCAATTCACCTGACCTCAGTGTGAAGCCACCTAACAAAAATCTCCTTTTGTGTGCTTAAATATCTCTTTAGTTGCTAATATTCGGGGCATTCTTCTACCTGTGTGACAAGGAATCACTCCACCCCACACAGTTATAGTAGGCTGTACAAGGTAGCTAGAGACATTGTATCCAGGAAGAGGAAGGAGAAGTGCCTATGGAGGACAGGAAGCTTGCAGTGTCTGCTATTAGAGCCAGGGACAGGTGCTATTGAAATGTTAATCTCTCCCAGTTTTGAAAAGGTCTTGGTCTGAGGTGGAAGGCAAGGTCAGGAACCATTGTGCTGTGTCTTTAAGCACAGTGTAACCCTATAGGAGGTGCGCTTGTCACTCAGGCCTCACTAGCCAATCAGACTCTCCAGTCAAGCAGTCAGTCAGAAGAGGTGCAGGGTCCTTCCTGTCACAAGCTTCCGGCTTGGCTTTGAAGAGGAGCTGGGGCCAGTGGTTTTGTGTGCTGTGCTGTGTGTGCTGCTGCAGGAAGCTGAGCAGAGAGGTTCGGCAATCTGGAAAACCACAACATGGTGAGTGAAGGGCTGCTGTCCCCAGACTGGGAGGAGTGGTCTTTTCAGTCATGCGAGCCAGTTTGGTGGGTCCTCCCCTGACTGGGTGGGAGCCAGTGTCCGGATGTAGAGTTCCACATGTTCTTGCATGGTACTTCATGGTCCAGCGTGGTTCTGCTCATCCTGCCTGCTCCAGTGTGTTTCTGTGTGGTCCTGCGCTCTCTTTGCAATTCCTGGGCCGGCTGGCAACCTGTGTCACTTCACTCTCTAGGCTTCTTGTGTGCAGATCATTGGCAGTGGGACTGAGCTTTGAAAGAACCTTGTTGACATCACTGTGTAATGCTGGCACCCTTAGTGCATAAGCATTTTTGCTATGGAACACAAATTTGCTTAACTCAGAGAGACCTGGCCCCGTATCTAATATATCTCCCAGAAGTACTGCTCTTTGAACTTTTCACATTTAAGCTTGGGATCCATCTGGAGTTATTTGTGTGGACCTTGTAAACAGTATCTCCTGTGCAAAATAGCACTCCTCTGCTATACTGTGGTGGAGAAAAATAGAATTGACAGTATTAAAATTGATGGTGTAAGGGCTTACCAATACTTAAGAGACATTAATTTGAGCCGGGCGGTGGTGGCGCACGCCTTTAATCCCAGCACTCGGGAGGCAGAGGCAGGCGGATCTCTGTGAGTTCAAGGCCAGCCTGGTCTACCAAGTGAGTTCCAGGAAAGGCGCAAAGCTACACAAAGAAACCCTGTATCGAAAAAAACAAAACAAAACAAGAGACATTAATTTACAAAGTAGAATTTAGGAAAGGAAGGGCTGCATCACAAATATTCCAAAGATAAGTACATGCTAACCATGCCAGTTAGAGATTAGTATGATAAGATGTAAATATTTGTTCTGCAGGGTTAACCAGCTACATTCCCATAACAAAGGAGACAACCCTGATTTACAACAAGCAGAAAAGCCCATCCTTACATTAAAAAACAAGCCTCTAAATGCTGCTCAAGGAATGATCACAGGGTCAGAACCAACATTAAGTAATGGTATGCCATGAAGTTATACTAATTCTAGAATAGGGGCATCTCAAGTCTTTTTGCAAATTGTTTTTGAGTCAAGAACTTCTATGTTGATTGAGGTGGACTTAAACCCTGTTTGTAGTACCACAGGACATTGCCCTTGTTACCCTCCTGATTAGCCACCCTAAATTCCTGGATGACACATCTGTAGCATCGCAGAGTTCTAAAATTACCTGTTTGAGTCACATAGTGGACTGTGCATTGCAGAACAGGGAAAGGATTTGTGTGTGGAGCATGGCTTCTCCCTTCAGACCAAAAGAGGAGGAACAGTCTACTGTGTACACTGCAGGGGGAAACCCTGTCTTGAAAAACCAAAAAAAAAAAAAAAATCCATTAGCTCCAATATTTCTCCATTTGGTTTCTGTCTGGATGACCTGTCCATTGTTGAGGGTGGGGTATTGAAATCTACCCCTATCAAACACTGTGTGAGAGTCAGTGTGTCATTTAACCTGTAGAGGTATTTCTTTTACAAAAGTGGGTGACCTTGTGTTTGGGGCATAGATATTAATAATTGAAATGTCATATTGGAGTTTTCCTTTGATGACTAAGGAGTATTCTTCCCCATTGCTTTTGATTAATTTTTGTTTGAAGCCTATTTTGGTTAAATAATAAAATATCTACACAAAACTGCTTTTCAGTTTCAGTTTCTTTAAATATGCTTTTCCCAGCAGTCACCTTTTGGTAATCTCTATCCTTGATGTTGAAGTGTGTTTCTTGTATGCAGTGGAAGGATGGATATTTTTTCTGAATCCATACTGTTAATTTGTGTCTTCATTGGGGAATTGAGGCCATTGATATTGAGAGATATCAGGAATAATGATTTTTAATGCCTTTATTTTGTTGTTGTTATTGTTGTTATTGGTGGTGATGATAGTATGTGTATGACAGTATGTTAGTTTGTGTGTGTGTGTGTGTGTGTGTGTTTCTCTTTTGGTTTTGCTGATGTTATATTATTCATTTACTGTGTTTTCATGTTTGTAGGTAGCTTCCTTGGATTGGATTTTTTTCTTCTAGTACCTTATGGAGGACTGGATTTGTACATAGATGTTGTATAAATTGTATCTTATTTTCTCCATTTATAGTGATGAAAATTTTCTGAATGTAATAATCTGGGATGGCATCTGTGATTTCTAGAGCCTGCATCACGTGTGCCTAAGCCTTTATGGCTTTTAGAATCTCCATTGAGAAGTGAGGTATAATTCTCATAGGTCTGCCTTCAAATGTTACTTGGTCTTTCCCCTTTGCAGCTTTTACTGTTCTTTCCTTGTTTTGTACGCTTACTCATTTGGTTATTGTGTGACAAGGGGACTTCCTTTGTTCTGTATGTTTAATGATTTGATTATTATGTGACAAGGGGACTTTCTTTTATGACCCAATTTCTTGGGTGTTTTGCATGGTTCTTTGTAGCTTTATCAGCACCTCCATTAACTAAGAAAAATTTGTTATATGGTTTTATTGAAAATATTTTCTGGATATTTGAGCTGGGTGTTTTTTCTTTTCTTTTCTTCTTTTTTTCTATTCCTGTCATTCACAGGTTGGTCTTTGCATAATGTCCAAGAATTCCTGGTTGTTTTACATCGAATATTTTTTTTATTTTTTAATTTTATTTTATAATTTAATTTTACATATCAGCCATGGATTCCCTTGTTCTCCCCCCTCCTTCCGTTGCCCCCGCCCCCGCCTCCCTCCCCCTCCATTCCCATCTCCTCCATGGCAAAGACTCCCCTGAGGATTGAGTTCAACCTGGTAGATTCAGTCCAGGCAGGTCCAGTCCCCTCCTCCCAGGCTGAGCCAAGTGTCCCTGTATAAGCCCGAGGTTACAAACAACCAGCACATGCACTGAGGATAGGTCCCGGTCCCACTGCCTGGATGCCTCCTAAACAGATCAAGTTAATCAATTGTCTCATTTATCCAGAGGGCCTGATCCAGTTGGGGGCCCCTCAGCCATTGTTTCATAGTGCACGTGTTTCCATTCATTTGGCTCTTTGTCCTGTGTTTTTCCAATCTCGGTCTCAACAATTCTCGCTCATACAAACCCTTCTCTTCTCGCCAATTGGACTCCAGGAGCTCCACCTGGGGCCTGGCCATGGATCTCTGCATCCGGTTCCCTCAGTCATTGGATGAGGTTTCTAGCACAATTAGGATGTTTGGCCATCCTATCACCAGGGTAGGTCATTTCGGGATGTCTCTCGACCATTGCCAGTAGTCTATTGTGGAGGTATCCTTGTGGATTTCTGTGGACCTCTCTAGCACCCTGCTTCTTTCTATTCTCATGTGGTCTCCATTTACTATGATCTCTTATTTCTTGTTCTCCCCCTCTGTTCTTGATCCAGCTGGGATCTCCTGCTCCCCCAAGCTCTCTTTCCCTTGACCCTTGCCCTTCATTACCTCCACTCATGTCCAGGTTGCCCATGTAGATCTCATCCATTTCTCTGTCATTGGGCAATCCATGTGTCTCTCCCAGGGTCCTGCTCTCTATGTAGTCTCCCCGGAGTTGTGTCCTCCTATGAGTGAGTACATATCATGTTTGTCTTTCTGAGTTTGGGCTACCTCACTCAGGATGATTTTTTTCTAGATCCACCCATTTTTCTGCAAACCTCATGATGTCATAGTTTTTCTTTGCTTAGTAGTACTCCGTTGTGTATATGTGCCACATTTTATTTATCTATTCTTCAGTTGAATGGCATCTAGGTTGTTTCCATGTTCTGGCTATTACAAACAAGGCTGATATGAACATAGTTGAGCAAGTGCCCTTGTGGTATGATTGATCATTCCTTGGGAATATGCTCAAGAATGGTATAGCTGGATCTTGGGTAGATTGAGTCCCAATTTTCTAAGAAAGTGTCATATTGATTTCCAAAGTGGTTTTACAAGCTTGCATTCCGACCAGCAATGGAGGAGAGTTCCCTTAGCTCCACATCCTCTCCAGCATAAGCTGTCTTCAGTGGTTTTTTGTTTGTTTGTTTGTTCGTTTTTTTGAGACAGGGTTTCTCTGTGGAGCTTTGTGCTTTTCCTGGATCTCTCTCTGTAGACCAGGCTGGCCTCGAACTCACAAAGATCCACCAGCCTCTGCCTCCCAAGGGCTGGGATTAAAGGCGTGCGCCACCACCGGCTGTCTTCAGTGTTTTTTATCTTAGCCATTCTGACAGGTGTAAGGTGGTATCTGAGAGTTGTTTTGATTTGCATTTCCCTGATGATGATTAGGGATGTTGAGCAATTCCTTAAATTTCTTTCAGCCATATGAGTTTCTTCTGTTGAGAATTCTCTGTTTAGCTCTATAGCCCATTTCTTAATTCGACTGTTGGGCATTTTGATGTCTAATTTCTTGAGTTCTTTATATATTCTGGATATCAGTTCTCTGTCAGATGTGGGGTTGGTGAAGACATTTTTCCCATTCTGTAGGCTGTCACTTTGCCTTGTTGACTATGTCCTTTGGTCTACAAAAGCTTCTGAGATTCAAGAGGTCCCATTGATTGATTGTTTCTCTCAGGGTCTGTGCTACTGGTGTTATATTAGGAAGTGATGTCCTAAGTCAATGCATTCAAGACTACTTCCTAGTTTCTCTACTATCAGGTTCAGAGTAGCTGGATTTGTGTTGAAGTCTTTGATCCACTTGGACTTAAGTTTTTTTACATGGTGACAGATATTGATCTATTTGCAGCCTTCTACACATTGATATCCAGTTAAGCCAACACCATTTGTTGAAGATGCTTTCTTTGTTCCATTGTACAGTTTTGGCTTCTTTGTCATAAATTATACCTTTGTAAGTGTGCGGGTTAATATCAGGGTTTCTAATTCGATTGGTCCACACATCATTTTTTGTTTGTTTGTTTGCCAGTATCATGATGTTTTTATTACTGTAGCTCTATAGTAGAGCTTGAGATCATGGTTCTCGATGCCCCTAAAGATTGTTTTATCATACAGGATTCTTTTAGCTATCCTGGGTTTTTTTTGTTTTTCCATATGAAGTTGAGTATTATTCCTTCCACATTTGTGAAGAATTGTGTTGGTATTTTGATGTGGATTGATTGAATCTGCAGATTGCTTTTGGTAAGATTGTCATTTTTACTATGTTAATCCTGCCTATCCATGAGTATGGGTGATCTTTCCATTTTCTGACTTCTTCAATTTCTATTTTCAGGGACTTAAAGTTCTTGTCATATAGGTCCTTCTTTTATTTGGTTAGTGTTACCCCAAGGTATTTTATATCATTTGTGGCTGTTGTAAAGGGTGATGTATCTCTGATTTCCTTCTCAGCCTGTTTGTCAATTGTATATAGTAGGGCTACTGATTTTTTTGAGTTAATCTTGTATCCTGCTACATTGCTACATTGATGAAGGTGTTTATAAGCTGTATGAGTTCCTTGGTCGAATTTTTGGGGTCACTCATGTATACTATCATGTCATCTGCAAATAGGGAAAGCTTGACTTCTTCCTTTCCAATTTGTATCCCGTTGATCTCCTATGTTGTCTTATTGCTCTGGCTAGAACTTCAAGTACTATATTGAATAAGTATGGGGAATATGGACAGTCTTGCCTCGTTCCTGATTTTAGTGGAATCGTTTTGAGTTTTTCTCCATTTAATTTGATGTCGGCTGTTGGCTTGCTGTAAATTGACTTTATTATGTTTAGGTATGTTCCCTGTATTCCTTATCGCTCCAAGACCTTTATCATGAAAAGGTGTTGGATTTTGTCAAATGCCTTTTCTGCATCTAGTGAGATGATCATGTGGTTTTTCCTTTGAGTTTGTTTTTTTTTTTTTTTTTTTTTTTTTTGTTTGTTTTTTGTTTTTTCGAGACAGGGTTTCTCTGTGTAGCTTTGCGCCTTTCCTGGGACTCACTTGGTAGCCCAGGCTGGCTTCAAACTCACAGAGATCCGCCTGGCTCTGCCTCCCGAGTGCTGGGATTAAAAGCGTGTGCCACCACCGCCCGGCGAGTTTGTTTATATGATGTATTACATTGATGGACTTTTGAATGTTGAACCACCCTTGCATTTCTACTTGATCATGGTGGATAATTGTTTTGATGTGTTCTTGGAGTCTGTTTGCCAGGATTTTATTGAGTATTTTTGCATCAATGTTCATTTGGGAGATCGGTCTGTAGTTCTCTTTCTTTGTTGTATCCTTGTTTGGTTTAGGAATCAGGGTTATTGTAGCCTCATAGAAGGAGTTGGGAAATGATCCTTCTCTTTCTATTGTGTGGAACAACTTAAAGACTATTGGTATTAACTCTTCTTTGAAGATCTCGTAGAATTCTGTGCTGAGATCATCTGGTCCTGGCCTTTTTTTGGTTGGGAGACTTTTAATGACTGTTTCTAATTCTTTAGGGGTTATTGGACTATTTAAATAGTTTATCTGGTCTTGATTTAACTTAGGTATGTGGTACCTATTCAGAAAATTGTCCATTTCCTTTAGGTTTTCCAGTTTTGTGAAGTAGAGGTTTTTGAAGTATGACCTGATGATTCTCTGGATTGCCTCATTGTCTGTTGTTATGTCCCCCTTTTCACTTCTGAATTTGTTAATTTGGATGCTCTCTCTCTGTCTTTTGGTTAGTGTGGATAAGGGCTTGACTATTTTGTTGATTTTCTCAAAGATCCAACTGTTTGTTTCATTGATTCTTTGTATTGTTCTCTTTGTTTCTATTTAATTGATTTCAGATCTCAATTAGATGATTTCCTGGCGTCTGTTCTTCCTGGGAGACTTTGCTTCTTCTTGTTCTAGAGCTTTCAGGTGTGCTGTCAAGTCACTAGTGTGAGATTTCTCCAACTTTTTTATGTGGGCATTTAGTGCTATGAATTTCCCTCTTAGCACTGCTTTTATAGTGTCCCATAAGTTTGGGTATGTGGTATATTCATTTTCATGGATCTCTAGGAAGTCTTTCATTTCTTTCTTTCTTTCTTTCTTCCTTAACCCATTGGTGATTCAGTTGAGCATTATTCACTTTCCATGAGATTGTAGGTTTTCTGTAGTTTTTGTTTTTGTTGAAATCTAACTTTAAACCATGGTGGTCTGATAGAACACAGGAGGTTTTCCCAGTTGTTTTGTATCTTTTGAGATCTGCTTTGTTGCCAAGTATGTGGTCGATTTTAGAGAAGGTTCCCTGGGGTGCTGAGAAGAAGGTATATTCTTTTTTGTTAGGATGGAATGTTTTGTAGATATCAATTAATCCATTTGAGTCATAACATCAGTTAAGTTCTTTATTTCTCTGTTAAGTTTCATTTTGGGAGATCTGTCCAGTTTTGAAAGTGGGGTGTTGAAGTCTCCCACTGTTAATGTGTGGGGTTTTATGTGTGGTTTAAGCTTTAGTAATGTTTCTTTTACATATGTGGGTGCCCTTGTGTTTGGGGCATAAATGTTCAGAATTGAAACTTCATCTTGGTGGATCTTTCCTGTGATGAGTATGTAATGCCCTTCTTGATCGCTTTTGATGGATTTTTTTTGAAGTCTATTTTGCTGGATATTAGGATGGCTACACCCACTTGCTTCTTAAGACCATTTGATTGGAAAGTCTTTTCCCAGCCTTTTATTCTTATGTAGTGTCTATCTTTGAATTTGAGGTGTGTTTCTTGTATGCAGCAGAAATATGGGTCCATATTCTGTAAGCCTGTGTCTTTTTAGAGGTGAATTATGTCCATTGATATTAAGGAATATTAATGACCAGTGCTTGTTCATTCCTGTCATTTTTGGTGGTAGTGTGTTTGTACTTCTCTTCTTTGGGGCATTATCTGTTGCCTGAGTTTTCGAGGGTATATCTGACTTCCTTAGGTTGGAATTGTCCTTTTAGTACTTTCTGTGGGGCTGGGTTTGTGGATAAATATTGTTTAAATCTGGCTTTGTCTTGGAATGTCTTGTTCATTCTGTCTAAGATGATTGAAAGTTTTGCTGGGTATATTAGTCTAGGCTGGCATCCATGGTCTCTTAGTGTCTGCATTATATCTGTCCAGGTCCTTCTGGCTTTCAAAGTCTCCATTGAGAAATCGGGTGTTATTCTGATGGGTTTGCCTTTATAAGTCACTTGTTCTTTGGCCTTTGCTGTTCTTAATATTCTTTCTTTATTCTGTACATTTAATTGTTTAATTATTATGTGGCGAGGGGACTTTTTTTTGGGGTCTAATGTGTTGGTGTTCTATAGGCTTCTTGTATCTTCATAGCCATTTCCTTCTTTAAGTTGGGAAAGTTTTCTTCTATGATCTTGTTGAATATATTTTCTGTGCCTTTGAGTTGGTATTCTTCTCCTTCCTCTACCCCTATTATTCGTAGGCTTGGTCTTTTCATGGTGTCCCAAATTTCTTGGACATTTTGGGTCATGACTTTGTTGGCTTTAGTGTTTTCTTTGACTGATGAATCTATTTCTTCTACTGTATCTTCAACGTCAGAGATCCTCTCTTCCGTTCGGTTGGTAATACTTGCATCTGAACTTCCTGTTCGTTTACTCAGATTTTCTATTTCCAGCATTCCCTCTGTTTGTATCTTCCTCATTTTTCTATTTCCCTTTTCAGGACTTGGACTGTTTCCTTCTTCCGTTTCATTGCTTTTTCATGTTTTTCTCTAAGGGATTTATTGTTTTATTCTGATTTATTTGTCCTTCCCTCTGTTTTTTTTTTATAGTGTTCTTCCCATTTTTTGTTTGTCTTTTCCTCAATTTCATTTGTGATTTCTTCGATATAAGCCTCTACTGTCTTCATCATGTTATTCATAAGGTTGCTTTCTTGTGTTTCTTCCATTTTGTGATGTTCAGGTCTAGCTGTTGGAGGTTGGCTAGGTTCTGGTAATGCTGTACTGCTCTTCATTTTATTGTATGTACTTTTGCCTTGATATCTGCCCATCTCCTTGTGGATTGGTTCTTGTTCTTATCAGTGCTCTTGGTCCAGATAGAGCTGACAGATTCAGGAAGCCTCTCTCTCTTGTCCAGATGGGGCAGGTTGGGAGCTCTTGTCCAGATGGGAGGTCTGGGGCAGGATAGGAGCTGGAGGTTGGTCTCTAAGTCTCAGGAAGTGGCTGGAGTCTCGGGAGGGTGGGTGTGGGGACAGGGTGTGGAGATTGCAGGGTTTGCCAGGGTTCTTGGAGAAGGGGGACCTTCCCAGTAGGAGTGGAGGAGATGCTGCCTGATGACAAGAACCTGGGGCCAAGTTGGGTAGGTCTTCCCTGGAATGACTGGTGCCCAGGGATGGGATCTAGGGGCAGACCTCTCTGGGTCTGAGCCCAGGCACTCACCTCTTGTCCAGATGGGAGGTCCAGGGCAGGATGGGAGCTGGGGGCAGGTCTTTAAGTCTCAATAAGTGGCTGGGGTCTTGGATGAATGGATGTAGGCGCAGGGCATGGAGATAGCAAGTTCTGCCGGTGTTCTTGGAGAAGGGGAACCTTCCCAGTGGGAGTGAGGGGTATCCTGCCCAATGACCAGAACTTGGGACCAAGTTGGGCAGTTCTTCTCTGGAGTGGCTGGTGCTCAGGGATGGGATCTAGGGGCAGCTTATTTTTTATTTTTATTTCTCCTTATAGAGTGTTTTACAAAAATGGAATGATTTGAATTCTTAACCAGGAAGTGAATTTCTTTTTTAACATTTTAATTAAAATTTCATTACAAAGCACTTAAAAAAAATTTGTCACCAAAACTGACCAGACCTAAAATGTCTGTTTTTTTTTTCATTTTTCTATTAAGAAATTTTCTACTCACTCCACATACTATCCACAGATCTCCCCTCCTCCCTCCTCCCATCCCCCATCCCTCTTTCCCAAGCCATGCCACATCCCCACATCCCCCAAATTAAGGTCTCCCATGGGGAGTCAGCAGAACCCAGCACACTGAACCTAGGCAGGTCCAAGCACCTTATCACTGCACCAAGACTGTGCAAGGTGTCACACCACAGTCACCGGAATCCAGAAGCCTGCCCATGCACAGGGACAGATCCCGATGCCCCTGCCTGGGTGCCCCCCAAACAATTCGAGCCAAACAACCATCTCCCATATCCAGAGGGCCTAGTCCAGTCCCATGGGGGCTCCACAGCCATCAATACACAGTTCATGGGCTTCAACTAGTGTGGACAGTCATCTATGCATGTCCTCCCATTATTTTCTCAATGTGCCTCACTTGCAGTATCTCTCCTCTCTGTCATCAATTGGATTCCTGGAGCTCAGCCTGGTGCCTGGCCATGGATCTCTGTATCTGCCTCCATCAGTCACTAGACCAAGGGTCTATGATGACAGCTAGGTTATTGGCTAGGTTGGTCACCAGAGTAGACTGGTCCAGGTACCCTCTGGCCCACTGCCAGCAGACCAAGGCAGGGTCAACCCTGTAGATTCCTGAGAGCCTCCCAAGCACCCTGCCTCTTCCTATTTCCATGATGTCCTCATCTATCATGGTATCTTCCTCCCTGCCCTCTCACTCTGTCCCTGTTCCATCTTGACCCTCCCATTTCCTTATGTTCTTATCCCCCACTCCTCACCCTCTGCCACCCCTCCACACCCAGTCCACTCATGTAGATCTCATCCAGTTCTCCTTCACAGGGTCATCCATGTGTCCCTCCTAGGGTCTTTCCCTGTTAGCTAGCGTCTCTGGAGTTGTGGGTGGGAGTCTGGCCATCCCTTCCTTCACATTTAGTATCCACTTATGTGTGAGTACATACTATGTTTGTCTTTCTGAGTATGGGTTACCTCACTCAAGATGATATTTTCTAGTTCCATCCATTTGCCTGCAAATTTCATGATATCATTGTTTTTTACTGCCGAGTAGAACTCCATTGCATATATATGCCATATTTTCTTTATCCATTCTTCAGTTGAGGGGCATCTAGGTTGTTTCCAGGTTCTTGCTATTACGAAAAATACTGATATGAACATAGCTGAGCATGTGTCCATGCGGTAAGATTGAGCATTCCTTGGGTATATGCCCAAGAGTGGTATAACTGGGTCTTGAGGAAGATTTATTCCCAATTTTCTGAGAAACTACCATACTGATTTCCAGAGTGGCTGTACAAATTTGCATTCCTACCTACAGTGGGGGAATGTTCCACTTGCTCCACATCCTCTCCAACATAAGCTGTCTTCAGTGTTTTTGATCTTAGCCATTTTGACAGTGTAAGATGGTATCTCAGAGTTGTTTTGATTTGCATTTCCCTGATGACTAAGTATGTTGAGCAATTCCTTAAATGCCTTTTAGCCATTTGAGATTCTTTTGTTGAGAATTCTGTTAAGCTCTGTAGGTTATTTTTTTAATTGGATTGTTCTCTATTTTGAAGTCTAGCTTTTTGAGTTCTTTATATATTTTGGAGATCAGCCCTTTATTAGATGTGGGGTTGGTGAAGATCTTTTCCCATTCTGTAGGCTGTTGTTTGGTCTTATTGACCATATCCTTTGCTCTACAAAAGCTTCTCAGTTTCAGGAGGTCTCATTTAGTAGTTGTTGCTCTTAGTGTCTGTGCTACTGGTATTATATTTAGGAAGTGGTCTCCTCTGCCAGTTTGTTCCAGACTACTTCCTACTTTCTCTTCTATCAAGTTCAGTGTAACTGGATTTGAGTTAAGGTCTTTGATCCATTTGGACTTGAGTTTTGTGCATGGTGACAGATATGGATTTATTTGCAATCTTCTGCATGTTGACATCCAGTTATGCCAGCACCATTTGTTGAAGATAATTTCTTTTTTACATGGTATGGTTTTGGCTTCTTTGTTGAAAATCATGTGTTCATAGCTGTGTGGATTAGGGTCAGGGTCTTCAGTTCTATTCCATTGGTCCACATGTCAGTTTTTATGCCAGTACCAAGCTGTTTTTTTTTAATAATGTAGCTCTATAGTAGAGCTTGACATCAGGGATCATGATGCCTCCAGCGGTTGCTTTATTATACAGGATTCTTTTAGCTATTCTAGTTTTTTTGTTTTTACATATAAAGTTAAGTATTGTTCTTTCCAAGTGTGTGAAGAATGGTGTTGGGATTTTGATGGGGATTGCATTGAATCTCTATATTACTTTTGGTAAGATTGCCATTTTTACTATGTTGATTCTACCTATCCATAAGCATTTGAGATCTTTCCTTTCTAATATCTTCTCACAAAAAGTATTCTCTGACATTCATTTGTTGTTCTGAGAAAGTGTTATGAACAGATGTGTAGTCCTGATAATGAACTAACTCATTCCACCTGCAATACAAACAAAAACAATAACAAAGGTATCAGTATATCATTTTCATATGCAAATAAGATTTATTATTCAATTTCTCCTATATTCCAATGAAAACCTATTTACAACATAAAAAGACAATATTTTACTGATTTAGTGTATCAACTAATCTTATTTGAGCATCAATGGGACTGCTCTGTTAGAAATGTCTATATTGTGCAAAGCTTTGACCTAATCTTGAACACCATATGAAGATGGACAAAAGTAGACTCCATAAAATTGTCTTTATTCTCCACATTTCCTTTGTGGCTCACATTACACAAACCAACACACACACACACACACACACACACACACACACACACACACACACACACAAAGCATGCACATAACCAGAAAAAAATTAATGTAGTGCTCGCTTCCGCAGCATGTTTACTAAAATTGGAATGATACAGAGTAGATTAGCATGGCCCCCGTGCAAGGAAAACAAGCATATCTGTGAAACATTCCATATTTTTACAGACATTATGCAGATATTAAGAGACCATGGATGCAACCCAGGCTGCTATACCCAGCAAAACTCCCTATCAACAAAGACGGAGTAAACAAAATATTGCGTGATAAAACCAAATTTAAACAATATCTCCCCACAAATCCAGCCCTATAGAAAGCACTTGAAGAAAAAATTCAACCTATTGAAGTTAGATACACCCATGAAAACACAGTCAATTGGTAGTCCCATACCAACAAATAACAAAGAAGGAAAACCTACAACACTACCACAAAAAATAACAGGAATTAACAATGACTGGTCATTAATATTCAACAATATCAATGGTCTCAAATCTCCTATAGAAAGACACAGGCAAACAGAATGGATACAAAAACAAGATCCATCCATTTGTTGCATACAAGAAACACACATCATCTTCAAAATCAGACACTACCTCAGAATAAAAGACTGGGAAAAGTCTTTCCAATCAAATGGATATAAGAAGCAAGCTGGTATAGCTATTCTAATATCTAATAAAATAGACTTCAAACTAAAATCAATTGAAAGAGATCAGAAAGGATACTACATATTTATCACAGAAAAAAATCTGTCAAGATGAAGTCTCAATTCTGAATATTTATGCCCCAAATACAAGGACATTGACATTCATAAAAGAAATATTACTAGAGCTTAAATAGTACATCAAGCCCCATACACTAGTAGTTGGAGACTTCAACACTCCACTTTAACCAATGGACAGGTCTGCCAGAAACTTAACAAATAAGGGAACTAACAAACATTATGACTCAAATAGACTTAATAGATATTTACAGAATATTCCACCCTAACCAAAAAGAATATACCTTCTTTTCAGCACCCCATGGAACCTTCTCCAAAATTGATCACATGCTTGGTCACAAAAGCAAATCTCAACAGATACAAAAAAAATTGAAATAACCTCTGGTGTTCTATCAGAACACCATGGTTTAAAGTTAGATTTCAACAACAACAAAAATTACAGAAAGCCTACAATCTCATGGAAACTGAATAATGTCCAACTGAATCACCAATGGGTCAAGGAAGAAATAAAGAAAGACATTAAAGATTTCCTATAATTCAATGAAAACGAATGTACAACATACCCAAACTTATGGGACACTATGAAAGCAGTGCTAAGAGGAGAAAATTCATAGCTCTAAATGCCCACAAAAAGAAGTAGGAAAAATCTCACAGTAGTGACTTAACAGCACTCCTGAAATCTCTAGAACAAGAAGAAACAAACTCACTCAGGAGAAACAGATGCCAGGAAATAATGAAATTGAGAGCTGAAATCAATAAAAGAGAAACAAAGAGAACAATACAAAGAATCAATGAAACGAAGAGTTGGTTCTTTGAGAAAATCAACAAGATAGATAATCCTTATCCAAATTAACCAAAAAGCAGAGAGAGAGCATCCAAATTAACAAAATCAGAAGTGAAAAGGGGGACATAACAACAGACAATTAGGAAATCCAGAGAATCATCAGGTCTCACTTCAAAAACCTGTACTCCACAATATTAGAAAATCTCAAAGAAATGGACGATCTTCTGGATAGGTACCCCATACTAAAGTTAAATCAAGACCAGACAAACTATTTAAATAGACCAATAACCCCTAAAGAAATAGAAACAGTCATTAAAAGTCTCTCAACCAAAAAAAGCCCAGGACCAGATGGTTTCAGCGAAGAATTCTACCAGATTTTCAAAGAATAGCTAATACCAATACACTTCAAATTGTTCCACGCTATAAAAACAGAAGGAACATTACCAAATTCCTTTTATGAGGCTACAGTTATCCTGATACCCAAACCACACAAAGATGCAACAAAAAAAAAGAGAATTACAGATCAATCTCCCTCATGAACATTGATGCAAAAATACTCAATAAAATAGTGGCTAACCAAATCCAGGAACACATTAAAAAAGTTATCCATCATGACCAAGTAGGCTTCATCCTAGGGATGAAAGGATGCTTCAACATACAAAAATCTGTCAATGTAATATACCATAAAAACAAACTGAAAGAAAAAAACCACATGATCATCTCAATGGATGCTGAAAAAGCCTTTGACAAAATCCAACACCCCTTCATGATAAAGGTTCTAGAGAGATCAGCAATACAAGGAACATACCTAAACATAATAAAGGCAATTTACAGCAAGGTGACAGCCAACATCAAGGTAAATGGAGAGAAACTCAAAATGATTGCACTAAAATCAGGAACAAGACAAGGCTGTCTACTTGCCCCCTACTTATTCAATATGGTACTTGAAGTTCTAGCTAGAGCAATAAGACAACAAAATTAGATCAAGGGTGTAGCTGGAGGTTTCTCCAGTCCTGCCTGGTCCATTGTCAGGACAAATCTCTCTCACCCAACAGTCCCACAGCCACTGAGACCCAACCGAGTAAAAACATAAAGACTTTTATTGTTTAAACTGTTTGGCCTAATGGCTCAGGCTTCTAGTTATCCGGTTCTTAAATCTTAAATTAATCCATTTCTATAAATCTATACCTTGCCATGTGGCTCATGGCTTACCGGCATCTTCACATGCTGCTTGTCATGGCGGCAGCTGGCAGTGTCTCCTCCCTCCTTCCTGTTCTCTCAATTCTCTTATCTGTTAGTCCCGCCTATACTTCCTGCCTGGCCACTGACCAATCAGTGTTTTATTTATTGACCAATCAGAGCATTTGACATACAGACCATCCCACAGCACTTCCCCTTTTCTTTTTTTTTTTAAGGGGAAGGTTTTAACTTTAACACATCTCCAAAGCCAGCTTGGTATATTTGGGAATTTGGGCGTAGCTTCTCTTACTACTTCCTGCTGGAGGGGGGCACTGTATCTTATGGGTACACAAAAAAATTTTAGGATTATAGAGTAGTCCATGAGGGTGTATCGTCTGAGCCAGTTGCCTTGAATCTGAACTGGATATTGGATTATTTGGGCCATGGTGAAAGGTCTCTCATCCGAGACCTTTCAGAGGGTCTTGGCTGGTCAAACCTGATGCATCTTAATCTGGAACAAATCCACAGCCTCTGGCTTTCTGTGGAAACAAAAGCAGAGCCTCCTTTCCAAAATAACATATCCTTATATCCAAATTTTGAAGTCAAGGTACCTTTAAAATATACATTTTGACATAACTCATCAGTTCTTGTAATCAAATGTTTTTCTTGAGTTACGAATATCAAAGAGAACATAATCCAGATTCTCTGTGTGGTTGCCATCTTTACGTGGCTTAAGTTTTATATTACCTTGAGTCTATTGCTTTAAACTGCAGCATTCTAAGACGGAAAAGGCACTGTGGCTGCTGGCTCCACCCACTTCAGCTTCCCAACATGGCAGTGGTACGTTTTCTGCCAGCTCTGAGGCCATCAACTCTCAGAAACAGTTCGTCTATGCTTCTATCAGAGCAGTGTGTAGCCCAGAAACCTCTTTTTGTTTTGTACTAGGAAAGGTTAAATCCACCACCCAGCTTAATATGCCACTTGCAGAGGCCTTATTCCTGCCATTCTGCAGGTCGAGCACACACGCCAGGAACCCGCCATAGTAGCTCAAACATACAGGCTGCCACTAACTTGAGAAAAACAACTAGGAACTGTTTCTCACTTTGTTTTAGAATCTTTTTTCTCAGGTTTTAGGTGGAAACTCTTGCTAACACATTGGGCGCCATGTGTAGCTGGAGTTTTTTCTAGTCGTGCCTGGTTCACAGTCAGGACAAATCTCTCTCACCCGACAGTCCCACAGCCACTTTGACCCAACGGAGTAAACACATAAAGATTTATATTGTTTAAAGTGTTTGGCCTAATGGCCCAGGCTTCTAGCTATCCAGTTCTTACATCTTAATCCATTTCTTTAAATCTATACCTTGACACGTGGCTCATGGCTTATGGGCAAATTCACATGCTGCTTGTCATGGCGGTGGCTGGCAGTGTCTCCTCCCACCTTCCTGTTCTCTCAATTCTCCTCTCTGTTAGTCCCGCCTATACTTCCTGCCTGGCCACTGACCAATCAGTGTTTTATTTATTGACCAATCAGAGCATTTGACATACAGACCATCCCACAGCACAAGGGGATACAAATTGGAAAGGAAGAAGTCAAACTTTCATTATTTGCAGACAATATGATAATATACATAAGTGACTCCAAAAATTCTACCAGGGAACTCCTACAGCTGATAAACTCCTTCAGTAAGGTGGCAGGATACAAGATTAACTCAAAAAGATCAGTAGCTCTCCTATACACAAGAAATTTTTATATTTGATATTTACTTTGACTGATGTATCCATTTCTTCTATTTTATCCCCAGTGCCTGAGATTCTCTCTTCCAACTCTCTATTCTATTGGTGAACCTTGGCTCTGTACTTCCTGTTTGTAGTCCTAAATTTTTCATTTCTGGAATTCCTTCAGTTTCTGTTTTCCTTGTTGTTTCAGTTTTCATTTTTCAGGTCTTAAACAATTTTGTTTCCTTTAATGATTACTTTTTTTTATCTTGGCATAATATACATTGTTTATTGGTTTACTCCAATTGTTTGTGTTTTCCTAGCTTTCTTGGAGGAATTTATTGATTTCTTCCAATTGTTTGTTTGTTTATGCTTTCATGAATTTATTTAAGGTATTCATTTATTTTCATTTTAAGGGCCTCTATCATCTCCATATATTTGGTTTTAAGGTTTTTTTTCCCTGTATTTCAACTGGTAGATTATTCAGGGCCTGCTGTGGTAGGATAGCTGGGCTATGGTGGTAACATATTTCCCGGGCTGTTATTAATTATGTCCTTATGTTAGGCATCAGGTTTGGGCTGATTATAAGTCAAAGTGCTGGTTTCTGTCTTTATCTTGGTTAAATGGGACTTTTGTTCCTGGGTTTCTGTTTGTTCTCTTGAGTTTCAGAGTATATGTTCGCTGACTGTTTTCTTTTTTCCCCGGACTTATTGAGTCGTGTGTTCAAGGGAGAATGCTTGCTGGTGTTGGAAACTAGGGGAAGGGGAGATGAGGGGGAGATTATCTTTGGGATCTATAGGAGACATGGAGAGTGGAGAGGGGAAGCTGCCTCTGGTGGTCTACTGCAGTAACAGGGGCAACTGTTAAATCAGGTCTGGGATGAGAGATAATGTAGTAGATCTGTGGACAGCCTTCTGGAAGATATGGCAATTAGTAGATCAAGGGTGCTACCCTAGTTGGGTGCTTTGACATAGATATGAGGTGGGAAGGAAAGATCAGGTGGGGATAGTCTTTGGATTTCACAGGAATTATGAACAGGTGGAAGAGAAGCTGCAGCTGAAGTTCTATTGCTGCCCTAGGGACAACCCTGAGTATTGGATCTTGGGTAACAGAGATTGGGGAAGGTCTGTGGGTAGCCTAACTGGTCTCATACCCAACATCTTAATACTGACTCATCAAGTTCCTGGGGTTCATGTATTTACCTCTTTCTTTATCTTTGTTTCTGTTGTTATTTAATCTGTAAAAGACTTAGCTTATTGGATAAAAAGTACTCTGTGGGCTGTGCATGACACTCAGCAAAAATTCTACTTGGGGTTGACCTTAGTTCAGAAACCAACACTCAAGTTGAGAGGCTCATAACCACCTGATATTACAGATCCAGGGATCCCACACACTCTTTGGTGTGTCACTTGTACACATATAGAAAACCTCTGTCACACATAAAACATATAAATAAAAATGAGGATATACTTGTTTTAAAAAATGCTTATGACTTATAAAACAATTAGAGGAAAACAGGTTGCTTTAGGTATATGATACAAATCATACAACACTGATTTAAAAATCTCTTATCTAGTACTTGATTTGTAAAATTTTCATTTTCCTACTCTGATGCAGACTTACATCCAATCATCAATCATAGGAAACAAAAAGGTTTTGAAATGATCCTAACAGACATTCTTTTCTTTTTTAAAAGATGATGAGATAATTTCAGTACTTAAAACCTTTTTCTACAATGTAGAACTATCAGACTTCAAGTGAATCCATCCAATTTTGCCAGAACAGTCCTCACTCAACCTATTTTCTATTATTGGCTAAGGAGAGAACTGGGGTGAACAATGTGAGTGGTGGTCAGTGATTTTTTTATTTTGATTTTCATTATACTCTTACAGTTTTTGTTCAAGAGACCATGTTAACTATGTAGGTCTCTCTTTGTGTCTCCTTTATTCAGTTGTACTATCTAGGTTTTGTCAATTTTTTTTTTTTTTTTTTTTTGGTTTTTCGAGACAGGGTTTCTCTGTGTAGCTTTGCGCCTTTCCTGGAACTCACTTGGTAGCCCAGGCTGGCCTCGAACTCACAGAGATCCGCCTGGCTCTGCCTCCCGAGTGCTGGGATTAAAGGCGTGCGCCACCAACGCCCGGCGTCAATTTTTTATTAGTTATAATTTGGTTATATTTTTTTCTGCAAAATGATGGACCTACACCTATTTTTATTTTCTGAAAAATTACTATATTATGTTATGAGTTCCTTGAGTTTACTGGTTTCGAGACTTTCTGAGGAAAAACAGCATTTGTTTACTCTTTTTGATCTTAGAAGCTTGTTTCTCCTCACTTTTTGGCATACATGTGTTTTCCAGTTGTTACTATCATCAATGTTTGCATTGTTGCTATTTAAGTTATTGACATTGTTGATACATTGGCTTTTAGTTTTTAAACCTTCTCATATATTATTGTGTGTGTCCTAGTTACTTCCAGCTGTCAACATACAAAGTCTATCGTCATCTGTGGGAACTTAGTTGAAGATGTGACCAATCAGAATGGCTGGGTGCTATGTCTTTGAGAGATTTTGTTGATTGCTGATTGATGTATGAAAGCCCTTTCAGTGATGGTACAATATCTGTAAGAAAGTTGGCTTGGGCTGGATAAGAGAGCTAGCTGAGCATGACACAATGACCAAGTAACAGAGAAAGCTACTAAACAATAGTTTAGTTAAATGATTTTTGTCTCTATTTGCTAGCTTGAATTTCTACTCTAAGTTCCCACAATGATGGATTGTAACATGGCAGAATTAGCCAAATAAACCCATTCATTACCTGTGGTGCTTTTGGGTAGATAACTCAATCACAACAAGAAACAAGATAGAACATAATGTGGTACCAAAAGTGATTTTGTTCCTGCAAAGGACAAGGAAATGATGACTTTTGGCAAAAGGTTAAATATATTCATCCAGATTTACAAACACACTCAGACTCTCCCATTTAAGTACTGGCAATTGGGCCCACTTATATGCAAGATCAACAAGTACTCTTAACTTCTGAGCTGTCTCTATTGTACTGTGTTGATTATTTATGATCAATATTTATGTTGCTAATGGTTTCATCTGTCTATTTGTAACTGTTTAGATCCATAGTTCCTTTTGGTAAAATTTATTAAGGTTACCATTTAAACTGAAGGAATTCAGGTATCTAGTAAATGAATGCAGAAGTCAAGCAATTACGTATTTCTTTGTAGAAACTTCATTTAAAAAACCTCTGAGTTCTTCCTATCATTTTTGTTTGTTTGATTGGTTTTTGCAGAGGAGAAAGGATCTTAATTTTTACTTCTTGCTCTCCTAGAACTGATTCCATTTAGGTTAGCTTTCAACTCAGATGCTGATATACCTACCTCCTTTATCTTCATGCTGGTATTAAAGGCATGAGCCAATACACTCAGCTTGCTCATCTTTTTTGTATTTAGTAACTATTCATACAGTTTCTCTAACATGTAGTCAGTAATGATGATGGGTTTTCTTGTCACTCTATCAGGTAATATGTATTCTCTTACAAGGTGCTATCCCATTCAAAGCATTCAGAAATGATAGCGGTAAATTCCCAATTTCCTTCTAAAGTGGCTAAATGATAATATTATTATATTTATATCATAGAATAAGTGTTTGAAACACCAGAATTATTATGACTATATTTTTAAAGAAGCCTGCATTTACAATTATGTCAGTATCATATATATGTCTTGTATGCATGGGCATGACACATTTATGTATGCAAATTGTAGGATCCAGTAACCTATAATGATGTGCATGTCAACTTCACTCAGGAAGAGTGGGCTTTGCTGGATCCTTCCCAGAAGAATCTCTACAAAGATGTGATGGTGGAAACTTACAGAAACCTCACTGTTATAGGTAATACCGTACATTTTCGTTCATATTTTAAAATAAGGGGACAACTAGTTCCTGGTTATAGATACTCTTCTGTAATTTGATTGAGTCTGAGGAAGAATGAGGTGAAGATATTAAGCATGGTTTTAAGGATTATTGAAGGGAGTTACTTTAATTTTGCACAATTTCCAATAATATTTCATATATTTCCTGGTAAAATATTCTAGGGTACAAGTGGGAAGATAATATTGAAGAGCACTGTCAAAGTTTTCGAAGACATGAAAGGTAAATTTCATGTGCAACCTGATACAAATGTTCCTCTGGAGATATTTTAATGTATCTATTACTTTTAAATAATCAGATCAGTATAAATAATTACAGTTTAAAGTACATTGATGATCATTAAATGATTTCAATACCATATACCTCAATGGCAAGTGAATTGTGTTTTCATGTCATTCTTTGAAGAATGAAGACAAGGAATCAATGCCTTAACAGATATCATCATTAGAATCATAGTTCAATCACAGCTATGATGTAGAACTGACTATCCGTTTAGTTTCCTACTATTTATATTACAAAAGTTATGCTCATTAAATATGTAATAAGATTATGTCCAAAATCTTCTAATAAGCAAACAGTTCATAGTAAAATATTGTACTTATATATTTGTTCTGACTTTGCTAAATTTAATGAGAAGAGTAGTTAGAGTCAAAAGTTAATGGGGGGGTGGTTGTTGTGGAGGAAACTTAATCCCCATACCACATGTTGATGAAGAACAGAAAGTCCACCTGTAAATGAAATGTGGAAATCTTTTAGTTGTTATTCTTCCTTTAATAGCTATATCATATGTCACTTTGAAAATAAGAACATAGGGACATGGAAAGAAGCAATATACATTTCTCTATCTCAGAACAATTAGAATATATGTAGTAATCCTCATGTTGAGTAGACTTGTTGAATGTGATACAAGTTTACAAAAGAATGATTTTTCTGCTTCATTGGTTAATCCAGCAACAAACACACTGCAGTGAATGCCAGGATTGTGTAATTGCTTGTGTTTGTCCTGGTTCACTTTGGAAATATAGCAGGACTCACAGTATAGGAAAATTTGCTAATGGAAGAAGTGAGATAAAGGTCTGAATTCATCCAGTTCTCTTCAATGGTGTGAAAAGTCTCATAGAGAAACAGATGCCATCAATATGAGCCAGGTAATGAAGGATCTTACTATCACAGGAATCTTCAAATATGCAAAACAATCCTTAATGAAGGGGAAAACCTAAGTGTAACTAATGGGCTAAAATCTTAAGATCTTATTGCTCTTTATATTTAGACCAAATTGTAAAATAAATGCATATAGATATACAGATTTGACATTGTAATGAATGTGGTAAATCTTTCACATGCACTAAATTTCCTCTCAGGCATGAAAGAAGTCATACTACAGAGAAGCCTTCTGAATATGCTCAATGTGTTAAAGCCTTTGAATGTCAGAGTCTTCTCCCAAAGCATAAAAGAACACATACTGGAAATACACCATATGAATGTAATCAATATTTTAAAACCTTTGCATGTTCCAGTCATCCTCAAAGGCAGGAAAGAAGACATACATACTATAAATGTAATCTTTGTGGTAAAGCCTTTATATGTCACAGTCATCTTCAAAGTCATAAAAGAACACATATTGGAGAGAAACCCTATGAATGTAATCAGTGTGGTAAAACCTTTAAATGTCAGAGTTACCTTCAAAGGCATAAAAGAACACATACTGGAGAAAAGCCCTATGAATGTACTCAGTGTGGCAAAGCCTTTTCATATCACTGTGATCTTCAAAAGCATAAAAGAACGCATACTGGGGAGAAACCCTATGTATGTAATCAGTGTGGTAAAGCCTTTTTATGTCACAGTCATCTTCAAAGGCATAAAAGAACACATACTGGAGAGAAGCCCTATGAATGTAATCAGTGTGGCAAAGCTTTTACATGTCAGAGTATTCTTCGAAGGCATAAAGGAACACATACTGGAGAGAAAACCTATGAATGTAATCAGTGTGGTAAAGCCTTCACATGTCACAGTCATCTTCAAAGGCATAAAAGAACGCATACTGGAGAGAAACCCTTTGAATGCAATCAGTGTGGTAAAGCCTTTACATGTCATAGTTATCTTCAAAGTCATAAAGGAACACATACTGGAGTGAAACCCTATGAATGTAATCAGTGTGGTAAAACCTTTAAATGTCAGCGTTACCTTCAAAGGCATAAAAGAACACATACTGCAGAGAAGCCCTATGGATGTACTCAGTGTGGCAAAGCCTTTTCATATCACTGTTCACTTCAAATGCATAAAAGAACACATACTGGAGAGAAACCTTATGAATGTAATCATTGTGGTAAAGCCTTTTCATATCAGAGTATTCTTCGATGGCATAAAAGAACACATACTGGGGAGAAACCCTATGTATGTAATCAGTGTGGTAAAGCCTTTTTATGTCACAGTCATCTTCAAAGGCATAAAAGAACACATACTGGAGAGAAACCCTATGAATGTAATCAGTGTGGTAAAGCCTTTTCATGTCAGAGTATTCTTCGAAGGCATAAAAGAACACATACCGGAGAGAAGCCCTATGAATGTAATCAGTGTGGTAAAGCCTTTACATGTCATAGTTATCTTCAAAGGCATAAAAGAACGCATACTGGAGAGAAACCCTTTGAATGTAATCAGTGTGGTAAAGCCTTTACATGTCATAGTTATCTTCAAAGTCATAAAGGAACACATACTGGAGAGAAACCCTATGAATGTAATCAGTGTGGTAAAACCTTTAAATGTCAGAGTTACCTTCAAAGGCATAAAAGAACACATACTGGAGAGAAGCCCTATGGATGTACTCAGTGTGGCAAAGCCTTTACATGTCATAGTTATCTTCAAAGTCATAAAAGAACGCATACTAGAGAGAAACCCTTTGAATGTAATCATTGTGGTAAAGCCTTTTCATATCAGAGTATTCTTCGAAGGCATAAAAGAACACATACTGGAGAAAAACCCTATGAATAAAATCAGTGTGGTAAAGCCTTTGCAGAAGACAGTTATCTCCAAGTACATGAAAGAACACATGCTGAAGAGAAACTCTATGAATGGAATCAATGTGGTAAAGTCTTTGTATGACACAGTCAACTTCTCAGGCATCCAATTATACATACTGGAAAGAAACCCATGAGAACACAGGCAATGCATAACAGCACAGCAGTAAACCCCAAAGAAAAGAACCACACAAACTAACACAAAATAATATCAGGAATGAACAACCACTGGTTGTTAATATTCCTTAATATCAATGGACTAAATTCACCTATAAAAAGACACAGGGTAACAGGATGGATACAAAAGCAAGACCCATGTTTCTGCTCCATACAAGAATCACACCTCAAATTCAAAGATAGATACTATCTAAGAATATAAGGCTGGGAAAAGTATTTCCAATCAAATGGTCTTAAGAAGCATGCAGGTGTAGCCATCCTAGTCTCTAGCAAAATAGATTCAAGCTAAAATCAATGAAAAGAGATCAAGAATGTCATTAAATACTCACCACTAAGATGAAGTTTCAATTCTGAACATTTATGTCCCAAACACAAGGGAAACCACAAATGTGATAGAAACATTACTAAAGCTTAAACCACATAAAACCCCACACATTAATAGTGGGAGACTTCAACACCCCACTCTAACCACTGGACAGATCTAAAAAATCAAAATTTAACAGAGAAATAAAGGACTTAACTGATTTTATGACTCAAATGAACTTAATCCATATCTACAGAACATTCCATCCTAACAAATAAGAATATACCTTCTTCTCAGCATCCCATGAAACCTTCTCTAAAATCGACCACATACTTGGCCACAAAGTAGATCTCAACAGATACAAAAAAATTGGAATAACCTCCTGTGTTCTATCAGACCACCATCATGTAAAGTTAGATTTCAACAACAGCAAAAGCTACAGAAAACCTACAATCTAATGGAAACTGAATGATGATCAACTGAATCACCAATGGGTCAAGGAAGAAATAAAGAAAGAAATTAAAGACTTCCTAGAGATCAATGAAAATGAATAAACCACATACCCAAACTTATAGGACACTATGAAAGCAGTTCTAGGAGGGAAATTCATAGCACTAAATGCCCACATAAAGAAGTTGGAGAAATCTCACACTAGTGGCTTAACAGCACACTTGAAATCTCTAGAACAAGAAGAAGCAAAGTCGCCAAGGAAGAATAGATGCCAGAAAAAAATCAAGTTGAAAGCAGAAATCAATAAAAATAGAAACAAAGAGAACAATACAAAGAATTAATGGAAAAAGGTGTTGGTTCTTTGAGAAAATCAACAAGATTGACAAGCCCTTATTTAAACAAACCAAAAAGCAGAGAAAGAGAGGGAGCATACAAATTAACAAAATCAGAAATGGAAAGGTAGACATAACAACTAACACTGAGGAAATCCAGAAAATCATCAGGTCATACTTCAAAAACCTCTACTCAACAACACTGGAAAATCTAAAAGAAATAGATAATTGTCTGGATACCATATACTAAGTTAAATCAAGACCAGATACACTATTTAAATAGTCCAATAATCCAAAAGGAAATAGAATCAGTCATTAAATTCTCCCAACCAAAACCAGCCCAGGAGCAGATGGTTTTAGGGCAGAATTCCACCATATCTTCAAAGAAGAGTTAATACCAATACTCTAAATTGTTCCACACAATAGAACCAGAAGGAGCATTACCCAACTCCTTCTATAAGGCTACAATTACCCTGATTACCAAGGCAAACAAAGATGCAACAAAGAAAAAGAACTACAGACCAATCTCCCACATGAACATTGATGCAAAAATACTCAATAAAATACTGGCAAAGATTCTCCAAGAACACATCAAACAATTATCCACCATGATCAAGTAGGCTTCATCCTAAGGATACAGGGGTGGTTCAACTTACAAAAATCTGTCAAAGTAATACACCATATAAACAGACTAAAAGAAAAAAACCACATGATCATCTCACTAGATGCTGAAAAGGCATTTAACAAATTCCAACACCCCTTCATGATAAAAGTCTTGGAGAGAATAGGAATACAGGAAACATACCAAAACATAATAAAGGCAATTTACAGCAAGACAATATCAACATCAAATTAACGGGAGAGAAACACAAAGCGATTCCACTAAAATCAGGAATGAGGCAAGGATGTCTGCTCTCCCCATACTTATTCAATATAGTACTTGAAGTTCTAGCCAGAGCAATAAGACAACATAAGGAGATCAAGGAAATACAAATTGAAAAGGAAGAAGTCAAGCTTTCCCTATTTGCAGATGACATGATAGTATACATAAGTGACCCCAAAAATTCTACCAAAGAACTAATACAGCTTATAAACACCTTCAGCAACTTAGCAGGATAAAAGATTAACTCAAAAAAATTAGTAGCCCTCCTAGATACAATTGACAAACAGGCTGAGAAGGAAATCAGAGATATATCACACTTTACAATAGCCACAGACGATATAAAATACCTTGGTGTAATTCTAACTAAGCAAGCAAAGGACCTTTATGACAAGAACTTTAGTCCCTTAAAAATGTAATTGAAGAAGTCAGAAAATGGAAATATCTTGCATACTCATGGATAGGCAGGATTAACATAGCAAAACTGGCAATCTTACCAAAAGCAATATGGCGATTCAATGCAATCCCCATCAAAATACCAACACAATTCTTCACAGACCTGGAAAGAACAATCCTTAACTTGATATGGAAAAACAAAAAACTCAGGATAGCCAAAAGAGTCCTGTACAATAAAACAACCTCTGGAGGCATCACGATTCCTGACTTCAATCTCTACTATAATAAAACAGAATGGTACTGGTACAAAAACAGACATTTGGACCAATGGAATTGAATTGAAGACCCTGATATTAACCCGCACACTTAAAAATGTATAATTTTTGACAAAGAAGCCAAAACTTCTTTGTACAATGGAACAAAGAAAGCATCTTCAACCAATGGTGCTGGCATAACCTGATATCAACATGTAGAAGGCTGCAAATAGATTCATATCTTTCACTGTGCACAAAACTTAAGTCCAAATCGATCAAAGACATCAACATAAATCCAGCTACTCTGAACCTGATAGGAGAGAAAGTAGGATGTAGTCTTGAATGCATTGGCACAGGAGGTCTCTTCTTAAATATAACACCAGTAGCATAGACACTGAGAGAAACAATTAATCAATGGGACCTCTTGAAACTCAGAAGCTTTTGTAGAGCAAAGGCCACAGTCAAGAAGACAAAGTGACAGCCTACAGAATGGGAAAAGATCTTCACCAACCCCACTTCTGAGAGAGGGCTGATATCCAGAATATATAAAGAACTCAAGAAATTAGACATCAAATGCCCACCAGTCCCATTAAAAAATGGGCTATAGAGCTAAACAGAGAATTCTCAACAGAGGAAGCTCAAATTGCTAAAAGTCATTTATGGAATCTCTCAACATCCCTAATCACCAGGAAAATTCAAATCAAATTGACTCTGAGATACCACCTTACACAGAATGGCTAACATCAAAAACACTGAAGACAGCTTTTGCTGGAGAGGATGTGGAGCAAGGGGAATTCTCCTCCACTGTGGGTGAGAATGCAAGCTTGTAAAGCCACTTTGGAAATCAATATGGCACTGTTTTAGAAAATTGGGAATCATTCTCTCCAAAGACCTATCTATACCACTCTTGGGCATATACCCAACGAATGCTAAATCATACCACAAGGGCAAATTCTCAGCTATGTTCATAGCAGCATTATTTGTAATAGCCAGAACTTAGAAACAACCTAGATATCCTGCTACTGAATTGTATGAATAAAATGTTATATATATATATATGCAATGGGGTACTACTCAGCAGAAAAAAAAAGACATCATGAGCTTTGCAGGCAAATGGATGGATCTAGAAAAAATCATCCTGAGTGATGTAACCCAGACTCCAAAAGACAAACATGGTATGTAATCACACATAGGTGGATACTAGACGTAAAGCAAAGGATGACTAGACTGCTACTTATAACTCCAGGGAGGCTACGTAGTAAAGAGGACCCTAAGAAAGACACCAAGATCACCCAGTGACAGAGAAATGGATGAGATCTACATGAGCAAACTGGACATGAAGGGGGGAAATGAAGGCCAAGGGTTGGGGGAAAGAGAACTTGGGGAACCGGAGATCCCAGCTGGATCAAACACAGAGAGGGAGAACAAGGAAAGAGAGACTGTGATAAATGAGAACCCCATGAGAATAGGAAAAAACAAAGTGCTAGAGAGGTCCCCAGAAATCTACAAACATAACTCCACAAAAGACTACTGGCAATGGTCGAGAGATAGCCAGAACTGACCTAAACTGGTTCTTGGATGGCCAAACACTCTAACTGTTGTGGTAGAACTCTCATGCAATGATTGATGGAAACATGGCCAGGCCCCAGGTGGAGCTCCGGGCGTGCAATCGGCAAGAAAGAGGAGTTATTGTATGAGCAAGAGATGTTGAGACCATGATTGGAAAAAGCACAGGGACAAATAGCCAAACTAGTGGAAACACATGAACAATGAATTAATAGCTGAGAAGCCCCCAATTGGATCAGGTCCTCTGGATAAGTGAGACAGTCGACTGTTTAGGAGACCCCCAGGCAGTGGGACCAGGACCTGCCTTAGTGCATGTGCTGGCTTTTTGAAGCCTGGGGCCTATACAGGGACACTTTGCTCAGCCTGAGTGAAGGGAGGAGAGGACTGGACCTGCCCCAACTGAGTCTACCAAGCTGAGCTGAATCCCCAGGGGAGTCCTTGTCCTGTAAGATATGGGAATGAGGGTGAATAGGGGGAAGCACGGGGTGGGGTGGGAGAAGGGAGGACAGAGGAATTTGTGGCTGATGTGTAAATTTAAATTCAATTATAAAATTAAAATAATAAAACGATATAATTGTGTATCAAGTTGACAATGGGTATGGTTGTGATAGCTATTTTTGGTTGCCAAATTCAATACATCTGGAATTAACTAAAACTCAAAATTTTTTGGGCATGCCTGTGAGGTATTTTTGCTTAAGTTGAAGAGAAAAGATCCACACGTAATCCTGATCCACATGTAATTTGAGTTAAGAAGACATTCTTTAATCTGGATATTAATGAGGGTAAAAACACCTTTAACTCAGATATCTTGAGCCCCAAAACCCCACCTGTAATCTCAGCCAGGCGTTGTGCTGGAAGCCCATATACAGAGATGGAAGAAGGGAGTTTTTTATCTTCAGCTGCTTGCTCTCACCTTGCTAGCAAGTCCATTCCTTCACTGGCATTCGAGCTGACTTCTTTGGGATTCCAGACTATAATACACATGGGCTGAGACTTCAAGCATAGTGGACTGTGCAACTACTAGATTCTTAGACTTTGTCATCATAGCCAGCCAAGGTTCAATTAGCTGGACTACAGCCTGTAAGTCATTCTAAAAAGTAGCCTCTAGTATATGTAGAAATTCATTGTACAATTTGTTACCCCAAAGAACCCTAACCAATGCACCGAAGAGGTATATGAGTTTTAGAGTAGTTTGGGCCTCACAACAGCCATATCTCAGTTATAAATTCCACATGATCACATTCCCTTAGCCTGTTTTTCAGGTGATGCTTTGATGCTGGCCTACAAGGTGTCTATAGCTTCTAGGCAAGAAAGTAAAATAACACAAGTCTGAAATTTCTCAAATGGAACACACAGTTATTAATATGAGATGGAGAGGTTCTAGCTTCAGTGAGGAATGAAAAACAAGATGTCTTAGCTTCTGTGGGCTAAGACCTGGCACACATACACACACACACGCACACACACACACACACACACACACACACACACACACACACAACCACACACCCTACCGTCCACATGTAGATCAGAGGATAGTAGGTTCTTTTTACCTCTGAAATGACAGCTCCAGTCTAGAGACCCACAGGATATCTTCCTTTACATCAAATCTCTGCCTGACTCTCAGTCTCAGAAGTCATATCTATTCCAGAGGAGCTTCACCTGAGTAAATCAGTCTCTGGAAGAACTTTCTCAATATAATCTGAGATCTGCTGTGGTAATAGAGGAGCATCAACCACTTCTCTCCTTTTTTAATTTTGCACAGAATCACTCTGTACCAGAGACATGTACCTCTGTTGCAGGCTCCATCCACTCCATCTAGTCATGAGGTTCCTCCCATCATTGCTTATCTGGACCATCAAGAGGGATTCCTCATCCTATCTCTACCCACAGGAGGGTTTTCTCAATTCTGCATTTCATCAGACAGGCTTAATAGGTGTTGTCAACCTAGAAGAGATCTAGCAATTCTTTTCCATTCTGACAGTCAGTGAGACTTGGGCAGGATCCTGAACCTATGATAGCGCTGAATGGATGTGTGGCAGACTAAGATATTTAGCATGCCTGTCCCTACAGTTTTCAATAAATTTCAGTCTTTGGTTGGGAGTGATCCAATGGAAATAATACAGCACACATGGCTTGAAAGACAAAGGTCAATTGCAGGGACTGGAGAGATGGCTCATCCATTAAGAGCATTTATTGGAAGAGCATTTATTTATTCAGAAGACCCACAGGACAGCTAACAAACTTCTTTAAGTTAAATTCCAGGTGGACTCTGTCCTCTCCTGGCCTCTATGGGAATTGCATTTATGTGGTAGCAAAACACCCATAAATATAAACAAAATACTACATACCCATAAACACCACAAAATATCCTAAATTGCCTTGCAGGAAATCAACTCTGCTGTTCAGTTATCACTCATGTTGTATTTCAAAAAAACCAGAGGCAGATTACTTTTTACTTCTTGATTTCCTTTATACGAGTTTAATGAGCAGTCTCATTTCCTGAGAGGGCTGGAGCAATATATTTATGTTTCCCTTTAATTTGGTGTACATGATGATTTTGTGAACATGTGTGTACAGTGTACCACATTTTACTGGTAGGTAAATATATGACCTCAAGGATACAATATGTCTAATTTTTCTGTTAAATAGTGGGTATCCATGAAGTAGGCTATACCACCAACATCCAAGTTGCCATCCCCCTGTGTATCCCAGAGGCCCATGGCTGGAAAGTCCTTGTGTAGCCCGAGATTCCTGGATCTTACTCAGATACATCCAAGACTGTGATTTCTGGGTTTGCAGGAGTGTGAAACCTCATGTACTAAAGAAGAGTCTTAGAGTGAAAAGTTTGAAATTTATTTTATTCATAAAAATACATTCATTTTACTCAATGGGGTTTTTCAAAACAGCAGTCATTATATACAGTTTATAGCCTTAGCAAACTATTAAAACAATGACAAGAAGAAAAGTATAACAAAAATTAACCCAACCTTAAATAAAAATGAGGAAAACCAAAAAGCAAAGAATAAATATCCCAAGATATAACAACAAAAATGAAGGAAATTTCAGTTTCCTTTGGAATTTCATTATAGAAGAGCAAAAGAAGGAAGGAACTGGCTTATTCTCTATAGTAAATTATCTTCAGCAACACTTGCCCATGACATGGCATCAGCTTCTGCACTGTATTAGAGAGAGAATCTTATGCTTTGGATGTGGTCTGTCTGGAGGGCAATGTGACATTAACACCGTCTTCCTTGTCAGATTTCCCATCACATATGGAGTCAGGGTTCTTAGTAATTTGTGTTGTGTTCTCTGTATATTAGACTTGTTACTGACACAAACTTTTCTCCAAGGATAGTGAGCCAACAGATGTGGATCTGATTGTGGCTGGATCGCCTGATGGTAGGTTGATATTTGCCTCACTATTGAGTTCAAAGCTGAAAAGAGGTGGCATTTTCTGAGGAGGCCTTGAACCTGGAGTGTAGAATGTCATGCCTTCAAGGTGTCTCTGGCTTTTTCCAGCCTTCTTAGTCTTCTTAACAGGTGCTGTCAGGGAAAATCAGTAAAGAAAATAGATTCAGAAACAGTTTTGTTGTGCACATGGCAAAAAAATCAGGGCCTATTCATCCCTAGTAAACAAAAGTTAAGGAAGGAAACACACCCCATGAACACCCTGGCTGCTGGGCATGGGGCTCAATGGTGGCTTACTTGCCTGAGACATAGTGTTTCTGCTTCAGCAGCTCCATCTGCAGGAGGCTCTCATTCTGGGCTGTGGTCAGCTCCAGTTTCTGCTGGAGGTTTTCAAACCTAGGGGAGGAAGGCAGCTGCGGCACAAGCCTGGTGGGGACCTGCCATGTCAGCTTTTGAGACCCCACTACATCTACTCAGCTAGACAATCGAGCATTACTTCTCAGCTGAGCTCATTCCCTGCTTCCCCAAGGGAAAAGGGTCAGAGAGCTACTGGGCAGGATTTTTTTCTCATCTTTTAAAAACTAGTAGACATTGAACTGGAAAATACACACTGTGCTGGATTAGAAAAAACAGCACATTTCTCCAACAGTCCAAAGACATCATTTTGGAAAAATATCATTATGACAAGGTCTGAGGCACAGGTCAGGGAAGATGTACCTGGCCTTGATTAGATACCAGGTGAATGCGAACCTCCTGGAAAACTCTATGCCTGTCCTCTAGTGGAGCCTACACAGCAATGCAGAGAAGGCCTTGCTTATTCCTACATCTCAGAAGCCTGCATGGGCTTAACTTGTCAACTCCTACTCTGTTTATGACCAGAGTAAATCTTCTCATGGGAAACTGATAAATATTACAAAGAGCCTGCAATCAGCAGGAGACTGCTGGATACAAATCTGCCAAAGGGTAGACACTTATCTCTAAATGTGATATTCCTGATGGAAAAAAAAAGTTGCAGGAGGACACACTTTCCTCATGATTGATGATCCCCTCTAGGTTTCTGGCTAATACGGGCATATTTGTGGGGAGATCTAATCTAAGAGATGAGATACTCAGAGCATACTAGAGGACTCAGAATGAAAGAAGAGGACACAATCTCCATAAGACCAAGGAGAAAGCATATCGCTTCCTGGACATAAGTTCCTATTGACTGGGTCAGCAATGACACTCTGAGGTGTTCTTTTCCTGGCTGTGCCTGGAAGCTTTGCCAATTGAACAGAAACTCAAAGAGGACAGAGATCCAGGTACAGCGGACCCACTTGGATCCACCTACTTCTGGAAGCCTGAGCTCCTACCTCATCTGGGACACAGTGAAGTGATGCTGCAGCTTTGCTGCCAAGTCCCTTTACCAGGTGAGCAGCTCCTTCTGCTTCAGCAGGGACTGATGTTCCTGTTCATTAGAACATTGTGTTTTTAGGAGAGGGTTGTCTGTACCCCTGTACATATAGACACACACACACACACACACACACACACACACACACACACACACACACAGTTGAACACACACATGTACATGGATGCACACATACAAGCACACACATTGCATACATGTTTAGTTTCCCAGATAACACTATTGTAAGACAAGATCACCTGGGATACCATGGAGAAGAAAGTGACCTATCATTAACCCACATATTTTCTACCCTTATTCCATCCCAGAGGATGCTCTGAACACGGGGATGTGGAGAAGGTTGTGTACTTTTACTCTGTTTTGATAAATTTTCATTTTATTTTTACTTTATATGTGCGGGTGTTCTGCCTGCCTGTGTGTCTGTATAACACATGCATGCCTGGTGACCTGGGAGAAGAACTCAGTGGGCAGATCAGTCAATGTAGTACTTGCCTTGTAAACCTGTACACAGACAGCTGAACGCCAGGGATCCTTTACCAGTAATACAAGCTCTCCTAGCAAGTTCCCCAATCTGTGCATTGAAGGCTTAGTCCCCAGCACTGAACCACTGGAGGGCAGTGGACCAGCCCCTTGCTCTCTTCTCTCTCTCAGTTCTTCTCAGTTCCTCCAAGGAGGGCAGCTTCCTCCTAAAGAAGCTCTCTAAACCACAGGTTGCTTCAATTTAGTCGCAAAGCCAATATTCAGAAAACTAGAAAATCTCTAAAATCAGGAGTCTATATTAACCTTTGCTCCAAGTAAGATGAATGTGTCAGGATTTCTTTGAGTAACAGAAGGTTGACTAACTCCTGGCCAAATAATTGCATATAATATTCCATGCTTCACAATATTCCATGGACCACATTGTACATTTTCCCTCATCAATGAAAGGCATCTGAATAGTTTCTAGCTGGGGATGTTCTGAGGAGTCCTGCTGTAACCCTGTTGTCCCCAATATTCTCTGTGGACACCTACTTTACATTCTGAATCAATGGTCCATCCGAAGTCTGCAGTTCAACTTTCTGAATAATTGTACATAGCTTCTCACAGGGCTGCACCATTTTACACTACTAGCAATATCTGAGAATTCTCATTTCTCCCAACCCTCCATCAGAATGAATTTTAACTCAGTATGAAGAAGTTTGGAGTAAAAGCAGGTTCTGAGCTGGGCAGTGGTGGCGCACGCCTTTAATCCCAGCACTCGGGAGGCAGAGCCAGGCGGATCTCTGTGAGTTCGAAGCCAGCCTGGACTACCAGGTGAGTCCCAGGAAAGGCACAAAGCTACACAGAGAAACACTGTCTCAGAAAAAAAAAGCAGGTTCTGAGTGCCACAGACACAACATGGAGTGGGTGCTTTAGAGTATGGTGAGTCTAAGGGGTGCACTGAGACAGCCTCTTCTCACACCTCAACATAGCTGTGGGACTTCTGCTGGGCTGAGATGCAGCCACAAGCACCTCTGCAGTTCAGAATTCCTCAGGGAATAAAGTCCAGGCCAAGCTCCAAGGACAAGGTTAGCTGAACCAAGGTTAAGCAAAGGTGAGAGGAAAATGGCAGCAGACAATGAGGAGAAGAACAAAACAGGATGCAGGGAAGTCATCAGTGGTCAGCCACCATTCACCCAGGACAGAGAAGGACACAAACCCTCAGGCACCTTTCCTGCCTCTCAGTAGCCTCTTTCTCACCTTCATGTACCCCATTACTTTGTTTTTCTCCCAAGGATTTCTTTGGAGATAAATAATTCTGCCTCTACAAATACCTGAAAAACATTTTAGCTCGCATCGGTTTCTTTGTCTTTTGTTGTAGTTAGCTGTGTCGACATGCAGAGTGATGGGGAGCTCCATCTCTTCTTTGACTGATGCAAAAGTTTTACTAACCAGATAAGGCACAGTACTTTCTCATTTAAATCTGTCTCCATCATTCTTTTTTTTTTTTTTTTTGCTTTTTTAAAATTTTTTTTTTTATTTTACAACATCACTCAGTTCAACATAATTGCCACAGATTCCCCTGTTCTCCCACTCTGGCCCCCCTCCCCCTCTCCCCAGCCCACCCCCCATTCCCACCTCCTCCAGATCAAGGTCTCCCCCAAGGACCAGGATCGAACTGGTAGACTCAGTCCAGCCAGGTCCAGTCCCCCCCTCCCAGACTGAGCCAGCGTCCCTGCATAGGTCCCAGGATTCAAACAGCCAACTCATGCAACGAGCCCAGGACCCGGCACCAACACACAGCTGCCTCCCAAACAGATCAAGCCAAATAACTGTCTCACCCATTCAGGGGGCCTGATCCAGTTGGGGGCCCCTCAGCCTTTGGTTCATAGATCCTGTGCTTCCATTCATTTGGTTATTTGTCCCTGTGCTTTATCCAACCTTGGCTTCAACAATTCTCGCTCATAGAAACCCTCTTCTTTCTCACTAATTAGACTCCCAGTGCTCCACCAGGGGCCCAGCCGTGGATGTCTGCATCCAGATTCCTCAGACCTTCCTTGGATGGGGTTTATGGCACAACTAACAGGGTGTCTGGCCATCCCATCACCAGAGTAGGTCAGTTACTGCCGTCTCTCGACCATTGCCAGCAGTCTTTTGCGGGGGTATCTTTGTGGATCTCCGTGTGCCTCCCTAGCTCTCTGCTTCCTCCCCTTCTCATGTGGTCTTCATTTACCATGGTCTCCTATTCCTTGTTCTCCCTCTCTTTTCTTGATCCAGCTAGGATCTCCCACTCTCTTTCCCTCGACCGTCGCCCTTCATTGTTCCCACTCATGAACAGGCTGTTCATGTAGATCTCATCCATTTCTCCGTGTCTTTTTTGGGGTCCCATTTTCCAGGTAGCCTCACTGTTGATGTGAGTAGCAGTCCAGTCATCCTTGTTCCACATCTAGCATCTTCCTATGAGTGAGTACATACCATATTTGAACGCATTGGCATAGGAGATCACTTCCTAAATATAACACCAGTAGCACAGACACTGAGAGAAACAATCAATCAATGGGACCTCTTGAAACTGAGAAGCTTTTGTAGAGCAAAGGATAAGGTCAACATGGCAAAGTGACACCCTACAGAATGGGAAAAGATCTTCACCAACCCCACAAGTGACAGAGGACTGATATCCAGAATATATAAGGAACTCAAGAAATTAGACATCAAAACGACCAACAGTCCAATTGAGAAATGGGCTTTAGAACTAAAGAGAGAATTCTCAACAGAGGAAACCCAAATGGCTGAAAGACATTTAAGGAATTGCTCGACATCCCTAATCATCAGGGAAATGCAAATCAAAACAACTCTGAGATACCACCTTACGCCTGTCAGAGTGGCTAAGATCAAAAACACTGAAGACACTTTATGCTGGAGAGGTTGTGGAACTAGGGGAACTCTCCTCCACTGCTGGTAGGAATGCAAGCTTGTACAACCACTTTGGAAATCAATATGGCGCTTTCTTAGAAAATTGGGAATCAATCTCCCCCAAGATCCAGTTATACCACTCCTGGGCATATACCCAAGAAATGCTCAGTCATACCACAAGAGCACTTGCTCAGCTATGTTCATATCAGCATTGTTTGTAATAGCCAAAACCTGGAAACAACCTAGATGCCCTTCAACTGAAGAATGGATAAATAAATTGTGGCACATATACACAATGGAATACTACTCAGCAGAGAAAAACAATGACATTATACGGTTTGCAGGCAAATGGATCGATCTAGAAAAAATCATCCTGAGTGAGGTGACCCAGACTCAGAAAGACAAATGTGGTATGTCTCCATCATTCTTAAAGATGATCCACAAAGACCTGGGACTATTCCAAAGACATAAGATCACCTGATTTTTGACAAAGAAGCTAAAAGTATACAATGAAAAAAGAAAGTGCCTTCAACAAATGGTGGTTGTATGACTTTATGTTGACACATGGAAGAATGTAAATTGATCCATTACATATGCCCACGCACAAAACTAAAGTCCAAATGGATTAAAGACCTCAACATAAATCCAGTTACACTGAACCTGATAGAAGAGAAGTAGCACAGACACTGAGAGCAACAATAAAGAAATGAGACCTCTTGCAACTGAGAAGCTTCTGTAAGGCAAAGGACAGGGTCAACAAGACACAATGACAGCCTAGAGAATGGGAAAATATCTTCACCAACCCACATCTGACAGAGGGCTGATCTCCAAAATATATAAAGAACTCAAGAAACTAGACATCAAAATATGAAATAATCCAACTTAAAAAATGCGGTACAGATCTAAACAGAATTCACAACAGAAGAATATTAAATGGCCAAAAGACATTTAAGGAATTGCTTAAAATCCTTAGCCAAGAGGGAAATGCAAATCAAATGACACTAAGATACCATCTCACTAACAACCTCATAGCTTGATGAGCTCTACTGACACTGGGGGAATCTTCATAACTAACTATGTAACTTTTTTTGAGCCCAAAAATCTCTAAAATTCTGAGGATCTTCCCTGGGTGAATATTCACTTCAGAGGTCTCATCCCTACTACTCCCCTTTATCCTGACCTCATTTCTAAGCATCCTTTCTTTCTCAAATTGTTGATTATTAATCTTAAGGAGGGGAAAATCTAACCGAGGACAGTGCATCCGAAGTGAGCTTTCAACTTCACTTAAAGTTTCTAATGAAGCAGAGGCCTAGATTTCTGGCTTTGAAAGGAGGATCTACCTAAAGGCTTCCATTGTGAATCCAGAGGCTCCTGAAAATAGCACCTTGGTTTCAAGTCACTTTTGGGTGAGGTATGTAACAGGGATGAAATAGCTATACCAGGTGACATCAGCACATGGACATTCTACTGTATCCTGGAGAGCCCTGGCATTCCATGTGATGTCACCAGTGTTGTGGCAACACCAACTGTCATTGGGGCATTTGTGCAGTGTCGTGTGTTTCACATACAGACATGCTGTCTAGACTGAACAGGATTGTTGGGAGTCAGGATGGAGAGCACAGGGAGACCAAAGGGAGGCAGAAGGAAGATGGCCTTCAGTCTCCATGTCATACATCAAGAAATAAATGGTCCTAGGGAAAGCACAGTGAGTCCTGGGAAAGGGATGGGGAGTTTCCTGAAGGAGGAAGGCCTGAGCTGCTCCTTCCAGGAGTGGGGCTAAGCAGGTGAGAATTTCTGAGAAGCAATGGGCCTACCTGCTCCTCTGAGTTCTTCCAGAGCAGAACAAAGTTGAGGATTTTCAAGGTTAGTTGGGCAGAGAGCCAGGAATATTCATGGCTGCAGCTGTTCTGCTGAGGGCCCTCTGCTTTCACTCTGAGTGGGAAGGAAGCACATGGGGACTAAAGAGGTTTCAGTACCAGCCCAGCAACGCACACACACTGGATGTCTTTTGGTGTGTGTCACTAATAACAGAGAGTAATGTCCCCTGGCCAGAGCTCGAAGCTCTCATATTTTAAATAACAACCACTAGCAGGGCAGGAGCTACAAAGTATTGCTTCATGTCAGTGATCCCTAAGGTTTCTGAGTTCCTGCCCTCTCACTAGCCAGTCATCTTCCCTCTACCTTGAGTGTAGGACTGGGACATCACTCTTCCTCTAAGTATTTGTTCTTGGTGTCAGAGGGCTCACCTGTGGATGCCCAGTTCATAGGTATTTTCAGTCACACCTTTCAATGGTTGATAACATCTTTGCTAACTTCATGATGGATGGAATGTATTCTGCTGACGCTTTTGGCAAAAGTTTCATGTTTACCTATAAGACTTATCATTGCTCTGAGAGGACCCACATAATCCTCCACCATCCTCATATATTGTAACTGCCCTGTGGATCTTCTCTGATGTGCTTATTCACCTCGTGGAACTGATCTTCCTTCCTCATTATACTGAGCTAATTTCTTAGCATCCTTTATTTCTCATCTTGTTAGAGATCATCAGAAAGAGAAGAGCCATTCCTGGGCATAGTTTGGAAAATGAGTCTTGCCCTCCATACATGATGAACTATTGAATTAGAATGAACTAGATTCTAATGAATCAGAGAGATCTCTGGATTGGAAGGAGGAGGTGCTGAAGGCATTCCCCTGTGTCTCAGGGAAGGCTCCTGCCTGGAAAGGGCAGCTTGGCGTTTGGTGAATTGGGCAAGAGTTTGTTATCAGATAGGTGAAAGCTGTTGGCAGTGACCCTAACAGTCCATTCTCTGGAAATTCTATTGTATCCTGGAGAGCCCTTGGCATCTTTTGTGAAATCACCAGTGTTTTGGCAATGCCAAATACTCTTGTGGCATTCATTAAGTGTGTATAGGGTTCACCAATCAACATGTTGGAAAGACTGAGCATACTGACTGGAAGAGAGATCTCTGGTTTTTTAGGGAGGAGTTGAGGCCAGAACTGGACCTTCTAGTAATGGGGTTCAGTAGCGATAATCATCTGAAGCCATGTGCCTATGCTGCTTCTCTGGGTCCCTAAAGAGCACATCCAAAGTGGAGGTTTCTGATGGTTAGTTGGCAGAGGGCCAGGAATGGTCAAGGATGCAGTGCTGTGCTAGGACCTTTTTCAGTTCATTCTGACTGTCAAAGAATGCCAAAGTTGTCACAGAACCACTAATGAGGTATCAGGGTAGCATGTTGCTGCACTTTATTCTCAGTGGATTTCTGTAGGTTTCGTGGATATCTGATATAAATACCAGAGAGCAAAACTTTCCATCCATGTACCCAAGTCTGATACATTCAGTGTCTTTTAGTCCTGCACACAGGTTATCAGGCAGGGAGGTACAAATCACCAGGCAGTCCAGGACTTTCTTGCATCATAGCAGGTATCTGGTGACAATTCCAAGCCAACATGACTGGCCTTGCTTATGCCTTTCAGGGACAGTGGGGCTGCAGTAGGGCCTGAGGCATATATCTATCCTCAGAGTTTGGAGACAGACACATCGCTTATGGACCCCAGTTTAAGGATATCTGCTCTGAATTGTGGGCCTTCGTTGGGTTCCATGCATTTCCTCTCCCTCAGGACTCCTCTTGGGACTCCACATGATCTCTCTTGGCCCTATGCCATTCATCTGTACAAATTCACTGTGTTTATGTACCTACAGGGACTACTAGGAAGGCATCATCCACACCCTTCTTCCTCACTGAGCAGGAGCAGCAGCTGAACCAGGTGGATAAACTGACCCTTCAGCTACAGATGATGACCAATGAGAGGAATGAACTGCTGGAACTCCTGGCCCTTTATAACAACAATGAGTTGAACAACAGGTATTCATCATGCCCTTTTCTCTGGTAACTGTCTTGACCCTACTGTGTCCTGAGTACATCTGAGAGGCAGAACTGAAACCTGTAGGAGTGAGATTTGACACAGGCTGTTCTGATTCCTCCAAATGAGAAAGCAGAGCCTGTGGCCTGAATCACGATCTACAGATGGGCAGGACGGTGTAAGATCACCACATGCATTTCAAGAGGCCTTGGCAGACATCGGCTTTTAGGAGATGCTTGGTGCTCTGGGTTGAGTGTTTATATTTATTTTTGCTTTTTGCTCTGGGAATAGGCCGAAAGGCCTTGTGGTCCTACTCATCCATCTGTGTGTCTGGAAGGCTTGGAGTTCATCCCTGCTCCTCTCTGGTCTTGTTCCTTATACTTTGAGGCAATACTCCCTACCTGCATCTTTGACATCCTGTGTGTGGGTTCATGAGTGTGAAGTGCTCTCTAAGGGGCCCAAACATTGCAAACAAAGCAGTGGCCGGTTTGGCCCTTTTCACTTCTCTCTCCCTTGATAAACCATTAGATAACATTCCTAAATATAGTCCCCAAAGTCCATTCCCTTTTGTGGACACTGACTCATTCTTGAAACTAAACACCAAAGTTCAACAATCAAAATTCATTACTTGGTTACACTGGCTAACCTGTCCCATCAGAGCTCAACAATTTACCCAGCACAGACTTAACCTTTTCTACTTAAAAACCCACTATTAAAAAAGCCTGCTGCTTGCTGTGTGCCTTCGCCTACTCAGGAGACAGGCTCCCAAGCTATGCTTGCACTGCTAGGTTAATAAATCTCCTTGTGCTGAGGATTGTATGTCTGAGTGTTTCTGTACTGTCTCTAAGAGGCTCACTTACAGTGTGTGTGTGTGGGGGGGGGTGTCCTTTCAGATCCTGAGAGTCAGAGATTGATAGTAGGTCTGAATATTCACATGTCTCAAAGATTTCTGGTGATGGAAGTGCTGAGGCCAGGGAGCCCCACATTGAACATCACTGCTCTCAGCCTTTGTGCTCATCCTGGTCCCTCATTGGAATCCCCTTGGGTGTTTATAAAGCCATCTGAATGTAGTGCCACCTCCTTGGAAATACTGAATATGAGTTCTGGGTGTCCTTGTAAGGAGAAAGAATCTCTGCTCTCAAGACAGTGGGAATGTCATTGCAGATTTCAGATACACCCCCATCTGTGGCACAGACTGCTCAGACCTTCATAGCCAGCTAGTCTGCTCCCAGAGGTCTACTGAGGGAGCTCATGTAGCCCTGTCTCCTTCCCTATTGACACCCAGCCTTTCCTGGCCATGGGACAGTAAGGCAAGTCTAATGCACATCAGGAGGTCCAGTATAGAATTCAGGGTGTGACATCCAGTGGGCTACGGTAGTATAAAACAGAACCTTAATTCATGTGGTCCCTGAGGCCTGTATTCATGGGGTTCTTTGCTCCTGGGGCCATGCCCTACCACAGGCTGAAATCTGAGCTGGAGATGCTGAAAACACAGCATAAGAAGATGTCAGATATAAAGAAATTCTCCAAGGAGATTTGTGAGGCTTCGTACAAGTGCAAGGAGCTGAATGAGCAGACCAACTCCTACCGGTGAGTGCCTAATTTAGATGGGACCCCTGAAATTGTTAAGGCCTGCTTCAGGTAGTCTGATGTTTGTCCAGTCCTGCCTGACCCAGCTGTCAGGAGGAATCTGTCCCACCTCCTGCATCCTAATGGTCCCAAAGACACACACAGAGGCTTATATTACTTACAAACTGTATGGCCAATGGCTTACATTTCTTGCTAGCTAGCTCTATCATCTTAAATTAACCCATTTCTATTAGTCTATGTTTGCCACATGGCTGCTACATGGCCAGGCTGCTGGCATGTTGCTCCTTGGGTAGCAGCTAGCATCTCCTCCGCCTCTGACTTTCTTCTCTGTCTTTTCTGGATTTTTCTGCCTGGCTCCATGCTGCCTTGTCATAGGCCAAAGCAGCTTCCTTATTAACCAATGGGAGCAACATATATTCACAGCATACAGAAAGACATCCCACAGCAGCTTCTTCCCTTCTTCACCTTTGAACAAAGTTGGGCTGTGGTTCTAGACTGTTTACCTCTTAGCAAGCAGCCTGTCTGATAGCTCTTAGACTTGTGCCTCCTAGACTGAGTTCTCCTAAGAGTGAAGAGTCTGAGAGCCCCTCCCAACATTTTCTTGTCAGCTTCTGGAAATTCTAGACAGAAAACACGGTTTTCACCATGAATGTTTTCTGTGGCTCTGGCAGGAGCTTACAGAGCTGGTTTCTATGGAAAACATGAAATATATTCCCACTGGGTCTTCTGTCCCCCCCCCCACGACCCCGAGCATGGTTTCCCTCTTCCTGCTCATGTTTTCTCAATACTGTGAACAGTTAAACCCCAGGGTGTGTGGGGGAGAGGTAGGGGATCTAGTTTTGAGAGTTACATGGGTCCCTTTTGCTGTCAGGGTATTCAGAAATAGCTTGAATCTTTCTGGAATTTGGCTATTCTCTGGCTTTTGTCTGCACCTCAGTCATGCTGGCATGGCTAATGTGGGTTCATCCCAGGGATCTGGGGTTGGGGAGATGACACCCTGCAGAAATGATGGTATTGGGAGGCAGGAGTGCAGATGGAGGTGGAGCTCATCATTTTTGCTGATATTTCAGCACCCTCTACAGTCAGCTCCTGAGTGAATGGACTCGGCTGATGGAAAAAGTGAGCATGTTGAAAGAGGACAACAGAAAGCTGCATGGGGAGCAGATTTTACTACAAGAGTCCTGTGAGGAGGCCAGGAGGCACTGTGAGGAGGCCCATGAGAAGATCTATGACCTCTGGACAAAGCAGCAGCAGGTAGGTTGAAGCAGCAGGGCCAAGATGCCCACCTGTCTAACCATACACATACATATACACACACCCACGTAACCATCTACTCACTTATCCAACTGACCCATCCCATCCAATAGTTCATTTCTGTGATCATTCACAAGACTTTCTGGGGAGTTAGCCTCTTGGAAGGCACTGCATGACTGCCAAGGAAACCCTACTGCTCTGCTAGAAGCTGCAGTCCTTCGAGGGAGACGGGTCAATCGCTTGTCACTTACTGATATGTTAGCACGGAAGGAGCGGTGTTATGATGGGAGCCACATAGGGAGTATCACAGAGATCTGATTGATTGATTGAGTTCAAGAATCAGGATCTCATTTGCTTGCAGAGGTCATATGAGAACAGAGGCAGAAACAGTATGGAAGGAGGAACGTCCCCTACAAACGCCAAATGACTGGGTCTTGTGGACATCTTTTTGGGTGTCCTATGGCATTTTACCCTCTTGTTCCCAGACTGCCATGGCGTTCTCTTTACCTGGTTAACCTCTTGGTTCACACTGACAGCAACTAAGTAACAGCTTGTCAATACTGTTTCCTGTGACTGGCATTGGCCAGTTCTCCCACCCTGGATCTTACACTTGGAAGCTCACTGGATGACCAGGGATGTGGCCAGGGCTTATGACAGGCGGGGATGAGGGTGGCAGATTTGAGATTTTAAGAGAATAATTTCTCCAACTACACCGACATAGCCTGCAGAAGCACAGCATGTTTCCCCAGACATGTTTAGTCTCAAAATGATGGAAAGCAGAACTGTGGGTCTCACTTGAAACAGCTAGTGTGAGGAGTCTAAATTCAACTAGTAATGTCATCCGCATTCAGTTGATGTCCTCCTCATTGCGTTCTGTTCACTTATGATTTGTGGTGAGTGTGTGTGTGTGTGTGTGTGTGTGTGTGTGTGTGTGTGTGTGTGGTGTATGCATGCGTGAGGGTGCACACATTTGTTTGTTTCTTGGAAGGCCACATCAATCGACCTCTGTTGCTTTCTCCCTTATTCGCTTTAGCCCAGGTCTCACTGAACCTGAAATTTTCTCTTCTGGCTAAGCTGGACAGCCACAGATCTTTGGATCTCCCGACTCCTCACAGTAGAGCTTCCTGTCTTTTTCTGTCTCATCTAATTACTAAATGAATCATTTGGTCAGAAAAAGAACTGACTTGCTGGTTTCTCTTAATGTTTACACACTTTTATTACTTTGGAATTCATTCATTTTGTAATAAATAGCAAAAATCAAACAATGGAGCTATTTGAAAAATCAACATAGACTTTTCTTTCACAGCATAGAGGTAACATCCCAGGATATTTCTAGTTTGTCTTACTGGCTACACAATATGGAACCTGACATTTTGATGCTCACTCTATCATGAAATATGACTGTGTCTTAGGACAGATTCCTCCTCATAGTTGTATAGATTGCGCATTTCAGAAAAGTGCTGTAGGTGACCTAAGTAGCCTCCTAGTGACTTCCTTGGGGCTGTTTTCATATAATATGCACTGTAATCTGGTCAAAAGTTATTGGGTAATGACAATGGATGACTTCCATTCTCTGGCCCATCACTGTCTTCTGTGGAAAAGTCTGGGCAGGTTTAGTGAGGAGTCTATGATGGGTCAACTTGGATCTGTCGGAAGGCTTCATGTCCAGCCCACTTCCATGGGCACTTGGTCTTTTGTAGTCAAACTCAGTTGTGCAGAGGTTGTTACTTTTCTGTACAATCAGTGAGTCTGGTGATAAAAACTTTCCTAGGAGGGGAAATAAGTTCAGGCCAGGGCAGAAGAGCCTGGATGGGTCTGAGTCTTTTAGATAGCGGGGAGGACCCACTACCTCCCCCTAGAGTAGAAAAGGTGCTGCAAGATTCTAGTCTTCTGCCTTGCTCTTCTGGGTACAAGAAAGGTGTGTGTGTGTGTGTGTGTGTGTGTGTGTGTGTGTGTGTGTGTGTGTGGTGTATGTGTCTGTTTGTGTGTGTTGTGTCTTTGTGTGTGTCTCTGTGTGTGTCTGTGTGTGTGTGTCTGTGTGTTGTCTTTATGTGCATCTTTGTGGGTATGGGAATATGTGTTTGAGCCTCTATGTGTATGTTCACACACTCACGGAGCAATGGAACATCTTTAAGAATGATGGAGACAGACTTCAATGAGAAAGTACTATGCCTAACCTGGTTAGTACCACTTTGCATCAAAGAACTGATGGAGCTGCCCATCATTCTGCGTGTCCATAAGGCTAACAACAACAAAAGACAGAAAATTGATGCAAGGTAAAAGTTTTTCAGGTAGTTGTAGAAGCAGAATTATTTATCTGCAAAGAAATCCTTGGGAGAAAAACAAAGTAGTGGGGTCAATAAAGGTGAGAAAGAGGCTACTGAGAGGCAAGAAAGGTGCCTGAGAGTTTGTGTCCTCTGTTCTGGGTGAATGGTGGCTGACCACTGATGACTTCCCTGCATCCTGTTTTGTTTTTCTCCTCATTGTCTGCTGCCATTTTCCTTTCACCTTTCCCTAACCTTGGTTCAGCTAACCTTATCCTTGGAGCTTGGCCTGGATTTTATTCTCTGAGAAATTCTGAACTGAAGAGGGTCTTGTGGCTGCATCTCAGTCCAGCAGAAGTTCCACAGCTATGCTGAGGTGTGAGAAGAGACTATCTCAGTGCACTCCTTAGGCTCATCACACACTAAAGCACCCACTCCATGTTGTGTCTGCAGCACTCAGAAACTGCTTTTATTTTGAACTTCTTCATACTGAGTTAAAATTCATCCTGATGGAGGGTTCGGAGAAATAAGAATTCTTAGATATTGATAGTAGTGTAAAATGGTGCAGCCCTGTGAGAAGCTATGTACAATTATTCAGAAAGTTGAACTGCAGACTCCGGATGGACCATTGATTCAGAATGTAAAGTAGGTGTCCACAGAGAATATTGGGGACAACAGGGTTACAGCAGGACTCCTCAGAACATCCCCAGCTAGAAACTCTTCAGATGCCTTTCATTGATGAGGGAAAATGTACAATGTGGTCCATGGAATATTGTGAAGCATGGAATATTATATGCAATTATTTGGCTGAGTTAGTCAACCTTCTGTTACTCAAAGAAATCCCTGACACAATCATGTTACTTGGGGGAAAGGTTAATATAAACTCTTGATTTTAGAGGTTTTCTAATTTTCTGAGCTCATTGCTTTGGGCCTAAGGCAACCTGTGGTTTAGAGAGCTAATTTGGGAGAAAGATGCCCTTGAGGAACCATTGTGTGAGAGCAAGGGGCTGGTCCACTGCTATCCAGTGGTCCTGTGCTGGGGAACTAACCCTTCATTGCACAGACTGGGAACTTGCTAGTGGAGCTTGGACTACCGGTCAAAAAAGCCTGGGGTTCACCTGTCTGTGTACAGGTTTATAAAGTAAGTACTACACTGACTGATCTGTCCACTGAGGTCTTCTCCCAGGTCACGAGGCATGCATGTGTTATACAGACATACAGGCAGGCAGAACACCCGCACATATAAAGTAAAATGAAATGAAAAAATATCAAAACAGAGTAAAAGTACACAATCTTCACATCTCTGTATTCAGAGCATCCTCTGTTTTCCTGCCCCTGGGATGGATGATGGGTAGAGAGGGTGTGGGTTAATGAAAGGTAATTTTCTTCTCCATGCTATCCCAGGTGATCTCTTCTTACAATAGTGTTATCTGGGAAACTAAACATGGATGCAATGTGGTGTGCTTGTATGTGTGGATCCATTCACATGTTCAAGAGTGTGTACGTGCATGAATTCATGCGCGCGCGCGTGTGTGTGTGTGTCTCTGTGTGTGTGTGTGTGTGTATGTGTGTGTGTGTGTGTGTATGTGTGTGTGTGTCTGTGTGTGCTTGCACGTGTGTGTATTTAAAGGGGTGCACACAATCCTCTCCTAAAAACACAACCTTCTAATGAACAAGAAAATCAAAGACTTGAGGAAGATCTTCAGCACCTGTTGAAGCAGGAGCTGCTCATCCAGCAAAGGGACTTGAGAGCAAAGCGGCAGCATCACTTCACTGTGTCCCAGATGAGGTAGGAGCCCAGGCTTCCAGAAGCAGGGGGATCTAAGTGGGTCCACTGTACCTGGATCTCTGTCCTCCTTGAGTTTGTGTTCAATTGGCAAAGCTTCCAGCCACAGCCAGGGAAAGAAGACCTCAGAGTGTCATTGCTGACTCAGTCAATAGGAACTTCTGTCCAGGAAGCAATATGCTTTCTCCTTGGTCTTATGGAGATTGTGTCCTCTTCTTCCCTTCTGAGACCTCTAGTATCCTCTGAGTATCTCATCTCTAACATTAGATCTCCTCACAAATATTCACATGGCAGCCAGAAACCTAGAGGGAATCATCAATCATGAAGGAAAATGTGTCCTCCTGCAACTTTATTTTCCATCAGGAATATCACGTTTAGAAATAAGTGTCTACCCTTTGGCAGATTTGCATACAGCAGCCCAGCGCTGATTGCAGGCTCTCTGCAGTGTTTATCAGTTTCTCATGAGAAGATTTACTCTGGTCATAAACAGAGTTGGAGTTGACAAGTTAATCCCATGCAGGGTTCTGAGATGTAGGAATAATCAGAGCCTTCTCTGCATTGCTGTGTAGGCTCCACTAGAGGGCAGGCATAGAGTTTTCCAGGAGGTTCACATTCACCTGCTATCTAATCAAGACCAGGTACATCTTCCCTGACCTGTGCCTCAGACCTTCTCATACTGATATTTCTCCAAAATGATGTCTTTAGACTGTTGGAGAAATATGCTGTTTATCTAATCCAGCACAGTGTGTATTTTCCAGTTCAATGTCTACTAGTTTTTAAAAGTTGAGAAAAAAATCCTGCCCAGGACCTCTCTGACCCTTTTCCCTTGGGGAAGCAGGGAATGAACTCAGCTGAAAGGTAAAGCTCGATTGTCTAGATGAGTAGATCTGGTGGCGGCTCAAAAGCTGACATGCAGGTCCTCACCAGGCTTGTGTCCCAGCTGTCTTCCTCCCCTAGGTTTGAAAACCTCCAGCAGGAACTGGAGCAGACCACAGCCCAGGATGAGAGCCTCCTGCAGATGGAGCTGCTGAAGCAGAAACACTATGTCCCAGGCAAGTCAGCCACCATTGAGCCCCATCCCCAGCAGTCAGGGATCATGGGGTGTGTTTCCTTCCTTAACTTTTGTTTACTAGGGATGAAAAGGCCCTGATTTTTCATGCCAGTGGCACGGCAAAACTGTTTCTAAATTATATTTTCTTTTCTGATTTTCCCTGACAGCACCTGTTAAGAAGCCTGATAAGGCTGGAAGAAGCCAGAGACACCCTTGAAGGCATGACATTCTACACTCCGGGTTCAAGGCGTCCTCAGAAAATGCCACCTCTTTTCAGCTTTGAACTCAATAGTGAGGCAAATATCAACCTACCATCAGGCGATCCAGCCACAATATCATCCACAGCTGTTGGCTCACTATCCCCAGAGGAAAGTTTGTATCAGAAATAAGTCTAAGATACAGAGAACACACAACAAATTACTAAAAACCCTGACTCCATATGTGATGGGAAATCTGACAAGGAAGACTGCGTTTATGTCACACTGCCATCTAGACAGACCACACCAAAAGCACAAGAGTCTCTCTACTGCAGTGCTGAAGCTGACGCCATGTCATGGGCAAGTGTAGCTGAAGATAATTCACCACAGAGAATACGCCAGTTCCTCACCTCATTTGCGCTTCCATAGTGAAATTCCAAAGAAAACTGTAATTTCCTTAATATTTTTGTTTTATATCTTGGGATATTTATGCATTGGTTTTTGGTTTTCTTCATTTTCATTTAAGGTCTTGTTAACTTTTGTTATTACTCTTATTCTTGTCATTGTTTTAATAGTTTGCTAAGGCTATACACTGTAAATAATGATACTGTTTTGAAGGCCCCATTGAGTAAAATGAATGTATTTTATGAATAAAATACAATTTCAAACTTTTTACTCTGAGACTCTTCTTTAGTCAGGTGAGGTTTCACACTCCTGTAAACCTAGAACTCACAGGCTTGGATGTATCTCAGTAAGATCCAGGAAGCTCGGGCTGCACAAGGATTTTCCATTCATGGGTCTCAGGGCTACACAGGGGGGTGGCACCTTGGATGTGGATGGCATAGCCTACTCCATGGATACCAACTACATAAGAAAAGAACTAGACATATTCTATCTTTGAGGTCATATATTTAGCTACCAGTAAAATGTGGTACACTGTACACACATGTTCACAAAATCATCATTTAGAGCAAATTAAGGGAAACAAAAATATATTGCTCCAGGCCTCTCAGGAAAAAAAAATGTTCATTAAAATTGTATAAAAGAAATCAGGAAATGAAAGGCAATATGCCTCTGGTTTTCTTGAAATATGTCATGAGTGATAACAGATCAGCAGAGATAATTTCCTGCAAGACATGTTGGGATATTTTGTGGCGTTTTCTTTATACTTAGGGGTGTTTTACTACCACATACATGCAATTCCCACAGAGGACAGGTGAGGGCAGAGTCCACGTGGAATTTAAGTTAAAGAGGTTTGTTAGCTGTCCTGTGGGTCTTCTGAGACAGCAATAAATGCTCTTAATGGATGAGCCATCTCCCCAGACCCTGCATTGACCTTTGTCCTCCCAGCCATGTGTGCTGTATTAGGTGGATTGGATCACTCCCACAGACTGAAGTTTATTGAAAACTGTAGGGACAGGCATGCTAATTGTCTTAGACTGCCACACATCCATTCAGGGCTCTCATAGGTTCAGGATCCTGCCCAAGTCTCACTGACTGTGAGAATGGAACAGATTTGCTAGATCTCTTCTAGGTTGACAACACCTATTAAGCCTGACTGATGAAATGCAGAATTGAGAAGACCCTCTTGGGGGTGGAGGTAGGATGAGGAATCCCTCTTGATGGTCCAGAAAAGCAATGATGGGAGGAACTTCATGACTAGATGGAGTGGATGGAGTCTGTGTCAGGGGCCACATGTCTCTGGTGCAGAGTGATTCTGGGCAAAACTAAAAAAGGAGAGAAGTGGTTGAAGCTGCTCTTTTACTACAGCAGATCTCAGATTATATGGAGAAAATTCTTCAAGATGACTGATTTACTCTTGTGAAGCTACTCTGGGATAGATCTGACTTCTGAGACTAAAGTGAGGGAGAGATTTAATGTGTAAAGGAATTAATTCCATGTGCCTCCAGGCTAGAACTATCACTATCAAGAGCAAAAAGTACCTACTGTCTACTGATCTTAATGTGTGCGGATGTGTGTGTGTGTGTGTGTGTGTGTGTGTGTGTGTGTGTGTGTGTGTGTGTGTGTGGCCATGTCTTGGCCCACATAAGCTAAGACATCTGGTTTTTAATTCCTCACTTAAGCTTGAATCTCTCCATCTCATATAATTACTCATTTAATTAGATTAGTGTGTGTTCCATTGGAGAAATTTCAGACTTGTGTTATTTTACTTTCTTGCCCAGTGATTCTGTACAGTTCATAACTGACATAATGCTGTTGTGAGGACCAAACTACTCTCAAAGTTTTATCCGTCTGGTGTATTGGTCAGGGTTCTATGGGGTAACAACTTATAGAATGCATTTCTATAAATACAAACGCCTATTTTTTAGAATGACTTAGAGGCTGTGGTCCAGCTAATTGAACCTTGGCTGGCTATGATGGCAAAGTCCAAGAATCCAGTAGCTGCTCAGTCCACAATGCTTGATATCTCAGTCCATCAGTAGTATAGTCTGGAATCCCAAAGAAGATGGCTCCAATGCCAGTGAAGGAATGGACTTGCTAGCAAGGTGAGATCAAGCAGCTAAAGAGTCAAAGCTCCCTTCCTCCATTTCTGTATATGGGCTTCCAGCACAAGGCCTGGCTAAGGTTACAGATGAGGTTTTGGCTCAAAACATCTGAGTTAAAGGTGTTACTTTCCTCATTAACATCCAGATTAATGTCTTCCAACCACAAAGAGCTGGAATCTGTGTGGATCTTCTGTCTTCAAATTAAGCAAAACTACCTCACAGATGTGCCCCTCCATTTTTGGGTCTTAGTTAATCCAGATGTAATAAAATTGACATCTAAAAATAGCTATCACAACTTCACCCCATGTCAACTTGACACACAATTATATCTTTTTATGTCATGATTAATTTCTAAATGTAAAACAATAACCAGGTCCTAATAATGCCTCAACATGATATAATTATTCCAAGTACAAAGCAAACACATTACGTATTAGACCAGCTCAAAATTATGCCTAGCATGATTTAACTTTCCCTGTACAACTACAAACACAATAAAAAGTTAGAATAAGTGGTAATGTCCCTTGAGGGACATTTTTTAGTATCTCAAATTTAAATATGATAAACATCAATATTCTCCCTTCTTTTAGAATGAATGATTTTATTTATTATTTTTGTTTTTACATCCTAACCAAAATTTCACCTCCATCCTCTCCTCTCAACCCTCCACCCACCTCCACTCTTCGTCATCCACATCCATTCCTCCTCCTCTTTCTTCTCTTCAGAAATGAGCAGGCCTCCTATGGATATCTGCCTGCCATGTCATATCAAGTTGTGGTGAGACTAGGCATGACTTCTTCTATTAAGGCTGGATATAGCAATTCAGTAGGAGGAAGGGGTCCCAAAAGCAGGCAATAGAGACAAGCCCTGCTCCCACTGTTAGGAGTCTCACAAGAAGACCAAGTTATACAACTGAAAAATATATGCAGAGTGCCTAGATCAGTCACATGATGCTCCCTGGTTGGTGGTTCAGGCTCTGAGTCAAGATGAACCTAGGTTATTTAGTTCTGTGGCATGCTTGTGGGGCTCCTGACCCCACTATGACCTACAAAAATTTAATTTTTTGTTTGTTTTATTTATGAATTTTTATTTGTATTTGCTTTATATATATGTGTGTGTGTATGTGTGTGTGTGTATATATATATATATATATATATATATATATATATATATATATATATAATTAATTTTACAATACCATTCAGCTCTACATATCAACCATGGATTCCCCTATTCTCCCACCTCCCACCCCCTCCCCTTACCCCCAGCCTACCCCCCATTCCCACCTCCTCCAGGACAAGTCCTCCCCCGAGGACTGCGATCAACCTGGTAGACTCAGTCCAGGCAGGTCCAGTCCCTGCATAAACTCCAGGTTTCAAACAGCCAGCTCATGCAATGAGCACAGGACTTGGTCCCACTGCCTAGTTGCCTCCCAAACAGATCAAGCCAATCAACAGTCTCACCTATTCAGCGGGCCTGATCCAGCTGGGAGCCCCTCAGCCTTTGGTTCATAGTTCATGTGTTTCCATTCATTTGGCTATTTTTTTTCAATAATTGAGTAAAACCAAAATTTATTATAAGCCACAGTCGTCCTAGGGACCTCCATGCTAATATATAGCCTCTATGGTTCTATGGGTTGTGGTCTGATTGTTCTTTATTTTATATCTAGAATCCACCTATGAGTGAGTACATACCATGACTGTCTTTCTGGGTTTGGGGTACCTCACTCAAGATGATTTTTTCTAGTTCCGTCCATTTGCCTGCAAATTTCATGCTTTCATTGTTTTTCTCTGCTGAGTAGTACTCCATTATGTATAGGTACAAAAATTTAATTTTTATTCACTAATTTAAATGCATTGGTGTTTTGGTTTCATGTATGCCTGTGTGAGGGTGTCAAATGCTCTGGAACTGGAGTTACAAACAGTTGTGAGCTGCATTGATTTTTTTCATTATTTTAAAAATTGATTATTTCATATGAATAGTGTATGGAAATCTACTGATAGGAATTTAAAAAAATAACATGTATCTATTTACTTATTTAGAATAGGGGAAACACTTATATACATACATATGATAGAGAGAGAATGAACACACAATACACACCATGCCATTCTGACATTCTGTTTATATAGAGGTCAATGAACAAATTAGCAGGAGTAAGCTCTTTCCTTCCACCCAACTAGGCATCTCAGTGGCCCTTCCCCGGTACTTTTCATGATCAACTCGTGGCTTTCTGCCTTAGAGGGTTTTCCTGTGGTTCTGAAACTTAGAGAATATTTTAATATTAATGGGCTTTGGGAAAACTTGTGCAGAATTTTGTTTCAAATGAATGATACTTTTTTTTTTGTTTGTTTGTTTTTTTTTTGTTTTTTCGAGACAGGGTTTCTCTGCGTAGCTTTGCGCCTTTCCTGGAGCTCACTTGGTAGCCCAGGCTGGCCTCGAACTCACAGAGATCCACCTGGCTCTGCCTCCCGAGTGCTGGGATTAAAGGCGTGTGCCACCACTGCCCGGCATGAATGATACTTTTAATAAAAGCTCACCCTAGGGGTAAGAATTCTTCATGGGATTAGGGTTGCTGTGTGTCTAGCTGGAAGAAACTGCTGATTCAGAGTAATTCATGGGAAAAGGCAAAAGTGAAGTTACTCTGCCACGCAGGTAAGTGGGTTCACTGGAAATAACCAGTGAAAAAGCACCAAGGAAGGTTCCAGGGTGAGTCATTGAAATGCCATGTTCCTTCCTGGCATTGTGCCTTTGTGAGTCTGTCCAATGTGCCCGGTGCACTTCTAGGTCTAAGGCTATTAGTCATTAGTGCTCTGAGACCACTGTGTACAGTTCAGGTTTCAGCATTTAACCAGTTTCAGCAATCATCACATACTTCTCCCAATATAACTTTCCTACATGGATCAAAATTGGCAAGGCACTTCAGAACTTAAATAGCCTTTGTGGTTACAGCATGTTTTAGAATACTAATGTCTCAAAGACTTAGTGAAAAACATTCCACTTCGATGAAGTACCTTGTACATTTAAATCTCTAGATACTTTTAAAACAAGAATCACTGAAAATTTGATGCAAAATGACATGCATAGAACGTGATATACTGAGATGCATCTTTAAATTTATATAAATGTTATACTTCAGTATCAAATATGAGCACAGTCATTAATTATACCCAGACTTTTGCTTTATTTCATACTTGTTGGCATTCAGAATATGCTATATCACAACATGGGGCTTGACATAGGAAGTTCTTTGAGTGGATGAATGAATGTGAGGAAGGACTCATATCTTCCCCTGAAACTGCTCATAAAACCTAGAAAGGACTTCCTGACAATTTCCTGAAGCAGGTCAGAAGCACCACATGTCTCTCCATGGAGGAAAGGTACAGGCTCATATCTGAAGACTGATGGAGGCACACAGAGAGGACATGATCCAAAAGCCCTCACTATTTGCCATTCATCTGCTTTACTCCTGTTGCTTTCATTTTGACACGCGTTTCATAATATTTCTCTTTCCATCAACTCTAGAATAAACTCTCTGGTCTACTACATGCTCTAAGAGGCACAGTGCTGGCCCAGAGCAATGGTGAATGCCCACGGCTCAATGTCTTGCCGCATGGGTGAAATGACTGGGCCCACCAGGAGTTGAGTATCAGGAAAGGCATCCGAGGTGAGAAGGGTACGGGTATTGGGAAACATGGGAGATACATAAAGGCATCATTTTGTGGTATGGAAGGAACTCTGGTGAACATGAAGGCTGTAGCCCACTCCAAGGATCAGGTACATAATAAAATCTACAGTAAGGGCCCATAATTTTGGGGCCATGGGCACCTCTGTCACTACACGATGAAGAATTTGGGGACAGAAGCCTAATATGAGACCAGATAAGTGTTTGGAAGACTCCCTTTCTTTGGTAGCCTTGTTCAGGTCTCTAGCTGCCTGCAGGGTTCGTAATTCCTCTTGAGATGATCACCACAGCAGGACTGATGCCCGTTCACCATCTCCATGTTCTCCATGGGTCATTCTGACCTTCGCCTGGGATGGTACCCCACACTAAACTAAGGAGTGTTCTGGGGCTGCTGGGTGTCACTTGGGACAGTTTTTGGCAGGAGTTTGTGAAGCTTGTGGTGACTGCCATTTGAATGAGGTATGGGGACTCTTGGGGATGGATTAATCCTGTTTGCTTGCTCTTCATGTTGAGACTTTAGACACAAGTGAGATGTTGGTGTCGAAGGCTTTGTTCTTGTCTTTCACACTTGGAAGCCTGACTAGGGGTGGCATAGACCACAGAATGAGACCTGTTCAAAGACAGTGCTTTGCTCACTCAATGGCTGGGCATCAATACTATATGCTTTAATATTTAATTAATTTCATAATGATTAAGTGAAGTCAAAATGTTGCTACTAATGTACATTTAAAGTACCTGACTCTTTCAATTGTAAATTAGAATATTCACTTAATATTATGTGAAAATATGCACATTTAAAGATTACTTCTTAAGCACAGGATATTCTATGTAATGACAATTCTGCATGAAAGCAATCTTGAAAAAATTATCTCATGTCTAAGCAATTTTTGGGTTTTTTCTTCCTTAGGAATACTTGTGCTGTGAAAGTTTGCACTAGGTCAGTGAATATGCTTTTCTTTTGGTAATCTCTTTTGTTGTGGAGCCCTAACAAGGAACCTAAGATGGGTAGAAACAAATGATAAGACTCTCCTCTTTTTAAAAAAAACAGCACTCTCCTCTCAAAAACATCTTCTATTAGCTCCACCATAGTGTTTTATTATGCCTTCTAAGGATATCTTGGATGTTTGTTAATTTGAATGTAATAAGCCCCCATAATCTCATAGGGATTGGCACTATTAGGGGGTGTGGCTTCGTTGGAGGGAGTGTGGCCTTGTTGGAGGATTATGTTACAGTGGGGGAGGGTTGAGATCTCTTATGCTCATGCCATGCCTAGTGTCTCAGAGCACTTTTTGCTGCCTGTGGATCAAGATGTAGCTTCATCTCCACATTTTTCTCCTTCTCCAGCACCATGTCTGCCTGCATGCCTCCTTGTCCTGCCATGATCATAATGAACTAAACCTCTGAAACTGTAAGCCACCTAATTAAATGTTTTCCTTTATAATTGTTGCTATGGTCATGGTGTCTCTTCACAGCAATGAAACCCTAACTAAGACAGTAGGTATCCAACATAATCACAGAGAACAATGGACTCAGGAAAGAATTCTACTTCTGGATGACCCTTTGAGCATGGACTTTGGTATAAACCAGCTCTGATGCAGAATACCTTGTAAGGGTTTGTACATTGAGGTAGATTTGTTACAAATGCTTTTAGACCTGTATCATCTTTATAGACACCACTGTAAAGCAAGCCAAGGACAATCGTTTCCCCATGCTAAGTAGAAATCTGGGACAGCCATGTGTCATGCAGTGGGTAAGAGCTGATCTATTGTTCTACACTGAGTAGCAGCGAGCAGTCAGAAATACCTTTCTCTTGTGTTCTGCCTTTTTGCCTCCAATTACTTCAGACATGACCTTTCACCCATTGAACTAGAACTTTCCCATACATGTAGTCAGCCCACCCAAGCCATCTCCTTCCCATGCTACTCACCCTAGTTACCTCCGTGTCTTCAAAGCCTAGTGTAATAAATGTTTCCTAAGTCTACACAGAAACATAAACTAGTCCATGCAGGAATTAGCAACTCGACTTCTAGGTAACTAAAAGATGTTTTAGATAGAGACAGTGGTGGCCACTATCATCACGGAGAATGATACCTCAGGACTTATATATTGAAGACTGCAGTATTCAGGTGAGAAAAAATTTAAAAAATAAGATTAATATTAAAGTATTGAAATGATATACAGTTATAGAAAAAAATGTGTTAAAGGAAGTTTTGATATTCATTTCTAGATACTGAAATCAAAGATTATTTCTCATGTTTCTGTTTTTTGAAAGTTACATTTTACATATTTTCTAGTAAGACAAAACAGTGTCTCTGTTGTGAATTAACAAGTTATGCCTTTCAAACAAACATAACAGGTACTCAGAGTTGAAGGTAGAAAAGAGCTAACACATCAAGGTGGCCACTCGCAAAGTTCTGCTGCCTCCTTGGCTGGTGTCTGGGAGTTGAGATTTCAGTTTATCTTTATATTTATATACACATGTATATGCAATTAGATATGGTTGTTCATATTATATATACCATATAGATACTTGTAAAAATATGCACATAACTATACCTATAGTTTTGCATCCAACATGCATAACATACACATGCATACCAATACCATAAAGGTTGTTTGTTTCTTTTTATTTTTTGTTATGCCAAATTATTGTACATCTAATTAATTTAATGAATATTTCTATGTGTCTGCATGTGGGTGTGTATGGATGTGTGTGTGTGCATGCAAAGGTGTAGACAAATACATGTTTCTAAATGTATGAATGTGGGCCCATATATATGAGTATAGTGTGTGAAAAAGCATGTGTGTATTGTGGCACAACAATGATGGTGCCCTGATCCTTTATGATGGGTTGGTGGCACTATTACTTTTGAGTGGGGCATGCTTGATCATGCTGCATTCTGTGCATGGAATTTCCATGCTTCTAGAATACTGATGTTGTCTAAGATGTTGATAACAATGTGTAGATGTTTCAGGATCTTTCTTAGATGGATATCTACAATCTATGTTACATGTTAAGCCCTTCAGATAACATTTGACACCAAGCATATGTAAGTTTTCAGTTTCTCCTTCCTCCTCTACTGCACTTTCAGATTATAGTAAATCATCACCATCAAGTAAAACTAAAAACACTTACTGGCTATCCAGAACTTGGTGAAGACCAGGAAATTGTGGGTTCCCAGGATACAATGATGTCGACTGGAAGACTTCCAGGTGGGGCATTCCTACTGTAACTGTTACCACAGGCATCCAGGCTGAGACAGCAAAGAGGCATCTCTGCTGGGCAACCGTGTAAGTTCTCTTCTTCCGGATTCTGCTGCTGCAGACAGGAAAAGCATTTCAAGCTCTGTGATTAGATAGCTGGTTTATTGAGGCCACTCTCCCTAAATCCTGTTTGGCTTTGAGGATAGCATAATGCTTATAGTAACTGCATCTAGAGATAACAGGAAGAAATTTCCAAGAGTTTTTCTTTATAACTGAGATTTTATTGATTGAGGACCAGTAGAAAAATATGTTAGTTCAGTTTTGTTTTCTTTCTCTTTGCATGCCATAATTCTTAAGTGTAGGTTTCCATCCTCATAAGATAGAGGAATGGAACACTGTGATACCTTGACTAACTCTTCAGATATCTAAGACGCCTGCTTCTCACAACCCTTAAATGTCATATTAGGGCAAGAAAAAATCATCCATGGTAATAAATAAATAAATAAATAAATAAATAAATAAATAAATAGGAAACCCAACACCAAGGAGACTGTGTTAGAAGTATTGCAAGAAATCTGAGACCAGCCTTGAGAGATAAACTGTCAGGGAAGGAGAGAGGCATGAAGGCAAAGGACAATGGGAGATTGGGAAGGGTTTTCTCAAAGTGGGATATGTCCATTGTTTTCTACTACTAATCTCCACTAGCATTTGTTAGAAAAGGTGACAACAGCTGAGGCAGAGTCAGCACCTGTTCCAGGACTCCACTTTCAAAATGGAACAGGACGAACTGCTGTTACACTGCTACCCAGTGAGTGACAGCCTCAGAAGTCATCAACTAACATGAGGAGAGGAGGTAGGGACAGCCTCATGGCTTTCTGCTTTCTGGTCAATCCCACTTCAAGTTGTGTTTAATGTTGGTGAAGGGACAGCCTGGAGGGCAAATTTCATACAGCTCTGTTCCCCAAACCCCAGGTACTGCAGATGGCACAATAACAGCCTCATGATAAGAGAATCTTGATGATAAACTGAGCATCATAAATGATAGACCAGTATTTGAACTGTGTACATATGGCCTGAGTCTGCCCCATCCCCACTGACCTTCCTCTTCTCAGCAGTGAACTTCTGTAATAGCAAAGGATGATTGAATAGGAAGCTGTCCCCAAGCAATGATGATAGCTGTAGCCTTCAGGCACCTTCCCTAGTTACCACTCCAAAAACATCTACACAGCTTGACCACCTTTGTGCTCCCCTGAGCAGAGTGAGCCCTGGCCTCTGTGACACTCCATAAGGAATCATTGTCATGGTTACATGTGTGCCCTTGAAAGGTTGGCAGCTCACTCTATTAAAGTAGCCTGTGATTCACAACAATAATAATGTGAGCAGGAATCAATTTCTGGTAAGTCACTGCAGACATTCTTTGTGGGAAGACCTGATCGCACATCAGTGAGTGGACATGACAAGGAGCTTTCTTGAAAGGGATCACTAAGACATGGTTCATTGTTCCAGGGGTTTTCAAGGCAGAAGACAAATGACATTTTGAGAAGTGTTTCCATAGCAAAGATCAAAGGAGCACCCTCATAGTGAATGCCATGAATGACATACAGGAAGGGACACCATGCCACACTGCATAAGAGGCCCCATGAAGACCTGCACAACCCTCATGTGCCTAACAAGGCAGCCTTAAATCAATGGAGGACCATCCTCTGCTGTTATATTAACCGCCTGTGATATGCCTTCATGGGAACAGATCACAGAAGGAAGGAAAGGCAGCAGGGACCTTGTTGGGACTCTAGTTTGTTATCTTTACTGAGAAGCAACAATTTTCCACATGATCTCATGGTGCCTCTTTACCATGACCACAGTCACCAATGCAGCAGCAAGGACTCTTCCAAGCACCACTGTCTCCTCCCTACTTCACCTTTCTATTTGTGTAATATGTAGTTCATTTCATCTGGAGTCTCTGCTCTGTGTGTTGGTGTCTGTGCCCATTTCCCTTGGAAAGAGCCAATGTTCCTCAGAAAATACTTGAGATGTAAGAGAAGGGCTGTAAATACTGTTCTCTATCAATATCCACATGACATTTTTTTTCCAGAAAGGCTGAGCATAATCCAAGGCTAATTACAAATTACAAAGTAGCTTCAGACAAACCTGGACTCAAATGTATCCACTGCTTCAACCCTAAAGAGAAACAGGTACCACACAGTCCCAGAATATCAGGCTTAACTCTAACACAGAAACTGCCTGGATACCACCATACCCTGAAATTAGCCCATGCCAACATGGTCCCTGAAAAAGCCCATGCTAAGTACCTAATGTGAAAGTAGACGAGGATTAACCATTAAACCAAGATTTCAAGACAAAAGCACTCCAAGGCCTGAGGATGAACCTGATGAAGACCAGGAATAAAGCCTAAATTAGCAATGGCTTTCCCTTATCCAGAAAGGCCAGAGACCAACCCTAAGAATTAAATTGCCAAACCCTGACCTAAAAGAGGCCTGCACAAAAACCTGAAGCTGAATAAGCTCTGACCCAGAGGAAAAACAGAGGTAACCCTGGGCCAGTCCATTAAATGGAAGAGCCAAGGCCAATGGAGAAGGAAAAGTAACAAAATGAAATGCAACAAAAAGAAAAGAATGGCCATGCCTAACCTGGACCCTGAAGGAGGCTGGCCCCAACCAAAAGGGAAATTAGTACTACCCTATCACTCAGAGGAAAAAGACCTGGCTCCAAGAAAGAAAAGGAGAATATCCATGCCTCAAATTTACATGGACTGAAGCCAGGACCCTCACCAAGATGAGAAATTTGCCTCAGCATAACTCTGACCCTGAAGACTGGGCAAATGAAGAAAGGTCGTGGGCCCAGACCAATCCCTCAAATGAGAGGCCGGGACAAAGCAAGAAAAGGGAACACAGGGGCCTAACACTTACCCTGACAAAAGCCTGAGATAAAACAAGGAGAGAAGAATACCTGGGACATTCTCTTAAATGAAAGAGGCCAAGAAAAAAAACTGTCTGTCTATAATCCTTACCCTGATGAAGTATGGGCCTAAGCAAGAAGAAATGTGGGCTACTTCATTACCTTAAGGTTGTAAACGACCAGGCCAAAACCAAGAAAATTAGTGGGTCTGAGTCCAGTCTAATGCCCAGGTCTAATCCTTATTCTGAAAACACCAAGCACCAAATGAAGAAGGAGGTCTGGGGTGAATATTGACTGGGAAGAATTCAGAGCTCATACAAAGCTCATAGAACAAACTAGGCAAAATCAAATGTTACAAGCCAACCACAGACCTTGATGAAGAGAAACCACAAACCCTAAAGTCAAGGGAGCTCCTGCCAACCCAATGAGAGATATGTGGCAAGACTTAATGTTGACCCTAGGAAGCCCAGTTTGAAGAGATAATTTGATGGAGCCTGCCCCAACCACAATGAACTCTTCCTAGGCCAAACACTGATCAAGTAGCTAAGGACCAAGACCTGTGTGAAAGGAGTCCAGGCAATGCAAGAAGAGAAACATGCCTGAACATAAACTGCTTTCAGTGGAGACCTGCAGCCTACTGAGCAAGAATTAAGGCCAGAAGCCCTGAACTTGAAGGATGTGTGAGCAGAATATTTTCTTCTTCATCCAACGCCCTAACCAAAAGGGAGCCAGAAATACCATGTTCTCAATGGAGCCAATGGTTCTCATACAGATGAAAGAAAATGGACATCATTAACATATTTGGTAGTTAGAGGGAACACTGATCGCAGACCTTGATATTTTATAGTCAATCAAGGACTCAAAAGAGACACACAGAAGAATGTTTGTTGAAAATCTTAGACACTCAAACTTCAGATACAGATATAAGTTGATATCCTGAGTACCAACTGTGTGGAACACATACATTTCATTTACAAGACATACCATCCTCAATACATGCATGCTAGGATGTGCTACTCACCATATGATCCAAGCTCTCATCTGGGTAACCAATGAATATGGACATAGCATAATACAAATGGTGTTATACTGCATGCTCTTATAGCCTGATAAAACTCCAAATCTTGATTTCAACTGATATTTTTAGGAACAAAAAAGTCTCAAAAGTAACACCCCTTCATGATAAAGGTCTTGGAGAGATCAGGATACAAGGAACATATGTAAAACTAATAAAGGCAGTTTACAACAAGCCAACAGCAAACATATAATTAAATAAAGAGAAACTCTAAGCGATTCCACTAAAATCAAGAACAAGACAAGGCTGTCCACTCTCCCCTTATCTATTCAATATGTACTCAAAGTCCTGGCTAGAGCAAAAAGACAACAAAAGGAGAGCAAGGGGATACAAATTGGAAAGGAAGAAGTCAAACTTTTTCTATTTCCAGATGATATGATAGTCTACATAAGTGACCCCAACAACTCTTCACAGGGAATGTCTACAGCTGATAAACTCCTTCAGTAATGCGGCAGGATACAAGATTAACTCAAAAAACTACAGTAGCTCTCCTATATACAAGTGATAAATGGGCTGAAAAAGAAATCAGAAAAATATCACCTTTACAATAACCACAAATAATATAAAACACCTTGGGGTAACTCTAACTAAGCAAGTGAAAGATCTGTATGATAAGAATTTTAAGTATCTGTAGAAAGAAAATGAAGAAGATATCACAAAATGGACAAATCTCCCATGCTCATGGATAGGTAATATTAACATAGTAAAATGGCAATCTTACCAAAAGCAATCTACAGATTCAATGTGTTCCCCATCAAAATCCCAACACAATTCTTCACAGACCTGGAAAGAACAATACTCAACTTCATATAGAAAAACAACCCAGAATAGCTTAAACAATCCTGTACAATAAAGCAACCACTGGAGGTAACGCTATCCCTGACCTCAAGTTTTGCTATAGAGCTACAGTAATAAAAACAACTTAGTATTGGCATAAAACTGACATGTGGACCAATCAATTGAATTGAAGACCCTGACATTAATCTGCATATCTATGAACACCTGATTTTTGACAAAGAAGCCAAACCTATGCAATGGAAAAAAGAAATCGTGCTGGCATAACTGGATGTCAACATGTAGAAGGCTGCAAATAGATCCATACCTGTCACCGTGCACAAAACTCAAGTCCAAGTGCATCAAAGACCTCAACATAAATCTAGTTACATTGAACCTGATAGAAGAGAAAGTAGAAGTAGTCTTGAATGCATTGGCACAGGTGACCACTTCCTAAATCTAACACCAGTAGCACAGACACAGAGAGCAACAATTAATAAATGGGACCTCCTGAAACTGAGATGCTTCTGTAAGGCAAAGGACACGGTAAATAAGACAAAATGAGAGCCTACAGAATGGGAAAAGATCTTTACCAAACCGCATCTGACAGAGGGCTGATCTAAAAAATATGTAAAGAACTCAGGAAACTAGACATCAAAATACTGAACAATCAAATTAAAAATGGGGTGCAGATCTAAACAGAATTCTCAACAGAAGAATCACAAATGGCCAAAAGACAGTTAAGGAAATGTTCAACATCCTTAGCCATCAGGAAAATACAAATCAAAATGACCCTGAGATATCATCTTATACCTGTCAGAATGGCTAAGCTAAAAACACTGATAAAAGCTTATGCTGGAGAGAATGCAGAGCAAGGGGAACACTCTTCTACTGTTGGTGGGAATGCAAACATGTACAGCCACTTTGGAAATCAGTATGGAGGTTTCTCAGAAAATTGGGAATCAATCTACCTCAAGAACCGCTATACCACTCTTGGGCATATACCCAAGGAATGCTCAGTCATACTACAAGGATGCATGCTCAACTATGTTCACAGCGGCATTATTTGTAATAGCAAGAACCTGGAAACAACCTAGAAGACCCTCAACTGAAGAGAAAATGTGGTACATATACACAATGGAATAATATGCAGCAGTAACAGACAATGACAGCATGAAGTTTTCAGGCAAATGGATAGAACTAGAAAATGTCATCCTGAGTGAGGTAACCCAGACTCAGAAGGACAAACATGATATGTACTCACTCATAAGTGGATACTAGATGTAAAGCAAAGAATAACCAGACTACAACTCACAGCTCCAGAGAAGATAGGTAACAAGGTAGACCCTAAGAGGGACACATGGATCACACTGGGAGGGGAAATAGATGAGATCTCCATGAGTAAACTGGGGAGGAGGGGGGAGATGGAGGGTAGAGGGTTGGGGATGAGAAAATAAGGGAACAGGATGGTCGATCTGGAACAGGGACATAGTGGAAGAGCAATGAGATACCATGATAGAGGGAGAAATCATGGGGATAGGAAGTAACTGGGTACTAGGGAAGTTCACAGGACTCCATCAGGATGACCTAAGCTTAGATGACTAGCAATAGTGAAGAGAGTGTCTGAACTGTCTTAGTCCAGTAATCAGACTGGTGAATACCCTGTCATCATAGAGCCTTCATCCAGTAACTGATGGAAGCAGATCCAGAGATCCACAGCCGAACACCAGGCCAAACTCTGGGAGTCCAGTCAAAGAGAGAGAAGAGGATTCTATGAGTAAGGAGGCATCAAGATCATGATAGGAAAATCTACAGAGACAACCAAATCAAACTAGAGGGAACTCATGAACTTTAGACCAACAGCTATGGAGCCTCTGTGGGACTAGAATAGGCCCTCTGCATAATCAAGACAGTTGTTTAGCTTGATCTGCTTAAGGAGCCCTCTGTCAGTAGTATCGGGACCCATCCCTGGTGCATGGGCTGGTTTTTGGAGCTCACTACCTATGGTGGTACACCTTGCACAGCCTTGATGCAGAGGGAGGGGCTTGGACCTGCCTCTACTAATGGACCAGTCTCTGCTGACTCCCCATGAGAAGCCTTACCTTGTTGGAGGAGGGAATACGGGGTGGGTTGAAGGGGAAAATGCTGGAAAAGCAGGAGGAGGGAAGAGAGGGGTATCTGTGGTTGTTATATAAAATGAAAAAAATTCTTACTAAAAAAAAAAGAAAGAAAAATATACGTATGAGAGAAGCAGTACATTATGGCCAATTTACTAAGCATGATGGAGCTGTGTTTACAGAAGAGAAAAAAATTAAATGGTTGCTTCATCAGGGACTTCAGGACCTGTGTGTGGCTCTCCAGCCTTTGCAGAGCCCAATGGAAGAAAGTGATCTTGTGGAAACAATTAAGAATTTAAGGAAAGGGTGAAGTGTTGTATAACAATTTTCCTTATTATGACATGATATTCTTTTCTGTTATTTTTGAGATTATAATCACATTATTTTCTCTTCTCATTCATCCTTCTAAACCTTCCCTATACTCTTCCTTGCTCTCTTTCTAATTTATGACCTGCCTTTTCATTAATTGCTGTTATAAGCTTATACATATATGTGTGTGTGTATGTGTGTGTGTGTGTGTGTGTGTGTGTATGCATGTAGTTATATATTCCTAAATATAAACCAATCATTCTGTATAGCTAGAATATATGCTTTCAGGACTGACCATTTGATATTGAGTATCCAACTAGTGTGCTCTTCCCTGGGTAGGGCTATTTCCTTAAGTCTCAGAAAGTTCTATGGAGGTTCATAATACCCAGCAATTAAACTATGGCTGGGAAAGCTGAAACTTACAGGATTAACAAGGCCCTTCCACTCCTAAGGTTAAATAGGTGGTAACTAAGGAGAACTGAAGAAATGAGACACTCTGTCTCATTCAGCTGCAAACAAGTCATGCAGACACATTCAGAATTCTAGTCTTCATGAGTCACCCATTCTAATGTGAGACTTTGTGATGTCACACATTACAGTTATTCATATTCTTATAATTAATTCCATACCTATTCTCCTGTATTAACCTCAATAAACTCATTAATTTGAGGGAATAGGAATTACACAGTCTTCCTTGGGAGGCAGACAGATAAAGGGGAACTCATAAGTAATACAAAAAGCCAACTTCTGGCTTCCTTTTTATTTTCCGTACTGAGACAAAGGCTTAGTAAGCTTTGTCTTCCACCAGCAGACAGCCTCTTCCAGCAGTCTGGTGTAGATGTAACCAACCGTCTTATTAAATAAGAAACACAGAACCAATGTAAAAGAGAAAGCCAAGAGGTCAGAGCTCAGAGCTAAAATCTCACCCTTCCTCCTGTGATGGTCCCAGCTTCCCAAAAGAGAGCTATTTCCCTTTGTGTAAGTCGTTTCATAGTCATTCTGCCTTCTCATTGGTTTTAAACCCAAACACGTGACTGCCTCGTCACGGTCTGTATGTACAGCCCCCCAGGTCTTAAAGGCATACGTCTCCAATGCTGGCTGTATCCCTGAACACACAGAGATCTACGGGGTTAAAGGCGTGCGCCACCAACGCCACACTCTGTCTATGGCTCTAATAGCTCTGACCCCCGAGCAACTTTATTTATTAACATACAATAAAAATCACATTTCAGTACAATTAGAATACCACCACAGTCTGGTTCAGGACAGATAGGTATGTTCACAGTCAGTCCCGAACATGGTCACCTGAAGCTGCAGGTGATCACAGTTCTTGTGAGTGAGCAATGGCTTATGTCATGTCCAAAAGACAGCATGTCACAGCTGTTCCCCTCACGCTCAGACAGGACACTCAGGGCCCATTTCAACGATGTTTCCTATTTCTAACAGAAGTGGTTAATTTACAGGTTCCATTTAGCAATGAGCATTCATGGTCACTTCAACATTCTAATGTTATGAGGCTGTGCATTCACTGATGCCTGCTACCGAAAGAAGGACCTCTGACCAAGACTGAGAGCTGAAGAGATCTAGATGTAGAAACAGAAATATTTACAAAGCAGTTGCTATTACACAAAGTAACAATAGTAGCATCATCTTAAGGGTTATGACCTGTCAAGCCAGTGACTTTTGACCAGGTACACACTACTAGGTATTAATTCCTTCCTATAGTGCAGGCCTCACGAGATCAGAAGGAAGTTAATTAAACAGTGACTCCCATGTCACTATTGCACCAGTGATTTTCTCATATTCTGTAGGCCACCACTTAAATTATATTTGCTTATGCTGAAATAAAAAGTCATAATTTCATAAGATCCTATTTGTGGATTTTTGGTCTCATTTACTATTGGATGAGAGTCCTACTCAGAAATCCCTTACCTGTTCTTGGAAGTGGGAGTATTTTCTCTACTGTGACCTTTGACAATTTCAGGGTATCAGGTCTTATTTTGACTTCTATGATGCATTTGGTGCAGAGCTTGCGTATAGTAGAAGATAAAGAGCAGAGTTTCATTTTCTGCATGCTGAAAACAATTTTTCATAATGACCATATCTGAGACAGTATCTCAAATGCCAATATATATGTGAGATACAAATATGTGTGCAAAGTTATACTAGGTACTCACAAGTGCATTCTGCTTACCAAGTGGACCACTTTGAGGGAACCAGCCATGCAGTAATATGAGGTCAAGCTCTGACCACTCAGAGTAAGAAAGGCATGGCAATCACTTGCATTAAAATAAATTTGCAGCAGTACTTATAGCTTGGCTCAAACACTACAGATTATGTGGTCATTTTCTTGGGTCCCCAAACCCATTCTCACACTAGTAAAATAAAAACAACGTAAACACAGAAGAGGACAAATGATCCTTTGGTGATGAATAATATTTAGATTGCCCCATAATTCCAGCTCTAAGTGTCTTTTTAATGATTACAATTTTCACCAAATCTAATTGTTTAATGCTGCATAGGAAGTGTAAAAAGGAGCATATATGCTATGTTTATTGTAAAATAAAACATCCTGGGTAGTGTGGATGCTATAATGATGGTTATGAATGAAAATTTAACATAGACATACCAGCTGTGTCACTCCTGGGTGTGCCTACTTCTAAAAGTGAACTCACTATACTGGATCATGTATATGTGTGTATGTGAGTTTGTTTGTAATTTTTATCATTGTGCTACCTACAACACAGATGATTTATGGAATGAACTTAGATGACTACCAAAATACTAATGGATAAAGAAAGCATGATATACATATATAATGCAAGATAATTCAATAAAGGAAAAACTATAGAAAAAATTAATTATATAATTCTCAAGAAAATTGCTGCAACTATGTATCATCAAACTTAAGAAATAGACAATTCTCCAAAACACAAATATCCCATACCTTGTCTCATAAATGGAATCTAGAAAAAATATCAAAGCAGGAGGAAAATTTGTGAGGAAGCGTGAGGGCACATATTTTATTTAGATGGAGGGAGTTTAACAGGGTAGTGAGGGGATGTATATGAGCAAATTAGTGACTTTGTATAATTAATATATACAGAATAATAAGATTAATTTTAGAAGTAACAAAACAGAAAAAGAATTACTTATATGCATAAGGGCTTATAGATTTTAATAAAACTAAACAAAATGACTACATTTTTACTATCTAATAAACTTCTCTTAAAATGTTTGAATGATGGGGCTAGAGTTGGCCTCACAGAAAAACACACACTATACTCTTTCAAAGAACCTGAGTTCAGTTTCCATCACCCATCACAGTAATTCATAATCAAACGCCAATGTCCCTAGTTCCAGGAAATCTGGAGCCTCTCCATATCTCTGTGGGAACTGCTCTCCTGTGCACATACCTCCTCCTATAAACACATATGTGGAATTTTAAAAGTATTCTCTCCAATTTTCCCTATTGAGTTTTCTGGAACCAGAGAGGCAGAGAGGGTTGCATGGATGCTGTACATGATGTCAGTTCATTCTCACACTCTCAGTTGTAAGAATAAAGGAGTGTAATTAATAAATTATAAGTACTATAAGGTCATTCTGGAGCCCAGAATCACAAAAGATTAACACCAGTATAAAAAATAATTGGACCACATAAGAAATCTGAGTTGTATAAAGTTGATGCAAATAAATCTGCATAAAATTTAAACATTATAAGGGCTTTCTTAGCATTTCATTAGTTCTTGTCACTGAAAGTTACAGTGTGCCTAAATTCCATCACCATATTGTCATACATCGTATATATTTCCTTAAGAAGGATTACAAAAGCTTTGAAGTCCACCATAACAAAAGACAGAAATTTTGGCATGAATAATCTGTAAACTATAAACTATTATTTGGTCTGGCTGACACAACACACAATGGATGAGCTCCAGAGGTCTGGCAGCTTCTGACATAAGTCACCAAGGAAGGCGCTCTGAGTTTAATATCCCATGGGCCTTCAGTGCTTGAAAAACAGCTATTAATTTTTTTAAAAAGATGCCTGAATAACAAGCTACGTGAGGGGATAAATAGAATAAAAACCTAAAAGCAGACACAGAAAGACATTTTGGACAGAACCTGTGAAGTTAAAACTATCAAGATAGAAGACTCAAACTAACCATGTAATTGCATTAACCATACAAGTCTAGATGGGAGAAATTGCCAGACTAGATAAACAACCACAAAAGATTTCACTCTATGATGAATAGAAAACAAATGTATTGGCAGAGTGTCAGAGTAAAGAGGCAGGAAAAGGCACAGTTCTTTAAAATGTCCTAGTACCCATGTTACCACCAAAGTAAGCTGCTTAACAATAAGTTTTACTAGGGAAAGTATCTATTATGAATAACACAAATATTATAATATACATGTGTGTGGTGAAAAGGGATCAATTTTCCAGGCAGACAGAACACACTACTTTAAAAGTATTTAACTATGAATCCTCCAACCTGGTTGAGAAAGTGGATGGAAACTGAAAAATCCACAATTAAAGTTGAACATGGGAGTCGACAGAACAAAAGGAGGGAAAGTCCAACAGCTTCACTTGCAAATGTTCATTGTGTAAAGCGATGTTGGTCAGGTTCAAGGCCCCTGGCTTCAGTACACCATCAATGCTAGACCTGCATGATACACAGCAGCTCCTAATGCCACTAAGATGATGGAGAGATGATGGAGAGGTGGAAAAGATGGGGGTCGGCAGAGTGAAGTGCTTTACTTTTTCTTCTTTGTAATTATTGTTTATTTTGTCTCATTTATATTCCCCTTTTCTTTCCTTTGTGGGGGGACTCTAAAAGAGTGAGGGGCAGATATGGAGGGACTGGGAGATGGATGGGATTGGGGTACACGGTATGAAATTCCCAAAGAATCAATAAAAAAAGAAAAAATGCATAGGTTAAAAAAATCAAATTTCACTTTCTACCATTTGTTAACATGAACAAAAACATTAAATGATTTTATATGAATGTGAATACATTTGGATTTTGTGTGTATGTTCTACAATAAGATCTCATTCTGTAGCATAGCCCCAGTGTAGAGCTCTGTGTGGAGCCCACTCTGTTCTCAAACTAATGGAATCCTGTTTCCCAAGGGCTTGGATTATAGGTATGAAATACTTAACACCTGACTTAAGTAATTTTTAATCTGTTACATAAATTTTATATAAATACTAAAAAGAAAGTGACTAAGAATCCCCTAATCAATTTTTAAAATTCAATAAACTGAAAATAAATACGACAAGAAGTAAGAGAAAGATACCTATCTATATAACACTGATAAATCTCTAGGCACACTAGCGAAGAAAAATGAAAGAATACAAGTTACTCACATAAGGAATGAGAAAAGGGATATTGCAGATCCCACAGGCACTAAGATGAAGTAAAGAAATACAGAAAACGTTAAGCCCATAACAATTTGGATGAAAACCTATAATCATTCTTTCAGAACTGCATCCTGCCATCCTGGATCTTCACAGCAGGCATCGCGGCCTCAGGAGAACTGGGTGTGAGGAGTCTCCAGGCTCTGAGGAGACTGCCCCAGCCCTCACTAGACCTGGCCTAAGAGGAGACTGCTGCCAAGAAGGCCTTTGCCTTCACCTCAGCCTCACCAGACCCGGGGCTGTGAGGAAGTCCAGACTCTGAGGAGATGGCAGTCTCCCACTCGTGTGGTCCACCCCTCAGAGACCCTGAGCCTGGCCACGCTGGCCTGGGACGGCCTTCACCAGAATGAACTCCACAGACCTCCTCCACAACGGTTCAGCAGCTCCTCAGCAGTTCCTTCATGTCCTCAAGTCTGAGCATGCTCAATGCACCAGGCCGGAAGAACAAGGTGGAATGGGGGAGGTTTAGAGTCTCTGCCCGGATGCTCATTGGGCCAGAGTGCTTCAGGGGCGGGCTTAAGCCTCATATGTCATTTATGATTGGATGTGTTGCATGTGGCTCTATTTGGAGGCTGGCCTTTTCTGGTGGGATGTGGCTTTGGTGGGAATGGTCTGCAGTGTCTCAAGAGAAAAAGGTTGGGAGCCTCTCAACCCTGGGGGTCTGCACATCGCAGGCTTCCAGCTCAGCACAGGACAAGTGGGTGCTCAGGCCTCCATGGTCTGCTCATAAGTTACAGAGGGAGGCCTTGTGGCCAGAGCTGCACACCTACCATCCCATAGGTCTTGTTCTGCTCACCTTGCCTCATCTTATCTGACCTAGCCTCACATTCTCTTACCTGGAGCAGAAAACCCATTTGGCCATCTGGGAGGTCACCAGATAGCACTACTTTATTGGAAAGAGGAGAAAATTAAAATGACAACCAGAGTGTCACTTTCTCAAAATCACACAGCTGCTTGTATGTGACAGGAACCCTAGTCAAGTCAATTCCACAGACAGCTAGATTAGGGTTGACTTCTATTCTGCAGAACTGGCTGTGTTTAGTCCCAGTGAGGAAGTGGTATCTAACAATGTTGACATTGTATCAGGTCATCAGCTTGGCGTTCCTGTGACTCAGCATGGACAGGGAGCTTTTTTTTTCTTGCATCAGTAGGACTGTGCTCTTATCATTCACCTCTCCAAGTGATTTGGTAAATATTCGGCATGTAAAATGACTTAGCGGCTCATGGCTGAGAAATGACAAAAGCATAGGTTTGAGTGATTTCATGATCTTTACGATGAGAGCTGTCATGCAGAAGGGAAAGGAGGAAAACAGTTTGTGTCCAGGGAAACAGATTTTGTTTTAGTGTCACTGTGGGGCTTCTCCAGCTGTGCCTCCTCTGTCTTCCATCAGGGTCACTTTGGGGAATGCAGGTGTTGTTGTATCAGTTGGCAAGATAGAGAAATATTTTGGGTCTGGTGATAATGTTGAAAGAAGGCAGAAAGTTCCACCTTCATCAAAGTATCTCATCCAGAGGTTTGTTCTTGCCATCTTCCACTCAATATCAGTAGGACCGTGTGAAAGACACAAGTGCAAGGTTTGAGACAGGAAACTGGAAAATAGACCTATGTTACATTTTGAGCTCTGCAGATGCTTCTAGAGAGAGCAACCTGGCAGTAGCTATATAAACTCCAATTTCATATGCCTTATACAAGCAAATACATAGATCTCACCTCCCAGTTTGAGAAATACATTTTATCAGGGAATAGTGGTGCATGTTTCTAAACCTAGCAACTTGGGAACCTGAGGCAGGAGGATCATGAATCTGAGACTGGCCCTAGAGTGAGTGCCCTTCAGCTTTAAAAAATATAAAATTATTATATTCAACATAAATGGTCTTTTTCTATTTGTTAATAAAATAAGGTATGCATACATGAAAGAGACAGTATTGTTTTCTTATTTCTATTTATAATTTAATCCAATATTGAATGAGATACTATTATCAGTCAAATGTTATGAATCCATATTATCAAAGATAAGTTATGAGACACTAAAACAATTATTCTCCAAAGAAATTTACTACCCAGTCTATTTCTGAGTTTATAATATTATATTCCAAATTCATTAGAACACTAGGTTTTGAGTTTTTTCTACTGGATGTCTTTTTAGCTTTGTTTGATTGCCTATTTGCTATGGCATTTATTTTTTCAGGATTGGAATTATAATAGACACTATTAACATAATGTGCTGGATGTATGTACACTGTTTCCTTATTGCTGCAAGCCACAAAAATATACAAAGCAGGATTTCAGCTGATTATGACAAAGTTAATACCTGGAAGAAGCCAAGGGGCTTCCAGAGGTCAAGCTGAGGCTCAGGGAGCCTTGGTGATATTTGGCTTTTGATTATCAGTTGTTTTCTGCTATGAGTTTCTTGTGTGCTATTGTAGATTTTCTATCATTTGTGGACACCATTTCCCCTCTACTAAAGGAATATTTAGATAACCTTCTGTACTGACAGCTATGCACAGCCAGAACCCTAGCTCAAGCCTCCCTGTAATTATCTTAATGGGCAGCATCTGGGCAGGTCCATTCCCAGATGGAGGAAAGTAGCTTATCAGAGATACCTCTGTACTCTCTAAGAACAGACTTAAGTATCCAGACTACCTGTTTGAGAAGACCTGGTGGATGTGCCAATTAAGCTTATCTACTTCCTTTCCCAAATCTTACATATCTCCTTTTTACTATCACCAGAGGCAACTAGCGGTACACAGGTTGCCTAGTGACCGAGCACACTTTCCCTCACCCTCCAGAAAAAACAGCAGGTAACTTGAATAGATAAGAACCACAGGAAAAAAGAAGACAGTTTTATTTTCTCCCATTGACCTAGCAACTTTTAGAGTCTTAACATTTTCTACCAATCATGTTTAAGACTATAGTGTAGCACATAAAATTTCTCTTCTTAGATATTACCTGAATTTAGCCTTTAGTTAATTCAATTCCGCATTAGTCACTTCCCTTTTGGGTTGCAAATGATAATTATGTATTACTGCCTCTCTATGTGATTCTTATCACCCCTCCATTTGACCCTGGAAGCCTGGCTTTACTCTGCCAAGGGATTACTGCTTGTAAGTGTATATTTACTGGGACTTCCAGGGCACAGGGGGACGGAGAAGAGAAAAGAGAATGGAAGAACTAGATGGGTAAGAGCTTGAGAGGAACAAACTGAGATGGGGAAAACTAGATTGAAGGGCTAGAAGAGAGTACTAGAGGAAGGAGATGGAAGAGCCAGATGGGAAAGAACAAGCTGAGGAAAAACAGATGAGAGAAGAGGAGATGGGAGAAGAGATGGTATGGGAAAGAACCAGATGGATGAGAACCTAGAAGGGTCAGAACTAAGATGAAGGAATTAAGATAGAACCTAGAGGGGACAGCAGATAAATGTAGAGAGAAATCAGGCAAGAAAGGAGCTAAAATGACAGCAGAGTATAAGCTGTGTAGAGAGAGAACTGGCACAGAATAATAAAGTGTATGGACTAAGGAGTTTCATGTACATAGATTCATTTCTTTTCACCAAAGATTAATTATCAGCTGATTGTAGATTCGTCCCAAACCCTGGTAGGGGACTATCGAGGGGCTGAACCCCCATAGTCCCCAATACTTTATATGAGACTTTTAAAGGATTTGGATTTGGATTTCTAGAATATTGGAATATAGGACATTTAAAAGAGGATTGTATTATACTGTGAACTAAATATGAGGCTTGAGGGACAAAAGATTATATTGTATTTACAATTTAATTTGAATATCATTTTCTGAATATATTCTTTTTTCTTCCTTTTTGTTTCCTTGCTGTGATGTGTGTATGTTTATGTCTGCATAAGCATATGGATTTTAAGGTGGAGAGTGAGCAATGGTGGAATGTGAAGATTGGTTTTAATGTCAATTTGCCACAAATTAGAATTGCCTCAGTAGGGAACCAAACTAAAAACTTGTCCTGATTGCCTTAATTTATGTGGAAAGAGCCACCCCATAAGTGTGGGTGAAACCTTCTGTTAGCAGCCTAGATTAAAAAGGGCAGAGTAGGATGCAGGCTGTTAACCTTGTGCCTGCCTGGCCATTCCTCTTGCCCATGAATTGATTTAACCTGTTGCTGCTGCTGCAGAGGATTGCTCTGCTGATACCAGAAACATCTTTGCAGTATCTGTCCATTGACTAGAGAATATCACCTCTCCAGGAAACTTCTAAAGTTCTAGTACCACATTCAGACTGCTCAGGTAGCCAGATTCATGCTCTGAGCAACCACTGGGTTGTGGGTCTCTCCAATGTGAGACTGCCACTCTGGGACTACTCTATCTGCTGAGGTGCCCAGCCTCAACTTAGCAGAATCTCAGGCTTTCAGATAACTACTGTTACTATTCTAACATAACCTGATTTGATACATTCTTTTAAAGGAGTAAGCTATGCTCCACAGTCATGTCCAGAATCGAGTGAACATCTAACATTACTAAACCCTTCAGGAGTCTGCAATCTGGTTTCATAATGAAAACAATCTGTATTTTCAGATGTGAACTGCTGTTTTCAACTGCTTCTTTCCCAGAAACAGTTTGGAGCATGGTACTTCACAGAAAGATAAAGCTGTTGAAACCAATCCTTTCATCAACAAATACTTAGTGATAGCATAGTATATTTTTAAGGTTTGTAATTTTTACATATCTTATGGGAGATGGGAGAGTAGGAGAGTTCAGAAACTATGTGGAAGAATAATGATTCTAGGCACAAATATAAATCTAGCACAATAGAAATATTGGCTTTAATTAGGAATTTTTTTCATTTTACATACCAATCAAAGATCCTCCTCTTCCCTCCGCCTGCCCCTCCCTACCCTAGAAATATTCTTATCTACATGTATGTACTTGTATAAAACACAGTTTGAGTGGACATGACCTACATGAGTGGCACTGCCTCTTTCTTTGTGGATAGATTTCCACAATCTATCAAATGAAAGGGCCAGTTAAAGGCATGGCTTACTTCTTTTTGAGTGTGTGGGCTTCCCACTGAATTGCCCCCATAGGCTCATTCATTTGACTGCTTTTCTCTTAGTAGGTGGTCTCTTTAGGAAAGAATTAGAAGTTGTGCCTTCATAAAGGACGTTGTTCATCTTGGATGAGTTTTGAGCTATGAAGGACTCATTTCAGGCATGAGTAAGCAACACAAATGTAAAGGCATAGAACTTAGGCCTGCTTCAGCATCTCTGCCTTTAACAGCTGGAGTGCATACACAGAATGTTAGAACATTCCTCCTGTGTCACAGGGAGTAAAGATGATACCTGAAGAGAAACTTCAGTTTCTACATTAATTCTGATTAAATTTTCACATTCCTCTGTAAATTTCCTCAGAGCTGTTCCTAGTGCTAAAGAGAAGACAGTGAAGTCTAAGTGATGAAGGTAAATGTGACTCTGCTCAGCCAGGGCAAGAAAATCAGCCTCAGCCCCTGTGGGAGAGATTGGTAGCAGGTGTCAGCACAACTGAAGGGGAGTGCAGCTTGACAAGGAGGTGAGTAGCTAACAAAGAGAAACAGTGGAATAGATTCTTTAAATCCAGTCAAAAAACAGAAAAGTAAAAAGAACAAAAGACTCTTGTTACGATCATTCCCCACCACCTTATGACTGACAAATTCCATTTGGAAGTTTGTATCACATTTAAATACTTCATCTTAGTATATGACACAGTATGTCTTTTATAGCAATTCTACTTTAAACATTAATTTTTTCAGAGCATACATTCCTTCCTGTTTCTTTGTGCCTCTTTCTTTGATTTTGATATAATGAGCAATTGATTCCTGCTTGGAAGGGTCATATAACAATGTCTCCTTCCTAACTGATTTAAATGACCCAATTACATTCTAAGTAGGAAGTGAGTATCCATGTTTGTGTGTAATATAAATAAATATACATTATGTATTAATTGAGAGAATTTATCTAGAAAATCTAAAATGGTGAGAGAACTGTGAACAGTGGGCAAACACATATAGGTGACATACGTTCAAAAGTGTTTACTTCCACAGCCACTTGAGAAAAAGAAAAGGAAAGCCATGTCAAAACTAAGGGGAAAATTAAACAATCAGGGCTCCTGCAAATGAGGCATTTCTGTAACAACAGTCAACACATGTCATCTCCATTTATATGTTTACCTGAGACTATGTCATCTCTCTTTCCCTTATATGTGGATCCTCTCAGGAAACTTTATTTTAAAATTTCATCTTCCTGATAATATTCAGATTCCAAAACACCAACAACCCCCTATGCTTGCTACCACACACAGAGACTGGATGCCAAGGATCACAAACTGCATTCCCTGTTGTATAGCAGAGCCAAGATAAAGAGCACTATTGGCTCTCAGAGGCAGAACAAACTGAAGGTTCTCTTCCCATGCATTCAGAGCAGCATCATGAAGGACTTTAGTATAGATATGGGAATGTGATTGAATTAACCTGCTACACCCAGCAGAGCCAGCTGGGCATTTCAAATGGAGGTTCAGCACAGGGGTTATTCAGAAGCCTTAAGGACCCTCACATTCTCTTTCTCTTTGGTGGTTGACTAAAACAACATAGATGCTTCCATTGAGGATGACAAATTCTGTGGAGTAGATGCAGATGAAAGTATTTCAACAGAGAGAAAAACCTAGGTGTTTGGGACCAAGAAGCATGAGGGCAAGCCATGCCTCTCTAAGGTCTTCAGTGATTTTTTCCCATGGTCTCCCATGACCTAGTTTATTATAATTACTTAAGTAGTATAATTAATATTATTTTTTTCTTTTAGTTTTTAAAGACAGGGCTTTTCTGTGTGATCAACTTGGCTGTCCTGGAACTCACTGTATACAACATAGTGTTCTCAAACTCACAGAGAGTGTACCACAAGGTCTTAGCTGAAAATTGCAGAAAAGACACTATGAAAGTAGATTGCTTTGGAGCCTATGATATCTGTTCATCTTGATGTTTGAACTAAAAGATATCTGTACCTGTGAAACAGAAAGACCCTAGCCCTTCAGGCTTACACCCCCAAGCCTCAGGAAAGGAGAAACTTGAAGCACCAGGAAATGAGAAACTAAAAGAACTAGTTCCAAGGGCCACCTGACTCAGCCATTGTTCAACCACCCCTACAATGTAACAATGTAAAGAGATTTCTGTTAAGAGATGTGCTCAACTGTGACCTGGATAGTTGCAAGTGTTCCAGGAGGATCACTGTGACCTTTTTGTAAACTCCACTCAGCCCTGTTACCCCCTTGAGGTTTCAGGAAAAATGTACCTGTTGACATAACTGTACCCCCTCTGTGATCACTCTATAACCAGACCTTGTAAAATGAAACTGTATGGGAATTGTAATCTTGTGAGGTTTCTGGGTTTTCCCAGACCACGGCTCCTTCCATTCAGGACAAAAAGGAGTTCATTCTAACTATCTCTGTCTGCTGTCTGTCTTGGGACTTTGAAACCACTGAAGAGAAATTTATTTTTTTTATTTTTCTGTTTTTAAGTTTTTTCTTTTCAAAACAAGGTTTCTCTGTGTAGCTTTGTGCCTCTCTGGGAACTCACGCTGTAGCCCGGGCTGGTCTTGAACTCACAGAGATCCTCCTGGCTCTGCCTCCTGAGTGCTGGGAGGCACCACCACCCGGCTTTAACTGGTTTTTAATTTTAGTTATGTGAGAGTTTTGCCTACGTGTGTCTGTGAACAGTATCTACAGAGTCCAGAAAAAAACAAAAAACAAAAAAAAGGAGATGCCCAGGATTGGAGTTACAGAAAATGGTTAGCTACCATGTGGGTTCTGGGAATAGAACTTTGGTCTTCTGTAACAACCCCCAATTCTACTAATTGCTGAACTATCTCTCTACCCCACTTTTTATTTAAAATATATTGCTATACATTTTATTTAAAGATATTACACCACTTTCCCCTCTTTTCTCTTCATTCCATCACTTTCCTTTCCACTCCATTCTTCCTTGTAAACTAAGTATGAATTTCCATTCCAACTTCTTCCTTGTAAACTAAGTATGAATCAGTATGCTGATATATATGAAGACAATCTACTAAGTCCACTTTTTGGAGCTTTTATGTAAATGGTTGCAGGGATGAAAGCACTAAGGAATTATACATTAGTGACACAGAAAAAGACTCAAAGTTGTGTCTCATAGATCACGATTAAAAATGTATTTCAAGTTAAAGGTCTGGTAGATGTCCATAAATTGTCAATCTGGGTTCCTTTCATTTTGAGCAGCAAACACGGTGGTGGAGTAGTCTCTTTTCTGTTAAGTGGATAAAATAACCTGACCTAAAGTAACTTTGGGAAAAAATATTCATTTGACTCATAATTTTATAATATATCCCTATCAAACAAAATGTTTCCATCCATGTTCCCCAGAGTCTCATGTTAATCATAACATAAACACTTTCAAATTCTTAAATCCCATAGCCTTTAAAAATTCCAACATTTAAAAAGTCTACAGTCTCTTAAATGTATATTCTGTGAAAAAAATAAATAACATCCCACTGTTTTCACAAAGGGAAGGACAGGATCATAGCAAATAATCAATCACATTTAAGGAAAACAAATCAGGAAGCAATACCTCTGTTCTTTCCTTTTTGAACAGCTTCCTGTATCACATTGTGCAAATTCTGAGCCTGTTAATGATATTCTGGGATCTCATGGACTAGAGAAGCTCCGTGTTTTAGACTTTGCCATTCCTAGTACACACAACTTTCCTACAGTGCCAATACTATTCCACACTGGCATCTCTCTTTATTTATCCTATGGTTCTAGAATTTACCACAGGTTCGGGTGTCTGCTGTAAGCAGTGTCTTCTCAGGCCCTTTCTGCAGGTGTTTCAAATCTCTGACATGGTCATCAGCTCTCCATGAGCCCTTCAATCTTGAATTGGCAGTCAAGACACCAAGGCAGAAAAATCTCAGCAAAATCCCAAATATCTGGGCTCTAGCCAGATAGCAAGCAAGGGTAGTTTCAATTCCTTCAACCTATTGTATGTTAATTCTCCTATTAACCTGATCACCTTGTATCCACAGTCAGGAGTCAGAGAATGGTAAATGTTGGTTCTTATTACATAATCCAGTAACAAGGCAATGGGATGAAATGGTGCTGTCACTCCTGGAAGGGACAAAAGTTTTCTCATCTCAATGAACTTCATATACAAGATAATCTCTCATAACCACACCCCAGAGAAAAACATGATCTAGATAAGTCCTCAAATATGGGCCTAGAGGAGTCTCCCTTGGCTGATTTTAGATTTTATCAAATTGAAAAATCAATATTAACTGTCACACAAAATTAATAAAATTTGCTGTGTAGATAGAAAATTTTCCTTTTTAAAGTGATATCTCAAATACAAATGAGCCATATTTAAGGCCAAAGTATGTAAAACCTTTTGAATAAGGACTTACTACTTTCCCAGATGTGAGCAGCAATTGTCTGAGGATTGCAGGGCAGAAATATGAACCTCATGTAGAGTAAGGCACAGTGCAGAACTCTTCTGACCCATGCTTTTACCTCATTAAAACAGAATCACACCCAAGAATCCTCAGGAACAGAACTATGATCCTGTTTTGAAAGAGAAGGAAACAGAAAGACACCAAGAAGAGAGACACAGAGAGAGAAACTCCCTAAGAACCCATTGAAATGGATCTTAGAAAGGCACACACTGTCACATGGCTTTCTATCAATTAAGTGTGGCTCTCCCTCACAAGAGTACACTTTTCCAAACTTATTTCTACTAATATCTGTGCTAAATACATAATAAAAATTTCTTTTTACTCAGGTGTCATCACATGAGGCAGAGGCAGGTAGACCTCTTCAAGTTCCAGGCCTAGCCCATCTACTACATAGTGAATTCCAGGCCAGACAAGGTTAGAATGTGAGACTCTGTCTCAAAACAGACTCACTCCAAAATTCTCTGTTTCATAAACTTTAGAGCTGTGAAAATGTTTCAACACATGAAATGCTCACTTTGCAACCATCCCTTTACTTGTGCATTACAAAAACAGTTTCAAGAGTGCATGCCTTTTATCCAGTGGTTTTAAGGCAAGAGAAAAGGCAGACAAGAGAAATCCTGCAAGCCTATTTACATGTGATAGCAAATTAGAGACCCCATGTCAAACATGCTGAGGGGAAGGGACCAGCACTCCAAATTGTTCTCTGACTTTAACACCCAAACCATGACACATATGCACACCTTTCCACAAATAAATGAGCACATACATACAAACAATCATAAGTAAATAGATAATAAAATTAAAACTGGACAATGTGGCAAATAACTTTTATTCCAATACCTGTACAGCAGAGGCAGAGTTCTTCAAGTTTGGGGCCAATCTTGCCTACATTCTGAATTCAGTAACAGCTAGAGATACATAGAGAAACCCTGTCTCAAAATAAAATTCCAACTCTGATTTGTATTGACTCACCCTGAAAACATTTTCCAATATGCACTCAAGGGTCCCAGCTTAACCACTGCAGAGGTCCTCAGGTTAAGGACAATATCTCAAATTCATTTTAGGTGTGAGCCATTGATCTCTGAAAAATCATTTTCATAAATGAATATATTTGAGTATATTAGCAGAGTCAGGTAGATCTCTTTGAATATGGCCTACATAGTGCTCACATGCGCTCAAGCACACACACACACACACACACACACACACACACACACACACACACACACACACAGTTGAATATAATCTTACTTTGTTGTTTGAGACAAGGTCCCATTAGAAAATTCCAGCTAGTCTAAAACTCACACTGTATAGTTTAATGAATAATATGTATTGAAAATATGGAATATATAAAACAAATATAAAATAATATATATTGAACATTAGACAAATTTGCCATGTGGTGATGGTACATGTCTTTAATCCAGGCACTCAGGAGGCAGAGGCAGGCAGATCTCTGTGAGTTCAAGGCCAGCCTAGTCTACAGAGTGAGTTCCAGGATATCCAGGACTGTTTCACAGAGAAACCCTCTCAAAAAACAAACAAACAAAAAATTCCAATAAACATTTTATTCTATATCATTGACTCATTATTCAAAATATGACAGTTTCCCATATAAGAGGGAGCTTCCAAACAATTGTCTAACGCTGACTTGTCTAACCTCAATCTATAGGAAGAGCAGCAATTTATAATATCAACAAGCTCCATAATTTTGATAATAGCAAATATAACTAGATTTTTAAATACAAAATTAATAATGCTTCAAAATATAGTTATGAGTGTGTTTAGCTTATAACATTTCCAGTTTTACCAAGGAGCTTACCTATGAATATCACCCATGCTGTCTCTGGAACATTCCAACACTCTTGCAGTACCTGAAGTCTCAGAAGGCATTGGGGCCACCCTGAAAAGCTCTGTAAAGCAGCTGGGCACCAGGAAGTATTTGGAAGGCTTTTGAACTCAAAGAAGGGTCTGTAGAGTGCTTTGAGACTAAAGAATCAGAAGGTAACCTGGTGGCAAGAAGATCCTGAATAAGACTAGTTGGATACCTGCCTCACTTTTCCTTCATCAGGTTCTCACCTATATGACCATGGCCAGCTATTCCTGTGATGTTTTCAGCTTCCTGCTATCCCAAACAGATACAGTAGCAGCACTATGACCTCCACCTATCTGGGTTTCATCAGAAGCTTTGGTTGGACTGCTTTTTCAGCTAGATCCAGTTCCCGGGAGTTTCCAGGGACTAGTTCGAGGGCTGCAAATGATCAGGGCAGGTGACATTCCATGAACACCCCATTCAGCTTCATAGATATTTGAGATAGGCAAGAACTGGGTTGGTGCACAGGGCCTGTGAGCTTGTGCATCCCTGCCTCCCTGCCTCCCTGGGCCAAGCCTGCCAATCACTTGGGAAAAACATCCTCTCCCTAAGGCAAACCCAACAGCAATCATCAGATGCACCTCCAGGCAAGTCCTTCACAGACACACCCATAAAACATGCTCACAAATTTTCACTATCTCTGGAAATGCCCTTCCAGACATCATTTTTAGCCTGACTTGGAGAACCTGGGAATCCTGTGGTGACCTCAGATTTGGGGAAAGAGGTCCAGTGTGGAGTGATTGGAAGCTAAACTGGAGAGCTGCTTTAAGATCAAGGCCCGAGGAGACATCATGGCAGCCCATCCACTACAACCACAGGGCTCTGGAAGAGGAGACCTGGACCTCCAGAGCTACATTCATACGGGAGCTGGGAAGTCAAAGCCACAGCTAACGAAGTAGACAGACCCTGAACCATGCAAGAAGATCTCGTGTGGAAGAGAAAACATGGCCAGTACACATACTAACACAGAAGGTGTGAGGGGATCTAATGAGATCCTCTCCCTAGACCAAATACTACAGGAAACTACAGACTATTGAGGGGGAAAATTGTTTTTCCCAGGGATGAGTCCACTAGTTGGTTATTCAAAACAAAGTGGTCTGCCCTGTAATCATATAAATAGAAGAAACAGCAAATGGACCCAGTAGCTCATATTTATTTATGTGCACAGACATATAAATATATATGCCATAGTAATAGCAAAAGATAACAACCAGTTTCAGATGTAGTAAGTGTGGGCATATAGCAAGCTTTCTTTTAAGCCACTTTTCAGAATTCTCTTCTCTCCTTGTCCTGCCTATACTTCCTGGCTCTAAGAACCATGTGATCTTAATGATCTCCATAGGCACTTCCCCTTCATCATCCTGGACACAATGTGGCTAGTGTGTGTACTAGTCCCACATAGTATAATATTATTCATAAAATTCAGAGCAAACTGTTGGCAAAAGAATAATAATAAAGAGTAGTCTTCATGGATAGCTGAATATTTAGAGAATAATGGAGCTAGGGAGAATGTGTTTATGAACACTATTGTTAGTCAGCACATATCCCTCAGTGGGCAGGTGAAAAAAACTGCATTATTCGAGGTTCTTTACATTATCAGAACTGGTAGAATGAATCTCTCCCTGTAGGAAGAAAGTGGAAGTATTAATGTTGTACAAGCTGTGTCCATCTTTAATCTGTAGTGCTCTTAAATAGTAAGGTGTTTTTCTACCCTAAGTTTTCTATTCTTGGTCACGTTTCCTGTCCAAGGCAGGCTAGTCGGGGGAATAAACCTGGTGCTGACTAAAAAGTAGATTTTTCTTCCATTTGAGAGAATAAGGCAGAGATGAGCTCCCTAATTATTTGTCCAATACAACATGATCAGCCAACTATCCATATAGGTACAACCACCAAACCTGGATGCAACAGGTTGTGTTCATGTATTTCAGCATACTTATTCACCAATAATTAAAAAGGAAGAATTTAGAAGGGATTTGGGAAGGGATGGAATGAAGAGATAAAAGGGAAAAGGAATGTAATATCTCTTAATTAACAATTTAGGAAAATAAACTTTAAATAAAAATAGGGACTGGAGAGATGGCTCAGCAATTAAGAGCACTGGGTGTTGTTACAGAGGACCTATGTTCCATTTGTAGAACCCACATGGTAGCTAACCCTTTTTCTGTAACTCCAGTTCCAGACATCTCCTGCCTTCTTCTGACCTCTGTAAGCACTGTGCAATGATGCATGCATGGAAAACACTCACATAATTTAATTTTTTTAATGTGAGGAAGAGGGAAGAATGAAATTTTCTACAGTGATGTCACAGCCCTGAGAAAGACAGCAGCCTGGATATCCCTATGTTCTTGCATGGAAGGAGCTTTTCACTTCCACCGAGTCAGCCTGTTAAGAGGTATAAGCTGCTTCATTCTGAGGTTAATATAGTTCATCGTAACCACTCATCTAAGAGCAGAGTGTACAGTGATGTAAATTGTCTTTTCCTTGAAGTCCTCTGTATTTTTGTTCTCTATCTTTTCCATCTGTGGCAATGGCATTGGTACAGTTATCCTTTAGACTGAACATCAAGATTGACAGGTTGCATAGTTTCCAAAGCAATATTTTTTCCACTGTGTCATTTATTAATTTTCAGCTAAGACCTTGTGGTACAAGATGAACCTGCCAAGGGATTTCTTTCCATCATTTTTATAATTTACATAAGTTTCTGCATGACATTGCACTAAGAATATCCCTAAATATCTCTGCTTTTACATTCTGATTATGATCAGAAGTGGTTTTCTTTACCTGCCTGTTTAGGAATAGGGAGAATTCTACATGAACATGTTCAGACTTCCTAAGTAAAATCCACATACTTCCTTTGTTTAGGAAAAGCATGCTTTCCCTGCCTCCTGCAGGTAAGAATTTTTTTTCATTTCTTCTTTGTTGGCTATTGTGATGGCTGTTTTGGGTAGTCAAACTGACTACTTCTGAAATTAACTAAAACCCAAAGAGTTGATATACCTGTGAGAGATTTTTTACTGTTTTGAAATTAAAGATCCATCTTTAATTTGGATCATTTGAGGGGAAATCCAAAATTAGCTGCTTGCTGGTTGTGTACACCTTTAACTCAAGCACTCAGGAGGCAGAAACAGTTGGACTTTCCTGAGTTTGCTGCTCTCCTAGTCTACAGAATGAGTTCCAGGGCCACCCAGATAAACCCTGTCTTGAAAACACACACACACACACACACACACACACACACACACACACACACACACACACAAATCAAAGGTTAAAATCCACCTTTAATCTGAATTGTACCTCTGGAGGCTGCCTACATATATAAAGTATATTGAAGGAGGAAGCTCTGTCTCTCTCTTTCCCTCCTTGCCCTAGCACCAAGTTCATTATTCCTTTACTAGCATTAGAGCCTATTTCCTTGGTATTTTGGTGTATAGTTAAGTCCAGCTAAGATATTTAGCCTCATGAACTGAACAAGTACTGTACTCTTCAAATTACCATTTGTAGGCAGCCATTGTTAGACTACCTGGAGCACAGCTTGTAAGACATTCTATGAAGTCAACTTTCTACATACATGGAGAGATTCATTTTTCCAGTCCTGATCCTGTAGAGAACCTTGAATAATATAGTTGCATTTTTTTTCACCTGCCCACTGAGTAAGATGTTCTGGTTAACAATGGTGCTCATAACCACATTCTTCCTAGCTCCATTAGTCTCTAAGTATTCAACTTTCCATGAAGACTACTCTTTATTAGTATTTAATTTGCCTACAGTTTGCTCTGAATTTCAGAAATTAAACTCCTGAAGCAATAGAGCCCTCATTCAGTTTTCTGATGGGAGAAAGAGCTATTATTAAGTTTGTGGTCTAGCCATTTTATACTTAAACTAAAGTACATCTGTGAGTTCAAGGCCCGCCTGGTCTATAGAGCGAGTACCAGGACAGCCAGAGCTGTTAGAGAAAGTGTCTGAAAAAGAAAACAAAGGATTAAATAGGTAGAAGAATGAACAGGAAGCATCTGACCCTCTTTTCCCAGTCTGTTTACATTTCTTTTGATGTTTTCATCATCAATCCTCTATGTGTTTCTCTTAACTGATTGAGAGCAAACTTTGTTGTTGTTGTTTTTAAAGATTTATTTATTTATTATGAGGACACCAGAGCTCATTACAGGTGGCTATGAGCCACCATGTGGTTGCTGGGAATTGAACTCAGAACCTCTGGAAGAGCAGTCAGTGTTCTTAACCACTGAGTCATCTCTCCTGCCCTAAGAGCAAACTTTCTTCTGTTAATGCTTCTGTGTATACTTCTTGAAAACAGACATGACAGACACCAGCACAACCTTCAGGACTGTGAGCATTAATCTAATCCCATATTGTCTTCACAGTTTCTTTCTCTTCTTTCTTTCTTCCTGTCTTTCTTCCTGTCTTTCTTCCTGTCTTTCTTTCTCTTTCTTTCTTTCTTTCTTTCTTTCTTTCTTTCTTTCTTTCTTTCTTTCTTTCTTTCTTTCTTTCTTTCTTTCTTTCTTTCTTTCACTCTCTTTCTCTCACTCTCTTTCTCTCTATCTTTCCTTCCTTCCTTCCTTCCTTCCTTCCTTCCTTCCTTCCTTCCTTCCTTCCTTCCTTCCTTCCTTTTTGAGACAAGATCTCACTATGTAGCTCAATCTGGCCTCCAACTCACAGACATCCACCTGTTTCTGCCTTCCAAGTGCTAGGATCAAAGGCAGGAGACACCTCACCTGGTAGCATTCCTTTTTTTTTTTTTTTGACTCCCTCCCTTCCTCTTTCCTTCACTTTATTTATTTGTTTGTTTGTTTATTTATTTATTTATTGAAACAGACTATGAAGCCAAGACTGGCCTCAGGTTTGAAATCTCTGGCCTCAATACCCCCTCTCCTCCCAGATGCTGGGCTTATAGGAGTGTGCCACTGTATTTAGAATTACTAATTTTTTTCTTGCAGTTTTGTTTGACCTTAATATATTTCATTAAGGGTTGTAGTCTTTGAGAAGTAGCTTGAAGGACTTTGTTTCTCTGTGTGGATATACCTCCAATTTAATACAAAGTTCTCAGTTTGTTCAATTAGATTTACATTTTTAGGCAAATGACTTGCGATGATTTAGTTTTGGTTTTGGTGCTTTGAGACAGAGTCTCATGTTGTTCAGGCTAGCCTTGAACTGCCAAATGCTGGGATTACCAATGTGTGCCTCACTCCTGACTCAATGACTTGGATTTTTTGGAATAATTTTAGGGCTATACAAAGTGTTATAAACAAAACAGCTGACTTCCTATGTGCCCTTCCCCCAGCGTCCTCCATTATCAGCATCTCTCTACTATAGAATAATTACCAAAACTAAAACGTTAACCACAAGATAATCCTGTCAACAAACTCCAGTCCTCATGTCAATCAAACCGATTCCCCATTAACATCACCTTGTTCTGTACCAGGGTGCAAGTCAGTACTGCACATGGCATTTAGAGACCTCAGCTTCTTAGTTCCTCCAGCCTGTGACAGTCTCTGGGTTTTTCCTTGTGTCTTGTGACCTTGAAACTTTCAGAGGGTACTGATGAGTGTCTTTCCTGTTGGGTTTGTTGCTTCCTCGGGATTTAGGGAAGATTCTACATTCTGAGCAGGAATGCTGCAGAGGGAATGTGCTCTTTTCAATGTGTCGGGGAGACAAGGCTGTCTCTGCTACAGATACTGTTGTTTTCGGTCATTGGTAAGTATCTTGCAGGAAGTTGTTTGAAAAACTGCTGCCCATCAAATTTGGCACCCACAAGTGGGTCTTGGTGTAGTTAATTATTGCTGTAATTTTTATTTTCCCCTTTAAATTTTTGAGAGAGTGTCTCATGTGGCTCAGTCTGCTTAGAATTCCCAGTAGCCAAGGATGACCTTGAGCTTCTGTTCCTTCTGCCTCTGTCTCCCAAGTGCTAGGATTACAGGCGTGGACCACCACGGCCAGTTTATAAGGAGCTGAGAATGTTAATTCAGGGCTTCACACTAGACAAGCACTCTGTTAATTGAGCTATTGCTGAGCCCCCTTTTCTGTTTCCCTTTCCTGTAGTGCTGGACTTGTGGATCCTATCTTATGGGGAGCTATTAAAATACTGCTCCTTTAGGAGTCTTTTTTTCTTAGGAAAGTAGCAATAAATGAAAATGTTTTATAGACATTTTCCAGATTATCCAAAGGTAGAGAATTGTATCATGTGTTATGTGATCCTGGAGTAGTCGTCCTCCATTTTCAATAGTTTTATTTGGACAAGTTTGATTTTACATATTCTGCAAACCGTCTCATTTTGTTTTTCCTGTGAATGGGTGTTTTACATGCATATATGAATGTGTAGTACATGAATGCCTGGTGACCACAGAGGCCAGAAGACGGTCTTGCATCCCCTGGAACTGGAGTTATAGGTAGTTGTGAGCCTCCATAAGAATGCTGGGAACCAAAGCCAGGTTCTTGACAAGAATAGCCAGTGCTCTTAGTGGCTGAGCCATCTCTCCAGCCCCTTTTTGGCTAGTTTTAAAATCAGAGCTTGGATATTTTATTTTACACTTAAGTTCTTAATACAGCATGGTGGGATTTTTGTTGCTGTTTTTAATTGAAAATTTAGGGAATGTCCTGTTTCACGGGAGAACTGACACATGCTGGTTTGGGGAAGTGAATTGTTCAAGAATAAAGACAGCAACAGTGACCAGCGCAGCCCCAATCACCATAGGCCAACTAATGTTTCAGTGTGGATTTCATTAGACTCAGTTATGTGTAGGCAAACAAAGCAAAAGGCTTACACTGTGCTTCACCCATCCTTCTGCCTTCCTGGATGCACAAGGTGCCCTTCGTTCTTTGCTTCACTCAGTCCCTTCAGGCTCCCTCCCTGAGGGACAGCAACAGCAGGTGTCCTGGAAGGGCAGGCTGGAGCAGAGGCCTGAGCTCTTAAAGCTTTGTGGCCTCTCAGTAAGGACCATGTACCTGACACACCAACCCAGTCCTGACTCAGTTCCCAACAGCAGTGAGAGCCAATGGTACTGTGGGAAGAGTGCTAGCTGTGGCAGGCCGGCCTGTGCTCCCTCCAGTGGTTTTGTGCCTGGCTAATGACCATGTCACCTTCTTAGGTGTAGAGAGACCCTTGCCTAACCATCCCTGGGAAAAGGAGGAGCCAGTGGTTTGGGGGACAAGTGAGGGCATCAAGTGCCACCTCAGTGACATGCAGCAGCAGCTGACCAGGGTCAATGCCTCCAAGCCCTCAGAGCGAAGGCTGGTGCGGCAAGGTGAGTCCTGTAGGGGCTTCCCATCTGGAGAAGGCAGGGTTTCTCAGTCAGCAAGCAGAGCCCCCATTTCCTGGAGATCAAAATGCAGATGAGTTAGCCTGACACCCAAGGCCCTCCTGGTGTGCCTTCTGCCTGCTTCTGCCCCATCTCACTCTGTAGGTGACTGATAGGTCACCTCTGCACAGCTGTGTCTGTTGTCTCCTTTCTGCCAGGGAATTAATCCCTTGGTTCTCAAGAGACTCAGGTCAGCTCCAGCCTCAGGGTTTTGTGCCCACTGTCACCACCCTGACTCCCACTGCCAGCACTTCCTAACCTGACTTAATTCTCCATAACATTTCTTCCCGACACGTTCATGTATCTGCAGTTGGGACTCATGTGCACTGAGGTGGTTCCAGCGTTGCAGGAATGGTTGGGTCTGCTCAGTTTCTTCAGCACTTTAATCTGGGGCACTAGGCTTTCCACCAGCCCTGATGTTAATGACTTTGATTACTCTTCATCCCTCTGGTCGGTATGTGGGTCCTTCTAGAAGCCTAGGGTTTTCTTTTCCTATCCACACCTACCACAGTTCCTGAGACACAGTAAAGGGGCCCACTTAATGAATTGGGACTTGACGTCCAGGGCTGCAATTTGGGTGTCTGGGTTTGTGCTGTCACAGCCCTCCACAGGCTTCATGGGGTGCCCCCCCCCAGCTCTGGGGAGGATTATCTGAGAAGACAGAAGAAGGGACTGGCCTAACCAGTGCTCTGTTTCTATCCCAGAGGAGGCTGAGAATCCTGCATGTATCCCCATCTTCTGGGTCAGCCAGTGGGTAGACCAATCAATGAAGTATGGACTTGGTAGGTGTCTCCAGAATGTGCGATGGGCAGGGGATGGTGCTGCCATAGTAGCCTTTGAGTGAACAAGTGAGTGATGTCCGTAATTGTGTGGCTGTGTTACCAAGAATTGTTAGGTCCTAATATATGCAAGCACTCTACTACTGAGCTATTCCCAGCCTTTGTCCACCTCTTCCTGCCTTTCTAAGATAGCCCTCCCCCCCCACCCCCCGCCATTAGGGTATCAGCTCTGTGACAACAGCACAGGGGCACTCTTTAATGACTCAACATGCCTCGTCCTCTACAATGATGTCGACAGCCTCCAGTACATAGACCATGATGGAATGGAGTCTTACCCCACCATGAGCTCCCACCCTGACTCCTTGATGAAGAAGGTGGGAACTGGCTGCTGTAAGAGGGTGTGGCAGGGTTTGGGGTCTGACTCAGGGTCAGGCTCTCATTCTGCAATCCCTGCCTCAACTTTCCAACCAGATCACTCTCCTCCAGCATTTCTGAAGTTACATGAATGAACACCTGCAGAAGGCAGGGGCCACCATGACAGCAGGGGCCAACACCACAGCCCCGGAAGGTGATGAGCTGGCCCGGCTGCCCTACCTGAAAAAATGGCTATGCACAAGCCGTGCCATGGTCCTGCACCTCAGCAACGGCACTATACAGATTAATTTCTTCCAGGTGTGCAGGGGCCTGTACTTGAGGTGGCTGGGTGGGGTGGAAGTGCTGTCCCTTTCACCAGGTGGGGGGCCTTCCTCCCCTTTGCCTCAACCTCAGGCCCCAGCTGAGCTTTTCACTCACTCCCTTCTTCCCTCCAAGGACCACACCAAACTTATTCTGTGCACCGTGATGGCAGCTGTGACCTGCATCAACAAGAACCGGGACTTCCACACATACAGCCTGAGCCTTCTGGAGGAATATGGCTGCTGCGAGGAACTGGGCAGACAGCTATGCTATGCCCACACCATGGTAGACAGGATGCTGAGCTCAAAGTCTCCCAGCAGCAGACTGGAGGACAACACCTAGGCCTCTGTCCTTTGGGCTGGTGCCCTTCACTCTGCAAACTCTGCCTGGGACTGCGTTGCTGGGCTTCCGGGACTGCTGTTCAGTGCTTGTGGCCTTGGGGCTGGGTGGGGAAGGGGTTGCTGTGTGAGTTATTTCTGTATATGTTTGGATCTGAGTTTATAACCTCTTCCCCTGCCCTCAGTCTAATGTGTAACTTGTATAGATATATTTCTATTGGATTTGACTGTTCTTTCCTTGGCTTTATATTTATTCAATATATATGCATATCTTTTCTTATCCTGTGTTTTTGTGAGTACCTGGAACCCAGAGCATTCCTCTGTTCCAACAGCCTCAGGCTGCTAAACTGCTGTCCAATATTTTGATGCTCCCTAGACAAGGTTGAGCCATAGCCTTAACTCCTTGGTCCACCTTTGGGGCACCTGGTTGTCTCAGATCTTTGACATCTGGCAGGACCTCCCAGCATCCAAAGTTGGTGACTAGTATGGCAGGAAGAAGCTCTCAGAAGCACAGGTTCTCAGGGCATGGTGAGTGTGTAGCAGCAGCCTCGGGAAGCGGTGTGTGAAGTAAAGGATGTAGCCAGTAGGGACTTGGCCCAGAGCCTGGTGTACTTCAGTTGGGAGCTCCCTGTAGTGGTGCTTCTGGGGTTGGACAGGACAAGGACACTGACTCAGTTATGGCAGGCCATCCTTGATCCATGTCCCACCCAGGCTCTAGAACACAATTTATTCTTCATGACATGGAGCAGGTCTTACACTGATAATCCTTTTAGGACTGGAACATCTTCAGAGATGTGGGTGGAGAAATGGGCTGTAGGGATAACCCACTGGGTCCCTTCTCTCAGGAAGAGGCCCCTCCAAGCCTGCTCATCTATTCCCAGGGGATAATCCACTCCCGCTTCCCCAAGGCAGACTCCATCAGGGCTGATCTGCAGCTGAGAGGACATTAGACAATATCTGGAGGCATTTTGGCTGGCTTGCCTTGGGAAGAAAGTACCTCTATCAACCTGTGAGGCCAGGGATGCTGCTAAGCATGCCACAGTATAACATGGCATAGGATACAGAACACCACCCACCCTTTCCCTGACAGTTTTCTCTTTTGAATCAGTACTGCCAAGGTTGAGAAACCATGACTTAGAAAAGGATTTTGTTGACATGGGGTTTTACTCCCTAGTTTAGGTCAGCCTTGAATTCTCTACTTCCCACTTCCTGAGGGCCAGGGTTACAAGCATCATGCCGGGTTTAGAAAATGACTTGTTAACCTTCACTATGCTTCACATGATTGTGACTGTATAGGTAGCCTGTAATTGTGGCACTCAGGAAGGTGAGGCAGGAGGATCCTGAGTTCAAGCTACATAGAAAAAAAAGGTGCTGGTTCTCATCTGTTCTGACCTAATGAGCTAGGTAGGACACAGTGTCAGTGTTTACCTAAGGTTAAGAATGTGGGGAAGTGAACTAATGTCACAGCAGTACAAAGGACAAAGCAGCACCTTCTGATCCTCCTGCCTGCGTTTCTCATGTTCTGAAGTACAGACATGCACCACCACGTGAGGTTCTGTGCAGTGCTGGGAATAAACCCAGGGCATCATTTACACTAGGCAAGAACCCTACCAAGAGGATTACTTTCCCAGTCAGGCTGTGGCACACCCTTTTAATACCAGTACTTAGGAAGCAGAGGCAGGGGTATCTCTGTGGGTTTGAGGCCAGCCCAGTGTATAGAGTGAGTTCCATGACAGCCAAGACTACAGAGAAGCCCTTTCTCAAAAAAACCAAAAGTCTCAGAAAATGATTATGAAATACAAAGAAAACTTCAGAACTAAGCTTCTACACTGAAGTCACTCAATTCCAACAAGTTTATGTATAATTTCACTAGATTTTTATAAAACTTGAGAGAAAATTGTCAGATATTCATACATACAAGCACTTACAGATTGGGAATACTCAGTTTGCGACCCATAGGCTTCAAATCCCTAAAAGACACCCAGTCATCAAACACTCTAAATTTGCTCTGTAGGCTGGGCTAACAATCTGAAAACAGGTTCATGCATGTTTTGGAGGGAGGCTATTGCCAAGTGGTAGTGACACATGACTTTAATCTGACACTCAGAAAATGGGGATGGTTACGCTGGCATTTGTGTTAAGGGTACAGTCATGGAAGCCATGTGCATAGCTTTATAAAATTGCTCCAGGATTCCCTAGCAGATTGAGAATGCATTCAACAGGGTGTTGGAAGCCTCCAGCCTCAGGTTTCCTGGCCATAGGAAAGTCACAAGGTTGGAGGCTGACTTAGCCATCTCATCCGGGAAACAGGAACCCCTCTGATCTGCCCTTGATGGGATACTGTTGCTGTGCTAGACACCAGGGTGGGATGGCAGCTGACATTGCTGCCATCAGCTGGCAGGTGCCAAGGATTCTGCACGTCTTGTGGCAGCCACAAGTGTCCATACGCAGTCTATGCTAACATCAGGAGCCTAAGCAGAGTGGGCAGAATGCAAGAGGTGACACCCTGACCCTTACTCCCTCATGCATCCCTGTCTTCAGGAGCATTCTCAGACCCACCTGGGCATCCAGGATGGCATTCTGCTCCTGGTCTTTCTGCTGCAGCAGCAGCTGGTGCTGCATCTCCGGCACCCATCCTGTAGCCTCTCCTCACAGCCATGACTGCCAATTCCTTCTCATCCTTCTCCAGCAGAATCATGTTCTCTTCCATCTGTGGGTGCAAGACCAACTCAGGTGGGGTGGGGAGATGACAGAAGACACACTGGTGCTCATGAGATCCAGCTCAGCTACCCACACAGACAGCAGGGTCAGCAGCATCTGCGACTCCATCATGTCCATGGTCTGCTGCAGATCTTGCAGTGTCCAGCTGTTCAGCTCTCAGTACACCATGTTCACCTGGTTCTTCTGGGTATGGCGGAACCCCCAACCTCTGTGTACTTCATAGGTTCAAATGGAAATAGTGTCAGAGAGGTTGGGGGTGGAGCCAGGTCTATACTTGCCTGGAAATTGTATGGGTGTCCCCTACCCCACTCAGTATATGAACACTCACCTGAGCAGGTCCCATGGGAGCACAGTCCTGGCCTCTGTCTTAGAGAAGGACTGGCTGCCTCTGACCTGAAGCCTTAGGTGCTGGGAGTCAGAACTACCCACCGCCCAATACCTCTGTAATTACCTGTTTCTTCTTGTGAAGGGTTCTCTTTCTCTGAAGGGTGGTAAAGGGCTTGGAGTTGGTTTTCTTTGACATTGTCCTGTCTAGCTGGGGAACCTCCCTTAACATGCTTTTGTCTAAAATAGACCATTTTATTAATTTAAAAAAGAGTCTTTCACTTGGTTTTTGGAGATGTAATCCATGTTGGCCTAAGACTTAATAATCCTCCTGCCCCAGCTTGGGGCTTCAGGCTTGTGCCACCATAAGTGACCAAGAACATAACAGGTGCCTCTTGACTCATGACTCAGACTGTCACAAGAGGAAGATGTCACCCTCAACACCAGCACCCAGGCCCTCATGCCCTTTATGACAGAAGCACTGTCTAGGACCTGTACCTGCTGCTGTCACTCTGCCTGGGACCTGTGCTTGCTACCTCCATCCTGCCTGGGACCTGCACCTGCTGATGCCACCTCATCTGAGACTCACACCTGCTGCTTTCATCCCACCTGGGACCCACACCTGTTACCACCACCCAGTCTGTGACCGCACAGTGAGACCTTGTCTCAAAAACAAACAACAACAAACCATGTCAATTCTCCAAGCACAGGCATTCTAGACAGACTAAAGTGACCATGGGTGGCATTAGGCTAAGTGTTTCTTCTTTGTGGTGCTGAAGATGGAGCCCTGCTGAGCAAGTCTTGGGATGATCATAACCCACAAACCACAATAAGTAATTCTTAGAGATAAACATAAATCTGTTCAAAGTGGTGACCTATAAGAGAGGTAGGGAGGGGCTCTATTTTCCTGCTTTAACAACCGTGCTATGCAGGGAAACAGTTAAGAAACTTCACAGCACCAGAGGAGCTACTGACTTCTGGAGCTATGAAGTTAGAAGTTCCTGTGCTCAAGGCCCAACCCAGCACTCAGGAATTCAGAGCTGCCCTCAGATGCAAGGCAACTTCTGGGCCAGTCTGGGCTACATGAGACCCTGTATCAAACAACAACAACAACAACAAACCCAAAAACAAACAAACAAATTATTTTACAAATAAACAAACAACTCCCCCCCCCCGAAAAAAAAAAACAAAAAAGAAAAAACACTGGAATGGGTTGGCTGGCTCAGCCCATAAAGGTGCTTCCTTGCCTAGTAAGCCTGATAATGGACTTAATCTGGGGAATGCACAGGAAGCTAGAAGGAGAGAAGAACTCCACAGAGCTGTCCTCTGATGCCACATGTGCCAAGGTGCCAGGCACAACTACCTATGATGACAAAATGAAATAAAATAAAAGTAGTTCCTCAGCTTTGATACTGCTGACCTCTGGGCTAGTCAGGGCCTATCTAGGGTTACTGTGTGCATCAAGGGCTCAACCAGCAGCTGTAGTTCCATCCACCAATGACAAAAATCCAAATAAAATGTCTGCATACATCCCTAACCAGTCATCATCACTGTTAGATGAGCACTCTGTTTAATCCAGGCAGGTCCTGGACCCTGACTGGCCCAGCTTTAATCACAGCCTTCACTCAGTCACATGAGAAAACCCTAGCCAGACTCGTGAGCTGCTCTCATCCCCACCTGGAGAATGTTTTGTTGCTTTTTTTTTTTTTTCTGAAGTAGGGTCTCATGTAGCCCAGACTGGCTTCAATCTCCCCAGTGTGGCCAAGGTGACTTTGAACTCCTGATCTTCCTATCTCCAGCTCCTAAGTGCCCAGATGTCAGGCACCCAGTGGGGTCTAATTCTGCAGAGCCCCTAAACCAACAGCAAACAGTAGCTCCTGGCCAATCCCCACATGGTCCCTGGATCTGCAAGCAGTTCCTTGGACATATGGCTGTGCCCTCAGACACACTGCCCCATGCTCCCATCACAAACTCTTGAATCATATCCTTTCTGACAGAGACCCCTTGGTGGTCAGTTTTCATTGCCCACCTGACACAATCTAGGATCACCTGGGAAGTGAGGGGTTGTCTGGATCAGGCTGGACTGTGGGCATGTCTGTGAGAGGTTGTCTTGATTGCTCTGGGGGAGGCCTGGCAGCTCCTTCCCTGATGCCAGAATGCCAACCCCCAAGCCCCAGCCAGGCCCTGCTTTTGGTCCTTGGCAATGCGTTGGTCCTTCCTTCAGGTGGCTTCCCAGCAGCCGGTACAGAACCCTGTTATCGAACATTCAGAGGTCAGGCCACTTGACCTTTGATGTACTTGCTTAGAGGTCAGAGAGAGATGCAGGAGTCTTGAAACTGTGTATACAGGACAAGCAGGATTTGATTAACAGGGACATTCATCAGACATGGGAAATTAATGGCACATCTGCTGGACTGCCTTCAACACCCAGCCATCTCAATGGGCCTGTGCTCCTGCATGCTGTGGAGGTGCTGGCAACTGACTTCCTATGGCATTCTCAAGATGTGTTTGTTTTCTATACCTGTTGCTTTGGACTTAAAAGGACAACAAATTTCTACACTGGCGTAAGTCTTCAAAGCTTACAAACAGCAACAGTGGGTGCCAGGCTGCCAGTGACCCCAGGTAAAGCAAGAAGGAGCACGGTGTGGCGATGTTGTGGTCCATGCCCTTCTCATTCACCACTGGAGCGGGGGACCCTCCCTAGGAAATAAAGGGACAGCAGGGTGTGTCGATGTAACGGTCTTATTAAATAAGAAACACAGAGCCAAATGCAGAGTTAAAAGCCCAAGAGATCAGAGCTGTAGCTAAGAGTTGAGACTAAAACCATCTTCTTACCCCTTGGTGCCACTGCCGTCCCTCCCCTGAGAAAGAGACCTACTTCCTGTGTGTCTGTCTACTTCTATTCTGCCTTCTCATTGGTTGTAAACCCAACCACATGACCTTCTCGTCACTACCTGTCTGTACACACCTCCAGGTCTTCTATGGTTGGTATTGAAATTAAAGGCCTGTGTCTCCATGCTGGTGGTGTCCTTGAACACTCAGAGATCTGCCTGTCATGTGATCGGGGATTAAGGGCGTGTGCTACCACTGCCAGACTTCTGCTATGGCTTGCTATTAGCTCTGACCCCCAGGCAACTTTATTTATTAACATACAAATAAAATCACATTTCAGCACAAATAAAATATCACCATAAGGGTGGAAGAGGAAAACTTAAACCTATTCCTTGCAGAAACTACCCAAGCAACCATAGAACTCCCTGAGGTCTGGGAAAAGGTCTGTGCTAAGACTAAAGTCATGTCACCATGTTGGATCGTGTTTTTCTTTAAAAAAATAAAAAGGAAAAAGATTTATGTGTACAAAGTGTTGCCTGCATGTGTATCTACACACCATCACACTAACATTAGTTAGATCAGGGTTACATCGAATGCAGAAGACAAAAATAATTAAATCTCAATTATAATAGAGTTAATGGGGGGACTGAAGAGATGGCTTAGTGGCTAAAAGCACTGGCTGCTCTTGCAGAAGACCCAGGTTCAGTTCCTGATGGCTCATAACTGCCTCTAACTCCAGTTCCGGGGGCATTGCTCTGGACTTCATAGGCACCAAGCATGCACATGGCGCACAGACACACATAAGGTAAAACACTAGTAAATAAATAAATAAAAGTAAATAAAAATATGGGGCTAACAGATCTATAATTTAGGGATTTCTGTCTCAGTGGCTTTGGTTATCACTTCTCTCTCCTGAAGACCTGCTTTCCTGACAATTCAGCCCTACTGGCTTCTACGATAACACCTACCTCCATAGGGCATGAACTAGTAAACAGTAGGCCAAGGTTTCCAAAGCAATCTGCACCTCACTATTACACCTTCAGTATGGTCGTCCCTAAGTGTACAGAGTTGGAAGGGTACAGGTCCAAAGCCATAGTCAAATCTATTACTGTCCTCAGTATACAACATGAGGGATTTTGTTTTGTTTTTCTGAGACAGTGTTTCTCTGTGTAACAGCCTGGCTGTCCTGGAACTCTATCTGTAATTCAGGCTGGCCTCAAACTCAGAGATCTGCCTGCCTCTGCCTCCTGAGTGCTTGGGGCTGTAACTCTGTGGTGTCTGCCCAGTGCTGAGGTCCTGGGTTCCATTCCCAGTGCTGAAAAGAAAACAAAAACAAATCCCCAAAACTCTAGTGCTGTGTACACAGGAGTATGCCACCATGCCAGTCTTGTATCTTCTAAGAGTGGCATACATTGCATTTAGTGCTTGTTCTAATTTCCTACGATATGTGCTCTACTCTCAGTTTCTGTCAAGACCCTCATCCCAAGTAACCAAGGCTCTCAGTGGGTATGGATGCCAGCAAGCAGCCCAGACAACTTCCTGCCTGGCTAATGGTGCCCTCTATGCAGGCTCACATTGAGAGTTCTAGCTAGAAGTTTCAGACTCCTGCTTTGCTCCTAGCCTTGTGGCACTTCAGCATTCTGGAATGTAGCCCTTCAGCAGTGTGTGGGCCTCTAGACATCCACAGTTCTCTTGGTTTTCCACATTAGACTTTGGCTGGAGTCCAGTCAACCCATGATGCATTCCTGGGGCCACCTACACTGTTGTTATTTTCTTTATCATTTTCAGTGCTGGGAATGGAAGCCAGGGCCTTCTGCAAGGTAGCCAAGTGCTATAGCATTAAACCAGGCCTGTTGCCCCCTTCTGGGAGATTCTATGCAAGGGCTTCACTGGCGAACCATACTGGCACCCAGCCACTCACTGTGAGATTTTAGGCAGGGACTCCACCCATAAGCCACACTACTTCCACTTGGGAGAGGGAGTTCTGTGGTTAATATATTTGTACCTTAATAAACTTATCTGAGGGCCAGAGAATAGAACAGCCAATAGATTAGACATAGAGGCAAGAAAATGGAGGTACACACACCTTTAATCCTATCACTTGGGAGGCAGAGATCCATCTGGATCTCTGTGAGTTCAAGGCCACACTGGAAACAGCCAGGCATGGTGACACACCCCTTTAATCCCAGCACTTGAGATCTCAAGTCTTGCTTGGGAAAGACACACGCCTTTAATCCCAGGAAGTGATGGCAGGAAACAGAAAGGTATATAAGGTGTGAGGACCAGGAACTAGTGCCTTTTCAGCTTTTAGGCCTTTAGCAGCAGTTCAGCTGAGATCCATTCCGGTGAGGACTCACAAGGTTCAGTCTGAAGATTCGTGGAAACAGGATCTGATCAGGAGTTGTCAAGAAAACAATTACTCTTTGTAAGAAATCCCAGTTGAAAGAAAATTTACAATATCTACATTTGTTTCCCAGTGTGTTATTAAATGGAACTTTATGTGTCATCACAATACAGTAGAAGCAGCGACGGGTCGGATAACCGTTTGTGAGGATGACGCGGCACAGTAAGAACTGTACCACAGGGGCTGTCTACACCTACCATGAGAAGAAGAAGGACGCAGGGGCCTCAGGCTATGGAACCCGGAACATCCGACTGAGCCGGGACGCTGTGAAGGACTTTGACTGCTGCTGTCTCTCACTGCAGCCCTGCCATGATCCTGTGGTCACCCCAGATGGCTACCTGTATGAACGGGAGGCGATCCTGGAGTACATCCTACACCAGAAGAAAGAGATTGCCCGGCAGATGAAGGCCTATGAGAAGCAGCGAGCAGCCCGGAGGGAAGAGCAGAAACAGCTTCAGCCAGCTGCAGCCCAGGACCAAGTTGGAGGCTTCCTGGAGAAGGAGGCTGCCATCGTGAGCCATCCCCTCAACCCCTTCATGCCCAAAGCTGCCACCTTACCCAACACAGATGGTGAGCGGCCAGGGGCCAGTGCGGGTCCCCCAGGCAAGGACAAGAACAAAGCGCTGCCCAGCTTCTGGATTCCCTCACTGACGCCTGAGGCAAAGGCCACCAAGCTGGAAAAACCATATCGCACTGTGACATGCCCGATGTCTGGGAAGCCTCTACGCATATCGGACCTGAAGCCAGTGCGCTTCATGCAGCTCGACGACTCTGGAGACCACGTTGTACTCATCACATGCAGTGAGCGCTACGTGTGTGCTGTGACCCGAGACAGCCTGAGCAATGCCACACCATGTGCAGTGCTGCGGCCCTCTGGGGCTGTGGTCACCCTGGAGTGTGTCGAGAAACTGATCCGGAAGGACATGGTGGACCCGGTGAATGGGGATCTGCTGACAGAACGTGATATCTTCATGCTGCAGCGCGGCGGTACAGGCTTCGCAGGCTCAGGAGTGAAGCTACAGGCAGAGCTGTCCCGGCCAGTGATGCAAGCTTGAGCTGAGACCTAATAAACCTGCCTGTGAATGGAAAAAAAAGAAATACAATTTAATGCCAGGTGGTGGGAGAGCATGCCTCTAATCTCAGCACTTGGGCAGACAGGCAGATCTCTGTGAGTTCAAGGCCAGCCTGGGCTACAGAGCGAGTTCCAGGAAAACTAGAGCTGTTGTTACACATAAAGTTCATCAACACAGTAATGTCGTTAAGAACCAGGAATGGAAGTAGTCATAAGAAGATCCTGGCTTCTTCTGGGCATTTGAGTTGTTCTTCTCCTCAGGAAGGGCATCTTACAAAACCTAAGGATTTCATAAGAATCTGTTGGATAGGTCTTAGGACTCTCCAAGATTTTCACTGCCAAAGGGCAAATACTGGAATTATCTGGAAATATAAGCTCCAGAGAACAGCAAGGACCTCATTGGTAAATAATTATCAGGAATAGAAGTGGCCAAGATGAGAAGATTTTAATCTTTCATTTTATCTATCATCTATCTATCTATCTATCTATCTATCTATCTATCTATCTATCTATATTTATCTATCATCTGTCTATCTCGTCCTCTTTCTTTTTGTTTTAAGTCTAGCTACCCAGGCTGATCTCAAACTTGAGTATTTCTTTCTTTTATGTGTGCTACTGTGCTTGGCAAAGAAGATTCCATACCCTGAAGCGTTTCTGAAACCTGTTAAATAAATCTCATCAAAAGTGAGTACTGACATAATTCAATTCACTCTCTCTATATATAACTAAATTTACCACCACCACCACCACCACCACCACCCCGTGCACCCCATGCTTACCTTGCACTGGTTGATTGGGCATTTCACATCTAAAAACATCTGAAATACAAAATGCTATGAAATCTGAAACTGTTGATCCCAAGCATTTCATATAAGGGACATTCAGCCTGCAATTAGCATGTAATTAAGAATTAACAATGGCGGTCATTTGCTGTTAGAACTCTTAATGCTCTTCACAATCACAAAGAAGGAAGGTGGCCAACTCCAGTAGTTCTCATCTCACCATCTGAAATGAAAGCTGGGAGGTTGAGTGAATGTCTGAGAACAAGGCTAGCAAAGCCCTGGCTCTGGAGACCCTGCCTTGCCTCCAGGCTCTGAGTTCTGTGCCATCAATCACCCTGTGCTGCTTTCATAAGACCCAGTGACCTTGACCTCACCTTGAGTTCAAAGCATTTTTGCATACTTGCTCTAGTTAGCTCCTGGGCCTTAATGGATTCTTTGGAAAGATGCTGGATTTTTGTTTGGCCTCAGTTTCTGAATGCACCCTGCAAGCCATCTCACAAAAACATGTTTGTTTCAGAGGCAAGTGTTAGTACTGCATTATAATCTCTGTAACTAATGTCTGGTGCTCTTTTTCATGTTTAGACATGGGCAGCTAATAGCGGAGCACAACTGAGTTAAATAAATTTAGAAGCATATGTGTTTTTTTTAAATCTTAATACAAAGTTAACACAGATTTTGGGTTTATAAAATATAGAAATCAACATAATTTTTATTGACATACAGCTCCAGTAAAACTTAAAATTCTGTGAGATAGGCATAACAATATTCTCCATCAATTTTAAATTAGATTTATTATTGCTACTATTATTCCTGTGCACTTGTGTGACATGCATGCACAGTACATGTATTGAGGTCAGAAACTAATGTAAGGGATTGGTCCTCTGCCCCCCAAAATGTGGGTCCCAGATCATCAGGCTTGGTGGTGAGTGCCTAATTTACCAGCTAAATCATCTTGTCAGCTCCTCTATCAAGTCTGAAATTTAACAGTAAGACAGAAAAACTTTACTTGGAATTTAAATAAAATTGGGGGAGAAAAGTTCTTCTTCAAGAAACTGAGGACTAGCAATGCTCATTGGGAAGAGGCTTTTCCAAGCAGACCAGAGAATTTATGTTCAACCCTAAAATCCCACAAGGTAGCAGGATGGAACATGTTGTACCCTGAGTCCCCCAAAGACCTCCAAGAGACCAAATTCTGCAAAGTCTATTTATTGCTGCCAGTTAACTTGGGCATCTCCACCCATCTGATGCAGCAGAGCAGGAGAGACCCTGAGTAGCACTCAAGCAGGGTTTTTCTAATGGTTTGGGTAGGAGATCTAGGGGAATTCCAACTCTATATTATTACAAGCTCAAGACTGGTGCTTATGTCAGGTTAGAGATGCTTCGTTTGAACGGATTAGAGTTGCAACTGAAAGGGAATTGCCCTGTCCTCTAGCAATCTATGTTATTGTATCCATTTGACCAGCAGATCCATTTCCTCTGATAGCTAGGCATCCCATTTTTATCTGCAGGAAACTCATTCGCTATGACAGCTATGGTATACAATCTATAACAGCAGAAAACATCTCAGAGGACATATCTGGTGCTTTGTTTATTATGCCAGTTATGTTATAGCATATCCTTTAGGTCATGGCAGGAAATGCCTGGTGTGCAACTCCTAATTGTCTGGGGTGATGGGGCAGCAGATCATCTGGTGGGTTTTTTAAGAACAATTTATCCAAGGGCCTGTTGTCCCCTGTCTGACCCTTCTCTAACCCTGGCATCCTCTCAAAAAGACTTCCAAAGAGTTGTCCTCTTAACTCCATATGCATACCTCTCCCTATCCCACACCCCAAAGCACATAAACTAAATTAAATTAAGTAATTGGTGAAATGATAAATAAAAAAGAAAGCGAGGTGATACTGAGTACCTTTCAGCAGGTCCTGCCAAGGTATGCCACTAAGCAACACACACCACCAGCAACAGTTAGTGCAAAGAGGTTCACTGGGGAATGGTGAGTGGAAGTGTGAAGGGCTGTGTTGGAGTGGAGACTTAGAGAGACAGAATGACAAGAGGAAGAAGAGATGCAAGAGAGAAAACAAGAGGCAAGAGAGAGGAGAAGCAAAGAGATGTGAAAAAGGCAGAGGGATGGAAAGGGAGTGAGCTGTACCTGGCAAGTATTTTTAAGGCTGCACATGTGGCAGAGCTGAGGGTGGACAGAACCCAATGACAAGTGATGATGTAACTGCTGTGGTGGCAGCAGCAGATGCAGGCTGCTGAGGCGTGGCAGAAACTAACAATTGGGGTGTGTGTCAAACACTGCCTCCTGCCTCTGCCTCCCTAGTGCTAGGATTAAAGACAGGCACCACCACACCTCATGATATGTATTATTTTTGATGTCTAAATAGGAGCTGATGAAAAATTTTCATATCTTTGTTCCTCAATCATCTTCATTGTTTCTATTTTCCACATGGTTTATATCATGGTAAAGTAACCATAAGTATATACCATAGGACCTTCTGACTACAAAACAGAGGGAGATAATAAAAGTTCTATAAACATGGGGAGTTGTTTTCGTTCTCTTAAAATAAATTGCATAATGAGGGGCAAACAATGAATGAGAACAATGAAGTATATCTAAGGTTGACAAATTTCCCATCAAACTCTTTTTTTTTCATATGGTTCAATTCTATCTCTTTTGCTACAACCATTAAAATAGCTCCACACTACCACTTTAAGAACTTTTGACAAGTATATACACATTTACATTTTTTTATCATTAATCTGCCCCAACATTTTGTTTCATTACCCCTCTAGCCTATACTATTTGGGTAGGTTTTAGAATTTGGAATTTGTTTTTAACTGAGGTAGCATATAAAATCAGCAAACTTGCTGGATTCACTGTGGGCACTGTATAAATAAACACTGATTGGCTGGTAGCCAGACAGGAAGTATAGGCGGGACTTACAGAGAGGAGAATTGAGGGAACAGGAAGGCAGAGGGAGAGACTGCCTGGAGCCACCGCCAGGACAAGCAAGATGTAAGGTACAGTAAGCCACGAGCCACATGGCAAAGTATAGATTAATAGAAATGGGCTAAAGTAAGAGCTAGATAATGATAGGCCTGAGCTAATGGCCAAGCAGTTTAAATAATGTAAGTGTCTGTGTGTTTATTTTATAAGAGGGCTCCGGGACTGGCGAGACTTGGTGGGACCCGGAGAGAAAAGCTTTCCAGCTAAAGTTGGCTTGGTGCAGCCTGCCCTGTGTGGATGCTGATGCACATGGAAGCTACTGCCCAGAAGGAAATATGTTTGGTTTTCATCAGCCAAAGATGTGCTGAAGAACAGAGGACTGCTGTATCTGCAGAGCCAAGTCCTCTAGCTCTTGGTTCATGGACAGTAAACATTACAAAAAAGATTTTCAGAGCTATTTTGGGTTGCACAAGACATCTGCAGTGTCTGTGTGTTGCTTGTGGAAAGATGGAAGAAGTTGCCAGCAGATCCAGAAAAACAAAGCAAAAACAACAACAACAACAAAACAACAACAAAACTGGAATCATGTTGTAGACACAAGGGCAGGACCCAGTCTAAAGACATTTAAATCAAAAAAGTGAGAACTCAATCTGGAAACAAGATGAAAAGCAATCACATCAGTAAACTGCAGAAGGAATTTAAACACCACAATCCTGATGCTCATAGCACCTCAAGTGCCTCTCCAGCCCAGTCTCTCTGCTTCAGTAACCATCAGTTCAAGGCTCAGATACAGAGATGGCTTCCAGCTCTAAGAGGACTCCAGTTTTTCCTTTTTAGATATTACCTCCTGGAAAAGGCAGAAAATACATTGTTCGATTGTCTCTAAGGGCAGTTTTGGCCAAGTCCTCACTGAAGGGTTCACAACACGCCCCCACGGTCGCATATACCAGGCGGACACTTCCGCCTAGCCAATTCCAGTCAGGATAGGCATTTCCGGGTCAGGGCGTCTCTCGTAACCAGGATCCGTGACGTTACATGGCCACATAAGCGCGCAACGTGACCATGTGATCTACGCACACGCATGGAGTAGTGATGTGATCTGGCCACGCCCCCAGCCGGTTTTAAAGCAGAGCGCCATGTTCCCGGTTCTCTCTTCTCTTCCTCTTCTCCACGCACGTGTCTCTCCCACAGGCCTGCGCACTCTCTATCCCTTTATCTCTAATAAACTCTTATAAGCGGATTCTGTCATGTTTCGTGACACTTCCTTGTAGGGTAAGAACACAACGCAGCTAAATAACTAACACTCATTGGCACCCATCTCTTCCAGCCTTGATGCAGCACAAAGCAAGCAGCTGCTGAGAACCCTGAGGAGGAGGGGCTGGCACCTCGCCCCATCTCCCCTCAGGAGTAGTGACTGAGGTTCATGTAGGAGGGAACAAAGATTGATTTAAACTTTGAAAAGAACATAAAGCAACAAACTGACCCTCCTATTTTTAACTTGGATACCTATTATTCTGCCAAAAGACATTTTATATAACAGTTTTAATGTGTTACCCATTCCCCACCCAACAAACTCAGAAGCCAGTGTCTAGCTTACTGCAAGAAAAAAGTGTACATAATATTTAAGATGCTGAGTATTTCATAGGAAAGCTGAATGCTGTTGTAAAGTACTCTTTAAGTGGGTTTTTTTTGCTTGTTTAATAACCCCAAGTGAATGAAATAAGGTGATTTCAGGGGCTAGAGGTGCGATTGTTCTATGATAAACCATATGTAGTTTAGTCTTTCTGTGGAAAGATTGTGGTTGAGGCATTTTTAAATGTGTGGCTACACTTATTTTTCCTCATTATAATTTGTCATAATTCAGTAGCATGACCTGCCTCTAGAGAAAGTTAAAAATTTTGGAATGCTTCAGCATGACCAAACTTCTGAGGATTCAGACCTGTACTACTGACTATTAAGCAGAGGAGACTGAGATTTCTCCAAATAGCTTGGTTGTTTGTTTGTTTTTTTTTTTTGTTTTTTTTTTTTTTTTTTTTTTTTTTTTTTTTTTTCGAGACAGGGTTTCTCTGCGTACTTTTGCGCCTTTCCTGGAGCTCACTTGGTAGCCCAGGCTGGCCTCGAACTCACAGCGATCCGCCTGGCTCTGCCTCCCGAGTGCTGGGATTAAAGGCGTGCGCCACCACCGCCCGGCTTCCAAATAGCTTGGAAGAGGAAGCAATTTCTGAACACACAGGTAGCATCGTGCCACCTCCCTTCATCTTAATATTTGAAAAGAAGACTTTATGTGAATCTTCTAAAACAGAACCGGAGCTCCTTCTGGGCAAGGCAAGCCTGTAGGATGGGCAAGGTCCTATATGGATAGTATCAAAACATCACCATACAGTAGAGAACACATGGTTAGAAACACTTGTGTGTAAGTCCTGGGGATGCACTGGGCATAGCTGATGCTGCTTGAGGCACATTTCTTAGAGAACTTGCAGTGTGTAAATAATTGACATTGCTGTTAAATGACTATCTGGGACTCACTGAAATCTGTATGATTCAGTTCTAGCTCTGGATTTCCTCAGTTGACCTTTGTGGAGGTTTTATCTATAGAGTAGCCCTTTGCCTTGTCTTGACCTTATTAGGATTTGGGCTTTTGTTCTTTTTCTCCCACTATTTAAAGTAGACTTAAGAGATGAGTTGTATATTGAGATTAAGTTGGCTAGTTGAGTTGGTTTCTTGGTGTTGGGCTTCTGAACATCCAGGTAGCTGAATGGAATGCCTCACATTACCATCTCAGAGAGGGTTTCTCCATAGAACGCTCCTGAAGCTGTCCAATGGCTTCTTCTCAAAATTCAGAAAAAAACAACACTGCCATGTCAGACATCTCTTAGAGGGAAGGGTACATGCTGCCTTATTATTCTGTGACTCATTATTATTTTGAAAACTGGTTTATGACAACCTGTAGTTTTATAGTTTTACCTTGTGTGCTTCTTCCTTTTGTGAAAAACCTACCTAGTACAAGCCACCATATGCAGACTGCCCAATGATTGATCATCTCTATTTCTGCATTATTTATATATTTATTATTAGACCTCAACTCCGTCTTCTCCCACTCAACTCTGCCTGTAAGCATACTTTATCTAGGCATACACTTTGTATTAATACACTAGAAATCTACAAATATGTCATACTTTTTATACTCTTGGATAGTTATTATCAAAACCATTACTCTAGGGTATTGAATAAATTTAGTTTTATTAGAAAAAAATAAAATAAACAACCTTGGTATTTGATGCCAAAGTAGGATAGTGAATTCTGATGTAGCCTGAGAAAAATCTGGAGATAATATTTAAAAGTAAAAGTAGATGAAGCTTTTCATCTGCTAAGTAGCATTAAGTTAGTTGGTAATACTCACCTATTTTACTTTTATGTATACTTGTGTGTGAATGTTTTGCTTGCATGTATATCTGAGTACCAGAGGCATGCTTGGTATGGAGGTCAGAAGAAGTCATTGGGTCCTCTGGAATTAGAATTTCAGATGGATATGAGCCCCCTTATGTGTGCTGGGAACTAAACCCAAGTGCTCTTAACTACTGAACCATCTCCCCAAGCCCCAAACTCAAACTTCTTAAATTTAGCAGATGGAATTGGTATTCTGAGTTACCTATCTGAGACAGCCTTATGGAATTTTATCAAATGTTTTGTGTCATAAACCAATGGGAAACACCATTTCAGAGCTTTGAATGAATCCTTCAGGCTTTGTTCACAGTATTCCTAATGGAAGCAGATGACAGCCAGAGCAGGTCATTACTCTACATCTCTACAATGTAACAGTCATGCTAAAGGAGTGAGAGGTCAGAAGGCATCTCCAGTATTCACACTTGCAGCTCAGCAGTTCCCCTCTGCTGTGGGTAGTGGTAAACTTTGTTCATGCATTTCAAGGCCACTTTCACTGTTTTGCTATCCCAGAACCACAATGGGCAATTGTGAAAGGGTGTGGGGAAAGGACTAATGTAGTGCAGAAGGGAGATTCCTTTCTTTCCAGAAGCTCATCATTGTTACATTTTCTAAATCTGGCTGTTAACATAAAGGCTAGGTCATGAAGACTGGAGGTGACCATGCCATCCACATTCAAGGTGTCAACCCCCTATGTAGCCCTAGTTAGATGGGAATTCACTTTGTAGCCAAGGCTCCTGGAACTTGCAGAGATTCATCTCTGCCTCTGAGTTCTGAAGTTACAGGAGTGCAACACCATGCCTGAATAAAGAAGAGTTGGAAAAGTGAAGAGTTGGAAATTGCTTTTTTATTCATAAAAAGTCTTCAGTGGGGACTTTTAAAAGGCAGTCAGTAAATGCAGTGTATATATTTAGCCAACTATTAAAACACTGACAAGAATAAAAGAATTAACAAAAAGTAACAAAATTTCTAACTAAAGTAAACACCAAGCAAACAAAACCCCAGCAAAGAAAAGACCTCTCCAAAAACTCAAGCTACAAATCTTCTTCCACTCTAGAACCAACAAATCAATGGAGTACATTTGGCTTTCCAAAGCACAAAGATGACTCAGACCTCCTCTATAAGTTCTTTCTCAGGACCAGTCATGCCAGTCCAGGCTGTGAAGCTGGAGAATCCCTAGTCATTTTCTTTATGGAAGACCCGATAACTGACTCACATAGGTGTGAGGGAGTGCTGTAGTCTCTGCAGTGCATCATCTTCAGCAACACTTTCACGTGACATGGAGTTGGCTTCAGCATTGCCCTGGGGAGGGAATCCTATTCTTCTCCATGTGGTATGTATAGATAACAGCATGACAGCCATGCAGGCTTTCTTGTCAGGTTTCTCACCACATGTGGAGGACACAGACAGCTTACTAAAGACATGGAGAGTACACGGACAGAGTAACTGGCTCACCAACATACCCTCCCCATGCTGCTGTGCCCCGTTTGAGGACCACTTGTTAATAGATGTCTGGGTTCTGAGTAATCTTGGCAGGTCCTCTGTAGCTCAAGCTTCTTTCTGATGATTTATCGTCTCCTGGAATAATGCACCAACAGACACATGGATCCCCTGCTTGTAGGTTGGGATTTTCCTCACTGGTTAGTTCACAGCTACAAGATGTCTTTTGTTGAGGAGGTGTTGATGCTAGACTGGAGTTCTCTTAAGTGGTACTGTCAGAGAAAGAATGGCATTTATTCCCATAAGCATCCTAATTCTGCTATGGCCTAGACAAAACCAGGACCTATTCACTCACAGGACACCAATGTGAAGGAAGAAAGACCACCCCACGGATGCCATGGTTGCAGGGGATAGGAGTCAATGGTGGCTCTTTTGCCTGGCACACTTAGTGTCCCTGCTGAAGCAGGTTTGTCTGCAGCAGGCTCTGACCCTGGGCTGTGGCCTGTTCTAGATCATGCTGGAGTGTTTTAGACCTAGGAGAGGAAGGCAGCTGGAACACAGGCCTGGTGGGGACCTGCCATGCCAGCATTTGAGTCCCCACCGGCTCCATTAAGCTGGACAATCAGCATTATCTTTCAGCTGAGCTTATTCCTTTCTTCCTCAAGAGAGAAGGGCCAGAGAGCAGCTGGCCCTGGATTTTTTCTCAGCCTTTAAAAATTGCTAGAGATTGAACTGAGAAATACACATTGGTGAACAAAAAACAAACACACACACACACACACACACACACACACACACACACACACACACACACACCACCACCACCACCACCACCAACACATTTCTCCAATAGTCCAGATACATTATTTTGAGAAAAAAAAAAAAAAGGCAGCATAGCAATGTCAGAGTCACAGTTCAGGAGAGCTATGCATGGCCTTGAACAGATGCCAGGCAACTCAGCAACCTTGGAACCTAACTGTATGAGGCCCTCTAGTGGTGTCTACACAACACTGCAGTGTGCAGGCTCTGTTTACTCCTGCAGCACAGAAACTTCCTTGGCTTCAACCTGTCAAACTCTAAACCTGCTTATTTCCAGAGAAACTTTCTCACAGCAAACAGATGCACACTGCAGAAAACCTGTAATCAGTAAGAAGGGGCTCCATGCAAATCTGCACCTTACCTCTAAAGGTGCCATCCTGAAGGAAAATGAAGAGGCAGGAGGGCACACTGTCTTCCATCTAACACTCTCCCTGTTAGGTTTGGGCTGCCATAGGAACATGTGTAGGGAGACATAAAGATCAATGAACTCAGGACATATGAGAGCTCAGAAACGAAGAAGGGGACACAATCTCTAGCAAGATTAAGGATAATACGTATTTTTCCCGGACAGACATTTCTGTTGACTGAACCAGCTCATACACTCAGATGTTCTTTCCCTGGCTGTGACTGAAAGGCCATGCAGATGGGCAGAAATCCAAATAGGACAGAGATTCAGGTAGAGGGGAACTACTGAGTGCCACTCCCTCCTGGCCTGGGCTCCTACCTCATCTGGGAGACAGTGAAGTAATGCTGCAGCTTTTCTGCCAAGACCTTGTGCTTGGTGACCAGATCTCTCTGCTTCAGCAGGTATTGCAGTCTCTCCTCCAATCTTTCCTGTTTCTGTTTAGTAGAAGATTATGGTCTTAGTGCAGGGTTGAACACTCATATGCACACACACACACACACACACACTCCTGAACACACACACTCTTGAACACACACGTACAAGTGTGTATGCATATAAGCATACTACACTGCATTCACATGTTTAGTTTCCCAGATAATGCTAATATAAGAAAAGATCACCCAGGACATTTAAGAAGAAACTGAACATTCCTTAGATGGAAGAACACAGTGGGCAGGACAGATGGACAGACCAGTCAATGAAGTGCACAAACCTTGCAAACCCAGTGCACAAAAAAATGGACTTGTGAGGTGCTTGGCCTATAAGCCGTGCCTGTTCATCAAGTTCCCCAGTCCATGCACTAAAGGCTTGGATCCCCAGCACTGGACGACAGGATGGTGGTGAAGCAGCCAATAGCTTCACCCAGTGCTTCCCAGTGTCTCCAAGGTAAACAGCTTCCTCCAAAAGGAGCTCTCTAAACCACAGGCTGCCTTACTTCAGACACAAAACAATGAGCCCAGGAAACTAGAAAATCCTCAACCAGGTGCCAATATAATCCTTTCCTCCCTGTAAGGTGATTGTGTCAGGGATTTGTTTGTATAAGAGAAGGTTGACTAAGTCACAGACAAATTATTGCATGTATTATTTCTTACTAAACAAGATTCCATGGAAAGCCCGGACCACATTGTACTTTTACACTCACAGATGATGGGTATCGGAATAGTTGTGACTTCAGGGCTGCTCTGAAGATGACTGCTCCAACCCTGGCGTCAGCTAGTTTCTCTGTGAACAACTAATTTCCCATTCCAGAATCACTGGGTTACTTGGGGACTGCAGTTCAACTTTCTGAAAAATTGTACATAGCTTCTCATGGGGCTACACAATTTTACAACACCAGCAATGTCTGAGACTCTTTATTTCTTTCTTTATTTCTTTATCTCTTTATTTCTTTATTTCTCCTAACCCTCCATAAGGCCCATTTTAACTCAGACTTAACAACTTTGGAATAAAATCAGTTATTGAATGCTGCAGACACAGCAGAGGGTGAGTGCTTTAGACTGCAATGAGCGTAAGTGGGATGCACTGAGACAGCCCTACCTTCAAACTTCAGCATGGCTATGGAACTTCTGCTCAGCTGAGATAAAACCACAAGCACCCCTGCAATTCAGAATCTCTCAGGGAATAAAATTCAGGCCAAGCTTCAAGGCCAAGGTCAACTCAGCAATGGTGAGGCCAAGGTGGAAAGAAAATGGTAGTAGGCCATGAGACTGAGAATAAAGCAGGGTGAGGGACGGCACCTGACCATCCAGTGGGCAGTCACCATTCACTAAGAACAGAGAAGGGACACAAACCCTCATCCAGCCTTTCCTACCTCTCAGGCACCGTGATATGCCTCACCAGCTCTTTCCTCACCATCATCTACTGTAGAGAGAAAAGCCTTGTGCACACAGGTAAGTACTGGAGAAGCCAGGAAACTTAAACACACAGCTTACATCTTCAGTGGAATGAGGAGCACAGCTGCTCTTCCTGGAATGCTAGGAATGATGTCATTTTATAATCTGGTGACCCTTTGCTGTCTGTTGAGACAGGCTCTGCCATATCTCACAGAATCAATGTTATTACTAATCCAAGACCTAGTCCCCTGAATATTGAGCAATGCTTTTAGACCGTAAACCTACCCTTATGACTGAAGTCACTTGAGTTTTACAGCAGTCTAAGTAACTTCTATGTTATCTTACTAGTGGGTAATCCTGATGTATTATGTTTACCTCAGTCAAGCTCTCTACAGCCTAAATTGTGAGCACTATCTATGAGTCAACTGGATTTTGTCAAAGGCCTTTTTTTTTGGCATTAAGTAAAATGATCATATATTTTTCCTTTCAGTTTATTTATATGGTGGATTACATTGACTAATTTTCATATGTTGTACTGTTCTTACATCTCTGGGTTGAAAGCCTACTTGGTCATGATAGATGATCTCTTTGATATGTTCTTGGATTTGGTTTACAAGTATATTTATTGAGTACTTATGCATCTATGTTCGCTTACACTAAGCACAAGGGCATCCACTTTTGTAAAAGAAACGCTACCATAGCTTAAAGCACACACTGACTCTCACACCCTGATATTAGGGAACTTAAATACTCCAATCTCACCAATGTTCATGTAACCAGTGTGCAGGTCATATAGACAAAATTAACAGAAATGTTGGAGTAACTGAAGTTATAAACCAAATAAACCTAACAGGTATCTACAGAACATTCTACCCAAACACAAAAGAGTATACCTTCTGAACAGCACTTCATGGAACTTCTTCCAAAACTGACCACATATTCAAACATAAAGCAAGTCTCATCAGACACAAGAAAATTGAAATAACTCCCTGTATCCCAGCAGACCACCATGATTAAAGCTGGATATCAACAACAGAAAGAACAGAAAGCTTATAAACTCGTGGAAACTGAAGAACTCTGTACTGAATGAAAAGCGGGCCAAAACAGAAATGAATAAGAAATTAAACACTTTCTAGAATTCAATGAAAATGAATAAATAACATGCCCAAACTTATAGGACACAATAAAAGTGGTGCTAAGAGGAAAGTTCATAGCACTAAGTGTCTACATTAAAAAAAATAGAGATCTCTTACTAGCAACTTAATAGCACACCTCAAAGCTATAGAACAAAAAGAAGTAAGTACATCCAAGAAGAGTAGACTGCAAGAAATAATCAAACTTATAGCTGAAATCAGTAAAATAGACACAAAGAGAACAACACAAGAAAATCAATAAAACAAAGAATTGGTTCTTTGAGAAAATCAACAAGATAGATAAATCCTTATCCAAACTAAATAAAGATGGACAGAGGATATCCAAATTGATAAAATCAGAAACAAAAATGGGGACAAAACAAGAGACACTGAGGAAACCCAGAGAATCACAGGGATATACTCGTATGATTAAAAACTCCAGGTCTTTGATGAAAGAAAATGAAGATATCAAAAAGTGGAAAGCTCTCTGATGCTCATGATCAGAAGGATCAACATAGTAAAAATGGCCATTTTACCAAAAGAAAATTCAGATTCAACACAATCCCCATCAAAATTCCAACAATTCTTTAAAGACCTTGAAAAGACAATTCTCAACTTCATGTGGAAAAACAAAATAACTAGGATACCTAAAACAATCCTCAACAGTAACAGAACTGCTGGAGGTATCACCATCCCTGATTTCAAGCTGTACTACAGAGCTATAGTAATAAAACCACATGGTATTGGCATAAAACAGATACAATGATCAATGGAATCTAATCAAAGACCCAGATATAAATACACATACCTACAGACATCTGATTTTTGATAAAGAATCCAGAAAGAAAGAATGGAAAAAAAGAAAGCATCTTCAAAAAATGGTGCTGGTCAAACTGGATGTCTGCATGTTGAAGACTGCAAATAGACTGATATTCTCTGTATTGTACAAAACCCAAGTCCAAGTAGATGAAAGACCTCAGCATTAAACCAGATACACTGAACCTGGTAGAAGAGAATATAGGGAATATCCCTGAACACTGGCACAGGAACTAAGATCAATTAATAATAACCCCATGAAACTGAGAAACTTCTTATGGCACAGGACACCATCAATAGGACAAAATGGCAGCCTATAGAATGGGAAAAGATTTTCATCAATTCCACATCTGACAGAGGGAAAATATCCAAAATATATAAAGAATTCAATAGACTAGATATCAGCAAACAACACCGTCCAATTAAAAAATGGGGTACAGACCTAAACAGAGAATTCTCAAAAGAAGAATCTTAAATAACTGAGAAACACCGCAACATTCTACAACCTTAGCTATCAGGGAAATGTGAATTAAAACTACTTTGAGATTCCATTTTACACCTGTGAGAATGGCTAGGATTAATGACAGGAGTGACAGTTCATGCTGGTGTGGATTTGTCGCAAAGGGAATATTCCTCCATTTCTGGTGGGAGTACAAACTTGTACAACCTCTGTGGAATCAATATGGTGGTTCCTCAGAAAATAGGGAATTGATCTACCTCAAGACCCAGGTATACCATTCTTGGACATGTAACCAAAGGATGCTCTATCCTACCACAAGGACACTTGCTCAAATATGTTCATTGTGGCTTTATTCATAATAACCTCAAACTGGAAACAACCTAGATGTCCCTCAATGGATGAATGAATAAAGAACATGTAGTACATTTACACAAGGGAGTATTACCCAGGTGTTTAAAAAAAATGACATCCAACTGGCATTGCAAGCAAATATGTGGAACTAGAAAAAAAAACCTCCTGTGGGAGATAACCTAGACCCAGAAAGACAAGTATAATTTGTATTCACTTGTAAGTATATTATTAGTTGTTAGGTAAAGGACAATCAAGCTACATTCCACAGATACAAAGTAGTTAGATGAAGAGAGGTCTCTAGAGGAAACACATGCGTCTCCCTGGGAAGGAAAAATAGAATATATTTTTCAGGGGGACTTGGGGTTAGTGGGGGCAGGATTAGAAGGGATCATGTATTAGGGGGAAGGGATGGAGGGAGAGAGTATGGGGAGAGACAGCTGGAGTTGGGGGGCCTTTAGAGCGTGTTGTGGAAAGCTAGTGCAGAGAAAACTTCCTGAAACCTACAGGGGTGATGCTAGTGAATATTCCTAGTAATGGCGTGTACAGAGTCTGAACTGACTGTCTTCTGTAGCCAGGCAAGGCTTCCAGTGGTGAGACTGGATTGCAGTCAGTTGAACTGTTGGGAAGGGAATTTAGATCCCTAAACAACCCAGATTGATGCTAGGACAAAGTGTTCCTCTCTGAAAACTGACAGTGGGGTACCATTGTTGTGGGCAACATCTACACAGTTCATTGAACATAGAGAGATCAAGCTATTGCCTTCAGGGAGCTCTCACCCCTATCTCCTATTCTGTTTGGCCTGGAAAGGTACTCTGCAGGCTATAGAAAGAGAAACATGGACACCAACCAAGCACAAAAACCTCACCATATAGTCTGTCCTCCCAGCAAGATGTGCCGGGGCTATATTGGCACACAACTTGAGAGAGTGGCCATACAATGTCTGGTTTAACTTGAGGCCCATGGAAGGAAAAGCAGTCCATGCCCTACACTGCCAGGATAGCCAGGAACTAGAGACCAAATAGCCCACAGACCTAGGGTAGAACCAAATGTAACTACAAAAAAAATCAATAAAATAATTGCTAATATTCTTGACAATATTCTGCTATCCTCATAGATTGGTGTCTTGCCAGTTGTCATCAAAGAAGTTTCTTCTAGCCGGGCGGTGGTGGCGCACGCCTTTAATCCCAGCACTCGGGAGGCAGAGCCAGGCGGATCTCTGTGAGTTCGAGGCCAGCCTGGGCTACCAAGTGAGTTCCAGGAAAAGGCGCAAAGCTACACAGAGAAACCCTGTCTCGAAAAACCACAAAAAAAAAAAAAAAAAAGAAGTTTCTTCTAGCAGCAGATGGGTATAGAGACCCACAGCCAGTCATTGTGTGGAAGTGGGAGTCTAAATTGAAACTCTCTATCAGGTCACATGGCCCAGTGAATCACCTAAGCAGAGCTCACATGAACTCACACAGACTGATGCAACAAACATGGAGCATGCATGTGTCTGCACCAGCTTCTCTGTGTACATGTTGGAGTTTTGATGGGACTCCTAATAGTAGGAGTGGATTTGTCTCTGACTCTTTTGCCTCCTCTCTGGACATCTTTCCTCCTATTGGATTGCTTTGTCCAGTCTAGATGATGACTTTTGTCTTGTCTTATTTTTGTTTGGTCTTATCTTGTTTTGTCATGTGTGACTGTTGTCTCTTGGAGGCCTGTTCTTTTCTAAAAAGAAGCCAAGGGGGAGCAGATCTGAAGAGGAGGGGAGGTTTGTGGGCACTGGGAGGAGGGGAGGGAGGGGAAACTACTGTTGGGAACAATTGTATGAGAGAATGATCTATTTTCAGTAAAAAAGAGAATATTCACTCAATAAAAATAAATATAAATTGTTTAATAGTTATAACACTCTAAAATAGTTATTAACTATGTAGTATCTACCCAAGGAAAAGCTTAAAATTTCCTTCCACTAAAATATTAACAAGGAGCCCAAATTCCTATGATTTGATGGCATATAATCATTTTCATATATAGCAGTAAGTTGCAGGCTGTGAATAATGGGCAGGAGGTAAGATTGCCTTTCCTGTGGAGACTGAATTTCATGGACAAATCAACAGGAGGGTTTGGATGCTGCCTCCTGCAGGAAAATCCTCTTCTATTGGAGGTCTCAGACACAAGAGCTGGAGGGTTGGTTGCCCAGAGCAAAAAGCAGCTGGAATGTACGAGATGGATAAAAGGTAATAACTTCCTCAGTTCCTTTAGCACAGACATCTTATCTGTTTGTTCCAAGTATAGATTACTTCCTGGCATTTATGTGACTCCCAAGAAATATTCTTGAAAAGCAACCTTTATGTTATTCTTTTTAAAGCTACCTGTCTACTAATGATGACACATCTAAATTATATTTTCACTGATGTTTTTGAGATCACTAATAATTTAGCACCTATGTCTTAAAAATACATATTTGTAATCCATTGACCTTTGACATTTGGTTTAACTATTAATTTTAATTGAAGTATTTTGACTAGGTTTGAGTTTGTGATACATACCCATCATCCTAGCTACTCAGAGGCTGAGACAGAAGAACTGAATATTAAAGGCTAGTCTGGACTCTACTGTGAGTTCAAAGTTAATCTGTGCAACTTGGTGTGACCATTAATCAAGATTTTAAAAGATGGGGGATATAGCTCATTGTTAGAATATGTAACAAGCATTTGCAAAGCCAGGGGTTCAATATTATTTTAATAATTAAATAAAAGCATGGGAGGCCTGCTATTTCTTGAAGGGAAATTAAGGGGGAGTGGACCTGGGGTAGGAGGGATCTGGGGGTGAAGGAGTGGGAGGAGGGGTGGAGGGGGAACTGATGTTGAGATGTAACATATGAGAGAAGACAAAAAGGGTGACAATGAGAACCACTCCTTTGGCATTTTCACAGGGCACTGCTCCTTCAAAGCTGTTTCCAACCTGTGATCTCATAAGAGGCTAACTCTCCAGAAAGACTTAGGAATGATCACAGAAACCAACAATTGGATGAGATGTTGGTGATGTGATGGATAAGTGGGTGGACGGTCCCATGAGTGTGTGAGTGTGTGTGTGTGTGTGTGTGTGTGTGTGTGTGTGTGTGTGTGTGTGTGTGTGTGTTTGCATGTGAATGCACATCTGTATGATTAAACATGGTGGGCAGCCTGCACACAATACTTCAGCCTACCTGCTTTTCCTTGGCCCAGAGGTCATAGATCTTCTCATGGGCCTCCCCACAGAGCCTCCTCATCTCCTCACAGGACTCTTGTAGTGAAATCTGCTCCCCCCTCAGCTTTCGGTTCTCCTCTCTCAAGATGCTCACTTCTTCCTTCAGATGAGTCCGCTCACTCAGGAGCTGGCTGTGAAGGATGCTGAACCACCACAAAGAACAAGGTGAGCCCCATCCAGCCTCCATATGCCACTCCCACATCATCCATGCAAGGTCCCATGCCCAGACTAGAGTCCACTGTAGCCATGCCAGCATAATCTAGTAGCTGGCAAAGCCAGAGAAGAGCCAAATTCCAGAGAGACTCAGACTGTTTCTGAAAACCCTGAAACTGAAAGGGATCCATGTACTTCTGAGAGCACGGTTTGCCTCCCCCAACATGTGCTTAACTGTTCATGGTATTGGGAAAACAACAGCAGGTAGAGGGTAAACATTCTTGATGGAGGACAGAAGATCCAATGGGAATAGATTCCATCTTTGGGTCCCATGGGAACCAGCTCTGTAAGCCCCTGCCAGAGCCCCAGAGACACACAAATGCCTGGTACCCCATCATGGTGCTAATAGTTTTTCTATCTAGAGGCCTCTGAGGCTGGCAGGACAATGATGGGAGTGGCTCACAGACACTTCACTCTTAGCAAAACTGGTCCAAGAGGCCCAAGTCAAGAGCGCAAGGCAGACTGCTTGCTATGGGGCTCACAGGCGAGAACAAAAGGCCTCACTTTGGTTCAAAGACAAAAACATGGTAAAAAGCAGTCACTCCCAAGTAATGGGGTCACAGTGAAGTCAGTTACTCACCTGCAGGAGACAGTTTCCTCGGTCAACTCCTTGCACTTGTTCAAGGCCTCACTTATCTCACTAGGGAATTTCTCCAGGTCCATCATCACTTTTTTATGTTCCATATTCAGCATCTCCAGCTCGAAATTGAGCCTGTGGTAGGGCATGGCCCAGGAACAAAGAACCCCATGAACACAGGACCCAATGACCATATGAATTCAGGCGGTGTCCTCAACTACCCCAGCACAGTTAATGTCACATTATAGAACCTATAAATTAAGACAATGTGGTGCTTATTAAACTCGCTGTCCTGGCCTCAGACCAGCAGTCAGGTGGTGCTAGGGGAGTGAGCCAGGGCTGCATGGGTGCCATCACTGGGTCTGGAGGAATTGATTAGCTCTCCAAGAAGTCCTCAGGGGTCTGTGTCACAAGTCTGGGCCCACCAGAAATGTATGATAATGTTGTTTGTGTCTTCAGAATGGGGATTTTTGATCCCAGGTTCCTATTGCTATATGGATGCCCAGATCAAATAATCAGTATTTTCAGGGAGTAGACTCAACTTAAGGATAAATTTATAAGTCTCCAGTGGATTCCAATGGGCTGCCAACATGAGCACACAGGCCAAGAACACTGTTGCTCACAGTGAGTTACTGACATTGCCTGGAAACTTCCTGACACAGGAAGAACCACATGTCCTGCCAGAGACCTCCAACTGCCAGGATTGGGTACACATGCACACACACACACACACACACACACACACACACACACACACACACACATACACACACACACGGTGCCAAATAAATGTAGGGAGGTAGCATTGTCTCAGAGTATAAGGATCAAGACCAGAGAGGAGCAGTGAAGAAGTTCAGCCTTCAAGCACACACTGAGATGGCACCTGGCCCCTCCTGCTGCTTCCAACAGCCACCAGCACCCAAGCACCTGCTGGTCAGAACAAAGAGTCACCATAAACTCACAGCACATAGCATCTCCATAAGCCAACACCTGTTAAAGACTCTTGAAATGCATGTAAGAGCTCACACACTACTGCCCTTATCCCAGACTGTGATTCAGGCCACAAGCTCTGCTTTTCATTTGGATAAAGCAGGGCAGCCTGTATCCCCATCTCACTCCCAACTAAGCTTCTGTTCTGCCTCTCAGATGCACTCAGAAAAATTAGCCTGGGCATGAGGATACCCTGAAGGTACAGCCTCCAATGACCTGAGGATTGCTGGGGTTCACTCAGTAGGATCAAGATAATCACCATAGAACTGGACATAATGACTACCTGTTGTTCAAATCATTGTCAGTGAAATTGGCTAGGATTATAGAGAGTTCATTCCTCTCATTGGTCATCATCTGTAGCTGACGGGTCAGTCTATCCACCTTGTTCATCTGCTGTTCTTGCGCAGTGAGGGAGGTTGGAGTTGATGCCTTTCCAGTAATCCCTGTATAAAGATGAACATAAGTGAATTTGTATGACTGTATGGCACAGTGCCAGGAGAGATCATGCTGAGTCCCAAGAAGAGGCCTGAGAAAGAGGGAATGCATGGAACCCAGTGAAGACCCAAAGAGCAGGACAGCTGTCCTCAAGTTGGGGCTCAGAAGCCATGTCTCTGTCCCCAGTCACTTTGGCTAGATATGTGCACCAGCCCCTACTGCAGCTCCACTGTCCCTGGAAGGCATATGTTACCCACCCATGCAGCTCTGGAAATATCAGCTCATATCTGATGTGAGACAGCAAAGTCCTGAAGTCCCTAGTGCTTAGCACCACCAATCCCTTTTCACCTGTGTCCAGGACTAAAAGTAACTGAATGTCTAAGATCTTAGTGCATGGATAGGGAGTTTCCCTCCTTGGTACTCACATCAGATACCCATGGAACCTAAAGGAATCCACTGACAATGAACTGTAGGAACACCCTACCCTGACACCTCCTTAGTCTGTGACTCCTGCTGGCCTTCTTTACCACTCAAAATGAAATTAAGGAACTCCCAGAACAGCAGCTGCAGTCTTGGCAACTCCTGGCTCTCTGCCAACTAACCATCAAGAATCCTTGACTCTGAGTCTACCCTTTCAGGAATCCAGAGAAGCAGCATAGACCTATCTCTTTTTAAGACCCCCAGCTACTGAACCCTATTTTTGGAAAGTCCACCTCAAGCCTCACCTCCTCCTTAGAAAGCCAGATCTCTCTGTCATTCAGCATGCTCAATCTTGCCAACATGTCTTCTGGTGAGCCCTATAAGCACTTAATGTATGCCCCAAGGACGGATGGTGTTACCACAACCATGGTGAATTCACAGATCTTGTCAAGTGCTCTCCAGGAGACAAAAGAATGTTCAGAGGAGGGACTGTTAGAGTCACTGCCAACTGTCATCACTTATTTGATAACTATCTCTTCCTCAATTCACTAAAAGCCAAGCTTCCCTTTCCAGTAGCCTTCCTTGAGACACAGGGGAAGGCCTTCAGCACCTTCAGCATCAAGAGATCTCTGATTCATTAGAAACTTTTCACTAGGTCAACCTGTGGAGGTGAAGACTCACTTTCCAAACACTCTCCAGGAATGGGCTTTTCCCTTCCTTAAGATCTCTAATCAATAAGATGAGAAGTAAAGGATACTAAGAAATCAGCTCAGGATGATGGGGGAGGAAGATAAGTTCCAGGAAGTGAATGAAGATATCAGGAAAGTTGAACACGGATGTTACACTGTGGGTGAGTGGGGGGAGATTATGAGTGTCCTGTCAGACCAAAAATAAGTCACATAGGTAATGATGAAAATTTCTCCAAAACTTCAGCAGAGTACAGTCCATCCATCATGATGTGAGCAAAAGTGTGATCACCTAGTGACAGGACAGACGGGAGATACCTAAGGACTGGGCATCCTCAGGTGAGCCCTCAGACACCAAGAACAAACACCTGCAGGAAGAGTGATGGCCCATTCCTGCACCCAAGTTAGAGAAAAGATGACTGGCTAGTGAGCGGGCAGGAACTCAGGAACCTTAGGGGTCACTGAAATGCAACAATGCTTGGCGGCTCCTGCCCTGCAAGTGGCTATGAGGTAAAATGAGAACCTCCCACTCTGGCCAAGGGACTTGACTCTGCCTGTTATTAGCATCACACAACCAAACAATGTCCACTGAGGGTGAAGTTCAGTGCTGTAACTGAAGCCTCGTTCTCCCTCCCATGCTTCTTCCCACTCGGAGTGAAAGCAGAGGCCCTGAGCAGAGCAGCTGCAGGCTTGACCATTCCTGGATCTCTGCCAAACTAACCACCAGAAATCCTCAACTCCAGGTCTGCTTATTAGGAACTCAGAGAAGCTTAATAGGTCCATTACTTCCAAACAGCTCCAAGATCCTGTGTCCCATTGTGAAAAACCTAACTGAAGCCTTTCCTCCTTCAGGAAGCTCCCCATCCCTTGTTCAGGACTCACTGCGCTTTCCCCAGAACCATTTATTTCTTGATGTGTGGCTCTGAGAATGAAGGCCAGCTTCCTTCCTCCTCTCTCTAGTCTCGTTATGTTCTGCCTTCCGTCTCCCAAGGAGCCTGCTCAGTCTTGCCAGCATGGCTGCAAGTGAAACCTTTAGGCAATGAACAGATGCCCCAGTGGCAGTTGGTGTTACCACAACACTGGTGACATCACATGGAATGCCAGGGCTCTCCAGGATACAGGAGAATGTCCAGGGAGGAGTTGGCTGATGTCCACAGTACAGCTTTTATCTCCCTGATAACTACTTCACTCCAAAATGATCTGAAACCAAGGTGCCATATCAGAAGTCCCTCTGGGGGGTCACACACAAACTTCTTTGGCACACGCTCCTTCCAAAGTCAGAGATCTGGTTCTCTGCTTCATTAGAAACTATCTATGGGGAGTTGAAGGCTCACTTTCAAAACACTGTACAGGAATGGCTCTTCCCCTGCTTCAGAGCCATACTCAGAATGATGAGAAATAAATGATGCTAAGAAATTGGGTCAGGATGATGGGGAGTAGGAGTGATGAGTCCTCTGAAGTAAACATCATGAGGGAAGATCCTCAGACTCTTAGAGATTCGTGAGTTCAAAACAAAGAGAAGTCACATAGGTAGTGATAAAAATTTCCCCTTGAGAGTAAACAGAGCTCACTCAAGCTATGAGGCTGTGAGTGAAGATGTGATTAGCTGGCACATCCATATCTGAATGGAATGGCAGAAGTTATAAAGCCAGCTGCGTGACAAAGATCAGGCAAAACTGAGCCACATCATGGCTGCCATGCCACCTTTGGTTTTCATCTCCACCTGTTACATACTTGGGGCACTTTTCATATTTGTACAATTTGAGGATATTGGGTTGATGGAAAATTCCTTATGAATCATTTATGCCTTCTCCCAGGAATGCTGCTTCTAAGCTTACCCAGGAAAGTCCTGAACATACTATTCCTGCCCCACTTTTAGGGAGATATGCTTATCTATTGAAGGTCTTCCTTACACCTGGGAGGTTGTGACACATAAAGAAGCCAGAGGTCTCTTCATGAGGCTATGAGACACTCTTGAAACATCTGTCCCTGTACTTACACTGGAACAAGATATTCAAAACAAAGTAAATTCAAAAAGGTCAACAAGATCCCATGGGCTAGAGGAGTTGGCCACAGTTCAGATTACAAGGCTCTTCCCACTGTACACTCAGACAATTATGTGACATACAACTCTACCCTACACAGAGACATACTGATGAGCAAAGTATGAAGGGGAAAGATGATAAAAGTATGAGGACCTCCCTCTCTTAGAAGTTAGCTCATGTAGAGCCACTATAATGTCATATGACCAAGGAGCAACAGAATGCCAGGATTAAACATATAGACAAATTCTATAAAGATATAAATGTGAACATTGATTGTATTATGCCAGAATTTGAATAGTAACTTCAGCAGCTTTTGTCTGAGGATTTTTCCTGGGCACTCTGACCACTGAGAGTTAATAATACATTGCTTGAGATATGGCAAAATGCCCAGGGTGGCTGAAGATTTTGTTTTGGTCTAGTGTCCTTGAAGCAACCAAAGCAACCAGCCTGAGCACAGGCTGTCAAATGCCTCTAGATTCTCCAAAAATTGGGCTATGGGGTTAATGAGTAAGAATGATAACTGTTTATTAATGATGTCAAAACTTGAAGGAAAATTATTGGAAATAATAACTCTATTCTGTCATGGTTTATTAATGATGACTAAAAGATGAGCAAAAGGAAGTGAAACATGAGTCCAAAACAAAAAATGATATGTTCTAGTTCCTGATAACTAAATTCTGTATAAATAAAGAAACACTCTGGCTGCTAGCCAGTCAGGCTGCAAGATTCTCTCAACCACCATGGCCTGGCTCACTTCCTTCCCCTCTGATGCCTTACATCCTTTGTTGGACCCATCCACCGCCAGGGATGACTCCCAGCAATTAGCTCTTTACAGGTCTGGCTGTAGACACATGCGCCCAGTTAAGCCCTCAGATCTTTAGAACAAACAGTTCTAGGAAGTATATGATGGTCCATATCTTGAATCAATAGACAAAGAAAAGGTCAGTGGCAAGTCAGTGCTCAGTCTAGGCTATGTAGAGGCACCTTGAGTGGGAAACACACATGCACATGCATACATACACACACACACACACCAGGCATACAATAATCATGGGATAGAACATGATGTACATCACTATTATGGTGTTCCAACCAGCAAACAAAAGTTAAATTCCTTGGTCTGGAGCCACCTGTTACACTCTACATGCTTGGGAATGGTTGGTACTGCTATCTTTGGGTCAAATACATATAGGAGATCATGAGAAGACAGGCAAGGAGAGAGCCTCAGGGTTGTTGAATCAAAGAGCTTTGTTATAGCCTAACCTCACCTCTCTACTTTTGACAGTCCCTGTAAAGAGGATCCGCCCCATTGTCAGCCTAGAATGCACGTTCTCTAGATCTCTGGACTTTCTCCACCAAAGCACGTTCCTTGGAACCAAGGGCTGATGAAGTCTATCAGCTGATCTCTGTTATTTCTGATGCTGAAGCCCCAATCCTGTAAATGTGATTATTAACTTTATTTCTAAATAGGTCTTGTAGAGACCACGTTGAGGACCTATTGAAATATAAGAGAAAAGCATGTGCCAAAACTGGTATGAAAATTTTTATGAACATGCAGAGCAGTGCTGGGGTAAAGAAACAGAGGAGAGAAGTGAGATAGAGAGAAAATGTGAGAGATATGACTTTGCAAATCAATCTGAGATGTGAAAAGATCTAGAAAGCAAGATATAAAGGATTGCCTGCAAATTCCAGCAACTAAGAAGGAGGCCTGGAGCCAGTTGTATCCTTAGGAATTCAGACAGCTTGGCCTTTTCAATACTTAATTGTGAGACATCATACTTCCATGAACACATTTCCCCAGCCCAGAAGATATACCTATCCACTCTAGCCAAATATACACAAAAACATTCTGTATGTGCCTACCTCTTATCTCACTGATGTTTCATACCAAAAGAGGATTCATTGTCTTCCAAATGCCCTGAGATTCAGCTGACATGGGCCAGCACCTGACCTTCACAATGCTTTCCCCCAGCCTACCCTTGGCTCATGGAAGGTGTTCAAAAAATGAACTGATAGATAAGACTTTGCCTAGCAGATTCTCAAAATGTAGTCTTGAGATTATCAGTCTCTGGATGACAACCCTAACCCATCACTCTGCAGAAAAGAGGGTCTCATTGGTCAGCTAGCTTTTTTCCTTCACTTTACACCCTTCAGGTAACCAGGAGACAGTCTCCTGAAGCTCATTTAGAGTCCACAGGATGCAGCTTAGTTTCACAACCCTCAAGTCTGACCTCAGAAGCCAAGAGAAAATTCACAAACACTCATGTGGATGGAGATGCCCAGGTCATCTGCCTGATCACTCTAGAACCTTGCTGATGCTGGAAGTGAGATGCAGGGACAGCAAATAATCACCATACTAAGCAAGACATCTTCTCTAATATCATCCCAGGACACACAAAGCTTGCAGGAAAGACCCAGTTCTGTTTTTGTCCACTGCCTCTTAAAGCCCTTAATATTGTGAGGAATGTAAATGTATTATTTCTGCTTAGATATTTGCCTAGAAAAGAAAACTGATGTACCCAAAACATAATTACTTCTGATCTCTCTGGATCCAAGAGAGTTTTTTCCTAAGTGTGTACTCTTTAGAAAAATGCAACTTGGGTCTTCTATTGCTTAACATTTCCCTTCTTTGCATAGTACACACCATCGGGAGTTTGGCTAAATCATCAGAGAATGGGCTAATGCAGCCATCATCCCTTTGCTTTAACATTAGTGAGTGATGTGCCCTAACAACTACAGCCCTTTATGTTACCTTCACATTTATTTTCTAAAAAGATTTCATAGAACTTACTTACAGATATCCTAACAGATGGGTCCTTAAGGGATCTATGACTATTTACCATTAAGTCTGTGCAAATTCTTCATGCTTGATGCTTGCAGCCCTTGTCTTGGGCTGAACTTAGGATACTTTTCCAGGAATAGAATTGTCTCAGAAAACTTAAAATAAAAATATGAACATAAAACTAAATTAACCCAATATTTAAAATAAAAATGTTAGCCTTGTATTAATGATGGTACATAGACATCAGCACCTTTCCACATAGGTAGGAACCAGAAATACCTGGAAAGTGCATGTGCACCAAGTGTACATGTTATTTTATCAAGTAGTTACTGAATGCACTGCTCCCATTAGAAATGGTAACCTCTGCTAAATGTACAGAGCAACAAATACTGACCTTGGAATATTCTGCAAGTTGTAATTCAAAGTATGAATTACTGGGACCTACTACTCAGATATATTAATAAAAATTTCACTGTATGATTGCTCTGCAGAGTACCCAGGTTGCAGTTCACTCACCAAAAGGTAGTTCACAGCCCTCTTTAAATCCAGTTCCAGAAGACATTTTGCCCTCTTCCAACCTCTTTGGGCAGTGCAATGATGTGCTGCAGAGACATACATTCAGGCAAAACACCCATACACATAAAATGAAAATGAAGTGAGATTTTTAGTGTCCTGGATATTAGAAACTTACTGAAACATTCACAAACTATTCTCATGTGTAGGTTCATGTGTTATTCAGTTTCTTTTTGTTATTCTTATTGTTGATGTTTGAGACAGGGTCTCTGTATGTAGTCCTGAAACTCATCATGTAGCCTGTGCTGGCCTACAGACATCCAAATGCCTCTGCATCCATTGTGTTGGGATTACAAGTGTACATCACTATGCCTCACCTTTTTTTGGGTAACTTCTTTTTATTGTTTTCGTTTTGTCTTTTGAGACAGGATCTCACTCTACAGCCAAGACTATCCTAAATTTCACTCTGTAGACTAGGCTGACTTTGAACTCACAGACACTACCTGTCTATGCTTTCTGTGTGGTAGTATTTTGTTCCCCAAAATATTGTGCACCATAATAAACTTATCTGGGGTCAGAGACAGAACAGCCACAATATTAAACATAGAAGTTAAGCAGTGGTAGCACATGCCTTTAATCCTACCATCCCAGAAGCAGAAATCCATGTGTTCAAGGATACAGCTAAGCATGGTGACTCACACCTTTAATCCCAGAAAGTGAGCCTTTGATCTCAGGGAGTGATGGTAGAAAGCAGAAAGGTATATAAGGCGTGAGGACCAGAAACTAGAAGCATTTGGCTGGTTAAGCGTTTGGCTGGTTAAGCTTTTAGGTTTTGAGCAGCAGTTCAGCTGAGAGCCATTCAGATATGAGGAACAGAGGCTTCCAGTCTGAGGAAACAAGATCAGCTGAGAAGCTGGCCAGGTGAGGTTAGCTGTGGCTTGTTCCATCTCGCTGATCTTCCAGTGTTTGCCCGGGCCAGCAGGGTCTCAACCGGGGTGACCCACCTGTGGGAGAGAATGAAAGGGACAGGAGACACAAAGAAAGACAGCAAGACAGGGTTCTGATCAAGCTGCAAATTTTGTTTTCCTTAGCAAGGCTTATATAGCATGGGAGGGGGGAGAGGGCAGGAAGGAGAGTAGGGGTGCAGGATATGCAGTTGAGGGGGGACTGCAGGTGAAGGGGGATGTGCAGGTCATGAGGCTGCAGGATTTTGTGCTAGGTGATAAGGTCACTGGTCAGGGCCCATTGTTCTGTTGCTATGCTACCTGACCACAGGATGTTCTTTTTCTTTGGGGGCATCTGGTTTAGGGCCTGTGGCTTATTCTCTGGCCCAGCTAGTACTTTTCCATGGTTCATGTTTGGTCCCTGACAAGTGTTCACCCCAATATCTGGTTCAGGTTTGATTTTATTAATAAGACTCTTTAAGATTCCTGCTACATCTCTTAGTCCTGGAATTTAAGGCATGAACCATCATGTATGGCATGATGTTTGATGTGTTTTTAATAGATGGAGGAGAAAGAATATATTCATAGGAAAGAATTTCTGTACTATGAACTTAACATAGTTAATCCTTCTATTTTCATATGAACTGTTATATGGATTCCAGTTCCCAATTACGAGTGACAGGGAAGTAATCCCTCATTTCCACAAGTATCCCAGAGATTCCTGTACATTAACCTAAGTTTAGACTTGGTTTTCTATCTTGCCAGGTGGAATAGAAGTGTATTTTATATTCTTCTGCTTTGATTGTGTTCAGCACTATCAGGCAGTCTGTTCAGTATACTCAAGAAGTAGTGATGTCCAGGAGGAGGTCATGTTTCTCACAGAGACACTTCTGTGTGGACTCTGTGAGCATGGCTGCTGCTGGGAACCTCAACTTCCTCTAATACTGAAATGGCAGAGCCTTAAACACTTAGGAAGTGAATTCAAAAACAAATGAGGAGCAAAAGCTTGGGTTGGAACTCTACATTGTCAGTATGCTGGTGAAATGAAAAGCCCCACATCCTTCCTTGTTCATTGACAGAGACAGGAACTCAACAAAAATTTAAACTTGCCTTTGTGAGACATCAAGTAATTAATGAAAATCACAGTGTACCAGAGGATGCACCCAAACCTCCTCACCTCTCTAGGCACAGAAACTGCTCTATGATTAGAAGAAATATCCTGGCTGAACAAACTCTGAACTCTCTAGTCCCTCCTGTGTGGACTAAAGAAGTGGGAACTTGTTGAGTGTGGGTGGTGATTGAACCCCAAGCTTTCTACATGGTAGGAATCATTCTGCCAACTGAGCCATGTCCACAGCTATTGTCTTTTCCCCCTTTGCCTTTTCTTTTACTTTTTCTTTTTTTGATTTTTTGAGACAAAGTTTCTCTGTGTCATATCTATGGCTGTTCTAGAACTTGCTTTGTAGACCAAGCTAACCTCGAACTTACAGAAATCCACCTGCCTCTGACTCCCGCATGCTGGGATTAATGGCATGCACCAACACTGCCTGGCTGCCTTTTCTTTTTTCAACAGTTAATCTCAATGTGTATCCCACAGAGGCATGCAATCTATCTCGTTTTGGTCTCTTAAGTGCAGAATGGAGGGAACCACACTCAACCTGAGGGATTTTTCTCCTGGGGGCTGCACTGTTCAAGTTACCTCTGCCAGCCGTTCATCACAGCATCCTGACAGGTATATTGTCTATCTGCTGAGGCACCTCTGAGGCAGTTTTCAACAGCTAGGCATGTGGCTTCTCTGAGTGTACCCCCAACCCAATTCCAACATTGTAACCAGCCCTGCAGGATCTTCCCGGGTGTGTTTCCATGCTCCTGTATTTGAGGCAGGTGACCCTCCCTCCTTCCCATTCAAACGATGTTATTTCCCAGTAGTATTTTATTTCTCAATATGAAAAGGGGTATTTTAATGAAGGAATGAGACTTCCTGTGCAGTGTTTAGAAAACAAGCACTCGGTTCCCCACATATGAAATATTTCCAAGAGGCCTACTTTGTTCCTGGTGTACTGAATGTCCCAAGCAGATACCAGAAATAAAATGACTAAGGATAGCACTCTGGGTATTACTCCCAATGGCAGTACAGGGTTGAGAGAGGGTCTCAGCTGCAGAAATCCTTGAATCCTTCAATAACAGCAAAGGCAGAAGAAAGTGGCAGCCATCAGAAATGAAATGAACAAAAAACAGAGGTAAGACTAAAGAAAAAGAAGTCTATGAGCAGCCAGAGAAGGGGACCTAAAGCTCTGGGTATCATAAGAGTTCAAATGCATGATCATGTCTCCTAGAACAAGAGTCTCACAGTCCAGGATGAAATCAGTAATGCTGGGAATGGGCACATGTGTGTGATAAATCCCATAAAGTTCCTGATCCATTGGGCTTCAGGAGAAATATAACACTAGAAGAAACCACTTGTCATTGTCCTTGCCTAGTCACTGTCCCTACTGGTGCTCCCCATCAGGTAAAACAGCAGAAGTTGCCAAAGAACAGCATTTGAAGAGTTTCTCCTTGTCTACCTATGGTTTTGGTCTGTTATGGAAAATGGGTCCTTGGCCATCTGAACCTTCATAGAACCGTGATTTACTCCACTTTTTAGAATCCTGTACATTACCTTCCAATAAAGAGACTCATCATTGCAGTACTCATCAGGTGGACACCCTCAGATAGGAAACTTCAAATTTAGACCTGTGGGGATATAGGAAAGACAAATTGCATAATGAAGAGGGAATGCTACTTCTTTACTAAGTAGTTAAATCACTGTGATGAAAACATCTCTTTTAGCCGATGCCATTGACTAACACATGCTTAGCATGTCTTGGCATTGACCAATGAGCGTGTGTATATAATCATCTCTTGTGCTGAGAAAATGGAGTAATGAGGGACACATAAGGGTTCCATCAACTCAAGATACTTCTTCCCTTGCTTCCATAGCTCTGGGTTTGCATGTGTGCCTACCAAGATTGATAGGGTTGGTGTAAGCATTGGGAAACTGTCCTACCCAATAAGACAACACCACTTTTATTTCTCCAGAAACAGAAGAGAAACAAACTAGGAGAAAGGGATATGAAAATTTGCCACTTTTCTCACATTAGTTTCCTCCTCCCTCTCTATTTACAACAATTTTGAGCCTGGAGTGAGTTAAATTGTCAACATCTTTATGACATGAATACAAACACTAGCCTCACACCACAGCGCTATCTTCTTCACACAGGCACAGTGCACAAAGCCAATGGTTCTACCAAATGAACAGACGGACTTGAGAACATTAAATGATAGGTCCTTTAAAACAAAGTAGAAATTCACACTTTTATGAGGGAAGGATTGAGAGTTTCATAGCCACAAAGTTAAGGGGCAGATTCTCTTTTGGCTATGGTTAAAAACTATTATCTCCTAGCAAGGGTGATTTTCCCATGATTTTAAACAGTATTTGTTTATTCAGTCATTTTAAAAAATAAACATTCATACGATGAATATATGAAAATCTACTGATGGGTACTTTAAAAACAATATATTTATTTAGAGAGAAGGGGAATATAGATAGATAGATAGATAGATAGATAGATAGATAGATAGATAGATAGATGATAGACAGACAGATGACAAACAATACTATTCTGTCATTCTGCTCATGTGAAGACAAAGAAACAAATTGGGAGAATGAAACTCTCTTTTCACCTAAGTAGCCATCTCAGTGTCCCTTCCCTGGTACTTTTCATGATCAACTTGAAGATTTGCCTTAGAGGGGTTTTGATGGTTCTAAAATTTAGAGAACAATGTATATCAAAGTACACTGTGAATGATTTGTGCAGACATTTGTTTCAAATGATGGATGCTCTTAATTAAAGCTAACCCTGGGAGAAAGATTATTGATGGAAGGACTGTTATCTGTCTAGCTGGAAGAAACTGCTTGCCCAGAGTAATAGACAGGAAAAGGCAAAAGTGAAGTTACTCTGCCATGCAGGTGAGTGAGTTCATAATGGAAACAACCACTGAATACTAAACATCACCAAGCAAGATTCCAGGGTGAGGTAATGAAACAGCGTGTTCCTTCTTGGCATTGTGCCTCTGAGAATCAATCTTGTGTTTCTCATGCATTTTTCTGTTGTAAAACTATGGGTTACTAGTGCTGTGTATGGCCCTGTGGACAGTCCAGGTTCTAGCATTTAATCAGTTATAGTAGTGTTCACACATATCTAAATATAACATTACAAGTGTCAAAATGAAATTTCCCAGGTACTTCAGAAGTTAACCTTCTAAATCCTAAAGTCTCAAAGACTTAATGAAAAACATTCCAATTAGATGAATTAACGTATACATTTCAATCTCTTGATCATTTTTAAATAAGAATTACTGAAAAGATGATGCAAAATGATGTGTACAGAACAGGATATACTAATGTTAATGTTTAAATTCATAATTGCTCTAAATGTTGCATTTCAGGACATATATGAATGCAACTACTCATTTAGAAATTATACCCAGACCTTTGGCTTTATTTCATATTTGATGGTGTTCAGAATATGCTATCTCAAAACCTGGTGACTAGTCATAGGAAGAATTTGAGCAGAAGAATGAATGTGAGGAAGGACTGTGCTTTTACCCTGAAGCTGCTCATAAAATCTAGAAAGGGCTTCCTGACATTTCCTGAAACAGGTCAGAAGCACCACATGTCCCTCTATGGAGGAAGGAAAGGAGCAGCGTCACATCTGAAGACTGATGAAGGCACACACAGGGGATACGAGCCAAAAGCCCTCACTATTTGCCATTCACCTGCTTGGCTCATAATGGTTTTATTTTGTCACACACTCTATAACATTCCACTTGCCATCAACTCCAGTACAAAATCTCAGGTCTCAGAACTTGTTGAGGGCTTTCCTTCCTTGGGAAGGATCTGGTGTTGTGAAAGTTTATACTAGGTAAGTCTCCATGCTTTTCTCCTCTCTGTCTGCTTTGTTATGGAGTCCCCAACAAGGGACTAAATGTGGGTAGAAGGAAAAAGTATTTTTCCTCCTGCATTTACTATTTTTCTTCCAAAACTCTTATTTGTCAAAGGAGAACAATGATAATGCTCTCCTTTTTAAAATAAAAGTCCTCTCCTCTTCAAAAATATCTATTAGAGCCAACAAACTAACAGTTTTATTCTGCCTTCTAAGGACAGCTTGGCAGAGTGGTAATTTGAATGGCACAGGCCCTCATCAGCTCATATGGAGTGGCATCATTAGGACGGTTGCTTTGTTGGAGGTTGGATGTCACTGCGGGGAGGGCTTTGAGGCCTCTTATGCTAAAGTCACTCCTGGTGTTTCAGAACACTTTTGCTGCCTGTGGGATCCAGATGTAGCTCCTTCTCTACTCCCAGCTCTTTCTCCAGCACCATGTCTGCCTGCATGCCTCCATGTCATGCCATGAGGACAATGAACTAAACCTCTGAAATTGTCAGCCACAGCTAATTAAAGGTTTTCCTTTATAAAAGTTGCTGTGGTTATGGTGTCTCTTCACAATAATAGAAACCCTAACTAAGACAGAAGGTATCCAAAATAATTAGAGCCCACAGGGAATAAGGAAACAGTAATGGATTCTTCTTATTTATTTATGTATTTTTTTAAATTTTATTTTATAATTTAATGTAATTTTACATATCAGCCACAGATTCCCTTGTCCTCCCCCCTCCCGTCCCCCTGCCTTCCCCCCAGCCTACCCCCCATTTCCATCTCCTCCAGGGCAAAGACTCCCCTGGGGACTGAGTTCAACCTGGTAGACTCAGTCCAGGCAGGTCCAGTCCCCTCCTCCCAGGCAGAGCCAAGTGTCCCTGCATAAGCCCCAGGCTACAAAAAGCCAGCTCATGCACTAAGGACAGGTCCAGGTCCCACTGCCTGGATGCCTCCCAAACAGTTCAAGCTAATCAACTGTCTCATTTATCGAGAGGGCCTGATCCACTTGGGGGCTCCTCAGCTATTGGTTCATAGTTTATGTGTTTCCATTCGTTTGGCTATTTGTCCCTGTGCTTTTTCCAATCTTGGTCTCAACAATTCTCGCTCATACAAACCCTCCTCTTTCATGAATTCTTCTTAAAATTAATTAACTGATTCAACACCATCCTAGTCTACAGAGTGAGTTCCAGGATAGGCTCCAAAGTTATACAAATAAATCTTGTCTTAAAAAACAAACAAACATGCCAGGCGGTGGTGGCGTACGCCTTTAATCCCAGCACTCGGGAGGCAGAGGCAGGCGGATCTCTGTGAGTTCGAAGCCAGCCTGGGCTACCAAGTGAGTTCCAGGAAAGGCGCAAAGCTACACAGAGAAACCCTGTCTTGAAAAACCAAACAAACAAAAACAAAACAAACACACACACACACACACACCAACAAAAAAAAACCTTAACAGAGTCACATGACTTCCTAATTGTTCATGTTTCAGTTAGGTTCCAGAGTACTTCACAGTCAAATATTTATTCATCAAAAGAAAGAAAATGAATGCCACTTAAGATTACCTTTTCCTGAACATGATGTAAACATTTGTGGAAATGCTCAATAATAATCACAGGTATTATGAAATTCTTCCTAAGAAAGGTAAAAAGAAGATAGTTAAAAGCATAAGTGAATGAACTGAGCCAGGATGACCATCTGGGTCTGCAGGAAAAAAAATCTTCTAGTCCAAAGTCAAAAATCTGAATTGTGGTGACAGTGACTGTCTCACACTTTTCTTTAAGAAGATAAAAGTTTGTATCAGATTTTTAATGCTATTGAACTGCAAACTTTTTAATAATACAGTTTTAAAATTCTTTCGGAATTTCATCTATGCATACAGTGTATTTTGATCCTTATTCCTCTGAACTGGGCCCTGATCCACTCCTCTAATCCCAACATTACTAAATCCATACCTTTTGTTTTGTTTTAAATCATCTATCTAGGGCAACACTGCATGCCCATCTGCTCATGTGTTAGAGCCATCGCTGAGTTTGTTCAAACTACCTGGCATCAGCACCCTAAAGTAAACTGACTCTTCCTCCTCCAAAAGCCATCCACTGTCACCAGCTTCTCAGTTAGGGGTGGGGGCAGTGAGCCCCTTTCTCTTCCATACTAGAATGTTGACCGCTTGACCTTGGAGCTCATGAGTGCAGTAGTCCTGTCCTGCCCAGAAGATACTGTTTTATTTCAAGTGTTGTAATATGCTACAAACATTTAAGAGACATCAATTTTTATATAAAATATGATTATGTGTTGGGAGGAATTGTGAAGAAAATGTTAGTGTTCTTATTTGACTGATTATATTCCCATGTGAGTTATAATTAAATTAATCAAGGCAGTACTGTATCATGAATCTGACTGTTGCTTTTTTTTTTTTTTTTGGTTTTTCGAGACAGGGTTTCTCTGTGTAGCTTTGCGCCTTTCCTGGAGCTCACTTGGTAGCCCAGGCTGGCCTCGAACTCACAGAGATCCGCCTGGCTCTGCCTCCCGAGTGCTGGGATTAAAGGCGTGCGACACCACTGCCCGGCCCGACTGTTGCTTTTTATACATGAAAATTATTGAGGTAATTTCTTCTGTCTACATAATTTCTAAAATGCAGAGCCAGAAGCTGAAGGTGACAAAAGACCACTGGAAACTGCGCTGAGGCTATATTCATACTCTTGATATTTCAGATAACCATGACTTGCATTTGGTGCTTGAAAGCTGGTCTGCCTGATATGTGGGACATGACTGTCAGTTTGCCTCAGTTCTTCTCTTACACATCAACATAGAGAATTACAGTAGGTTTGGTGATGTAAACAGTGTGTTCACTCCAATGCTGAATGCTGCCATCTACAGCCCCATGAATAAGGGTAGAAAGGGAGCCCTGAGGTCATCCTCATCAGAACAGCATTGTTCTTGTTGTCAGCCTGAATTTAGAATTAAGTGGATAGTGCAGGCATCAAGATAATTGTGCCTATCAATATTCAGACCCTATTGGACTCCTGTCTGGATTGTTTTACTGATTTTCTTTCTCATGATTTTGTATGTATATACATTTATTGGTACATATATATATGTTTAACATATTTCTAACCAAAATCTGCTTCAGTAATTCTTCTCTATTTCTTTTTCCAGAAACATGGTCAATGATGTGCCATTTTTTCTTACAAGATTTCAGAGACTTGAACTTAATATACAACATCATATCAAATGTGGGCATGTTTTCTCAAAGAAGGACCCCATTGTACTATTTTTATACTCTGAGGACGATGTGTAATACCAATCACCAAAGCATTAGCAAATACTTTTCCCACACATTGTCAGACTTCCTCCTATATTTAATTTTCCTTATTCTGATTTTTCTCGATTAACATTCTGGAGTGTCCCATCTCATCCTGACCTTTCAACTGCAGGCACTTCTACATTTCATTCCATCAGCTTGCTGCATCTCCACTTTACTTAAAGGATTCCAGACTAGTCATTGAGTGGGAAGTCCTTGTACTCTGAGCTCAATGCTAGGAAACCCCCTGCTAAGTTTGCTGTCTTGATAAAAATAACATCCCCAAAGGCAAACATGATCATTCCATCACATTCTGGAAAGTATGAGATGATATCAGACATTGGTAGTCTTAAATCCTCCATTTCCCTCTGACTTTTCTCTAAAATATGTCCTTAAAAATTTGTCAAAGGGGATTTAGCTCAGTGGTAGAGTGCTTGCCTAGCAAGCACAAGGCCTTGGGCTTGGTTCTCAGCTCTGAGAATAAAAGTGATCTAAATGTAATCTTCAGAGTATCTAGCCTGTTAATATTTCTGGACCAGAAACTCTTGCCTCTCTCTATTATAACAATCCATATCACCATGCTAGAACCCAATCTGTTTTGTCTCAACCTCTCCATCATCTGCTGCAACAAGGATTCTTTATTCCTTTTCTAGAGTTCTACACAAACCCTGGAGCATTCATTCTGAAAGATTCTTGGGGGCCTAGAATGCCAGCGCCTCCTGGATAACTAGTATTTGTCCCACCTCACCTCACATATCAACATAAATAAAAAGTGGGACCACTGAGAGACAAGTGGAATGGAACTAAATTTGAGGGCTATTTCTGGAAACCAGAAGTCCTAGAATTGTCCAGAATTAAATGGCTACAGATGCTAAAAGGAAATTTCTGAGTTCTTCAACCATACCTAGTTCTCTGACCAATATGAGAAAAAAGGAAAAATGTCCTGAGTCCATCCTGCCTTCAGTGGACCCAATAACCACTGTAGTGTATGGCCTGAAAACTGTATATACTCCTAAGTGTCTGTCTGTGTGTCTGTCTCTCTGTCTGCCTATCTATCTATCTATCTATCTATCTATCTATCTATCTATCTATCTATCTATCTATCTATATTTTCATCACCTATCTCTATCCATTAATCCACCCATCCATCCATCTTCTCCTACAACTTCCTCTTTTATTTCTCCTTCTTCTTGATCTTCCCGTATTCATCCAGGATATTATAACCATTTTTGCCTCCCCAAGTTTTTACAGGGCCTTAAAAATGCTAATTACATCACAAAACATAAAAATGTTTCTCTGTAGGTTTTATTACCCATATTTTCCTACCCCAAGTCTTTGTAATCCCTATCTTCCCCAGAACTTGCTAAAATGTGACATTCCTTAGATCTCTGACACTGTGATACTAAAAATATTGTGTAAAAGAATGTTTGTTAAAAAATGCAAGTTGTGCTTAAAACAAGCCAAAAACCTACATCCAAAAACTTGATACTTTAATAACTTGCAAACACATCATCTTAGTTTGTTTCTTTATATGACAGATGTAATTTACATACAATGAATTCAATGAGTTGAAATATTCAGTGTTTATTAGTTCTCTCACAAGAAGTTTACAAAAAGGTTTTCTGACTAAATAAATTCTTGTCAAGAGGTAAAATCTGTAGAGTTTTCTAAATAGAAATGGAAAGTTGTACACAAAGCCAGAAAATAGAGTTAATCATAAGTCAGAAATTTTATGGAAGATAAAAAAATCAAGATCATATATGAAACTGCTGTATTCATTAAAATTCCTTAGGCCAAAATTCAGTACACTTGTATACAATTAGAGTTTAATTCTCTGTTTGGAATAAAAGTAATAGAAGATGCCACTTAGTTTCAACCTTTTATACAGAGAAAAGGAAAATCCATACTAGACCTTTCTTTTGAGAGCCTTAAAATGGCCTGCAAAAAGAGCCTGTCTTAGTCAGGGAGAATTCTGTCTCTCAACTGCTTGAATTACAAAAGACTTTCAAAAGATCAATGAAAGCCGGGCGGTCGTGGGCTACCAAGTGAGTCCCAGGAAAGGCGCAAAGCTACACAGAGAAACCCTGTCTCGAAAAATCAAAAAAAAAAAAAAAAAAAGATCAATGAAACCTCCTGTCAAAGCTTGGCTCATGGGATTGTAGGCTATGAGAAATCTGAGTGCTATAGAGTGGGAAAGTAGGCCATGCACTTACTTAAACCTCCTTGAAATACAGGCTATGTAATCTACTGATACCTGAAAGAAATTATTTCCTGATGGACTGGCTCACAGGAAGCATTGGGGATGCTTGGTTATCACAAGCAGAGGTCTCACACACACTGGAAGATGATGAAGGAAAGATGGGGTTTTCCTGATAAAATATATATGAGAGAAGCAGTGCTTTATGGCCAATTCACTGGGCATGATAGAGCACTGGACTGTGCTTACAGAAGAGGTCAAACATACAATGGTTGATTCGCCAGGAACTTCAGGACTGGTGTTTGCCTTTAGTGCCTTTGCAGAGCTCCATGGGAGAATGTGAACTTGTAGAAACAACTAACATTTTTAAGGAAAGGGTGAAATGTTGTGTAACAATTTTCCTTTTTATGACATGAAATACTTTTCTATTATTTTTGAAATTATAATTGCATTATTTTCTCTTCTTTTTCATCCTTCCAAACCCTCACTACATTCCTCCTTGTTCTGTTTCTAATTTATGACCTCTATATTCATTAATTGTTGCTATGTTCATATACATATATATGTCCATGAAGATATATGTATATATATATATACACAAATGTATGTGTGTGTGTATCCATATAGTTATATATTTCTGAATATAAAGTAATCATTCTGTATAGCTAGTATATATGTTTTCAGGACTGATCATTTCATATTGAGTATCCAACTGGTGTGCTCTTCCCTGGGTAGGGCTATTTCCTTAAGTCTCAGAAAGTTCTGTGGAAAGAGAGGAGGTTCATAATACCCAGCAATTAAACTATGGCTGGGAAAGCTGAAACTTACAGGATTAACAAGGCCCTTCCACTCCCAAGGTTAAATAGGTGGTAACTAAGGAGAACTGAAGAAATGAGACACTCTGTCTCATTCAGCTGCAAACAAGTCATGCAGACACATTCAGAGTTCCAGTCTTCATGAGTCACCCATTCTAATGTAAGCCTTTGTGATGTCACACATTAGAGTTATTCATATTCCTATAAGTAATCCCATACCTATACTCCTGTATTAACCTCAATAAACTCATTAATTTGAGGGAAAGGGAGTTACTGTCTTCCCTGAGAGGCAGACAGATAACAGGGAACTGATAAGTAATACAAATGGCCAACTTTTGTCTTCCTTTTTATTTTCTGTACTGAGATAAAGGCTTAGTAGGCTTTGTCTTCCACCAGAAGACTTCTTCTTCCAGCTGTCTGGTTGAGGACAGAGAGGCATGTTCACAATCAGTCCTGAACATAGTCACCTGAAGCTGCAGGTGATCACCCAGAGTCAGATATTGGGGCAAAAGCTAAAAAATCAGAGAGGCAGAGCATGAAGCCAATAGTTCTTAACCCTATGAATTCCTCCACCAAAAGAGAGTAAGTACCTCTCTCACCCCACCTTATCACTCCCTCTATCCACCCAGCTCTATCACTTCCTTTCTGTCTGTACAGACCTCCAGGCCTCTATAGTTAACTAATGGCTAGCTCCTCCTGATTTTCAGGCAACTTTGTTTGAGCATCAATAAAATATCACCACATTTCCCCTTTTTGTCTAAAGTAAAAAAGGTTATAACTAATATAAGAAAAACTTCATACAATAAGTTCAATAAATATATACAATATATATAGGAAATAAATACAATAACTATATACAATATATACAGGCAATAAGTACATCAACAATGTCTACTCCATTTGCATTTGACAAAATCAGAAAAAATACTCCATTATCTATCCTATTTTTGTGAATCCAAAGGACTGTGTCTAATTCACTTTCTATCCTAATTTGCATTACCAACTGAAAACTATCTTTTGATGTCTTTCAAACTTACACACTTTACACCTCTTTAGTGAGTTTCTTTTCTAAATTTTTTAACAAGGAAAACTATAACTATCTAATCTTCAACTCCCTCAGAGATCCAAGGGAAATAATATTAACTGAGTAAACAGGAACTATAACTAAGCAACTTCCAAAAAATGTAAGAAATTACAGAAACAGCTGGTTGCCTGGACAGTCACTCAGGTTTTCTCTGTACCATTGCGGCATCCATCTTTGGCCTACAGGTATAGCAAATCTGACAGACCCATCTATAAAGCAGGATTTTCTGAAGGGCTGTCCTACTTTGTCTTTGCAAGGTGCAGCAGTCCTTTCCTTTGTGTCCTGCCTGTCCATTTTGGACATCATATTGTCAGCAGTTGATGTAAGGCCACTTCCTTGCCCAGTGGCTAACTTTTGCTACAAAGAAAGTAAACATGATATAGAGTTTCTTCAATGCCCATCATCTTCTTTGAAGTAGATTGATGCTGCCAGGAGCAGACATGTCTCATAGTCATAAAAAAAAAGAAAAAAATCTATGTTATCATCTTAAATGCCATATTCTGAAGGTCTCTGAAGTGCTTTAAGATGACCTGTCTATCTAAAATATATTTCTTCTTGACCTTGAGGACAGACCTAATATGACTACAGGTTTTATGGTAATGACTAACTACTAACCTGCATTTCTTTATTATCCTAAATAGTTGTCAATAACTTTCAAGGACTAGAAAATTGCATTGCATTGTGAAATGAACTGTATATGAATGATACATTGAACAGGATGAGAAATATATGTACAGTATTTTCTAACAAATTCAAACTCAAATTTGTATCAATATACATAATTTATATGCAATATACAAAAATCCAATCCAATGTGAAATATTTAAAACTAATAGTTCCCTTCTCTATCTTATCATATCCAGATTCTCTCTTTTTTCTTTCAGAGTAGATTCAATAATCTACCCTTTGTTCTATCATTTCTATATCCTTTTGTTTCAGTGGTTCAACATATGAAAGTCTGTAAATGGAATCCACCACACAAATAAACTAAAAGAAAAAAACCCACATGATCATCTCATTAACTGCTGAAAAGGCCTGTGACAAAATTCAACATCCCTTCACGATGAAAGTCTTGGAGTGATCATGGATACAAGGAACATACCTAAACATAATAAAGGCAACATACATCAAGCCTACAGCCAACATCAAACTATGTGATGAGAAACTCAAAGGGATTCTACTAAAATCAGGAATAGAACAAGGCTGCTCACTCTCTCCTTATCTATCAACAGAATACTTGAAGTTCTAGCTAGAGCAATAAGACAACAAAAGGAGATCAAGGTGATACAAATTGGTAAGGAATAGGTCAAATATTCACTATTTGCAGATGTTATGATAGTATACATAAGTGACCCCAAAAATTCTACCAGGGAAATCCTTCAGGTGATAAACACCTTCAGTAATGTGGCAGGATACAAGATTAACACACACACACACACACACACACACACACACACACACACACACACACAAAATCAGTACAAATGATGAATGGGCTGAGAATGAAATCAGAGAAACATCCACCTTTACAATAGCCACAAACAACATAAAATACCTTTGGGCAACCTGTCTGATAAGAACATTGAGTTTTTTTAAAAAGAAATTGAAGGAGATATCAGAAAATGGAAAGCTCTCGTATGCTCTTGGATAGGTAGAATCAACATAGTAAAAATGGCGATCTTACCAAAGGCAATCTTCAGATTCAATTTAATCCCTATCAAAATCCCAAAAAAGTCTTCACAGAATTTGAAAGAAAAAATTCACCTTCATATGGAAAACCAAAAAACCCAGGATAGCCAAAACAATCCTGTACAATGAAAGAATGTCTGGCATCACCATCCCTGACCTCAAGGTCTACTATAGAGCTAAGTTGGCGATTTGTATAAAACAACTTAGTACTGGCATAAAAATAGACATACAGATCAATGGAATCAAATCAAAGACCCTGAGACTAATCCGAAGACATATGAACACTTGATTTTTGACAAAGAAGCTAAAATTATACAATGAAAAAAACAAAGTGCCTTCGACAAATGGTGCTGGTATTACTGTATGTTGACACATACAAGAATGCAAATTGATCCGTTATCTGTGCCCATGAACAAAACTGAATTTCAAATGGATCAAAGACCTCAACATAAATCCAATTACACTGAACCTGATAGAAGAGAAGCAGCACAGACACTGAGAGCAACAATTAATACATGAGACCTCCTGCAACTCAGAAGCTTCTGTAAGGCAAAGGACAGGGTCAACAAGACACAATGGCAGCCTACAGAATGGGGAAAGATTTTTACCAAACCCACATCTGACAGAGGGCTGATCTCCAAAATATATAAAGAACTCAAGAAACTAGACATCAAAATACCAATTAATCCAACTTAAAAAATGGGGTACAGATCTAAACAGAGAATTCACAACAGAAGACTATTAAATGGCCAAAAGACATTTAAGGAATTGCTCAAAATCTTTAGCCATTAGGGAAATGCAAATCAAAGACACTGAGATACTGTCTTACATCTGTCAGAATGAATAAGAATAGAACCATTGACAGTTTATGCTGGAGAGGATGCAGAGCAAGGGGAAGAAGCCTCCACTACTGGTGGAGTACAAACTTGTACAGCCACTGTGGAATCAGTATGGCATTATCTCAGAAAATTGGGAATCAACCAGCCTTAATATCCAGCAATACCTGGTGATGGGATGGCCAAACACCCTAATAGTTGTGCCAGAAACCCCATCCAAGAACTGAGGAATCTGGATGCAGAGATCCACGGCGAGGCCCCGGGTGGAGCGCCAGGAGTCTAATTAGCAAGAAAGAGGAGGGTTTATATGAGCGAGAATTGTTGAAACCAAGATTGGATAAAGCACAGGGACAAATAGCCAAACGAATGGAAACACATGAACTATGAACCAAAGGCTGAGGGGCCCCCAACTGGATCAGGCCCTCTGAATAGGTGAGACAGCTTGATCTGTTTGGGAGGCATCTAGGCAGTGGTACCAGGTCCTGGGCTCATTGCATGAGTTAGCTGTTTGAAACCTGGGACTTATGCAGGGACGCTTGGCTCAATCTGGGAGGAGGGGACTGGACCTCCCTGGACTGAGTCTATCAGGTCCATCTCAGTCCTCAGGGGAGGCCTTGCTCTGGAGGAGATGGGAATGGGGGTGGGCTGGGGGGAAGGGGAAGGGGCAGGAAGGGGGAGAACAAGGGAATCTGTGGCTGTTATGTAGAACTGAATAGTATTGTAAAATAAAATAAAATTTTAAAAAAAGATTTAAGGGGAAAAAAACAAAAAAAAAGAAAGAAAGAAAAAGATCCAGCAATACCACTATTGGGCATATACCCAAAAGATGTTCAATCATACCACAAGGTCACTTGCTCAGCCATGATTATAGCAGCATTATTCATAATAGACAGAACCAAGAAACAACCTAGATGGCTCTCAACTGAAGAATGGATAAAGAAAATGTGGTACCTTTACACAATGGAATATTACTCCGTGGTAAAAAAAAAAAATAGTGACACCATGAAATCTGTAGACAGATGCATGGAACTAGATCCTGAGGGAGGTAACCCAGACCCAGAAAGACATACATGGTATGTGCTCACTCTTAAATGGATATTAGATGCAAGGCAAAGGGTAACCTGGCTACTATGCACAACCCAAGAGAAGCTATGTAAAAAGGAGGACCCTAAGAGGGACACACATGAGGAGCCCTAGAATGGGAAAATAGGTAAGATCTCCTGGGTAAACTGGGAGGGGGTAGAAATGAGGGGATGGGGAATGGGAACAGAAGAGAATGAGATGGCCCAGTGGAGCGAGGGATAGAGGGGGAGAGTAATGAAACAGATGCCTTGATAGAGGGAACCATTAGGTTGTTAGGGAGAAACATGGTGCTAGGAGAATCCCCAGTAATCCACAAGGATGACCACAGCTAAGACTTCAAGTAATAATGGAGAGGGTGCCTGAACACACCTTCCCTATAATTACATTAGTGACTACCTTAATTGTCACAATAGAACCTGCATCCAGTAACTGATGGAAGCAGATGCAGTGATCCACAACCAACACTGGGCTGAGCTCCTAGATTTCAGTTGAAGAGTGGCAAGAGGAACCACAGGAGCAAGTGAGGTCAAGATCATGATGGGGAAAACCACAGAGATAGCTTAGCCAAGCTGGAAACTAGAACAAGCATGGGACCAAACTAGGTCCTATAGTAGGATATCCTGCTCAGCATTGACACAGAGGGCAGGGGCTTAGTTCTGCATCAATTTAGTATGCCAGACATTGTTGACTACCCAAAGGAGGCCCAACCCTCTCTGAAGAGTGGACAGGAGGTGGGACAGGGAGTGATGGGGCATTAGAAATATGGAGGAAGGGGGAACTGGAACTGGTATGTAAAATGGAAAATACTTTTTTATACATAAATAAAACAAAAACACATCAAACAGCATCTCCCTGTAGAGACCAAACTAGCCTTAGGCCCCCAACTTTCCAGCCTCAGAGTGACTAGACCTCCCCATCTGCACTGAAGGGCAGTGTACTTACAGACTAGGAGGAACGATCAGATTAAGGCCCTGAGGTAGGGGCCATCTAAGGACCAGGGGATGGTGGGATTATCAGGCACCCAGTGTCAGGCTCTGAGTCACTTTCACCAGCCTAACAGTGCAGCCTGAGTCAGCTCTGCTGTGTGGGAACTCCCCCAGTGACATCACACCATGGAAAACTCCATCTCACACAGCCTGCCTTTGTAGATCTGGGCCTCAGGCTGGGAATGAAGTAGCCACTCAAACAACACTGGCTCCTGGATTTCCAAAGGTCAAGAATGGCCTGTGGGAAAGGTCTGAGAACACAATCATTTTAGAGTTTGGATCTTTCTGGATGTTTCAACATTTAGAAATAGAAAAAAAGGAGCTTGGAATAGTGATGCATGCCTTGATCTCAACCAATTGGGAAATGAGGAGGAGAATTGAAGACTGGCTGCAGTGCAAGTTCCAGGAGAGCCTGTGTCTCAAAAAAGTCATGTTAACTGTGCCACCATTCTCATGGCTGCTGAGGCCAGATCTGAGAAGTCTGAAGCCAGGCTGTATCCTGTGCAGCTGTGAATAAGCTCGAGAAGGCTTGGGACACCTGAAGCATGTGAAAAGGAGAAGAAACCCGCAGACCCCTGAGACACTTCCCTGCCTGTAGAAGACAGGAAAGTTGACATTCACAGAGGGGGAATCTCAAGCCTGAACTTTGATAACCAGCTAGGCAAAGTCTTATCCCCCAGTTCATTTCCTGAACAAGATCCAACTACCAAGAGTGGGCAGAGATGAACATTGTGGAAGGCAGGTGCTGTCCCCTGTCAGCTTGACCTAAGGGCATTTGGAAGACCATGAACCCTCCTCTATAGTGATATTTTATTTGTACTGAAATGTGATTTGTATGTTAATAAATAAAGTTGCCTGGGGGTCAGAGCTATTAGCAAGCCATAGTGAAAGCTGGGCAATGGTGGTGCACGTCTTTAATCCCAGCACTTGGCAGGCAGAGCTAGGTAGATCTCTGTGTGTTCAAGGATACAGCCAGCACTGGAGACACATGCCTTTAATCTCAATACCAACCATAGAAGACCTGGAGGTCTGTACAGACAGGCAGTGATGAGGTGCTCATGTGGTTGGGTTTACAACCAATGAGAAGGCAGAACAGAAAGTCTTTATAAAGACAGACACACAGGAGGTAGCTCTCTTTTGGAGAGGTAGGACCACCATGAGAGAAAGGGTAAGGTTTTTAGCTCTTAGATCTGACCTCTTGGCTTTCTTCTTTGCATTGGTTCTGTGTTTCTTATTTAATAAGATGGTTGGTTACATCTACACTCCTCTGGATGGGACATCAGTGAGATAAGAGGCAGGACCATGCAGAAGGGGTTTCTGTCTTTGCTGGGTGAATAACTATATATCCTGGGCAGGGTATCTGTTCATGGAAGTGTGATGTTTCACAATTGATTGTTAGAAAGACCAAGCTGTCTGAGGTCTCAACTATACAGCTGACTCCAAGCCTCTTTCTAATTACTGGGATATGCAGGCAATCCTTTATACTTTTCCATCTAGATCTACTGCCTCATCTCTGGATTCATGTGAGCAATCACACTCTCTGAGTATCTTCCCACTCTCTCTATACCACCTCCCTCCTCTGATTTCTTTACCCCCAATACTGTCAACTATGTTCTTAAAAGAGTTTTTTATCAGTTTAGGGCATATGCCTTGCTCCTAAATTCCAGTATGTCCTCAACTTGTTGGTCTCCACAAGACTCTATTTAGAAATAAAGTTGACAATCACATTTATTTGCTTGGAGCTTCAAAATCTGAAATGACACACATCACCCAAAAGTTTCATCAGTCCTAGGCTGCAAGGATAATACTTTGGTGGACAAAGTCCAGAGATTCGGTTGGAGAACATGCACTCCAGGCTGACCATGACCTGGCTTCTCTTTATAGTGATGTCATGATAAGAAATGTGAGGTTTGGATATAACAAAGCTGTATGATGCAACAACTCGAGTCTCTCCCCTTGCCTGTCATGTCCTCCTAATAGATCTTGTTAGCAGTGCCACCTCTTCAAGAGCATGTGGATTGGAACACGTAGCTCTAAAACTAGGCATTTGGCTTTTGTTTACTGGTTGAAGCACCACAGCAGTGATCTACATCATGTTCTACTCCATGATTGTATGCCTGGTGTGTGTGTGTGTGTGTGTGTGTGTGTGTGTGTGTGTGTGTGTGTGTGTGTGTTGTCGTCTCACTCATGATGCCTCTCCATAGCCAACACTAAACTCTGACTTACCACTCCATTTTCATCAATCTATGAATTCAAGGATTGGGTTATCATACTCTTTCCATGAATTGCTTGCTTTCAATATCGGAGAGCTCACCTGGGCTCAGTGGCTCCAACCAGACTGTCCAGAGATAGTCACATCTTCACTCACAACCTCATAGCTTGAGTGAGCTCTACTGACACTCTGGGGGAATCTTCATAGCTAAATACATGACTTTTTTTGAGCCCATCAATCTCTAAAATTCTGAGGATCTTCCCTGTGTGATTGTTCACTTCAGAGGTCTCATCCCTACTACTCCCCATTCTCTTGACCTCATTTCTAGGCATCTTTTCTTTCTCAAATTATTGATTATGAATCTTAAGGAGGGGAAAATCCAACCCAGGACAATGCATGCAAAGTGAGCTTTCAACTTAGATAACGTTTCTAATGAAGCAGAGGCCTAGATTTCTGGCTTTGGAAGGAGGATCTACCTAAAGGATTCCATTGTGAACCCAGGTCTCCTGAAAATGGCACCTTGGTTTCAAGTCACTTTTGGGTGAGGTATGTAGCAGGGATGAAGTAGCTATACCAGGTGACATCAGCACATGGACATTCTACTGTATCCTGGAGAGCCCTGGCATTCCATATGGCCCATGTGATGTCACCAGTGTTGTGGCAACCCCAACTGTCATTGGGGCATTTATGCAGTGTCTCGTGTTTCACCTACAGACATGCTGACTAGACTGAACAGGATTCTTGGGAGACAGGATGGCAAGCACAGGGAGACCAAAGGGAGGCAGAAGGAAGAAGGCCTTCAGTCTCCATGTCACACATCAAGAAATAAATGGTCCTGGGGAAAGCGCAGTGAGTCCTGGGAAAGGGATGTGGGGCTTCATGAAGGAGGAAGGCTTTAGCTGATCCTTCCAGGAGTGGGGCTAAGCAGGTGAGAATTTCTGAGAAGCAATGGGCCTACCTGCTCCTCTGAGTTCTTCAAGAGCAGAACAAAGTTGAGGATTTTCAAGGTTAGTTTGGCAGAGAGCCAGGGATGGTCAAGGCTGCAGCTGCTCTGTTGAGGGCCCTCTGCTTTCACTCTGAGTGGGAACAAAGCACATGGGGGCTAAAGAGGTTTCAGTACCAGCCCAGCAACTCACCCACACTGGATGTCTTTTGGTGTGTGTCACTAATAACAGGGAGAGTAATATCCCCTGGCCAGAGTCAGAGGTTCTCACATTTTAAATAACAACCATTAGCAGGGCAGGAACCATCATGTCAGTGATCCCTAAGGTTTCAGAGTTCCTGCCTCTCATAGCCAGTCATCTTTCCTCTACCTTGAGTGCAGGACTGGGACATCACTCTTCCTGTAAGTATTTGTTCTTGGTCAGAGGGCTCAACTGTGGATGCCCAGTCCTTAGGTATTTTCAGTCACATCTTTCAATAGTTGATAACACCTTTGCTAACATCATGATGGCTGGAATATATTCTGGTGAAGCTTTTGGCAAAAGTTTCATCTTTACCTATGTGACTTATCATTGTTCTGACAGGACCCACATAATCCCCCCCACCCCCATACATTGTAACTGCTCCATGGATCTTCTCTAATGTGCTTGTTCACTTCGTGGAACTGATCTTTCTTCCCAATTATCCTCAGTTAAATTCTTAGCATCCTTTATTTCTCATGTTATTAGTTAGTAATCATCAGGATGAGAAGAGCCATTCCTGGGCAGAGTTTGGAAAATTAGTCTTGCTCTCCACACATGATGAACTACTAAATTAGAATGAACTAGATTCTAATGAATCAGAGTTGGGTTGGAAGGAGGACATACTGAAACTGAGTCTCAGGGACGGTTCCTGGAATGCGCAGCTTGTCTTTTAGTGAATTGGGGAAGAGTTTGCTATCAGATAGGGGACGACATTGGCAGTGACCCTAAGTCCCTTCTCTGGATATTCTATTGTATCCTCGAGAGCCCTTGGCATCTTCTGTGAAATCACCAGTGTTGTGGCAATGCCAACTGCGCTTGAGGCATTCATTAAGTGCTTACAGGGTTGACCAATCGACATGGTGGCAAGACTGAGTACACTGATTGGCAGAGAAAGCCCTGGTTTTCTAAGGAGGAATGTATGCCAGAATTGAACCTTCTCTTAATGGGGTTCAGTAGCTGTAATCATCTGAAGTCATGCGCCTATGCTGCTTCTCTGGATCCCTAAAGAGCAGATCCAAAGTGGAGGTTTCTGATGGTTAGTTGGCAGAGGGCCAGGAACGGTCAAGGATGCAGTGCTGTGCTAGGACCTTTTTCAGTTCATTCTGACTGTCAAAGAATGCCAAAGGAGGCCCAGAACCACTAATGAGGTATCAGGGTAGGATGTTGCTGCACTTTATTCTCAGTGGATTTCTATATGTTTCATGGATATCTGATATAAATACCAGGGAGGGAAACTTTCCATCCATGTACCCAGGTCTGAGACATTCAGTTGCTTTTAGTCCTGCACACAGATTATCAGGGCTGAGAGACGCAAAGCACCAGGCACTCCAGGACTTTTGTGTATCACATCAGGTATTGGCTGACAATTCCAAACCAACATGGCTGGCCTTGCTTATGCCTTTCAGGGACAGTGGGGCTGCAGTAGGGCCTGAGGCATGTATCTATCCTCAGAGATTGGAGACAGACACATCGCTTATGGTCCCCAGTTTAAGGATATCTGCTCTGAATTTTAGGGCTTAATTGGGTGCCATGCATTTCCTCTTCCTCAGGCCTCCTCTTGGGACTCCACATGATCTCTCTTGGCCCTATGCCATTCATCTGTACAAATTCACTGTGTTTATGTACCTATAGGGACTACTAGGAAAACATCATCCACACCTGTCTTCCTCACTGAGCAGGAGCAGCAGGTGAACCAAGTGGATAAACTGATCTTTCAGCTACAGATGATGACCAATGAGAGGAATGAACTACTTGAATTCCTGGCCCTTTATAACAACAACGAGTTGAACAACAGGTATTCATCATGCTGTGTTTTCTGGTCACTGTATTGACCCTACTGTGTCCTGAGTGCATCTGAGAGGCAGAACTGAAGAAGTGAGATAGGACACAGGCTGTTCTGATTCCTCCAAATGAAAACCAGAGCCTGTGGCCTGAATCACAATCTACAGAAGGGCAGTAGGGTGTAAGATCACAACATGCATTTCAAGAGGCTTTAATAGGCATTGGCTTTTAGGAGATGCTCAGTGCGCTGAGTTGATTGTTTATATTTGACTAGATATTTCCTTTTGCTTGTTGCTTCGGGAGCATCTGTGTGTCTGGAATGCCTAGAGTTCACCACTGCTCCTCTCTGGTCTTGTTCCTTATACTTTGAGGCAATGCCCCCTACCTGCATTTCTTTGACATCCTGTGTGTGGGTTCATGTGTGTGAAGTCCTCTCTAAGGGGCCCAAACATTGCAAACATGGCAGTGGCAGATTTTGCCTTTTTCACTTCTCTCTCCCTTGATAAACCATTAGATTACATTCATAAATTTAGACCCCAGAGTTTATTCCCTTTTGTGGACACCGACTCATTCTTGAAACTAAACACCAAAGTCCAACAATCAAAATTCATTACTTGGCTACACTGGCTAACCTGTCCAATCAGATCTCAACAACTCACCCTAGCACAGACTTAACCTTTCTACATAAAAACCCACTGCTGAAAAAAGCCTACTGCATGTTGTCTGCCTTTGCCTGACCCAGAGACAGGCTCCCAATGCCATGCTTGCCCTGCTAGGGTAATGAATCTCCTTGTGCTGAGGACTGGGTGTCTGAGTGTGTTTGTACTGTCTCTGAGAGGCTCCCTTACAGACAGTGTGTGTGTGTGTGTGTGTGTGTGTGTGTGTGTGTGTGTCCTTTCAGATCCTGAGAGTCAGAGATTGATAGTAGGTCTGAATATTCACATGTCTCAAAGATTTCTGGTGATGGAAGTGCTGAGGCCAGGGAGCCCCACATTGAACATCACTGCTCTCAGCCTTTGTGCTCATCCTGGTTCCTCATTGGAATCCCCTTGGGTGTTTATAAAGCCATCTGAATGTAGTGCCTCCCCATGGCAATACAGATCATGAGTTCTGGGTATCTGTAAGGAGAAAGAATCTCTGTTCTCAAGACAGCGGGAATGTCATTGCAGATTTCAGATACACCCCCATCTGTGGCACAGACTGCTCAGACCTTCATAGCCAGCTAGTCTGCTCCCAGAGGTCTACTGAGGGAGCTCATGTAGTCCTGTTTCCTTTCCTATTGACACCCAGCCTTTCCTGGCCCTGGGGCAGGGTATCAAGTCTAATGCACACCAGGAAGTCCAGTATAGAATTCAGGGTATGACATCCAGTCGGCTAGGGTAGTATAAAATAGAACCATAATTCATGTGGTCCCTGACACCCATGTTCATGGGGTTCTTTGCTCCTGGGGCCATGCCCTACCACAGGCTGAAATCTGAGATTGAGATGCTGAAAACACAGCATAAGAAGGAGATGTCAGATGTAAAGAAATTCCCCGACAAGATTTGTGAGGCCTCGTACAAGTGCAAGGAGCTGAGTGAGCAGACCAACTCCTACCGGTGAGTGCCTAATTTAGATGGGACCCCTGCAATTGTTAAGGACTGCTTCTGGTACTCTGAAGTTTTTCTAGTCCTACCTGACCCAGCTGTCAGGAGGAATCTGTCCCACCTACCTCCTGCAGCCAAGTGGTCCCAAAGACACACACAGAGGCTTATAGTACTTAAAAACTGTATGGCCAATGGCTTAAGTTTCTGGCTAGCTAGCTCTATCATCTTAAATTAACCCATTTCTATTAATCTATGTTTGCCACATGGCTGCTGCATGGCCAGGCTGCTGGCATGTTTCTCCTTGGGTGGCAGCTGGTATCTCCTCCACCTCTGACTTTCTTCTCTGACTCTCCTGGATTTTTCTGCCTGGCTCCATCCTGCCTTGCCATAGGCCAAAGCAGCTTATTTATTAACCAATGGGAGCAACACATATTCACAGCATACAGAAAGACATCCCACAGCAGCTTCTTCCCTTCTTCACCTCTGAACAAAGTTGGGCTGTGGTTCTAGCCTGTTTACCTCTTAGCAAGCAGCCTGTCTGATAGCTCTTGGACTTGTGCCTCCTAGACTGAGTTCTCCTAAGAGTGAAGAGTCTGAGAGTCCCTCCCAACTTTTTCCTGTCAGCTTCTGGAACATATAGACAGAAAACAGGGCTTGCACTATGAATGGTTTCTGTGGCTCTGGCAGGAGCTTACAGAGCTGGTTTCTATGGGAAACATGGATGGAATGTATTCCTGTTGAGTCATCTGTACCCCTCAGAGCATGGATTCCCTCTACCAGCTCATGTTTTCCCAATACTGTAAACAGTTAAGCCCCAGGGTGTGTGGGGAGGATGTGGGGGATCCAGTTTTCAGAGGTATATGGATCCCTTTTGCTGTTGGGATCTTCAGAAGTATTTTAAATCTTTCTGAAATTTGGCTATTCTCTGTTTATGGCCTGCACCTGAGTGATGCTGGCATGGCTAATGTGGGTCCAGCCCAGGGTTTTGGGGATAACGACATGGGAACTTGCAGAATCATGGTATTAGGAAGCAGGAGGGGCAGATGGAGGTGGAGCTCATCATTTTTTGGTGATATTTCAGCACCCTCTACAGTCAGCTTCTTAGTGAATGGACTCAGCTAAAGGAAAAAGTGAGCATGTTGAAAGAGGACAACAGAGAGCTGGAGAGATGGCTCAGAGGTTAAGAGCACCGACTGTTCTTCCAGAGGTCCTGAGTTCAATTCCCAGCAACCACATGGTGGCTCACAACCATCTGTAATGAGATCTGGCTCCCTCTTCTGTTTACATAATAAATAAATAAACCTTAAAAAATATTTTAAAAAAGAGGACAACAGAAAGCTACATGGGGAGCAGATTTTACTACAAGAGTCCTGCGAGGAGGCCAGGAGGCTCTGTGAGGAGGCTCATGAGAAGATCTATGACCTCTGCACAAAACAGCAGCAGGTAGGTTGAAGCAGCAGGGCCAAGATGCCCACTTGTCTAACCATACACACACATATACACACACCCATGTAACCATCTACTCACTTATCCAACTGACCCATCCCATCCAATAGTTCATTTCTGTGATCATTCGCAAGTCTTTCTGGGGAGTTAGCCTCTTGGAAGGCACTGCATGACTGCCAAGGAACCCTGCTGCTCTGCTAGAAGCTGCAGTACATTAAGGGAGATTAGTAAATCACATGTCACTCACCTACGTGTCAGTATGGTAGGAGCGGTGTTATGATGGGAGCCACTTAGGGAGTAGCACAGCGATCTGAGTGAGTGAGGTCAAGGGTCTTGGTCTCTTTTGCTTGGCAGGGGTCATATGAGATCAGAGGCAGGAACAGCATGGAAGGAGGAATGCCCCCTACAAACGCCAAATGACTGGGTCTTATGGACATTTTTGGGGGCGTCATATGGCATTTTACCCTCTTGTTCCCAGACTGCCATGGTGTTCTCTTTACCTGGTCTTGGTTCACACTAACAGAAAATAAATTAACAGTTTGTCAATATTGTTTGCTGTGAGTGGCATTGGCCAGTTCACCCATCCTGGATCTGTGGGTGACCTAAGTAGTGTCCTAATGTCTGACCTGGGCTGTTTTAACATAACATGCACTATAATCTGTTAAAAAGTTGTTGGGTAATGACAATGGGTGACTTCCATTCTCTGGTCTATCACTGTCTTCTGTGGAGGAGTCTAGGCAGGTTTAGGGAGAAGACTATGATGGGTCAACCTGGATCTATCAGGAGGCTTCCTGTCCAGCCCTCTTCCATGAGCACCTGGTTTTATGTGGTCAAACTCAGTTGTGCAGAGGTTGTTACTTATCTGTACAATCAGTGAATCTGGTGATAAAAACTTCCCTGGGAGGGTAAATAAGTTCAGGCCAGGGCAGAAGAGCCTGGATTGGTCTGAGTCTTGTAGAGAACAAGGAGGACCCATGCATCCCCCTAGAGTAGAAAAGGTGCTGCAACATTCTAGTCTTCTGCCTTGCTCTTCTGGGTTCAAGAAAGGTGTGTGTGTGTGTGTGTGTGTGTGTGTGTGTGTGTGTGTGTGTGTGTGTGTTAGTGTGTGTTAGTGTGTGTGTGTGTCTGTGTCTATGTGTCTGTGTCTGTGTGTGTGTCTGTGTGTTGTCTTAAGTGTATCTTTGTGAGTATGGGAACATGTGTTTGAGGCTCTATGTGTATGTTTACTCACTCATGGAACAATGGAACATCTTTAAGAATGATGGAGACAGATTTCAATGAGAAAGTACTGTGCCTAACCTGGTTAGTACCACTTTGCATCAGTCAAAGAACAGATGGTGTTTTCCATCATTCTGCATGTCCACACAGCTAACTACAACAAAAGACAGAAAACTGATGAAGGCTAAAAGTCCTTCAGGTAGTTGTAGAGGCAGAATTATTTATCTGCAAAGAAATCCTCTGGAGAAAAACAAAGTAATAGGGTACATGAAGGTGCAAAAGAGGCTACTGAGAAGAGGAAAGGCTGCCTGAGGGTTTGTGTCCTTCTCTGCTCTGGGTGAATGGTGGCTGACCACTGATGACTTCCCTGCATCCTGTTTTGTTTTTCTCCTCATTGCCTGCTGCCATTTTCCTTTCACCTTTGCCCAACCTTGGTTCAGCTAACCTTGTCCTTGGAGCTTGGCCTGGATTTTATTCTCTGAGAAATTCTGGACTGCAGAGGGTCTTGTGACTGCATCTCAGCCCAGCAGAAGTCCCACAGCTATGCTGAGGTGTGAGAAGAGGCTGTCTCAGTGCACCCCTTAGGCTCATCGCACTCTAAAGCACCCACTCCATGTTGTCTGCAGCACTCAGAAACTGCTTGTATTCCAAAGTTCTTCATACTGCGTTAAAATCTGCCTGATGGAGGGTTGGAAGAAATGAAAACTCTCAGACATTGCTAGTAGTGTAAAATAATGCAGGCCTGTGAGAAGCTATGTACAATTATTCAGAATGTGGAATGCAGACTCCAAGTGGACCATTGATCGCTGAATGTAAAGTAGGTGTCCACAGAGAAAAGGGGACAACAGGGTTACAACAGGACTCATCAGAACAACCCCAGCTAGAAACTAATCAGATGTCCAGCATTAATGACTGATAACATACAAGGTGGTCCATAGAATATTGTTAAGCATGGAATAATACATGCAATCATTTGGCTGTAAGTTAGTCAACCTTCTGTCACTCAAAGTAAACCCTGACACAATCATATTACTTGGAGGAAAGGTTAATATAGACTCAGGATTTTAGAGATTTTCTAGTTTTCTGAGCTCACTGCTTTGGGCCTAAATCAAGGCAACCTATGGTTTAGAGAGCTTCTTTAGGAGGCAGCTGCCCTCCTTGCAGGAACAGGGATTGTGTGAGAGCAAGAGTCTGGTCAGTGCCATCCAGTAGTCCTGTACTGGGGAACTAAGCCTTCAATGCACAGACTAGGAACTTGCTAGGAGAGCTTGGATTACTGGTCAAAGAACCCTGGTGTTCACCTGTCTATGTACAGGTTTACAAGGCAAGCACTACATTGACTGATCTGCCCACTGAGTTCTCCCAGGTCACCAGGCATGCATGTATTATACAGACTCACAGGCAGCAGAACACCCGCACATATCAAGTAAAAATGAAATGGAAATTATCAAAACAGGGTAAAAGTTCACAATCTTCACCACATCACTGTGTTCAGAGCATCCTGTGTATTCCTTTTTCTTCAATGGAATATGAGTAGAGAGGGTGTAGGTTAATGAAAGGTCACTTTCTTCTCCATAGTAACCCAAGTGATCTCATCTAACATCAGTGTTATCTGGGAAACTAAACATGGATGCAATGTAGTGTGCTTGTATGTGTGTATCCATGTACGTGTGTGTGTGTGTGTGTGTGTGTGTGTGTGTGTGTGTGTGTGTGTGTGTATGTGTCTATATGTCCAGGGGTACAGACAACCCTCTCCTAAAAACACAATGTTCTAATGAACAGGAACATCAAAGACTTGAGGAAGATTTTCAGTCCCTGTTGAAGCAGAAGGAGCTGCTCATCCGGCAAAGGGACTTGGCAGCAAAGCTGCAGCATCACTTCACTGTGTCCCAGATGAGGTAGGAGCCCAGGCTTCCAGAAGCAGGGGGATCCAAGTGGTTCTGCTGTACCTGGATCTCTGTCCTCTGAGTTTCTGTTCAATTGGCAAAGCTTCCAGGCACAGCCAGGAAAAGAATACCTCAGAGTGTCATTGCTGACTCAGTCAATAGGAACTTATGTCCAGGAAGCAATATGCTTCCTCCTTGGTCTTATGGGGATTGTGTCCCCTTCTTCCCTTCTGAGAACTCTAGTATCCTCTGAGTATCTCAAATCTAACATTTGATCTCCCTGCAAATATTCCCATGGCAGCCAGAAACCTAGAGGGGGTGGGTCATCAACCATGAAGGAAAGTGTATCCTCCTACAAATTTATTTTCCATCAGGAACATGATGTTTAGAGATAAGTGTCAACCCTCTGGCTGATTTATATACAGCACACTCCTGCTGATTGCAGACTCTCTGCACTATTTATCAGTTTCTCATGAGAAGATTTACTCTGGTCATAAACAGAGTAGGAGTTGACAAGTTAATCCCATGCAGGGTTCTGAGCTGTAGGAATAATCAGAGCCTTCTCTGCATTGCTGTGTAGGCTCCACTAGAGGGCAGGCATAGAGTTTTCTAGGAGGTTCACATTCACCTGGTATCTATCAAGACCAGGTATATCTTTCCTGACCTATGCCTCAAACTTTGCCATACTGATATTTCTCCAAAATGATGTCTTTGGACTGTTGGAGAAACATGGTCTTTTTTCTAATTCAGTACAGTGTGTGTTTTCCAGTTCAACTTCTAGCAGTTTTTTAAAAAGTTGAGAAAAAAATCCTACCCAGTTGGATTTCTCTGAGAAATCTCGTGAGGCAAATATCAACCTTTCTCTGACCTTTCTCCCTTGGGGAAGCAGGAAATTAACTCAGCTGAAAGGTAATGCTCGATTGTCTAGCTGAGTAGACCTGGTGGGGGCTCAAAAGCTGACATGGCAGGTCCCCACCAGGCTTGTGTCCCAGCTGTCTTCCTCCCCTAGGTTTGAAAACCTCCAGCAGGAACTGGAGCTGACCACAGCCCAGGATGAGAGCCTCCTGCAGATGGAGCTGCTGAAACAGAAACACTATGTCCCAGGCAAGTAAGCCACCACTGAGTCTCATCCCCAGCAGCCAGGGTGTTCATGGGGTGTGTTTCCTTCCTTAACTTTTGTTTGCTAGGGATAAATAGCCCCTGATTTTCTTGACAGTGACACAGCAAAACTGTTTCTGAATCATATTTTCTTTATGGATTTTCCCTGATAGCACCTCTTAGAAAAACTGAGAAGGCTGGAAGAAGCCAGAGACACCTTGAAGGCATGACATTCTACACTCCAGGTTCAAGGCCTCCTCAGAAAATGCATTTCAAACCTGTTTTCAGCTTTGAACTCACTCGCGAGGCAAATATCAACCTTCCATCAGGTGATCCAGCCACAATCTGATCCACATCTGGCTCACTATTCCTAGAGAATAGAGTGTATCACAATAAGTCTGAGACACAGAGAACATAACACAAATTACTAAGAACCCTGACATCCATCAGCAAGTGGCCCCAGTGAGGGGCAAAACAACACAAAAGAGGAATGTGGGTGAGCAAGAGTTATTCTGTCAGCTTCCTATCAAGGGCTTTGGCAAGCTGACTTCATATGTGATGGGAAATCGGACAAGGAAGACTGTGTTAATGTCACACTGCCATCCAGACAGACCACACCAAAAGCATAAGATTCTCTCTAGTGCAGTGCTAAAACTGAAGCCATGTCATGGGCAAGTGTTGCTGAAGATAATTCACTACAGAGAATACGCCAGTTCCTCACCTCTTTTGCTCTTCCATAGTGAAATTCCAAAGGAAACTGAAATTTCCTCCTTTTTTTTGGTTTATATCTTGGAATATTTATGCTTTGGTTTTGGGTTTTCTTCATTTTGGTTTAAGGTTTTGGTAACTTTTGTTATTTCTTTTATTCTTGTTATTGTTTTAATAGTTTCCTAAGGCTATATAGTGTATTTAATGACTGCTGTTTTGAAAGCCCCTACTGAGTAAAATGAATATATTTTTATAAATAAAATGCAATTTCAAACTTTTCACTCTAAGACTCTTGTTTAGTCAGCTAAGGATTCACACTCCTGTAAACCCAGAACTCACAGGTTTGGATCTCAGTAACTTCCAGGAATCTCAGGCTGCACAAGGATTTCCCAGTCATGGGCCTCAGGGCTACACAGGGGGATGGCACCTTGGATGTGGACGGCATTGCCTACTCCATGGATACCCACTACATAAGAAAAAAACTAGACATATTTTATCCTTGAGGTCATATATTTAGCTACCAGTAAAATATGGTACACTGTACACACATGTTCACAAAATCATCATGAAAACCCAAAGGAAAAGAAAAATATATTGCTGTAGGCCTCTCAGAAAATTTAATGAAAGAGAACATTCATTAAAATTATATAAAAGAAATCAGGAAATGAAAAGCAATCTGCCTCTGGTTTCCTTGAAATATAACATGAGTGACAACTGAACGAACAGCAGAGATAATTTACTGCAAGACAAGTTGGGACTTTTTTTGTGGTGCTTTTCTTTATACTTATGGGTGTTTGGGCACTTCTTGGGGTTTTTTCTAACTTAGGAAGACTTGTGCTGTGAATATTTGTACTATGTAAGTAATCATGCTTTTCTCTTGTTAATTTTGGTTTTGTTGTGGAGTCCCTAACAAGGAACCTAAGATATGTGGAACCAATGATTAGACTCTCCTATAAAAAAAAAAAAGTGCTCTCCTCTCAAAAACATCTTCTATTAGCCCCACCATAATCTGTTTTATTATGCCTTCTCAGTATATCTTGGAGGTTTGTTAATTTGAAAGTAAGAAGCCCCCATAATCTCATAGGGATTGGCACTATTAGGGGGTGTAGCTTTGTTGGAGGGAGTGTGGCCTTGTTGGAGGATTTTGTTACAGTGGGGGAGGGTTGAGATCTCTTATGCTCATTCCATGCCTAGTGTCTCAGAGCACATTTGCTGCCTGTGGATCAAGATGTAGCTTCTTCTCCACATTTTTCTCCTTCTCCAGCACCATGTCTGCCTGCATGCCTCCTTGTCCTGCCATGATCATAATGAACTAAACCTCTGAAACTGTAAGCCACCTGATTAAATGTTTTCCTTTGTAATTGTTGCTATGGTCATGGTGTCCCTTCACAGCAATGAAACCCTAACTAAGACAGTAGGTATCCAACATAATCACAGAGAACAATGGACTCAGGAAAGAATTCTACTTCTGGACCACCCTTTGAGCATGGATCTCTTATATAAACCAGCTCAGATGCAGAATACCTTGTAAGGTTTGTACATTTAGCTGTATTTGTTACAAATGCTTTTAGATCTGTATCTTCTTTATAGACACCACTGCAGAGAAAGCCAAGGACAATCATTTCACCATGCTAAGTAGAAATCTAGGACAGCCATGTGTCATGCAGTGGATAAGAGCTGATCCATTTTTCTACACTGAGTAGCAGCATGCAGAGTCAGAAATACCTTTCTCTTTGTGTTCTGTCTTTTTGCCTCCTATTACTTCAGACATGACCTTTCACCCATTGAACTAGAACTTTCCCAACACATGCAGTCAGCCCACCCAAATGAACTCCTTCCCCTGCTACTCACCCTGGTTACCTCCGTGTCTTCAAAGACTAATGTAATAAATGTTTCCTAAGTCTACACAGAAACATAAACTAGTACATGAAGAAATTAACAACTCAATTTCTGGGCAACTAGAAGATGTTTTAGATAGAGACAGTAGTGGCCACTACCATTGTGGAGAATGATACCTCATGACATATATATTTAAGGCTGCATTATTCAGTGGAGAAAAAAATTAACAAATAAGATTAATATTAAACTACTGAAGTGATACACAGTAATTGAAAAAAGTGTTGAAGGAAGTTTTGATATTCATTTCTAGATACTAAAGCAAAGATTATTTCTCATATTTCTTTTTGAAGGTTATATTTTACATATTTTCTAATAAGGCAAATGCAGTAACTCTGTTTTGAATTTAAAAGTTATGCCTTTCCAAAAAACATAACAGATATGCAGAGTTGAAGGCAGAAAAGAGCTAACACAGCAAGCTGGCCACTCAAAAGGTTCTGCTGCTTCCTGGCTGGTGTCTGGGACTTAGGATTTCAGTTTATCTTTATATTTTTATATATACATATTTATGCAGTTAGATATGGTTGTACATAAAAACATGCACATAACTATACCCATAGCTCTGCATACAACATGCATACCATATGCATGTGTACCGATACCACAAATGTTTGTTTCTTTTTATTTTCTTGTTACCCCAATTTATTGTATGTCTAATTTAATTTCAAAGTATATTTCTATGTGTGGGTATGTGTGTGTGCATGCAAAGGTGTAGACAAATACATGTTTTTAAATTTACGAATATGGGCACATATATGTGAGTATAGTGTGTGAAAAAGCACGTGTGTATTGTGGCACAACAATGATGGTGCCCTGATCCTTTATGATGGGCTAGTGGCACTATTACAGTGGGGTGGGGCATGCTTGATCATGCTTCATTCTGTGCATGGAATTTCCATGCTTCTAGAGCACTGACGTTGTCCAATATGTTACTAACAATGTGTAGATGTTTCAGGATCTTTCTTAGATGGATATCTACAATCTATGTCACATGTTAAGTCCCTAAGATAACATTTGACACCAAGCACATGGAAGTTTTCAGTTTCTCCTTCCTCTTCCACTGTACTTTCAGATTATAGTAAATCATCACCATTAAGTAAAACTAAAAACACTTACTGGCTATCCAGAACTTGGTGAAGAGCAAGAAATTGTGGGTTCCCAGAATACAATGATGTCGACTGGAAGACTTCCAGGTGGGGCGTTCCTACTGTAACTGTTACCACAGGCATCCAGGCTGAGACAGCAAAGAGGCATCTCTGCTGGGCAACCCTGTAAATTCTCTTCTTCCGGATTCACCTGCTGCAGACAGGAAAAGCATTTCAAGCTCTGTGATTAGATAGCTGGTTTTATTGAGGCCACCCTCCCTAAATCCTGTTTGGCTTTGAGGATAGCATAATGCTTACAGTAACTGTTATCTAGAGATAACAGGAAGAGTTTTTCTTTTATAACTGAGATTTTATTGGTTGAGGACCAGTAGAAAAACATGTTAATTCAGTTTTGTTTTCTTCCTTTTTGCATGCCACAATTCTTAACTGAGGATTTTCATCTACAATAAGATAGAGGAAATGAACACTGATATCTTGACTAACTCCTCAGATCTCTAAGATGCCTCCTTCCCACTACCCTTCAAATGCCATGTTAGGGCAAGAAAAAAGCATCCATGGTAAAAAGAATAAATAGGAAACCCAACACTAAGGAGACTGAGTTAGGAGTATTGCAGGAAATCTGAGACCAGCCTTGAGAGATAAACTGTCAGGGAAGGAGAGAGGCATGAAGGCAAAGGACAATGGGAGAATGGGAAGGGATTTTCTCAAAGTGGGATATGTCCATTGTTTTCTACTACTAATCTCCACTAGCATTTGTTAGAAAGGTGACAATAGCTGAGGCAGAGTCAGCACCTGTCCCAGGACTCCACTTTCAAAATGGAACAGGACGAACTGCTGTTACACTGCTACCCAGTGAGTGACAGCCTCAGAAGTCATCAACTACCATGAGGAGAGGAGGTAGGGACAGCCTCATGGCTTTCTGCTTTCTGGTCAATCCCACTGCAAGTTGTGTTTAATGTTGGTGAAGGGACAGGCTAGAGGACAAATTTCAAACAGCTCTGTTCCCCAAGGCCCAGGTACTGCAAATGGAACAATACAAGCCTCATGATAAGAGAATCTTGATGATAAACTGAGTCTCAGAAATGATCGACCAGTATTTGAACTGTGTACGTATGGCCTGAGTCTGCCCCATCCCCACTGACCTTCCTCTTCTCAGCAGTGAACTTCTGTAGTAGGAGAGGATGATTGGATGGGAAGCTGTCCCCAAGCAATGATGATAGCTGTTGCCTTCGGGCACCTTCCCTAATTACCACTCCAAAAACATCTGCATAGCTTGACCACCTTTGTGCTCCCCTGAGCAGAGTGAGGCCTGGCCTCTGTGACTTTCCATAAGGAATCATTGTCATGGTTACATGTGTGCCCTTGACAGGTTGGCAGCTCACTCTATTAAAGTGGCCTGTGGTTCACAACTAAAATAATGTGAGCAGGAATCAATTTCTGGTAAATCAGTGCAGACATTCTTTGTGGAAAGACCTGATCACACATCAGTGAGAGGACAAGACAAGGAGCTTTCTTGAAAGGGATCACTAAGGCATGGTTCATTGTTCCAGGGGTTTTCAAGGTAGAAGACAAATGACATTTTGAGAAATGTTTCCATAGCAAGGACCAAAGGAGCACCCTCATAGTGCATGCCATGAATGACCTACAGGAGGGGACACCATGCCCACTCTGCATAAGAGGCCCCATAGAGATCTGCACAACCCTCATGTGCCTATCAATGGATGACCATCCTCTGCTGTTATATTAACTGCCTGTGATATGCCTTCATGGGAGCAGGTCACAGAAGGAAGGAAAGGCAGCAAGGACCTTGTTGGGACTCTATTTTGTTATCTCTACTCAGAAGCAACAATTTTCCACATGAGCTCATGGTGCCTCTTTACCATGACCACAGTCACCAATTCAACAGCAAGGACTCTTCCAAGCACCACTGACTCCTCCCTACTTCCCCTTTCTGTTTGTGTAATATGCAGTTTATTTAATCTGGAGTCTCTGCTGTGTGTGTTGGTGTCTATGCCCACTTCCCTTGGAAAGAGCCAATGTTCCTCAGAATAGACTTGAGATATAAGAGAAGGGCTGTAATTACAGTCATCTATCAATATCCAAATGTTAAATTTTCTCAGAAAGGTTGAGCATAATCCAAGGCTAATTACAAATTACAAAGTAGCTTCAGGCAAACCTGGAGTCCAAAGTATCCATTGCTTCAATCCTAAAGAGAAACAGGTACTAGAGAGTTCCAGAATATCAATGTAAGCAGGCTTAACTCTAACACAAAAACTGCCTGGATATCACCATACCCTGAAAATAGCCTAGGCTAACATGGTCCCTGAAAAAGCCCATGCTAAGTATCTAAAGTGAAAGTATACCAGGATTAACCATTAAACCAAGATGTCAAGACAAAAGTATTCCAAGGCCTGAGGATGAACCTGATGAAGACCAGGAATAAAGCCTAAATTAGCAATGGCTTTCCCTTATCTAGAAAAGCCAGAGACCAACCCTAAGAATAAAATTGCCAAACCCTGACCTAAAAGAGGCCTGCACCAAAACCTGAAGCTGAATAAGCTCTGACCCAGAGGAAAAACAGAGGTATCCCTGGGCCAGTCCATTAAATGGAAGAGCCAAGGCCAAAGGAGAAGGAAAAGTAACAAAATGTAATGCAACAAAAAGAAAAGAAAAGAATGGCCATGCCTAACCTTGACCCTGAAGGAAGCTGGCCCCAACCAAAAGGGAAATGTGTCCTACCCTATCCCTCAGAAGAAAAAGACCTGGCTCAAAGAAAGAAAAGGAGAATATCCATGCCTCATATTTACCTGGACTAAAGCCAGGACCCTCACCAAGATGAGAAGTTGGCCTCAGCATAACTCTGACCCTGAAGACTGGGCCAAATGAAGAAAGGTCGTGGGCCCAGACCAATCCCTCAAATGAGAGGCCAGGACAAAGCAAGAAAAGGGAACACAGAGGCCTAACACTTGCCCTGACAAAAGCCTGAGATAAAACAAGGAGAGAAGAATACCAGGGACATTCTCTTAAATGAAAGAGGCCAAGAAAAAAAACTGTCTGTCTATAATCCTTACCCTGATGAAGTATGGGCCTAAGCAAGAAGAGATGCGGGCCACTTCATAACCTTAAGGCTGAAAATGACCAGGCCAAAACCAACAAAATTAGTGGGCCTGATTCCAGTCCTCACTATGAATATGTCTGGGACGTAATAAAGAAGAGAAGTGGGACTGGGCCATCCCCTTAAAGAAAGAACACCAAGAGAAAACCAGGAAAACATCTATGTCCAGGTCTAATCCTTATTCTGAAAACACCAAGCACCAAATGAAGGAGGTCTGAGGCAAATATTGACTGGGAAGAATTCAGAGCTCATACAAAGCTCATAGAACAAACTAGGCAAAATCAAATGTTACAAGACAACCACAGACCTTGATGAAGAGAAACCACAAACCCTAAAATCAAGGGAGCTCCTGCCAACCCAATGAGAGATATGTGGCCAGACTTAATGTTGACCCTAGGAAGTCCAGTTTGAAGAGATAATTTAAATGGAGCCTGCCCCAACCACAATGAACTCTTCCTAGACCAAACACTGATCAAGTAGCCAAGGACCAAGACCTGTGTGAAAGAAGTCCAGGCAATCCAAGAAGAGAAACATGCCTGACCATAAACTGCTATCAGTGGAGACCTGCAGCCTACTAAGCAAGAATTAAACCCTTAAGCCCTGAACTTTAGGATGTGTGGGCAGAATATTTTCTTCTTCATCCAACACTCTAATCAAAAGGGATCCAGAAATACCATGTTCTCAATGGAGCCAATGGCTCCCTTAGAGATGAAAGGAAATGGACAACATTAACATATTTGGTAGTTAGACGGAATTCTGATCCCAGACCTTGATATTTTATAGTCAATCAAGGCCTCAAAAGAGAAACACAGAAGAATGTTTGTTGAAAATCTTAGCCACTCAAACTTCATATACAGATATAAGTTGATATCCTGAGTGCCAACTGTGTGGAACACATACATTTCATTTACAAGACATACCATCCTCAATACATGCACACCAGGATGTGCTACTCACCATATGATTCAAGCTCTCATCTGGGTAACCAATGAATATGGACATAGCGTAATACAAATGGTGTTATACTGCACGATGTTGTAGCCTGATAAAATTCCAAATCTTGATTTCAACTGACATTTTTAGGAACAAAGAAGTCTCAAAAGTAACACCCCTTCATGATAAAGGTCTTGGAGAGATCAGGAATACAAGGAACATACCTAAAACTAATAAAGGCAGTTTACAACAAGCCAACAGCCAACATATAATTAAATGAAGAGAAACTCTAAGCAATTCCACTAAAATCAAGAACAAGACAAGGCTGTCCACTCTCCCCATATCTATTCAATATGTACTCAAAGTCCTAGCTAGAGCAATAAGACAACAAAAGGAGAGCAAGGGGATACAAATTGGAAAGGAAGAAGTCAAACTTTTTCTATTTCCAGATGATATGATAGTCTACATAAGTGACCCCCAAAACTGTAACAGGGAATGCCTGCAGCTAATAAACCCCTTCAGTAATGCAGCAGGATACAAGATTAACTAAAAAAAAAGTAGCTCTCCTATATACAACTGATAAATGGGCTGAAAAGAAATCAGAAAAACATCACCTTTACAATAGCCACAAATAATATAAAACACCTTGGGGTAACTCTAACTAAGCAAGTGAAAGAGCTGTATGATAAGAATTTTAAGTATCTGTAGAAAGAAAATGAAGAAGATATCACAAAATGGACAAATCTCCCATGCTCATGGATAGGTAATATTAACATAGTAAAATGGCAATCTTACCAAAAGCATTCTACAGATTCAATGTGTTCCCCATCAAAATCCCAACACAATTCTTCACAGACCTGGAAAGAACAATACTCAACTTCATATAGAAAAACAAATAACCCAGAATAGCTTAAACAATCCTGTACAATAAAGCAACCACTGGAGGCAACACCATCCCTGACCTCCACTTTTGCTACAGAGTTACAGTAATAAAAACAACTTAGTATTGGCATAAAACTGACATGTGAACCAATCAATTGAATTGAAGATCCTGACATTAATCTGCATACCTATGAACACCTGATTTTTGACAAAGAAGCCAAACCTACACAATGGAAAAAAGAAATCGTGCTGGCATAACTGGATGTCAACATGCAGAAGGCTGCAAATAGATCCATATCTGTCACCGTGCACAAAACTCAAGTCTAAGTGCATCAAAGACCTCAACATAAATCCAGTTACATTGAACCTGATAGAAGAGAAAGTAGAAGTAGTCTTGAATGCACTGGCACAGGAGATCACTTCCTAAATCTAACACCAGTAGCGTAGACACTGAGAGCAACAATTAATAAATGGGACCTTTTGAAACTGAGATGCTTCTGTAAGGCAAAGGACACAGTAAATAAGACAAAATGAGAGCCTACAGAATGGGAAAAGATCTTCACCAACCCCGCATCTGACAGAAGGATGATCTAAAAAATATGTAAAGAACTCAGGAAACTAGATATCAAAATACTGAACAATCAAATTAAAAATGGGGTGCAGATCTAAACAGAATTCTCAACAGAAGAATCTCAAATGGCCAAAAGAGAGTTAAGGAAATATTCAACATCCTTAGTTATCAGGAAAATACAAATCAAAATGACCCTGAGATATCATCTTATACCTGTCAGAATGGCTAAGCTAAAAACACTGATAAAAGCTTATGCTAGACAGAATGCAGAGCAAGGGGAACACTCTTCGACTGTTGGTGGGAATGCAAACTTGTACAGCCACTTTGGAAATCAGTATGGAGGTTTCTCATAAAATTGGGAATCAATCTATCTCAAGAACCAGCTATACCACTCTTGGGCATATACCCAAGGAATGCTCAGTCATACTACAAGGATACATGCTCAACTACGTTCATAGCAGCATTATTTGTAATAGCAAGAACCTGGAAACAACCTAGAAGACCCTCAACTGATGAGAAAATGTGGTACATATACACAATGGAATAATATGCAGCAGTAACAGACAATGACATCATGAAGTTTTCAGGCAAATGGATAGAACTAGAAAATGTTATCCTGAGTGAGGTAACCCAGACTCAGAAGGACAAACATGATATGTACTCACTCATAAGTGGATACTAGATGTAAAGCAAAGGATAACCAGACTACAACCCACAGCTCCAGAGAAGCTAGGTAACAAGGTGGACCCTAAGAGGGACACATGGATCACCCCGGGAAGGAAAATAGATGAGATCTCCATGAGGAAACTGGGGAGGAGGGGGGTGATGGAGGGTAAGGGGTTGGGGGTGAGAAAATAAGGGAACAGGATGGTTGATCTGGAACAGGGACATAGTGGAAGAGCAAGGAGATACCATGATAGAGGGAGAAATTACTGGGATAGGGTGTAACTGGGTGCTAGGGAAGTTCCCAGGACTCCATCAGGATGACCTAAGCTTAGATGACTAGCAATAGTGGAGAGAGTGTCTGAACTGTCTTAGTACAGTAATCAGATTGGTGAATACCCTGTCATCATAGAGCCCTCACCCAGTAACTGATGTAAGCAGATCCAGAGATCCACAGCCAAACACCAGGCCAAACTCTGGGAGTCTGGCCAAAGAGAGAGAAGAGGATTCTATGAGTAAGGAGGCATCAAGATCATGACGGGAAAACCTACAGAGACAACCAAATCAAACTAGAGGGAACTCATGAACTTTAGACCAACAGCTATGGAGCCTCTGTGGGACTGGACTAGGCCCTCTGCATAATCAAGACAGTTGTTTAGCTTGATCTGCTTAAGGAGCCCCCTGGCAGTAGTATCTAGTATCAGGATCCATCCCTGGTGCATGGGCTGGTTTTTGGAGCTCACTACCTATGGTGGTACACCTTGCACAGCCTTGATGCAGAGGGAGGGTCTTGGACCTGCCTCTACTGAATGGACCAGTCTCTGCTGACTCCCCATGAGAGGCCTTACCTTGTTGGAGGAGGGAGTACGGGGTGGGTTGAAGGGGGAAATGCTGGAAAAGCAGGAGGAGGGAAGAGAGGGGTATCTGTGCTTGTTATATAAAATGAAAACAATTCTTAATGAAAAAAGAGAGAAAAATATATGTATTAGAGAAGCAGTACATTATGGCCAATTCACTGGGCATGATGGAGCTGTGCTTACAGAAGAGAAAAAAATTAAATGGTTGCTTCATCAGGGACTTCAGGACTTGTGTGTGGCTCTCCAGCCTTTGCAGAGCCCAATGGAAGAAAGTGATCTTGTGGAAACAATTAACAGTTTAAGGAAAGGGTGAAGTGTTGTATAACAATTTTCTTTATTATAATATGATATTCTTTTCTGTTATATTTGAGATTATAATCACATTATTTTCTCTTCTCATTTATCCTTCTAAATCTTCCCTATACACTTCCTTGCTCTCTTTCTAATTTATGACCTGCCTTTTCATTAATTGCTGTTATAAGCTTATACATATATACATATGTGTGTATATGTGTGTAGTTATATATTCCTAAATGTAAACCAATCATTCTGTATAGCTAGAATATATGTTGTCAGGATTGATCATTTGATATTGAGTATCCAAGTAGTGTGCTCTTCCCTGGGTAGGGCTATTTCCTTAAGTCTCAGAAACTTCTATGGAGGTCCATAATACTCTGGAAAAGCTGAAACTTACAGGATTAACAAGGTTCTTCCGCTCCCAAGGTTAAATAGGTGGTAACTAAGGAGAACTGAAGAAATGAGACACTCTGTCTCATTCAGCTGCAAACAAGTCATGCAGACACATTCAGAATTCTAGTCTTCATGAGTCACCCATTCTAATGTGAGACATTGTGATGCCACACATTACAGATATTCATGTTCTTATAATTAATTCCATACCTATTCTCCTGTATTAACCTCAATAAACTCATTAATTTGAGGGAATAGGAATTCCACAGTCTTCCCTGGGAAGCAGACAGATAAAGGGGAACTGATAAGTAATACAAATGGTCAACTTCTGGCTTCCTTTTTATTTTCTGTACTGAGACAAAGGCTTAGTAGGCTTTGTCTTCCACCAACAGGCTGCCTCTTCCAGCTGTCTGGTTGAGGACAGATAGGTATGTTCACAGTCAGTCCTGAACATGGTCACTTGAACCTGCAGGTGATCACCCAGAGTCAGATATTGGGGCAAAAGCTGAAAAATCAGAGATGCGGAGTAGGAAGCCAATTATTCTATCAATCAATCTATCTATCTTTCTTTCTTTCTTTCTTTCTTTCTTTCTTTCTTTCTTTCTTTCTTTCTTTCTTTCTCTTTCTTTCTTTTTTCTTTCTTTCTCCTTCCTTCCTTCCTTCCTTCCTTCCTTCCTTCCTTCCTTCCTTCCTTTCTTTCTTTCTTTCTTTCTTTCTTTCTTTGGTTTTTCAAGATAGTGTTTCTGTGTGTAGCTTTGCACCTTTCCTGGAACTCGCTTTGGAGACCAGGCTGGCCTCGAAGTCACAGAGATCCGCCTGCCTCTGCCTCCCGAGTGCTCAGGCTGGCCTTGAACTCACAGATATCTGTCTGCCTCTGCCTCCTGGGTGCTGGGATTTAAGACGTGCACCACCACCGCCCAGCTCTTTCTTTCTATTTATTTTATGTACATTGGTGTTTTGCCTGTGTGTGTCTGTGCAAAGGTCCCCTGGAACTAGAGTTACAGACAGTTGTCAGCTGCCATGTGGGTGCTGGGAATTGAACCTGGGTCCTCTGGAAGAGCAGTCACTGTTCTTCACTCCTGAGTCATCTCTCCAGCCCCAGCCAATACTTCTTAACCCTATGAAATACTCCACCAAAAGAGAGTACGTACCTCTCTCACCCCACCTTATCACACTCTCTATTTGCCCAGTGACTTTCTCATATTCTGTAGGCCACCACTTAAATTATATTTGCTTATGCTGAAATAAAAAGTAATATTTCATAAGATCCTATTTGTTGAATTTGGTCTCATTTGCTATTGGATGAGAGTCCTACTCAGAAATCCCTTACCTGTTCTTGGAATTGGGAGTATTTACTATACTGTGACCTTTGACAATTTCAGGGTATCAGGTCTCATTTTGACATCTATGATGCATTTGGTGCAGAGCTTGCGTATAGTAGAAGATAAAGAACAGAGTTTCATTTTCTGCATGCTGAAAACAATTTTTCATAATGACCATATTTGAGACAGTATCTCAAATGCCAACATATATGTGAGATACAAATATGTGTGCAAAGTTATACTAGGTACTCACAAGTGCATTCTGCTTACCAAGTGGACCACTTTGAGGGAACCAGCCATGCAGTAATATGAGGTCAAGCTCTGACCACTCAGAGTAAGGAAGGCATGGCAACCACTTGCATTAAAATAAATTTGCAGCAGGACTTATAGCCTGGCTCAAACACTACAGATTATGTGGTCATTTTCTTGGGTCCCCAAACCCATTCTCACACTAGTAAAATATAAAAAATGTAAACACAGAAGAGGACAAATGATCCTGTGGTGATGAATAATATTTAGATTGCCCCATAATTCCAGCTCTAAGTGTCTTTTTAATGATTACAATTTTCACCAAATCTAATTGTTTAATGCTGCACAGGAAGTGTAAAAAAGAGCATATATGCTGTGTTTATTGTAAAATAAACATACTGGGTACTGTGGATGCTATAATGATGGTTATGAATGAAAATTTAACATAGACATACCAGCTGTGTCACTCCTGGGTGTGCCTGCTTCTAAAAGCGAACTCACTATACTGGATTATGTATTTGTGTGTATGTGAGTTTGTTTGTAATTTTTATCATTGTGCTACCTACAACACAGATGATTTATGGAATGAACTTAGATGACTACCAATATACTAATGGATAAAGAAAGCATGATATACACAAATAATGCAAGATAATTCAATAAAGAAAAACTATAGAAAAAATTAATCATATAATCCTCAAGAAAATTGCTATAACTATGTATCATCAAACTTAAGAAATAGACAATTCTCCAAATACAAATATCCCATATCTTGTCTCATAAATGGAATCTAGAAAAAAACATCAAAGTAGGAGGAAAATTTTTGAGGAAGCGTGAGGGCACATATTTTAGATGGAGGAAGTAAAATAGGGTAGTGATGGGATGTATATGAACAAATTACAAACTTTGTATAATTAATATGTACAGAATAATAAGATTAATTTCAAAAGTAGCAAAACAGAAAAAGAATTACTTATATGCATAAGGGCTTATAGATTTTAATAAAACGAAACATAATGACTACATTTTTACTATCTTCTAAACTTCTGTTAAAATGTTTGAATGATGGGGCTAGAGTTGGCCTCACAGAAAAACACACACTGTACTCTTTCAAAGAACCTGAGTTCAGTTTCCATCACCCATCGCAGTGATTCATATTCAAACACCAATATCTCTAGTTCCAGGAAATCTGGAGCCTCTCCTTATCTCTGTGGGAACTGCTCTCCTGTGCACATACCTCCCCCTATAAACACATATGTGGAATTTTAAAAGTATTCTCTCCAAATTTCCCTATTGAGTTTTCTGGAACCAGAGAGGCAGAGAGGGTTGCATGGATGCTGTACATGACGTCAGTTCATTCTCACACTCTCAGTTGTAAGAATAAAGGAGTGTAGTTAATAAATTATAAGTACTATAAGGTCATTCTGGAACCCAGAATCCTAAAAGATTTACAGTAGTATATAAAATAATTGGACCACGTAAGAAATCTGTGTTGTATAAAGTTGATGCAAATAAATCTGCATAAAATTTAAACATTATAAGGGCTTTCTTAGCATTTCATTAGTTTTAGTCACTGAAAGTTACAGTGTGCCTAATTCCATCACCACATTGTCATACGTCATGTATATTTAATTAAGAAGGATTACAAAAGCTTTGAAATCCACCATAACAAAAGACAGAAATTTTGGCATGAATAATCTGTAAACTATCAACTATTATTTGGTCTGGCTGACACAACACACAATGGATGAGCTCCAGAGGTCTGGCAGCTTCTGACATAAGTCACCAAGGAAGGAGCTCTGAGTCTAGTAGCCCATGGGCCTCCAGTGCCTAAAAAAAACTATTAACTTTTTTTAAAAGATGTCTAAATAACAATCTAGGTGAGGGGATAAATAGAATAAAAACCCAAAAGCAGACACAGACAGACATTCTGGACAGAACCTGTGAAGTTAAAATTATCAAGATAGAAGACTCAAACTAACCATGTAATTGCAATAAACATAAAGGTCTAATAAGAGAGAAATTGCCAGACTAGATAAACAACCACAAAAGATTTCACTCTATGATGAATAGAAAACAAATGTATGGGCAGAGTGTCAGAGTAAGGAGGCAGGAAAAGGCAGAGTTCTTTAAAATGTCCTAGTACCCATGTTACCGCCAAAGTAAACTGCGGAACAATAAGTTTTACTAGGTAAAGAATCTATTATGAATAACACAAATACTATAATATACATGTGTGTGGTGAAAAGGGATCAATTTTCCAGGCAGACAGAACACTCCACTTGAAAAGTATTTAACTACGAATCCTCCAACCTGGATGAGAAAGTGGATGGAAACTGACAAATCCACAATTAAAGTTGGAGATGGGAGTTGACAGAACAAAAGTAGGGAAAGTCCAACAGCTTAACTTGCAAATGCTCATTGTGTAAAGCGATGTTGGTCAGGTTCAAGGCCCGTGGCTTCAGTACACCATCAATGCTAGACCTGCATGAGATACAGCAGCTCCTAATGCCACTAAGATGATGGAAAGATGATGGACAGGTGGGAAAGATGGGGGTCGGGGGAGTGAAGTGCTTTACTTTTTCTTCTTTTTAATTATTGTTTATATTGTCTCATTTATATTCCCCTTTTCTTTCCTTTGTGGGGGGACTCTAAAACAGTGAGAGGCAGATATGGAACCTCATGACTAGGTGGAGTGGATGGAGCCTGTGTCAGGGGCCACATGTCTCTGGTGCAGAGTGATTCTGTGCAAGACTGAAAAAGGGGAGAGGTGGTTGATGCTTCTCTTTTACCACATCAGATCTCAGATTCTATTGAGAAAGTTCTTCCAGAGACTGATTTACTCTGGTGAAGCTCCTCTGGGATAGATCTGACTCCTGAGACTAACAGTGAGGCAGAGATTTAATGTATAAAGGAATTTATCCCCTGGGTCTCCAGACTGGAGCTGTCACATCAAGGGTAAAAAGAACCTACTGTCCTCTGATCTTCCTGTGTGTGTGGGAGGGGGTGCCAGGTCTTACCCCACTGAAGCTAAGACATCTGGTTTTTCATTTCTCACTTAAACTAGAATCTCTCCATTTCATATAATTACTCATTCAATTAGATTACTGTGTGTTCCGTTTGAGAAATTTCAGACTTGTGTTACTTTACTTTCTTGCCCAGTGATTCTGTGTAATTCATAACTGAGATAATGCTGTTGTGAGGACCAAACTACTCTAAAAGGTCTATCTCTGTCTGGTGCATTGCTCAGGGTTCTATTGGGTAACACCTTAAAGGATGCATTTCTATATATACAGAAGGCTATTTTTTAGTATGACTTAGAGGCTGTGGTTCAGATAATTGAACATTGGCTGGCTATGATGACAAAGTCCAAGAATCCAGCAGTTTCTCAGTCCACTACACTTGATGTCTCACCCATCAGTAGTATAGTCTGGAATCCCAAAGAAGTTGGCTCCAATGCCAGTGAAGGAATGGACTTGCTGGCAAGGTGAGAGCAAGCAGCTAAAGAGCAAAAGCTCCCTTCCTCCATTTCTGCACATGGGCTTCCAGCACAAGGCCTGCCTGAGATTACAGGTCAGGTTTGGGGGCTCACAACACCTGATTTAAAGGTGTTTCTTTCCTCATCAAAATCCAGTTAAAAGAATGTCTCCCAACTGCAAAAACCTGAATTCCATGTGGATCTTTTCTCTTCAAATTAAGCAAAAATATCTCACAGGTGTGCCCCTCCATTTTTGGGTCTTAGTTAATTCCAGATGTAATAAATTTGACAACTAAAAATAGCTATCACAACTGCACCCCATGCAAACTTGACATACACAATTATATCTTTTTATGTCATGATTAATTTCCAAATGTAAAACAATAACCAGGTCAAAATAATGCCTAAACATGATATAATTATTCCAAGTACAAGGGAAACACATTGTGTATTAGACCAGCTCAAAATTATTCCTAGCATGATTTAACTGTTCCTGTACAACTGCAAACACATTATAAAGTCAGAATAAGTGGTAATGTCCCTTGAGGGACATTCTTTTAGTATCTCAAATTTAAATATAACACCAATATTCTCCCTTCATTGGAATGAATGTTTTTATTTATTTGTTTATTTTTGTTTTTACATCCTAACCAAAGTTTCACCTCTGTCCTCTCCTCTCATCCCCTCCCCCCACCTCCTCTCTTCCTGCTCCACATCCATTCTTCTTTCTCTTTTTTCCCTTCAGAAATGGGCAGGCCTACTATGGACATCTGCCTGTCGTGTTATATCAAGGTGTGGTGAGACTAGGCATGACCTCTTCTATTAAGGCTGGATGTATGGGGTTGGGAATTTAGCTCAGTGGTAGAGTGCTTGCCTAGCAAGATCAAGGCCCTGGTTCAGTCCTCAGCTCAAACAATCAAACAAAAGAAAGAAAGAAAGGAAGGAAGGAAGGAAGGAAGGAAGGAAGGAAGGAAGGAAGGAAGGAAGGAAGGAAGGAAAAGGAAGAAAGGAAGGAAGGAAGGAAGGAAGGAAGGAAGGAAGAAAGGAAGGAAGGAAGAAAGGAAGAAAGGAAGAAAGAAAGAAAGAAAGAAAGAAAGAAAGAAAGAAAGAAAGAAAGAAAGAAAGAAAGAAAGAAAGAAAGAAAGAAAGAAAGGCTGGATATAGCAATTCTATAGGAGGACTAGGTCCCCAAAGCAGAAGTTAGAGACAAGCCCTGCTCCCACTGTTAAAAGTCTCATAAGAAGACCAAGTTCTACAACTGTAAAATATATGCAGAGGGCCTAGGTAAGATCCATGCATGCTCCGTGATTTGTGGTTCAGTCTCTAAGTCACTATGAGCCTAGGTTAGTTAGTTCTGTGGTATGCTTGTGAGGCTCCTGACCCCACTAGCTCCTACAAAAATTTAATCGTTTATTCATTATTTTATGTGCATTGGTGTTTTGCCTTCATATATGCCTGTGTGATGGTGTTGAATCCTCTGGAACTGGAATTACAAACAGTTGTGAGTTGCATTCAATTTTTTCATTATTTTAAAAATCAATTATTTCATATGATGAGTGTATGGAAATCTACTGATCAGAATTTAAAATAATAACAAATATCCATTTACTTATTGAGTGGGGGGGAATACATACTTACATACTTACATACATACATACATACTTACATACTTACATACATACATACATACATACATACATACATACATACATACATCAATAGGGAGAGAATGAACACACAATACACACCATGCCATTTTCACATTCTGTTCATATGGAGGTCAATGAACAAATTAGGAGGAGTAAGCTCTTTCCTTCCACCCAACTAGGCATCTCAGTGGCCCTTCCCTGGTACTTTTCATGATCAACTCGTGGCTTTCTGACTTAGAGGGTTTTCCAGTGGTTCTGAAACTTAGAGAATACTTCAATATTAAAGGGCATTGTGAAAATTTGTGCAGAATTTTATTTCAAATGAATGATACTCTTAATAAAAGCTCACCCTAGGGGTAAGAATTCTTGACAGGAGGAGGGTTACTGTGTGTTTAGCTTGAAGAAACTGCTGGTCCAGAGTAACTAATAGGAAAAGGCAAAAGTGAAGTTACTCTGACATGCAGGTAAGTGAGTTCACTGGAAATAACCAGTGAAAAAGCACCAAGGAAGGTTCCAGGGTGAGTCATTGAAATGCCATGTTCCTTCTTGGCATTGTGCCGTTGAGAGTATGTCCTTTGTGCCCCGTGCACTTCTCAGGTCTAACGCTATTAGTCATTAGTGCTCTGAGACCACTGTGAACAGTTCAGTTTTCAGCATTTAACCAGTTTCAGCAATAATCACATACTTATCCCAATATAACATTCCTACATGGATCAAAATTTGCAAGATACTTCAGAACTTAAGTAACCTTTGTGGTTACTACATGTTTTAGAATACTAATGTCTCAAAGACTTAGTGAAAAAACATTCCAATTAGATGAATTACCTTGTATATTTCAATCTCTAGATAATCTTAAAACAAGAATTACTGAAAAGTTGATGCAAAATGACATGCACAGAACATGATATACTGAGATTCATCTTTAAATTTATATAAATGTTGCACTTCAGGATCAAATATGAACACAGTCATTAATTATGCCCAGACTTTTGGCTTTATTTCATACTTGATGGCATTCAGAATATGCTATCTCAAAACATGGGGCTTGACATCGGAAGTTCTTTGAGTGGATGAATTAATGTGAGAAAGGACTCATATCTTCCCCTGAAACTGCTCATACAACCTAGAAAGGACTTTCTGACAATTTCCTGAAGCAGGGCAGAAGCACCACATGTCTCTCCATGGAGGAAAGGTGCAGCCTCATATCTGAAGACTGATGAAGGCACACAGAGAGGACACGATCTGAAAACCTTCACTATTTGCCATTCATCTGCTTGACTCATATTGCTTTCATTTTGACACACATTTCATTACATTCCACTTTCCATCAACTCTAGAATACAACCTCAGGTCTACTACATGCTCTAAGAGGCAGAGTGCTGGCCCCGAGTCATGGTGCATGTCCACGGCATGGGTGAAATGACTGGGCCCACCAGGAGTTGAGTATCAGGAAAGGCCACCGAGTAGGGAAGGGTAGAAGTATTGAAAACTATGGGGGATATATAAAGGCATCATTTTGTGGTATGTAAGGAACTCTGGTAACCATGAAGGGTATAGCCAACTCCAAGGATCAGGACCATAATGAAATCTAGAGGAAGGGCCCATCTCTTCTGGAGCCATGTGCACCTCTGTCCCTACACATTGTAGAATTTGGGGACAGAAACCTGATATGAGACCAGATGAGTGTTTGGAAGATTCCCTTTCTTTGGTAGCCTTGTTCAGGTCTCTAACTGCCTGCTGGGTCAGTAATTCCTCTTGACATGATCACCACAGCAGGACTGATGCGCTTTCCCCATCTCCATGTTCTCCATGGGTCACTCTGAACTGTCCTAGGATGTTACCCCACACAAAACTAAGGAGTGTTCTGGGGCTGCTGGGTGTCACTTGGGACAGCTTTTGGCAGGAGTATGTGAACCTTGTGGTGACTGCTATTTGGTGGAGGCATGAGGACTCTTGGGGATGGACTATTCCTGTTTGCTTGTTCATCTTGTGGAGACTTTAGGCACAAGTGAGATGTTTGTGTCAAAGGCTTTGTTCTTGTCTTTCACACTTGGTAGTCTGGCTAGGGTTGGCATAGACCAGGGAATGAGACCTGTTCAAAGACAGTGCAGGCATGTACAAGAGTAACAGTTGCTCTTATACTTCCATACATATCAAACAGTTTCAGTGAGAGATACCTCTTTCCATCCTTTCCCCTGATAGCTGGAAGCTCATTAAGTTGGGTCCAAGAGGGACCTCTCCAAATAAGAGTGCTGTCTGGCTGCGTACAGAGGCTTCTGAGATTCGGGGTTAGAGGCTCCCCAGGGCAAATGACAGTGAGGTGTTGAAGGATCGCAACTGATGATGCTGTGCTCATCTTCTCCCATCTGCCTTGTTCATTCAGTGCCTGGGCATCAATACTATATGCTGTTATATTTAAGTAATTTGATACTGGACTTAAGTGAACTCCAAAATTTTGCTATTAATGTACCTGACTTTTTAAATTGTAAATTACAATATTTGCTTAATATTATTTGAAAACATGCACGTTTAAGGATTACTTCTTAAGCACAGGATATTCTATGCAATGACAATTAATTCTGGATGAAAACAATCTTGAAAAAATTATCTCATGTCTAAGTGCTTGTCGGGTTTTTTTCTACCTTAGGAAGACTTGTGCTGTGAAAGTTTGCACTAGGTAAGTGAATATGCTTTTCACTTGGTAATCTCTGTTTTGTTGTGGAGTCCCTAACAAGGAACCTAAGATGGGTAGAACCAATGATAAGACTCTCCTCTTTTTAAAAAAAGTACTCTCCTCTCAAAAACATCTTCTATTAGCCCCACCATAATCTGTTCTATTATGCCTTCTAAGTATATCTTGGAGGTTTGTTAATTTGAAAGTAAGAAGCCCCCATAATCTCATAGGGATTGGCAGTATTAGGGGGTGTGGCTTTGTTGGACAGAGTGTGGCCTTGTTGGAGGATTATGTTACAGTGGGGGAGGGTTGAGATCTCTTATGCTCATGCCATGCCTAGTGTCTCAGAGCACTTTTTGCTGCCTGTGGATCAAGATGTAGCTTCATCTCCACATTTTTCTCCTTCTCCAGCACCATGTCTGCCTGCATGCCTCCTTGTCCTGCCATGATCATAATGAACTAAACCTCTGAAACTGTAAGCCACCTGATTAAATGTTTTCCTTATAGTTGTTGCTGTGGTCATGGTGTGTCTTCACAGCACTAGAAACCCTAACTAAGACAGTAGGTATCCACCATAATTACACAGAACAATGGAATCAAAAAAGAATTTTACTTTTGGACCACCCTTTGAGCATGGACTTTGGTATAAACCAGTTCAGATGCAGAATATCTGGTAAAGGGTTGTACATTTATCTGTATTTGTTACAAATGCTTTTAGACCTGTATTATCTTTATAGATACCACTGCAGAGCAAGCCCAAGGACAATCAACTCACCATGCTAAGTAGAAATCTGGGATAGCCATGTGTCATGCAGTGGGTAAGAGCTGATCTGTTGTTCTACACTGAGTAGCAGCATGCAGTCAGAAATACCTTTCTCTTGTGTTCTGCCTTTTTGCCTCCAATTACTTCAGACATGACCTTTCACCCATTGAACTAGAACTTTCCCATACATGCAGTCAGCCCGCCCAAGCCATCTCCTTCCCACGCTACTCACCCTGGTTACCTCTGTGTCTTCAAAGACTAGTGCATTAAATGTTTCCAAAGTCTACACAGAAACATAAACTAGTCCATGCAGGAATTAACAACTCGACTTCTAGGTAACTAAAAGATGTTTTAGATAGAGACAGTGGTGGCCACTATCATCACGGAGAATGATACCTCATGACTTATATATATTGAAGGCTGCATTATTCAGGGGAGAAAAAAATTAAGATTAGTATTAATATTAAACTACTGAAATCATATGCAGTTATAGAAAAAAGTGTTGAAGGAAGTTTTAATATTCATTTCTAGATAATGAAAGCAAAGCTTATTTCTCATATTTCTGCTTTTTGAAAGTTACATTTTATATATTTTCTAATAGGGCAAATGTGGTGTCTCTGTTGTGAATTAAAAAGTTATGCCTTTCCAGTGGGACCAGGTCCTGTGCTCAGTGCATGAGTTGTTGGTTTGAAACTTGGGGCTTATGCAGGGACGCTTGGCTCAGCCTGGGAGGAGGGGACTGGACCTGCCTGAACTGCATTTACCGGGTTGATCTCAATCCTCAAGGGAATCTTTGCCCTGGAGGAGATAGGAATGGAGGGTGGGCTGGGGGGAAGGAGAGGGGGGCGGGAGGGGGTAGAACAAGGGGATCTGTGGTTGATATGTAGAATTATTATTATTTATTGTAAAATAAAATAAAAAGTATACACAAAAGAAAATGTTATAAAAAAAAGTTATGCCTTTCAAAAAACATAACAGGCACTTAGAGTTGAAGGCAGAAAAGAGCTAACACAACAAGGTGGCCACTCAGAAAGTTTGCTGCCTCCTTGGCTGGTGTTTGTGAGTTGGGATTTCAGTTTATTTTTATATTTATATGTACACATGTATATGCAGTTAGATATGGGTGTACACATTATGTATACCATATAGATACATATAAAAACATGAACATAATTATACTCATAGCTCTGCATACAACATGCATACCATATACATGTATACAAATACTACAAAGTTTGTTTCTTTTTAATTTCTTGATATGTCAATTTATTGTATGTCTAATTTAATTTCAAAGTATATTTCTATGTGTGTGTATGTATGTGTGTGCATGCAAAGGTGTAAACAAATACATGTTGTTAAATGTATAAATGTGGGCCCATGTATATGTGTATTGTATAGAAACAAGCATCTGTGTATTGTGGCACAACATCGATGGTGTCTTCATCCTTTATGATGGGGTAGTAGCACTATTACAATGGGGTGGGTCATGCTTGATCATGCTTCATTCTGTGCATGGAACTTCCATGCTTCTAGAGCAATGATGTTGTCCAAGATGTTACTAACAATGTGTAGATGTTTCAGGATCTTCCTTAGATGGATATCTACTATTCCCTCAGATACCATTTGACACCAAGCACATGCAAGTTTTCAGTTTCTCCTTCCTCTTCCTCTGCACCTTCAGATTATAGTAAATCACCATCATCAAGTAAGTCTAAAAACACTTACTGGCTATCCAGAACTTGGTGAAGACCAGGAAATTTTGGATTCCCAAGATACAGTGATGTGACTGGAAGACTCCCAGGGGGGCTTTCCTACTGCAACTGTTACCACAGGCCTCCAGGCTGAGACAGCAAAGAGGAATCCCTGCTGGGCAACTGTATAACTTCTCTTCTTCCAGATTTTGCTCAGACAGGAAAAGCATTTCAAGCTCTGTGATTATATAGCTGGTTTAATTGAGGCCATCTTCCCAAAATCCTGTTTGGCTTTGAGGGTAGCACAATGCTTACTCTTCATCTAGAAATAACAAGAAGAATTTCCCAACAGTTTTTCTTCTATAACTGAGATTTTATTGGTTGAGAACCAATAGAACATGTTAATTCAGATTTGCTTTCTTTCTTTTTGCATGCCAAAATTCTTTTTTTGATTGCTACTGATTTTAATGATTTTTTCATTATTCTTTATTAAGAAATTTTCTACTCACTCCACATATCACCCACTGTTCTCCCCTCTTCCTTCCTCCCACCACCAGCACTCTTTTCCAAGACACCCCACATCCGCACATCCCCCAAATCAAGGTCCCCATGGGGAGTCAGCAGAGGCTGGCAAACTGAGTCTAAGCAGGTCCAAGCCCCTTCCCACTGCACCAAGGCTGTACAAGGCATCACACCACAGGTACTAGCTTCCCAGAAGCCTCCCCATGCACCAGGGACAGATCTTGATCTCCCTCCTGGGTGCTCCCCAAACAGTTTGAGCCAAACGACCATCTTCTGTATCCAGAGGGCCTAGTCCAGGTCCATGGGGACTCCACAGCCACCAGTCCACAGTTCATGGGCTTCCACTAGTGTGGACGGTCATCTCTGCACATCCTCCCATCATGATCTTGACACCCTCACCTTCAGAATCCCTCCTCTCTCTCATCAATTGGATTCCCTGAGCTCAGCCTGGTACCTGGCCTTGGATTTCTGCATCTATCTCCATCAGTCACTGGACAAAGGCTCTATGATGGCAGCTAGGTTATTCGCTAGACGGGTCACCAGAGTAGACCAGTCCAGGCTATGTTCATATCAGCATTGTTTGTAATAGCCAAAACCTGGAAACAACCTAGATGCCCTTCAACTGAAGAATGGATAAATAAATTGTGGCACATATACACAATGGAATACTACTCAGCAGAGAAAAACAATGACATCATGAGGTTTGCAGGCAAATGGATGGATCTAGAAAAAATCATCCTGAGTAAGGTAACCCAGACTCAGAAAGATAAATATGGTATGTACTCACTCATAGGAGGATACTAGAGGTGGAACAAGGATGACTGCACTGCTACTCACATCACCAGGGAGGCTACCTGGAAAACAGGACCCCAAAAAAGACACGAGGATCGCCCAATGACAGAGAAATGGCTGAGATCTACATGAACAACTTGGGCATGAGTGGCAGTAATGAAGGGCGAGGGTCGAGGGAAAGAGAGCCTGTGGGAGTGGGAGATCCCAGCTGGATCAAAAACAGAGAGGGAGAACAAGGAATAGGAGACCATGATAAATGAAGACCACATGAGAAAAGGAAGAAACAAAGTGCTAGAGAGGCCCACAGAAATCCACAAAGATACCCCCACAATAGACTGCTAGCAATGGTCGAGAGGCAGCTAGAACTGACCTACTCTGGTGATGGGATGGCCAAACACCCTAATAGTCCTGCCAGAAACCCCATCCAAGGACTGAGGAATCTGGATGCAGACATCCACGGCTAGGCTACGAGTGGAGCTCTGGGAATCTAATTAAAGAGAAAGAGGAGGGTTATAGGAGTAAGAATTGTTGAAACCAAGGTTGGATAAAGCACAGGGACAAATAGCCAAACGAATGGAAACACATGAACTATGAACCAAAGGCTGAGGGGCCCCCAACTGGATCAGGCCCTCTGAATAGGTGAGACAGTTGATTGGCTTGATTTGTTTGGGAGGCATTTAGGCAGTGGGACCGGGTCTTGTGCTCATTGCATGAGTTGGCTGTTTGAAACCTGGGGCTTATGCAGGGACCCTTGGCTCAGTCTGTGAGAAGAGGACTGGACCTGCGTGGACTGAGTCTACCAGGTCGATCTCAGTCCTCAGTGGAGGCTTTGCCCTGGAAGAGAGGGGAGAACAAGGGAATCTGTGGCTGATATGTAGAACTGAATGGTATTGTAAAATAAAAGGAAAAAATGTAGAATATAGTGTTATGCTATGTAAGTAGTTATTATATAAAACTGTTAGGAAATGATAAAAACAAAAGACAATATATGCCCAGTTCCAATATTTTTTCTTAATATTTTTAGTTTGTGGAAGTTCAAACCTACAAAGCTACAAGACCAAACGTACAATGTCTTTTGCACTCTACAGAAGGCATGTATTGAAGATTCTTTAAATTTTCATTTTTTTGATATAATTACATTTGCTGGATAGTTTTATGTCAACCTGACATAAGCCAAAATCATCTGAGAGGTGGGAACCTCAATTAAGAAACTGCCTCCAGAAGATCAGGCTGCAGACAAACCTGTAGGGCATTCTCTTAGTGATTGATAGGAAAAGGCCCGAGGAATTGTGAGGACCCCTGGGCTGGTGGTCTTGGGTTCTAGAAGAAAGCTTGCTGAGCAAACCATGAGGAACAAGTCAGTAAACAGCACCTCTCCATGCCCTCTGCATTAGCTCCTACCTTCAGGTTCTGGCCCTGTTGGAGTTCCTGTACTGACTTCCTTCAATGGTCTACTATGATGTGGAAATGTAGGCCAAATAAATCCTTTCCTCCCACCCCCCCAGCAAAAAGAAAGAGGCCAGGGCAAAGCAGGAAATGGAGAACACAAGGACCTATCACTTACCCTGACAAGAGCCAGAGACAAAACAAGGAGAGAAGAAGACCTGGGACATTCTCATAAATGAAAGAGGCCAAAGACAAATCAAGAAAAAAATTGTCTGCTTAAAATCCTTACCCTGACGAAGTATGGACCTAAACAAGAAGATATTTGGGCCACATCATAACCTTAATGCTGACAAAGACTAGGCCAAAACCAAGCAAAGTAGTGGTCAGAGTCCCATTCTAGCTTTGAAATGCCTGGGTCCAAATCAAGAAGAGATATGGGGCTGAGCTACCCCTAAAATAAAGAACACCCAGAGAAAACCAAGAAAACAGCCATACCCAGCTCTAATCCTTATTCTGAAAACACCAAGGACCAAATGAAGAAGTAGGTTTGGGGGAAGTAATGACTGGGAAGAATTCAGAGCTCATACAAAGCTCATAGAACAAACCAGGCAAAATCAAAAGTGGAAATGTTACAGGCCAACCATTGACCTTGAAGAAGATTAAACACAAACCCAAAAATCAAGTTAGCTCGTGCCAACCCAATTAGAGATATGTGGTCAGACTTAATGTTGGCCCTAGGAAGTGCAGTTTGAAGAGACAATTTAAATGGAGCCTGCTCCAACCACAATGGAAAACTCTTCCTAGGCCAAACACTAATATCAAGTAGCCAGGGACCAATCTCTGTGTGAAATGAGTCCAGGCAATCCAAGAAGGGAAGCACGCCTGACCATAGACTGCCACCAATGGAGACCTGCAGCCTACTGAGGAAGAATTAAACTCAGAAGCCCTGAACTTGAAGGGTGTTTGGGCAGAATACTCTCTTCTTCATCCAACACTCTAACCAAAAGGGAGCCTGAAACACCATGTTCCAATGGAGCCAATGGCTCCCTTACAGATGAAAGCAAATGGACATCATTAACATATTTGGTAGTTAGAGGGAACCTTGAGGCACTCTGATCCCAGATCTTGATTTCACTTGATATTTTACAGTCAATGAAAGCCTCAAAAGAGACACACAGAAGAATGTTTGTTGAAAATCTAGACTCACAGACTTCATCTACAGATATAAGTTGACATCATCAGTACCAACTGTGAGGATCAGATACATTTCATTTATAACACATACCATTCTCAATACATGCAAGCCAGGATGTGCTACTCACCATATGATCCAAGCTCTCATTAGAATAACCAATGAATATGGACATAGCATAATACAAATGGTGTTATACTGCATGCTGTTGTGGCCTGATAAAACTTCAAATCTTGACTTCAGCTGATAATTTTAGGAATAAACAAGTCTCCAAAATAACATAGGAGTAACCCTTCCTCCCATGAAGCTTGGACTAACCCAAAATCTGCTTCAATAATTCTTTTTGACTTCTTTAACAGAAGAAGATATTTAAAAGAAACATGTTTCATAGTTTCTTTTTTCTTACAAGATTTCAGACAGTTGAACTTAATATAAAATATTATATCAAGGGTGGAAATGATTTCTCAAAGAATGTTCCCATTGTATTATTTTTTTTACAGTCCCAGGATGATGTGTAATACCAATCACCAAAGCATTATCAATTAAAGACTTTTCTCACACATTGTCAGACTTCCTCCTATATTTAATTTTCTTTATTCTGATTTTTCTTGATTAACATTCTGGAGTGAAACATCTCATCCTGACCTTTCAACTGCAGGCACTTCTACATTTCATTCCATCAGCTTGCTGCATCTCCACTTTACTTAAAGGATTCCAGACTAGTTATTTAATGGGGTGCCCTTGTCCTGCTGAGCCCAATGCTAGGGAACCACCTACTAAGTTTGCTGTCTTGATAAAAATAACATCCCCAGAGGCAAACTCAATCAGTCAATCACATTCTAGAAAAGCCTATGACATGGCATCATACATTGGTAGTTTTAAATCCTCCCTTTCCTTCTGACTTTTCTCTAAAATATGTCCTTAAAAATTTGGCAATGGGGATTTAGCTCAGTGGTAGAGTACTTGCCTAGCAAGCAAAAGGCCTTGGGCTTGGTCCTCAGCTCTGAGAAAAAAGTGGTCTAAATGTAATCTTCAGAGTATCTAGCCTGTTAATATTTCTGGACCAGAAACTCTTGCCTGTCCATTATAATAATCCATATCACCATGCTAGAACTCAATCTGTTTTGTCACAACCTTTCTGTATCACCTGCTGTATTCAGGTTTCCTTGTTCCTCTTCTAGAGTTCTATACAAAACCTGGAACATTTATTTAGAAAGGTTCTTGTGAGACTAGAATGCCAGGGCTCCCTGGATGACCAGTATTTGTCCCACCTCACCTCACATATCAGCATAAAAAAAGTGGGACCCCTGAGAGACAATTCGAATGGAAATAAATTTGAGAGCTATTTCTGGGAATCAGAAATCATAGCATTGTCCAGATTCAAAGGGCTATAGATGCTAAAAGAAAAAATTCTGAGTTTTCACCCATATCTAGATCTCTGACCAATGTTAAAAAAAAGGACAAACGTTTTGAGTCCATTCTCGCTTTGGAGGACTCAATAACCACTGCAGTGTGTAGACAAAAAAAATGTATGTATTCTGTCTGTCTGTTTATCTATCTATCTATCTATCTATCTATCTATCTATCTATCTATCTATCTATCATCTATCTATCTATCTATCTATCTATCTATCTATCTATCTATCTATCTATCTATCTAACTTTCCATCACCTATCTCTATCAATCCATCCATCTATTTACCCCTATCCATCCATCTTCTCCTACTATTAATCTTCCTCTTCTATTTCTCCTTCTTCTTGATCTTCCCTTTTCATCCAGGATATTATAACCACTTTTGCCTCCCTGAGTTTTTACAGGGCCTTAGAAAATATTAATTACATCATAACAAAAAAACTTTTCTCTGTGGGTTTCATTCTCCATATTTCCCCACCCCAAGTCTTTGTAATCCCTGTCTTCCCCAGAACTTGCTAAAATGTAACATTCCTTAGATCTCTGACACTGTGAAACTAAAAATCTTGTGTAAAAGCGCATTTGTTAAAAAATGTGAGTAGTGCTTAAAACCAGCCCCAAACCAACATCTAACAACTTTATACTTTAGGAACTTGCAAACACACCATCTTAATTTGTTTCTTTATATGCCAAATGCAATTCACATATAATGAATTCAATGAGTTGATATATTCAATGTATATTAGTTCTCTGCCATAAAGTTCACAAATATGTTTTCTGACTAAATAAATTTTTTTAAGAGGTAAAATAAGTAGAGTTTTCTAAATGGAAATGGAAAGATGTACACAAAGCCAAAAAATAGAGTTAATCATAAGTTAGAAGTTTTATGGAAGATAAAAAAATCAAGATCAGATATGAAACTGCTGTATTCATTAAAATTCCTTAGGCCAAAATTCAGTACACTTGTATACAATTAGAATGTAATTCTCTGTTTGGAATAACGGTGACAGAAGAGGCCACTAAGGTTCAACCCTTTATACAAAGAAAAGGAAAACCCATGCTAGAACATTCATTTGATAGCCTTAAAATAGACTGCAAAAAGAGCTTGTCTTAGTCAGGGAGTAAGTATTCTTTCTCAAACGTCCTGTCAAAGCTTGGCTCATGGGATTGTAGGCTATGAGAACAGATGAGATCAATCTGAGTGCAATAGAAGTGGGAAAGTAGGTCATGCACTTACTTAAACCTCCTTGAAATACAGGCTATGTAATCTACTGATATCTGAAAGAAATTATTTCCTGATGGACTGGCTCACAGGAAGCATTGGTGACGCTTGGTTATCACAAGCAGAGGTATCACACTCACTGGAAGATGATGAAGGAAGGATGGTGTTTTTCTGATAAAATATGAGAGAAGCAGTGCTTTACAGCCCATTCACTGGGCATGATAGAGCACTGGGCTGTGCTTACAGAAGAGGTCCAACATAAAATGGTTGATTCACCAGGGACTTCAGGACTGGTGTTTGCCTTCAGTGCCTTTGCAGAGCTCCATGGGAGAATGTGAACTTGTAGAAACAACTAACATTTTTAAGGAATGGGTGAAGTGTTGTGTAACAATTTTCCTTTTTATGACATGAAATACTTTTCCATTATTTTTGAGATTATAATTACATTATTTTCTCTTCTTTTTCATTCTTCCAAATCCTCACTATACTCCTCTTTGCTCTGTTTCTAATTTATGACCTCTATTTTCATTAACTGTTGCAACGACTGTGTCTAATTCACCTTCTATCCTAATTTGCATTACCAACCGAAAAATAGCTTTTGATGTCCTTCAAACTTATATACTTTACACCTCTTTAGTGAGTTTATTTTCTGAATTTCTTAACAAGGAAAACTATAACTATCTAATATTCAACTCCTTCAGAGACCTGAGAAGGAAATAATATTGAGTATATAGGAAATATAACTAAGCAACTTCCAAAATATGTGAGAAATGACACAAACATTTTGTTGCCTAGACTGTCACTCAAGATTTCTCTGCAACATTGGGACATCCATCTTTGGCCTACAGGCCTAACATATTTTACAGACTCATCTGTGAAGCAAGATTTTCTGAAGGGCATTCCTACCTTGTCTTTGCAAGGTGCAACAGTCTTTTTTTGTGTGTGTCCCGCTTGTCCATTTTGGAAAGCATACTGTCAACAGTTGATGTAAGGTCACTTTCTTACCCAGTGGCTAACATTTGCTACAAATAAAGTAAACACTATATAGAGTTTCTTCACTTCCCATCATCTTCTTTGAAGTAGATTGATGCTCCCAGGAACAGACATGTCTCATAGTCATAAAAAAAGGAAAAAATTATATGTTATCATTTTAAATGCCATATTCTGCAGATCTCTGAAGTGCTTTAAGATGACCTGTCTATCTAAAATATATTTCTGCTTGATCTTGAGGACAGAGCTAATATGACTACAGGTTTCATTGTAATGACAAAATACTAACCTGCATTTCTTTATTATCCTAAATAGTTGGCAATAACTTTCAAGGACTGAAAATTGCATTGCATTGTAGATGTAACCAACCGTCTTATTAAATAAGAAACACAGAAACAATGTAAAAGAGAAAGCCGAGAAGTCAGAGCTCAGAGCTAAAATCTCACCCTTCCTCCTGCTGTCCCAGCTTCGCAAAAAGAGACCTACTTCCTGTCGGTTCGTTTTTTTAAAGTATGTTGTTCTGCCTTCTCATTGGTTGTAAACCCAAACACATGACTGCCTCGTCACTGTCTGAATGTACAGCCCCCTAGGTCTTAAAGGCATATGTCTCCAATGCTGACTGTATCCCTGAACACACAGAGATCTTATGGGATTAAAGGCGTGTGCCACCACCGCCACACTCTTGCTATGGCTCTAATAGCTCTGACTCCCAGACAACTTTATTTATTAACATACAATCAAAATAATAATTCAGTACAATTAGATTATCACCACATTTCCCCTTTTCTATTTTAATAAAAAGAAAAAGAAAGCAAAAGGTTATAACTAACAAAAGAAAAACTATATACAAAAGTACAATAACTATATACAATATATACAAGTAATAAATACCTAAACAGGTATTTGACAAATCAGAGAAAATAATTCCATTATCTATCCTATTTTGGTAATTCCAAGATGTATCTAATGTACTTTCTATCCTAATTAATTTTCAACTATAACTAACTAATCTTCAACCATAACTAACTAATCTTCAACTCCCTCAGAGACCCAAGAAGGGAATAATATTAGCTAACAAAAATAAAAACAGGAAGTGCATGCAAGCAACTTCCAAAAAATTTTGTGAGTTGACAGAAACAGCCAGCTGCCTGGGCAGTCACCTGAGGTTTCTCCGCAGTGTTGGGGCATCATCTTCAGCCTATAGGCTTAGTGTATCTGACAGACTCATTTGTGAAGTAGGATGTACACAAGGTCAACAGTTCAACCTCACATTGGGTGAGAGCAGTCCACGTACCAGAAACACCTGAATTCCACTAGTGTCCTGTCATGATTCAGGATTTTAAATTCTGGAAATTGTTGACAGTTTTTTAATTCAGCTGTCCATTCTTCTTGGCTGTGTATATATGGCTTCATCTCAGCATCCCCTTCTTCTCCACATCCCTCTATTAAATGCCAGCCTACTTTTGAGAGGCATGAGCTTTCAGCTGCTGTACCATTGTACAACAGAATCCATCGGCCCTCTGCCTGTTAAGCTGCCTTCGAAGAAAAGGGCACCGTACCTTTTCCGGATGCGAAGGCCACTTCAGGGATGGGGCCATATTGTCCTGGCCTCAGAAGATGCCTTTTGATAAAGCCATAACCACACTTGTTTTGGCAAGAATCAGTAGTCCCTTGTTTCGTGATCTGTCTGTCCATTTTGTCCTGTTGATTCGAGGATACTTTGTTGTCCAGTGGCTAACTTTTGCCAGAATGAAAGTTGACTCCATATGCAGTTTCTTCAATGCCCATATTTTCTCTAAAGTAGATTGGTACTGCCAGGAGCCGACATGTCTCAAAAAAGAAAAATTTTCTAAGTTATTAAAACATTTTAAATGCCATATTCTGTAGATCTCTGAAGGGTTTGAAGATGACCTGTCTAAAACATCTCTGCTCAATTTTTAAAACATATCTAATATGACTACAAGTTCTATGATAATGTCTAACTACTAGCTTTCATTTCTTTATATCCTAATAGTTGATAATAATAACATTCAAGGATCAGAAATTTGCATTACATTGTTAAATGGATGGAATAAATACAATTAGAAATATACATATAGCATTTTCTAACAATATCAGTTTCAAATTTGTGTACAATATAAAACAATTCAATCCAATGTAAAGTATTTAAAACTAGTAATTGTCTTTTTCTTTTCTTTCTTTCTCTTTTTTTTAAAACAAGAACCTTAAATCTAATCTCCTTTGCTTAGCCATTTTCCTAACCCTTGACAATAACTTGTAACCAACCCCCCTAAATACTGAAAATTATCCCAGACCCAAAACCCATTAAAAAGACCAAAAAACCACCCGCCCCACACCACCTCTTTGGGAATGTGGGCGTTGTATTCTTAAAATTGCTTCCTGCTGGGTATGGGCGAAGTTTTCTTTATCCTGAAAGAAAAATTTTAGGTTAATTGTCAAATTCTAGGAGAGGTAACTATATCCTTCATTATCCAGTCTGTGTATAATGCCAAAGTTTAGGGTTTATCTCAAGTCCTTATTCAAGTAGTCTTTGAGACTGGATCATCTCAGCTAGTCATCTCAAATTTGCTCTGAGCATCTTATAGTTCAAAGCTAATCTATGGATGATGTTTGTCAGCTTAATGATATTATTATTGTCCACGTGGAATTGTTGTTGTTGTGGGGCCCCATCTTCTTTCTGGAGACTTCAGTTGATGTTAGGCCTGGCCGTGATTTCCTGCAGAAAACTGATAAGAGACTCGAACACAAAAACATATATATGCAGCTAGCCTTTTTTCTAGAATTAGTTAGTACTCTATTTGACCATTCATATCTTAACAAAGTTTAAAATGTATATATATATATTAATCTTGTAAATTTTGATATAAAATTTATACTTTGAGAAAAGTTTAAAGAATCAGAATAGAATCAAAGAGTTGAGATTAGTAATAGAATAGTCCCTTAATTAATTTTGCTTTTGTCCTGTACCATAGCAGAAGATGGCTCTTATTCTGGCATGATACAGGGAGTTTGCATTTTCCTTTTAACAACATGCTTGATTTTAAAGAAGGAGAGAGCCATTCTCCAACTCCAAAGTCAGCTTTAAATTTTAATTGAACTGGGACTATTAGAAAACCAAGAGTGTTAAATCTTTAGAGAAAAGCAGAAACAAACATTTAGGAAGACATAAAATTTTTTTAGATAATATATACCCATACACCGTTTCACTCTGTTTCTTGGGATAGATGATTTGTCCCTTTTCTTCAGTTGTCTCATTTGTCCAGTGTTCTTCAGATTCCTTAACCTTCATTCTCCTAAAAGACAAAAACAAAAACCTTTCCCCAAGACTAATTTTGGGGATGTTCCTTTTTGGCAAGTTATTATCTGATGAAATGAAAAGGCATGTTTTATTGATACAAGTTAGTTTAAATTGGATGTTCATGCTGGTTGATGAACTATCACCTCCTCTAATTAAGAGGTCTCTCTTGTTCAAATCGAACCTTTATCAATTTTGATGGTACCCACAGCTTATCTTCTCCTGTAGAAACAAAAGCAAAACCACGTCCCCAATGTAATACATACCCTGGTTTCCATTCTGAGGTCAGCACATCCTTAAAGTATATAGGCTGATTTAATTCTGTAGTTTTTTCTATTATCCAATGTCTCTCTGCAGCTGTTGTTCCTTTCTCATTGGCATTCAGAAAATTCAAAGTTAGAAGAGCATTATGCAGTCTATTTCTGGGGGTTTTTGTTACCCATTTCTGTTTATTTAGCATATCCTTTAGAGTTCTGTTTGATCTTTCTATAACTGCTTGACCTGTAGGATTATGTGGTATGCCTGTAATATGCTTTATATTGTAATAAGCAAAAAACTGTTTCATTTTAACAGAGACATATGATGGAGCATTGTCAGTTTTGATTTGTGCAGGTATACCCATGATGGCCATAACTTCTAGCAAATGAGTGATTACAGAATCAGCTTTTTCAGAACTCAAAGCAGTTGCCCATTGAAATCCTGAATAAGTATCGATAGTGTGGTGTACATATTTCAATTTTCCAAATTCTGCAAAGTGAAACACGTCCATCTGCCACATTTCATTTCTCTGAGTACCCTTTGGGTTACATCCTGCTGGTAATGGCGTCTGATTGTAGAAGGAACAAGTAGGACATTTCTTTACTATTTCTTTGGCTTGTTGCCAGGTTATGGAAAAATCCTTTTTTAAACCTTTACTATTGACGTGATGTTTTTTATGAAATTCTGAGGCCTCCAGCACATTTCCTATCAATAATTTATCAATCTCATCATTGCCTTATGCTAGAGGGCCTGGCAGACCAGTATGGGATCGAATGTGAGTTATATATAAAGGATGATTCCTTTTCCTGATTGTATCTTGTAATTGAATAAATAGTGAAGTTAATTCTGAAGCATCAGGGATAAATTCTGCAGTCTCAATATGTAACACCACTCTTTCAGCATACTGAGAGTCAGTTACTATGTTGAGAGGTTCTGAAAAATCCATTAATACCAACAGAATAGCATACAATTCTGATTTTTGAACTGAATTATACGGACTTTGAACCACTTTACTTAAATTTTCTGATTTGTAACCTGCCTTTCCTTCTTTGTTGGCATCTGTATAAAATGTACGAACTCCAGATATGGGTTTTTGCCGTACAATTCGAGGCAAGATCCATTCAGCTCTCTTTATAAGATCAATTCTATTGCTTTTGGGATATTTGCTGTTAATTTCTCCCAAAAAATTACTGCAAGCTCTTTGCCAAGGTTCACTTTCTGCCCATAATTTTTCAATGTCCTCCTTAGTTAATGGTATGACAATTTCTGCTGGGTCTATGCCTGCTAATTGACGAAGTCTCATTTTTCCTTTGTAAATCAAGTCAGAGATTTTTTCCACATAAGTTTTTAATTTTTTATTTGGTTTATTTGGTAAAAATATCCATTCCAATATAATATCTTCCCTCTGCATTAATATTCCAGTAGGAGAACGCCTAGAAGGTAAGATAACCAAAATGCAATCCAGCTTTGGATCAATACGATTCACGTGTCCTTCATGCACTTTCTTTTCTACCAAGGCTAATTCTTTCTCAGCTTCAGGTGATAATTCTCTTGGACTATTTAAGTTCTTGTCACCTTCTAAGGTTTTGAACAAATTAGTCAGTTCATCATTTTTTACCCCAACAATAGTTCGTAGATGAGAAATATCTCCAAATAATCTTTGAAAGTCATTAAGAGTCTGTAGTCTATCTCTCCGAATTTGCACCTTTTGGGGTCTAATTTTTTGTAGCTCTATTTTATATCCTAAATAATTAATAGAATCTCCTCTTTGTATCTTTTCAGGAGCAATTTGTAATCCCCAGCGAGGCAAAATTTTCTTTACTTCTTTAAACATTATTTCTAAAGTATCTGCATTTGAGTCAGCTAGTAAAATATCGTCCATATAATGATAAATTATAGATTTAGGAAATTTTTTACGTATCACTTCCAATGGCTGTTGTACAAAATATTGGCACAGAGTTGGGCTATTCAACATTCCCTGTGGGAGGACCCTCCATTGAAATCTTTTAACCGGTTGAGAATTATTATAAGTAGGCACTGTAAAAGCAAATCTTTCTCTGTCTTTTTCTTGTAAGGGTATTGAAAAGAAACAGTCTTTTAAATCAATAACTATGAGAGGCCATCCTTTTGGTAACAGAGTAGGCAAAGGCATCCCAGATTGTAGAGAACCCATTGGCTGAATTACTTTGTTAATTGCCCTAAGGTCTGTTACCATTCTCCATTTACCAGATTTCTTTTTAATAACAAATACAGGAGAATTCCAAGGGCTGGTTGATTCTTCAATATGCTGAGCATTTAACTGTTCTTCTACCAGCTCTTCTAAAGCCTGGAGTTTCTCTGTTGTTAAAGGCCATTGCTGGACCCATACAGGCTTGTCTGTTAACCATTTTAAAGGTAGAGCTGTTGGTGTCTTTGGAAGATCATCAGTTATTGTGCCCTGTTCTTGTATAATATGGATGGCTGGTGACCACTCATTAGAACAATATCTTCTAATATTTCTCTCAGTAACATGTGCTAGTTTATGATTTGTTTCTGAGATTGGAGGGATGTTAATCTGAGTATTCCATTGTTGCAACAAGTCTCGACCCCACAGGTTCATAGTTATGTTAACCACATATGGTTTTAATTTTCCTCTCTGTCCTTCTGGACCTATACATTCGAGCCATCTTGCACTCTGTTTCACCTGAGATAATGTCCCAATTCCTAACAGTTGAACGTTTACCTCCTGAAGAGGCCAAGTTGGATGCCAAAATTCTGGTGCAATTATGGTAACGTCCGCACCTGTGTCTACCAGACCAGACAACAAAACACCATTTATTTTTATTGTTAATTTTGGTCTTTGTTCATTAATAGAAGTTTGCCAAAAAATTTTCTTTATGTTTTCTCCTGAATTTTCTATTCTCTCTGTTTCATCATCCTGACCAGCATGATTTATTCCAATAGGCATTTGGTTATTTAATCGCTCTCCAGAGCAGGCATTTCCTCTATGGCTGCCGGAAAGGTTTGAACTGGATTTGCACTGGGGGCCTGCCTGAGGCCCCTCTGGGAGTTTCCCGAAGACTGAGGCAAAGGATTACCCTGTCTGTCCTTTGTTGATCTACATTCGTTGGTCCAGTGTTTTCCCTTACCACACCTTCTGCATACTCCAGAAGGAAGGGGCATTCTGTTGCCATTGTTCCTTGAAGAAACATTGTTTCTGGAAATGACCTGTCTACAGTCCCTTTTCAAATGTCCTTGCTTTCCACATCCAAAACATCTAACACTCCTCAAACCTTTTGAAATTACTTCTCCTACCCATGTATCATCATGCTCATCAGCTTCAACATTAATTGTTTCTCTAATCCAATCTTCCATAGGTGCAGATTTTGCCCTTAATGGCCTGATTATTCTTTTGCATGCTGCATTCGCATTCTCAAAGGCCAAAGATTCAATTATTTCCTTACCAGCTTCTGAATCCGAGACTGTTCTCTTTACTGCTGAAGCCAGTCTTTGTAAAAAATCTGTAAAAGACTCTTTTGGGCCTTGCTTCACCTTTGTAAATGACTCAGATTTTTTTCCTGGTTCCTCAACTTTGTCCCATGCATTCAAGGCTGCCGTTCGACATAAAATTAGGGTTTGGACATCATATAAACATTGTGCTTGTGCTGAAGCATATTGGCCTTCGCCCATAAGCTGATCCTGGCAAACTTGTACTCCTTTATCCCTCCATTGTTTTTCTATGTTTTTAGCCTCCTCCTTAAACCAAGTCAGAAATTGAAGTCTCTGGCTGGGTTCCAGAACACCTTGTACGAGGTCCCGCCAGTCCTGTGGTACTATCCTATTATATGTTGACCAAGTGTTTAACATTTGCTTTACATATGGGGAATGCATGCCATAAGATACTATTGCCTCCTTAAACCTTTTTAAATCCAACATTTCAATTGGAGCCCAAGTATTTTGTGTAGCCATTTGATCCGGCATCTGCTGTACTGTTACAGGATAAATTAAGGGTGACTGTGTGAAAACAGGCTTTCTTTCTGCAACCTTATGATCCCGACTTGAAACAACTTCACTGTTAATTTCTTCTGTCTGAATTTTTACAGGTTTAACAAGTTCTTCTAACGCTGTTATCCTGGCACTTAAATTGACTATCTTTTTAAATATTAAAATGTGGATTATTATAGTGATGAGGTGCATAATTCCACCAATACTAATATTATATAGTTGTTCCATTGCCAGACTGCCTAAAATTTCGAACAAAAACCAATTTTCTTCCAATGTACACATAAAACCCATTTGTTTTTTAATGTGGAAAAAAATTCTCTTTTAGATAGTTTCCTTTAAAATATCTGATATATTATGACTTACCAAATCTGCGTAGAACAGTAGAAATCCGAGGGGATTTTCAAAGCAGCCACCTAGTGTCCCAGGTGTAAATCCAGAGAGAGAGAGAGAGAGAGAGAGAGAGAGAGGAAAGAGAGAACGCACAAGAAAGCGTAGCCGGCTAAAGCTTAAATGCAGCCACGTGTTCCCTCTTGTGCCGAGTCAAGGCTTGGGTCTGGCTTCCTTAAGCTCCGACCACGTGCGTTGGCTTTACAGGCAGGGCCCTGTTCGGCAGGGCAGGTCTGAGTTGTTTGTAGCACCGGCTTTAGGCAAGCTGCTCACAGACCTAGGCCCGGGCTAGAAGTTGCTACCCGGACTAGGACGCCAGCAGCTCGGACTAAGAAGTCGATCGCCGCCGGCCTCCGTGTGCCGCTGCTGCCGCCGCCGCCGCCGCGGGCCGCCTGCCGCCCTTGCGGGAAAGCGGACCTGCCGCCAAGCCAAGCAGTTTTTAATGGATTCTTGTCACGTTGGGTGCCAGATGTAGATGTAACCAACCGTCTTATTAAATAAGAAACACAGAAACAATGTAAAAGAGAAAGCCGAGAAGTCAGAGCTCAGAGCTAAAATCTCACCCTTCCTCCTGCTGTCCCAGCTTCGCGAAAAGAGACCTACTTCCTGTCGGTTCGTTTTTTTAAAGTATGTTGTTCTGCCTTCTCATTGGTTGTAAACCCAAACACTTGACTGCCTCGTCACTGTCTGAATGTACAGCCCCCTAGGTCTTAAAGGCATATGTCTCCAATGCTGACTGTATCCCTGAACACACAGAGATCTTATGGGATTAAAGGCGTGTGCCACCACCGCCACACTCTTGCTATGGCTCTAATAGCTCTGACCCTGAACACACAGATATCTATGGGATTAAAGGCGTGTGCCACCACCGCCACACTCTTGCTATGGCTCTAATAGCTCTGACTCCCAGACAACTTTATTTATTAACATACAATCAAAATAATAATTCAGTACAATTAGATTATCACCACATTGCATTGTGAAATGAACTGTATAGGAATGATACACTGAACAAGACAGAAGTATATGTGCAGTATTTTCTAACAAAATCAATCTCAAATCTGTATCAATATACATAATTTATATATAATATACAAAAATCCAATCCATTCTGAAATATTTAAAACTAGTAGTTCCATTTTAAAAGTAGATTCAATAATCTACCTTTCTATCTTTGAAGACTAGCAGTTATATTTACAACATATATATGTATATATTATATATAAATAATATATATATATTAGATAGAACATATTATTAAGTATTAGATTCAGGTTCTTTATGATAGGACACCTTTTGGAATGATGACTGTAACATGCTATTTACCTACGCTCTAGACTTCTCTGAATTTTAGTATGTGTTTCTTGCTTGATATTGTTCGTATTGGTTGAAGTTCCATCTTATCTAGGTCACTATGCCTCATTACTCCTTCACAATATTTGATAACCAATCCTTTGTATATAGTCTTGTATTAGGTTAGAACTTTCTTATTTAGACAAAAAAAGGGGAGATGTAGTGGGTAGCCATTCCATCTTTGATCTGGAAGTTCCAAACCCCACTGAGGCTTTGGTAACTGTCACATCTACAAGGCAGGGCTGAGAGAGGACCATGAAGACCCGAGATCCAGATGGGTCAGTTCTCTTGGTTCCTGGACCCTGGACGCTGGAGGTAGACTGAGCAGAGTTCTCCAGAGAACACTGCTGGACTGCAAAACACCTTTCCCAGACACTGGTACCTATCCCTTCACTTGTAATAAAATTAACCTCCCTTTTAACTATGTGGAGTGGCCTTAATAATTTCACCAATAGCTGAAATTCCTACAGCTGAGAAGCTTATGTAAGGCAAATGAGAGGGTAAACAAGATGAAATGGTAGCCTACAGAATGGGAAAAGATTTTCACCAAACCCACACATCTAACAGAGGGCTGATCTCCAAAATATATAAACAGCTCAAGAAACTAGACATCAAAATACCACATAATCCAACTTAAAAAACGGGATACACATTTAAACAGAGAATTCACAACAGAAGAATATTAAATGGCCAAAAGACATTTAAGGAATTGCTCAAAATGCTTAGCCATCAGGGAAATGCAAATCAAAATGACACTAAGATACCATCTTACATATGTCAGAATGAATAAGATCCAAACCATTAATGACAGGTTATGTTGGAGAGGATGCAGAGCAAGGGGAACAAGCCTCCACTATTGGTGGAGTTCAAACTTGTACAGCCACTCTGGAATCAGTATGGCAGTATCTCAGAAAATTGGGACTCAACCTGCCTCAAGACCCAATATTACCACTATTGGGCATATACCCAAAAGATGCTCTATCATACCACAAGTTCGCTCGCTCAACCACGTTTATAGCAGCATTATTCGTAATAGCAAGAACCTGGAAACAACTGAGATGGCTCCCACCTGAAGAATGAATAAAGAAAATTTGGTACCTTTACACAAAGAAATATTACTCAGTGCTAAAAAAATAGTAATACCATGAAATATGTAGACAAATGGATGAAACCAGATCCTGAGAGAGGTTACCCAGACCCAGAAAGACAAATATGGTATGTGCTCTCTCTTAAATGGATATTAGATGCAAAGCAAAGTGTAAGCTGGGTACTATCCACAACCCCAGAGAGCTATGTAAAAAGGAGGACCCTAAGAGTGACATACATGGAGGGCCCTAGAAAAGAAAAATAGTTAAGATCTCCTGGGTAAAGTGGGAGAGGGTAGAAATGAGGGGATGGGGGATGGGAACAGAAGAGAATGAGATGGCCCAGTGGAGGGAGGGATACAGAGGGAGAGTAATGAAACAGATGCCTTGATAGAGGGAACCATTAGGTTGTTAGGGAGAAACATGGTGCTAGGAGAATCCCCAGTAATCCACAAGGATGACCACAGCTAAGACTTCAAGTAATAATGGAGAGGGTGCCTGAACACACCTTCACTATAATTACATTAGTGATTACCTTAATTGTCAAAATAGAACCTGCATCCAGTAACTGATGGAAGCAGATGCAGTGATCCACAACGAACACTGGGCTGAGCTCCTAGATTTCACTTAAAGAGTGGCAGGAGGAACCACAGGAGCAAGTGAGGTCAAGATCATGATGCAGAAAACCACAGAGATAGCTTAACCAAGCTGGAAACTCATGGACTCTGGCCGGAACTAGCACAGGACCAAACTAGGTCCTCTGAATGTGGGTGACAGATATGTGGCTAGATTTGTTTAGGCAGCCCCTGGCAATGGAACCAGAATTTATACCAGGTGCATGAAATGCCTTTTTGAAACACATTTCCTATAGTGGGATACCTTGCTCAGCATTGACACAGAGGGGAGCTGCTTGGTACTGCCTCAATTTAGTATGCCAGACATTGTTGACTACCCAAGGGAGATTGGACCCTCTCTGAAGAGTGGATGGGAGGTGGGCTGGGGGAGTGATGAGGCATGAGAAAAGTGAAGGAAGGGAAAACAGGAACTGGTATGTAAAATTGAAAAAAAACTTTTTTATAAATAAAACAAAAACACATCAAACAGCATCTCCCGATAGAGCATAAACTGGCTTTAGGGCCCCAGCTTTCCTGCATCAGAGTGTCTAGGCCTCCGCAACTGCACTGAAGGGCAGTGGACTTACAGACTAGGAGAAATGATCAGATTAAGGTCCTGAGGTATGAGCCATCTAAGGACCAGGGAATGGTGGAATTATCAGGTACCTATTGTCAGGCTCAAAGTCACTTTTACAAGCCTCATAATGTAGCCTGAGTCAGCTCTGCTGTGTTGGAACTCCCCCAGTGACATCACACCATGGAAAACTCCATCTCACACAGCCAGCCTTTGTAGATCTGGGCCTCAGGCTGGGAATGAAGTAGCCACTCAAACAACACTGGCTCCTGGATTTCCAAAGGTCAAGAATTCCCTGTGGGAAAGGTCTGAGAACACAATCATTTTAGAGTTTGGATCTTTCTGGATGTTTGAACATTTAGAAATAGAAAAAAGGAGCTTGGAATAGTGATGCATGCCTTGATGTCAACCAATTGGGAAATGAGGAGGAGAATTGAAGACTGACTGCAGTGCAAGTTCCAGGAGAGCCTGTGTCTCAAAAAGGTCAGGTTGACTGTGCCACCATTCTCATGGCTGCTGAGGCCAGATTTGGGGAGTCTGAAGCCGGGCTGTATCCTGAGCAGCTGTGAATAAGCTTAAGGAGGCTGTCCCTTGGGTCACCTGAACCATGTAAAAAGGAGAAGAAACCAGCAGACCCCTGAGACACTCCCCTGCCTGTAGAAGACAGGAGAGTTGACATTCACAGAAGGGGAGTCTCAAGGCTGAACTTTGAGAACCAGCTAGGCACAGTCTTATCCCCCAGTTCATTTCCTGAACATGATCCAACTATCAAGAGTGGGCTGTGATGAATATTGTAGAAGGCGGGTACTGGCCCCTATCAGCTTGATCTCAGGGCATTTGGAAGAACATAAACCCTCCTCTGGATAGGACATCAGTGAGATAAGAGGCAGGACCATGCAGAAGGGGTTTCTGTCTTTGCTGGGTGAATAACTATATATCCTGGATATCTGTTCATGGAAGTGTGATGTTCCACAGTTGATTGTTAGAAAGACCAAGCTGTCTGAGGTCTCAACTATACAGCTGACTCGGGACTCTTTCTAATTACTGGGATTTGTGGGCAATCCTTTATACTTTTCCATCTAAATCTACTGCCTCATCTCTGGATTCATGTGAGCATTCACACTCTCTGAGTATCTCCCCCCTCTCTCTATACCATCTCTCTCCTCTGATTTCCTTACACCCAATACTGTCATCTGTGTTCTTAAAAGAGTTTATATGTCAGTTTAGGGGACATGCCTTGCTCCCAAATTCCAATATGTCCTCAACTTTTTGGTCTTCACAAGAATCTATTTAGAAATAAAGTTGACAATCACATTTATTTGCTTAAAGCTTCAGAATCTGAAAGGACACAGATCACCTAAAAGTTTCATCAGTCCTAGGTTGCAAGGATTATGCTTAGGTCTAGAGATTTGGTTGGAGAACATGCATTCCATGCTGACCATGACCTGGATTCTCTTTATAGTGATGTCACAATAAGAAATGTGAGGTTTGCATATAACAAAGCTGTAAGATGCAACAATTCTTGAGTCTCTCCCCTTACCTGCCCTTCTCATGTTCTTCTAATGGATCTTCAACCCAAAGCTAGCAGTGCTACCTATTCAAGAGCATGTGGATTAGAACACATGGCTAGTAAAATAGGCATTTGGCCTTTTTTTACTGGTTGAAGCACCATAGCAGTGACCTACATCATGTTCCACTCCATGATTGAATGCCTGGTTTGTGTGCATGTGTGAGTGTGTGTGTGTGTGTGTGTGTGTGTGTGTGTGTGTGTGTGTGTGTGTGTGTCTGTGTGTTTACATTTCACTCATGATGCCTCTCCATAGCCCACACTGAAATCTGACTTGCCACTCCATTTTCCTCAGTCTAGGAATTCAAGGATTGGGTCATCGTACTCTTTCCATGAGTTGCTTGCTTTCAATATCTGAGAGCTCACCTGGTCTCAGTGGCTCCAACCAGACCTGTCCAGAGCTAGTCACATCTTCACTCACAACGTCATAGCTTGAGTGAGCTCTACTGCCACTCTGGGGGAATATTAATAACTAACTATGTAACATTTTTGAGCCCACCAATCTCTAAAATTCTGAGGGTTTCCCCTGGGGATTGTTAACTTCAGAGTTCTCATCCCTACTACTCCCCATTGTCCTGACCAAATTTCTGAGCATCCTTTTTTCTCAAAATATTGATTATGAATCTTAAGGAGGGGGAAATCCAACCCTGGACAGTGCATGCAAAGTGAGCATTCAACTTCACTTAGATAAAGTTTCTAATGAAGCAGAGTCCTAGATTTCTGGCTTTAGAAGGAGGATCTACCTGAAGGCTTCCATTGTGATCCAGAGGCTCCTGAAAATGACACCTTGGTTTCAAGCCACTTTTGGGTGAGGTATGTAACAGGGATGAAATAGATATACCAGGTGACATCAGCACATGGACATTCTATTGTATCCTGGAGAGCCCTGGCATTCCATGTGATGTCACTCGTGTTGTGGCAACGCCAACTGTCACTGGGGCATTTGTGCAGTGCCTCGTATTTCACCTACAGACATGCTGTCTAGACTGAATAGGATTCTTGGGAGACAGGATGGAGAGCACAGGGAGACCAAAGGGAGGCAGAAGGAAGATGGCCTTCAGTCTCCATGTCACACATCAAGAAAGAGATGGTTCTGGGGAAAGCACAGTGAGTCCTGGGAAAGGGATGGGGAGCTTCCTGAAGGAGGAAGGCTTCAGCTGATCCTTCCAGGAGTGAGGCTAAGCAGTTGAGAGTTTCTGAGAAGCAATGGGACTATTTTAGTCCTCTGAATTCTTCAAGAGCAGAACAAAGTTGAGTTTGGTTAGTTTGGCAGAGAGCCAGGGATGGTGAAGGCTCCAGCTGTTCTGTTGAGGGCCCTCTGCTTTCACTCTGAGTGGGAAGAGAGCACATGAGGACTAAAGAGGTTTCAGTACCAGCCCAGCAACTCACACACACTGGATGTCTTTTGGTGTGTGTCACTGATAACAGAGAGAGTAATGTCCCCTGATCAATACTAGAGATTCTCACATTTTAAATAACAACCACTGGCAAGGCAGGAGCCACCAAGAATTGCTGCATGTCAGTGACCCCTAAGGTTTCTGAGTTCCTGCCCTCTCACTAGCCAGTCATCTTTCCTCTACCTTGAGTGTAGGACTGGGACATCACTCTTCCTGTAAGTATTTGTTCTTGGTGTCAGAGGGCTCACCTGTGGAAGCCCAGTCTTTAGGTATTTTCAGTCATACCTTTCAATAGTTGATAACACCTTTGCTAACATCATGATGGATGGAATGTATTCTGCTGAAGCTTTTGGCAAAAGTTTCATCATTAACTATGTGACTTATCATTGTTCTTACAGGACCCACATAATCCTCCACCATCCCAATACATTATAAGTGCCCCGTGGATCTTCTCTAATTTGCTTGTTCACCTTGTGGAAATGATCTTCCTTTCCCATTATCCTGAGCTAATTTCTTAGCATCCTTTATTTCTCATCTTATTAGTTAGCATTCTTCAGGATGAGAAGAGCCATTCCTGGGCAGTGTTTGGATGAGTCTTCCCCTCCACACATGATGAACTATTGAATTAGAATGAACTAGATTCTAATGAATCAGTGAGATCAGTGGATTAGAATGACGTGATGCAGAAGGCCCTCCCCTGTCTCAGGGAAGGTGCTGGAAAGGGCAGCTTGGCTTTTGGTGAATTGGAGAAGAGTTTGTTATCAGATAGGTGACGACATTAGCAGTGACCCTAACTGTCCCTTCTCTGGAAATTCTATTGTATCCTGAGTGTCATTGGCATCTTTTGTGAAATCACCAGTGTTGTGGCAATGCCATTTGCCATTGAGGCATTCATTAAGTGTTTAAAGGTTCACCAATCAACATGTTGGCAAAACTGAACACACTAATGGGCATAGAAAGCCCTGGATTTCTAAGCAGCAATTGATGCCAGACATGATCATTCTCTTAATGGGGTTCAGTAGCTGTGATCATTTGAAGCAATGGGCCTATGCAGCTTACCAGGGTTCCTAAAGAGCAGATCGAAAGTGGAGGACATCTGATGATTAGTTGGCAGAGGGCCAGGAAATGTTAGGGAAGCAGCTGCTTTGCTGGGACCTTTTTCAGTTCATTATGATTGTCAACAAATGCTAAAGGAGGCACAGAACCACTAATGAGATATCAGGGTAGGATGTTGCTGCACTTTATTCTCAGTGGATTTCTGTAGATTTCATGGATATCTGATATAAATACCAGGAAGGGAAACTTACTATCCATGTACCAAGGTCTGAGACATTGAGTTGCCTTTAGTCCTGCACACAGGTTATCAGGGATGGGAGATTCAAAGCACCAGGCAATCCAGGACGTTTTTGCATCGTATCAGGTATCGGCTGACAATTCCAAACCAACATGGCTGGCCTTCCTTATGCCTTTCAGGGACAGTGGGGCTGCAGTAGGTCATAAGGCATATATCTAGCCTTAGAGATTGGAGACAGACACATGGCTTATGGGACCCAGTTTAAGGATATCTGCTCTGATATTTGAGGGCTTCACTGAGTACCATGCATTTCCTCTTCCTCAGGCCTCCTCTTGGGACTCCACATGATCTCTTGGCCCTATGCCATTCATCTGTACAAATTCACTGTGTTTATGTACCTACAGGGACTACTAGGAAGGCATCATCCACACCCTTCTTCCTCACTGAGCAGGAGCAGCAGCTGAACCAGATGGATAAATTGACCCTTCAGCTACAGATGATGACCAATGAGAGGAATGAACTGCTGGAACTCCTGGCCCTTTATAACAACAATGAGTTGAACAACAGGTATTCATCATGCCCTTTTATCTGGTAACTATCTTGACCCTACTGTGTCCTGAGTGCATTTGAGAGGCAGAACTGAAGCCTGTAGGAGTGAGATAGGACATAGGCTGTTCTGATTCCTCCAAATGAAAACCAGAGCCTGTGGCCTGAATCACAATCTACAGAGTAGGGCATTAGGGAGTAAGATCACATCATGCATTTCAAGAGGCCTTGACAGGCATTGGCTTTTAGGAGATGCTCAGTGCTCTGAATTGATATTTACTTTTGCTTTTTGCTATGGGAGCAGCTTGAAGGGCCTGGTGGTCCTACTCAGTCCATCTGTGTGTGACCAGAAGGCCTGGAATTCAATTCTGCTCCTCTCAGCTTGTTCCTTACACTATGAGACAATGCCCCCATCTGCATTTCTGTTACATTCTATCTGTGTATAGGAGTTTATACAGCCATCCTCATGTAGTACCTCCTCCAAGGCTACACTGATTATGAGTTCTGGGTATCCTTACAAGGAGAAAGAATCTGTGTTCTCAAGACAGTAGAATGCCATTGCAGATTTCAGATAGACCTGGATCTGTGCCATAGACTCCAAGACCTTCTTAGAGAGCTAGTCTACCCATCCAGGGCTACTGAGGGAGCTCATGTAGTCCTGTCTCCTTCCCTATTGACACCCAGCCTTTCCTGGCCATGAGACAGTGAGGCAAGTCTAATGCACACCAGGAGATCCAGTATAGAATTCAGGGTGTGACATCCAGTGGGCTAGTGTAGTACAAAACAGAACCTTAATTCATGTGGTCCCTGACACCCATGTTTATGGGGTTCTTTTCTCCTGGGCCATGCCCTACCACAGGCTGAAGTCTGAGCTGGAGATGCTCAAAACACAGCATAAGAAGGAGATGTCAGATGTAAAGAAATTCCCTAAGGAGGTTTGTGAGGCCTCGTACAAGTGCAAGAAGCTGAGTGAGCAGACCAACTCCTACCAGTGAGTGCCTAATTTAGTAATTTACTAATTTAGTAAAAATTGGTAAGGACTGCTTCTGATAGTCTGAAGTTTTTCCAGTCCTGCCTGATGCAGCTATCAGGAGGAATCTGTCCGACCTAACTCCTACATCAAATGGTCCCAAATAAGCACACTGAGGCGTGTATTACTTACAAACTGTATGGTTGATGGCTTAAGTTTCTTGCTAGTTAGCTCTATCATCTTAACTTAACACATTCTGTTAATCTATATTTGCCACATGGCTTCTGCATGGCCAGGCTGCTGGCATGTTTCTCCTTGGGTGGCAGCTGGCACCTCCTCCACCTCTGACTTTCTTCTTTGTCTCATCTGGATTTTTCTACCTGGCTCCATCCTGCCCTTGCCATAGGCTAAAGCAGCTTATTTATTAACCAATGGGAGCAACACATATTCACAGTATACAGTAAAACATTCCTCAGCACCTTCTTCACCTTAGAACAAAGTTGGGCTGTGGTTCTAGTCTGTTTACCTCTTAGCAAGCAGCCTGCCTTATAGCTCATGGACTTGTGCCTCCTAAACTGAGTTCTCCAAAGAGTGAAGAGTCTGAGAGCCCCTCTCAACATTTTCCTGTCAACTTCTGGAGCTTCTAGACAGAAAACATGGTTTGAACCAAGAATGGTTTCTGCGGCTCTGACAGGAGCTCACAGAATGGTTTCTATGGGACACAAAGATGGAATGTATTCCTGCTGGACCTTCTGTCCTGCTCAGAGCATGGATTCCTTCTACCTGCTCATGTTTTCCCAATACTGTGAACAATTAAACACCAGGGTGTGTGTGTGGGAAGCGGGGGATCCAGTTTTCAGAGGAACATGGATCCTTTACAGTCAGGGTCTTCAGAAGTTGTTGGAATTTTTCGGGAATTTGGCTATTCTCTGGCTTTGGCCTGCACCTAAGTGATGCTGCCATAGCTAATTTGGGTCGCAAGGGCTGTTGGGAAAAGGGAAAAGGGATCTTGCAGGAATCATGGTATTAGGAAGCAGGAGTGGGAGATGGAGGTGGAGCTCATCATTTTTGGTGACATTTCAGCAACCTCTACAGTCAGCTCTTGAGTGAATGGACTCAGCTAAGGGAAAAAGTGAGCATGTTGAAAGAGGACAACAGAAAGCTGCATGGGGAGCAGATTTCACTACAAGAGTCCTGTGAGGAGGCAAGGAGGCTCTGTGAGGAGGCCCATGAGAAGATGTATGACCTCTGGACAAAGCAGCAGCAGGTAGGTTGAAGCAGCAGGGCCAAGCCCCCACTTGTCTACCCATACACATACATATACACACACTCATGTAACCCTCTACTCACTTATCCAACTGACCCATCCCATCCAATAGTTCATTTCTGTGATCATTCACAAGTCTTTCTGGGGAGTTAGCCTCTTGGAAGGCAATGCATGACTGCCAAGGAACCCTACTGTTCTGCTAGAAGCTGCAGTCCATTGAGGGAGATGAGTAAATCACATGTCACTCACCAATATGCTAGTATGGGGCAGCAGTACTGTGATGGGAGCCACTTAGGGAGTAGCACAGAGATCTGTGTGAATGAGTTCAAGGGTCTGGGTCTCATTTGCTTGGCACAGGTCATATGAGATCAGAGGCACAAACAGAATGGAAGGAGGAACGTCCCCTACAAAAGCCAAATGACTGGGTCTTGTGGACATATTTTTGGGTGTCATATACTATTTTACCCTCTTCTTCTGAGACTGCCATGGTGTTCTCTTTACCAATCCAAGCTCTTGGTTCACACTGACAGAAACTTAAGTAACAGCTTGTCAGTACTGTTTGCTCTGAGTGGCAAGGCAAGTTCTCCCATCCTGGATCTTACACTCGGAAGCTCACTGGATGACCAGGGATGTGGCCAGGGCTTATGACAGACAAGGGTCAGGGTGGCAGATTTGAGATTTTAAGAGAACAATTTCTCCAAGTGCACCAACATAGCCTGCAGAAGCACAGCATGTTTCCCCAGGCATGTTTAGTCTCAAAATGATGGAAAGCAGAACTGTGGGTCTCACTTGAAACAGCTAGTGTGAGGAGTCTAAATTCAACTGGTAATGCCATCCTCGTTCAGTTGATGTCCTCCTCATTGCATTCTGTTCACTTATGATTTGTGATGAGTGTGTGTGTGTGTGTGTGTGTGTGTGTGTGTGTGTGTGTGTGTGTGGTGTGTACATGCCTGAGGATGCTTACATTTGTGGGTTTGTTGGAAGGCCAGATGATGTCATCAAGTGACCTCTGTTGCTTTCTCCCTTATTCCCTTTAGCCTGGGCCTCTCACTGAACCTGAAAATTTCTCTTCTGGCTAAGTGGATAGCCACAGGTCTTTGGATCCCTGTCTCCTCACACTAGAGCTTCCTGTCTTTTTCTGTCTCATCTCATTGATAAATGATTCATTTGGTCAGAAAGTAAACTCACTTGTTGGTTTCTCTTAATTTCTGCACTTTTTTATTGGTATGGAACAAATGCATTTTGTAATAAATAAAAAAATCAAACAATGGAGCTATTTTAAAAATCAACGTAGACTTTTCTTTCACTGAATAGGGATAACGTCCCATGAAATGTCTGGTTTATCTTACTGCCTACACAACATGGAACCTGACATTTTGATGCTCACTCTATCATATTTATAGCTGTGTCTTAGGAAAGACTCCTCCTAATAGTTGTATAGAATATTGCATTTCAGGAAAGTGCTATGGGTGACCTAAGTAGCCTCCTACTGACTTAACTGGGGCTGTTTTCACATAGTATGCACTGTAATCCAGTCAAAAGTTGTTGGGTAATGACAATGGGGATTTCCATTTTGAAGTGCAATCAATGTCTTTTGTGTCAGAATCTGGGCAGGTTTAGTGAGGAGACTATGATGGGTCAACTTGGATCTATCAGGAGGCTTCATGTCCAGCCCTCTTCCATGGGCTTGTGTGGTCAAACTCATTTGTGCAGAGGTTGTTATCTATCTGTACAATCAGTGAGTCTGTGATAAAAACTGTCCTAGGAGGAGAAATAATTTCATGCCTGGCTGTGTCTAAGAGGCTTGTAGACAGCAGGGAGGACCCACTACCTCTCCCTGTAGTACAAAAGGAGTTGCAACATTCCAGCCTTGTCCCTTGCCCTTCTGGGTTCAAAGGGTTGTGTGTGTGTATTTGTGTGTTTTCTTATGTGTAATTTTGTGGGTATGAAAATATGTGTTTGAGCCTCTCTGTGTATGTTCACTCACTCACGGAACAATGGAACATCTTTAAGAATGGTGGAGACAGATTTGAATGAGAAAGTACTGTGCCTAATCTGGTTAGTACCACTTTGCATCAGTCAAAGAACAGATGTTGTCCATCATTCTGCATGTCCACACAGCTAACTACAACAAAAGACAGAAAACTGATGAAGGCTAAAAATTTTTCATGTATTTTCAGGTTTTTCAGGTAGAGGTAGAATAATTTATCTGCAAAGAAATCCTCGGGAGAAAAACAAAGTAATAGGGTCCATAAAGGTGAGAAAGAGGCTACAGAGAAGAGGAAAGGCTGCCTGAGGGTTTGTGTCCTTCTCTGTTCTGGGCGAATGGTGGCTGACCACTGATGACTTCCGCGAATCCTGTTTTGTTCTTCTCCTCATCGCCTGCTGCCATTTTCCTTTCACCTTTTCCTCACTTGGTTCAGCTAACCTTGTCCTTGGAGCTTGGCCTGGACTTTATTCCCTGAGAAATTCTGCACTGCAGAGGTGCTTGTGGCTGCATCTCAGCCCAGCAGAAGTCCCACAGCTATGCTGAGGTGTGAGAAGAGGCTGTCTCAGTGCACCCCTTAGGCTCATCACACTCTAAAGCACCCACTCCAATGTTGTGTCTGCAGCACTCAGAAACTGCTTTTATTCCAAACTTCTTCATACTGAGTTAAAATTGACCTGATGGAAGGTTGGAAGAAATGAGAACTATCAGATATTGCTAGGAGTGTAAGATGTTGTAGGCCTGTGAGAAGCTCTTTAAAATTATTCAGAATGTTGAATGCAGACTCCAAGTGGACCATTGATTCCAGAGTGGAAAGTAGGTGTCCACAGAGAAGAGAGGACAACAGGGTTACAGCAGGACTCATCAGAAAACCCCCAACTAGAAACTACTCAGATGCACATCCTTGATGAGGGCAAACATACAATGTGGTCTATGGAATATAGTTAAACATGGAATAATACATGCAATCCTTTCGCTGAGTTAGTCAACCTTCTGTTACTCAAAGAAATACCTGACACAGTCATCTTACTTGGAGGAAAGGTTAATATAGACTCCTGAGTTTAGAGATTTTCTAGTTTCTGAGCATATTGCTTTGGGCCTAAATTGAGGCAACCCGTGCTTTAGAGAGCTTCTTTAGGAGGAAGCTGCCCTCCCTGGAGGCACTGGGAAGCATTGAGTGAGAGCAAGGGGCTGGCCCATTGCCATCCAGTGGTCCTGCGCTGGGGAACTAAGCCTTCAATTTGCAGACTGGAGAACTTGCTAGGAGAGCTTGGATTACTGGTAAAGGATCCCTGGGGTTCAGCTGTCTGTGTACAGGTTTACATGGCAAGCATTACATTGACTTATCTGCATACTGAATTCTTCTCCCAGATCACCAGGCATGCATGTGTTATACAGACACACAGGCAGGCAACACCTGCACATATAAAGTAAAAATAAAATGAAAAATTATCTAAACAGAGTAAAAGTACACAATCTTCTACACATCCATGTGTTCAGAGCATCTTGTGTTTTCCTTTCTCTTTACTGGAATATGGGTAGAGAGGCTGTGGGTTAATGAGAGGTCACTTTCTTCTTCATAGTATCCCAGGTGATCTCATATTACATCAGTGTTATCTGGTAAAGCAAACATGGAGACAATGTAGTGTGCTTGTATGTGTGCATCCATGTACATGTATGTGTTCAAGTGTGTGTGTGTGTGTGTGTGTGTGTGTGTGTGTGTGTGTGTGTGTGCATGTGTCTATATGTCCAGGGGTGCAGACAACCCTCTCCTAATAACACAATCTTCTAATGAACAGGAACATCAAAGACTTGAGGAAGATCTTCAGTCCCTGATGAAGCAGAAGGAGCTGCTCACCCGGCAAAGGGACTTGGCAGCAAAGCTGCAGCATCACTTCACTGTGTCCCAGATGAGGTAGGAGTCCAGGATTCCAGAAGCAGGTGGATCAAGTGGGTCCACTGTACATGGATCTATGTCCTCTTTGAGTTTCTGTCCAATTGGCAAAGCTTCCAGCCACAGCCAGGAAGAGAACACCTCAGAGTGTCATTGCTGACTCAGTCAATAGGAATTTCTGTCCAGGAAGCAATATGCTTTCTCCTTAGTCTTATGGGGATTGTGTCCCCTTCTTCCCTTCTGAGAAATCTAGTATGCTCCAAGTATCTCAAATCTAACATTAGATCTCCCCACAAATATTCCCATGGCATCCAGAAACCTACAAGGGGAATCATCAATCATGAAGGAAAGTGTGTTCTCCTGCAACTTTATTTTCCATCAGGAACATCACATTTAGAGATAAGTGTCTACCCTTCGGCAGATTTGAATACAGCACACTCCTGCTGATTGCAGGCTCTCTGCAGTGTTTATCAGTTTCTTGTGAGAAGATTTACTCTGGTCATAAACAGAGTTGGAGTTGACAAGTTAATCCCATGCAGGGGTCTGGGCTGTAGGATTAATCAGAGCCTTCTCTGCATTGCTGTGCAGGCTCCACTAGAGGGCAGGCATAGAGTTTTCCAGGAGGTTCTCATTCACCTGGTATCTAATCAAGGCCAGGTACATCTTCCCTGACCTGTGCCTCAGACCTTCTCATACTGATATTTCTCCAAAATGATGTCTTTGGACTGTTGGAGAAATATGCTGTTTCTTCTAATCCAGCACAGTGTGTATTTTCCAGTTCAACTTCTAGCAGTTTTTTAAAGTTGAGAAAAACCAATCTTGCCAGGGTGCTCTCTGACCCTTTTCCCTTGGGGAAGCAGGGAATGAGCCCAGCTGAGAGGTAATGCTCGATTGTCTAGCTGAGTAGATCTGGTGGGGGCACAAAAGCTGACATGGCAGGTCCCCCCAGCCTTGTGCCCCAGTGCCTTTCTCCCCTAGGTTTGAAAACCTCCAGCAGGAACTGGAGCAGACCACAGCCCAGGATGAGAGCCTCCTGCAGATGAAGCTGCTGAAGCAGAAACACTATGTCTCAGGCAAGTAAGCCACCATTGAGCCTCATCCCCAGCAGCCAGGATGTTCATGTGGTGTGTTTCCTTCCTTAACTTTTGTTTACTAGGGATGAATAGGCTCTGATTTTCTTGCCATGTGCACAGCAAAACTGTTTCTGAATCATATTTTCTTTTCTGATTTTCCCTGACAGTACCTGTTAAGGAGACTGGGAAGGCTGGAAGAAGCCAAAGACACCTTGAAGGCATGACATTCTACACTCCAGGTTCAAGGCCTCCTCAGAAAATGCCACCTCTTTTCAGCTTTGAACTCACTCATGAGGCAAATATCAACCTACCATGAGGCAGTCCAGCCACAATTGGATCCACATCTGTTGGCTCACTATCCCCAGATAAAAGTTTGTGTAAAAAGAAGTCTAATATACAGAGAACACAACACAAATTACTAAAAACCCTGACTCCATATGTGATGGAAATCTGACAAGGAATACGGTGTTAATGTCACACTGCCATCCAGACAGACCACATCAAAAGCATAAGATTCTCTCTAGTGCAGTTTTCAAGCTGAAGGCATGTCATGGGCAAGTGTAGCTGAAGATAATTCACTACAGAGAATACGCCAGTTCCTCACCTCTTTTGCTCTTCCATAATGAAATTCCAAAGGAAACTGAAATTTTCCCTTTTTTTTGGTTTATATCTTAGGATATTTATGCTTTGGTTTTTGGTTTTATTCATTTTTGTTTAAGGTTGTGTTAAATTTTGTTATACTTTTCTTCTTGTCATTGTTTTAATAGTTTGCTAAGGCTATATACTGTATATAATGACTGCTCTTTTGAAAACTCCCATTGAGTAAAATGAATGTATTTTATGAATAAAATAAATTTCAAACTTTTCACTCTAAGACTCTTCTTTAGTCAGATGAGGTTTCACATGCTGCAAAGCCAGAAATCACAGGCTTGGATGTATCTCAGTAAGTTCCAGGAATCTTAGGCTGCACACAGATTTTTCAGCCATGGGCCTCGGGGCTACACAGGGGAATGGCGACTTGGATGTTGGTGTATAGCCTACCTCATGGATACCCACTACATAATAGAAAAATTAGACATGTTGTATCCTTGAGGTCATATATTTAGCTACGAGTAAAATGTTGTACACTGTACACACATGTTCACGGAACTTCATGTAGACCAAATTAAAGGGAAACACAATATATTGTTCCAGGCCTCTCAGGAAATGAGAACACTCATTAAACTTGTATAAAGGATTGAAATATATCATGAGTGATAAGTGAACAGCAGAGCTGATTTCCTGCAAGACAATTTAGGATATTTTGTGGCGCTTTTGTTTATACTTATGGGTGTTTTGCCACCACATACATGCAGTTCCCACAAAGGCCAGGTGGGGGCAGATTCCACCTGCATTTTAAGTTAAAAATGACTGTTAGCTGTCTGTCCTGTGAGTCTTCTGAGACAAGAATAAATGTTCTTAATGGGTGAGCCATCTCCACAGTCCCTGTAATAGACCCTTGTCCTCCCAGCCCTGTGTGCTGTATTAGGTGGATTGGATCACTCCCCACCAAAGACTGAAGTTTATTGAAAACTGTAGGGACAGGCATGCTAATTGTCTTAGGCTGCCACACATCCATTCAGGGCTCTCATAGGTTCAGGATCCTGCCCCAGTCACTGACTGTCAGATTAGAACAGATATGGTAGATCTCTTCTAGGTTGACAACACCTATTAAGCCAGTCTGTTGTAATAAATATTGAGAAGACCCTCCTGGGGGTGGAGGTAGGATGAGGAATCCCTCTTGATGGTCTGATAAGCAAAGTTGAGAGGAACCTCATGACTAGGTGGAGTGGATGGAGCCTGTGTCAGGGCCCACATGTCTCTGGTGCAGAGTGATTCTGTGCAAAACTAAAAAAGGAGAGAAGTGGTTGAAGCTGCTCTTTTACCACAGCAGATCTCAGATTATATTGAGAAAGTTCTTCCATATGACTGATTTACTCTGGTGAAGCTCCTCTGGAATAGATCTGACTCCTGAGACTGACAGTGAGGCAGAGATTTAATGTGTAAAGAAAGTTATCCCCTGGGTCTCCAGACTGGAGCTCTCACATCAAGGGTAAAAAGAACCTACTGTCCTCTGATCTTCCTGTGTGTGGGAGGGGGTGCCAGGTCTTACCCCACTGAAACTAAGACATCTGGCTTTTAATTCCTCACTTAAGCTAGAATCTCTCCATCTCATATAATTACTCACTTAATTAGATTACTGTGTGTCCCGTTTGAGAAATATCAGACTTGTTTTATTTTACTTTCTTGCCCAGAAGGTATAGAAACCTCGTAGGCCAGCATCAAATCATCACCTAAAACACGGGTTAAGGGAATGTGACCGTGTGGAATTTATAACTGAGATAAGGCTGTTGTGAGATCCAAACTACTCTAAAATTTCTCTACCTGGCTGGTGCATTGGTCATGGTTCCAATGGGATAACAACTTATTGAATGAATTTCCATATATACAGAAGGCTATTTTTTAGAATGACTTAGAGGCCGTGCTCCGGCTATTTGAACATTGGCTGGCTATGATGACAAAGTCCAAGAATCCAGCAGTTTCTCAGTCCACTACACTTGATGTCTCACCCACCAGTAGTATAGTCTGGAATCCCAAAGAAGTTGGCTCCAATACCAGCGACAGAATGAACTTGCTAGCAAGGTGAGACCAACCAGCTAAAGAGCAAAAGCTCCCTTCTTCCATTTCTTTATATGGGCTTCCAGCACAAGGCCTGGCTGATTACAGGTGGGGTTTTGAGACTCAAAACATCTGAGGTAAAGGTGTTTCTTTCTCCATCAATATCTAGATTAAGGGAATGTCTTCCTTACGCAAAGATCTGATTACATGTGTATCTTCTGTCTTCAAATTAAGCAAAAATACCTCACAGGTGTACCCCTCCATATTTGGGTTTTGCTTAATTGCAGATGTAGTAAATTTCACAACCAAAAATAACCATCACAACTTCACCCCATGTCAACTTGACACACAATTATATCTTTTTATGTCATGATTAATTTCCAAATGTAAAACAATAACCAGGTCATAATAATGCCTAAACATGATATAATTATTCCAATTACAAGGCAAACATATTATGTATTAGACCAGCTCAAAATTATGCCTAGCATGATTTAACTATCCCTGTACAACTGCAAGCACATTATAAAGTTAGAGTAAGTGGCAATGTCCCTTGAAGGACATTTTTTAGTATCTCAAATTTAAATATGATAAACATCAATATTCCCCCTTCTTTTGTAATGAATGTTTTTATTTATTTGTTTATTTTTATTTTTACATCCTAACCAAAATTTCACCTCTATCTCTCCTCTCAACCCTCCACCCACCTCCACTCTTCCTGACCTCCATCCATTCCTCCTTCTCTTTTTTCTATTCAGAAATGGGCAGGCCTCCTATGAATATCTGTCTGCCATGTTATATCAAGTTGTGGTGGGACTAGGCATGACCTCTTCTATTAAGGCTGGATGTAGCAATTCAGTAGGAGGAATGGGGTCCAAAAGCAGGAATTAGAGACAAGCCCTGCTCCTACTGTTAGGAGTCTCACAAGAAGACCAAGTTATACACCTGTAAAATATCTGCAGAGTGCCTAGGTCAGTCCCATGTAAGCTACCTGGTTGGTGGTTCACTACGAGCCTAGGTTAGTTAGTTCTGTGGGATGCTTCTGGGGCTCCTGACACCACTATCAAATACAAAAATTTAATTGTTTATTCACTAATTTACATGCATTGGTGTTTTTTCTTCATGTATGCCTGTGTGAGGGTGTTGATTCCTCTAGAACTGGAGTTACAAAAAGTTATGAGCTGCATCGATTTTTTCATTATTTTAAAAATTATTTTATATGATGAGTGTATAGAAATCAACCGATCAAATTTAAAATAATAATATCTATCCATTTACTTATTTTGAGAGGGGGAAATACATACATACATATGATAGAGAATGAACATACACAACACATCATGCCATTCTGTCATTCTGTTTATATAGAGGTCAATGAACAAATTAGGAGGAGTAAGGTCTTTCCTTCCACCCAACTGGGCATCTCATTGGCCCTTCCCTGGTACTTTTCATGACCAACTTGTGGCTTTCTGCCTTAGAGGATTTTCTTGTGGTTCTGAAAGTTAGAGAATATTATTATTAAAGTGCATTGTGAAAATTTTGAACTGAATTTTGTTTCAAATGAATGATACTCTTAATAAAAGCTCACTGTAGTGGGAAGAATTCTTGATGGGAGGAGGGTTGCTGTGTGTCTAGCTTGAAGAAACTGCTTGTCCAGTGTAATTCATGGGAAAAGGCAAAAGTGAAGTTACTCTGCCATGCAGGTGAGTGAGTTTACTGGAAATAACCAGTGAAAAAGCACCAAGGAAGATTCTGGGGTGAGTCATTGAAATGCCATGTTTCTTCTTGGCATTGTGCCTTTGAGAGTCTGTCCTATGTGTCCCGTGCACTTCCCTGGTCTAAGGCTATTGGTCATTTGTGCTATGCAGGCCGCTGTGGACAGTTCAGGTTTCAGCATTTAACCAGTTACAGCAACAATCACATACTTATCCCAATATAACATTCTTACAAAAGTCAAAATTTCCAAGGCACTTCAGAAGTTAAATAGCCTTTGTGGTTATTGTATGTTTTAGAATACTAATGTCTCAGCCGGGCGGTGGTGGCACACGCATTTAATCCCAGCACTCAGGAGGAAGAGGTAGGTGGATCTCTGTGAGTTCGAGGCCAGCCTGGACTACCAAGTCAGTTCAAGGAAAGGTGCAACGCTACACAGAGAAACCCTGTCTCAGAAAAAAGAAGAAGAAGAAGAAGAAGAAGAAGAAGAAGAAGAAGAAGAAGAAGAAGAAGAAGAAGAAGAAGAAGAAGAAGAAGAAGACTAATGTATCAAAGACTTAGTGAAAAAATATTCCAGGTAAATGAAGTACCTTGTATATTTCAATCTCTAGATACTTTTAAAACAAAAATTACTGAAAAGTGGATGCAAAATTACATGAACAGAACAAGATATACATAGGTTCACCTTTAAATTTATATAAATGCTGCACTTCAGGATCAAATATGAATACATTTCATTAATTATAGCCAGACTTTAGGCTTTATTTCATACTTGATGGTATTCAGAATATGCTATCTCAAAACATGGGGCTTGACATAGGACGTTATTTGAGTGCATGTATCAATGTGAGGAAAGACTCAGATCTCCCCTGAAAACCTAGAAAGGACTTCCTGACAATTTCCTGAAGCAGGTCAGAAGCACCACATGTCCCTCCATGGAGGAAAGGTGCAGCGTCACATCTGAAGACTGATGAAGGCACACAGAGAGGACATGATCCAAAAGCCCTCACTATTTGCCATTCATCTGTTTGACTCCTATTGCTTTCATTTTGACACACGTTTCATTACATTCCACTTTCCATCAACTCTAGAATGAATTCTCAGGTCTACTACATGCTCTAATAGGCACAGTGCTGGCCCTGAGCCATGGTGCATGTCCATGGCTCAATGTGATGCCGCATGGGTAAAATGACTGGGCCCACCAGGAGTTGAGTATCAGGGAAGCCCCCCCCAGGAGGGAAGTGTAGGGGTATTGGGAAATATGGCTGATACATAAAGGCATCATTTTGTGAGGAACTCTGGTGAACATGTAGACTGTAGCCCACTCCAAGGACAAGGACCATAATGAAATCTAGAGTAAGGGCTCATCAGTTCTGGGGCCATGTGCACCTCTGTCCCTACACATTGTAGCATTTGGGGACAGAAACCTGATATGAGACCAGAGAAGTGTTTGGAAGACTCCCTTTCTTTGGCAGCCTTGTTCAGGTCTCTAGCTGCCTGCAGGGTCAGTAATTCCTCTTGAGATGATCTCCACAGAAGGACTGATGCCCATTCACCATCTCCATGTGCTCCATGGGTCATTCTGACCTGCGCCTGGGATGGTACCCCACACTAAACTAAGGAGTGTTTTGGGGCTGCTGGGTGTCACTTGGGACAGTTTTTTGGCAGGAGTCTGTGAAGCTTGTGGTGATATTCATTTCTAGATACTGATAGCAAAGAATATTTCTCATATTTCTGTTTTTTGAAAGTTACATTTTGCATATTTTCTCAAAAGGCAAATGCAGTTTCTCTGTTGTGAATTAAAAAGTTATGCCTTTCAAAAAAAACATAACAGCCACTCAGAGTCGAAGGCAGAAAAGAGCTAACACAGCAAGCTGGCCACTCAGAAAGTTCTGCTGCCTCCTTGGCTGCTGTCTGGGAGTTGGGATTTCAGTATATTTTTATATTTATATACACATGAATATGCAGTTATATATGGTTGTACATATTATCTATACCATACAGATACTTACAAAAACGTGCACATAACTATACCCATAGTTCTGCATATAAGATGCTTACCATAGCCGGGCGGTGGTGGCGCATGCCTTTAATCCCAGCACTCGGGAGGCAGAGCCAGGCGGATCTCTGTGAGTTCGAGGCCAGCCTGGGCTACCAAGTGAGCTCCAGGAAAGGCGCAAAGCTACACAGAGAAATCCTGTCTCGAAAAACCAAAAAAAAAAAAAAAAAAAAAGATGCTTACCATATACATGCCTACCAATACTCAAAGGTTATTTGTTTCTATTTAATTTCTTGATATGCCAATTTAGTGTACATCAAATTTAATTTCAAATTAGATTTCTATGTGTGTATGTGTGTGTGCATGCAAAGATGTAGAAAAATACGTGTTTTTAAATATATGAATGTGGGCACATGTATGTGGGTATTGTGTAGGAACAAGCATGTGTGTATTTTGGCACAACAATGATGGTGCCCTGATCCTTTATGATGGGCTAGTGGCACTATTACTTTTGGGTGGGGCATGCTTGATCATGCTGCATTCTGTGCATGGAACTTCCATGCTTCTAGAGCACTGATGTTGTCTACGATGTTGATAACAATGTGTAGATGTTTCAGGATCTTTCTTAAATGGATATCTACAATCTTTGTCACGTGTTAAATCCCTAGATACCATTTGACACCAAGCACATGTGAGTTTTCAGTTTTTCCTTCCTCTTCCACTGCACTTACAGATTAGTAAATCACCACCATCAAGTAAGCCCCAAAACACTTACTGGTTAAACAGAACTTGGTGAAAAGCAGAAAATTTTGGGTGCCTAAAATGCAATGATTTCAACTGGAAGACTTCCAGGTGGGGTGTTCCTACTGCAACTGTTACCACAGGCCTCTAGGCTGAGACAGCAAAGAGTCATCCCTGCTGGGCAACTGTATAACTTTTCTTCTTCTAGATTCTGATGCTGCACACAGGAAAAGTACTTCAAGGTCTGTGATTAGATAGCTGCTTTAATTGAGGCCATCTTCCCCAAATCCTGTTTGGGTTGAGGATAGCACAATGCTTACACTTCATTTAGAAATAACAGGAAGAAATTCCGCACAGTTTTTCTTTTATAACTGAGATTTTATTGGTTGAGGACCAGTAGAAGAACATGTTAATTCAGTTTTGTTTTTTTTTCTTTGAATGACACAATTCTTAAGTGTAAGTTTCTATCTCAAATAAGATCTACCATACAGGAAATGAACACTGTGATACCTTGACTAACTCCTCAGATCTCTAAGAAGCCTCCTTCCCACTACCGTTCAAATGTCTTGTTAGACCAGGGAAAAAAACATCCATGGTAATAAAGAATATAAAGGAAACCTGACACTAAGGAGACTGAGTTAGAAGGATTGCAGAAAATCTGAGACCAGCCTTGAGAGATAAACTGTCAGGGAGGGAGAGAGGCATGAAGGCAAAGGACAATGGGAGATTGGGAAGGGGTTTTCTCAAAGTGGGATATGTCCATTGTTTTCTACTACTAATCTCCACTCACATTTGTTAGAAAAGGTGACAACAGCTGAGGCAGAGTCAGCACCTGTCCCAGGACTCCACTTTCCAAAATGGGACAGGATGAACTGCTGTTACACTGCTACCCAGTGAGTGACAGCCTCAGAAGTCATCAACTACCATGATGAGAGGAGGTAGGGACAGCCTCATGGCTTTCTGCTTTCTGGCCAATCCCACTTCAAGTTGTGTTTAATGTTGGTGAAGGGACAGCCTGGAGAGCAAATTTCAAACAGCTCTGTTCCCCAAGCCCCAGGTACTGCAGATGGCATAATACCAGCCTCATGATAAGAGAATCTTGATGATAAACTGAGTCTCAGAAATGATTGACCAGTATTTGAACTGTGTACATATGGCCTGAGTCTGCTCCATCCTCATTGACCTTCATCTTCTCAGCAGTGAACATCTGTAGTAGGGGAGGATGATTGGATGGGAAGCTGTCCCCAAGCAATGATGATAACTGTAGCCTTCAGGCACCTTCCCAAATTACCAGTCCAAAAAACATCTGCATAGCTTGACCACCTTTGTGCTCCCCTGAGCAGAGTAAAGCCTGGCCTCTGTGACTTTCCATAAGGAATCATTGTCATGGTTACATGTGTGCCCTTGACAGGTTGGCAGCTCACTCTATTAAAGTGGCCTGTGATTCACAACTATAATAATGTGAGCAGGAATCAATTTCTGGTAAGTCACTGCAGACATTCTTTGTGGGAAGACCTGGTCGCACATCAGTGAGTGGACATGACAAGGAGCTTTCTTGAAAGGGATCACTAAGGCATGGTTCATTGTTCCAGGAGTTTTCAAGGTAGAAGACAAATGACATTTTGAGAAGTGTTTCCATAGCAAGGACCAAAGGAGCACCCTCATAGTGCATGCCATGAATGACATACAGGAGGGGACACTATGCCCACACTGCATAAGAGGCCCCATGAAGATCTGCACAACCCTCATGTGCCCAACAAGGCAGCCACTAGATAATGGAGGACCATCCTCTGCTGTTATATTAACTGCCTGTGATATGCCTTCATGGGAGCAGATCACAGAAGGAAGGAAATGCAGCAGAGACCTTGTTGGGACTCTATTTTGGTATCTTTAATGAGAAGCAACAATTTTCCACGTGAGCTCATGGTGCCTCTTTACCATGGGCACAGTCACCAATGCAGCAGCAAGGAGTCTCCCAAGCACCACTGTGTCCTCCCTACTTCACCTTCCTATTTTTGTAATATGTAGTTCATTTCTTCTGGAGTCTGTGCTGTGTGTGTTGGTGTCTGTGCCCATTTCCCTTGGAAAGAGCCAATGTTCCTCAGAATATACTTGAGATGTAAGAGAAGGGCTGTAAATGCTGTCCTCTATCAATATCCACATGATATTTTTTTTCAGAATGGCTGAAGATAATCCAAGGCTAATTACAAATTACAAACTAGCTTCAGAGAAACCTGGACCCAAAAAATATCTACGGCTTCAATCCTAAAAGAGAAAAATGTACCACACAGTCCCAGAATTTCAATGTAACCAGGCTGAATTCTAACACAAAAACTGCCTGGATAGAGCCATACCCTGAAAGTAGCCCAGGCTAACATGGTCCCTGAAAAAGCCCATGCTAAGCCCCTAAAATGAAAGTAGACCAGGATACAACATTAAACAAAAGACGTCAAGACAGAGTATTCCAAGGCCTAAGGATGGGCCCGATGATGACCAGGAATAAAGCCTAAATTAACAATGGCTTTCACTCACCCAGAAAATCAGGGACCAACCCTAAGAATGAAAAGGCCAAACCATGGCCTAAAAGAGGCCTGCACCAAAACCTGAAGCTGAGTAAGCTCTGACCCAGAGGAAAAACAGAGGTATCCCTGGGCCAGTACATTAAATGGATAAGGTAAGGGCAAAGGAAAAGAAGGAAAAGTAACAAAATTAAATGCAACAAAAAGAAAAGAAAAGAATGCCCATGCCTAACCTTGACCATGAAGGAGACTGGCCCAACCAAGAGGGGAATGAGTCCTTCCCTATCTCTCAGAAGAAAAATACCTGGCTAGAAGAAAGAAAAGGAGAATAGCCATGTGTAAACTCTACCTGGACTGAAGCCAGGGCCCTCACCAAGATGAGAAGTTGGCCTCAGCATAACTCTGACCCTGAAGAACTGGGCCAAAACTAAGAAAGGAAGTGGGCCCAGATTAATCCCTCAAATGAAAGAGGCCAGGGCAAAGCAAGAAAAGGAGAACACAGGGGCCTAATACTTACCCTGACAAAAGCCTGAGAAAAAACAAGGAGAGAAGAAGACCTGGGACATTCTCTTAAATGAAAGAGCCCAAGGACAAAGCAAAAAAAAATTGTTTGCCTATAATCCTTACCCTGATGAAATATGGACCTAAGGAAGAAGAGATGTGGGCCATGTCATAACTTTAATGACCAGGCCAAAACCAAAAAAATTAGTGGACCTGAGTCCAGTCCTAAGTATGAATATTCCTGGGCCCTAATTAAGAAGAAAGGTGGGACTAGGTCATCCCCTTAAAGAAAGAACAACCAGAGAAAACCAAGAAAACATCTATGCCCAGCTCTAGTCCTTAATCTGAATACACCAAGGACCCAATGAAGAAGGAGGACTGGGGCGAATATTGACAGGGAAGAATTAAGAGCTCATGCAAAGCTCATTGAACAAACCAGGCAAAGTCAAAAGTGGAAATGTTACAGGCCAACCATAGACCTTGATGAAGATTAACCACAAACACTAATATCAAGGGAGCTCCTGCCAACCCAATGAGAGATACATGACCACAATAAATGTTGATGGTAAGAAGTCCAGTTTCAAGAGACAATTCAAATGGAGCCTGATCCAATCACAATGGAGAACTCTTCCTAGACCAAACACTGATCAAGTAGCCAAGGATTAAGTCCTATGTGAAAGGAGTTCAGGCAATCTAAGAAGAGAAACATGCCTGACCATAAACTGCTATCAGTGGAGACCTGCAGCCTACGGACCAAGAATTAAACCCAGAAGCCCTGAACTTTAGGATGTGTGGGCAGAATATTTTCTTCTTCATCCAACTCTAACCAAAATGGATCCAGAAATACCATGTTCTCAATGGAGCCAATGGCTCCCTTACAGATGAAAGCAAATGGACATCATTAACATATTTGGTAGTTAGAGGGAACCTTGAGACACTCTGATCCCAGACCTGGATTTCACTTGATATTTTACAGTCAATCAGGGCCTCAAAAAAGACACAAAGAAGAATCTTTGTTGAAAATCTTAGACTTGCCGGTGCTGGTGGTGCACGCCTTTAATCCCAGCACTTGGGAGGTTGGGGCATGCAGATCTCTGTGAGTTCGAGGCCAGGCTGGGCTACCAAGTGAGTTCCAGGAAAGGCTCAAAGCTACACAGAGAAACCCTGTCTTGAAAAAACAAAAAAAAAAAGAAAAAAAAAGAAAGAAAGAAAATCTTAGACTCACAGACTTCATCTACAGATATGTTGACCTCCTGAGTACCAACAACTGTGCGGATCACATACATTTCATTTACAATACGAACTATCCTCAATACATGCATGCCAGGATGTGCCACTCACCATATGATCCAAGCTCTCATCTGAGTAACCAATGAATATGGACATAGCATAATATAAATGGCGTTATAATGCATCTTGTTGTGGCCTGATATAACTTCAAATCTTGACTTGGGCTGATATTTTTAGGAAAAAACAAGTCTCAAAAATAACACAGGAGTAACCCTTCCTACCAAGGAGTTTGGACTAACCCAAAATCTGCTTCAGTAATTCTTTTCTACTTCTTTTAACAGAAACATGGTCCATAATGTTTGTTTTTCTTACAAGATTTCAGAGAGTTGAACTTAATAGAAAATATTACATCAAGTGTGGAAATGATTTCTCAAAGAAGGATCCTATTGTATTATATTTTAAATTTCAAGGATGATGTGTAATGCCAATTACTCAAGCATTAACAAATAAAGACTTTTCTCACACATTGTCAGACTTCCTCCTATATTTAGTTTTCCTTATTCTGACTTTCCAGATTACCATTCTAGAATGAACCATCTCATCCTGACCTTTCAACTGCAGGCACTTCTACATTTCATTTCATCAACTTGCTGCATCTCCACTTTACTTAAAGGATCCCAGACTAGTTATTTAATGGGGTGTCCTTGCGCTGCTGAGCTCAATGCTAGGAACCCCCTACTAAGTTTGCTGTCTTGATAAAAATAACATCCCCAAAGACAAACTCGATCATTCCACCACATTCTAAAAAGTCTATGAGAAGGCATCAGGCATTGGTGGTCTGAAGTCCTCCCTTTCCCTTTGATTTTTCTCTAAAATATGTGCTTAAAAATTAGGCAATGATGATTTAGCTCAGTGGTAGAGTGCTTGTTTAGTAAGCACAAGGCCTTGGACTTGGTCCTCAGCTCTGAGAAAAAGGTGGTCTAAATGTAATTTTCAGAGTATCTAGCCTGTTACATATTTCTGAACCAGAAATTCTTGCCTCTCCATCACAATAATCCATATTATCATTCTAGAACTTAATCTGTTTTGTCACAACATCTCTGTATCATTTGCTGTATCCAGGATTCCTTGTTCCTTTTCTAGAGTTCTACAAAAAGCCTAGAGCATTTATTTAGAAAGGTTCTTGGGGGACTAGAATGCCAAGTCTCCCCAGATTACCAGGATTTGTCCCACATCATCTCACACATCAGCATAAAGAAAAAGTGGGACCGCTGTGATACAATTGTGATACAATCGAAATTTGAGAGCTATTTCTGGGTAACAAAAGTCATAGAATTGTCCAGATTCAAAGAGCTATAGATGCTGAAAGAAAAAATTCTGAGTTCTTCACCCAGATTTAGTTCTTTGACCAATATCGAAAAAAGGACAAATGTTCTGAGTCCATTCTCTCTTTGGTGGACTCAGTAACTACTGAATTGCATAGACTGAAAAACTGTATATATTCCTGTCTATGTACGTATGTAGATACATACATATGGATCTATCTATCTATCTATCTATCTATCTATCTATCTATCTATCTATCTATCTATCTATCTATCTATCTGTCTGTCTGTCTAACTTTCCAACACCTATCTCTATCTATCAATCCATCCATCTATCTACCCCTATCCATCCATCCAACCTTGGATCCATCTTCTACAACTACTACTCTTCTTCTTCTATTTCTCCTTCTTCTTGCTCTTCCCTTATTCATCCAGGATATTATAACCACTTTTGCCTCCCTGAGTTTGTACAGTGCCTTAGTAAATATTGATTACATAATAACAAGTAAAAACTTTTCTCTGTGGGTTTCCTTCTCCATATTTCTACACCCCAAGTCTTTGTAATCCCTGTCTTCCACAACACTTGCTAAAATGTGACATTCCTTAGATCTCTGACACTGTGACACTAAAAATCTTGTGTAAAAGAATGTTTGTTTAAAAATGCGAGTTGTGCTTAAAACAAGCCCAAAACCAACATCTAACAACTTTATACTTTAGTAACTTGCAAACACACCATCTAAGTTTGTTTCTTTATATGACAAATGCAATTTACATATAATGAATTCAATGAGTTGAGATATTCAATGTATATTAGTTCTCTGCCATGAAGTTCACAAAAATGTTTTCTAACTAAATAAATTTTTGTAAAGAGGTAAACTCCATAGAATTTTCTAAATGGAAATGGAAAGATGTAAAAAAAAAGCTAGAAAATAGAGTTAATCATAAGTTAGAAGTTTTATGGAAGATAAAAAATCAAGGTCATATATGAAACTGCTGTATTCATTAAAATTCCTTAGGCCAAATTTCAGTATACATGTATACAATTAGAATGTAATTCTCTGTTGGGAATAACAGTGACAGAAGATGCCACTTAGATTCAACCCTTTATACAGAGAAAAGGAAAATCCATGCTAGAACTCTCTTTTGGGAGCCTTAAAATGGCCTGCAAAAAGAGCCTGTCTTCGTCAGGGAGTATTCTGTCTCTCAACTACTTGAATTAGAAAAGACTTTCAAAAGATCAATGAAACGTCCTGTCAAAGCTTGCCTCATGGGATTGTAGGCTATGAGAACAGATGAGATCAATCTGAGTGCAATAGAAGTGGGAAAGTAGGTCATGTACTTACTTAAACCTCCTTGAAATACAGACTATGTAATCTACTGATATCTGAAAGAAATTATTTCCTGATGTACTGGCTCACAAGAAGCATTGGGGATGCTTGGTTATCACAAGCAGAGGTCTCACACACACAGTGGAAGATGATGAAGAAAGGATGGGTTTTTCCTGATAAAATATACATGAGAGAAGTAGTGCTTTGCAGCCAATTCACTGGGCATGATAAAGCACTGGGCTGTGCTTACAGAAGAGGTCAAACATAAAATGGTTGATTCACCAGGAACTTCAGGACTGGTGTTTGCCTTCAGTGCCTTTGCAGAGCTCTAAGGGAGAATGTGAACTTGTAGAAACAACATTTTTAAGGAAAGGGTGAAATGTTGTTTAACAATTTTCCTTTTCATGAAATACTTTTCTATCATTTTTGAGATTATAACTGCATTATTTTCTCTTCTTTTTCATCCTTCCAAGTCCTCACTACACTACTCCTTGCTGTGCTTCTAATTTATGACCTCTATTTTCATTAATTGTTGCTACATGCATATACATATATGTGTATTTATATATATATATATATATATATATATATATCCATATTTGTATATTTCCTAAATGTAAATCAATCATTCTGTATAGCTAGCATATGTTTTCAGGACTGATCATTTGATAGTGAGTATCCAACTGGTGTGTTCTTCCCTGGGTAGGACTATTTCCTTAAGTCTCAGGAAGTTCTATGGAAAGAGACAGGAGGTTCATAATACTCAGCAATTAAACCATGGCTGGGAAAGCTGAAACTTACAGGATTAACAAGGTCCTTCCGCTCCCAAGGTTAAATAGGCGGTAACTAAGGAGAACTGAAGAAATGAGATCCTCTGTCTCATTCAGCTGCCAACAAGTCATGTAGACACATTCAGAGTTCCAGTCTTCATGAGTCACCCATTCTAACGTAAGCCTTTGTGATGTCACACATTAGAGTTATTCATATTCCTATAAGTAATCCCATACCTATACTCCTGTATTAACCTCAAAAAACTCATTAATTTGAGGGAAAAGGAATTACACAGTCTTCCCTGAGAGGCAGCTACATAAAGGGGAACTGATAAGTAATACAAATGGCCAACTTCTGGCTTCCTTTTTATTTTCTGTACTGAGACAAAGGCTTAGTAGTCTTTGTCTTCCACCAACAGGCTGCCTCTTCCAGCTGTCTGGTTGAGGACAGATAGGCATGTTCACAGTCAGTCCTGAACATGGTCACTTGAAGCTGCAAGTAATCACCCAGAGTCAGATATTGGGGCAAAAGCTGAAAAATCAGAGATGCAGAGTAGGAAACCAAATATTCTATCATCTATCTATCTATCTATCTATCTATCTATCTATCTATCTATCTATCTATCTATCTTCCTTCCTTCCTTCCTTCCTTCCTTCCTTCCTTTCTCTTTCTTTCTTTCTTTCTTTCTTTCTTTCTTTCTTTCTTTCTTTCTTTCTTTCTTTCTCTCTCTCTCTCTCTCTCTCTCTCTCTCTCTCTCTCTCTCTCTCTTTCTTTCTTTCTTTCTTTCTTTGGTTTTTTCCAGACAGTGTTTCTGTGTGTAGCTTTGTGCCTTTCCTGGAAATCGCTTTGCAGACCAGGCTGGCCTCGAACTCACAGAGATCCGCCTGCCTCTGCCTCCCGAGTGCTCAGGCTGGCCTCGAACTCACAGACATCTGTCTGCCTCTGCCTCCTGGGTACTGAGATTAAAGATGTGCACCACCACCGTCCGGCTCTTTCTTTCTACTTATTTTATGTACATTGGTATTTTGCCTGTGTGGTCTGTGCAAATGTCCCCTGGAACTAGAGTTACAGACAGTTGGGAGCTGCCATGTGGGTGTGCGGAATTGAACATGAGTCCTCTGGAAGAGCAGTCACTGTTCTTCACTCCTGAGTCATCTCTCCAGCCCCAGCCAATACTTCTTAACCCTATGAAATACTCCACCAAAAGAGAGTACGTACCTCTCTCACCCCACCTTATCACATTCTCTATTCGACCAGCTCTATCACTTCCTTTCTGTCTGTACAGACCTCCAGAACTCTATGGTTAACTAATGGCTAGCTCCTCCTTCTGATTTTCAGGCAAGCTTTGTTAGAGCACAATAAAATATCACCACATCCCCCCCCCTTTTTTTTGGTCTAAAGTAAAAAAGTATTATAACTAATATAAGAAAAACTACATACAATAAATTCAATAACTACATAAATATATATAGGCAATAAATACACTAAGTACAATAACTATATACAATATACACAGGCAGTAAATACATCAACAATGTCTAGTCCATTTGGACATGACAAAATCAGAAAAAATACTCCATTATCTATCCTATCTTTGTGAATCCAAAGGGCTGTGTCTAATTCTCCTTCTATCCTAATTTGTATTACCAACCAAAAACTATCTTTTGATGTCTTTCAATCTTATACACTTTACATCTCTTTAGTGAGTTTATTTTCTGAATTTCTTCAACAAGGAAAACTATAACTATCTAATGTTCAACTCCTTCAGAGACCTGAGAAGGAAATAATATTAACTGAGTAAACAGGAACTATAACTAAGTGACTTCCACAAAATGTGAGAAATAACAGAAACAGCTGGTTGCCTGGATAGTCACTCAAGATTTCTCTGCACCATTGGGACATCCATCCTTGGCCTACAGGCCTAGCATATCTGTCAGACTCATGGAGAAGCAGGATTTTCTGAAGGGCCTTTCTACTTTGTCTTTGCAAGGTGCAGCAGTCCTTTTTTGTGTCCTGCTTGTCCATTTTGGACAGCATACTGTCAGCAGTTGATGTAAGGTCACTTTCTTACCCAGTGGCTAACTTGGACACAAATAAAGTAAACACTATATTGACTTTCTTCAATGCCCATTGTCTTCTTGAAGAGGATTGATACTGTGAGGAGCAGACATGTCTCTTAGTCAAAAAAAAAGAAAAAAGCTTTCTTTCTTCTCTCTCCTCTCCTCCCCTCCCCTCCCCTCCCCTCCCCCCCTCCCCTCCCCTCCCCTCCTCTCTCCCTCTCTGCTGGCAGATCAGGATAAAGCTCTCAGCTACTGCTCCAGCATCATGTGTACCACCATGCTCCCCATCATGATGGAATGGACTAAACCTCTGAAACTGTTTAGGTATTACATTAAGGTCTAGTAGGAGTTGATCTTTGAACCAAGTGAGAGGGAAGAATGGGACAGAGTCAGCAGAAGACTGTCATACAATGGGACGAGGCAAGCAGGAGGCTAACCAAGCCTTTTGCACAAGGGGAACACAGGCCATTTCAAGAGCACCATTTACGGAGCACACAACAGCCTTGAGACTGATAAATCCAGCCTCTTCAGGAGAAAAAGCCAAGTTCTTAGGAACCAAAATCTTAACCCCTTCAAGGCCCTGGCCACCAGCCCTAGACTGGCCTTGCCAAGTCTGACCCTGGGTGAAGACACAGAACAATGTTCCTTTTGTACTTTCATCAGGGCCTCTGCAGTCTTGGATGAGTCAAGCTTTCAACAGGAAGTAAAAAATTTCTGCACACCAAAGGAAAGAGTCAGATGAAGAAACAGCTTAGGATGGAATAAAATCTGAAGAGCTAAATATCTGACAAAGCAATAATTTCTAAAAACATAAAGAACTAAAAAATGAAAAGAAATACTAAATAAGTCAAGCAACCTAATGAATGGGCTAATAAAATGAACAGACAGTCCCCATAAGATAAAACAAAAATGACCAATAAACACATGAAGATGGCATTTAACCTCACTAACCATGGAGAAGTGCAAATTACAACTACATTCAATGATTGGAGGTGTGTCTCAGTGGGTAGAGTGCTTGGCTAGCATGGACAAAGCTCTGAATTCAATCCCCAGCACCGCATAAATCAAGTGTCGTGGCACATGCCTATAATCCCCAAAATTGGGAGGTTAGAGGCAAGAATTTAAGAAGTTCAAGGTCATGGCTATAGAGAGAGTCCAGCCTTGCATGCGTGAGACCTTGCTGTCTCAAAAACAACAACAACAAAATATTATGTTTTATCTAACTCTAATCAGAGTGGCAATTATTAGCAAAGTGATAAATAAAATAATAATGAATACTGATGAGGCTATGGACAAAGGGAACCTTATTTACTGCAGGTGGGAATGTAAACTAGTCCAACCACTATGGAAACTGGTATGGAAGTTTGCCATAACATTTGAAATCTACCACATGCACTGACTATATCATTCCTAGGTATTTACCTAAAATTCTCCAAGTCAACAGATTACAGAGATACTTGTATGGTAATGTTTATTGCAGTATCATTCCCAATAGCTGAGGTATAGACAAACATAGATGTCCAACAGCAGAGGACTGGGTAAAGAAAATGTGGCATGGATACATAGTCAATTTTTTTTCAGGCATAAAGAGGAAAAATGTTATGTCATTTGCAATAAAATGGATATAGCTGGACATGACCATATAAGTGAATTAAGCCAGTCCCCAATATGTAGTTCAGATATTTTATACAGAAAAATAAAAGCATGTATGTATATATGGAGTGAAAATAGAAGCAAAACCATCTAGGAGAGTAACGGGGTCTAGTGGGAGGGGAGGGGTGAAGAAGTGGAAGGGAGGGAGAATACACTCGGTACAACAATGTGCAATATAGACTTGGGTGAAAATGTCCTTATGTAAGCAGTACCATGTACAATGAATATACACAATGAAAATATTTTAAACAGAAATAAATTGTTAATCTTTAAAACAAGAAAAAAATCTATGTTATCATTTTCAATGCCATATTCTGAAGATCTCTGAAGTGCTTTTAAGATGACCTGTCTATCTAAAATATATTTCTGCTTGACCTTGAGAACAGACCTAATATGACTACAGGTTTGATTGTAATTACTAACTACTAACCTGCATTTCTTTATTATCCTAAAGAGTTGGAAATAACTTTTAAGGACTGAAAACTGCACTGCATTGTGAAATGAACTGTATAGGAATGATACATTGGACAAGACTAGAAATATATATAGAAGTATTTTCTAACAAAATCAATCTCAAATTTGTATCAATATACATAATTTATATACAATATACAAAAATCCAATGTGTAATACTTAAAACTAGTAGTTCCATTCTAAAAGTAGAATCAAAAATCTAACTTTCTATATTACCATATCTATATCCTCTCTTTTTTCTTTTCAGAGTAGATTCAATAATCTACCCTTTGACCTACCTTTTCTATATCCCTTTCAACATATGAAAGTCTGTAAATGGAATCCACCATAAATATAACTAAAAGAAAAAATACCCACATGATCATCTCATTAAATGCTGAAAAGGCCTTTGACAAAATTCAACATTTCTTCACGATACAAGTCTTGGAGTGATCAGAGATACAAGAAACATACCTAAACAAAATAAAGGCAACATACAGCAAGCCTACAGCCAACATCAAACTAAATGAAGAGAAACTCAAAAGGATTCTACTAAAATCAGAATAACACAAGGCTGCTCACTCTCTCTATATCTATCAACATTGGACTTGAAGTTCTAGCTAGAGCAATAAGACAACAAAAGGCAAACAAGGTGGTACAGATTGGAAAGGAATAAGTCAAACATTCACTGTTTTCAGATGATATGATAGTATACATAAGTGACCCCAAAAATTCCACCAGGGAACTCCTTCAGCTGATAAACACTTTCAGTAATGTGGCAGGATACAAGATTAACACACTCAAAAAAATCAGTAGCCCTCCTATATACAAATGATAAATGGGCTTAGAATAAAATCAGAGAAACATCCACCTTTACAATAGCCAAAGACAACAAAAATTCATTGGGGCAACCTATCTGATAAGAACTTTAAGTTTTAAAACAAGAAATTGAAGTAGATATCAGAAAATGGAAAGCTCTCATATGCTCTTAAAAATGGTGATCTTACCAAAGTCAATCTTCAGATTCAATTTAATCCCCATCAAAATCCCAACAAAAGTCTTCACAGACCTTCTAAGAACAATTTTCACCTTCATATGAAAACCCAAACCCAGGATAGCCAAAACAATCCTGTACAATGAAGGAATGTCTGGCAACATCATCCCTGACCTCATGGACCCCTATAAAGCTATATTTAAAAACAACTTGGTATTGGCATAAAAATAAACACATAGATCAATGGAATTGAATCAAAGACCATGACTTTAATCTAAAGACATATGAACACCTGATTTTTGACAAAGAAGCTAAAATTATACAATGAAAAAAACAAAGTGTTTTTGACAAATGGTGCTGGCATTCACACATGCTAGAATGCAAATTGATCCATTATCTGTGCCCATGCACAAAACTCAAGTCCAAGTGGATCAAACACCTGTACATAAATCCAATTACACTGAACCTGATAGAAGAGAAATAGCACAGACACTGAGAGCAACACCTAATACATGGGACCTCCTGCAATTGAGAAGCTTCTGTAAGGCAAAGGACAGGGTCAACAAGACAAAATGACAGCCTACAGAATGGGAAAAGATCTTCACCAACCCACATCTGACAGAGGGATGATCTCAAAATATATATAGAACTCAAGAAACTAGACATCAAAATACCAAATAATCCAACTTTAAAAATGCAGTACAGATCTAAACAGAGAATTCACAACAGAAGAATATTACATGGCCAAAAGACATTTAAGGAATTGCTAAAAATCCTTAGCCAAGAGGGAAATGCAAATCAAATGGCACTAAGATACCATCTCACTAACAACCTCATAGCTTGAGTTAGCTCTACTGCCACTCTGGGGGAATCTTCATAACTAAATATGTGACTTTTCTTAGAGCCCACCAATGTCTACAAGTCTGAGGATTTCCCTGGGGGATTGTTCACTTCAGAGTTCTCATCCCTACTACTCCCCATTGTCCTAACCTCATTTCTAAGCATTCTTTCTTTCTCAAATTATTGATTATGAATTTTAAGGAGGGGAAAATTCAACCCTGGACAGTGCATGCAAAGGGAGCTTTCAACTTCACTTAGATAAAGTTTCTAATGAAGCAGAGGCCTAGATTTCTGGCTTTGGAAGGAGGATCTAACTAAAGGCTTCCATTGTGAATCCAGAGGCTCCTGAAAATGACACCTTGGTTTCAAGTCACTTTTGGGTGAGGTATGTAACAGGGATGAAATAGCTATACCAGGTGACATCAGCACATGGACATTCTACTGTATCCTGGAGAGCCCTGGCATTCCATGTGATGTCACTAGTGTTGTGGCAACACCAACTGTCATTGGGGCATTTGTGCGGTGTCTTGTGTTTCACCTACAGACATGCCGTCTAGACTGAACAGGATTCTTGGGAGACAGGATGGAGAACACAGGGAGACCAAAGGGAGGCAGAAGGAAGATGGCCTTCAGTCTCCATGTCACACATCAAGAAATAGATGGTCCTGGGAAAAGCACAGTGAGTCCTGGGAAAGGGATGGGAGGCTTCATGAAGGAGGAAGGCTTGATCTGATCCTTCCAGGAGTGGGGCTAAGCAGGTGAGAATTTCTGAGAAGCAATGGGCCTACCTGCTCCTCTGAGTTCTTCAAGAGCAGAACAAAGTTGAGGATTCTCAAGGTTACTTTGGCAGAGTCAGGAATATTCATGGCTGCAGCTGTTCTGTTGAGGACCCTGTGCTTTCACTCTGAGTGGAAGGAAGCACATGGGGACTAAAGAGGTTTTAGTACCAGCCCAGCAACTCACACACACTGGATGTCTTTTGGTGTGTGTCACTAATAACAGAGAGAGTAATGTCCCCTGGCCAGAGCTAGAGGCTCTCACATTTTAAATAACAACCACTAGCAGGGCAAGAGCTACCAAGTATTGCTTCATGTCAGTGATCCCTAAGGTTTCTGAGTTCCTGCCCTCTCACTAGCCAGTCATCTTCCCTCTACCTTGAGTGTAGGACTGGGACATCACTCTTCCTGTAAGTATTTGTTCTTGGTGTCAGAGGGCTCACCTGTGGATGCCCAGTTCATAGGTATTTTCAGTCACATCTTTCAATGCTTGATAACATCTTTGCTAACATCATGATGGCTGGAATGCATTCTCCTGAAGCATTTGGCAAAAGTTTCATCTTTACCTATGTGACTTATCATTGCTCTGGCAGGACCCACATAATCCTCCACCATCCTCATACATTGTAACTGCCCTCCGGATCTTCTCTGATGTGCTTATTCATGTCGTGGAACTGATCATCCTTCCCCATTATACTGAGATAATTTCTTAGCATCCTTTATTTCTCATCTTGTTAGAGATCATCAGGAAGAGAAGAGCCATTCCTGGGCACAGTTTGGAAAATGAGTCTTGCCCTCCATACATGATGAACTATTGAATTAGAATGAACTAGATTCTAATGAATCAGAGAGATCTCTGGATTGGAAGGAGGGGGTGCTGAAGGCCTTCCCCTGTGTCTCAGGGAAGACTCCTGGACAGGGCAGCTTGGCTTTTGGTGAATTGGGGAAGAGTTTCTTATCAGATAGGTGAAAGCTGTTGGCAGTGACCCTAACAGTCCCTTCTCTGGAAATTCTATTGTATCCTGGAGAGACTAAGGCATCTTTTGTGAAATCACCAGTGTTGTTACAAAGCCAAATGCCCTTGAGGAATTCATTAAGTGCATATAGGGTTCACCAATCAACATGTTGACTAGATTGAGCATACTGACTGGAAGAGAGATCTCTGGATTTTAGGGAGGAGTTGAGGCCAGAACTGGACCTTCTAGTAATGGGGTTCAGTAGCTGTAATCATCTGAAGCCATGCGCCTATGCTGCTTCTCTGGATCCCTAAAGAGCAGATCCAAAGTGGAGGTTTCTGACGGTTACTTGGCAGAGGGCCAGGAATGGTCAAGGATGCAGTGCTGTGCTAGGACCTTTTTCAGTTCATTCTGACTGTCAAAGAATGCCAAAGGAGGCACAGAACCACTAATGAGGTATCAGGGTAGCATGTTGCTGCACTTTATTCTCAGTGGATTTCTGTAGGTTTCATGGATATCTGATATAAATACCAGAGAGCAAAACTGTCCATCCATGTACCCAGGTCTGTGACATTCAGTTGCTTTTAGTCCTGCACACAGGTTATCAGGGAAGAGCTGCAAAGCACCAGGCAGTCCAGGACTTTCTTGCATCATAGCAGGTACCTGGTGACAATTCCAAGCCAACATGATTGGCCTTCCTTATGCCTTTCAGGGAGAGTGGGCTGCAGTAGTACCTGAGGCATATATCTATCCTCAGAGATTGGAGACAGGTCCATCGCTTATGGACCCCAGTTTAAGGATATCTGCTCTGATATTTGAGGGCTTCACTGAGTGCCATGCATTTCCTCTCCCTTAGGCCTCCTCTTGGGACTCCACATGATCTCTTGGTCCTATGCCATTCGTCTGTACAAATTCACTGTGTTTATGTACCTACAGGGACTACTAGGAAGGCATCATCCACACCCTTATTCCTCACTGAGCAGGAGCAGCAGCTGAACCAGGTGGATAAACTGACCCTTCAGCTACAGATGATGACCAATGAGAGGAATGAACTGCTGGAACTCCTGGCCCTTTATAACAACAATGAGTTGAACAACAGGTATTCATCATGCCCTTTTCTCTGGTAACTGTCTTGACCCTACTATGTTTGAGTACATCTGAGAGGCAGAACTGAAACCTGTAGGAGTGAGATTTGACACAGGCTGCTCTGATTCCTCCAAATGAAAAAGCAGAGCCTGTGGCCTGAATCACAATCTACAGAGGGGCAGTAGGGTGTAAGATCACAACATGCATTTCAAGAGGCCTTGACAGACATCGGCTTTTAGGAGATGCTTGGTGCTCTGGGTTGAGTGTTTATATTTATTTTTGCTTTTTGCTCTGGGAATAGGCTGAAAGGCCTTGTGGTCCTAAACGTCCATCTGTGTGTCTGGAAGGCTTGGAGTTCATCCCTGCTCCTCTCTGGTCTTGCTCCTTATACTTTGAGGCAATACTCCCTACCTGCATTTCTTTGACATCCTGTGTGTGGGTTCATGTGTGTGAAGTGCTCTCTAAGGGGCCCAAACATTGCAAACAAAGCAGTGGCCTGTTTTGCCCTTTTCACTTCTCTCTCCCGTGATAAACCATTAGATTACATTCCTAAATTTATTCCCCAAAGTCCATTCCCTTTTGTGGACACTGACTCATTCTTGAAACTAAACACCAAAGTTCAACAATCAAAATTCATTACTTGGTTACACTGGCTAACCTGTCCCATCAGAGCTCAACAATTTACCCAGCACAGACTTAAACTTCTCTACTTAAAAACCCACTGTTAAGAAAGCCTGCTGCTTGCTGTGTGCCTTCGCCTGCTCAGGAGACAGGCTCCCAAGCTATGCTTGCACTGCTAGGTTAATAAATCTCCTTGTGCTGAGGATTTTGTGTCTGAGTGTGTTCTGTACTGTCTCTGAGAGGCTCACTTACAGTGTGTGTGTGTGTGTGTGTGTGTGTGTGTGTGTGTGTGTGTGTGTGTGTCCTTTCAGATCCTGAGTCAGAGATTGATAGGTCTGAATATTCACATGTCTCAAAGATTTCTGGTGATGGAAGTGCTGAGGCCAGGGAGCCCCACATTGAACATCACTGCTCTCAGCCTTTGTGCTCATCCTGGTCCCTCATTGGAATACCCTTGGGTGTTTATAAAGACATCTGAATGTAGTGCCTCCCCCATGGCAATACAGATCATGAGTTCTGGGTATCCTTGTAAGGAGAAAGAATCTCTGTTCTCAAGACAGTGGGAATGTCATTGCAGATTTCAGATACATCCCCATCTGTGGCACAGACTGCTCAGACCTTCTTAGCCAGCTAGTCTGCTCCCAGAGGTCTACTGAGGGAGCTCATGTAGCCCTGTCTCCTTCCCTATTGACACCCAGCCTTTCCTGGCCATGGGACAGTAAGGCAAGTCTAATGCACATCAGGAGGTCCAGTATAGAATTCAGGGTGTGACATCCAGTGGACTACGGTAGTATAAAACAGAACCTTAATTCATGTGGTCCCTGAGGCCTGTATTCATGGGGTTCTTTGTTACTGGGGCCATGCCCTACTACAGGCTGAAATCTGAGCTGGAGATGCTGAAAACACAGCATAAGAAGGAGATGTCAGATGTAAAGGAATTCCCCAAGGAGATTTGTGAGGCTTCGTACAAGTGCAAGGAGCTGAGTGAGCACACCAACTCCTACCGGTGAGTGCCTAATTTAGATGGGACTCCTGAAATTGTTAAGGACTGCTTCTGGTAGTCTGAAGTTTTTCCAGACCTGCCTGATGCATCTGTCAGGAGGAATCTGTCCCATCCACCTCCTGGAGCCAAATGGTCCCAAAGACACACACAGAGGATTATATTACTTACAAACTGTATGGCCAATGGCTTACATTTCTTGCTAGCTAGCTCTATCATCTTAAATTAACCCATTTCTATTAATCTATGTTTGCCACATGGCTGCTGCATGGCCAGGCTGCTGGCATGTTTCTCCTTGGGTGGCAGCTGTCATCTCCTCCACCTCTGACTTTCTTCTCTGACTCTCCTGGATTTTTCTGCCTGGCTCCATGCTGCCTTGTCATAGGCCAAAGCAGCTTCCTTATTAACCAATGGGAGCAACACATATTCACAGCATACAGAAAGACATCCCACAGCAGCTTCTTCCCTTCTTCACCTTTGAACAAAGTTGGGCTGTGGTTCTAGCCTGTTTACCTCTTAGCAAGCAGACTGTCTGATAGCTCTTGGACTTGTGCCTCCTACAGTGAGTTCTCCTAAGAGTGAAGAGTCTGAGAGCCCCTCCCAACATTTTCCTGTCAGCTTCTGGAAATTCTAGACAGAAAACACGGTTTTCACCATGAATGTTTTCTGTGGCTCTGGCAGGAGCTTATAGAGCTGGTTTCTATAGAAAACATGAAATACATTCCCATTGGGTCTTCTGCCCCCCACAGCATGGTTTCCCTCTTCCTGCTCATGTTTTCTCAATACTGTGAACAGTTAAACACCAGGGTATGTGGTGGAGAGGTAGGGGATCTAGTTTTGAGAGTTACATGGATCCCTTTTGCTGTCAGGGTATTCAGAAATAGTTTGTATCTTTCTAGAATTTGTCTATTCTCTGGCTTTTGTCTGCCCCTCAGTCATGCTGGCATGGCTAATGTGGCTTCATCCCAGGGATCTGGGGTTGGGTAGATGACACCTTGCAGGAAGGATGGTATTGGGAGGCAGGGGTGCAAATGGAGGTGGAGCTCATCATTTTTGGTGATATTTCAGCACCCTCTATAGTCAGCTCCTGAGTGAATGTACTCAGCTGATGGAAAAAGTGAGCATGTTGAAAGAGGATAACAGAAAGCTGCAGGGGGAGCAGATTTTACTACAAGAGTCCTGTGAGGAGGCCAGGAGGCTCTGTGAGGAGGCCCATGAGAAGATCTATGACATGTGGACAAAGCAGCAGCAGGTAGGTTGAAGCAGCAGGGCCAGGCTGCCCACCTGTCTAACCATACACATACATATACACACACCCATGTAACCCTCTACTCACTTATCCAACTGACCCATCCCATCCAATAGTTCATTTCTGTGATCATTCACAAGTCTTTCTGGGGAGTTAGCCTCTTGGAAGGCACTGCATGACTGCCAAGGAAACCCTACTGCTCTGCTAGAAGCTGCAGTCCATCGAGGGAGACGGGTCAATCACTTGTCACTTACTGATATGTTAGCACGGAAGGAGCGGTGTTATGATGGGAGCCACATAGGGATTAGCACGTAGATCTGATTGATTGAGTTCAAGAATCAGGATCTCATTTGTTTGCAAAGGTCATATGAGATCAGAGGCAGAAACAGTATGGAAGGAGGAACATCCCCTACAAACGCCAAATGACTGGGTCTTGTGGACATCTTTTTGGGTGTCATATGGCATTTTACCCTCTTGTTCCCAGACTGCCATGGCGTTCTCTTTACCAGGCTAACCTCTGGGTTCACACTGACAGAAACTAAGTAACAGCTTGTCAATACTGTTTCCTGTGACTGGCATTGGCCAGTTCTCCCACCCTGGATCTTACACTCGGAAGCTCACTGGATTACCAGGGATGTGGCCAGGGCTTATGACAGGCGGGAGTCAGGGTGGCAGATTTGAGATTTTAAGAGAACAATTTCTCCAACTACACCAACATAGCCTGCAGAAGCACAGCATGCTTCCCCAGGCATGTTTAGTCTCAAAATGATGGAAAGCAGAATTGTGGGTCTCACTTGAAACAGCTAATGTGAGGAGTCTAAATTCAACTGGTAATGCCATCCTCGTTCAGTTGATGTCCTCCTCATTGCATTCTGTTCACTTATGATTTGTGATGAGTGTGTGTGTGTGTGTGTGTGTGTGTGTGTGTGTGTGTGTGTGTGTGTGGTGTATGCATGCGTGAGGGTGCACACATTTCTTTGTTTGTTGGAAGGCCACATCAAGCGACCTCTGTTGCTTTCTCCCTTATTCCCTTTAGCCCAGGTCTCTCACTGAACCTGAAATTTTCTCTTCTGGCTAAGCTGGACAGCCACAGATCTTTGGATCTCCCAACTCCTCACAGTAGAGCTTCCTGTCTTTTTCTGTCTCATCTCATTACTAAATGATACATTTGGTCAGAAAAAGAACTGACTTGCTGGTTTCTCTTAATTTTTACACACTTTTATTACTTTGGAATTAATTCATTTTGTTATAAATAGCAAAAATCAAACAATGAAGCTGTTTGAAAAATCAACATAGACTTTTCTTTCACCGCATAGAGGTAACATCCCAGGATATTTCTAGTTTGTCTTACTGGCTACACAATACGGAACCTGACATTTTGATGCTCACTCTATCATGTATATGACTGTGTCTTAGGACAGATTCTTCCTCATAGTTGTATAGAGTGCGCATTTCAGAAAAGTGCTGTAGGTGACCTAAGTAGCCTCCTAGTGACTTCCTTGGGGCTGTTTTCATATAATATGCACTGCAATCTGCTCAAAAGTTATTGGGTAATGACAATGGGTGATTTCCATTCTCTGGTCCATCACTGTCTTCTGTGGAAAAGTCTGGGCAGGTTTAGTGAGGAGTCTATGATGGGTCAACTTGGATCTGTCGGGAGGCTTCATGTCCAGCCATCTTCCATGGGCACTTGGTCTTGTGTGGTCAAACTCAGTTGTGCAGAGGTTGTTACTTTTCTGTACAATCAGTGAGTCTGGTGATAAAAACTTTCCTAGGAGGGGAAATAAGTTCAGGCCAGGGCAGAAGAGCCTGGATGGGTCTGAGTCTTTTAGATAGCGGGGAGGACCCACTACCTCCCCCTAGAGTAGAAAAGGTACGGCAACATTCTAGTCTTCTGCCTTGCTCTTCTGGGTACAAGAAAGGTGTGTGTGTGTGTGTGTGTGTGTGTGTGTGTGTGTGTGTGTGTGTGTGTGTGTTTGTGTGTGTCTGTCTGTCTGTGTGTGTGTGTCTCTGTGTGTGTCTCTGTGTGTGTATTGTATGTGTGTGTCTGTGTGTTGTCTTTATGTGCATCTTTGTGTGTATGGGAATATGTGTTTGAGCCACTATGTGTATGTTCACTCACACACAGAGCAATGGAACATCTTTAAGAATGATAGAGACAGACTTCAATGAGAAAGTACTATGCCTAACCTGGTTAGTAGCACTTTGCATCAGTCAAAGAACTAATGGAGCTGCATATCATTCTGCGGGTCCATAAAGTTAACAATAACAAAAGACAGAAAATTGATGCAAGGTAAAACTTTTTCAGGTATTTGTAGAGGCAGAATTATTTATCTGCAAAGAAATCCTTTAGAGAAAAACAAAGTAGTGGGGTCAATGAAGGTGAGAAAGAGGCTACTGAGAGGCAGGAAAGGTGCCTGAGAGTTTGTGTCCTCTGTTCTGGGTGAATGGTGGCTGACCACTGATGACTTCCCTGCATCCTGTTTTGTTTTTCTCCTCATTGTCTGCTGCCATTTTCCTTGCACCTTTCCCTAACCTTGGTTCAGCTAACCTTGTCCTTGGAGCTTGGCCTGGATTTTATTCTCTGAGAAATTCTGAACTGCAGAGGGTCTTGTGGCTGCATCTCAGTCCAGCAGAAGTCCCACAGCTATGCTGAGGTGTGAGAAGAGGCTGCCTCAGTGCACCCCTTAGGCTCATCACACTCTAAAGCACCCACTCCATGTTGTGTCTGCAGCACTCAGAAACTGCTTTTATTTTGAACTTTTTCATACTGAGTTAAAATTTGTCCTGATGGAGGGTTTGCAAAAATGAGAATTCTCAGATATTGATAGTAGTGTAAAATGGTGCAGCCCTGTGAGAAGCTATGCACAATTATTCAGAAAGTTGAACTGCAGACTCTAGGTGGACCATTGATTCTAGAATGGAAAGTAGGTGTCCACAGAGAATATTGGGGACAATAGGGTTACAGCAGGGCTCATCACAGCACTCCCAACTAGAAACTATTGAGATACCAATCACTGATGAGTGAAAACATGCAATCTGGTCCACCGAATATTGTGAACCATGAAATAATACATGCAATCATTTGGCTGAGTTAGTCAACCTTCTGTTACTCAAAGAAATCCCTGACACAATCATGTTACTTGGAGGAAAGGTTAATATAAACTCCTGATTTTAGAGGTTTTCTAGTTTTCTGAGCTCATTGCTTTGGTCCTAAGGCAACCTGTGGTTTAGAGAGCTTCTTTGGGAGAAAGATGCCCTTGAGGAAACATTGTGTGAGAGCAAGGGGCTGGTCCATTGCCATCCAGTGGTCCTGTGCTGGGAAACTAACCCTTCAATGCACAGACTGGGAACTTGCTAGGAAACCTTGGATTATCTGTCAAAAAACCCTGGGGTTCACCTGTCTGTGTACAGGTTTATAAAGTAAGTACTACACCGACTGATCTGTCCACTGAGTTCTTCTCCCAGGTCACCAGGCATGCATGTGTTATACAGACACACAGGCAGGCAGAACACCCGCACATATAAAGTAAAATGAAATGAAAAAATATCAAAACAGAGTAAAAGTACACAATCTTCTCCACATCTCTGTGTTCAGAGCATCCTCTGTTTTCCTGCCTCTAGGATGGACGATGGGTAGAGAGGGTGTGGGTTAATGAAAGGTAGCTTTCTTCTCCATGCTATCCCAGGTGATCTCTTCTTACAATAGTGTTATCTGGGAAACTAATCATGGATGCAATGTAGTGTGCTTGTATATGTGCATCCATTTACATGTTTGTGTTCAAAAGTATGTACGTGCATGAATTCATGCGTGCGTGTGTGTGTGTGTGTGTGTGTGTGTGTGTGTGTGTGTGTGCTTGCACGTGTATGTATTTAAAGGGGTGCACACAATCCTCTCGTAAAAACACAATGTTCTAATGAACAGGAACATCAAAGACTTGAGGAAAATCTTCAGTACCTGATGAAGCAGAAGGAGCTGCTCACCCGGCAAAGGGACTTGGCAGCAAAGCTGCAGCATCACTTCACTGTGTCCCAGATGAGGTAGGAGCCCAGGATTCCAGAGGCAGATGCATCCAAGTGGGTACGCTGTACCTGGATCTCTGTCCTCTTTGAGTTTCTGTTCAATTGGCAAAGCTCCGAGCCACAGCCAGGGAAAGAAGACCTCAGAGTGTCATTGCTGACTCAGTCAATAGGAACTTCTGTCCAGGAAGCAATATGATTTCTCCTTGGTCTTATGGAGATTGTGTCCTCTTCTTCCCTTCTGAGACCTCTAGTATCCTCTGAGTATCTCATCTCTAACTTTAGATCTCCTCCCAAATATTCACATGGCAGCCAGAAACCTAGAGGGGATCATCAATCATGAAGGAAAGTGTGTCCTCCTGCAACTTTTTTTTCCACCAGGAATATCACGTTTAGAGATAAGTGTCTACCCTTTGGCAGATTTGCATACAGCAGCCCAGTGCTGATTGCAGGCTCTCTGCACTATTTATCAGTTTCTCATGAGAAGATTTACTCTGGTCATAAACAGAGTAGGAGTTGACAAGTTAAGCCCATGCAGGGTTCTGAGATGTAGGATTAATCAGAGCCTTCTCTGCATTGCTGTGTAGGCTCCACTAGAGGGCAGGCATAGAGTTTTCCAGGAGGTTCACATTCACTGGGTATCTAATCAAGACCAGGTACATCTTCCCTGACCTGTGCCTCAGACCTTCTCATACTGATATTTCTCCAAAATGATGTCTTTGGACGGTTGGAGAAATATGCTGTTTTTCTAATCCAGCACAGTGTGTCTTTTCCAGTTCAATGTCTACTAGTTTTTAAAAGTTGAAAAAAAAATCCTGCCCAGGTGCTCTCTGACCCTTTTCCCTTGGGGAAGCAGGGAATGAACTCAGCTGAAAGGTAATGCTCGATTGTCTAGCTGGTGAGGGCTCAAAAGCTGACATGGCAGGTCCCCATCAGGCTTGTGTCTCTGCTGCCTTTGTCCCCTAGGTTTGAAAACCTCCAGCAGGAACTGGAGCAGACCACAGCCCAGGATGAGAACCTCCTGCAGATGGAGCTGCTGAAGCAGAAACACTATGTCCCAGGCAAGTCAGGCACCATTGAGCCCCATCTCCAGCAGCCAGGGTGTTCATGGGGTGTGTTTCCTTCCTTAACTTTTGTTTACCAGGGATGAATAGGCCCTGATTTTTCATGCCAGTGGCAGAGCAAAACTGTTTCTAAATCATATTTTCTTTACTGATTTTCCCTGACAGCACCTGTTAAGAAGCCTGAGAAGGCTGGAGGAAGCCAGAGACACTTTCAAGGCATGACATTCTACACTCCAGGTTCAAGGCCTCCTCAGAAAATGCTACCTCTTTTCAGCTTTGAACTCAATAGTGAGGCAAATATCAACCTACCATCAGGCGATCCAGCCACAATATCATCTACATCTTTTGGCTCACTATCCCCAGAGAAAAGCTTGTGTCAGAAATAAGTCTAAGATACACAGAACACACAACAAATTACTAAAAGCCCTGACTCCATATGTGATGGAAATCTGACAAGGAAGACTGTGTTTATGTCACACTGCCATCTACACAGACCACACCCAAAGCACAAGAGTCTCTCTACTGCAGTGCTTAAGCGGACGCCATGTCATGGGCAAGTGTAGCTGAAGATAATTCACCACAGAGAATACGCCAGTTCCTCACCTCATTTGTGCTTCCATAATGAAATTCCAAAGAAAACTGTAATTTCCTTAATATTTTTGTTTTATATCTTGGGATATTTATGCATTGGTTTTTGGTTTTCTTCATTTTCATTTAAGGTTTTGTTAACTTTCGTTATTATTCTTATTCTTGTCATTGTTTTAAGAGTTTGCTAAGGCTATACACTGTATATAATGATACTGTTTTGAAGGCCCCATTGAATAAAATGAATGTATTTTATGAATAAAATACAATTTCAAACTTTTTACTCTGAGACTCTTCTTTACTCAGGTGAGGTTTCACACTCCTGTAAACCTAGAACTCACAGGCTTGGATGTATCTCAGTAAGATCCAGGAAGCTCGGGCTGCACAAGGATTTTCCATTCATGGGTGTCAGGGCTACACAGGGGGATGGCACCTTGGATGTGGATGGCATAGCCTACTCCATGGATACCAACCACATAAGAAAAGAACTAGACATATTGTATCTTTGAGGTCATATATTTAGCTACCAGTAAAATGTGGTACACTGTACACACATGTTCACAAAATCATCATTTAGATGAAATTAAGGGAAACAAAAATATATTGCTCCAGGCCTCTCAGGAAATAAAAATGTTCATTAAAATTGTATAAAAGAAATCAGGAAATGAAAGGCAATATGCCTCTGGGTTTCTTGAAATATATCATGAGTGATAACAGATGAGTAGAGATAATTTCCTGCAAGACATGTTGGGATATTTTGTGGCGTTTTCTTTATACTTAGGGGTGTTTTACTACCACATACATGCAATTCCCACAAAGGCCAGGTGAGGGCAGAGTCCACGTGGAATTTAAGTTAAAGAGGTTTGTTAGCTGTCCTGTGGGTCTTCTGAGACAGCAATAAATGCTCTTAATGGATGAGCCATCTCCCCAGACCCTGCAGTGACTCTTGTCCTCCCAGCCATGTGTGCTGTATTAGGTGGATTAGATCACTCCTAACCAAAGACTGAAGTTTATTGAAAACTGTAGGGACAGGCATGCTAATTGTCTTAGACTGCCACACATCATTCAGGGCTCTCATAGGTTCAGGATCCTGCCCAAGTCTCACTGACTGTGAGAATGGAACAGATTTGCTAGATCTCTTCTAGGTTGACAACACCTATTAAGCCTGACTGATGAAATGCAGAATTGAGAAGACCCTCCTAGGGGTGGAGGAAGGATGAGGAATCCCTCTTGATGGTCCAGAAAAGCAATGATGGGAGGAACCTCATGACTAGAGGGAGTGGATAGAGTTTGCATCAGGGCTCTGAGAGCACTGTGGACAGTTCAGGTTTCAGCATTTAACCAGTTTCAGCAATCATCGCATACTTCTCCCAATATAACATTCCTACAAGGATCAAAATTTGCAAGGCAATTCAGAACTTAAATAGTCTTTGTGGTTACTGCAGGTTTTAGAATACTAATGTCTCAAAGACTTAGTGAAAAACATTCCACTTAGATGAAGTACCTTGTACATTTCAATCTCTAGATAATCTTAAAACAAGAATCACTGAAAAGTTGATGCAAAATGACATGCACAGAACGTGATATACTGAGATGCATCTTTAAATTTATATAAATGTTATACTTCAGTATCAAATATGAGGACAGTCATTAATTATACCCAGACTTTTGCTTTATTTCATACTTGCTAGCATTCAGAATATGCTATATCAAAACATGGGGCTTGACATAGGAAGTTCTTTGAGTGGATGAATGAATGTGAGGAAGGACTCATATCTTCCCCTGAAACTGCTCATAAAACCTAGAAAGGACTTCCTGACAATTTCCTGAAGCAGGTCAGAAGCACCACATGTCTCTCCATGGAGGAAAGGTACAGGCTCATATCTGAAGACAGATGAAGGCACACAGAGAGGACATGATCCAGAAGCCCTCACTATTTGCCATTCATCTGCTTGACTCCTATTGCTTTCATTTTGACACACGTTTCATTACATTCCACTTTCCATCAACTCTAGAATAAACTCTCAGGTCTACTACATGCTCTAAGTGGCACAGTGCTGGTCGGGAGCAATGGTAAATGCCCATGGCTCAATGTCATGCTGCATGGGTGAAATGACTGGACCCACCAGGAGTTGAGTATCAGGAAAGGCCTCCGAGGTGAGAAGGGTAAGGGTATTGGGAAACATGGGAGATACATAAAGGCATCATTTTGTGGTATGGAAGGAACTCTGGTGAACATGAAGGCTGTAGGCCACTCCAAGTATCAGGACCATAATAAAATCTACAGTAAGGGCCCATAATTTTGGGGCCATGGGCACCTCTGTCCCTACACATTGGAGAATTTGGGGACAGAAGCCTAATATGAGACCAGATAAGTGTTTGGAAGACTCCCTTTCTTTGGTAGCCTTGTTCAGGTCTCTACTGCCTGCAGGGTCAGTAATTCCTCTTGAGATGATCACCACAGCAGGACTGATGCCCTTTCACGATCTCCATGTTCTCCATGAGTCATTCTGACCTGCGCCTGGGATGGTACCCCACACTAAACTAAGGAGTATCTGGGGCTGCTGGGTGTCACTTGGGACAGTTTTTGGCAGGAGTTTGTGAAGCTTGTGGTGACTGCCATTTGAATGAGGCATGGGGACTCTTGGGGATGGATTAATCCTGTTTGCTTGCTCTTCCTGTTGAGACTTTAGGCACAAGTGAGATGTTGGTGTCGAAGGCTTTGTTCTTGTCTTTCACACTTGGAAGCCTGACTAGGGGTGGCATAGACCAGAGAATGAGACCTGTTCAAAGACAGTGCTTTGCTCACTCAATGGCTGGGCATCAATACTATATGCTTTTATATTTAATTAATTTCATAATGATTAAGTGAAGTCAAAATGTTGCTATTAATGTACATTTAAAATACCTGACTCTTTCCTTTGTAAATTAGAATATTTACTTAATATTATGTGAAAACATGCACATTTAAAGATTACTTCTTAAGCACAGGATATTCTATGTAATGACAATTAATTCTTCATGAAAGCAATCTTAAAAAAATTATCTCATGTCTAAGCAATTTTTGGTTTTTTTCTATCTTAGGAAGACTTGTGCTGTGAAAGTTTGCACTAGGTAAGTGAATATGCTTTTCTTTTGGTAATCTCTGTTTTGTTGTGGAGTCCCTAACAAGGAACTATGATGGGTAGAAACAAATGATAAGACTCAACTCTTTTTAAAAAAAGTACTCTCCTCTCAAAAACATCTTCTATTAGCCCCACCATAATGTGTTTTATTATGCCTTCTCAGTATATCTTGGAGGTTTGTTAATTTGAAAGTAAGAAGCCCCCATAATCTCATAGGGATTGGCACTATTAGGGGGTGTGGCTTTGTTGGAGGGAGTGTGGCCTTGTTGGAGGATTTTGTTACAGTGGGGGAGGGTTGAGATCTCTTATGCTCAAGCCATGCCTAGTGTCTCAGAGCACTTTTTGCTGCCTGTGGATCAAGATGTAGCTTCTTCTCCACATTTTTCTCCTTCTCCAGCACCATGTCTGCCTGCATGCCTCCTTGTCCTGCCATGATCATAATGAACTAAACCTCTGAAACTGTAAGCCACCTGATTAAATGTTTTCCTTATAGTTGTTGCTGTGGTCATGGTGTGTCTTCACAGCTCTAGAAACCCTAACTAAGACAATAGGTATCCAACATAATCACAGAGAACAATGGACTCAAAAAAGAATTTTACTTTTGGACCACCCTTTGAGCATGGACTTTGGTATAAACCAATTCAGATGCAGAATACCTTATAAGGGTTTGTACATTTATCTGTATTTGTTACAAATGCTTTTAGACCTGTATCATCTTTATAGACACCACTGTAGAGCAAGCCAAGGACAATCAATTCACCATGCTAAGTGGAAATCTGAGACAGCCATGTGTCATGCAGTGGGTAAGAGCTGATCTGTTGTTCTACACTGAGTAGCAGCGTGCAGTCAGAAATACCTTTCCCTTGTTCTGCCTTTTTGCCTCCTATTACTTCAGACATGACCTTTCACCCATTGAACTAGAACTTTCCCAACACATGCAGTCAGCCCAACCAAGCCATCTCCTTCCCATGCTACTCACCCTAGTTACCTCAGTGTCTTCAAAGACTAGTGTAATAAATGTTTCCTAAGTCTACACAGAAACATAAACTAGTCCATGCAGGAATTAACAACTCGACTTCTAGGCAACTAAAAGATGTTTTAGATAGAGACAGTAGTGGCCACTACCATCACGGAGAATGATACCTCAGGACTTATATATATTGAAGACTGCAGTATTCAGGTGAGAAAAAATTTAAAAAATAAGATTAATATTAAAGTATTGAAATGATATACAGTTATAGAAAAAAGTGTTGAAGGAAGTTTTGATATTCATTTCTAGATATTGGAATCAAAGATTATTTCTCATGTTTCTGTTTTTTGAAATTTACATTTTACATATTTTCTAGTAAGGCAAAACAGTGTCTCTGTTGTGAATTAAAAAGTTATGCCTTTAACTGGATCTCAATATGTAAAAGATTACAAATAGATCCATATCTGTCACCATGCACAAAACTCAAGTCCAAGTGGATCAAAGACCTGAACATAAATCCAGTTACACTAAACTTAATAGAAAAGAAATTAGGAAGCACTCTTGAATGCATTGGCACCGGAGACCATTTCCTAAATAAAACACCAACATCACCGACCCTGAGCACAACAATTAATAAATGGGACCTCTCAAAATTGAGAAGCTTTTGCAGGGCAAAAGACACAGTCAATAAGACAAAAAGACAGCCAACAGAATGGGAAAAGATTCTTCACCAACCCCACATCTGACAAAGGATTGATCTCCACAGTATATAAAAAACTCAAGAAACTAGACATCAAAATACTGAACAGTCCAATTAAAAATGGGCTAAAGAGCTAAACAGAGAATTCACAAAACAAGAATCACAAATGGCTGAAAGACATTTAAAGAAATGCTCAACATCCTTAATCATCAGAGAAAGGCAAATCAAAACGACTCTGAGATACCACCTTACACCTGTCAGAATGGCTACGATCAAAAACACCAATGACAACCAATGTTGGAGAGGATGTGGAGCAAAGGGAACACTCCACCACTGTTGGTGGGAATGTAAACTTGTTCAACCACTGTGGAAATCAGTATGGCGGTTTCTCAGAAAATTAGGAATCGAACTACCTCAAGACCCAGCCATCCCACTCTTGGGCATATACCCAAGGAATGCTGATTCATACCATAAAGATACATGCTCAGCTATGTTCACAGCAGCACTATTTGTAATAGCCAGAACCTGGAAACAACCTAGATGCTCATCAACGAAAGAATGGATGAAAAAAATGTGGTACATATACACACTGGAGTACTACTCAGCAGAGGAAAAACAATGAAAGCATGAAATTTGCAGGCAAATGGATGGAACTAGAAAAAATCATCCTGAGTGAGGTAACCCAAACTCAGAAAGACAGTCATGGTATGTACTCACTCATAAGTAGATTCTAGATATAAAATAAAGAACAATCAGACCACAACCCATAGAACCATGGAGGCTATATATATATAGCATGGAGGTCCCTAGGATGACTGTGGCTTATAATAAATTTTGGTTTTACTCAATTATAAAAAAAATAGCCAAATGAATGGAAACACATGAACTATGAACCAAAGGCTGAGGAGCCCCAAGTTGGATCAGGCCCTCTGAATAGGTGAGACAGTTGATTGGCTTGATCTGTTTGGGAGGCAACTAGGCAGTGAGACCAAGTCCTGTGCTCATTGCATGAGTTGGCTGTTTGAAACCTGGAGTTTATGCAGGGACACTTGGCTCAGTCTGGGAGGAAGGGACTGGACCTGCCTGGACTGAGTCTACCAGGTTAATCGCAGTCCTCGGGGGAGGATTTGCCCTGGAGGAGGTCGGAATGGGGGGTGTTCTGGGGGTAAGGGGAGGGCGTGGGAGGGGGGAGAACAGGGGAACCTATGGCTGATATGTAGAACTGAATGGTATTGTAAAATAAAGTAAAAGGAAAAAAAAGTTATGCCTTTCAAACAAACATAACAGGTACTGAGAATTGAAGGTAGAAAAGAGCTAACACAGCAAGGTGGCCACACGGAAAGTTCTGCTGCCTCCTTGGCTGGTGTCTGGGAGTTGAGATTTCAGTTTATCTTTATATTTATACACACATGTATATGCAGGTAGATATGGTTGTACATATTATGTATACCATATAGATACTTATAAAAATATGCACATAACTATACCCATAGTTCTGCATACAACATGCATACCATACACATGCGTACCAATACCACAGGATTGTTTGTTTCTTTTTATTTTTTGTTATGCCAAATTATTGTACATCTAATTAATTTAATGAATATTTCTATGTGGTTGCATGTGGGTGTGTATGGGTCTGTGTGTGTGTGTGCATGCAAAGATATAGACAAATACATGTTTCTAAATGTATGAATGTGGGCACATATATGTGAGTATAGTGTGTGAAAAAGCATGTGTGTATTGTGGCACAACAATGATGGTGCCCTGATCCTTTCTGATGGGTTAGTGGCACTATTACTTTTGGGTGGGGCATACTTGATCATTCTGCATTCTGTGCATGGAATTTCCATGCTTCTAGAATACTGATGTTGTCTAAGATGTTGCTAACAATGTGTAGATGTTTCAGGATCTTTCTTAGATGGATATCTACAATCTATGTCACATGTTAAGCGCTTCAGATAACATTTGACACCAAGCATATGTAAGTTTTCAGTTTCTCCTTCCTCTTCTACTGCACTTTCAGATTATAGTAAATCATCACCATCAAGTAAAACTAAAAACACTTACTGGCTATCCAGAACTTGGTGAAGACCAGGAAATTGTGGGTTCCCAGGATACAATGATGTTGACTGGAAGACTTCCAGGTGGGGCGTTCCTACTGCAACTGTTACCACAGGCATCCAGGCTGAGACAGCAAAGAGGCATCTCTGCTGGGCAACCGTGTAAGTTCTCTTCTTCCCAATTCTGCTGCTGCAGACAGGAAAAGCATTTCAAGCTCTGTGATTAGATAGCTGGTTTTATTGAGGCCACTCTCCCTAAATCCTGTTTGGCTTTGAGGATAGCATAATGCTTACAATAACTGCATCTAGAGATAAAAGGAAGAGTTTTTCTTTTATAACTGAGATTTTATTGGTTGAGGACCAGTAGAAAAATATGTTAGTTCAGTTTTGTTTTCTTCCTTTTTGCATGCCACAATTCTTAAGTGTAGGTTTCCATCCTTATAAGATAGAGGAATGGAACACTGTGATGCTTTGACTAACTCTTCAGATCTCTAAGATGTTTCCTTCCCACTACCCTTAAATGTCATATTAGGGCAAAAAAAAAGCATCCATGGTAATAAATGAATGAATGAATGAATGAATGAATGAATGAAAGGGAAACCCCACATTAAGGAGACTGAGTTAGAAGTATTGCAGGAAATCTGAGACCAGCCTTGAGAGATAAACTGTCAGGGAAGGAGAGAGGCATGAAGGCAAAGGACAATGGGAGATTCGGAAGGGGTTTTTTCAAAGTGGGATATGTCCCTTGTTTTCTACTACTAATCTCCACTAGCATTTGTTAGAAAAGGTGACAACAGCTGAGGCAGAGTCAGCACCTGTCCCAGGACTCCACTTTCCAAAATGGGACCGGAAGAACTGCTGTTACACTGCTACCCAGTGAGTGACAGCCTCAGAAGTCATCAACTACCATGAGGAGAGGAGGTAGGGAAAGCCTCATGGCTTTCTGCTTTCTGGTCAATCCCACTTCAAGTTGTGTTTAATGTTGGTGACGGGACAGGCTGGAGGGCAAATTTCATACAGCTCTGTTCCCCAAGCCCCAGGTACTGCAGATGGCACAATACCAGCCTCATGATCAGAGAATCTTGAAGATAAACTGAGCATCAGAAATGATAGACCAGTATTTGAACTGTGTACATATGGCCTGAGTCTGCCCCATCCCCACTGACCTTCCTCTTCTCAGCAGTGAACTTCTGTAGTAGCAAAGGATGATTGAATAGGAAGCTGTCCCCAAGCAATGATGATAGCTGTAGCCTTTGGGCACCTTCCATAATTACCACTCCAAAAATATCTACACAGCTTGACCACCTTTGTGCTCCCCTGAGCAGAGTGAGGCCTGGCCTTTGTGACTTTCCATAAGGAATTATTGTCATGGTTACATGTGTGCCCTTGACAGGTTGGCAGCTTACTCTATTAAAGTGGCCTGTGATTCACAACTATAATAATGTGAGCAGGAATCAATTTCTGGTAAGTCACTGCAGACATTCTTTGTGGAAAGACCTGATCGCACATCAGTGAGTGAACACGACAAGGAGCTTTCTTGAAAGGGATCACTAAGGCATGGTTCATTGTTCCAGGGGTTTTCAAGGTAGAAGACAAATGACATTTTGAGAAGTGATTCCATAGCAAGGACCAAAGGAACACCCTCATAGTGCATGCCATGAATGACCCACAGGAGGGGACACTATGCCCACACTGCATAAGAGGACCCATGAAGATCTGCACAACCCTCATGTGCCTATCAATGGAGGACCAGCCTCTGCTGTTATATTAACTGCCTGTGATACGCCTTCATGGGAGCAGGTCACAGAAGGAAGGAAAGGCAGCAAGGACCTTGTTGGGAATCTAGTTTGTTATCTTTACTGAGAAGCAACAATTTCCCACATGAGCTCATGGTGCCTCTTTACCATGCCCACAGTCACCAATTCAACAGCAAGGACTCTTCCAAGCACCACTGACTCCTCCCTACTTCACCTTTCGGTTTGTGTAATATGCAGTTTATTTAATCTGGAGTCTCTGCTGTGTGTGTTGGTGTCTATGCCCACTTCCCTTGGAAAGAGCCAATGTTCCTCAGAATAGACTTGAGATATAAGAGAAGGGCTGTAATTACAGTCCTCTATCAATATCCACATGCTATTTTTTTTCAGAAAGGCTGAGCATAATCCAAGGCTAATTATAAATTACAAAGTAGCTTCAGGCAAACTTGGACTCAAAAGTATCCACTGCTTCAATCCTAAAGAGAAACAGGTACTAGAGAGTTCCAGAATATCAATGTAAGCAGGCTTAACTCTAACACAAAAACTGCCTGGATATCACCATACCCTGAAAATAGTAAAGGCTAATATGGTCCCTGAAAAAGCCCATGCTTAGTACCTAAAGTGAAAGTAGATCAGGATTAACAATTAAACCAAGATGTCAAGACAAAAGTATTCCAAGACCTGAGGATGAACCTGATGAAGACCAGGAATAAAGTCTAAATTAGCAATAGCTTTCCCTTATCCAGAAAGGCCAGAGACCAACCCTAAGAATAAAATTGCCAAACCCTGACCTAAAAGAGGCCTGCACCAAAACCTGAAGCTGAATAAGCTCTGACCCAGAGGAAAAACAGAGGTATCCCTGGGCCAGTCCATTAAATGGAAGAGCCAAGGCCAAAGGAGAAGGAAAAGTAACAAAATGTAATGCAACAAAAAGAAAAGAAAAGAATGGCCATGCCTAACCTTGACCCTGAAGGAGGCTGGCCCCAACCAAAAGGCAAATGAGTACTACCATATCCCTCAGAAGAAAAAGACTTGGCTGGAAGAAAGAAAAGGAGAATATCCATGCCTCAAATTTACATGGACTGAAGCCAGGGCCCTCACCAAGATGAAAAGTTGGCCTCAGCATAACTCTGACCCTGAAGACTGGGACAAATGAAGAAAGGTCATGGGCCCAGACCAATCCCTCAAATGAGAGGCCAGGACAAAGCAAGAAAAGGGAACACAGGGGCATAACACTTGCCCTGACAAAAGCCTGAGATAAAACAAGGAGAGAATAACACCAGGTACATTCTCTTAAATGAAAGAGGCCAAGAAAAAAAACTGTCTGTCTATAATCCTTACCCTGATGAAGTATGGGCCTAAGCAAGAAGAGATGTGGGCCACTTCATAACCTTAAGGCTGAAAAAGACCAGGCCAAAACCAAGAAAATTAGTGGGCCTGATTCCAGTCCTCGCTATGAATATATCTGGGGCCTAATAAAGAAGAGAAGTGAGACTGGGCCATCCCCTTAAAGAAAGAACACCAAAAGAAAACCAAGAAAACATCTATGCCCAGGTCTAATCCTCATTCTGAAAACACCAAGTACCAAATGAAGGAGGTCTGGGGCAAATATTGACTGGAAAGAATTCAGAGCTTATACAAAGCTCATAGAACAAACTAGGCAAAATCAAATGTTACAAGCCAACCATAGACCTTTATGAAGAGAAACCACAAACCCTAAAATCAAGGGAGCTCCTGCCAACACAATGAGAGATATGTGGCCAGACGTAATGTTGACCCTAGGAAGTCCAGTTTGAAGAGATAATTTAAATGGAGCCTGCCCCAACCACAATGAACTCTTCCTAGACCAAACACTGATCAAGTAGCCAAGGACCAAGACCTGTGTGAAAGAAGTCCAGGCAATCCAAAAAGAGAAACATGCCTGACCATAAACTGCTATCAGTGGAGCCCTGCAGCCTACTGAGCAAGAATTAAACCCTGAAGCCCTGAACTTTAGGATGTGTGGGCAGAATATTTTCTTCTTCATCCAACACTCTAATCAAAAGGGATCCAGAAATACCATGTTCTCAATGGAGCCAATGGCTCCCTTACAGATGAAAGCAAATGGACATCATTAACATATTTGGTAGTTAGAGGGAACTCTGATCCCAGACCTCGATATTTTATAGTCAATCAAGGCCTCAAAAGAGATACACAGAAGAATGTTTGTTGAAAATCTTAGACACTCAAACTTCATATACAGATATAAGTTGATATCCTGAGTACCAGCTGTGTGGAACACATACATTTCATTTACAAGACATACCATCCTCAATACATGCACACCAGGATGTGCTACTCACCATATGATCCAAGCTCTCATCTGGGTAACCAATGAATATGGACATAGCATAATACAAATGGTGTTATACTGCACGATGTTGTAGCCTGATAAAATTCCAAATCTTGATTTCAACTGATATTTTTAGGAACAACGAAGTCTCAAAAGTAACACCCCTTCATGATAAAGGTCTTGGAGAGATCAGGAATACAAGGAACATACCTAAAACTAATAAAGGCAGTTTACAACAAGCCAACAGCCAACATATAATTAAATGAAGAGAAACTCTAAGCAATTCCACTAAAATCAAGAACAAGACAAGGCTGTCCACTCTCCCCATATCTATTCAATATATACTCAAAGTCCTAGCTAGAGCAATAAGACAACAAAAGGAGAGCAAGGGGATACAAATTGGAAAGGAAGAAGTCAAACTTTTTCTATTTCCAGATGATATGATAGTCTACATAAGTGACCCCCAAAACTGTAACAGGGAATGCCTGCAGCTGATAAACCCCTTCAGTAATGCAGCAGGATACAAGATTAACTCAAAAAAAAAAACCAGTGGCTCTCCTATATACAAGTGATAAATGGGCTGAAAAGAAATCAGAAAAACATCACCTTTACAATAGCCACAAATAATATAAAACACCTTGGGGTAACTCTAACTAAGCAAGTGAAAGATCTGTATGATAAGAATTTTAAGTATCTGTAGAAAGAAAATGAAGAAGATATCACAAAATGGACAAATCTCTCATGCTCATGGATAGGTAATATTAACATAGTAAAATGGCAATCTTACCAAAAGCATTCTACAGATTCAGTGCGTTCCCCATCAAAATCCCAACACAATTCTTCACAGACCTGGAAAGAACAATACTCAACTTCATATAGAAAAACAAATAACCCAGAATAGCTTAAACAATCCTTTACAATAAAGCAACCACTGGAGACAACACCATCCCTGACCTCAAGTTTTGCTATAGAGCTACAGTAATAAAAACAACTTAGTATTGGCATAAAACTGACATGTGGACCAATCAATTGAATTGAAGACCCTGACATTAATCTGCATACCTATGAACACCTGATTTTTGACAAAGAAGCCAAACCTATACAATGGAAAAAAGAAATCGTGCTGGCATAACTGGATGTCAACATGCAGAAGGCTGAAAATAGATCCATATCTGTCACCGTGCACAAAACTCCAGTCCAAGTGCATCAAAGACCTCAACATAAATCCAGTTACATTGAACCTGATAGAAGAGAAAGTAGAAGTAGTCTTGAATGCACTGGCACAGGAGATCACTTCCTAAATCTAACACCAGTAGCGTAGACACTGAGAGCAACAATTAATAAATGGGACCTTTTGAAACTGAGATGCTTCTGTAAGGCAAAGGACACAGTAAATAAGACAAAATGAGAGCCTACAGAATGGGAAAAGATCTTCACCAACCCCACATCTGACAGAGGGATGATCTAAAAAATATGTAAAGAACTCAGGAAACTAGATATCAAAATACTGAACAATCAAATTAAAAATGAGATGCAGATCTAAACAGAATTCTCAACAGAAGAATCTCAAATGGCCAAAAGACAGTTAAGGAAATGTTCAACATCCTTAGTTATCAGGAAAATACAAATCAAAATGATCCTGAGATATCATCTTATACATGTCAGAATGCCTAAGCTAAAAACACTGATAAAAAAAACTTATGTTGGAGAGAATGCAGAGCAATGGGAACACTCTTCGACTGTTGGTGGGAATGCAAACTTGTACAGCCACTTTGGAAATCAGTATGGAGGTTTCTCAGAAAATTGGGAATCAATCTACCTCAAGAACCAGCTATACCACTCTTGGGCATATACCCAAGGAATGCTCAGTCATACTACAAGGATACATGCTCAACTACGTTCATAGTAGCATTATTTGTAATAGCAAGAACCTGGAAACAACCTAGAAGACCCTCAACTGAAGAGAAAATGTGGTACATATACACAATGGAATAATATGCTTCAGTAACAGACATTGACATCATGAAGTTTTCAGGCAAATGGATAGAACTAGAAAATGTTATCCTGAGTGAGGTAACCCAGACTCAGAAGGACAAACATGATATGTACTCACTCATAAGTGGATACTAGATGTAAAGCAAAGGATAACCAGACTACAATCCACATCTCCAGAGAAGCTAGGTAACAAGGTGGACCCTAAGAGGGACACATGGATCACCCTATGAGGGAAAATAGATGAGATCTCCATGAGGAAACAGGGGAGGAGGGGGCGATGGAGGGTAGGGGGTTGGGGATGAGAAAATAAGGGAACAGGATGGTGGATCTGGAACAGGGACATAATGGAAGAGCAATGAGATACCATGATAGAGGGAGAAATCATGGGGATAGGGTGTAACTGGGTACTAGGGAAGTTCCCAGGACTCCATCAGGATGACCTAAGCTTAGATGACTAGCAATAGTGAAGAGAGTGTCTGAACCATCTTAGTCCAGTAATCAGATTGGTGAATACCCTGTCATCCTAGAGCCTTCATCCAGTAACTGATGGAAGCAGATCCAGAGATCCACAGCCAAACACCAGGCCAAACTCTAGGAGTCTGGCCAAAGAGAGAGAAGAGGATTCTATGAGTAAGGAGGCATCAAGATCATGATGGGGAAACCCACAGAGACAACCAAATCAAACTAGAGTGAACTCATGAACTTTAGACCAACAGCTATGGAGCCTCTGTGGGACTGGACTAGGCACTCTGCATAATCAAGACAGTTGTTTAGCTTGATCTGCTTAAGGAGCCCTCTGGCAGTAGTATCGGGATCCATCCCTGGTGCATGGGCTGGTTTTTGGAGCTCACTACCTATGGTGGTACACCTTGCACAGCCTGGATGCAGAGGGAGGGACTTGGACCTGCCTCTACTGAATGGACCAGTCTCTGTTGACTCCCCATTAGAGGCCTTACCTTGTTGGAGGAGGGAGTACAGGGTGGGTTGAAGGGGGAAATGCTGGAAAAGCAGGAGGAGGGAAGAGAGGGGTATCTGTGGTTGTTATATAAAATTTAAAAAATTCTTAATGAAAAAAGAAAGAAAAATATATGTATGAGAGAAGCAGTACATTATGGCCAATTTACTGGGCATGATGGAGCTGTGCTTACAGAAGAGATGAAAATTAAATGATTGCTTCATCAGGGACTTCAGGACTGGTGTGTGGCTCTCCAGCCTTTGCAGAGCCCAATGGAAGAAAGTGATCTTGTGGAAACAATTAACATTTTAAGGAAAGGGTGAAGTGTTGTATAACAATTTTCCTTATTATGACATGATATTCTTTTCTGTTATTTTTGAGATTATAATCACATTATTTTCTCTTCTCATTCATCCTTCTAAACCTTCCCTATACTCTTCCTTGCTCTCTTTCTCATTTATGACCTGCCTTTTCATTAATTGCTGTTATAAGCTTATACATGTGTGTGTGTGTATGCATGTAGTTATATATTCCTAAATGTAAATAAATCATTCTGTATAGCTAGAATATATGTTCTCAGGACTTATAATTTAATATTGAGTATCCAACTGGTGTGCTCTTCCCTGGGTAGGGCTATTTCCTTAAGTCTCAGAAAGTTCTATGAAGGTTCATAATACCCAGCAATTAAACTATGGCTGGGAAAGCTGAAACTTACAGGATTAACAAGGCCCTTCAATACCAAGGTTAAATAGGTGGTAACTAAGGAGAACTGAAGAAATGAGACCCTCTGTCTCATTCAGCTGCAAACAAGTCATGCAGACACATTCAGAATTCTAGTCTTCATGAGTCACCCATTCTAATATGAGACTTTGTGATGCCACACATTACAGTTATTCATATTCTATCTATCTATCTATCTATCTATCTATCTATCTATCTATCTATCTATCTATCTATCTACCTACCTACCTTTCTTTCTTTCTTTCTTCTTCGTTCTTTCCTTCCTTCCTTCCTTCCTTCCTTCCTTCCTTCCTTCCTTCCTTCTTTCTTTCTTTCTTTCTTTCTTTCTTTCTTTCTTTGGTTTTTCGAGATAGTGTTTCTGTGTGTAGCTTTGCGCCTTTCCTGGAACTCGCTTTGGAGACCAGGCTGGCCTCGAAGTCACAGAGATCCGCCTGCCTCTGCCTCCCGAGTGCTCAAGCTGGCCTTGAACTCACAGAGATCTGTCTGCCTCTGCCTCCTGGGTGCTGGGATTAAAGACGTGCACCACCACCGCCCAGCTCTTTCTTTCTATTTATTTTATGTACATTGGTGTTTTGCCTGTGTGTGTCTGTGCAAAGGTCCCCTGGAACTAGAGTTACAGACAGTTGTCAGCTGCCATGTGGGTGCTGGGAATTGAACCTGAGTCCTCTAGAAGAGCAGTCACTGTTCTTCACACCTGAGTCATCTCTCCAGCCCCAGCCAATACTTCTTAACCCTATGAAATACTCCACCAAAAGAGAATAAGTATCTCTCTCACCCCACCTTATCACACTCTCTTTTCGCCCAGTGATTTTCTCATATTCTGTAGGCCACCACTTAAATTATATTTGCTTATGTTGAAATAAAAAGTCATATTTCATAAGATCCTATTTGTTGAATTTGGTCTTATTTACTATTGGATGAGAGTCCTACTCAGAAATCCCTTACCTGTTCTTGGAAGTGGGAGTATTTACTATACTGTGACCTTTGACAATTTCAGGGTATCAGGTCTCATTTTGACATCTACGATGCATTTGGTGCAGAGCTTGCGTATGGTAGAAGATAAAGAACAGAGTTTCATTTTCTTGCATGCTGAAAACAATTTTTCATAATGACCATATCTGAGATAGTATCTCAAATGCCAACATATATGTGAGATACAAATATGTGTGCAAAGTTATACTAGGTACTCACAAGTGCATTCTGCTTACCAAGTGGACCACTTTGAGGGAACCAGCCATGCAGTAATATGAGGTCAAGCTCTGACCACTCAGAGTAAGGAAGGCATGGCAATCACTTGCATTAAAATAAATTTGCAGCAGGACTTATAGCCTGGCTCAAACACTACAGATTATGTGGTCATTTTCTTGGGCCCCCAGACCCATTCTCACACTAGTGAAATATAAAAAATGTAAACACAGAAGAGGACAAATGATCCTGTGGTGATGAATAATATTTAGATTGCCCCATAATTCCAGCTCTAAGTGTCTTTTTAATGATTACAATTTTCACCAAATCTAATTGTTTAATGCTGCATAGGAAGTGTAAAAAGGAGCATATATGCTATGTTTATTGTAAAATAAACATACTGGGTACTGTGGATGCTATAATGATGGTTATGAATGAAAATTTAACATAGACATACCAGCTGTGTCACTCCTGGGTGTGCCTGCTTCTAAAAGCGAACTCACTATACTGGATTATGTATATGTGTGTATGTGAGTTTGTTTGTAATTTTTATCATTGTGCTACCTACAACACAGATGATTTATGGAATGAACTTAGATGACTACCAATATACTAATGGATAAAGAAAGCATGATATACACAAATAATGCAAGATAATTCAATAAAGAAAAACTATAGAAAAAATTAATCATATAATCCTCAAGAAAATTGCTATAACTATGTATCATCAAACTTAAGAAATAGACAATTCTCCAAATACAAATATCCCATATCTTCTCTCATAAATGGAATCTAGAAAAAAATATCAAAGTAGGAGGAAAATTTTTGAGGAAGCGTGAGGGCACATATTTTAGATGGAGGAAGTATAATAGGGTAGTGAGGGGATGTATATGAACAAATTACAAACTTTGTATAATTAATATGTACAGAATAATAAGATTAATTTCAAAAGTAGCAAAACAGAAAAAGAATTACTTATATGCATAAGGGCTTATAGATTTTAATAAAACGAAACATAATGACTACATTTTTACTATCTTCTAAACTTCTGTTAAAATGTTTGAATGATGGGGCTAGAGTTGGCCTCACAGAAAAACACACACTGTACTCTTTCAAAGAACCTGAGTTCAGTTTCCATCACCCATCACAGTGATTCATAATCAAACACCAATGTCCCTAGTTCCAGGAAATCTGGAGCCTCTCCTTATCTCTGTGGGAACTGCTCTCCTGTGCACACACCTCCCCCTATAAACACATATGTGGAATTTTAAAAGTATTCTCTCCAAATTTCCCTATTGAGTTTTCTGGAACCAGAGAGGCAGAGAGGGTTGCATGGATGCTGTACATGACGTCAGTTCATTCTCACACTCTCAGTTGTAAGAATAAAGGAGTGTAATTAATAAATTATAAGTACTATAAGGTCATTCTGGAACCCAGAATCCTAAAAGATTTACAGTAGTATATAAAATAGTTGGACCACGTAAGAAATCTGAGTTGTATAAAGTTGATGCAAATAAATCTGCATAAAATTTAAACATTATAAGGGCTTTCTTAGCATTTCATTAGTTTTAGTCACTGAAAGTTACAGTGTGCCTAAATTCCATCACCACATTGTCATACGTCATGTATATTTAATTAAGAAGGATTACAAAAGCTTTGAAATCCACCATAACAAAAGACAGAAATTTTGGCATGAATAATCTGTAAACTATTAACTATTATTTGGTCTGGCTGACACAACACACAATGGATGAGCTCCAGAGGTCTGGCAGCTTCTGACATAAGTCACCAAGGAAGGAGCTCTGAGTTTAGTAGCCCATGGGCCTCCAGTGCCTAAAAAAAGCTATTAATTTTTTTAAAAGATGTCTAAATAACAATCTAGGTGAGGGGATAAATAGAATAAAAACCCAAAAGCAGACACAGAAAGACATTCTGGACAGAACCTGTGAAGTTAAAACTATCAAGATAGAAGACTCAAACTAACCATGTAATTGCATTAAACATAAAGGTCTAATGAGAGAGAAATTGCCAGACTAGATAAACAACCACAAAAGATTTCACTCTATGATGAATAGAAAACAAATGTATGGGCAGAGTATCAGAGTAAGGAGGCAGGAAAAGGCCGAGTTCTTTAAAATGTCCTAGTACCCATGTTACCGCCAAAGTAAACTGCGGAACAATAAGTTTTACTAGGGAAAGAATCTATTATGAATAACACAAATAGTATAATATACATGTGTGTGGTGAAAAGGAATAAATTTTCCAGGCATACAGAACACTCCACTTGAAAAGTATTTAACTACGAATCCCCCAACCTGGATGAGAAAGTGGATGGAAACTGACAAATCCACAATTAAAGTTGGAGATGGGAGTCGACAGAACAAAAAGAGGGAAGTCCAACAGCTTAACTTGCAAATGTTCATTGTGTAATGAGATGTTGGTTAGGTTCAAGGCCCCTGGCTTCAGTACACCATCAATGCTAGACCTGCATGAGATACAGCAGCTCCTAATGCCACTAAGATGATGGAGAGATGATGGACAGGTGGGAAAGATGGGGGTCGGGGGAGTGAAGTGCTTTACTTTTTCTTCTTTTTAATTATTGTTTATATTGTCTCATTTATATTCCCCTTTTCTTTCCTTTGTGGGGGGACTCTAAAACAGTGAGAGGCAGATATGGAACCTCATGACTAGGTGGAGTGGATGGAGCCTGTGTCAGGGGCCACATGTCTCTGGTGCAGAGTGATTCTGTGCAAGACTGAAAAAGGGGAGAGGTGGTTGATGCTTCTCTTTTACCACATCAGATCTCAGATCCTATTGAGAAAGTTCTTCCAGAGACTGATTTACTCTGGTGAAGCTCCTCTGGGATAGATCTGACTCCTGAGACTGACAGTGAGGCAGAGATTTAATGTGTAAAGAAAGTTATCCCCTGGGTCTCCAGACTGGAGCTGTCACATCAAGGGTAAAAAGAACCTACTGTCCTCTGATCTTCCTGTGTGGGGGGGAGGGGTGCCAGGTCTTACCCCACTGAAGCTAAGACATCTGGTTTTTAATTCCTCACTTAAACTAGAATCTCTCGATTTCATATCATTACTCATTCAATTAGATTACTGTGTGTTCCGTTTGAGAAATTTCAGACTTGTGTTATTTTACTTTCTTGCCCAGTGATTCTGTACAATTCATAACTGAGATAACGCTGTTGTGAGTCCCAAACTACTCTAAAAGGTCTATCTCTGTCTGGTGCACTGCTCAGGGTTCTATTGGGTAACACCTTAAAGAATGCATTTCTATATATACAGAAGGCTATTTTTTAGTATGACTTAGAAGCTGTGGTTCAGATAATTGAACATTGGCTGGCTTGAAGGCAAAGTCCAAGAATCCAGTAGTTGTTCAGTTCACTATGCTTGATCTCAGCCCATCAGTAGTATAGTCTGGAATCCCAAAGAAGTTGGCTCCAATGCCAGTGAAGGAATGGACTTGCTGGCAAGGTGAGAGCAAGCAGCTAAAGAGCAAAAGCTCCCTTCTTCCATTTCTACACATGGGCTTCCAGTACAAGGCCTGCCTGAGATTACAGGTCAGGTTAGGGGGCTCACAACACCTGATTTAAAGGTGTTTGTTTCCTCATCAAAATCCAGTTAAAAGAATGTCTCCCAACTGCAAAAACCTGGATTCCATGTGGATCTTTTCTCTTCAAATTAAGCAAAAATATCTCACAGGTGTGCCCCTCCATTTTTGGGTCTTAGTTAATTCCAGATGTAATAAATTTGACAACTAAAAATAGCTATCACAACTGCACCCCATGCAAACTTGACATACACAATTATATCTTTTTATGTCATGATTAATTTCCAAATGTAAAACAATAACCAGGTCAAAATAATGCCTAAACATGATATAATTATTCCAAGTACAAGGGAAACACATTGTGTATTAGACCAGCTCAAAATTATTCCTAGCATGATTTAACTGTTCCTGTACAACTGCAAACACATTATAAAGTCAGAATAAGTGGTAATGTCCCTTGAGGGACATTCTTTTAGTATCTCAAATTTAAATATAACACCAATATTCTCCCTTCATTGGAATGAATGTTTTTATTTATTTGTTTATTTTTGTTTTTACATCCTAACCAAAGTTTCACCTCTGTCCTCTCCTCTCATCCCCTCCCCCCACCTCCTCTCTTCCTGCTCCACATCCATTCTTCTTTCTCTTTTTTCCCTTCAGAAATGAGCAGGCCTACTATGGACATCTGCCTGTCATGTTATATCAAGGTGTGGTGAGACTAGGCATGACCTCTTCTATTAAGGCTGGATGTATGGGGTTGGGAATTTAGCTCAGTGGTAGAGTGCTTGCCTAGCAAGATCAAGGCCCTGGGTTCAGTCCTCAGCTCAAACAATCAAACGAAAGAAAGAAAGAAAGAGAGAGAGAGAGAGAGAGAGAGGGAGGGAGGGAGGGAGGGAGGGAGGGAGGGAGGGAGGGAGGAAGGAAAAGGAAGAAAGGAAGAAAAGAAAGGAAGAAAGGAAGAAAGGAAGGAAGAAAGAAAGAAAGAAAGAAAGAAAGAAAGAAAGAAAGAAAGAAAGAAAGAAAGAAAGAAAGAAAGAAAGAAAGAAAGAAAGAAAGAAAGGCTGGATGTAGCAATTCAATAGGAGGACTAGGTCCCCAAAGCAGGAGTTAGAGACAAGCCCTGCTCCCACTGTTAAAAGTCTCATAAGAAGACCAAGTTCTACAACTGTAAAATATATGCAGAGGGCCTAGGTAAGACCCATGCATGCTCCGTGATTTGTGGTTCAGTCTCTGAGTCACTATGAGCCTAGGTTAGTTAGTTCTGTGGTATGCTTGTGAGGCTCCTGATCCCAATAGCTCCTACAAAAATTTAATCGTTTATTCATTATTTTATGTGCATTGGTGTTTTGCCTTCATATATGCCTGTGTGACGGTGTTGAATCCTCTGGAACTGGAATTACAAACAGTTGTGAGTTGCATTCAATTTTTTCATTATTTTAAAAATCAATTATTTCATATGATGAGTGTATGGAAATCTACTGATCAGAATTTAAAATAATAACAAATATCTATTTACTTATTGAGTGGGGGGGAATACATACTAACATACTTACATACATACATACATACATACATACATACATATAATAGGGAGAGAATGAACACACAATACACACCATGCCATTTTCTCATTCTGTTCATATGGAGGTCAATGAACAAATTAGGAGTAAGCTCTTTCCTTCCACCCAACTAGGCATCTCAGTGGCCCTTCCCTGGTACTTTTCATTATCAACTCATGGCTTTCTGCCTTAGAGGGTTTTCCAGTGGTTCTGAAACTTAGAGAATACTTTAATATTAAAGGGCATTGTGAAAATTTGTGCAGAATTTTATTTCAAATGAATGATACTCTTAATAAAAGCTCACCCTAGGGGTAAGAATTCTTGATGGGAGGAGGGTTACTTTGTGTTTAGCTTGAAGAAACTGCTGGTCCAGAGTAACTAATAGGAAAAGGCAAAAGTGAAGTTACTCTGCCATGCAGGTGAGTGAGTTCACTGGAAATAACCAGTGAAAAAGCACCAAGGAAGATTCCAGGGTGAGTCATTGAAACACCATGTTCCTTCTTGGCATTGTGCCTTTGAGAGTCTGTCCTTTGTGCCCCGTTCACTTCTCAGGTCTAAGGCTATTAGTCATTAGTGCTCTGAGACCACTGTGAACAGTTCAGTTTTCAGCATTTAACCAGTTTCAGCAATAATCACATACTTATCCCAATATAACATTCCTACATGGATCAAAATTTGCAAGATACTTCAGAACTTAAGTAACCTTTGTGGTTACTACATGTTTTAGAATACTAATGTCTCAAAGACTTAGTGAAAAAACATTCCAATTAGATGAAATACCTTGTATATTTCAATCTCTAGATAATCTTAAAACAAGAATTACTGAAAAGTTGATGCAAAATGACATGCACAGAACATGATATACTGAGATTCATCTTTAAATTTATATAAATGTTGCACTTCAGGATCAAATATGAACACAGTCATTAATTATGCCCAGACTTTTGGCTTTATTTCATACTTGATGGCATTCAGAATATGCTATCTCAAAACATGGGGCTTGACATCGGAAGTTCTTTGAGTGGATGAATGAATGTGAGAAAGGACTCAGATCTTCCCCTGAAACTGCTCATACAACCTAGAAAGGACTTTCTGACAATTTCCTGAAGCAGGGCAGAAGCACCACATGTCCCTCCATGGAGGAAAGGTGCAGCCTCATATCTGAAGACTGATGAAGGCACACAGAGAGGACATGATCAAAAAGCCCTCACTATTTGCCATTCATCTGCTTGACTCCTATTGCTTTCATTTTGACACACATTTCATTACATTCCACTTTCCATCAACTCTAGAATACAACCTCAGGTCTACTACATGCTCTAAGAGGCAGAGTGCTGGCCCCGAGCCATGGCTCATGTCCATGGCATGGGTGAAATGACTGGGCCCACCAGGAGTTGAGTATCAGGAAAGGCCACCGAGTAGGGAAGGGTAGAAGTATTGAAAAATATGGGGGATATATAAAGGCATCATTTTGTGGTATGTAAGGAACTCTGGTAACCATGAAGGCTATAGCCAACTCCAAGGATCAGGACCATAATGAAATCTAGAGGAAGGGCCCATCTCTTCTGGAGCCATGTGCACCTCTGTCCCTACACATTGTAGAATTTGGGTACAGAAACCTGATATGAGACCAGATGAGTGTTTGGAAGATTCCTTTTCTTTGGTAGCCTTATTCAGGTCTCTAGCTGCCTGCTGGGTCAGTAATTCCTCTTGACATGATCACCACAGCAGGACTGATGCGCTTTCCCCATCTCCATGTTCTCCATGGGTCACTCTGAACTGTCCTGGGATGTTACCCCACACAAAACTAAGGAGTGTTCTGGGGCTGCTGGGTGTCACTTGGGTCAGCTTTTGGCAGGAGCCTGTGAACCTTGTGGTGACTGCTATTTGGTGGAGGCATGGGGACTCTTGGGGATGGACTATTCCTGTTTGTTTGTTCATCTTGTGGAGACTTTAGGCACAAGTGAGATGTTTGTGTCAAAGGCTTTGTTCTTGTCTTTCACACTTGGTAGTCTGGCTAGGGTTGGCATAGACCAGGGAATGAGACCTGTTCAAAGATAGTGCAGGCATGTACAGGAGTAACAGTTGCTCTTATACTTTCATACATATCAAACAGTTTCAGTGAGAGATACCTCTTTCCATCCTTTCCCCTGATAGCTGGAAGCTCATTAAGTTGGGTCCAAGAGGGACCTCTCCAAATAAGAGTGGTGCCTGGCTGCGTACAGAGGCTTCTGAGATTCGGGATTAGAGGCTCCCCAGGGCAAATGACAGTGAGGTGTTGAAGGATCGCAACTGATGATGCTGTGCTCATTTTCTCCCATCTGCCTTGTTCATTCAGTGCCTGGGCATCAATACTATATGCTGTTATATTTAAGTAATTTGATACTGGACTTAAGTGAACTCCAAAATTTTGCTATTAATGTACATTTAATGTACCTGACTTTTTAAATTGTAAATTACAATATTTGCTTAATATTATTTGAAAATATGCACGTTTAAGGATTACTTCTTAAGCACAGGATATTCTATGCAATGACAATTAATTCTGGATGAAAACAATCTTGAGAAAATTATCTCATGTCTAAGCGCTTGTCGGTTTTTTTTCTACCTTAGGAAGACTTGTGGTGTGAAAGTTTGCACTAGGTAAGTGAATATGCTTTTCTCTTGGTAATCTTTGTTTTGTTGTGGAGTCCCTAACAAGGAACCTAAGATGGGTAGAACCAATGATTAGACTCTCCTTTAAAAAAAAGTGCTCTCCTCTCAAAAATATCTTCTATTAGCCCCACCATAATGTGTCTTATTATGCCTTCTCAATATATCTTGGAGGTTTGTTAATTTGAAAGTAAGAAGCCCCCATAATCTCATAGGGATTGGCACTATTAGGGGGTGTGGCTTTGTTGGAGGGAGTGTGACCTTGTTGGAGGATTTTGTTACAGTGGGGGAGGGTTGAGGTCTCTTATGCTCATGCCATGCCTAGTGTCTCAGAGCACTTTTTGCTGCCTGTGGATCAAGATGTAGCTTCATCTCCACATTTTTCTCCTTCTCCAGCACCATGTCTGCCTGCATGCCTCCTTGTCCTGCCATGATCATAATGAACTAAACCTCTGAAACTGTAAGCCACCTGATTAAATGTTTTCCTTATAGTTGTTGCTGTGGTCATGGTGTGTCTTCACAGCTCTAGAAACCCTAACTAAGACAGTAGGTATCCAACATAATCACAGAGAACAATGGAATCAAAAAAGAATTTTACTTTTGGACCACCCTTTGAGCATGGACTTTGGTATAAACCAGTTCAGATGCAGAATATCTGGTAAAGGGTTGTACATTTATCTGTATTTGTTACAAATGCCTTTAGACCTGTATCATCTTTATAGATACCATTGCAGAGCAAGCCAAGGACAATCATTTCCCCATGCTAAGTAGAAATCTGGGACAGCCATGTGTCATGCAGTGGGTAAGAGCTGATCTATTGTTCTACACTGAGTAGCAGCGTGCAGTCAGAAATACCTTTCTCTTGTGTTCTGCCTTTTTGCCTCCAATTACTTCAGACATGACCTTTCACCCATTGAACTAGAACTTTCCCATACATGCAGTCAGCCCGCCCAAGCCATCTCCTTCCCACGCTACTCACCCTGGTTACCTCTGTGTCTTCAAAGACTAGTGCATTAAATGTTTCCAAAGTCTACACAGAAACATAAACTAGTCCATGCAGGAATTAACAACTCGACTTCTAGGTAACTAAAAGATGTTTTAGATAGAGACAGTGGTGGCCACTATCATCACGGAGAATGATACCTCATGACTTATATATATTGAAGGCTTCATTATTCAGGGGAGAAAAAAATTAAGATTAGTATTAATATTAAACTATTGAAATCATATGCAGTTATAGAAAAAAGTGTTGAAGGAAGTTTTAATATTCATTTCTAGATAATGAAAGCAAAGCTTATTTCTCATATTTCTGCTTTTTGAAAGTTACATTTTACATATTTTCTAATAGGGCAAATGTGGTGTCTCTGTTGTGAATTAAAAAGTTATGTCTTTCCAGTGGGACCAGGTCCTGTGCTCAGTGCATGAGTTGTTGGTTTGAAACTTGGGGCTTATGCAGGGACACTTGGCTCAGCCTGGGAGGAGGGGACTGGACCTGCCTGGACTGCGTTTACCGGGTTGATCTCAATCCTCAAGGGAATCTTTGCCCTGGAGGAGATAGGAATGGAGGGTGGGCTGAGGGGAAGGAGAGGGGGGCGGGAGGGGGTAGAACAAGGGGATCTGTGGTTGATATGTAGAATTATTATTATTTATTGTAAAATAAAATAAAAAAGTATACACAAAAGAAAATGTTATAAAAAAAAGTTATGCCTTTCAAAAAACATAACAGGCACTCAGAGTTGAAGGCAGAAAAGAGCTAACACAGCAAGGTGGCCACTCAGAAAGTTCTGCTGCCTACTTGGCTGGTGTTTGGAGTTGGGATTTCAGTTTATTTTTATATTTATATGTACACATGTATATGCAGTTAGATATGGGTGTACACATTATGCATACCATATAGATACATATAAAAACATGAACATAATTATACTCATAGCTCTGCATACAACATGCATACCATATACATGTATACAAATACCACAACGTTTGTTTTTTTTTAATTTCTTGATATGTCGATTTATTGTATGTCTAATTTAATTTCAAAGTATATTTCTATGTGTGTGTATGTATGTGTGTGCATGCAAAGGTGTAAACAAATACATGTTGTTAAATGTATAAATGTGGGCCCATGTATATGTGTATTGTATAGAAACAAGCATCTGTCTATTGTGGCACAACATTGATGGTGTCTTCATCCTTTATGATGGGGTAGTAGCACTATTACAATGGGGTGGGTCATGCTTGATCATGCTTCATTCTGTGCATGGAACTTCCATGCTTCTAGAGCAATGATGTTGTCCAAGATGTTACTAACAATGTGTAGATGTTTCAGGATCTTCCTTAGATGGATATCTACTATTAAGTCCCTCAGATACCATTTGACACCAATCACATGGAAGCTTTCAGTTTCTCCTTCCTCTTCCTCTGCACTTTCAGATTATAGTAAATCACCATCATCAAGTAAGTCTAAAAACACTTACTGGCTATCCAGAACTTGGTGAAGACCAGGAAATTTTGGATTCCCAAGATACAGTGATGTGACTGGAAGACTCCCAGGGGGGCTTTCCTACTGCAACTGTTACCACAGGCCTCCAGGCTGAGACAACAAAGAGGAATCCCTGCTGGGCAACTGTATAACTTCTCTTCTTCCAGATTTTGCTCAGACAGTAAAAGCATTTCAAGCTCTGTGATTATATAGCTGGTTTAATTGAGGCCATCTTCCCAAAATCCTGTTTGGCTTTGAGGGTAGCACAATGCTTACTCTTCATCTAGAAATAACGAGAAGAATTTCCCAACAGTTTTTCTTCTATAACTGAGATTTTATTGGTTGAGAACCAATAGAACATGTTAATTCAGATTTGCTTTCTTTCTTTTTGCATGCCAAAATTCTATTTTTGATTGCTACTGATTTTAATGATTTTTTCATTATTCTTTATTAAGAAATTTTCTACTCACTCCACATATCACCCACTGTTCTCCCCTCTTCCTTCCTCCCACCCCCAGCACTCTTTTCCAAGACACCCCACATCCGCACATCCCCCAAATCAAGGTCCCCATGGGGAGTCAGCAGAGCCTGGCACACTGAGCCTAAGCAGGTCCAAGCCCCTTCCCACTGCACCAAGGCTGTGCAAGGCATCACACCACAGGTACTAGCTTCCCAGAAGCCTCCCCATGCACCAGGGACAGATCTTGATCTCCCTCCTGGGTGCTCCCCAAACAGTTTGAGCCAAACGACCATCTTCTGTATCCAGAGGTCCTAGTCCAGGTCCATGGGGGCTCCACAGCCACCAGTCCACAGTTCATGGGCTTCCACTAGTGTGGACGGTCATCTCTGCACATCCTCCCATCATGATCTTGACACCCTCACCTTCAGAATCCCTCCTCTCTCTCATCAATTGGATTCCCTGAGCTCAGCCTGGTACCTGGCCTTGGATTTCTGCATCTATCTCCATCAGTCACTGGACAAAGGCTCTATGATGGCAGCTAGGTTATTCGCTAGACGGGTCACCAGAGTAGACCAGTCCAGGCACCCTCTGGACCACTGCCAGCAGACCAAGGTGGGGTGATCTTTGTGGATTACTGAGACCCTCCCCAGCACCATGCATCTTCCTATTCCCATGATGTCCTCATCTATCCTGGTATCTTCCTCCCTGCCCTCCCACTCTGTCCCTGTTCCAGCTTGACCCTCCCATTTTTTTATGTTCTCATCCCCCACCCTCGCCCACTGCCACCCTTTCCCACCCACTCTGCTCATGTAGATCTCATCCACTTCTCTTTTGCAGGGTCATCCATGTGTCTCTCCTAGGATTGTTCCCTGTTAGCTAGGCTCTCTGGAATTGTGGGTTACAGTCTGGCATGCCACAATTCTTAAGTGTAGGTTTCCATCCTCAATAAGATAGAAGAATGGAACACTGTGATACCTTGACTAACTCCTCAGATCTCTAAGACGCCTCCTTCCCACTACCCTTCAAATGTCATGTTAGGGCAAGAAAAAAGCATCCATGGTAAAAAGAATAAAAAGGAAACCCAACACTAAGGAGACTGAGTTAGAAGGACTGCTGGAAATCTTGAATCCTTCAAGGCACCTTTTCTAATTACCAGTCCAAAGATAACTGCACAGCTTGACCACCTTCGTGTTTCTCTGGGCAGAGTGAAGCCTGGCCTCTGTTACTTTCCATAAGGAATCATTGTCATGGTTACATGTGTGTCCTTGACAAGTTGGCAGCTCACACTATTAAAGTGGCCTGTGATTCACAATAATAATAATGTGAGCAGTAATCAATTTCTGGTAAGTCAGTGGAGACATTCTTTGTGGAAAGACCTGATCACACAACAGTGTGTGGAGATGACAAGGAGCTTTCTTGAAAGTGATCACAAAGGCATGGTTCATTGTTCCAAGGGTTTTCAAGACAAATAAGATTTTGAGAAATGTTTCCATAGCAAAGACCAGAGGAACACCTTCACAGTGCATGCCATGAATGCCACACAGGGGAGGACACTATGCCCACACTGCATAAGAGGCCACATGAAGATCTCCACAACCCTCATGTGCCTATCAAGGCAGTCACTAGATCAATAGAGAACCAGTCTCTGCTGTTATATTAACTGCCTGTGATATGCCTTCATGGGAGTAGACCACAGAAGGAAAGAAAGGCAGCAGAAACCTTGTTGAGAGTCTATTATGTTATCTTTACTGAGAAGCAACAATATTCTACATGAGCTCAGGGTACCTCTTTACCATGCCTACAGTCACCAATGCAGCAGCAAGGTCTCTCCTAAGTACCACTGTCTCCTCCCTACTTCACTTTTCTATTTGTGTAATATGTAGTTCATTTCATCTGGACTCTGTGCTGTGTGTATTGGTGTCTGCACCTATTTCCCTTGGAAAGAGCCAATGTTCCTCAGAATATACTTGAGATGTAAGGGACGGGAAATAAATACAGTCCTATATCAATATGCACATTTTTTTCTGAATGGCTGAGCATAATCTAAGGCTAATTATAAATTACAAAATAGCTTCAGATAAACCTGGAGTCCAAAGTATCCATTGCTTCAACCCTAAAGAGAAAAAGGTACCACACAGTCCCAGAATATCAATGTAACCAGGCTTAACTCTAACATAAAAACTGCCTAGATACTGCTATACCCTCAAAAGTAGCCCAGGCCAACATGGTCCCTGAAAAAATCCATGCTAAGCACCTAAAGTGTAAGTAGACCAGGATTAAACATTAAACCAAAGATGTCAAGAGAGAAGTATTCCAAGGCCTAAGGATGAACCTGATGATGACCAGGAATAAAGCCTAAATTAACAAAGGCTTTCCCTTACCCAGAAAGGCCAGCAACCAACCCTAAGATTAAAGTGCCAAACCCTGACCTAAAAGAAGCTTGCACCAAAATCTGAAGCTGAATAAACTCTGGCCCAGAATAAAAACAGAGGTATCCCTGGGCCAGTCCATTAAGCCGAAGAGCCAAGGCCAGAAGAGAAGAAGGAAAAGTAACAAAATAAAATGAAACAAAGAGAAAAGAAAAGACGTCCATGCCTAATCTTGACTATAAAGAGAGCTGGCCCCATCCAAGAGGGAAATGTGTCCTACCCTATCACTCAGAAGAAAAATATCTGGCCCAAAGAATGCAAAGGAGAATATCCATGCTTCAACTTTACCTGGACTGATGCCAGGGCCCTCACCAAGATAAGAAGTTGGCTTCAGCATAACTCTGACCCTGAAGCCTGTGCCAAAACTAAGAAAGGATGTGTGCCCAGATCAATCCTTCAAATGAAAGAGGCCAGGGCATTCCTCCCATTTTTTTTGTCTTTTCCTCTACACAAGCCTCTACCTTCTTCATGTTGTTATTCATAAGGCTGTTTTCTTCTGCTTCTTCCAATTTTTGATGTTCAGGTCTAGATGTTGGAGGCAGGCTAGGTTCTGGTGATGCTGTATTGCTCTTCCTTTTGTTGTATGTACTTCTGCCTTGACGTCTGCCCATCTCCCTATGGTTTGTTCTTGGTCTTATCAGCACACTTGGTTCAGACAGAGCTGACAGATTCAGGAAGTCTCTCTCTCTTGTCCCGATGGGAGCTCTCTTGTCCAAATGGGAACTCCGGGACAGGATGGAAGCTCTTATCTGGACGGGAAGTCCGGGGCAGGATGGGAGCTTTTGTCCAGACAGGAAGTCCAGGGCAGGATGGGCGCTCACTACCCCCACATCTGACAGAGGACTGATATCCAGAATATATAAAGAACTCAAGAAATTAGACATCAAAATGCCCAACAGTTCAATTAAGAAATGGGCTATAGAACTAAACAGAGAATTCTCAACAGAGGAAACTCAAATGGCTGAAAGACATTTAAGGATTGCTCAACATCCCTAATCATCAGGGAAATTCAAATCAAATTGACTCTGAGATACCACCTTACGCCTGTCAGAATGGCTAAGATCAAAAACACTGAAGACACTTTATGCTGGAGAGGATGTGGAACTAGGGGAACTCTCCTCCACTGCTGGTGGGAATGCAAGCTTGTACACCCACTTTGAAAATCAATATGGTGCTTTCTTAGAAAATTGGGAATCAATTTTCCCCAAGACCCAGCTATACCACTCTTGGGCATATACCCAAGAAATGCTCAATCATACCACAAGAGCACTTGCTCAGCTATGTTCATATCAGCATTGTTTGTAATAGCCAAAACCTGGAAACGACCTAGATGCCCTTCAACTGAAGAATGGATAAATAAATTGTGGCACATATACACAATGGAATACTACTCAGCAGAGAAAAACAATGACATCATGAGGTTTGCAGGCAAATGGATGGATCTAGAAAAAATCATCCTGAGTAAGGTAACCCAGACTCAGAAAGATAAATATGGTATGTACTCACTCATAGGAGGATACTAGAGGTGGAACAAGGATGACTGCACTGCTACTCACATCACCAGGGAGGCTACCTGGAAAACAGGACCCCAAGAAAGACACGAGGATCGCCCAATGACAGAGAAATGGCTGAGATCTACATGAACAACTTGGGCATGAGTGGCAGTAATGAAGGGCGAGGGTCGAGGGAAAGAGAGCCTGTGGGAGCGGGAGATCCCAGCTAGATCAAAAACAGAGAGGGAGAACAAGGAATAGGAGACCATGGTAAATGAAGACCACATGAGAAAAGGAAGAAACAAAGTGCTAGAGAGGCCCACAGAAATCCACAAAGATACCCCCACAATAGACTGCTGGCAATGGTCGAGAGACAGCTAGAACTGACCTACTCTGGTGATGGGATGGCCAAACACCCTAATAGTCCTGCCAGAAACCCCATCCAAGGACTGAGGAATCTGGACGCAGACATCCACGGCTAGGCTCCGAGTGGAGCTCTGGGAATCTAATTAATGAGAAAGAGGAGGGTTTATAGGAGTAAGAATTGTTGAAACCAAGGTTGGATAAAGCACAGGGACAAATAGCCAAACGAATGGAAACACATGAACTATGAACCAAAGGCTGAGGGGCCCCCAACTGGATCAGGCCCTCTGAATAGGTGAGACAGTTGATTGGCTTGATTTGTTTGGGAGGCATTTAGGCAGTGGGACCGGGTCTTGTGCTCATTGCATGAGTTGGCTGTTTGAAACCTGGGGCTTATGCAGGGACCCTTTGCTCAGTCTGTGAGAAGAGGACTGGACCTGCGTGGACTGAGTCTACCAGGTCGATCTCAGTCCTCAGTGGAGGCTTTGCCGTGGAGGAGAGGGGAGAACAAGGGAATCTGTGGCTGATATGTAGAACTGAATGGTATTGTAAAATAAAAGGAAAAAATGTAGAATATAGTGTTATGCTATGTAAGTAGTTATTATGTAAAACTGTTAGGAAATGATAAAAACAAAAGACAATATATGCCCAGTTCCAATATTTTTTCTTAATATTTTTAGTTTGTGGAAGTTCAAATCTACAAAACTACAAGACCAAACGTACAATGTCTTTTGCACTCTACAGAAGGCATGTATTGAAGATTTTTTAAATTTTCAATTTTTTGATATAATTACATTTGCTGGATAGTTTTATGTCAACCTGACAGAAGCCAAAATCATCTGAGAGGTGGGAACCTCAATTAAGAAACTGCCTCCAGAAGATCAGGCTGCAGACAAACCTGTAGGGCATTCTCTTAGTGATTGATAGGAAAAGGCCCGAGGAATTGTGAGGACCCCTGGGCTGGTGGTCTTGGGTTCTAGAAGAAAGCTTGCTGAGCAAACCATGAGGAACAAGTCAGTAAACATCAACGCTCCATGCCCTCTGCATTAGCTCCTACCTTCAGGTTCTGGCCCTGTTGGAGTTCCTGTACTGACTTCCTTCAATGGTCTACTATGATGTGGAAATGTAGGCCAAATAAATCCTTTCCTCCCACCCCCCCCAACAAAAAGAAAGAGGCCAGGGCAAAGCAGGAAATGGAGAACACAAGGACCTAACACTTACCCTGACAAGAGCCAGAGACAAAACAAGGAGAGAAGAAGACCTGGGACATTCTCATAAATGAAAGAGGCCAAAGACAAATCAAGAAAAAAATTGTCTGCTTAAAATCCTTACCCTGACGAAGTATGGACCTAAACAAGAAGAGATTTGGGCCACATCATAACCTTAATGCTGACAAAGACTAGGCCACAACCAACCAAATAGTAGTCAGAGTCCCATTCTAGCTTTGAAATGCCTGGGTCCAAATCAAGAAGAGATATGGGGCTGAGCTACCCCTAAAATAAAGAACACCCAGAGAAAACCAAGAAAACAGCCATACCCAGCTCTAATCCTTATTCTGAAAACACCAAGGACCAAATGAAGAAGTAGGCCTGGGGCAAGTAATGACTGGGAAGAATTCAGAGCTCATACAAAGCTCATAGAACAAACCAGGCAAAATCAAAAGTGGAAATGTTACAGGCTAACCATTGACCTTGATGAAGATTAAACACGAACCCAAAAATCAAGTTAGCTCATGCCAACCCAATTAGAGATATGTGGTCAGACTTAATGTTGACCCTAGGAAGTGAAGTTTGAAGAGACAATTTAAATGGAGCTTGCTCCAACCACAATGGAAAACTCTTCCTAGGCCAAACACTAATATCAAGTAGCCAGGGACCAATCTCTGTGTGAAATGAGTCCAGGCAATCCAAGAAGGGAAGCACGCCTGACCATAGACTGCTATCAGTGGAGACCTGCAGCCTACTGAGGAAGAATTAAACTCAGAAGCCCTGAACTTTAAGGGTGTTTGGGCAGAATACTCTCTTCTTCATCCAACACTCTAACCAAAAGGGAGCCTGAAACACCATGTTCCAATGGAGCCAATGGCTCCCTTACAGATGAAAGCAAATGGACATCATTAACATATTTGGTAGTTAGAGGGAACCTTGAGGCACTCTGATCCCAGATCTTGATTTCACTTGATATTTTACAGTCAATCAAAGCCTCAAAAGAGACACACAGAAGAATGTTTGTTGAAAATCTTAGACTCACAGACCTCATCTACAGATATAAGTTGACATCATCAGTACCAACTGTGAGGATCAGATACATTTCATTTATAACACATACCATTCTCAATACATGCAAGCCAGGATGTGCTATTCACCATATGATCCAAGCTCTCATTAGAATAACCAATGAATATGGACATAGTATAATACAAATGGTGTTATACTGCATGCTGTTGTGGCCTGATAAAACTTCAAATCTTGACTTCAGCTGATAATTTTAGGAATAAACAAGTCTCCAAAATAACATAGGAGTAACCCTTCCTCCCATGAAGCTTGGACTAACCCAAAATCTGCTTCAATAATTCTTTTTGACTTCTTTAACAGAAGAAGATATTTAAAAGAAACATGTTTCATAGTTTCTTTTTTCTTACAAGATTTCAGAGAGTTGAACTTAATATAAAATATTATATCAAGTGTGGAAATGATTTCTCAAAGAAGGATTCCATTGTATTATTTTTTTACAGTCCCAGGATGATGTGTAATACCAATCACCAAAGCATTATCAATTAAAGACTTTTCTCACACATTGTCAGACTTCCTCCTATATTTAATTTTCTTTATTCTGATTTTTCTTGATTAACATTCTGGAGTGAAACATCTCATCCTGACCTTTCAACTGCAGGCACTTCTACATTTCATTCCATCAGCTTGCTGCATCTCCACTTTACTTAAAGGATTCCAGACTAGTTATTTAATGGGGTGCCCTTGTCCTGCTGAGCCCAATGCTAGGGAACCACCTACTAAGTTTGCTGTCTTGATAAAAATAACATCCCCAGAGGCAAACTCGATCAGTCAATCACATTCTAGAAAAGCCTATGACATGGCATCATACATTGGTAGTTTTAAATCCTCCCTTTCCTTCTGACTTTTCTCTAAAATATGTCCTTAAAAATTTGGCAATGGGGATTTAGCTCAGTGGTAGAGTACTTGCCTAGCAAGCACAAGGCCTTGGGCTTGGTCCTCAGCTCTGAGAAAAAAGTGGTCTAAATGTAATCTTCAGAGTATCTAGCCTGTTAATATTTCTGGACCAGAAACTCTTGCCTCTCCATTATAATAATCCATATCACCATGCTAGAACTCAATCTGTTTTGCCACAACCTTTCTGTATCACCTGCTGTATTCAGGTTTCCTTGTTCCTCTTCTAGAGCTCTATACAAAACCTGGAACATTTATTTAGAAAGGTTCTTAGGAGACTAGAATGCCAGGGCTCCCTGGATGACCAGTATTTGTCCCACCTCACCTCACATATCAGCATAAAAAAAGTGGGACCCCTGAGAGACAATTCGAATGGAAATAAATTTGAGAGCTATTTCTGGGAATCAGAAATTATAGCATTGTCCAGATTCAAAGGGCTACAGATGCTGAAAGAAAAAATTCTGAGTTTTCACCCATATCTAGATCTCTGACCAATGTGAAAAAAAGGACAAACGTTCTGAGTCCATTCTCGCTTTGGAGGACTCAATAACCACTGCAGTGTGTAGACTAAAAAAACTGTATGTATTCTGTCTGTCTGTTTATCTATCTCTCTATCTATCTATCTATCTATCTATCTATCTATCTATCTATCATCTATCTATCTATCTATCTATCTATCTATCTATCTATCTATCTAACTTTCCATCACCTATCTCTATCAATCCATCCATCTATTTACCCCTATCCATCCATCCATCCATCTTCTCCTACTATTAATCTTCCTCTTCTATTTCTCCTTCTTCTTGATCTTCCCTTATTCATCCAGGATATTATAACCACTTTTCCTCCCTGAGTTTTTACAGGGCCTTAGAAAATATTAATTACATCATAACAAAAAAACTTTTCTCTGTGGGTTTCATTCTCCATATTTCCCCACCCCAAGTCTTTGTAATCCCTGTCTTCCCCAGAACTTGCTAAAATGTGACATTCCTTAGATCTCTGACACTGTGAAACTAAAAATCTTGTGTAAAAGCGTATTTGTTAAAAAATGTGAGTAGTGCTTAAAACCAGCCCCAAACAAACATCTAACAACTTTATACTTTAGGAACTTGCAAACACACCATCTTAATTTGATTCTTTATATGCCAAATGCAATTCACATATAATGAATTCAATGAGTTGATATATTCAGTGTATATTAGTTCTCTGCCATGAAGTTCACAAATATGTTTTCTGACTAAATAAATTTTTTTAAGAGGTAAAATAAGTAGAGTTTTCTAAATGGAAATGGAAAGATATACACAAAGCCAAAAAATAGAGTTAATCATGAGTTAGAAGATTTATGGAACATAAAAAAAATCAAGATCAGATATGAAACTGCTGTATTCATTAAAATTCCTTAGGCCAAAATTCAGTACACTTGTATACAATTAGAATGTAATTCTTTGTTTGGAATAACGGTGACAGAAGAGGCCACTAAGGTTCAACCCTTTATACAAAGAAAAGGAAAACCCATGCTAGAACATTCATTTGATAGCCTTAAAATGGACTGCAAAAAGAGCTTGTCTTAGTCAGGGAGTAAGTATTCTTTCTCTCAACTACTTGAATTAGAAAAGACTTTCAAAAGATCAATGAAACCTCCTGTCAAAGCTTGGCTCATGGCATTGTAGGCTATGAGAACAGATGAGATCAATCTGAGTGCAATAGAAGTGGGAAAGTAGGTCATACACTTACTTAAACCTCCATGAAATACAGGCTATGTAATCTACTGATACCTGAAAGAAATTATTTCCTGATGGACTGTCTCACAGGAAGCATTGGTGATGCTTGGTTATCACAAGCAGAGGTCTCACACCCACTGGAAGATGATGAAGGAAAGATGGGGTTTTCCTGATAAAATATACATGAGAGAAGAAGTGCTTTACAGCCCATTCACTGGGCATGATAGAGCACTGGGCTGTGCTTACAGAAGAGGTCAAACATAAAATGGTTGATTCACCAGGGACTTCAGGACTGGTGTTTGCCTTTAGTGCCTTTGCAGAGCTCCATGGGAGAATGTGAACTTGTAGAAACAACTAACATTTTTAAGGAACGGGTGAAGTGTTGTGTAACAATTTTCCTTTTTATGACATGAAATACTTTTCCATTATTTTTTAGATTATAATTACATTATTTTCTCTTCTTTTTCATTCTTCCAAATCCTCACTATACTCCTCTTTGCTCTGTTTCTAATTTATGACCTCTATTTTCATTAACTGTTGCAACGACTGTGTCTAATTCACCTTCCATCCTAATTTGCATTACCAACCGAAAACTAGCTTTTGATGTCCTTCAAACTTATATACTTTATACCTTTTTAGTGAGTTTATTTTCTGAATTTCTTAACAAGAAAAACTATAACTATCTAATATTCAACTCCTTCAGAGACCCGAGAAGGAAATAATATTGAGTATATAGGAAATATAACTAAGCAACTTCCAAAATATGTGAGAAATGACACAAATATTTTGTTGCCTAGACTGTCACTCAAGATTTCTCTGCAACATTGGGACATCCATCTTTGGCCTACAGGCCTAGCATATTTTACAGACTCATCTGTGAAGCAAGATTTTCTGAAGGGCATTCCTACCTTGTCTTTGCAAGGTGCAACAGTCTTTTTTTGTGTGTGTCCCGCTTGTCCATTTTGGAAAGCATACTGTCAGCAGTTGATGTAAGGTCACTTTCTTACCCAGTGGCTAACATTTGCTACAAATAAAGTAAACACTATATAGAGTTTCTTCACTTCCCATCATCTTCTTTGAAGTAGATTGATGCTCCCAGGAACAGACATGTCTCATAGTCATAAAAAAAGGAAAAAATTATATGTTATCATTTTAAATGCCATATTCTGCAGATCTCTGAAGTGCTTTAAGATGACCTGTCTATCTAAAATATATTTCTGCTTGACCTTGAGGACAGAGCTAATATGACTACAGGTTTCATTGTAATGACAAAATACTAACCTGCATTTCTTTATTATCCTAAATAGTTGGCAATAACTTTCAAGGACTGAAAATTGCATTGCATTGTGAAATGAACTGTATAGGAATGATACACTGAACAAGATAGAAGTATATGTGCAGTATTTTCTAACAAAATCAATCTCAAATCTGGATCAATATACATAATTTATATATAATATACAAAAATCCAATCCATTCTGAAATATTTAAAACTAGTAGTTCCATTTTAAAAATAGATTCAATAATCTACCTTTCTATCTTTGAAGACTAGCAGTTATATTTACAACATATATATGTATATATTATATATACATAATATATATATATATTAGATAGAACATATTATTAAGTATTAGATTCAGGTTCTTTATGATAGGACACCTTTTGGAATGATGACTGTAACATGCTATTTACCTACGCTCTAGACTTCTCTGAATTTTAGTATGTGTTTCTTGCTTGATATTGTTCGTATTGGTTGAAGTTCCATCTTATCTAGGTCACTATGCCTCATTACTCCTTCACAATATTTGATAACCAATCCTTTGTATATAGTCTTGTATTAGGTTAGAACTTTCTTATTTAGACACAAAAAGGGGAGATGTAGTGGGTAGCCATTCCATCTTTGATCTGGAAGTTCCAAACCCCACTGAGGCTTTGGTAACTGTCACATCTACAAGGCAGGGCTGAGAGAGGACCATGAAGACCCGAGATCCAGATGGGTCAGTTCTCTTGGTTCCTGGACCCTGGACGCTGGAGGTAGACTGAGCAGAGTTCTCCAGAGAACACTGCTGGACTGCAAAACACCTTTCCCAGACACTGGTACCTATCCCTTCACTTGTAATAAAATTAACCTCCCTTTTAACTATGTGGAGTGGCCTTAATAATTTCACCAATAGCTGAAATTCCTACAGCTGAGAAGCTTATGTAAGGCAAATGAGAGGGTAAACAAGATGAAATGGTAGCCTACAGAATGGGAAAAGATTTTCACCAAACCCACACATCTAACAGAGGGCTGATCTCCAAAATATATAAACAGCTCAAGAAACTAGACATCAAAATACCACATAATCCAACTTAAAAAACGGGATACACATTTAAACAGAGAATTCACAACAGAAGAATATTAAATGGCCAAAAGACATTTAAGGAATTGCTCAAAATGCTTAGCCATCAGGGAAATGCAAATCAAAATGACACTAAGATACTATCTTACATATGTCAGAATGAATAAGATCCAAACCATTAATGACAGGTTATATTGGAGAGGATGCAGAGCAAGGGGAACAAGCCTCCACTATTGGTGGAGTTCAAACTTGTACAGCCACTCTGGAATCAGTATGGCAGTATCTCAGAAAATTGGGACTCAACCTGCCTCAAGACCCAATATTACCACTATTGGGCATATACCCAAAAGATGCTCTATCATACCACAAGTTCACTCGCTCAACCACGTTTATAGCAGCATTATTCGTAATAGCAAGAACCTGGAAACAACTGAGATGGCTCCCACCTGAAGAATGAATAAAGAAAATTTGGTACCTTTACACAAAGAAATATTACTCAGTGCTAAAAAATAGTAATACCATGAAATATGTAGACAAATGGATGAAACTAGATCCTGAGGGAGGTTACCCAGACCCAGAAAGACAAACATGGTATGTGCTCTCTCTTAAATGGATATTAGATGCAAAGCAAAGTGTAAGCTGGGTACTATCCACAACCCCAGAGAAGCTATGTAAAAAGGAGGACCCTAAGAGTGACATACATGGAGGGCCCTAGAAAAGAAAAATAGTTAAGATCTCCTGGGTAAAGTGGGAGAGGGTAGAAATGAGGGGATGGGGGATGGGAACAGAAGAGAATGAGATGGCCCAGTGGAGGGAGGGATACAGAGGGAGAGTAATGAAACAGATGCCTTGATAGAGGGAACCATTAGGTTGTTAGGGAGAAACATGGTGCTAGGAGAATCCCCAGTAATCCACAAGGATGACCACAGCTAAGACTTCAAGTAATAATGGAGAGGGTGCCTGAACATACCTTCGCTATAATTACATTAGTGACTACCTTAATTGTCAAAATAGAACCTGCATCCAGTAACTGATGGAAGCAGATGCAGTGATCCACAACCAACACTGGGCTGAGCTCCTAGATTTCACTTAAAGAGTGGCAGGAGGAACCACAGGAGCAAGTGAGGTCAAGATCATGATGGGGAAAACCACAGAGATAGCTTACCCAAGCTGGAAACTCATGGACTCTGGCCGGAACTAGCACAGGACAAAACTAGGCCCTCTGAACGTGGGTGACAGATATGTGGCTAGATTTGTTTGGGCAGCCCCTGGCAATGGAACCAGAACTTATACCAGGTGCATGAAATGCCTTTTTGAAACACATTTCCTATAGTGGGATACCTTGCTCAGCATTGACACAGAGGGGAGCTGCTTGGTACTGCCTCAATTTAGTATGCCAGACATTGTTGACTACCCAAGGGAGACCGGACCCTCTCTGAAGAGTGGATGGGAGGTGGGCTGGGGAGTGATGAGGCATGAGAAAAGTGAAGGAAGGGAAAACAGGAACTGGTATGTAAAATTAAAAAAAAAAACTTTTTTATAAATAAAACAAAAACACATCAAACAGCATCTCCCTATAGAGCATAAACTGGCTTTAGGGACCCAGCTTTCCTGCATCAGAGTGTCTAGGCCTCCGCAACTGCACTGAAGGGCAGTGGACTTACAGACTAGGAGGAATGATCAGATTAAGGCCCTGAGGTAGGAGCCATCTAAGGACCAGGGAATGGTGGAATTATCAGGTACCTATTGTCAGGCTCAAAGTCACTTTTACAAGCCTCATAATGTAGCCTGAGTCAGCTCTGCTGTGTGGGAACTCCCCCAGTGACATCTCACCATGGAAAACTCCATCTCACACAGCCTGCCTTTGTAGATCTGGGCCTCAGGCTGGGAATGAAGTAGCCACTCAAACAACACTGGCTCCTGGATTTCCAAAGGTCAAGAATGGCCTGTGGGAAAGGTCTGAGAACACAATCATTTTAGAGTTTGGATCTTTCTGGATGTTTGAACATTTAGAAATAGAAAAAAGGAGCTTGGAATAGTGATGCATGCCTTGATGTCAACCAATTGGGAAATGAGGAGGAGAATTGACGACTGACATCAGTGCAGGTTCCAGGAGAGCCTGTGTCTCAAAAAGGTCATGTTGACTGTGCCACCATTCTCATGGCTGCTGAGGCCAGATTTGGGGAGTCTGAAGCCGGGCTGTATCCTGAGCAGCTGTAAATAAGCTTGAGGAGGCTGTCCCTTGGGTCACCTGAACCATGTAAAAAGGAGAAGAAACCAGCAGACCCCTGAGACACTCCCCTGCCTGTAGAAGACAGGAGAGTTGACATTCACAGAGGGGGAGTCTCAAGGCTGAACTTTGAGAACCAGCTAGGCACAGTCTTATCCCCCAGTTCATTTCCTGAACATGATCCAACTATCAAGAGTGGGCTGCGATGAATATTGTAGAAGGCAGGTACTGTCCCCTGTCAGCTTGATCTCAGGGCATTTGGAAGAACATAAACCCTCCTCTGGATAGGACATCAGTGAGATAAGAGGCAAGACCATGCAGAAGGGGTTTCTGTCTTTGCTGGGTGAATAACTATATATCCTGGGCAGGGTATCTGTTCATGGAAGTGTGATGTTCCACAATTGATTGTTAGAAAGACCAAGCTGTCTGAGGTCTCAACTATACAGCTGACTCGGGACTCTTTCTAATTACTGGGATTTGTGGGCAATCCTTTATACTTTTCCATCTAGATCTACTGCCTCATCTCTGGATTCATGTGAGCATTCACACTCTCTGAGTATCTCCCCACTCTCTCTATACCACCTCTCTCCTCTGATTTCCTTACACCCAATACTGTCATCTGTGTTCTTAAAAGAGTTTTTTTTTATCAGTTTAGGGCACATGCCTTGCTCCTAAATTCCAGTATGTCCTCAACTTGTTGGTCTCCACAAGACTCTATTTAGAAATGAAGTTGACAATCACATTTATTTGCTTAAAGCTTCAGAATCTGAAATGACACAGATCACCTAAAAGTTTCATCAGTCCTAGGTTGCAAGGATTATGCTTAGGTCCAGAGATTTGGTTGGAGAACATGCATTCCATGCTAACCATGACCTGGCTTCTCTTTATAGTGATGTCACAATAAGAAATGTGAGGTTTGCATATAACAAAGCTGTAAGATGCAACAATTCTTGAGTCTCTCCCCTTACCTGCCCTTCTCATGTTCTTCTAATGGATCTTCAACCCAAAGCTAGCAGTGCCACCTATTCAAGAGCATGTGGATTAGAACACATGGCTAGAAAAATAGGCATTTGGCCTTATTTTTACTGGTTGAAGCACCATAGCAGTGATCTACATCATGTTCCACTCCATGATTGAATGCCTGGTTTGTGTGTGTGTGAGTGTGTGTGTGTGTGTGTGTGTGTGTGTGTTTATGTTTCATTCATGATGCCTCTCCATAGCCCACACTGAAATCTGACTTGCCACTCCATTTTCCTCAGTCTAGGAATTCAAGGATTGGGTCATCATACTCTTTCCATGAATTGCTTGCTTTCAATATCTGAGAGCTAAGCTGGTCTCAGTGGCTCCAACCAGACCTGTCCAGAGCTAGTCACATCTTCACTCACAACCTCATAGCTTGAGTGAGCTCTACTGCCACTCTGGGGGAATATTCATAACTAACTATGTAACATTTTTGAGCCCACCAATCTCTACAATTCTGAGGACCTTCCCTGGGGGATTGTTAAGAGTTCTCATCCCTACTACTCCCCATTGTCCTGACCTCATTTCTGAGCATCCTTTTTTCTCAAAATATTGATTATGAATCTTAAGGAGGGGGAAATCCAACCCTGGACAGTGCATGCAAAGGGAGCTTTCAACTTCACTTAGATAAATTTTCTAATGAAGCAGAGGCCTAGATTTCTGGCTTTGGAAGGAGGATCTACCTAAAAGCTTCCATTGTGAATCCACAGGCTCCTGAAAATGACACCTTGGTTTCAAGTCACTTTTGGGTGAGGTATGCAGCAGGGATGAAATAGCTATACCAGGTGACATCAGCACATGGACATTCTACTGTATCCTGGAGAGCCCTGGCATTCCATGTGATGTCACCAGTGTTGTGGCAACGCCAACTGTCACTGTGGCATTTGTGCAGTGTCTCATGTTTCACCTACAGACATGCTGTCTAGACTGAACAGGATTCTTGGGAGACAGGATGGAGAACACAGGGAGACCAAAGGGAGGCAGAAAGAAGATGGCCTTCAGTCTCCATGTCACACATCAAGAAATAGATGGTTCTGGGGAAAGCACAGTGAGTCCTGGGAAAGGGATGGGGAGCTTCCTGAAGGAAGAAGGCTTCAGCTGATCCTTCCAGGAGTGAGGCTAAGCAGGTGAGAGTTTCTGAGAAGCAATGGGACTATTTTAGTCCTCTGAATTCTTCAAGAGCAGAACAAAGTTGAGTTTGGTTAGTTTGGCAGAGAGCCAGGGATGGTCAAGGCTCCAGCTGTTCTGTTGAGGGCCCTCTGCTTTCACTCTGAGTGGGAAGAGAGCACATGAGGACTAAAGAGGTTTCAGTACCAGCCCAGCAACTCACACATACTGGATGTCTTTTGGTGTGTGTCACTGATAACAGAGAGAGTAATGTCCCCTGACCAATGCTAGAGATTTTCACATTTTAAATAACAACCACTGGCAAGGCAGGAGCCACCAAGAATTGCTGCATGTCAGTGACCCCTAAGGTTTCTGAGTTCCTGCCCTCTCACTCGCCAGTCATCTTCCCTCTAGAGTGCAGGACTGGTACATCACTGTTCCTGTAAGTATTTGTTCTTGGTGTCAGAGGGCTCACCTGTGGAAGCCCAGTCTTTAGGTATTTTCAGTCATGTCTTTTAATAGTTGATAACACCTTTGCTAACATCATGATGGATGGAATATATTCTGCTGAAGCTTTTGGCAAAAGTTTCATCATTACCTATGTGACTTATCATTGTTCTTACAGGACCCACATAATCCTCCACCATCCCAATACATTATAACTGCCCCGTGGATCTTCTCTAATTTGCTTGTTCACCTTGTGGAACTGATCTTCCTTTCCCATTATCCTGAGCTAATTTCTTAGCATCCTTTATTTCTCATCTTATTAGTTAGCATTCTTCGGGATGAGAAGAGCCATTCCTGGGCAATGTTTGGATGAGTCTTGCCCTCCACACATGATGAACTATTGAATTAGAATGAACTAGATTCTAATGAATCAGTGAGATCTCTGGATTGGAATGACGAGGTACTGAAGGACCTCCCCTGTCTCAGGGAAGGTGCTGGAAAGGGCAGCTTGGCTTTTGGTGAATTGGAGAAGAGTTTGTTATCAGATAGGTGATGACATTAGCAGTGACCCTAACTGTCCCTTCTCTGGAAATTCTATTGTATCCTGAGTGTCATTGGCATCTTTTGTGAAATCACCAGTGTTGTGGCAATGCCATTTGCCATTGAGGCATTCATTAAGTGTTTAAAGGTTCACCAATCAACATGTTGGCAAAAATGAACACACTTATGGGCATAGAAAGCCCTGGATTTCTAAGCAGCAGTTGATGCCAGACATGATCATTCTCTTAATGGGGTTCAGTAGCTGTGATCATTTGAAGCAATGGGCCTATGCAGCTTACCTGGGTTCCTAAAGAGCAGATCGAAAGTGGAGGACATCAGATGATTAGTTGGCAGAGGGCCAGGAAATGTCAGGGAAGCAGCTGCTTTGCTGGGACCTTTTTCAGTTCATTATGATTGTCAACAAATGCTAAAGGAGGCACAGAACCACTAATGAGATATCAGGGTAGGATGTTGCTGCACTTTATTCTCAGTGGATTTCTGTAGGTTTCATGGATATCTGATATAAATACCAGGAAGGGGAACTTACTATCCATGTACCAAGGTCTGAGACATTGAGTTGCCTTTAGTCCTGCACACAGGTTATCAGGGATGGGAGATTCAAAGCACCAGGCAATCCAGGACTTTTTTGCATCGTATCAGGTATCGGCTGACAATTCCAAACCAACATGGCTGGCCTTCCTTATGCCTTTCAGGGACAGTGTGGCTGCAGTAGGTCATAAGACATATATCTAGCCTTAGAGATTGGAGACAGACACATGGCTTATGGGACCCAGTTTAAGGATATCTGCTCTGATATTTGAGGGCTTTACCGGGTGCCATGCATTTCCTATTCCTCAGGCCTCCTCTGGAACTCCACATGATCTCTCTTGGCCCTATGCCATTGGTCTGTACAAATCCACTGTGTTTATGTACCTACAGGGACTACTAGGAAGGCATCATCCACACCCTTCTTCCTCACTGAGCAGGAGCAGCAGCTGAACCAGGTGGATAAATTGACCCTTCAGCTACAGATGATGACCAATGAGAGGAATGAACTGCTGGAACTCCTGGCCCTTTATAACAACAATGAGTTGAACAACAAGTATTCATCATGCCCATTTCTCTGGTAACTGTCTTGACCCTACTGTGTCCTGAGTGCATTTGAAAGGCAGAACTGAAGCCTGTAGGAGTGAGATAGGACATACGCTGTTCTGATTCCTGCAAATGAAAACCAGAGCCTGTGGCCTGAATTACAATCTACAGAGTAGGTCATTAGGGAGTAAGATCACAACATGCATTTCAAGAGGCCTTGACAGGCATTGGCTTTTAGGAGATGCTCAGTGCTCTGAATTGATATTTACTTTTGCTTTTTGCTATGGGAGCAGCTTGAAGATCCTGGTGGTCCTACTCAATCAATCTGTGTGTGACCAGAAGGCCTGGAATTCAATTCTGCTCCTCTCAGCTAGTTCCTTACACTATGAGACAATGCCCCCATCTGCATTTCTGTTACATTCTATCTGTGTATAGGAGTTTATACAGCCATCCTCATGTAGTGCCTCCTCCATAGCAATACTGATTATGAGTTCTGGGTATCCTTATAAGGAGAAAGAATCTGTTTTCTCAAGACAGTAGGAATGCCATTGCAGATTTCAGATAGACCTGGATCTGTGCATTGACTCCAAGACCTTCTCAGAGAGCTAGTCTACCCGTCCAGGGCTACTGAGGGAGCTCGTGTAGTCCTGTCTCCTTCCCTATTGACACCCAGCCTTTCCTGGCCATGAGACAGTGAGGCAAGTCTAATGCACACCAGGAGATCCAGTATAGAATTCAGGGTGTGACATCCAGTGGGCTAGTGTAGTACAAAACAGAACCTTAATTCATGTGGTCCCTGACACCCGTGTTCATGGGGTTCTTTTCTCCTGGGCCATGCCCTACCACAGGCTGAAATCTGAGATTGACATGCTCAAAACACAGCATAAGAAGGAGATGTCAGATGTAAAGAAATTCCCTAAGGAGGTTTGTGAGGCCTCGTACAAGTGCAAGAAGCTGAGTGAGCAGACCAACTCCTACCAGTGAGCGCCTAATTTAGTAATTTACTAATTTAGTAAAAATTGGTAAGGGGTGCTTCTGATAGTCTGAAGTTTTTCCAGTCCTGCCTGATGCAGCTGTCAGGAGGAATGTGTCCGACCTAACTCCTGCATCAAATGGTGCAAATAAACACACTGTGGCGTCTATTACTTACAAACTGTATGGTTGATGGCTTAAGTTTCTTGCTAGTTAGCTCTATCATCTTAACTTAACCCATTCTGTTAATCTATATTTGCCACATGGCTTCTGCATGGCCAGGCTGCTGGCATGTTTCTCCTTGGGTGGCAGCTGGCACCTCCTCCATCTCTGACTTTCTTCTTTGTCTCGTCTGGATTTTTCTACCTGGCTCCATCCTGCCTTGCCATAGGCTAAAGCAGCTTATTTATTAACCAATGGGAGCAACACATATTCACAGTATACAGTAAAACATTCCTCAGCACCTTCTTCACCTTAGAACAAAGTTGGGCTGTGGTTCTAGTCTGTTTACCTCTTAGCAAGCAGCCTGCCTTATAGCTCTTGGACTTGTGCCTCCTAAACTGAGTTCTCCAAAGAGTGAAGAGTCTGAGAGCCCCTCTCAACATTTTCCTGTCAACTTCTGGAGCTTCTAGACAGAAAACGTGGTTTGAACCAAGAATGGTTTCTGCAGCTCTGGCAGGAGCTCACAGAATGGTTTCTATGGGACACAAAGATGGAATGTATTCCTGCTGGATCTTCTGTCCTGCTCAGAGCATGAATTCCTTCTACCTACTCATGTTTTCCCAATTCTGTGAACAATTAAACACCAGGGTGTGTGTGTGGGAAGCGGGGGATCCAGTTTTCAGAGGAACATGGATCCTTTACAGTCAGGGTCTTCAGAAGTTGTTGGAATTTTTCAGGAACTTGGGTATTCTCTGGCTTTGGCCTGCACCTAAGTGATGCTGCCATAGCTAATTTGGGTCGCAAGGGCTGTTGGGAAAAGGGAAAAGGGATCTTGCAGGAATCATGGTATTAGGAAGCAGGAGTGGGAGATGGAGGTGGAGCTCATCATTTTTGGTGACATTTCAGCACCCTCTACAGTCAGCTCCTGAGTGAATGGACTCAGCTAAGGGGAAAAGTGAGTATGTTGAAAGAGGAAAACAGAAAGCTGCATGGGGAGCAGATTTCACTACAAGAGTCCTGTGAGGATGCAAGGAGGCTCTGTGAGGAGGCCCATGAGAAGATGTATGACCTCTGGACAAAGCAGCAGCAGGTAGGTTGAAGCAGCAGGGCCAAGCCCCTACTTGTCTACCCATATACACACATATACACACGCCCATGTAACCATCTACTCATTTATCCACCTGACCCATCCCACCCAATAGTTCATTTCTGTGATCATTCACAAGTCTTTCTGGGGAGTTAGCCTCTTGGAAGGCACTGCATGACTGCCAAGGAACCCTACTGCTCTGCTAGAAGCTGCAGTCCATTGAGGGAGACAGGTAAATCACATGTCACTCACCAATATGCTAGTATGGGGCAGCAGTACTGTGATGGGAGCCACTTAGGGAGTAGCACAGAGATGTGTGTGAATGAGTTCAAGGGTCTGGGTCTCATTTGCTTGGCACAGGTCATATGAGATCAGAGGCAGAAACAGCATGGAAGGAGGAACGTCCCCTACAAAAGCCAAATGACTGGGTCTTGTGGACATCTTTTTGGGTGTCATACACTATTTTACCCTCTTCTTCTGAGACTGCCATGGCGTTCTCTTTACCAGGCCAAGCTCTTGGTTCACACTGACAGAAACTTAAGTAACAGCTTGTCAGTACTGTTTGCTCTGAGTAGCAAGGCAAGTTCTCCCATCCTGGATCTTACACTCGGAAGCTCACTGGATGACCAGGGATGTGGCCAGGGCTTATGACAGACAAGGGTCAGGGTGGCAGATTTGAGATTTTAAGAGAACAATTTCTCCAAGTGCACCAACATAGCCTGCAGAAGCACAGCATGTTTCCCCAGACATGTTTAGTCTCAAATTGATGGAAAGCAGAACTGTGGGTCTCACTTGAAACAGCTAATGTGAGGAGTCTAAATTCAACTGGTAATGCCATCCTCGTTCAGTTGATGTCCTCCTCATTGCATTCTGTTCACTTATGATTTGTGGTGTGTGTGTGTGTGTGTGTGTGTGTGTGTGTGTGTGTGTGTGTGTTGTGTACATGCCTGAGGATGCTTACATTTGTGGGTTTGTTGGAAGGCCAGATGATGACATCAAGTGACCTCTGTTGCTTTCTCCCTTATTCCCTTTAGCCTGGGCCTCTCACTGAACCTGAAAATTTCTCTTCTGGCTAAGTGGATAGCCACAGGTCTTTGGATCCCTGTCTCCTCACACTAGAGCTTCCTGTCTTTTTCTGTCTCATCTCATTGATAAATGATTCATTTGGTCAGAAAGTAAACTCACTTGTTGGTTTCTCTTAATTTCTGCACTTTTTTATTGGTTTGGAACAAATGCATTTTGTAATAAATAAAAAAATCAAACAATGGAGCTATTTTAAAAATCAATGTAGACTTTTCTTTCACTGAATAGAGATAACATTCCATGAAATGTCTGGTTTATCTTACTGCCTACACAACATGGAATCTGACATTTTGATGCTCACTTTATGATATTTATAGCTGCTGTGTCTTAGAAAGACTCCTCCTAATAGTTGTATAGAATATTGCATTTCAGGAAAGTGCTATGGGTGACCTAAGTAGCCTCCTACTGACTAACTGGGGCTGTTTTCACATAATATGTACTGTAATCCAGTCAAAAGTTGTTGGGTAATGACAATGGGGATTTCCATTCTCAAGTGCAATCAATGTCTTCTGTGTCAGAATCTGGGCAGGTTTAGTGAGGAGTCTATGATGGGTCAACTTGGATCTATCAGGAGGCTTCATGTCCAGCCCTCTTCCATGGGCACTTGGTCTTGTGTGGTCAAACTCATTTGTGCAGAGGTTGTTATTCATCTGTACAATCAGTGAGTCTGTGATAAAAACTGTCATAGGAGGAGAAATAATTTCAGGCCAGGGCAGAAAAGCCTGGCTGTGTCTAAGAGGCTTGTAGACAGCAGGGAGGACCCACTACCTCTCCCTGTAGTACAAAAGGAGTTGCAACATTCTAGCCTTGTCCCTTGCCCTTCTGGGTTCAAGAGAGTTGTGTGTGTGTATTTGTATGTTTTCTTATGTGTAATTTTGTGGGTATGAAAATATGTGTTTGAGCCTCTCTGTGTATGTTCACTCACTCGCGGAACAATGGAACATCTTTAAGAATGGTGGAGACAGATTTGAATGAGAAAGTACTGTGCCTAATCTGGTTAGTACCACTTTGCATCAGTCAAAGAACAGATGTTGTCCATCATTCTGCATGTCCACACAGCTAACTACAACAAAAGACAGAAAACTGATGAAGGCTAAAAGTTTTTCAGGTATTTTCAGGTTTTTCAGGTAGAGGTAGAATTATTTATCTGCAAAGAAATCCTCGGGAGAAAAACAAAGTAATAGGGTCCATAAAGGTGAGAAAGAGGCTACAGAGAAGAGGAAAGGCTGCCTGAGGGTTTGTGTCCTCTGTTCTGGGTGAATGGTGGCTGACCACTGATGACTTCCCTGCATTCTGTTTTGTTCTTCTCCTCATCGCCTGCTGCCATTTTCCTTTCACCTTTTCCTCACTTGGTTCAGCTAACCTTGTCCTTGGAGCTTGGCCTGGACTTTATTCCCTGAGAAATTCTGCACTGCAGAGGTGCTTGTGGCTGCATCTCAGCCCAGCAGAAGTCTCACAGCTATGCTGAGGTGTGAGAAGAGGCTGTCTCAGTGCACCCCTTAGGCTCATCACACTCTAAAGCACCCACTCCATGTTGTGTCTGCAGCACTCAGAAACTGCTTTTATTCCAAACTTCTTCATACTGAGTTAAAATTGGCCTGATGGAGGGTTGGGAGAAATGAGAACTATCAGATATTGGTAGGATTGTAAGATGTTGTAGCCCTGTGAGAAGCTCTTTAAAATTATTCAGAATGTTGAATGCAGACTCCAAGTGGACCATTGATTCCAGAATGGAAAGTAGGTGTCCACAGAGAAGAGAGGACAACAGGGTTACAGCAGGACTCATCAGAACACCCCCAACTAGAAACTACTCAGATGCCCATCCTTGATGAGTGCAAACATACAATGTGGTCCATGGAATATAGTTAAACATGGAATAATACATGCAATCCTTTCGCTGAGTTAGTCAACCTTCTGTTACTCAAAGAAATACCTGACACGGTCATCTTACTTGGAGGAAAGGTTAATATAGACTTCTGAGTTTAGAGATTTTCTAGTTTCTGAGCATGTTGCTTGGGGCCTAAATTGAGGCAACCTGTGCTTTAGAGAGCTTCTTTAGGAGGAAGCTGCCCTCCCTGGAGGCACTGGGAAGCATTGAGTGAGAGCAAGGGGCTGGCCCATTGCCATCCAGTGGTCCTGTGCTGGGGAACTAAGCCTTCAATTTGCAGACTGGAGAACTTGCTAGGAGAGCTTGGATTACTGGTAAAGGATCCCTGGGGTTCAGCTGTATGTGTACAGGTTTACATGGCAAGCATTACATTGACTTATCTGCATACTGAATTCTTCTCCCAGATCACCAGGCATGCATGTGTTATACAAACACACAGGCAGGCAACACCTGCACATATAAAGTAAAAATAAAATGAAAAATTATCAAAACAGAGTAAAAGTACACAATCTTCTCCACATCACTGTGTTCAGAGCATCTTGTGTTTTCCTTTCTCTTTACTGGAATATGGGTAGAGAGGCTGTGGGTTAATGAGAGGTCACTTTCTTCTTCATAGTATCCCAGGTGATCTCATATTACATCAGTGTTTTCTGGTAAAGCAAACATGGAGACAATGTAGTGTGCTTGTATGTGTGCATCCATGTACATGTGTGTGTTCAAGAGTGTGTGTGTGTGTGTGTGTGTGTGTGTGTGTGTGTGTGTGTGTGCATGCGTCTATATGTCCAGGGGTGCAGACAACCCTCTCCTAATAACACAATCTTCTAATGAACAGGAACATCAAAGACTTGAGGAAAATCTTCAGTCCCTGATGAAGCAGAAGGAGCTGCTCATCCAGCAAAGGGACTTGGCAGCAAAGCTGCAGCATCACTTCACTGTGTCCCAGATGAGGTAGGAGCCCAGGCTTCCAGAAGCAGGTGTATCAAGTGGGTCCACTGTACATGGATCTATGTCCTCTTTGAGTTTCTGTCCAATTGGCAAAGCTTCCAGCCACAGCCAGGAAGAGAACACCTCAGAGTGTCATTGCTGATTCAGTCAATAGGAATTTCTGTCCAGGAAGCAATATGCTTTCTCCTTGGTCTTATGGGGATTGTGTCCCCTTCTTCCCTTCTGAGAACTCTAGTATGCTCCAAGTATCTCAAATCTAACATTAGATCTCCCCACAAATATTCCCATGGCATCCAGAAACCTACAAGGGGAATCATCAATCATGAAGGAAAGTGTGTCCTCCTACAACTTTATTTTCCATCAGGAACATCACATTTAGAGATAAGTGTCTACCCTTCGGCCGATTTTAATACAGCACACTCCTGCTGATTGCAGGCTCTCTGCAGTGTTTATAAGTTTCTCGTGAGAAGATTTACTCTGGTCATAAACAGAGTAGGAGTTGACAAGTTAATCCCATGCAGGGGTCTGGGCTGTAGGATTAATCAGAGCCTTCTCTGCATTGCTGTGTAGTCTCCACTAGAGGGCAGGCATAGAGTTTTCCAGGAGGTTCTCATTCACCTGGTATCTAATCAAGGCCAGGTACATCTTCCCTGACCTGTGCCTCAGACCTTCTCATACTGATATTTCTCCAAAATGATGTCTTTGGATTGTTGGAGAAATATGCTGTTTCTTCTAATCCAGCACAGTGTGTATTTTCCAGTTCAACTTCTAGCAGTTTTTTAAAGTTGAGAAAAACCAATCTTGCCAGGGTGCTCTCTGACCCTTTTCCCTTGGGGAAGCAGGGAATGAGCCCAGCTGAGAGGTAATGCTCGATTGTCTAGCTGAGTAGATCTGGTGGGGGCACAAAAGCTGACATGGCAGGTCCCCCCAGCCTTGTGCCCCAGTGCCTTTCTCCCCTAGGTTTGAAAACCACCAGCAGGAACTGGAGCAGACCACAGCCCAGGATGAGAGCCTCCTGCAGATGGAGCTGCTGAAGCAGAAACACTATGTCTCAGGCAAGTAAGCCACCATTGAGCCTCATCCCCAGCAGCCAGGATGTTCATGTGGTGTGTTTCCTTCCTTAACTTTTGTTTACTAGGGATGAATAGGCTCTGATTTTCTTGCCATGTGCACAGCAAAACTGTTTCTGAATCATATTTTCTTTACTGATTTTCCCTGACAGTACCTGTTAAGGAGACTAGGAAGGCTGGAAGAAGCCAAATACACCTTGAAGGCATGATATTCTACACTCCAGGTTCAAGGCCTCCTCAGAAAATGCCACCTCTTTTCAGCTTTGAACTCACTCGTGAGGCAAATATCAACCTACCATGAGGCAGTCCAGCCACAATTGGATCCACATCTGTTGGCTCACTATCCCCAGATAAAAGTTTGTGTAAAAACAAGTCTAATATACAGAGAACACAACACAAATTACTAAAAACCCTGACTCCATATGTGATGGAAATCTGACAAGGAATACGGTGTTAATGTCACACTGCCATCCAGACAGACCACATCAAAAGCATAAGATTCTCTCTAGTGCAGTTTTCAAGCTGACACCATGTCATGGGCAAGTGTAGCTGAAGATAATTCACTACAAAGAATACGCCAGTTCCTCACCTCTTTTGCTCTTCCATAATGAAATTCCAAAGGAAACTGAAATTTTCCCTTTTTTTTTTTTTGGTTTATATCTTAGGATATTTATGCTTTGGTTTTTGGTTTTATTCATTTTTGTTTAAGGTTGTGTTAATTTTTGTTATACTTTTCTTCTTGTCATTGTTTTAATAGTTTGCTAAGGCTATATACTGTATATAATGACTGCTCTTTTGAAAACTCCCATTGAGTAAAATGAATGCATTTTATGAATAAAATAAATTTCAAACTTTTCACTCTAAGACTCTTCTTTAGTCAGATGAGGTTTCACATGCTGCAAAGCCAGAAATCACAGGCTTGGATGTATTTCAGTAAGTTCCTGGAATCTTGGGCTGCACACAGATTTCCCAGCCATGGGCCTCAGGGCTACACAGGGGGATGGCGACTTGGATGTTGGTGTATAGCCTACCTCATGGATACCAACTACATAATAGAAAAATTAGACATATTGTATCCTTGAGGTCATATATTTAGCTAAGAGTAAAATGTTGTACACTGTACACACATGTTCACGGAACTTCATGTAGACCAAATTAAGGGAAACACAATATATTGTTCCAGGCCTCTCAGGAAATGAGAACACTCATTAAACTTGTATAAAGGATTGAAATATATCATGAGTGATAAGTGAACAGCAGAGCTGATTTCCTGCAAGACAATTTAGGATATTTTGTGGCGCTTTTGTTTATACTTATGGATGTTTTGCCTCCACATACATGCAGTTCCCACAAAGGCCAGGTGGGGGCAGATTCCACCTGTATTTTAAGTTAAAAAGGTTTGTTAGCTGTCTGTCCTGTGAGTCTTCTGAGACAAGAATAAATGTTCTTAATGGGTGAGCCATCTCCACAGTCCTGTAATAGACCCTTGTCCTCCCAGCCCTGTGTGCTGTATTAGGTGGATTGGATCACTCCCCACCAAAGACTGAAGTTTATTGAAAACTGTAGGGACAGGCATGCTAATTGTCTTAGGCTGCCACACATCCATTTCAGGGCTCTCATAGGTTCAGGATCCTGCCCCAGTCACTGACTGTCAGATTAGAACAGATATGGTAGATCTCTTCTAGGTTGACAACACCTATTAAGCCAGTCTGTTGTAATAAAAATTGAGAAGACCCTCCTGGGGGTGGAGGTAGGATGAGGAATCCCTCTTGATGGTCTGATAAGCAATGTTGGGAGGAACCTCATGACTAGGTGGAGTGGATGGAGCCTGCATCAGGGGCCACATGTCTCTGGTGCAGAGAGATTCTGTGCAAAACTAAAAAAGGAGAGAAGTGGTTGAAGCTGCTCTTTTACCACAGTAGATCTCAGATTCTATTGAGAAAGTTCTTCCAGAGACTGATTTACTCTGGTGAAGCTCCTCTGGAATAGATCTGACTCCTGAGACTGACAGTGAGGCAGAGATTTCATGTGTAAAGAAAGTTATCCCCTGGGTCTCCAGACTGGAGCTGTCAAAACAAGGGTAAAAAGAACCTACTGTCCTCTGATCTTCCTGTGTGTCGGGGAGGGGTGCCAGGTCTTACCCCACTGAAGTTAAGACATCTGGTTTTTAATTCCTCACTTAAGATAGAATCTCTCCATCTCATATAATTACTCATTTAATTAGATTACTGTGTGTCCCGTGTGAGAAATATCAGACTTGTGTTATTGTACTTTCTTGCCCAGAAGGTATAGAAACCTCGTAGGCCAGCATCAAATCATCACCTAAAACACGGGTTAAGGGAATGTGACCATGTGGAATTTATAACTGAGATAAGGCTTTTGTGAGATCCAAACTACTCTAAAAGTTCTCTACCTGGCTGGTGCATTGGTCATGGTTCCATTGGGATAACAACTTATTGAATGAATTTCTATATATACAGAAGATTATTTTTTAGAATGACTTAGAGGCTGTGCTCCAGCTATTTGAACATTGGCCGGCTATGATGACAAAGTCCAAGAATCCAGCAGTTTCTCAGTCCACTACACTTGATGTCTCACCCACAAGTAGTATAGTCTGGAATCCCAAAGAAGTTGGCTCCAATGCCAGTGACGGAATGAACTTGCTAGCAAGGTGAGACCAAGCAGCTAAAGAGCAAAAGCTCTCTTCTTCCATTTCTTTATATGGGCTTCCAGCACAAGGCCTGGCTGATTACAGGTGGGATTTTGGGGCTCAAAACATCTGAGGTAAAGGTGTTTCTTTCTCCATCAATATCTAGATTAAGGGAATGTCTTCCTTATGCAAAGATCTGATTACATGTGTATCTTCTCTCTTCAAATTAAGCAAAAATACCTCACAGGTGTACCCCTCCATATTTGGGTTTTGCTTAATTGCAGGTGTAGTAAATTTCACAACCAAAAAGAGCCATCACAACTTCACCCCATGTCAACTTGACACACAATTATATCTTTTTATGTCATAATTAATTTCCAAATGTAAAACAATAACCAGGTTATAATAATGCCTAAACATGATATAATTATTCCAATTACAAGGCAAACATATTATGTATTAGACCAGCTCAAAATTATGCCTAGCATGATTTAACTATCCCTGTACAACTGCAAGCACATTATAAAGTTAGAGTAAGTGGCAATGTCCCTTGAGGGACATTTTTTAGTATCTCAAATTTAAATATGATAAACATCAATATTCCCCCTTCTTTTGTAATGAATGTTTTTATTTATTTGTTTATTTTTATTTTTACATCCTAACCAAAATTTCACCTCCATCTCTCCTCTCAACCCTCCACCCACCTCCACTCTTCCTGATCCACACCCATTCCTCCTCTTTCTTCTCTTCAGAAATGGGCAGGCCTCCTATGAATATCTGTCTGCCATGTTATATCAAGTTGTGGTGGGACTAGGCATGACCTCTTCTATTAAGGCTGGATGTAGCAATTCAGTAGGAGGAATGGGGTCCAAAAGCAGGAATTAGAGACAAGCTCTGCTCCCACTGTTAGGAGTCTCACAAGAAGACCAAGTTATACACCTGTAAAATATCTGCAGAGTGCCTAGGTCAGTCCCATGCAAGCTACCTGGTTGGTAGTTCACTATGAGCCTAGGTTAGTTAGTTCTGTGGGATGCTTCTGGGGCTCCTGACACCACTATCAAATACAAAAATTTAATTGTTTATTCACTAATTTACATGCATTGGTGTTTTTTCTTCATGTATGCCTGTGTGAGGGTGTTGGTTCCTCTAGAACTGGAGTTACAAACAGTTATGAGCTGCATCGATTTTTTCATTATTTTAAAAATTATTTTATATGATGAGTGTATAGAAATCAACCGATCAAACTTAAAATAATATCTATCCATTTTCTTATTTTGAGAGGGGGAAATACATACATACATATGATAGAGAATGAACATACACAACACATCATGCCATTCTGTCATTCTGTTTATATAGAGGTCAATGAACGAATTTGGAGGAGTAAGGTCTTTCCTTCCACCCAACTGGGCATCTCATTGGCCCTTCCCTGGTACTTTTCATGACCAACTTGTGGCTTTCTGCCTTAGAGGATTTTCTTGTGGTTCTGAAAGTTAGAGAATATTATTATTAAAGTGCATTGGGAAAATTTTGAACTGAATTTTGTTTCAAATGAATGACACTCTTAATAAAAGCTCACTGTAGTGGGAAGAATTCTTGATGGGAGGAGGGTTGCTGTGTGTCTAGCTTGAAGAAACTGCTTGTCCAGTGTAATTCATGGGAAAAGGCAAAAGTGAATTTACTCTGCCATGCAGGTGAGTGAGTTCACTGGAAATAACCAGTGAAAAAGCACCAAGGAAGATTCCAGGGTGAGTCATTGAAATGCCATGTTTCTTCTTGGCATTGTGCCTTTGAGAGTCTGTCCTTTGTGGCCTGTACACTTCCCTGGTCTAAGGCTATTGGTCATTTGTGCTGTGCAGGCCCCTGTGGACAGTTCAGGTTTCAGCATTTAACCAGGTACAGCAATAATCACATACTTATCCCAATATAACATTCTTACAAGGATCAAAATTTCCAAGGCACTTCAGAAGTTAAATAGCGTTTGTGGTTATTGCATGTTTTAGAATACTAATGTCTCAGCCGGGCGGTGGTGGCACACGCATTTAATCCCAGCACTCGGGAGGCAGAGGTAGGTGGATCTCTGTGAGTTCGAGGCCAGCCTGGACTACCAAGTGAGTTCAAGGAAAGGTGCAACGCTACACAGAGAAACCCTGTCTCGGAAAAAAAAAAGAAGAAGAAGAAGAAGACTAATGTATCAAAGACTTAGTGAAAAAATATTCCAGGTAAATGAAATACCTTGTATATTTCAATCTCTAGATACTTTTAAAACAAAAATTACTGAAAAGTGGATGCAAAATTACATGAACAGAACAAGATATACATAGGTTCACCTTTAAATTTATATAAATGCTGCACTTCAGGATCAAATATGAACACATTTCATTAATTATAGCCAGACTTTAGGCTTTATTTCATACTTGATGGTATTCAGAATATGCTATCTCAAAACATGGGGCTTGACATAGGATGTTATTTGAGTGCATGTATCAATGTGAGGAAAGACTCAGATCTCCCCTGAAAACCTAGAAAGGACTTCCTGACAATTTCCTGAAGCAGGTCAGAAGCACCACATGTCTCTCCATGGAGAAAAGGTGCAGCCTCATATCTGAAGACTGATGAAGGCACACCGAGAGGACATGATCCAAAAGCCCTCACTATTTGCCATTCATCTGATTGACTCCTATTGCTTTCATTTTGACACACGTTTCATTACATTCCACTTTCCATCAACTCTAGAATGAATTCTCAGGTCTACTACATGCTCTAATAGGCACAGTGCTGGCCCTGAGCCATGGTGCATGTCCATGGCTCAATGTGATGCCGCATGGGTAAAATGACTGGGCCCACCAGGAGTTGAGTATCAGGAAAGCCCCCCCCCCCCAGGAGGGAAGTGTAGGGGTATTGGGAAATATAGCTGATACATAAAGGCATCATTTTGTGAGGAACTCTGGTGAACATGTAGGCGGTAGCCCAATCCAAGGACAAGGACCATAATGAAATCTAGAGTAAGGGCCCATCAGTTCTGGGGCCATGTGCACCTCTGTCCCTACACATTGTAGCATTTGGGGACAGAAACCTGATATGAGACCAGAGGAGTGTTTGGAAGACTCCCTTTCTTTGGTAGCCTTGTTCAGGTCTCTAGCTGCCTGCAGGGTCAGTAATTCCTCTTGAGATGATCTCCACAGAAGGACTGATGCCCTTTCACCATCTCCAAGTGATCCATGGGTCATTCTGACCTGAGCCTGGGATGGTACCCCACACTAAACTAAGGAGTGTTCTGGGGCTGCTGGGTGTCACTTGGGAGAGTTTTTTGGCAGGAGTCTGTGAAGCTTGTGGTGATATTCATTTCTAGATACTGATAGCAAAGAATATTTCTCATATTTCTGTTTTTGGAAAGTTATATTTTGCATATTTTCTTATAAGGCAAATGCAGTTTCTCTGTTGTGAATTAAAAAGTTATGCCTTTCAAAAAAAACATAACAGCCACTCAGAGTTGAAGGCAGAAAAGAGCTAACACAGCAAGCTGGCCACTCAGAAAGTTCTGCTGCCTCCTTTGCTGCTGTCTGGGAGTTGGGATTTCAGTATATTTTTATATTTATATACACATGAATATGCAGTTAGATATGGTTGTACATATTATCTATACCATACAGATACTTACAAAAACGTGCACATAACTATACCCATAGTTCTGCATATAAGATGCTTACCATAGCCGGGCAGTGGTGGCGCACGCCTTTAATCCCAGCACTCGGGAGGCAGAGCCAGGCGGATCTCTGTGAGTTCGAGGCCAGCCTGGGCTACCAAGTGAGTCCCAGGAAAGGCGCAAAGCTACACAAAGAAACCCTGTCTCAAAAAACCAAAAAAAAAAAAAAAAGATGCTTACCGTATACATGCCTACCAATACTCAAAGGTTATTTGTTTCTATTTAATTTCTTTATATGCCAATTTATTGTACATCAAATTTACTTTCAAATTAGATTTCTATGTGTGTATGTGTGTGTGCATTCAAAGATGTAGAAAAATACGTGTTTTTAAATATATGAATGTGGGCACATGTATGTGGGTATTGTGTAGGAACAAGTATGTGTGTATTTTGGCACAACAATGATGGTGCCCTGATCCTTTCTGATGGGCTAGTGGCACTATTACTTTTGGGTGGGGCATGCTTGATCATGCTGCATTCTGTGCATGGAACTTCCATGCTTCTAGAGCACTGATGTTGTCTAAGATGTTGATAACAATGTGTAGATGTTTCAGGATCTTTCTTAAATGGATTTCTACAATCTTTGTCACGTGTTAAATCCCTAGATACCATTTGACACCAAGCACATGTGAGTTTTCAGTTTTTCCTTCCTCTTCCACTGCACTTACAGATTAGTAAATCACCACCATCAAGTAAGCCCAAAAACACTTACTGGTTAAGCAGAACTTGGTGAAAAGCAGAAAATTTTGGGTGCCTAAAATACAATGATTTCGACTGGAAGACTTCCAGGTGGGGTGTTCCTACTGCAACTGTTACCACAGGCCTCTAGGCTGAGACAGCAAAGAGTCATCCCTGCTGGGCAACTGTATAACTTTTCTTCTTCTAGATTCTGATGCTGCACACAGGAAAAGTACTTCAAGGTCTGTGATTAGATAGCTGCTTTAATTGAGGCCATCTTCCCCAAATCCTGTTTGGGTTGAGGATAGCACAATGCTTACACTTCATTTAGAAATAACAGGAAGAAATTCCGCACAGTTTTTCTTTTATAACTGAGATAGCACATCAGTGAGTGGACATGACAAGGAGCTTTCTTGAAAGGGATCACTAAGGCATGGTTCATTGTTCCAAAGGTTTTCAAGGTAGAAGACAAATGACATTTTGAGAAGTGTTTCCATAGAAAGGACCAAAGGAACAGCCTCATAATGCATCCATGAATGACATACAGGAGGGGACACCATGCCTCCACTGCATAAGAGGCCCCATGAAGATCTGCACAACCCTCATGTGCCCAACAAGGCAGCCACTAGATAATGGAGGACCATCCTCTGCTGTTATATTAACTGCCTGTGATATGCCTTCATGGGAGCAGATCACAGAAGAAAGGAAATGCAGCAGAGACCTTGTTGGGACTCTATTTTGGTATCTTTAATGAGAAGCAACAATTTTCCACGTGAGCTCATGGTGCCTCTTTACCATGACCACAGTCACCAATGCAGCAACAAGGACTCTCCCAAGCACCACTGTGTCCTCCCTACTTCACCTTCCTATTTTTGTAATATGTAGTTCATTTCTTCTGGAGTCTGGGCTGTGTGTGTTGGTGTCTGTGCCCATTTCCCTTGGAAAGAGCCAATGTTCCTCAGAATATACTTGAGATGTAAGAGAAGGGCTGTAAATGCTGTCCTCTATCAATATCTACATGTTATTTTTTTTTCAGAATGGCTGAACATAATCCAAGGCTAATTACAAATTACAAACTAGCTTCAGAGAAACCTGGACTCAAAAGTATCTACTGCTTCAATCCTAAAAGAGAAAAATGTACCACACAGTCCCAGAATTTCAATGTAACCAGGCTGAATTCTAACACAAAAACTGCCTGGATAGAGCCATACCCTGAAAGTAGCCCAGGCCAACATGGTCCCTGAAAAAGCCCATGCTAAGCCCCTAAAATGAAAGTAGACCAGGATTCAACATTAAACAAAAGACGTCAAGACAGAGTATTCCAAGGCCTAAGGATGGACCCGATGATGACCAGGAATAAAGCCTAAATTAACAATGGCTTTCACTCACCCAGAAAATCAGGGACCAACCCTAAGAATGAAAAGGCCAAACCATGGCCTAAAAGAGGCCTGCACCAAAACCTGAAGCTGAGTAAGCTCTGACCCAGAGGAAAAACAGAGGTATCCCTGGGCCAGTCCATTAAATGGATAAGCTAAGGGCAAAGGAGAAGAAGGAAAAGTAACAAAATTAAATGCAACAAAAAGAAAAGAAAAGAATGCCCATGCCTAACCTTGACCATGAAGGAGACTGGCCCAACCAAGAGGGGAATGAGTCCTTCCCTATCTCTCAGAAGAAAAATACCTGGCTAGAAGAAAGAAAAGGAGAATAGCCATGTGTAAACTCTACCTGGACTGAAGCCAGGGCCCTGACCAAGATGAGAAGTTGGTCTCAGCACAACTCTGACCCTGAAGAAGACTGGGCCAAAACTAAGAAAGGAAGTGGGCCCAGACTAATCCCTCAAATGAAAGAGGCCAGGGCAAAGCAGGAAAAGGAGAACACAGGGTCCTAATACTTACCCTGACAAAAGCCTGAGAAAAAACAAGGAGAGAAGAAGACCTGGGACATTCTCTTAAATGAAAGAGCCCAAGGACAAAGCAAAAAAAAAAATTGTTTGCCTATAATCCTTACCCTGATGAAATATGGACCTAAGGAAGAAGAGATGTGGGCCATGTCATAACTTTAATGACCAGGCCAAAACCAAAAAAATTAGTGGACCTGAGTCCAGTCCTAAGTATGAATATGTCTAGGCCCTAATTAAGAAGAAAGGTGGGACTAGGCCATCCCCTTAAAGAAAGAACAACCAGAGAAAACCAAGAAAACATCTATGCCCAGCTCTAGTCCTTAATCTGAATACACCAAGGACCCAATGAAGAAGGAGGACTGGGGCGAATATTGACAGGGAAGAATTAAGAGCTAATACAAAGCTCATTGAACAAACCAGGCAAAGTCAAAAGTGGAAATGTTACAGGCCAACCATAGACCTTGATGAAGATTAACCACAAACACTAAAATCAAGGGAGCTCCTGCCAACCCAATGAGAGATACATGACCACAAATAAATGTTGATGGTAAGAAGTCCAGTTTCAAGAGACAATTCAAATGGAGCCTGATCCAATCACAATGAAGAACTCTTCCTAGACCAAACACTGATCAAGTAGCCAAGGATTAAGTCCTATGTGAAAGGAGTTCAGGCAATCTAAGAAGAGAAACATGCCTGACCATAAACTGCTATCAGTGGAGACCTGCAGCCTACGGACCAAGAATTAAACCCAGAAGCCCTGAACTTTAGGATGTGTGGGCAGAATATTTTCTTCTTCATCCAACTCTAACCAAAACGGATCCAGAAATACCATGTTCTCAATGGAGCCAATGGCTCCCTTACAGATGAAAGCAAATGGACATCATTAACATATTTGGTAGTTAGAAAGAACCTTGAGACACTCTGATCCCAGACCTGGATTTCACTTGATATTTTACAGTCAATCAGGGCCTCAAAAAAGACACAAAGAAGAATCTTTGTTGAAAATCTTAGAATTGCCGGCGGTGGTGGTGCACGCCTTTAATCCCAGCACTTGGGAGGTTGGGGCATGCAGATCTCTGTGAGTTCGAGGCCAGGCTGGGCTACCAAGTGAGTTCCAGGAAAGGCTCAAAGCTATACAGAGAAACCCTGTATTGAAAAACCAAAAAAAAAAAGAAAGAAAGAAAGAAAATCTTAGACTCACAGACTTCATCTACAGATATAAGTTGACCTCCTGAGTACCAACTGTGCGGATCACATACATTTCATTTACAATACGAACTATCCTCAATACATGCATGCCAGGATGTGCCACTCACCATATGATCCAAGCTCTCATCTGAGTAATCAATGAATATGGACATAGCATAATACAAATGGCGTTATAATGCATCTTGTTGTGGCCTGATATAACTTCAAATCTTGGCTTGGGCTGATATTTTTAGGAAAAAAACAAGTCTCAAAAATAACACAGGAGTAACCCTTCCTACCAAGGAGCTTAGACTAACCCAAAATCTGCTTTAGTAATTCTTTTCTACTTCTTTTAACAGAAACATGGTCCATAATGTTTGCTTTTCTTACAAGATTTCAGAGAGTTGAACTTAATAGAAAATATTACATCAAATGTGGAAATGATTTCTCAAAGAAGGGTCCCATTGTATTATATTTTAAATTTCAAGGATGATGTGTAATGCCAATCACTCAAGCATTAACAAATAAAGACTTTTCTCACACATTGTCAGACTTCCTCCTATATTTAATTTTCCTTATTCTGACTTTTCAGATTACCATTCTAGAATGAACCATCTCATCCTGACCTTTCAACTACAGGCACTTCTACATTTCATTTCATCAACTTGCTGCATCTCCACTTTACTTAAAAGATTCCAGACTAGTTATTTAATGGGGTATCCTTGTGCTGCTGAGCTCAATGCTAGGAACCCCCTACTAAGTTTGCTGTCTTGATAAAAATAACATCCCCAAAGACAAACTCGATCATTCCACCACATTCTAAAAAGTCTATGAGATGGCATCAGGCATTGGTAGTCTTAAGTCCTCCCTTTCCCTTTGATTTTTCTCTAAAATATGTGCTTAAAAATTAGGCAATGAGGATTTAGCTCAGTGGTAGAGTGCTTGTCTAGTAAGCACAAGGCCTTGGGCTTGGTCCTCAGCTCTGAGAAAAAGGTGGTCTAAATGTAATTTTCAGAGTATCTAGCCTGTTACATATTTCTGAACCAGAAATTCTTGCCTCTCCATCACAATAATCCATATCATCATTCTAGAACTTAACCTGTTTTGTCACAACATCTCTGTATCATTTGCTGTATCCAGGATTCCTTGTTCCTTTTCTAGAGTTCTACAAAAAGCCTAGAGCATTTATTTAGAAAGGTTCTTGGGGGACTAGAATGCCAGGTCTCCCCCAGATTACCAGGATTTGTCCCACATCATCTCACACATCAGCATAAAGAAAAAGTGGGACCGCTGTGATACAATTGTGATACAATCGAAATTTGAGAGCTATTTCTGGGTAACAGAAGTCATAGAATTGTCCAGATTCAAAGAGCTATAGATGCTGAAAGAAAAAATTCTGAGTTTTTCACCCAGATCTAGTTCTTTGACCAATATCAAAAAAAGGACAAATGTTCTGAGTCCATTCTCTCTTTGGTGGACTCAGTAACTACTGTATTGCATAGACTGAAAAACTGTATATACTCCTGTCTATGTACGTATGTAGATACGTACATATGGATCTATCTATCTGTCTGTCTGTCTGTCTAACTTTCCAACACCTATCTCTATCTATCAATCCATCCATCTATCTACGCCTATCCATCCATCCAACCTTGGATCCATCTTCTACAACTACTACTCTTCCTCTTCTATTTCTCCTTCTTCTTGCTCTTCCCTTATTCATCCAGGATATTATAACCACTTTTGCCTCCCTGAGTTTGTACAGTGCCTTAGTAAATATTAATTACATCATAACAAATAAAAACTTTTCTCTGTGGGTTTCTTTCATCATATTTCCCCACCCCAAGTCTTTGTAATCCCTGTCTTCCACAACACTTGCTAAATTGTGACATTCCTTAGATCTCTGACACTGTGACACTAAAAATCTTGTGGAAAAGAATGTTTGTTTAAAAATGCGAGTTGTGCTTAAAACAAGCCCAAAACCAACATCTAACAACTTTATACTTTAGTAACTTGCAAACAAACCATCTAAGTTTGTTTCTTTATATGACAAATGCAATTTACATATAATGAATTCAATGAGTTGAGATATTCAATGTATATTAGTTCTCTGCCATGAAGTTTAAAATTTGTTTTCTGACTAAATAAATTTTTTAAGAGGTAAAATACGTAGAGTTTTCTAAATGGAAATGGAAAGATGTAAAAAAAAGCTAGAAAATAGAGTTAATCATAAGTTAGAAGTTTTATGGAAGATAAAAAATCAAGGTCATATATGTCAGGGAGTATTCTGTCTCTCAGCTACTTGAATTAGAAAAGACTTTCAAAAGATAAATGAAACATCCTGTCAAAGCTTGGCTCATGGCATTGTAGGCTATGAGAATAGATGAGATCAATCTGAGTGCAATAGAAGTGGGAAAGTAGGTCATGCACTTACTTAAACCTCCTTGAAATACAGGCTATGTAATCTACTGATACCTGAAAGAAATTATTTCCTGATGGACTGTCTCACAGGAAGCATTGGGGATGCTTGGTTATCACAAGCAGAGATCTCACACACCCACTGGAAGATGATGAAGGAAGGATGGGTTTTCCTGATAAAAAATATATATGAGAGAAGTAGTGCTTGGCAGCCAATTCACTGGGCATGATAGAGCACTGGGCTGTGCTTAGAGAAGAGGTCAAACATAAAATGGTTGATTCACCAGGAACTTCAGGACTGGTGTTTGCCTTCAGTGAGTTTGCAGAACGCCATGGGAGAATGTGAACTTGTAGAAACAAGTAACATTTTTAAGGAAAGGGTGAAATGTTGTCTAACAATTTTCCTTTTTATGAAATACTTTTCTATCATTTTTGAGATTATAACTGCATTATTTTCTCCTCTTTTTCATCCTTCCAAGCCCTCACTACACTATTCCTTGCTGTGCTTCTAATTTATGACCTCTATTTTCATTAATTGTTGCTACATGCATATACATATATGTGTATTAAGATATATATATATATATCCATATTTTTATATTTCCTAAATGTAAACCAATCATTCTGTATACCTAGCATGTTTTCAGGACTGACCATTTGATAGTGAGTATCCAACTGGTGTGTTCTTCCCTGGGTAGGACTATTTCCTTAAGTCTCAGGAAGTTCTATGGAAAGAGACAGGAGGTTCATAATACTCAGCAATTAAACCATGGCTGGGAAAGCTGAAACTTACAGGATTAACAAGGTCCTTCCGCTCCCAAGGTTAAATAGGTGGTAACTAAGGAGAACTGAAGAAATGAGACCCTCTGTCTCATTCAGCTGCAAACAAGTCATGTAGACACATTCAGAGTTCAAGTCTTCATGAGTCACCCATTCTAATGTAAGACTTTGTGATGTCACACATTAGAGTTATTCATATTCCTATAACTAATCCCATACCTATACTCCTGTATTAACCTCAAAAAACTCATTAATTTGAGGGAAAAGGAATTACACAGTCTTCCCTGAGAGGCAGATACATAAAGGGGAACTGATAAGTAATACAAATGGCCAACTTCTGGCTTCCTTTTTATTTTCTGTACTGAGACAAAGGCTTAGTAGGCTTTGTCTTCCACCAAAGGCTGCCTCTACCAACTGTCTGGTTCAGGACAGATAGGTATGTTCACAGTCCTTTTTTGTGTCCTGCTTGTCCATTTTGGACAGCATACTGTCAGCAGTTGATGTAAGGTCATTTTCTTACCCAGTGGCTAACTTTGCCACAAATAAAGTAAACACTATATTGACTTTCTTCAATGCCCATTGTCTTCTTGAAGAAGATTGATACTGTGAGGAGCAGACATGTCTCTTAGTCAAAAAAAAAAAAAGCTTTCTCTCCCCTCCCCTCCCCTCCCCTCCCCTCCCCTCCCTTCCCCCTCCCCTCCCCCCCTCCCCTCCCCTCCCCTTCTCTCTCTCTCTCTCTCTCTCTCTCTCTCTCTCTCTCTCTCTCTCTCTCTCTCTCTCCCTCTCTGCTGGCAGATCAGGATGAAGCTCTCAGCTATTGCTCCAGCATCATGTGTACCACCATGCTCCCCATCATGATGGAATGGACAAAACCTCTGAAACTGTTTAGGTATTACATTACATTAAGGTCTAGTAGGAGTTGATCTTTGAACCAAGTGAGAGGGAAAAATGGGACAGAGTCAGCAGAAGACTGTCGTACAATGGGACGAGGTAAGCAGGAGGCTAACCAAGGCTTTTGCACAAGGGGAACACAGGCCATTTCAAGAGCACCATTTACGGAGCACACAGCAGCCTTGAGACTGATGAATCCAGCCTCTTCAGGAGAAAAAGCCAAGTTCTTAGGAACCAAAACCTTAACCCCTTCAAGTCCCTGGCCACCAGCCCTAGACTGGCCTTGCCAAGTCTGACCCTAGGTGAAGACACAGAACAATGTTCCTTTTGTACTTTCATCAGGGCCTCTGCAGTCTTGGATGAGTCAAGCTTTCAACAGGAAGTAAAAAATTTCTGCACACCAAAAGAAACAGTCAGATGAAGAAACAGCTTAGGATGGAATAAAATCTGAAGAGCTAAATATCTGACAAAGCACTAATTTCCAAAAAAATAAAGAACTAAAAAAATGAAAAGAAATACTAAATAAGTCAAGTAACCTAATGAATGGGCTAATAAAATGAACAGACAGTCCCCATAATATAAAACAAAATGACCAATAAACACATGAAGATGGCATTTAACCTCACTAACCATGGAGAAGTGCAAATTACAACTACATTCAAGGATTGGAGGTATGTCTCAGTGGGTAGAGTGCTTGGCTAGCATGGACAAAGCTCTGAATTCAATCCCCAGCACCACATAAATCAAGTGTCGTGGCACATGCCTATAATCCCCAAAATTGGGAGGTTAGAGGCAAGAATTTAAGAAGTTCAAGGTCATGGCTATAGAGAGAGTCCAGCCTTGCATGCGTGAGACCTTGTTGTCTCAAAAACAACAACAACAAAATATTATGTTTTATCTCACTCTGATCAGAGTGGCAATTATTAGCAAAGTGATAAATAAAATAATAATGAATATTGATGAGGCTATGGACAAAAGGAACCTTATTTACTGCATGTGGGAATGTAAACTAGTCCAACCACTATGGAAACTGGTATGGAAGTTTGCCAAAACATTTGAAATCTACCACATGCACTGACTGTATCATTCCTAGGTATTTACCTAAAATTCTCCAAGTCAACAGATTACAGAGATACTTGTATGGTAATGTTTATTGCAGCATCATTCCCAATAGCTGAGGTATAGACAAACATAGATGTCCAACAGCAGAGGACTGGGTAAAGAAAATGTGGCATGGATACATAGTCAATTTTTTTTCAGGCATAAAGAGGAAAAATGTTATGTCATTTGCAATAAAATGGATATAGCTGGACATGACCATATAAGTGAATTAAGCCAGTCCCCAATATGTAGTTCAGATATTTTATACAGAAAAATAAAAGCATGTATGTATATATGGAGTGAAAATAGAAGCAAAACCATCTAGGAGAGTAACGGGGTCTAGTGGGAGGGGAGGGGTGAAGAAATGGAAGGGAGGGAGAATGCACTCGGTACAACAATGTGCAATATAGACTTGGGTGAAAATGTCCTTATGTAATGCAGTACCATGTACAATGAATATACACAATGAAAATATTTTAAACAGAAATAAATTGTTAATCTTTAAAAAAAGAAAAAAATCTATGTTATCATTTTCAATGCCATATTCTGAAGATCTCTGAAGTGCTTTTAAGATGACCTGTCTATCTAAAATATATTTCTGCTTGACCTTGAGAACAGACCTAATATGACTACAGGTTTGATTGTAATGACTAACTACTAACCTGCATTTCTTTATTATCCTAAATAGTTGGCAATAACTTTTAAGGACTGAAAACTGCACTGCATTGTGAAATGAACTGTATAGGAATGATACATTGGACAAGACTAGAAATATATATAGAAGTATTTTCTAACAAAATCAATCTCAAATTTGTATCAATATACATAATTTATATACAATATACAAAAATCCAATGTGTAATATTTAAAACTAGTAGTTCCATTCTAAAAGTAGAATCAAAAATCTAACTTTCTATATTACCATATCTATATCCTCTCTTTTTTCTTTTCAGAGTAGATTCAATAATCTACCCTTTGACCTACCTTTTCTATATCCCTTTCAACATATGAAAGTCTGTAAATGGAATCCACCATAAATATAACTAAAAGAAAAAATACCCACATGATCATCTCATTAAATGCTGAAAAGGCCTTTGACAAAATTCAACATTTCTTCACGATACAAGTCTTGGAGTGATCAGAGATACAAGAAACATACCTAAACAAAATAAAGGCAACATACAGCAAGCCTACAGCCAACATCAAACTAAATGAAGAGAAACTCAAAAGGATTCTACTAAAATCAGAATAACACAAGGCTGCTCACTCTCTCTATATCTATCAACATTGGACTTGAAGTTCTAGCTAGAGCAATAAGACAACAAAAGGCAAACAAGGTGGTACAGATTGGAAAGGAATAAGTCAAACATTCACTGTTTTCAGATGATATGATAGTATACATAAGTGACCCCAAAAATTCCACCAGGGAACTCCTTCAGCTGATAAACACTTTCAGTAATGTGGCAGGATACAAGATTAACACACTCAAAAAAAATCAGTAGCCCTCCTATATACAAATGATAAATGGGCTTAGAATAAAATCAGAGAAACATCCACCTTTACAATAGCCAAAGACAACAAAAATTCATTGGGGCAACCTATCTGATAAGAACTTTAAGTTTTAAAACAAGAAATTGAAGTAGATATCAGAAAATGGAAAGCTCTCATATGCTCTTGGATAGGTAGAAATACATAGTAAAAATGGTGATCTTACCAAAGTCAATCTTCAGATTCAATTTAATCCCCATCAAAATCCCAACAAAAGTCTTCACAGACCTTCTAAGAACAATTTTCACCTTCATATGAAAACCCAAACCCAGGATAGCCAAAACAATCCTGTACAATGAAGGAATGTCTGGCAACATCATCCCTGACCTCATGGACCCCTATAAAGCTATATTTAAAAACAACTTGGTATTGGCATAAAAATAAACACATAGATCAATGGAATTGAATCAAAGACCATGACTTTAATCTAAAGACATATGAACACCTGATTTTTGACAAAGAAGCTAAAATTATACAATGAAAAAAAGAAAGTGTTTTTGACAAATGGTGCTGGCTTTTCACACATGCTAGAATTCAAATTGATCCATTATCTGTGCCCATGCACAAAACTCAAGTCCAAGTGGATCAAATACCTGTACATAAATCCAATTACACTGAACCTGACAGAAGAGAAATAGCACAGACACTGAGAGCAACACCTAATACATGGGACCTCCTGCAATTGAGAAGCTTCTGTAAGGCAAAGGACAGGGTCAACAAGACAAAATGACAGCCTACAGAATGGGAAAAGATCTTCACCAACCCACATCTGACAGAGGGATGATCTCAAAATATATATAGAACTCAAGAAACTAGACATCAAAATACCAAATAATCCAACTTTAAAAATGCAGTACAGATCTAAACAGAGAATTCACAACAGAAGAATATTACATGGCCAAAAGACATTTAAGGAATTGCTAAAAATCCTTAGCCAAGAGGGAAATGCAAATCAAATGGCACTAAGATACCATCTCACTAACAACCTCATAGCTTGAGTTAGCTCTACTGCCACTCTGGGGGAATCTTCATAACTAAATATGTGACTTTTCTTAGAGCCCACCAATGTCTACAAGTCTGAGGATTTCCCTGGGGGATTGTTCACTTCAGAGGTCTCATCCCTACTACTCCCCTTTATCCTGACCTCATTTCTAAGCATCCTTTCTTTCTCAAATTGTTGATTATTAATCTTAAGGAGGGGAAAATCCAACCCTGGACAGTGCATGCAAAGTGAGCTTTCAACTTCACTTAGATAAAGTTTCTAATGAAGCAGAGGCCTAGATTTCTGGCTTTGGAAGGAGGATCTAACTAAAGGCTTCCATTGTGAATCCAGAGGCTCCTGAAAATGGCACCTTGGTTTCAAGTCACTTTTGGGTGAGGTATGTAACAGGGATGAAATAGCTATACCAGGTGACATCAGCACATGGACATTCTACTGTATCCTGGAGAGCCCTGGCATTCCATGTGATGTCACCATTGTTGTGGCAACACCAACTGTCATTGGGGGCATTTGTGCAGTGTCTTGTGTTTCACCTACAGACATGCTGTCTAGACTGAACAGGATTGTTGGGAGACAGGATGGAGAACACAGCGAGACCAAAGGGAGGCAGAAGGAAGATGGCCTTCAGTCTCCATGTCACACATCAAGAAATAGATGGTCCTGGGAAAAGCGCAGTGAGTCCTGGGAAAGGGATGGGAGGCTTCATGAAGGAGGAAGGCTTGATCTGATCCTTCCAGGAGTGGGGCTAAGCAGGTGAGAATTTCTGAGAAGCAATGGGCCTACCTGCTCCTCTGAGTTCTTCAAGAGCAGAACAAAGTTGAGGATTCTCAAGGTTAGTTTGGCAGACTCAGGAATATTCATGGCTGCAGCTGTTCTGTTGAGGGCCCTCTGCTTTCACTCTGAGTGGGAAGGAAGCACATGGGGACTAAAGAGGTTTTAGTACCAGCCCAGCAACTCACACACACTGGATGTCTTTTGGTGTGTGTCACTAATAACAGAGAGAGTAATGTCCCCTGGCCAGAGCTAGAGGCTCTCATATTTTAAATAACAACCACTAGCGGGGCAGAAACCATCAAGTATTGCTTCATGTCAGTGATCCCTAAGGTTTCTGAGTTCCTGCCCTCTCACTAGCCAGTCATCTTCCCTCTACCTTGAGTGTAGGACTGGGACATCACTCTTCCTGTAAGTATTTGTTCTTGGTGTCAGAGGGCTCACCTGTGGATGCCCAGTTCATAGGTATTTTCAGTCACACCATTCAATGGTTGATAACATCTTTGCTAACATCATGATGGATGGAATGTATTCTCCTGAAGCATTTGGCAAAAGTTTCATCTTTACCTATGTGACTTATCATTGCTCTGACAGGACCCACATAATCCTCCACCATCCTCATACATTGTAACTGCCCTCTGGATCTTCTCTGATGTGCTTATTCATGTCGTGGAACTGATCATCCTTCCCCATTATACTGAGATAATTTCTTAGCATCCTTTATTTCTCATCTTGTTAGAGATCATCAGGAAGAGAAGAGCCATTCCTGGGCACAGTTTGGAAAATGAGTCTTGCCCTCCATACATGATGAACTATTGAATTAGAATGAACTAGATTCTAATGAATCAGAGAGATCTCTGGATTGGAAGGAGGGGGTGCTGAAGGCCTTCCCCTGTGTCTCAGGGAAGGCTCCTGGAAAGGGCAGCTTGGCTTTTGGTGAATTGGGGAAGAGTTTGTTATAAGATAGGTGAACGCTGTTGGCAGTGACCCTAACAGTCCCTTCTCTGGAAATTCTATTGTATCCTGGAGAGCCCTTGGCATCTTTTGTGAAATCACCAGTGTTGTAGCAATGCCGAATGCCCTTGAGGAATTCATTAAGTGCATATAGGGTTCACCAATCAACATTTTGGCAAGATTGAGCATACTGACTAGAAGAGAGATCTCTGGTTTTTTAGGGAGGAGTTGAGGCCAGAACTGGACCTTCTAGTAATGGGGTTCAGTAGCTGTAATCATCTGAAGCCATGCGCCTATGCTGCTTTCTGGGTCCCTAAAGAGCAGATCCAAAGTGGAGGTTTCTGATGGTTACTTGGCAGAGGGCCAGGAATGGTCAAGGATTCAGTGCTGTGCTGGGACCTTTTTCAGTTCATTCTGACTGTCAAAGAATGCCAAAGGAGGCCCAGAACCACTAATGAGGTATCAGGGTAGGATGTTGCTGCACTTTATTCTCAGTGGATTTCTGTAGGTTTCATGGATATCTGATATAAATACCAGAGAGCAAAACTGTCCATCCATGTACCCAGGTCTGAGACATTCAGTTGCTTTTAGTCCTGCACACAGGTTATCAGGGAAGAGCTGCAAAGCACCAGGCAGTCCAAGACTTTCTTGCATCATAGCAGGTACCTGGTGACAATTCCAAGCCAACATGATTGGCCTTCCTTATGCCTTTCAGGGACAGTGGGGCTGCAGTAGTACCTGAGGCATATATCTATCCTCAGAGATTGGAGACAAGTCCATCGCTTATGGACCCCAGTTTAAGGATATCTGCTCTGATATTTGAGGGCTTCACTGAGTGCCATGCATTTCCTCTCCCATAGGCCTCCTCTTGGGACTCCACATGATCTCTTGGTCCTATGCCATTCATCTGTACAAATTCACTGTGTTTATGTACCTACAGGGACTACTAGGAAGGCATCATCCACACCCTTCTTCCTCACTGAGCAGGAGCAGCAGCTGAACCAGGTGGATAAACTGACCCTTCAGCTACAGATGATGACCAATGAGAGGAATGAACTGCTGGAACTCCTGGCCCTTTATAACAACAATGAGTTGAACAACAGGTATTCATAATGCCCTTTTCTCTGGTAACTGTCTTGACCCTACTATGTTTGAGTACATCTGAGAGGCAGAACTGAAACCTGTAGGAGTGAGATTTGACACAGGCTGCTCTGATTCCTCCAAATGAAAAAGCAGAGCCTGTGGCCTGAATCACAATCTACAGAGGGGCAGTAGGGTGTAAGATCACAACATGCATTTCAAGAGGCCTTGACAGACATCGGCTTTTAGGAGATGCTTGGTACTCTGGGTTGAGTGTTTATATTTATTTTTGCTTTTTGCTCTGGGAATAGGCCGAAAGGCCTTGTGGTCCTACTCATCCATCTGTGTGTCTGGAAGTCTTGGAGTTCATCCCTGCTCCTCTCTGGTCTTGTTCCTTATACTTTGAGGCAATACTCCCTATCTGCATTTCTTTGACATCCTGTGTGTGGGTTCATGAGTGTGAAGTGCTCTCTAAGGGGCCCAAACTTTGCAAACAAAGCAGTGGCCGGTTTTGCCCTTTTCACTTCTCTCTCCCGTAATAAACCATTAGATTACATTCCTAAATTTAGTCCCCAAAGTCCATTTCCTTTTGTGGACACTGACTCATTCTTGAAACTAAACACCAAAGTTCAACAATCAAAATTGTTACACTGGCTAACCTGTCCCATCAGAGCTCAACAATTTACCCAGCACAGACTTAAACTTCTCTACTTAAAAACTCACTGTTAAAAAAGCCTGCTGCTTGCTGTGTGCCTTCGCCTGCTCAGGAGACAGGCTCCCAAGCTATGCTTGCACTGCTAGGTTAATAAATCTCCTTGTGCTGAGGATTGTGTGTCTGAGTGTGTTCTGTACTGTCTCTGAGAGGCTCACTTACTCTGTGTGTGTGTGTGTGTGTGTGTGTGTTTGTGTGTGTGTGTGTGTGTGTGTGTGTGTGTGTGTGTGTGTGTGTGTGTCCTTTCAGATCCTGAGTCAGAGATTGATAGGTCTGAATATTCACATGTCTCAAAGATTTCTGGTGATGGAAGTGCTGAGGCCAGGGAGCCCCACATTGAACATCACTGCTCTCAGCCTTTGTGCTCATCCTGGTCCCTCATTGGAATACCCTTGGGTGTTTATAAAGACATCTGAATGTAGTGCCTCCCCCATGGCAATACAGATCATGAGTTCTGGGTATCCTTGTAAGGAGAAAGAATCTCTGTTCTCAAGACAGTGGGAATGTCATTGCAGATTTCAGATACACCCCCATCTGTGGCACAGACTGCTCAGACCTTCTTAGCCAGCTAGTCTGCTCCCAGAGGTCTACTGAGGGAGCTCATGTAGCCCTGTCTCCTTCCCTATTGACACCCAGCCTTTCCTGGCCATGGGACAGTAAGGCAAGTCTAATGCACATCAGGAGGTCCAGTATAGAATTCAGGGTGTGACATCCAGTGGGTTACGGTAGTATAAAACAGAACCTTAATTCATGTGGTCCCTGAGGCCTGTATTCATGGGGTTCTTTGTTACTGGGGCCATGCCCTACTACAGGCTGAAATCTGAGCTGGAGATGCTGAAAACACAGCATAAGAAGGAGATGTCAGATGTAAAGGAATTCCCCAAGGAGATTTGTGAGGCTTCGTACAAGTGCAAGGAGCTGAGTGAGCACACCAACTCCTACCGGTGAGTGCCTAATTTAGATGGGACTCCTGAAATTGTTAAGGACTGCTTCTGGTAGTCTGAAGTTTTTCCAGACCTGCCTGATGCATCTGTCAGGAGGAATCTGTCCCATCCACCTCCTGGAGCCAAATGGTCCCAAAGACACACACAGAGGATTATATTACTTACAAACTGTATGGCCAATGGCTTACATTTCTTGCTAGCTAGCTCTATCATCTTAAGTTAACCCATTTCTATTAATCTGTTTGCCACATGGCTGCTGCATGGCCAGGCTGCTGGCATGTTTCTCCTTGGGTGGCAGCTGGCATCTCCTCCACCTCTGACTTTCTTCTCTGACTCTCCTGGATTTTTCTGCCTGGCTCCATGCTGCCTTGTCATAGGCCAAAGCAGCTTCCTTATTAACCAATGGGAGCAACACATATTCACAGCATACAGAAAGACATCCCACAGCAGCTTCTTCCCTTCTTCACCTTTGAACAAAGCTGGGCTGTGGTTCTAGCAAGCAGCCTGTCTGATAGCTCTTGGACTTGTGCCTCCTACAGTGAGTTCTCCTAAGAGTGAAGAGTCTGAGAGCCCCTCCCAACATTTTCCTGTCAGCTTCTGGAACTCCTAGACAGAAAACACGGTTTTCACCATGAATGTTTTCTGTGGCTCTGGCAGGAGCTTACAGAGCTGGTTTCTATGGAAAACATGAAATACATTCCCATTGGGTCTTCTGCCCCCCCACAGCATGGTTTCCCTCTTCCTGCTCATGTTTTCTCAATACTGTGAACAGTTAAACACCAGGGTGTGTGGTGGAGAGGTAGGGGATCTAGTTTTGAGAGTTACATGGATCCCTTTTGCTGTCAGGGTATTCAGAAATAGTTTGTATCTTTCTAGAATTTGGCTATTCTCTGGCTTTTGTCTGCCCCTCAGTCATGCTGGCATGGCTAATGTGGCTTCATCCCTGGGATCTGGGGTTGGGTAGATGACACCTTGCAGGAAGGATGGTATTGGGAGGCAGGAGTGCAAATGGAGGTGGAGCTCATCATTTTTGGTGATATTTCAGCACCCTCTACAGTCAGCTCCTGAGTGAATGGACTCAGCTGATGGAAAAAGTGAGCATGTTGAAAGAGGATAACAGAAAGCTGCAGGGGGAGCAGATTTTACTACAAGAGTCCTGTGAGGAGGCCAGGAGGCTCTGTGAGGAGGCCCATGAGAAGATCTATGACCTGTGGACAAAGCAGCAGCAGGTAGGTTGAAGTAGCAGGGCCAGGCTGCCCACCTGTCTAACCATACACATACATATACACACACCCATGTAACCCTCTACTCACTTATCCAACTGACCCATCCCATCCAATAGTTCATTTCTGTGATCATTCACAAGTCTTTCTGGGGAGTTAGCCTCTTGGAAGGCACTGCATGACTGCCAAGGAAACCCTACTGCTCTGCTAGAAGCTGCAGTCCTTCGAGGGAGACGGGTCAATCACTTGTCACTTACTGATATGGTAGTCCGGAAGGAGCGGTGTTATGATGGGAGCCACATAGGGATTAGCACGTAGATCTGATTGATTGAGTTCAAGAATCAGGATCTCATTTGTTTGCAAAGGTAATATGAGATCAGAGGCAGAAACAGTATGGAAGGAGGAACATCCCCTACAAACGCCAAATGACTGGGTCTTGTGGACATCTTTTTGGGTGTCATATGGCATTTTACCCTCTTGTTCCCAGACTGCCATGGTGTTCTCTTTACCTGGCTAACCTCTGGGTTCACACTGACAGAAACTAAGTAACAGCTTGTCAATACTGTTTCCTGTGACTGGCATTGGCCAGTTCTCCCACCCTGGATCTTACACTCGGAAGCTCACTGGATTACCAGGGATGTGGCCAGGGCTTATGACAGGCGGGGGTGAGGGTGGCAGATTTGAGATTTTAAGAGAACAATTTCTCCAACTACACCAACATAGCCTGCAGAAGCACAGCATGCTTCCCCAGGCATGTTTAGTCTCAAAATGATGGAAAGCAGAATTGTGGGTCGCACTTGAAACAGCTAGTGTGAGGAGTCTAAATTCAACTGGTAATGCCATCCTCGTTCAGTTGATGTCCTCCCCGTTGCGTTCTGTTCACTTATGATTCGTGATGAGTGTGTGTGTGTGTGTGTGTGTGTGGTGTATGCATGCGTGAGGGTGCACACATTTGTTTGTTTGTTGGAAGGCCACATCAAGCGACCTCTGTTGCTTTCTCCCTTATTCCCTTTAGCCCAGGTCTCTCACTGAACCTGAAAATTTCTCTTCTGGTTAAGCTGGACAGCCACAGATCTTTGGATCTCCCGACTCCTCACAGTAGAGCTTCCTGTCTTTTTCTGTCTCATCTCATTACTAAATGATACATTTGGTCAGAAAAAGAACTGACTTGCTGGTTTCTCTTAATTTTTACACACCATTATTACTTTGGAATTAATTCATTTTGTTGTAAATAGCAAAAATCAAACAATGAAGCTGTTTGAAAAATCAACATAGACTTTTCTTTCACCGCATAGAGGTAACATCCCAGGATATTTCTAGTTTGTCTTACTGGCTACACAATACGGAACCTGACATTTTGATGCTCACTTTATCATGTATATGACTGTGTCTTAGGACAGATTCCTCCTCATAGTTGTATAGAGTGTGTATTTCAGAAAAGTGCTGTAGGTGACCTAAGTAGCCTCCTAGTGACTTCCTTGGGGCTGTTTTCATATAATATGCACTGCAATCTGGTCAAAAGTTATTGGGTAATGACAATGGGTGATTTCCATTCTCTGGTCCATCACTGTCTTCTGTGGAAAAGTCTGGGCAGGTTTAGTGAGAAGTCTATGATGGGTCAACTTGGATCTGTCAGGAGGCTTCATGTCCAGCCATCTTCCATGGGCACTTGGTCTTGTGTGGTCAAACTCAGTTGTGCAGAGGTTGTTACTTTTCTGTACAATCAGTGAGTCTGGTGATAAAAACTTTCCTAGGAGCGGAAATAAGTTCAGGCCAGGGCAGAAGAGCCTGGATGGGTCTGAGTCTTTTAGATAGCGGGGAGGACCCACTACCTCCCCCTAGAGTAGAAAAGGTACGGCAACATTCTAGTCTTCTGCCTTGCTCTTCTGGGTACAAGAAAGGTGTGTGTGTGTGTGTGTGTGTGTGTGTGTGTGTGTGTGTGTGTGTGTGTGTGTGTGTCTGTGTGTGTGTCTCTGTGTGTGTATTGTATGTGTGTGTCTGTGTGTTGTCTTTATGTGCATCTTTGTGTGTATGGGAATATGTGTTTGAGCCACTATGTGTATGTTCACTCACTCACGGAGCAATGGAACATCTTTAAGAATGATAGAGACAGACTTCAATGAGAAAGTACTATGCCTAACCTGGTTAGTACCACTTTGCATCAGTCAAAGAACTAATGGAGCTGCATATCATTCTGCGGGTCCATAAAGTTAACAATAACAAAAGACAGAAAATTGATGCAAGGTAAAACTTTTTCAGGTATTTGTAGAGGCAGAATTATTTATCTGCAAAGAAATCCTTTAGAGAAAAACAAAGTAGTGGGGTCAATGAAGGTGAGAAAGAGGCTACTGAGAGGCAGGAAAGGTGCCTGAGAGTTTGTGTCCTCTGTTCTGGGTGAATGGTGGCTGACCACTGATGACTTCCCTGCATCCTGTTTTGTTTTTCTCCTCATTGTCTGCTGCCATTTTCCTTGCACCTTTCCCTAACCTTGGTTCAGCTAACCTTGTCCTTGGAGCTTGGCCTGGATTTTATTCTCTGAGAAATTCTGAACTGCAGAGGGTCTTGTGGCTGCATCTCAGCCCAGCAGAAGTTCCACAGCTATGCTGAGGTGTGAGAAGAGGCTGTCTCAGTGCACCCCTTAGGCTCATCACACTCTAAAGCACCCACTCCATGTTGTGTCTGCAGCACTCAGAAACTGCTTTTATTTTGAACTTTTTCATACTGAGTTAAAATTTGTCCTGATGGAGGGTTTGCAAAAATGAGAATTCTCAGATATTGATAGTAGTGTAAAATGGTGCAGCCCTGTGAGAAGCTATTCACAATTATTCAGAAAGTTGAACTGCAGACTCTAGGTGGACCATTGATTCTAGAATGGAAAGTAGGTGTCCACAGAGAATATTGGGGACAATAGGGTTACAGCAGGACTCATCACAGCACTCCCAACTAGAAACTATTCAGATGCCCATCACTGATGAGTGAAAACATGCAATCTGGTCCACGGAATATTGTGAACCATGAAATAATACATGCAATCATTTGGCTGAGTTAGTCAACCTTCTGTTACTCAAAGAAATCCCTGACACAATCATGATACTTGGAAGAAAGGTTAATATAAACTCCTGATTTTAGAGGTTTTCTAGTTTTCTGAGCTCATTGCTTTGGTCCTAAGGCAACCTGTGGTTTAGAGAGCTTCTTTGGGAGAAAGATGCCCTTGAGGAAACATTGTGTGAGAGCAAGGGGCTGGTCCATTGCCATCCAGTGGTCCTGTGCTGGGGAACTAACCCTTCAATGCACAGACTGGGAACTTGCTAGGAAAGCTTGGATTACCTGTCAAAAAACCCTGGGGTTCACCTGTAGGTGTACAGGTTTATAAAGTAAGTACTACACTGACTGATCTGTCCACTGAGTTCTTCTCCCAGGTCACCAGGCATGCATGTGTTATACAGACACACAGGCAGGCAGAACACCCGCACATATAAAGTAAAATGAAATGAAAAAATATCAAAACAGAGTAAAAGTACACAATCTTCTCCACATCTCTGTGTTCAGAGCATCCTCTGTTTTCCTGCCTCTGGGATGGACGATGGGTAGAGAGGGTGTGGGTTAATGAAAGGTAACTTTCTTCTCCATGCTATCCCAGGTGATCTCTTCTTACAATAGTGTTATCTGGGAAACTAATCATGGATGCAATGTAGTGTGCTTGTATATGTGCATCCATTTACATGTTTGTGTTCAAGAGTGTGTACGTGCATGAATTCATGCGTGTGTGTGTGTGTGTGTGTGTGTGTGTGTGTGTGCTTGCACGTGTATGTATTTAAAGGGGTGCACACAATCCTCTCGTAAAAACACAATCTTCTAATGAACAGGAACATCAAAGACTTGAGGAAAATCTTCAGTACCTGATGAAGCAGAAGGAGCTGCTCACCCGGCAAAGGGACTTGGCAGCAAAGCTGCAGCATCACTTCACTGTGTCCCAGATGAGGTAGGAGCCCAGGATTCCAGAAGCAGATGCATCCAAGTGGGTACGCTGTACCTGGATCTCTGTCCTCTTTGAGTTTCTGTTCAATTGGCAAAGCTCCGAGCCACAGCCAGGGAAAGAAGACCTCAGAGTGTCATTGCTGACTCAGTCAATAGGAACTTCTGTCCAGGAAGCAATATGATTTCTCCTTGGTCTTATGGAGATTGTGTCCTCTTCTTCCCTTCTGAGACCTCTAGTATCCTCTGAGTATCTCATCTCTAACTTTAGATCTCCTCCCAAATATTCACATGGCAGCCAGAAACCTAGAGGGGATCATCAATCATGAAGGAAAGTGTGTCCTCCTGCAACTTTATTTTCCCTCAGGAATATCACGTTTAGAGATAAGTGTCTACACGTTGGCAGATTTGCATACGGCAGCCCAGTGCTGATTGCAGGCTCTCCGCACTATTTATCAGTTTCTCATGAGAAGATTTACTCTGGTCATAAACAGAGTAGGAGTTGACAAGTTAAGCCCATGCAGGGTTCTGAGATGTAGGATTAATCAGAGCCTTCTCTGCATTGCTGTGTAGGCTCCACTAGAGGGCAGGCATAGAGTTTTCCAGGAGGTTCACATTCACTGGGTATCTAATCAAGACCAGGTACATCTTCCCTGACCTGTGCCTCAGACCTTCTCATACTGATATTTCTCCAAAATGATGTCTTTGGACGGTTGGAGAAATATGCTGTTTTTCTAATCCAGCACAGTGTGTCTTTTCCAGTTCAATGTCTACTAGTTTTTAAAAGTTGAAAAAAAAATCCTGCCCAGGTGCTCTCTGACCCTTTTCCCTTGGGGAAGCAGGGAATGAACTCAGCTGAAAGGTAATGCTCGATTGTCTAGCTGGTGAGGGCTCAAAAGCTGACATGGCAGGTCCCCATCAGGCTTGTGTCTCTGCTGCCTTTGTCCCCTAGGTTTGAAAACCTCCAGCAGGAACTGGAGCAGACCACAGCCCAGGATGAGAACCTCCTGCAGATGGAGCGGCTGAAGCAGAAACACTATGTCCCAGGCAAGTCAGGCACCATTGAGCCCCATCTCCAGCAGCCAGGGTGTTCATGGGGTGTGTTTCCTTCCTTAACTTTTGTTTACCAGGGATGAATAGGCCCTGATTTTTCATGCCAGTGGCAGAGCAAAACTGTTTCTAAATCATATTTTCTTTACTGATTTTCCCTGACAGCACCTGTTAAGAAAACTGCGAAGGCTGGAAGAAGCCAGAGACACCCTGAAGGCATGACATTCTACACTCCAGGTTCAAGGCCTCCTCAGAAAATGCTACCTCTTTTCAGCTTTGAACTCAATAGTGAGGCAAATATCAACCTACCATCAGGCGATCCAGCCACAATATCATCTACATCTTTTGGCTCACTATCCCCAGAGAAAAGCTTGTGTCAGAAATAAGTCTAAGATACACAGAACACACAACAAATTACTAAAAACCCTGACTCCATATATGATGGGGAATCTGACAAGGAAGACTGTGGTTATGTCACACTGCCATCTAGACAGACCACACCCAAAGCACAAGAGTCTCTCTACTGCAGTGCTGAAGCTGACGCCATGTCGTGGGCAAGTGTAGCTGAAGATAATTCACTACAGAGAATACGCCAGTTCCTCACCTCATTTGTGCTTCCATAGTGAAATTACAAAGAAAACTGTAATTTCCTTAATATTTTTGTTTTATATCTTGGGATATTTATGCATTGGTTTTTTGTTTTCTTCATTTTCATTTAAGGTTTTGTTAACTTTTGTTATTATTCTTATTCTTGTCATTGTTTTAAGAGTTTGCTAAGGCTATACACTGTATATAATGATACTGTTTTGAAGGCCCCATTGAGTAAAATGAATGTATTTTATGAATAAAATACAATTTCAAACTTTTTACTCTGAGACTCTTCTTTACTCAGGTGAGGTTTCACACTCCTGTAAACCTAGAACTCACATGCTTGGATGTATCTCAGTAAGATCCAGGAAGCTCGGGCTGCACAAGGATTTTCCATTCATGGCTCTCAGGGCTACAGAGGGGGGTGGCACCTTGGATATGGATGGCATAGCCCACTCCATGGATACCAACTACATAAGAGAAAAACTAGACATATTGTATCTTTGAGGTCATATATTTAGCTACCAGTAAAATGTGGTACACTGTACACACATGTTCACAAAATCATCATTTAGTCGAAATTAAGGGAAACAAAAATATATTGCTCCAGGCCTCTCAGGAAATAAAAATGTTCATTAAAATTGTATAAAAGAAATCAGGAAATGAAAAGCAATATGCCTCTGGTTTTCTTGAAATATATCATGAGTGATAACAGATCAGTAGAGATAATTTCCTGCAAGACATGTTGGGATATTTTGTGGCGTTTTCTTTATACTTAGGGGTGTTTTACTACCACATACATGCAATTCCCACAGAGGCCAGGTGAGGGCAGAGTCCCCGTAGAATTTAAGTTAAAGAGGTTTGTTAGCTGTCCTGTGGGTCTTCTGAGACAGCAATAAATGCTCTTAATGGATGAGCCATCTCCCCAGACCCTGCAGTGACTCTTGTCCTCCCAGCCATGTGTGCTGTATTAGGTGGATTGGATCACTCCCAACCAAAGACTGAAGTTTATTGAAAACTGTAGAGACAGGCATGCTAATTGTCTTAGACTGCCACACATCATTCAGGGCTCTCATAGGTTCAGGATCCTGCCCAAGTCTCACTGACTGTGAGAATGGAACAGATTTGCTAGATCTCTTCTAGGTTGACAGCACCTATTAAGCTTGACTGATGAAATGCAGAATTGAGAAGACCCTCCTCGGGGTGGAGGTAGGAGGAGGAATCCCTCTTGATGGTCCAGAAAAGCAATGATGGGAGGAACCTCATGACTAGAGGGAGTGGATAGAGTTTGCGTCAGGGCTCTGAGACCACTGTGGACAGTTCAGGTTTCAGCATTTAACCAGTTTCAGCAATCATCGCATACTTCTCCCAATATAACATTCCTACAAGGATCAAAATTTGCAAGGCACTTCAGAACTTAAATAGTCTTTGTGGTTACTGCAGGTTTTAGAATACTAATGTCTCAAAGACTTAGTGAAAAACATTCCACTTAGATGAAGTACCTTGTACATTTCAATCTCTAGATACTTTTAAAACAAGAATCACTGAAAAGGTGATGCAAAATGACATGCACAGAACGTGATATACTGAGATGCATCTTTAAATTTATATAAATGTTATACTTCAGTATCAAATATGAGGACAGTCATTAATTATACCCAGACTTTTGCTTTATTTCATACTTGCTAGCATTCAGAATATGCTATATCAAAACATGGGGCTTGACATAGGAAGTTCTTTGAGTGGATGAATGAATGTGAGGAAGGACTCATATCTTCCCCTAAAACTGCTCATAAAACCTAGAAAGGACTTCCTGACAATTTCCTGAAGCAGGTCAGAAGCACCACATGTCTCTCCATGGAGGAAAGGTGCAGCCTCATATCTGAAGACTGATGAAGGCACACAGAGAGGACATGATCCAGAAGCCCTCACTGTTTGCCATTCATCTGCTTGACTCCTATTGCTTTCATTTTGACACACGTTTCATTACATTCCACTTTCCATCAACTCTAGAATAAATTCTCAGGTCTACTACATGCTCTAAGCGGCACAGTGCTGGTCAGGAGCAATGGTGAATGCCCATGGCTCAATGTCATGCTGCATGGGTGAAATGACTGGACCCACCAGGAGTTGAGTATCAGGAAAGGCCTCCGAGGTGAGAAGGGTAAGGGTATTGGGAAACATGGGAGATATATAAAGGCATCATTTTGTGGTATGGAAGGGACTCTGGTGAACATGAAGGCTGTAGGCCACTCCAAGGATCAAGACCATAATAAAATCAACAGTAAGGACCCATAATTTTGGAGCCATGGGCACCTCTGTCCCTACACATTGGAGAATTTGGGGACAGAAGCCTAATATGAGACCAGATGAGTGTTTGGAAGACTCCCTTTCTTTGGTAGCCTTGTTCAGGTCTCTAGCTGCCTGCAGGGTCAGTAATTCCTCTTGAGATGATCTCCACAGCAGGACTGAAGCCCGTTCACCATCTCCATGTTCTCCATGGGTCATTCTGACCTGAGCCTGGGATGGTACCCCACACTAAACTAAGGAGTATCTGGGGCTGCTGGGTGTCACTTGGGACAGTTTTTGGCAGGAGTTTGTGAAGCTTGTGGTGACTGCCATTTGAATGAGGCATGGGGACTCTTGGGGATGGATTAATCCTGTTTGCTTGCTCTTCATGTTGAGACTTTAGGCACAAGTGAGATGTTGGTGTCGAAGGCTTTGTTCTTGTCTTTCACACTTGGAAGCCTGACTAGGGGTGGCATAGACCAGAGAATGAGACCTGTTCAAAGACAGTGCTTTGCTCACTCAATGGCTGGGCATCAATACTATATGCTTTTATATTTAATTAATTTCATAATGATTAAGTGAAGTCAAAAATGTTGCTATTAATGTACATTTAAAATACCTGACTCTTTCCTTTGTAAATTAGAATATTTACTTAATATTATGTGAAAATATGCACATTTAAAGATTACTTCTTAAGCACAGGATATTCTATGTAATGACAATTAATTCTTCATGAAAGCAATCTTAAAAAAATTATCTCATGTCTAAGCAATTTTTGGGTTTTTTCTATCTTAGGAAGACTTGTGCTGTGAAAGTTTGCACTAGGTAAGTGAATATGCTTTTCTTTTGGTAATCTCTGTTTTGTTGTGGAGTCCCTAACAAGGAACTATGATGGGTAGAAACAAATGATAAGACTCACCTCTTTTTAAAAAAAGTACTCTCCTCTCAAAAACATCTTCTATTAGCCCCACCATAATGTGTTTTATTATGCCTTCTCAGTATATCTTGGAGGTTTGTTAATTTGAAAGTAAGAAGCCCCCATAATCTCATAGGGATTGGCACTATTAGGGGGTGTGGCTTTGTTGGAGGGAGTGTGGCCTTGTTGGAGGATTATGTTACAGTGGGGGAGGGTTGAGATCTCTTATGCTCATGCCATGCCTAGTGTCTCAGAGCACTTTTTGCTGCCTGTGGATCAAGATGTAGCTTCATCTCCACATTTTTCTCCTTCTCCAGCACCACGTCTGCCTGCATGCCTCATTGTCCTGCCATGATCATAATGAACTAAACCTCTGAAACTGTAAGCCACCTGATTAAATGTTTCCTTTGTAATTGTTGCTGTGGTCATGGTGTGTCTTCACAGCTCTAGAAACCCTAACTAAGACAGTAGGTATCCAACATAATCACAGAGAACAATGGACTCAAAAAAGAATTTTACTTTTGGACCACCCTTTGAGCATGGACTTTGGTATAAACCAATTCAGATGCAGAATACCTTATAAGGGTTTGTACATTTATCTGTATTTGTTACAAATGCTTTTAGACCTGTATCATCTTTATAGACACCACTGTAGAGCAAGCCAAGGACAATCAATTCACCATGCTAAGTGGAAATCTGAGACAGCCATGTGTCATGCAGTGGGTAAGAGCTGATCTGTTGTTCTACACTGAGTAGCAGCGTGCAGTCAGAAATACCTTTCCCTTGTTCTGCCTTTTGCCTCCTATTACTTCAGACATGACCTTTCACCCATTGAACTAGAACTTTCCCAACACATGCAGTCAGCCCAACCAAGCCATCTCCTTCCCATGCTACTCACCCTAGTTACCTCAGTGTCTTCAAAGACTAGTGTAATAAATGTTTCCTAAGTCTACACAGAAACATAAACTAGTCCATGCAGGAATTAACAACTCGACTTCTAGGCAACTAAAAGATGTTTTAGATAGAGACAGTAGTGGCCACTACCATCACGGAGAATGATACCTCAGGACTTATATATATTGAAGACTGCAGTATTCAGGTGAGAAAAAATTTAAAAAATAAGATTAATATTAAAGTATTGAAATGATATACAGTTATAGAAAAAAGTGTTGAAGGAAGTTTTGATATTCATTTCTAGATATTGGAATCAAAGATTATTTCTCATGTTTCTGTTTTTTGAAATTTACATTTTACATATTTTCTAGTAAGGCAAAACAGTGTCTCTGTTGTGAATTAAAAAGTTATGCCTTTAACTGGATCTCAATATGTAAAAGATTACAAATAGATCCATATCTGTCACCATGCACAAAACTCAAGTCCAAGTGGATCAAAGACCTGAACATAAATCCAGTTACACTAAACTTAATAGAAAAGAAATTAGGAAGCACTCTTGAATGCATTGGCACCGGAGACCATTTCCTAAATAAAACACCAACATCACCGACCCTGAGCACAACAATTAATAAATGGGACCTCTCAAAATTGAGAAGCTTTTGCAGGGCAAAAGACACAGTCAATAAGACAAAAAGACAGCCAACAGAATGGGAAAAGATTCTTCACCAACCCCACATCTGACAAAGGATTGATCTCCACAGTATATAAAAAACTCAAGAAACTAGACATCAAAATACTGAACAGTCCAATTAAAAATGGGCTAAAGAGCTAAACAGAGAATTCACAAAACAAGAATCACAAATGGCTGAAAGACATTTAAAGAAATGCTCAACATCCTTAATCATCAGAGAAAGGCAAATCAAAACGACTCTGAGATACCACCTTACACCTGTCAGAATGGCTACGATCAAAAACACCAATGACAACCAATGTTGGAGAGGATGTGGAGCAAAGGGAACACTCCACCACTGTTGGTGGGAATGTAAACTTGTTCAACCACTGTGGAAATCAGTATGGCGGTTTCTCAGAAAATTAGGAATCGAACTACCTCAAGACCCAGCCATCCCACTCTTGGGCATATACCCAAGGAATGCTGATTCATACCATAAAGATACATGCTCAGTTATGTTCATAGCAGCACTATTTGTAATAGCCAGAACCTGGAAACAACCTAGATGCTCATCAATGGAAGAATGGATGAAAAAAATGTGGTACATATACACACTGGAGTACTACTCAGCAGAGGAAAAACAATGAAAGCATGAAATTTGCAGGCAAATGGATGGAACTAGAAAAAATCATCCTGAGTGAGGTAACCCAAACTCAGAAAGACAGTCATGGTATGTACTCACTCATAAGTAGATTCTAGATATAAAATAAAGAACAATCAGACCACAACCCATAGAACCATGGAGGCTATATATATATATAGCATGGAGGTCCCTAGGATGACTGTGGCTTATAATAAATTTTGGTTTTACTCAATTATAAAAAAAATAGCCAAATGAATGGAAACACATGAACTATGAACCAAAGGCTGAGGAGCCCCAAGTTGGATCAGGCCCTCTGAATAGGTGAGACAGTTGATTGGCTTGATCTGTTTGGGAGGCAACTAGGCAGTGAGACCAAGTCCTGTGCTCATTGCATGAGTTGGCTGTATGAAACCTGGAGTTTATGCAGGGACACTTGGCTCAGTCTGGGAGGAAGGGACTGGACCTGCCTGGACTGAGTCTACCAGGTTAATTGCAGTCCTCGGGGGAGGATTTGCCATGGAGAAGGTCGGAATGGGGGTTGTTCTGGGGGTAAGGGGAGGGCGTGGGAGGGGGGAGAACAGGGGAACCTATGGCTGATATGTAGACCTGAATGGTATTGTAAAATAAAGTAAAAGGAAAAAAAAAGTTATGCCTTTCAAACAAACATAACAGGTACTGAGAATTGAAGGTAGAAAAGAGCTAACACAGCAAGGTGGCCACACGGAAAGTTCTGCTGCCTCCTTGGCTGGTGTCTGGGAGTTGAGATTTCAGTTTATCTTTATATTTATATACACATGTATATGCAGTTAGATATGGTTGTACATATTATGTATACCATATAGATACTTATAAAAATATGCACATAACTATACCCATAGTTCTGCATACAACATGCATACCATACACATGCGTACCAATACCACAGGATTGTTTGTTTCTTTTTATTTTTTGTTATGCCAAATTATTGTACATCTAATTAATTTAATGAATATTTCTATGTGGCTGCATGTGGGTGTGTATGGGTCTGTGTGTGTGTGCATGCAAAGGTATAGACAAATACATGTTTCTAAATGTATGAATGTGGGCACATATATGTGAGTATAGTGTGTGAAAAAGCATGTGTGTATTGTGGCACAACAATGATGGTGCCCTGATCCTTTCTGATGGGTTAGTGGCACTATTACTTTTGGGTGGGGCATGCTTGATCATGCTGCATTCTGTGCATGGAATTTCCATGCTTCTAGAATACTGATGTTGTCTAAGATGTTGCTAACAATGTGTAGATGTTTCAGGATCTTTCTTAGATGGATATCTACAATCTATGTCACATGTTAAGCGCTTCAGATAACATTTGACACCAAGCATATGTAAGTTTTCAGTTTCTCCTTCCTCTTCTACTGCACTTTCAGATTATAGTAAATCATCACCATCAAGTAAAACTAAAAACACTTACTGGCTATCCAGAACTTGGTGAAGACCAGGAAATTGTGGGTTCCCAGGATACAATGATGTCGACTGGAAGACTTCCAGGTGGGGCGTTCCTACTGTAACTGTTACCACAGGCATCCAGGCTGAGACAGCAAAGAGGCATCTCTGCTGGGCAACCATGTAAGTTCTCTTCTTCCGGATTCACCTGCTGCAGACAGGAAAAGCATTTCAAGCTCTGTGATTAGATAGCTGGTTTTATTGAGGCCACCCTCCCTAAATCCTGTTTGACTTTGAGGATAGCATAATGCTTACAATAACTGCATCTAGAGATAAGAGAAAGAGTTTTTCTTTTCTAACTGAGATTTTATTGGTTGAGGACCAGTAGAAAAACATGTTAATTCAGTTTTGTTTTCTTCCTTTTTGCATGCCACAATTCTTAACTGAGGATTTTCATCTACAATAAGATAGAGGAAATGAACACTGATATCTTGACTAACTCCTCAGATCTCTAAGATGCCTCCTTCCCACTACCCTTCAAATGCCATGTTAGGGCAAGAAAAAAGCATCCATGGTAAAAAGAATAAAAAGGAAACCCAACACTAAGGAGACTGAGTTAGGAGTATTGCAGGAAATCTGAGACCAGCCTTGAGAGATAAACTGTCAGGGAAGGAGAAAGGCATAAATGCAAAGGACAATGGGAAATTGGGAAGGGGTTTTCTCAAAGTGGGATATGTCCATTGTTTTCTACTACTAATCTCCACTAGCATTTGTTAGAAAAGGTGACAACAGCTGAGGCAGAGTCAGCACCTGTCCCAGGACTCCACTTTCCAAAATGGGACCGGAAGAACTGCTGTTACACTGCTACCCAGTGAGTGACAGCCTCAGAAGTCATCAACTACCATGAGGAGAGGAGGTAGGGAAAGCCTCATGGCTTTCTGCTTTCTGGTCAATCACATTTCAAGTTGTGTTTAATGATGGTGACGGGACAGGCTGGAGGGCAAATTTCATACAGCTCTGTTCCCCAAGCCCCAGGTACTGCAAATGGCACAATACCAGCCTCATGATAAGAGAATCTTGATGATAAACTGAGTCTCAGAAATGATCGACCAGTATTTGAACTGTGTACGTATGGCCTGAGTCTGCCCCATCCCCACAGACCTTCCTCTTCTCAGCAGTGAACTTCTGTAGTAGGAAAGGATGATTGGATGGGAAACTGTCCCCAAGCAATGATGATAGCTGTAGCCTTTGGGCACCTTCCCTAGTTATCAGTCCAAAAACATCTACATAGCTTGACCACCTTTGTGCTCCCCTGAGCAGAGTGAGGCCTGGCCTCTGTGACTTTCCATAAGGAATCATTGTCATGGTTACATGTGTGCCCTTGACAGGTTGGCAGCTCACTCTATTAAAGTGGCCTGTGATTCACAACAATAATAATGTGAGCAGCAATCAATTTCTGGTAAGTCATTGCAGACATTCTTTGTGGGAAGACCTGATCGTACATCAGTGAGTGGACATGACAAGGAGCTTTCTTGAAAGGGATCACTAAGGCATGGTTCATTGTTCCAGGGGTTTTCAAGGTAGAAGACAAATGACATTTTTGAGAAGTGTTTCCATAGCAAGGACCAAAGGAGCACCCTCATAGTGCATGAATGACATACAGGAGGGGACACCATGCCCACACTGCATAAGAGGCCCCATAGAGATCTGCACAACCCTCATGTGCCTAACAAGGCAGCCACTAGATCAATGGAGGACCAACCTCTGCTGTTATATTAACTGCCTGTGATATGCCTTCATGGGAGCAGATCACAGAAGAAAGGAAATGCAGCAGGGACCTTGTTGGGACTCTATTTTGGTATCTTTACTGAGAAGCAACAATTTTCCACATGAGCTCATGGTGCCTCTTTACCATGCCCACAGTCACCAATGCAGCAGCAAGGAGTCTCCCAAGCACCACAACGCCTCCCTACTTCACCTTTCTGTTTGTGTAATATGTAGTTTATTTCATCTGGAGTCTGTGCTGTGTGTGTTGGTGTCTGTGCCCATTTCCCTTGGAAAGGACCAATGTTCCTCAGAATATATTTGAGATGCAAGAGAAGCACAATAAATACAGTCCTCTATCAATATCCACGTTACTTTTTTTTCAGAGTGGCTGAACATAATCCAAGGCTAATTACAAATTACAAAGTAGCTTCAGACAAACCTGGACTCAAATGTATCCACTGCTTCAACCCTAAAGAGAAACAGGTACTAGAGAGTTCCAGAATATCAATGTAAGCAGGCTTAACTCTAACACAAAAACTGCCTGGATACCACCATAACCTGAAAGTAGCCAAGTCAACATGGTCCCTGAAAAAGCCCATGCTAAGCACCTAAAGTGAAAGTAGACCAGGATTAACCACTAAACCATGATGTCAACAGAGAAGTATTCCGAGGCCTGAGGATTAACCTGATGAATACCAGGAATAAAGCCAAAATTAGCAATGGCATTCCCTTATCCAGAAAGGCCAGGGACCAACCCTAAGAATAAAAGTGCCAAACCCTGATTTAAGAGAGGCATGAACCAAAACCTAAAGTTGAATAAGCTCTGGCCCAGAGGAAAAACAGAGGTACCCCTGGGCCAGTCCATTAAATGGAAGAGCCAAGGCCAAAAGAGAAGGAAAGGTAACAAAATGAATTGAAACAAAAAGAAAAAAGAGTGCCCATGCCTAACCTTGACCATGAAGAATGTTGGCCCCAACTAAGAGGGAAATTAGTCCTACCCTATCCCTCAGAAGAAAAAGACCTGGCTCAAAGAAAGAAAAGGAGAATATCCATGCCTCAAATTTACCTGGACTGAAGCCAGGGCCCTCACCAAAATGAGAAGTTGGCCTCAGCATAACTCTGACCCTGAAGTCTGTGCCAAAACTAAGAAAGGAAGTGGGCCCAGACCAATCCCTCAAATGAAAGAGGCCAGGAAAAGCAGAACATGGGGGCCCAACACTTACCCTAAAAAAAGCCTGAGACAAAACAAGGAGAGAAGACCTGGGACATTCTCATAAATGAAAGAGGCCTGGCGCACACCTTTAATCCCAGCACTCAGGAGGCAGAAGCAGGTGGATCTCTGTGAGTTCAACGCCAGTCTGGTCTCCAAAGCGAGTTCCAGGGAAGGCACAAAGCTACACAGAGAAACCCTGTCTCAAACCCCCCCCCCAAAAAAAAGGAGGCCAAGAACAAAACAAGAAAAATTTTGTCTGCCTATAATCCTTACCCTGATGTGTACAGGCCTAAACAAGAAGAGATGTGGGCCACATCATAACCCTAATGACCAGGCCAAAACCAAGCAAAGTAGTGGGCCAGAGTCCCATTCTAGCTATGAAATGCCTGGGCCCTAATCAAAAAGAGAAGAGGGGCTGTGCCATCCCCTTAAATAAAGAACACCCAAAAAAAAAACAAGAAAACAGCCATGCCCAGCTCTAATCCTTATTCTGAAAACACCAAGGACCAAATACAGAAGTAGGTCTGGGACAAATATTGATTTGGAAGAATTCAGAGTTCATACAAAGCTCATAGAACAAACCAGGCAAAATCAAGAGTGGAAATGTTACAGGCCAACCATAGACCTTGATGAAGATAAACCACAAACCCGAAAATCAATGGAGCTCTTGCCAACCCAATAAGAGATATGTGGCCAGACTTAATGTTGACCGTAAGAAGTTCAGTTTGCACTCGGGAGGCAGAGCCAGGTGGATCTCTGTGAGTTCGAGGCCAGCCTGGACTACCAAGTGAGTCCCAGGAAAGGCGCAAAGCTACACAGAGAAACCCTGTCTCGAAAAACCAAAAAAAAAAAAAAAAAAAAAAAAAAAAAAAAAAAAAGAAGTTCAGTTTGAAGAGACAATTTAAATGGATCCTCCTCCAACCACAATAAAGAACTCTTCCTAGACCAAACACTGATCAAGTAGCCAAGGACCAAGCCCTTTGTGAAAGGAGTCCAGGCAATCCAAGAAGAGAAACATGCCTGACCATAAACTGCTATCAGTGGAGACCTGCAGCCTACTGAGCAAGAATTAAGCCCAGAAGCTCTGAACTTTAAGGATGTGTGGGCAGAATATTCTCTTCTTCATCCAACACCCTTACCAAAAGGGAGTCAGAAACACCATGTTCTCAATAGAGCCAATGGCCCTCTTACAGATGAAAGCAAATGGACATCATTAACATATTTGGTAGTTAGAGGGAACCTTGAGGCACTCTGATCCCAGATCTTGATTTCACTTGGTATTTTATAGTCAATCAGGGTCTCAAAAGAGACACAAAGAAGAATGTTTGTTGAAAATCTTAGACTCACAGACTTCATGTATAGATATAAGTTGACATCCTCAGTACCAACTGTGTGGATCATATACATTTCATTTATAACACATACCATCCTCAATATGTGCAAGCCAGGATGTGCCACTCACCATATGATCCAAGATTTCATCTGAGTAACCAATGAATATGGACACAGCATAGTACAAAGGGGTTATACTACACACTGTTGTGGCCTGATAAAACTCCAAATCTTGATTTCAACTGAAATTTTTAGATAAACAAGACTCAAAAGTAACATAGGAGTAACCCTTCCTACCAAGAAGCTTGGACTAACCCAAAATAAGCCTTATTCAAATTAACTGACATCTGGACACATTTCATCCTCCAAAATCATTCCATCCTCCAAAATCCTCCTCATGACCTGATTATTAACAGAGGTGCAAGGCACAAAAAAGACCTCAAAGTAAACCTGGGAGTTCCTTGACCTCTAGGTATCCAGAGCTCATATTGTCTTTAAGGGCAAATGGTCACCACCTTCCTTCCATCCAACCCAGGAAACAATCCCACCACAAATAAACCAGGATTTAAAGGAACCAAACATCAGCTTAATGGCCAAAAGAAATGAACATACCCATGGCTGCAGCCTCCTCTAATGCCAGGCCTTTTCAAATTATATTTCTGGACAACTCTGAATCTCCTTTGTGACCGAGGCCATACCCTCCCTGTTCACCAAGAAACATGGACTCACACATAATCATTTCTTCACTGATGACTCCTATCCCGATCACAGGCCATGAACACAGGCCAATGCTAATCTGGCAGCTCTTTTATGGAGGCTTTGGCTGGGTTTGATACTAAGTATTATAATGTTTATATAATGACAAAACTTTCATATGTTTCTATTTTACTGTAACAGTCCTTCAATCCTAGATCTCTGTTCTCACAAGGATTCATAATCACAGTACTTACATGTTAGTCGTGACAGATACCTGGTGACAGTGACAGCCTACATAAGCCTTTACAATATAGATAAAATAAGGGCCACCATGCTCTCTCCAATTCTCTATGGCACCCTACAGTTCCCAAGCCCCTCACATTCAGAAGGGAAAGATACCAGCATTCTCCATAGTCACTGAATCAGAAGAGGCCGAATCTGTCATTTGATTCCAATTTATACAGGTAACTGAGTCTTTCAGTGTATAGACAACAGAAAATCAAGTTATTCTATATGTACATTTTAAATTTCCTATTAAATGACCCAAGGTAAGTTCATTTAGACATGATCCTCCATTATTTTCCTACACCTCATATTTTTTTTGTATCTGTCTTTTTCATCAACTGGAAAAAGTGTCTACTATATTCAACTTTGCAAATACACATACAATTCTTTTCTGCTATTCACATACTTATTAAAGTAGTTCTCTTTTCTTTCTTTTTTTGTTTCTTTTTTTTTGGAAAGCAGAAAATTGTTGCTACTAGTCAGGTATAAAATTTTTTGAGATGTTAATCACTGTGGAAAAACAATGAAATGAAACACTGGCTAGATCAAAGAGTGTGTGTCTTATTTCACAGTATGTGCAAACTAGGACCTGCAGTGCCGAAGTCAGAGGAGACTTCATAACACATGGTTTTCTATGTCTAAGGATTCAAACTCTTCAGATAAATCACTATTTTATCTACTTCTAATATTTTACTTGTTAGATTTTGAAGACCAGGTTTTGCTAGAGAGGTCAGACTGACCTTGAATTCACATCAGTGCTCTTGTCTCTGTTTCACAAATGATGTTATTCAGGAACTACCATGCCTGGCTCTTTTTCTAACATCTACAATGAATCAGCTATAAATATCAAAGCATATTAACACATGAGGCTTGGATACTGTGACACATGACCTCAATGTGCAGGCTAGGGCTATTTAAGATTCTACATGGAAGGGGAGGATCAAGAACAAATGGAATACATTAGCATCCAGAAATAATGTCTTCTGAAAATTTATCTAAAAGTCATACTGATTAGTGTTTCTCTCTGAAGGCACTGGAGAACATAAGAGGTCAAATTATAAGGATATTCCATAGAATTTCATACAAAAACCAAAGTAGATTTAATGTAAATTAACAACCAATAGATTCTACTTTATATATGAAACCGCTATGGAAATTAATTTGTAAGATTATTTTCCTTGTATCCATCTTTTTCATCAATTGGAAAAAGTGTCAACCCTGTTCAGTTTTGTAAATCTGATCAGAGGACATACTAGTCATCTTATTAGAACAGCATGGAGTTGCCTTTCTGCTCTCACGGTGCAAAGGATGTTTCACTAAACAAATAAAAATGTCAACACCCATGCATTATTGTTCAAGTCTGATGCTCTGTCCTGTAAGGCTCACAGGGAATAAAGAAGCAATAATGAATTCTTAAAATTAAGTAACTGAGTCACAAGACTTTCCAAATGTTCATGTTTAGTCAGTTTCCAGGGTTCTTCACAGTCAAATATTTATTCAAAAAAAAGAAAGAAAGAAAAGGAAATGCCACTTAAAATTACCTTTTTGAGAACATGATGTAAACATTTGTGAAAATACTCAATAAGAAATTATGTCACTCTTCCTAAGGAAGGGAAGAATGGTTAAAAGCATAAGTGAATGAACTGAACGAGGCCCGTCATGTGGGTCTGCAGCCGAAATCTTCTAAACTGCAGAGAGTGACTGTCTCACACTTTCCTTCCAAAGATAAAAGTTTGCATCAGATTTTTAATGCTATTGAACAGCAAACTTTTTAATAACACAGTTTTAAAATTCTTTGAGAATTTCATCTATGCATACAGTGTATTTTGATCATATTCCCCTCATTCCTCTAAAATGGTTCCTGATCCACTCTGCTAATCCCAACATTACTAAATCCATGCCTCTTGTTTTGTTTTAAATCATCTATCTAGGGCAACACTGCATGCCCATATGGTCATGTGTTAGAGCCATCACTGAGTTTGCTCAAACTACCTGGCATCAGCATCCTAGAGTAAACTGACTCTTCCTTCTCCAAAAGCCATCCACTGCCACCAGCTTCTCAGTTAGGGGTTTGGACCAGTGAGCCCCTTTCTCTTCCTACTAGAATGTTGATGACTTGACCTTGGAGTTCATGAGTGCAGTATTCCTGTCCTGCCCAGAAGATACTATTTTATTTCAAGTGTTATAATATGCTACAAGCACTTCAGAGACATCAAATTTCACATAAAACATGACTATGTCTTGAGAGGAATTCTGAAGAAAATGTTAATGTTCTTAATTTGATTGATTATAGTCACACATAAGTTATAATTAAATGAATCAAGGCAGTACTGTATCATGAATCTGACTGTTGCTTTGTATAGTTGAAAACGTTTGAGGTAATTTCTTCTCTCTACATAACTTCTAAAATGCAGAGCAAGAAGCTGAATGTGACAAAAGACCACTGGAAACTGAATTGAGCCTATATCCATACTCTTGATATTTCAGATAGCCAAGATTGCATTTGTTGCTTTAAACCTGGTCAGCCTGATATTTGGGAAATTATTTAGAGCTTACTTCAGTTCCTCTCTTACAGATTAACAAAGAGAACTATAGTAGATTTGGTGATATAAACAGTGTGGTTACTCCAATGCTGAATACTGCCATCTACAGCCTGACTAATAAGTATCTAAAGGGAGCCCTGAGGAGCATCCTCATCAGAACAGCATCATCCTTGTTGACTGCCTGAATTAAGTGGCTAATGTAGAAATCAAGGTAATTGTGCCTATCAACATTCAGACTCTATTCGACCTATGCCTGGATTGTTTGCTGATTTTGTTTCTCATTAATTTGCATGTATATGCATAGATAGATAGATAGATAGATAGGTACATATCTATGTCTAACATATTTCCACTGCAAATCTGCTTCAGTAATTCTTTTCTACTTCTTTTAGACAGAAACATGGTCCATAATGTTCTGTTTTTTCTTACAAGATTCCAGAGACTTGAACTTAATATAAAATACTATTATAGTGATATTTTATTTGTACTAAAATGTGATTTGTATGTTAATAAATAAAGTTGCCTGGGGTCAGAGCTAATAGCAAGCCTTGGCAGAAGCTGGGGCAGTGGTGGTGCACGCCTTTGATCCCAGCTCTTGGGGAGACAGAGCTAAGCAGATCTCTGTGTGTTCAAGGATACAGCCAGCATGGAGACACACGCCTTTAATCTCAATACCAACCATAGAAGACCTGGAGGTCTGTACAGACAGGCAGTGACTAGGAGGTCATGTGGTTGGGTTTACAACCAATGAGAAGGCAGAACAGAAACACTATAAAAAGACAGATACACAGGAAGTAGGTCTCTTTTGGAGAGGTAGGACAACAGTGACAGTGAAGGGTAAGGTTTTTAGCTCTTAGCTATTGCTCTGACCTCTTGGCTTTCATCTCTGTGTTGGCTCTGTGTTTCTTATTTAATAAGACGGTTGGTTACATCTACATTTGGCACCCTCCTGGCAAGAATCCATTAAAAACCGCTTGGCAGCAGGTGCGGTTTCCTGCCTAGGTGGTCTGGCTCCCTAGCTCGGGCCCAGGTCGGCTTAGGTCTCAGGCCGGACTGACCCCAAGCGGTTGCCCGAAGCTGGAGCTACTTTCTTAAAGCCGGTGCTACAAACAACTCAGGCCTGCCCTGCCGAACAGGGCCCCTGCCTGTTAAGCCAATGCACATGGTTGGAGCTTAAGGAAGCCGGAGCCCAGGCTCCAGCTCAAGCGGGAACACGTGGCTGGATTTAAGCTTTTAGCCAGAACTTGTGGCTATGCTTTCTTGCTTTTTCTCCCTCTCCCTCTCCCTCTCCCCATCTCTCCCTCTCCCTCTCCCTCTCTCCCTCTCCCTCTCTCCCTCTCCCTCTCTCCCTCCCCCTCCCCCTCCCCTTCCCCCTCCTGCTCTCCCTCTCCCTCTTCCCCCCCCTCTCTCTCTGGATTCACATCTCAGATACTAGGTGGCTGTTTTGAAATTCTCTCAGATTTCTACTGTATTAAGCAGACTTGGTAAGTCCATTAAGATATCAGATATTTTAAAGGAAACTATTTAAAAGAGAATTTTTTTCCTCATTTAAAAAATGGATTTTATGTGTACATTGGAAGAAAATCGGGCTTTGTTTGTAATTTTAGGCAGCCTGACAATGGACCAACTATATGAGAAGATTAATGTTGATCGAATTATGCAGTTTATTACTATGCTTATCCTCATTTTACTATTTAAAAAGATAGTCAATTTAAGTGCCAGGGTAACAGTTTTAGAAACACCTGTTAAACCTGCTAAAATGAATTATAGAGAAATTCAGATTCAGACAGAAGAAATTAACAGTGAAGTTGTTTCAAGATTGGATCATAAGGTTACAGAAAGAAAGCCTGTTTTCACACAATCACCCTTAATTTATCCAGTAACAGTACAGCAGCTACCTGATCAAGAGAATGTACAAAATACTTGGATTCCAATTGAAATGTTAGACTTACCAAGATTTAAGGAGGCAATAGAATCTTATGGTATGCATTCCCCATATGTAAAGCAAATGTTAAACTCCTGGTCAACATATAATAGGATTATACCACGGGACTGGCAGGAGCTGGCACAGGCTGTTCTGGAACCCAGACAACAGCTCCAGCGGCAAATGTGGTTCAAGGAGGAGGCTAAAAATATAGAAAAACAATGGAGGGATAAAGGAACACAAGTCTTCCAGGATAAGCTTATTGGAGAAGGCCAATATGCTTCAGTACAAACACAATGTTTATATGATGTCCAAACCCTAATTCTATGTCAAATGGCAGCCTTGAATGCATGGAAAAGAGTTGAGGAACCAGGAAAAAAACTAAGTCATTTACAAAGGTTATACAGGGCCCAAGAAAATCTTTCACAGATTTCTTACAAAGACTGACTTCAGCAGTACAGAGAATGGTCCCTAATTCAGAAGCTAGTCAGATAATAATCGAATCTTTGGCCTTTGAGAATGCGAATGCAGCATGCAAAAGAATAATCAGGCCGTTAAAGGCAAGATCTGCACCGGTGGAAGATTGGATTAGAGACACGGTTAATGTTGAGGCTCAAGACCATGATACTATGTGGGTAGGATAAGCACTTTCAAAAGGTTTGAGAAATGTTAGATGTTTTGGATATGGAAAGCAAGGACATCTGAAAGGGGACTGTAAGCAGGTCATTCCTAGAAACAATGTTTCTTCAAGGAACAATGGCAACAGAATGTCCCTTCCTTCTGGAGTATGCAGAAGGTGTGGTAAGGAAAACACTGGACCAACAAATGTAGATCAACAAGGGACAGGCAAGGTGATCCTTTGCCTCTGTCTTTGGGAAACTACCAGAGGGGCCTCATGCAGGCCCCCACAGCAAATCCAGTTCAAACCTTTCCTGCAGTTGTAGAGGAAACCCCTACTCAGAGCAATTAAATAACCAAATGCCTACTGGAATAAATCATGCTGGTTGGGATGATGAAACAGAGAGAATAGAAAATTCAGGAAAAAACATAAAGAAAAATTTTTGGCAAACTTCTATTAATGAACAAAGATCAAAATTAACAATAAAAATAAATGGTGTTTTGTCTGGTCTGGTAGACACAGGTGTTGACGTTACCATAACTGCACCAGAATTTTGGCATCCATTTTGGCCTCTTCAGGAGGTAAACATTCAACTGTTGGGAATTGGGACATTATCTAAAGTGAAACAGAGTGCAAGATGGCTCGAATGTATAGGTCCAGAAGGACAGAGAGGAAAATTAAAGCCACATGTGACTAACATAGCTATGAGTCTGTGGGGTCAAGACCTGTTGTAACAATGGAATACTCAGATTAACATCCCTCCAACCTCAGAAACAAATCACAAACTAGCACATGTCTCTGAGAAAAATATTAGAAAATATTATTCTAATGAGTGGTCACCAACCATCCATATTATACAAGAACAGCCCACAACAACTGATGATCTCCCAAAGACACCAACAGCTCTACCTTTAGAATGTTTAACAGACAAGCCTATATGGCTTCAGCAATGGCCTTTAACAACAGAGAAACTGTAGCATGAATCTTCAAAGTTCTTATTAATAAAATCAAACCCGAGGCTAATTATTGCGGTGAATACTGGAAGGTCAGAGAGACAGAACAAGCCACAGCTATCTCACCTCACCAGTTCCTCAGCTGGTCCTGTTTCCTCAGACTGGAAGCCTCTGAGTCCTCATTCAGAATGAATCCCAGCTGAACTGTGCTGCTTCAAAGCCTGAAAGCTTAAGCAGCTGAATGCTTAACCAGCCACATGCTTAACCAGTCAAATGCTTCTAGTTCCTGGTCCTCATGCCTTATATACCTTGCTGCCTTCTACAACCACTCCCTGGGATTAAAGGCTGGCTTTCTGGGATTAAAGGTGTGTGTCACCATGCTTGGTTGTTTCCAATGTGGCCTTGAACTCACAGAGATCCAGAGGGATTTCTATCTCTGGAATGCTAGGATTAAAGGTGTGAGTGCCACCATTTTCTAGCCTTTGTATCTAGTGGCTGTCTGTTCTCTGACCCCAGATAAATTTATTAGGGTACACAATATTTTGGGGAACACAATACCACCACAAGAAACTCCAGGCTTTAGAAGAGCTGGTAGAAGAACAGCTAAATGCTTAGTATATTGAAAAATCAACTAGCCCTTGGAATTCTCCTGTATTTGTTATTAAAAAGAAATCTGGTAAATGGAGAATGGTAACAGACCTTAGAGCAATTAACAAAGTAATTCAGCCAATGGGCTCTCTATAATTTGGAATTCCTTTGCCTGCCCTGTTACCAAAAGGATGGCCTCTCATAGTTATTGATTTTAAAGACTGTTTCTTATCAATACCCTTACAAGAAAAAAACAGAGAAAGATTTGCTTTCACAATGCCTACTTATAATAATTCTCAACTGGTTAAAAGATTTCAAGGGAGGGTCCTCCTACAGGGAATGTTGAATAGCCCAACTCTGTGCCAATATTTTGTAAAACAGCCACTGGAAGTGATATGTAAAAAATTTCCTAAATCTATAATTTATCATTATATGGATGATATTTTACTAGCTGATTCAAATGCAGATACTTTAGAAAGAATGTTTGAAGAAGTAAAGAAAATTTTGCCTTGCTGGGGATTACAAATTGCTCCAGAAAAGATACAAAGAGGGGATTCTGGGGTTGGGGATTTAGATCAGTGGTAGAGCGCCTGCCTAGCAAGTGCGAGGCTCTGGGTTCGGTCCTCAGCTCTGTTAAAATAAAAAAGAGGGGATTCTATTAATTATTTAGGATATGAAATAGAGCTACAAAAAATTAGATCCCAAAAGGTGCAAATTAGGAGAGATTGACTACAGACTCCTAATGACTTTCAAAGATTATTTGGAGACATTTCTCAGCTACGAATTATTGTTGGGGTAAAAAATGATGAACTGAATAATTTGTTCAAAACCTTAGAAGGTGACAAGGACTTAAATAGTCCAAGAGAATTATCACCTGAAGCTGAGAAAGAATTGGCCTTGGTAGAAAAGAAAGTACACGAAGGGCACGTGGATTGTATTGATCCAAAGCTGGATTGCATTTTGGTTATTTTACCTTCTAGGCATTCTCCAACAGGAATATTAATGCAGAGGGAAGATATTATATTGGAATGGATATTTTTACCAAATAAACCAAATAAAAAATTACAAACTTATGTGGAAAAAAAATCTCTGACTTGATTTGGAAAGGAAAATTGAAATTTCATCAATTAGCAGGAATAGACCCAGCAGAAATTGTCGTACCTTTAACTAAGGAGGACATTGAAAAATTATGGACAGAAAGTGAACCTTGGCAAAGAGCTTGCAGTAATTTTTTGGGAGAAATTAACAGCAAATATCCCAAAAGCGATAGAATTGGTCTTATAAAGAGAGCTGATTGGATCTTGCCTCGAATTGTACAGGAAAAACCCATATCTGGAGTTCGTACCTTTTATACAGATACCAACAAACAAGGAAAGGCAGGTTATAAATCAGAAAATTTAAGTAAAGTGGTTCACAGTCCTTATAATTCAGTTCAAAAATCAGGATTGTATGCTATACTGTTGGTATTAATGGATTTTTCAGAACTTCTCAACATAGTAACTGATTCTCAGTATGCTGAAAGAGTGGTATTACATATTGAGACTGCAGAATTTATCCCTGATGCTTCAGAATTTACTTCACTATTTATTCAATTACAAGATACAATCAGGAAAAGAAATCATCCTTTCTATATAACTCACATCTGATCCCATACTGGTCTGCCAGGCCCTCTAGCATAAGGCAATGATGAGATTGACAAATTATTGGTAGGAAACATGTTAGAGGCCTCAGAATTTCATTAAAAACATCATGTCAATAGTAAAGGTTTAAAAAAGGATTTTTCTATAACCTGGCAACAAGCCAAAGAAATAGTAAAGAAATGTCCTACTTGTTCCTTCTATAATCAAATGCCATTACCAGCAGGATGTAACCCAAAGGGTACTCAGAGGAATGAAATCTGGCAGATGGACATGTTTCACTTTGCAGAATTTGGAAAATTGAAATATGTACACCATTCCATCAATACTTATTCAGGACCAATGGGCAACTACTTTGAGTTCTGAAAAAGCTGATTCTGTAATCACTCATTTGCTAGAAGTTATAGCCATCATGGGTATACCTACACAAATCAAAACTGACAATGCTCCATCATATGTCTCTGTTAAAATGAAACAGTGTTTTGCTTATTACAATATAAAGCATATTACAGGCATACCACATAATCCTACAGGTCAAGCAGTTATAGAAAGATCAAACAGAACTCTAAAGGATATGCTAAATAAACAGAAAGGGGTAACAAAAACCCCCAGAAAAAGACTGCATAATGCTCTGTTAACTTTGAATTTTCTCAATGCCAATGAGAAAGGAACAACAGCTGCAGAGAGACATTGGATAATAGAAAAAACTACAGAATTAAATCAGCCTATATACTTTAAGGATGTGCTGGCCTCAGAATGGAAACCAGGGTATGTGTTACATTGGAGACGAGGTTTTGCTTTTGTTTCTACAGAAGATAAGCTGTAGGTACCATCAAAATTGATAAAGGTTCAATTTGAACAAGAGAGACCTCGTAATTAGAGGAGGTGATAATTCATCAACCAGCATGAACATCCAATTTAAACTAACTTATACCAGTAACACATGCCTTTTCATTTAATCAGATACTAACTTGCCAAAAAGGAACATCCCCAAAATTAGTCTTGGGGAAAGGTTTTTGTTTTTGTCTTTTAGGAGAATTAAGGTTAAGGAATCTGAAGAACACTGGACAAATGAGACAATTGAAGAAAAGGGACAAATCATCTATCCCAGGAAACAGTGAAATGGCATATGGGTATATCATCTAAAAAATTTTATAAGTCTTCCTAAATGTTTGTTTTTGCTCTTCTCTAAAGATATTTAACACTATTTGTCTTTTTGTAGTCCCAGTTCAACTAAAATTTAAAGCTGACTTTGGAGTTGGAGAATGGCTCGCTCGTTCTTTAAATTCAAGCATGTTGTTAAAAGGAAAATGCAAACTCCTGTATCATGCCAGAAGAAAAGAGCCATCTTCTGCTATGGGACGAACCAAATTAATTAAGGGACTATTCTATTACTAATCTCAACTCTTTGATTCTATTCTGATTCTTTAAACTTTTCTTAAAGTATGAATTTTATATCAAAATTTATAAGATTAATATATATATATATACATTTTAAACTTTGTTAAGATATAAATGGTCATATAGAGTACTAACTAATTCTAGAAAAAAAAAGACTTCAATTAGCTGCATATATATGTCTTCGTGTTCGAGTCTCTTATCAGTTTTCTGCAGGAAATCACGGCCAGGCCTAACATCAACTGAAGTCTCCAGGAAGAAGATGGGGCCCCACAACAACAATTCCACGTGGACAATAATAATATCACTAAGCTGATAAACATCATCTACAGATCAGCTTTCGACTACAAAGTGCTCAGAGCAATTTTGAGAGGGCTAGCTGAGATGACCCAGTTTCAAAGACTACTTGAATAAGGACCCTGAACTTTGGCATTATACACAGACTGGATAACGAAGGATATAGTTATCTTTCCTAGAATTTGACAATTAACCTAAATTTTTTCTTTTTAGGATAAAGATACCTTCACCCATACCCAGCAGGAAGCAATTTTAAGAATATGACACCCACATTCCCAAAGAGGTGGTGTGGGGCGGGTAGTTTTTTGGTCTTTTTAATGGTTTGGGGGTCTGGGATAATTTTCATTGTTTAGAGAGGTGGTTACAAGTTGTTAAAGGTTAGGAAAAAGGCTAAGCAAAGGAAATTGGATTTAAGGTTCTTGTTTTTAAAAAAGACAATTACTAGTTTTAAATACTTTATATTGGATTGGATTGTTTTATATTATATACAAATTATATATATTTAAATTGATATTGTTAGAAAATGCTATATGTATATTTCTAATAGTACTTATACCATTCATTTAACAATGTAATGCAATTTTCAACTATTTTTTATTACCTATATTATCATATATTACCAACTATATTACCAACTATTAGGATATAAAGAAATGAAAGTTAGTAGTTAAACATTATAATAGAACTTGTAGTCATATTAAGTATGTTTTCAAAGTTAAGCAGATATATTTTAGAAAGACAGGTCATTTTCAAACCCTTCAGAGATCTACAGAATATGGTACTTAAAATGTTTTAATAACTTAGAAAATTTTTCTTTTTGTTATGACTATGAGACATGTCGGCTCTTGGCAGTACCAATCTACTTCAGAGAAAATATGGGCATTGAAGAAACTGCATATGGAGTTAACTTTCATTGTGGCAAAAGTTAGCCACTGGACAACAAAGTATCCTCGAATCAACTGCTGACAAACAGGACAGACAGGACATGAAACAAAGGACTACCGATTCTTGCCAAAACAAGTGTGATTATGGCTTTATCAAAAGGCATCTTCTGAGGCCAGGACAATATGGCACCATCCCTGAAGTAGCCTTCGCAATCTGGGAAAGGTACAGTGCCCTTTTCTTCAAAGGCAGCTGAACAGGCAGTGGGCCAATGGCTTCTGATGTGCAGTGGAATGACAGCTGAAACAGTTATTCTTGAAGAGTAACTAAACTCACACCTCTCAATAGTAGACTGGCATTTAATAGAAGTATATGGAGAAGAACAGGATGCTGAGATGAAGACACACACACACACACACACACACACACACACAGACATAGCCAAGAAAAATGGACAGCTGAATTTTTCTTTTAAAAAAAAAAAAAAAGATCAACAATTTCCAGAATTTAAAATCCTGAATCATGACAGGATACTAGTGGAATTCAGGTGTTTCTGGTACATGGACTGCTCTCACCCAATGTGAGGTCGAACTACTGACCTTGTGTACATCTTACTTCACAAATGAGTCTGTCAGATACGCTAAGCCTATAGGCTGAAGATGATGCCCCAACATTGCGGAGAAACCTCAAGTGACTGTCCAGGCAGCTGGCTGTTTCTGTCAACTCACATTGTTTTTTGGAGGCTGCTTGCATGCACTTCCTGTTTTTATTTTTTATTAGGTAATATTATTTCCTTCTTGGGTCTCTGAGGGAGTTGAAGATTAGTTAGTTATAGTTGAAGATTAGTTAATTATAGTTAAAGATTAGTTAGTTATAGTTGAAGATTAGTTAGGATAGAAAGTGAATTAGGTACATTTTGGACTTACCAAAATAGGACAGATAATGGAATTATTTTCTCTGAATTTGTCAAATACAAATGGACTAGACATTGTTTAGGTATTTATTACTTGTATATATGGAATATAGTTATTGTACTTTTGTATATAGTTTTTCTTATATTAGTTACAACTTTTCCTTTTTTCTTTTTATTAAAATAGAAAAGGGGAAATATGGTGATATTTTATTTGTACTAAAATGTGATTTGTATGTTAATAAATAAAGTTGCCTGGGGTCAGAGCTAATAGCAAGCCTTGGCAGAAGCTGGGTGGTGGTGGTGCATGCCTTTAATCCCAGCTCTTGAGAGACAGAGCTAAACAGATCTCTGTGTGTTCAAGGATACAGCCAGCATGGAGACACACGCCTTTAATCTCAATACCAACCATAGAAGACCTGGAGGTCTGTACAGACAGGCAGTGACTAGGAGGTCATGTGGTTGGGTTTACAACCAATGAGAAGGCAGAACAGAAACACTATAAAAAGATAGATACACAGGAAGAGGTAGGGCAACAGTGACAGTGAAGGGTAAGGTTTTTAGCTCTTAGCTATTGCTCTGACCTCTTGGCTTTCATCTCTGTATTGGCTCTGTGTTTCTTATTTAATAAGACGGTTGGTTACATCTACATACTATATCAAGTGTGGACATGACTTCTCAATTAAGAAGGATCCCCATTGTATTGTTTTTTAAACTCCCAGGATGATGTGTAGTGCCAATCATCAAAACATTAACAAATAAAGACTTTTCTCGCATATTGTCAGACTTCCTCCTATATTTAGTTTTCCTTATTCTGACTTTTTTTGATTAACATTCTGGAGTGAACAACTTCATCCTGACCTTTCAATTGCAGACACTTCTACATTTCATTTCATCAATTTGCTGCATCTCCTCCTTCCTTAAAGGATTCCAAACTAATCACTGAATGGGGTGTCCTGGATCTGGTGATCAATGCTAAACCCATTCTACTAAGTTTTTTGTCTTTATATGAATTGACACTTCAAAAAGACTAACAAGTAAATAGGACCTCTTGAAACTGAGAGACTTTTGTAGGACAAAGGACATGGTCAATAAGACAAAACAACAGCCTACAGAATGGGAAAAGGTCTCCACCAACCTCACATCTGACAGAGAACTGATATCCAGAATATATAAAGAACTCAAGAAATTAGACACCAGTCCAATTAAAAAATGGGCTATAGAGCTAAACAGAGAATTCTCAACAGAAGAAGCTCAAATGGCTGAGAGACATTTAAGGAATTGCTCAATATCCTTAGTCAACAGGGAAATGCAAATCAAAATGACTCTGAGATCCCATCTTACACCTGTCAGAATAGCTAAGAACAAAAACACTGAAGACAGCTTATGTTGGAGAGGATGTAAAGCAAGGGGAACACTCCTCCACTGTTGGTTCGAAGGCAAATTTGTACAGCCACTTTGGAAATCAATACGGTGCTTTCTTAGAAAATTGGGAATCAACCTCCCTCAAGACCCAGCTATACCACTCTTGAATGCTCAATCATGCCACAAGGACACATGCTCAACTATGTTCATAGCAGCATTATTTGTAATAGCCGGAACCTGGAAACAACCTAGATGCCCCTCAACTGAAGAGTGGATAGAGAAAATGTGGTACATATACACAATGGAATAATATGCAGCAGTAACAGACAATGACATCATGATGTTTTCAGGCAAATGGATAGAACTGGAAAAATTCATCCTGAGTGAGGTAACCCTGACTCAGAAGGACAAACATGGTATGTACTCATTCGTAAGTGGATACTAGATATAAAGCAAAAGATAACCAGACTACAACCCACAGCTCCAGAGAAGCTAGGTAACAAGGTGGACCCTAAGAGGGACACATGGATCACCCTGGGAGGGGAAACAGATAAGATCTCCATGACTAAAATGGGGAAGACAGAGGCCGATGGAGGGTAGGGGGTTGGGGATGAGAAAATAAGGAACAGGATGGTCGATCTGGAACAGGGACATAGTGGAAGAGCAATGAGATACCATGATAGAGGGAGAAATCATGGGAATAGGGTGTAACTGGGTGCTAGGGTAGTTCCCAGGAATCCATCAGGATGACCTAAGCTTAGATGACTAGCAATAGTGGAGAGAGTGTCTGGACTGTCTTAGTCCAGTAATCAGATTGGTGAATACCCTGTCATCATAGAGCCCTCATCTAGTAACTGATGGAAGCAGATCCAGAGATTAACAGCCGAACACCAGGCCAAACTCTGGGAGTCCAGCCAAAGAGAGAGAAGAGGATTCTATGAGTAAGGAGGCATCAAGATCATGATGGGGAAAACTACAGAGACAACCAAATCAAATTAGTGGGAACTCATGAACTTTAGACCAACAGCTATGGAGCCTCCATGAGACTGGATTAGGCCCTCTACATAATCAAGAAAATTGTTTAGCTTGATCTGCTTAAGAAGGCCCCTGACAGTAGTATCAGGATCCACCCCTGGGGCATGGGCTGGTTTTTGGAGCTCACTACCTATGGTGGTACCCCTTGCACAGCCTTGATGTAGAGGGAGGGGCTTGGACCTGCCTCTACTGAATGGACCAGTCTCTGCTGACTCCCCGTGAGAGGCCTTACCTTGTTGGAGGAGGAAGTAGGGGGTGGGTTGAAGGGGGGAAATTCTGGAAAAGCAGGAGGAGGGAAGAGAGGGATATCTGTGGTTGTTATATAAAATGAAAAAATTCTTAATTCAAAAAAAGAAAGAAAAATATATGTATGGGAGAAGCAGTACATTATGGCCAATTCACTGGGCATGATGGAGCTGTGCTTACAGAAGAGATGAAAATTAAATAGTTGCTTCATCAGGGACTTCAGGACGGGTGTGTGGCTCTCCAGCCTTTGCAGAGCCCAATGGAAGAAAGTGATCTTGTGGAAACAATTAACAGTTTAAGGAAAGGGTGAAGTGTTGTATAACAATTTTCCTTATTATAACATGATATTCTTTTGTTATTTTTGAGATTATAATCACATTATTTTCTCTTCTCATTCATCCTTCTAAACCCTCCCTATACCCTTTCCTTGCTCTCTTTCTAATTTATGACCTGCCTTTTCATTAATTACTGTTACAAGCATATACATATATACATATATATGTGTATATGCAAATAATATATTCCTAAATATAAACCAATCATTCTGTATAGCTAGAATATATGTTTTCAAGACTGATCATCTGATATTGAGTATCCACCTAGTGTGCTCTTCCCTGGGTAGGGCTATTTCCTTAAGTCTCAGAAAGTTCTATGGAGGTTCATAATATTTAGCAATTAAACCATGGCTGGGAAAGCTGAAAATTACAGGATTAACAAGGCCCTTCAATACCAAGGTTAAATCGGTGGTAACTAAGGAGAACTGAAGAAATGAGACACTCTGTCTCATTGAGCTACAAACAAGTCATGCAGACTCATTCAGAGTTCTAGTCTTCATCAGTCACCCATTCTAATGTGAGCCTTTGTGATGCCACACATTAGAGTTATTCATATTCCCATAAGTAATCCCATACCTATACTCCTGTATTAACCTCAATAAACTCATTAATTTGAGGAAAAAGGAATTACACAGTCTTCCCTGAGAGGCAGATACATAAAGGGGAACTGATAAGTAATACAAATGGCCAACTTCTAGCTTCCTTTTTATTTTCTGTATTGAGACAAGGCTTAGTAGGCTTTGTCTTCCACCAGCAGACTGCCTCTTCCAGCTGTCTGGTTCAGGACAGATTGGTATGTTCACAGTCAGTCCTGAACATGGTCACCTGAAGCTGCAGGTGATCACAGCTCTTGTGAGTGAGCAATGGATTATGTCATGTCCAAAAGACAGTATGTCACAGCAGTTCCCCTTAAGCTCAGACAGGACACTCAGGGCCCATTTCCACAATGTTTCCTATGTCTAACAGAAGTGGTTAATCTACAGGTCCCATTTAGCAATGAGCATTCATGGTCACTTCAACATTCTAATGTTATGAGGCTCTGCATTCACTGATGCCTACTATCGAAAGAAGGACCTCTGACCAAGAATGAGAGCTGAAGAGATTTAGATGTAGAAACAGAAATATTTACAAAGCAGTTGCTATTACACAAAGTAACAATAGTAGCATCATCTTACGGGTTAGGACCTGTCAAGCCAGTGACTTTTGACCAGGTACACAGTACTAGGTATTAATTCCTTCCTATAGTGCAGGCCTCACGAGATCAGAAGGAAGTTCATTAAACAGTGACTCCAATGTCACTATTGCATCAGTGATTTTTTCATATTCTGTAGGCCACCACTTAAATTATATTTGCTTATGCTGAAATAAAAAGTCATAATTTCATAAGATCCTATTTGTTGATTTTTGGTCTCATTTACTATTGGATGAGAGTCCTACTCAGAAATTCCTTACCTGTGCTTTGAAGTGGGAGTATTTGCTCTACTGTGACCTTTGACAATTTCAGGGTAACAGGTTTCATTTTGAAATCTATGATGAATTTGGTGCAGAGCTTGTGTATGGTAGAAGATAAAGAGCAGAGTTTCATTTTCTGCATGCTGAAAACAATTTTTCATAATGACCATATCTGATACAGTATCTCAAATGCCAACATATATGTAAGATACAAATATGTGTGCAAAGTTATACTCGATACTCACAAGTACATTCTGCTTACCAAGTGGACCACTTTGAGGGAACCAGCCATGCAGTAATATGAGGTCAAGCTCTGACCACTCAGAATAAGGAAGGCATGGCAATCACTTGCATTAAAATAAATTTGAAGCGGGACTTACAGCCTGGCTCAAACACTACAGATTATGTGGTCATTTTCTTGGGTCCCCAGACCCATTCTCACACTAGTAAAATAAAAATAACATAAACTCAGAAGAGGACAAATGATCCTGTGATGATGAATAATATTTAGATTGCCCCATAATTCCAGCTCTAAATGTCTTTTTTTTTTTTTTTTTTGGTTTTTTCGAGACAGGGTTTCTCTGTGTAGTTTTGCGCCTTTCCTGGAGCTCACTTGGTAGCCCAGGCTGGCCTCGAACTCACAGCGATCCGCCTGCCTCTGCCTCCCGAGTGCTGGGATTAAAGGCGTGCGCCACCACCGCCCGGCTCTAAGTGTCTTTTTAATGATTACAATTTTCACCAAATCTAATTTTTTAATGCTGCACAGGAAGTGTAAAAAAAGAGCATATATGCTATGTTTATTGTAAAATAAAACATGCTGGGTACTGTGGATGCTATAATGATGGTTATGAATGAAAATATAACATAGACATACCAGCTGTGTCACTCCTGGGTATGCCTACTTCTAAAAGTGAACTCACTATACTGTATCATGTATATGTGCATATGTGAGTTTGTGTGTAATTTTTATCATTGTGCTACCTACAACACAGTTGATTTATGGAATGAGCTTAGATGACCACCAATACACTAATGGATAAAGAAAGCATGATATGCATAAATAATGCAAGATAATTCAATAAAGAAAGAAAAACTATAGAAAAATTAACTATATAATTCTCAAGAAAATTGATGCAACTATGTAGCATCAACAATTCTCCAAAATATAAATATCCCATGTCTTCTCTCATAAGTGGAATCTAGAAAAAATATGTAAGTAGGAGGAAAATTTCTGAGGAAGCATGAGGGCACATATTTTAGATGGAGGGAATATAACAGAGAAACGAGGGGATGTACATGAACAAATTACTGACTTTGTAAAATTAATATGTACAGAATAATAAGATTAATTATAGAAGTAACAAAACAGAAAAAGAATTACTTATATGCATAAGGGCTTATAGATTTTAATAAAACTAAACATAATGACTACATTTTTACTATCTTCTAAACTTCTCTTAAAATATTTGAATGATGGGGCTAGAGTTGGCCTCACAGAAAAACACACACTGTACTCTTTCAAAGAAACTGAGTTCAGTTCCCATCACCCATCCCAGTGATTCATAATCAAACACCAATATCTCTAGTTCCAGGAAATCTGGAGCCTGTCCTTATCTCTGTGGGAACTGCTCTCCTGTGCACATACCTCCCCCTATAAACACATATGTGGAATTTTAAAAGTATTCTCTCCAAATTTCCCTATTGAGTTTTCTGGAACCAGAGAGGCAGAGAGGGTTGCATGGATGCTGTACATGACGTCAGTTCATTCTCACACTCTCAGTTGTAAGAATAAAGGAGTGTAATTAATAAATTATAAGTACTATAAGGTCATTCTGGAACACAGAATCCTAAAAGATTAACACCAGTATATAAAATAATTGGACCACGTAAGAAATCTGAGTTGTATAAAGTTGATGCAAATAAATCTGCATAAAATTTAAACATTATAAGGGATTTCTTAGCATTTCACTAGTTTTAATCACTGAAAGTTACAGTGTGCCTAAATTCCATCACCATATTGTCATTCATCATGTACATTTAGTTAAGAAGGTTTATATGATGAATGACAATATGGTGGTGGAATTTAGGTACTCTGTAACTTAGGTTTACAGCCAGGCGGTGGTGGTGCACAACTTTAATCCCAGGACTAGGGAGGCAGAGACAGGTAGATCTTTGTGAGTTCGAGGCCAGCGTGGGCTACAAAGTGAGTTCCATGAAAGGCAAAAAGCTACACAGAGAAACCTTGCCTCGAAAAACAGAAAACAAACAAACAAAAAAAGGTTTACAAAAGCTTTGAAGTCCACCATAACAAAAGACAGAAATTTTGGCATGAATAATCTGTAAACTATAAACTATTATTTGGTCTGGCTGACACAACACACAATGGATGAGCTCCAGAGGTCTGGCAGCTTCTGACATAAGTCACCAAGGAAGGAGCTCTGAGTTTAGTAGCCCGTGGGCCTTCAGAGCATGAAAAGCAGCTATTAAATTTTTAAAAAGACTTCTAAATAACAAGTGAGGTGAGGGGATAAAGAGAATGAAAACCCAAAAGCAGACACAGAAAGACATTTTGAACAGAACCCGTGAAGTTAAAACTATCAAGATAGAAGACTCAAACTAACCATGTAATTGCATTAAACATAAAAGTCAAGGTCTAGATGGGAGAAATTGCCAGACTGGATAAACAACAAAACAGAATTTCACTCTATGATGAATAGAAATCAAATGTATGGGCAGAGTGTCAGAATAAGGAGGCAGGAAAAGGCAGAGTTCTTTAAAATGTCTTAGTACCCATGTTACCACCAAAGTAAACTGCTGAACAATAAGTTTTACTAGGGAAAGTATCTATTATGAATAACACAAATATTATAATATACATGTGTGTGGTGAAAAGGGGTCAATTTTCCAGGCAGACAGAACACTCCACTTGAAAAGTATTTAACTACGAATCCTCCAACCTGGATGAGAAAGTGGATGGAAACTGACAAATCCACAATTAAAGTTGTTGATGGGAGTCCACAGAACAAAAGGAGGGAAATTTCAACCGCTTCACTTGCAAATGTTCGTGGTGTAATGAGATGTTGGTCAGGTTCAAGGCCCCTGGCTTCAGTACACCATCAATACTAGACCTGCATGAGACACAGCAGCTCCTAATGTCACTAAGATGATGGAGAGATGATGGAGAGGTGGGAAAGATGGGGGTCGGGGGAGTGAAGTGCTTTACTTTTTCTTCTTTTTAATTATTATTTATTTTGTCTCATTTATATTCCCCTTTTCTTTCCTTTGTGGGGGGACTCTAAAAGAGTGAGGGGCAGATATGGAGGGACTGGGAGATGGGTGGGACTGGGGTACATGGTATGAAATTCCCAAAGAATCAATAAAAAAAGAAAAAATACATAAGTTAAAAAAACCAAATTTCACTTTCTACCATTTATTAACATGAACTAAACAGTAAGAAGTCAAATGAATGAGGTTTTACACTTTTAAAAAACATGAACATATTGAATAATTCAGTGCAATTTTGACATAGGGACAGACGTTCCTATATAACAAGGGTTAAAGATGATGCATTTGGAACAGAAAATACCCTTTTACTCATGATATATCCACAGGATAAGATTTGATATTGAGAAAAAATTAAAATTATAACTAAATTAAGTTCTTATACTGTAAAAAGAGAAAAGAAAGAATGGAAAGGAGAGAAAGTCATTAAGGACAAGGAGAACATGAACACTGCTGTCAATCAATTTCACCTAACAGACATTTACAGAACACCTTCTCAAATGACAGCTTAAGACAACATTTCCAGAACACACAAGTCACTTTTCAACACACTCCGTGTTACAAGATACTAAACAGGTTTAAATAAACATAAAAGACCCGATATAAAGTGATGTGTGCAATGTGACTACAGGGAAATTAAAATATAAGTTAATAACAGAATAGTATCTTGATAATCCACAATAAGTGAAAATTAAACATTTCATTCTTAAAATAATCATTAGATTAAAAGAGAAAGTCTGGGGTTGGGAATTTAGCTCAGTGGTAGAGCGCTTGCCTAGAAAGTGCGAGGCTCTGGGTTCGGTCCTCAGCTCAAATAAATAAAAATAAATAAATAAATAAATAAGAAAGTCTTAGTGAAAGTAAAAGTATCAAAGTGGAAATAAAATATAACAAAATTCATGGAATAAAGCTAAACCATGATTAGAAAAAACGAAAACATGAAATGATTTTATATGAACGTGAATACATTTGGATTTTGTGTGTATGTTCTACAATAAGATCTCACTCTGTAGCATAGTCCAGTGTAGCCAGAGCTACGTGTGGAGGCCAGTCTGTTCTCAAACTAATGGAATCCTGTTTCCCAAGGGCTTTGATTATAGGTATGAAATACTTAACACCTGACTTAAGTAATTTGTAATCTGTGACATAAATTTTATATAAATACTAAAAAGAAAGTAAGAAGCCCCTAATCAATTTTTAAAATTCAATAAATTGAAAATAAATATGACAAGAAGTAAGAGAAAGATACCTATCTAACACTGATAAATCTCTAGGCACACTAGCGAAGAAAAATGAAAGAATACTAAAGTTACTCACATAAGGAATGAGAAAAGGGATATTGCAGATCCCACAGGCACTAAGATGAAGTAAAGAAATACAGGAAACGTTAAGCCTATAACAATTTGGATGAAAGCCTAAGATGAAGTAAAGAAATACAGAAAACGTTAAGCCCATAACAATTTGGATGAAAACCTATAATCATTCTTTCAGAACTGCATCCTGCCATCCTGGATCTTCACAGCAGGCATCGCGGCCTCAGGAGAACTGGGTGTGAGGAGTCTCCAGGCTCTGAGAAGACTGCCCCAGCCCTCACTAGACCTGGCCTAAGAGGAGACTGCTGCCAAGAAGGCCTTTGCCTTCACCTCAGCCTCACCAGACCCGGGGCTGTGAAGAAGTCCAGACTCTGAGGAGATGGCGGTCTCCCACTCGTGTGGTCCACCCCTCAGAGACCCTGAGCCTGGCCACGCTGGCCTGGGACGGCCTTCACCAGACTGAACTCCACAGACCTCCTCCACAACGGTTCAGCAGCTCCTCAGCAGTTCCTTCACCTCCTCAAGTCTGAGCATGCTCAATGCACCAGGCCGGAAGAACAAGGTGGAATGGGGGAGGTTTAGAGTCTCTGCCTGGATGCTCATTGGGCCAGAGTGCTTCAGGGGCGGGCTTAAGCCTCACATGTCATTTATGATTGGATGTGTTGCATGTGGCTCTATTTGGAGGCTGGCCTTTTCTGGTGGGATGTGGCTTTGGTGGGAATGGTCTGCAGTGTCTCAAGAGGGACAAAGGTTGGGGAGCCTCTCAACACTGGGGGTCTGCACATCGCAGGCTTCCAGCTCAGCACAGGACAAGTGGGTGCTCAGGCCTCCATGGTCTGCTCATAAGTTACAGAGGGAGGCCTTGTGGCCAGAGCTGCACACCTACCATCCCATAGTTCTTGTTCTGTCTCACCTTGCCTCATCTTATCTGACCTAGCCTCACATCCTCTTACCTGGAGCAGAAAACCCATTTGGCCATCTGGGAGGCCACCAGATAGCGCTGCTTTATTGCAAAGAGGAGAAAATTAAAATGACAACCAGAGAGTCACTTTCTCAAAATCTCACGGCTGCTTGTATGTGACAGGAACCCTAGTCAAGTCAATTCTACAGACAGCTAGATTAGAGTTGACTTCTATTCTGCAGAACTGGCTTTGTTTAGTCCCAGTGAGGAAGTGGTATCTAACAATGTTGACATTGTATCAGGTCATCAGCTTGGCGTTCCTGTGACTCAGCATGGACAGGGAGCTTGCATCAGTCGGACTGCGCTCCTATCATTCACCTCTCCAAGTGATTTGGTAAATATTCGGCATGTAAAATGACTTAGTGGCAAATGGCTGAGAAATATCAAAAGCATACGTTTGAGTGATTTCATGATCTTTAAGATAAGAGCTGTCATGCAGAAGGGAAAGGAGAAAAACAGTTTGTGTCCAGGGAAACAGATTTTGTTTTAGTGTCACTGTGGGGCTTCTCCAGCTGTGCCTCCTCTGTCTTCCATTGAGAGACCCTCACCCCAGTTCTTCCTAAGGCCCAGAGAGCTGAGGAAAGGGACATCTTAGAATAGCCAGAACCGAGTCAGTTCCCCATTCCCAGTCAGGGTGAAGTCAGAAGTTTTAAAAGTACAAAATCAGACTGACTGGTGGTAACTAACCACGAGACAGCCCCCTCCCCCAAGATAACATGACCAGATTTTGGAGATTGGCTGTAGAACTCCTGACAGAGCAAAAAATAAGATAAAAGTCCAAGCTCAGGAAAACTGGACCAATCAAGGGTGGACCTGTACTAACCCCCTCCTCTCTGAAGAATTTTGTGGTTTCTGCCTTTAAAAGCTAACCTCCCCAAGAAAGAGGAACTCTCCTCCATGCCTCAGTTAGCTGGGTGCTGAGGACGAGGGCTCCCTGCTAGCTTGTATTACACTGAGAAGTAAACCTTGCTATTACAGTCTGGACATCTTTGGTCTACGGTGGTTTCTTTGGGGGGGTCCTAATCTGGGCACAACACCATCAGGGTCACTTTGGGGAATGCAAGTGTTGTTGAATCAGTTGGCAAGATAGAGAAATGATTTGGGGCTGGGGATAATGTTGAAAGGAGGCAGCAAGTTCCACCTTCATCAAAGTATCTCATCCAGAGCTTTGTTCTTGCCATCTTCCACTCAATATCAGTAGGACCGTGTGAAAGACACAAGTGCAAGGTTTGAGACAGGAAACTGGAAAATAGACCTATGTTACATTTTGAGCTCTGCAGATGCTTCTAGAGAGAGCAACCTGGCAGTAGCTATATAAACTCCAATTTCATATGCCTTATACAAGCAAATACATAGATCTCACCTCCCAGTTTGAGAAATACATTTTATCAGGGAATAGTGGTGCAAGTTTCTAAACCTAGCAACTTGGGAAGCTGAGGCAGGAGGATCATGAATCTGAGACTGCCTTAGAATGAGTGCCCTTCAGCTTTAAAAAATATAAAATTATTATATTCAACATAAATGGTCTTTTTCTATTTGTTAATAAAATAAGTGTGCATATATTAAAGAGACAGTGTTGATTTCTTGTTTCTATTTATAATTTAATTCAATATTGAATGAGATACTATTATCAGTCAAATGTTATAAATCCATATTATCAGAAATAAGTTATGAGACACTAAAACAATTATTCTTCAAAGGAATTTACTACCCAGTATATTTCTGAGTTCATAATATTGCATTCCAAATTCATTAGAACACCAGGTTTTGAGTTTTTTCTACTGGATGTCTTTTTAGCTTGGTTTGATTGCCTATTTGCTGTGGCATTTTTTTTCATTATTGGAATTATAATAGACACTATTAACATAATGTGCTGGAAGTATGTACACTGTTTCTTTATATGAGACCTTTAAAGGATCTGGATTTTTAATAATATAGGACATTAAAAAGAGGACTGTATTATACTCTGAACTGAATAGGCTTGAAGAACAAAAGATTATATTGTTTTATAATTTAACTTGAATATCATTTTCTAAGTATATTCTTTTCCTTCCTTTTTTGTTTCCTTGATGTGATATGTGTATGTTTATGTCTGTGTAAGCATATGTTTTTTAAGGTGACCAGTGAGCAATGGTGGAATGTGAAGATTGATTTTAATGTCAATTTGCCACAAATTAGAATTGCCTCTTTTGGGAACCGAACTAAAAACTTGTCCTGATTGCCTTAATCTATGTGGAAAGAACCCACCCCATAAGTGTGGGTGAAAACTTCTGTTAGCAGCCTAGATTAAAAAGGGCAGAGTAGGATGCAGGCTGTTAACCTTGTGCCTGCCTGGCCGTTCCTCTTGCCCATGAATTGATTTAACCTGCTGCTGCTGCAGAGGATTGCTCTGCTGATACCAGAAACATCTTTGCAGTATCTGTCCATTGACTAGAGACTATCACCTCTCTAGGAAACTTCTAAAGTTCTAGTACCACATTCAGACTGCTCAGGTAGCCAGATTCATGCTCTGAGCAACCACTGGGTTGTGGGTCTCTCCAATGTGAGACTGCCACTGTGGGACTACTCTATCTGCTGAGGTGCCCAGCCTCAACTTAGCAGAATCTCAGGCTGTCAGATAACTACTGTTACTATTCTAACATAACCTGATTTGATACATTCTTTTAAAGGAGTAAGCTATGCTCCACAGTCATATCCAGAATCGAGTGAACATCTAACATTACTAAACCCTTCAGGAGACTGCAATCTGGTTTCATAATGAAAACAATCTGTATTTTCAGATGTGAACTGATGTTTTCAACTGCTTCTTTCCCAGAAACAGTTTGGAGCATGGTACTTCACAGAAAGATAAAGCTGTTGAAACCAATCCTTTCGTCAACAAATACTTAGTGATAGCATAGTATATTTTTAAGTTTTGTAATTTTTACATATCTTATGGGTGATGGGAGAGTAGGAGAGTTCAGAAACTGTATGGAAGAATAATGATTGAGGCACAAATATAAAAAGCATATTCTTTTTTTTTAATAATTTATTTTTATTGTATGTGTATTGGTGTTTTGCCTGCATGTATGTCTGTGTGAGGGTGTTGGATCCCCGGAACTGGAGTTACAGACAGTTGTGAACTGCCGTGTGGATGCTGGGAATTGAACCTGGGTCCTCTGGGAGAGCAGCCAGTGCTCTTATCCGCTGAGCCATCTCTCCAGGAGGCACAAATATAAATCTAGCACAATAGAAATGTTTTTAAATAGGATTTTTTTCATTTACATACCAAAGATCCCCTTCTTCCCTCCTCCTGACCCTCCCAACCCTAGAAATATTATCTACATGTATGTACTTGTATAAAACACAGTTTGAGTGGACATGACCTACATGAGTGGTCACTGCCTCTTTCTTTGTGGATAGATTTCCACAATGTATCAAATGAAAGGGCCAGTGAAAGGCATGGCTTACTTCTTTTTGAGTGTGTGGGCTTCCCACTGAATTGCCCCCATAGGCTCATTTATTCGACTGCTTTTCTCTTAGTAAGTGGATCTCTTTAGGAACCAATTAAAAGTTGTGCCTTCATAAAGGACGTTGCTCATCTTGGATGAGCTTTGAGCTATGAAGGACTCATTTCAGGCATGAGTAAGCAACACAAATGTAAAGGCATAGAACTTAGGCCTGCTTCAGCATCTCTGTCTTTAACAGCTAGAGTGCATACACAGAATGTTGGAACATTCCTCCTGTGTCACAGGGAGTAAAGATGATACCTGAAGAGAAACTTCAGTTTCTACATTAATTCTGATTAAGTTTTCACATTCCTCTGTAAATTTCCTCAGAGCTGTTCCTAGTGCTAAAGAGAAGACAGTGAAGTCTAAGTGATGAAGGCAAATGTGATTCTGCTCAGCCAGGGCAAGAAAATCAGCCTCAGCCCCTGTGGGAGAGATTGGTAGCAGGTGTCAGCACAACTGAAGGGGAGTGCAGGTTGACAAGGAGGTGAGTAGCTAACAAAGAGAAACGGTGGAATAGATTCTTTAAATCTAGTCAAAAACAGAAAAGTAAAAACAACAAAAGACTCTTGTTAAGATAATTTCCCACCATTTTATGACTGACAAATTCCATTTGGAAGTTTGTATCACTTTTAAATACTTCATCTTAGTATATGACACAGTGTGTCTTTTATAGTAATTCTACTTTAGACATTACTTTTTTCAGGGCATACATTCCTTCCTGTTTCTTTGTGCCTCTTTCTTTGATTTTTATATAATGAGCAATTGATTCCTGCTTGGAAGGGTCATATAACATGTCTCCTTCCTAACTGATTGAGATGACTCAATTATATTCTGTGTATTCTATGTATTGAGTATCCATGTTTGTGTGTAATATAAAAAAATATACATTATGTATTAATTGAGAGAATTTATCCAGAAAAAATTAAAATGGTGAGAGAACTGTGAAAAATGGGGAAACACATATAGGTGACATACATTCAAAAGTTTTGTTTCCACAACCACTTGAGAAAAAGGAAAAGAAAGCCATGTCAAAACTAAGGGGTAAATTAAACATTCGGGGCTCCTGCAAATGAAGCATTTCTGTAACAACAGTCAACACATCTTATCTCCATTTATATGTTTACCTGAGACTATGTCATCTCTCTTTCCCTTATATGTGGATCCTCTCAGGAAACTTTATTTTAAAATTTCATCTTCCTGATAATATTTCAGATTCCAAAACGCCAACAACCCCCTATGCTTGCTACCGCACACAGAGACTGGATGCCAAGAATCACAAACCGCATTCCCTGTTGTATAACAGAGCCAAGATAAAGAGCACTATTGGCTCTCAGAGGCAGAACAAACTGAAGGTTCTCTTCCCATGCATTCAGAGCAGCATCATGAAGGACTTTAGTATAGATATGGGAATGTGATTGAATTAACCTGCTACACCCAGCAGAGCCAGCTGGGCATTTCAAATGGAGGTTCAGCACAGGGGTTATTCAGAAGCCTTAAGGACCCTTGAGGACCCTCACATTCTCTTTCTCTTTGGTGGTTGACTAAAACAACATAGATGCTTCCATTGAGAATGACAAATTCTGTGGAGTAGATGCAGATGGAAGTATTTCAACAGACAGAAAAACCTATGTGTTTGGGGCCAAGAAGCATGAGCACAATCCATGCCTCTATAAGGTCTCCAGTGATTTTTTTCCCATGACCTAGTTTATTATAATTACTTAAGTAGTATAATTAATATTTTTTTTTCTTTTAGTTTTTAAAGGACAGGTTTTTTTTCTGTGTGATCAACTTGGCTGTCCTGGAACTCACTGTATATAACATAGTGGCCTCAAACTCACAAATAGTGGTTAGCCTGTCTCTACCTCTCTAATGGTGGAATTAAAGGTGTGAGTTGGCTGATGATGTCATAGGAAAAATAGATGAACAGAAAAAGGGACACAAAAAATAGCTGGATTTAGGACTCTGCACTCTGATAGAAAATCAACATCACCAGGAATCTCTCCCTATTCATTACAAAGAGATGATCAATGTTTCATGGATAATACCTACAACTAGAGGGGTCATTCTATCCAGCTGATTAAGGGGGCAGGTTTGGATGTCAGGAGGGCAGTCTCTGTAGGGGAGCACTGCTGAGGGTTAAACCACTATTGGAGAAGGCGGGGGTGAATATTTTCTGAACACTACCAGCATGGACATGCAGCACAGGAGGTGTTCTCCTTCTGAGCCTAAACAACACTCAGCACTGGGAAGTGCTCATTTCACAGGTTTCCCATGGGCCTGACTGAGTTTGTGCTCTCTGACATGGCAGTTTCCCAGTACACAAAGGACACTCATTCAGTCTTTCACAAATTCCAAACTTTCTCTACTTCCTATAAACACATTTACTAATTTCTATGTTAGAATTTATGTCAAGTAATGTACTCTGAAGTAAACACATATTTTAGTTTGTATCCATGGAGCAGATATTAATGACACCTTTCTACCATTAAATGAACATTTATCATACCAAAGCAGCATGTACTGAACACAAAATATTAATATATGTGCCTGGAGTTTAGTCAAGAGAATAATTTGAAGTTAAAAATTTCTATAATGTACACTTAGTTAAAATTGCAAATAATATGAACAAAATAACCTTAATATAGAATGTAACACAAACACTAATATCTTACCTACTGGTGATTACTACCTGGGTTAAAGTCCTTATATTTTAAATAATTTTGCTTTAGTTAATTTTGACATGAATTTAGCATCATTATTAAAAATAATTTCTGCATGAAATCCTTCTATATAAAATTGTATTGCCTATATAGCTTATTTACCAAGAAGTTACTTGGTGAATATAAGTTGAATTTCTTGGTAAAATGTTTTCAAATTTCAATTATACATAAGCCGTCTTGTTTTATTTTGTCTGACATCAAGTAATATATGAACATTGTTTAATATACTCTAGTCAAGTTTTTCTGTTTTAAAGAACATTTTCTATGTATAAATACTGTGACAATGATTATCTACCAAGCTTTTTGCTAGCAAATTTTCTGAAGTAATATGTTTTAAGCTTAAGGCATCCATCATATTTGTAACATTCTTTACATCTGGATAGTTTCTCTCTAGTGTAAATTCTGTGATGATCTTTAAGAGTTGAGAAATAGGTAAAGAATTTCTCATATTGTACACATTTATTTGAGTAATGTTTGGTATTTCCTCTTCAAGTCTGGTAATTTTGATGAACCTTTTCTGTACTTACCATAGTCAAACTATGTATGTCAGAATTGCTGTAGTTCTAGTTCTAGTATACTGACTACAATTTCAGGACTCATTTAAAATTTCTTCTTTCTGACTGTCTCTGTAAACCTTCTCTTGGTTATGCTTCTACTGTAGAAAAGAAGGCTCAATATTGTTCAAGCACATTCTGAAATTTGACATTATTATAATGATTTCTGAACAGCAATTGAGTGAGGACCGATAAATTCAAGAGGCAAAACAGTTTTCAAATTTCATTATTCATTGTGAAATTAATAAATCTGTGTTGCAAATAGTGTCTGAAAATGAGTGATATAATGTGCCTAGGAGCACTCTGATATTTGGCACAGTTCTCATCAAAGAAAATCTTCTGTACAGCAGATTTCTATATCAAAGAAGCCAGAATGTGCTATTTCTCAGAAATTTTGTGTTTGTCATGCAGGCTTTTCTGAGATAGAAAATTTTCTATGACTAAGAGCTCTGTGGAACTTGGCACATTGAGGCCACTGGGAAATGTTCTGTACAAAAGACATTACCACCTCAAGTACATGAAAATGTGCTGATTCTTAAGCATGAATCCACTTATGTTCCCAACTATTTTTTTACAGGTGGTTCCATGAATATGTTCACCAAAGTTGTCTACTAAGCAAAACATTCTATTTCCCTGTCAACATGGTTTATTGATTATATAGTATATTTGCTTGCCACTGGCTACAATAAATATTCAGCACTGATGCAGGGTGTGATGACTTATGGAATTAATCCTCCCAACAAGAGGCAGTGGAAGGAGGATATCTGTCAATTTGAGGACAGACTGATCTACATAGCACATTGCGGGAGAGCAGGACTCTACAGAAAGATCCTGTCTCTAATCAAATAAACAAGTAAAAATACTCCAGGTAGTAGAGAACATACAAAAACCCCAGCAATGAAAAAACTCTGGCTCATTAGAGTTTCTTGTATGCTCATTGAGTCCCTGAAGTCACCTTCAGAGAATTCACATTTCTTGTTTCATAGGCTGAGATGAGCTACCTGCTCCAAACTTCTGCTTATCTTTGAGGAAGGCTGTGATATCTTGTTTCACAAATGCACACTGGATTGATATAGGGATCAAATAACAAAATCTTATGCACTCAGTACTTTAATTATTTTTTATTTGAGATGAGTATATTATAATGACTTTTCTCCTAAGAAATTTGGTGTGTAGAAACTGTGGATTTTGAGTTACTTTCAAATTGCTGAGCCATAATGAGACTAGAGTTCTCCAATTAGTAAATACCCTTTTCTGCATAATTTGACTCTTTTGTGTGGGTCCCATTTTCTAGTTCCAGTCTTCTACTTCAAAGATCTATGAGGTTGTATGCTTGTGATCACACATGCATGGATATGTACATATGGTTTATAGGAAGTATTCTTGATTATACATCTTATTAACTAATGGAAGATAAGCCCACAGCTCATCAAGATAAGTAGTCTTTCTATCCAATGTGCTCTGTGGGTATCCATGTCTCTGCCTCCAAGGCTTGAATTGTAGGCTGGCCACCCCACCTGGCATTTACTTGGGTTATGGTGATCTCTACTATGCTCTTCTCTAATTTCATTCACTACATTTCCCATTCCACTTATGAATAAGTCTATTCACTCTTTGCCTTTTCAATTATTCCCAGCCTTGATACACAGTAACACTGTTGCCCTTAATACACCAAAGTTACTAACCTCCCCCATTTCTATATGAATGTATTATTGACTATTTCTAGTATCCTAATTTCAGTAATAGTCAGACACCCCTTATATATCAATTGTTCTTTCATTCCATGCTGAGGATATCTTGACTTAATTTTGCCCAGGCACCTGACATCATTTCTCCTTCTTTTTAATTTTTAAGCATTCCCTATATTTTATGCACATGAGTCTTCTCTGGTAACCTCTATTTTTTCATTCTCTACTCTTTCCTTATAGCTAGCATCTATTGACAATGGTTTAATAATGACATTTTCTTATATTGTGTATGTTTTTATTATCATGCTTTTAATGGCTCCCTCTTCTTTTGGTTCAGAAGCCTGTGATACTTTGGAATCCCTTCTAAATCCTTAGTACATTATGTGTTCCTGTTCCATTCTTTTTCCAATCACTTCTTTTGAGAATTCTTCTTTCCATTTGACAGAACACTTTATAATTTCATGAAGTATATCAATATCTTCCCTCATATCGACATGCATATATAAATGAAAGTAAAATATCCATATGGGACAGTCAAAAGCTACTCAGTTTTTTTGTAAAACAGTCATGATTTTTAACAAAATTATTTTCAGTTGTGGTGATTCTCACAAAATGTTCATAATTTAGATTTTCTTTAATGCTGAGTGATTCCATTGTCTATATAACATTTTTAAATCATTTTTTGTGGAGAAATTTATGAAAAACAGGGACATTTTCTTTCCCTATAGGGGCATAAGGAACCTTCATGCAACATTTTTGATGATAGTATAGTGAAATTTTATGTTATGGAATTCCAAAAAAAATGAAAAAAAGTATGTCCTGTTAAAAAACAAATATTTTCCAACCAACTCCTTCAGAACAGGAAAAAGGGAAACATAAAAATGAAAAGTAATAAATACATTAAGTATCATAAAATAAGTAGCTGAAGAAAAGGAGGGGGATTGTAGAAGCTAGGGGGTCAGAGACAGCTGAACTGAGCTTGTGGGACCAACAGTTGAAGAGCATAGCTAGAGTTTTTCTGGTTCTGCCTGGCCCATGGTCAGGACAAATCTCTCTCACCTGCCAGTCCTGCAGCTGCCCAGACCCAGCCAAGTAAACACACAGAGACTTGTATTGCTTACAAACTGTATGGCCGTGGCAGGCTTCTTGTTATCTAGTTCTTCTATCTTAAATTAATCCATTTCTATTAGTCTATACTTTGCCACATGGCTCGTGGCTTACCAGTACCTTACATCTTGCTTGTCATGGCAGTGGCTGGCAGGTCTCTCTGCCTCAGCCTTCTCTGCTTTCTCTTCCCTGCTTGTCCCACCTATACTTCCTGCCTAGCTACTGGCCAATCAGTGTTTTATTTATTAACCAATCAGAGCAACACATTTGATAAACACAACATCCCACAGCAGAAGAGTTGCAAGGAACCATCCTAGCTAGACCCTCTGCATGTGTGTGACAATTGTGTAGGTTGGTCTGTTTGTAAGGCTCCTAGCAGTGAGATTAGGACCTGTCCCTGGTGCTTAACTGGCATTTGGGAACCTGTTCCCCATGCCATATTACCTTGCTTAGCCTTGATGCAGGGGAAGGAACATGGTTCTGCCTTAACTTGGTGTGCCATGCTTTGTTCAACCTGAATGGAGATGGAAGAGGAGTGGATAGGGAAGGAAGTATTTGCGAGGCAGGAGGAGAAAGTGTGACGAGAGGAGAAAAAGGAAACTGTGCTCAGTATGTGAAATAAATAAAAAAAAATAAATCATTAAAAAATTTAAAAGAAAAAGAAGGACAAATCACTATTTGGGTCATGGGAGTGTCTTAAAGATGAGAGACAGTATAATTCAATCTGTGAATGTACTAAAAATCAAACAAATCCACCACACTAGTTTTAGTAAATGGTCTTAGTGCATTGATGCTGATATGTTCTGCTGTTTGGAATAATGTAAATATCTGTGTGATGATGCAGGTATCTTCTGACTCTTCTATCTTTCCTTCATTACACATATTATGCAAATTAAGCTCAGACCTCCCTTTCTCTCACAACCCAAGTGGCACACTAGGGCAACTTACTTAGACCAAAAGGTTCTTCTTACCAGGTGTTTCAAGCTTTGATGCAAGTTACCTAGCTATTGAGTACTCTTCCCCGACCCTGCCAGAAAATGTTGGCATAGGAAAATAAAGGCAGTTTTATTTTAGTGATTCATAGACTCTCCTACCTACCACATGTAAGATTCTAGTTTGAGCACATTTATGATGAACTCATAATGTTTCGCCTAACAACTTCTAAAGATGTATTTTGAGCACATAAATTCCCTTTATGACTTATTCTAGTCCTTATGTGACACCACCTCCTTTATTCACTTCCATGTTGGGGTGCAAATGTAGCTGACTATCATTGCACTTGTGGGGACCTTGAAAGCTTTTGCATTGTATTGTAAAAGAGTGACTGCTGGTGAGGTTGTAGAACAGTTCCCTGAAAGGACTGGCAGAATTTTCTCACAGAGGATTAGGTTGATGGATGAAAGAGCTCCATGTACTTAGACTCATTTCCATCAGATTATTCTAGCTGTTGGTAGTATGTCTTATTGAGACCCTGGGAAGGATCTCAATATTATTATTGAGATTTATAACTATTAGAGGCTGGACCCTTAATAATTTCCATTAAAAAGGCATTTAGTGTTTCATAAATTCTCTTCTATTAAACATTTTAACACTAATATTGTGAAATTGTGTTGACAAAACAGCACACATTGGAAGTATGTCATCTACTCTCAGACTTGTACACAGGAAGCAGACACATAAGAAGCATGAGTTCAAATGTATCCCTGAACCATTACTGACATCCAAGCCAGGCTGAATAACAAACAAAATCTCAAGGGAATTTGTAGAAATATGAAAAAAGCAAACCTAGAAACAACAATCCACCACCTTTTCATAGGCCCCCCCTTACTTGCAAAGTATGATCACACACTGCCTGATATTTAAATAAACAATGGAACACTTAGATGATGGAGATCCCATTCTATACATTTCAGAAAAAAAAATACCTGTCACTAAGTAAAAGCACATTAGAAGATGAAAGTGCCACAGAAGAAATATAAAGACCACAAAATAAACTTCACTAAATAGATTTACCACACATAGAGCATACGTTAGTATCTACCTCAAATGTTTCAAGATAGAAATCACAATGCAGTGATCTCCATCATCAGTCCTGGGTGAACATGGAAAGTAATTTACTTCAATCAAGTCTACAATGAAAAATAAATGAAACATGATTTTTTTTCTTGAAGTTGAAGACAAGTGTGATGTCTAAAGTCTTTACCAAATTGTTTACATGAATAGGAATTTTCTCTTGTATGAGTTTGTCCCCATTTCCTGTAACAGGTGTTGAGGTACCTAATGACTTGCAGAGTTTTTCTTCATCATATATTGGTTCATATAACAGAAATCTAGCATGTAGGCTTGACGTCAGAGAAATCAATCCTTCTAAGTTGGTGGTATCATTTGGAAACATTTAGGAGATGCTGCCTGGCTGGAAGAAATATGTGACAGGGGATAGGCTTTGAGAAATGACATCCACACACCATTTCCAGTTCTCACTCTCTGCTTCAGGCTGTGGCTTAAGGATATGAGTTCTTAGCTTCCAGCTCTAGCTGTCATGTCTGACACTTGTTGACTTGCCACTTTCATGATGATGCTGTATCACTCTGGAACCAAAGACCATATTAAACTCATTTACAAGTTGACCTAGACATTATATCACAACAAAGGAAAAGGAACTAATACAAATCCATAAAGTTTTACATCTGAATTTGAAGATTACTGTGATATGCAAAAGCTTTGCCACACTGATTACATTCATAGGATTTCTCTCCAGTATGTGATCTTTTATGCCTTTGAAGCTGACTATCATATGCAAAGGCTTTACCACATTGAGTGTATACAGAAGGTTTCTCTCCAGTTTGGCTTCTTTCATGCCTGCAAGAATAATTGGCACATGTAAAATATTTACCATAATCAATATGATGTTGATTTTTACATCTGTAAGAATTCATTTTACAATTTGTTCCATCTGTAAAGAGGTATCAGATCTTAAGGTTTTATCACTGTGTTTACACTTGTGTGGTGTGGTATTTACACAATCCTAGAACTCATAGGGATTTTCTGTAGCATGAGTTTATTGATGTATTAACAATGAAGCTAGAAAACCAATTACTTGTATACTTAAATCAATTTAACAAATATATTTAATGTAGGAACTGCTACTTACCTTCTAACTGCTCTGAGAGAGAGGTTTGTTATGTGTTTCCATATCTCTGTGCTCATATGCCTTGTATCCAGAGTGACAGATGATATACACAGTAAAGGAGGAATAACAAATAACAGTTTTCCACACTGTATTCAGTTTGTCATTCTGTCCTCATAGACTTGTGGTATAGTGATTAAGGTTTCTGCACAACAATGCCCTTGACTTTTGACTCTAAATTCTCCTACCACTAAACAGCACAGTCACAAGTATATGAGTAACACTAGCATTACTGTAGACTGTCATTTGCATATTAGAAGGTTTTTGGAGATATTCTTATCACCACTTCAATGTGTATACCTTTTGTAATGTGAATGGTATGAGATAAATAGATTGCCAGTTCTACAACATAGCTCTCATGGTGCTATGATTCAAGTGCTGATATCTGTTAAGGCATTGTTTCCTTGATTTCTTTCTTAAAAGAATGACTTGAAAATGCAATTGAACTACTTGAAATTGAGGTAAATGGTTTTGTGAGAACTTAGTAATTATCAATGCAGTTTAAGCTGTGCTTATTTACACTGTTGCTTTTGTTTAAAACTTCCAGGACACATTACAATTTCTTCACAGGTACAGTTGTATCAGCTTTCACATATAAATTACCTTTCATGTCTTCTAGAACTTTGACAATGTTCTTCAATATTTTGTTCTATCCATCTGTATCCTAAAATATAGTAACAGGAAAGGTATGATATATTATTGAAAACTGTGCAAAATTTAAGTTACTGTATTCAGTGAACCTTAGAACCATGACTGACTTATTCACCTTATTCTTCTTTTTCAATCAAATTACAGAAGAGAATCAATAACCAAGGAACAGTTGTTCCTTTATTTGAAAACATGAAGGAAATTTCAGTCTTACCTCTAATAGTGAGGTTCCTGTAGGTCTCCAGCATCACATCTTTGTAGAGATTCTTCTAGGAAGGGTCCAGCAAAATCCACTCTTACCAAGTGAATCCAGCATGCACATCATCATAGGTCACTGCATTCTAAAATATCCCATACATGTGCAAAACAAAAAGTATGACACTGGCAACATTGTAAATGTATAATTCTTTGACAGTATAGTCATAAATATTCTGGTCCTCTCTACACTTTTTCCATGATATAGAGATTATAATGTAATTACCACGTCATTTTAGAAGGAAACAGAATAGGAGGGTCACCTCTTTCGTTTCTGTAACCTTTGAAAGGGATATCACCTTGCAAGAGAAATGCCTATCAACAAACATAGAGAAACAAGTAAACAGATCAACAGTATAGAGTACACATGAGAGAAATTATATGAACAATTATGAAGCATGAAAAAGAAAAATAAGATTGACTACTGGGTATATTGTCTCACACCTTTAACCCTAGCACTCAGAAAGCAGAGGTAGGTATATCTGCATCTGAGTTGAAAGCCAGCCTAGTCTATGCAATCCAATCCAGGACAGCCAGAAGGACACATTAAAACCCTGTCTCCATGCAAAAATCAGTCATACAAACAAAAAAAAATAGAAAGAACTCAGAGGTTTTTACTGAAGATCCTACAAAGAGTTCACTCCAGTTCTATATTCATCTTCCAGAAACCTGAAGTACCCCAGTGCAAACTGTAACATCAGTAAGATTTTATTAAAAGGCACTACAGGTTGTAACAGTTATAAATGCATGGACAAAGACAATAGCAATGTAAATATTGATCATAAGTAATCAACACAGGGCAGAAGAGATGGCTCAGTAGTAAAGAACTCTTGCTGGTCTTGCATAGATGCGGGCTCAATTGCCAGTACTTACTTGGGGGATCACAACTTTCTATTATTCCAAATTCAGGGTTTCTGAAACAAACTTTTGATCATTGTGAGGACCCGGTACCCTCGTGGTGCGTATCCATGCATATAGGTAAAATACTCGTTAATTTAAAAATTCAAAGCAAATGCAACAGGCAGGAAGAATTTCATACACCTGCAATCTAATGACTCAGAAGGCTCAAGCAGTATTAATATCATGAATACATGCCATCATGAGAAACATAATGATACCCTCTGCCAAATTTTAAAATTTTAAGATATGTGTGAAGCTCAGAACAACAGCATATGCTTGACATGTATAAAAACCTACATCCCAGGCCCATCACCCAAAAATATGAAAACAAAAAAGCTAGGAATGTTTGTCCAACTTTAATCCCAGGAATTGGGGGCCAGAGACAGGTGGATCTCTGAGGTCGAGACCAGTCTGGTGTACAGAGGTGTGTTTCCAGGATAGCCAGGGCTACACAGACAAACCTTGTCTTCAAAAGCAAACAAAAAAAGTTAAAAGAGCAGGTGGCCAAACTGCCTTAGCACTGAATAGCAATTGCTTCTACTGTATATTATGTGATTTAGACATAGAGTGTATAATGTTGGTGAAGTCATGACAATACAAGAAAGCTGGCTGATTAATTTCAACCACAACACAGTAGACACAAAGAACAGGAGTTGGGTTGACTCTATAAAGATGCATATCACACCACCAGTGAGGAATTTCATCCAGAAATGCTCCTCCTACTAAAGGTTTCACAAATAATCAAAAGAAAGTCACCAAGGAGAGACTAATGATCAAATACATCTTGGTATCTGGAAGGCTTTTTATTCAATCAACTTCATTCTAACCCAGTTCACTATAGGCTTATGGTCGTCCATGAAGAAAATGCATTCAGTCACTTCAATGATCCTCAAAGCCTGCAACATCCCCTACACTGTTCAAATGTCCAAAATCTCTTCTGACACTCAAGACAATCTCTTGACAGGGACATCTTGTAAAATCAGAAAATGAGTTACATCTTTTCAACATATGATGGCACAGAGTACTATTCACATTCCAAAGTAGAAAAATGGAGACATAGCGAAGGAAGATTGGACCAAGACAAGACTTAAGCACAGCCCAACACACATCATATCCTGTAGCTCTGTCTCAGATAGATGGGGCTTCAGTTTCGAAGTGCTTAGATGGCCCTGTCCCTGCAATTTCTCATACATCTCTCTTTGGTTACTTTCACTCCCAATATTCAGATAGGTCTTCATGGAAGATATCTCATAGCTTAAGTATCTCATCATCTTGTGATCACAAAATGCCACTCAGGCTGTTGTGGAATATTATTTTTAAATGTGTTATATTTGTCTATGCTATGGAACATTTGTTTTACTGATGTAAAATGTGTTGCATTCCTTTATGCTGCATTTGTTTAACTCTGTGAAGCTGTGATACTTTGCCTGTCTAAAATACTTGATTGGTCTAACAAAGAGTTGAGTGGTTAATAGCATACCAGGAAAGGATAGACAGGGCTGGCAGGCAGAGAGAATAAATAGGCCCCGTCATCTTTCTGGAGACTTCAAATTTGATGTTAGACCTGGTCGTGATTCCATGTAGAAAACTAATAGAGACTCGAACACAAAAACATGTATAGCCAGATAACTGAAGCCTTTTTCTAGAATTATTGCTCTATATGACGATTAGTATCATTAAGTTTAATATATATATATTGATCTTATAAATTTTGATATAAAATTAATACCTTATTAAAAATTTAAAGAATCAAAGAATTGAGATTAGTGGCAATAGAATAGTCCCTTAACTTTTTGGTTTTCTTCTGTCCCATATCAGAAAATGGCTGTCTCTTCTGGTATGATACAGAGATTTTACATTTTCTTTTTAATAACATGCTTGGGTTTAAAGAAGGAGAAAGCTTGTCTCCAACTCCAAAGCCAGCTTTAATTTTTAATTGAACTGGGACTACAAAAAGATCATTGGTGTTAAGTGTCTATAGAGAAGAGCAAAAACAAACATTTAGGAAGACTTATGAAATTTTATATGTGATATACCAATAAGCCAATTTACTCTTTTTCTTGGGACATTTTTTTCTAGATGATTTGTCCTTTTGCTTCAGATATCTCATTTGTCCAGTGTTCTTCAGATTCCTTAGCCTTCATTCTACTGAAAGACAAAAACAAAAACCTTTCCCCAAGACTAACTTTGGGGAGGTTCCCTTTTGGCAAGTTATATCTGATTAGGCATGAAAAGGCATGTGCTAATGGTATAAGTTAGTTTAAATTGGATGGTCATGCTGGTTGATGAACTATCACCTCTTCTAATTAAGAAGTCTCTCTTGTTTAAATTGAACCTTTATCAACTGATGGTATTCATAGCTTATCTTCTGTAGAAAAAAAAAAGCAAAACCTCATCCCCAACTTAACACGTATCAACCGGGAGAGCATGAAACTCTTAATCTCAGGGTCATGGGTTTGAGGCCCATGTTGGGCATCAGTTGTAGATGAATTTCTAAACAGTCTTATTAAACAAGACACACAGAGCCAAATACAGGGATGAAAGCCATAGAGATCAGAAAAAATAGTGAGAGCCACCAGCTAACCTTAGTTCACTATGCCACCATAGCTTCCCAAGAGAGAGTGCTTCTTCCTGTCTAACCTGCACCTTTATTGCCTTGCTGTTCTGCCCTCTCACTGGCTCTTAGCACAGCTACCTCACTTCCTTGTCTGTACAGACCTCCAGATCTCTATGGTTGGTACTGGGCTTAAAGGCATGTGTCATCACATTTGGTTGTTCCCTAGTGTGTCCTTGAACACACAGAGAGAGTCTGCTTGCCATGTAATCAGATTAAGGGTGTGAGCTACCACTGCCTGACTTTTGTTTGGCTATGTCCTCTGATCTCCAGGCAAATTTTATTTACTAACATACAAATGAAGTATCACCATATTTTAGCACAAATAAAATATCAGCACACTCCATCATTTTGGGAGACTAGAATACAACCTCAAGCTAACAATTGAAGGCAAAACCCATGGGCAAAGATGATTTCCTGGCTTTCTCTCTTGCCTAGTAACTGTCTCATGTTCCAATATCTCCCTTTTCCAGCCCAAACCTACTTTCTTGGAGGTATTGCCACCCTTGGTTAAGAAGCTTTCCCATATTAGTCATCAATCAACACAACCTCTCAGAAATAACAGTTTCTGGCAATTATGAGTAAAGCCAATATGAACATAGTTGAAGAAGGGCTGTTGTGGTGAGATGGAGGAGCATCTTTTGGGTACATGCCCAAATGTGGTATAGGTGGGTCTTGAGGTAGATTTACTCACAATTATCTGAGGAAGGATCAGTTTAGTAAGGAAGGGACAGAGTGTGAGAAGGCAGGGATAGATGACTGGAATAAGAAAGATTTTAGAAGGGGACATGGAAACAGTACAAACATCCTGGAACCTATAAGGGTGACCCTAGTGAGGACTCCTAGTAATCAAGAATACAGAAGCTGAACCAGCCATTTCTTGTAACCACAGAAGGCTCTCAGTGGTGGGACTGGGACACCAAGCCAAGACAAAACAGTCAGGGGACACTTGTCCTGCCTGCAAGATATGCTGGGTCAATGGTGGCCCAGAGATTCTGTTGTGCCCAAACAATGACTGTTCTAACTTGAAGCCAAAGCTGTGAGAGGCTACAGGTCTTTTTGGATAATCAGAAGCTTACCCATAGTACCTTGCTTGCTCACGAGAAGCTACTTAGATATATTGCTTGGGAGTTGTCAGGATGTATCTGTTTTTACTTATGTCTTGATCTATGAATGTAACTTTTTTATGACTTTTATTGCCTGAAAGAGTTTGTTGGAATATATAAACTGTAAAAAGACATGATAGGACAAAACAATTACAGAGAACAACATGGGAGATAACAGCATAAAGAGAATAATGAAAAGATATCATCAAGAGAGTACATGAATGCTCTTACTTTCCCTAATAACCTTCAGATAGAAAAGTCATAGCTTCACCATGCTGTGGATTTCCCTTTGAGCCCTGAATGCTGTTCTAAAGGCTGTACCTCTGAGAAAATTTCAGGAAACTGCAGTTGGGAAGTATTGTATGGGAGAAGAATAAATTTATTATTATTATTATTATTTTATTTTATTTTACAATACTATTCAGTTCTACATAACAGCCACAGATTCCCTTGTTCTCCCCCTTCCTGCTCCCCTCCACTTCCCCCCAGCACACCTCCCATTCCCACCTTCTCCAGATCAAGGTCTCCCCCGAGGACTGGTATCGACCTGGTAGACTCAGTCCAGGGAGGTCCAGTCCCCTCCTCCCAGATTGAGCCAAGCGTCCCTGCATAAGTCCCAGGTTTCAAACAGCTAACTCATGCAATGAGCCCAGGACCTGGTACCACTGCCTAGATGCCTCCCAAACAGATCAAGCCAATCAACTGTCTCACCTATTCAGAGGGCCTGATCCAGTTGGGGGCCCCTCAGCCTTTGGTTCATAGTTCATGTGTTTCCATTCATTTGGCTATTTGTCCCTGTGTTTTATCCAACCTTGGTTTCATCAATTCTCGCTCATATAAACCCTCCTCTTTCTTGCTAGTTAGACTTTTGGCGCTCCACCCCAGGCCTAGCCGTGGATGTCTGCATCCAGATTTCTCAGTCCTTGGATGGGGTTTCTGGCACAACTATTAGGATTTTTGGCCATCCCATGACCAGAGTAGGTCAGTCCAGGCTGTCTCCCGGCCATTGCCAGCTCAATCATACCACAAGAGCTTGCTCAGCTATGTTTATATCAGCATTGTTTGTAATAGCCAAAACCTGGAAACAACCTAGATGCCCTTCAACTGAAGAATGGATAAATAAATTGTGGCACATATACACAATGGAATACTACTCAGCAGAGAAAAACAATGACATCATGAGATTTGCAGGCAAATGGATGGATCTAGAAAAAATCATCCTGAGTGAGGTAACCCACACTCAGAAAGACAAATATGGTATGTACTCACTCATAGGAGGATACCAGATGTAGAACAAGGATGACTGGACTGCTACTCACATCACCAGTGAGGCTACCTGGAAAACAGGACCCCAAGAAAGACACAAGGATCACCCAATGATGGAGAAATGGCTAAGATCTACATAAACAACCTGGACATGAGTGGGAGCAATGAAGGGCCAGGGTCGAGGGAAAGAGAGCAGGAGATCCCAGCTGGATCAAGAACAGAGAGGGAGAACAAGGAATAGGAGACCATGGTAAATGAAGACCACATGAGAAAAGGAAGAAACAAAGCGCTAAAGAGGCCCACAGAAATCCACAAAGATACCTCCACAAAAGGGAGAAGAATAAATTTTTAAAAAAATAAAGAAAGGGATGTGGGCACAGTGAGGTAAGATTAGAACAAGGGAAAACTAAAACTCAGCAGGGCAAACAACAAATCCTGTATGGAGCTCTGTCTTAGACAGGTGCAGATTCATTCTCAAAGGGGTTAGATAATTCTGCCCCTGAATTTTCATACATGGCTGTTCTTTCTTACTTCTACTCCCTGTATGCAGCTCTCCATGGCAGATTTCTCATGGCTTGGGTATTGCAGCATCCTATCATTTAAAAATACAACAGTTGTTTCATCTTCACAGCTTCATGCATGAACTCTCTCATTCTCTTCACTAGGTTTCTGACTCTGCCAAACATAGGTGGGTACAACAATGCTGAACTGAAACCACAGAGGAAGAATATATGACTTATAAACTTTGTATTTTTCTTGTTTCCAGAACAAGTACAACATGGGTTATCCCCCCAAATTTGGTTTCTAAGTTGTGATGGATGCTACCATGCTTGGACAAGAGTTGCAATAGGTTCTGTATGAAGTTGCTTTTTGGGGTTACAAATCATGTTGCCTATTCCCTCCATAAACTGAAGGTTTAGATGAATGGAGTCTTACCATTAGTGTACCTTCCTAGGCTTCAAATGCTGAGAAGGGCCTTCTCTTTAATACTGCTATATCCCTAAAAGGGGTATTCAGATCACCTTGGGAAGGGAAAATAGAGGAGATCTCAATGAGTGAACTGGAGATGGGGGACAATAGAGGAGAGAGAATGGGGGATGAGAACATGAGAGAATAGGATGGTCGAGCTGGGGAAAGTACAGAGTGGTAGAGAAATGAAAAGATATCTTCATAGAAGGAGGCATTATGGGGTCAGGGAGAAACCTCTTGCTAGGGAAATTCCCAGGAACCTACAAGGACAACCCCAGATTAAACTACTAGCAATAGTGATGAGGGTGCCTGAACTGGCGTACCCTAGTAAGCAGATTGGTGAATACCCTGTCATCAAAGAGCCTTCATCTAGTAACTGATGGAAGCAGATGCAGAGATCCACAACCAAGCAAGCACCAGGCCGAGCTCTGGGAGTCCAGTTGAAGAGAGGGAAGAGGGATTCTATGATCTGGGGGCATCAAGATCATGATGAGGAAACCTGCAGAGACAACCAAACCAAACTAGTGGGAACTCATGAACTTTAGACCAACAGCTGTGGAGCCTACATGGCACTGGACCAGGCCCTCTACATAAGCAAGACAGTTGTGTAACTTGGTCTGTTTAAGGGGCCCCAGGCACTGGGATCAGGATCTATCCCTGGTTTAGGAGCTGGATTTTTGGAGCTCATTACCACAGCCTTGATACAGGTGGAGGATCTTGGACCTGCCTCAACTGAATGTACCAGGCTTTGGTGACCCCTCATGGGAGGTCTTACTTTTTCAGAGGAGGGAATGGAGGCTCAGTTTGAGGGATAGACTGGGGGGGAGTGGGAGAAAGAATGAGAGGGGGATCTGTGTTTGGTATGTAAAGTTAATAAAACAATTTCTAAATAAAGAAAAAACATAAAATAAAAAGTAATAAAATAATTGCTGGCACCTAAAGTCAGTGTCAATATACTGTGTTGTGTGATTGCTTTTCAAGCATTCAAGAACTAACCCAGGTTTACTACTGAACCATCTCAGGTCAACTTCATGAGTGGAGAGATTTTATTGCTTAAAACAATTTTATCTAAAGAAATAATGGCTGCAAATTCACTATATCCACTGGTCTATGCAGTTGCTAACACCAGTTTGAAACTTTAATCTTAAACATTAGCTAGATGCCTTTGACACAGGACAAAGTTGGCAATTTAAGATGCATACAAATTATAATACCATCCATCAGTATAGGCAGGTGATGGGGAAGTCCTTATACTTTAAAATGTACAGAGTACATGTACTAGCAAATGATCCCTCTAGTGTGGAGATTCCACATGATACCATGTTGAAAGTTCCTTCTTCTGTGAAACTCTTTAGAGTTGCAAATTACAAATACCTATATCAGATCTTTCTTATTTAAAAATTCCACTTTCTAGGATTCATCTCCTAACTGCTATGACTCAGGGTAACTCAGATGGTGTTGAGTAAGCTGGAGTAAGCTCTTCTTGCAATCCTGACAAGCAGCCAAACTTGGTTACCATTACTCCACACTTGCTGAGTATTTAAACTCCCCATGTCACCCCCCTCAATTCTGTGAATGGATCAATGGATGTGAACAAATGCCCTCAGTCTCTGCAGACTCTACTATGTAGTTCTCATTGGCTGAACCGCTTTCATTTCTAACTCTACAAGAAGCAGTAAACCTAGCTCTTCTGATCTAACACTAACGTTTTATGATTTGTAGGAGTAAATGGCATATACCCACAGCACTTGGAAACTGGGAGTAAAGCTGCCATGAGTCAGTGGCCTCCCTGGGCTAGATTTTTTAAAAAAAAAAATGACAAAACAATTCCAATCAGGATACTGAGGGTAGGCCTAAGAATTTCAAGTCCTTTGCAGCAAGAAAATTACTTTTAAGGTACCATTTTTGTTCCACCTTTCTTCTCTGTTGCTGTGATTAAATTTTCTAACCAAATGTAACTCAGGTAATGAACAGGAGTTTCTGGTTGATACCCATAGGTCACATTCACTCCTTCTGGGAGCTTAGGATAGAAACTCAAGCTAATACCTAAAGGGAAAACACAGAGAAACAGTGTTTCCTGGTTTTCTCTCTTGCTTTGTCACTGTCCCCTGCTCAGCTCACTCTCTTATCCAGCCCAGGCCCACATGCGTAGAGATACTGACAACTCAGTGGAAGAGACTTCAAACATCAATCATAATCAACTCAGTCTCTCTCAGAAACAGCCATCAGATAGTCTGATCTAGGCACACCCTCAATTGATGTTCCCTCAGATGGCTCTAGGCTATGTCATGCTGATGGCTGAGGCTAATTAGGAAAAAGACATAATAATATACAAGAAGGTTTTAAAGATCCACAGCCAATGTATGAATCAAGTCAGTCACTTAAGCAGCAAAAACAAACCATGAATACAGCAACAAGTGGAAAACACAGTTATGCCAAAAAAGGGGACGAGGCAAGCATCTCAGTTCAAGAGAGAAAATTAAAACTGTATCTCCACAGAAACTTCCCAAACCATCAAAACTCATGGAACTCATAACATAAGAATTTTCTGAATGTAAAATCGGTGAAGCTCCATCATTTTTCAGAAAATGAACAATATAATTTGATTATAATAAATAAAATCAACAACACAGATGGCACCACTGACAAAAGAAGACACAAAGATTTTTCCTCCGTAAATCTTCATATGTCAAAGTGGCTAGACTTGCAGTCTCCTGTCCCTGTTTAAACTGATCAAACTATAACCTGGGTCTTGCTGCTAAGTGAGACATAACGATGACATCATATATGGGGTGCAAAATCTGTTCTAGGATGGCTCCTCTTTGAGCATTAGCCAGAGCTTGATGCAATATGTTAATAAAGAAACTTTTGTTTATTAATCATTTAACTGTGTTGTATGAAATCTCCTTGGGAGGGCATATTAATTCTAGAACAACTGTATATCCAGCCTTTTAGAAAATGTTTCTGACACAAGTTCTATGTTGACTCAAGCGTCCTTTATTCCAGCTTATTGCTCTCCAGAGCAATGATCTTACTTTCCTTTTGATGAAATCAATGAAACTCTTAAATTAATGGGCTGTTTTGCCACTGAGTTTTAAAATTACCTTCTTGAGTCATGTAGTCAAGTATCCATTACAGTCACAGGAGAAGGATTTGAGTGTGGAATATGGCTTCTGCCTTCAAACCAGAATAAGATGAATAGTTTATTGTGTATATTGCTTGGGCTAAATATTGTAAGGCACTCCACTCCTGGAGTTATAATTATGGAAAACCTGATTGTGACAGGGTTATTTCTTTTAATTTCCCAGCATATATTAATTCATGTCATGTGAATGAAGGCAGACCAGTTTGGTAGGTATACAATTTTAGGAGGTTAATGAACATCAAATTTCTAAACAGGTGGCTCTCCTTTGCAGGTATGTCAGCTCAGAGGTTGGAGACACAGATCATTGGATGTAGCTGTGGGTATCAATTTACAGATCTCAGCAAACAATTTACATTGGTCAAGATCAAACAGTATTTTACAAATGTAATTTGTTCTACCGGAGAATGACAATTATTGATTTCAAATTTTAAATTATTCTTCAAATGCATCTCTGGTATAATCTCTTATTTGTTTTATTCTCCAGTGTTTCCCAGTCATCAAGAATTTCTTTCCATTTTTCCCAGGTGCTGTTGGTTATTTTTATGTCTGTTTAGAGCAGTTTTTCCTGCAGCTCAGGTTTGTTTCACACTTTGTAATTGGAAATTCCATTGATCATTTAATCCTTCCTCTGCTGCCCAGGGCTGCAAAGACAGTCCTGCCATTCCTACTCATTTGGATCTTGATGGGTCCATGAGAAGGAAAAATATATTAGTGGATGAGAGTTATCCAATCTCTCTGGCTTTTATTGGGAATGTATAAATTAAGAGGAACCCTTGCCATAATTGTGTTCACTGTCCAACTTTAAAGCAGGTGTAATCACAGCACAGAAAGGGATGGGCAAGAAAGAGGGTGAAAGCTTTCTTGCTGTGACAGTAGTTGACATAAGCAATGAGTACTGAGTTAATCAATCTTAGATGATCATTAAGTGTCCTGACAGGCCACAGACCAAGCAATCAAGAATCTTAGTAAGGAACTGAACTTTCATGAGAGCAAATTACTGTAGTTACTCTGCTTCAACCAAAATAGATGATCTGGATAAATCGTCTGGTCATGCCTAACAGTATTGTTATTTTCCAGGTTTAAGATTTGTACAGCCTCTGGGAATGCCACACAGGCATGCAAAGCAAAACAAAACAAAACTGAGATGTGCTGTAGTAATGGAGGCCTAGAGACTGAGGGAGAGGCCAACCAATGAGTGGTCTAGACTAAAACCCATGCCAGGAGAGTAAGCCCACTCCAACACTGCCTGGTACACCAGGGACCACAGGCTGGATGACCCAAAGACTTATGATAGAACCAAACATGACTGGAGAAAAAAGATGTCAATGTAACAATGCAAAACATTATTCTGCTATACTCATAGATTGGCGCCTAGCCCAACTGTCATCAGAGAGGCTTCATTCAGCAACTGGTGGAAACAGATGCGGAAACTCACAGCCAAACATTAGGCCAAACTCAGGGAATTCTGCTGAAAAGAGGGAGGAAGGACTGTAGGAGCCAGAGGGGTCAAGATCATCACAAGAAAACCCATAGAATCAACTAACCTAGGCTCATAGCATCTCAGAGATGAAACTGACAGCTAGGGAGCCTGCATGGGACTGACCTAGGCCCTCGGCCTATGTGTGACAGTTGTGTAACTTGGTCTTCTTTTGTGACTCCTAACAGTGGGAGCAAGGGTGTTTTCTGACTCTTTTGCTGGATTCCTATTCCTTTTACTGTGTCGCCTTGCCCAGCTCTAATACAAGGGGAGGTGCTTAGTCTTACTGCAACTTGATATGCCATGTTTTGTTGATATCCGTGGGATGCCTGCCCTTTTCTGAAAAGATTCAGAGGAAGAGTGGATGAGGGGCAGAGAGGAGGTGGAAGGAGGCACTGGAAGGACAGGAGGGAGCAGAAACTGCAGTCAGGATATAAAATAAATAAGTAAATATTTTTAAATTGCAGTAAATAAATAGATTCCAGACAGCATTGGAAAACACATAAAAATGAAACAAAACAAAAACAAAAACTACCAAATTAACAGAACAAACAAAAAGCCCCAAAATATATAATAAATGATATCCACAGCACTCTGGATCTACCCATACCTGAGGTCTAATTTTTCAGTTCTTTAAGCCAAACTATCTACCCTATTATATTTTGTAGGTTGAAAGGTTGATTGCATAAAACACTCTGTACTAACTTTATGTCCCTTGTAATTGAAAAATTCTGAAGAATTAAAAAACAAAAAGATTTGTACAGCCTGAAAGAAATTGTGTGAGTATTCCTTGGTGTGCTCTAATACAAATCGCTAGTTTCTTGAGCACATGGTCATAAAGCCTACTTCAGATTTTAACATTTTGGCGTGATTATAATTGCATCATTTCTACCTTCTCTTTCCTGCCTCCAAGTCCAAATGAAATGTTAGGTCTGTGGTCAGGACAAAGATTCTATTCTCTTGACCAAGAGCCTTATTCCATTAACAAGACTTCTTTACTACATTTAACTTTTCTCCTTCCTAGCCCCTAGGATTGCTTGGAATCAGAAACCAAGACTCCCAAACACTTGAAACTGCTAAGAGTCCCTGTTGCACTTCTGGCTTTTAGTCAAGGAAGCAATTGTTTGCATTTTCTTTGGGTCTTTTTACCCTAAACTGCCTGGTTGAATTCTTCCTCCAGCTCTTATCCCACCTCCCTCTGCAGAGGTAACACTAACTGAGATTATAGGATTGGAGCAATGACTGATCTGGCTTCTTCCAGCTGAATTTGGGTTACCTGGTGGCAGTATTGGATACCTTTCCATTGGTCCTCTTGTAAAATCCAAACTCTCAGATATAGACAGGAAAGTAATTCCTTTATTGGTGTCTGGAAACAACCTTTCCAAAGTCCATACAACATTCTTGATGGGCTTACAGTAGTTCCCATCTCTTAAGCACTTGCCTTTGACTTCTAGGTTTGGTCTCCAGAGTGATAAAGCTACAAGCAGCTTTCACACCCTTTTATAGCTGTTTCATCAACCAAAAGTCAGCATGATGCCCTTCTCATGTTGCTTCTGTATAGGGAAAGAACAAGCATTATTTGGATGCAAGAAAGGTGACTGTAAAAATTTGACAAGATAGGACAGTCCTTTAAAATTTCCTGCTTCAAAGGAAAGTCTATCCGATATGCTAGGCCTGCCAGCCAAAATTGGATGCCCCAATATTACAGAGGAAACTTGGGTGACTGTACAGGCAGCCAGCTGTTTCCCTTATTTCTTACATTTTTTGGAAATCACTTGCTTTTCCTTCCTGCTCAGGTATTATTAATTCCTTTTCAGTTCTTTGATGGAGTTGAAGACAAGATAGTTATAGTTATAGTTCCCTTAATTATGATAAAGAAATTAGATAAAAAAAAGTTTAGAGTCACCAAGATAGGACAGATAATTGAATGTTTTCTCTGATTTTCTCAAATACAAAGACTAGATATTGTGACTGTAATTCTTGCTTGATAACTAATTTGTTTTTTTTTCTTTGTAACTTTACTATGTCAAAGTGAAAATCTTCCTTTTTGATTACACAGAAAATGGAAAATGCTGTGTGAGAATCCTTCTGTATGCTGGGAATGTGTGTTGCTCTTATTGGTTGATAATAAAAGCTGATGTGGCCTATAGCCAGTCAGAATAAGTCTTGGTTGGAAAGCTAAAGAGAGACAGGGAGGAGGAAGGGCAGAGTCAGGAGATGCCAGCCAGCTGCCCATGACATCAGATGATCCGTGTGGTGATACACAGATCAATAGAAATGGGTTAATTAAAATCTAAGAGCTAGTTAGTAGTAAGCCTGAGTCATTGATCAAGGATTTATAATTAATATAAGCCTCTGTGTGGTGATTTGGAAAGCGACTGCTGGGTGTAATTGCATGGACAGGACAGAAAGCTCTGACTCCATTTACAATCTAATGGAGACCTGAAATTGGATTCCCCAGAGTCTGTCTTTCTCTAGATTGTTGCAATCTCCATATTGTTAAGGGCCAGTCCACAAACCCAACTTTCCCCTGTACCTCATCTCAGGTTCAACATATCTGATGTAGCAGCATCTGATATAAATTATTTATGATGATTTAAAAACGAGAGCTTTAATATTTGGGTATCTGTGCAACTGTGGCATAATAAAATGAATAGTGTAATGTTTATTCTGTTTCTGTTTCATGGAATAATTTGAGTAGCACATTCAGTGCTAAAACCCTCAGGCCCTGGACTTTGTTATTTATTTTATTTTATTTTTTGGCTGTAATGACTTGTTTTATTGCACTTGGGTTTAAAGGTCTATTTAAATTGTTTATGTGATGTTGGTTGAACTTTGGTAAGTGGTACCTACTGAGAAAATTATGCATTTCTTTTAGAATTTCGAATTTGATGGAGTACAGGTTTTTAATGTACTGCCTTATGATGATTTGGCTTTCCTTGTCTATTGTTATGGCTCCCTTTTCATCGATGATTTTATTAATTCTCTCTGTGTGTCTTAGTTTGGATAAGGGTTTATCTGCCTTGTTGATTTTCTCAAAGAACAAAATCTGTTTCATTGATACCTTGCATTTTTTCTTGGTTTCTATTTTGTTAGTTTTAGCTCTCATTTGATACTTTCTTCCTGTCTACTCCTCTTTGGTATACTTACTTCTTTTTGTTCTAGTGCTTTCATGTGTGCTCTTAAGTTGCTAGTATAAGATCTCTTAAATTTTTTTTCATTTTTATGTGGGTACTCAGTGCTATGAAATTTCCTCATATCACTACTTTTGTTGTGTCCTTTAAGTTTGAGTATGTTGTGTATTTATTTTCATTGAATTCTAGAAAGTAATTTCCTTGTTTATTTCTATCTTGACCCATATTGTTAAGTAGAGTGTTGTTCAGTTTTCATAAGTTTTTAAGCTTTCTGGTTTTTTTTTTTATATCCACCTATAATCCAGGGTGATCTGATAGGATGCATGGAGTTATTTCAATTTTCTTGTATCTGTTCAGACTTGAATTGTGTCCAAGGATGTCATCAACTTTGGAGAAAATTCCATGTAGTGCTGATAACTTTTTTTTTGGTGGAATGTTCTTTAGTATCTGTTAGGTTCACGTGGTTTATAAAATCCATTAGCTCTGATATTTGGTTTTTGTTTGGATGACCTGTTCATTGGTGAGTGTGGTGTCTTGAAGTCTACCATTGTCAAACACTGTGTGAGGGTCAATGTGTCATTTAATTGATGGAAGTGTTTCTTTTACAAAAGTGGGTGACCTTGTGTTTGGGGCATAGATATTAATGTCTATTAATTGAAATGTCATATTGGTGGAGTTTTCCTTTGATGAATAAGGAATCTTCTTTCCCATCTCTTTTGACTAATTTTTGTTTGAAGTCTATTTTGGTAGATAATAAAATGGCTACACAAGCCTGCTTTTTAGTTACAATTGTTTTAAATATGTTTTTCCCAGCATTCACCTTTTGGTAATCTCTATCCTTGATGTTGAAGTGTGTTTTTTGTATGCAGGGGAAGGATGGATATTGTTTTTGAATCTTTTGTTAATTTGTGTCTTCATTGGGGAATTGCAGCACTTGATAATGAGAGATATCAGGAATAATGATTATTGATACATTTTATTTTCTTGTTATTGTTATTCATGGTGATGATGGTATGTGTATGAGAGTATGTTAGTTTGTGTTGTGTTTCCCTTCTTTTGGTTTTGTTGATGTTATATTATTTATTTACTGTGTTTTCATGTGTGTAGTTAGCTTCCTTGGGTTAGATGTTTTCTTCTAAGAATCTTCTGTAGGGCTGGACTTGTACATAGATATTGTTTAAATTTGAATTTATCATGAAATATCTTATTTTCTTTATTTATGGTGATTGAACATTTTCTGGATATAGTAATCTGGGATGGCATCTGTGGTTTCTTAGAGCCTGTATCACATGTGTCCAAGCCCTTATGACATTTAGAATCTTCATTGAGTAGTGAAGTGCAATTCTCATAGGTCTGCCTTTATATGTTACTTGGTCTTTTTCCTTTGCAGCTTTTACTTTCTTTGTTCATTGGGTTTAGCGATTTGGTTATTATGTGATAAGGGGACTTTCTTTTCTGACCCAATTCATCTGGTGTTTTGCATGCTTCTTTGTACCTTTATCAGCAGCTACATTAACTTAAGAAGAATGTATTATATGATTTTATTGAAAATATTTTCTGTGGTGAGAGGACTTTTGTTTTGGATCCAGTCTATCTGGTGTTGTGTAAGCTTCTTGTATCTTCATAGGCATTTCCTTCCTTAGGTTGGGAAAGTTTTCTCTATGATTTTGTTGAACATATTTTCTGTGCCTTTGAGTTGGTATTCTTCTTCTACCCCTATTATTCTTAGGTTTGGTCTTTCCATGGTGTCCCAAATTTCCTAGACATTTTGGGTCATGACTTTGTTGGCTTAAGTGTTTTCTTTGACTGATGAATCTATTTCCTCTACCGTATCTTCAATGCCAGAGATCCATTCTTCCATCTCTTGCATTCTTTTGGTTATATTCTTTTGGTATCTGTAGTTCCTGTTTGTTTACTCAGATTTTCCACTTCCAGCATTACCTCAGTTTGTGTTTTCTTTATTGTCTCCATTTCAGTTTTCAAATCTTGAACTGTTTCCCTCACTTGTTTAATTGCTTTCTCTTGGCTTTCAAGGGATTTACTGATTTCTTCTCATTTTTTGTTTGACTTTTCCTCGATTTCTTTAAGGAAATTTTTCATTTCCTCTTTTAAGATCTCTAATATCTTCTTAAAGTCATTTTTATGGTTGATATCTTCTTTTTCTTCTGTGTTGGGATGTTCAGGTCTTGCTGGTGTAGGTTCTGATGGAGCCATATTGGTTTTTATGTTGTTGACTGTATTTTTGCACTGGCGTCTACCCATCTCTTTCTCCACTTGCAAGCAGTGTCTGTGTCTGAGGGAGCCTCTCTTGGTCTGATTGATAGTCTTGATCCAGTGGGAGCTCTTGGTCTAGTCGATGCTGATGGACTCTGTCTCAGGGAACACCTCTTAGTCCAACTGGCACTACTGGGCTCTGTCTCAAGGAGTAGCTACAGTCTTAGCGTGTGGTAGATGGTGATAGTCTGACCTGTGTGCAGGAGGTCTGCCTGCGAACTGGCCTGAAACTGGGACTCTTAGTCCAATCGGGTGCTGGCGGGCTCTGTCTCAGGGAACAGTTGCAGTCTCCCAGGGTTGATGGGATTTGGGGGATGTGGGGCTTCGGTTACAGAGTCTGATGAGGGATGGTGTAGTCTGACCTGTGTGCAGGAGGTCTGCCTGACAACTGGCCTGAAAATGGGACTGCAATGGGTGGTGGTGTAGGGGCACAACGGAAGATGGTTGTTTGGTTTGAACTGTTTGGGGGGCACCTGTGGGAACCCATTTTCAGGTTCCTCATGGCTTTACCCAGCAGGTCTGCATAGACAGGATGATTAGGACCACGGGCCTGAGTGCAGGTGTCTGAGATGGTCTGCACCTGGCTGTGCTGGGGGGAGGTCGTTTGCTCCACCCCTTGGTGTCTCTATAAATACCCTGGGGCAAAGGGCCCATTGGAAAAGGTTCCAGGCCTTCTCGAGGCTATCCTTTATTTTCTAACTGTTTATCTCCACAATATAAATCCTTCTATCTAATATTTTCTGCTGCTCACACTCAAAACTCTGGGGAACTGTGGGGTTGGTGGGTAAACGCCCCACAGACACCCAGGCAGGGGGATTGGGAACTGTCCCTGGTGCATGGGCAGGCTTCTGGGAATCCGGTGCCTGTGGTGTGATGCCTTGTACAGCCTTGGTGCAATGGGAAGGGGCTCAGACCTGCTTAGGCTCAGTGTGCTGGGCTCTACTGACTCCCCATGGGAGACCTTGATGTGGGGATGTGGGGTGGCTTGGGAGAGAGGGCTGGGGGGAGGGAGGAAGGTTTTAATATTCCATGTGCACTCAATTCATAACAAATATGGTTGGAGATTCTGTTGTCTAAAAAAAAGGTTGTAATTATTTACAAATCAAAATATTTCTTCTGTCGTGGTTAAAAATCTTGCAATAAGCCAGGTGGTGGTGGCACATGCCTTTAATCCCAGCACTCGGGAGGAAAAGGCAGGCGGATCTCTGTGAGTTCGAGGCCATCCTGGGCTACCAAGTGAGTTCCAGGAAAAGGCGCAAAGCTACACAGAAAAACCCTGTCTCGGAAAAAAATCTTGCAATAGCACTTTTACACTACTCCATGAAGGAACAGTGAGAAGAACACTCCGCATTAGTGTTGTGTCAAAAAAAAAATGGTACTGGGTAGTGGTGGCACATGCCTTTAATCCCAGCACTAGGGAAGCAGAGGCAGGTGGATCTCTGTGAGTTCAAGGCCACCCTGGTCTACATAAGGAGTTCCGGGAAAGGTGTAAAGCTGCACAGAGAAACCAGTCTTGAAAAAACAAACAAAGGTATTGATTTGAGGTCAAAACATTAAAAGTACTATCTTTAGATGGCACAATTGCTTATCTACAAGAACTGCTTGATAATATTACCTGATGTTTATGAAATTCTGTTATTTCAAAAATAAATGTTGGAATGGCTACAAACAGTACTTCAAGTCAAACCAACAGCAGATAGCCCCAAAACTTTATAAATACTGGTTAGTAGGGATTGCTTCAGAGGAAATGCTTTCCACTGTGATGGTCCAGGGCTGGTGCTAAGGACAGTGTGGAAATTGAAAACGATTCAAAGCCCTGCCTTCACTCTCCCTCTCTCGCTTCCCCTCTATTTTTTTTTCAGAATGTGTTTCATTATATAGTTCAGACTTGCCTCAAACCTGTGATGCTCCTGACTCATGCACCCATGTACTGGGATTACAGTTTATAGAAGCTGGAGACTGGAGACCTGGCAAGGCCAGCATTGACAAAAGAAGTGAATTGTTTGTGGAGTGAAATCTTAACAGAAGATAGCCCAAGCTGAGCCCATCTCAGCTTCCATTATAAATTATTCATATGGTAACAAATGACACATGATGACAACGGTCCCTTTACTCTGATCAGCATCATAAGAAGAACATTTGAACTGTACTCTGTAAGGAGATAGTAAGGCATGAATTAAGATTTGGGTCAGTCATCTGGGGGTTTTAGAATGGTGTGTGTTTGCCTTAACTTCCCCAGAACTGGAATTGCTCAGTTTTGAAATTAATCTTCAGATTCAGGATGTGTGAAATGCCTTTGAATGCAAGATGGAAACACAGATGGTGACTGGTGACTCTTGTGAACGTGGAGGAGAATCTTGACTTCCTTTTCTTTGGAAAATTGCATTCTATATCTGTCTTTTCATTTCTGTAGTAGATATGATATCTGCTTCTGGGTCTGGCAATCACTTGAAATTCTACATAGACTGTATAGCACAGTACTTTGCACTTAAAAGTCCTAATGTATTTTTTATTTAATTTTTTATTTTATAATTAATTTAATTTCACATATCAGCCACTGATTCCCCCATCCTCCCTCCTCCAAGTCCCCAGTCCTTCCCCCCAACCCACCCCCTACTCCCACCTCCTCCAAGGCAAGGTCTCCCCTGGGGAGTGAGCCCAGACTGGCAGACTCAGCCAAGGCAGGTCCAGTCCCCTATTCCCTACACCAAGGCTGAGCAAAGTGTCTCAGCATAGGCCCCAGGCTCAAAAAAATCAGCCCAGGCAGCAAAGACAGTTCCTGGTTCCACTGCCTGGGGGCCTCCCAAACAGTTCAAGCTAGTCAACTGTCTCACTTATCCAGAGGGCCTGGTCCAGTTCCATGGGGGTTCCTCCGCCATTGGTTCACAGTTCATGCATTTCCACTAGTTTGGCTATTTGTCCCTGTGCTTCCTCCAACCATGGTCTCAACATCTCTCCCTCATACAATCTCTCCTCTCTCTCTTGCTGATTGGACTCCTGGAGCTCCACCTGGGGCTTGGCCGTGGATCTCTGCATCCGCTCCCATCAGACACTGGATGAGAGTTCTATTATAACAACCAGGGTATTTGGCCATCTGATCACCAGAGCAGGTCAGTTCAGGCACTTTCTCGACCATTGTCTACAGTGGAGGTATCTTTGTGGATTTCTGGGGACCTCTCTAGCACTCTGCTTCTTCCTGGGATCATCATTCATCATGGTATCTTCCTCTCCATTCTCCTACACTGCTCCTGATCCAGCTGGGACCTCCCTCTCCCCTAAGTTCTCTTTCCCCTGACTCTCGCCCTCCATTACCCCCCACCCCCAGTTTGCTCAGGTAGATCTCATCATCTATTTCTCTGTCATTAGGCAATTCCTGTGTCTTTCTTAGAGTCCTCTTTACTAGGTAACCTTCCCTGGAGTTGTGAGTTGCAGGCTGGTTATCCTTTGCTTTACATCTAGTATCCACTTATAAGAGAGTACATACCAGGTTTGTCTTTCTGAATCTGGGTTACCTCACTCAAGATGATTTTTTGTAGTTACATCCATTTGCCCACAAACCTTATGATGTCACTGTTTTTCTCTGCTGAGTAGTACTCCATTGTGTATATGTACCACATTTTATTTATCCATTCTTCAGTTGAAGGGCATCTAGATTGTTTTCAGGTTCTGGCTATTAGAAATAATGCTGCTATGAACATAGTTGAGCAAGTGCCCTTGTGGTATGATTGAGCATTCCTTGGGTATATGCCCAAGATTGGAATAGCTGGGTCTTGAAGGAGGTTGATTCCCAATTTTCTAAGAAAGCACCACATTGATTTCCAAAGTGGCTGTACAAGCTTGCATTCCCACCAACAGTGGAGCAGAGTTTCCCTTGCTCCACATCCTCTCCAACATAAGCTGTCTTCAGTGTTTTTGATCTTAGCCATTCTGACAGGTGTAAGGTGGTATCTCAGATTCATTTTTATTTGCATTTCCCTGATGATTAAGGATGTTGAGCAATTCCTTAAATGTCTTTCAGCCATTTGAGCTTCTTCTGTTGAAAATTCTGTTTAGCTCTATAGCCAATTTTTTTAATTGGACTGTTGGGAATTTTGATGTCTAATTTCTTGAGTTCTTTATATATTCTGAATATCAGCCCTCTGTCAGATGTGAGGTTGGTGAAGATCTTTTCCCATTCTGTAGGCTGCTGTTTTGTCTTATTGACCATGTCCTTTGCCCTACAAAAGACTCTCAGTTTCATGAGGTCCCATTTACTAATTGTTTCTCTCAGTGTCTGTGCTACTGGTGTTATATTTAGGAAATGATCTCCTGTGCCAATGCGTTCAAGACTACTTCCTACTTTCTCTTCTATCAGGTTTAGAGTAACTGGATCTATGTTGAGGTCTTTGATCCACTTGGACTTAAGTTTTGTGCACAGTGACAGATATGGATCTATTTGCAGCCTTCTATATGTTGACATCCAGTTATGCCAGCACCATTTGTCGAAGATGCTTTCTTTTTTCCATGGTACAGTTTTGGTTCCTTTGGCTCTCTTTGAACAAAGACATCATATGTTCATAGGTGTGCGAGTTAATGTCAGAGTCTTTAGTTTGGTTCCATTGGTCCACATATCGGTTTTTATGCCAGTACCAAGCTATTTTTATTACTGTAGCTCTATAGTAGAGCTTAAAGTCAGGGATCATGATGCCTCCAGAGGTTGCTTTATTGTACAGGATTCTTTTGGCTATCCTGGGTTTTTTGTTTTTCCATATGAAATTGAGTATTGTTTTTTCCAGGTCTGTGAAGAATTGTGTTGGTATTTTGATGGGGATGGCTTTGAATCTGTAGATTGTTTTTGGTAATATTGCCATTTTCACTATGTTAATCCTATCTATCCATGAGCATGAGAGATCTTTTCATTTTTCTGACATCTTCTTAAACTTCTTTCTTCAGGGACTTAAAGTTCTTGTCATACAGGTCCTTCTCTTATTTAATTAGAGTTACCCCCAAGGTATTTTATATCATTTGTGGCTATTGTAATGGGTGGTGTATCTCTGATTTCCTTCTCAGCCTGTTTGTCAATTGTATATAGGAAGGCTACTGATTTTTTTTAGTTAATCTTGTATCCTGTATGTTGCTGAAGGTGTCTATAAGCTGTATGAGTTCCTTGGTCAAGTTTTTGGGGTCGCTTATGTATACTATCATATCATCTGAAAATAGTGAAAGCTTGAGTTCTTCCTTTCCAATTTGTATCCCCTTAATCTCCTTATGTTGTCTTATTGCTCTGGCTAGAACTTTAAGTACTATATTGAATAAGTATGGGGAGAGCGGACAGCCTTGTCTTGTTCCTGATTTTAGTGGAATCACTTTAAGTTTCTCTCCATTTAATATGATGTTGGCTGTTGACTTGCTGTAAATTGCCTTTATTATATTTAGGTATGTTCCCTGTATTCCTGATCACTCCAAGACCTTCACAATGAAGGGGTGTTAGATTCTGTCAAAGGCCTTTTCTGCATCTAGTGAGATGATGATGTGGTTTTTTCCTTTGAGTTTGTTTTTATGGTGTATTACATTGACGGACTTTCGTATGGTGAACCACCCTTGCATCCCTGGGATGAAGCCTACTTGATCATGGTGGATAATTGTTTTGATGTGTTCTTGGAGTCTGTTTGCCAGTATTTTATTGAGTATTTTTGCATCAATGTTCATGAGGGAGATCGGTCTGTAGTTTTCTTTCTTTGTTGTATCCTTGTTTGGTTTAGGAATCAGGGTAATTGTAGCCTCATAGAAGGAGTTTGGTAATGTTCCTTCTGAGTCTATTGTGTGGAACAATTTAAAGAGTATTGGTATTAACTCTTCTTTGAATATCTGGTAGAATTCTGCACTGAAACCATCTGGTCCTGGGCTTTTTTTGGTTGGGAGATTTTAATGACTAATTCTATTTCCTTAGAGGTTATTGGTCTATTTAAATAGTTCATCTGGTCTTGATTTAACTTACATATGTGGTACCTATCCAGAAAATTATCTATTTCTTTTAGATTTTCCAGTTTTGTGGAGTAGAGGTTTTTGAAGTATGACCTGATGGTTCTCTGGATTTCCTCAATGTTAGTTGTTATGTTCCTCTTTTCATTTCTGATTTTGCTAATTTGGATGCTCTCTCTCTGCCTTTAGGTTAGTTTGGCTAAGGGCTTGTTTATCTTGTTGATTTTCTCAAAGAAACAACTCTTTGTTTCATTAATTTTTTATATTGTTCTCTTTCTTTCTCTTTTATTGATTTCAGCTCTCAATTTGATAATTTCCTTGCATCTATTCCTTCTGGATGACTTTGCTTCTTCTTGTTCTAGAACTTTCAGGTGTGCTGTAAAGTCACTAGTGTGAGATTTCTCCAACTTCTTTATGTGGGCATTTAGTGAAATGAATTTTCCTCTTAGCACTGCTTTCATAGTGTCACATAAGTTTCGGTATGTGGTCAGAGCTCATTCTTAAAGTGGGCTTAGCACATGTGCACAGACTTCATAGTGTCATAGCAGCCATAGAACCCTGGGCTGGCCAGGTACCTGCCTGGATGTTAGCAAGTACTTGCACACAGGGGATGCTCTTAGTGGCTGCAGATAAGGACCCTGGGTGTGGACCAGCATAATGCCTGAATGCTAACCATATGGAATCTTTTCCTCACCCATACCACCATATAGCATATGAGATGGGCATGATCAACTGTCATACCCTCAGGCCCAGCTTGCCCTTGCCCCTGGAAACAGTCAGCTCTATTGTGCATCCCAGGAGAGGTGTAAGATCCATTCTCCTGAGTGCTTCAGCTAATTAGGAGCAGGTAAAGTTCTCCCTAGTGCTGCAGCCAGTAGGAGGTGGGGCTAACTCTGTACATCCCTATCCTCTCTGCTTTTGGTGGCATCAGTAGCCAAGGACATCAACAGATATCATGGCTGCTTCAGAGCCTGAAGCCAGACATCTCCATGGCCCTGGGTGGCAATGAAGCCATCTATCTCAGCCCACTTCTCATCTCTTTGACATCTTCCTATATGCTTCTCTCCACAGGACGTGAACAATTCTGTCTCTCTCTCCCATACCACAACACTCATTTGGTCACCATAGTAGTGCCTGTGTGTCTGACACCACAAGGTACTGGGTGTGGGCCAGTATTTTCTCCTTGGAGCCTGGGGCAGCATGCCCCAGGCCTACATGTGGGTTTCCTTTTCCCACTCAGACTGTCTTGGCACTGGGCAGGGCCATTGGAAATGATTCCTTTTATTGTTTATTAAAATACAAAACCCATACACAAAGATTAAAGAACAAGAGAAAAACCTGGGCCGAATCACAACCCGTTGCTCTCTTCCTTGCTTGAAAGGGCTTCACACCCTTCTGTTCCACATCCTCTCTCAGTCATGTCCACCCACATTGTAAAACCTGCCTCTTAGACTAAAATGCCCTTTTCAATTGGCTGGCAGACTGGTAACAGAATTCCCAGAATATCTCTCTGCTTTTGTCTGATTAAGGAGGAAAGGATCCAACTCTAACATAGTAAAACATTTGTTGGTCGGGACCAGCCAACCTTTCGAACAGCACCTAAATAAGGGAGTGGGGATTAAGAAAAGACGGAGACAGGGGATAGATTCAGGAGAACTGTCACTGAATCTGCATCCTCGAGTTCATTCTGTCCAGTGCTTATATACAGCTCAGAAATAGGTAAAAGAGCACCAGCAAAGAATACAACATTGTTACAGACTTCTTTGTCTGAAAGTACCTCCGGTTCAAGGAACAGTCAAAGCACATCTCTGTTCTCAAGGAGGTAATGTGTGCTGTTTTTCTTGGCAAAACATCCTGTTTGTCCTATTTCAGCAAAGCTGAGCAAAACAAGTATGCACTTTTGATCCATCATGCCAAGATGGAGTCACTAAAGCTCCCACAAACTATATAAAATATGAATTGTTATCAAGTATTGTCCCAAAGAAAGGAAAGGTAATAACCTTAACAAAATGAAGCTACATACAAGAACAGTTATCAAGTAAGAAATGCATTCTAAATGTCCAGACCATAAGTAATTGGCAAATTTATATAGATTACTCTATTAGCTGTCCTCTACTGAAGAGTCCAAAGTTATATACCTAATATGTCCTTTGCCAAGATTTGGAAGAACTGTAACTGTAACTGTCTAGTCTTAAATCCAAACAAAGACCTGAGAAGGAAATAATATTACCTGAGTTCCCAGGAAGTGCAAGCCAGTGACTTCCAAAATATCAGAAATGATTGGTCACGTAAAGTTCCTCTGCCATGATAGGGCTTCCATCTTTGGCCTACAGGCCTAGAATATCTGACAGAAGCAGGAAATTTTGAAGGACTGGCCTACCCTGTCTTAGTGAAGTTAGGCAGTTGCCTTTCTTTGTGTCCTGCTTGTTCAGCTTCAGCAGTATACTGTCAGCAGTCAAGGCAATGGATTTTCTTGTCCCAGTGGCTAGTTTTTTCCACAAAGAAAACAAACTCCATGTGAAGTTTCTCTGATGCTGTCATCCTCTTTAGAAGTAGACTGGTGGCACCAAGAGCAGACATATATTTCTCATGTTGAGAAATATATGTTGTTAAAACATTTAAAATGCCATGTTCTGTAGGTTTAAAGTGTTTGAAGATTACCTATCTATTTGATATATATATATATACATATATATATATATGTATACCTAGAAAACCTGTCTAACATGTCTATAAGTTTGATAGTTATGGGAAAGTATTAGTCTTTATTTATTATCCTAAATAGCATTTAAGGACTAAAACTGAAAATTGAATAATGAAACAAGCGGTATAGGTATAAGCTGTATAGGTAATACCTTAAGTAAAAATAGAAACATGTATAGTGTAAGGACAATAAGCACAATTTGTAACAATATACAAAAGTATCTTAAACAGAAGTAGAAACACATACATATTTTGTTATACTATAGTATAATAAAAGTAATTTTAAATTTGTATCAATATACAAAAATCCATACCAATATAAATTGCTCAAGACTAGTAGTTGCTTTTTTAGTTTGAAATTAGAATCAGTAATCAATTTTTTTATCCTATCATATCTATCCCTGCCTTTTTTTTTACCATACCCAATTACAGCTTCTAATCAACCCCCTGCATAATGGCAAATGTCCATATCCCAGTGAAAGACCAAAAACCACCCACCCCACCTCTTAGGAATGTGGATGTCATGTTCTTAAAATTACTTACTGCTTTATGGGGGGCAACAGCATCTCTAGGGGACCCTGAAAAAATTTAGACAATTGTCAAGTCTAGGGAGAACTAGCTGTATCATTTGTTGCCAGGCTCTGAGTAATGGGAAAGCATACAGCTTATCTGAAATCCTGGCTGGAGTAGTGCATGAGGGTGGACCATCTCAGCTAGCCACCTTGGAATTATCCTGAGCAGTTTGTAGCCCAAAGCCGACCTTTGTGTGGTGTTTATTGGTTTGATGGCATTACCACAATCCAGGTAGATTCATCTTTGTGGGGCTCCATAATCCTTTGGAAACTTCAGAGATCGCTGTTAGGAGTGTTTATCGTTCACTGCAGAAAACTTACACATATTAAAAGTCATATGCTATAAAATCTTAGAGAGGTTAAAGGACCATGGTCTATTAAACACATCTTGTATATCCAGACTTAATTTCTAAATATCTGTTTAAACTCAAGCCTGAAATCACATACAGGAAGCTACATGAAGCCTAAGGTTAGTTAATAATTTATAATATCATTAATATCAAACCAGAAAGTTGAAATTTTGAGATAGTACTATAGCTAATGAAAAGTTTTAAGGAGTCAAAATGAATTTGAGGGGTATGAAACTTGTGACAATAATAGTCCCTAGATTTTGGTTTTCTTCTGTCCCATACTGGTGGCTTTTTTTTATATAGACCTTGAGTTTTCTTTTAACAAACATACTTGGGTTTACAGAAGGAGAGAGTCACATTCTAACTCCAAAGCCAACTTTAGCTTTTAATTGAATTGGCACTACATAAAGACCACCTATTTAACATGACTGTAGAGACCAGCAAGAATCACATTTTGAAAAGTTTATGAAATTTTACCCTGTTGGAAGTATATTATACCATTAGGCTACATTACTCCTTTTCTTGGTAAATTTTTTCCAGATGGTTCTCCCTTCTTTAAATGTTTCATTTGTCAAAAGGTTACCCTGCCCTGACCCTAATTTTGGTGAGTTTTCCTTTTTGTCAGGTTGAATTGCCACATCAGCTGATGAATTTTCACTTCTACTAATCAAAAATTCCCTCCTGTTTGAATTGAATCTTTACAAATTTTGATGGTATTCATGGCTTTTCTTCTGTGGTAACAAAAGCAAAACCTCTTCCCCAACACATTTTTTCTTTTTTTAAAAATTTTATTTTATAATTTAACTTAATTTTACACATCAGCCACAGATTCCCTTGTTTTCCCCCTCGTGGCCCCCTCCCCCTGCCTTCCCCAGCCCACCCCCCATTTCCCATCTCCTCCAGGGCAAAGACTCCCCTAAGGATTGAGTTCAACCTGGTAGAATCAGTCCAGGCAGGTCCATCCCCTCTACCCAGGCTGAGCCACGTGTTCCTGCATAAACCCAGGTTCCAAACAGCCAGCTCATGCACTGAGGACAGGTCCCAGTCCCACTGTCTGGGGGCCTCCCAAACAGATCAAGCTAATCAACTGTCTTATTTATCCGGAGGGCCTGATCCAGGTGGGGGGGGGGCTCCTCAGCTATTGGTTCATAGTTCATGTGTTTCCTTTCGTTTGTATATTTGTCCCTGGGATTTTTCCAACCTCAGTCTCAACAATTCTCGCTCATACAAACCCTCCTCTTTCTTACCAACTGGACTCCTGGAGCTCTACCTGGGGCCTGACTGTGGATCTCTGCATCCGGTTCCCTCAGTCATTGGATGGGGTTTCTAGCATGACAATTATGGTGTTTGGCCATCCTATCACCAGAGTAGGTCAGTTCAGGCTGTCTCTCGATCATTGCCAGTAGTCTGTTGTGGAGGTATCCTTGTGGATTTCTGTGGACCTCTCTAGCACTATGCTTCTTCCTATTCTCATGTGGTCTTCATTTACCATGGTCTCTTATTCCTTGTTCTCCCTCTCTGTTCTTGATTCAGCTGGGATCTCCCACTCCCCTAACCTCTCTTTCCCTCGACCCTTGCCCTTCATTACCCACCACTCATGTCCAGGTTGTAGATCTCATCCATTTCTCTGTCATTGGGAGTTCCCTGTGTCTTTCTTGGGGTCCTATTTTCTAGATAGCCTCCCTGGAGTTGTGAGTAGCAATCTAGTCATTTTTGTTTTACATCTAGTATCCCCCTATGAGTGAGTACATACCATGTTTGTCTTTCTGAGTCTGGGTTACCTCACTCAGGATGATTTTTTCTAGATCCATCCATTTGCCTGCAAATCTCATGATGTCATTGTTTTTCTCTGCTGAGTAGTATTCCATTGTATATATGTACCACATTTTATTTATCCATTCTTCAGTTGAAGGGCATCTAGGTTGTTTCCAGGTTCTGGCTATTACAAACAATGCTGATATGAACATAGCTGAGCAAGTGCCCTTGTGGTATGATTGAGCATTCCTTGGGTATATGCCCAAGAGCGGTATAGCTGGATCTTGGGGGAGATTGAATCCCTATTTTCTAAGAAAGCGCCATATTGATTTCCAAAGTGGTTATACAAGCTTGCATTCCCACCAGCAGTGGTGGAGAGTTCCCCTAGTTCCACGTCCTCTCCAGCATAAGGTGTCTTCAGTGTTTTTGATCTTAGCCATTCTGACAGGTGTAAGGTGGTATCTCAGAGTCATTTTGATTTGCATTTCCCTGATGATTAGGGATGTTGAGCAATTCCTTAAATGTCTTTCAGCCATTTGAGTTTCCTCTGTTGAGAATTCTCTGTTTAGTTCTATAACCCATTTCTTAATTGGACTGTTGGGAATTTTGATGCCTAATTTCTTGAGTTCTTTATATATTCTGGATATCAGTCCTCTGTCAGATATGGGGTTGGTGAAGACCTTTTCCCATTCTATAGGCTGTCACCTATATTGCCTTGTTGACCATATCCTTTGTTCTACAAAAGCTTCTCAGTTTCAAGAGGTCCCATTGATTGATTGTTTCTCTCAGTGTCTGTGCTACTGATGTTATATTTCGGATGTGATCTCCTGTGCCAATGCATTCAAGACTACTTCCTACTTTCTCTTCTAGCATGTTCAGAGTAGTTGGATTTATGTTGAGGTCTTTAATCCATTTGGACTTAAGTTTTGTGCACAGTGACAGATATGGATCTATTTGCAGCCTTCTACACGTTGATATCCAGTTATGCCAGCACCATTTGTTGAAGATGCTTTCTTTTTTCCATTGTATAGTTTTGGCTTCTTTGTCAAAGATTATATGTTCATAGGTGTGTGGATTAATGTCAGGGTCTTCAATTCTATTCCATTGGTCCACATGTCGGTTTTTATGCCAGTACCAAGCTATTTTTATTACTGTAGCTCTATAGTAGAGCTTGAGGTCAGGGATCATGATGCCTCTAGAGGTTGTTTTATTGCACAGGATTCTTTTGGCTATCCTGGGTTTTTTGTTCTTCCATATGAAGTTGAGTATTATTCTTTCCAGGTCTGTGAAAAATTGTGTTGGTATTTTGATGGGGATGGCATTGACTCTGTAGGAGGTCAACACATCTTTAATGTATACAAGTTGATTCAGCTCAGCTGTTTTTTTTTTCTATTATCCAATGTGTCTCTGAAGCTGTTGTCCCCTTTTTATTAGCATTTACAAAACAAAGTTAATAAAGCATTGTATAGTCTATCTCTAGGGGACATTATTACCCCATTCTGTTTATTAAACATTTCTTTTAAAGTGTGATTAGATCTTTCTATAACTGCTTGTCCTGTAGGATTTTGTGGTATACCTGTAATATGCTTTATGTTATAATATGCAAAAAACTATTTCATTTTACTAGCAGCATATGCTGGAGCACTGTCAGTCTTAATTTGTACAGTTATTCCTATGATATAGTAGGACAGGCCCATAGTGTCAAGGAAAATGGCTCAAACCAGTTGCCAAGTCATACACATAACACACTCCTTATGAGCCAACCTGGATTCTGCCTTAGGGCCTAGCAACAGGAGCTATCAGAGTTCCTGGTCACCGACAGAATTCTTGATGGTACCCCGCCAATGAGGGATGACCACAGAGTGCCACCAGACTGGGACACAGCCTGGGTGCTGGGAGGAGGGTGTATAAGGCCCTCCCTGTTGTTAACTAAATGAATTTGCTGTTTGCCTTCAACTGACTCCTGGTGTCTGTGCCAATGATGCCATGTCTTCTCTCCCCCTACCCCAAGGGAGCCGTTAGGATCCAGCAACACCTGGCGCCTGAATGTGGAGCTTCTGTTACTTTCTCTTTCTCAGTGCAGGTTCTGATTGTCTCCCTCCCTTCACTTGTGATGCTGGACAGCACCTCCAAGATGGTGTGTCAGTGAGAAAGTCCCTCGGTGTTGTGTTCTTTCGGTCCCTTTGGCATGTAGGCATTGGGATCTCCCTTTCTTTCCTTCTTTTGTGTTGTCTGTCATGTTCGTCTGCCCATCCCGTTAGGAAGGCACGCTTTTTTCTGTTTTGGTTTGCTTGGTGCCTCCACAAAAGGATTGACCCCTAGGAAATAGGCTTGGCTCCTGAATGCTGTTCCTCATCCAGAGATACCATGTGGGCATATGGCCATGGTCTAAAAAACCACAGACATGCCCCACTAAGCACAAGTCATAAGGGTCCAGTATACATCTCCATCCGTTGGCTGTCGTCTTCTGACTGTTGTTTCCTTGCTGTTTCCCTCTAACAGATGGGGCATCTTTTCATCACTCCCACCCCTTCCATGCCGGATATCTTCATGATGATGAGGAGACAGTTTGGGCCCCTCAAAATCTGTCAAGGAGAAGGCAGCTGTCATTAAGTCATGCACTGTTCTCCACTCTGCTCCAGCACCACCGCAGGCAACTTTGCTTCCACCATGGTATTCTTGGGGGGATCTGCCCCAGTACCCACCTGCCTCAGGAGGTGACTACTCTCCCGTGGTGCCAGGTTTCTTACAACCCTCACAGCCTGCGCCACTGTCAGTCTGTAGGCCCATAGAAGCCTTCCCAGTCAATGTGGGCCCAAATGCCAGTTTCCAGCCCTGGATTCCCACGCCATAGCTGATCTCTCCCTCATCTGGAAGGCCACCAATGAGTCAGGCCCAAATTCCCTCTACTTTCAGCAAGTCCTTGCTCAGTGGTCCATGCAGCAGCAAACTTATTTCAATTACTACCATTTACTTAAAGCTGTGTTGGAGCCTGAAGTCTTTCTCAGTTGGAGATTGGCCTATGATGATCAGGTAGAATCTCAGGCTTTAATGCTCATCTTACTTAATGTCCCGGTGACCTATGATATGCTCACAGGGTGAGGGGAATATGTCCATCCTGTGCACCAGGCATAGATTGGCTCAAATGCCTATCTTCAACAGGTCTCAGACCTGGCCCTCGAGGCCCTCAGAGCCTGTACTCCCTGGGACCCCTCCGCTTACTCTTGCAATCTTATCCAACAGCCAGGGGAGCTCTTCACCAACTTTCTGACCCTCGTCAATGAGGCAGTAGAGTGCAGAGTAGAGTCAAGTCCCACTAGAGAATTGTTGATTAAAACACAGCTGACTTGGGAGGGGCTCAGTGCCCAAACCTGTAGTGTGTTTGCAGCCATGTGAAATGAGGACATACATAAATGGGTGCAGGTCACCAGAGATCTTGACCCCAACACTGGTCCCATTGCTGCTCTTACCACCTCCCTGGATGTTCTCCTCACTGACAGGCAGCATGCTAATGACACCCTCAAGGGCCCCCAGGTAGATAGAACTTGCTGGAGATGTGGCAAACCAGGCCACTTGTGGAATGACTGCCTCTGGGCAAAACCTGGGACCTGATGCCCCAAATACAATGAAAGATTTCCTTGGGCAAAGGATTGTAGGTCACAGCCTGCTGAAATACCAGCCCCTTTAAATTCCAGACAGGGTGCTCCTCTACCCCACCAGTAAGAGGAGGCTCTGGTACTCCAAAAATCTATTGGACATTGCCCATTTTTCCACACTCCCCAATGCTAATCATCTCTATCTTGATGGACAAGCTGTCAAAGGCTTGGTTGACATGGTGTGGACACCACCATTTTAATAGAGACTGAGGTGCTTCGCTTCTCTCATTGGAAGTTTAAACCCAGTCCCCCGCCCCCATCGGTGGTGTGGAAGGCCAACAAGACTCCAAGATGACCCCCTATCTGGTCCACTGAAGGATCTTGATGACAATCGGGGAGCCACTCACCCTATCATTTCCAACGTACCCAGGAACCTGAGGGGCAGAGATACTTTGGAGGATGTGTGTATTGTCCCAACTACAGATGACAAGGCCTTTTTTATAACATCAAGGTCCATGAAAAGGTGGGTAATGTAGTCTGCAACCCTGCATGAAATCTGCACCCCGATTCTAAGGGCCACTGTCCCCATGAGATCCACCGCAATCAAGCCCCCAGCATTGACATGGCCCTCAGATCAAGAAGTATGAGTGGAACAGTGGCCTATAATTGAACCCAGGCTTTGATCCTAAAGGACTTAGATGCAGAACAGCTAAAGATGGGGCATACAGAACCATCCACACGTAAACATAACACCCTCATATTTGTTATCCCCTAGAAATCGGGATGCTACTGCCTCCTGCAGGATCTTTGTGTCTAATGGTCTAATGGAAAAAATGGGGTCTACACAGCCAGGCCTCCCCACCCTAGCACTATTCCTCCATTGTTTTAGATATTAGCAATTACTTTTTTCAAATTCCTCTGGCAATTGATTTAGTTCTGTTCCTGCTGATTTTTTTAAGTATAGGATGTGCTAGGTAATTTTATGTCAACTTGACAATAGTTAGAGTCCTAGGGGAAGGGGACCTCAGCTGAGAAAATGCGTTCTCCACCATGCCAGGTCACATTTAGTCATGTGCTCATCACCATGGGGTGTCTCTGTCTTTCTCTTCATCTAGGCTTATATTTCTATCTAATACTTCTTCATTCCTCACTCCTCTCCCCAAGAACCCTTCAACATGTCCAGGCTGGTCCCTGACATGTTGGTCAGTTTCAAGGCCTCTGGCTTCTGCTACGCCATCAATACTGGACCCTCTCTGAAACTCCTCTCTGATATCCTGCCATCGTCTCATGTCATAGAAATTCTGTGGCTGTGGTTCCAGCAGGTCATAGATAGGGAAGATGTTGGGGTGGGCCAACTGAAAATCCTGGGTGTTGTCCTGTGTGGTAGCTGAGTTGGTTAGCCTGGGACCCCCTCCGAGGAGAGGGGCATGGCAAGCTCTCCCTGTCTGTGACCCCCATGGTGGCCATGCCATCCAGGGCCAATTCTCTCACAAGTGGCAGGGCCTGACCAGCCTGGCCTTTGTTCATCAATATGTCTTTAGGCAGCGGCCAAGACCATGCATCTGAACGGCCTTTGGTGGTAACACAGGCCATGGACCTCATCACAGACCCCAGCTGTGGTAGAGCCATGGACCCAGACATGGCCTTTGGTGGCAGCACAGGCCCTGACACCACGCAGCCTCAGGTGGCAGTGTAGGCCACTCACCTCACTCAGCATGCTCTTCACCGCCATCTCCTCTTCAGTTGCTCCTCTCCACTGCACATGAACCATTCAGCTTCTGCTCCACTCCCATTTATCCATTGTATATTTGCTCATCATAGTGGCACCTGGCAGCCAGCACAGAGAGAAGGCCTCTGTTTTCTGCCCACTTGCCCATGCCATGAGGCAGCGGGCTTTTCATACATTTTAATAAAGAAGAGACTTTATTCAGCAGATACCGGCACCAGGTCTGCACCTGAGATTCAGGATTCTGAAGGTGCAGTCCAGAGCCACATTGGTCAGGGGTTTATAAAGGCAAAACCACAAGGTTACGTTTTGGCAGGTCTTTTTGTAATCAGGGCTTAACTTTTGGAACAGATGTCGTGCAGATAACTTGGTTATCTTGAGCAAGCAAGCATTTTTGTACAGAAGTGGAGCCAGCTGTTAGTCTTGTGACCTGCTGTCTTGCAAGAACAGCAGAGGTAGTTAAAATTTTACAAGTCTAGGCACTTTCAAAAATAGCCCAAATGTTTCAGGAAGGAACCACTCTTCCATCCTAGGCAAGTTAGTTGATGGTACATTTCTACAAGCTAGGGGCTTACAAGTGAAAGACAGTTTTAGCTCTCATTCAGTCGTTTCAAGACTTTTAACACAACGTTAACCATCACAAAATGTAATTGTACAACAAAGCCCTATAGAGGAATAAGGTAACTGTAGTCAGTTGGTTGTCAAATCAGAGTCCTGCATAAGGAACAGGCACCCTGGAATCTTACAGAGAAGTCAGTTCAAGTCGTCTTCCCAAACCTGTGAGTCTGGTGACAGGGTCTGGCTGCCTCCTTTAATCAGAACATGCTGCAGAAAGGACACAATACAGGCATGAGAAGTGCTCTTCCAGAAAGACAGTATTCCATAGTTGGTAGGCATAGCTTTGAGATTTGGCCTCAACCTTTAAGAAGATGGGCTGTCTGTCTGGGGCAGGGTTCTTCAGTCAGGACACTTTCTGCCACTGTTTCCATCTCCTTATTGGTTACATTTAAGTTCTTGATCTCTTCTCAGTCTGACTTTGGGAACTTGTCTTAATAAAGAAGTTCATGCATTTCTTTTGGGTTTTCTAACCTGATAGAGTGTAGATTTTAAAGCATTCCCTTATACTATTCTGATTATATGTGTCTGTTGTAATGTTTACCAGTTCATTTGACTGTTCATTTGAACCATCTTTTGTTGTTGTTGTTGTTTGGTTAATTGGGTCGAGTCTCTTCTTAAAGAACCAGATTTTAGATTAATTGATTCTTTGCATTATTTTCTTTGTTTCTGTTTTTTAATTTCAGTTCTTATTTTTATTATTTCTTGCCATCTACTGGGTTTTAGTTTTGGTTTGGTTTTTCCAAATCCTTGAGATGTATCGGCAACTCATTTATTTCTGTTCTTGCTGATTTTTGTTGTTGTTGTTGTTGTTGTTGTTTGAGACAGGGTTTCTCTGTGTAGTTTTGGTGCCTGTCCTGGATCTCATTCTGTAAACCAGGCTGGCCTCGAACTCACAGAGATTCACCTGGCTCTGCCTCCCAAGTGCTGGGATTAAAGGTGTGCGCCACCACTGCCCAGCTTCTTGCTGATTTTTTAAAGTATAGGATGTGCTAGGTAATTTTTGTGTCAACTTGACACAAGTTAGTCCTATGGGAAAAGGGAACGTCAGCTGAGAAAATGCCTTCCCCACCATGCCAGGTCACATTTAGTCATGTGCTCATCTCCATGGAAGGTTGATGCCATGATCTGAACTCCACAGTGGCCTTAGGTAGAAGATGGTCCTTGAACCTGTTCCTGTTCAGCCATGCTGTGTAAAGGGACTTTTGAGTCATTCTTAGTCCTTTTCAAATGCTTTGATGGCAGCCAGGCCCCTCCTGCTCCTTTCAGTGATGAAGTTTGAATCCCTGGATGCTGGGTTCCCCTGCTGCTGATGTAATAAGTCAATCAAACTGAATTAATAAATTTAGGTTTGATGAGCAAAGCAATCCTGAGTGACCCTTGGGAAGGTGGGGGATGGGCCATAGGGGAAGGGTCACAGAGGAAGGGTCACTTGATAAATATGGCTACCGGGTCTTACTTAAGTACCTTGGAGGCATGGTCTTGAACAGCCCCAGGGAGGGGCTGACCTTTGGTGGGCTTTGAGGGGGCAAGTGTTTGGGATGGGAGGGCAGCTCTAGGGGAGGGGCTGCTGTTTGGTGGGCTTTGAGGGGCAGATTTGGAAAGAGATGGGGGGCAGTTGAGGTGGACCTTCCACCAGAACATTCACTTCCTTTTCATCTTTGCTGGGTATAGCCCTGTTGCTTGTCAGTAGCTTACTTTATGAGCTTGAAGTCTATCATCCCATGCTTTTCTGATAATTGAGGGTTACATAGGAATGCTCTTCCCACCCCCCAGACTGATGTGTTTGAATGGTTGCCCCATAGGGAGTGGCACTATGAGGAGGTGTGGCCTTGTAGAAGGAAGTGTGTCGTTGGGGGTGGGCTTTGAGGTTTCAAGCTATGCCCAATGTTGTACAGTCTCCTCCTGCTGCCTGCAGGTCAAGGCATAGAGCTCTCTTCTCCAGCACTGTGCCTGCCTGCACGCCGCCATGCTTCTCACGATAATGATAATGGACTAAACCTCTGAAGTGTAAGCCTGCCCCAATTAAACATTTTTCTGTGTAAGAGTCACCATGGTGCATGCCTTTAATCATGCACTCAGTAGACAGAGCCAGGCCTGAGTTTGAGGCCAGCCTGGTCTACCGAGTGAGATCCAGGACAGGTACCAAAACTACACAGAGAAACCCTGTCTTGGAAAAAAAAAAAACAAACAAACAAAATTAGATTTAACCTCATGTCATATACAAAGGGGAAAAAATTGTATACACATTAAAGATTTTGAATGTAAAAGGGCAAAATCATATGGGTACCATACTAATATGTCTTCATATTTACTAATAGAATTGAGAAATACTCCCTCCCACACATATAAACTTGAAATCCAGAAAGAAAAAAGCAAAACTTCACTGAAGGAAACTTGAAAAGCCTAGAAAACCCATGGTAGACATTTGAAACTTGAAACAGTGAGGGTCCTAAGTAAACAGTGGTCTATCCCGAGTCAGTGAAAACAGAGAGACTCAGAGATGGAAGCCAAACCCACAGATGGAAGATTGGGGGGGGGGCATTAGTGGAGAGTGAGTCTGGGGCTTTTCTGTCTGTCATCCTCAGCTCCAGAGCTGTTCTCATTACTGACGGAATTGGTAGAGGACACTGGCTAGTTTTCATTGAGTCCTTTCTTTATTGGCCACTAACCTCAAGTGTTTCCACTATTAATGTGTGCAAACCCTTCTTAAATTATAAATTTCAAATTTGTGTATTTTACTGTGTGGAAGTTACACTGTTTTTAAAAAAATATTTTATGAGCCGTTTGCTCTGTGGTCTGTGGAAAGTGATCAGAAAACAGCATGTAAATGTCTTATGGGCAAAATTGTCATGGTAAATAAATTTTCCAAGTGTTTAATTGTGTATCAGCTGTGATAATTATAACCAGCTTGTATGTTGGTGTGTATTGCCATATTGGAGTGTATTGCTGTGTATCCACCACTGTGGTGAGGCTCTCTGTGTCTCTCAGTGCCTGGTACAGAGCCTTACTTGGAATGTATAGTATGTATAAGCTCTTTTCTCTCATTTTTGTGTTAGTACTTGACGCAAGTACTTGAGCTTAAACATCAGTTCATTTCCTGATTCATGGTTCTGAAGAAAGCAGAATGTTACTAGCAGACTCTCTTAATCTGTGTATTCCCCCATCTCATCACAGAAAATTCTTGTCCATTAGTGGTTTAGGACAGGGTGCGAGAAATGAGCCTTCCCAGCCAGAAGTGCAGAGGAACTATAGTGTATCTTAGGGTGGTTCCTGATTCCTGGAACTTGTCTCAGAGGTCACAGGTAGACCCAGCAGGTAAGCGTTAGAGAGAGAGAAAAGAGAGCGAAGCTTGGCTTCCTTGACTGGCCCTCCATGGCATGGTGTGCTACGCTGACTCCTGCCTGGTAGTGGACCACATTTCCTCATTGTACTGATAGACAGTTCCTTCCACACTGAACGTAAGTCACCACACCTTGGCGTCACTACACCATGAGCACAGACTCTGATGCTATCTGGACCAAATTCCAGTCCAGCCACTTCACTGTTTTCAGCAATAATCTGGGGTCTGTACCCCCCTAGTGGTTACTGTAAGAACTTAATGGATTGATAGACAAGTATAGAGCAGTGCTCAGTAAAACTGGCGTGTTAGGGCACTGTGTGAGTATTACAGAGCAGCAGCAAACACCTTGAGGAACTTGGTCATTATGTACTTGACCCAAAACTTTCACTTGTAGGAATTTATCCTAGTAAGTGTAAGTTTGGCCACGAGTTTTTATTTCTGTATTTGTCTCAATGTGTATCCTATGGTGGCCTTGAACTCTTTCTGCCTTTGCTTCTTCAGGGTTGGGAATACAGCGGGCACTGCCATAACCTGACACAAATTCTTTAAAACATTATATTTCTTCATCATATGTGTGTGTAGATACAGAGATGCCATAGTGCAGGGCAGAGGTCAAAGGATGGGCAACTCGTGGGAGTCAGGTCCCTCCCTCTACCATGTGGGTTCCAGGGCTCAAATTGAGGGTTTAAAGCTTGGCAGCAAGAGCCTTTACCTGTGGAGCCACATCATTGGCCCCTAACAAATTATTCAGTAAGATGTGTTGTGGCACGGATCTAGCAAAGCAATTTTACATGCCCAAGAGTAGACACACTTGATTATAGTCAGCAAAGTGTGCAAAGATGTGTTTATTGACATAGTGATGGCCTCAACTGAAAATGAAGGTAACAAATTAGTGTCCATTAACAAGTGTAACTGTTGATTGAAAATGAAGATAACAAGTTACTGTCCATTAACAAGTGTAACTGTTGATTGAGAATGAAAGTAATAAGTTAGTGTCCATTAACAAGTGTAACTGTTGATTGAGAAAGAAGGTAACAAGTTAGTGTCCATTAACAAGTGTAACTGTTGATTGAGAATAAAGGTAACAAGTTAATGTACATTAACAAGTGTAACTGTTGATTGAAAATAAAGGTAATAAGTTAGTAGCCGATCAACAAGTCTAACAATGGAGAATAAGGCAATCTCAGATGTGTGGTTATTTCTGTGGAAAGAAACTGATGGATGAGTCCGCTTCATACTTTTTTTTACATAATTAAATACTATTTAAAACTCATTTAAGCATGTAAGAATGACAATAGCTCTCAACCACCACCCCTTCCTGGTTTTGTTTTTTGTTTGTTTGTTTGCTTTTTGTTTGTTTGAGGCAGGGTCCCACGATGTACTCTTGGCTGGTAGCCTGGAACTCACTATGTAGACCAGGCTCACCTCTGCCTCCTGATGTGCTGGGATTAAAGGCGTGAGCCATCACACCCAGCCTCTCAGTCACTCCTATCTGCCACCTCTCATGTTTTTGGAGCCTAAGTGGGAAGAAAATAGGGTCTTTAAAAAAAAAACATAATTTGATATCCGAGTGAATTTTTAAAGTGTATTTGCAATAGTAGTAACAATCCCTGTACAATGAGCCACGACTCATCTACCACCTTCCATTATTCCCTTCTACCCTAGGCTTCCCCTAACACATTTTCATGGAACATTAAATATGGAGAGTTCTTCACCCTTGTCCTAACAACTTCTGCAAAAGCTCTTGCAGATAATATCTATTGAGCTGATTTTATTTTATTTTTGTTTTGAGAAATAATTATTTGTATTCCTGCTCTTCAGTATCCAGGCTCTGTTGAAGGCATTGGGAATAAAAATCTCATGGTTAAGACTATGAGTTCACTGCACAAATACTTAATATTTTATTAAGTGTGATTTAGGCAGGTCACCTAACCTCTCAACTGGAAAGCAGATCCTCTTGAGCTCTCCTACATCTTAGGCCTGGAACAAAGGCAGCACGTGTTCCCAAAGATTACATCCCAGTGTCTGCATCGGGCTGTTTGGTATAGGCCAGGTAGTGCTGAGTGCTACAGAAAGAACAGACAGAGGCACAGAATGACAGAGCAGCCACATGTAGATGGCAGGTCATGTATGCTGAGCAGGAAATGTGTGGAACATGATTTTTGATGAGAGATGTCAAAGTGAGGCAGAAAGAAGCTGTGGACAGCAAGGACAGTTCAGCAGGAGGCAGTGGGATGCTGGTGTTGGCTTGCCTTGTCAGTTACCTTTCTTCCCAGCTCCATGTTCAGTGAAGTCGAACAAGTAAGTTGAAATCAGCTCTGAAGAGACTTTTTACACGGAGAGTGCTGTATCTTTCCCTCTTCCCCCCGCCCCTGCAACAAAATCCATCACTATCACAGCACTGGCACAGGGGACCAATGCGTTCAGCAGCCCAGAGGCGGGGACAGGCTTGGTGTGTTTGAGGAACATCAGAGTGACCAGGACAGTCAGAACATAGAGAAATCAATAGAGGTGAGGTCAGAGGACCAAGATGGACAGACTGTAGTGAATACACTGGGCTTTATGCTAAACAAACCCCTTAAGTTTTGAGCAGTGTCAAGGCCAACAAGCTTTAAACAGGACACATGAGGGAGGAATAAGAGAATTAATAGTCTATAAGATGAGGTGATGACATGGTGTGGTGGTGCAGGCAGAGAAAAGAACACCTCCATTCATTGGCAAAGGTACTGGCAAGATTGAATAGAATAGCAGTTATCCTATAAGTATAGAATAGTTACAGAATAGTAAAACCTGCTCAGTCGAGTGGCACACAGGAGGCCCTCAAATGACAGGTGCTGTGGACTTAGCGTTCTGGGGACAGGGACAGGAGTGATCATTGACAATTACAGTCAGCAGCTTGAGTACCAAGTGCTGAGTTTGAGGCAAGAGCCTAGAGAGAAGCTTAACGCAGCTTCAGATAGGAAAAGAAAGATCTGGAAGGAAGTTTTCTCAAAGGACAGAACAGAGACATGGGCATAGGGAGCTAGGGTAGACATGCTGACCATATCTGCACTGCCCCAGTCCAGGGCCAAACACATCCGAGCTTAGAACAAATGATCTGAAGGAACTTGATTAAGCAATGACTTAGTTATCTCTGCTAATTAAGCCACTTAGCAGACTCCAGCACCCTCAAGCTTCAGTTCAGTTCCCAATGTTGGGTGTTTCTTGGTGCTGTTGATTATTATCAGTACTCAGATATCAAAAGCACACTTGCCAAAAACTGTATAGAACTTGCCATGGAGAAAGGTCTGAGTCTGTAGCCCACACATGGCCTCTGAGGATCCCTTGGTTCTCATAGGATTATGGATGTGTACATGAATTTGGGAGCAGGAGTGGCATGAGCATTTGCTTTTATCAGATTCCCAAAGAAGTTCAAAGTTAACAGTGTAGCCACTGTGATTAACATTAGAGGGTAAGCCAGGTGGTGGTGGCACACGCCTTTCATCCCAGCTCTCCGGAAGCAGAGGCAGGTGGCTCTCTGGTGAGTTCAAGGCCAGCCTGGTCTACAGCCAAGGATACACAAAGAAGCCTTGTCTTGGAAACCAATAATAATAATAGTAAATAATAATGATGTAATAATAATAATAATACAGGATAAACAACCAGCCCAGGAGAGGAGAGCAAGCATGTTTTTTTTTTGTCTGCCATGCTATTAAAGCAAATTGATACTGTGCTAAATCATGATAAGATACTTCATTTTAAAGTGTCCATCTTAAGCAGCATCAGCAGTATTCTCCAGCAGTAGTGAAAGTCAAGTCAGTGTGGGCAGCATCACCGTGAAGGGAGGGAACACAGGAGTAGGACAGCAAATAAAGGGATGCTTCAGAACTAGAAAGATCACAAGCTTCAAAAGGTGGACATAGTAGAAACAAAAGGAATAAAGTGTAGGAATTCCCAGCCCATGGTCTGCTTCAGGGAATAGTTGCTCAGGGAGAACTTCCAGAAGAGATGGAAAATCAGGAAAGATCAGAAGTAGCAATGGAGGAATCGAGGCTTTCCTGAAGTTTTTGCAGCAGATTTCTCCTTTTTGAGACAGGGTGTAATAAAGCCCAGGCGGACCTTGTACTCGCTGTGTAGTTCAGGCTCACTTTAAACTTCTGGTCCTCCTGCCTCTGCCTTCCAAGTGCTGCTGCTGTGTCTAAGAACAGATTCTTGGTGATCAGAAGGCTTGCCTCATGAAGAGGGTGATGCCTCCAGAGTCACTTGTAGGGGGAGGGGCAGTGGTAACTTAGACCAAGGCTTCTGCCATTTTCTGCAAACAGGAACTGTAATTTGAGGCCAGTGAATAGTCATTTCAATTCCGTTTCTGATGGTAAATGGATGGTAGTGTAATAAGAAGTGCTGGAAGGCAATCTTTGCTGCATTGGTCAAGGCGGGATCTTTCCCTGGAAATGTTTTCTGCCTCTAATGTTACTGATTCCCTGCACACCCTCATCTAGCTTCCAAAGTTGGTAGTACTCCTCAGGAGTATCTGCCATACCAGAGGAATGAGTGTTCACCGAAGCTGCCCTTCAGAAGGAAGATGTAGCAGAAGTTAGCTGTTCTGGCCATCTTCTGGAGACTTCTGTGTTCAAGAAGTACCCTTTGTCTGATTACATGTCAGCGGCAATAATTTAACCTGTGTCACAGTGGGACTCAATGTGAGCACCGCACAGGAGCAGTGGCCAGTCCTTGAGTGATGTGACGAAGATACTGGTGATGTGCATGCCAACACTATATCACATAAGTCATGGAGTTTATCGGAGTCTTACACCAAATTGAACCCCGGGGACATTAGGTCACTAACTTGCCTGACATCACACAGCCAGTGAGCAACAGAGTCAGCAGGTAGAGAAGTGGGAGGCAAGATGTCCTGTGAAAGGGTGAATAAGCATCCAGGAAAACAGCCACGGGAAAGGTGCCACTTTTCCTGGTGCCGCTGACATTTCAATAGTTTTGCTTGTCTGGTTTGGATAGCCAGGCTCAGTGGTCATCCTGCCTCAGCCTCCTGAGTCTGGTGTTGCAGGCAGGAGCCACTGTCTCTAGCACCATTTTTCAGTGCACGGCAGTTGTCAGAACTGTGCCAGGCACGATGTGAGGAGAATGGGTGGGAAGAGTAGTCCAAGCATTGATTATTGATTGAGAAGTGTAGGAAGTGCATTTCATCCATCAGTTCACTGATTAATGAGCCTTCTAGGAAGTTCCCTCATCTAGTCAATTAACTCATCATGGTATTTTTAAAGCAGAGATGAAAAGAGAGACTTACATTTAATTGACTATTTACATATACGGCGAAGCCCAGTGCTGGGGCTTTTCTTATTGCGTAGAATCCTTTTAATGAGGGTATTGAGGAAGGCACTGCTACCCCTGTTTTGCACACCGGGAAGCCCACATAGGAAGCCAGAGCTCAGAGAAGATGGGTAATTTTCTCCATGCCAGATAGTATGACAGTCTAGTATGACTAAGATTGGCTACCGCATGCTGTGTACTTCCTGAAAAAAAAAACTGTTTACTAGAATTTAAACTATAGGACCAAAGACGATGTCAATATGGGACCAAGGTCCTCAGAACTTCAGTTTGTACCCAGTAGGTAGATATGGAAGAAAAGCCGTGGGCTGCTCATCTGTCACAGTGGGCTACAGAAGTCAAAGGCACAAAGATGGATGTTCTATGAAAAGGGGAAAGGACTGCCATCACGTTCTACGTGGGGTATGCTGTGCTTTGAAAACAAAAGTAAAGAAATAGTTGTTAGTGTCCAATCTGTGTGGCCTGGGGATTAATGATCCAGAAATCCTAAATGTATCTGTACATTACAGCTGAGTGAGGTCAGTGTGTTCAAGAGGGATGGCCTTGAAGAGAATAGTCCTTCCTGGAACAGAAGGGGCTTAGATACTTTAGAAATACACAGAATACCCAACATTGTTAAAACCTAACAGAGGTAAGTCATTTGGTGAGAAAAATAGTATACTAGAATTTACTGAGGCCCTCAGGCAAATGCTCACACAAGCGGCCCAACCCTCTTCTTGGTCCTTGTATATATTTTTGTGGCTCACAGATGGTTCCTCCTTCCTCAGCTTGTGATGGTTTGAGAAGCAGGCTGTTCATCGAAGGCTTCCTGAGGCTGGCATTGCTCTAATACTCCAGTGTCACCGTTTTGGTCTTGAGGTATTCATTCAGGGCTTCCTCACCTGTGGGAGAGAAGAGTAGCCAACAGAACATTCACAAGGATGGGTGAAGATTGTGGCCTAGGCCAGTGCTCCTCAGGTTCATACAATCATCCAAGGGCCTTGGTGACTTGCAGGTGGATTGAGTTAAGTTAGGGGAAGGCCTCACAGTGTGGATGCTAATGGACCATAGACCAAGATGGGTGGTAAGGGCTTAGGTAGTCTACCTGGCCCTCTAGAGATTGGCGTGTTGGCTGGCAGACTTCAGCCCTAACCTTCCTCCTGTTCCCTGCTTGATGAATTCCATTTCCGCAGTTTACAGTTCTGTGACCAGGGTGCTGTCTGATCAGTCACATTAGGTGAAGCAGAGTTGAGTATGGGCTGGAAAGCTTGGGGACTTTCACTTTCACCTTACTGTGAAGAGAAAGGAAGTGCAGCTTCCTCTGCTGGTAGAGACACAAGACCATGTCTAGACTTTGCCTGTTTCCAGACAAGTGATCTCTACAGAGGCTAAGCCACATGGAGACGAGTGAGCACAGTGGATAGAGCAGACAGAGGTCAAAGGCAGAGTGCCACATGGTGACTAGTGAGCACAGTAGACAGAGGGCTGTTGAACGTGTCCCCTTGTTAGAGTGACGTAGGGAGAATTACCAACTTGTTCCCAGCCTACTCCAGAGCAATCGGATCAAGCATCTGTATTTCCTGTAAAGCTCCTAGGTGATTATAACCTGAGAGATAACCAATGCTGAGACGACACTGAACTGAGGGGCTTTCAGCCTTGGAGAAGAACCACCAGACAAATTGTAGTGTTTCACAGTAACAAGCCTTCGGCTGTCAGTTACCCTGTCAGAGGACAAGCAGAAATGGCCGCTTCTATAAATTTCCCAAGAAAACCTCCAGCTGTGTTTTAGACCCAAGACCACTTTTTATTCCTGTGAGTACACTGTCAAAAATCATTAGGAAAGAGAATCTAGCAGCCCAAATGAGCCAAATCTACAGATAATTTTCAGCAAATCAAACATTTTATATTTCAGATTATTTTGAGATTCACATAGCCCAGGCTGGCCTCAAATTTGCTGTTTGGCCAGGAATGCTCTTGAACTGGTCCTCCTATCTCATGGCCTCTTAAGTGCTGGGTTACAGGCATGAACCAGCACAGTATGCTCTCACATTTTCCATGTATTTTTACACTTATTACATTGAAGCAATACAGGACTGTAAAGCAGGAGGTGAGCTCCGCAACTGGACCGGCTGGCTTTAACTTCTCTGCCAGTGCCTGGAGCTCAGCACCTCACCCGCCATTCAGAGCCTGGTTCCCCTGCTCTGAACAGGTGAGATCCTAGCCACTGTCTTCTGGGAGCACTTGCTTGTGCTCCTTGGGTAGTCTTAGGCGGGGGCCCAGCACAGCTTCAGCATCCAAAGTGAGCTGGGGCTTGAGAGCTGTCAGGGCGGCTGCTGACAGTGAAGGTTGCTAACTGTTGTACTCTGATCCTGGAGCCCCCCCTGCCCAACAGACCCTGCCTATCTCAGTGACTCTGCAAGACTCAGCTTAGAGACAGGACCAACTCCAGAGCTACTTCCACCCTTGAACTGTCTTCTTGGTTCCACTGAGTTCCACAAAACTAAACCAACTTCATACTGAAATTCAGATTTAGAAACACATTTTACCAGTGAGATTGCTTAGTGGGTGAAGGCATTTTTCAAGCAAGCCCCATGACCTGCATTTAATCTCCAGGACCCACGGGATGAAAGGAGAGAACCAACTTGGACTGCTGTCCTCTGAGTGCCACATAATGACATGGCACACTTATGTATGCACACAAATAAATATTTGAGGTTGTCTTAAAAATCTATTTAATGTTTTGTTTTTTTTTTTTTAGAATTTCAGTGTCCTTTGTAAACTGCTGTGTAGGAGAGCCCTTTAAACAATAAGGGAGTATTGTTGCATGGAACTTCATGTTTCTGTGTGATGTAACACAGATGCACAGGAGCAGAATAAGCCACACTCACCCAAGTCTTTTCCAAAGCCAGACTGCTTCACTCCACCAAACGGGGCCGCCACGTCCGTCTTGTTGTAGGTGTTGATGAAAACTGTGCCCGCCTCTAGCTTGTCACTCACGTACATGGCTTTACTGATGTCTCTCGTGAAAACCCCAGAGGCCAAACCATATTCAGTGTTATTTGCTCGACGCAGCACCCCGTCGATGTCCCTGTAAGATGTTTCCAGAAGCAGAAAACACCATTAAAAGTACAGCGAAGCACACTCACTCTGCTTGAAAGTTTCTTTTTCATGTTAAAACAGGATAATTTCTTTTAAAAAATTATTTATTTATTATGTATACAGTATTCTGTCTGCATGTATGCCTGCACTCCAGAAGAGGGCACCAGATCTCATTACAGATGGTTGTGAGCCACCATGTGGTTGCTGGGAATTGAACTCATGACCTCTGGAAGAACAGCCAGTGCTCTTGTTTCTCTGGGACCTGATTAATGTTTTATAAGTGAAATACTCCAGGCCAGCTCTGAAAGGTGCATGTGACATTATAACCAAGAGTATTCCACTCTTCACACATGCCCATTTCACCAGCATCGTCTTTTTAGTCTTCAAGGATCACTGGTGAGTGTCCTCTCCCTGATTTTCAGAACATGTCTCCTGTGTGTACCCCTCTTCAGATCTGTACAGGTCCAAATCTCTCCAGTGTCCCCCCAAGCCCCCTGGTTATTCTGTCACCTCAATGTTTGAGACAGAGTCGCCCATGATAGCTGGAGCTCACTAGCCAGGCTGGATTGGCTTGCCAGGTGAGCCTCTGCCTCTGTCTCCCCAGCTCTGAGTTTGCAGGTGCATGCACCACACCTCCCTTTGAAGTGGGCGCTGGGGATCTGCACTCTGGACTTCACGTTGACCCGGTGAGCACCTCACCCACTGAGCCATGACCCCGCTTCTAATTAATTAACCGGCTGACTTATCCTTAGGGTGGAGAATTGCATGTTCATGGGTTGTGTGCTCTATGTACAGCACAAGGCAGAGACGCTATCCAGCTGAAACCCACATTACACACTGTGCCTAAGGAACACACCCATTTTGAAATTTAGAAATGACCATGATAGGCCCGAAGGATTCCTCTTTGGCAAGGTACATGTGGTCTTCGACGTCTGTGAACACAGTTGGTTCCATAAAGAAGCCTGTGGGGGAAAAAAAAAAAAGCATCCATCATAGGTGAGATCATTTTCATCCTCAGTTCACCCCAGGCTTAGCTAACAAGAAGCTAACCATCTTTCATGCGGTGTCTGCCTTCCTGGCTGCTCGTTTTTTAATGGCTTTATTATGGAAACTTCAAGGATGTAAAAGTAGAGTATGGACTTAATAAATATTCATAACTCACCATCTGTGATTTGATATTTTCCCCACTGATATGTCTTCAAACAAGACCCAGATTCCATTTCCACTCCCAAGCATTTCAGTACAAGTCAGGCAAAAGAACAGGCATTTTAAAAAGAAAACCACAATCGAGATTAACTCTCATGAAATTGACAAGTTCTTTATTTGTGTTTTTACTTCATTTCCTTCCAGTGTTAGATAGTTACTACCCTCTTTGATTTAACTAAAGATTGAAATAAATCTACAGGTGCATTTGATTGTTTAATTTCTCACTTGTCTTTTACTTTGGTATTTCCTCCTCTGCTTTATTCTTTTGAGATGATATCTCCTTATTGTCCAAGGTTACCTGGAACTTGCTTTGTAGCCCAGGCTGGTCTTGAACCTCCTTCCTGCCTCAGCTTCCCAAGTGCTGGAGTTAATGTGTATGCCACCCTGTCTGACTATACCATAGAATTTCTTAGCGTTTTAAATTTGTCAATGCTTTATTATGTGACATTTGTTTCTCCGTATAGTGTATTCCTTTAAAAAAAATTGGACCCTGGAGAGATGGCTCAATGGTTAAGAGCACTTGATTTTCCAAAGGACTCAAGTTCTGATCTCAGCACCCACATGACAACTCACAACCATCTGGAACTGCAGTCCCCAGATTCAGACCTTCTTCTGTCACAGGCACCAGGCAAGCATGTGATACAGAGACACATGTATAGGTAAAGCACCTATACACATAAAAATGATGTCTTTTAAAGAAATAATGTTTTATGTGTTTGCCTGCAGGTATGCATACCATGCGCTTGCTTGGTGCCCATGGAGACCAGAAGATCTCCTTTGGAACTGCAGTTATAGCCATAGCCACCACGTAGGTGCTGGGAACCAAGCTGGGTCTTCTGTAAGAGCAGTCACTGCCGGAAATATCTGATCCATCTCTTCAGTTCCCAATGCCTTGTTCTAACAACACCAGCCTCTGTGGCTGACCATTCTCTCCTTGAATCAATGATTTCATCTGTTAGAGAAATACAATGAAGTGATTTTTCGTGTGTGTGTGTGTGTGTGTGTGTGTGTGTGTGTGTGTGTGTGTGTGCGCGCGCGCGCGCGCGCGCGCGCGTGCGTGCATATTTTTTCTCTGTGTTGCTCTGGCTGTTCTGGAACTCGATCTGTAGACCAGGGTGGCATCAGACTCACAGAGATCTACCTGCCTTTGCCTCTGGAGTGCTGGGATTAAAGGTGTGTGCCACCACAACCCAGCTTTCTCTCTTTTTTCCTTCCTTCCTTTTTTTTTTTTTGACTTGCAAGGATTCTTTTGTGCAAATGTCCCTCTTCCACCTACTCAGTCTTCTTTTATTTTCCTTGCAATTACCAATATTTAAAATGAGGAGTCAGTGCACAGTAACAGTCCAAATAGTAATCGTGTCTGGTTTTTGGTGATCGTACTATCAAGCCCTGCCTTGACAGCAGGAGAAACCCTCCCCAGGCTCAGCTGGAGAGTGACAAGACTCAAGATGACCAATCAGTGCCTGATAACACCATCACACCTGTTCAGGGACAGTCGAGCGCTGGCCCATCAACTTTGCCATTCCCCTTGCCTCATAAGGGCACATGTCACCCCATTCTACACAGGAAACTGAGGCTTAGGAAAACTGTCTGCCTCCATGCCCTCTGCTTAAAAGTGGCAAAACAGCAGGCAGATCTCTATGAGTTGGAGGCAAGTCTGGTGGTCTACAGGGCAAGTTTCAGGACAGCAAGGGCTACACGGAGAAACCTTGTCTCAAAACAACAACAACAAAGTGACCCAGCAGGATAAAGATATACTTTTGGGTCATATTATAAATATTGCTATTGGGTTGGTGTGATGGCTCAGTGGTTAGGAGTGTGGTCTGCTCTAGCAGAGGATTTGTGTGTGTTTGGTTCACAGCACTCAAATCTGGCAGCTCACAACTACATATAACTCTAGCTCAGGTGGAACTGATGGATCTGGATTCTGTGGGCACCTGTATTCACACACGCGTGCATGCGTGTGCACTCACACACACACTTTTTAGTGCAGGGACAGCACTAAACAGAAGTCATTGCCATCCATTCCAGCTTTGGGGTGGGGGGCAAGCACCGGGCACTTCCCTAGGGATGCTCTTACCCAACCGCTGCACCTGTCTTCCTCCGTATACCAGTGTGGCCCCTTCCTTCACTCCGGTTTCACAGTACTGCAGCAGCTTTTCTAGGTGGGCTTTGTGGTTCTGGGGCCCGTGGTCTGTAGATCTGTCCAGCGGATCACCAATCTTCATCATTTTAATTTCTTCCACCTGTATATTGTCCAGTCCACAAAACACAAAAACTGTTAGTAGTAACAGTGGATCCCCTAGCTGAGTTTCTACATGTGGTGCATGGTGTACTGAGCAGCTGAAGGATGTGTGGTTGGCTCTTTCCAGCCTCACTGGAAGCAAGTCTTCTCTGCTTCCATGTTACAGAAGGAGAAACTGAGGCCTTGAAGGAGTTAAGTGGGCTGTCTGGTCGCACACAGTCACTGTGTGGTCTTGAAATACCAAGTTCCTAAGTCCTCTTTTCTAACAATACAAGCCCATGCTGTGCTTCCAAACCCCAGATGTTAATCCAGTAAGCGAACTAACATTCTGAAAGTAACATGTCACCTTAGACTCTTGATGGAAATCGAAATTCTTTTTAAATGTGGTAGAGTGCCCTTGTAAGATTCTCATGAGATAGCCAAGCCAGAAGAATTACTGGAATGTTTTTTTTTTCTTTTTGAGACAGGTGTCATGTAGCCCAGGCTGTCCTAGAATTCACTGTGTACCAGGGCAGACCTGGCCTGTAACCCCAAGATAGAATGTTCTGATGAGAAGCTGGCACACTGCTCCTCGATGGCAGACCTGTGATTTCTCCTTGTCATCCTTGTCACAATCTAAGTGTACGTTTTCTGGCTGGAACTCCAGTTCAATGAAAAGAAAGAATGAAAGCCACCATGACCCCATACGTTTGGACACAGGTCTGCTTCTAATCTCTTAGTGTCTTGAAAACCCAGTGCTAGAGAGATGCTCTACAAGAGAGGGACCATGGCAGCTTGCCTGGTTTAGTATTGCCAACGCCCAGCACAGTGTTTGGCATTGCTAGGTGCCCAACAAATACTCTTGAGGGGCTGGTGAGATGGATCAGAGAATAAGAATGCATATTGCTCTTGCAGAGGACTTGAGTTCGGTTCCTAGTACCCACATCAGGTGCTCACAACCGCCTCTGACTTTCAGAGTGTATACACACACACATGCACACGCACACGCACATGCACATGCACAAGCACACAGATATCTTATTAGTTGTGGTGGTGCTTGTCTTTAATTCCAGCAACTGAAAGGCAGAGACAGGCAGATCTTTGAGTTTGAGGCCAGCCTAGTCTACATAGCAATCTTCAGATTAGGCAAGGCTACGTAGTGAGCCTTCTCATAAAAGTCTTAAAAAAGGAAATACAATGCATAAATTTAAAAAATGGTCTGTATGCAAAACATGTTTGTACTGGACCAATACAGCAAGTGTTTGAAATTTCTGGTCTCTGCTTTGGAAATTTCATCAAGTGTCAGATCCTATAAGCCTCTATACCTCTGTACTGTGAACTGGGTTCTCCTGAGACACAAAGTGAATCACTCTGTAAGACTCAGGAGTCCGTGACCACCCACTGACTCCCCACTACCTGCCTCTGTATAACTGTGTTATGGTCTCTCCTGAAGAAAGGATACCTTTGCTTTTGGGTGTTTATGTGTCTGTATCTGTGTGTGTGTGTGTGTGTGTGTGTGTGTGTGTGTGTGTGTGTGTGTATGCCAGTGTGTATGCAGGTGTGTGTGTGTATACGCAGGTGTGTGTGTGTCTGTATTTATGTGTATGCAGGTGTGCATATACAAATGTGTGTGTGTTTGTGTGTATGCATGCAGGTGTGTGTGTGTGTGTCTGTATCTGTGTGTATGTATTTGTGTGTATGCAGGTGTGTGTGTGTGTATGTGTGTGTGTGTGTGTGTGTGTGTGTGTATGTATTTGTGTGTATGTGCACACACACATGCAGAGGCCAGAGGACAACTTGGCTGTTCTTCCCCAGGTGTTCTCCACCTCTTTTTTGGGACAGGGTTTCTCCCTGGCCTGGAGCTTGCTGGTTAGTCTAGACTGTTTGGCCAGTGAGTCCCAGGCATTTGCTTGTCTCTGCTTACCTGACCAGCACTGGGATTACAGGTATATGCCAGCACACCTGGTGTGTGTACGTACATGCGTGCGTGCGTGCGTGCATGTGTGTGTGTGTGTGTGTGTGTGTGTGTGTGTGTGTGTGTATGCATGTTGGAACACAGGGCCATGTGTGTGTTAAGTAGTCATTCCATGTACCCCTGCACCCCTAGCCAGCTCAATGCTATCGATATCTCACATCTAAAAATCATGAATAATCCCAGAAGTCCTTTTCAGGAAAACAGTGCATGTAAAACTCACAGAAAGTATGAGGATGCCTTACCACTCTGGTTACAAATTTGTCATGGATGGATTCTTCCACAAACAGTCGTCCAGCTGCAATGCAGTTCTCTCCTTTATTGAAAAACACCGCACCCATGCCCTGCAGCAGCAAAAGAGAAACTAACATTAGCACTGCTCAAGTCAAGCCTGCCATCCAGTTACACAGAGACGGCAGTACTTCATGGGAGAGCATGTTCATATGTGTGTGCATGTGGACCAGAGGTCAACACCACATGTTTTCCTCAGTTGCTCTCCATTCTTTAGTTTTTTGTGGGGGTGGGGGTGTGGCTACAGGATCTCTTGCAGTTGAGCTAGAGGGTGGCTAATGAACTCCAGGCACGCTCCTGTCTTCCAGTGCTGGACTCCAGTGCAAAGTGCCCCACCTGGCTTCCTATGTGGGTGCTGGGAGTCCATATGCTGGTCCTGATGCTTGCTGAGCCATCTGCCTGCCCACATGTTGTCATGCAAAGGCCACAGGTAACAGAGGCGTCAGATGGTCCTGTAGATTGTTGGTGATGGGGACTTCTGGGAGATACTTGTTTTGACTTTTCTCACTTCTGGTTCATGAGCACTCATTTTAAAATGTGTGTCAATGAGGGTATACCTAAAATAATTTTTTACAATAAATTTATTCTACAAAAATATTTTTGAGAGCTGTGCAGTAATGGTGCATGCCTTTAATCCCAGCACTTGGGAGGCAGAAGCAGGAGGATCTCTGAGTTCAAGGCCAGCCTGGTCTACAAAGTGAGTTCTAGGACAGCCAGGGCTATACAGAGAAACCCTGTCTTGAAATATGGAAAGAAAGGAAGGAGGGAGGGAGGGAGGGAGGGAGGGAGGGAGGGAGGGAGGGAGGGAGGGAGGAAAGGAAGGAAGGAAGGAAGGAAGGAAGGAAGGAAGGAAGGAAGGAAGGAAGGAAGGAAGGAAGGAAGGAAGGAAGGAAGGAAGGAAGGACTAAGGTGAAGATTGACAGAGCAGGGCCCCCATCTGCATCTGCACAAGTACACACTCCCATCCTGTGTGCTCACACACATGTACACACACCCCCATCCTGTGTGCTCACACACATGTACACACACTCCCATCCCTGTGTGCTCACACACGTACACATACTCACATACAAAATCATCCCTCAAACCCTACCCCCATAAAAGGGATATCTTTAAGGATATGTTTATATTTTTTTAAATGATGGGCACAAAAAAAACAGCAGATCATGCAGACTTGTGGAGTTAGGGTGATCTTTCCTTTCTAAATCCAGCTGCTGGCTCACTCCCAGGAAGCCTCCCTACACGGAGTTGAAACCCTCAGGGCACTTTGCAGCAGCAGCTGCATTTCTTGCAGTGTCTACCGTTCTCACATGGTGGGAGCTGTGGCTCTGCAGGGTATGGATTCCTAGTAGGTAGAGTGTAGCTGTGGCCAATAGAAAAAAACTAGCTCTCTGTACCCACTACATACTGGTTGTCTTCATGCTTATGATTTTTTTCGCCCTTCATAATCTTTATTCATCTGACACAGTCCAGAACATAAGATTTTGTGCTTTTAAAAATGTAATGGGGGGTGGGGCACCACTGGAGAGAGGCTCAGCCATTGAGAGCATGTGTTTCTTTGGCAGAGGACCTGGCTTCAGTTCTCAGCACCCACACTACACACATGGTACACAGACATACATTCATTCAAAACACCCATACATGTAAAATAATCTCTTTTAAAAAATATAACAGTAGGGCCTGAACAGTTGGTGCAGTGGTTGAGAGCATTTCTTGTTGCATAGGACCAGGGTTCTATTCCCAGCAACCACATGGAAACTCTCCACCTCCTCAGGTACCAAGCAGTCATGTGGTGCACAGATGTACATTCAGGCAAAACTTATACACATAAAATAATAGAAATAAATCTTTAAGAAAAGCATATGGGACTGGAGAGATAGCTCAGTGGTTAAGAGCACTGGCTGCTCTTCCAGAGGTCCTGAGTTCAATTCCCAGCAACCATATGATGGCTCAGAACCAACTTAATGAAATCTGGTGCCCTCTTCTGCCCTGGAGGCATACATGCAGACAGAACACTGTATACATAATAAATAAATAAATAAATAAATAAATAAATAAATAAATAAATAAATAAATAAAATAAATAAACCTTTTAAAAAATATGACAGTAAGCTAATGGAACAAATCCACCTTCTACTTTTCTTTCTCTTGTCTTTTCTCTGGAATGTTTTGGAAAGGTTCTTAGAAATGAACATATCCAGGGGAGTCTTGGCCTTGATATCAGTCTGTGTTCCCCTGTTGTCTGTCACTGGAGTCTCCAGACACAAATAGGCCAAAGAAGTGTGTGTGTAGGGGGGGGGGCGGTCCTTCACTGCAGACCTCTCCACTGTCTTTGGGGTCCTTACCCAATGGGGTTTGGCTGAGAATGCTCATTCAGATTACAGTTGGGGGTGTGGGCAGAGGCTGCTCAGGGCAGAGCAGGAAGCCACACATGCAAATAGAGTCAGTCACTAGAAGGCTCAGCACCCTCACGCTGGCTCACCTCTGTCTCAGAAATGAAGAGAGAGGATTCGCCCAATTTATTTCTCATGCAAAACATAATTGAGCCTCTTGTTTTATTTAAAAGATGTTTCCACAATTTGAAATAGTTTAACTCTCTTGGGCCACAAAGTTAGTAGGAGGCCCTATGCCTCCTCACCTAGCTTCATCCACAATGGTGTATGAAGTGGAAACCAGGGAGTGATCGCTGCCAGGTACTGTGTTTTTAAAGGGATGGAGCCTTGTGATGTCCATTCTGGTTCTGGACTTCCAGACTCACATGATCCTCCTGCCTCAGCTTCTTAGATAACTAGTACAATAGTTGTGTGTGTCACTCACTAAGCTCAGCTGCTAACTACTATTGACTGATCAATTGATTGATTATTTTTGGGCAGAGTCTCTAGCCCAGGGCAGCCTTGACTTCAGTATGAAGCTTAGAATGACTTTGAACTTCTGATCCTCTCGTTTCCCCATCTTAAGTGCAGGGATTATAGATGAGTACCACCATCTCCAGCTTATGCTGTGCTGGGAATCAAACCCTGAGTTCTATGCATGCACAGGCAAGGCCTGCTAACTACCTTTGGTCTTTATTTTACAAATCTTTTTAATGTTACTTTTTGGAGGCAGGTGTATGAATGCTCTAGTGTGTGTGTGGAGGTCAAAGGACAACTTTCAGGAGGTGGTTTTTCCTTCCACCATGTGGGTCTGTAGGATGGAACTTGGTGTCAGGCATGGAGGCAAACCCTTTGCTGGGTTTGTTTAGACAGTCTAACTGGAGCCTGGTGTCCAGAACAGATAAGAAGGATGAAAAAGGCAAGGTGCTAGCAGATAGGAGGAGATATTACAAAAATATAAAAAGCCATTTAAAAAATTAAGCATCCTTAGGATAAACAAAAAGATGACATTTGCTTATGACTAGCTAAGCTATATCCCATCTGAAGACCTCCAATAAAGGAGAAGTGTGCTTTAGAACTAGGCACCTACTACCTGGGTCTGGCCCACTTACCATCCGCACTGCCTTGTCAAGTTCACAATCATTGAATATTATAAGTGGAGATTTGCCACCAAGCTCAAGGGAAACTTTCTTCAGGTTGCTCACAGCACAGCTAGAGGAGAACAAACAGGAAAGATCTGTTAGTTTCTCTCTGTCTCTCTCTGTCTCTGTCTCTCTCTCTCTCTCTCTCTCTCTCTCTCTCTCTCTCTCTCTCTCTCTCTCTCTCTCTCTCTCTCCCAAACATGTTACTACTTGACGTGTAAAACACAGCTGAGCCTCAGAAATATTAGGAACCTCGTTTATGAGGGCACAGTGGTGCATGCCTGTAGTCCAGCATTCAGAAAATGGAGGCAGGAAGATGGAGCGTGGAAAGTTCAAGGCCATCCCTGCTACACAGGAAAACCATGTATAATGAGAAAACCATGTCTCCAAGAGGAGAGGGGAAGGAAAGAGAAAAGAAACCTAAAAGGGAGGCTGTGAGGTAAGTGTGTGAGGTTCACATGCTTTTTTGCTCCTTTTCTATATTTTAGAGGTTTTCTATAATGTTTGAAAAATTCTGTGGTCAAATGATTGTAACTAGAGTCTTTCTCTCTGGGTCCTGCCAAGCCCCCAGTAGTCTCGCAGCCCACTTATAAAATAATCACTCAGAAGCTTATATTACTTATAAACTGTATGGCCATGGCAGGCTTCTTGTTATCTAGTTTCTATATCTTAAATTAACCTATTTGTATTCATCTGTAAATTGCCACATGGCTTGTGGCTTACCAGTACTTTACATCTTGTTCTCATGGCAGCGGCGCTGGCAGTGTCTCCTGACTCAGCCTTCCACTTCCCAGAATTCTCTTCTCTGTTTGTCCCACCTATCCTATACTTCCTGCCTGATGACCAGCCAATCAGCATTTTATTCATCAATCAATTAGAGCAACACATTCACAGCATACCCAGCATGGGGAAATTCACCTTTAAGAATTCAGTTATATCAAGGTCTGCAGAGCAAATCCAGCTTCTAGACAGCCTGCTAGACCACTGTGGGTGGGATACCAATTGTCAGAGGTGCGGTAATTATTCACTCCTTCTGTTACATTGGTTTTTGTTTGTTTGCACTTTGAGCAGTGCTCGTGACAAACCATGAGAAGTCCCTTCCCAGCCTTCATAGGTACTCCTACTCAGAGTGGATAGAGTCATAGAAAGAAAAAATAGCCCACAGATTTCTCCCATGACTCAGTTGCCATCGTGTTTATCATTTTGATTTGATTGTTTGGGGCTGTGACCTAGCATACCTTTTACCTTCATGTTGGTTGTGTTTGTTTGGATTTGTCAGACAAGCCATTAACCACACAGCTCTGTCCCCAGTCGTGACCCTGGTTTCAAGTGTGGAGAGCTTTGTCTTACATTTATGTATCTCAGAATTTGTCAGTGATAAAGTCAGTTTCTCCATTTGATGAGGTTTTTCTTTCTTTTTTAAATTTATTTGTTATGTATATAATGTTCTGCCTACATGTATGCATGCAGGCCAGAAGAGGGGACCATATCTCATTATAGATGGTTGTGAGCCACCATGTGGTTGCTGGGAATTGAACTCAGGACCTCTGGAAGAATAGCCAGTGCCTGCTCTTAATCTCTGAGCCATCTCTCCAGCCCCTGGTGTGACTTCTCTAACTCTAATTTTGTTGTTTATTTATTTTTTGAGACAGGGTCTCAGGTACCCCAGGTAACCTTCCAACTTGTTTTGTAGCCAAGAATGACCTTTACCTTCTGACCCTCTGCCTCCACCTCCAGAGTGCTGACATTACAGGATGGGTCACCAGATCTGCTCTATGCAGCTTTAGGAATCAAACCTATGGCTTTGTGCATGCCAGGTGCACTCTACCAACTGAGCCCTATCCCCAGCCTTGGTTTTCCTTGTTCTGAAACGTTCTATTGAAACCCCAACAAAAGGCTGGTAGAGTGGGCTCCCTACAGCAAGCCAGTACCTGCTCATGATCTGTTTGCCCACAGATGTGGAGCCAGTGAAGCCAAGCTTGCGGATGTCTGGGTGCTGAGAAAGCCGCTGTCCTGCAACACCCCCTGTAGAAGTAATCAGGGCCAAAACATGACTCAGATCTTGCTGGGAGGATAGGTTTGCACTTGCTGAAGTAGGTTTCTAAGTTTGTATGTGAACCTGCATTTTACATTTTCTGTGTTAATTACAAATGGATTAAAACAATGTCCTCCATGCCCTGTCTGCACCGCCACCCCATATTGATGGGGAAGCCTCGATTGTTATCTTCCAAAGTGCTTGTTGAAATCACAATAGCCCACCTTAGGGCAGTTTTTACAGTGCTCTCCAGTCCCCCTTATAACTCCCTGTACCCCACACACTCAATTTCAACTCTATATTTTTATCACACTGTAAGTATGTTTATGCTTGGTGACCTGTATCCAGAAGTGTTTCATTCAGGTTAAGACTGCAGTGGGAAACAGAATGTAGCTCCTGAGTCACTCACTGGTCCCCTGCAGGCTTACCTGAGCCTGGAACGATGTTGATTACCCCCTTTGGAAAGCCTGCTTTCACAGTCAACTCTGCAAACTTCAGCGCTGTCAAGGGCGTGACCTAGAAGTGAAGACAGGAATTGCCTTCCTCAAACCTGTTCGGTCTTTACCAGGGCCCTGATTCCCTCCTTTGTGGGTGTGGTGCACACGTGAGGTATGTGCACAAGAGTGTGGGTGTGCTCGCTTATGGAGACCGGAGCAGGACGCTGTCGCCATCCACGTTACTGCCTCAAGACACAGTCTCTAACTGAATCAGAAGCTTGTTGTTTCAGCTAAGCTGGTTGACCAGCAAGCTCTTATACTGTCTACACTCACTTGCTCCCACCACTGCTGGAGTTAAAGGCATATTCATCTGTGCCCAGCCCATTACAGTTTCTGAGAATTCGAACTCAGGTGCAAATGCTTGCAAAGCATGTGCTCCTACTGAATGAGCCATTTCCCCTGGCCCGAGAGCTCATTCTGTTTGTATTTTGCATTACTTTTTGTTGTTTTTTTAATTTTAAGATAACTTCAGACTCACAGCAAAGTCGCCAAAGTAGTCCAAATAATTCCTTGTATATAGTTCACCCTGATCACTCAAATATGGAGTCTTTACTGCATTTCTTTCACCCTCTCTCTACCTTTTCATTTTTCCCCACACTAACACTGATGATAAAAATGAGGGCTTTTTCATTAGATCTCTAACCGTGGAATATGCAGGAAGATCCAGTGAAGTACAGAAAGTACCCGAGCTTCTGTTTCAACTGACAGATGCACAAGAAACCACCCGTGACTCACAGTTAGGTCTGGACAGTAATGTTCAGTCTGCAGAAGGTCAGGGGGCAGAGCGTCACAAAGGACATCAGTGTCCTATGGAGGAGTAGGTGCTCAGTGACAAGGGATCTCTGTATCTGTCTGTCTCCGTCTCTCTGTCTCTCTGTGTGTGTGTGTGTGTGTGTAGGGAAAGGGATATAACAGTGATTCCCTCCCTGGCTCGCTCTCTCTCTCTCTCTCTCTCTCTCTCTCTCTCTCTCTCTCTCTCTCTCTCTCTCTCTCTCTGTGTGTGTGTGTGTGTGTGTGTGTGTGTGTGTGTGTGTGTGTGTTCGCGTGTGTGTGGCACAGGAGGGAAGGGAGATCACAGTGATTCCCTTGCTGGCTTTGTGTGTCAGGGTCATAGTCCCCTAGGTTGCTCATCTACTCTGAAAGCTGCCCCATGTGCAGCTGACAAGCCTGGCTATGTGGAATCACAGACTGTATTATGGTCTTAACTCAAGCAACCTTCATAAAATGGACACGTAACTAAAAGACTTGGCATGGAACCTGTAGGACAAATACTGCAGCGCATGTGGAAAAGAGCTACTGGTCCCCTTCTAGTGACAGATGGGTAAGCTGCTTCAACAGTGGCAGCCTGGAGAGACTCGGTGAGAAGCTGGCCCCAGACACTGGAGAACTAAGAAGCCTACTGTTCCAGTGTGTGATTAGTCTCTCACAGTACTGCAGTTGAAGGGAGGTGGTCCACAGAGTGTGTGATTATGCCCTGGAATGAAGCCACCATGGATAGAATAATATTTAAAAGTGCTCCTGAAGCTGGATGTGGCCTCTGCCTGTAACCATAGCACTTGGGCTGTGGAGGCAGGAGGCTCAGATTTTCCAGATCAGCTTCTGCTGCATGGAAGTTAAAGCCCAGCCTGGGCCACTTGAGGTGCTCTTAAACAGAAACTACTCTAGCATTAATAGATGTCTCTAAGAACTGCATGATGCATTTTTAAAGCATTCCCTTGTTACCCACATGCATACATGCTTAGGCATGTTCAACCTGTGACCCTCCAGCCCTTTGCCTCCAAGGATAGCTGTGCATGTGTCCCAGCACATTTGAGGATGAGTGGGTTACATGACAGAGTCAAAGGTTGTACACCCCTGGACCTTACACAATTGCCATAATTACAAAGTTATTTTATGCGCTTCCCCCTCATCTTCTATATCTTCCTAAGATTTTTGGTAATTAAATGTGAATGGCTTCAGCAAAATGGCACTTCAAATAAAGCCCTTGGCACCAAACCCAGTGGCCTAAGTATGGTTCCCAGATCCCAGGAGGCATTGTCCTCTGACCTCTGCATACATACATGTGGTTCTCCTGGCACACACTTTTTAAAAATGAGAATTTAAGAATAATATATGAAGAGTTGTCTGTGAACTGTGAAAAGCTTAAAGGTGTGTTGTTTATCAATGTATGTTTGTGTTCACTTTGCAGGCAAGAGGAACCCTCTGCACACTGGGCAGGCTCACCTGTGCCGGCTTGAGTACTAGGGTGTTGCCTGCTGCCAAGCATGCTGCACTCTTCCAGGCCAGCATCATCAGTGGGTAGTTCCAGGGGATGATGATGGCACAGGCACTGTGGGGAGAAGGCCCACGGCCTTAGTCCTGCACACCAGCACAACGCCCAAGTCACCCAGAGGTTCTCCTCTTGTCTTACCCAAGTGGCTCCTTCTTGGTGAAGGTCAGGTTGTGATTTGGACGGGCCTGGTTGATTGGGATTGTAGAGCCCTAAAGGAAAGAAAGGCTGATAGTTTACTAATTTAAATTACTAAGCTTAATCACAGATAATATGCTTTTTGCCCTCTCCTCCTGTTCAACGTCTAGGAAATAAATCCCTGCATTAGAATGAATTGCTGTTTCTTTCTCAAAAGAATGTAATAGGGATGGGGAGATGGCCAGCTCAGTGGAGTGCTTACTGTGGGAACTAAGACCTAAGTTCAGATCCCGGCACCGAAGAACAAAACTGGGTGAGATGGCACGTGTCTACAATCCCAGCACCGGAGAGGCAGGACAGACATATTTCTAGAGCTTGTTGGACAGACAGTCTAACCAGATCCACAAGCTCTAGGTTCAGTGAGAGATCCTATCTAAAGAAATAAGGTGTAGAGCAATGGAGGAAGAGACACCCAATACACGTGCACACAGCTCAAGCAAGAAAAGTACTTAAAGGAGGCTCATAGTGGGTGTGCCTGCTCTTCTGCAGCGTTGGGGATCCAGCACTGCTCCTCTCCAGAGGACAGGGAATAAACTGCCATCACAGAACCAGAGGCCAAACCTGCCACAAACTAGTGCTCTTAAGGCCACTTTCCTCTAGGGATGAGCGAGGAGTGTTTGTGCTTACCTGAATTTTGTCACACCAGCCTGCAAAGTATCGGAATGTTTGCACAGACATTCCAATGTGAGTCTTCAGAGCCAGGGTGTAGACAGCCCCGGAATCCAGGGCTTCTATGGTTGCCAGCTCCTCTTGGTTTTCTTCCAGTAGATCGGCAAGTCTGTGTGGGCAGTGAAAGAAATCCACTAAGCACTTATTGATGGAGCCCTTACTAGTTGTATATGCTGGCCCTGCACAGGGTACCACCCCAGACTGAGATTCCAGAGACTGATCCAGAGCAACGCACCTACCCCTGTGGAGATCATGGTCTAGGAAGGTAGCAATTAAATCATTGTATAAATGATTTATTTCAGCGGGTTATTAGTACAGATTCTGCAGTGCTATGGATCAAACCCAGGCCCTCACACATGCGAGGCAAGTATTCTAGCTCTGAGCTACAACACAGCATTTAATTCATGAGTTACAGGGAGAAGGCAACCATGTCTCCAGCATGTGCTCCTTGCCTCCTAGGTGCATAAGCAGTAGAGTAGTGGCTGAGCCAGTCATCACAGGCAGGAGGTAGTGGGTCAAAGGAACCAGCAGCAGGAGAGTCGTTCATTAACACAGGGAGGTGTCAGAACACAAACCACACACCCCTAAGGACCATGAACACTTGTGGCTTTCTGGTTGGTACAGAAATGTTTTCAAAACTGACAGAAGAGGACAAAGCAGGCATGTGGAATGAATCACAAACCCCACAGCAGTCTCCAAGGTGCTGGTTTTCTTAGGAAGGTGTGTGGGAAATAGTAAAAATAGCCTTTTGTATTCACCCCCCTTAACCCCTTCCTTCTATCCCTCCCTTCCTGGGGTGGTTCTTCTTGGACATTCAGGAGTTGGGCTGGACAGGACACCCCCCCATGCATCTAGTGGATCTCACTCTAAGAAATTTGTCAGTACAGGTGAAACATTAACTATAGGTAAGCAGAAGGCAGGATGAATCTTTGAAACTAATTGCTTCTAGAATATTCATTCATTTATAATATTTTTCTAAGACCTTGGTATTTTTCCTCCTTCCTTCCTTGTCTTTGAAAACAAGGTGTGGAATGTGTCCCCATGAGCAGCTCTGTCCATTCTCTACTAGTCCATGACCTTGGAGGATGACCTTTAGATCCTATTTATTACCTGGTGACTGAGAGGCATGTTGGGAAATTTGTGAAGTAGGTAAAGGATGGGGTCAAGGGGTTAAATCTCCCAGGTCACTCTTCTAAATGCTCTCCCTTTTTAAGACTACTGTAGAGTGCTCTTGTGCAGCTGCAGAGGGCTCTAGAGTGCTCTTCTGTAACTACAGAGGGCTCTAGAGTGCTCCTCTACAGCTGTAGATCTTGGCAGGTTCTAGCTACCACCTCTTCCTCTCTCCCTTCAGACCTGGGGGAAGTACCAGCTTTCCTGCCACCAGCCCTGCCCTTCCTTAGTCTTTGTGGGAGTTCCATGTTGTTCCCTACATCTTACATAGTCCTTGATGACCTCCGACTGATACAAGCTGTAATCAGATGTCAAGAACTGGTGTGGGATTTTGCATGACTCAAGTAATGAGAGACATGTTATGTCTTCCACGGGTGCATAGAATATTTTGTGTGATTTTTTATACTCTTGACAATATTAACTAATACCCTGAGATAACAAAGTTGTTTTTTCAGAACACACACCTGTACATCAGTCTTCCTCTCTCTCTGGCATTCATCTTTCCCCATTCACCATTTTCAAAGGCATCCTTGGCTGCAGCTACTGCTTTGTCAACATCCGCTAAGGAAGCGTAGGACACTCTGCATATCGTCTATTTCAAGGCAAGCAAAAATAGGTTTCCTAAGGGATCTATCAGTGTGGCTCTTGGAATTAATGTTATACTTCTTATAAAAGTAGAGTATGACTTATCAAATGGAAAAAAATCCACGACAAAACTAATCCATCTGGGGCAAAGAAAATGACAGAGTTTGAATATGGAAACTGAACCTGATCTTGGTCCATCTTATGCCTCATCTCATTCTGGAAGAACAGGTTTAGGGCAATTGTACAGTTCTTCCTCAGGGAAGTGAGATTGCTTGCCATGAGTTCTCAGAGTCTGAAGGATCCCCTCCCTCACAGAGCTCTGTACAGAGAAATCTTCTGCTGTGTATAGGCACAGCAGTCTAAATTCATCATAAACATTCAGTCTACTTGAAAACAGTTACTGTGGTTCACAATAGTCCATGTCAGAGCTGAATGAGTAAGAGAAGTGAATGAAATGTATTTGAGGAGCTTGGGGGCAGAGCTAGAGCCGAGTAACCTCAGCCCGCCTGGTGCACAGCCTTGTGAGACAAACGCTCATGGCTGATGGTCACTGCAGCTGTCATTACTCACAGATCCATCTGTGGGGTTGACAGTGTCGTAAGTCTCCCCATCCTCAGCATCCACAAACTGTCCATTGATGAAACACTGATACGGCATTTTCACTGTCATTTCATTGACCTCCTTTGAGACCTGAGAATAAAGTCAGTGTATTTCTGTGCTTATCAACTTGATAGCAGATGGTGGTAGAGAAACAATCACAGGGCTGGAGAGACGGCTCAGTGGTCAAGAGCACTTGCTGAACCATCATCAGGACCAGAGTTCAGATCCAGGAAAACCATGCACATTTGTACCCCAGCTCTGAGGGTTGTGGGAACAGGACAGTGACTAGGGTTTGTGGCTTTGGCATAGCCAAGGAAATGTGAGCGCCAGTGCAAGCCCCAGGTTCAGGGAGAGACTCTGCCTCAAAGGAATAAGTAGTGGATGATAGAGGAGGCGACCCAACACCCTCTCCTCAGCTCTGCTATTACACACACACACACAAACACACACACACACACACACACACACACACACACACACACACACACCTTGAATCCACATGAAGAAATAGATTTTTCAAGATGACTTCTTAGGTAATTAGAGAAATCTGTATAAAAGCACTTTTTTTTAATGTTCTACCTGAGTTTAAAAAACAGTTATCTGCCTCTGAGGAATTGGTGCTGTAGTTAAGAGCACTTGCTCCTCTTGCAGAGAACTGGTTTCAGTTTCCAGTACCTACATGAGGCAGCCCACAGATGCCTGTAACTCTAGCTCCAGGGGGATCTGACACCCTCTTGTAGCCTCCATGGACACCTGCACTCATGTACAACACACACACACACACACACACACACACACACACACACACACACACATCCATAGGTCAAAAGAAAATATTCACAAATTCATGTCTGATAAAGACTGAGTGTCCAGAATTGACAGAGGACTTTGACTCTAAAAAGTCAAGATAACCAATTTTTTAAACGGACAAAGGATTTGGATAAACATTTTCCCAAAGAAAAATAGACAAATGCACAGCAAACACTCACAACAATGCTTCATGTCATTGTCCATTGGTGAGTGCAAAGTCAAAACCACACTGATGTACTTTACACACGCCTGTCAAGACAGCTAGAGAGAGCCTGAGAAAAGGCATGGAGAAGGTATGTTTACACTGGTAATGGGATTATAAAGTGATGCGGCTGCCTTTGGCAGTTCCTCAAAAGGTTAAGCATAGTTACAGTCAGCTATTCTACTCTTAGCATTGTACCTAAGAGAACTGAAGATGTGTGTTCATGTCAAAATGTATACCTGATTTTTTTAAATCAGTATAATGATAACAACCTCCAAAATGAAATGATCTAAACACACACCATCTGATGAGTGGATTCAAAAGAGGAAGTATATATATCCTTACACAATGGAATATTATTTGGCCCGAGAGAGTTGAAGTGATAACAACTACAAGGGTGAACCTTGAACATATGTCAGAGAAAAGAGAAGAGATACAAATGGCCACATGTTGCACAAATCTATACATGAAATAATGGCATTATGGCAAATCCAGACAGAAAAGAGACTAGTTTCTGAGGACCTTGGATATAGAGCAGGTCAGGAGAAAGGCATACCATTGCCACTGGGTACAGTCTTTCCTTGTGAAGTGATAAAAAATATTCCAAAATTAGATAGTAGTGATGATGATTGCAAAATTTGTGAATGTTCTAAAATGGCAAACTTAACTAGGGTAAATTTTATGATACCTGAATTGTATCTCAATAAAACTAGTCTGAAAGGCCATAAATATAAATGGCAAATGCGCATGTTCTCTGTAGCAGTGGATTGGAAGTTTGAAGTTGAGCATCCATGAGACACTTACATAATCCACCACCAGCTCCACCTCTTGGTCCTCTCCTCTCAGTTTCCGCACGACCATTTGGATGAAATCCTCAAACTTGGTGGCCATGTAGACATCTTCATTCTGCAGTTGAAGACCACCACATTTCTGTCTGATCTCTTCCACCAGCCTTGAAATGAGAACCAGCTCATATTATGTCCATTTTTAAAGAGTTTGATGGCCTGTTCACTAGCATTGGTCAAGAGGTTTGGGAGTGATTTTTGTTCACATCATACAAGATTGTCTGTGATGGTAACTACGGAAGATGTTAAGATGTGGGACAGCCTGGAGAGACACACTTTCTGCTGTCACTGAGGACCTGGGTTCAGTTCCCATTGTCCACATAAGGCAGTACACAACCACCTGTAACTCCAGTTCCAGGGGATCTGACACCCCTTCTGACCTCTGTGGGAACTGCATGCATATGATGCACACAAGGCAAGCAGGCACACACACAGATATAAAATAAAAATAAATTCAAAATGTGTTGCAGCATGAGAAAATTAAAAATTAGTCTTGAGGACAGTTTTGTTGTTTTTAACTTTATCCACAACTATAAATAAAATAAATTAAGGGAAGGAAGTTTTAACTATAGTGAAAAGTTATGGGTACATGAGTCTGTACCTTTCAAGTGAACTCAGAAAATGAGAAAAAAAAGGCAGCTTCCTAGCTGGAAAAATTATGAGACCTGAATGTAATAGAGAATATCGTCTGTAGTCTATCTATAAGAGTAATTGTTTATATTACATGTTTAACTTAGGTGCTAGCACCCATAGAAGGCTGACAAGTCCTTTTCAGTCCTTGACTTCTGCACCTGTCAGTTGACCTTTCTTAAGTAGAAAGGTTCGCCAGTTCCAGTGTGGAAACCCACCAATTACAGTCCTCTATAATTTATTCTCTGAAGAAGTCGATATATCTTATAAATTATTAATAATAATAGGGCTAGCAAGATAAAGTGGATAAAGGCTCTCGCCAACAAGCCCGAGAGTTTGACCCTAAGAACACCCATGGGAGAAGGCAAGAATGAATTCCCACACATGTGTCACGGCATGTGATTGCCCAGGCACACCAACACAAATAAATTCATGCGTTTTATAAAGATAATGACAAATGACTAAGGCAACTCACTCTAACAGAAAATATAACTACAATACAGTATTGGAATCCTTATTAAGCTAATCAGAATTTTCTAGGAACTCATGGATTATTGCTAATAAACTATAGTTTAGAGACCCAAACCTCTTGACTTTGATGATATCACGTGTTCTTGAAATTAATATTTTTGGTTATTCCATGACCAATAGGAAGATGCTAGGGGTGTGGAGAGGGTGGGGAATGGTCATGCCGGGACATGGGCAGGAGAGGTATAAGAATTAGTGTTCCAGGTTTGGAGAGCAGCTCAGCAGTGAAGGGCACATACTCTTGCAGAGGACCTGAATTTGTTTCCCAAAACCCATGTGAACGTTCATAACTGACTGTAACTCCAGCTTCAGGGCATTCAGTGCCGCCTTCTGGACTCTGTAGGTACCTGTACACACTGACATTGGCATTCACACACACACACACACACACACACACACACACACACACACACACACACATACACACATAAAATAACAATAATACATTTTTAAAAATAACAAATAATTAGAAACACTGAAGTAATGTGAAAACAACCTGTTAGTCACATATACAGATCTGTGAGTGTGACCATGAAAAAAAGGGAGCTATAATAGATGAAGCTGTGTGTCCGTGCACACAGAGGTGGTGACTTTACCTCACGACATCCATTGAGCTTGCTCCAGATTTAAAGAAGTCTGTGGAGTCTTCAATCACAGGAACATTGCTCAAAATTCGAGCCCAGATGACCTGCACAGAAAAGGCCACTTTCATAAAGAAGGGCTGTGTGGAATCCCAAAGCAGAGACCTATTTGCCCTTTTCCCGAAGACACAACATGAGGGTTTTGCTCATTATCTCCTTGAGTCACAAATGGCCAGTGAATATGACAGAAGGTGACCTGAGCATCCTACCTTACCATTCTGGCCCCAGGGAAAATGGCATACAGTTATATGTGAGTTTTTGTCCTGGATAAAATAAAAATGACCTCCAGTTTGGGTTTCTGAATGGTTCTACCTTTACTCTCCATGTCCCAACTTCACCCAAGCCCTCCACACCAACCGAGAACTGAAAAATAAATTTCTATGTATTGTGTCTGAGCATATCAGTTTCTGAGCTGGTTTCTTAACCACAACTGATGCAGAAAGAGGAGATGAAGCCACCGTCCTATTCCTCTAAGGACAATTACAGCAGCTACAGATAGGTATCTGTTTTCCAAGGGAAGAGTTGCATTATGGACGTCACATGTTCACCTTGATTGTCTCTGCCACCTTCATCTCCTCAGCTGTAAGTTCTACTGCTGATGTCTCACCCGATGAGAAGTACTGGGAGGCAGGAATCATCTTCCCATCCTCAAACTGCAGATTTCTCACCATCAGCTATGAGACATCGAGAAAACAAGCTGAGGATTTGGACCATCCTGTTGGGAGGAGGGATCTAATGTGTTAGACGGGTATAGAGACTGGCTGATCTGAAGGATACAGACATCTGGTCAAACTACTTCCCTGTGTCTAAAAGGACTCAAATGACATCCTAATAGAGACTGAAAAAAGGACAGAGTCAAGTCTAGAGCCAGATGCATTTCAAAATGGATGGACAGTGCACCCAGGGAAAACTTACATATTGGTTACAGATACTTGAACCAAATGACACTATAGATGCCCCTGAGGACACGCCACTGCTGCCAGCATGCAATCACTCACTCTGGCGCATCGTGGATGCACGTCCTGGAATCTTATTTAAGTCAAGAAATCCTGATGGAGATGGGTACTATGTGCCTGCTTTAACAGTGCAGAATTGGAGGCTCGGTAAAGTTCAATGATTTGTCTAGTAGCACTCGGTAGTAAATAACAGAGCTGGTTTAAAAACTAACAGTGACCAGGTGCAGCCCATGCCTTTAATCCCAGCACTCAGGAGGCAGAGGCAGGCAGATCTCTGAACTTGAGACCAATCTGGTCTACAGAGCTAATTCTAGGGCAGCCTCTGCTACACAAAGAAATCTTGTCTTGAAAAACAAAACAAACAAGTAAAAAAGACCTAGCAGCAGCTGGCACTAACACACTGTATCATTAACAATTCATTCATCCTCAACAGTGGGGACAGATCTGTAAACTACAAATGCCCTTTATACTGTTGCTGGGAATCTGTCCAGGAGACCCAGTGCTAGCCATATGGGTGGGGCTGGCCTGGGGAGGTGATAGCAGTGCACAGTGAAGAGGCCACATGAGTTTCCCTGGATCTTCCTGGTCTCTGATGGGGGGGCGCAGATATGGATCTCCTGCTTTATAGATGGGGAAACTGACACACAGCAGGTGCATGAGCAGAGGTCCATGTCTCCCTCTTCTGACCCAGTTCCCAGGTCTCCCTGTGGTCTCCCTGTGAAGGTCCATGGGGCCTTCCTGAGGAACCTTGTTCTTGGGCATACAAAGGCCTCTTATCTCCAGGGAAGCGGGACACACCCCATGAGCCTCCCACCTCCCAGTGAAAGCCGGAGGAGGCTAGTCCCTACTAGCGGCAGTTACAGAAGGAAGACAAAAAAGTGACCTTATACACTCACTGCTTTTCCATCATTACCAAAAAGAACAAGTCCATTTTTGGTAACAAGGCCAGGCGTCTTGGAACCTCTAATGTTCAGGGGTTCTCCAGCAGGCACAGAGGTAGTCAATAATGATGAACCGTAGAAAGTCACCATCTAAGAAAGAGATCAAACACTGTAAACTCAGGATGTAAAGCTACTGCCAGGGTGTGTGTGTGCAATTCTTGGTCAAACATTGAAGTTCAAATTTCTGTAGTAACGTTGGGACACGATTTTCTCATGTGTGTTTATTTGGTGAGACTGAATGAAGCATCAGTAGAAATGGAACACATGAAAATCTCTGCAAATGTGTGATCAAAGTCCCAGAGAGGGCTGGAGAGAGGCTCAGTAGTTAAAGTGTCTGGTGCTCCTGCAGAGGACCCAGGTTCACTCCCTAGCACCCACACGGCCACTTAGAACCACTGTAACTCTGGTTCCAGGGAATCTGATGCCTTGTGCCTCTGAGGGCTCCTACATGCAAGTGGTACACACACACACACACACACACACACACACACACACACACACACACACACAGAGGCACACATATGCATACACATAAAAAGAATAGATTTTTAAAGTCTTAAAGATGGGGCTTTGGAGATCTTCAGCGGGTCAAGTGCTTGCAGAATAAGTGTGAGGACACCTGGGTAAAGAGATGTGTGTAATGGTGCTGGCCTGTAATCCCAGTGCTAGGGAGGCAGAGACTGGAGGATCCCAGGGCTCACTGGCCAGCCAGTCTAGCCAATCGGTGAGTTCCAGGTTCAGTGAGAAAATATCTTTTTTTTTTTTTTTGGTTTTTCGAGACAGGGTTTCTCTGTGTAGCTTTGCGCCTTTCCTGGAGCTCACTTGGTAGCCCAGGCTGGCCTCGATCTCACAGAGATCCGCCTGGCTCTGCCTCCCGAGTGCTGGGATTAAAGGCGTGCGCCACCACCGCCCGGCGAGAAAATATCTTAATACCAAAGTGCAAAAAGACATCAACATCAATCTCTGCCTTCCAGACACACTTGTGCACATGCACTCACACATACATGGCCTCACACACTATACTCCCCCCCACCCCCACACACACACGAACACATATATACACACACAAGGAAAAGTTTCAAAAAGTTGCAAATCCAGGTGATACAAGTGTGCATTTATCATGCATTCAAACTGACAGAAGGATGGCTGAGATTAAAAGAAAGAAAAGCAGAGCCTTTTCACCAAAAAGGTAGTGTGTGTGTGTGTGTGTATGTGTGTGTGTGTGTGTGTGTGTGTGTGTGTGTGTGTGTGTGTGTGTGTATGTGTGTGTGTGGTGCAGGGGGTGGCTCATGGTGGTGAGGATTTGTCCTGGTTGTTTTTGTTTGTTTGTTAATTTGACACAAGCTAGAGTTATCCGAGGACACGGAACCTCAGTTGAGAAAATGTCTCCATCAGATTGGCCTTGAGGCAGGTCTGTGGGGCATTTTCTTAATTAATGATTGACATGAGAGGGTCCAACTAACCGGAGACTGTGCCACCCCTGGGCTGGTAGTCCTGGGTTCTATAAGAAAGCAGGCTGAGCAAGCCATGAAGATCAAGCCAGTAAGCAACATTCCTCCATGGCCTCTGCTTCAGCTCCTGCCTCCAGGTTCCTGCCCTGACTTCCCTCAGTGATGGACTGTTACCTGGGTGTGTTAGACAAAATAAACCCTTTCCTCCCCAGGTTCCTTTTGCTCAGTGTTTTATCATGGCAATAGGAACCCTAAGTAAGAGAGTACTGAACTCAGGGCTTCATATATGCTAGGCAATCACTCTCCATCTGAGCCCCCAGGAACATGGGGGCTCTTCCAATGCAGGGTGATGAGGGGTGAGCCATGCAAGCTGTTCTGGGGGTCAGTTCAAGAAAACAAGACCAGAAAAGGATGGTGACCAAGAGCAAAGGACACTGATTTTTTTTAAAATTATTGTTCTATAAATACTGACTGTCATTTACTAAGCTGTAATAATTAAAAAGTATTAAATACTTCCTGCACATCAGGGACTATGTATTTTCATGAAATGGCATGTATTAACTCATTTGAGCTACCTTCTTTCCCTTCCTCCCTCCTTCCGTCCTTCCTTTGCAGACAGGGTCTCACTGTGTAGATCACCAGGCTGGCCTCAAACTCCCAGAAGTCTGTCTGCCTCTGCCTCCCCTAAGCTGCAGTTAAAGGAGGACCACAAATTTGAAGCCAACCGAGGCAGCTTAGTAAGATGGGGCCAAAAGTGTAGCTCAGTGTCACAGTGCATTCATGGCTTGTGCAAGGCCTTGGGTTTAAATGCCAGGGGGGATAGAGGAGGGGAGGGAGGGACGGGGAGAGAGGGAGGGATGGGGAGGACGAGAGGGAGAGAGGGAGGGAGGGAGGGAGGGAGGGAGGGAGGGAGGGAGGGAGGGAGGGAGGGAGGGAGGGAGAGTTTGTATGGGGGCAATGTGTCCCTTGAAAGCATACCTGTCCATTTATCTCTGCCCAGGCTCCAGGGACCTTATCATGACCTCGAATCCAGTTATGCAAAACTTCAGCAGGCTGGTCCCAAGAAATCTAGGTGAGCACAAACAAGGGCTGTAAGGCCGAAAGGTGCCGGTAACCTTTCTGTCATCAGGGACAGTCGTGGGGACACACAGGGCAAGCAGGCTTGGAGGGGCTGACTCTCAGTCAGGAAACGGTATACTGGGAACTACTCAAAGGTGGCGGTCAAAGGCTGTGACTTGGCTATGTATTACTGATGTGAGTACCTCAGCGTTCTCCTTCTTCTGGATCCCTTCGTAGGTTGCCCCCTCTTCTGGTTGGGGGATGCGAGGAGCTTTTCCATCAGCTATGAGTTGGACGGCTTCTACCTAAAGCCAAAACCATCACTGGTGTTACAACCCAGTGATCCATGAAGACATGGCCTGTCTAACGGAGGACTGTAAACAACATACTGACTGCCTATAACTCTGCTCAGAAAGTCAGGCTGTGATGGTAACTGCCATCCATCAGGTCCACCTACATGCCGACAGCATACACAGCTACTTTATGTAAGTTATCCTTTGGAGATATCAAATGTATTCTGAAACGTGTATATACCACATCCTTGTTTTGCAAATGAGGAAACTGTAGTTTCAGGAAAAGTCAAACAACTAACTCTAGATTCAGCCACACTTGGCCAAAGATGGCTATTAGTGCCACCAAACACAACATTATACATAAACTAACTTAGAACACCAAAAGTCTTTGCTCCTTTCTCTCTCTCTTTCTTTCTTTCTTTCTTTCTTTCTTTCTTTCTTTCTTTCTTTCTTTCTTTCTTTCTTTCTTTCTTTCTTTCTTTCTTTCTTTTTTTTGACAGGTTTCTCTGTTAACTCTGGCTGTCCTGGAACTCCCTCTGTAACCAAGCTGGTCTCGAACTTGGAGATCCGGCCACCTCTGACTCCCAAGTGCTGAGATTAAAAGCATGCACCACCATGCCTGGCTGATTTTTTTTTCTGTTTTGGTAATTCAGTTGCACATCTTTGGAGTGTGAACTTTGTAGATTACAGTGTCATTTCACAACAGGAACAGGTTTGATGTGCCTGGAAGGATTAACACCTAGGTGTGCCCACTCCCCATATCAAGCCTGCACTCAAGCATGAATTCTTGTTGGGGCTGCAGGTGCAGCTCAGGGCAAAGCTCATGCTGAGCATAGGCAAGGCCTCCAGTTCAACCCAGAAAGACAGGGGAGGATAGAAGGAGATGGGCTGTTGTGTTCATTACGACAATGACAGCCATCTATGACTTCACTTCTGTTGGATGTGTCTGCATTCTCTTCCCTGACACATTCACTGGGAAGTCCATGTGTGCCTGTGTGCTATTTGGATTGTAAAGATCAGTTCTGAGCACCTGTTGTATGCTAGGTCCTTTACACAAATGATGTCATTTAACTTTCAGAATACTCCTATGAGCTAGTGTTTTCCATATTCTACATAGGAAGGAACCAAGGCCCAAGAGGCCAAAGGGCTTGCTGCTGTTGGTCCATGAAGCATCATCTGCAGGAGGTAGAACAGAAACTTGAAGATGGACCTCTGCAGTATCAAGAGCCCTCTGTGTTAATCATCACATGACATAAACAGAGGTCTCACTTTTCCCTCACATAAATGATGACTACCTAATAGAACCTTGCTACTTTTTCTACCAAATTCTCATTGGTAGGGGACAACAACCAAATGACATAGAAATTACTTGCTGAATCTTTGAATATTTTTATGAACAAAATATTTCTTTTAAACCTGGGGTGCTTATTTATTTATTTATTTATTTATTTATTTATTTATTTATTTTATGTATATGAGTGCTCTATCTGCATGTGCAGCTTTATGCCAGAAGAGGGCATCAGATACTACAATAAATGGTTGTGAGCCACCATGTGATTGTTGGGAATTGAACTCACGACCTCTGGAAGAGCAGCCAGTGCTCTTAACCACTGAGCCATCTCTCTAGCACCCATGAATAAAATATTTAACATAATGGTATGCTTAGAGTTTTTTTTTCTCAGAGCAAATCTGAATAAATAAATCAATAGTCATATTTCACTCTGTTATGTAGACTAAGTAAAAATACCTTTTAAGAAAGTCTGTTACATGGGGGAAATTTTAAAGATTCTTTATACTTCCTTATAATTAGCCACTGTCAACAGGGTTGGAGACTCAAGTATTTAGCAAAATGATGAAACAATTTGACTGTTGTCTTGTTCATGCCTGGCTTGGCAGGTGATTCTTGATGAAAGAAAAATATCCCTCCAATGTTAAAGGTTTCCAAAGTTGGTGTTGATGGTGTAAATATACTGACCATGGCCTTGATTCCCTCAGGAAAAAGGAACCGGTTATAAAGTGCATCCACTGTATCATTGGGTTTGACATCACATGATCTCTGAAGAAGGATGGGTCCTGTATCTAAACCATCATCTGCCCAGAAAACAGAAAACCCAGCTTGCTTCTCTCCTGAGATCAGAGTCCTGTGGAAAGAAGAGTTTCAACTTAAAATGACTGTAGATTGTGTCAAGTAGAGAAGTAGTCATGTTAAAGGGAAAGGGAATTACAATGAAAAAAGGAGACAGTGAATGGGTGACCTGGAGAAGTTCATGAGAGAGCTCGAAACAATGGAGTCACAGAGAGCAGCACCCACAACTGCTACTTAATGCATTTGTGTTCTCTATAGTCTTGCAGGAACAGCTTGTGTGCATCTTTTTTTATTTTTATTTATTTATTTATTGGTTTTTCGAGACAGGGTTTCTCTGTGTAGTTTTGGTGCCCGTCCTGGAACTCGCTCTGTAGACCAGGCTGGCCTCAAACTCACAGAGATCTGCCTGGCTCTGCCTCCTGAGTAATGGGATTAAGGCCGTGGATCACCATGCCAGGCATGGTGCATCTTAAAAGGTGTCAGAATCCATCCTTACTGCCACCCATGGACAGTTTTCTTCGGGACCAAGTAATTTTCATTCCTCCATTTACTTCCTCCATTGAGCTTGGTCATGTATTAGACAAAATAAGATTGGAAACTAAAACAGAAGTTGCTCGGCACAATGAGTGAAAAGGAAAACTGAGGGGCCGGAGAGATGGCTGAGAGGTTAAGAGCACTGGCTGTTCTTCCAGAGGTCCGGAATTAAATTCCCAGCAACAATATGGTGGCTCACAACCATCTGTAAAGAGATCTGGTGCCTTCTTCTGGCCTGCAGACAGAACATTGTATACATAACAAACAAATAAATTTAAAAAAGAAAGAAAAGGAAAATTGAGTGTTAATTTAGGTTGTATAACTGAGTAAAATGTCACTTAAGATTAGAATAGTTCTGGACTGGCTGCATAAACTGTAGTAAAAGTCAGTTGATACAATCAACTACGTGTGCTGTATACAGCCTAGACTGAGAGAAATACTTGGCTCTGTAGTGGCTTCTAATGCAAACAATAACAGGATATGTGGGAAAGCATCCATAAACACACATCAGGAAGCAGGCACATATGGAGAACTTGTAAAGTGGTTGCTGATTAGTACCCCAAATCATCTTTTTAGATTTAATTTTAAGTGTTCTTGACTTCTGAGCCATCTCCCCAGCCTCAACCCCCCTCTCTGAATCATTTGTATTTCTCTGAGTGATCAGGCAAGTAAGGCCATAATCCAATGGGTCTGTATTTTCAGTAATATTGAGGAATTAGTTGGCATTACACAATCAACAGCCTTGAAAATATCCATATGCTTTGACCCAATGAATCTGCATGTAGAAATAATTCAAAATGAAAAAAGGATTCAAATGCAAAGGTACCTACTACTATTATTTATAAGACCAAAAGGCATCAATCTTTAAAGACAATAAAGTAGCTGGGTGTTGGTGGCGCACGCCTTTAATCCCAGCACTCGGGAGGCAGAGCCAGGCAGATCTCTGTGAGTTCGAGGCCAGCCTGGGCTACCAAGTGAGCTCCAGGAAAGGCGCAAAGCTACACAGAGAAACCCTGTCTCGAAAAACCAAAAAAAAAAAAAAAAAAAGACAATAAAATATTTTCAGCACATTTAAACCGCAGATAGATTTCTTATACATTCAATAAGCTGATGCCAGGGGATACCAGGAAGGTGGCAGATAAGGGAATGAAGGTAAAAGAGGCAGGAAAGACCCAGTTCAGCCTCAGCATAGTGTACCATGGTGTTAGGTACTTAGGGTGTGTCAGGAGCTGTGGTTGAAACAGACATGAAAATGTTGGACAGTCTTTTTGAGGAGCTTTAAGTCAAAGGAAGGGTGATGGATGATAAAGAAGACAATTTCCAATGACTGTACATTTTTTCAAATGTACTTGAGATCCTTTGTGTAAAAAGAAAAAAAAAACTTCTGAGAGAATCATGCACTATGAAGACTATTAAGGTACATGTCAAAAGTGCAAAGAAGTCCTGAGATAAACCAGCATGAATCAAACTGATCTTATTTATCTGACCACAGAAGCTTTGTGACCTAGTTATAGCCACTGGAATTAATAACCAGAGGCCATTCTTGGGAAATTCAGTCCCACTTCATATAGTGTCTCCAGATCTCAAAGGAGTTCACACAATTTAAGCAACCTATCAGTACCTTACAAGCAAGTCTACTGTGTGTGTGTGTGTGTGTGTGTGTGTGTGTGTGTGTGTGTGTGTGTAGTGCATACATATGCAAAGGCCAGAGATTGACATCAAGTATCTTTCTCAGCTGTTCTCCACTCTATATACTGAGTCGGGTCTCTCACAGAACCTTGAGCCCATTGATTCAGCCAGATTGGCTAGTTAGTGAGTTCCAGGGAGCCACCTTTTTTTCCCTCCCCCAGCTGGGATTACAGATGGAAGCCTCCATGTCTGGCTTTACATGGGTGCTAGTGATCTGAACTCAGGTCCTCATGCACACATAGCAAGCACTGCTGACTGAGCCATCTCTCCAGCCCCAAGTACACCTAGTTTCTGTATCGTGTAGAGAAGAAGAAAAAATAGAAAAACAGTCTATTTGCGAGGACTATGGAAACAGCCATCACATGCCCTGCTACTACAAGTCTCACCAGTTGATGGCAGATGCTCCTCTGTGCCTGGGTAGCAGGGATGGGTGGTAGATGATGGAGCCGTGCTTTGGGCCATCAATGACATCCATGGGGATGAACTGTGTGCAGAAGGGAAGCACATTGAGCTCGGCGCCCACTGACTGGTAGGCTTCTGCCACCTCCTTGATGGTTTTACCCTTGACTCTCCATCGGGGGAACTTGAACACAGGGGTCCCATCTTTCTCTGCAGCCAAAGCTGAGCACAAAAAAAGAGATTGTCCTATTCAGAAGGCCCTGGTCTTACATTAACACACAGTAACATCACAATTTCACAAATCTTTTACAGGTTAACCATTGTGGAGGATAAACTTGGGTTGTGACTAGAGTTTGATGTTATTATTGTGTCGGGACGTTCATATAGGTATTGAAAGCATAATGTATTTCAGTCCAAAAGCTGGTGAGTAGGTATCTTTAGATTTTGATGGAAGCTTTTTTTTAAAGAACTTTCATTACATTTTTATTCATTTTGTGTGTGTGTGTGTGTGTGTGTGTGTGTGTGTGTGTGTGTGTGTGTGTTTGTGTCTGTCTGTCTGTCTGTCTGTCTGTCAGTCATATATATCCATCCTAGGCCATTTCCAGGAGCCACAGCAGGAGGGTTTGCCAGTATCCTTTTGTTCCCTGTCCCTTCCCTCTCTGGTTGTCACAGTCCTAAGGGAGGAGATGAGGTCTCCAGAACAAAACTTCAGCTCTGAAGCCTTGTTGAGACCTGAAGGTGTCTAAACCAAGGTGTCTTGCATAGCAATCGACATACATCCCACCCTCCATGAGTTCTCACCATAGCCATGTGAGGCAGGGACCACTGAACTGGAGGGTAGTGAGCTAAGCAATTTGCACAGGGTCACACAGCTGGAAGGTGGCAGAATCCACACCAGCCCCTGATTTTAGAGCATATCCTGCTAAGCATGTGGCACCATCTCAAGGCCACATTGTGCATAAGTCATTGGCTTCATCTTCTTTTCCTGAGTTACACCATGAGTCCAAATGGTCATGACCAATGGAACAAGGCCCTGGGTTCAGGCACCAAGGAAATGCCACTTTCCCAGATGTGTTTTGAAATGAGTCTGATAATCATATTTATAATCCCAAAAATCCATGTATATAGCAGAGACAGCTGGTTGTCTGTTCTCGTCCTCCGGCAGTGGAACCTCCTAGGGTGGTGGCCAGCTTTGTCGACTTGACACACGCTAGAATCACCTGGAAAGGGAGTCTCCACAAAGACTGTTTGGATGAGGCTGGTCTGTGTGGGGGTTATGTTGATCACCTTGGTTGAAGTGTGCGGACTCACCCAAGATGGGCGGTACCATTCCCTAGGAGGGGGTCTTGAGTTGTATGAGAATGAGAAGGCTAGCTGAGCACTAGCATGAATGCATTAATCTATTACTCTCCACTCATGCTTGAGAGGAGGTGACCTGACAAACAGCTTCAGTCCCCACTGCCTCGACCTCCCCACTGTGGTGGACTCTAACCTGAAATTGTGAGCCAAATAAATCCTTTCTTCCTAAATTGCTTTTGTCTGGGCATTTAAAAAAATATTACAGCAGTAGGAAACAAAACTAAGACACTTCATACAGTTAAATGGGTAGTTGCCTCAAAGGCAATCTCAATTTCTCAGGCTCCTTTGCAATTGAATTGGCCTGTACCTAAGATCTGGCTGATTGGATATGAATGGAAGTGATCTGTGCCATTTCTGAACTAAGTCCTTAATAATAAGCTAATTCTCTGCTTCCTCTATTTCTCTTTTTGGTGTGTGGACATGTGCTGTATGGACATGTTCATACGAGTGTGTGAGCATGTCCATGTGTGCACCTGTGTGCATGGAGGCCACAGGTCAATGTCAGGGATCTTGCTTAAAATCCTTCTTCATCTTATTTTTTGAGACAGGGTCTTTTACCGAACCAGGAGCTTACCAATTGGCTAGGTTATCTGGCCAATGAGTCCCAGGGATTCCCTTGTCTCTGCCTCCACCCAACAATGCTGCTGTAACAGACAAGGCCAAAGCACCAACTTTTGTGTGAGTGCCAAGGATTTGAATTCGGGTCCTCAAGCTTGTGAGACAAGCCTTTTACCGACTGAACCATCTTCCTGTCTCCCTCTTTTCCCTGTTTGCTTGCTGGACCACAGACTTGGTTGGGGCTGAGGCAGCCCCCTTGGACCACGGTTCTGAAAGGCTTGTCTTGATAATACAACAATTAAAAGTCATAAGCAGTGCAACAAAAGCAGCTCTGATCCCAACCAGCCCTGAGAGTGTTTGACCCAGGGTTCCAAGATGCACTCACCGAGTGGATCAGCCTTTCCGTCCTTGTCTGGAACTGTGAACACGCCCACTACTCGGTGGCCCTCTTTCTGGAGGTGGCTATAGACTTGCTGTCCAAAGAGGCTCTGGCCAATAAGTGCCAACTTCAGCTTGTTTTTGAAATAAACCTGTGAAAGGATGTAGCTACAGTGACAGCTGGTGCTATGGACAGAAAACACTAGTTGACACATGTTGGAAAATGAGTCACATAAGATGATGACTCAAGGGTTACCAGAAGTTCCAAGACCTCCAAGATAAAATGTCTGGTTGCTAGTACAAGACCAACCTGGGCTACACAGTAACTTGCAGTCCAGTGTGCCACTTGTGGGTAATAATGCCCCCCTCAACTAGACTCTCTAAGGAAAAAAAAAAAAAAACACAGTTTCAGGCATGAGAAACCTTCTTTCAAGTTGTTGGTCAGGGGAGTCCAAGAAACTCCCCATCAATACTATTACTGTTGCCCTTGGTGGCCTCTCAAAAGTTGAAGATAAGACCCCATTGCTGAAAATGCCATGTACTTCAGACACAGGAGTCAGAGAAATCAAGCTGGATTTGACTAGAAGGCCTCTTCCCTGAGGACTAACTTTCATAGTGCTAGAAGGTGCTATGCAAGCTGCCAAGTGAGAAAAGCAATCAGTAGTCCTATCCAGCTGTGACATTTACAAACCACAGTGACCATTATGTCAAGATACCCCTAAAGTGCAATAGTGGCGCTTACATCTTAGTGGAACCAACGGCTTTGTAATTAGACTTAAGAGCTCAAGACCCTCTAAATAGGAGGGAATTTATGCCTGGTGATATAAACCTAGCCAACTCCCCATGGCCAGCGAGGTCACAGATCTTAGAAGAGATTACAGCACCACCACTTTACTAAACTATGTGATTCCTGTTGCATTCTAACTATTCACCTTCTATCCACAGGTGAGTGCAGCTCTCATCCCTCATCAAAGAAAATGTTTTGGTAGTAGATAGAGTTAATTCTAGAAAGCTATATGATTGGTTAAAATGCAGAATTGATCATGGGGTACCCAACCCCAACAGATACATCTACAATACAATTCCTGCACCTCAAATCTCAAGTGACCAGCCCTAAACACATACAGATACGGGCAATGCTACCTGGACTCAGAAGGTTTTACACACACACATATGTGTATGTAACAATAACAATTGAAGTGGCACATGGGAGGAGCTGGAGGAGGAGAAGGGGGAGAGAAACATCATAAACACAGTACTCATGAATGAAATGCTCAAAAAATTTTAAAATAAAAAAAAAGCTGGATATGGGAGCATACACATATAATTTCAGTGCTGAGAAACCAGAGACGGGTGCCTCACTAGAGCTTGCTAGCCCACCAGTCCAGCTGAATAGGCAAGCTTCAGGTCAATGAGAGACCCTGTCTCAAAAACAAGGTAGACGGCCACTGAAGAGCTGGCTTGGTAGTTAAGAGCACTTGCTGCTCTTCCAGAAGACCCATATTCAGTTCCTTGCCCCCATGTTAGGTGGCTTACAACCACCTGCAACTCTAGCTCCAGGGAATCCAACCCTCTTCTGACCTCCATGGGCACACACACATACACACAGAGAGAGGGGGGAGAGAGAGGGAGAGAGAAAGAGAGAAAAAGAGAGAGAGAAGAGAGAGAAATAAAACCAGCTGGGTGTTGGTGGCACACACCTTTAATCCCAGCACTTGGGAGACAGAGCCAGGTGGATCTCTGTGAGTTCGAATCCAGCCTAGTCTACAGAGCAAGATCCAGGACAGGCACCAAAACTACACAGAGAAATCCTGTCTTGAAAACAAACAAACAAACAAAAAGAATAAATAAATAAATAAATAATTCAAAAAATTAATTTTTATTTTCAGGGATTTTAGTTGTAGATAGTTCTCTCATGATTTGTGTGCTTATGTCAAAAAAAATAAATAAAAGTGAATGAGTTTAACTGATCTTAAAAAAAAAAAGAATAAATAAATAAAACCAAAGTAAATCTTTCCCAAGGAACAAACCAGAAAAGAACAAACCAGAGTTGACCTCTGGCCAGCATACACACACACATACACACACACATACATACACACACACACACACACACACACACACACACACACACACCAAGAAAAAAATGAAAAGGCTCTATAAATATTTTATCTCTGTATCCTATAATTAGGGCTGAATAAAATCTTTCTGTTGGCCACCTTACTCAACTTCTCCTCACACGATTACTAGCACCAGATATTTTAAGGCATATGAAACACAGAGGGGGCCAGGCTGTAGCTCTTTGGGGGAGTGCTTATTCACCATGTACAAGACCCATGGTTCGACAACCAACAAAAGTGGAGGTCGTGGAAACCCTCAAAGCACAGAAAAGCCAAGTGTCCTCATGCTCTTGCTATGTTCCACGTGGCTGTCACCTAGCTAGTTGGAGTTCAATTCTGGATCATCTGAGAAAGTGTTCAAAGCAACCATGTTGTCACTGAAAGTACCATATCCATGAAACACTCTCTAAGCTTTGTGGTTGACTCCCCACCCCACCCCTCTCTCCAGCACTGTGAATGAACTCAGAGCCTTCAACCTGAAGCTTGCACTCTACTACAGAGCTGCATACCCAGCCCAAGGGAAATACTCAGATTTCAGGACTCTAAAATCCTGTGTATTTGTGAATTCACAGGATTCCAGAAAACTGGACTTAAGATATTTCTTGCTTTCCTTTCTCTGAGTCCAGTCTAAGTGCTGACTTGACCACGTTGGCAGAATCCACCAGGAAGATGCATTTTAAATGTGGGTTCTAGGTTCTCGCTGCTGATTTACTAAGTCAGAATCAGGGGCCCAGAAAACTGCATCCTAGCAAGCTCGCTAGTGATCCCTGGGCTCACTAACACCCGAGACTCTCTGCTCTGAGTGCCAGATGTGCCAGATGTGTCAGACCACAAGAAATAGTCTGCCCTGGGAAGCTTGGGGCAGAAAAAAAAAAAAGCAGAAAAAACTGGAAACATTTTAACGGAATGTTGGTTCGTGCCATGCATTTCATGTGCCTGACTGCATTTGACTTACACAGACTCCCATAAACAGGCATTCATAACTCGTTTTCATAGATGAAGAGATTAAAGCAAAAAAGTTTGGAGACATAACCTGAAATCCAATAGTCACCAAGAAACAGGATGGGACATTCTGGTTTGCTTTCCTATTATTACGATAAGCACCATGACCAAAAACAACGTGGAGGAGGAAAGGGGTTTATCTGGCTTGTAGTTCCAGGTCACGGTCCATCATTGGGAGTCAGAGCAGGGACCAAAGCAGAGACCATGGTGGAAAGCTGCTTACTTGTTCCTCCCTCGTGTCCAGTCAGCTTCTTGCGCCACCCAAGTGTCTAGGGATGGTGCTGCCCACGGTGGGCTGGGCCTTCCCACATCAATTATCAGTCAGGACAATCTCTTACAGACATACCACAATTCTGTAGTTTGTCTCTCTCATTTGTTCTCTGTGCACATTTCTCTTTAGGACCCCCCTATTCTACAAGAGGCATAGAAAAAGTGGTCCCTGTCCTCTGGGATTTGTCAGTAGGGAGGGAAGACATCTAAGTAGACATTTCAGTGACACAGTGCTAGGATAGATGGGCACAGTCAGGTTCTGAAAGGGGAAGACATCACCCAAAGGCAATTCTTCATAGTGGGTAGGAGATATTGTGTATATATGTGCATATGTGTTTGTGCATGCGTATGTGTGCAGGCATATATATGTGTGCACGTGTGGTGGCCAGATGTCAATGTCCTACTCAGTCACTCTCAGTTCTTATTTGAGACCAAGTCTTTCAAAAACCCAGAACTGACTGATTCAGGCTAAGCTGGTTGCCAATTAGCCCTAGGGGCCACCCTGTCTGTGCCTTCCCATCTCTTAGGTTACAGGTGCACACCACCATGCCCAGCTTTTTACACAAGTGCAGGGATCTAAACTCAGGATTGGATGCTTCTTTAGTAGGCCCTTTTACCTGTGGATCCATCTCCCTGACTCTAAGGGAATTCTTGAGCTGAATCTCAGGGCTGTCATCTTGGGAGCTGGCTAAGGAAGTGGGGAGGATTACGGGAGACCCCTGGGAAGTTCCAGGCAGAAAGAAATGAATAAATGGCAGTGACCAGAATGGGGAATCATGGGATGCTGACAAATGGCATCTGAGACAGGAACTGCAGAGAGCTTTGCCTATTGTCAGTAGTTTGTATCATATTATGAAAAACAGTGGGATCCTGAGTGACTTTGGGCAGGAGAGTAGTGTGGATTCACTTCTGGGTGAGCAAAGCTCTGAGACAACTGTCGAGGCGTGCCTCTTATGCTTAAAAATGAAGCAGAGAGTGAAAACATCAGCTGGTTTTCAGTGTACTCCCAGGATGTATTTGGAGTGTGCAAAGTGTACACCCATGGCTAGTGTAACAGGCTCTCCCATGAATAAGAGCATGTCATGCCTCACACAGAAATGAAGCTGTGCACAATTTACAGATGTTGCCATCAGTGACAGCTTGTGCAACTTCATTTCCTTATTGCATCATTATATAAAGAAGGTATTCACATCAATTGTCATGCTGACTTTTTTCTCAGTGCTGGGGGTCCAAGCTGAGTCGCTGTCTATGCCAGGCCAGTGTTCTGCCACTAGCTACACCCCCAGTCCTCATCACTTTCTAAAATGCTTTTTACAGTTTCATTATTTTTATGTTACGAATGTGTATGTGTCTGCACGGGTTTATGCCACGAGTGTTATGATGGCCTCAGTGGCCAGGAAGTGATATTGGATCCCCCATAGCTGGAGTTACAGGTGGTGGTGAGCTGCACAACATGGATGTTTGTAGAGGGCAAAAAAGGTCCTTGTGCACACAAATAAGCACTGGAGAGGCTAGGAATGTTAAACACATAGCTTATCTCTTCAATGGAATGAGGTGCGTAGTTGTTTTCCTAAAATGCTGGGGGCACATGGCATTTACAACCTGGTAATCCTTTGCTCTGCCTGTATCCCCCAGAGTGTTGTTTGTTTATCCCAGACTTCCCCCCCTACACTGTACTTACAACAGCCTAAGTGACTTCTACACTCTTAGAGTCAGGCCAGTCCTGACCCATAGGCATTATGCTTACTTGCCTCAGTCAGTCCCCCTAGACCCTTATCTTGAACACTGCTTCTGAGTCAACAGTTGTACTCATAGGACTGAGTTTCTTAACTATGGCTGAAGTCAGATGATCTGGGTCACACTCTAGAAGTCCTGGCCCAGCACCAGTTATCAAAATCAGGCTGATCGGAGTTTCACTCTTTACCCTGACGGTTTTTCCCCGCCTGCTGTGAAGTATATGCACGGACCCTTTCAAAGGTACTGGGAACTGAACTCACATTCTCTGTAAGAGCAGCAAGTGCTTGGAACCTCTGAGCCAGCTCCCAAGCACTCACAACATGTTTTGTCAGTGTCCCTGTCCCTCCCATCCCCCATCATTCCCCCATTACCACCCCACCCCAACCATGAGATAGTTTCTCTGTGTTGTCCTAGTCCCTGGCAGTCCTGGAACTGGCTCCGCAGACCAGGCTGGCCTTGCACTCAGAAATTCCTGTTTCTGCCTCAGAGTGCTTGGATTAAAGGCGTGTGGCACCACTGCTTGGATTTTTTTTTTTTAAGAAGAAAGAATAAAAAATGTTTTAAAGAGGATGTCAGCTCATCTGGTAAGGGCATTTGCTGCCAAGCCTGAGGACCTGAATTTGATTTCCAGGACTAACAAGATGGAAAGAAGTAACAACTGACAATTATCCTCTGACTTCTCCATGTGTGCTGTGGCATGTCCCCATCCCCAAATAAAATGTGATTTAAAAGTGTTACAAAAGAAACTACCAAACTTCCAAAGTGGTGGTACCATTTTATATACCACTTATATTTATATATGTATGTTCATTTTAAAATAATTCTTAAGGCTGGGTGGTGGTGGCACACACCTTTAATCCCAGCACCCGGGAGGCAGACCTAGGTGGATCTCTGTGAGTTTGAGGCCAGCCTGGTCTACAGATCGAGATCCAGGAAAGGCTCCAAAACCACACAGAGAAACCCTGTCTCGAAAAACCAATAATTTAATAATAATAATAATAATAATAATAATAATAATAATAATAATTCTTAGAGAGCACAGTCCAAAGGATGTGGTCTACATTATCTTTAGAGTAAAATGCCCCTGGTTCCTCCCAAAAGATATCTCACCATCTTCCTTTTGATCACGCGGAACTCTGCTCAGTTCTGAACTCTGTCTGCGGCCACCTTCCCACATGGATTCCTGGGAACAGGAGGCCCCTGGGACCGCCTGCCGCTTTGACCAACCTTGTTTCTATTCCTGGTATCTGTCACCTGGTGTGTTCATGTTCAGTGTTTATTACTGAAAACGTCTGTAACCCCACAAGAAAATCTTCGCATCCTTCAAAACTCCTTCCTTTCAGCTTTCCAAGAGTTCCCTGACAAGGCGGTAACAGAGGCCAGTGAAGTGACACAGGCCCTTGCTGTCTGTGCCACCTGACCAGACTGTAGAGCCAGGGGTTGAAGAAACTAAGGAAGGGTCCAAGGGCTGCCCAGCAGGACAGTCAAAAGCCCAGGGCACACAGGCCTTGCCTTTCAGATTTTATTAAACTGTGACTGTTCCCCTAAAATCACTAGAATTGATTGTAAGGAGCAAGATGAATTCTGATAAACCATTTGGGTTTATCTAGGAGATACAAAACTTTGAAATGAACGAAAGTCTGGGATGATTCTTAGCACTATTCAAGATTCTGCCTTAAACTTCTTTTACATATGACACTGTCAGAGAAAAACCAGTGGAGGGAAATCTTATAACACGGCCAGGATGTACTGCTTACAAAAGACATTATGTACACAGGATAGACACTTTCCTTTGCCAGAACAGCCTGAATTGTCTAGACTCAGCAAGGCCCACCCAAGTGCTGAAGGCAGAGCCACTTGCAACGTGTAGGCTTCGGGTCCATTTCTACACGCGCTGATGCAATCCCAAGGCTGTGGGCTGGGCCAGCGCCCGGTTCTTACTCTACAGTTCCAGCGTGGCTGCTCCTGCAGCTCTGGGGGGTGCTGGAAATCTGGCCGCTGCCACTGGGAGGGAAGCAACAGGCAGTCCCTGCTTGCAGCGATGAGCTTGCCTGGGTCACAGTCACATCTGATAGACCTTGCAAGGCCAGTGCCTAGTGCTCACTCTAATTCACGGTCCGGATCCTATACCGCTCACTTTGAGGACGGGGAATCTCTCAGTTGAAACGCAAAACAGAAGGAAACAGACGCTGGCTCCGGTCCCTTTACCCCCTGTCAGTCCCAGCTGGTCATCCCAGCCAGACCTAACACGTTCAATAACCTCGTCTGCAACTCATTCCCTGCAGGAGACAAAGGCTCACTTGACATTTCCCATCCCGGAGACTGCAACAGGCTTCTCTGAAGTCGCCCAGTCTGAAAAACGCTGCGGTCCCTTCTAGCAAGTTCTGGTCATCACTGCCCACCCCAGCCTCGCCGTCCCAGTCCGGCAGCCCCTGGGGTCTTAGAAAGCAAGACCAGGACATAGATGCTCGCTTCGGTTGGACTTACCTGGCCGGTGGAGAAGTGCCGAAGCGCCTGGCAAGCTGGCCACAGCATGATGGCGAGGAGCGTGAGGTTGCCACGGGCTCGGAAGGCAGGCGCGGGGAGTGGGGGCACCAGGGCTGCACAGTGTTCAGTTCAAGCTTTGCTCACGGACCCGCCCCTCGGCTGGCAGGTCCCGCCCCTCGGCTGGCAGAGCTCCTGTCCCCGCCCCGCCCCCTCCCGCACACGTGACCCGGACAGGTCTTGGGAACCAATTGATGCGCAACCCCAGGGGCATCTCTTGGAAGCTGCCTGGACTCCGCCTCAGCTCCAGGGATAGCCTAGGCGTTCACTAGAGGTGGGGACCTTCCACCAGTTAGTTACTCAGACCCCTCGGAGTCAGGAAGAGAGATGTGCCTTATAATGGTCCATCCGACACCCTGCCAGGGTTACTTTTCTTGATCAGCTTGGCACAAGATAGAATGGCCTGGGAAAGGGATTGCCTAGATGGAATATTTCTTGGGCTGATTGATTGTAGGTGGCACTATTTCATGGGCTGGGCCCTGCAGTAAGTGTGCCCTTGTTTATTCTCTCTCTCTCTCTCTCTCTCTCTCTCTCTCTCTCTCTCTCTCTCTCTCTCTCTCTCTCTCTCTCTCTCTCTCTCTCTCTCTCTCTCTCTCCTCTCTCTCCTTCCCATCCCAGCCTCATGTTCTTGCCTGTCCATGGCTTCTGGACTCTAAATCCTTAAGTAACAGTCTCAGGAACGCGACCGGCTTGAGCTGTATGTCCGAATGCTTGTTCGGGCCGAGCTGGGAAGGTAAGGTGCTGGGCACCCTTGCTTGAGAAATAGCCTGATACCTCGATCATCGGAGGATGACAGACAGCATCGGTGAGACACTGCCCACTCGGCTTGTCGCACAGATCTGGTCCCCAGTAGATAATTCATATTTGTATTTGTCCCTTGCCTCTCTGAAGAAACTCTTACACATGCTGTAATGGAACCCTTGTCCCAAAATGACTTCTTGGCCCCAAGTTCGGGGCTGGCATACACTCTTGTTTCTTGATGTTCTTCTCTACATGTGATAGTTTTTCCCCAAATGTTTATTATGAGCTCATTAATTGAGCAGAAGAACCACTACTTTCTCTGCCATTTCTATACATATGCCTTGCTCTTTGGTGGACTCTACAGTCCCTACTACCTTTAAACAACCCACTTGATTTACTTAGTCATGCCTGGACAACAAACAGCACTGGATGCTACAGAAGCTAGAAAAGCCAGATCTGAGAGAGATTTGGCTTTCTTCCCCCGCCTCTGATTTCATAAACACATTCTTTTTAACCCCAAACAAACGATGAAATGTGTTCATTTTCAAAGAAGTCTCTGAGAGGGTTGTCACTGGCTCTGGTATTTTCTTTGTAATAATGTGAAGAGAATGTTACTGAATCCATTTCACTTCTGAGCACTCGAAGTTCATGAGCATTATTTAGGGAGCTTCTTTCCTTTTTTAATTTTTTTTACCTCATTTTAAATTATGTGCAATGTGTTGTTTGTATGTGGGTATCTGTGGGTGAGTGCTGATGCCCTCAGAGGGGAGTTACAGGAGGTCATAAGTCACTTGAAGTGGGTGATGGAAACTGAACTCTCGTCCTCTATAAGAGCAGTATGAGCTCTTAACTGTTGAGCCCTCTCTCCAGCCCTCATCCAGGACATTGCCTATAATCCTACCAGTATCTCCAGACTAGTTTTTTTTTTTGTTCCAGTTTTACTGATATGTATATCAGTAACTATGTATATCAGCTTGGGGAAAGTATATGGCCTGAGCTGAACCTTCCTGGTAGGAACTGGTCACAGGGATGTCCAGCCCAGATCACTTAAGAGTCTGCCTTCAGTATCTAAGGAATAAAATGGATAAGTATTTTCTGAAGCTGAAATATCTTTTTATTTCGACATTCTCATGTGTTGTGGAATAGAATATTTATTTAGCTAGAGATGTGTTGCATCTGTTTGTGTTGCAGAATAATTGTTTAACTATTTAAAGAAGTATTCATTTGTTGATGCTGCATTTTTTAACTATGTAAAGATGTGTTGCTGTTTTACCTTGCCTGCCTCAGGTACCTGATTGGTCTAATAAAAAGCTGTACAGCCAATAGCCAGGCAGAGGAGGGATAGGCAGGGATGGTGAGCAGAGAGAAAGGGGGAGCCAGCTAGTCAGACATGGAGGAAGCAGGAAAGCAGGATGGACAATACATAGATGATGTAAACAGGCCTCAGGGCAGCACATAGTAGAAATGGGTTAATTTAAGTTTAAAAGAAACAAACCTAAGCTAAAGCCGAGCATTCATAATTAATGATAAGTCTCCATATCATGATTTTGGGGCTGGCGGTCCAAGAAAGCCTACCACACTCAATGCTTCATAAATAAAAAATTAATTTTAGTTCAAGTAGTAGAATGCTCTAATTAAGAATGTGTAAAGATTGATACAATGCAATTATAGGAAAGATGCATTGAAAGTTTGTAAACATTTAAACATTTCTCAAGATAATGTTCATAGCACTGTAATACAGAAGAGAAGATCATAAAACATAATCTGTTCCCACAGATTGTTTTATAATCTAGAGAAACCGGCTTTCCCAGGCAATCAAAATCACTTTTGAATTTTGAGGATGGCTTGAAAGGAAGGAAATTGAGGAGGTAAAATGGGCTTAGGACAACAGGGCCTCTGAGTTTCGACTTGAAAGTGTAGCATGAAAACTGGTGGATGTGTCTGGGACTGAAGAGACAAAGAGGAGCTGCATCTGAGGAGGCTGCAGCTGTGACATGGCTTTGGACTGATGGCAGAGTCCAGGGGAGTCACTCTGTCTCCAGTGAAATATGGAGAGTAAATAACCACACCTGGTATCTACTGATAGTAGCTCCAGTTAGTTGTAGGTCTCAGCACCATGGAGGAGCAGGTAGGAAGGCTGTGAGATCCAGAAGTAGTGGGTATCTGCTTCAAAACAGTATCTGCTGGACATGTCAGCACATGTGAGTTGGCAACTGTGCCTGTGTTCACAAGGTCTGCACAAGACCAAGCCAGCCCGAATGCCAGCATGGACATGGGAGGGGCTCGTGAAGCTCCGCCTCTAGCTGAGAAGCTACTGGCAATTGACAACTGCTGAGGAGGAAGAGTAAGTGCTCATCAGGCATGTAGCTCCTCGGAGGCCACCCATGCCCCAGTAAGATGAGCCTATACCTATACAGACCTACTAAGTGGGTTCAGTGGGCTTTTGGGGGGAGGCAGAGAGGGAGGAAGGGATAACACATGAAGCTGGTGGCAAAGTGGCTGGAGAAGAAGGTGATTTGGAGGGGAGGGAATAGGGATGGATTTGATCAAAACACATGATATTCATGTATGAAATCCTCAATGAAAAATAATATGGACTAAGAATATATTTTACCCTAATGTACAGAAACAGAATATTAAAATGATTATGCTCTCACATTTTTACCATTATTTATTCTTTTATTATTCACACTATCACTTATAATATCACTTTTATCATGCAATTACTTTATTTCAATGTTTTGTTCTAAAGAAGATTTATGTTAGGTGACTCTGAAATTTTCATGGATGGTGGGGTGGTTTTTTGGTGAGACAGGGTTTCTCTGTGTAGCCTTAGCTGTTCTTGGCTGTCCTGGAACTCACTCTGTAGACCAGGCTGGCCTTGAACTCACAGAAATCTGCCTGCCTCTGCCTCCCGAGTGCCACCTGACTCATGGAATCTTTTTAAATTCCAATTTGTCTTTGAAATAGAGGAGGCAGTATGAATTGAACACATCAGCTGAGGAATAGCAGCAAAAAAGGTCTAAATGAAAGACACTCTTAGATAACAGACTCAGTGTTATGGCTTCCTTTTCCCTCTGGTCCGAGATACGAAGTCCCAGCACACCCGAGGGTCTCAAGCTGCCTGAACTTCAGGCTGTCCCATGTTGCTAGCAGCAGGAATTTCCCAACCAAAAGACAAAAGTCAGTGGACAAAATTTCTCAATTCTCTCCCACTCGTCTCTCTTAAGATGTCACCCCCTTGCATCCCTCTGTCCTCTGTTTCTTCTCATTAATTCCACTCCTACACTTGTTGTTTTTCTCAGCTTGGCACAGGTAAATATTTTTTTAACTTTACTTTTATTTTATTTCATTTTATTTGGTGTGTGTGTGTGTGTGTGTGTGTGTGTGTGTGTGTGTCTATTTGTGTGTGTCTGTCTGTGTGTGTGTGTGTCTGTGTGTGTGTCTGTGTCTGTGTGTCTCTGTGTGTGTCTGTGTGTGCATGTGTGTGGGGCTGTGCCTGACCATGCATACACCAAGAGACCAGAGAAGGACATCAGCTGTCCTGTATGCCAGGAGGCCAGAGAAGGATGCCAGCTGACCTGCTTTATCATTCTCCTGAAACAGGTTCTCTCACTGAACCTGGAGCTAGATCGGTGGCTGCCCAACCCCAGCCATCCACCTGTCTACACCGTCTACACACTGTCTCTAGCACTGAGGTTACAGGTGGACAGCTTTTTACATGGCTACTGGGGATTCGAACTCTGGGTCTCAGGCCTGCATGGCAAATTCTTCACCCAGCCTAGACAAGTCTGTTTTTTTTGGCAGCTGATGAGATGGTGTACACCTGTGATCCTAGCACTCCAGAGGCAGAGGCAGGAGCATGGCTAAAAGTCTGAGGACAGCCAGCTGCAGCTTTGTGCCAAGGTGAGTATGAGAGGGGTCAGAGGTCAACCTGCAAGAATTGGCTCTCCTTGGGGGGGAGGGCGCGAGGGGGGCGGTGGGCGAGGGGGGGCGGGGGTGAGGGGGGGGCTCTACCTCAGGTTGTCAGTCATGGCAGACATTTTTACTCACTGAGGCATCTTGAAGGTCCAATTACAAACTTTCTGAAGTGTAGAAATTATTTACTCCCACAATAACTAGGGATTTTAGAATAAAGTTCTAGGTATCTCCATACTGTCCTCTCATGTGGTGGCTTGTTTTGACTGAGTGACTTTTGGCCACTTTGCCTGTGTGGGAACACTGCTGTTTGTCTCTCTGTTTTTATAAATTACCATACCAAATACTCATTTTATTGTATATAAGAATGATGTAATCCTTATGAATCTCATTTTTAAAAATAATTAACTTATCTTTATTTTATGTGCATTGGTGCTTTGCCTACACGTTGTCTGTGAAGTTGTTGGATCCCCTGGAACTGAAGTCACAGATGGTTGTGAGCTGTTGCCCTGTGGGTGCTGGGAATTGAACCTGGGTCCTCTACAAGGTCAGTCAGTGCCTTTAACCAGTGAGTAATCTCTCCAGCCCCATGAATATCATTTTTATTAACTGCTTTTTAACTTGTACTGTTTTTACTGCTTAAAATTCCTCAATAGAGATAATGGTATGGGGGTTTAAGAAATAGCTCAAGTAGTTAAGAGCACTTGCTGCTCTTCCAAAGGACCCAGGTTCTATTTCCAGAACCCACAAGGTGACTCACAACCATCTGTAACTCCAGTTTCAGGGGATCCAATGCCTTTTTCTGGCTTCTGTGGGCACCAGGCACACACATGTTACACATAGATAGACACGGGCAAAAACCAACTACAAACAAAAATGCATAAGCATAAAGTAACAAAGTATTAAAAAAAAGAAATAATGTTATGATAAAAACCCAGCACTAGAGAGCACCTTCTAAGTACCTGTAAGATGGAGGCTAAAGTCTAATAAGCAAGCTTAATGATTAAAAATCAAAAGTTTGAAGCTGGGCATGAGTGCACTCCTATAATCCCAGCCCTAAAGAGACAGAAATGGAGAGATCGAAAACTTCAGGCCAGTCTGGACTCCATAGTGAGATCAGTCTTAAAAAAACCGAGGTGAGACCCCCTCCTGGCATTACCAGGCCTTGGGTTTGGCCCCAGCACACACAGGGTGGGGGAGAAGGTGGAAGACGAGTGAAAACGAAGCATTTGTTAATGAAATCATTCAATAGTAATACAACATGGAATTTGCTCGCTATAAATAATGAGTCTTTGTACTTGCTTTTTTTAAAAAAATATGTATTTGCAAACACATGAGCATATATGCATGTTTGGAGAGATTGTAACTTAACGAAAATATGCATTGTTCTAAAATCGCCTCCTGTCTTGTTTTTCATGCCATTCGAGACCTATTTCATTTTATAGCTCTCTAGGAATTCGGAGTATGGATGCCCTAAGTTTTTACATTTTTACTTTTTGATGGATATTTAGACTGTTTCGTATCAGCACTTACTAAAAACCGAGCTGATATATAGCTTTTTGTGTAAACTTTAGGATAAATGTAGAACTCCGGGTAACACAATTCCCACCCCACCTTCTTTAAAACAAGGAAGAACAGTAGGTATAAAGCAAGCCCACAGTGAGGTTGTTTGGTAGCGTTCCTAAAGTCACTACTCTTTTACACACAGAGGTCTTTTCTCAAAAATCAAAACAAAAGCAAAAACAATTGGGACAGGACGTGCACGGGGGCGGAAGAACCGAGAGGTTTAGTAAAGACAGAATGGGAGCTAGTGAGACAAGACTTCTTGGTCCACGGGCCAGGGCAGCGTCCTAGTGAAGGACCCTCCCTGTCTTTGCGTTGGGCCCCACCCCCTTATTTCCACTCTTTCCTTATCAGACTGATAGAGTAACTCCCGTAGGTATTAGAAACAGCCCGGACACAGCAAGGAGAAACTGAATGTAGCTTGAGAACAGACGCAAACGGCAGTGAGGCCAGAGAAAGGATGCAGGATTTCAACAGCTACCGTCACTATGGCGGCCGCGACGGGCGCAGGCGGACGGACTCGCTTTCCCAGCGGCGCCCGCGGTCCGCAGGGCCGAGAGTCCACTGGCTCCGGCGCGCGGGGGCGGGGCCGAGGCCGGAAGTCACGTGGCGTGACAGCGGCTGGGGTGAGGCCCGCGTCGCGGCGGTGGCTGCTCGGGGACGTGTCTGTGGGAGGTGCCGCGGCGATGGCCGTGGACACTCTGTCGCCGGACTGGGAGTTCGACCGCGTGGACGACGGCTCGCAGAGTAAGGCTGCAGTCGGGCGAGGCGGGCCGGGTGGCGCGGCCCGGGGAGAGCGGCGCGGTGCGGTGCTGTGCAGCCGCCCACCCGGGACTCTCCCGCGGGCTGGACCGGGTGTGCGGTGCTGAGTGACTGCCGGGGTCGCGTCCGGCCGCGCGCTCGTGCCCGGCGTCCCTCCGGTAACGGGGACCGGCCAGGGGGGACCGGTCCCTGGGGCCCGCCGCTAGAGGCCAGCCTCCCGGGTTGCCCATCCCATCCCCAGGCTTGCGCCAGATGCTCTGAACCTTCAGTTCTAGAATAGTCTGGGTTCCCGTTTCGGCTTCCTGTTTTTCTTTGCTTCTCAAACCAACTTTTGAAGTTTGGGTTCACGTTCTTAGAACCATGGAAGAGCGAAAAACAGCTCTACCTGGCATTAAAACCAAAAACATCAATCAACACGGGAATATCATCTTATCCCTCTAGGCCTTGTATTGATTTTTATGTTTTTTAAAAACATGTAATTGTCATTGCAGCTGAAAAGTTTTTTAAGTTTATTATTATTATTTTTTTTAACCAGATCTGCTTTGCAGTTGTTTAATGAAATTGAGTCGTCCGATTTTATTTTTAAAATCAGAAGTCCAGTCCTAACAGCCTTACAGTTTCTTTCATCAAAATGTACAAGCCAGTCTAGTTATATTAGAGAAACTCTTGGGGTTGGGTTTTTTTTTTTTAATCTTCTGTGTGACAGAAGAGAAATTAGGGCAAGTTATTTGAGAATTTTTTAGATTCATATCTTTCCCCAGAGTAGGAATGCCATTTTAAAAAACTACAGCAGAGTCGTGAACTATTTTAGAGATTATAACATGTACAGGTTTGTACGTACTTAGGTTTTATTTGCCTCTAGATCCAGTTGGACTACATCAGTTGTTGTGCAGACTTTGAGTAAGCATTTCTTAGGGTATTAGGTCTTACCCAGAATGAAGAAAAATCTGGGTGGAAGGATAATAACCATTTCTCTTTTTTGTATTTTTGGTTTTAAAGTGAACTGCATCTTGTCAGGTGGTTTTTTGTGGGTTTTTTTTTTTTTTGCATCTGACCAAATTGGAATGAAGGTATATTGGGTGTTTCAGCTTGCAGTAGAATGAATTATCAGTTAATTTATCATATTTATATGTGGGTATTTTATTAGACTCCAGAGGTTTGGGGAAAACAGGACTGGGGAAAGAGAGCATGGGTGAGGACTCAATATACGCACACATATGTGTGAAAATGCCATTAAGAAAAATAAACCAAGAAGTGCAGTTTGTTGGGAGAAAAGTCTGGTTTGCACTTTAACTTTTATTTGTTCACAGCTATTCGATATCTTATCAGCAAGGAACTTAAGTGTTTCTGCAGATTTTCAGTTGTTTTTTACCTTGGTCTAACCAGGTGATCTTTGAGCATGTTTTTCTAGTTTAGTCTTTTAAGAATCCATTTGCTGGTCAAATGATAATTTGGTCATTTAGTATAATAGAGTAAGACATTAACATGGAGTTGTTAGCTGTAGGTAATAGATTTCTCTGTGCCTGGCTTTCATTAGTTTTTGGACTGTGAATCATATCTAGACTAATTGTTTTCCAAAATTAACTAAAGGAGTGCTGCCATGAGACAGAAGTCTTAGTGAACTGAATTGATGCCCCTGATTCAGAGCCTCAGCTGCAGATTAAAGGTCAAGTGTCTGTATTCCATACGGTTTGAATCAGAAATACTATATTTCATAACGGCTCCACACTTCAAATTTGAAGGGAAAAAATTTTTTTTTTTTTTGGTTTTTCGAGATAGGGTTTCTCTGTGTAGCTTTGCGCCTTTCCTGGAACTCGCTTTGGAGACCAGGCTGGCCTCGAACTCACAGAGATCCGTCTGGCTCTGCCTCCCGAGTGCTGGGATTAAAGGCGTGCGCCACCACTGCCCGGCTCGGGAAAAATTTTTTAGAAGACAAAGACTGAATAAAGTTTTATATGTCAGTAAAAGAAACTGAACTGGAATTGAATTTTTTGAATAAGTAACATTCTTAAGTATAAGATGGAATGTTTATTAATTTTGGTGAATTGGCTTCTGAAAAATCCAACTTATTCCAGTGTCTCTAAGCTTAAAGTCATCTACTAATATATAAATTCTGTAAATCCCAGCTGTCTTTTTATTTTTTATATTGTTTTCTTATTTTACATGTTTGTGCAGTACCTGCAGAGGCCAGAAGTTGGTATTGGATCCCCTGGATCCAGAGTTACAGAACTGCCACATGAGTGCTGGGAACTGAACCTCAGTGTTCTAGAAGAGCAGCCAGTGATCTTAATGGATAAGCCATCTCTCCAGCCCTGCCTCAGCCAGTATGTTTTATCTGGCCTTTGCATCTTGATTATAATAGCTAAATAATTAAACAAGTCTAAAGCATTTTGGTAAGCTGGGAATTACAGAAATAATAATATAATGTAGCAGGTCTAAAAACTCCATGTAAAAAAAAATTTGGATATATTCTTAAACATTTTAATATGTATAGAGTTAGTCAACTTTTTAAAATTTGCTCTGTAACAACACAGAGTTTTATACCTGCTCTCCATCAGGTAGTTGATAATCCTTTGCAACAGAGGTGTGTGTGACTAAAAAATAGTATAGCTTCTGGACCCTGAGTTGTCTGAGGTGTGATTCGGGCTGGTTACCCGGGTTCTAGGGTAAGGGGCTGCAGGTTTTCAAGTACTTTCACATATTTGGAGAAAATTCAAAGCTGAATGACTCTTTTAACTTTGGAACTTTATTTCCAAGAAGTGAGGCACTACAAAGTAATAATTAACAGTGTTTTGCTGCAGTTTTTGAGATTACATAAAGCTAGTATTCTGCCATTCATTCTTTGTAACATTCTGTTTCAAAATTTAGAAATTCATGCTGAAGTCCAGCTTAAGAATTACGGGAAATTCCTTGAGGAGTATACATCTCAATTGAGAAGAATTGAGGACGCACTGGATGATTTGATTGGAGATGTTTGGGATTTCAATCTTGATCCTATAGCATTAAAGGTCTGAATTTATTTCATCAAAGTATCATAACACAAGATCCATTTGTTTGGCCTAGCCTTGATTTTTATCTTCAAGGAAATGAAAAGTGCTAGATGGACACATTGGATTTGTTTCTTTTATTGTAGTTATTTTATATGTAGTCAAATATTCTGATTTTTTAAAGGATTTCTCATTGAATTTTGCTGAACAAAGAGCTCATTCACCATATATTGTAATGAAGGCATGAAACATTTCTGTCATTTCCCAAAAGTACCCTTGAATGAAATTGGGGATCTTAATGTGGGAATGCTTTTTTAAAATTTATTTATTTATTTTATGTGCATTGGTGTTTTGTCTGCATGTATGTCTGTGTGAGGGTGCCTGATCCTCTAACTGGAGTCACAGACAGTTGTGAGCTGCCAAGTGAGTGCTGGGAATTGAACCAGGTCCTCAGGAAGAGCAGCCAGTGCTCTTAAACACTGGGGATGCTTTGTTAATGTATATAAATAAGATACTCTTAGCGGTCTGTCACCACTTAAGTGATGGGTAACATGTGCTGAGCACTCCTTTGCCAACCATCCTCCTAAATCATACATTAGCTTTTCTTGTGTGAGCTGTAACTCATAGATAATACAGTTCATCTTTTTTGTGTGTTTTGGGACATGGTTTCACTGTGTAACCCTAGCTGGCTGGAGATTCACTGTGTGACCCAGCTAGCCTCAAACTCAGAATCCTCTTCCTTTAGCTTCTTGAATGCTAGAATTACAGGCATGAGACTTGACTGTAGTTTACCCATTTAAATTGTACGATTAGTGGTTTTAAAAAAGTATATTTGTAGATTTCTTTGTCCATTACCATCATCAATTTTAGAACATTTTCACCATCTAAAAAGGATATCTTAAAAAGAGAGAGAGAGAGAGAGAGAGAGAGAGAGAGAGAGAGAGAGAGAGAGAGAAAGAAAGAAAGAAAAGAAAGGCCGGGTGGTGGTGGCACACGCCTTTAATCCCAGCACTCAGGAGGCAGAGCCAGGCAGATCTCTATGAGTTCGAGGCCAGCCTGGACTACAGAGTGAGTTCCAGGAAAGGCGCAAAGCTACACAGAGAAACCCTGTCTCGGAAAACAAAAACAAAAAAAAACCAAAGGAAATCTTATACTTATAAGTCCCCCTCCACAACACACACACACACACACACACACACACACACACACACACACACACACACACACGCATGTGTGCTCGTGATCGCACACATACCCATCCACACGTATCCACTAGTCACAGGCCACCAGACTGCATGTCTCTCTGAACTTGTCTTTCTTAGATGTTTCAAGTGAATGAGATCATGCAGTATGTGAGCATTTGTACCTGGCATTTCACTTAAACCATGTTTTGAAAGCTCGTCTGGTGTAGCCAATGTTAATACATATTTTTTAAATTGATAAGTGATGTGTTCCATTGTATGGAACCCTTATGCCACATAGTTATCCATTCTTTAGTGGATAGACATTTAGTGGATAGACATTTAGGCTTTCTACTTTTGGCTGTTGGAAATAATGCTACTTATGTGTCTTAAGTTTTTATGTAGGCATGTTTTCATGTTGTGCACACATATATTCTAGAAGTAGAATTACTGAGTTGTAATGGTAACTATGCTTAATTTTCTGAGGATTTTATTTTACACATATTTGTGTGTGTTTGTGTACGTGATCTGTGCCTTTATCTGTTGAGCTGTTTTTTTTTTTTTAAATATATATATTTTTTATTATGTATACAGCATATATGACAGCAGGCCAGAAGAGGGCACCAGATCTCATTACAGATGGTTGTGAGCCACCATGTGGTTGCTGGGAATTGAACTCAGGACCTCTGGAAGAGCAGTCAGTGCTCTTAACCGCCTAGCCATCTCTCCAGATCCCTCTGTTGAGCTTTTTCATGATGTGGCCACACTATTTTACATCCCTATCAGTAATATAGGAGTGTTTGAGTTTGTTTGTATTATTGCCAATGTTTGTTATTATCTATCTTTTAAAATCACAACTGTCCTAGTGAATGTGAAATGATACTTCGTGGTCTTGTGAAAGGATGAAATTGTCTCAGCTTTTAATTTCTATCAATAGAAACTTTCAAATCTCCTTATATTTTATCTTCTTGTACAGCCCTTCTCCTCCCCACTTACCCTGGAACCTTTCTTTAGTCCTTTTATTGGGAAATTATTTTGTTTGTTGCTCTGCAAGAGTCAGATCCCAGTAAGCTCTCTATAAATAGAAATTATAAACTAAATGAGAGAAGTTATTTTTAATTTATGTATATACTTTATTGTTAGCATGTAACTAAAAGAAAGGTCCAGTTTTCACTTAATAGAAAATTCATTTTAGATAACAATCAGAAAAGTTTTATGAGCCAGGTAGGAATGAAGCTGCATTAGGTGATTGTAGATGTAACCGATCGTATTATTAAAATAAGAAACACAGAGCCAAGGTAAAAGAGAAAAGCCGAGAGGTCAGAGCTCAGAGATAAAATCTTACCTCCTGCAGTGCTCCTAGCTTCCCCGAGAGAGGGAGGTACTTCCTGTGTCCCTGTTTAAATAATCTTTCTGTTCTGCCTTCTCATTGGTTGTAAACCCAACCACATGACTGCCTCATCACTGCCTGTAAGTACCGCCCTCCAGGTCTTAAAGGCGTATGTCTCCAATACTGGCTGTATCCCTGAACACACAGAAATCTACCTAGCTCTTCTAACCACCACGCTCTTACTATGGCTCTAATAGCTCTGACCCCAGGGCAACTTTATTTATTAACATAAAATTAAAATAACATTTCAGTACAAATAAAATATCACCACATTTCCCTTTTTCTATTTTAATAAAAAGAAAAAAGGCAAAAGGTTATAACTAACAAAAGAAAAACTATATACAAAAGTACAATAACTATATACAATATATACAAGTAACAAATACCTAAACGATGTCTAGTCCATTTGTATTTGACAAATCAGAGAAAATAATTCCCTTATCTATCCTATTTTAGTAAGTCCAAAATGTATCTAATTCACTTTCTATCCTAATTAATCTTCAACTATAACTAACTAATCTTCAACTCCCTCAGAGACCCAAGAAGGAAATAATATTAGCTAACAAAAATAAAAACAAGAAGTGCACAAAAGCAGCTTCCAAAAATTTTGTGAGTTGACAGAAACAGCCAGCTGCCTGGACAGTCACCTGAGGTTTCTCCACAGTGTTGGGGCATCATCTTCAGCCTATAGGCTTAGCGTATTTGACAGACTCATTTGTGAAGTAGGTTGTACACAAGGTCAACAGTTCAACCTCACATTGGGTGAGAGCAGTCCATATACCAGAAACACCTGAATTCCACTAGTGTCATGTCATGATTCAGGATTTTAAATTCTGGAAATTGTTGATGGTTTTTGAATTCAGCTGTCCATTCTTCTTGGCGGTGTATATATGGCTTCATCTAAGCATCCCCTTCTCCACATCCCTCTATTAAATGCCAGTCTACTATTGAGAGGCGTGAGCTTTCAGTTGCTGTTCCATTGCACAACAGAAGCCATCGGCCCACTGCCTGTTCAGCTGCCTTCGAAGAAAAGGGCACTGTACCTTTTCCAGATTGTGAAGGCCACTTCAGGGATGGTGCCATATTGTCCTGGCCTCAGAAGATGCCTTCTGATAAAGCCATAACCATACTTGTTTTGGCAGGAATCGGTAGTCCTTTGTTTCGTGTTCTGTCTGTCCATTTTGTCCTGTTGATTTGAGGATACTTTGTTGTCCAGTGGCTAACTTTTGCCACAATGAAAATTAACTCCATATGCAGTTTCTTCAATGCCCATATTTTCTCTGAAGTAGATTGGTACTGCCAGGAGCCGACATGTCTCAAAAAAGAAAAATTTCTAAGTTATTAAAACATTTTAAATGCCATATTCTGTAGATCTCTGAAGGGTTTGAAGATGACCTGTCTAAAATACATCTGCTAGAACTCAAAGCAGTTGCCCATTGAAATCCTGAATAAGTATCGATAGTGTGGTGTACATATTTCAGTTTTCCAAATTCTGCAAAGTGAAACACGTCCATCTGCCAGATTTCATTCCTCTGAGTACCCTTTGGGTTACATCCTGCTGGTAATGGTGTTTGATTATAGAAGGAACAAGTAGGACATTTCTTTACTATTTCTTTGGCTTGTTGCCAGGTTATGGGAAAATCCTTTTTTAAACCTTTACTATTGACATGATGTTTTTTATGAAATTCTGAGGCCTCCAGCACATTTCCTATCAATAATTTATCAATCTCATCATTGCCTTGTGCTAGAGGGCCTGGCAGACCAGTATGAGATCGGATGTGAGTTATATATAAAGGATGACTCCTTTTCCTGATTGTATCTTGTAATTGAATAAATAGTGAAGTTAATTCTGAAGCATCAGGGATAAATTCTGCAGTCTCAATATGTAATACCACTCTTTCAGCATACTGAGAGTCAGTTACTATGTTGAGAGGTTCTGAAAAATCCATTAATACCAACAGAATAGCATACAATTCTGATTTTTGCACTGAATTATAAGGACTTTGTACCACTTTACTTAAATTTTCTGATTTGTAACCTGCCTTTCCTTGTTTATTGGCATCTGTATAAAATGTACGAACTCCAGATATGGGTTTTTGCCGTACAATTCGAGGCAAGATCCAATCAGCTCTCTTTATAAAATCAATTCTGTTGCTTTTGGGATATTTGCTGTTAATTTCTCCCAAAAAATTACTGCAAGCTCTTTGCCAAGGTTCACTTTCTGTCCATAATTTTTCAATGTCCTCCTTAGTTAAAGGTACGACAATTTCTGCTGGGTCTATTCCTGCTAATTGACGAAGTCTCAATTTTCCTTTCCAAATCAAGTCAGAGATTTTTTCCCCATAAGTTTTTAATTTTTTATTTGGTTTATTTGGTAAAAATATCCATTCCAATATAATATCTTCCCTCTGCATTAATATTCCAGTAGGGGAATGCCTAGAAGGTAAAATAACCAAAATGCAATCCAGCTTTGGATCAATACGATCCACGTGCCCTTCATGTACTTTCTTTTCTACCAAGGCCAATTCTTTCTCAGCTTCAGGTGATAATTCTCTTGGACTATTTAAGTCCTTGTCACCTTCTAAGGTTTTGAACAAATTAGTCAGTTCATCATTTTTTACCCCAACAATAGTTCGTAGATGAGAAATATCTCCAAATAATCTTTGAAAGTCATTAAGAGTCTGTAGTCTATCTCTCCTAATTTGCACCTTTTGGGGTCTAATTTTTTGTAGCTCTATTTTATATCCTAAATAATTAATAGAATCTCCTCTTTGTATTTTTTCAGGAGCAATTTGTAATCCCCAGCAAGGCAAAATTTTCTTTACTTCTTCAAACATTCTTTCTAAAGTATCTGCATTTGAGTCAGCTAGTAAAATATCATCCATATAATGATAAATTATAGATTTAGGAAATTTTTTACGTATCACTTCCAATGGCTGTTGTACAAAATATTGGCACAGAGTTGGGCTATTTAACATTCCCTGTGGGAGGACCCTCCATTGAAATCTTTTAACCGGTTGAGAATTATTATAAGTAGGCACTGTGAAAGCAAATCTTTCTTTGTCCTTTTCTTGTAAGGGTATTGAAAAGAAACAGTCTTTTAAATCAATAACTATGAGAGGCCATCCTTTTGGTAACAGAGTAGGCAAAGGAATTCCAGATTGTAGAGAGCCCATCGGCTGAATTACTTTGTTAATTGCTCTAAGGTCTGTTACCATTCTCCATTTACCAGATTTCTTTTTAATAACAAATACAGGAGAATTCCAAGGGCTGGTTGACTGTTCAATATGCTGAGCATTTAACTGTTCTTCTACCAGCTCTTCTAAAGCCTGGAGTTTCTCTGTTGTTAAAGGCCATTGCTGAACCCATACAGGCTTGTCTGTTAACCATTTTAAAGGTAGAGCTGTTGGTATTTTTGGAAGATTATCAGTTGTTGTGCCCTGTTCTTGTATAATATGGATGGCCGGTGACCACTCAAAATAATGCCTTCTAATATTTCTCTCAGAAACATGTGCTAGTTTATGATTTGTTTCTGAGATTGGAGGGATTTTAATCTGAGTATTCCATTGTTGCAACAAGTCTCGACCCCATAGGTTCATAGCTATGTTAGCGACATATGGTTTTAATTTTCCTCTCTGTCCTTCTGGACCTATACATTCCAGCCATCTTGCACTCTGTTTCACTCCAGATAATGTCCCAATTCCTAACAGTTGAACGTTTACCTCCTGAAGAGGCCAAGCTGGATGCCAAAATTCTGGTGCAATTATGGTAATGTCCGCACCTGTGTCTACCAGACCAGACAACAAAACACCATTTATTTTTATCGTTAATTTTGGTCTCTGTTCATTAATAGAAGTTTGCCAAAAAATTTTCTTTATGTTTTCTCCTGAATTTTCTATTCTCTCTTTTTCATCATCCTGACCAGCCTGATTTATTCCAATAGTCATTTGGTTATTTAATCGCTCAGAGCAGGGATTTCCTCTACAGCTGCAGGAAAGGTTTGAACTGGTTTTGCTATGGGGGCCTGCATGAGGCCCCTCCGGGAGTTTCCCGAAAACTGAGGCAAAGGATTACCCTGTCTGTCCTTTGTTGATCTACATTCGTTGGTCCAGTGTTTTCCCTTACCACACCTTCTGCATACTCCAGAAGGAAGGGGCATTCTGTTGCCATTGTTCCTTGAAGAAACATTGCTTCTAGGATTGACCTGTTTACAGTCCCTTTTAAAATGTCCTTGCTTTCCACACCCAAAACATCTAACACTCCTCAAACCTTTTGAAATTACTTCTCCTACCCACGTATCATGCTCATCAACCTCAACATTAATTGTTTCTCTAATCCAATCTTCCAAAGGTGCAGATCTTGCCCTTAACGGCCTGATTATTCTTTTGCATGCTGCATTCGCATTCTCAAATGCCAAAGCTTCAATTATTGCCTTACTAGCTTCTGATCCTGAGACCATTCTGTTTACTGCTGAAGCCAGTCTTTCTAAAAAATCTGTGAAAGATTCTTTAGGGCCTTGCATAACCTTTGTGAATGACTCATGTTTTTTTCCTGGTTCATCAACTCTGTCCCATGCATTCAAGGCTGCCATTCGACATAAAATTACGGTTTGAACATCATATAAACATTGTGTTTGTATTGAAGCATATTGGCCTTCTCCAATAAGCTGATCCTGACAAACTTGTATTCCTTTATCCCTCCATTGTGTTTCTACGTTTCTAGCTTCCTCCTTAAACCAAGTCAGAAATTGAATTCTCTGGCTGGGTTCCAGAACAGCTTGTGCAAGGTCCCGCCAGTCCTGTGGTATAATCCTATTATATGTTGACCAAGAGTTTAACATTTGCTTTACATATGGGGAATGCATGCCATAAGATACTATTGCCTCCTTAAACCTTTTAAAATCCATCAGTTCAATTGGAGCCCAGATATTTTGTGTAGCCATTTGATCAGGCATCTGCTGTACGGTTACAGGATAAATTAAGGATGATTGTGTGAAAACAGGCTTTCTTTCTGTAACCTTATGATCCAAACTTGAACCAACTTCACTGTTAAAATTAACAGGTTTTTCTAAAGCTGTTATCCTGGCACTTAAATCGACTATCTTTTTAAATAGTAAAATGAGAATAAGCATGGTGATTAACTGCATAATTCCCATAATACTAATCTTTTCATATAGTTGTTCCATTGTCAGACTGCCTAAAATTTCAAACAAAACCCAATTTTCTTCCAATGTACACAGGAAACCCATTTTTTTAAATGTGGAAAAAATTTGTCTTTTAAATAGTTTCCTTTATGACTTACCAAATCTGCGTAGAACAGTAGAAATCCGAGCGAATTTCAAAACAGCCACCTAGAGTCCTAGGTGTAAATCCAGAGAGAGAGAGAGAGAGAGAGAGAGAGAGAGAGAGAGAGAGAGAGAGACAGAGAGACAGAGAGACAGAGAGAAAGCAAGAGAGAAAGCAAAAGCGAAAGTGAAAGTGAAAGTGAAAGCGAAGGGGTAGCCGGCTAAAGCTTAAAGCCAGCCACTTGTTCCCTCTGAGCCGAGTCAAGGCTTGGCTTTACAGCCAGGGGCCCTGTTTAGCAGGGCAGGCCAGAGCTGTTTGTAGCACTGTCTTTAAGCAAGCAGCTCACAGTCCGGCCTGAGCCCAAGCAGACCTGGGCTGGGGCTAGGGAGCCGGCTGCTCCGGCTAGGGAGCCGGCCCCAAGCAGTTTTTAATGGATTCTTGTCACGTTGGGCGCCAGATGTAGATGTAACCGATCGTATTATTAAAATAAGAAACACAGAGCCAAGGTAAAAGAGAAAAGCCGAGAGGTCAGAGCTCAGAGATAAAATCTTACCTCCTGCAGTGCTCCTAGCTTCCCCGAGAGAGGGAGGTACTTCCTGTGTCCCTGTTTAAATAATCTTTCTGTTCTGCCTTCTCATTGGTTGTAAACCCAACCACATGACTGCCTCATCACTGCCTGTAAGTACCGCCCTCCAGGTCTTAAAGGCGTATGTCTCCAATACTGGCTGTATCCCTGAACACACAGAAATCTACCTAGCTCTTCTAACCACCACGCTCTTACTATGGCTCTAATAGCTCTGACCCCAGGGCAACTTTATTTATTAACATAAAATTAAAATAACATTTCAGTACAAATAAAATATCACCACAGGTGATAAAAGTGCCTGCACTGTATTTTGTTTCTGAGCCTCTTCAGTGTTCTGTTTGTTTTTTTAAAACTTACTCATTTTTATTTTATTGTTGTTTTGCCTGTATGTATGTGTGAGGATACCAGATCCCATGGAACTGGAGTTACAGTTGTTAGCTGCCATGTGGGTACTGGGAGTTGAACCCGGGTCCTCTGGAAGAGCAGTCAGTGCTCTTAACCACTGAGCCATCTCTCCAGCCCCAGTGTTCTGTTTTGTTTGGCCTTTTTGGTTACAACATCTTATTAAGTGTATGCTTGCCTGACACTTTGCAGAAGGCTGGAGCTCACTATTAGTGTTTTCTTATTGGACTCCCACCATCAGCCACCTCTGTCCTCGAGCACAGCTGGAACTAGTGGAGTGCGTTGTGTTGTGTTGCGGCGTTTCCCCTCTAGTGTGTTGCACTTTGCTTCCTTTGTTGAGGTTATCAGAAACAATACTTGAGTTGATGCTAGTGCTGAATGTAGGCTCTAACACAGGCTTAACTGTAATCCATTTAATCTCATTTTATATATTTACATTTGCAGTGATTTGTTTTTTCTTCAAATTTAGCAATATTCTTTTGTTTCTGTAGCTTCTGCCATATGAACAGTCCTCCCTTTTGGAACTCATAAAGACTGAAAACAAGGTATGTTATCCTAAACCTAAAGTGCATTCAAAAAATGCTTCATTAGTTACAATTTACTTTTTTCTGTTTTATTTATAAAACTAGGTCTTAAACAAAGTCATCACTGTTTATGCTGCACTTTGTTGTGAGATCAAGAAATTAAAATATGAGGTACTTGTTTATATTCTTTAAGATCATTTAAAAGCATATTTGGGTTTTTATCTGTGCAGTATGCAATAAATACTGACCCACGTAAAATAACAGCAGTCCTGATGGTAAGGAGTACTTAACAATAATCCGAGCGTTCATTGAGTACTTACTTACATTGTAATGCTTAGGATGGCAGCGGCAGGTAAGGAACAGGTGGAGGAGTTGGGGTTACAGTGGAATCACTAATAGGAACACCTTTAACCTAGGTCTGCACACCTCCTGAGTAGCACGTCTGTTGTGTGTGCTGGCTATCCAGACGTTCCTGCCCCCCCCCCCACGCCCCCCTTGGTTTTTGGGTTTTCGAGAAAGGGTTTTTTCTGTGTAGCCCTAGTTGTCCTGGAACTCACTTTGTAGACCAGGCTGGCCTCACACTCATAAAGATCCGCCTGCCTCTGCCTCCTGAGTGCTGGGATTAAAGGCGTGTGCCACCACCTCCCAGCTTTTTTTGTTTTTTTTTTAAGTTTAAACTTTTTATATGGATTTGGAGCCAGTGAACTTAGATAGACATTAGTGAACTTCATCATTTTCCTCTCCCCTTTTTTATAGTCTGTGACTGATGACTGAGCTTGTGGGAAGATGTGTGAAATGAGGGTGGTCAGATGACGAGGTAAAGGTTGAAAGGATCAGGCTTAGCTTTTAGTGACAGTAGTTATCCTCGTTACTTTAAAGAGAAGCTGAATTCATTGGAAAGCAGTTCTTGAAATATATTTAAGTGATGTAGTATGTTATTAGAGAATTAAGAGAGCATAGGATTTGAAAGCAACCTTTTAAATTATTTTAATTTTCTTTAAAACAGGCTGAAACTAAGTTTTACAATGGTCTCTTGTTCTATGGTGAAGGAGGTAAGTTAAAATTTTAGAATTGGTTTTATTGCTACCTATTATGAAGCTAAAGTGAGCAAAAAGCTAGCAGACCATTCTTGAACTAACAAGGTTATAGAACATGTAGAAAAACAAGCATTCAAATTTTTTAAATATTTATTTATTTTGTGTTGTGTGGGTGCTGGGAACCAAAGTTGGTTCCTCTGGAAAAGCAGCAAGTGCTCTCAACTGCTGAGCCAGCTCTCCAGCTCCTAGCATTCAGTTTTTTCGTTGCTTCACTGGTTTGGTTAAACAAGTGAAAAGTAGAGTCATGGCAGCAAATTCTCTAGGACTGGTGTTTGTTGTTTCATCAGTGAGAAGGTCCTGTGACTGGACCAGTTTGGGGTTCACTTGGTGGTGAGGCGTGGCTGTTTGAAAGTGTGTATGGTTTATGACCGTGCCAGTTTCCCCTTCGGTGTAAAAGTCCAGTGTTTTTGGTCCTGTGCACCAGTGAAAGAACTGTGTCTCTGTGGCTGAATTTAGATAAACACTTGAACTAAACCTCACACTGCTCTTTAAGCTGCAGACTCCAGCATGGTGGAAGGGGACTGCCAGATTCAGATGGGGAGATTCGTTTCCTTCTTACAGGTAACTGCTTTGTTTTACTTCTCTTGAGCCATCGATTCATTTATTTGAGACAGGGTCTTCTGAGGTAGCCTTGGCTGTTCTAGAGCTCACTATGTAGAGTAGGCTCCTCAAACTTATAAGAGATTCATCTGTCTCTGCCTCTTCACAATCTGAGATTCAAGGTGTGCATCACTATGACTGGCTGAGTCTTCTCTTTAATTTTGCATAAAGATTACACATGATTGAAAAGTTCTGAAACATTCGATGCTGAGGGCTCGTACTCAGAGAGTGAAATAGTTATTTAGCATGGGATTATAGTGTAGGAGATCATAACTCTGGAATGGTTTCTAAGGGATTTTAGGGGAACATCGAGAGATGTGAACAGTTGTTTAAATTTGTTTTAATAGATTGTCTTAATGGGATTTGTATAATTTCATTTATGGACAACTTATCTTTTTAAGTTTAAAATGTGTTTGGGGGACTGGAGAGATGCTCAGCCATGAAGAGCACTGGCTGCTCCTCCCACAGGACTGGGGTTTGATTCCCAACACACAACCACGTTTATAACTCCATTTTGGAGGGACCCAATTCCCTCTTCTAGCTTGGGCACCAGGCATTCTTGGTGCATAGACATACATGTAGATGAGACCATACACATAAAAAGTAAGATAAAAATTCAAAAACTTTTTTTTTGTGTGCTGGAAAGCTTGTTTTGGTTCATTGGTTAAGAGCATGTATTTTTTTCCAGAGGACCCCAGTTCAGTTCCTTACACTGGTTATCAGGGTCTTACAACTACACGAAACTTCATCTCTAGGGATCCAATGCCTCTGGCCTCCATGTGCATACCTACGCACAGGCACACACATACATACTTGAAAAAGAAACAATTTTTTGAATACTTTTATTATAAACTCTTACACACACACACACACACACACACACACACACACACACACACACCCCAGGAGAACTAATGCAGAAGCTTGCTCCCATAGAGCCTTGTTTAGTTGCACAGTAGCCTTATGGTTGTCCGAGAACACTCTGGTGTCTGTAAAACAGCTGAGCGAGCTAATGGTGCTTCTAAAGTATCTGGGGGAAAGTGACAAATGGGTGTATCTGGATTTGCTTTTTTATACCACCTGACAATCTTTTCATTGATTTGTTCTACTTCTGTCTTAGGGAATCTTTCTGTATCTGCACTTACTTCTGCCTTTTTGCTGTGTTTGTGTTTTTATTTTCCTGCTATCGTTTAACCTTCAGAAGTTTAACAACCAATGTAAAATGAGCTGTTTGAAGTTAAAACCTGGTATTTAGCACATTGGTAATGCCTGTATCATAGCACTCCAAGCACTGAGAAGGCTGAGTTAGGACACTGAGTTGAAGAGTAGTCTGGCCTATGTAGCAAAAACCTGTTTAAAAAAAATTACACATTATTTTTATTTTCAAAGACTTCAGATTGTGTATAGGTCTCTCACTAGTAACTGTGTAAAAAGTTCACTGTCCAGAATTCATCTGATGTGTTTGGTGAGCTGTGTGTGTGTGTGTGTGTGTGTGTGTGTGTGTGTGTGTGTGTGTGTGTCTCTGTGTGTGTGTGTGTGTATAGACGTGTGTGTTTTCTGTGCATGCATGTGTGAAACTGCTCTTGGTGTTGGGGAAGACTAGCACATAAAAGCCACAAAACGTCTTGCTCAAGGCTTACAGTTTAGAACAGATGAAGATTTCATAAGGTTTTAAGTATTTCAGGTGGAAATTGGTTTTGTAAGGTTAAAAGTTGAGAGCTCCTGTAAACAAATTTTCAGGTCTGGGCACAGTGATCTGAATTAATGATTATCGATACACGTCTTTGGGGTAAGTGCTATTGCACTTGATGTGTGCCAAGCTATGTCTGTGATTAAAGATAACAAATGAAGTTTAGTGACAAGTGGAGATTGCTATCTTTGTTACCTTGCAGGGAAGGGTGAGTTGTCCCTGCGGTTTAGGAGTTGCATGAGTGACTCAAACAGTTGGCTTAGATGGGGTGGTGAAAAGCAGGGCACAGAGGTGTCAGGAGGCCAGAGAAGGGCTGATTGAGGGCTCCTAAGTCTGCTGCAGGCAGCTGGAGAGCTGACTGGAAACATTCAGCCCTGTAATGTGCACTCACCTTGTCATTTCAGGAGCTGTCCTGTTTTGTTACCAGGTGCTATGAAGTGGTGATGAATGTCATCCATCAGTTGGCTGCTCTGTATATCAGCAACAAGTAATGCACTTTAGAATTGTTTTGGCTTTTATGAAATAGCAGGAAGAACTTTTTGGAAAAGTAATTATTTAAAATAGCTTTTTATTCATTTATTTACTCAGTATGTACGCTTAGGATGTCTAGATACTGCTGGAGATGTGTATTCCTTTTTTTTAAATGTGCGTATTTATACACTAAAGAAATGCAGTTTTCACTAAGTTCGTGAACCTGATTTCTGTCTGTGTGAGAGTGTTGGCCCAAGAATTTTAAAGAGGTTTCATGATAGAAAAAAAGCTGATAGAGAATTAGTTCACGAGTAGTGTGGTTTTTTTTCCTGCATACATTTAATTGTCATGTAACTTTCCTTAAACTACCCAGTCTTGGGGATGGAGCCAGTGTAGGCAGTCTACACTGAAAAAGAACTTAAAATTCTTACGATCTTCCACGTGAGATGTCCCCGAAATTAAGAAAACTGACCAAATTTTCATAGTGCCCTTGCTGTTTTTATCACCAGAAATTATATCTAACATTTGATCAGTTCTTTGTATTAATTTCTCTTCATCTACTGTACACTGCTGAGGAATATGACTCACACTTTAATGAGAGCCCAGACCCAGAGGTGGCATTTCCAAGATCTTATGGCAGCTTTGGTACTGTTCTTTGTGGTCGCCAGTCCATTGTTCCTACTGTACCATCTGTGTCATAGTCTATAAGTGGGTGAGGTACATGTTCCACTTCACTCTGATGTGCTTCTGATCAACTGGTGTTTGTGTTTTCTGGCTCTTCACCAAAGTGATCATTATGTGAGGAGCAAGTGAGTGGTCGCCCCACACCCCCACGCCCCCACACTCAGTGCAAATGAGTGGTCACTCCACACCACAACACCCCACACACTCTGCAAATGAGTGGTCTCCCCACACCCCCACACTCAATGCAAATGAGTGGTCACCCCACACCCCCACACTCAATGCAAATGAGTGGTCACCCCACACCCCCACACTCAATGCAAATGAGTGGTCACCCCACACCCCCACACTCAATGCAAATGAGTGGTCACCCCACACACCCACACTCAATGCAAATGAGTGGTCCCCCCACACCCTTACACTCAGTGCAAATGAGTGGTCACCCCACACCCCCACACTCAATGCAAATGAGTGGTAGCCCCATACTCTGGGTGGAATCCTGAGGACTCTCTTCCTTAGTCCTGCTATAGAAAGATAATATTTAAAGATTTTTTTAGTTCAATTTTAAATGTGCATTCTGTATTCTGGAATACTTTATATGTAGTTTGATATATAAGTACTGCATGATTTGAGAAAGTTGTAGGAAGTAAGTGTGGTAAAGCCCTAGAAGCCTGATGCATTGCTTTAATGCTTTTTTTAATGCTTTAATGAGTCTGACTTGTTCTTAAGGTCTTTTCCCAGGTACCAGTGTTGATAGAGTCAACAGATGATAGTTGGTAACTGAGAAATTGATTTATCAAGTTTGTTTCCTCTTACTTTTTATGCCAAGGCTCATCCTTTAGGTTTAAAAACCTCAGGTCTCTGGCCAGTTGTCAGGGCTTGACTCATGAATGGAGCACAGCAGGGGTAGCCCAGGCATGGTATTGCCTGCTACTTGAAGATAAATACATATTACAATTCAAAGAGTTTCTGCTCTTGTACTGATTCTTGAATTTAGAATGAACTGTGACCATAAAGGATTTTTTTTTTTTTTTTTTTGTAACTTGGGTATTATTTTATTATAGGATAGGACCCAAAATTATAGAGACAACTGGAGTTCATTTTCAGGTAAAAGTTAATTTTCTATTTGACTTTGGAATTTGTGTGATTAGGAAGTATGATAATGCGAGCATCCCCATTCCTGTTTCTGTGTTCCCCTCGGTCTGTGTAGTTGACGAGGCAGCTCTTACTATGAACTGGCACTTGTAGTTTTCCCAGTAGTGTTCCACTGCAGATTTTCTGTTGTCAGTGAACACATCTGCAGGGTCACAGTTACGGAAGAAATATGAGGTAAAATATACTCTGTGTAGGCTAGTACCATTTGAAGCTCAGATCTGTAGTTAGTAAACCCATCGATGCCTCTTTTCACTAATTTAATAATGAACCCAAACGTGTTTTGCTTTAAATGTTCACATGAGACTTCTAACTAGTGACTAAATGATAATCATTAAAGGTTTTTTGACAGACTATGTATGAGCACTTGGGAGAACTGCTAACAGTTTTGCTTACCCTGGATGAAATTATTGATAATCATGTGACACTGAAAGACCACTGGACTATGTACAAAAGGTACGCCAACTAATATTTTCAATAGTTTGTATGGCTCATGTGTTAGTTCTGGTAAAAACTAAACAAATGCAGATTATTCATATTCTTAGCAAGACCTAGAGATCTATGTTGAAAAGGAATTCGTGTCCACCATTTCTTTTTATTTGTGTGTATATGTTTGTGTCTGCCTGTCTTCATGTATGTCTGCACATGGTTGTGTGTGCCTAGAGAGACCAGAAGAGGGAGTTGGATTCCCTGGAGCCAGAGTCACAGGCTGTTGTGAGCCACCTGATGAGAGTGCTGGGAACTGGACTCGGGTTTTCTGTGCAAGAGCAGCTCAACTCCTAATCACTGAAATAATCCTCCAGCACTGTCATGTCCAGTAATTTCATGAAGACAGTCTGCTCCGTTTTTAGATGAGTTTTTATAAGCTTGATATAAGTGAGCATTCTCAACATGTTATAGAGTGGTTAAATTTTCTTTCCCCATTGGGTTCTGTTCAAGTGGAAATTTTTGCCTTGCATTTCATTTCATCTTATTACATACCCTGGGACATTCTTTTAAATTCTTATTCAGTTTATAAGTAGTCACTAAGTACTTGGTTTATACAGAGCAATAGGCAACTGAATATAAGATGGTTAAAAAAAAAGCATAAAAATTTTATTGGCATTGCTCCATTCACATTTTCTAGTGTGGAGCGCCAAGTAATAATAAATACAAAATTTAGTTTCTTGGAATATGTTTAGCTTTTAAGAATTTATTAGATAGATGTAAGATGTATCTTTCTTTAAATCTCCTACAAGGTTACTGAAGTCTGTCCATCACAACCCTTCAAAATTTGGGATTCAGGAAGAAAAATTAAAGCCACTTGAAAAGTTCTTGCTGAAGCTGGAAGGGCAGTTACTTGATGGAATGATATTCCAGGTAAGTGGAGGTTGGTGCAGCTCAGAAGTACAGTGGGACACTTTTGTACACTTTCAAATTTCTTTTCTTTAGAAAGTGCTTTGGCTTATAAAAAAAATTTCATTATTAGTATATTAAAGCATAACTCAGTATCTAATAGTAAACAAAATGAAAAGTTACGTATAAAGAGGGTTTTTAAATTAAACTGTGCAAAAATATAAAAACTGAGTCAGACATGGTGATGCACCCTTATAATCCCAGCACACAGGAAGCTATCCAAGACTCCAAGGCCAGCCTGGGGTACAGAGTGAAGTCTAGGTCACCTTGAGATACAGAATGAGACCCCATCTCGAAAGTAAAGACAAAAATCTAAGGACTTTAAAATCTAAGACATAGTAACTTGCATTAAATATTATGTTTGTTACTAGCTTCTAGATTTAGATTTTAAGATTAAAAAGTCTGAAGGGCTGAGGATGCAGTTGAGTGGTAGGGTACTCACTTCTTTGGCATGCTCAGGGTCCTAGATCTAATCCCCAGGCCTGCAAGGAACAAATCAAAACCCAAATCAAGACAACACAAAAGCTTAGTCAATTCCTGTGCACTCAGTGAATGTGCACAGATAACACCTTCTGAATTGAAATTACTAAAATCACTTAGAAACATGATACCTCTTAGTTCCTCGATGTATTGACAACACAGAAGCAGTACCTCAGCAGTACTGACGGGTGATGTCCTGCTAGAAATGATACTGTGTTCTCTTTTGTCTGCTTCGGAGTTAGGCTTAGTATTTTTCATTAGCACAATTTGAACAGATTGGCCTCAAATGAGTTTATTAATCTCTTAGATGTTAAATGTAGTTATTTTTGCTCTTTTTTTTTTTTTTTTTTCTGGAGACATTTCTACATATAGAGTATGCTAGGAGCTGGGCATTGTGGGTCATGCCCATTATCTCCTAGCACTTGGGAAATTCAAGCAGGATTATAAATTTGAGAACAGCTTGGGCTACAGAGTGAGACCCTGACCAAAAGGGGAGGGGGGAAGAAATGCTAAGAAAGTAATTATAAAATAAATGGATGGATGGATGGATGGATACTCCTAAAGGGTACTTTAAAAAAAAAAAAAAAAAAAGATGTTGCAGCTGGAGAGATCCTAGCACCCATATGTTGGCTCACAACCATCAGTAACTCCGGCTGCAAGGTATTTGACACCCTCTTCTGCCCTCTGTAGGTGGTTCATGTATGTAGTACAGAGACATACATGCAGGCATCACACTTGTACATATACAATTTTGAAAATGCTTTTAGCTGATGTGGTGGAACACACTGTTAATCCCAGCACATGGGAGGAAGAGACAGGAAGATTTTTGGTGATATTTTATTTGTATGTTAATAAATAAAGTTTACCTGGAGATCAGAGGACATAGCCAGCCATAAGCAAAAGTCAGGCAGTGGTAGCACACGCTTTTAATCTATCACATGGCAAGCAGAGTCTCTGTGTGTTCAAGGACACACTAGGGAACAACCAAGCGCGGTGACACGCCTTTAATCCCAGTATCAACCATAGAGACCTGGAGGTCTGTATAGACAGGCAGTGACAAGGAAGTGAGGTGGCTGGGCTGAGAGCCAGTGAGAGGGCAGAACAGCAAGGCAATAAAAGCCTGAGTAGACAGGAAGTAGCTCTCTCTTGGGAAGCTATGGCAACATGGTGAGCTAAGGTGAGCTGGTGACTCTCACTATTTCCCTGATCTCTATGGCTTTTACCCCTATATTTGGCTCTGTGTTTCTTATTTAATAAGACTGTTTAGAAATTCATCTACACAGATCTTTGAGATCGAGGCCAGCCTGGTCTACATAGCAGGTTCTAGGACAGCCAGGGCTACATAGATCCTTTCTCCCTCCCACCCCCCACAAAAAAGAGAAAGAAAAAAAAAATTTCCAGTACACGAGCAGTGATTTCTTCTATTCCTCTCTGAGCTTCACTTGGATCTCTTCAGTTGGGGTTTGAGTGCCGGATGATGGCGCTCACTGCCAGTACATACACACACCCCATCACAGCGTTCAGATATTAAAGAGCATGAGACCCGGTTTGTAGTTAAAATGAGTACAAAAGCAGTTCACCTTACCTAGGTGTTTGGTAGTTTGTTTGTTACTGCGAGTCTGAATTTCTCTTCAAATGTTTCCTAACCAGGCTTGTATTGAACAGCAGTTTGATTCTCTCAATGGAGGAATATCTGTGTCGAAAAATAGCACTTTTGCGGAAGAATTTGCACATAGCATTCGCTCAATTTTTGCAAATGTGGAAGCCAAACTTGGTAATGTGAATTTCGTGTTTGAGTTGTTTATCAAGTTTGTATTTCCTTAAACGCCTGATTTGACTAGTTTGTTGTATTTTATGTTGTTCCTTTATAAGGTGAACCTTCTGAAATTGACCAGAGAGACAAGTATGTTGGAATTTGTGGGCTCTTTGTACTGCACTTCCAGATTTTTCGAACTGTTGATAAAAAGTTTTATAAGTCTTTATTGGACATTTGTAAGAAGGTAAGAACTTGAAACTTTGTATTTTCAATTGTGATGTAAATTTTGATAAAGCTAGTTACCTAAAAGTGCTAAGAAGAAGTTAATTAAAAAAAAAAACAAGTTACCTTTTATGAAATGTAACTGTGTTTAAAAAAAAAACAGTAGAGCTGGGGAGGAGGCATCATGACGTCATGGATTAGTGCTTGCAGTACACTGTAAGGATTGGAGTTCAGGTTCCCAGAACTCACTGAATGTCATGTAAACATGGCAGCCCACCTTCAGTCCAGCACTGGGAAGGCAGAGATGATGTCTTCTGAGCTAGGGATACAAACTAGCATGTGTCGTAGAACTCGGGATGAATGAGGTGAACAGTGGAGGGGGACTCCCTAGTGTCAACCATGGGCTTCAATACACACGTGTGTGCACTTGGGTGTACCCACTTGTGTGTACCCACATACGAAAAGGTGTACATGCATACCACACATACATGCAAAAAATAAAAGCAGTGATGTGCATTAACTTTCTGTTTGCTTTATTTTTGAGACAAGGTCTTGCTGTGTAGCAAAGGCTGGCCTCAGTCTCAGCAATCCTTCTGCCTCAGCCTCTTGAGTGCTGGCATTGCAGAAGTGCGCCTTACATACGCACACCCTGGTCACATTGGCATCCTGTTAGTACTTTTGACATGACTCTGCCTTCCTCTTCGTTTTGTTTTCTCCTCTTGCCCTCTTTCTTACTAGTAAAGTAGAAACATTTTACATTGTTGATCTTCTTTTGTGCTATTTCCATGATATGACTTGGCTTCAGAATTGAAACTTAGTTTGTGTGTAGTATATTATTAATAATAATATAGTAGTATAATATTAATACTATGACCTGGCAATAAAGTCATGAAGGGATGAATTTCATTTTGCTTTTTATAATATTATTAATTACTGTGAAATCTGTGTGTGTGTTAATGTTTAGTCAGAATAAAGTTATACTCAGCACCAACTGTAGGAATGCTTTCATTCTTTCTACAATAAGACACTTGGGGAAAAGATACTTGACTTGTAATATATTGAGATTTTGGTAGTTACTTTGTCTTGAACTCATTCTCAGTGTATTATAACACTAAGCACATTATTGTTGGACCTGCATTCTATAATTTTCTCTCTTCCCTTGATTTCAGGTGCCAGCCATCACTTTAACTGCCAATATTATTTGGTTTCCTGATAATTTTCTGATTCATAAAATGCCAGCAGCTGCCAAACTTCTAGACAGAAAAAGTCTTCAAGCCATTAAAATTCACAGGGATACCTTCCTGCAGCAGAAAGCTCAGTCACTTACCAAGTAAGTTTTATAAAAGAACTGTAAAGGAAGGGTTTAGATACCTTGTTTAGAAAGTACTTGTCACAAGATGAAGTGTGCATACTAAGAGACCACGTTGTACAGTCTCCAGATGAGTCTTTGTTTTTTATACCTATTTATAATTTATTTAGAGCATCTAGGTGTACATGTGTAAAAGACAGGACAGCTTGCAGGAGTTGCCTCTTCTCCCATGTGGGTGGTGAGTGCTTGGATCCTGACTCTGGTCCTCAGGCTGTGTGGCAAGTGCCATCAGTGAGCTGGCTCTCCAGTCCACAGGTTGACTTTCTAAGAACTTTCATTTTCCCTTTTCTTTTTAAAACTATGTGTTGTGTGTTTTCTCCGCCTGCTTGGGTCCCTGTGTCAAGCTTAGAGTGTCAGGTTCGGTGGAGGTGCCTTTCCCTGTTGAGCCATCTCCCAGGCTAGAACTATTTCTAATTTATGCTTTATGAGAGTTAATGTGTGCAGATAATCAAAAGTCCCAAAAGCTAAAATTTAAAAGTAATTTTCTCTAGCTCAAGTCTTTCCTGTAACTCAGTCCTGCTTCTAGAAAGACAATTTTTTTTTCTTCTTAAATTTACTTTTTTATTTACTTAATGATGCCAGGTATTGAACCCAGGACCTCATGCAGTCCTAGGCAAGTGTATCCCCATGCTCCATCCCCAGTCCTTTTATTTGTGTGTTTTTAATCTTTTACTGTGTACCTTTCAATAATTCATGAAACAGAAAATTATACAAAGAGTGCCAATATTTACCATCACTCAGCTTTATAATGAACTATTCTAATTTGAGTACATTGCTAACATGTTAACCTGGATCTAGTTTAATGGGAATGCTTTGGGACTCTGTCATTGCCTTGTGTTGGTCATGTACCTTATCACCATCAATGGAAGTGGATGATTGGTGCAGGGCAATGGTGGTGCAGGCCTTTAATCCCAGCGCTCAGGAGGCAGAGGCAGAGGCAGGTAGATATCTGAGTTCGAGGCCAGCCTGGTCTACAGAGCGAGTTCCAGGACAGCCAGGGCTACACAGAGAAACCCTGTTTTGAAACCCCCAGCCCCCACAGAAGAAAGAAAGAAATAGGTAATTTGGTGAAATTGGGCTTCTGCTGCACAAGGGAGAGGAAGACAGATGCCCAGCATTCCAGAGATCCCTTAAGCTGTCTGAGGACTCTGTGTCCTGTGCTTAACTATAGGTCAGTGGATGAAGAAAGTTGATTTATGCAGGTTTACTCAGGGCAGGTACCAGCAGTGCTGTGCCCTGAAACAGAATTGGGGAGACAATGTTTCCATTTAGATTAAAGACATGGATTTAAGCAGAAAGACAGATACCAGGTTTTAATAGCAGTATGTTAAATAAAAATGTTGTTGGAACTTTAATTCATAGAAGTCTGCCATTCTTTTAGATTGATGGAGTTGTTTAAAATGTTAGTCCACACTTGGATTGTATTAACAAGTAGTGCCAGGTTACAGACTTAGCTCCACCAAGGAGTTGGTGCTTCCAGAATTTCACTGAATTTCCCCTTTTCCCTTTAAGACAGGATCTTGCTGTCTGGGTTGGTATTTTCTATGCAGCCCAGGCTGGCCTCACAGTCTGGTACTCCTCTTGCTTTAGCTTCCTAGGCCTTAGGGCTATAGGTGTGTGCCATTGTGCCCAATGGCACTGACTTCTTTTTAGATTATAGCTGGTTAGCTGGTGTTTGGAGGGAACGTGTGTGTGTGTGTGTGTGTGTGTGTGTGTGTGTGTGTGTGTGTGTGTGTCTGTCTGTCTGTCTGTCTGTCTGTCTGTCTATCTATTTGTCCTCTGTCTCTGTTGTGTGTATGTGTTGCTAGAGTTGGAACTCAGGAGGTTTTAAAGTTTGGAGAGGGCTACAAGCTGTAGTGTCTTGTAGTGTAGAGCTGGATTGATGCTATTAGAGGGACTGGGAAACTTATCTTCTCTTTTTAAGCCATAAGGAGTCTTCAACCTTTAGAGAAATCTGAGGGAAAATGTGCTGTGTCTCTGAATGTGAAGAGGCATTCAGCATCAGGATGGAGTGGATTTGAACTCTCTGGTTCCAGAAGGCTGAACGGTACTTTGAAGGGAAGATGACAGATACTAACTGTGATAGTTGCCCACATTGTAGTAGGCCTTTGCACGCCACAGCAGGCATTGCATGAAAGACTGTAAGACCACCAAGTCATGGAGCCCTGCTCCATCTTCATAGGTGAGATTAGATTTGTTGACGTTTTAACAGCAGATGGCAGAGCCACATAGCCCAGCTCTTAAGTCGGATGTGTCACGTGCTTCTCTTGGCTATTCACCCCAACTCTCGTAGACGAGGAAGAGTTAGACTTAGAGAAGTGAACTTGGTGAGCTCACACATCAGTGCTCTGTGTGTGGCCGTATGGACAGTGTGGATGGCTGGGAGCCCAGCAGGCTGTGGGAAGGAAGTTTTTGTAGGTGGAGATTGAATATTTTCTTTTCCAAGACCCCTTACCTGGCAAAATTTTACCCTTCAGCTTTTTTATTTGATTAGGTTTTTTTTTTTTTTTTTTTTTTTTTTTTTTTTTTTTAAGATAGTCTTTCTACCTAGCTCTGACTGTTCTAGAATTCACCATGTAGAACAGGCTGGCCTTGAACTCAGAGACATCTACCTCCTCTTGTCTCTCTAGTGCTAGGATTAAAGGAATGTACCACTACTCCAGCTACCCCTAAGCTTTTTTGTTTCAACATATTCCTGTAAAGTCAGTATAAGAGCTTCGTGGTCTAGAAGGATGGTTGTTTTTCAGTTTTCCTTGCAGTTGTGCCAAAGAAACCTAAAATTCATGACGTGAAACGTGGGAGTGGGCTGGTCCTGTCACTTGAGAGAAATCTGCAAAGTGACAGCTGTCTGAAGACAGTTCAAGGGAGCTGGGGGACCGTTCTCTGCTTCCTGCCATCAGTGCCCCTGACACCCCAGTCCAGAGTAAAAAAAGTAAAAACATTTTTACTATTTGTGGATCCATTTTGATACCAGAAAAGAACTGCCTTTGAGGGCTAGAGCAATGAGCTTTTGTGACCCCTTCAAGTTGATGTGTAGATATTGATACTACTTTTTGCTGGGTAGGGGATTATTTTTTCTTTAATATTTCCCCATTTATACTTGAAAATGGAGCTAACAAATTGGTAAGACACTTGCCCATTTATATTCGGTCAATATAGTTTTCAAAATTTGAAGCAGCCAGGTATGGTTGTGTATACCTTTAATTCCAGGACTGCAAATTTGAAGCCAATGTGGGCCACATAAAAAGTTCAAAGCCACCCTGGGCTGCACAGCCAGACCCTTCCCAAACAAAACTACGCCCATGCCCTCCCTTAATAACAGAATAAGCTAAAACTGGAAGCAGTTTCAATTTTTTTTATCCTGAAGAGACAATGATAAGCTGCCATGTGGCTGTAAGACTTGCAGCAGAACTGACAGAAACCTCTGCTTCATCCGAAGTGTCTCACCTAAGGATGTTGAGTGCTTTTGATTATGTATTACCATGGTCAGAGTTGTTGTTTTTTCTGTCTCAGTTTCCATGTGACATGCCTGCCAAACATTGGACAGTGAGTCCTGTCCTTTCCTGTTTCTTTACCGCCCTTCTCCTTCCTCCTCCCTCCCCCCTGCCCTGTCTTGCTGCCTTTTGTTTGCTGCTGGGGTTTATCCTGAGTAGTAGACAGGATCAGCGTTTGTTCTTGAGCCTTGTGATGGGAAAGGGGCCCAGATAGGGGCTTAATCTTGACTCCAGTGTTTACGAGTTGTCTGATGTGGGTGTGCTACTTTGTGTCACAGTTTGACCTTCTATAAAATCGAGAGCATAGTCCCTATAGTTAGGTTTTAGGGAAAGAAGGGGAGAGACGCCCAGGGTGGGCAGGAACAGAGAGGTAGGACCACTGAATTGAAGGGTTCTTCAGGAAGGAGAATTATTAACAAGCAGCCAGTACTGCAGGGGCCTGAAGTGTAAGAGGCTGCAGTCCTATCAGACAGAGCACGGGATGTCTACTTTGAAAGGTTTCCCAGGGAAGAGGAGGTATTGAATGGTGATGAAGCAGACTTAATTAACATGTGACCTGTACTGTGTGACTGAGATAGACAGGGGAGTAGAGCACCTATAACGTGGGTACATGATAAGGCACACGCTTTATCTGGACAGGGGAGTCAAATGATAGTGGTAAGGACACTTTCAGCTTCCAGTGACGGGGCATGGGGCTGGGTGTATTTGTACCTTGCTTGAAGTCCTCTGCTGGGGGCTTGGGTGTTCTAACTGCTACATAAGGTTAATGTGGGGTTTGAATGAGCTAATTTGTATCAAGCTTAGAACAGTGATTGGCATAGTGTGAGCATTCACATTAGCTTTTAAATTCAGATTCTGGCTGCTTCTACTTTTTTTATTTAAAAATGATTTAAAATAAAAAATTATATGTGTCTGACTGTGTGTGCCATATGTAGGTTTCCACTGAGACCAGAATAGGGTGTCTGATCCCCTGGAGCTGGAGTTGTGAAATCCAGTTGTGAGCTGCCATGTGGGTGCTGAAAACTGAACTCGGGTTTTTGCAAGAGTAGGAAGTGCTCTTAACTGCTGAGCATCCCTCCAGCCCCTACATCCACTGTTCTTACTCTCATTGAAGATGTTGTTCTTTCTCCCGTATTGCTACAGTTGTTCCATAGGTGTTACCTCACTGTGGCTTATTGTCACCATGTCAGCCAAAGTGATAGCGATCCTCTTCAAACCAGCCAGAGTCAATGGCCATTCATGTCCAGTGTGGTCCCTTGAGGACTTGAAGTTCATGCTTTCCACAAGGCCGTCCCCAGACCCTTCCCCACCCCACCCCACCCCCACCTCTGACCTGCTGTTCTGCTCTTACCCTCCTCTTTGGGCTCCAGCCGTACTGGGTGTTTATTATTACCTAAACAAGCTGGATAGCTTTCCCAGAGTCTTGGGATGTCTGCACTTGTTACTCACACTCCTTAAATTCTCTTCTCTGACATGTTTGCACATCTCACTACCAATCTGGTTCACATCATTGCTCAAAATCACCCAGACTACAGGTCTACAGTGATCATCCTATTTAAAATTATACAACTACTCCAGGCTCTGGTCCATCCCCCCACTCCCCAAAAAGCGTGTATTACCAGACATTTTAAAATTGCTTTGCCTTTAGTTATTGATTTATTATACAACTCTTCTTTCTAGAATATAAGCTTATGGAGCCAGGAGTTTTCATCTGTTGTATTCTCAGTACTGGAGTTAGTGCCTGGCTTGAATAGGCACTCAGTAAATATCTGTAGGTTTAGTAATTTACATATGCATATAGGATTTCTTTTGAAGGCCAGAAACATACCATTCCTGCTGGAAGGAATGCTTTTACTTTTGTCAGGATGAAGAAATGGAAATTATTTTTGTTTGTGTTCTGAGTAACCTCAATGTTTTCCTTTGCTAGAGATGTGCAGTCTTACTACGTCTTTGTGAGCTCATGGATGATGAAAATGGAGTCTATGTTATCTAAAGAGCAAAGGATGGATAAATTTGCTGAAGACCTCACCAATAGATGTAATGTTTTTATACAGGTAGTTGCATTTTCTTACTTAGAATATTTTGGGTGCTATTTCTTTGTGAATTTAATTTACAGAGGTTACACTTGGACACAGTTGTAAAGGGAGGGATATGTTTTTATATTTCAAATAAATTGAGGGGCTGGAGAGATGGCTCAGTAGGTAAGAGATGCTGAACTCTTGCAGAGGATCCAGATTTGATTCCAGTTTCCAGCTATAGGGGATCCAATGCCTCTGCCCCTTAGGCAGCTGCATTTATGTTTGTTTAATCCATGCATACACACAGAGAGAATTAAACATTTTAAAAAAAGAAAACATTTAAGAACCACAAAAATTGATTTGCTTGTATTTGATCTGGACTACTTAGATTTTTTTTCATAATAGCTATTCAAAGCTATTTCCTTTTAAGCAGGACTTTTTAGCTGTATCCTATAAGTTTTGCACTTTATCATTTTGGTTCAAAATATATCAACATTTTTATTGTAACTAATTTTTGAATTTTAAGTTTTTTAAATTTATTTATTTATTGTGTGTTTGGTTATATGTGTGCATGTAGAGGTAGAGTGCTACCTGTGGGAGTTGTCATTCCTTTGATCACGTGGGTCTTGATGCTCAAACTCCGGCCATCAGGCTTGGTGGCAACTGCCCTTATCTGCTAAGCCATTTAAACAGCACTCCTTTAAGCTGGGCAGTGGTGGTGCACTCAGGAGGCAGAGGCAGGTAGATCACTTGTGAGTTTGGCTAGCCTGGTCTACAGAGCAAGTTCCAGGACAGCTAGGGCTACATAGAGAAACTCTGTCTTGAAAAACAGCAACAACAAAAGATACTTCTTTCTTTCCAGATACATGAGGATTTCTTTTATCTTTAATTATTACTATTATTATTTTTTTAATTAATTTTTTGTTGTTGTTGTTTTGTTTTTTTGAGACAGGGTTTCTCTTTGTAGTTTTAGTGCCTGTCCTGGATCTTGCTCTGTAGACCAAGCTGGCCTCAAACTCACAGAGATCCGCCTGGCTCTGCCTCCTGAGTGCTAGGATTAAAGGCGTGCTCCACCACCACCCGGCTATCTTTACTATTTTTAATTACATGTATTTATTTTGTGTGTGTGTGTGCGCGGTACCAAGTGGAAATGAGGATAACTTGTGGAAGTTGGTTCTCCTCTACCACCTGGGTCCCAGGGATTGAACTCAGGTTGTCAGGCTTGGCAGCAAGAACCCTTGCCTGCTGAGCCATCTCGTCAGGCCTGCCTTCTTCGTTTTTCTATTATTGACTTATAGCTGTTAAGGTGATTTCACTGTTTTGAAGCTGGCAGATACCTGGCTTTTACAGCTTTGATAAATATCCCATGTGTAGTTTAGAGTGGTTTGTGTGCGTTTGTCAGTTGTAAGATTTGGACATGACAAGATTTTATTAATGGTTTGGTCTGTATTCCCTAATTACTGAGAGTTTGGTGAAAATGTCCTACTGTTTTGTGGGTTTGTCTACAAATAATATCTATAGTTCTACCAGGTTTTGTTTTCTATTTGGTTATGTTAAGTGTATACTGTTTAGAATTGTTTATCTTCCCAGTGATGGGACTTTTTTTGTTTTTCATTAAGAAGGTCTACTTGGGAACTGGGAATGTATTTCAGAGCTGGAGCATGTGCTGCGCATATGGAGAGCTTGGGGTTTACTTCTCGGAGCACCTTCCATACGAGGAAGCAGTTGTCTGTGTTGATCTCTAGTGGATCTCTTGTGTGATGATACTAACACAGTTGCACAGTGTTTCTTTAGCTAATGTCTACATAGTGTGCCTTTATTGATCCTTATATGCTGCCTTTCTAGCTTCTTAAATGAAGTGTGTATCTCCTGTAAGCAGTGTATATTTTCCCTCCATCTAGTTTTGCTTGAGAGAGAGAGAGAGAGAGAGAGTGTGTGTGTGTGTGTGTGTGTGTGTACATGTACACCTGTGTGTCCATGTGTGGGTGTGCTTGCTTCTGTGGGCGTGTGGAAGACAGAACTTGATGTTAGATGTCTTCCTCAGTTACTCTTCACCTTATTCTTTAAGACAGTCTTTCACTGAACCTGGAGCTCACTGTTGCAGTGGGACCAGCTGACTAGCAAGCCCGCTGGGAGATGCCTGACTTTGGGCTAGATTGATAGACAAGTGCCACCTTGCCTGGCTTTGCTCATGGTGCTGGGATCTGAACTTGGATCATTGTGCTTGTCTAGTGAGTACTTTGCTCACAGAGCCGTTTCCTTAGCCCCCACTTTTGTCTTTTCATTGAGCCATGAACCAGTGTCTGCCCTTGTTCCCTGTGTTTCCTGTTGTTAACAGAGGCCTCTGAGGCAGAGGCTCTGGAGAAGCAGCTCCAGGTGTCAGGCTCACTGCTCTCAGTCTCTCGCTTCCCAGCTCTCGCTCCCTAGGGTCTTGCTAGCTCTTTGACGCCTTCCACAGAGCTTTGATGCATGTCACCTGGCTTTCCTAATGGTTCTTAATAGGGAAGTCATTCTAATATGTCATTATTCTGTCGTTACACAGTAAAGATGAATGGGTTGATAGAGGCACTGGAAATATCACACTTCAAGGCTCCCACTGAAGGGGAGGGGTTCTCTTCCCTGCCTTAGATGCTTGTTGTTTCTTGTTCTTCTTTTAATTTTCCCCAGTGTGCACTAAAGTGATAGTCCTCTAGCTGACAGGGTAAGACATATGTATGCCATAGCCTCAGTCTCCTGCCACTTTCTCAGGACACTGTCCTCCGAACATTTATTCCTTCTCTAAGCTGAGCACATCTCTTCAGCACGAAGCTGTGTGGTTTAGGGAAGCTCACATTTGTCACTGCGTGTGGAGCACCACTCTGGTAGTCAGCCATAGTTATTCCTGGGATAGTGCTTTCTCACCGGTGATTAGGAAGAAGGCTGGCAGGCACTTAGCCAAATTAAAAGACAAAGAATGCAAATCAATAAAATTAGACATGAGGCGGGATGGGGATTAGAACAGACACTGAGGAAATTCAGAGAATCATAAGACATACTTTAAAAATCTGTATTCTACCAAATGGGAAAACCTAAAAGAAATGAATGAATTTTTTGTTTGTTTTCTACAACCTACCAAAGTTCAGTCAAGATGAAATAATCTATTTAAACAGACTTATAACCTCTAATGAAGTAGAAGCAGTCATTAAAAGTCTCCCAACCAAAAAATCCCAAGGCTAGACAGATTCAGCACAGAGTTGTACCAATCCTTCAAAGAAGTATCAACACCAGTACTCCTCACCTTATTCATAAAGTAAATCCCAGGAACTATGACTCTGATACATACAGAGGCCCAACAAGAAAAGAAAGTTGTATATTAATATCCCTTATGAACATAGATTCAAAAATTCTCAATAAAAAAACAATCCAACGATACATTAAAAAGATTATCCATAATGATCAAGTAGGCCTCATCCCAGGGATGCATGGATGATTCAGTATGCATAAATCAATAAATGTAATCCACCACATGAACAGACTGAAAGACAAAAACCATATGGTCATCTCATTAGATGTAGAAAAGGCCTTGACACTATCCAACACCTCTTCATGATAAGTTTGGAGAGACTAGGGATAAAGGGTCATACCTCAACCCAATAAAGGCAATGTGCAGCAAGCCCACAGCCAACATTAACCTAAATGGAGAGAAACTCAAAGTATTTACATTAAAACCAGGAATAAGATAAGGATTTCTCTCCACACCTGTTCAGTAGACTACTTGAAGTCTGAGCTAGAGCAGTAAAACAACTGAAGGAAGCCAAGGGGATATAGATAAGACAGGAGGAGTCAAAGTTAAGACCCTACAAACTCCGCCTATAGCTGATAAACACTTTCCGCAAAGTAGCAGGATATGAAGTTGACCCACAGAAATCAGTACTCTTCCTATTTACAAATGATAAACATACTGAAAAATAAGGAAAACAGTACCTTTTACAGTAGCCTTGAAAAAATACGTGTCTTGGGATAACTTTAACCAAGCAAGTGAAAGATTTGTATAATAAAAACTTTTAAAGACACTGAGGAAAAGAAATTGAAGACACAAGAAGATGGAAAGACTACCCATGCTTACGGATCAGTAGGATTAACATTGTGAAAATGGCCGTTCTACCAAAAACAATGTTTAGATTCAGTGCAATTCCCATCAGAATTCCAATGCAGTTCTTCACAGAATTTGAAAAACAATCTTCAACTTCATAGGGAAACACAAAGAACTCAGGACAGTTAAAACAATCCTGAATAATAAAAACTGCCAGAGGTATCGCCATCCCAGATTTCAAGTTATATTACAGAGCTGTGGTAATAAAAGTGGCATGGTATTGTCATAAAAACATGCACTGATCAATGGAAACAAATTAAGACCCAGACATAATCACACCTATGGACATCTCATTTTTGAACAAGAAACCAAAAATACACACTGGAAAAAGCAGAGTATCTTCAACAAATGGTGCTGGTCACAGGCTACTGCATGTAGAAGGAAGAGAATGGATTCATAGCAGTCACCTGCACAAAACTCAGCTACAGATGCATCAAAGACCTCAACATAAGACCAGCTATGCTTTGATATTTTATCTTACCCCATTCAGAATGGCCAAGATAATAAAACAAATGATAGCAAGGATGCTATCCTTTGTACTGGCAAGGATGCTAGGTGGGAGTGCAAACTTGTACAGCCACTATGAAAATCACTGGTTCCTCAGGAAGCTGGGATTAGTCTACCTCTAGATCCAGCTATCCCACTGTTGGGAATAAGGACTTACTGCAGAGATGCTTGCTCATCTATGTTCATTGCTGCTTTATTCATAATAGCCATAAATTGGAAATACCCTAGATGACCCTCAACAGAAAAATGGAAATGAAAATGTGGCACATTTATACAATGGAATATTACTCGGCTGTTAAGAAAAAATGAAATTTGTAGATAAATGATTGGTGCTAGAAAAAAAACTATGTGAGTGAGGTAACCCAGACTCCCAAAAGACAAATTGTGTATATTTTTTCTTATATTTGGATGGTAGCCTTTAAACATCCAGTATGTGTTGTACAGTCTGAATAACCACAGAGGTCAGGTACAGGGGGTGGGGTAGGGGTGGAGGACGGGAGAGGACTTCCCAAGGAGGAGGAAATAGAATGTATGTAGTGTTGTGGATTGATAAAGAGGAAACTAGACTAGGAGAATTAACTTAGAGTGTGGTACCACACATAAGATCTGTACATTTCCCCCCAGAGGGAGTCCCAGCACTGAAGCTGTTTGCTGTTGATACCTGCTGGCAAAGGGAGTCAGTCCATCCAGTGGAGTGTCACTGGGTATGACACCCACACTCCAGGGCAGGCCCCGCGCCCAGTAGTTGGCCAACACAAAGCAGACTCTGTGTTGTTTGTTTTGTTTTTGCTGTGTGTGTGTGTGTGTGTGTGTGTGTGTGTGTGTGTGTGTGTGTAGGATATTTGGCTTTTTTTTTTTTTTTAATTTGAAGGAGAGAACATAAAGTTGAGTGGAGAGGATCTGGGAAGAACTAGGTAGTGTAGTGATATTTGTGGAAAAACTTCTCTCCAACAGCCCACTTATAAAATAAACACACAGATGCTTATTTATTTAAACTGTTTGGCCTAATGGCTCAGGCTTCTAGCTATCTAGTTCTTACATCTTAAATTAATCCATTTCTATAAATCTATACCTTGCCACGTAGCTCGTGGCTTATCGGCATCTTCACGTGTTGCTTGTCATGGCGGCAGCTGGCAGTGTCTCCCTCCTCAGCCTTTCACATCCCAGAATTCTCTCACTTCTCCTCTCTGTTAGTCCTCCCTATACTTCTGCCTGGCCACTGGCCAATCAGTGTTTTATTTATTGACCAATCAGAGCAATTTGACATAAAGACCATCCCACAGCAAACATGATCAAAATATTGTATGAAATTTTGTTTTAATTTAAAAAGAAACTGAAGAAAAAAATGAATATGGGTGTTTAAACCCTTTGGAGGTTTAAATTAAAAACATGATGGGCTGAAAAAACGGCTCAGCAGTTAAAAGAGCTTGTTACTTTTCCAGAGGACCTGAGTTGAGATTCCACCACCCACATTGGCCACTCACAACCACCTGTGACTCCAGTTCTGGCAGATCCACTGACCTCATTTGGCCTCTGTGGACACCTGCACATGTGTACACATAAATTTATATATTTACTTGTGTTTCTCTGAGCTTAGAAGCATTTAAAAAACACTTTAAAGCCTCAGAAGACTTATGTGCTCCGTCATGAACAGAATGGAGGAGAGAATGTGATCTTGTTTTGGGGCTGGATGGAGAGAAGGCTGATGAACACACAGATACACACTGGGAATTGGTCTAGGCCAGTGGTTTTCCACCTTCCCAGTGCTGCAGCCCTTTAACACAGTTCCTCATGTTGTGCAGACCACCAGACATAACATTTTTGTTGTTACTATCGTAATGTAAATATCTGATGCGCCACTCCTGTGTGACCACAGGTTGAGAACCAGTGGTCCACGCAGAGAGGAAGGTGGGTGGTGGCTTGGTGCTCAGAAATTCCTTTGTGTGTCTGCATGAAGGAAGCAGATCCCCTGAGTTTTCAGTTTCTGACTCCTTAGTCCTTGGCTCCCTGCTGAGTGTCAGCAGGTGGATCTATTCTCTCCCCAGCAGTTAAGATGAGGGTGAGTTATTAGCTATGTCCCTGGCATGTAGATACCATTTTACTATTTAAGTGAAGACTTAAAAGCTGGTATTCACTGCATCAACAGAGTTCAGGGAACTATTAAGGGCTGCTTTGAAACTCAGAGTGGTATTTTGTCCAGAAGAGTATTTCTAACTCTTTAAGAATTGACTTTAAAAAGGACTTTGAGTGGCTGGAGAGATGACTTAGAGGTTAAGAGCACTAGCTGCTCTCCCAGAGGACTCAGGTTTAATCCCAGCAGCTGCCTAGACCACCACTTCCAAGAGATCCAGCACCTACTCTGGCCTCTGTAGCCACTGTGTGCATGCATTGCACAGACATACACAATTCCCACACACATAAAATAATCAGAGTCTTGAGAAATACTGGTTATTGGTATGCAGACATACATAGAGAACGAAGTCTGGATGAATCTGTGTGCTTGCACTCAGTGTTTATTTTCTTTTGTAGGGCTTCTTATATGCTTATAGTATTAGCACCATTATTAAAACCACAATGAATCTCTACATGTCCATGCAGAAGCCTATGACCAAAACCTCAGTGAAGGCATTATGCAGGCTCATTGAACTTCTCAAGGTAAGTCAATGCTGTTTATTTTGCCACCGTGACTGGGAGAATAGAATGCTCTAGGGAGGTTTTACTTACTGATTACATCAGAACACAAACAGGAGAAAGTGAACTTAAAATTGAAAGAAATCTCTGAGAAACGACCATATGACTAATCAGGCACTTCTTTATACAGGGTGTATGTTGATAGGCTCAGAACTCAGCTAGCTCACCTTAAATGTGCTCAGATTGGTACTCCCTAGCTCAAAGCCTAGTTTGTCATGAAGCCCTGGGTGTCCATGTAACTTCCAGGGTGCTCTCTTGAAAGTAAAAACTGGGTATGGACCTGTGTTTACATCATTGTGATGCTGAAAAGAGTTGAGGACTATCTGTTTAAAAACTTGTTTGGCAGCTAATCTCAACAGATAGAAGGGAGAGTTAGCTTCAGGGTTATTAATGGAAGTGTTAAAAGGCAAGTTGCATGAGTTGAAAAATATTTGTGCTAAAATACCCATTTAACAGTGTTCCTATGGCCGGGCAGTGGTGGCACACGCCTTTAATCCCAGCACTCGGGAGGCAGAGGCAGGCAGATCTTTGTGAGTTCGAGGCCATCCTGGTCTACAAAGTGAAATCCAGGAAAGGTGCAAAGCTACACAGAGAAACCCTGTCTCAAAATAAATAAATAAAAAATAAAAGTGTTCCTATGAAATGAGGTCAGTTTACATGGCACTGTTAATTGTAGTTTAGAGCAAGCACTGTGGTCTTGTTAGTAAGCAGGTACTAAGCAGAGGTGATTAGATGACTCCAGAGTTGGCACACTTAATGGAGTGTAAAATGTTTCTTAGCATAAATTCTTGTAGGGAGAAGAGCCCAGATAAGAAATTAAGATTCAGGTTTGTTGGTAGGTTTCTAGTAATTAAAAAAAAAAAGGATTTACCTTGGATTCTTTTCTTCTTTCTTTTTAAAAGCTGTGTTAACAAGTATCTTTTTGTTTTTCTCCGAGACAGGGTCTCACTCTATATCAGTGTCATAGTTAGGGTTATTGTTGCTGTGATGAAACACCATGGACAAAAACAACTGGGGGTGGAAAGGGTTTGTTTCAATCACAGTTCCATATAACAGTTCATCAGAAGTGATGAGGGCAGGAACCTGCAGGCAGGAGCTGATGCAGAGGCCATCGAGGAGTGCTGCTCATTGACTTGCTCCCCATGGCTTACTCAGCCTGATTTCTTATGGAACCCAGGACCACCAGCCCAGCATGACACCATCCACATGGGCTGGGTCCTCCCCACCAATGGCTAATTAAGAAAATGCCTACAGCTGGATCTTATGGAGGCCTTTTCTCAGTCGAGGTTCCCTCCTCTCAGATGACTCTGGCTTGAATCAAGGTGACATAACACCAGCCAGCACACTCAGGTTACCTTTCAACTCATGGCAATTCTCCTGCCTCACCCTTCTGAAGGCAGGAACACCATACATGGCATTAAGTCAGTGGGTACAAGTTGTTTTGACAATTTTTAATAATCAGCACTTAATGTTAGTGATAATGATAGTGATTTTTTTTATTTTAACTTACTGTGTTTCTGTTTGGGAAAAAAAGAAAAACAACCCATACTTGCTTTTATTTTGGTTTTCTAATGATTGTGTAAAAAAAAATTCTTTGATTCATGTGGAATCTGGAGTGTTTATAGAAAAGGATCCTCATTTCATTTAGTAGCTATCTTTCCCAAGCATGCACTGTCTTTTTATTTTCTTTATGACTTTTGACAAATGCAGGTGCTTAATTTTATTGCAGTTGAATTTTATTCCATCATTATTCGTGTGTGTGTGTGTGTGTGTGTGTGTGTGTGTGTGTGTGTGTGTGTGTAGACAGGGTACTGGGGCTTACAGAGGAGGGTAGCAAGCTCCAGGGACCCTCCTGTCTGCCTTCTAAGCACTGTGGTTATAAGCTTGTCCCCCCATGCTTGGGCGTTTTTTGTTTTTTGTTTTTTACATAGATGTGAGAAATCAGACTTAGTTTTTCATGCTTTTGAGGTAAACAAGCACTTAAAGACTGAACCATCTCTGCAGCCCCAAGTGTGAGTGTCTGTTTTGTTTTGTTCATGCTGGTATGTGCGTTTGGATATTTGCCCCCCACCCCAGTCTCTCTCACACATTCCTTCCTTTGCCGAGGGACATGAGGGTGTTCTCTAATGATTCTGCAAAGTTCCTTTTGTCTCTTTCAGGCAATAGAGCACATGTTCTACAGGAGAAGCATGGTTGTGGCTGATTCAGTGTCACACATAACCCAGCACCTTCAGCATCAAGCTCTGAACTCTATTTCTGTGGCCAAGGTGTGCAGATCACTATGTACTCTGTACTCAGCATAATTAAGCTATCTGTTCTTGTGTTTTGTCTGCATTTCCTGCATTAGCCTCTTTATTCTGTTCCTGCAGGTGTGTTATTTCTATAGTGCTTTATCCATTGCATTTTGTAATCTTTAGAGTTACCACAGTTGTCCCAGAGAATATTTGTAGTCTCTGAGAAATGACCATGAGTGACTAATCAGGCCCTTCTTTATACAGGGTGTGTTTTGATAGCCTCAGAACTCAGCTAGCTCACCTTAAATGTGCTCAGATTGGTACTCCCTGATGTAATCGATGCAATAGCCGACGCTCAGAGGAAACCATCTAGCTCAAAGCCTAGTTTATCATGCAGCCCTGGGTGTCCATTATCTTCCTGAGTGCTCTCCTGAAAGTGAAAACTGGCTGTGGACCTGCATTTACATCAGTGTGACGCAGGAGGAGTTGAGGACTGTCTGTTTAAAAACTACATTGGCAGCTAATCTCATGATCAGGAAGGGAAAGGTTTTGATCCCTCATCTTTGGAAACTTTTTCTTGTTAGAGTGATGTGAATATGTTTAAGCCCACTGTGTTTGCTGTCCTGACAGTGCGGAGAGAGACAGTTCAGAGCTAAGTTCAGAACACGGTTTCCTGTGCTCTCCTGAGCTGTGCCAGAAAGAACAGAATAGAGAATTTCTTTTCTTTTGGGACTTAACAATGTTAGAATTGAAACTCATAATTTTTTGTTTGATCTTTAAGAAAAGAGTAATTTCAGACAAAAAATATAGTGAACAGCGTCTTGATGTGCTATCTGCTCTTGTTTTGGCTGAAAACACCCTAAATGGACCAAGCACGAAGCAACGACGACTTATTGTTTCTCTGGCATTAAGCGTTGGCACACAAATGGTAAGTTTATTGCTCTTACTCATGGAATAAACCTGAGGTCTGAGGTTCACAGTTGACTTATTAGCATAAGAAATTTGGCCTTATTGTGATTACACTTCTGTGTTTTCCCTTCTTGCTGATAGAAAACCTTTAAAGATGAAGAGCTCTTTCCTCTTCAAGTAGTCATGAAAAAGCTGGATCTTATCAGTGAACTTAGAGAACGGTAAGTAGAACTGGGTGTGGGATGCCAGTCAGAAGCCATTCTCCCTCCTCAATGCTCCCCCACTCCCAGCCTTGCTGAGATTACAGGGTATGCCACTACAGTCAGCTCTTTTTCTCTTTGGCACAGCATGAATAAGAATGAGATCCACAGGGAGCATTAGTTCCTCTCTGTAACCTCTGTGACTTCATTATTGTCCTGACTTGGGTATGCTTTCACAGGAAATGTGAATCCTCTGAAAGAATTCACATGCGATAAAACAGGGTACCCTCGGTATTTGGCAGGTGCTGGTGTCCATTGGTGTTACTTTATTGGTGCCACTACTGAACTTTCAAATTTGGTGCTTTATAATAAGCTTTATACTTTTCGAGCCATTTGAAGACCATGACGCACCATGTTGTGTAGTTTTATTTGGATATGAACGTTGATTTATTCTCAGAGGCTAGTCATTGGGCTGGACTGACTTGGAGAAGGCTTGTTTTTGCAGGTGCTTATGACTGTTTTCTTTTCATTAAGTGAGTGTAGGTTTCCTAAAGGGACAGTGAGCGCTACACTTTTGACAGGGTTGAGCAATTTTGTTACAGCACAGTTTTCATTTAATGTTCATAATTTTCTTTGCTGTTCTAAGAAGCTGATATTTTTGTAGTTAGTGGTATTTGATTTTCAGTCCTTGAGAGAAGTATGGCCCTTTACTATAAGATACTTGGGTAAATTTCTTCTCCTATAAGGCTCTAAATAGTCATTTGTTAGCAAAGACAGTCTGTAGGCTCTATGTGACAGATTTATTTGGTCATAGTGACTTTAAAGGAAAAATAAAGTACTCTGTAGTCCTGGCTGGCCCTGGCTGGCCTCCATCTCACAGAGGTCCTCCTCCCAAGAGCTGGGGCTTAATAGAGTTTAGTGCACAGGAGGGCTGAAAAACGAAACAGTGAGGGGATACTAAGGTCTTATCTTTTAAAATTGTTTTTCGCTTTGGAGGCAGGTAAGTTATACATGTAATGCAAGTATTGTTGCAGATAATATTGAAAATAAATTTATTTTAAGCATCTATTTAGTAGTCTTGGTTTTTCAACAGTCTTAAAACAATTTTGATAATGTAGGGTATTAAAATGTTTTATTGCCTTTGCTCAATTTGAAAAATACTTAGTCTTATGAGTTTGTGTAGTAATGTCGGGTGAAGTGATGCAGAGAATGTAAAGTGTGGAAGACAGACCTCTTCCCCTTAGAGTACATAAAGTCATTCTTTGTGTTGTTGAGTGATACTTGAATTTTGGTACCACTAATTACTTATTACCTTATATTGTAGAGTCCAAACACAGTGTGACTGTTGTTTTTTATACTGGCATCGAGCTGTCTTCCCAATTTATTTAGATGATGTATATGAAAATGCTGTTGATGCAGCTAGATTACATGTAAGTAAATAGTAATCTAAAAGAGTAAACATCATTTCTAGCCACTTTTTATGTTTCAAATAGGTCATTAGATTTAATAAACCATCATAAAATTGACCTGTAATGATATTTTGAACAGTATTATTATGTGCATATCCAATCAAGGTTTATATAGTCCATGATTAAATTGTGTATCAATACTAGTGAAGTTACTTGTACTGTGCTTAACTCCTCTCTACATACTTTAGCCATTCTGGGCTCACTTGATTGAGCGTGCCTCAGTAGTCTTGATGTTACTTGTTGGCAGGCTGTGTGTTACTCAGTTTCTTATGGAAGGACGTGTGTTTGAGTGCACAGTCAAAGACTAGTGAATGTCAGCTTTTCTTCTTTGTGTGTGTGCGCTTTAATTGTGTGTTTGAGGTTTTTAGGAAAATAAAGCAGTCATAGAGTAATATTTTTTTCCTTCAGGTCAGAGTTGTTGTCTTTGTGTGTAATTAGCCTTTACAGTGTTATTTAGAATTCTGTTTTGTTTTGTTTTTTCTAAACTGGGTATGTTTTAATTTTCTTGCTAGTACATGTTCAGTGCTTTACGAGACTGTGTACCTGCCATGATGTATTCAAGGCATCTGGAGTCCTATGAACTGCTTCTGGATTGCTATGACAAGGAAATTATGGAAATTTTAAATGAGGTAAGAAGATGTTTAAGATAGAAAGCTTAAGAGGAATGCTTTGGAAGATAGCGTGAAGCCGTCTTCACTGAATCAAATTATTTAAACAAACCTGAGTGTTAATGAAGCACACTTGTAATTCCAGCACTGGTTGAGGCAGGAGGATTATGAATTCCAGGCCCTGGCCCTTGTCTCAAGAAAGCCCAAACCAATTATTTATAAATTATAAATTTTTATAAATAATTTTTGTTGGGAAGATAAAATTAAAAATAAGTAAACCTCCCAATATTGTATTCAGTGTGATGGAATTAGGTAAATTTTGTATGCTCTTACTCTCTTTTTGGTTGTCCTCCTGGGTTATCAAACCTTGCAAGTGATCATAAATATTAATTAAAAATAAAATAAATAACTGGTGGCATTTGGAACTCTGATAGACAAGAAAAGATGATTGATTTAATTACATAACAGTGAATTGTATATGTGTATGTGTGTGTTTTAATGTGTGTGTAGTTTGTATGTTTCTTTGTATTATCTCTCTGTGCACCTATGCTGTGGTACAAGTGTCCCCACAGAGATCAACCTGAGGTGTCTGTCCCTGTTTTGAAACAGGACAGGCATTGCACAGACCAGGCTAACTGGCTCTAGAGTTGTGGGGAATTCTCTTGTTTACCATCTCATACTGGGATCTGGCTAGGACTGCTGAATCTGACTTTAGCATTGTTCTTGGGATTTGAACTCAGGTCCTCACACTTGTTTATAAGTGCTTTTAATCTGCTGATTCATTCTTCATGATTTAAGAAAATTTGTTTAGATTTATTTTTTGTGTACTTTTGTTGCCTGCATGTATGTATATGCACAATTTGTGTGCAGCTCCTGTGATTTTTAATGATAATTATAAGAAAATCTATTTTTCTTTATTGCATATTGCAAGATCCTTCTTTACTGCTATTTTCCATAAATTTTATGCTTTATATTACATATTCATGTCCCTTATAGCGAAGCCATTGGTTGGCTGTTTTTCATGCGAATTAAATTTAATTTCATGAATTAATTAAATTCATGAAAATGAAATCTCAGTATTTAGCTGCCCCCTGACTTAAAAAAAAATTACTAGTTTAAAATAGCAGAGTAATTTTGCTTTCAAACAAAAATACAACTTTACCATTGAGGCTTTATCATCCTAAATCAAGACATTAGTTGGTCAGTGTCTCATCAGTGATCTGTAAAGGACAAGGCATGAACAAGTAGGAACACTGAGTGGGAGTGTCATCTTGAACAGTGCTCCATTCCTTTTGAATAGCATTTGCTGGACAAACTGTGCAAGGAAATCGAGAAAGACCTGCGGCTTTCTGTGCATACGCACCTGAAGCTGGACGACCGGAACCCCTTCCGAGTTGGCAGGAAAGACTTGGCCCTTTTTTTCTCTCTGAACCCGATTCGGTTCTTCAGTCGTTTCATTGACATTCGAGGTGAGTGCTTCCATGTCCTTCTGACCTAAGTGGCAGGTGACCCTGAGGGTCTCTTATTCCCCAGCAGTGTTTCACTCTTACTGTGTAGCTCAGGGTAGCCCAGGGACCTGGCTGTAGCCCAGATAGACTCTCAGGTCTCCTGCTATGGCCTCTGAGTAGTGAGGCATATCCCACCACACACAGTCCCTGCTGTTTTGTTGTTTGTTTTTTTAAATTATTTGAAAATAAGATTTCACTCTGTAGCAGAGGCTAGTTTTGAACTTACACTCCTCCTGCCTCAGTTGACTGAATGTTGAATCTAGCACCTTATTTTAAAGGAACAAATTTGATTTTTAAATTATGTGGTGTTCTTTTTCTTTCTAACTTCATTTCTCTTTTATTGTTCATGAATCAAACATGGCAAGTTGTGGGTTTTTTTGTTTTTTTTTTTTTAGCTTATGTAACTCACTATCTAGACAAGACCTTCTACAATCTCACGACAGTAGCTCTTCATGATTGGGCCACATACAGCGAAATGAGAAATTTGGCTACTCAGCGCTATGGGTTGGTTATGACAGAGGCACATCTTCCTAGCCAGACTCTGGAACAGGTATGTGTAGTGTTTCTGATGTGGTCAGATAGTATGACAGTACTAATTCATAAAACCTGTTTTGTTTGTTTAACCCTAATGACACACACACACACACACACACACACATTTTCTTTTTTAGACTTACTTATTTTATGGGTATGAGTGTTTTGCCTATATGTATATATCTGCACTATGTGAGTGCTTGGCACCCACAGAGGTAAGAAGAGAGTGTCAGATTCCCTGGAACTGGAGTTCCTGTGGGGTGGTACTGAGCCACCATTTGGGTTCTGGGAACACAACCAGGTTCTCCATAAGAAAAGTGCTCTTAGCCACTGAGATAGCTCTGCATCCCTTAATGTAGTTCTTAAAAGTTTTGTTAAATAAACCTCGTATTTGATAAGAATAAATATTAGATGCTACTTAATGGACTTTACAAAAGAATTAATCATTGTCTTCCTGGGTATACTCAGTTCCGCCAAGAATTTGAAATAAATATAAACATAGATACACACATAGGCTTTGTAGGAATGTACTAAGATAGTGAGATGACTTCTACAGAATTCTAAAAAGTGTAGACAAGGCTGGATTTTAAATGGGTAGTATATTAAATTTAATAAATTAGGAAAAACAGCTGTCCACATAGTTATATGCAAGTTGTAAAGGAGCATTTGGTTTTGCTAATTCAATTAGTTGATTTATAATATTTCAGTATTTTATGAATGTTGCCATTCAGGCTCTCAGTTATTTTGTGTGTAATTCTTTTTAAAATAGTTATGTTAATATTTATCAAAAAAACCGTTCTGTCCCAAAATTTGAGGATCATAAGTTTTCTTTAACCTGGTGTATTTATGGATTATTTCCAGGATCATTTTGTGCATCCTTTCATTCATTTGTTTCAGCATCTAGTATATGTTGAGAGAGTGCTGGATAAGGAACCATGTTTAAGGGTTTAGTTGATATGCTTATAGCCTAGGAGGAGATAAAAAGTATGTGAAGAAACTTCTGGGATAGAACATAATAAAAGTATAGTATAGTATTTAAGTGTACAATGGTGATACTTTGAGCACTAATTAGAAAAGCTATAGAATAATGCATAGTATACCACTGAGTATTAGGGAAGCATGTTTAGAAAAGAAAGGAGGACTCAGTAGAGTTAAAGGGTTTGGTGGCTGGAGAGATAGTTTGGCATTGAGAGCATGCTTTTCTTGCAGTGGACCTGGGTTTGGTTCCCAGCACCCACATGCTTACAGTGGCATGGGATCCAGCACCCTCTTCTCACCTTTGCAGGCACCAGGCCACAAGTCATGCACAGACATACATGTAGGCAAAACACCCATACACATTTAAAAAATACACATGCCTTTGATTCCAGCTCTTGGGAAACAGAGGCAGGCAGATCTCTTGAGTTTGAGGCCAGTCTGGTCTGCAGAGCAAGTTCCAGGACAGCCAGGGCTACACAGAGAAACCCTGTCTTGAAAAACAAAACAAATGAACGAACAAACATACATACATACATACATACATACATGCATACTTACACTCATACACTATATATGTATATATACATATATGTGTGTGTATATAGTGGAGGCTAAAGAGATGGCTCAGCAGTTGAGAGCATATACTGCTCTTGCAGTAGACCTGAGTTCAGTCTCTAGTACTCACACCAGAAGGCTCACAACTGCCTGTAAGTTCGCCTCCAGATGACCTGATACCCTTCTATGCACACCCCCACACACTTTCATATAATTAAAAAGATAAAAGTCAAACCTAAAAGGGATCCGGTATACTCAGAAGTATAAACTTTAGGAATTAGATGTTCTAAAATTCCAGGAATTTGTCTATTCTAGCTGTTTGACTTTAGAAAACTGTTAGCTTCGTTTTTTTTTTTTTTTTACTTCTGATGTTTAGAAGAATAATATCTAATGTTTTTGAGAATTACATATGAAGAATAGTTCTTGTGTAATTTCTGTAGTATGCGTTTTTACAAATGTTCTGATGTCTTTTAAGTAACTTTTGGAGTCTAGTCATTAGTTGACTTTGTAACAAATGAAGAGAAGCTGAAGGATAGTCAGGAAATAGCTGTGGTTCTGGGTCTTGTGAAGCAGGTTTGTTTCTGTACATGGAAGAGGGATAAAATACAGAGCAGCCAGACTCTCAAGTGTGTATAAATGGTTCTTGGAACTTTGTTGGTGTCTTTTATGTAGTTTATAAAAATAGTGCGAGTGTTGGGCAGCAGTGTAATCAGTAAGGTGTTATGTTGGTACACGTGTGACTAACCAAGCGCCACTAACAGTCATGGGTTTCTGTGTGGATTGTTGTAGGGACTCGATGTTCTGGAGATTATGAGAAACATTCACATATTTGTCTCTCGATACCTCTATAATCTCAATAACCAGGTGAGTGGAATTTAAAAAAAGATATGATTGATTGTTTTGTGTTTTTAAGCCAAGCTTTCATTCTGTACTCCCGACTAACCTAGAATTTAAATCTAGCCTAGGCTGGCTTTGGGCTAATGCCTACAGAGTGTTGGGATTACAATGATACAAGACCTTGTGTAGCTAGAGTTTTCCTGCCTGGCCCACAGTCAGGACAAATCTCTCTCACCCACCAGTCCCACAGCCGCTCAGACCCAACCAAGTAAACATAGAGACTTATATTGCTTACAAACTGTATGGCCGTACCAGGCTTCTTGCTAACTGTTCTTATATCTTAAATTAATCCATTTCCATAAATCTATACCTTGTCATGTGGCTTGTGGCTTACTGGCATCTTCACATGCTGTTTGTCATGGGGGTGGCTGGCAGTGTCTCTGACTCAGCCTTCCTCTTCCCAGTCTTCTTCTCCTCCTTGTCCCACCTATACTTCTTTCTGCCTGACTACTGGCCAATCAGTGTTTTATTTACTAACCAATCAGAGCAACACATTTGCCACACAGAACATCCCACAGCAACCTTGCCCAACTCAGATCAAGTTTAAAGCAAGGATGGCTTTATAATGGAATGGCCGCAAGGTCAGGAATTGACTTTTCAAAGGTGAAAGTTGATAAAATGTGAAAAACAGAGAATGATATGTAGATATGTAGAGATTGTTTTTTTACTTCTTAGAATGTAGCTCTGGCTAGCCTAGAACTCACTGAATAGGCCAAGCTGGCCTTGGCTGCAGAAAGATTTGCATGCCAGATGCTGGCATTAACGGATGCACCACCACAGCTGCAGTGGTTGAGGTACCTGGTTCTTCTTTGCTGCAGTGTGGTGGTGTCATCTTCTGGAGTGGCTTTTCAATTAAATTATCCTTAATGAAAAGATTTTAAACTTTTCCTTGGGTTATTGACCAGTCTTTGCAATGGGGTGTATTCTTATTGTTCATGAATTTGTTTACATTGCAGATTTTTATTGAACGGACAAGCAATAATAAACATTTGAATACTATTAATATTCGACATATTGCTAATTCAATTCGAACACATGGGACAGGGATCATGAATACAACAGTAAGCATCTTTGTGGGTTTGGTGGGTAATAGACTCTTGTCAAATTTAGTAATTTGGAAGATTATTTTTTATAGAGTATTTTAGTAAGCACACACTACTTTCTGTTTATATCATACCTGAATTTCCATTTTTTAATCTGATAGTATAAATAAAAGTATCTGTTGCTACCATTGTGTTGAATGAGGTAGGTGCTATGATGGAAAAGGCTTTGTAAGGTCTCTTAGCCCTCTGGACCATATTGTTAGCAGTGGAAGTCAGTACACTGTATGTGTGTTGGTTCTCTTATGCTCTCTGAAAGTTACTTTGGAAATGAGTCGCTGGGACCAGTTCACTTACTGTCATTAGTGATGTTTTTGAGGGAGTGGGATGCCTCATTATTTAATAACCATATGCATAAGCAATTTACTAAAGATAATTTGAATTTAATTTGAAATGGGCAGTTACTTGTAGAGATCACTAAACTTGTAAACTGTTTTTCCTCTCATAAGGTGTGGTTAATTTTTCCAGGAGAGGAGAAAAATGTGAGTGCTTAAAGAGACCATTAAACTATTTGGTGTAAGGGAAGGAATATGAGGAGAAGACTAGGAAGCCAAATGGGGGTCATTGTGGTGCACACCAAGGAAGGTTGTAGTTTCTGAGGTGATGTGTATGATACGGTTAGAGCCTCCTCCAGTGGTTAGCAATGTGGATAGTCAGCATTTTAAATAGAAGGCATCCTCAGATCTGAGGAGAAATGCTTTCTTCCATCAGAGCAAACACTGTGTAACAAATGTTGGTAGAAGATTTTATGTTTATCAGGCATTGTGAGCTAGGCATGCAAGTGAAAAGGTAGGCAGTCTCTGCCTTCTTGGTGATCGAGTATTGACATTCATGTAGGTTACCTGGGAGGGAGATGGGAATCAGAGTGGCAGGTTATCCACTACAGTGGGAAGGAGAGAAAAAGAAAAATAGAAAAGACCAAGGCCTTTATGCCTTAAATGTTTATGTCATAAATAAGCCCCCATTTGTGTAACTAGGTAAGTATGAACAGTAAATTTACCATTAGTAATATATGAGAGTAATGGTACAGGGATTAGTGTAGGGCTTCCATTGCAGTACAGAACTCATCTTATGAAGCACAGAATACTTGAATCTCAGCTCTCATCTCACTTTCGGAAGATTTGTGTTGGGCCTTTAGGTAGTTATTCTCCGAGGACTACACTCTTAATTTTTAGAAATGATTGCAGTTGTGACTTAATGATTTGATAATACATGTTTAAGTTGTCTGCTACTTTGCTGGAATATAAGCTTGATGAGCACGAAGACCTCTAGCAGTTGGGAGAAAGATTTCAGAGCCATATAGATGAGTGGTTGATACTTTCCTCAGCATCCCGTCTTTTACATACATGTCCTTCCAGCCTTGCAGATTAGTAATAAGGCATCTTGCTGATGGGAACAGGGGAACAAGTGACTGGGATTTAAATGGCTTAAATACTGAGGTTGAATTGTTTCCCAGTGTAAGTCTTAGGATTATCATGAGAACATTTTCTTCTCCCCTCACTTTTCTTTCCTCTTTTGGTAAAAATGTGTAAGAGAAGTCTGTAGAAATTTCTATAAATTTGGGCAGTTAAAAACTATTGAAGTATTTCAGCTCAATATTAGTTGAACTTTATAAATAAACAGTACTTTTAGGTCAATTACTCTGTAACATTTATTTGAAATTTTATATTAACTTCATTTTTTAATTTTAATTTTATAGGTTAATTTTACCTACCAGTTTTTGAAAAAGAAGTTCTATATATTTAGCCAGTTTATGTATGATGAACATATCAAATCCAGATTGATTAAAGATATTCGGTTTTTCAGGGAGATCAAGGACCAAAATGATCACAAGGTATGCTGCTCCTTCTTAGGTCCCCGGGTTTGACTGCTGTATAAATGACAGATGCTTATACTAGTTAGGCTTTGTTGCTTAGACCTCTGTGGGTGGTCTGCCCATGTTGCCTGTGTCTGCCCTCCTCTCCTGCTTCCCTATGGTTCCTTATGTTCTCTAGAATATCAATGATCATTGTAGCCCAGCTTATTTTATTTTACAATAATGCACATACAAAACCATGCTCTCTTTGGAGCATTGAAACAATGTCAGGTACATCTGCTTCCCCCCCTTCTCTTCCCAGTTCTGTTTCTGGAGGCAGTTGTTGTTAGTGTAGTGCAGTGCCATTCCTGGCTCTCCACAATAAACATCTGTAGCTTCACCCATTTTATAGAGAGTGCTTTTTATGGAGGAAACAGAGCAATCTTGTCATTGTTTGTATCATGCTCTTGATGTCTGCAGATAGCCCTGCTTCATTGTTTTTAAGAGTTAATATAGGAAAGTTATTTAACCCCAACTCATGCTATTTTAGTTATCTCGCCCTCTCTTCTTAAAAACAGAGCTTTAGATAGCATATCTCTAATCTGCTTCTGAAGGAAAGTATCCTTGAAGAGAAATTTCTAGACTAATGAATGAGAATGAATGCTCTATGTTTCTGACACTACAGAGATACTGCACAGTTGATTCCCCACCACTAGTTTTTAGGAATGCTGTTTTGGGGGCCTGGGGATGTAGCTTCTTGGAAATGGACTTGTCTGCCATGCCCCGGTACCATGAGGAAACAAAATACACCTGGAATAACCAAGACCAACAGAACCTGTGCTCATAAACAGAACTGTTTCCCCTTTGCCCTCCGTGTGAGTTTTCCCTTGTAAGGTTAAAAAGCTGTTGACCTGCAGGAAGTTAGTAGGACAGAGGCCATAACTGAAGGTAGAGAGCCTACGTGCTTAGATGCGTTGTGGATCTGCTTTGCTTTTGTAGAATTGTTTGGGTTTCACAAAGATTCAGCTAGCCTCAGCTGCTCATATACTAGTTCCTCAGTGTATTCCGTCATAGTGAAGGAGTTACTATGACAGTACAGTCATCAGTAGAGAAGTGTACTAGATGGAAGTTCAAAGTAACCACGCTGCTATAGAGAGCTGGTGTCATTGTCTGTTAGCCAGAACTTGAACCACCACCACCCCCAAATTGATGAAGGCAACTAGAATTTTTTTGGTTTTGTTTTTTTTTTTTTTTTTTTTGGTTTTTTGAGACAGGGTCTCATGTGAGGCTGGCTCACACTTGCTACATAGCCAAGGAGGGTCTTGAACTCTTGATCTTCCTGCTTTTGCCTCCCAAATGCTGCCATCATAGGTTGGTGCTGCTGAACTTAGCATTTAAAGCAGCTAGTGTATTTATTTGGAAGGAACGTGTTTATAAATTCTCTGGCAGCAAGCCTGTAGAAACTTGGCTGAGTTTCTTTTTTCAGTCTGATAGCGTAGTTAAGTATTAGGAGGCTAATAATGGTGGTGGGGAAATAAGTTGAGTCTGATCACTTTTTCTCTTTAGCTGATACTAAAACAGCAACAAAAGCATTGACCTTGAACACCAGGAGAGTTTGTTGTTAGACAGATTTGTCATTAAATTGACCTGAACATCAGGAGGGCTTTTGTTGTTATACAGATTTGTCATTAGACATGAGTGATTTATTTTTTGTAAAGAATAATGAAATACAAAATTAGAAAGGACAGTGATACTAACATGATCAATTTAGTAAGAATTTTATGTTTTAAGGGCCTAAAAAAATCTTTAAATTTATCTCTTTAGTATCCTTTTGATAGAGCAGAAAAATTCAATCGTGGCATAAGAAAACTTGGAATCACACCAGAGGGACAGAGCTACCTTGACCAGTTCAGGCAGCTCATCAGCCAGATTGGTAAGTCACTTAAAAGTATTGAGAAACACAGTCCAAGTACCAGACTCACAAATACCATGTACAAGACAGCACGTGCACTGTTGTGTGAGTGCTTCTACTTGACTTCATTGCACTTACTAAACTGTTGTGTAGAAACTGCTGATAAATAGTTAAATAAAATTAGTTAAAACAAATTAGACATTCACTTCATAAATGCACCCTCAGAGTTACATTCATATTTAAAAATCAACTGGTAAGTAAAAGTTAGTAGTTTAATAGGTTTTGTGTAAATTTAATTATAGATTATATATTTAATGACTTCTTTTTCAGTACAGTGTCATTTCGTACTTTTGTAGGATTTGTTGTGTTTTAGAAGCGGACTTGACTTCTCAGAAACAGTAATAATTTTTAAAGGGAAGAACTGCATTTAAACCCAAAGGTTAGCAGGCTCTCGATCTTCTCTGAGCTACTCACATGTGTTGTCTCTGTTAATGTCATCACAGCGAGCCTGTGAAATAGGCTGAAGAGAAACTGCCAGCATGTGAAAAATCTTTTCAGTTGATACCTGTCTGCTGAAATAGATACTACTGATATTTATTGAGTATGCTCTCAGGGCTATAGCTCTGTATGAAACCACCCACAGTATCTAAAGTATTACTCCATTCACTCACCCTGGAGGATTTATTTATAACAAATAAATGCTTTCGATGCTGATGTGACAGTAAATGCAGTCTCTGCCTTTTAGAGTCTTAACACGTGGGGGTTGACGTACAGTAATTTATATAGTTGGATCTAGGCCACAGCTAACAAACTGAATCTCAACTTGAACTCAGTAGTCTGACTAGGGCTTTTGCTTTTAATTCTATGCTCAGCTTGCCTCTTATATTAGTTGAAACAGTTAAACTAAGTATTTAATTCTTAAAAGATATATGTTATGAGGCCAGAGAAATGGCTCAGAGGTTCAGATGTTCTTTCAGAGGACCCAGGTTCAATTCCCAGCACCCATATGGTAGCTCACAACTATCTGTATGTAACTCCAGTTCCAGGGGATCTGACACCGTCACACCAGTGCACATAAAATAAAATAAATTATATATTCTTAAAAAGACCCTCTAGAGACATAACACACTCTAAATAAAATACATAATTTTAAAAATCTATGTTATATATTTTTTAAAGCCTGAACAATTGGAACAGGCCTTAATATAGCTCATGATCCTTACTGTGTAGCATTAATATCCAGAACTGTAATGCTTATGAAATATTAACTGTTACCTTTTTTTTTTTTTTTTTTTTTGGTTTTTCGAGACAGGATTTCTCTGTGTAGTTTTGTGCCTGTCCTCGAACTCACTTTATAGCCCAGGCTGGCCTCAAACTCACAGAGATTTGCCTGCCTCTGCCTCCTGAGTGCTGGGATTAAAGGCGTGCACCACCACTGCCCAGCTGGCCTGTTTTTTTCTTCCAAATAATTTTTTTTTTTTTTTTTTTTTTTTTTTTCTTTTTCGAGACAGGGTTTCTCTGTGTAGCTTTGTGCCTTTCCTGGAACTCACTTGGTAGCCCAGGCTGGCCTCGAACTCACAAGAGATCCGCCTGCCTCTGCCTCCCATGTGCTGGGACTAAAGGCGTGCGCCACCACCGCCCGGCTCTTCCAAATAATTTCATTTCCAGTATATATTGAATTCCTCTTGTGATGCAGGACATGTTTGCTCAAGGGATGGGATAGTGAAGAAGGCAAATGTCATACTCAATGGATCCATATCCTAGTTGAGAAAAAAGGCAGACAAAAAGATAGGATATCCATTAATAAATTCTGGATAAAATGTCATGGATCTGTGCAGTGATACTCAGGAAGACTTTCAGGGAAGTAAAAGTTGAACCAGGGATCTGAGTAATGGGACAGAATAAACCTTGTGTGTATCTGGGGAAAGAGAATATTGGTCGTGCAATGGGAAGTGTAAAACCGTGTGTCCTAGGTGTTTTTGAGGAATAGTCTGGAATAGGGCTAGAGTGAAGCTAATGAAGACCTGAGTAGCAAGGCACACCTGGAGCAGCAGCCCCGGGCAGGATCATGCAAGACTGTGTTGGCACATGGGGAACGGATGCTGCTCTTTAATGGAACTGGTGCAGTTTTCAGAAGTTGATGAGATGGAGGGGTACTGTGGGTGCTGAAGGAGGTAGTGGGGAGGTAGAGTCAGCCATTGCATATCACAGTAGTCTAGCTAGACAAGAGACTTGGATGGTGGAATAGGGTGAAGACTCGTTTTGAACCTCTTTTTTCCCACGCCCACTGCTCCTGAAGATTGAACCTAGGTCCTCATGCATTAGACAAGTACACTACCACTGAGTGGTATCTTTAGCCAGATTCTGGCTCTGTTTTCGGGGTAGAGCCAGTATAGTTGTGCACTGATAGGGTGTGCTGTGTCAAAGGAAGGAAGTAGTCGGGATGGTGTCAGGGCATTTGCCCTGAGCAACTGCAGGGATGGAATTCTAGTTTCTGGAAGAGGAAATATAGTTGGGGATAAAGGTCTTTAGTTTGACTTGGAAGTAATTACATGTTTAATTTGTCTTTGATGTATAGGTATGAGTACTGGATAAAAGTTTAGAGATAGAGGAGTCCAGGCTAGAGAGACAGATGTGGGAGGTACCAAGTAAAGATTTCCTGACACCACTTCAGAGGAGGATGTGAGTGTGTGGGAAATTATACTGTAATTTTAAAATGCTTGATCATTTTAATGAAGCTGGCAATTAATGATTTTAATTTATCAATTGAATTACACTTAAAATATTATTGTTTCTATGTATCAAAATCTAACTTAAATGCATAACTCTGCAACAGTTTTCCTTTTTATGGAACAGGAACTAAAAATAATAGCAGAATATTTTGGTATTTAGGAATGGAGACCCTCGGTTGACTACTTAATGTAACATGTTCTGATTGTTAGAATTGCTCATAAAGATGTGCTTTTTCTGTGTGTGATTTTTGAAGGTAATGCTATGGGCTATATCCGAATGATCCGATCTGGTGGTCTCCACTGCAGCAGCAATGCCATTAGGTATGGATTCCAACATGACTGCTTCCTTGTTTGTGAAGTTTGTCTTTCTTTTATGATACTGCAGCAGAGGTGTCTGTCTTTGTTAATACATTTTCAGGCTGTGGACCTCTTGTTACTGCCCTGCCCTCTGCCCCTCATGTGTACTCACTAAACCTAAAACATGAATTTTTTCCTCTTATATTTTAAGATTATATTAGAGGACTAGAGAAATGGTACAACATTTACTCTTCCAGAGTACTTGGGTTCATTCCCAGTACCCATATGGCTGCAAACAACTGGCTGTAACTCTAATCCAGGGGGTCCAAGACCCTCTTTCAGCCTCCACAGACTTAGTGCAGACACACAGGCAGGTAAATACTCATACACATGAAATAGAATTAAATAAATCTTTTTTTTTTTTTAAATTTTTTTTTAAAGAAAAGGGTTTCTTTAAATGAAAAAAACAAAAAAACAGACTACACCGGGCAGCGGTGGCACACACCTTTAATCCCAGCACTCGGATCCCAGCTAAGCAGATCTCTGTGAGCTTGGGGCCAGCCTGGTCTACAGAGTGAGATCCAGGACAGGCACCAAAACTACACAGAGAAACCCTGCCTAGAGAAACCCTGCCTCGAAAAACCAAAAAAAAGAAAAAAAAAAAAAAAGACTATATCTTTGAAAATATTTCCCTAAAGAACAGTGAATTGATTTTTATCAGCATAACTAGTGAATGTAAAGGTTGTATGATTTTGAATATTAAAATGTGATCACATAAAATTTTATTTGGAACTAAAGTGATATTAACAGTATTACTTGAAATGCAAAGTTTTTCCTAAATACATCCTTAACTTTTGCCGTTCCATAGTACTTTTCATGTATATGTTGGTTGCATGTAATTTTTCTCCCCGCTGAATTCCTTCTCAAATTCTCACATAGATTTGTGCCAGATCTTGAAGACATTGTTAGTTTTGAAGAGCTAGTAAAGGAAGAAGGTCTTGCAGAAGAAACACTCAGAGCAGCCAGGTAAGCTGGAGAGTGGCCAAGGCTGGGAAGTTAAGATGTGCTTACAGCAGACAAAACCAGACGGCAGTGAAAAGATAGATATGACAGTGTTTGTAGTCTCAACTGAGGAAATGGGCTGTTTTTAAAGACTACAGTATTCTAAGATCTTTTTAACTTGAACAAACAGTGATCTTTTGGAACATGCTGTCCATATGCAGTCACATACTCCTGTCTGGAGTGATTGACTGTAAGTGAGACCTAAAACTTCATTTGTAAAACCAACCAGTGCTGAAGACATGGCTCAGTGGTTAGTAAGAGCATTTGCAGCTATTGTAGAGGACTTCAGTTCCCAGCCACCACATGGAGGCCCTAGGGTGATGGCTAAAAAGTTAGAGAAAGAGTTGAATATACAGATGGTTCCTCAAGTAAGTAAAGTAATTTTAACTTTAATCTTTACAACGGTATAAAAATGATAAGCATTCATTTGAAACCATATTTCTTGTTTTTTATTTTGGATCTTTTTCTAGGCAAGCACTGTGATTGTTGTGATGCCAGGCTGGGGCAACAGGAGCAGCTCCCAGCCAGCAGTGTGGTCTGCTGCTAAGCTGTGCTGTTGAGTAGCTTAGGGGTGTTCAGTGCAGTTCTACTTCATTTTCCACATACCGCGTGGCCAGTTTATTAAGATGTGCATGTCACAGGATGAAGAGCATCTGTAGTGGCATCCTGTACATCTTGAAGAACCTTGTACTGGTGGAGGTTGAGAACAGTAGTGGTTCTACTCAATCCCCAGTCATAGCAGCTGCAGGTTCTGAAGTTTGTAAGAGAAGGTCAGCTCCTGAAAGGGGACCAGATGGAGGGTGAACAGATGCTAGAACCATTAGGTAACAGTGAGCATGGGTTCTCAAGAAATAAAGACCCAGCAAGATCAATTAATAGATAAAATGCTTGCTGCCAAGCTTGATGACCTGAGTTGAAGCCTCAGAACCCACATGGTGAACAGAGGAAACCAGCTCCTGCAAGTTCTCTGATCTTTACACGCTCATACACTTGTTTACATGTACACATGCATGCACACCTGTACACACACTCTTACACTAATGTTTAAAAAAAATGGGTGAGAGATGGCTTAGCAAGTAAGAACACTTGACACTTAGCCTAACAACCTGAGTTTCACCCTCAGAACCCATATGGTGAAAAGAAACTGACTCCCACAGGTTGTCGTCTAACTTGGACACAGGTATGTGCACATGTGCCTGGCACATGCACAGTCATACACATATATGTGCATGGACACAATAAATAAATGCAAAAAAAGAAAAGGAAAAAGAAAAGAAATACAGACTACTCTTTAAGCCCTCGGATGCTGTATTCTATTTTAGGGACTAAGTTCATTAAGTAATACTGATTAGTTTCTGCTCATTCTGAAGTCCAAGGAAATTTTATGCTGTTTCCTGATTTGGAGTGGCATTACTTAACCTGAGAGACCTGGATTCTTAAAAGGCCACACCTTTGAAAATGAACCAAGGAATGTTTTGTTTTATTTTATAGGCATTTGGACTCAGTCCTCAGTGATCATACCCGAAATTCTGCTGAAGGTACAGAATATTTCAAAATGCTTGTAGATGTTTTTGCTCCAGAATTTCGAAGGCCAAAGAATATACATCTCCGAAACTTCTATATCATTGTCCCTCCTCTAGTGAGTATTTGAAAAACTAGAAGTGAGTTTTTAACAGGTGTTAGTACAGATTCAGTTTCCATAAAGCATGAAGTATATTCATACCCTTGGCTGTCAGTGGGATTGTGACGTCAGGGATGGTGACCAAGAGCTTGGACTTGTGGCTGACGGTTCATAGATAGGCGACAGGTTCTTCCTAATAGAAGAGAAGTCTGGTATCATCAGTCACTTGAATGTGTATCCTGCATGTGTGCCCTAGGATCTTTACACAGGATTTAACTGCTCCCTGTAGATGAATGTATTAGAATGTCAGATTTGTTCTAACCTGTCTTTTTGGGATAACTTCTCTTTTCAGTTATGAATACTAACACCTATAATAAATTTGTAGTGCTTTCTTCTAAATTATTTGTTTTCCTTGCTAATTCCATAATTGCTGTCTAAAAACAACTCAAGTTATCACAAGTTATATTATTAAAACAATTATTGCAGTGAGAAATGAGTTTAGAAAGGTATATATTAATAATACATCTATTCTTAGAAGGTTTCTGTACCAATTTTTTCTTTCAAATTTTTTAATAGACATCTTTAAAACTGAACACACACGGCACATTATAGCTTTTCTTATATCTGATTTGGATCAAGAGTAGTTTTCCGTACTTTGGGGTGTGGCTCACTCCATGGAGTACTTGTCTAGCATGAGTCCCTGGGATCTACCCCCAGCCCTGAGTATTCTCCTTGGGCATTTTTGTAGTCTCTCCTTGGGCAATAGGAACAGGAGGGTCCAGAGTTAAAGATATCCCTGACTAGCCTGCTGCTTTTCCGTAGGGTCAGCTTTGAGTCCCACACATGCCACGGTGGCTCAGAATAGTCTGTAGCCACAGTCCCAGGGGATCTGACCCCCCCCCCTTCTGACTTCCATGGGCACTGCATGCATATGGTGCCTATATATACATCCAAGCAATAATGTATACACATAAAAACAAATTAAAGAGAAATTTTAAAATGCTCAAAACAAAAACCCCCTTTTCCTGAATCACTAGTTACATAGTTTCTGAGCATCACCACCTGTTATTGTTATCCACCACTGAAGACCTTTCTCTTCACACATTTTTTGTTTTAGAAATCTGTTGTTTACTATGTTTTATAACTCTTTATGTGGTAGAGATGCTCATACCCATCTGCAGAGTGCCAAGGTTAAAGATGTGTGGTATTTGGTAATACTATACTAACTTTAAGTCTCCCCATGGTTCTTTACTCTGGAGAACATTATATTCAGGCCATGGCAGGCAGCCATGGAACCATTGGTAAATTTTGGGAAGAGTCTGGATTTTTTAAAAATTCAGTTATATAATGGACTAAGTGTAGTACAAAGACATAGCGTGCTTATTTTTTTCTGCTTTATAGTCTGAGTCCAGAGGGAGAAGATAAATATAAGTGAGCTGTCCCCCCAAAAGATTTAAATGGGAGTGGTAAATATTTCACAAATTGATGGTAATTATCAGATATTTTATGCTTAGTAAGAGCCACTATTAAATAAGTAGTATTTTAGGAGGAACTGTGAAAGCAGAAGAAAAGATTGCTTTTTTATTTTTATTTTTTAGTTTTTTGGGACAGGGTTTCTCTGTATACCTTTGGTGCCTGTCCTGGATCTTTCTCTGTAGGCCAGGCTGGCCTTGAACTCACAGAGATTCGACTGCCTCTTCGTGCCCCGCCACCACCACCCAGCTTGGGATTGCTTTTTTAAAAGTGCTTGTGTTTTGAGGTAAAGTGAAACCATTTTCTTCTCCCCTTGTTTCCTTGTGTTTCACTTTGGGTCTGAATCTTCCAAGAGTCAATGTCCTCACTCTAAACTGTGCACAGTAACTTCCAGTGAGCACGGTGCCAGGGTAAAGGTCAGTGGAGGGAATTCTCATACTTAGAAGACTTGGCAGATAAGCCCTCAAGAGACACTTAAGGATCTGTGTCCTCACCAAGAGGCAAAGAGGAGCTGAGAAGAAATTCTTTTTGAAGTTCTTGAAATGTCTGTTACAGCAAATTCAGCAGATTTTATTAACTCAATTGTTTTTCTGTATCTTACCTCTTTTTAGACTCTCAACTTTGTAGAACATTCTATAAGCTGCAAAGAGAAACTGAATAAAAAAAATAAAACAGGAGCTGCATTTACTGATGATGGTTTTGCCATGGGTAAGCTCAGTAGAACGATTTTTCCATTTTAGTTTACCTTAAAGTGTGCTCTTAGAAGAATTTGCTTGAAAATGAACTTATGTGCCCCTTTGTGCTTCTAAGTGAGGCCCTTTCCAGCCTCTGTGTTGTCATTTAATACCATTAGACCACAAGTAAGTTTGCTAGGTTGCCCTCTGTTTGGGCTTGCCTTGTTGTGGTTTTAGTTTTACATCTTATATTTGGTTTCACTGGTGCCTGTAACTTCTTCATTTCTTTTCTGTCCGTTCATCTTTGGAAGTTTGTTTCATGAACATATACAGCTCTGGTTTACTGATGATGTCCATGGTCGTATTATTTTATTCTTTTGTTTTTTTCTTTAATACTTTTTACTTTTTTTCCCCTTAAACCAAGGAACCTAGAAAAGATTTGGTTAACTTTATTGTTTCTGCTGTGAAATGTGATTTGAAAGTGCTGATTTAAGTGGCTAGCTTAGTGCTTGGAATTGTGGGTGCTGGAGAAAGAGGAACTGAACTGACTGAAATGTAAATTTTGGTTTTGCTAATGACTGCAGGTGTGGCTTATACCTTAAAGCTTTTGGATCAATACCAGGAGTTTGATTCACTTCATTGGTTCCAGTCTGTTAGAGAAAAATACATAAAGGAGATAAGAGCAGTTGCTAAGCAACAGAATGTGCAGTCAACTAGCCAAGATGAGAAGTTGCTACAGACCATGAACCTCACTCAGAAGCGACTGGAGGTCTATCTACAGGTAGTGGCCCTTGGATCCAGATCCCTCTGACTAACGTGTGATGTGCATTACACTTGATATCTGAAGCCATATGAGATAATAACAGTAAAAAGAATACATGTTAGAATTGATATTTGGAAACCATTTGGTCATAAAAAAATAGATTGCGCTGGGCCACATGGCTTAGTGGATAACATGCTTGTCCTGCAAGCCTGGGGGCTGGAGTCAAGATTCCCCTGAACCCTAGAAAAGCTGTTAGTTCCTGTCATCCTAGCACTTAGATGGCAGATTCAGGAAGGATCTTCCAGCAAGCTGGCTAGCTAGTCTACCCAGAATCAGTGGGCCCGAGGTTTGAGTGACAGACCATGCCTTAATAAATGAAGTGAAGAGTAATTGAGGAGGACACCCAACTTCAACTTTGGACACACATGCATCCACGCACACACACAAACGCAGATACTCAACCTCACATGTGAACAGACTTGGACACACCGTACACAAGAATGTCCATGGTACTTAGAGCTCCTTTGGAGACATCAAAATACTACTTTGTTTTTTTTTTTTTTTTTTTTTGCTGTAAGTATTTACTTTTTTATTTCAAATTTTCTCATGTAGGAATTTGAACTGCTTTATTTCTCACTGAGCAGTGCAAGAATTTTCTTCAGAGCAGACAAGACTGCGGCTGAAGAGAACCAGGAAAAGAAAGAGAAGGAAGGTTAGTGAGTGACATAATTGTGCGAAGACCAGTGAGTCTTGACAGTAGCCACCAGTGTTCCTTCCATTTTCTTGTCAGATTTCTAGTTTTCGTAATCGGGAAAATAATAAAGACCTAGAAATTAATGTTTTACTAACACCCGATGGATCCCATGTGATGTGGAAGGAAGGTTTGTTTACTCCTAAGTCCGTGTTCTAGGTCATTTCACAGAAACAAACTGAGCAAGCGGCTTCCTTTTCCTTACTGCTCAAGCCTGTATGGGGGGAGGAAGGAAGAGGTTGATGAACTGCAGCTGGAAACAGCTGTGCCACACAGATGACCAAAGTGACAGTGGGTTTAAGGTGGTGTGAGACCCCTGGGATGTGGAGTGCATGATAAAGAACATCCACTCTGCACAGTGAGGTCCATGCAGCAGAGAATGCTGTGCCTGGGAGTTGTTTCCATTTGAGCCCCTATGGAACGCCTTGTACCCGTTCTAGTCTGTGGGTAATGGAGGCTCACAGACTTGATTCAGTGTACAGAGCCTTGTGCCTGTTCTAGTCTGTGGGTAATGGAGGCTTACAGACTTGATTCAGTGTGCAGAGCCTTGTGCCCATCTAGTCTGTGGGTAATGGAGTCTTACAGACTTGATTCAGTGTGCAGAGCCTTGTGCCTGTTCTAGTCTGTGGGTAATGGAGTCTTACAGACTTGATTCAGTGTGCAGAGCCTTGTGCCCATCTAGTCTGTGGGTAATGGAGGCTTACAGACTTGATTCAGTTGTAGCACGAATATTAAAAGGTCTTATTAATAAAAAACAAACCTGGTGCCAGTTATTGGGGTCAATGCTGGAAGATCAGAGAAGCAGAACAAGCCACAGCCACTTCACCTTGCCAATTCCTCAGCTGGTCTTATTTCCTCAGACTGAATGTCTGAATTCTCACCCCAAATGGATCTCAGCTGAACTGCTGCTCAAAAGCCTAAAAGCTTAACCAGGCCTCTAGTTCCTGGTCCTCACGCCTTGTATACCTTTTTGCTCCCTGCCATCACTTCCTGGGATTAAAGGCATCACCATGCCTGGCTGTTTCCAGTGTGGCTTTGAACTCACAGAGATCCAGATGGATCTCTGCCTCTGGAATGCTAGAATTAAAGGTGTGTGCTACCACTGCCTAACCTCTATGTTTAATATTGTGGCTGTTCTGTTCTTTGACCCCCCAGATAAGTTTATTGGGGTGCACAATATATCAACCACATTTCTTCTTTTTTGTCTAAATAATAAAAGAAGCTTATAACTAATATAAGATAAAGTATATACAATAAGTATATACAATATATACAGTCAAGAATTACATTAACAATGTCTAGTCCATTAACATTTGACAGATTCAGACAAAAAACTCCATTTTATATAAATTAACAATGTCCAGTCCATTAACATTTGACAAATTCAGACAAAAATTTCATTTCTTATCCTATTTAAGACAAGTAGTTCCTTTGTAAAAGTAGATTCAATAATCTTCCTTTTTATCTTATCATATCAATATTTTTTTTGAGTAGATCCAAAAATCTACCTTTTATCTTATCATTTCTGTATCTTCCCTTTTTTCAAAGTAGGTTCAATGATCTGCCCTTTTCTATATCTTCTTTTTTCTTTTCCTTTTTAAAACAAGAACCCTGTATCTAATCTCCTTTGTTTAGCTTTTTTTTTTTTTTGACCATTAACAATTAACAACTTGTAGCTAACCATCCTAAACAATAACAATTATCCATAAGCTATTGAACGACCAAAAACCACCCACCCCACCTCTTGGGAATGTGGGCATCATTTTCTTAACATTACTTCCTACTTTCTGGGGGTGAAGACATCTTTAGGGAATCCTGAAAAGAAAATTTTTGTGTTAATTATCAAGTCCTGTATCATTTGTCCAGTATCTGCATAATGGGAAAATGTAGGGCTTGTCTCAAGTCCTTGCTCAAGTTGTCTGTGAGTAATGGAGGCTTACAGACTTGATTCAGTGTGCAGAGCCTCGTGCCTGTTCTAGTCTGTGGGTAATGGAGTCTTACAGACTTGATTCAGTGTACAGAGCCTTGTGCCCATCTAGTCTGTGGGTAATGGAGGCTTACAGACTTGATTCAGTGTGCAGAGCCTTGTGCCCATCTAGTCTGTGGGTAATGGAGGCTTACAGACTTGATTCAGTGTGCAGAGCCTTGTGCCCATCTAGTCTGTGGGTAATGGAGGCTTACAGACTTGATTCAGTGTACAGAGCCTTGTGCCCATCTAGTCTGTGGGTAATGGAGGCTTACAGACTTGATTCAGTGTGCAGAGCCTTGTGCCCATCTAGTCTGTGGGTAATGGAGGCTTACAGACTTGATTCAGTGTACAGAGCCTTGTGCCCATCTAGTCTGTGGGTAATGGAGTCTTACAGACTTGATTCAGTGTGCAGAGCCTTGTACCTGTTCTAGTCTGTGGGTAATGGAGGCTTACAGACTTGATTCAGTGTGCAGAGCCTTGTGCCCATCTAGTCTGTGGGTAATGGAGGCTTACAGACGTTAATCAATGTGCAGAACCTTGCTCAGAGCTTCACTGTTAAGTCTCCATTCCTCTCAGACTTGACATGGAAAAATAATTGTCTGTTCTGAGGAATACATGGTTCATATTTTTTCTGTTGTGGAAATTATGAAACTTAACACAGGTACAGGAGCTAGGTAACATTTAGAATTTTATGTTTTTTTTTCTTGTTTTTCTTATTTGTCATGTTAATTTTCATAAATTGAGCTGTAAAATATTTTCATAAGGTGGTTTTTAAATTTTTTTATTTTTTGCAGTGAGCGGAGGCTGTTTCTTTGGGTAGACGTATGAGAACAAGTGTATTCTTGTCAGTATTGCATATGTTAAATGTTACTTATCAGTGCTAGGTATTAGAAACATACCCAAGTATTTTTAAAATCTGAACTAACAAGCATGTGCTGAAAATGACTCCAGATGTTTAGTCTCTATAAAGCGACAACTTGTCCATACTGTTGTTTGGGTTTGTGTTCAGGGTAACAGGAGCAGGCAAATGTGTCTGAAGGAATGTGCGCTGAGATCCTCTAAGTGTGAGGTCACAGTTGCTTTGGTTTTGCTGAGGCATTCCCTAGTGCAGCTGACAGAGCAGGCGGCAAGTGTGTTATGTCTGTGCTCTAAGGCCTGGAGCATGAGCAGCCACAGTCAGCCTGGCCTTGAGGCTTGTGCTGGGGAGCTCCTGGCTGTGTCTTCTTCCTCAGCACTGTTAGGGCGCTGTCTGGTCAGGCTACTCACAGGCCTGCTCAGTCTTCCCATCTCATTACGACTGTTGAGCTGCAAGCACAGTGATGAGAGCTGTGTAGTACATTAGTCAAGTGACTGTCACCTGCTGACAGACAGTGTGTGCTAATATATGTTAGCACAAATAATAAAAGACATGCCTTTAATATCAACACATGAGAGGCAGAGGCCAGCCTGGTCTTTGAATTCGAGGCCAGCCTGGTCTACAGAGTTCCAGGACACCCAGGAATACACAGAGAAACACCGTCTCAAAAAAAAAAAAAAAAAAAAAAACCAATAAAAATAAAAATTAAAATAAATAAATTAGGAGCTAGGGCAATGGCTCATTCCTGTAATCTTAGTATCTGGGAGGCTGAAGCAGAAAGATTCCCTGAGTTCAAGGCTACCATGGGCTACATAAACTCTAGACCAGTCTGGCCTGCAAAGTCTCAAAAAATAAAATAAGGGGCTAGGGATATTGTTCAGTAGAGAAAACTGGTAGATAACCTGAGTCCAATCTCCAGCATGCATGTAAAAGCCAGGCATGGTGGCATGTGTCTTCAAACCCAGCTCACCCATGGGGCCAGCCAGGTCTAGCCAAGCAGAAAGCTCTGGGTTCTGTTTTAGAGACCCTGTTTCAAAGAATGAGGGGCTGAAGAGATGTCTCTACAGTTAAAAGTACTGGGTCTCTTGCAGATGATGTGGGTTTGGGTTCACTTACCAACACCCACATGGCAGTTCACAGCCATCTGTAACTCCTGTTCCAGGAGATCGACACCCTCTTCTGGACTCCTTGGGTACCACACATGCATGTAGGCAAAATACCCATGCACAAAAGAAAAAAAATTTAAAAAAAATTTTTTTTTAATGATACCCAGTATACACATACATCCATACTGTACACACAAACTAGGTAAAATAAATACTCTTCACTGGTGGCAAGTTACTCATCTGGACTGTTCTGACACATACATTCTAGCTGTGCTTCCTCAATAATGGCAGTATATCTCAGTGGTGGGTTCTTGTCTGGCTTACTTGGACAGAAGGAAGATTTCTTAGCGTTTAACAAACTAATGTAATTTGTGATGTTAGAAAAATACTTCATGGATGCAACTTTATAAATTGACATTTAGTAGTATAGCTTTTTTCAAATTGTATGTATTTCTTTTTAAAAATTGAATATTTCCATTGATATTTTCACTCTTGCTTTCAGAAGAAACTAAAACAAGCAATGGAGATGTACCTGAGGGCACTGTGTCTGTGGATCCTGTTGTGAAATGATGGTATGAATCATCAGAATTGTCATGATACTTTGCCAGTGACATGGATGATACAGACTGCTTGATAAATGTCATTTCCTAGGTCACATCATGGAAAATTCTGTATGGCAGTGCTCTGGAGTCAAGCCCATTTTATTTCTAAAGCTCTAGTTTTCAAGGGCTGAGAAACAGATATTAAAGTTGGATCTTTGTCTGGAGTGTAGGCTAAAGATGCTCCTGCAAGACTCTTTGACATTAAGCTATGGAAGGGAAAGTCCAGATTCCCAAACCATCGCTTCCCATCTCCTGTATTCTGTGTGTGTGTGATTTGTGTATGTCTTTGATCCATGTTGATCTCAAGTCATGGGAAAGCCAGTTCATATACTGTCCACAGCCAGTAAATACTCGACTTAAAAAGAGTTGAGCTTGACATTTATGAAGCATCTGTATCAAAGACTATGTGAGGATGCGTTGATGCTAGAGCTGAGTGTGCACAGCATGACCGTCTGTGCACAGTGTGGCTAACTGGTGATCCTGCCTGTGTCGTTCAATTCCGTGTGACTCACATGAGCTGCTGATGTCTTTGATGAGACATTTTATAATAGTTTACATTGCTTTGGGAACATTTATCCTCCAACAGTTGCTTTAAATTTAAGATTTACTTAATCTTCAAAGAAAACTCAGATTAAGCCATAGACTCCCACTTGAAACTTCACTATGTTTGAAGGCACTCTTGTGATACTGGGGGAAAAAAAGAATGAATTATCCTACATCCAAACTCAGGTTTCTTCATTACATTAAATTGAAATTTTGGTGGCAGTTTAGATAGAATTTTACTTTAAATCCAGTATAATCTAAGACATATGATTAAATAATAACTGCACTATGGCAGGCTTTCAGTAATTTACCACTGTGAGAATGAAACTAGTAAGTCACTTTCTGATTTTAAAAGAATGAAAGATTGTGAGTAAATTTAGTTCCCAACAAGCTACTAGCTTTATTTTTATAAAGATATGCTGGTTAATAGTTAAGTAATCATGGCCTTTTGAACATATAATAAAATGATGCCTTTGGGATGAAAAGAAAGGTTTAAAACTTTAAATGTAATACAGACATTTTCTAGAAATGCTTGTTTTTCTATTGCATTTGCCTGCTTAACCATTTCTTTGGATAAATCTTGCAAATAATCCTAACAGAATTCTGACATGGCTCCTTGGTTCTAGCTTTTGGAGTAGAGATACTGGGTCCTGCCTCAACTCACTGGTTAGGCTTGGGAACTTTCCCAGCCCAAGCTAAATACTATGACTGTTAAGTCAGAGGAAATAGAATAGATTGGAAATGTTTTTTATGTAAACACGGCTTAGAGAGTTATGAACAAAGGATGGATTAAAGGCATTTAATGTTTGTAATTGATACTAACTGTAGAGATGGCCCTAAAGCATGCTGCATAATTAATAATTTATATTTTCATTATTATAAATGTTTATATTAATGATACTGGATTTGATTATATCAGATTAGTCATCATTTTATAGGACCAGTATGTTCTTTCTTTTTAAAAAAATGTTCATTATTCCTGCACATAGAATCCACATACTGACTCCCTGAACACTTAAAATTGGGAAGAAAGTGACAGATAATTGTTTTACCTTTAGTTAGAAGTAATGTCACCACAGTCTGGATAAACTATAATAAGTTCCTATATTTGAAATAAAATCTCTGAAGAGAGAAGTATTTAAATGGTATTAACCTGCAGAGCTACAGGGCTTCAGTGTATTCACGCTTGAGTTAATGTATACATTGGATGATGGTTTTTCCCTGCTAACTATTTTTTCAGAAATACTGTAATTTAAATATTAACATGAGTGTTTTGTTGTAAATTCACAGAAAACTTAATGATGTTCCAATTCTCAGGAATTAAGAACTAACCATAACATTGTCAGTTCTAATTAGATTTTGTAAAAGACAGTAAGTTTGTTATCTCACTTGAGTGTGGAGGGAGGGGTCTCCTTTTCCCCAGCTCTAATAGAATACATGATGTATAATAAAACATTAATAAATACAATTTCAAAGTTATCCTTTTCTTCGATGTTTATGGCCAGAGCTGAATGTCCTCAGCAGTGTGTGTTCTTAACGTGGTTTTGGTGGTATGTGGAGCTGAAGACTGACAGACAAGCTGTCTGCTGAGCGGCACTCCATCCTGGCACCTTTCTGAGGTTCTTTTACCAAAAATGCATGTAGTCTCTCTCTCTTTCTCTTTTTAAAATAATCACCGTATGCATATAAGCAAAAACTTCCAAGTATGGGGTTGGGTTGCATGTCTGTATATTCCGATAAGGGATTTTCCTTTCCTTCATCAATTCTTGATCATTCACAGGTTGATTCTCTCAACTAAGAAGAACCAACATGAAGTTACTTTCTTTCCTAGTCCTAGAAAGGGGTTCCAAGTTTCTGTGAGATGTTAGAATAACTTACCTGTTTACAAACAGGAATTGTTCTGAAATCATAATAAACAACAGTTTCCATTTTTCCCTTAGAGAAAGTCTTGCTGTCTGTAGCTCAGCCTGACCCTACACTTGGAGTGTCCTTGCTTTGGCCTCTCATGTGCAGGGGTTACAGGTATGCGCCATGTTAAATTACAGGTTACAGCTGCAGCTTATGTGGGGACATGAGCTGGAGAAACAGCTAACTGTTGCCTCTTTTTTTTTTTTTTTTTTTTTATGTAGCACTACACTGATAAGGTAGAGATGCAGGAATACCACCATAGACCATGGTCTTCATGCTGGGCTGCTGGGGTGAAAAATCACTAGATTTGTTCAGCTTTAGTTTGGCATAATTCTCCAGCTTCATGTGACAGACATTATTTTAAGTGAAAGGATGTAGAAATCGTTTAGAAATTAAGCAAAATCACGAGGCTATGTAGATGATGATGTCAAAGTTAGAGTTCATCTCATACAAAGTAAACACATGTAGTCGAATGCATAAAAAAGTTTAGCCGGTAAGTACATTTCCTCCTTCCAGTGGTGTGGCTCTTTACCACTTGGCCTACTGGATATCCTGTTCCCATCAGTGAAGGTACACTCAACAATGTAGTTGATACATACCTGATATCATAATTTTGGATCATGATTAAGAACTATAAATACTTTTACAGATCTGTGTGTAATAAGACATTTTTTAGTAATGCTCCCATTAAGGTGAAGGGGATTAAAACATCCATAAGCACGACCTATATAAAAAGTTATTAAAGTATTTAATTTTTGGATTTGTACAAAAGGTTATGAAATGTAGTGGTATTTGCTGCGCCTATGACCGAGAGGTGGCTCAGTGGTTAAGAGCACTGACTGATGTTCCAAGGGACCCGAGTTCAATTCCCAGGCTGTCCAATGTCTGATCATGCCAGGATTTAAAAAAAAAAAAAAAAAAAAAAACGATTCATATGACCCCTCTCCCTTTCCTTTTAAGAGGTCATGTACAATGGCAAGAAGTACCGCCTCCTTTGGGCCCTATAGCCCAAGGTCATGGCCAGAGCAAATACCACCACAATGAAACTTTAAAAAAAACACTCATCTCTGGTATTGGTATTACCTTCAAAATTATTGCATCGAGAACATTTGGAGATTGCTTTGTGTCTGAGGTTATGTACATATCACATGGTAAGTGGTTAGAAGCACAGATTCTGGAGCCATATGGATTCCAATCTCAGGTTGCCTAGAAGCCAGGTTACTGATCCTGTCTGTTCTGTGCTCCATGTCCTCCAGCAGAAGTTGGAACAATAGTAGTATTTAGCTCAAAGGAAATAGTACTTTAGAGCCAGGCATGGCTGAATATACCATATTCTAGCATTTGGGAGAGAGCCAGGGGGAATCTTGAGTTTGTGGTCAGCCTGGGCTAGGTGGTAAGACTGTTAAAAAGGAAGAAACGACACTCAGTACTTACTGAGTTTAGTTCCCGTGTACGAAGTGCTGTTAATACTAGCTAGTGTAACATTTAGGATGTTACCTCAATTTTCTTAGGTAGAAACACATTTAATGTATGTGTGTTACTAATCCCCGGTAAGTGGCTCAACTACTGCTCCCATTATCATTAATGTGTGTATGGGGGGGGATTAAAACATCTATGAACAATATATATGTATATATATATATATGTATGTATGTACATATATATGTGTATATATATATATATATATAGTTTATTTAAAAGTGTTTATAGAATGTACAAAAGGTAACCTGAAAAAGGCAATCTGAAGATGAAGGCTAACCCCACACTGGGAATGGAAATTGGCAGCTAACTAGCTCTCAAAAAGTCCTTCCCACCATTCAGTTGGGCACATGATAATCTTCCTTTTAATATGCTTTTAATGCATTAGTGTACATTTTGGTAAGTTGAGACAAAGGACCAAGTCATTGCTTCTGCCTTTGAAAATTTAAAAATATGTAATGCATATAATAGACTATCTTTGAAACACTTTGAAAGCCACCAGGTAGGGTGAGACCTTAGACATCCTCACTGCTGCTCCAGCTCCTCTGGGGTCTGGTGGTAATGCCCCTACTTTTCACAGCCTGTGCTTTGCCAAGTAACACAGGTCAGTTAATAGAAATGAAGCTGTTGTGATCGTATGCCTTTGATTCAGTGTTCTGAAGTTTTCTTATGTTGAGTCATCGCTATAGCTGATTAAGTGGTCCTCTCATATCTGGTTACATGCACACCAGTATTTAATTCTTCTGTTGATAGTAAGTGGGTTTCTGTATCTGGGATAGTGCAATCCTCTTCATACACATCCTGGGGCATGTACTGAAACTGCCAGGACACGTGCATTTTGGATTGCACTATGGAACATGGAACTGACCCCCATGCCATTCATGGAAATGATCCATTGCTTTATTCCTGCCATCTGCTCTGCATATGTGGCTTTCACTTCTGGGTTATTTGAAGCAGCAGTTGTTTCCAAGCCCTTGTAACCTATGAAATGCTTTCATGACTTTCTATATCCTAACAAAGTCTTTTATATATGTAGGCCCTTGGTCTTGTATGTTTGGTTGTCTTTGCTCAGTTGGTGTTTTCATTCTGTCCGTGGTATCTTTGGGTGTGGTTAGTTTCAGTTAGTTTTTTGTTTGCCTTGGGGATTGCATGGCTTGTTTTAACCAGTCTGTGTAGTGTGTTAGTGGGTGTTTGCTGTACTTGGTACTAGGAACTGAACCCAGGGACTTGTTCATGGCAGGCAGGGGCTATTCCTCTGAGCCACAGCCTTAGTCTAGAGTTTTAGTTTTCATCTTGTCACTGAGCTTCATCTCTTTGATCGTCTCTGAAAAGTTGTAAGCAAGAAAAGTTTAGATGACTGTCAGTCACTGACAAACAGTTGTTACAGAAACATGTAAGATACTTGTGAGCTCATTTTAGGTTACAGACTCTCAGGTTAATTTGGGCCAGCTTGCTGAACTTGATGCACGTGTCAAAGGGTGGTCCCTCTAACAGAGCTTGTGTGGTATCCTAGTTTTCAGTGGTAAAGGTTTGTTGTTTCTTTTTGGCGTATATGCATCTGTAAGTGTTCATATGTGTGCACATCTGCATTCCAGAGGATGGCGTTTGGAGTCTTCCTCTGTTGTTCTCCATTTGATTTGAGACAGGCTCTCTAACTAAAACGGACCTTCCTGATTTATTGGAGTTCGTGTGGTATAACACTGGATGACCAGCAAGCTCATAAGGTCTTTTTGCTTGGACAGCAAGCGTTTTACCTGCAGAGCGAGCTTTGTATGTTTTTTGAGATAGGATTTTGTTGTTTAGTTCAGGCTGCTTTGAAGTCCATACATGGCCCAGGCTGGCCTTGAACTCATCTTCCTTTAGCCCCAAGTGTCAAAAATGTAGGTGTGCCACTGTCAACTAACATCCTGATGACAACTATAACCCCAGCATTTAGTCAAAAGCAGGACTGCAGGGCCAGCCTGGACCACATAGCCAGACTTTAGTTTTCTTCTATGGATGGTCTGTAAACTAACAACAGTAAGCAAAGAAAGAGATGAAACAGTATTTTTTATTGCTAAATTATTACAAGATAGGTTGAAGTTGGTTACAATTAAGTATGTTGCATGATTTCAAGATCTTTATCTCTATTTCATAATTAGCAGGATTGGAAATTGGTCTGGGACTCCAGGAACCAAAAACGTCAGGACAGAAACAAGAACTTCACACCGAGTCCCACTGCCAGCTGAGCTTCAAGTTGAATTCTAAAATTAACTGATCCCTTTGAGAAAGGTTCTGGCTCAGAAGAAACAGGAACTAGTAGAGCCCTTGCTCACAGTGAATAACCACAAAAACTAGACACATCTAAGAGGCCCTGAAGCCTTTGAATGAAAGCTGGTTCAGAAAGTTCCTGTTGTGAAGACTTGCTGTCTTCGCTAGTGTTTGAGACCAAACTGTATAGCAATGCCATGAGGTCCAGGTAGGAGACCAGTGGGTTATAAATACATTTTCAGAATGACAGGCACTTAAGAACTATGTAAAATATAAAAATAGACCATATTAATAAGAACTATTTAGTATTTAACAAATTGTAAATCCAGGCTTTTGCCATTTTTAAAAAAGGATTGTAGAAACTGAAGTGCTATCCAGATAAAGTGAACAATGCGTTTTTACAGTTCTCATTCTGGGTACCCGGCAGTACAGTCTGAAGCAAAGACTTACCACAAAGCACCCAACATAGCATTTGTAGATGGGCAGGCGTGCTGTCACCCATTTCTCACTGTTCCCTCCCAAGTTGTGTGTCAAGGCATCCAAGGGCACATTCACATGTGACTGCCAGCATTCTGAAATCAGATCAGTGTGCCCGCACGTCAGAGAAGTTGAAAACCCCTTAAGGAGGTGGCTCTCCTTCCGAGCGCTCTGACCCCAGATGCCCAAGTGAGTTACGCTTCAGATTCTGCGCCTCTGCTGTCACTTGGACTTCCGCCAGTGCCATCTGTGTGATCGTTTAACAGTACATACTTTCCATCATTGGTTAGTGGTAGAGACAGCATTAATTGAGCCAGTGCTTCTGGATCCTGAAGTTAAGAGTTTAAAAGGGGGGAAAAAGAAAAAGCTTAAGATGCACCTGTGGCTTGTCCTTCAGTGTTCTGTGCTGTAGCCCCATTCCTCCTAACTAGTCTCTCTGGGCTGTCAGATAAAGAAACTCAAGGGGATTACTTCTAGATTCTATGCTGGCTCTCCTCTTGTAGACACATGATTAATGTACCCAATTTATAACCGTCTTCCTCCAGAGTCGACAAGGCAGACCCCTTCATAAAAGTTGTTTTCCACATCTTTAAGCCTGTCTGTCTTTTACTATGCATCAGGAGTTGGCAAAAGCTGTAGAGGAGCCCACTGTGTACACCTGTCCTCACGCTGCTTATGGTTGCTTTAGTACAACAGTGGAAGTGAGTAATTAGAGTGCAGCAAGATAAGTGTGTGCACTTCTGACCTAGACCATTACATTCTAATCTCTTGGGCAGGCTGAAGCTTAAAAATCACTTCAAGAGCTTTTTGATCAATGAAAGATGGTAAGCTGTTGAATAACAGTGAGGTCTCTGTTCACTTCTAAGTTCCTAGTTGGTGGTGGTTGTGCTGCTGGCCTGGAGCTAGGTGGTAGTGCAGGGGATGAGTACTTTTAAGTTTGAATTGAGTACTGAATCTTAATTTGAAAGAACTCTAGCCAGTTTGAATGCAAGCAAGGAAATTAGTAAAGCTAAAGCTGCAGCAGTGCTACTCCATTAGGAGGAAAGATGTGTTACCAGAGGGAGTCACCTGATTGCACAGAGCTTGTTAGAAAGCTTGAGAGAAATCCGAACTTGAGCACAACGTGAGCATCAGTTTTCTTTTTGAGAGTCTTACTGTGTCTACAAATGTCTTTTGAGTAGTTACTAAAGCAGTGCTAAAATGTTTCTTACCTTTTGAACCTCAATAATTTCTTTCCCCAAATTAATAGCATAACATATCTGTAGAAGACAAGAGAAAGAGTGTTTGGTCAAGGTAGAAAGAGGTGGCGTCATAGAGACAGTGGTCTGAGGAGCAGCAAGGCTGCTGGCTGTGGGAGCTTTGGTCAGTGGCACTGTTAGGTAAGTGAAAGACCCAGGTTACTCCACTATCTACAGTTCTTAGCAGGATATTTCCCCCTGGATGTTCATATTACCCAGTGGTAAACAGTGAAAGGACTGGTTTTGATAAATTCTAAATACTAGTGTTTTTCATACAAAAGAACAGTTTTGATGTTCTTTCCTTGGTTTCTTCTGAGACAGTTTTCTCTTGTAATTTTTGCTTTTATTTAAAACAGTGGTTCTCAACATGTGGGTCCCAACCCCTTAGGGTGGTCAGACAACCCTTTCACAGGTGTCATCTAGACCACTGGGAAACAGATATTTACATTATGAATCATAACAGTAGCCAAATTAGTTATGAAGTAGCAACAAAAATAATTGTATAGTTGGGGGTCCCCACAGCATGAGGAACTGTATTACAAGGTCATAGCATTAGGAAGGTTGAGGACCACTGCTTTAAAAGAACAAAGGTGCCTTGTAGCATTCCATGCTACTAAACAATTATCTATAGCTATTAGGGTTGTTGTCTTTAGGTGGAGCCTTCCTACAAGGTATTACTGTCTGAGTATCTGGGTGGAGGCATGAAAAATTAGCCAGTTAGATATTCAGATGGATAATGAAAACCCAAACCCATTAAAAATAGCCAGTATTATTGAGGGGGGGGGGGAGGTGGACAGACACAGACAAAACACCTTTTCGCCTTCTGAGTTGCTTTCAAAAATGTATGTGCTCAGGGACTCTTCTCCTGTGGACTCTGGCACTCGGATGACAAAACCAACCAGCCTTTTGTTTTCTTGATGAGCAGCAAACTGTGTGACACTGGTCAGCTCAAACTTGAAGGTGGGGGGGACAGGACAGGGGACAGAATGAATAATCACACAACTGGAATTTCAAAACAAGCACAACTATTTTCTATGGAAGAGTTGAAGAAGGCTGCATTACAGGGGACAGGATGGTCATGGAACTTGGCCAATGATCACATGTTGGGTAGGGTCTTCAGCCAACAGGAGAACTGAGGTATAAACATTAAGGTGTAGCAGATACTTACACAGGCTCTTGACACTTGAGTCTGAGGATCTATCAACCTGAAATTGTAAGACTCATTATTACACACATGTTGGTCACACTCAGAAGTTTATAGGTCATCGTGAAATCACACAAATGTCCCATATGTGAAAAGCAAGGCCTGCTTCAGGGGAAGATGACAGTCCTGTGTGAGCCTGTGGTTTCTGCCTTTGTTGAACCAGTGTGTGAAAGCCAAGGTACCTGGTGTGGAAGAGTCCACAGCAAATGGAATGGTAAGTCCCCAGCATTCAGCACTGTGGTTTTTGTATCTGATGCATAACACGGGCAGATCATGTCCTGTGTGGTCTCCATATCGACATACTCACTAGCAACTTCAACTGCCCTGAAGTAACGAAGCACTTTGCTACATTTCACTAGAGAAGGAATGTTGAGAGGACAGGAGGGTTTTGGGTGAACTCTGACTGCCTCTAAAGGCCATTAAGGGATCTGGGGATGGTACAGTGGGTAAAAGCACTTGCTCTGGGAGAACCCCCAGCACTGATGTTAAAAGCCAGGTGTGGTTGCATGAACCTGTAACTCCAGCCTTTAGCGGGGCTGGAGATCCTGGGAGTCTGCTGAAGGTGGAGAGCAATACCTGATGTCTGTCTCTGGCCTCCACATGTGTCCAAGGGGGCACATAACAGGCCAAAAATAATGACTACCTCTTGAATGCCTCTTCTGTTTTTAAATCTTTAAGTTTTGTCCAATGATAATACTGCTGAATCTTGGCACTGTACTAGAGAATTTGCTACTATTGTAAACAGATAAAGTTCTACTTCTGATGTTAAAATTAATTGACAACATATGGTGTCATATTTATTGAAAGACTGATAAAAGTATTACAGGTGAAAGCAAAATATAGTTTGTAGTAATGTCTAGAATAAACAAATATGCAGAGATTATTTTAGATTTCAAGCATGTGTCAATTTCTATAGAATTGTTAAGTAGGGTTTTATTTGTAAATATTTATTCTTGGGAATAAGGTCCCTAAACCAAGGGGGGGGGGCAGATTTAAATAATGAAGTGGGCTGGCAAGATAGATGGCTCAGTGAGCAAAGGCATTTGCTGCCTGATGACTTGGGCTTGATCCCTGGAATTGACTTGACAATGTTGTCTTCTGACCTCCACACGTGCCTGTGGCGTGTACCCACACGCAGGTACTGAAGGACAAGCTAAGTCCTGGCACGGCTGGCATGCCTTAGTACTTCCCCTGTGCTCCTTCACAGCATCAGCAAGAAGTTTAGGAATGAGCCTAGATATACCAGCTAAAGAAGTGCTACCCTGTAACTCAACCAACCACTCGGAAGACTAAAAACAGGTGAAACTGACTTAGTTCAGTCTCTGTTACCAGTTAGACATGTAATGAACTTAAAGACGGGATTACAAAGGCTTCCCACTGGCACGAGAAACATGTCTGTTCCAGATAAGTAGGCAGCCTGTGTTAACGTGGCTGCAGACTGCACACACACAAAGTTTCTTTTGGTAATAGGGTTGTTTCTATTTTAGACAGATTGATATTTCTGTTGTGAATTTCTAAGAACAATGTTCTCGGGTGACACCAAATGACTGCACAGCAATGGGATCATTGGGGACAGTCCAGGTTGGACCTCCCTAATCGGAAAACTCTTAAACTGGAAATGTGCAGACATGATAGATACCACAGTGAAAATTCCACACTGAAACCTTGTTTCTTGTGCAAAATTATGAAAAATATCGTGTATAGCAACACTACCTGTAGGCTATGTGTATAAGGTACAAACTTTATGTGTAAATTTGGGCCTTATCCCCAAGATATCTCATTATATAGATGTAAAAGTTTGAAAAAAAAAAAAAAATCAGAAACACTTCTGGTCCCAGCATTTCAGGTAAGAAATACTTGGCCTATATTCACTAATAACAGGAATCTTTTACTTTTTGTTTGTTTTTGTTTTTTCAAGACGGGGTTTCTCTGTAACAATCCTGTCTGGAACTCACTCTGTAGACCAGGCTGGCCTCGAACGTAAGAGATCCGCCTGCCTCTACCTCTGAGTGCTGGGATTAAAGGCGTGCACCACCACCGCCTGGCTAATAACAGGAATCTTAAGACAGGGTTCTCGCTGGCTTCGATCCTCCTGCTCCAATCTCCCTCATGCTGGGATCACATACATGCATTGTTACATCCAACCAGTTCTTGCTAAAAATGCATCTTTTATTCTGAATATCAAAATGTGGAATGGATGTAAGTAGAAACATTAGCACTACATTCCAGATGGGTAAAGATTCCCTACACAGGCAATCAGGTGAAGCTAAGGGTCTGAAGTGGGCTGAAGGTACCTCAGGGTTTGACTGGTGATCATCAGATGGGATTCCGTGGTGCGGAAGATGTTGTGAATAGCCCGAGCTGCCAGCACTTGTCTCATTGCCTCATAAATCACTTCAGCAGTGTGGTCTGTCTTAACTGCCATTGATCCCAGAAACCGAACGATGAACATCTGCTGCAGAAGAGAGTCTGCAAGAGAGCACGCTCCACTCAGGACCACGTGAATGAGAGAGCACACTCCACTCAGGGACACATGAATGTGCTGATGTACAACCAACAGCATGAGCCTGGGAACAGCTAGAGACCTGGGTCTTACTCACTGTTCTGTTGGTTTGAGACAGGGTTTCTCTGTATAGCCTTGGCTGTCTTTGAACTCACTCTGTAAACCATGCTGGCTTCAATCCACCTGCCTCTGCCTCCCTAGTGCTGGGATTAAAGCTGTGTGCCACCATGCCCAAGTCTGGAGTTAGTTTTATATATGCAGTTTTATTTATTTGAGGCAGGGTCATGCTATGTAGACTAAGTTGGTCTTGAATTCACTGACTCCTGTCTCAGGCTCTCCAGTTCTAGGACTATTAGGCATGCCCCATCTCATCCAGCTGAGTCTGAAATACTGTGTGGATGACTGTACAAAGCCAGTCAGGGACACAGAGCTATCTAGAGCCAATTTTAAAGCACAAGTTGTTGATACAACAACAAAAACTTACCCCAATTCTTTAAGGGTTATTTTTATTTTACATGTATGAGGTTCTGCTTGCATGTACATATGTGCACCATGTGGATGCCTATGAAAGCCAGAGATGATTTCAGATCCCTCAACTGGAGTTACAGGCAGTCATAAGCAGGCTATATAGGTGTTGGAACCAAACCCAGCTTGGGGTCCTCTGCAAGCACACTAAATGCTCTTAACTGCTGAGTCCTCTCTCCAGCCTTATGTGTACATGTATGTGCATGTAGAGTCCAGAGAGGGCATGAGCTGCCATGTGGGTAACGAGAATTGAACCAGCCCTATGTCCTCTGTAAGGCCAGTGAGTGATCCTGAGTCAGCTCTCCAGCTATCTATCTCGTCTCCTGCAAATTCTTAATTAGTAAACGAGAAGGGAGTCATTGGAAAGAATTCCATCCTAGGGACAGTCTGAGATTTCAAAATCTGCTTAATTGAATTAGGCCTTGCACTCAGTAATCCCCCTGTCTCAGCCTCCCTAATGATGGGATTACAGATGTTTGCTAACACCTCAGCTACTAAGATTCCATTTTAATTATGACCACTATTTCCTCTCTGAAAATCTGATTTAGTTGTGATGGTTTTCTGGGCAGGAACTTCAAAAAGGGGCATGGTATGGGTAAAGCTAAAACAGCCATTAATACCTTCCCCTTTGTCCAAGTTTTCTTGGAATAAACGGAGGGTCAAATCTGAATTCCTATCTGCATCTTAGCTCTAGCACATTACTTCTCACCTTCAGGGGCCAATGAGTAAGAACACAAGCCTGGGCACTTACCTTCTGCTTCAGGGAACGACTCATCCTCTGTCTCACCGAAAGGGTTGGTGCGCCTAGGGGAACAGCCAGAGGTCAGCGGTCCTGCCAGTGGCGGCTAACAGGAGTTCAGCACTTAACTCTTAGGTCAGAGGCGCCTATCCCAGGAGCAGTCTCTGGTGCTGAGTGAAGACTCCCAAACCGACTTTCACTTTCCCAGACAGCTACCTCAGGTCATACCTGCTGCCTCTGTTCTGCTCAAGGAACTCTGTTGCAGGAAGTACAATATCAAACTGAATGGGTGTCCCAGGTGCAATTAGCTCCTCTGTTTCAGGAATGCTGCCTGTTGCTCTGGGAACAATCTTGTCATTTTCTGTGTCAGAATTTTTCATGGTTTGACTAAAATATAAAAAAGAGGAGAAAAAAGTGGAACAAATTTTTCATTTATTTAATGCTGATGTGACTTTTACATGTTGCAATACAAGGGAGCCTTAACCAGTCTCTGTCTATTCTACAAATAAGCCTTCCTCACCTTCACATCCTTGGCTAGAACCCTTCTCCTCCTCGCTATCCACAGTCCCTCTGTTGCTCCTTTAGAGACTGGGTTGTTTTTGGAGTAAGGCTACAGGCAGCTCACATTACACACCGACACACAGTAAGACATGACATTTCATTGCAACCTGGCTGTAATTTCCTGAAAAGCCCTTTCCACTCACCTAATACTCCCTCCACTTGAGAGACAGTAAACATACCATGTGTTCCTAGTTTCTGTATAGCACAGTTCCAACTCTCCCACGACCAGCTCAAATTACACCACTGTGATAATGTCTCAATAAGACACAGCATTTACTACCCTGGGTGCCTCCTGAGCACTGCACAGTGGCCCACGTGCATCTACAGAGACAGCACCAATAAGAGCAGTGCACTCCTTGCATGGTGGATAGCCTGTCCTACACTCCTGTTTCTTTTTTCTTGAGGTGAAAATGCTGTCATTTAACTTTACCCTTTAAAACTCCTTCTTAAGGTACAGTGCGAATTCCTCTGAAGGACATGAAATGTCACTGCATTTCTATTCCTTACATTGTCTGGACCATAACCCTCAATGATCTTTTCACATCAATGTTTTCTGGTTTCTCAAATGTCAGCAACTGAGTACTGTATGAAAACTGCAATGGCTGTGACTTCTATCCAGTGAGATGTGGGTAGAAACAAATGCACCAGCTTTAAGATACTCCTGTTACCCACCGACCCCTCTCTCCTATCCAGTTTATCCTACAGATAATGCAGAATAATTTTTGTAAACCTGGTTCTGACTGTAGCCTCTTTTCTTAATACCTTCAGCCCTGTCCCACTGCCTATAATTCCTGAGCAAGGATTACTAAGGCTTTTACAATGACTCAAATCCATCTGGTGGCCTTACCTACCATTCTTTTTCATGTACCCAGTGCCAAGTGCATGACCCAGAAAGCTACACAATTAAGAGTTTTCTAAGCACTTCCTTTAGGCCATTAAGTATTTATGGAACATCTGATGGAGTTCTTTCTACCATTCAACTAAAAGACAAATAAGAGTCTTGATTTTTAATATGCCTCTTGATACCATTAACACAACAAATAAGACAGCCCTCTACTACCTAATTAACCACTTGAAAACTCCCACTGAGATAAAATGTATGAGTCCTAGAATACATCTTTAAGCAGTGTTCAAAGGAAAAGCTGTATGCACATTCAGTTAATGAAAAGAGCAACCAACACCAGATGTGACAGGCTGAGGCAAGGATGTCTGCTGGGACTCTGAGGCCAGTTCAGGTGATATCATGTGACTGCCCCACCCCACAGAGCAACAAAACAGCAAACAGACCACCCAAATACTCAATGCTAATAAATGACTGATAGATTTATTAGAAGAATTATGAAAATGTAGTAACGTAAGTGAAAACTGAGTAGATGCACACTATACATATGCAGAAAAGGCTCAGCCAATAACACAGACACACAGTTGACTAGGGTTACAGTGCCGAGATGCTAATAGAAGGTTCCTGTCTGCCTTGGACTACTCAGGTCTGGCCCAGTGGACCTGGACAGGGATACTGAACTTGGGTTTGAATACTGGCTCCACCCCTCATGTGTGCTGTGGGTGTGGGCACATTAGAACTTTTTCTGGCCACTATTGCTTCTGTTGCACAGGGTACAATGGAATCTTTGGGGTTGTGAGGACTAGAAGCAAATTTCAAATTCCTAACAGTTTGGCTCCACAGAAGGTAGTTTTTCCTTGTTCTTTAGTTACCTGGAGCAAGAGCTTTCTTGTTTTTTCCCAAAGCTTGTAATTGGAGTCACTGCCTGAAGAGCCGTCTGGTTCAACTTGATGGCTACTGCCTACATGTAAGCCACAGGACACAGGCTCAGGCCAGGAAGGGACGCCTACCTTCCAGGTGAAGTACAGGCAGGTACTAATTACCTCTGGGTTGTCCGTCAGGTAGATCTGCCTGGAGATGTTGTTTATTGCACATATCCACTGTGGAGGACATTAAAAAGAACACTGAATCCCAGTTACTCATCATAGGAGGGCAGGGGTGAGACAGACAAAGCTTTACCTCTTCGTATTCCTTTCTGCTCTCTGCTTGGAGAATGATCCCCCTGAAACAAACAAGATGCCTCAATGCCTCCTAGGTCTCAGGGACCAAGGAAGTGTTCATTAGACCAATCTGGCACCAGGAAAGCAGCTTGTTGGGATGGAAGGAAAGTAGGGCTGCAGGCCTGGCCTTTCCACCAGAGTACTATATCATCTCTAGGCCTCTTTCTCTTCTATACAGAAGGCTGGACTTGGATCATCTAACCTATGACTACAGTGAGGACTGTCTGGATTCTCTTCTTAGATAATCCAAGGCACCAGCACAGTACTCACCCCTTCTCCAACTGAGGAAGGACCTAGTATGTATCTAAGCACTGAAAGTCCATACACTTAAGGCATTCTACCTTTATGACGGACTTAGCTCTTTCAGGGACTCTCTGTGGCAGAGGGAACACAGATACCATCTCTGTATCTGAGAAGACTCAGGCCCAGGGGTATTTAGAAACTACATAGGACCACTAGAATCTGTGCATCTTAGTCCTGAGCCACTGGCCACTGTCAAAGAAAGAACAGTCTCTAACTGCTCTACTAACTTGGGGAAGGCATATCCCACAGGCTCCCACTATTCCCATCACCAGCCTCTAGGCAGGCAAAGCCTGAGGTAATTTCCTAGGATTTAGAACTCTAAACACAAACTGAAACCCCTGCTCTACACAAGAGGGGAACCACTGGGATGGGACCTACTGTGATAACTATAGGCTACTACATTTTCAGGTATGACCTTTGGGCCCATAAGGTCCCAAGGTGAAGATAGTGTCGTTAAGTGACACTTCTGTAGAGAATGTACTGCTCACACTTCTGTAGAGAATGTACTGCTCACACTTCTGTACAGAATGTACTGCTCACACTCTGTAGAGAATGTACTGCTCACACTCTGTAGACATGTACTGCTCACACTGTAGAGAATGTACTGCTCACACTCTGTAGAGAATGTACTGCTCACACTTCTGTACAGAATGTACTGCTCACACTCTGTAGAGAATGTACTGCTCACACTCTGTAGACATGTACTGCTCACACTGTAGAGAATGTACTGCTCACACTCTGTAGACAATGTACTGCTCACACTGTAGAGAATGTACTGCTCACACTCTATAGAGAATGTACTGCTCACACTCTAGACAATGTACTGCTCACACTCTAGACAATGTACTGCTCACACTGTAGAGAATGTACTGCTCACACTCTGTAGAGAATGTACTGCTCACACTCTGTAGACAATGTACTGCTCACACTGTAGAGAATGTACTGCTCACACTTCTGTAGAGAATGTACTGCTCACACTCTGTAGAGAATGTACTGCTCACACTTCTGTAGAGAATGTACTGCTCACACTTCTGTAGAGAATGTACTGCTCACACTTCTGCAGAGAATGCACTGCTCACACTGTAGAGAATGTACTGCTCACACTGTAGACAATGTACTGCTCACACTCTGTAGACAATGTACTGCTCACACTGTAGAGAATGTACTGCTCACACTCTGCAGACAATGTACGGCTCACACTCTGTAGAGAATGTACTGCTCACACTTCTGTAGAGAATGTACTGCTCACACTCTGTAGAGAATGTACTGCTCACACTTCTGTAGAGAATGTATTGCTCACACTCTGTAGAGAATGTACTGCTCACACTTCTGTAGAGAATGTACTGCTCACACTCTGTAGAGAATGTACTGCTCTCACTGTAGAGAATGTACTGCTCACACTTCTGCAGAGAATGTACTGCTCACACTCTGTAGACAATGTACTGCTCACACTTCTGTAGAGAATGTACTGCTTACACTTCTGTTGAGAATGTACTGCTCACACTGTAGAGAATGTACTGCTCACATTTCTGTAGAGATTGTACTGTTCACACTTCCAGTTCTGGATGTAAAATGGACTTCTTGGATCGTTTTCTGGCTGCTCTCCTTAGCCTTGTCCCAAAACAGAGGAGTCCCAGCCTTCTCTCAGCCTTCTTTCAGATCTCTGCTGGCAAGCACCTGCTACATCTGTCTTATACACATCATCTCTCCTCCCAAGACACAGCTGGATCCTCACCGGGGTTCCTGAATAAGGTGAGGTGGGTCCCAGTGGTCACTCCATTTGTTTACAGAGGACAGAAAACCACACTTGGAAAGAACAAGACCTGCAATGTGGCCTCTCGCGGCCAGGACTGGTACATGGGAACTAGAGCTAGCAGCCTTCAGTAAGGGTAATTCCTACCCTGTCCTCCCAAATAAGACAAGAGGCATACGGTTTGCCACTGGGCGTGGAGATCTGAAAGCAGTATCGTCGGTCTTCACAATCCACAGCCATCACAGAGCAGTTGTCCAGGTCCTGAATCAAGCCTCCAGCCACAGCTCCCCTGGGCTGGCACATGAGGTTCCCGCCTTGGGTGAAGAAGTACAGCCTCTCCCAGGTGGTGGTGACCAGTCCCGTCTTGCTGTGGGAATTGTATGTGAAGGTTCATTAGCACTGGGGCATGGGAATAGCCCCTCCATACCATGCTGCCTGTTCTTAGGAACTGGCACATTTTAGAAATGTCTTTGCATTAAAGGAAAAGTTGGAAACTCACTCTGTGAATAGTGGCAGAAATACAGTTTAGCTTGAGTCATTGGGAAGGCGGCTCTGTTCCCATGAGGAATGACAGAACCAAAGCCAGCTATGCAGTGACATGCGCCTACCGTTGGCTTCCAAACCCACCAGCCCTAACTAGAATCTGTCCATCATTTAGGGACTGAACCCTGTACCATTCATTTCTCTAGGATGCAGAACTGAACTCTTCTGAGTATACCAGCCATCAGGGTCACACTGCCTCTCTCCCAATCCTGGGGGCTCTAACTGGAGGACATTCTCATTTGGAGGGCTGTACACAAGAGGAAAATGCAGCCTCCTGGCAAAAGCATCCTAACTTTGTGGAGGTTTTTTTTCTTTTTGCCCTACAGAACTAATGAGGACGTTCAGCTTAGTCTCACACTGACAGGCCTGGGAGAGGCTTCACCTGCAGAAGAGAGCCTCAGATAAGCCTCATGGCAGAGACACTTGCACTATTTACTAAACAGCGACTGTGCACAAGGCACTGTGTTTCCTGTTCCAATGACTGTTTTTTTAAATGGCAATGCTAACACTGGAGGGCTCCCCACACACTGGAGACTTACTCAACAGCAGTGAAGTAGGAGTCATCCACCTCACAGCCAGGAATCAGCCACCGATACCAGTGTACTCTACAACGATGGCCACAGCCTCTGAGGGTCTTAGAAGCAATGAATCCTTTTGTATCTTTTATTCCAGATGGATATTTAAAGACATGATCGCAATGGGTGTGATTCAATCTGGAGAGATCTAACAGACCCTGGCTCTTGCCTCAGCATGGGTCTTTGTGGCACTGCCCTTACCCTTCAGCAGGCAGGGGCCGAGGACTACACTCTCAATAGCCTGGAGTGACATTTAAATGACCATGAAACCTAAACAAGGGTGGCCTGCAGCTCCTGGAGTCCAGGGCACTGACTCCAGCCTCTTGGGGCTCAGTTTTCAGCTTTGTCTCAGTGCAGCCTGGAACTTGGGCCCCCAAAGCTTCCCAAGTCGGGCTTGTTGCCCACTACCACCCACAGACCACTAGCCACATGAGAAACAGCCTCTGAGGCCACTTCCCAGGGAGAGCTGAGTTCAGCAAAGCTGCATGGCATTCTCACTTTCTGAGATTGAGGTAGCCAGCCTTCTGGATGAGGTTCCTGTTGATCTGTGATGTGGCCACATCCATATCCGGAGTGTAAACAGATTCATCAATTGAAAGCAACTCTTGCTGGGACACCCGCATTTTGTCTGCCTCAGCTTCCAGTTCCACCTGAATGCTTAAGACAGAAGGTTGCAGGTCAGCCACTCTCCACAGGCCAGCTCACCACTCCTAAGCCACAAGGTGGCAGTGCCTGCTTCACCCACTGACGGATGCTTCCGGAGCCACCAGCTTCCCAGGTAGCACAACTTTCCACCCTAGACCTATGTCCAGAAAGCTGCATTACCAGAAGTGATACTGGTTCAGGGGGACCACACTCAGATCTGCTAATGCAGATCGTAGGAGCCACTCTGGGACCCCATCTTCAGGGTCTACTACATACAGGGCCTAGGAAAGACCCCTAAGTGAAGGAATGGTACAACACAGTCTAGCTCAGGGTTTGAGAAGACTATGAGAGACAGGAATGGCCAGGAAATAAATACCAAGAAGCAGCCAGGGCTTGTTCTGTGACCATCAAACTGCCCTGAGGTGGCAAAGGGTCAGTGACCAGGCTCTGGTTGGACAGCCCTGGCTTTGCATGCTCTATGCTGACATGGAGAAAACTTAGAACTTGTCCTTCCAACAGGTGCTATTCTTCTGGCCTCATCAGACTCTCACCTACTATTGGCAGATGTAGGTTATAAAGTCTAGGACAGAAATTCCAGACAGCCCACACATCTGAGAATGCAAACGAGAAATAAGGTGTCCCACTTCACATGAAGTTACACAAGAGGACAGAACCATGGCAGGGGGAACTAGGCAGATATACAGCAAAGTCACCCTGACCAGTCTCCAGGTCAGTACCTCAGGATTTTTTCTTCTCTCAGCTTGACAATTTCACCCAGCTGTTGTTGAGTGTTTGGCTTTTCTGACATTCTCCACTGAGATGGTGCAGCCTGCTCCTCACTGCCAAGGTGGGGAAGGGTGTGTGTGTGTGTGTGAGAGAGAGAGAGAGAGAGGGAGAGAGGGAGGGAGGGAGGGAGGGAGGGAGGGAGGGAGGGAGGGAGGGGATGAGAATGAATGAGAATATATTGTGTGTATTTTAAGACAGGGTCTCACCATGTGGACCATACTGACCTCAACTCAGAGAGCTGCCTACATCTGCTTCCCAAGTGCTAGGATTAAAAGTTTGTGCCACCACACCCAGGCAAGGTGGAGAATGAAATGAGAGGAAAACCCCAGTAAAGGGTTCTAAAGGAGGCAGTCAGTGGACAGACCCCACTCAGGCTCTCCAGCTTGTGTGGCTAAGTGTTGTGGGATAATCTTTTTGTTCACTGTGAAGAAATGTCACTCTGATTGGTTCAATCAAAACCTGAACAGTCAATGGCTAGGCAGGATTTCCAGACAGAGAGGACACTGGGAAGAAGAGTGAAGATGAAAGGAGACCTGGAGGAAGCAGGAAAGCAGGGTGGACAGCACACAGATGAACAGAAATGGGTTCGTTTACGTTATAAAGAGCTAGCTAGAAACAAGCCTAAGGCATCAGACAGAGCTTTCATAATTAACACGTTCCTATGTCATGATTTGTGAGCTGGTAGCTCAAAGAAAAACCCGATTACAGATAAGAGTAGCCTCTTGAAAGAGGACTGTTTGGTTTCCTCAGAGATGTGCTCCTGTGCACCAGGGTGTCATCTGGCACACAATTCAGGGAGGTTTTAGTAGCTGCTTTGCTCTCTCCAGCCTCATATACACAGTCTCGGAATCCGAAACCAATCAGAATCTCCGAAGACCCCAAAGAACACAGGAACAAAGTAACTGCTTCCAACTGCTTCTCTCCAGAGCTGACATCTCCCTGCATCACCATGGAATTAAGGACTAAACCCCCTAGCTCTTCAGGGTAGCTGGACCTCAGCTGGGTTCTGAGAACATGTGAGCACTTAGGGTACCTGTGTTCCCCCACAGGAATGTAAAGATTTAGTGCCAGCACCAGATGCTGCCTAAGGCCTCATGTGGGTGGGCTGCGCCTGCATGAAATGGGGCAGCAGGAGACCCTCATGCCTGGAGAATAATGGCGGCAATTACTCATTGGCATGTAATTCACATGCTAAGAAAATTAGCTTTTTTGCCAGCAATAGTGATGTACACCTTAAATCTCAGCACACGAGAGGCAGAGGTGGGAAGATCTGAGAGTTTGAGGCCAGCCTGGTCTATATAGTGAGTTCCAGGCCATCCAGAGCTACAAAATGAGATGCTGCCTACAAAAAAAAAAAAAAAAAAAAAAAACTAGATAAAAAAAACTTCAGCCCTGAGAAATAAGAGAGACCAGGCCCTTTTACAGAGTGACAGGTTCTGTGCTGTCCTGTAGCATCTCAGGAACAGAACAAATTACAAGGGAGAAAGTAGAGTGGGATTTCACAAACTGCTTCCTAGCATCACTGTAGTCTGACCTGTCTCCATCTCCGCTGCTGTCACTGGGTGAGCACTGTGCTGGCTTTCCCCAAGAGCACAACTCCTGTCCCAGCCATGGAGCCCAGTGCTCGGTAATGGCTCTTCAGGGTTCTCTTCATGTTCAGAGCCTTTGATGGACTTCTGCCCGAATAAACTCCTGCTGGGCCCTCTTAAGCTACTTGACATGTAACAACTTCAAGAAAACGTTCTCCTTTTCCCACAGGAAGTAAGATTCCATATTCACTGTTCTCACTTTGTATTCCCTTTTTGGGGGCAGGTGAGAGGTTCGGAAACAGGCCTCATATGCCCCAGGCTGGCCTTGAACTCCGGCCTTCCTGCCTCCTCCTCCCATTTTCTAATTCTTCAACTATAACATGCCCCGCCCCGCAACACTCACAGCAGTCTTGATAGGTATCGAGAGTGACATATGCGTGCACAGGGTGAAACTGGCCTGCATGTGTGGCCCATGAGCCACCTCAGAGCTCTCCTCACAGAGGCTGCGGAAGAGGGAAGCGGCCGAGCCGGGGCAGTCCTCCCAACAGGGAGACCATCTGAGGAAAGCGATGGGGTTTCTGAAGTGCACTCCATGGCTGAACTACAGCTCACTGAAGTGCGTACAAAGGCTTGGCATCGTGCGTGTCTACTATGACCTAGTGTGATCTAGAACTTCCTGCCAAGTAGGAGCAGTTCTGGTTGCTGCTCCCTCCCGTTAACTTCGAGGGAAAGCTAATCTACAGTTCTCTCAGAGGCTCGCAGCACGTGACACCCAAACATGAGCAAGGGCGATTCCGACACTGGAGTACCTCAGGCTTTACGTTGAGAGCACCTCTCCCGCCAGGTGAAGACTGTCTCAAGGTTACAGGGTGATGGGACTCTTTGACCCTCCGAAGGCAGAAGAAGCCTGCACCCACTCCCCAGTGAGGCTGATGCAGTGGGAAGACAGAAGGACCCCAGGCCTCGCCTGAGAGCAGTATTACCTCTGAACCATGTCTGTAACTGATGATAAGAAACCGTCCATACTTTTGGAGAACATCTCCGCTCCTCTCTTGAAAAAGTTAATCTGAAAGATACAAAGGCAGTATTCTGAACGTCAACTAGGAAGGTAGTAATTCCCTAATGATGAGATTGTGTAGGGACAAATGATGTGGCTGCCAGCCCCTTCCTGTGGCAATCTGATAGCATTCCTCCATCACTTCCGTCATTGGTTAAGAATGCCCAAGTCCATAGTGTGTTTGTCAGTGGAGAAACGGGAGCTTGGCAACCGTGCTCAAAGGCAGGAGACACCAGGAATAAAGAAGGGTAGTGCACCCTTGGTCCATACCAACAGTTTCATTAATCACACTGACAATCTCTGAACTGCCACCAGCAGCCTTCTCTTCCCTGTTCTAAACCATCTTCCATCCAGCACTACGTGGAGATGAACCACGGGACATGCTCAGGACCAGCAGAGCATGGACCGACATCTGATGGAGAATGGCAGGAGGTGTCACACCCCCAAGGTGAGGGCTGCCATGTGCCTGAGCACACTCACTGGGCCACACACAGCACAGCTGCCGACCTGGGCTAGATGGACAGAGGACCTAAGCGCTGACCAAAGGGGAAATTGGGCTAAACTGGCATCAAGCAGCTTCTCAAAAGGGTGAGGCACACATGCTGCGTTTCCTCTGCCTACGGGAAGCGGCACCTGCGGGACTGGCGACAGTCGAGGTGGAAAGAAGCTCAGCTGCTGGCTCTGGAGCTGCGGGGAGGACTTCTTGCTTCCCGTGACTCCAGGGTGACCCTCACCTCCCAGAAGGAGGTCCAGGTGCCCAGCACATGGGGAAGAGAAAGAGAAAGAGCCAGGCATGGGAAAGAGAATGCTTCTGGGCATTACATGTTTGCAGCTGCCCAGCCTGAAAAGCTCAACTGCTTCACTGGTGGGCTTTCTGGACCTCAGGTATGAATGCTGCTCTTCATGTGCCTGATGACAGGGATTCACAGCTGTGACCAAGGTTATAAAGACGAAGCACTGAGCATGGGCATTCTTTTCATGTGCCATGTTGGCTCATCTGAAGGGGAGCGTGGCCCAGGCAGTGGGCACAGAAATTGAAGTCTCTCCCTGAAGAGGCCAGTGGGTGTTATCAGTAGGGTTTCGATACCCTTCCCTCTAGTCCAAGAACACCCTGGGAAAACGTGTTCACCAATGTCCTTAGGTCATCAGAGGGTAAGGCCATGAGCAGGATTATTGCCATGTCAAGTACACACATGGGATGTTCTGGGCCGCTGACCTCTGATTCACATCAACACTGTAAACCTATTTCAGTCCCTGAAATGTCAAATAAGCAAACAATGCTCATCAGCTAATCTTCATCTTCTCAGTGAGCCTTCTGCAGTAGCTGAGCACCTGGGGTTCCTGTCCTTCCTTGTCCTCCTCTGGAGCACTGCTTTAACCCTTTCGCTTGCTCTCCAGTCACTCTGAGCTCTCTGGGGTACCCAACCCCAAGCACAGATGAGCAGAGGGGATCTAAAGCCCTGTGCCCTCCTTACCCTGCCAATACCACAGGAGAGGTCATCCTGTGTGCTCCAAGATCGTACAGGGCTGTTGAGATGGCTCAGCGCACTAACCATCAAGCCTCGTGACCGGAGCTGGATCCACAGGAGCACATGACAGGAGGAGAAAACTGACTCCTACAGTTTTCTATTACTTCCACATGCAGGCCATGACATGTGCACACCCACACACATATGTGTACACATACAAACACACACAAACTAAACTGGATTTTGGAAAACCTATACAAATGATAAAACCTCAGTATTGAAGCCTGTTTTCTGAGAACCAGAGAAGCCACAACAGAGGCAACACGCCTTCCAAACGGCGAGTGCTGACGTCTGAGCAGTCTCCACCAAATGGGCCTGCAGACAGCCGGATGCAGTGCTCACATACCATGAGCTAACGCAGGCGGTGCCCCATAAACACTGATAGAAAGGGCCGAGACAAGAGCACATGCTTCTGAGTCACCCAACAGCTTGTTGTCAGGAGCGCTCAGCTGAGAGAGGAACTCCAGCTGTGACGATTGAAAAGTTCGGTAGAGAAGGGACTACCAGTCCTGTGTCTTGAATGAGGAGTTTTCAGATGAAAACTGGAATGTTCCTAGGCCTCTAACCAATGCTCCTGCCTCCCAGCAAACGGCTCTGCCCTCCTAGGCCCAGGGGCTGTGTGTGAAGCATCTACCGCTCCTCTCCTCTCCCGTGGCCAATTTATAATCATTTAAAAAGCCTGGCTAGGAGAGGGTGTGCAATGCTTGGCTGTGAAAAGCACAGCACCTCCTGGCTACATCCTTTGGGTCCTCTGAGACTGTCCACAGACTGCCCAGACTGGAGCTTTTCGTCTGAGATGGTAAATACAACCACCCCTGTCCATGCTCCTGGGCCTGGAAGTGAGCAGGGATTACTGACCCAAGGCAAGGGCAGCCATCTAGGGAGGGCACACAGGAAGTGACTACAGAGAGCAAGAGCCCGGCATCTAACAACTCTGCCATCTATCGGGGTCAAAGTGCAATAGCTCCAGGAAAAAGGAGGGGGTAGTCAGCACAGTGCCATTCTGAGAAAGCTGGGTGGCTTTGCTGGGGGCTGAATAAAGGTAATCCATCTTTATTCAGACGACAGAGGCTAGACTGCAGGTATAAGCTGACTTCCCTGAACTCCCCCACCACCATGTAGCAGCTGTATTAGGAAGACAGACAGTTGTGGTTGGCTGCTTAAAGATGTCCAGACCCCCCTTTGCTGAGTGATGCTGATAATGTATTTCTTTTGAAGTATATGTAATTTTAAAATGCATACAAAGTCAGAGATTCTCATGTATGTTTTAAATTGGTAAATGGTCTTAGAAACATTTGTCATATCATTTTCAGTTCACAGACTATAAATGACCCAAGATTCTGGTGCATTTGTCCTGTCCAACATAAGGGTGGACAGTCACAGAGGGGAAAGCAGGTAAAGCTCACGCTGGCCCTGCCACTCATCTGTGCCACAGCAGCTGAGTTCACATCCTTAAACTGCAGCATCTCTGAAGACTCAGTAGCTCACTAACCAGGAGGGAAGAAGCTGATTAACTCCTCCACAGAAGACTTCCAAAAGCACCAGCACACTTTCCCTATGCCCCAGGAGGGAGCACACTGGCAGGAACTTCAGGGGCATACCATTTGAGAATGACCCAGCCAGGGGGAGCCTGACCGTGCAGAGAAGGTTCATGCATACCCTGTCTCCAAGCCAGCCACCCAACTTGGGCAGAGTGAGCCTGCAGGACAGGTTGTAAAAGCAACGTGCACACACTGGGCTCAAAAACCAGCCATGCTCGTGGGCAGAAAGCTGCAACCCTGACTGGCTTTCTTGGGTAGAGACAGGCAGACAGGCTTGTCCCTGAGGGAGGCTTGGGATCGGGCCACAGCTTCCTGAACATATGGTCTCAAAGGTCAAGCCCAGCTGGAAGCTCTCCTAAGAGCTGGGCCCCAGGAACTTTCCCAGGACACTGTGCACCTGTCTCTGTGACAATGCTTCCACTTCTCCTGACCACTGCTTCAGGTTTACTCTCCTGGGGAAGGGGCTCCTACCTGTCCATGGGCAAAGCCTATCAAGGGTTCCATCATGGCCATCCGCTTGCGGTACTGCAGCGCGTTGAGGGCACAGTAGTACTGCAGGGATGAAAGGTGCTGTTTCCGCCGGGCAGATGCCACCTCTTTCCCAACTTCAGCCTTCACCTGAGGAAAGCGAAAGGAAAACTTCAAGTTGCCCATAGGGTCTAGGAATTCGGCAAGAGCACAAGAACTCAGACACATTTGGTTGTTCAGGGTAAACACTTGGGGATAAGGTTCCACCTTGGCTTAACAAGAAATGCCAATAAAAACTCCGAAGTGATAGCACCTCAGTCCCCAAGATTCTATGAGGCAAAGCCAGTACCCTTCTAGCGGCAGTGCCCAATGCCGCCACTTGGGAATACAGCACAGCAGCAGGTACTAAAAGCCACACACATTTTGGTTCATGCAAAAGTCTGTAGTCCTAGGAAGTAATTTAGCTCAAGGAAATGACGTAACAGAAGTAAGAATTGTATGCATGAAGGTTCAGTCGCCTGTGGTGGCAGAGCAGGAGTCAGCACCATGCAGAAGCCAACCAGCACATTGATCAGCATTGACAGTGGTTCCACCTGGTGCTTTAGATGGTGAAGAGATCCACACATGAGGTGCAGAAAAACTTGCAGGTCCAGATACAGGAACCAGGAAGAGCTCCATCACACAGCATTAATGCTACAAGTCTACAGAAGTCACAAAAGGAGCTGGGGTCGCTGAGACGACTCTGAGGAACACTCACCCTTTCGTTCTCCTTTTTCTTAGGGAGCCTGCTGTACTTTGCCATTGAAAGGTCATGCTCTGAAAATGAAAGATATGTGAGCCTCCAGAAGGGTCAAAAGGCAAGAACACTGGTTGTCTAACCCCTGCCACCACTAAACTCATGCACACCCCAAGCCGATGCACCCAAAATCGAAAGATGCCTACCATTGCTGGCGAGTCCAAAGAGATCCTTCAAAGTGCTCACTTCTGAACAGGGGAAACAAAAACATGTTAGAGCGAAGGGGACGGAACCATGTGGAGCCAGAGCTCTGCCTTCCCCAGAGGGTCAGGGCACATGCTCTGCCCACAACCCCTCAGTCCTCTGCTCCCACAGGCCCTGGTGGTGGCAGTGGCACCTCACACCCAGGGACATGTAAAGGACATGGATTCCTGAGGATGGGTGACAGGGCACGGTCAGGCACCTGTCCTGGAAATCTGGCCTATGAGCTGAAGCCCTCAACTGCCTGAGAACGTCGTCCCTTACCATAGGGGAGTACCCTATGGCCCAGGTTCCTGCTGGCACCACTGTAGAAATCTCATTTATTAGTCACTGTTGGACACAGGGCTTATGCTAATGAAAAGTGGCACAAACTGGTATACTGCATAGCCACCAGCCAACACCAATAACTATGACCCCACAGCATGGCACTGCACCCATCATCCACCAAGACGGCTTAACAATCCCCACAATGACAAAAAAGGTCACCACGAGAATGAAACTGAAGAACCCAGAGACAGAAGCTGAAGGAGTGACAGTCTCTACCTTCCTAACAGTGCACGCCACTCTGTCAAACAACAGAACACTGTAAGCTCTATGCTACCTCTCAGTTGGTGTGCAGAAGGCCTCAGTCTCCCTTTCCCGGGGTTGCGCTTCCCTCATACATTTCCCTCTCTCCGCTCTCACCTTCTCTTAGAGCAGAGCTGTCTTTGAACACCTATTGGGATCTCGTGCTCTCCTCAGTGTGCTTTCGCTGGGGACAATGGGATAAGAGGCAGCAAAGGCAGCTGTGGGGACGCTGGTCTGACACAGCGGGGTGAGGCAGGAGCAGCCCAGGTTCAAGGCCAGCTAGAGCTACAAACTTAAGGGCTCAGCGGTTAAGAGCACCTGCTGCTCTTTCAGAGGAGCCGGGCTAGGTCCCCAATACTCACACAGCAGTCCACAAGCACCTGTAACCCCAGTTCTAGGGCACCAGATGCCTTCTTCTGACCTCCCTAGACACCAGGCGCACACGTATATGCATTCATGCAGGCAAAACATCCATACATATAAAATAAGTCAATTTAACATTTAAAAGGCAGTAAAATATGCGCTCAGGAACTGTCTAAGCAGAGAGGGACCAGACTCACATTCAGCTGGGGCTGAATACTTCAAGCTCATGTCTTTGTGCCATGAGAAAAGAATGATTTGATTTGGTTTTCATAGATGAGAAACTTCTGTTTTTACTGACTGAACAGTTTTCCTCTCCTCTAGGCAACTGTAACTCAGATGCTAGCTCACCGAGGTTGGTAAGGAGGGCCACGGTCACAGGGCTGTTGGCATGCTCAATCTAGGCTGTCCGACATACTATGAGTCAGACCTGCAGCCTGGCACACACATTACTTCTTTTTTCTTTTAGGTTTTTGAGGCAAGGTCTCATGCAGCCTAGGCTGGCCTCATACTTGGTCTGTAGGCAAAGATGACCTTGAACTCCTGATCCTCCTGACTCAAGCACTGGGATTACAGGCGCGCATCGTCAAACCTGTCTACGACTTCATGTTTGTTAATTATGAAGTGTTAGGGCTGTCAAAACAGCCATGGGTGGAGCTTACAGCAAGCAGCTCAACCACTGTCTCAACTTGAGAAACACAAGGACAGCAGGGAGGAAAATCCATTTTCAATATTTGCCCTCAGTCACTATAGCTTTTCCACTTAGAAAACAGTGTAAGATTACATATATTTTAAATTAAGGGTTTTTTTTTTTAATGAGTATGGGTATTTTGCTTGCATGTATGTCTGTGTACCACAAACATGCTTGGTGCCCACGGAGGTCCTGCAACTGGAGTTATCGACGGCTGTGACCACCATTTGGGTGCTGGGTACCAGGCCTGGGTCCTTTGCAGAAGCAGCCAGTGCCCTCCACCAAGCCACTCTCCAGCCTCAAGATTATATATATTTATATTTTAATTAAGGTTATCGACTGAGGTTGTATGTTTTTTTAGTCAGCCTTCTCAACTACAGTTCTTGTTTGAATGCTCACAGATTTTCATTTCTCTGTGCAGGGACCATGCAATCTTCTCTCTATGGTTCTAATAACTATACATAATCCTTTACTCTCTAAGTAATAAACGAAATAACTACACCAGCATTAGGATATTCTGATTCAGCTTCCTATTACCAAATTTTTAAATAATCCTTTTTAATATCCACTTGGACTACTTTTGATTTCAAACACATCTAAAATTGCTGTAAGGTTCTACTTCCGTGTAGGAACTGAAATTCACCTAAAAGGCTACCCAAGTGTGGGTTCCAGTCAGAGTTCCTCGCTCCCCACTGAGCTTCGTGGGAGCCCCTGCATGCCCACATCAGCACCCTCCACAGAGAAGGATTGGCATCACCCTCTCTTCCCTCCAAGCTTCCACTTCACGGTCCAAAGCATTCCTGGTTCCCAGAACAGGTGCCTCTGTTCATGATACATGCCCCAGCATCACTGTCCACTTGGCAAACATTTACAGTTCACTCAAACTCTGCTGCTGCACCAGAAGCTTCCTGAGCCCCTAGGCCCAGGAAGTCCACAGGCTCTGTGGTGCTTTCTCCAGTCCCTGGCCTCGCTCTGTGGCATTACAATGATCTGCCTCCACATCTGTTTTATTTGCCTGTGGCCTCCCTTGGGTGAGCCAGGAATGCGCATAACCAAGAAAAGTTTGCTGAATGAAATTGCTTTAAAAAAGCATTCTTGGTGGCACACACCTTTAATCAGCTCTCTGTGAGTTCGAGGCCAGCCTGGTCTACAAAGTGAGTTAGCTCCAGGACAGCCAGGGCTACACCAAGAAACCTTATCTCAAAAAATACAAAAAACAAAACAAACAAAAAAAGCATTCTGGACAGCCACGAGTTGAAAGGCCTGGACACAGTCAGAATCACTGTTAACAATTCAGAAGGCACTGAGCCTGCTACTTTACCTGTGAGATCCTTTTCTCGAAACTGTATAACAGGTAGAACCATAGTGTCTGCCAGCTGCTTGGCCAGCTCTGTGTGGAGACCATTGAGCTGAAAGCAAAAGGACTGAGTTGAGAAAAATGATACACGTTATTGCTGACATGGTTTCACTCCAGCAGGCAGCACCAGACACCTGTGTGCCTCAGTGGCTCGGCTGGATGTCCTCAATACACACTTTCTTGAAACATGGAACGAGGTAGGCCTAGAGGGCTCTCGCTACGGCATCAGTGAAGCTTGCTAAAGGCGTCTCCGGCTCACAGTCCTCTTTGCTTTCTGTGTTCTCAAACGGGGCCACACCCTCCTAGACACACAGTGCACTGGCTGGCACCGATGCAGCTGCCGGCAGGACTCTGTGCCTTGCCACTTCACAGGCCTGTCAGCAACCTCCCTCACAAGGGCTGTAGCCACACCAGAAAAACCAGCCTGCTGGGAACTGACTTGGGTTGGCTTAAGCCCACACCCAGCGGAGGCCAGGAGATCCGTGGAGGAGACAGAGGACGATGCCATCGGTGCTACCATCTGTGTGCCAGCTCTCCAGGCTGTACACCTGGTTTTCCACTCATCCTGTGAATTAGGGCCATTTGCAATCCCCATTTTACCCACAGGCAAATAACTCTCTAGTCCAGATCACAAATGAACGGCACAGCTGGGATGTAACCATGCTAGGAAAGCAATCAATCTCTCTCCACACACTGCACACAAGTGTGCTCTGTGTGTCACAGTGCTGCCTAAACCACACAACCTAGGCCAGGCACCAGTGGTGACCAGTGGAAGGGGTGTTCCCAGTGTGGGTGACTGGGGGCGAGCAGCTCACGATCACTTTTGTAGTCAGCTGTCAGAAGGCTGCCTTCAACAGTGACAGTAGTCAGCACGGCCACTGCCCTGTGCGTGCATGTCTACAGGGTTGCCCTCTGTGGTCATGGGTTAAAGATCTAAGGTCAACCCTCTGCCAGCTAAGGGAACACCAGTAGTGTCTCCTTATCTCAGCCCAGCTGAAGTGTGGCGACTTTCTTCTGATAGGAAAACAAGAAGACGGCTGTATCAGTCAGTTCCACTGGGGTTGGAGGGCTGAGATTGTTCCTAGAATGACTGCAGTAAGAAATGGAATGTTTTTCATCAACAGCGAATGAACATCAACAAGCACAGTCTGCCTCCCACCCTGTGCTTCCAGATGCTCTGACAGGAAATGATGACACACACTGTGAGAAGGAGGGAACTCAAGAGGAAACTTCTGAATGACTCACAAGAAAGACCTCATTCCAGGACATCTATTAAATGGGTCACATAGGTCTCTCCTGTCTGCTCAGTTGTCAGCTTTACAGATTCTGGTACAGATAGGGAAACTACCTCAGAAGCTATTCTCTTCTCATACCTACACCCGCTTGGCAGCAGCCTAGTCTAGACATCAGGAGGCTGTGTGAACTTCTGACCCTGCAGACTCCGCGACACTCCCATCAAGAGAACCACACTGCTTCCCAGAAGACAGTGAGTCGACTGTAAGCCGGGCATCCCAGCCACGGCAGCTGACAACTAGCCTCACTTCCTTAGTGACTCTCTTGTACTTATGAACATACGTGACTTTGATGGACATATCCTGCTGCCTCCCTGTGTTATTTACCCACAACTAATAACTGTGTAAATTGAGTAAATAAATTCTCCACAACTTTCAAAAATCACTTTGCTGCTCTATAATTAATTTTAATAGATTCTACATCCATTTCAATATATTTTTACACTTATTCACTGTGTACTCATGCATGTTAGTGTGTGTATACACAAGCCATAGCATACCTGTGGAGTCTCTATGTGTATGTGTGTATATACACAAGCCACAGCACACCTGTGGAGTCTGGGTGTGGTGTGTGTGTGTGTGTGTGTACACAAGCCACAGCACACCTGTGGAGTCTGGGTGTGGGGTGTGTGTGTGTGTGTGTGTGTGTGTGTGTGTGTGTGTGTGTGTGTACACAAGCCACAGCACACCTGTGGAGTCAGAGAACCACTTGAAGAGTCAGCTCCCTCCTTCTATCATGTGGGCCCAGGCACTGAGCTCTAGTCCTGAGACGTAGCAGCAAATGCCCTTTCCCACTGAGGCATCTTGCTGGTCTGCCGACATAGTTTAAAGAGACCCCAAAGTGGGAGTGACAGGTGTGATGATTAGCTTCAATTCAATAGGTTTGCAATCAGTGTGGAAACAAACTTCCAGGCATGTCTGTGATGAAGTTTCCATGTTGATTTATCTGAAAAAGGAAGAGTGTCCAGACTGCCGAGCCCAGGAAAGTGGTGGACCCAGAGAAGAGGGAAGCTCTGTGCCCCTCCCCATATCCTGCCGACGAGTCACTGCGTCTGCCTGGTCATTGTATTGTGTCCTTCATACCTCTCAATATAACCATGACCCATTCTTACAAATGACTGACCCCAGTGTACAGCCGGTTAATCAGAAGGCCCACAGCCTGGCCTTACAACTGGCACCTGAAGTCAGGGCAGATTTGTAGGACTGGGCCCTTCATTGTGGGACCCAAGGCTTCCTGCAGGTGCTATAAGTACAGCAGGGAAAACAGTCTGGTGGTCCTTTCCCCGCTGTTCAGTGGGACTCGATAAAAATCTCAGAACCGTACGGCCTGTTTACTTCTGTCTCCAGTGCCTTCCACAAAGGCCCAGAGCAGGCGGCCTGGCACTGTGGTAAATGGCAGTGTGGTGACTGAGTGGAATGCAAAGGGTCCAGAACCACTGAGGCTCACTGCCTGGCCATGGCATGTGCTGTCCTGCTTACTCCACCCTGTTTACTCTGACGACCACTCTGCAGACTCTCTGAGAGCTGCAGCTTCTACATCCCAGGGCCACAGGAGGTCTCCTAGTACCAATGGTACTGGAGCTCTGAGGGTGTTTTTAAAAAACAGTGCTGAAAAGGATAACCAGGCTACAACCCATAGCTCCAGAGAACCTAGGTAACAAGGAGGACCCTAAGAGGGACACATAGATCATTCTGGGAATGGGAAATGGATGAGATCTCCATGAGTAAACTGGGGGCTGGGTGGGGAGCAATAGAGGGTAGGGGGTGGAGGATGAGAACATGAGGGAACAGGATGGTCGAGGTGGGAAGGGACAGAGTGGGAGAGTAATGAAAGAGATACCTTGATAGAGAGAGACATCATGGGGTAAGGGAGAAACCTGGTGCTAGGGAAGTTCCCAAGAATCCACAAGGACAACACCAGATTAAACTACTAGCAATAGTGGAGAGGGTGCCTGAACTGGTAATCTGAACCCTGGTAATCAGATTGGTGAATACCCTAGTTGCCATCATAGAGCCTTCATCCAGTAACTGATGGAAGCAGATGCAAAGATCTACAGCCAAGCACCAGGCCAAGCTCCAGGAGTCCAGCCGAAGAGAATGAGGAGGGATTATATGAGCAAGGGGCATAAGATCATGATGGGGAAACCTACAGAGACAACCAAACCAAACTAGTGGAAACTCATGAACTTTTAGAGCAACAGCTGTGGAGTCTCCATGGGACTGGACTAGACCCTCTGCATAAGTGAGACAGTCATATAGCTTGGTCTGTCTGAAAGGCCCCTGGGAGTGGCATCAGGATCTATCCCTGGTGCATGGGCTGGCTTTTTGGAGCCCATTACCTATGCTGGGACACCTTGCACATCCTTGATGCAGGGGGGAGGGGCTTGGTCCTGCCTCAACTGAATGTACCAGGCTTTGTTGACTTCCCATGGGAGGCTTTACCCTTTTGGAGAAGGGGATGGGGATCAGGAGGAAGGCTGGGGGTAGGGGGAGCAGGAGGATCCAGAGGGGAAGGGAAACTGTGGTTGGTATGAGAAAATGAAAAGAAAATATTTAAAAATGTATATAAAAACAACAACAACAAAAAGCAGTGCTGAAATCAAACCCATGGCCTGCCGCCTGCTAGGCAGGTGTTAGAGCACTGAGCTACATCCCCAGCCTACTTAGGGTTTTTACAACTAAAAGTTATGTAATTTCCTTTACCGATGGTTTCCCACAAATACAATATAGTTACAGGAAAAGGTGTATGAAATCTTTTGTAATGGGTTGCACTGGGCCCCCATCAAAGGACACATCCACCTGGAACACAGGACATGGGAGCATGTGGAAACAGGGTCTCTGCAAATGTAATCTGGGATCTTAAAACCAAAGTACCCTGATTTTCAAGGTGGCCCGAGTCAGTGACGTCATCTTTATAAGAAAAGACACAGACAGAAGAGAAGCAGAGACGACAGGAAGGCCACACGAAGTCACAGGCAGACCCGAGGGATGCTGCCATAAGCCAAGGCACAGCAGAAGCCCCCAGCAGCTGCCCAGAGGGAAAGAAGGCTTCCACCTAGGCCCTACAGGAGTGTGGTCTTGCAGAGAACTTGAGCTCGTCTTCTGTCTTCCAAGACTTCAAGAGGATAAATTCCTATTATCTGAAGGAATCTAGGGGTGGAAACATGTCAAGGCAGCCCAAGAAACCAGGACACTGGGTGCTCAGTAGTTCACAGTGCTAATACCACCTCTATTATAGAAGGCACCTCAGAAACCTGCGGAGGTATTCTCAAATGCAGAGGGGGCCAGAATAGGATGAAAGAGAGAAAAATTTTCCATGCCTCACCTCATCCATCACTTTGGAAAAATAATGTAGTGTAGAAATGACTTCTTCATCGCCTTTGCCTAGAGCAAAATTCTAGGACAAGAGAATGAAAAAAATCCAGGTGTTAAATGAATGCAGGAATTTACTCCAGAAACTCACCCACAAACCCCACACTGGCACCCACTCCCTTTCTTCTCCTAGAGCACACCCAGTCAGGCTCCCTGAGAGGTGTACCAACTCTCCCTGGCCACGCCTTTCTATCTGCACAGGATGATATCTGGGGTTCTGTCCCCGAAGGCTGACACTGAGTGACTCAGTCTTCCTGGAGACCAGGGACACTCATGGGTAGTTGACTGGCACCAGGCTTCTCACAGAGGCTTTGGGATGACCCCAGTTACATTTTATCAGTGAGAAAGAATAAAAGGAAAAAAGAAAGGAAGAGAGAAGGGGAGGCTGCGGGAGGGACCTTCGGAGGGTGCCCTTCAAAGGGACCGCCTGGGTCCTGAGCACAGACTGCACAGTACAGCACCATCAAGTTACCTGTTTTTCATATGCCAAGAGCTGCTTCGAAAGCTGCTGAGTGGCCAGGCACATTTCGTTCTGTAGGAAGAGAAAAGCAAGTACATCAGTTTTACAGGCCACCTCAGAGCAGCCTTAACAAGGAATGTGAGAGCCTGGGAAGTGATCGTTCTTCTTTCTGGACAGTCTCACTATGTAGCCCAGGCTGTCCTGGAACTCAAGAGCCTCCTTCCTCAGTTACTGGGATTATAGGTTTGGACCACCACACCTGGCAAAATTTGTCCAGGCAATATTTAAAGGCCAACTAAGGCATATCAGAAGCCTAAAGCTTTCTTTAGAACAAACTGCTCCTTGTGGTTATTCAGTCAGTAAACAAAGGAGTGAGCGGACACCATCCCAGTCACGGATGTATGAGGGAGGGGACATCAGAACAGGGGCTACATGCCAGATAACAACTGCAAAGGAAAGGCCCTGGTGCACCAGGAGGTGCCAACACCAGGATCTCACTGGATTCTATGGCAAGATGCCTAACGAAGCAGACCCTGCAGGAAGCAGGGAGCTGGCCAGGCACTGCAGCTTTCCAGAGGAGGACCCGGCACTGGGGAGCAGCTCTCAAGAGCTGCCTGTGGATGGCAGCTGCAGGCTGCAGAGCTCGGAGGCAGATCCAGAGCCCAGCCCTGGGACCTGGCCCCAGTGACGGCTGTGACAGAAGCATGGTCATCCCCATGTTCCAGAAGACCGAGAAAGCACTGCTGGGGGAGCCCGACTGGCCTGCAAGGTTCTTATGCTGGTTCAGTGCCCATCCTGTCCCCAAGCCTGTCACCTTCCTGCCTCTGGCTCTACAGCTGACCCATCGTCGTCCTAGGACCAATGCAGCAGACCTAGAACGTAAGTCTCCTGCTTCCAAAGCTATGTTCACGCTGCTCTTCAGTTGAGGAGTATTCCTAAGATGGTGCCAGAGCACAGTATGTCCCAGGTGACTTTTGTGGCCCTGGCCTCCTCTCATTCTTTCTCTGGGGCTGCTGTTTTTTCAAGAACAAGTCCTACACTCAAGGGGACTTTTTTTTTTTTTTTTTTTACTTTGCACGGGTGTCCTCTACCTGAGCCATCAGAGACAAAACCCATTTTCTGGGACCTTCTCAACAGAACAGGCTACAGTTCCCTGGCTACTCCATCTGCCCTATGGGGCAGGCAAGACTAGAAAACACCACGGCTCTGTCCCTCTTTCCCGGAATACAGTCCCACGTAGTCCCACGTAGTCCCACGTAGTCCCACGTAGTCCTACGTAGTCCCACGTAGTCCCACGCTTCAGCTGCCTTACCCTGCCCTGCGTGCTGCTCCTCTGGGAATGATCACAAGTGGCAGTCAGAAGGGTCAAGGAAGCAGGTGCACACACACACAGGACTCCATCATTTGTTTAGATGGGGCAGGCAACAGTTCTTGGCAAAGAGCAGCCATTCAACATGTTTGATGAATCAATGCGTTCAAAGGTTAAAAGATTCATCTAAACTCCAAATTTAAAACAAGACTTGCAATCAAACTGTGAGCAAAAATTCCTAACTATATAGTCACATTACAAATGGCAAAAGACCATAAAGGCCGGATGAAGACGTGGCTGATCCTCCATCTACGCAGCAATGTTCTGAAGAGAAGGTCTCCTTCATGGGTTACACAAAAAGTTCCTTGCTTTGAGTAAGATGGGCATGTCTGAGGCTGGCATCTGCCTGAGGCGGTCCCCTGTGGGTTGGGAATTGCATTCTCTAGAATCATAAAATAGCAGCTAATAGTGACAGGGTGCTTAGTTCACACCAGAAACTATACTGTATTGCTACCTTGCTAATCTCAGTCTCCCTGTAATGCAGTTTGAATATCTATTTTTATTTATGTGTAAGTGTGTGTGTGTGTGTGTGTGTGTGTGTGTGTGTGTGTGTGTGTGCGCACGCGCGCATGCGCGTGCAGATGTCTGCAGACGCTCGTGGAGTCTGGAAGAAGGTGTCAGGCCCCTCAGAGCTGAGTTACAGGTGGTTTGGAACACCCAATGTGGATGCTGAGAACCAAACTTGGGTCTTTCTCAACTGCTGAGACACCTCTGCACCCCTCACAGGACAGGTCTTAACGACTAACAACTTTACAGATGAGGCAGAGACTGAGCACAGAGAGGCTGAGCTGCCTGCCCAGTGTCACACAGTTGGTGACATGGCAGGGACATGAGTCCAGGCCTGTCTAGTTCTCAACTCCACTCTGTTTTTCACAATCTCCTTCTTCCGCATCTCACTGATGCTCAGGCTAGCCTCCAACTTGCTATGTACTTAAGGATGACAAACTCCTAGTCTTTCTGGTTCCACCTCCCACGACTCCCAACACTTTCTTCATTCTACAGTAGTGCTCCCCCATACTGAATTCTTCGAGAAGCAGTCAACAAACATGATAATAACCCTCTGACACTCCACCAAGCAAGGCCTGCGTTCTCAATGCTTCTGTCACATGCTCTGACACGTGCTCGGAATATAACTGAAGCCCTGCTAGGGAGCTGCTGTGAGACTAAGGCCATTCTGAACGGACGGCACTCAGGTGCCAAGGACACAACTCCTTGGAGGTAGGCCAGAGCACACAGAGCCCAGGAGCTGCCTGCCATAGTGACGGGGAACAGGCGGCGCCCACTGCCAGGTCTCCTCAAAATGCTTTCAGTCTGTTTGGCATATCAGGCAATGGAGTAACTGTTCCTCCCACAGGAGCTCACTGGGGAGCTAGCACTCACAAAAGGCAGGCCTGCCCCTGAAAGAACCGAGCATCGACTAGTGAACCTACACCCTGGGAGCTGACAGAACCTGGGAAACTGGGGCTCGGGCCAATCTTCAGCCAATATGCAGTGGCAGGTCTCGGAGGGCCTCTTAATAGGAACACGAAGACACACTTTGCCGGGAACTAGACAGCAAGAGAGGTGGCCCCGCATTTAGGTTCTGATGGAGTTCTGAGAGTAAACATTATGCTGTGTGCATGCCTGCGTGCGTGCGTGTGTGCGTGCGTGTGTGTCTGTGTGTGTGTGTGTGTGTGTTTGGAACCCAGGGCCTCAACTGTTAGGCAAGGCTCTACCTCTGAGCTACATACTTGACATATGTCATTCTTTTCGTGGTCCTGCACAACTCTTGGGCCACTGTCTAAGTCACAGGAGTCCTTAAAAGACAAGCTGGGGCTCGGGGTGTGTCTCAGTGGCAGAGTGCAGCATAAGAAGAAAAAATACAAGCTGACAAAGGGTTTGTAGACGGCTCCTCCTACCTTAAAGAACCTCTTGTCTGTTGCCACGGCAGAGGCCGGGGGCAGGGAGGAGCCTGATGGGCATCTGAGCTTCTGCCAAGGGAACGCCTACCTCACCAGGCCAGAGAGACTCACTGCCCACAAGGCCACCTGAAACCACCAACAGCCTCCGTGGGCAGCACCCCCATGGCAGCTAGGAATGGTGAGGCTGAGACCGAGGAAACTCACCTGGGGTCAACCACGGAGAGCCATGTGCTTAGAGGTCTGTTCCTAGTGGCACACATGTGGCCTGAAGTCAAGAATCTGAGAGGGGCATTCACCCTAGCAGTGACGACCCACAGTAGGAGCCTAAGATGGCCTATGAGAGAAGAGGGTGGGCTAACAGGCTTGCAGATGGCTGACTGTCCGGGAAGCATGGGAAGCAGGCAGTGGGGTGCGCAGATGAGTTGTGGAAGCAGAGTCCCTTGTGGCTGGAGTGGAACAAAGTATGGGTGGAGGGAAGAGCAGACAGAGTCAGGAGATGATGTGAGAACTAACGGAGACACCAAAACACACCCGAGGTGAGCCAGAGTGCCCCAAAAGAACTGCACCTATTCTTGGGGCACATAGCAGGAAGTGAAGAGGAAGCTAGAGAAAACAGAAGTGCCAGCCCTATACCTAAGAGCACCAGGCACACCACCATAAAGGCCTCCGAGGCTGCATAACGAAGCACTGTGAATCTCACATGCAGACCGGGCAGGGGTTAGCGCTGTGAGGCTGTTTCCTGAGACCACTCAGCTCTGGCCCCCACACCCGAAGCTACAAATTGCTTCTCCATCTCAAGCAGGTAAATAAACCTCAGTTTGACTGTCAGGACTGTGAAATGTATTGGTTAAAATAATCTGGATTAAAAATTAATGAAAGGAAGACAGCCACTCTGGGTTCAAACACTGGGTCCCACCTCCAACGACTACAAAATTACCAGGTTCAGAAACCAGGCTTGTTCTATCTGGACGAGAACAAGCCTCTGAGAGAAAACCCAAGCTGCTGCTGCCATTGGTGGAGACCAGTGTGTCCAGAACACAGCACTGAGCCCAAGAGTGACTTCAGGCTTTTCCGGTTCTGCCACGTGTCAGCTGTGTGACCCCAGGCAATCTAACCAACTTCAGGGACTCAGATTCTTCCCCATGTGTTATAATAGCCTTATTTTTCCTAGTTAGCTACATGAGAGGGTGCACAGGAGGTGCTGACCACGGGAGGTGCTGACCTGGCGTGTGGGCACTTCTGTGTGTCTGCCTGTCTTCTATTTACCGGTTTCTCTGTGGGGGTCAGATGAAGGACAACTTCCCTTTCACCACGTCGGTCCATCGGTCGGGGGTTAAACTTGGGACGTCAGACTCGGCCAGACTAGGCGGCAAGCATCTCCCTTCCCAATAACTGTGTGTGGTATTTAAATCATTTCACTCCCTCCTCTCTCATCTTCGCTCCAGCTTGAGATTATACTGTTTCCTTGTCCAAAACAGGCTTTTAGGGTGCACAGTTTTCAGATCTGTCTCTGTCTGGGGTGCACTATTTCTATACCCCTCAAGTTTGGTGAAGAACAGCTTCATAGCTGGGTGGGGGGCACACAACTTTGTTTCAGGCTGGCCAGGGCTTCATGGTAAGATCCTGTCTCAAACAAACAATAAAAAAGCAAAACCCAAACAAAACAGAACAGCTGCAGAGATAGGACTGGATTAACCTGCTCTGCTGAGGGGAAGAAACAAGCTTTAACATGGTTGTCATTTGAAGAGAAATTCATCGGGGGCTGGAGTTAAGAGCGCTCACTGCTCTTGCGGAGGACTAGAGTTTGAGTCCCAGCACCCACGCCAGGTGACTCTCAATCTGTATAACTCTAGCTCCAGGGACCCAACACCCTCTTCTGGTTTTCAGGGATACCAACACACACACACACACACACACACACACACACACACACACACACACACGTATACACACACACACACACGTATACACACACACACGTATACACACACACACACACACACACACACACACACACACACACACACACTCCAGAGGCACGCAGCAGAGGCTTGTCTTCTGTTAGAGGAGAGCAGGTGGGCACTGAGAACCATCAGTTTTTCTAACCCGCCAGCGACAGGCAGCCTTCCTGACCACAGCCAGAGCCGTCACTCATCTGGTCCCATCTGTATGACAGCTGAGAGGAGGATATGAATAGCCCTCTCCTAAGCCTGAGTCAGTCCAATGTTTAAAAAAGCAAAACAAAACAAAAACAACTCTAAACCTACTTAAGAAGGAAGCAATTATCAGACACATGGACTTAAAGCAAGCACCATATCAAATGTACTGAATGCAAAATCTGTGCCAACGTAACTGCACACACATCTTTACGTTCTTGTTTAGACACCTCAGGCATTTGAACTTACTTGTCCTGTATTCTGAAAAGCAGCAGAGAGCCCTATACAACCAGCTTTTGCTCCGTTAGTAATGAAGGGTGCTGGCCTTTCTCGGCAGTGAACAGCCATGACGGGGGCTCACTCAACTCCTAGTATGGGCAATGGCTCTCCAGCCAGCTAAGAGACAAAATGGGGCCACGCAGACCCTTGCCTTGAGATGTCAACTCCCTTGCTAACTTACAGGCTCATTCCGGAGGTTAAGCCACATGAAATCTAAACATCCCCTCAAACCAGCCATAGTAAGGGGGTCTGCTCCCAGATCTCTCTCTACTTTTCTCTTTTAAACATTTAATTGTCATGTCATTGTTCTTTGTGTGAATATAGCAACAGTAGTTAAACATTACTATGCATTGCATGTACATACATGTGATTTTATTTACAGAGTCTGTAACTGAATTAGATAATTTGTATACTAACCTTCAAAGAAGGCATTCTCTTCTACTGGGCATAAAAGAAATGATTTAATAAAAAACAACAACAAGAACTACCTAATCATGTAATCATCAAACTAATATATTAAGACCTGAATAAAAGCCTCTACAAATTCTCTTCTACAGGACTGTACCTTTGATATTTTATCAAATGCCTTTGTTTTTGCCAGCTAGAAGCCATATCTAATTATAGGACAGAAAGCTAAGGTATAAACATGTACATTTATCGAGGTCTAACACATAACATATATTCTATGATGTAATTAGTGTTAATAAAGATAAAGAGGACATTGCATATAAATCCAATATATCACAGCCATTTCTTTATGTTAGATCCTAGTCTTTCTTTGATTCCTGAAGTCATACTGAATGTCAACATTAACTTCAGAGTCCTTTTGTGTTTCCAAAGATCCCTGGCCTTTCTCCAAGTTAGTCTGTGTGTACATAATGGATGGAAAGTGTTTCTACCCAGAGAGCACCTCTTGTCCCAACTCCCAGTCAAAACTTACAGCTTTCTACTCTGAGACATCAACCTTAATTTCACTTTCTCTATTTTTTCCCTGCTCTTCCTCCTTCTAAACTAAGTACAAAGGATGCTCACTAGAGAAGAATCTGAAGTGTACAAAGCAGGCTGATTAAAAATACCTGTGTCTCACCAGCCACATGAAATTACTTTTAAAACATAATAGTGAAAAACTGTATCTTGCTTAAAAAAAAAAAAAAAACCTTAATATAATTCAATATATTTAAGTGTAAAACATTTAAGGAATAACATGAAATAAAACCAAGAAAACCAGAGGCAGGCAAATAGCCAAAATGAAAACAGAAAAGTATTACTAGCTTAAAATACACACTATCAAAGCAAGCAAAACACATCTCAGCCCTTTCAATAAACCTGAAAAGCCATGGCCCGCCTGTGCCAATCTGGATGCTGCTGGTGGCCAGCTGTCCCTGGGGCGTTTCCACAGCTCTGCAGCAGAAGCCAGAAGAGAGGGGGTGCTGGCCAGTGGACAGCCCACATGATGGTCACGTGCTCTGAGTTAAGAGCAGGCTCCAGCCTCTCAGTATGCAAGACCTACTTAATTCTGGCACAATGTAGTTTTCTGGCTCAGAAGAAAAAAATGCGTTAAGGAAGTGTTTCGACTCTTCAGCAAATGGTTGTGACAGACGTGGAAGGCACAGCAGGGATGCCTGTGAGTGGAAGACACAGAGCCATAGAAGTCATGTGCCTGAACACATTAAACAGGAGCAGGGTCATCTAATGGCAGTATTCAAGGTTACTGAATAGCCAGCAAGAAGGTCAGAGATAAGACGGTCAAATTTTTCCCTATTGTATAAAATTTGGACTACTCAGAGAAAAATACAAAAGCATTCAATATAAGTTATCAAGTAAAAACTTAGAAAAGTCCTCATGTTCCCAAGTTCTGAAAGGCTCATCAAAGCAAACGGGACTATCACAAACAAGTACACAGCCTCCTGAACATTAAACTAGTTTTACCGTCTGAGACTAGGGCTCAGTAGCAGAACACTTGCCTAGCATGCCTCGAGGCCCAGGTTCAATTCTTAGCACCACAACAAACACTTCATTTATTTATTTATTTTTTAGGCAGGGTCTCACTGTGTAGCCCTGGCTGGCCTCAAACTCAGAGGCCCACGTAAAGGTGTGTACCAGCAAACACACTTCTTATCACTAAGTTCTTCTTGCCTGACACTAGTTCCTAAGTCTCCGTCTCTAGCCCTGAACTCTGGCCCCGAACTTTCAACAAGGCTTTTCTCGGTATGTGGGCTTTCTCCACCATGTTCTCTTACATCACCATGATGGACTTCTTCACCACAGGCCCAAAGCCACAAGACCAAGTGATAGTGTACTGAAACTGCAAGATTGAGTCAAATAACCCAGGTCACCTTGTATGTTGATTTTCTTGGGTGTTTTGTCATGGTAACAGAAAGCCAACTTACACCCCAGCACAGCTCTTGAGAGAGGTGAGCCTCCTCCCAGGCCTTCAGACATTCCATAGTAACTGTCTATCTCCTGACCCAATGTAAGCTCTCTAAAGGCAAAGACTAGGGCTTTTTCTCATGGTGCATTTTGACTACTAACTATATACAATCATATTTTTAAATTATACTTTATTATTTTCTTTTGTGAACATATGTATACTTATGTGTGGATATGCATGCCACAGCACATGTGTGGCGGTCAGAGAACAACCTGTAGGAGGTGTTCCCTCCTACACTGTCAGTTCTGGGGCTGGAACTCAGGCTGCCATGCTTGGTGCAGGTACCTCGGCCCTCTGAGCCATCTTGCTGGCCCTGCTCTGCCAGATGATTACAAGCTACACACTGCTGTCTGTGGGATTTATATCATTCGTATCATGGATGAGCAAAAGGAATGTGAGCACATTCAGACTTATGGATCAAAGTAAACTTTCTACTCATATTCCAATGGGTAACAATTCTTTATGTGACATACAGTCACATCTTCCTTAGAAAGTGACATATGTGTCAGTTCTTGTTTGTAAAGAGATTTGCTTTTGCTACTCAGCAGTTTATTTTGCATGGGTTTGCAAGTCAAGATATTTGTTCCTCAAAACAAAGAGGCACCCCACCTCCAGAGGAGAGCCCTTGAAAAGCTATTTCTACCCTCCCACACCGACATCCAAGACTGCCCACTCATTCACAATGGGGAGAGCAGACTCCAATGTTTCCCTTTGGGGTTGGATTCAAAAGAAAACCAAAAGCAATTCTGTGGGTCCTCTCCTGGTGCCAGTCACAGGAAGATCCCAGCTCTGTCTCAAACATGGGAAACAAGAACATCCTTGGTTTTCTGAGGTGAAGAAAAGTAAGAAAAACAATTCTGATATGTGTATGTTCATGTTTGGAGGTACATATATACATGCATGTGAATTTCCTGTATCCTCTCTTGGGAGCCATCCACCTTCCTGAGACAGTCTCTCCCTTGGGGCTCACATAAGCCAGCCAATGTGCTCTAGGGATCTGCCTGTCTGTATCTCCTGCTTGGGAAGACACTCACACAATACCGTGCCCAGTTTTGTTATGTGGGTTCTGGGGTTCCAACTCAGGTCCTCACTAAGCATATTCTCAGCCTCTGACTGGTTTTATTTCAAAAATTTTTTTGTTTGTTTGTTTGTTTGTTTTTTTGTTTTTTGTTTTTCGAGACAGGGTTTCTCTGCGTAGCTTTGTGCCTTTCCTGGAACTCGCTTTGGAGACCAGGCTGGCCTCGAACTCACAGAGATCCGCCTGGCTCTGCCTCCCAAGTGCTGGGATTAAAGGCGTGTGCCACCACCACCCAGCTTATTTCAAAATTTTAAGTGAGATTTTCTTCAGACTCAAACTTTTCATCCTCCAAGAGAAGGGGCGAGAGGCATACCTGTGCTCCATAGACTCTCTGCATGGCCTGTAGCAGCTGGTTGGTGTAGTCTGTGAGGGTGCCAGCATCTTCTTCAAATACACTCAGCAAAGAGCGAGTCTGCAGGCAGAGACAAAAGGGTCAGTCAGTCTTTACACTCAGCACAGGAACTATCTGGACCCGGAAGGGCAAGTGTCCGTCTGGTGAACTCTGATTTCATCCTTTCCACCCCAGTGCAGGAACAGGCAGATAACACCTGTTCGGGACCAGAGAGGAAAGCCCATTTCTACAGGCTAGGCTTGTAGCCCAGTGTAGAATAGGTAGCTGCTAGCACCTGAGGCCCTGTACCACGGGAGAAACCATTCAGGACCATTATCCATGCTGACCTCAGTGCCTACCTATGCATCGGTCTGCTCATCAGCGTCAGAAAGGGCAGCCTCTCCCTCCAGTCCACGCAGGGAACACCAGACCCACAGCACTGTGCACCAGGTATGGTCACCCAGCACACTCAGCCTCCAGCTTGTGTGTCTGCAGACAGGGTGCCCTGGAGACTGTCATTGTTTCTTCTTAAGATACCACACAGTCAAAATCTGTGGTGGGGGGGAGGTTAGGATGGGGGAGGTGGGAGACCTTTTAAACTCACAGCCAGGAATCTCCAATGTCCTGGCCCAGTGGTAGAAGCTCTTGGCATAAAATTCAAATGGCAACCATTCTGCTGGCCCCTTCCCTCAGGAAGAACTCAGTTCTCAGGGCAGCTGACCAACGGCAGAAACTAGAGGATAGTTCTTGCCAGTTTCATACAGTGCTCGGCACACCCTGAGCACTACTTGGTAGTGTGTGAACAAGGGTCAAGGCATCACATAACAGAGATCTATTCACATATGTGAATTTGCAACCATGGTAAAAATGAGACAAAAAGGGCACAGGAAGCCATTAATATGGTCATTCACATAGTGCCTTGCAAACCATTAATGCTCAATGTTTTCTTGCAAATGAATTTCAATTCCTTCTTCTTAAAACCCATCTAAGACAAAATAAGGTCTATGTGGCCACTAAGTTCTGCCACAGCTGGGCCCCCCTGCTGCTAGGCCACCACCTAGTGAGACCAGAGCTCTCTAGGTGAAGACATCCCCAGGGACTTCACTTCTCCCCACTAGGCCTACCCTTGACTTTGCTCCACAAACTGGGAGGTTCACAGCAGTGTGCTGATACTCTTTGCCCTGGGTCTTCCGGGCCAGAAGTAGGGGCTTGAATACTCAGCTAACGAAAGAACCGCAAGCAATGAACCATGAAATGGAAGACGGCTTTGTACACAGTTCTCTGTAGGGCAGATGCTCACACAGCACGGACCTCTCATGCCACAAGAGTTCCTCAACTTCCTAAAATTCAAACCCAGAGCAGGAAATGTGCTGATCCCAGAGTGTAAACAAAGACTACATCAAATGACATACTGCTAAATAGAATGTGCACACAAGCATGATGTTTGATTATTAAAATGGTAGTCTGCATTTAACATTCATGGCATTTGCCTCCCTGATCTCAGCCAGTGTGAATGGAAACACCATCCAGAGGGCTGAGAGTTAGGGAGCTGTGATGTGAGGGGTGATATTTATTATGGAGACAATTCTCTCTGGTGCTCATAGCTGGTACTCAGTTCTTTAAAAGGTGGTTTCATCATAACACTCCAGCAATGTGCTTATCTAAGAGTGCATCCAACAGTACAGTCGCCTGTGTGTTCCTGGTACCCAATGCTGTAGGGTCCCACCAGTCTATAAAGATCCAAATACCTTTCTTACTATAAATGGCAAGCCTGGGAACACAAGAAGTGATACGACTGGACTGCAGACATTTTAATTCTTAGAAATGTTACTTGTTCATTTAACTGAATCCTAATTCCTTCTCTCAATACTCTAAGGAATAAAATAAAGATGAGAGATGGTTAAAAAGAGAAGGCTTACACAACCATCTTCCACAGAGACAGCAGGAAGAACTCTGGTGGAACTCCTCCTATCAGATACTGATAGGCACGGAACACTTGATACTTTATCTAACGCAACAGCTTCATAATCAGATACCGGGGTTACATTAAGCTCACTTACAGGGATGAAGCTGGGGCTCAGGGCAGTTATGGAGTGTGCTCTACCTCGGATCTGGCCTCCTCTCTGCTGCTTATAAGCTACAGTCCACACTGAGGGAAGCCAGGGCAGGCGCTCCAGCAGAAACCATGGAGGAACATTTACTGCTCATGTTACGTAAGCTTCCTTATTCAGCCCAGGGTGCCCAGCCCCACCAATGTGCTGGACCCACCTACAACAATGAATAGTCAAGACAGGTCACCCAAGACCAACCCGATGAAGACAATTAGCTGACTCTAGCTATGTCACACTGACAATTAAAGAGGTAAGTAGGATGACCTCCAGAGCTGGGAAGTGGACAGGCTGAGATAGAAATTGGTCCATTGCAAGGACCATGCTGTCAGCAGCATCAAGTCTCTCACATTGGGTGTGCTCTGTGGGGCCAGCCCAAGACACTGGCCACAGGAGCTGGGCTCTCTTTGACCATCCCTCTTCCTTTCTTGTTTTGTTTTTCCAGACAGGGTTTCTCTGTGTAGCCCTGGCTGTCTTGGAACTCACTCTGTAGACCAGGCTGGCCTTGACCTCAGAGACCTGTCTGCCTCTGCCTCTGGAGTGCTGGGATTAAAGGCATGTGCCACCATGGCCCTGCTAGATCATCCCTCTTTCTATCGATCACCTACAGTTAACTGTCAGACAAGTGCATAATGGTATCTTGCCTTGTTTTAATCATCTGGGCACTGGATTTAACTAGATAGTGATCATGCCTAGTAAAGAACGCCCAGCTACTGAAGGACTGCTTTGCTACACCCAGTCATCAGCATCCACTGTGCTCAGTGTGTGGGTGGAGAGCGGAATGCCCTGACATACAGAATGGACAGAGGCAGAAAAAGCATGCCAGATGCTCAGAGTCTCGCAAAAAGGCCCGACACTGGTGTGTACAGAATGAAGTCACACTGGTTTGTACTGAGTGCAGACACACTGGTGTGTACTGAGTGAAGTCACACTGGTGTGTACTGAGTGAAGTCATACTGGTGTGTACTGAGTGCAGACACACTGGTGTGTACTGAGTGAAGTCACACTGGTGTGTACTGAGTGCAGACACACTGGTGTGTACAGAGTGAAGTCACACTGGTGTGTACTGAGTGTAGACACACTGGTGTGTATTGAGTGAAGTCACACTGGTGTGTACTGAGGGAAGTCACACTGGTGTGTACTGACTGCAGACACACTGGTGTGTACTGACTGCAGACACACTGGTGTGTACTGACTGCAGACACACTGGTGTGTACTGAGTGAAGTCACACTGGTGTATACTGAGTGTAGACACACTGGTGTGTACTGAGTGAAATCACACTGGTGTGTACTGAGTGCAGACAGTAACATCAATCCGTTAGGGAATCACTGCGGTACCCAGGCACAGGCACACTTGACATATGCTACTCACGCTTCAGAACAGCTCAACTCAGGAGCTACTTTCATTCTCATTTCATGCACATGCACACAAAAGCTCAGTGGCGGAATCAAAGCTCCAGGTAACCGGCAGGTTCAGGGTTTGATTCCATCCTTTCCTACTAGCCTATATATAGGGAATATCTCCTGCCAGACAAACAAGACCAAGCACTCTGTGGGCCTGGCCTCAGCTCCATGGCATTCCTTTACCTCAGAGTAAACATCCGGGTGTTACCCAATCAAACAGCCCTGACATTCTCAATAGCACACAATTGTGTAAGTGTCCAATTTCAATGGCACTCATACTTTATTTCTTTAAAGTGCAAGTTAAACAAAGATTTTATCCCTCTAATTTGGTGTAGGGAGAGAAACATCTATCAAGTCTACTGAACAGAAAAATGTGTTATACACAGAGCTATGGGACAAACTCCCTCCACAATGAAGCCATACAAAACCAGGCCTGTTTGGAGGCATCTCACTGAGATAAAGAAAGGCCTGATTGCTGGGGAGGACTGTTCCCAGCTAGGACACTGCATGATCTCAGAACCACGTCTTTCTTCTCTGTTTCCGTTATGCCAACTGCCAAAGAAACAAAGCACAACACACACCTCCAAAGAGTGAAGCAGTACTTCGTCCCCACCTTCCTGGGAAATCGTACTGCACATAGGATGAGAGAGTGTGCCTCTGAAGAAGGATGCAGGATGCACTGCTGGGGCTCAGGGCTGTGTCTCTGTCCCTATCTATTACAGCAGGACTCCACTGTCCTAGAACAGACCATGAGCCAGTCAAGGACAGGTATGCCTATCTAGTTGACGGTCATGTTTCCAGCAGCTAACAGGGCTCAGCCAGCAGGGCAGAGGCTCACAAACAGTGACAGAGACACATCTCTCCACCCTCTAAATACATATGAGAGATCAGCAGAAAGAATAAATACACTAAGACTAGTTTTGCAATACAATGTGCAACCCTGCTGCACACTGAAGAAGAAATGAATAGTTGTGTCTAAAGCCAGTCAACTTCTATTTAGCACTTCTTGGGACAATCAAGTCCAAATACAAAAGCTTTTGTGTTCATTTAGTAAGTCCTGTGTAACCAGGTTACTCAAGCAACCCTCCTAACTCTCCCTCCTCCAACAAGAAGAAACAAACAGCTCATGGGTTCTCAGTGTCTTTTGTTCTCCTTGTGAATCAGTATTTGGGCCCCTAGGAAATCCAGGTGCTAGGTAACAGGCTAACTTAAACAGCACCCCAAGGCTGGGGAAGTAGCTCAGCACGGGGCACTTGCCTGCTCGCACTGTAAGGCCTGGCTTCACTCCCTACACCACAAAAGCAAAGCCCTTGATCCCTGCCGCCTGCACTTCTTTAGGGTACACAGTCAATTTCTCTGCCCCTTCTCCACCTTACTAAATGACCTGTCTCAACAGACTGTTGGACAGACCGAGTGTATGAATGAAAAGCATTTAGAACATGCCTGGCACATACCACGTACAGTCCAGATCAGGCATGTTCAACCCATAAGACAAGAGAGATATGAACGCAACTCAATGCAAAATCACAAGCGTTCTTACAACATTCAGATTTCTGTAATTTTTTTTTTTTTTTTGTAACTTGAGTACATGGTTCTCCAGTATAAATTTTGGAGATGATAATGTAGCCCAGAGAAGCCAAAAGGATGGACCATCCTGAACTCTAGGTATTTGCTTCTTGTTTAATTCTTTCACATAAAATAAAAGAAATGGTTTCAGTTCCACCCAGTTTCATGCCTCTGGGTCTCCTGAGAGTAAAGCTGCAATCCTGTACATGCTACAGAGAAAACAGAGACAGCCAAGCTCTAAGAACTGTGAAAGACTCCTAGAGCTAGCTTCTATCCCACACAACAGCCACACTGAGAACCCTGACGGGAGAGAACCAGTCTCAACAGCAATGACAAATTTCCTACACGTGGCTTGAAGCATAAAGGCACTTGTTACCAAGTCTAACGACCTGCAATCAATCCTTGGAACCCACACTACGGAAGGAGAGAACTGACTTCCACAAACTGTACTCTGACCTCCGCATATGCATGGTGACATCCACACACATCTATATCAAGGATCAGGAAATGTCACAGAGGGGGGTGGAGAGAATGGGGTGAAGTGTTATGAAATGCTTCTTCTACAACTTGGCCCTTCCTCTCATGAACTCATAGCAATGTGGTCATCTACACGAGATAATGCCAGCCAACATTCCAGCATTGAAGGGAGGCACCCAGAGGCCCCACCCTCAGCTGAGAAGCTTCTGGCTGTTGATGGCTTCTGGGAGGTAGAGTCAGTTTTTTGGGGGGTGTGGCTGCTGGGAGGTCACCCTGGTTCCATGGCCCCACACTCATGCATATGAGGAAAGCATTAATTAGATTTTGTGTGCTAGTGAGCGGGGAGGGGGGCAGGAAAGGACAGAAAAACGGGTAAGGAAACATACTGGGGGGTCTGGAGAAAGGGGGTATGATAAAGACACACCATGCAATATATTAAATTATTAGGAAATAAAAAATATTTAAAAATATTCCTTACAATAAAGATAACAAAACAAAGGACAGAAGTAAATAAAGGCGTTGTAACTTTTCAGGGAAGCCAACTACCTAATAAACCTTTACTAAAGAAATAAATGTTTAAAAAAATTAAAAAGAATGCCAGATAGGAATGATAATGCCTCTAAACATCAGGGGTTTTTTTCCCCCACACGCAGCTCAAAGTTGTAAATCACATGGATAGGATATAATTTTAAACTTTCCACCACCTCCAAGACCATCCACTCCATCCCCCTAGTTTTCTGCAGAATTTCTGCAGTTGAGAAAACTGAGCTAACTACTAGAGCCAGAACTGCAACCCAGGTCTCCAGACTCACTGTCGGTGTTTTACACTTCTCCAGAAGCTGAGCACACTCACTCAGGTGAGACCCTAAAACTCTACCCCGTGCGATTTCTATGAGGAGAGCCTGGCTCAGCTGTCATGACTGGCTAGGAAGGCAGTCTATCTTTGACCTTCAGTGTCCCCAGACACAAAGTGAACGGAAATCCCTGTTCATAACCATGACGATTAACACAGACTTCCATCCACTTAAGTTCAGATCCCAGCAGCAGGTGAGGATGGCTGATAGGCCTTCCACCAAGGGCTGTGGTCCACACCAAACACGGACACCCACAGCTGTACAAAGAGGCCTTCAAAAAGTTAGCACAATAGATGCCAATCTATTAAAAAAAATTAAATCAATAAAAAAAAAAATAGGCTGGGCATGACAGCCCAGGCTGTAATCCCAGCACTCAGGATAGAAGTTCAAGGCTAGCCTGGTCACACAGCATGTTTCAGGCCAGCTATGGATGGCTACTTAGTAGGACTTTGGATCAAAAACCAAATAATGGGAATTGTAACAACTAGTCTATACGATGACAATCACAAGTAAACGAGCACAGGACACAGGTACACACAGCCCCCTTTGACTTATTCTACAAGGGAGCGGTGCAGAAATGTAGGTAAATCCGTCAAAGTTCCATCTGGGAGGCACAATTCACTTGGGGGGTGGGGGTGGGGGGAACCCAAAAGGAGAGGAGAAACTGAGAGAACAGCCTAATCCTTTCTAACTTTTCAGAGACACTAAGGGATAAAGGGACTTACTTAAATAAGCTAAGGATGCTATACCAGAAAAACTATGAGAGGGTAGGAGGTTAAGAGAACAGCAGATCCCTGGAGAAGGTAGTACTGAATTCTGAAGCAACGTCCCTGCACTCGTGTGCTCTGTCTGCCTGCCAGTTTTCACTCTCCAGCTCAAACCACTTGATTCACATCTCCACGATGCTAATGAAGCCCCCGCCCCCAGCTCCACCCCATGGCACAAATGGGACAAATGCTGTCATTTTCTCTTCACCAGTGGAAAAAGTGCCAAAGGGAGTCCTGGGTCGGCTGGGCGATGGATCCAGGTTTTCTCCGCTTCTCATCCCGGCCCCTGCACTCATTCGTTCTCACGGAATCGGTAGTACCAGCACTGGCTTGGTGCACAGTGCTGACGTCGTCTTCTGCACGAAACCGCTTAAAAACTTACTTGTCCTAACCTCCCTGTGAGGCGGACAGCGGTTACCCCGACCTCCCCGGCGGTACCTGGGGGCTGTCCTGCAGCGCCTCTTCCAGCAGGAGCTTGTCCACGGCTGGCATGGCGCGGCGGCGAGGGAGCACGGGACGCGAGGCTGGGGATGCTCGGCTGCGCGCCGGGGATGCTCGGCGGCTCTCTGGGGATGCTGGGCGCTCCGGGGACGCTCGGCGGCGCTCCGGGGACGCTCGGCGGCGCTCCGGGGACTCTCGGCGGCTCCGGGGATGCTGGGCGCTCCGGGGACGCTCGGCGGCGCTCCGGGGATGCTCGGCAGTTCTCCAAGGACGCCCGGCGCTCTGGGACTGGCAGCTTCGCTCCCAGCCCGCGCCTGCCCAGTGGCCGCGGCCCGCCCCTCAGCCCGGCCCCCTGCCGGCAGGATCAACAGGAAGTGTGGCGAGCGCAAGCGACGCCGGAAACGTAGCAGGAGGGACCCGGGACAACGGAAGTGTGGCGACCAAGCTTTCGCCTGACCCAGCGCTTCGGGCCCTCCGGGCTAAGGCGCTGGGAAGGTCCGGCTCGAGGCCGCCCTCCCCTGTACCCGTGGCGGAACTCGGGGTGGGAAGATAAGCTTTTATCTGCTTGCGGTTGCGCAGAGTGTTTCTTCTGTGTGGGAGGAGATAAGAGTGAACACAGATTTTGCGCCTGTTTTCTGGCCTCCTTTTTTTTTTTTTTTTTTTTTTTTTTTCCCCCTGAGACAGGCTCTTCTGCATCCCAGGCTGTCTTCTAACTCACTGTGTAGCTGAGGATGATCCTGAATTTCAGATCCTCCTGCCTCCCCCGCTCCCCAGAGTGATGAGAGATAACAGGCATGAAACACCAAACCTGATTTATGTGCAGTGCTAGGGGTCGAACCCAGAGCTTCATTCATGTTAGGCAAGCCCTCTACCAAAGTAGCCACATTCCCAGCCTTGGTGTTTTTTTACTTTATTTTTTAATTTGGGGGGGGGGGGAGGTGGAAGTTGGGTAGAGCTGGATACCCAGCGGTTATTGCAGAAGACGGGAGTTCGATTCTCAGCCCCAGACAAGCGTCTCTCAAGTGGCTGTAACTCCAGCTCTCTTTGGTCTCCTTAGGCACAGCTCTCACGTGCACATATTTCCTGCAGAAGGGTGTGCGTGCACACACAAACACACAATTTAAAACAAAAAAGTTATTATATTTAGTGTGTGTGGCTTAGAAGACAATTTGTGGGAGAGTTTTCTCCTTCCAACCATATTGGTTCTGGAAATTAAACTCAGATGTCAGGCTTGAAGGTAAGTGCTATTAACCACTGAGCCATCTCGCCAAACTCTGGCCTCTTTTTTCAATACCAGGACAGCCCTACACTTCTCACTAGATAATACACTTATCTTACTAGATAAATCTCAACCACCTAAACAGCTCAGAGCACAGACATTATGTGTGTGTGTGTGTGTGTGTGTGTGTGTGTGTGTGTGTGTGTGCTTGCGCACATATCATTTATGATATTTAGATCACTGCTGTCTGATTTGGGCCATATAATTAGGTTTCATCCTCTTGGTTCATTATGGTTTGTCTTTTTGGAGGATTTCATAATGAAATTTTCAGAATTGGAAGGGATATATAATTTAGTTCTGTGATGTCATTTAAAAGAACACCAGCGATGAAATGATTTAGTTAGGACCATATAATGCAGGCTGGAGGAAGAAGAAAGAGAACATGGAGAAGATGGGGAATTTGACATATATTAAAGACAAGCGTTTCAGCTGATTGACACATAAAGTCAATAGTATTTGTCCAGTGAGATGTCACCAAAATCAACAAAGGGTATAATACTGCACAAACTCCACATCTTGTGGTGCCCACCTGAACAGTTAGTATTGACTGAGATCGGTAGGATCAGGGGTCACCAGTCAGGGGCTATTTAGATTAGGTTAGCCCTGGCTACCTGTGAGAATCTTAAATTACTTGAGGTAGGAAAGTGTACCCTAAAAGTGCATGGCACCATTCCCTGGGCCTGAGTCTTGGACTACATAAAAGAGAAGTGAGCACCAGCATTCCCTTACTTCTGCTTCCTGCCTGAAGGTCCGGTGCAGCCAGCCCCGGCTGAAGGTGCATGCCGCAGGCTCCCACCTAAAGGTGCGGTGCAGCAGGTTCCTGCGGGTTCCTGACTCCAGAAATTCCCTGCCCTGAAAACTGAGCCAAAATAAACCTGTTCTCCCTTAAGTTGCCCTTGCCAGGTTATTCTAGAACCACAATAGTTAGGGTGACTGAGATACCACCAGATTCAGCAGGCAAATCTGTGTTTGCAAACACCGCTGAAAACACACTCCAGTGTCATTATTCCATTAGTTCTGGCCTGAGCTATTTATGCCTTCTGTGTAGAGTCGTCACCCCAACCCCACCCCCACTCCCACACACCCCTCCCCCGCCACCATATTCCTTATTTTCTTCTGATGAGATCATGCCCACACCGTGTTCCTTTTCCCTCCAAATACTGTTCAATTAAATTTTCCTCATACAATCTTCCAAACTGTCCTGACCAAAACTAGCCTTCTTCAAGGTCAGAGACTCAATTCTCCTCTTTCCCTGACTGTAAAGAATAACACAGGATATGATTATCCCAGAGGAAAGAGCATATACCCTTTCATTAGGAAATAAACATTAAAGGAGACAGTGCTTCACAAAACCCTTCAAAGGACTCAGAAATCTAATGGGGGGGAGGAAACCATACTTTTTATATATCATCTTCTAATTAGATTACCTTTGTTTGAACAGCAATATTCAAAACTGTTTAAATCACATTCTTACACAATTTTAGTCCTTTTCTGCATTTTCTTGCTACATTATGGGCTAAATGGTCTTAGTGGGATTTCTTGGCACTAAATGCCATTTATGACACTCTTTCTGAGGGAAAATGTGTCTCTGATTCAAAACAACTAGTTACAAAACAAATTGTAGTTTAAATTCACTTCATTAATTATTCATACAATCATTCTTTCACATAAAATTCTCTACTGAGCATTAAATACTCTCCCTTGCTTTGCTGTCTTGAATATGTAAGAGGAATTTTATGTAAACATAGAAAGTGTCAAGTCCTTCATTAAAGTGTAATGTGCTCATGGGACACTGTGGTCCCGTGGCACAGTTGTGAGGTGGGTTTCAGTCATCTTCAGCTGCACCTGGTGTCCCTGAACAGGTCAAGGACCGCAACTGCAGAGAGAAGTGTGGCCCGGTGAGCAAGCGCCAACTGTCTGGAACTGTCTTCTTTCTTTGCTGAAGGTCAGAATGGAGTGGGCACAGGGAGACACAAAAAGGTTCCCAGGAGATCAGAGAGCAACTGGTGCTTGGAAGGTGTGAGAGAATATTAGAAACTAGGAAAGCACCAGTTAGGAAGATGCCTCCCCTCCATAGCGGGGCAGGGGTGGGGGCAGTTCATTGAGACTCTTTCCTGTGTGCTTCTCAGGCTTCTCTTCTGGCAAGTTCAAGTCTGGCCTGCAAATCCACCCCTCCCCCTCACTCCCTCCTCCCTTGTGAAGAGCATCCCCCAAGCAAAATCAATCTTCCCATCCGTCCTCGGTATGCTTCCACAACACTTGGCTGGATAATTCTACAGTACCCTCTCTGCTCCATTCCCCACTTTACAGTTAGAGTGAGCAAAAACTTCATCTCATTTCCTTCTAGAAATGCAGTGCTTCAGACATCACCTAACACCTGAGCAGCTGCTGGATAATTGAGTATTGAAAATCCGATGCTTGTCACCATAACTTCCACATGGTTAGCACCCCAGTCTTCTGGTGTTCCCATCAGTCTCTTCCCCTTGGTACCTACCACACTGCTGCTCTTTCCCTTTTCCTCTGTCCTGACTCTCTAGAAGCTGAAGGCCTAAGAGGAAGCACACGGGGTCCTCCGCCTGATAGAGCTTATGTTTGAAAAGGGAAAATGATAGTAAATATGAACTGATATGCCGGTGATAACACCTAGTGAAGGAATAGAGGAGCATGGGAAGTGGAGTGAACAGCAAGGGTTTATAAGGTGGCCAGCACCGGGGCAGAGGATTAAATAAAGCAAGTGAACAAACCAAGCTTGATGGAAAGAGCATATGCAAAGGCCCTGGAGCATGCTTAGCAGCACTAGGAAAGGCCAGTGCCTGGAGTAGAGGGGGAGGGAAGGGAGGTGGGAGACCTAAGCACTAGGTCACAGAGCACCTGAGTCCAGGCAGTGAGGAATTTGGATGTAGTCTGTGTGTGTGCTAGGGAAAGTATGAAAGCTGAGTGACAAGGGTTGATTTACATTATTTTTTTTTAAACAAACCATTAGCAAATATATTTATAATTCCTATTTTAAGGTATGTGGGGGTTCTAAAGAAGCTATGGAAATCATCGAAGTAAGAGGTGAGGCCCAGGTCAAGGTCTGGGGCAGTGGAGGGGCTAGGGAGGGGTCACTGAAATCTGTGTAGACCTGATGATGCTACCAGATCAGAAGAGTGTGAGCAACAGAAGCTGGCCCAAGTGCCATGGGTGACCATGGTAACAATGACTGGGAAGAGCAGGTTGGTGGTGACATCGCTGTTCTGTGTGGGCCAGTGTACCTGAGAAGCCTTTTAGATGACCAGTGTGGGGATGTTGTCTGGATGCTTCAATATAGTCCTCTGTAGTTTGGCAGAGAAACTGGGAGTTTATCATCATGTAGATGGTGTTTAAAACATGAAGGTAGATGACATTTCTTAGTGGTTAAATGCAGACGGACAAGAAAAGGGAGAGGCTGGAGGATTGAACTCCAAGCAAAAGCCAGACCTGCTGAGGTAGGAGGAACATCGAGAAATGCCCCCTTCTAGAGGCTGTAGAATTGGGAAACAGAAAGTCAACCTCCCTCCTAAAGGGATCCGAAAAGAATTGATCCACTGTGTCAAGAGTAGCTAGGCAGTCAGCCGGAAGAGGCTGCCGAGTGGTCTGAAAACTTGCCAATAGGAGGGTCAGCAGTAAACCTGGGAAGAACACTTCTACTTGAAAGCAGGATGGTTTCAGTCAAGAACAAGGAGGGAAGATGGATGGTTCCAGAGATTTCCCAGCAAAAGGGAATGGTGGAAGGGATGCGACTGCATACATAAAAAGCCAAGAGGAAGGCGGTCTTGTTGCCTTGAGCAGGGAGATGTTGGAGATTGGGCAAGCTGATCTCTGTGAGCCTCACGCCGCTGCTCTGTGTGACATGGCAGTGACAGTCCAGCCACAGGCTGGTCCCACGGGCCCTCTCTAGTGTCCTGTGTTAATTGGGACTTCTTTGGCTACAAATGGCTAACTCCAATTAACTTAAAGTGGAAAGGCAGGAGAGGGGCTGCATTTCTCAGGCTGTTTGCTTGCTGACATAGTGTGGGGGGAACTGGAGACGCTGGAGGAGAAAGTGGCAATTTGGAGGCCAAAGTAGACAAAAAGGACTGATCACAACAGGGGGATGGCCTTGGACAGAGTGTGCCAAGGGATACATGTGACAGTCATTTGGTAGATTAAATAAGAATGAAACCCTTTTCTGGTAGTTTTTATTTTCCCAGTAAGATGCGAATCAAGGCCATGAGCTCAAAGCAGTGCTGGTAAAATGTGTGTGGGGAGTTAGGGGAGTGGAGAGGGTGGGAAGTGGTCATTTTGGGACAAGGGCATGTGAGGTATAAGGCTGGAGAGATGGCTCAGTGGTTAAGAACTACAAACCTTGAGTACAATTGTCTTAGCAGCACTATTCATGACAGCCAGTAGATAAACAAGAAGTGATGTCATGACATGCCTAAACAACAAAACACTATTGACAGTAACAGGAACAGTATTCACTTCCTACACTGTGCATGAACCTTGACAACATGCCAAATGAAAGAAGCAAGACACAAAAGGCCATATAGTAGATGAAGCCAACTATTAGATGAAATGCCTGGGGTGGGCTAATACTCAGAAACAGAAAATAGAAGTGGCACAGGTTGGCCAAGGCAGGAGGATGGCAAGTTCAAGATCTGCCTGAGCTATAGAATGAGTTCAAGGCCAGCCTAGCTGACCGAGACCCTGTCAAAAAGAACAGAAAGAGGTTGGAGATTTAGCTCAGTAGAAGGGGGTTTGCCAACACAGATAAGATCCCAGGTTCAATCTCTCTCTAGAGAGAGAAAGCAAGAGGTGGAGAGAGAGAGAATGCTTCATGCTAGCAGCTGGAGGGAAGAGGGACTGAGGAGTAATTGGGAACAAGTATGGGAATGCTTTGGGGGGCATAGTAAAATTATCTGGGATTAAACATTAGTGATGGAGGTATAGCTTTGGGAAGCCACTAGAAACCCATAGGTGCATGCTTTAAAATGCTGAATTTTCATTATCTGATATCAAATTATACAACAGAGCCACAGTAACAGCCTGGCACTGGCAGGACAATTGTCACGTGGAATGGAAAAGTGGGCCCAGAAGTTAACCTAGCCACCAAAATTTTAGCATGATATACACTGGAAAAAAGGACAGCCTTTTCAATAATTGGTGCTGGGAAGATGAGACACGTGAATGCAGAAAAATGAACCTAGGTACATACCCCTCACCCTGCAAAAAACCTAACTCAGAACAGATCCAAGACCTTAACGTGAGACCCAAAAACACTTGACAATATGGACAGAGGCAAGAACATTCTGGAAAGGACTCTCAAAGCTCAAGAAATAATCTCAGGAGTTGACAAATGGGATAAATTATAAAACTTCTGTATGGCAAAGGAAACAATCACTAATGTGAGGAGGTAGGGCACAGAATAGGAGCAAATCTTCGCCAACTACATATCAAATAACTAGAATATTCAAAAGTTAAGCACCAAAAGTGACCAAATTAATCTGATAAGTCAATGGACTGATAGACAGTTCTCAAAAGAAGAAACACAGACAGCAAATAAGTGGGTGTCTTAATCAGTGTTCTCTTGCTGTGAAGAGACACCATGACCACAACAGCTCTTATAAAAGAAAGTACTGAACTGGTTTAGTCCATTATCATCAGGGTAGGGAGCATGGTGGCACACAGGCAGACACGGTGCTGGAAAAGTAGCTGAGAGTTCTACATCTGGATCTGCAGGCAGCAGAAAAAGATAGACTCTGGGCTTGGAATGGACTTTTTAAAGCCTCAAAGCTGACCACCAGTGACATACTTCCTCCAATAATAGCACACTTCCTAATCCTCTCAAATAATGCCACTCTCTGGTGAACAAGATTCAAATCTATAGCCTGTGGAGGCCATTCTCTTTCAAACCACCATAGTGTGCAACATCCTTAGTCATCAAAGAAATGCAAATTAAAAATGCTTTGAGAATCTCTCTCACCCTAGTCAGAATGACTACCATTAAGACAAAAGAAAGGAAGGAAGGAAGGAAAGGAGGAAGGAAGGAAGAGAGAAAGAAGGAGACAATTAACAATGGTAAGGACATGGAAGATGGAGCTGTTATTCACTGCTGGAGTTGAATAAACCTGTGCAGCTGTTGTGGAACTCAATGCTCAGGTTCCTTAAGGCACAGACAATAGACTAGCACATGACCCAGCCTCCGCCATTCCTGAATACACCCATGACTGTAAGTCAGTATTACTATAGAGGCACTTGCACAACTGTGTTTATTGCTGTACTCTTCACAGCAGACAGGAAACGAAACCAGCCTCAGTGTCCATAAACAGATGAATGGATAAAGAAAACATGGTGTGTACAGACAATGGAGTCTTACTCAGCCATACAGAGAAATGAAGGCATGGTGTATAGGAAAGTAGATGGAGATGGATAGCACTGTGCTAAGCAAAATAAACTAGAGTCAGAACGACAAATGCTGTGTGTTTTCTCTCATATGCTGAACCTAGGTTTATATTTATGTGTGCATGCATGGACTATGAGAGGGAAGGAACAGATCTTAATGGGAGTGGGGAGGTAGAAGATAATGGAATACATGTGATATGAAAGCTGAAATTCTTTGTGGGGATGAAGGAGACCAGCAAGGAGTAGGAGGAAGCAGGAAGGATGGGGAAGGGCAGTGAGGGAGACAGATGAATCAGAACAAAGTTTAATGACACATGTCCAAAAATGCCACAATGAGGCCCATTACTTCCGATGCAAACTTAAAATATTAAAGAATTAAATAGCCAATTACACCTCGATAAAATCATAATAAACTAATGTGAAAGAATCAAGTGTTCTATTATTGGAAAGAAAAGGAGAGAATAACAACATGGGAACTGTTCTGCTGTGTCAGACAGTTTCTCTTTAGAGTGTTACCTGAGTTAGGACAACACCTTTGTCCTGTCCACTGTACTCATAGTGACATCTTGTGTGTGTCACACTTGTTTCTGTTCCATACATTTGTATGTCCACTCAGTTCCAGGAAATGGAAACTAGTAACTAGAGGAAACATTCCCCAACATGGAAACCAGTGCCCTGCAGAGGATCCAGAAGAGGAAGAAGCATTTACAAGAACCCGAAACAGAGGTGGATGGAATAGCACCGTGTGATGGGAATGGAGGCAGGAGTTAAGGCTCTCTGTACAGTCTGCAGAGTCAGCCTTTCACGACAACAGCTGTGGCTGAACAGCAAATGGGGCATCTGGTGCTGATGCTGCAACAGGTGGAGAAATTCCCAGGGAAACATCTCTAGTAAGGACGGTCAGGAGGTCAACCATCACCTGCCCACTGGAATCTGATGCCAATATTATTAAGGCAGTGACTTTGACCATGGGCTGGGACTGCTGATTCATCAGGCTGACAGGAGGAGTCACCAGCATCCAAGATGCTAAAATCAAAGCACTTTGAAAGGACACTCAGAGAATAATCAAGTTGCTCCCAGAATGCTGTACTCATGCCACTGACCATTTTTAGTACCGGAGGAATGCCTGATAGGGTTGTAGAGAGTGTACAGACTATCTTTGATCTTAAGTCTGAGTCTCTCATCAAAGACCTCATAATCCCAACCTTTCCAATGAGCCCTGTGATTATGTGGTAGTTTTGCAATGATATTTGATGGTTGCTGGGACATCCTGCAGGGTTTTCCATGTAGAGAGGGAGGGAGTGGTTTTGATAGAATGCCTCCTGGCCAGGTGGGCATCCCATGCCTCCCCCTGGAAGAGGATATGATAATAGGGCCCTCACGGATGATGTCCTCCCCTTCCTTCTCTTCCTGGTCAAGGAGGTCATGGGTAGAAGAGCTGAGAATCTTGCTCTCCTAGTTTGTCACCCCCTACAGGAGGAGACCTGGAAGCCTGTGACAGAAGAGGAAGGCCTGCAGACTGCTGTGATGGCATAGCTGATTTCTATGCTGATGAAACTTGGGACTGCAATAGACACATGGAGCCCGCCGTGGTCTGAATGAAAATGGCTCCCATAGGCCCATAGGGAGTGGCACTCTTAGGAGGTGTGGCCTTGTTAAAGGAAATGTGTCACTAGGGGTGGACTTTGAGGTTGGATGTCAAGCCAGACCCAGAGGTTCACACTCTCTCTTCCTGCTGCCTGCCAATCTGGATGTAGAACTCTCAACTACCTCTTCAGCACCATGTCTGCCTGCACACCACCGCGCTTCCCACCATGGCAATAATGGACTAAACCTCTGAACTGTAAGCCAGCCCCAGTGAAGTGCTTTCCTTTATAAGAGTTACCATGGCCATGGTGTCTTTTCACAGAAATAGAACTTTGACTAAGACAGAGCCTATTAGAATGGGGTGGCTTATGAACCACAGGGAAGCGCCACACAGTATTATTCCTATGCAAGGAGTCATGGCTCATATGGTGATCTTGGTGGACTTGCTATGAGTACACAAATAACTACTCCCAAATATTTGGCTGGATTTAAAATTGTCAAAGTGTAGTTAGCAGATTAGACAAATCCATTATGAGTCAGGAGCTTCAATAGAAATGGATGAACCTTTAGAAGGATCCAAAGATTCCCCCATTACCATCACAGGGTCACAGGACAAAACTATGCCACGAATGCAGAGTGTGAGGGTGCGGGAGTTAAAGATGTTGAAGGATTCTAATGCAAGATATTTTCTCTTTCTTATAGTCTGAAGCAGCATTTTGCAAAGTTTTGTAAGACCAGTAAAGACCTGCAGGAATCTTGCAGCTTCTCTGTAGAAATCTGCTCCTGGTTAAAAAGCTCCACTGGCAGTGTGAGGCGGCTCTAGCCCCTCACAAACAGGACTGAAGGAAAAGGGTGTGTGTGTGTGTGGGGGGGAACAGCAAACATTGAAGTTCTGAAGATAAATGGCTACATTTGGGTTAATGGGATGGAAGAAAAAAAGAAGATAAATAACATTGATCAAAAGTAACAAGGAAGCATGCCTGAGAGCAGGTCAGAGGTGCTGTTCTGGAGGTCTGAGCCCCGCACTCCTTTTTTTCCTTCTTTTTCTTTTTTCTTTTTCCTTAATCACCTCCTTGGCACTCCTGCTGGGAGTCATGCCCTGAGAATGTTTCCTCACTAAGCAAGAACCTCAGAGTCACGGCAGCGTGGCTGTCCCCAGGTGCGAGTGTGTTGATCACAGAACAGAGTTAATGCTGGTGAGCTTAAGAAAGCAGAGTGGTTAGGGAACACACACACACACACACACACACACACACACACACACACACACACACACACACACACACACACACACACACACACACAAATATGAGGAAGGGCACAAAATAAAACAAAGACACTCAGAGTCCTGAGGGCTCCATTCATTTCACATGCAAATCCTCCGCTCAGGTCTGCATCTCAGAGCTTCCGGGCTCACCTCCTAAGAAAGAGAGGAAGACTGAAAAATCCAAACTGGGTTGGGTGGGCTGCAACTGTAGTTAGTTCCTCAAGCTAGCCAGTTCCTCAAGGAACTAAAACTTAGTAAATTCCCAGGGAAAAGCTCGGCCCGTTTTCGGCTATAGCTGCCCTCTAGTGGACACCAGCGGCAGCCGTGAATGTGCGCATGTGCGCACTGCAGGTCCCACACTGGGCCCCCTAGGTCGGAACCACATGCCCAGAAGGGAGCTGGCAAGAGGAGAAGAGAGATGGAGAGAGGAACACAGCATCCCAAAAGTGATGTGCCAAGTGCCGTATCTCTCAGCCCAGTCCTCCTCCCTTCCAGAATCTTTCTCCCGATCCCGCACGTCCTTGGGAGCAGCTAAAGCCAGGCTCTGTTTCTCTCCCTTGCTCGTTTCTCACACGCTCCAGTGCCCCGTGCACGGTCTCCTGCACATCTCTGATCCTCTGTCCTCACACTGTCCTGGGTCTGTACTGTCCACCATGATAGCGCCCCCCACCCGTGGTACCTCCTCTGTACCCCCTCAGCTCATTTTGTCTTTTACAGAGTTGTTACCTAAAACAATAGTCTTGTCTCTTCTTTGCTCAAGAGTTCTTTTTCTCTCTTTAATTTTTATTACATTTATTTATTGGGGGGGGGGCGTGCATGTGTATCAACGCATGCATGCAGAGGACAGCTCAGGTGACTTGCTTCTCCCCTTGCACCCTGTGGTCCCTGGGAGTGAAAACAGGCTTGACAGCCTGAGCCACCCCATCAACTCTTTCTCCCTTTGAATGTTTTAATCCCATTGATGTTTGTTTTGTTGTAAATTGGCCTATTGGAAGTCTATGTGTTGGTTAGTTTTTTTGGTCAACTTAACACAAGCTTGGATTATCTCAGGAGAATTTCAAATGTGAAAGTGTCTCCATCAGATTGGCCTGTAGGCAAGCCCACAGGGTTTTTTCTTGGTTATTGATTGACATGGGAGGGCCCAGCCCACTGTGGACCATGCCATGCCTGGGCAGGAGGTCCTGGGTTGTATAAGAAGGCAAACTGAGCAAGCCATAGGGAGCAAGCCAGGAAGCAGGGCTCCTCCATGGCCTCTGTTTCAGTGCCTGCCTCCAGGTTCCTGCCTTGAGCTCCTACCTGACTTTTTTCTCTTTGTGATGGATTGTAAGATGAAAGGAGCCCTCTCCTCCCCAGCTGCTTTTGGTGGTGGCCTTCATCACAGCGACAGAAAGCAGACCACAGTGTTCTGTCACGAGTGTGCTATGTTTCAGTGCTACGGGTCCCTGATTTTTGTGGGTGGTTCCTATTTCATTATTTTATTTTTTACTTATTCTTCCACAATTTTGTATATATATACATATATATGTATGTGTATATATATATACATAATACGTGTGCACGCGTGCGCACATGTGGGTAACTACTTTGATCACTCTCTGGTAGTTTGATTATGATTGGTCCCCATAATCTCATAGGGAGTGGCACTATTAGCAAGTGTGGTTTTGTTGGAGTAGGGGTGACCTTGTTGGAGGAAGTGTGTCACTGTGGGCATGGGCTTTGAGGATTTCTATGCTAAGGATACTGCCCAGTGACCCAGTCGACTTCCTGTTCCCTGCAAGCCAAGATGTAGCCAGCAACACACCCCCCTGCATGCTGCCATGTCCCACCATGATAATGGACTGAACCTCTGAACTGTAAGCTAGCCCCAATTAAATGTTCACTTTATGAGAGTTGCCGTGGTCATGGTGTCTCTTCACAGAACCCTAACTAAGATACTCTCATTGTTCTCATTATCTTCTCTTGCCCATTTCTCTCCTACCGAGTCTCTTCCCTCCTTCCCTCCATCCACTCATCCTTCCTTCCTTCCCTCCTTCCTTTCCTCCCTCCCTCCTTCCCTTCCTCCCTCCCTTCCTCCTTCCCTTCCCTTCCCTTCCCCCTTTTCTTTGTCTCTCCCCCTCCCTTCTTTCTTTGGACTGGGAATTAAACTCAAGCCTTTTGCATAGCCAGCAAGCTGCTCCACCACAGAGCCACACCCCCAGCTGAGAAGATATTTTTCATGGTTCACCATCAAAGGCAGCTACATCATCTGTGACCCTGTCTCTTCCCTTACCTGACTGCTCTCATGAATTTGAGGTTTGTGTGCTTCCCACATTTCCTACATCTGCTTATCTCATCATGGCCTCGGTAGAACACAGTTGGCAACAGAAAGACAGAATTACAGGTGGCAGAGACCTGTTTTCCACCATTCCCTCGCCTCTCCCTAACTCTTACCCACCTTGCTTTCCATCCTTACCAAGTGTATTTCAGTAGAGATGTCTGTAGCTAAGACCTCCTTACCAGGAGTTCTCTTTTACAGATTACTCTTCCCCAATGCTCTCCCAAATGGGATACCATTTTTCAAGCTTAGTTGAGACTGAAAGAAGTATTTGGGAAGGTCGGAGAGAAAGTCACTATGGACATGATGTGTAATCTAGAGTTAAAGCTGTGGAAATGTGTTAGGTGAAAATGCACCTTTTTATACACTTTTGTTATATTTTTTTCTTTTCCTTTTAGACAGTGTCTCATGTATCTCAGGCTGGCCTTGAACTCACTATGTAGCTGAGGATGACCTTGAACTTCTGATCTCGCCATCTCCTTGGTCCTGGATGAAATGCTTTGAAGTTATGACTTTGTCACACCATTGAAGAACTGGCTCCTAGTTACACAGCTGTGAGGTCACTCTGCTCACCTGGAAGGTCTCTGAAGGCTCAAATGAGGCTAATTGGATTGTCAGTCTATGCCTGAACACTGCTCCAAAGCAATGTTTCCTGTCAGATACAGCAGTTTGCCATGCTTGTGATAGAATAAGGGCAACAGCTATGGACAATAATGACTGATGTAAGCAAAGCTAGCATGCCTTAGATACTTTATATATTACATAATATTCTGGGAATGTCGCCCAGTGCTTGACTCACATTCATGAAGCCTGTATTAGTTATGTTTCTGTTGCTGTGATAAAACACCATGACCAAATCAACTAACAGAAGGAAGTGCATAGTTAAGCTTAGGAGTCCAGAGAAAGAAGAGCCCATAAATACTGAGAAGTTGCCTCCTCAGTGTTTCCAGTGGAAAATCAGTCTCACAAGCGATAGGAAAAGCATGGCAGCCCAGGGCCAGAGCCAGAGTGAGAAGTGAGAGATCACATCCTCAACTGTAAATATGAAGCAGAAATATCTGGAAGTGGGCGGGGCAAAACTATAAACTCCCAAAGAGCTTGTGCCAGGGACAAACTTCCTCCAACAAGGCCACACCTCCACAGACAGTGACACCAAGTGGGTACCAAGTGTTCAATTGTGTGAGCCTATGGGGGACATTTCTCATGTAAACCACCACAAGGTCGAATGTTCAATCCCAGCACTGCCGAAAACTCCTCACCTGTTATTATTGAGGTTTTCATCTATGTAAGGCATGTGCCATTATTATCATTGCACGTTTCAGTAACCAGAGGCCTGTAGCCTGTAGTCAGTTTTTTGTTTTGTTTAATTTTACTCTTTGGTCTTTGGGAGCCTGCCATCCAGCTCCCAAATAAATACACAGAAACTTTTTCTTTCTTATGAATGGCTGGCCTTAGCTTGGCTTATTTCTAGCCAGCTTTTCTTAACTTAAATTATCCTGTCTACCTCTAGGCTTTTGCCTTTCTTTATTCTGCATATATATATATATATATATATATATATATATATATATATATATATATATATTTTTACTTCTTACTCCATTACTGGTTGTGTAGTTGGCTGGACCCTGATGTCCTCCTCTCTTCCTTCCATCACTTCTTCCTTCTTGTTCTTCTCCTATTTATCCTCTCTGCCTGACAGCCCCGCCTATCCTTTCTCCTGCCTCACTATTAACCATTCAGCTCTTTATTAGACCCTCAGGTGTTTTTATTTATTTATTAAATTACACTCATAATATTAATCACATTTGTGGTATTCATGGATTACATTCGCAGTATTCATTCAATTATATATATATATATATATATATATATATATATATATATATATAATTTTAAATATCGAATGTCATTTCTTGAAGGGGGTAGGAGGTCTTAATTACAGACCATCAGGTGTTTTAGCCAGGCAAAATAACACAGCCTCACAGAGTTAAACAAGTGCAACATAAGAGAATGCAACACATCTTTGCATCATTAGACAAATGTTTCACAGCAAAAACAACTGTAACACATCTTAAAATAGCATTCTACAACAGAGGTCCACATATCTAGTTTGGAGGAAGAATTAAGATTTGGACCAGATTTTCTGACTTTCATGCATATGCCTTACCCATCACTCTGCATTGTCTCTGTGCTCCAGAAATGTGTCCCTATACCAGGATCCTGCTTCCTGACTCTATGTCTGGCAGAAAGGCACGCTCATTGCTGCTGAGCCAGGGAACAATAAAAATGCGCCAGGGGTTGAGAGATGCTCCGCCATTGAGAGCATTCACTTCTCTTGCAAAGGATCCGAGTTCAAATCTTAGTACCCACACGGCAGCTCACAACTGTCTCTAAAACTAGTTCTAGGGGTCTGATGACTTCTGACCACCACAGGCACCAGACACAAACTTACACATATATACATGTAAGCAAAGCACATGGGTGACATAAACGTTTTAAAGGTGCATCAGGTAGGAGGACTCTTCCTGTAAAGACTCTTTTGATGTAGCTTCCCCGCCCCCCCCCCAAGTTTTTTTAGTTAGATTGTGGAGAACTTTATACAATGCATTTTGATCACATTAACTCTTCTCAGACCCACCCATCTTCTCTTCCCACCTAACCTCATGCCCCTACCCTTTCAATCAAGACCAATTGTGCTGCCCAAGTATTCTTGCTTTCCACTGGAGTGTTTTCCAGTGTAGCATGTTTAAGGGAAATAAAATGATCAATATTTCCAAGACATCACCAAATCACTAGTTTGTCATTCAAAGTTTTTTTTTTGGGGGGGGGTCAGAAAATCTTGAGCCCAAAGTACCTTGTTCTTCTCCACCTGGCAGGCAGAACAGATAAATGGAACTAGTTCTGTCCTTTGTGCTCCCAGGCCATCTTTATGAACGTGTACAGAGGCTCTCCAACATGTGTGGCACTGTCCCTGGATCTCCGTTGCCTGTCAAGGAGGTTTTGTCTCTTTTATTGATTGACACAAGTTGTTTTTCTTCTTTCTGTTTTGGATAATACCAACCATCCCTCGTGCTTTCGACCCATCATCTTGTGGGTGGGTCTGTCCTGGCCCCTAAGTGGGATGCTTCTCACCCGGCATCCACTCAGCTCCCTGAATACCTGCACAAGGCTCGTGGCAGCATGTGGAGTCTACCACCGGATTGCCCCGGACTGTGCCACACACCGTTCTAGCAACACTTCTTGAATGAATGAGTCTTTATACCGTATGATAAAGGGATGTCATTACACTTTTAGCATGATTGGCATGCTGTCACTGAGTCCAGAGTACAATGCATAGATCATCCCCCCCTGCCCCTCTTCAAATGCCTCTCTTGTTAAATACGAACACTGAGTATTTGACTCTGCACTCTTCAAGTCTGCCACTGTCCGTGTGGTTTTTATGTGCCTGTGTCTTTAGGTGTGACTCCAACACCAAGGATGAAGTCATGCGTGGCTCAGCCTATGTTGGGAAAGTCCTCTCCACCCAAGTGCTCTTCTCGTCCACCCTGCTCCCCAACTGAAATCGCTGGGAGCTGGATTTCTCTGTCTCTGCCTCTCTGGACAGCACTTCCCACCCACTGGCTCTTTACCCTCCAGGTGTGCTCGTGTCCTCTGCCGGTCAGATTCCTTTACCCGGTGACCGGGTGTCTGCTGCATTGGCACTCAGTGGATGGTTGGCAGCAAGGGTCTCCCCTTTGCGCCTCCCTGCAGTGGAGGGCCGTTGACGGGTCATGAGGCTTGCAGGGAAGTCGGCCCTGCTGGCTGCTCTGATCACTCACAGTCCGTGTACACAGCCTCTCTAATGTGAAGATGACAGAAGCTAAAAACACAACAGGGACCGGGAAAAATGCAAGTGGAACTCAGCATCTGACATTTCCAGGAAGTGGGGAGGTACTAGCCATGCATTTGATTTTCTAATTTAGAGCTTCTTGATAAGACTCACATAAACCTTTGAAGGATTTTTTTTTAGTTCTGAAATATTACAAATGAAATATTAGAAAGCACTCTCCTTGGGAAGCAGAAAATCCTCTGTACTCTTAAGATTAGGCTCAGTTGTATCGGAGGCCCCAGCCACACTCCCAGAGCCATAGCTTAGGCAACACAGAGAATTTTCTTTAAAATTTTTATTTTTTGTCCTTTGATAGTTTCATACATGTATTTATTAGTTAGGGTCACTATTGCTGTGAACACCATGACCAAAGCAACTTGCGGAAGAAAGGGTTTATTTGGTTTATACTTGTAAGGAACACATGGAAGGCCTAGGGTGAACAACCCTGGTCAGGAGTGATAAGCAATACAATGATGTAAGTAAACCACGAATGGAGTAGTGATAAGCTATAAGCTATGTGTGGAAACCCAGCCAGGAAAGAATATAAAAGATGAAGCCTCAGATCCGACCAACAGAGCTCGTCAGGCCCTCGCGAGAGACGACTCTCCTCTGCCAGAGACGTGAGATCCTGTCCCCAGTGCAGACGTGGCTGACCTGAGGAAGGCTGACCCAAGATCCAGAGGAAGAGACGTGGCGAGTCCGGACCTGTACACCTGGAGAGGTACTCCTGCTTCCATTTGGGAGACAGGATGACTAGTGCTTGTAATCTTTCTGTATGAATGAATGAGTGTTATACCAAGTCTGAATCAAGAGTGATTATTCCTCCCCCGTAACCGGGGTATGTGCTCGCTACAATACTTCCAAATCACTCTTCCACATCAAAGGAAGTCAGGACAGGAAGCAGGGCAGGAACCTGGAGGCAGGAGCTGATGCAGAGGCCATGGAGGGTGCTGCTTATTGGTTTGCTCCTTTGGCTTGCTCGGCCTGCTTTCTTATAGAACCCAGGACCACCAGCCCAGGGATGGCACTACCCACAATGGGCTAGGCCTTCTCCCATCAATTACTAATTAAGAAAATGCTCTACAGGCCTGCCTATAATCTGATCTTATCTCTTGTATAATATTAGAGGGACCAGCCTTAATATTATACATCCCAGGGGCTCAGGAGAGAAACTACGAATGGTGAGGACTATTTTTGGAAAAATAGAATCTCAGCACACCAAGCTCTTTAGTCCATTCACTTTATGGAATCTCTCTAGCTTTACAGTTACATACCCAAACAATCACAATCCTCCCCTCCAGCCAGGTCACCAGGCCTGAATTCCTGCAAGGTCATAAAGGTAGGTAAGAATTTCCTTAGGCAGTGAGTGTCAGGCTTTCTTTAACAACCTGAAAATCGAGTGGTTAAGAGAAGAGAGCTAATATCAATTAGTATAACAAAAAGAGAATTTATGTGCTCAATCTATATTCCTAGGAGTAGTTAGGTAAGAAGTTAAGCATCTATAAAGTTAGTAAGGCTGTAAGAAAGGAGGGTCCAAGCTAAATTGGGTAAAGCTATTACTTAACGTCCACCTGACCTAGAAGGTATCTCCTTGTGGAATTTATCTTAAGTCAGGAGACTAGCATGTGGACTGTTATTTCTGTTAGTCCTCGATTCCAATGCTGAAAGGAAAAAAACAGATGAGCTGGGAGGAAAGAAGCCTTTCCTGAGGCTGTTCTCCAAATACCTGGACTGTGTATGTCCAGAGAGTGATCAATCCACACTGTTAGCCCTTCTTAGGGAAAAATCAATTGGGAAAACTATGAAGGCACACATGATTTTCATAACAGAAGACAGCTGATATATAACAAGCCAAATAACACCAAAAGCTCCTTGGAATTTGGCTTCCTCTGAAGGAAATCCTTGATCCCTTCAGGTAGTGGCTTGCCATAGCCAGCTGAGTTCTTACAATATTTTCCTGTTGCCTGTAGCACTTATCAAAGCATTCTCTTAATTGAGGTTCCTCTCTGATGACTTTAGCTTGTGTCAAACTGACACAAAACCTATCTGGCACTGTGTGTGTGTGTGTGTGTGTGTGTGTGTGTGTGTGTGTGTGTGTGTGTGTGTGTGTATGTGTGTGTGTGTATATGTGTGTGTGTATGTATAGATGTATGTATGTATAGATGTATGTATATAATGATTTTGGCCCTTCCTTTTCACCCCCATTACCCTGTCCCATCCTGCTCCACTTCTGCTGAAACCATCTACCTGAGCAGACCCCCTCCTATTTTCCTGTTGTTTTTGACAACACGGGAATTCATCTCATAGAATTCCAGAACTGGAAATGATAGTGTGGTGACTTCTTCTCACGAGGCCTCAGGGATCTAGACTTTATTTTAATGTGCAACCATCTACCTCCTCTGTGTTCACTCCATGGCCCAAAGGGGCTGATGAGCTATGTCCATCAACTCTACATTCCAAGTTGCCACAGTGGAAAGGAGTAAAGAAGAAAGGGTAAGTGGACCCAGCACCTCTTTAAGGAGGGTTTCTGGAGCTGTCGCATGATACAGCATACCCCATTGGCCAGAAGTGAGTCATGTGACCACGATAAACTACAGAGGATCAGAGGAATTTCATCTTTATTCTGCACTGTGATGTTCCCAGCCCCAAGCCAAGAGCACTATTACAACAGAGGACAACAATGAATCTGAACACTGTGACAATCAAGAAACTGAAGTGTGGTCCCCAAAACCTCACTGGGCCCTGTGTTATAAATCAGTAATAACAGGACCAGTAGCATGCTTGGCCAACAAATCTTGGCTCTGGGGCAATGTAAAGGTTACATTGATTGTCAAATCCACATAACTGGACAGGACCTACAGTCACACAGGAGATGAACCTGTCGACATGTCCACCGGGGAGTGCCAATATCAGGGTAACTGGGGTAGTTAGACCTCCCTAGCTATGAATGGCTTCATCCTGTGTCCTGAGATCCTAAACTTAACAAAAAGGAGAAAGCCAGCAGAGCACCAGCTTGGGTCTCTCTCAGCTTCCAGACTGTGGATACAATGTGGCCAGTTGCCTCCAGGACCACCATGATGGACTGTCCTGACCCTGAACTGGAAACTCCCCTTCTATAGTCACCTGTCAGGTGTTTTGTGACAGCGATGAGGAAGTCAACTAGTGCAGACTACAGAGATAAGTAGAGCAGACCTCTCCAGATGAAAATTACAGCTGCTGTGCCATGCTAATGTACTCAGGAGACATCACTGGGTATACAGGAAGAAATAACTAAGCCTTCTAGGGCATTGCAGAGATAATCTGAGGAAGGAGGAGGAGGGGGAGAGGAGGAGGGGGAGGAGAAGGAGAAGGAGGATAACAACATGGAGAACAACTTTGATTTGTAGGGACCTTGGAAGATAAGAGGATTGTTATGGGAATTCATTGTGCCAATAACCTTGGGGTATCTAGCTTGATAGAGGTGTGTTTTTTCTGGGTACATGACTGCTTAAAACTGAGGAGGGGGTGTGTGCTCTCTCTCTCTTGGGGTGTTTGGAGACTGGACGTCTGGTTCTATTCACCCCTGGGCAGAACAGAGGACGGCGACAGCTGCTTACTTTATTCTGTACCAGTGAGTGTATTTCTCCCTGTTTTATATCTTAATAAATCTTTGATACCCTTTAACAGACTCTCACAGATTCACTTAACAGAGAACTTTCTCAGGAATGAGCAGGAACAAGTCCAATGTCAACTGCTGGGCACATTCCCAGCAGTGGACAAGAGAGTCTTGGTTTACCTAAGTGGACTCAAGTGAGTAATTAGGGAGCCGTACAGAGGAAAGTGTTTTACTGACTCTGACTTCTATGCATCCAAAAAATAAGGAGGGAGCTGGAGAGATGGCTCACTGGACCTGGGTTTAATCCCCAGCATGTACATGACAGCTCACAATCATCTGTGACTTTAGTGCCAGGTGTTCTGATTCCCTCTTCTGGCCTCTGAGGACACCAAGCACTCATGTGGTATACAGACATATATGTAGGCAAAACGCCCATACACATCATCATCATCATCATCAAAATAATAATAATGATGATGATGATGATGATGATGATGATGATGGTAACAACAACACAAAAAACCTCAAACAAGCAAGCAAACCCAAAAAGGATAGAATGCAGCGCCATGGTTAGTCCTTTAATTTATTTTAAAATTTATGTTATGTATGAGTGCGCGCGTATGCATGCCTGTGTGTGTGTGTGTGTGTGTGTGTGTGTGTGTGTGTGTGTGTGTACCTGGAGATGCCAGAAGAGGGCATTGGAACCCTTAGAGCTGGAGTTATAGGAAGTAACTTAGTACTGCCCAACATGAGTACTGGAACCAAGCTCTGGTCCTCTGGAAGAGCAGTAAGCACTCATGGCCACTGAGTTTTCCGCCTAGGCTCGTTCTTAAAGTAAATGAAATGCAACTAGACTTATTTCCATAGTCCAGGTTGTTCTCTGAAATACTGGACACTTTTTCATACTGAAGAACAAATTGAGGGCCAGTGGGATGACCCAGTGGGTAAAGGCACTTGCTGCTGAGGTTGAGGACATGAGTTCAATCCTTAGGTCTCAGTTGTTGGAGAGAGAGCTTACCCCTACATGTTGTCCTCTGACCTTTATATGTCTACTGTGGCACATGTACACACTTACACACACTAAATAAAGGCAAAATTATTTTAAAAGCAACTCTCGCGTAATGGCAGAGATAAGTTAAAAGCACAGGACTGTGGAATTAGTAAGAGCTTTCATGATACACATTTGTGCTAAACTGACGAACAATAATCTCTTTGAGAGGGTAACCGAGCTCTGGGAGAAGACAGCAATAAAAGCAATTTATCATTGCAAATGGGATATGCAGAGGAAGGCAAAGTGCCTTTCTGTAATCAGAGCTATTACTGTCGACGGAACTCAGGCTGTTCCCTTAGTGACAGAACCTCTTTTGCATATGGACAAGCAGTTGTTTTCTCCATGGCAGCCCGGAAACTTTCAGGCGACTCCTTGGTTTCTGTTTTGCACTGGCACACATGCATTTTTAATATCCATTTCTGTGGAGAGCCTGAAACACCTGAGTGGATGGCAACATCGGGCACAGACAGCCAAGTCGCAAACCTTAATGATAGGCGCTGTCAGAACGGACCCAAAGCAACGTGGAGATGCTGCTTTCCAAAGAACAGCATAACCCCACTTTACCAAAATCAAAGGAAGGGTAAGTTAATTACTCCATGCCTCAGGGGCCTGCCAGGACTCACCTCAGAAACCAGTGACAGGATGACATAATTGCCTGGTGGCTGCATGGGGAGATGCTAACTATGACAATTATCATGTTCTATTCCCCAACCAGATATCTGTGCTCATTATAAATATTTCCTTAATACGTTCTGTAATATAGCATGTTCTGAATTTAAAAGCTTGGTTATTGAAGGTGAAGGCTCTTGATTTGATACTGAACAGTGCACATTTTACATATCAGAAATTTGGACAAAATATATAACCCTCCCAGGCCTTATTTCTATCTGTGAACCTTGTGAGGAATTGGGAGCCGGGTGATTAATTATTCATTCATTTAACAAATATTTATTGAGCATGTAACAGAATCTTTGTGATGACTGTAATCATTGGACACAAGAAAGACTTCAGCTTCTCCGCATGGGGCTGTTTATTATGCACAGGATGTCCCCATGCGGTCACTGTGGTGTTCCCAGGGCTCAGGGCTCTGTGAAGCTGCTGGCAGCTGAGTGGCCTCACTATACACTGATGGGCACACAGAACTGGGGCTGGCTGACAATGTTGTGTCCCATTCACAGTCTCTTTGGGTCCTAAGAGCAAGCACAGACAAAATATTTCCTTAGCTTGGAATCCCAGGAAGCATTTGGGAATCGAATATGGTGGCATATCCCTACTATAGACTCTCTCCCTCCCTCTGGCTTGCCCCGTCCTTACCATAAGCCCCAAACAATGTCCCAGCTTAGGAGAGCTACCCCTGATCCAGTCCCTGCCATGCACCTCCCTCCAGCAGATACTCATCTGGCTCCTGTTCCTTCTGGGGCTGCTGGTCTGGACCACTTAGCGGAGACTGTTCTTGTCTTCAGTCCCCTGGATACTATCATTTTTGCTCTTCATGTTCCTGGCACACATCACTCTTTTCTTGTTTCCATGCACATTCATTATTGGTTTTAAATGCCAAGAATGTTTCCCCAAGAGTGGGAGGGACCTCCTCTGCCTGATTCTGGCATATTCTTCGGCATGGACAGGGCATGGCAGCACTCATAAGCACTTCTTCTGTTCTCTGCATTAAACAGACTTGAATCAGGGTAATCAGGATGCTTGTCAGAGAACCCTACATGGAGAAATGCTTGCTTTGACTCACAGTCTTAGAGGTCTCTGTGGGCAGTGTTTGGATCTGTGGGTTCTGGGCCATCGTGAGGCAGAATACCTAGGCAGAGGAAGTGAGAGCGCAGACGGCTTACCTGATGGTGGGAGCAGAGTTAGGAAGTAGCTCGTGACTAGGTGTAAACCTTCCATGTTCCCAGTGCCACTAACACTTGACCTTAGCGGGGGATCAAGTACTCAGAGACTTTAGCAATATTCAAACCTTATCTGGTGTAATTAAGTAAATAAATAAAACTATAAAAATAGCAGTCTGCAAACCTGCCTTCTCCATGCTGATTTCGTGCTGGCAACTTTAGAGGTGTTTGAGGTACAACTGCCACACTGACACCCCAAAGGGCATCAAGGTGCCACTAAGGAGACCCAAATTGAGTGAGATGTGTGGGCTCCTTTCTGGTTCTGCTGCTCTCGGACATTGCTGGAGTTCTTCAGATTCTCTGCAGATGAGGAGGAGGATGGTGAAAGCACCTGTTGCTGTCTTGAGAATTCAATGTAATCATTTAGGCAAAACTTACATATTGTGGTGATTTGAAAGAAAATGGGCACTATTTGGAGGTATGACCTTGTTGGAGGAAGTGCGTCACTGTGGGAGTGGGCTTTGAGGTTTCCTATGCTCAGGATGCCACCCAGTGTCTCAGCAAGGTGTAGGAATCTCAGCTACTTCCCCAGCACTACATCTGCCTGCATGCTGCCATACTCCCCACCATGATGATAATGGACTGAACCTCTGAAACTGTAAGTGAGTCACCCCAGTTAAATGTTTTCCTTTATAAGAGTTGCCGTGGTCATGGTGTCTCTTCACAGCAATAGAAACCCTAACACACACACACACATACACACACACACACACACACACACACACACACACACACACACCACATTCTTTTGTTTGTCTTTCAAGGTTTTCTCTGTATATCCCTGGGTGTCCTGGAACTCACTCTGTAGCCCAGGCTGGCCTCGAACTCACAGAGATCCGCCTGCCTCTGCCTCCTGAGTGCTGGGATTAAAGGCATGTGCCACCACTGCCTGCCTTTATCTATCTATCTATCATCTATCTATCTATCTATCTATCTATCTATCTATCTATCTATCTATCTATCATCTATCTATCTATCCATTCATTCATTCATTTTTAATTTTTATTTATTTATTTTGGTTTTTTGAGATAGGGTTTCTTGGTGTAGCTTTGCGCCTTTCCTGGAACTCACTCTGTAGACCAGGCTGGCCTTGAACTCACAAAGATCCTACTGCCTCTGCCTCCCAAGTGCTGGGATTAAAGGCGTGCACCATCACCGCCTGGCTATTTTTTTAATTTTTAAATTTTACTTGTGTGTGTATGATATGTACATGTCAATATGGATATGTGTTGTATGATATTTTGTTTGTGTTTCTGACAAATAAAACTTGCCTGGAGATCAGAGGGCCAAGTTAGCCATTAGTTAACCATAGAGGCCAGGGAGTGGTGGCATATAATCCCAGAGTTTGGGAGGCTCACGCCTTTAATCCCAGCACTAGGGAGGTGGAGACAGGCTCTCAGTCCCTTTTGGTCAGAGGATCTGGAGAGGTAAGAAGTAACTGTGGCTGCTCCTTTGCTTCTCTGATCTTTCTGCTTTACCCCAATATCTGATTCCTGGTTTTTATTGATAAGACTAATTAGGATTACACCTCAGATGTGTGCATGCACACATGCATGTATATGTGAGGCAAGTGGTTGATGTTGGGCGCCCTCTTTTCTCTCTACCTTATCTTTGAGACAGGGTCTCTTACCGAACCTGGAGCTCATTGATTTGGCTAGGCTGGATGGCTGATGAACTCGGAGGATCTGATTTCATTTGCTCCCCACACCTGACGTTGGGCATTGAACACCTGGGTGTTGGGGATTGAAACCCAAGCTTCTGTGGCAGAGACTGACTGAGCCATCTTCCCGGCCTCATTCCTACAAAACTCCCAGGGGAATACACACGTTGTTGCCCGGCAGTTGTTTGGTTAAACTTCAAGCCCCTACCTCTGTGTCTACCGTTATACCTCTCTTTCACAGCTTCTCTCCCAAAATACAAACTACTGGCTAGTAATTCTGCAGCACGGGCATAGGGCAATGACTCAGTCAGTAGAAGCCCTTGCCTTGCAAGTGTGAGGACCTGAATTGATCCCAGAGACCATGTCAAAAGCCAGGCATGATGGCAGCACCTGTAACCCCAGCAATGATGAGATGAACGGCAGAGACAGTTGAGTCCCTGGAAACTTGTCTGGCCTACATGGCAAAGACACACACAGGGACACACACACACAGGGACAAACACACACACACACACACACACACACACACACACACACACGGGGGGGGGGGGGGGGGGAGGTGAGGAGCATCCTCTGGGTTCTGAGACTTCCCCAGGAACTCTTACACACCGTGTGGAAATGCATAGGTCTCTCGGTGTATAGCTTTGACTCTAGTCCTTTTCCTCTTGCTGACTAAAGCATTTTAGAAGACAAGTTAAAGTCAAGAGATAATGAGAATAACCTCAAACATTTTCACACTTTCAAAACAAATGTGTAAATCACCAGGATAGTCTTAGTCAATGTTTCTTTGCTGTGAAGAGGCACCATGACCATGGCATCTCTTATAAAGGAAAACATTTCATTGGGGCTGGCTTACAGTTCAGAGGTTCAGTACATTATCAACATAGCAGGAAGCATGGTGGCGTGCAGGCAGACATGGTCCTGGAGAGGTAGCTGAGAGTTCTACATCCGGATCCACCGGCAGCAGGCAGAGAGAGATACTGGGCCTGGCTTGAGCATTTGAAACCCCAAAGCCCACCCCCAGTGACACACTTCCTCCACCAAGACCACACCTCCTAATCCTTGTCAAGTAGAGCCACTCCCTAATGACCAAGCATTCAAATCTACGAGCCTATGGGGCCATTGCTACTCACACCACCACAGAACATTTGCCATATTTCAAACAGCCAAGAGAAATGAGACGGAGAGCTACTGGGTTGGGCTCTGCACTGACTGAGTGAGGAAGCTTTGTAAAATTAAAGGAAAAGGAAATTCCCAAGGTGTAACTTCTATAAGTCCCAAGAGGTGACCGACACTGTGACCTGGAAATGTCATGCAGTCAGTTCCTGGGGAGCAACACTCCAGCAACTAAGCCAGGAAGTCAATTGATTGCCAAAAGTGATGGAGCTGACCTCCATCCCATCCACTTAGGAAGTATCAGAGCTGTGTCCTGAAGCAGACAGAGCAAGGCAGCCTCTTAGTCATAGAGAAAAATGACTGGTGCTTATAGATCCAACCCTGCCTTGGCAATATGACTGAATAGAAACATGTGTTTTAGACAGGGTCTTACTATGTAGCCCAGGCTGTCTAAATTCACAGGGAGCCACTTGCTTCTGCCTCTCAAGTGATGAAAGCCAACACATTCTGCTTGATTAGAAACTTGATCTAAATTAAAACAACAATAACTTACCAGGATACACATATTAGAATGGCCAAAATGCAAAACACTGGCAACATCAAAGGCTGGTGAGGGTGTGCTGTTTGGGTGCAGGGTAGCCAGACACTTTGAAAGGAAGCTTGGCAGCTTCTCCCTTCTTGTGTCATTTTTTATTGTATGTGTGTGTTGTCGAGAGAATGTTTGGGTGTGCTAGACTGCATGCGTGTGTGTGTGTGTGTGTGTGTGTGTGTGTGTGTGTGTGTGTGTGTGTGTGTAGGCCTGAGATTAACTTGGGGTATCTTCATTTCTAGCTCTCCACCATATTTTTTTTTGAGTCGGGGTCTCTGGTTGAACCCAAATTCACCATTTTGGCTAGACTGTCTGGTCAGTAAACCCCACGGGATTCCATCTTTGCTACCAGTGCTGGGGTGACAGAAGCATCCAGCTTTTTATGAAGGTGCTGGGGGTGCAAACTCAGTCTTCTTGCTTGCACAGAGCCTCCCCCACAGAGCCTCCTCCTCAGCCCTTCTTGGTGACTCCTTACAAAACTAAGCATGAGACCATGCTGATGTTGCTTGTATTTATTCCAAGGAACTTAGAGCTTCATGCTAACCTGCATATGGGCGTCCCAGCAGTGTGCAGCATTGGAAGAAATGTTGGCTTTCAGTAGGTGATTGGGCAAATTGTCACGTCTAGCCCTCAGTCTCATCCCCACTCCTGCAACAGAGCACCTGCCGTAGCCTTCCCTGCCCCCATCTACTGTGGATTCCGCAGATGTTCCCCTCTTAGCCACTCTCCCCATACTCATTGCTTGTTGCTTTATCCCAGTCCCCAGCTCCAGCAGGCACCCCCTGCTAACCCAAGATCTACACCTGCCAGGAAAGCAGATGGGCTGATGGCAGATCTCCTCTCCTTCTGCTCCTCCAGTCCCAACGCCCCCAGTTTCATCCTCAGCTCCATAGCAGAACACCTGCTGTGGTCTCCCTTTCCTCTCTGACACCATCCCCAATGGATCACAAAGATCCTTTCCTCCACCCTTCCTTCCTCCATCTCATCTCAGTATCACAGCCTCCAACCCCGGCAGGCATTCTCTGTGAACACACCAGCTGAGCAGGCCTGGGAACCAGGAAAGCTAACTGAAGACCTTGCACTCTTTCCTCTCCTCCAAACCCAGTCTCATCCTTACCTCTGCAATGGAACACCAGCTGCAGCCTCCCTCCCCTCTCTGGCCACATCTCCTGTGGATCCCACAGACCTTTTCCCTCTACCTGCCCTTCCCCCCCATACTGCTTTATTCCAGCTCCCAACTCCAGCAGGCACTCTTTGCTAACCCACAGGCCACCTCTGCCATGGAATCAGGTAGGCTATCTATAGATATTCCCCTCTCCTTCTGTTCCTCCAACCCCCAAGACTCATCCTCAGTGCTGTAGCAGACCCTCTGGGGTGACCTCCTTCACTGTCTCCCCCATTCCAAGGAGACAAACTAAATAGATCCGGCTTGAACACTCTGCTCCTCTCCCTCCTGTGAACCCCATCAGCCCCGTAGCCTATCCTCATTCCTAAGTGTCAGCTCTCAATACCCAGAAATACATTTTACCTGGAACTCCCAGTGACCACAACTATCAGGTCCAAGGAAAATTTCCTACCAGGCAACAAACAGGGAACACACTCTCTGAAAATCCAGAGAGAAAATCCAAGGAGCAAAACACCCACTCAACAAAGACAAATCCAGAAGTTAGCACCTTGACCTATAATCATCCCAACCCCAGATGCCTAGATACCAGAGTGAAAATGCAACCATTAGCAGCCAGGGCAATGTGTCTCTACTAGAGCCCAGCAATCCTGCCACAGCAGCCTCTATGTATTCCAACAAAGCTGAAGAACAAGAAAAAGACCTTAAAACAGACTACATGAAGATGATAGAGGCTCTTACAGAGGAAATGAGTACATCTCTTAAATCCAGGAAAACATAAACAAGCAGTGTAAGGAAATGAATAAAACTGTTCAAGACCTAAAAATGGAAAGAGAATCAATAAAGAAACACAAACTGAGGGAATCCTGGAAATAAAAAATTTAGGAATTTGAACAGGTACTACAGTAGCAAACTTCACCAACAGAATATAAGAGATGCAAGAGAGAATCTCAGGAGTTGAAGGTATGACAGAAGAAATGGATACATTGGTCAAAGAAAATGTTAAATCTAAAAAACTCCTGACACAAAACATCTAGGAAATCTGGGACACTATGAAAAGACCAAATTCAAGAATAACAGAAGTAGGGGAAAGAGAAAAATCCCTGTTCAAAGGCCCAGAAAATATTTTAAACAAAATCATAGAAGAAAGATTTCCTGACCTAAAGAAGAACATGCCTATAAAGGTAAAAGAAGCTTCCAGAACATAAAAAGATTGGACCAGAAAACAAAGTCCCCTCGCCACATAACCATCAAAACACTAAATATACAGAACAAAGAACGAATATTTTAAAAGATGCAAAGGAAAAAGACCAAGGAACATATAAAGGCAGATCTATTAGAATTACATCTGACTTCTCAATGGAGACTCTAGAAACCAAATGTGCTGCAGATTCTAAGAGACCACAGATGCCAGACCAGATGTATAGCATTACGTGCCTAAAACAAAACAAAACAAAACAAAAAACTAGAAAGATCTCATTCTAGCAACTTAAGAGCACACCCAAAAGCTCTAGATCAAAAAGAAGTAATCACACCCAAGAAGAGTAGATGGCAAGAAATAATCAAACTCAGGTCTGAAATCAACAAAATAAAAACAAAAAGAGCAATACAAAGAATCAATGAAATTTCAGTCAATGAAAGAGTTGGTTTATAGCTGTTTTTTTTTCTTTTTACTCTTTGGGGGCCTGTCACCCAGCCCCCAAATAAATACATAGATACTTATTCTTACTTATAAATGCTCACCTTAACTTGGCTTGTTTCTAGCCAGCTTTTCTAACTTAAATTATCATGTTTCTCTTTAACTACATTTTATCTCTGGGCTTTTTACCTTTGTTTATTCTATATGTCTTTCTTTCCTTCTTACTCCATGGCTGGCTGTGTGACTGTGTCACTGGCCCCTGGTGTCCTTTCTCCTTTTTTTCTCCCTCCTCCCTCCTTTTATAGACTTCTCCTCCAATTTATTCTCTCTGCATGCCAGCCCTCCCTATCCCTCTCCTGCCTAGCTATTGGACATTCAGCTCTTTATTAGATCAATTGGGTATTGTAGACAGGCAAAGTAACACAACTTCACAGAGTTAAAAAAATGCAACATAAAGAATGCAACAATCTTTGCATAATTAAACAAATATTCCACAGCATAAATGAATGTAACACATCTTAAACTAATATTCCACAACATTTGTTCTTTGAGAAAATCAACATGATAGATAGAAAATCAACAAGATAGTTTGGATAGATCCTTATCCAAACTAACTAAAAAGTCGAGAGAGAATAACCAAATTAACAAACTTAGAACAAAAAAGGGGGCATAACAACAGACACTGAATAAGTCCAGAGAAACATAAATATGCACTTTAAAAACCTGTACACAATGAAATTGGAAAATATAAAAGAAATAATAATTTTCTCAATAGTTACCACTTACCAAAGTTAAGCCATGATCACACAAACAATATAAATGGATCTATAATCCCTAGTGAAATAAGACAGTCATCAAAAATCTCCCAAATCAAAATTGAGATGGTTTTAGTGCAGAATTCTATCAGACTTTCAAAGAAGAGTTAACAACAACATTTCTCAAATTATTCCACAAAATAGAAACAGAAAAAAACATGGCCAAATTCATTTTATGAGGCCACAGTTATCCTGATACTCAAACCACATAAAGACTCAACAAAAAAAAAAAAAGAATTACAGACCAGTTTCCCTTATGAACACAGATGCAAAAATACCCAACAAAATATTTGCAAACTGAATCTAAAAATACAGCAAAAAGATCATGAACAAGTAATCTTCATTATAGAGACATAGGGATGATTCAATATATGGAAATCAATAACTGTAATCCACCATATACACAAACTGAAAGAAAAAACCCACATGATCATTAGATGCAGAAAAAGCCTTTGACAAAATCCAACACCCCTTCATGATAAAAGTCCTGGAGAGATCAGGGATACAAGGGATATACTTAAACACAATAAAGGCAATTTACAGCAAGCATACAGCCAACATTAAATTAAATGGAGAAAAACTCAAACCAATTCCACTAAAGTCAGGAATAAGACAAGGTTGTCCACTCTCCCATACATAATCAAAGTGTACTTGAAGTCTTAGCTAGAGCAATAAGACAACTGAGGGAGATCAAGGGGATACAAATTGGAAAGGAAGAAATCAAACTATCATTATTTGCAGACAATGTGATAGTATACATAATTGACCCTAAAAATCCCCCCCCCAACTTCTACAGCTGATAAACACTTTTAGAGTAGATGAATACAAAATTAACTCACAAATATTAGTAGCCCTCTCATGTACAAATGACAAATGGACTGAGAAAGAAACCAGGGAAACAACATCTTTCCCAATAGCCTCAAATCATATCAAATATCTTGCAGTATACTAACCAAGCAAGTGAAAGACCTGTATGATAAAAACTTCAAGTCTTTGAAGAAATAAATTGAAGATGTCAGAAGATGGATAGATCTCCCATGTTCATGGATCGGTAGAGTTAACAGAGTAAAAATGGTCATCCTACCAAAAGCAATCCCCATCAAAATCCCAACACTTCTTCACGGACCTTGAAAGGACAATTCTCAGCTTCATATGGAAAAATAAAAAACCTAGGATAAGCTAAAATAATCCTGAAAAACAAAAGAACTGCTGAAGATCTCACCATTCCAGATTTCAAGTTTTACTACAGAGCTATAGTTATAAAAACTGCATGGTATTGGCATAAAAACTGACAGGTTGATCAATGGAATTAAATTGAAGATCCAGACATAAATAAATCCAGACACTTATGGACACCTGATTTTTGATAAAGAAGCCAGAAAGACACACTGGAAAAAGACAACATCTTCAACAAATAGTGCTGGTCAAACTGGATGTCTGCACATAGAAGAACATATATAAATCCATATCTATCACCCTGTACAAAATTCAATTCCAAATTGATCAAAGGCCTTGACATAAAACCAGATACACTGAACCGGATAGAAGAGAAAGTGGGGAACAGCCTTGAACACATTGGCACAGGCTACAAATTCCTGAATAGAACACAAGTAGTATAGACACTAAGATTGGTAATTAATTAATGGGACCCCCTGAAACTGAAAAGCTTCTGAAAGGTAAAGGACACAGTCAATAGGACAAAATGGCAGCCTAGAGAATGGGAAATGCTTTTTACCAACTCCACTCCATGGAGGGCTAATGCACAAAATATATAAAGAACTCAAGGAACTAAATATAAAAAACTCCAAATAATCCAATAAAAATGGGGTACATATCTACAGAGAGAATTCTCAGTAGAGGAAACTCAAATGGTTGAAAAACAAAGAAATGTTCAACATCATTAGTCATCAGGGAAATGCAAATTAAAACTACTTTGAGATCCCCATCTTACACCTATCAGAATGGCGAAGATAAAAACCGCTAATGACAGCCTATGTTGGAGAGGATGTGGAATAAGGGGAACACTCATCTGTTGCTGGTGGGAGTACAAACTTGTATAGCCACTAAGGGAATTAGTATGGTGGTTTCTCAGGAAGATGGGAATTAATCTATCTCATGATCCAGCTTTACCACTCTTGGGCATATACTCAGAGGACATTTCATCCTACCACAGAGACTCTTGCCCAACCATGTTACATTGCTGCTCTATTCACAGAAGTGAGAAACTAGAAACAACCTCGATGTTCCTTAAGAGAAGAATGGATAAAAAATGTGATATATTTCTACAATGGAGATTTACTCAGCTGTTAAAAAGAATGACATAAAATTTGTAGGCAAATGGTTAGAACTAGAAAAAAAATCCTGAGTAACTCAGACCTAGAAAGACAAATATGGTATGCACTATTTATAAGTGAACATTAGCTGTTAAGTAAGTGACAACCAATCTACAATCCCTAGACCAAGAGAGGTTAGGTGTAGAGGCAGGGACTAGAGTAACATGTGGATCTCCTTGGGAGAGGGAAGTAGAACAGATTTTATAGATGGACTGGGGGATGAGTGGGGGACAGGAATGGGAGGATCAGGTTGGGAGAGGGGAAGTAGGGTTGAGGGAGGGAATTTGGGGAAAGACAGAATTGAGGGTCATTTGAGGGATGTCATGGAAACCTAGTGCAATGGAAACTTGCTAAAATATATGAAGGTGATACCAATGTGGTCTTCTAATAATGGGGGGTATGGAGTCCCAGATGGCCATGTCTTGTCACCAAACGAGACTTCAGTAGCAGGACTTGGCTGCATTCAATTGAGTTGTTGGCCTAGGGGGTCCCATGGAAATCCCCAAACAACCCAGGCTGTTGCTAAGACAATGAGTCACTGACAGTGGGGACCCCATTGCCGAGGACAACACCCACACCACTCATTGAACATGGAGAAGCACAGCTGGAGCCTACATGGACCCTTCACCCATGCATTCTAGTATCTTTGGTGTGGGATGCAGGCTATCAAAAGAGAAATGTAGACACCAACCCAGTCACAACCTTTGGCCTATAAATCTGTCCTGTCTGCAAGATAAGTGAGGGCCTTGGTGGCACAGAATCTGTGGGAGTGGCCAACCAACATCTGATGTGACTTAAGGCCTACTCCATTAGATGGAACCTATACCAGACACTGCTCAGGTGACCAAGAACAAGAGACTAGACAGCCCAGAGACCTAGGGTAAAACCAAACACTACAGGTTCAAGAAAAAAATACCAATAAAATGTCCTAATGATATTCTGCTATACTCACAGATCAGCGCCTTATCCAGTCATCTCTGAGAAGCTTCCTCCTGAAGCAGCTGGAAACAGATGCAGAGACCCACAGTCAGACATTACATACATTCACATGCTCTAAATAGGATGTCTCCATCAAATTCCACCCCTTAGAGCTCAGGGAATCTCACAGAAGAGGAGGCAGAAAAGGTGTAAGAGCCAGAGGGGATGGAGGACGCAGGAGAACAGGCCCTCTGAATCAGCCAAGCAAGGTGCCTATGATCTCACAGAGACTGAAGCAGCTAGCACAGGGCTGATGTGGGCCTGCACCAGGTATGTATTATATATATTATAGCTATTCTGGGTATACATTAGAGCTATTAGCTTAGTATTTTTATGGGACTCTTGAGTGTGAGAACGAGTGTGTCTCTGATTCTTGTATCTGCTCTTGGGGCTCTTTTCTTATGTTGGGCTTCCTTGTCCAGCCTTGATGGTTTTTGTTGTATCTTATATTTTATTTTGTCCTGTTTGGTTGTTCTCTCTTAGAAGCCTGCTCTTTTCTAATGAGAGATAGAAAGGGAGTGGATCCAGAGTGGGAGGAAAAGTGGAGAAGAGATGGACGAAGTAGAGGGAGGGGAAACTATAATCAGGATACATTGTATGAGAAAAGAATCTATTTTCAACAAAAGGGGTGAAGTTATCATGTCTAGGTCATGGGGTATTATTCAGTGCTCATCGGAAATGAGCTATCAAGGCATGAAAATGACATTCTTAGGTGGGAAAATAACTGTCTGAACAGACTACATGCTGTATGATTGCAGATGTGTTATGTTCTAAAAGAGACAAAAATTGTGTCTGAAAATGGTTAAAAGCATGAATAATGGCTGCCAGATCTGGGAGTCATGGTGATGGTAGTGGTGAACAGACAGAACACAGAGGGACTTTCAGGGCATCAGAATTCTTCTGCGTGATACAGAGAGTGAATGCATATAATAGCCATTTGTCAGAACCGGCATTCTTGAGCATGTTGTTAGTGGTCATGCTTCTTCAGACATCTTTATGTTAAAAATGATGGGTGAGGGCTGGAGAGATGGCTCAGGGGATAAGAGCACTGACTGCTCTTCCAGATGACCTGAGTTCAATTCCAAGCAACGACGTGGTCACAAAAAACCATCCATAATGAGATCTGGTGCCCTCCTCTGGCCTGCAGGCATACATGCAGGCAGAACACTGTATACATAAAAAATAAGTAAATCCTTAAAAAAAAAAAAAAAAAAAAAAAAAAAAAAAAAAAAAAAAGCCGGGCAGTGGTGGTGCATGACTTTAATCCCAGCACTCAGGAGGCAGGGGCAGGCAGATCTCAGTGAGTTCGAGGCCAGCCTAATCTACAGAGTGAGTTCCAGGACAGGCACCAAAACTTCACAGAGAAACCAAACCAGTCTCGAAAAACAAAAAACAAAACCAAAACCAAAGCCAAAAACAAAAACAAACAAACAAAAAAAGATAGGAGAAAGTGTCTTTGGGTAGAGGATTTTCTCTTATAATGAGCAGAGTCTATTCTGTGTCATCTGCCATTGTTTGTGGGATCTCAGTTGGGCTTCTAGGCCTTATCTGAGACAAAAGCAACCAGAGGCAGGCTTACAGGGCTGCAGCTTTATGCTGTAAGTGATCATCCTCGAAAATATCATCCTACTGGCCAACTCCAGGACACACACATACATGCACACAATCTGGGCTAGGCAAAGGAAACACACTGCCCTCTCATTGTGTTTTGGCAAGGTTCACCTAGCGCTGCAACTTGTCAGTCACACTGGGGAAGGAACGGCCCATTTGGGTGTCTGGCCATTATCCCATAATTGAGCACGGAATAGTAAGTGATTATTACCAGAGCAGCGTCTGGTACCTGGCCCTGGCTCAGGCCTTAGCTTGGGTGTAATCCGATAAGCAAGACCATCCTTCCTTCTCTCTCGTGTGTATGCTGGTATACATGAGTGTTTGTGTCTGTGTGTGAGTGCACATGTACATGTGACCGCAGAGGTCAACCTCAGGAGCTCTCCACCCTGATTTTTAAGACAGGGTCTCTCACTGGCCAGGAACTTGTCCCTTAGGCTATGCTGACTGGCCAGAAAATCCTAAGGACCTGCATGTCCCCACTCCTCAGTGCTAGAATTGCAAGTGCAGGTCATCACATCCACAGGCTCTGCGGATCACGCTCAGGCCCTTTGTCTGGGTGGAAAGCACCCTACTGACTGCGCTCTCTCTCAGCGCCTTTCCTTCTGTTTCCTAAGATGGGCTCTTGCTGTGTCAGCGTGCCCTGGAGCTGCAATCCACCTCCCTCATCTCACTGAGTGCGAAGATTGAGCATCCATTACAGTACCTGGCAAGCCAGTGGGAGCAGAGAAGGGGGAGCAGAGTGTGGCAGGTGCCCAAGGGAGCCATTTACCGTAAGACACCTGACAGCTTCTTTCTTGCCTGTTCTCCGTTCGTGGCCATGCATCAGGTTTGTCCTAAAATAATGAAATCCTCCTGTGGTGGATAGCTCTTTTATGAGATGAAAATTGTCGAAAGAGAAAAATCTTCATTGTTTTGCAAAAAATTCTTAAAACAACCACCTAAAAACTGTTGACTTCCTGTGTGCCTATTTTTCAAAGGAAAATGAAATATCTTTTTTAAATTACCTTTTGTACAAAAGACAGTAAAAATTTACAGGTTTTTTTGTTTATTTTTTTTTTTTTTACTAGAAGGAATTTTTAACAAGCTGAGAAAAGGCCTGTCATGTTTAAAGACATTTTATTTTATATTAAAACTGGGCTGAAAAGAGGTGTGTTTCAGTGATTCTAGAATGTCGTGTTTGGATTTTAGAGCCTGTCCATCTTCCAGACGACATCACTGAAAGTCCACTTGAACAGAGCAAACTAAAAGATGGAAACATTCGATAAGAATGGACAGTCACTGAGTTTTTAAGTCATTTCCTAGAGACAGTTTTTGAGATAGGACTGCACTATCTTCTGGGTAGAGTTTTTTTTTTTTTTTAAGTGTCTTAATTTATTTATTGAACAAATACAAGTGTCAACCTTGTACAAAGCACGATTCTACATATTTGAGAATCCTATCACTGAACAAAATAAATTTTAAGAAATGCTTCTCTTATTATAGGAGGTAGACAGAAAACACACAACATACAGACTCTTTTTTTTTAAACATAAAAACAGGTTATAATTCAAAAGACCAAGGTTATTTGAAACTGGAAAATATTCTCTGCAGAAAGTAGTAAAAATGATAAAATTTCCCAATAATCCCTTTTAAGCCAAATAATAGCTAAATTATACATATAAATATTGATTAGATTCTGGGACACAGAAGAAACCTATCTTTTATCTGTTCAGAGAGCTGTGTTTTACTTAAGTTGTGTAAGGAAAGCACCAAGCTTTTTTTTTTCCCCCAGAGACAAGATTTCTCTGTGTAGTTTTGGTGCCTGGCCTGGATCTTGCTCTGTAGCCCAGGCTGGCCTTGAACTCACAGACATCTGCCTGCCTCTGCCTCCCGAGGGCTGGGATTAAAGGCATGTGCCACCGTTGCCTGGCCAGGACCAAGCTTTTTAAAAAAATAATTATGAGTGAGTGTGTATGTGTGCATTTTTTGAGTGTTTGAGTGTATATGAGTGTGTGATTATGTGTGTAGGTCAGAGGACAATCCTCTATCCTCTTGGGTTCCAGGGATTAGACTTCGGTGGTCTGGCTTGCATGGCAAGTGTTTTCCTCCCCTGAATTATCTTGTCCAGGGCCAAGATTTTGCTTCCTGGTTTGATGTAAGAGTAGGCTGAGTAGAGGCTCACGTTAACTGTCTTCTTGTCCTACATGGCTAGACCTGGACCAGTCCAGCACCTTCCTGAAAGGCGTCTGTTCCTCTGAGCCTGTACTAGTGTTCTTACGTGTTCATAAAATAATAATTTCTTTCTTACTTTTTATTCTCTCTCTCTCTCTCTCTCTCTCTCTCTCTCTCTCTCTCTCTCTCTCTCTCTCTCTCTCTCTCACACACACACACACACACACACACACACACACAGGAAGTACACACAGTGCAATAAAAATGTTCCTTCTTCTTCCTTTCCTATTTACTTTCATTTCCTCTTTGAAACATCTCGTCTCTGTATTTTTCCTGCAAATGGGTAGAATTTCAGCAATATCATGGTCTAAATGGGCCTTTGGGGCTGAATCAGGACGCTTTATCACCTAGAAATTATTTCTGTGAGAAAACATTCTCTGATTCTAAACAAACTGGAACACGATCTTTTTATACACCAGACATGGCTGGTTTGGGGCAAGTTAAGAGCACAAATTAGAAGGAAAATGGGCTAAATTTAAACCTTGGCTGTTTTCAGCAGGCTGGCTGTTAAGATCAACCACATGAGTCTATTTAATGGGTAATTGGGATTTATTAAGATATAAATTGTGGAAATACACTCACAAACACAGAACCAACTAAACAGCTGAAGTTGTCCTCTGTTCTGACCAGGACTGAATTCACTTGGCAGCTTGATCACACCAGCAAGCAGAAAGAAGGGACCTTGTGACCCCTCTCCCTTTCCTTTTAAGAGGTCATGTATGACAGCAAAAAGCACCATCTCCTTTGGGTGGGCTGTATAGCCCAAGGTCATGGGAGGATCAAAACCACTGCACTGGGCAATCTTCAGTTAGTTTCTTACCCACTCTGAACACATTTCTTCTTTCCTAGCATGGCGGACATGATAGTACCTACTGCTGGGAGTGCTACCTTCTGGGTAGTGTGATACAATGTCAGGAAACTGTATAATAAAAGCCTCTCAGTGTTAGCTACTTCAATCATGCTTTTAAAACCCCTCCTTTGGTCAATAGCTAAATTCAACTGTCAGCTTGATAGGATCTAGACTCTCTGTGGAGACAAAACTCTGGGCATTTCTGTGAGGGGTTTTTTAGCTTGAGCTGAGTAAGTAGGAAGGCCCACCCTAGCTGTGGGTGACACCATCCCATGGGCTGGAGTCTTGGATTGAAGAAAGGCGAAAGAGAGCTGAGCACCAGCATTCCTTTCTTCCTGATGGATATAATGTGACCAGCTGCCTCATGCTCCTGCTTCCACACTCTCCCACCATGGTAGATTATACAGGGGATTTGCTCTGGGTGTTGGGGACCCTCACATTTCAGTGATTGCTCACAGTCCTCTTCCACTCACTAGCTGTGTGACCTGAAACAAGGCACTCTTTCAGGCATGTTTCCAGTTTCTCCCTCAGAGGGCCACAGCGAGGATGAGACAAGACAATGCACATGGCACAGTGGCATAGTGCCCATCATGGGCTTAGTGCAAAAAGCAGTTTTGATGATGATGGCATTGGTGACGATGGTGCTGCTGCTGCTGGCATTGGTGCTGATGGTGCTGATGACAGTATTGTTGATGATGGTGCTGATAGCATTGGTAATGATGGTGCGGATGATGATGGCATTGGTGATGATGGTGCTGCTGCTGATGGCATTGGTGCAGATGGTGCTGATGACAGTATTGGTGCAGATGGTGCTGATGATGATGGCATTGGTGACGATGGTGCTGCTGCTGCTGATGACAGTATTGGTGCTGATGGTCCTGATGATGACAGAATTGGTGAAGATGGTGCTGATGATGATGGCATTGGTGATGATGGTTTTGATGACAATGGTGTTGATGGCAATGATTGATGTACTGCTTAAAACTTCCCAATCTTAAATACCACAGCTGCTCACTTATTGCCCTGAGCTCTTTGAGTTTAGTTTGAAATCTTGCCCTAACTCAATTACTACACTGGTTCCATGAACCTTCTATTTTATAAACTGTAGGATCATGGAAGAAAGAGGATGCCAAACTTACTGTTTTTGTTTTTCATTCAAAGTAATGAGTCTAGTGATTGTTTTAGAGAATTAATAATGTTGACAGGGTGTGCAGATTGTCATTTTGATGGATTCACGTAGTCTATGACAAGATTGGACACAGAATTTTCAGAACTCTCTGGGCTTGTCAGAAACCCCTTTCTGTGTTTTGTCGAGCATACCAGCATATGCTATAAACCAGGAGAGATACCATATGAAAGAGCTGTACTAAGGGGACCAAGTCTCTTCTCTCTGGGTCCTGCACCACTACCAACCTATGTAGCTACAGGGTTATATCCTGGAATTCCAGCTGAGATTTCTTTCTTTTTAAAAATTTATTTTCATTTTTATATGTCTGAATGTTTTGCCTGAAATGTGTGCATAGACACCATGTATGTTCAGTGTCCACAGAGGCCAGAAGAAGGCACTGGATCCCTTAGAACTGGAGTTACAGATGGTTACCATGTGGATACTAGGAACTGAACCTGGTCTTCTGCAAGAAGAACAAGTGCTCTTAACAAATGAATCATCTCTCCAGACCTCTTCTTGAAAAAAAAAAAAAGGTTTATTTTTATTTCTGTGTATGTGTGTGTCTCTGTGTGTGTGTCTCTCTGTGTATGTCTGTATGTCTGTGTCTGTGTCTGTGTGTGTATGTATGCAGAGATCAGAAAAGGGTGTTAGATCCCCTGGGGCTGGAGTAACAGGTGATAGCAAGCTGCCTGATGTGGATGCCAGGAACTGAACTCTGGTCCTCTGGAAGAATAAGAGAAGCTCATAACTGCTGAGCTACCTGCAGGCCACGAGTCCATTTGAAAAGATGTTCCACAGCTGAAGTGTGTAGCTTGAGTTTTCCTGCCTTGCCCACAGTCAGGACAAATCTTTGTCACCCGCCAGTCCCACAGCCGCTCAGACCCAACCAAGTAAACACAGAGACTTATATTGCTTACAAACTGTATGGCCGTGGCAGGCTTCTCGCTAACTGTTCTTATAGCTTAAATTAATCCATTTCCATAAATCTATACCTTGCCACGTGGCTGGTGGCTTACCGGCATCTTCACATGCTGCTGGTCATGGCGGCAGCTGGCAGTGTCTCTCTACCTCAGCCTTCTGCTTCCCAGAATTCTCCTCTCTCCCTGTCCCACCTACTTCCTGCCTGGCCACTGGCCAATCAGTGTTTTCTTTATTGACCAATCAGAGCAATTTGACATACAGACCATCCCACAGCAGAAGTGTTTGCACTTTGCTCATGTGTGTCTTTCTACAGGCTTGCATAGAAAGTATTATTTCTGAACTAGGAAAAGTCTGAGAGTTAGTCATTTGTAGTGAATGAGAGGATGATATATGTGTGTGTCTATGTGTGTATTATGGGATAATATATATATGGAATCAATACATATAATATATAAATCATATATATTGTATATATTGGAATTTTAGCCTGAAAAAAAGCCTTACCAATCTTCTGGTGAATAACAGGAGAGGAAACAAAGTCGGTGGGGGGAGGGCAGAGCCTATAAGCTGTTGTTTCAAATGTTCCCTCCTAATGCAAGGCCATTACCTCCCTCACTGCTTCTAGGGACCAAGATGTTCCTCCAGTCCTATGTGGTTTTTCTTGTACTTGGATGTACCAGGAATGGATGATCACAGTAACAAGGCTGCAACATTGTACCATTTTAAATCTGGGACATGTTGAACTAACAAGGACCAAATGATTATGAGCCCAGTAATGGCCTAGTACTTGCTGTACAGGGAACTCTAGATAAAGAGGAAAGTATTCTGTGGTACCTTGAGACTCTCTTTTAGCCAGCACAAGGTTGTTTTTTGTTTTGTTTTGTTTTGTTTTGTTTTGTTTTGTTTTGTTTTGTTTTGTTTTGTTTTGTTTTGTTTTGTTTTGTTTTAATAAAACCATCCCGAAACATCATCTGGCTTTGGTCATTCTGGAATGTATTCTATTTAACTGCCAACTACCTGGGCATATTAATGGAATATTTGCTTCCAATATACTGTCAATGAACACACAGAGAATAAGTAAACAAGGCTACTGTAAGCTCAGTGAACACTGATGTGGGAGCTATGGCTGTGTGTGAACTGGCCCTTCTGCATAGTACTAAGATTGTGAAATTTCAGTTGTCTCCAAAATGGGAATTCATTGGTTTGGTGTGATTTCCTCGATCTGCAGACATTGACTTCCAGGGTAACCCCACTGTGTCCAGTCCAACTGGCAGAGCTGAAGCATGGCTGTGGGGCTGAAGTCTTGCTGACCTCATCTCTCTGGGGTTGGTCCAAGGTCTCATCTCTGTCCATAGACTGAAGGATCTTTACATAACTGAGAATGATTCTCCTGGAACAGAAATAATCCTGCCCATCTTGGGAGGCAGATTGTCATCACCTGGGCTGACTGTAGTCATATCTTACACTATACAGAGGCCAAGCTGTTCAGTGAGTCAGCAATCACAGACGCATTTGTGTACCCTTGAGAATGTGATGAAAGTCTATCAGATCTCTTGCATCATTTAAGAAAGTCCTTGCTATTTTGACAGCAAATTTATGGCTTATAGATTTCCTTAACTTTCTTCTTCTTCTTCTTCTTCTTCTTCTTCTTCTTCTTCTTCTTCTTCTTCTTCTTCTTCTTCTTCTTCTTCTTCTTCTTCTTGGTAGAATTACTCACTTTTGTATCTGGTAAAGAGTCTTATTTTACCACAGCAAGTAACTATTTGTTGACTTGAGTTGCATGGACTAAACCTCAACTTAGCAATCTTTAAATACAGAAACAGAAATTTTATATGTTCTTCATTATATGTCTTGTTTCAAGGAAGGATTTCAAGTGGTTGAGTGTCTTCCTAAGTTTGAATAAGTTTGAAGCTCCTGGAGACACAAAATCCTTTCCCATTTGATTACGCAGTAATCTAGAATCCTTTTAGAGAAATATTGTTGCATCCAAAGTTCAAATAAAAAGCACCCTTTAAAGCCAACAAGAAGACAAAAGAGTGAATTATAGTACAGCTCACACACTCCTTATCACAGTGTTTGCTAGCTCCTTCCTCAGTCCCCTTCCACAAAGCTCTTAGAAGCCATGCATAAAAAGATATGGTTTCAACATGGGTTGGCAGGGACCTGCTTGAGTTCTTGGGGATCATGGAAGACTTCCTCAGGAAAGGACCTAACTTAGCCAGGTCTCCTGGGGGATCTGGTGTCCCTCCCTTTCTTCATTCCCATTCTTGCCCTGAGACTACAAAACTGACTCAATCATGAGCTTAGTTTTATTTCTTGGTCCTGGACATCTGGTTCCTCTTCTAAGCTGGGAGGTGAGCGGTTACACTGGCTGGATTGGACTCTTGGCTATGCCCGTGCCCTCCACATGCCTCTCTTCCACAGATGCCACTGTTTCCCTAGGAGCCACCTCTTCTTCCTGCCAACAGAACGTGGATCTGTTTTATTGGTGTGATATGCTTTCCCCAAAGTGGCCCTACATTGCAGTTGTGAGTCATGATGGGTCAAGATATTCATAAAAATCTCATTTCTTTTGGATTAGAAGATTGACAACAGACTTCAAAAAGGTGTAAAGGTTGACAGAGTTGACGTGGGACAGAACTTGTCCCAGATATAAGACCTGGCCGAAACTCCTCCTTGTCCTGTTCTCCTGGATGTGATCCTAAAGGTGCAGCAGCCACCTTGCGCATCTTGGAAAGGTCAAAGTCACCGTGCCAGGAGTAGGGAGGAGGGAAGCAGGAAGATCTGGGTAATTTTTAAATTGCATTGCTCAGCTTCTGCACCTGCTCTAGACTTTGGATCTCTTATCCAGTCAGAAAAATACACAACTCACCAGTCAAGTCTGGGTAAAGTTTGCTATTTCTAGCTGAAAGCGAGCTCATCTGATGGGCTTAGGGTCTAAATTATAAAGTGAGGGTAAGATTAGGAAGCAGAAAGTTGCAGGCAAGTGCATGTTGATTCACAGAAACTGGTTTTTTTTGTTTGTTTTGTTTATAGCAGCAATGGACTCAGGTTCTGCTTCCTGAAGAATCAAACAATAAATGACAGGTGACAGATTCTGTAGCCACCTTTTTCTTCCCCTAGAGATAGGCCACACCCCCTACAGCTTTCTCTTAAACACAGTTGATAAGACAGCCAGGCTGCACCCTGGCCTGCAGACCCTCCCCCTGGGGGCCCCACCTTGTGCCTGCCTCTCTGCTCCTTGGCATGTAGCCCAGGCTAGAGTAGATGATATGGTAGGAAGCTTGCTCCCCCCTGAAAACTTAGACTTTAGACCCCCTTTGCTCTGTGTACTCGAAGGGCCTGTTATGTCTGCCTGTGACCATGATGAATACTCAGCAGATATCTGTGATCTGAAGGGTCTGGCTCTGTCTTCAGGACTCCCGAATGCTATACATGTTGGCTATCTCTCTTAATGTGACTTCTCTTTGGATCGGAAGGTCTGCTTTCCCCTCTAAGGTCCACCTCCTAATAAAGCTTTTCTGAGGGGTGTCACTTTTCCAGGAATCTGTCCCTCTTTCCAGTTATAATGATAAACACAAACAGAGAAGAGACAGACAGACACCAGTGTGAAGTGGTAGAGACAAGATTAAAAATCCAAGATTAGTGAGGAAAAAAAGGAGGCTTTTTTTTTGTTTGTTTTGTTTTGTTTTTCAAGACAGGGTTCCTCTGTAGCTTTGGAGTCTGTCCTGGATTTCACTCTGTACACCAGGCTGGCCTCAAACTCACAGAGATCCACCTGTCTCTGCCTCCCGAGTGCTGGGATTAAAGGCATGCACCACCACTGCCCGGCAAGAAGCAGTTCTTAAAAGTCAATTCTGCAGAAAGGGGTTGAAAGGACCAAGCAGATGCCATAACAGGCTGCTCAGTCTTCTCTCAGAGATCAGGCCTCAATTTCAGTTTCCTGAGTCTTAAACAAGCAGTTTCTGGGAGGGCTATGACATAGTCCTTGCAGTAGCTCCCTTTCTGCACGTGCTCTGACCGCTCAAGGTTCAGCCAGTTGTTTACTGTCTGGGACCCCTCACCAACTTAGAGCTACGTGTGTGGGTCAATGTAAAAGTGTGAGGCCAGCCAGCCTCCATGGCAGCTCAAGGACAAAGCCTAGGACTTGTCTAGGCCAGCCCAAAAATGATAACTGTAACCCTCAACCAGTAAATTCAAAGGTTACACACCCTCACCCAATCATATGACACAAAGGCTTCTACCACCCTGCTTATGGTTTTCCCTTTAAAAATCTCTCACCCTGAGAGCTCACACTGTCCTCCTCCACCTGCTGTGTCGCTGTGTTGGACATGGACCAAGCCCAGGCTTGCTTGTTATCAATAAACCCCTGTGTATTTTTTGATGGATATCAGCTCTGCAGTGGTCTTTCTCTGGGGTCTTGAAATGTGGGCACAATAGGGTGCAACACAGAGCAAGGGCAAAAATGCTCAAGTGATGATTTGGCACAAGACAATGGTTTTCCTACATCTGCTGGGTAAAGGCAGTGTGCAAGACTGGTGCTGAGGGGAAATTCAACAAGCTCCAGGTTTGGGTCTGAGCAATTGAGAGTGTGGAGGTGCAATTTTGGGAAAGCAGAAGGTTGAGTGAGGATTCAGTTTTGGTTCTGTTCAGCTGGAAACTACTCTGCTTCCAAGCTGATGCAGTGTCCTGGAGAGGGGTGGGAATTAGAACCATGGACATTGACATGTGAGGATTTATTTGTTTAGGTAGCCCAGGCTGATCTGAAATTCACTATGTAGCCTAGGCTGGACGGGAATCATAGCATTCACTGTGTAGCCCAGGTTGACCTGTAACTCAGCAATCCTCCTGCCCCAACCTCTCAACCACCATAGGTATGAGCCACCAAGCCCAGCTAAGGTAGTGTGTGAGGTCAAGGGATTAGACAAAACGCAGAGAGAGTTCTAGAGATGGAAACTGGGACCACCTAGAGAATAGAGACATTCACCCCCCCAAGTGAGTTCTCACAAAGACTCGGGCAGGGGGGCGTGTAGCCTGCATCTGTTTACTTAGCATTTGGGAGGCAGAGAGGCAGGAGGACCAGAGATCTGACATCATTTTTGGCTACATCATGAATTCAAGGCCTGGGCTCCACAAGACCTGTCCTATCTGGCCTTAACTGTCAAACTGACATAGCTCAGGATAACCTAGAAAAAAGAGAAAAGAGTCCCAATTGAGTAATTTGTGTTTATCAAGCTGGTTTGTGGGCATGTCTGTGAGGGATAGCCTTCATCGTTAATTGATGTAGGTGCTGTGGGATGGTCTGTATGTCAAATGTGTTGTTCTGATTGGTCAATAAATAAAACACTGATTGGCCAGTAGCCAGACAGATAGTATAGGCAGGACTAACAGAGAGGAGAATTGAGAGAACAGGAAGGAGGGAGACACTGCCACCTGCCGCCATGACAAGCAGCATGTGAAGATGCCGGTAAGTCACAAGCCACGTGGCAAGGTATAGATTTATAGAAATGGATTAATTTAAGATATAAGAACTAGATAGCTAGAAGCCTGAGCCATTTGGCCAAACAGTTTAAATAATATAAGCGTCAGTGTGTTTATTTTATAAGTGGGCTGTCGGACTGCCGGGGATTGGCGGGACCTGGAGAGAAAACATCAGCTACAGGTAGGTGTGTCCAGCCTGCTGAAGAAGGTACCATCCCTAGGCAGGTGGTCCTAGACTGTATAAGGAAGCTTCCCGGGGCTCTTCGGGATTGCTTTGGTTTGGATGTGAAATCTCCTATAGGCTTGAACACTTGGTTCCTAGCTGGGGTGTCATTTAGGAAGGTGGCGGAACCTTGCTGGAGGAAGTGGGTCATTGGAGGTGGGCCTTGCCCACCCTCTGAGCGTGGATTCAGTGTGATCACTTAGCTTCCTGCTCTTCCCAGCCTGTGTTCCCTGCCTGCTACCTTGTCCTCCTGGCTGTGACAGAACGGTCCTCTCAAACCATGAGGCAGAAGAAACCCTTTTCCCTTTGGCTAAGGTCTTTTTGCCCCCTTTGGTTTTTTGAGACAGGGTTTCACTGTGTAGTGTTGGTGCCTGTCCTGGATCTCACTTTGTCACTCATTTTACCACAGTAGCAGGAAAATAACCATGACAGGAGGCAATCTTTTCTTGCTGAGGAATGGCTGAGGCTCATGGTCTCCAGCTGGCAAAGATTTAATCTCGTTAAAAAGCCTTGTACAAGTCCAATAATTTACTCAGGAATATTCACTGGGGTTAATAGTAAACAGTGAAAGGCCAGCATGAGCTTTTAAATGCCCTCTGCTGGCCCTTGCATTTCTTAATTTCAAAATGAAATGTTCCTCACTGCCAGAAGTTTACATTCCATTTTCTATAGAAAAAGAGCCCAGCCTGGCTGTGTTCAGTTGTCCACCTGACTGCCTCCTTTATAGATAGTGCTGGGGAGGAATACTGCCTCCATGTAAGTTATTAAGCAAGAGAATTAAAGCTGATTTTAAAAGTTTAGCCAGGAAAAAAAAAAGAGAGAATTTAGTGTCTATGATAATGTTTACTTGAGAAAGATTGACAGAGTGCCTGCCCATTTAAGGGATTATTTTTCAATGTCACAAACGTTCCCTGTTTCTAAAAAAGGATTTGTGCTTTTGAAACAAATTAATCCATATAATAAAAAAGTTAGATATGAATTTCCTGTGTTCACAAAACACACAGAAGACCCACTTTCAAAATAAAATAACCATAATGCTTTTCCTATGTAAAGCCCGGGGTGGTGGGAACCCCAATTTGTAATTAACAGTGGAAAGGGAGAAAGCTGGCTTGATAATTCCACTGATGCACAAACTTCCTTCACACTGAGGCGTTTGCTAGGCACTCCATGTTATAAATTGTTATAAAAATGCTCACCTCAGAAAACCATTCTCAGAGAAGGAACAGAGAGAGCCCCGGGGAAGGAAGGCGTGTTCCTTCTGCAGTCTGAAGGGGACCAGGTTCTCACAGCTGCCAATCACATTCTGAGGAACCAGGGGTGGAAAGCGAATGTTCCTGTAGGATTTCTGATTGTCTTTCTGTTTGCATTGTGTATTCACTGCTCAGAGCCGCCTTTGAAAAGCTGTCTTTTGAAAAAACAAGAGTTTGAAATTTATGAAGAACCAAGCAATTTCTTCCGTTAGTGCCACTCAGTTCCCATCCGAGGCAAGATCAATAGCTGGTCAAGAGTTGCCCTCCTGATAGTTTATGATGTCATAAGCAAATACACACAAATGTACATATTGCTTGTGTATATAGGTTTCTTAAACAAAACCTTTGCATCTTGAAATAGCTTATGAATTACACAAAGCTCAAAATGGGTGCACCGCTGTGTTGTAGACAGCACCCTTCGATCTCACATTAGCATAGCATACGGTCAAATGAAGGTCAGCGACGCTAGCAAACCCTGCCAACACAAACACAGTCTTTATTCCAGCCGTTCACTTCTGACTGTTTGTTTTCCTCTTCAAGCAATACCACATGCCACAAAATTGTTGCTTGTCTTTTGAAAAAAAAATGGAATTCAACGTTTTTTCTTGACTTCTGGGGATTGTTTCTTGTTTGGCAAAACTTTCATGTTCAACATATAAAAAACTCTCCTCCTAATTTACGTCTAGTCCCAGACAGAGCTTCTGCTTGGCTTTTACAGGTACCTACCCAGTGGTCCTCCACTCCCACACTTAGGTAATCATTCTGTTTCCTATTGATTTGAAGGCTTGTTTTTCTATTTAATTCATACACATGTGAGCCTAAGTCAGTGTATGGCACGTGCATGTGTGGCCATCCTGGGAAGGCCAGAAGAGGTCTCAGATCCCCTGGAACTGGAGTTACAGGCGGGGCCAGCCTCCTGATGTAGGTGTTGGGAACTGAACCTTGGTCTTCTCAGGAACAGCTGTCACTCCAGCTTCATTGATTTGAAATGCCACCTTTTGAGAATACTACAATGTCATATAATTTTGGGTAGATTTGTAGACTTCCTGTTGTATTCGGTTAATATGTCTATCTTGTTATGCCCATGCTCATAAAAATACAATTTTTATTATTGTAAGTGTATAACTTAGTTTCATACTTCTTAGAAACTTAAGATTGTTTCTGACCACTGGCTGTTGCTTGTCCCCAGAACAGGTCCCCTCTCCTCAGTGTTGCTGTTCATGAGGTCACTGTTGAATGTTTATGTTGTTCTTTGATTTAAGATGTTCCATTTTTCTGACTCATATTCCATTGTCAGCTTGGGTTGTAGTCACTACTTCGGTAAAGGTCTGTAGGTAGGAACAGGAAAGGCAGATACGGGACAGGTAGAGCAAACGGTGGTGAGGAATGAAGAGATGTACTTACGTTAAAGGAGTGAACTAATAGCCCTAGTTGGTACCAACCCAAAAGTTCACACGCTTATAGACTGCCACACTTGGGAGGGATCACTTATTTCTTCCTGGGGATTATTTAGGCCATGACAGCAGCAGTGGATAAACACGGACTTAAGTCAACACTGAGGTGGAAGGCCCTGAGCTAGTTGCTCCCCTATATGTATACATCTCTAGTTACATGGGCTCAGGGTTCATGAGATTTTTGTTATTGCATTTGCTAAGGATCAAATACAGGGCTTCATTATACTAGGCAAACAATCTGCTGCGGAGCTATACCCCAGCCAGTTCATAGAGTTAATTTTAAGGAATCAACATTGGTTTTGTTTTTTTTTTTTTTGTAGCCAAAGACAGTGTTGAACTGACTCTCCCATGTAGTTGTTTTTTAACTCTTTTGACTCTTTGTTCTTTTGGGGAGCCTGCCACCCGGCTCCCAAATAAATGCACAAAGGCTTATTCTTTCTTATGAATGCCTAGCATTTTAGCTTGGCTTGTTTCTAGCTAGCTTTTCTTAAATTATCCCCATCTACCCTTTGCCTCAGGGCTTTTATCTTTCTCTAGTCTATATACCTTCCTTCCTTCCTTTCTTTTTTTTCTAATTTATGTATTTTATGTGCATTGGTGTTTTGCCATGAGTGTCAGGTCCCCTAGAACTGGAATTATAGACAATTGTGAGCTGCCATGTGGGCTGGGAATTGAAGCCGGATCCTCTGGAAGAGCAGTCTTAACCACTGAGCCATCTCTCCAGCCCTCCAGTACAGGGTGACCATGTGTTCATAATGGACTTTCTTTCTTTCTTTCTTTCTTTCTTTCTTTCTTTCTTTCTTTCTTTCTTTCTTTCTTTCTTTCTTTCTTTCTTTCTTTCTTTCTTTCTTTCTTTCCTCCCTCCCTCCCTCCCTCCCTCCCTCCCTCCCTCCCTTCTCTCTCTCTCTCTCTCTCTCTCTCTCTCTCTCTCTCTCTCTCTTTCTTTCTTTCTCTGTTGCTGGTTATACAGCTGGGGGGCTGGCCCCTGATGTCCTCTCCTCCTCTTTTTCTCACTTCTTTACCTTCTCTTCCCAGATTTCTCCTTCTATATACTCTCTCTGCCTGCCAGCCCCACCTATCCTTTCTCCTGCCTCGCTATTGACCATTCAGCTCTTTATTAGACCATCAGGTGTTTTAGACAGGGAAAGTAACTCAGCTTCAGGGAGTTAAACAAATGCAACATAAAAGAATGCAACACATCTTTGCATTATTAAACAAATGTTCCACAGCATAAAGAAATGTAACACATTTCCAACTAATATCCTACAACACTTATGCTTCTTCCTCTCAGGTATGGGGATGACTGATGTGTACCACCACACTCAGATGTCAACAGACTTTTAAGACACACAAATAGAAAACTAGGGGAGTAGAGGGTGTACAAGGGAGTGGCAATAAGAGCAGACCTTGGCTCCAAGCCAAGTGAAAGGGACATGGGAAGCAAGAAGGAGAGGGTGAAGGGATGATGGTGAAGCACATGGGAGTTGCTGGAGCAGAGATAGCTTGCTGTACTTCAGTATTTGAAGAGGGACTTGGAAACAGGGAGTGGTCCTCAGGGAAAGGTTGGTGGCTACCAACCAACACCATCCTCATGAGGCTTCATACGTCACATGAGTGAGACTTGGGGTGTGTTTGTCACAGCACCTAGTGGTGCATGAGTTACCTCTGAAATGATGCAGAAGTGGTGACCACGGTACAGGGTGACCATGTGTTCATAATGGATTCATCTCATCAAACTGGAAATGTGGAGGGATATTGAAATGTGTTTGTGACTTGTAGAGTTGGTGACACCTAGCATGTGCAATGCCTGGGAATGAACTTGCTGGACTTCTGAAATGTTGTTTTGGCTTGCATAGCTTAGATGGGAGACAATGTGTCAGTGTTGGATGAGAGGCAGCTTAGAAACGATGGATGGCCTTAAACATCAAGGCCAGGGAACAAGAGAAGGAACAGGAAGAATCCACGTGGGAGACCTTGTGAAGGGCTGACAGGAACTTGACAGGAAATGCTTTTTCTTTTAACATAGTCAGTAGATGGTTCGTTTTATTTTTGTTTTTTCCCTTTTACTTAAAATAGATTATTTTCTCTTACACTATATCCTGGTTACAGTTTCCCTTCCCTCTACTCCTCCCCATTTCTCCCCACCTCCCCTCCCCTCCAGATCCACTCCCTTTCTGTCTCTCATCAGGAAATAACAAGCTTCTAAGAGTTAACCAAACATGACAAAATAAAATACAGTAAGATAAAACAAAAAGCATCACATCAAAGTTGGACAAGGCAAACCCACCCAAGAGAAGGCACAAGAGTCAGAGACCCACTTGTTCACACACTCAGGAATTTCATGGAAATACTAAACTGAACACTATAATATACACTCAGAGGACCTGGTGCAGACCTGTGCAGGCCCTGTGCATGCTGCCTCAATCTCTGTGAGTTCGTATAACCTTTGCTCAGTTGATTTAGAGGGTCTTGTTCTCCTAGTGTCTTCTCTGACTCTTATGCTCTTTCTGCCTCTTCTACCATGGGTTCCCTGAACTCTGAGGGGAGGGATTTAATGGAGATGTTCCATTTAGAGCTGTGTGTTCCAAGGTCTTTCTCTCTCTGCTGGAGGTCTCAGTATTTGTTCCCACCTGTTTCAGGAGGAAGCTTTTCTGATAATGGTTGAATAAGGCACTGATCTATGAGTATAGCAGAATACCAGGAATCATTTTATCACTACTTTTTTTTTAAAAAATAGCAGTATTTTGTTTTACCCTAGGTCTCTTGGCTGTCTAGTCTGGTTCTTGATTACCCAAGCAATGTTGGGTATGGGTTCTGTCTTGTGGAGTGGGCTGTAGGTCAGATCAGACATTGGTTGGCTACTCCCACCAGGTTTGTGCCACTGTTGCCCTAGTGTATTTTGTAGGAAGAACAGAATTGTAGGTCAAAGGCTTTGTGGCTGGGTTGTTGTTTATGTTTCTCTTTTGAAGCCTGCTTAGTACCTTCCCATACCAAAGACACTAGGATGTAGGGGTGAAGGCTCTACATAGGCACCACCTTGACCTCCCCATGTTCAGTGAGTTGTGTAGGTGTTGTCTTAGGAATGGGGCCTTGCTGTCAGTTTGTGGAGAGCAACCTATTATCTTGGCAATGGTCTGGGTTGTTTGGGGATTTTTATGGGATGCCTTTGGCCAAAATAAACCATTTTATTTATTGCCAGTTTTTTAAAATCTTTTGTTTCCCCTTAAGGTAAAGCCTACTGTCTTTTTTCTGAGTTAGTATTGAGATTAGATGTACACAATGAGGTCCATACTTGTAGTCTTTATTTGAGGTGCTTCCTCATCCCTGCAGGGGCTGTGTGTTAATTAACTTTCCCTTACTGTGACAAAATACTTTAACCAATCAAATTAAAGAAAAAAGAGTCATTCAGGCTCATGGTTTTGGAGGCTTTAGTCCATGGTCAATTGGCTCTGTCGATATGGACCATAGTGCTATAGTATATCACAGTAGGAATGTATGACAAAGGAGGTGTGTCAGTCTCATTGTAGACAGGAAGTGAAACAAGAGATAAGAAGGCATTGGGATCCAGTGTTCCTATAAGGTCACACTTCCTATAACTTAACTTCTTTCTGCCAGGCCTTGTTTCTGAAGATTGTGTTACCTCTTCCCAAAAATATAGACTAGAGACTAAGCCTTCAGACCATGGGTCATTGGAAGACACTTATGTAAACCATAGCATGTGCTCATTACCCATAATGGAGTGATGGGTGGTAGAGTTTTTGAATTGTGGTCTATGAAAAGCACAACACACACAGATGGGACCATAGTGAGAGGATAACAGTGAGTGGTCCATGAGATTTAGAGGCACAGTGATGAAGAGACACCCCCCCCACACACACACACACAAGAGGATATGTGATTCACATCCTTCCCAATCACCAAATAGATGCATAGGAAAAAATCCATGCAGTGTGTGCCTGAAACTGTTAATAGTTATGACCTACTTCTGGGTTGTGGGGTTGAGAATGGGAAGAATTTAGTGTTCCATCATATGCATTTCCAGGTTGTCTGAACTTTATGTAAGAAGTAATAGTATACTTTGAAATTAAGAAAATTAAATGTGGCTCAAAATGTAATGGGAACTCAGATTTAATAGAGACAGAAAATAGTATGGTAATAGGTATGGATGAGATGGGTGAAGGGACTTTTTTTGTTTGTTTTTGTTTTTCTAGAAAGGGTTTCTGCTGGGTGATGGTGGCACATGCCTTTAATCCCAGCATGTGGGAGGCAGAGGAAGATGGATCTCTGTGAGTTCAAGGCCATCCTGGTCTACAAATTGAGTTCCAGCACAGCTAGGACTGTTACACAGAGAAACCCTGTCTCAAAATAAAAATAAAAATTAAAAATAAAGAAAAAAGAAAGAAATGGTTTCTCTGTGTAGCCTTTGCTATCCTGGAACTCGCTCTGTAGACCAGGCTGGCCTTGAACTCAGAGAGATCCACCTGCTTGTGCCTCCTGAGTGCTGGGATTAAAGGCATGTGCCACCACAGACTAGCAACTTTTGTAAACATAATTTTTTATTGATTCTTTGGAAATTTCACATCATGCACCCCAATCCCGCTCATTTCCCAGTCCTTCCATATCCACCCATCACTCCCATAGCACCCCCCCCAAAACTGAAAACAAAACAAAACAAGCAAACAAACAAAAAACAAAAACCCACTTTGCCCCTCTGTCTTTCCTGCCTCTCCAACACCTCTTCATTTATCTTAGTGGCATTGGGAGCTGCTGTGTATCACACAGTTGACCCTTTTGTCCAAACAGCTTTACTTGCAAGTGTTCATTGTGTAATGAGTTGTTGGTCAAATTCAACACCATTGGCTTCTGGAACACCATCAATACTGGACCCTCACCAAAACTCCTCTCGGATATCCTGCTGTTGCCCTGAGTCATGGAGATCCTGGTTATGGTTCTGCAGGAACAGTCCCTTCACAAATTCCAGCAGGTCATGGGTGGGGAAGATGTTGCGGTGGGCCAACTCAAAGCCCTGGTGGTAGCTGATTGGGCCAGTCTGGGCCAATGGGTCGAGCCCTTCAGAGAAGGGATGGCGACAGCTCTCCCACTCCAGTGGTGAGGGGTGGGGCTATCTTTCCCGAGGGTGGGGCCAGCTCTCCCTGTGAGGAGCCATTAAGGGGCAGGGCTAGTTCTCCCACGGCCAGCCATGGTCAGTGCTGTCTCATCTGGCCCTCGGATTTCAACACCCATGGCTCCTATGACTCCCTGTGGTAGCATGGACCACGGAAATCAATACAGACCCCAGCTGCAACAGGACCATGGACCCAGAAATGGCCCTGAGCAGCAACTTGGGCCTGGATGTTACCATGGTCCAGGTAGCAGCGCAGGCCACCCAGATTAGTATGACCCTGGTGACAGCATGGTCTTCAGACACTAACATAGCCTTAAATGGCTGACCAGATCCCAGTTATCCCCATGACCCTCGGTGGTAACAAAAGTGACAGCCATGAACTCAGACCCTGGCTGGTGTAGGGCCACAGACCTGAACATGGCCCTCAGCAGCAGCTCAGGCCTGGATGTCACCATGACCCCAGGAAGCAGTGCAGGCCACTCTGATCAGCATGACCTTGGTGGTGGCACAGCCCTTGGACACCAACATGGCCATAGGTGGCAGCCCAGACCTTGGGCATCCATGTGGCTTCTGTGGCAACAGAAGCCACAGACATCAACACAGACCCTGGCTATGTAGGACTACATTTTTTAAAAAAGTGAGTGTAGTTTGTCAAGTTTTGGAGCTCATTCCTCAATGTGAATACTTAAAATGGTTATGATAAGAATGGTTAAGATAATAAATTGTTGGCTATATACATTTTATAATTTTTTTTAAGGTGTGGGATTTTATGTGTTTGTGTATGTGCCCATGTATGTATCACTACGTGAGTGCTGTTGCCCTTGGGGCCAGAGGGGGTTTTATGTCTCCTGGAGCTGTAGTTACAGGTGCCTGTGAGTGGTCTGACATGGGTGCTTGGAACTGCTGGGAACTGAACTCTGATCCTTTGGAAGAGCAATGAGCACTCTTAGCTGCTGAGCCTTCTCTCCAGCTCCAGTAAAGGGATTTAAAAATATTTTAAGAGGAAGAATGTGATTTAGCACTGGCATGTAGTGGAGTGCTATATTTAATGTCCATGTATGGTCAGGCCTCAAGAATTCATGAGCATCTGAAAAATGTAAACCTGTATTTCTCAGGATAGAACGGAGGTCAGTGGTAACTTCCAGGGTCACTTTCCATGAAAATGCTTCTTGATATTGACTGACACTTAGTCCTTGTCCTGCTCGCCAACCAAAACTCTGAAGTCGTTAATTCATACAAACTCTGGTCTTCACTACTCTGGATACATCTATTGTTATGAATAACCTATTAGATTTCTGAGCAAAGAGTACAATCAGCCATAAAGAAGTACCATAGTGATTTTATAATAATAAAGGCCAAATGATCAAGAGGACAGTAGGTTTTATTTGTTTGCTTTTTCTTTTTAAAGTTTTGTGTGTGTGTGTGTGTGTGTGTGTGTGTGTGTGTGTGTGTGTGGTTCGTGTAGACGTCAGAGGACAATCTTTGAAAGTCTGTTGCTTCCTTCCACCACATGGGCTCTGGGGGACCTCGGTTGGTCCAGCTCAGCAGCAAGAGCCTTTATCCACGGAGTCACTCACCAACCCAGATTTGGCTTTTTGTAATTGGGTTTCACTTTTTATTCAAGGTTGATGTTGGGTTCACTATGGATCCCAGACTGGCCTTGAACTTATAGCAATCCTCCTGCCTCAGGCTTCTGAGATTACACCTGTATGCCACTACAAATGGCTGTCTTAGTTAGGGTTTTTATTGCTGTGAAGAGACACCACGACTACAGCAACTTTTATAAAGGAAAACATTTCATTGGGGCTGACTTACAGTTCAGAGGTTTAGTCCATTATCATCATGGGGGGACATGGTGGCATGCAGGCAGACATGGTGATAGAGAAGGAGCCATGAGGTAATACAACTTGATCTGCAGGCAGCAGGAAGTGAACTGAGCTAGGCATATCTTGAGCATAGGAAACCTCAAAGGTCACCCCCACAGTGACACGCTTCCTCCAACAAAGCCACATCTCCTAATAGTGCCACTCCCTATGAGCTTATGTGGATCAGTTACATTCAAACTACCACAGTGGCTAACCTGGAACTTTCTGAAGGGTCTTGTGTCTCCTCTAATATTGTAATCAGAAGTCACTGATAAAGCATGCAAGAGTGGGGGTAGGGTTAGTTCTTGGAGCACAGATATTGAGTAGAAAAGAAATTCATGCTCCCACATACATGTTTGTACCAGTCCAAAGGGCAGGACAGAGAAAGATGCAGAATATGTGATGTTACAAATTCTCTGGCAGTTCCAGGGGACACCTTAAACAGATCTGCATCATGAGGTCTTGCTTACAAATGTATTTGTCATTAGTATTCATGACTGAGGAGATGCTGTCTATTTTGACCCTGAAATTGATGGTTTTATCTATTTTTAGGGACAAGAGAGTGAGCTGATGTATGACAGGAAAAGTGTGGCTGATAAGTGACACACATTTAAATAAAACTAAGGGTTTTCCACAGTATACACCCGGGGACTAGGGAGATGACCCAGATGGTAGACTGCTTGCCTGGCAACTCCAAGGATCTTAGTTCACTCCCCAGAACCAACCTAAAGAAGCCACATGTAGTCCTGGCATTGGGGAGGTGGACAGGCAAGTCTTGGGCTCACTGGCCAGCCGGCCCAATCTGCTTGGCAAATTCCAAGACAGTAAGAGATTGCCTCAAGAAAACAAGGTGATGGTTCCTGATGGTTGTCCTCTGGCTGTTTTGTACTTACTGTGGTCACAGCACGGCAGGTGTCTTAATTAGGGTTTCTATTGCTTTGGTAAAACACCATGACCAAAAGCAAGTTGGAGAGGAAAGGTTATTTAAGCCTACAGCTCAACATCACATTCTATCCTTAAAGAAAGTCACGGCAGGAACTCAAGGCAGGAACCTGGAAATAAGAACCTGGAAGCAGGAACTGAAGCAAACGCCATGGAGAAACACTATTTCTCCTGGAGGCTAACTCCCATAGCATGCTCAGGCTGCTTTCTTATACCATCTAGAACCACCTGCCTGGGGATGGCACCACCCACAGTGGCCCAGGCCAGTTCGGTGGGGACATTTCTTTCAGTTGAGGCTCCTTCTTCTCAAACGACACGGGGAAATCACCTGTATTGCATGTGGGAGTCATGGTTCAAGGAATGATCTGGAATCTAACTTTGTATTTACTTAAGATTTAATGGGTCATTTGGGAAAAATAATGAGAAATTTGAAACCGAGGGCTGGCTGTGGAAACATTTGCTTTCTTACACAAATATTCTTTTTACCTCCCACCCCTTTATAAATAGCCTGCCCTGTTCCAAAATAGACTTACTATTTGCTCTAGTTAGGAAAAAGTTCTCCCAAAAGCTTGAATTGCTGAAACAGACCTTCTATTTATTTGTTGATTTGTTGATTTGTTTATAATAAAAGTAAACTATTTAGAAAATTGCCCCACCAGTATCACTTCCACTTTTTCTGCATGGTTCTTTGGAGCCAGTTTTCCCCTCTCTTTCTGGCACTTGATTGGCTGCATAAGAGTTTGGGGTTTGTGGATGTCTGTTGCCCCAGTTCCAGGGCAGAATGTGGCTGTCCTGCTTTGAATACCCTTCAGTGTTCTGAAGCAAGAAGGTAATATATATGCAAAAGCCATTTGCTTAATAAAAAAACAATTGCTGAATTAATAACTACCAAAAGACGTGACGGTTTTGAGGCTGCAAACCTTTTAAATTTATTGTAGATCTTATCATAACTTATTTATAGCAAGTAATGTATGTCGCATATCAAGGGATATTTACTGTTTTGAAATTTTGCCAGATTCCACAAATCACTGACAATCCCATGTATAGTCACCAGGAGTCCAGATGTGGAACTGGCATTGCATGTTTATCTGGTGAGATAATTGAGTTGGGGGTCACTTGCAGCTTTTAAATACCTACTGAAAAAAGTTTTCTATATTTTTGGTTGTGAGCCTAGCCTTTAATGGCTGAGCCATCTCTCCAGCCAAGGAAGAAGTTTCTACACTCATGTTCCTCTACCTTCTGGTAAAGTTGCTTTTCTCTTTAAGAGTGCTATGTTGAGAGTCCAGCATTAAGGGGGAATGGAAGAAAGAAAGAAAAAAAGGTATAAGATCTGGTATCTCAAATACAATTTAAGGATGGAGAATTATCATCATCATTAATTTTGAATAGTGGCAGAGGAATTTTATGTAAAATATTAAACTACAGCCTTTTGGGGGGTGCATCCAAGGTCTCATGCTCCCTCTGTAGCTGCTGATGACCTTGAACTTTTTTTGATCCTCTGTTGGAAGATATTTGCTGACTGGTAGAAGTCTCCCCAAGGCAGATTATCTCAGTGGCTCGGCAACACAGGGCTCCCTTCCTCCAGCAGAAGTTCCTGCTCTTGGCTGCCCTTATCTGGAGAATGTCCTGGGCCTGGAGGACTGACCTTATCTGAAAGCTGTCTCCAAACCAGATACCTGACTTATCTTTGGCTTGAACCTTGACGTAGATTCCTGCTGGAAGCCTTATTTGCTGCGTGTACTAGGAGCCTTATGATAGGAGCGTGCCTCTTAATGAAAATTAGGTGATACCCCTGCCACCGTGCCCAGCCTTTATGTTCTCTTTTCTTCCTGGAATGAAGTGGAGCTGTAACACTTAAATGTCTCCCCGGAGGGAGAGCTGTGTCCGCCTGACCCTGCTCACTCGTTTAGGCTCTCTCCCTTCATGGACAAAGAAGCAAGGACGTGAACCCACATTCCCCTGCCTCTACCTCCTAAGTGTTGAGATCTCAGGTGTGCAGCAGCAGGCCCAGTCTTACACAGAGCTGAAGATTCACCCCATGCCTTTGTGCAAGCCCATTACCAACTGAACTATACCCTCAGCCAATGGAATATTAAAGAATACTGTATTTGGGGCTGACTCAGTGCATTTTATTGAGATAGATACTGAAATGATAAACAATTACATGTTTCAATGAGAAGTTTAATATATTGGCCACTTGACCATTAAAATTTAGCCTGTTCAGAAGGAATTGGAGCATAAGCTTTAGTTTGCTTTATGAATCTTTTTACTTACAGAAGTGAAACAAATTATCATGTATCCTGGAAGTGTAGGTGGTGGGCCAAAATATAATGTTCTAGTCTGCTGTCCCGGTAAGTGGTTTTAGGCACCCTTACTCCCTCCCCATTTATGTTTCCGTTTCCAGTTTCCAATTAGTTGTCTTTTCTACCCTCATCATATTTGATTACTTACTGCATAGACAAGGACTCCCAGGTGCTGGCATTGCTTGAGGCTTGGTGGTTACAGGGTAATTGGAAGATCTTCTTTCTGGATGGAAAGCTTAATTCTTTTAACTGAGATGTTAAACTAATGGGATTTATCTCATTTGCCTGACGCAATGGTCCTTGAACCTGGGTGATCAGCACAATCCCCAGCACTTTTCCCCATTGAATTCATTTCAGTTACAGAGTAGCACATGCTGCTGAGTAAAATAATTTGACATTGTGCAGAAGGATAAAAAGCATTACACACTTTTTACAAAATCCTTCTCTTTCTGCTTCTTGGGGTAACTCTACTATTAACAAACTCCACACACTGCTTTCCAAGACCTTTCATATGGAACTTACCGTAGGAACTTACACACTTTACAGATGTGTCTACTCTGCCTGTAGCTTGCTTTGCCAGGCTGCTGCCTGTCAGACATCACTGTATGTGGCATGCACAGTTCCTTTGCATGCCTCCATAGAGCTGCATGTTCTGCTCCAGGCAGGTTAGCACACGCCTTTGGTCCCAGCATTGAGGGCGTAGAGGCAGGTAGCTCTCAGAGTTTGAGGTCAGCCTAATCTACATAATGATTTCCAGGCCAGTGAGGGCTATAGTGAGGCCCTGTCTCATAAAAAAATAAAACGAACAAACAAAATAGAGGCGTGTGTTCTTAATTCAAATAATTGCAACTTAAGCCTAATAATTTTTTAAAAGATCTCTCTCTGTCATTATTAACGACCATGTTAGTCAAATCTCATCCCTGTGACAAGGTACCTTACCCCAGTCAACTTAGCTCATAGTTTCATGGGTTCAAGTCCATGCTCAATCATGCCTCTGACTTTGGGGCAGGTGGCTAGGCAGTATATCACAGCAGAAATGAATGGCAAAGGAAATTGCTCACCTCAAGGTTGTGTGTGCATAGGAAACCTGTACCGAGTGTCAGGACACTTTCCATGGAAAACAGCAAGAATGGAGAGAAATCTTAACAGCAGAGATCTAATATCCTACCCCCAAGAAGATGCCACCAAATACTCATCAACTGTATCCAGATCACGGAACTGACTGGAACCAGATCATGGAGAAATAGAGATGACCCATAAATTGGGGAAAGGAGATAGGCTAGAGAGAGTGGTAGAGACAGGGATCAAATGGACTTTCTTTTCATAATTGGGACCATATTTACATTTGCGAATGTGAACAAAACTGATGTTCTTCCTAGAGAGAAAAGTGAATAATGTGAGACCTCTTCACTGGCAAAATGAAGTGCCTAAGAGGGCTTCTCAACCTTCCCAAGGCTGCAGTGACCCTTTAATACAGTTCCTCATGCTGTGGTGACCTCAAACCATAAAATTATTTTTGTTGCTACTTCATAACTGGGGTTTTGTTACTGTTATGAATCATAATGTAAATATCTGCATTTTCCGATGGTCTTAGGCGACCCCTGTAAAAGGATTGTTGGACCCCCGAAAAGGTCATGACCCACAGGTTGGGAATGGCCAGCTTAAGGTATAGGTGGAGGGCTAGCAACTTGCAGAAAGTTATACATAAGCACACCCATGTGGGGTTCTTAATGCTCATCTTATTTTCTTCTTTTTTTGTAATGACGGCTACATTATAACAGCTCAGCAGCCCACCTGGCAAATGAGGGAGGAAATTCATTTTGCTGATTTTTAAGTGTGTAATCATTTTAAGTTAGGGAAGGGAGAGGGCTATGGGATCAGTCATACCATTGTCACAGCAAGGTACTTGCTAGGTCAGCATAGTGTCACAATAAGACCAGGACCAATAAGACCCCTGTATCCCACCATACCATCTGGTGGGACACAGGGGTAGGGCAGGCTCACGGGTCACTTTAAGGTGTGGGTTCCCAAGCCCATCAGTATGACTGAATTGGAAATTCTGAACTACCGAATAGCCCAGCTGACTAGTGCTGATGTATTATACAACTAACTGCAAAGCTTACATGCCAGATGATCCAGATGTGCCGTGTACAGGGCACACAATAGGAATGGTACCTCTAGAGTCATGGAGCAGGAAATTCTTGCCTGAGTTTATCCCACTGCTGCTGCCACAGGCTGTCTGCTGGTGGCTCACTGTAGTGACACCATTCGCTGTGTGTGTATGGGAGGGGAGGGGCTGAGGCAAAGTCCCTCCTCATGGCAGAGCCAGAATTGACCTTGTATTGACCTGACAAGCTACAGAGGATAACAATTTCATTCTTTTGCCCATAGGCAGAATTGCTTCCAATTTATTGTGCAAAGAAACCTAGATTAGCATCTCTGACTACCCACAAATGTTCACTAGACAGCAAGAGATGCTCAGATACCAAGATTGTGTATTTGACAGGGATGTGGGACTCTGAAAGTATATTTTGCTCTCATTACTTTTTCTTTTTGGTTGTACATTTCAAAAAGCAAGTGCTTGGGATCCTAAGAAGAGAGGAAGTCAGGGGCTGCTGAGCAAAATTGCCGTTTCCCTGAACAAGATTGCTTTGAACAGTCTTTGATCTAGTTTACTGACTCCGTCTTCAAACACATTCTCTTTGGACTGATGCCGTGTCTCAGGGAGATTTGTTCAGCTGAGAAATAATAGCTCAAGTTGCTTGACCCTTCCCCATGTGCCTGGGGTTCTAGGAATGCAAAATCAAATAAAACCTTAATGTTGTAGGATTCACAGTTTCACTAGGGCTGGAGGTTGAAAGGAAATAAATATATGATGCTACAGTGTGGTAAGAATATACCTAAGACATGGAGGGAAGAGGAATTAATTCTTCCTGGCCGGATAGAAGACTTGCCAGTGAGGGGATTAGTTGATGACCCGTGCTAGCTTTTTGTTGTTGTGATGGATGCCTGACATAAATAAACAGAAGAGGGAAATTTGGTTTTTGTTTTGTTTGTTTTGTGGCCCACAGTTCAAAGGGCTCAGTCCATGGTCACTTGGCTCCATATTTCTGGGACAGGTGGGGGCAGAAGCATGTGAAGGAGCTGTTTCACCTCACTGGAGGGGAGAGTAGGGGAGGAGAGGGGAGGGGAGAGGAGGGCAGGGGATTGGAGAGAAGGAGAGAGGAGGGGAGGGGAGGGCAGGAGGTGGGGAGAGGAAGGGGAAGTTAAGGGGAGGGGAGGGGGTAGAGACTGAAGATGAAGAGACAGATAACCCCAAGGATTTTACCCAGTAACCCATTTCCTTCAGTTAGACCCCCCACCTCCCAAAGTTTCCATGGCCTCCAAAAACAGTGTGACCAACTAGAGACTGTATTTTCAGAACATGAGTCTGTGGGGAACACTTCACACTCACTCAGCGCGTGGCCTTGGTCAGAAGCTGGGGATGAAGGAAGGGAAAACACACCCATCAGGAGCTCCTGTGCCAGTGCAGAGGTGATAGTGAAGGGCTGTTGGAGCTACAGAAGCTCATGAAAGGCTGGGGGTGGGACAAAGGCAGGCGGGTTGTGGCTGCCTCCTCTCCAGGGGTACCAGTCCTGTGGCTAACACCATTCAGTTGGTGTGGCTCCTGGAGGGAGTCTTGCCTGATTGACCTCATGTTCTTACCACCAGCGCCTCCTGTGGGTCTCTACTGAGTCCTGTGTGCATGCATATGAGAGCACACTTTATCCTGTATCTGTTTCTTCAGCAGCCGGGGAGTTGGCCTCCTGAAACGGCCTCCTCCATTACTAACGGCTCAATAACAGCATTTCTTCTCAAATGAATGGGAATCATGATTCTCTCTTTGAGATTGTCTGAAGTCATATGAGCATGGCAACCACAAATGATGGAATGTTTACCATTTGTGGGCTGCCACACAAAACAATGGCTAGTAATGGCAACCGTATCCCTACAATACTTTTCTCCTGCAATCAAATCCTCATTGGTATTTACCATGTGACCTCTACAAACCCACCCAATTCTCAGAACTTGATGCAGGTACTTATTTACCCTTTTGACAAATAGGGAAACCGAGTCACAGAATGACCAAGTAACTTACTAGTAGATGGTGAGGTCAGAATTTGGACAAGGAGATCTGGCTCTTGAGGTCTTGGTCTCACGGGTTCTGTCCACGCCGTAGGCAGAAGAGCAGAGGGACTGTAGGTCGGTCTGCCACCAGTGGTGACTGCCGTCTCTGTGGCTCCCAAGTTCTAAGCCTGCAATTTCCTGCCCTGTTCTAGTGTAAACATAATGTGAGCAATCACCAGGGTTATTGCAGAGACACTCAGAAACTGGATTTCAACTGAAATAAAGCACCACAGGGAGAAAGCTGATTCACGATAGGGATAGAAGCAGCTGGTTCTGACTGCTGTTTACAAGCTTCAGTGAGGGGGGCTGAAGAAAATCAAGATGGGAAACTGAGTCTGTAGGGACATGGGTAGAGACTCTGGGGCTGAGGAGCTGTCTCAGCAGGTACAGTGCTTGCTGGGTTCTGGTGAAAAGCAGGCACAGTGCTGAGGCTGGTGGAGATAGGCAGTTGCCAACGCTCAGGAGCTAGGCCATCTAGCTAAAATAGTGAGCTCCAGGTTCTATGAGACAGCCTGTCTCAAAAAACATTAGGGGTGAAGTGATAGAGGAAGACTGATGTTGACTTCTGGCCTCCACACACACATGAGCAAGTGTGCCTGCATCTTCACGTCTGCATGGGTACATGAGTACACACATGCACGCGCGCACACACATGCATGCGCACACAAGCACACAGAGGCATGGGGACTCAGAAGCAGGAAGCTTTGATCTAGGGTTTTCCGCCTGAGACAGGTCTGGAATCACCTTTTAAGGTCCCTAAGCTTGGGGACACTGCAGTGGTTTAACATCAACGTCCTTTTATGCTCTCCGACATCTGCTGTAGCATTTCAGATTCGAGAAGGATGTCCTCATTCTGCCTCTACACCCGGCCCTGTCGCCTCTGCTCACAGGACCTGCCTAAATTCGGAAATTGCTTCCTTCGGAAATCCCTCTAAATCCAGGTTCCCGACTCAGGGCTCCAAATGCCTTCTGCTAATGACTCAGTGGCAGCTCTCCACCTTTCCTTCCTCCCTTCCGAGCAATTTAATCATCACTGTCCCCGAACATTGTTTACTTAGTCATGGCAACAGAGCCATTTCATAGGCCAATTAGCAACACAGACACGATAGACATTCTGGCTGTGTGAGGCGAATTTATGAGATTCTAGCATAAACGTTTGACTGATTTCCATGCAGCTCCTAAAACTCGGCTGATGAGGGTGTGGCAGCCAAAGGAAGACTCCATCACATGCATTTGCAAACCCACTTGTAAGGCAATCATGAGGGTGAGAATGCCGCTCTCTTGGTCTCCTTTAAAGTAGCCTATGATATAAGGATGTAGGGGGAGGGAGTCCTTTGAGAGAGGAGGACTTTCCAGGAGAAACGCCTGTTCCAGAGTTTCAGGACCAAGCTTCTTTTCTTGTCCTGCTTAGAGAGACGAATATGCAGCTGTTTAAATTAGGTTTTTGAAAACTGAACTTATAAAATGACAAAACACTGTGATAAAGACTTCAGCGCATGTGCATTCCAGCTACTGCTCAGGCTCCTTTTAAGATTTCGTAGTATTTTGCTCTTTAAATATTAGAGCTTAAAATGAGATTCAAATGAAAAGGCTACATTCAGTAAATAGTTGTAGCTGAATACTAAATTTGTTAATGGACACACACATATATGTATTATATAGACAAATTTATGAGTTTTTGTACCTTTTTATCATTAAAAATTATCCAACCATATTTTAAATCTTCCACAATAACACGTGAAAATGTATAAATAGAAATTAGAATAAAAGATTTTTTTTAAGACAGGGTTTCTCTATGTAGCCCTGGCCGTCTGGAACACAGAGATCTGCCAGCCTCTGCCTCCCGAGTGCTGGGATCAAAGGCATGCTCCACCACTGGAATAGAAGATTTTAAATGTGTTCCATTCTGTGTGTGAGGAGACCAGTACATTTACCATGACTTAAACATTATATGATGTACACATGTCTTGAAATATAACATGGTAACCACATGCATGAACAATTTTTAATGTAACCAAGAGCTAAAATTTAAAAATGTAAACAAAAAATGTTCAGGCAAATTCATTCCTGTCCTTGGTTTGAATCATAGCTTGATAATTCTCCAGATTCCATGCCTATTATATGGTGAGCATCCAGTGCCTAGGCAAACATGCTCTCAATGCCTCAGAAAGGAATATTTCCCAAGTAATTTACTTCCAGGAAAAGGACATGATGTCATTTATCTTACAAGAGTGCCAAACCTTCATCCAGGTGGGGAGTGGAACCAGGCAATGGGTTTGTCTAGCTGCCTGCTGGGAACCATCCCCTCCTTTCCTCTCTCCACTCCCCTGTTAGAGAAGCCCAGCGACAGTGGACAAACCTCTCACTCCAGATCTTAGTTTGCCCTGAGAGTCAGTGAGTTCATAGGAGCACAAACAATATACAGCTTTGATAGGGTATAAATTCCACATGATCCACGTATAAAATGTAGCAGCATCTCTACTTGTATGAAACACCCAGAACAGGCAAATCCATCAAGACAAAAAGTGGATTGGTGAGTGTGGAGTGAGGGGTGGGGTATGATTGCTTGGTGGGTGCAGTCGAAAGTTTTCTCCAGTCCCACCCTGCCCCGAGTTCCTGCAGCCTGCTTATAAAATAATCAGTCAGAAACTTATATTAATTATAACTGCTTGGCCATTAGCTCAGGCTTATTACCGACTAGCTCTTATACTTAAATTAACCCATAATTCTTACCTATATTTAGCCACGTGGCTTGGTACCTTTTCTCAGTTCTGCCTTGTCATCTTGCTTCCTCTGTGTCTGGCTGGCAACTCCTGACTCTGCCCTTCCTCTTCCTGTCTCTCTCCTGGATTTCCTGCCTGGCTATAACCTGACTCACTATAGGCCAGAGTAGCTTCTTTCTTAACCAATGGGAACAACATATATTCACAGCATACAGAAAGACATCCCACAGTAGGTGGGTACCAGGCTCCCTTTGGGGGAGGTGGCCATGTTCTGGAATTAGATTGCGACTTTGGAAGCACAACGTTGAGGATGTGCTAAATGCCACTGAGGCATACACTTCACATTGATTAATTTATGCTTTGCAAACTTGTGCGGGCTGGCGATACAAGGATATAGATGCTTGGTGAGGGGTCTACTGCCTGGTTTGGCACTCCACTTTCCTCTTTCCCTTTCTGAAATGGCAAACCATGGGGACAAAGTAGACAACTGCCTAGACATTGTGGGATTGAAATGGAATCCCAGCAGGCATCTCATGTCAGAACTCTGGATGACTTCCTAGATCTCTTTTTCTCCATTATCAGGGTCTACCTGAGCTGTGGTTCCAAACCTTGCATTCTGGATTCTCCTGGTGTGTGTGTGTGTGTGTGTGTGTGTGTGTGTGTGTGTGTGTGTGTGTGTGTGCGCGCGCGCGCATCATTTGATTAAAAAAGAGCCAAGGGGCTTTAAGAACTGTTGATCTAGCTCTTTGAATCCTCAGATGTCTCTTTAAATGTCCCCATTACTACCTGATGGCCTTCTGACCTTGTATTCCCAATCTTAGCCCTGTGTGTGGCCAAATAGCTTCCATGCACTCATTCCAACAAGGTGGTTTAAAGTCACTATTTGTATTTCTTTGTTTTCTTGTCTGTCTCCTCTAGAAGGTGGCCTTGGTGGGAGCCAGATAAAGGCTCTCCTCCACTATTGAGGTCCTGCCTTGGCAACATGCTAGTGAGACCACAGAGAAGCCAACCATCCTGGTCTTGGCATCCACTGGGAGAAACAGAGTCACACACTGACAGGAATGCATACCGCCCTCAGGTTCAAGCTGTCACTGGGAAAGTGGGACAAAGTTTTTCAGAAGAAATAACTCCCAAGCAAAGCTTGAAGTGTGAGCAGAAATTAATTTGGTGAAGAGAGAGGGATAGATATTCAAGGCAGGAGACAGCTTTGTGTTGAGGCACAGCGGTGGGAGAGTATGGAGAGTCTAAGGAGCTAAAAGATGATGGGAGGAAGGAGAGATGGATATGAGCTTATCGCCCAGCTAGGCACGTTTATTTTGCTCCTAAGAATCATGGGAGCTAGAGAAGATGTGAGGAGAGCAGGAAGTGGTAATTCAATGAGATTTGCATCTGAGGAGCTTCTCTGTAGGAGGAAATGCCAAGGGAAGGACTTCCTGTGCCTGGATGCGAGCTACCATTTGTTTCCTTCTCCTTCTCAGCAGTCACACAGTCTGAGTGGACAAGTTGCAGGAGATTCTGGGTTCAAGTTCTTGCTCTAAATGAGGGGTCAACCAAGAGTGAGACTTCTGTGGGCCTCTGTTTCCTCATGCTCAGACGACAGTACCAGAGTCAGTGTTCTTAAATCAACATTACACACTATGGGGCAACAGCCTTTTTAACTACCCAGAAAATGAACTTTTTTTAAGGGTTTGGGAAGATTGTCTTGTCCTGTTTAAGTCACCGTTGGTCCTCTAACATTTTGATTTAAGGGATGACAGCTTGTCTTTCTTCCTGACCTCAGAAAGCGTTCACCTTGGGCCTTCCCTTTGGGATTTTGAATCTGGAGAGAGTAGCATGTGGTTTAGAACAGGTGGCGTTGGGTTTGTGTGGGTGGTAGAAGCTGAGTGTGGTGGAGAAGCCTGAAATCCAAACCCTTGGGAGGCTAGAAAAGACCAGAAGTTCAAGGTCAGCCTTGAGCTACAGCAAACTTGAGAGAAGCCTGGGTTACACAGGACCCTGTCTCAAACAATCCTCCCTCTAAATTAACTACAGTAGTTGCTATATCTATGTCTATCTTATCAAAGACTCCTGTGGATGCCTGAAAGCACAGCTCTTCTGTCTATGTTTTTCATAGATGGTACACACACACACACACACACACACACACACACACACACACACACACACGCTCATGTGTGCACGCGTGCAAGCACTAGAGTTTAAAAGAAAGCACACTGAGAGCTTACCAATAACCAATAACAAAATAGAACATTAAAAGATTTAAAAGCATTTATTGATTTTTATTTTATGTTTGTGAATGCTTTGCCTGCATGTATGTGCACCATGTACATGTCTGGTGCCCATGGAGGTCACAAGAGGACATTGGATCCCCTGGAACTGGAGTTGGATAGTTGTGAGTACCATGTGTGTGTGTTCTGGGAACTGAATCCTCCCTCACCTGGAACTGGGGTCATGAATGTTTGTGAGCAGCCATGTGTGTGCCGGGAAGTGAACCTGGGTCCTCTGCAAAGACACCAAGTATTCTTCACACCAAACCCTTTCTCCAGGCCCAAATGAGGACAATTTTAATCACCTTTAATCATCATAAGATGTGAGCGTGCTCTCCCTGGTTCTCAACTGTGGCTCCACATGCCATGTTGGTGTTTTTCCTTGTGAGGGTGTGAGATGGAACCACCGTAGAGACGACAAGATGAATGAGAGACATTGGGGCTACTGACCTTCTGAGGATCCCTCAGAAGAAGAATGATGGAGAAGTATGCTGGGGTCTCCCAACTTTGAAGTGTACACAGAATAGGAACTCTGATTTACAGAGTGTCTTACATTCATAGCAGCCAAGGCAGCCATCTTGCAACTTGTCAACAAAGAAAGAAAAATGTAAACAAAATCCAAGCCCTCCGGCATGGTGGGGAGTCCTGTCTGGGGAGGAGAATCAGGAAAACAGACTCCCTGTGCCTCACACCTTCTTGTCTCCTACTCAGCAGACTCAAAATCTTTTCTCTCCTTTGCACAAAGCAGTTGCTGTTCGAAGGCAGGAAACCACAGTTGGATGGTGTGGTTTTCCCACCACAGAGAAAGAAGCTGGCAAACGGGGCGTGCAGTGATGATTTTCTTTGGATTAATTATGTTTAGAAGCATTCCAAATGCAGCAAACCTTTATCTATAAGATGACAAGACACAACAAAACAAACACATCCCTAAAGGGGGAATGAAAGGCACTGTGCTTGCTCTTCCCTCCATATTTCATCCCTTCAGAACTTTTCATGCATTGTCTCTCAAATGATCCACACCTGTACTAGCTGCATGAGGTCATGCCTGCTCCCCAGCCCCTACTCCTGCTCCCCAGCCTCACCCCCTGTTCCCCGGTCCCCAGCCCCTACTCCTGTCCTCACCTGGCCTCTAGCCTGGTTTCTCTACTGAGGGAGCGTACTCAGCACTCTCTGTCCTCAGGGCTCCACACTTCTCATTCTTTTCTTTTCATGGATCTTGGAGACTACATTCCCATCCATCAGACTCTCTAAATACCCATGCCTCTGTGACCACCTACTCAAAATGGTGCCACTTCTCTCTCCAACCTGAGTCTCTATTCCAGTGACTCGCTGTACTTTTTCCTACATCGGATTTCTAGTATCTGAAATTGCCTCATTTGGTTTGACTTCATGTGCTCTCCCTAGATTTTTTTCCTCTGTCTTGCTCTCAGCCACCTCTGAAGCACGTAGAGGGATGGCTTGCCCTGCAGGAGATACTGAGCAGTGTTTGTCAGAAGAATGGAAAGATTACACAGGCTACAACCTTTTCAGGTGGAGTGCAAGGGTCAGTTACATCCTTCTAAAGATCCCCAGGAGTGTATCTATAGTTGAGCAGGTTGGGTCTATGACTGCTCTTTGTCTCTCTCTCTCTCTCTCTCTCTCTCTCTCTCTCTCTCTCTCTCTCTCTCTCTCTCTCTCTCTCTCTCACACACACACACACACACACACACACACACACACACACACACACACACACTAGCTGCATGGAGAGCCATCCATAAGAGGTTGTGAGGCAAGAGTTTACAGGAACTCACTAGAACTTTAGGTTTCTGTTGCTCCTAAGCCTTTTAACAGTCATTTTGCTGGGATTTAGGAAGCAGAATTTTATTTTATTTTTTCTGGGTTGGATATTGTCAGGAAGCAGGAACAATCCCATGGATGTTCTGAATACACCTCCTAAGTAGGTCAGGAAGACTAGACCTAGAAACAAACTCTCAGCAGTTGGTAAGGTGGCAGCAGCCGCTCATACTGCCAGGACAGGGCATGCTCTCTGATCATGCAGTGACTCATTGGCAGTACCTAGGCAAGATTACTGCAAGGTTGTGGTTTGTATTTCTCATCTTCAGTTATAGCCTGGGTGGTATTGCTGTGCCACCACACTGAGTGGATACTGCAGAGGACTAGCTGGGGGTGTTGGGCCAGTTTCTGGATCTCCTGGTCTGCTTTCACTGTTCTCACAGGTGTCTCCGGAATGAAGCCCAGTGTCAGAGACCGTAGAACTAAGGAACAGCCATTCCTCTGGCTCGCTGGTGTGGTCCCACCCTTCTAATGTAGGATTTATTCAAGGGTGGTCACGGAACCCAGACAGCGGAGGCCAAGGAGGAAACCAGTACGCTGTGGTTCAGTCTCAGGTGGGGTGTTACTTTGGAAGGCTGTGGGACCTTTAAGAGGCGGAGACTTGCTGGAGGAAGTGGGTCATAGGGTGCAGGCCCTGAGGTTATCTTACAGCCCAGCCTCTTTTCCTGTCTGCTCTCTGCTGACCCAGTGAGACCAGCCACCCGAGGCAGCAGTTTAGTTCACAGCAGGCCAAAGGGAAGAGGGCTCATAGTGCAACTCCAAGTGACGTATGTTACAGTGGGAATGGATGTTAGAGTTCAAATGGAATGCGAGGTTTGCAACAGTGAAGCCAGGAACACCGAGTGCGAGAGACAGAGACACGGGTAGCTAGAACAGTCAGGAGGACTTGATAAGACTCAGGCAGACAAGCCACGAGGAACAAGACCAGCCTTGGTAATCTGGTTAGATAGCTTCCACGAGACACCAGACTATCTATCTGGTAGACAGGAAACAGACACTGCTGCCACTTCTTGGTAGCTGTGAGGGCAGAGGGACCTTGGAAGGATGTGCATTTTAGGACATCCGCAGGGCAATGCTGAGAGCTGTACTGGCCCTTTTTACTGAACGTATCTTGGGAGCCTGCCTCGTTTTCTCTTTATCTCTTACTGTTCTGTGTATCTCTTAATGACGTTTACCTTCTTACTCCTTCAAGTGTCTGCATCTGTAATCTTTATTGGCATAAGACAATGACCCTGGGCTCGCTGCCTCAGGTGGACATTTGGTGATGTTAAGTGTCTGGTACCTTAAGCCCCTGGGTCAAGCCCCACTGGCTGAGAAAGGCTGTTGTTCCTAAGGCTTGCAAGAATCTCATGTGCTCTTACCACCAACCCTTCCCCACCAAAATGGACTCTATTCCCATCTAACCATCAGTCAGAATAAAACTTTGGCTTCTTAAGTCGCTGCTTGTCAAGCGTTTTATCACAATGACTAGAAAAGAAAAGTAATACATAGCTTTCTTCCAGAAGCCAACCAAAAAGTGCCCCCATTTTGTCCAAGAATAAACAGCATCTCACCCCAAGGTCACAGATGCCTAAGTTTCAAATGGAGGTGGAAGCATTTTTCGTATCCTGAATAATAGGGTTCCCAAGGCCTGGTATCACAAAGACCGTGTTCAGAAGTCCATCGGAGCTTCTGGTCTATGTGTTTCCCCCAGACATCTACATCATGGTGCAACTTTAAGTGACGCACATATATTATAGTGTTAAGCCTTCCCTCCCTGAATCACTCTGTTGGTGTCCCCGTTGCAATGTAGCTAATCTGTTTATACTCGTCCCTCTGAGGAGACTGTCTCCCTTGTGTTTGTAACCCCAGAACTTAGCAAAGAACTTGGCACATCCTGGGCTCTCTATAAATACCAAGCGAGTTTAAAATGGAGCATTATTTCCTGGCTTGAGTTCACCTCTCAATGGGGTTATTGATTCTGCACTGTGAGCCAGGCGGACAGTAAGAAACGGAGGATCCTCATCTTTAAGGAATTTGTATTCCTGTTCAATAGTCCGGGATCCATAATAGCAGCTGACAATGACCGGGCACAGGCGTTGAGCCAGTAGTTTACACACATCTGTGATTCTACCACTCCTGAAGCCACACAGCTGTCAGGGGCTGTGATCCCAGTTGCACGTGCCCAACAGTTAGGTTGAACGGGACCATGGACATTCGCAGCTCTGCCTTAAATCAGAAAGCCGGGTGAGCCTCTAGTTTCAGGTCTGGGAGACACTGATTTTGAGGAAGACGTGGGTCTGACCAACCTGGGGGTGGGGGAAGTGGGTTTTCTAGGGGATGAGGTTGTGGGGACGGAGCTGTCTCTGCTTTCTTGGAAAGCAGGAAAGGTTCGGGTTTCCGTCTTCAGATTTGAACACCGTTTAGTCTGTCAACCTTAGCCTTACTAGACAGGCATCCACAATGCTCAAAGCAGATGTTCCCTGTCACGCCCTCTCCTCTACACATCCTGGGGACAGAGAGGGGAGGGGAGGAAAGAAAGGGGAAGGCGCAGCGGAGGGAGGGCAGGCTGGTGAGCATCCCAGGCTTAGTGATCCTGCTGCGGACCACGCCCTCGGCCTCGACCTGGTACCCCAAACCCCACTTTAAACTCCCGCCCCCTCTGAGCCACCACCAATGCCCGGCCGAGGAGCGCGCAGGAGGCTGCGGATTGGTGAACACGGCGGTTGCCGCGGTGACGGGTGGGTCCGTGGGGGTCCCCGCGCGGGGCGGGGCTAGGGCTGTCCCTGGTTCCCGGCGCCTCCTCCGTCTGGGTCTCCGCCTCCGGGACCTGCGGCGGCGGTGAGGTCCGGAGCGCGGCTTCCCCGCGGGCGGGCGGCGCGATGGGTTGCGGGAACTCCACGGCCACCAGCGGGGGCGCGGGGCGAGGTAAGCGGGGCGGCGGGGCGTGGGTCCCGCGGGAGAGGCGGCCGCAGCGGGGGGCGCACGGGTCCCTTGCCCCAACCCCATTTTCCAGACTGGAGCGTTTCCTTTGCTTCTGGAAAGACCGAGAGGGAGCCGGTGCCCCATGCGGGGGCGGTCATTCCCGAATTCAGCGAGGACTGTCGCCTGGGTCCTGCAACCGAACTCTGCACCCTTCTGGGGACCTGTCTCGGGTCCCTGGTCTCCCCTTTCCCTGGCGCGCCTCCAGGCTATGCCCCCGACCCCTTGGCTCCCCGACCCTGCACCTGGAAAAGTGCAGCTGAGCGAGTCAGGACTTTTCTGGGGATGGGGGTGGGGCCGAGTGCCAGTGGCTCCAGAAAAGCATCCTGTGGGTCTGCTTGCTTAAGATCCATCCACCGGGCTGCGCGCTTAGGCTCCCACTGAGAAGCTACCTAGCTAGGTGCTCCGATTCGAGTGACAGAGCTTCGGCATACATATATACTGATATATTTTCATGTATCCAAACTTGTCTATGCACTGCTTCATTTCGTTGATTGGCAGGGCAGGGCTTCGAGATTCCCTGGCTAAGCCAGGCTTTGTATCAAATGACTTACTGTAAGATTCAGTACTCTGATTAAACTAGCCAATGTTGGCTTTGTTTAGAGGTATTCTCTGCTGACGTATTTTAGCGTGTTTTTGGACAGGATTCCCTGGCTTCTCTAGCTGAATTCAGTTATGCCACAGTCCACCCTAACCAGCAAGTGCAAACAGTGCTCCGACCCTGCACTGTTTATCAAGCTGATGAGGATGCCCTGCTAATGACTTTGAAACCTTGAGGCTGCCAGTTCCCTTAGTCAAGGCCTTGAGACTTGGCAGTTATTATTATTATTATTATTACTATTTTCATTGATTGAAGAACTCAGACTTGAACTCAAGGTCTGATATTGCACATGTCGGGCAGGGCTTTGACGATGGAGCCGTTATTCCCTGCATTGCTTTTTATTTTGAGATAGGGTCTCACCAAGTTGTCCAGACTTGCCCTGAACTCATTTTGCTGTGCAGGTTGGCTTTTAACTTGCTGTTCTCCTGGACCAGCTTTTCATGAGCCAGGATGAAAGGCCTACAAAAGCCAGCCTGGCTAAACTTTCAGCATTTGTAGTATGGGAGCCAGCATGGAAATCTGCCCAGATCATTGACCAAATTTGGTCTATCCTTTTTGGCTGTCGGTGCCATACTTGTGGACCGTTTCAAGAGCCACAATTAAGACACTTGAAAGTCTAGGCCCAGGAAAGTTATCTGTCCGTGTGGCCTTCACTGTCTTGAGTTAAGGTCTGCCTCTGTGTTATGTAGACAGCCACTGGGAAGCCAGTCTTAGATCTCCTACAGCAGTGACTCAGCTTAGTGTCATATGCGGATGAGAGCAGGATTCGAGCCAGGAGTGGCTGAGCTTCCTTGCAAGGTGGAAGTCAGGAAAGTGTCACAACCTCAGCAATTGTGTATGTCCAGGTCCCATACAAACCTATCGCATATGTGCTAGGCTGGGGGAAAAATGGTTGAGAATGTTAAAAAACAAGCAACAACAACAACAACAACAAAAAAAAAAACCCACAGAAACTGGAAGAAGGATCCATAACAGATTTCCTTAAAAGTGGGGCAAGTTTAGTGCATTACATTTTTTTTTTTTAAAGAATTTGTTTTTATTTTTATTCATGTGTCTGTGAGTCTGTGTCTGTGCTATGTGCATGCAGGTGCCTGAGAAACCACAAGAGGGCACCACACTCCCCGGAACTTTAGATACAAGCTGTTGTGAGCCACCATGTTGGTGCTGGGAGCCAAACTTGGGTCCTCTGCAAGACCAGTAACGTTCCTAACTTCCCCGTGTTTTTACATTTTCATTAATAGACCCCTTGCCTAATTTTTGGGGTAGAGGGAGAAATATCATTGTTAAGTGAGAACTGGACCCATGATTAGGTGCAAATTGCATTTCAGTGGCAGTGTGGCCAAGCAGTCTAAAAATTGTATTTGGGGCCGAAGATGTAGCTCAGTTGAGAGTACCTGCCTAGCACACACAGAGCCCTGGGGTCTATCTTCAGCATAAACTGAGCATGGGGTGTGGGTCTGAAGCAGGAGGATCAGAAGTTCAAGGTCATCTCAGTTGGCCCTCACTTTGTAGTGGGTTCAAGCTATCTTAAAAAGAAACAAACGTGCCCCCCCCCCAACCCCAACAAACCATGAATCCTGTTTCTTCTGCCAGTGTTGGCAATCTGTGCCTGTAATCCTGTACTCAGGAGACCGGGGCAGGAGGTTTGCTCCAAGTTCATGGCCAGCCTGGTCTATATGAGGAGTTCCAGGCAGCCAGAACTGTATCTTAAGAAAAAAAGAATACTATTTCTGGGGAGGGGTTGTGATTCTCTTTATAAATATTCGATTGGTTTTTTTTTCTTTTTCTTTTTGAATTGATCTCTTGTTGGGTAAAGGAAAATATAGTTACATTGAAAAAAAAATCCCTCAAAGTGCATGTCCTTAACGATCGCTTTTGTTTGTGAAGGACGAGCATGCGAGAGCATGCTGTTCTCTGGCTTGCTCTTCACTGAAAATTACTTTACGTTCAGAGAGAGCAGGGTAGGGCGTACACGCTGTTCACGGGCAAGGAAGGCACCGTGAGTGGGTGTGTCTGCATCATCTCTGAGCAGGCTCTGCCCTTGGCTTTGAGAAGTTGTTCCCAAGTAACCCCCAGCCAGTGTGTCCAGCTGGCTGGTTTCAGGATTCGGTCATTGTTATTTTCTGTCAGCTGGTGGTAGGGATTTGAGTTTCTGAAAGGAAATGCATCAAGATGAGAGCTGGAAAGGCAGAGAGGAATGCCCTGACACAGAGATAAATCGGTCCCAACCGTGATCTGTGACTTTGGTGTCATAGTCCCTAATGACCAGGCTGCGAACCTGTCCCAAGCCTGTGAGATTCGGTGAATAGATGATGATGTCCCAGACCTCTAGGTATGAACAGAGCACAGCTTCTAAAATGTCCCAGAAATCCTGCTTTCAATATTTCATACTTTTCAGGAGCCACACTGAAAACAGTTAAATAATTGAAAAGGCAGAGAGAGGTGAAGGAGCGCTAGTGACCTTGGACCCGGGGAGTCAGGCTCACTTGGCTTTGATGCTCTTCCTGAGCCCTGGTTCCTTTATCTATATTGTTGGGGATAATTGGATGTACCCTGTGTCCTAGGGCCAGTGTGAAACTCAACTCAGATAATGGAGGGAAACACTGTAAAATGATTATTATACTGCAGTAAAAAGTTATTAGTATGTTGAAAAGAAGATGGCTTCTGTGAATATTTTTCTAAAAGAAAATGACAAATCTACTTTTGTCTCAACAGGCCTGAAATCACCATTATAAACATCATTATAATTTTTTTTTAGACAGTCCCACCATGTATCTCTGGCTCACTTGAAACTTGGAACTTGTTATGTTCATCGGGCTAGCCTTGAACAAACCCTATTTTATTCCCTACATATTCAGGCAGATCCAGATAACTATTTCTCTTTTCTTGAAGCTATCTGGACCATCGCTTTTCTTGGCCGTGGCCTAGTGAACTTAGCTGATATAGCAGATTGGTATGTCGCCATGAAGAAGGACACACATCGTAGCCTCTTCATGGTTCAAGCTTACCCGTGGTCCACGTCTCTGTGCAGAGTGCTCTGCTGTAGACTTTAGGATGGGGTAGGGCAGCCAGCAAGAGAGGATTGGAGAATGGAGTCAAGCTTTCTGGCTGTTGAGGGGCTAAACATGGAGGCTTAGTGTGAGAGAGCAATTGCAGAGCAGTGTACAGTAGACTACATGGAGAAGATCCGCATTTGGGGCTCACCAGAGAAGGCTTCCTGGAGGAGGGCTTGAGCTGTCGATGCAGATGTGAGACCCTTGTCAGCCTGGGGGAGCTCTGTGTTTTAAGGGCATTTTTGGTTTGTTTTTCATTTTTCCTTTGTAGTGCTGTCCATCCTACTCGGGACATTGTTCATTTGTACCCGCTAGGCCAGCACTGTACCAACCACCACTTTGCGGAGTTATCTATTTGCTTATTTGATTGTGGATCCCCTCATTCTCTTGCCTTGGTCTCCACATGCTGAGTTCCAGAATTTCCCCATCCCTCTCAGGCACGGCTCATCTTAACGTTTTGGTAGGAGCACTTTCTCCTTGCAGGAATTTGATTTTTCTCAGTGCGGAGCTATAGAAGGCAGATGCTTATGTTTTCCATTTTGTGATGTTTCAGCACATGTCTCCAGAGAAACCTCTGTATGAAGTGGTCTGTCTGGAGGTGTTTGGTATTTATTCCAATACAGGGAGCTTTGGGGGTGCCCTGTCCAAGCAGCCAGGAACTCTTCCTGTGCGTTTGGCCTCCAGCTTTTCCCTCAGGAGGCAAAGACTGAAGTCCAGGGTGGTAAGTTTTAGGCCTCCTGAAGGCCTCTCCGCTGATGGAGCAAACCGAATCAGACTGAATTGGAAAGCCCAGCTTTAGTGGGTAAAGCGCTCGCTCGCTCTGGGGTGATTCCCTGGCCCTGCAGAGCAGAGAGGAAAGGGGACACAAGATGGGAAGAAGCACATGTCTGTGTTCTGGGATGCCGCTTATATCCCCTGTGGGAGTGGTCTTGAGCCTCTCTGGGGGAGGAGCTGTGTTTGGCCGCCTTTGAAAGGGTGGGTTTAGGGAAAGATACGGGGAGAGGAGATGAGGTGGATCTTCCACCAGACTGCTTCCAAACATTCCAGACTCTTTGAGTGTTAGGGATGCCAGGATGCCAGGGGTTGAGGTGGAGCTCCCACCCAAACACAGGGGTTACTCAATCTCTTTAAAAAAAATCACGGAGAGGGCCGGCACAGTGGCACATTCCTTTAATCCCAGCACTCGGGAGGCAGAGAAAGGTGAGGCAGATGGATCCCTGTGATTCTGAGGTTAGGCTGGGCTACACAGCAAGTTCTAGACCAGCCCAGGGTTATATAGTGACATCTTGTCTTCAAATTAAATAAATAAATGAAAGGAAAGAATTACACGGAGGGCTGGGGACTTGGCTCAGCAGGTAAAATGCTTGCCTTGCAATTCCCGAAACCTGAGTTCGATCCTCAGAACCCACGTAAAGAAAGCTAGAGGCTGGTGGCATGCATGACCCCAGCACTGGGGGGGAGGAGACAGCGGGGTCTCTGCTGCTTGCTGGCCTCCACTTCCCCATACCTTGTCAGTCCGGGCCAGTGAGAGATCCTGTGAATAAAGATAGATGAGTCTTGAGGAGAACCAACTGAGGTTGACTGACCTCTGACCTCCACATGCACATGTGCACTCACACATACAAGTCACATAGGTATATCCTGTTAAGTGAGTCTTTGGAATGTAAGCAAGAAAATCCCTTTTTATGTAAGTCAATAAAAGTTCCAGGGGGAGCCTGGGAAGATAGCTCAGTGGTTAGAGCATTTGCCACATGAGTGTGAGAACTGGAGCCCAAATAAGAGCTGGGTGAGTGTGGCAGCCACCTGTAGCTCCAGTTAGCGATTCTTCCATCTTTTTCCATCATTTTCCACTCTATTTATTTATTTATGTATTTATTTATTTATGTATTTATTTATCTATTTATTTATCCATCCATCCATTCATTCATTTATTTATTTATGTGTTTGTTTGTTTGTCTTTTGAGACAGGCTTGTTCTGTGTAGTTCGGGTGTCTGTCCTGGATCTCGCTCTGTAGACCAGGCTCGCCTCGAACTCACAGAGTTCCGCCTGGCTCTGCCTCCCAAGTGCTGGGAATAAAGGTGTGTGCCACCACTGCCTGGCCCTCCACTTTATTTTTTAAGTCAAAGTTTCTCTCTGAACCTGGGGCTCACTGTTTTGGCCTGGAAACCCCAATGAGCCTTTTGCCTCTGTATATGCGCCCCCCAACAATGCTGGGGTTACAGGCGAGCTGGCTAGCCTCAGTGATAAGGTGGAGAAGAAGACACTATATCAACCATGGACTTCCACATGCATGTGTACCCATACACATGAACATGCAAACATGTGTGCATATACGTGCACACACATGCATGTGAAAAAGGTCCCAGCATTCCTAGATATCTGCAATGCTCCATTTCAGTGCAGACTAATTCTTTACCTTCTGGGCAGTTATTTTAGATGCATTTGGTGTATGACATTTGAACCAGCTGCAATTTTACCAGAGGTAGGTAATGGGCGACCATCTGGCCTTAATTCTGTGGGCAGTTTATTGTCACAATGCTTCTGATTTGTAGATGAGAGTACTCAGAAGGGGAGGAGCTTAGCAATCACCTCATTTTATCCGTGTACCTGGGGAGTTGATAGAATGCTATCAGGTCCCATTATTTAGTTCTCACACTGCCCTCAGTTAGCTAGGAATTGTGTTCCCTTTCATGTAACCACAACGGTCTAGCCTTGGCTGGTGACAGCAGCTGGCTTGATGGTGCTGGAGCGAGGCTGCTGGTGCTTAGCATTAGCCGATGCCTGGTGGGGATGGTAGAAGACCCTGATGATGTCATCACAGTGGTCATTGATGTCCCACCTCACTCTCTCCTCCTGCCTCCGGTGCTGGAAGGGCCGGTGGCACTTCCTTCTGCTCTGTGAGCAGCTGCTCTTCATTTTCCCTGGAAAGCACGTTTTGCTGGAGAGCTGCTGTTTTGTGATCTCTTGTCTCTTGTGTTCTCCTCCCCCATGGGATATCCTCCTGAGATCCCCTTATATTTTATTCATAGCAGTATCCTTGGCTTCTAGACCAATCTCTAAACTTAAATAATTGTATTTTAATCAAGCAATCAATTAGTCATTTAATTTGTGTGTTTGTTTGTGTGTATGTGTATGTGTGCACATGTACAGATATGGTGGCCAGATGTTGGGAGTCTTCCTCTATTGGTTTACACCTTACTCTCCCATCTCCCAGCCAGAGACAGGGTTTCTCTATGTAGCCCTGGCTGTTCTGGATCTCGTTCTGTAGACCAGACTGGCCTCAAACTCACAGAACTCTGCCGGCATCAGCCTCCAGAGAGCTGGGATGAGACACGTGCACCTTACTTTTTAAGACAGTCTTCCTGAGCCTGGGGTGCAGGTTTGAACTAGACTGGCTTCCAAGAACCCTTGACCCTACTTCCCCACAAAACTGGGATTACAGGCATGTGTTTCTGTGCCGGATTTCTGCATGGGTCAAATTCCTTACGTTTGTGCAGCCCATCTGCCCACACTCCTCAACCTCAAAACTTCCAATGGAATTTTTTTTTTTTAGCTTTCTAAAAATATCTATTTGAATGAATGAGTATGTTTGGGAAACAGATAAGATGGAAAATGAAGTTCTAAATTGTGTGAGCACACTGTGACTGATGAAGTAATTGGGGGAATGAGATGAAACCGTGAATAGTCAGGAAAGCCTGCTTGCCAGAGGCGGGACCTGATGGGTTTTGAACAATCTGTAAAATGGGAATAAATAGAATATGGAAGGGAGAGCACCTTTTGGCTGTGGCCTTTCTAGGGTATAGGGGTCCAGAAGTCAGCCCAGGGGTTCCCACACGCTAGGCAAGAGTTTTACTGCCGAGTCCCATCTTTGGCTGGAGGGCGTCTATAGTGTCCTCCGGTGTTCTGGAGACAGAAGAAGTGGTTGTGGGTCACGTCTAGGCAGTGAGAACCTGGCTTAGACGGTTCAGTTGGTTTTGGTGATGGGACAGAAGTAGAAATGATTGGGGTGGTGTGCGGATGGAGAGGCACTGAGGCCTCATCACTAAGAGCGAGTTTTGGAGCCCAGAGGAGCCCTGCTTTTGCTGTCCTTCTGCTGTGACCTTGGCCAACCTGTCTAAGCTATCTGTGATACAGTGTCTCCACCTCTAATACAGGGAAGTAAATAACTAAGTCTTTGTAAATGAGTTCATGCTTATGCACTGTTGAGAACCGAGCCTCCTCCATTGAAAGTGCTGAGTGCACTCATTAGTGTTCTATAGGAAAGGCATTTACACTGGCGTTGAAGGAGAGAGAACCACAGAAAGTGTGTGCTTACAGAAGGGTAAGATTCATGCTGAGAGCATCTGGGCCAAGGCCAGGGGGTGGAGGTCCTGAGCTCAGAGCTGAAAGAGGGATGCAGATGTCGATGGAGGAGGAGGGAACAAGTAAGTAAAGCTGTTTGGGGAACAGGAAGGAGGTGCTGCCCACGGTGAGACAGAGAGAAGGGACAGAGATCTGCCTGTTCTTGGATATATACACATCAGAAATGGCAAGGATGAAGAGTGACATGGTTACTTCTGCTTGGCAGTCATCTCATATGGGCAGAACCAGGATATTCTTCCATCACTCATGTCATCCAGAGCTGACACTGTGACCATGTGAGAGCTTCCTAAAGGTGTCCTGCTGAGTTAACCTGTCTCACTATGAGGGACTTGCTATGGAAGTTATGTTACAGCAGCTAAATGTCATTGTGTTGCCTTATCTGACTGCTTTTGGGGTGTGTGTGTGTGTGTGTGTGTGTGTGTGTGTGTGTGTGTATGGTGTGGTGTGCCTGGATGCTTGAGAAAGACATCAAATACTCTGCTCTCTCATTCTCTACCTCATTCGAGTGGGTCTCTCACTGAATCTGAAGCTTGTCACCTGGGTTAGACTGGCTGTCTGGCAAGCTACAGGAATCGACCTGTCTCCCACTCCCCAGTGCCGGAGTTGAAGTCACACTTGGCCACACCCTGTTCTTATGTGGTGCTGGGAATTTGAACTCAGGTCCACATGGGTTTGTAGCAAGCTCTCTTGCCCACTAGACTATTCCCCTAGTCCTGCCTTTGTTTATTTTTCTGTTTTACCAATCTAAAATTAAAGTGTTTAAGAAGGACAACCTAGAGACATGGAGTTTTTTGTGAAAGTGTCCACACTCATCGACATAATTGTCTATTTCTAGGACACATTGACCTGAAATTTTCTCCTCATTATTGGAAGAAATACAGCTTATGAATCGGTATTGTTTTTACTGGCTTAAAAAAAAAAAAAAAACAGCCGGGCGGTGGTGGCGCACGCCTTTAATCCCAGCACTCGGGAGGCAGAGCCAGACGGATCTCTGTGAGTTCGAGGCCAGCCTGGGCTACCAAGTGAGCTCCAGGAAAGGCGCAAAGCTACACAGAGAAACCCTGCCTCAAAAAACCAAAAAAAAAAAAACAAAAAAAACAAAAAAAATTGTTTTGAACTAAATGAGCTGTTGTTTTATTTCCTTTGGCCAAACTGAAAATATGACCTAGATTTAGAACCATTGCTGGTCAGAGGGACCAAATTTGAAAAAAAAAATGTTAATATTAAAGAGAAAGTTTATTTTTCTGTAGATTACACAGTTCTCAGCAGGATATTTCTTTTAGAAAACAGAGTGAGACATTCTGCACTTCTTTATCTTTTCCCCAAAGTACCAAATTTGGGTTTGGGTTTCTTATTGCTTCTATTCTAAGGTTTGTGAGGCTGTACTAGATCTTTTTCTAATGTGAAAATAAATGTATGTCATTCTCTTAGAACTGATAAGGGACTGGAGTGTGGCTCAGTGGTAGACCTCTTGTGCTGGGGTGTGGCTCAGTGGTAGACCTCTTGTGCTGGGGTGTGGCTCAGTGGTAGACCTCTTGGGCTGGGGTGTGGCTCAGTGGTAGACCTCTTGGGCTGGGGTGTTGCTGGGTGACAATTCTCCTGCCTGGCAATGCATATGGTCTACTTTTGCTGCCCAATGCTTCATATTGAAGTGGGAGGGAAGACAAGTATTCTTTTGGCTAGCATGAGGAATTTCTCATATTAACAAGTGTGTAAATTTTAACAATATTAAGAATATTCTGGGTAGCCTGACTCATTCTTCTTCATACTTACTTTGTATGGAGGAGCCTCAAAGGGGCCTCTGCCCATTGGAACCAAGGTGATATATGTTTCTTCCAGCTACCAGGCTGATATGCTATCTTGCTGGCCTAATGGTTCTCTACAAATAACATTTTGTTTGTGTCCCTGGAATGTGAGACATGTCACAGTAAATGTAGTTCCTCCAAATATGAATTTTCCCATGAATTTCTTTCTCAAAGTGAAATAATTAATTAACTAATTAATTTAGTGATGCTGATGTTAATCCCACTGGTCAAGAATAAGACCACTACCACAGCTTAAAGCCAAATTTGAAGCAAGCTTTAATTAAATTTAAATTAATTTAATTAAATACTGGCCAGGTGGATGGGCTCTGGCCAGATCCATACTTAGGTTCCCAGGAAATGGCCCTGAGTCATGGTTTGCAGTGTCTTAAAGTATTTTCCATCAGGTCCAATCAGGGGCAAGTGTTTATTTCCTGATACATTTCCTTCCTATGTACCTCCCACCCATGTGTGATCAAGTTCATCTGGTGCAGATGGGTCAAACAAACTTGTTTAGGGGAGTGGAAACATGTGGCTTGTTATCTCCCACAAACAATAGCCTCCAGCATTTCAGGAACTATCAGTCCTTGGGCGAGGCTAACAGGTCAGAGGCTTTTTTGCTTCATGGATCTCTAAGGTACAATAATTAAAACTTAAAATGTAGCTTTGACTCTCACATTCCCCACTTGAGTTGTATCCTGAGTCAAATTCTTGACTCTGTAATGGGTACCTGTTTATATTTGGATCTAATAAACATCAGCTTAATGGTACCCAGACAGGAATTATTTAGTTAAGGCATCGATGATGCAAGAGCCAACAGCAATTAGCATAAGCAGAAGGGCCAAAGGCCTTGTGATGGCTGACATCAGAGTTACTATCTAGAAGAAGCCTGGAAATGAGAATGGGGACCAGTCAATTACTTCATGTTCAGGTCCCCTTTTATGCAATGATTTTTTTTTCAGTACAGCAAAATTATTTCTAATGATTTCTGAATAGTTTATATAGGAACAATTTTCTTAAAACTATACAATAACTATTTTACATAGAGCAAGTTGAGTACCCTATTATATTGTAGAACTATATCAGCCAATAAATCTATCTGTTGATAGATCTGGGTCTATTTGTTTTTAACAGGTACCTTTCCTGGTATGCCATAGGCACTATAGGTAGCCTTCCCCGCCCCCCCCCCCATACTAGAGAGTTTCCTTTGGAGCTAATATTCTAGCCTGTTGGGGTGAAGTACTGTCTTCTGTAACTACTTCCTGCTGAAACTAGGATGTTGTTGTCAGGGTCCAGGAAGCTGGAGGTCAGAGGTGGAGAGGGAACTCAGGCAATGAGGCATTCATCAGAAACACATGATTCTCTGGCCCAGCTGAAGAGACAGGGAGAAATCACATCAGCTGGACTGGTCCACATCAGCTTTCAGCAAGTCCAGCGCTTACAGTCATTTGGAACAGGTTGTAGTCAGCAGCTGATTCCTGGATGGTGTCTGTCAGCCAAGTGGAAATCTGCTGAGAGAGATATATAGACTAGGGACAGAAGTTTAAAATTTAGGAACATAAAGGAAAATATTACATTTGGAACTTTCAGGTCCATTGTTCTGGTAGTTGGGGGAAGGGAGGAGTCCCAAGAGAGAGAGAGAGAAAGAGAGAGAGAGAGAGAGAGAGAGAGAGAGAGAGAGAGAGAGAGAGAGAGAGAGAGAGAGATCCAATCCTCAAGAATAGACAGGTGAGGAAACTCAGGCTGTACTTATCTAGAGTCCATTTGACATGTGAGAGGTGGATCCAAGTCTTATGACTTCCTCAGTTCTCTGAAACTTACATGAATTTTTCAGTTTACAAACAGACATAAAAGTTTTAGATATATTAACATTACTAATATGTATTGAAATCCACATTGTAGAAAAAGCAGGTAACAGGTGTCTGTAAAACAGCAGGAGTAGACTCACACCTCTGAGTTCTAGCAAAAGCTATAGACTTGGGCTAAAAAGCATGAAATTTTTTCATCTTTCCAGAGATCGAGATACAGATTAGACAACAATGTCTTTAGCCTGAAGAGAAGCACCTTAAATCTATACTTAGAAGACAACCTAAAAGAATTTAAAATCTTGAGCTTGTAGGTAGTCAGTGCTCCACCAGCTTATCAGAACTCCATTGATCAACACTAAAACTCTGAACTTTTGAAATCTTAGTGTAACAATAGCATAGGAAGGGGGAGGAAATATGAAACATTTCCATTTTCACATTCCTTTAATCACTTTAGAACTTGCATTTACACACCTTAAATCATTTTCTGAGACCCTCAGAACTTAAGCTTTCATAACCTCAGACCTTTATACATCTTAAAACATTTTCTTAGACCTTCAAAACTTGAATAGACCTTTTTCTTTCCATCTAATCATTTACTAGAGACACAAGTAGTTATTACTGAGAACATTCATTGCAAAGCATGTTCCTTTAGTGATCTGTTTATCTTTTAATATGAAGCCTGTTAGCAAGACAAACCTATCTGCCTTTTCTCAACAGGAGACCTAGTAGCTACAGAAAAAGTAAGGCTTGATTTTCACATATGAAATGAGCTAACAACATGGCAGCAGCCTTGGGAAAGAACCTGGTTGTCTGCTGCTGCTGAGCTGACAAAGCTGTAGGTAGCCTAGCCATCAATACCATCAGAGATCCAAGAAGGATAAATTCTAGTAGAAAGCATAATCCAAATGGCCTATATATCAATTAAGATGACAGAGACTAGTCCATTACTTAGACAGTCATCCAGGCTGCTGTGGTCTCCATGGTGTTGGGGGAAGAGGCCAGGACAACATCAGTCTTCAGCCACCAGGTCCATAAGGTGAGAGTTTTTCCTGTGTAGAAGGAACATGGTGGGGACTGATCTTATTTTGTTTAGGCAAAGTGTCCTGCTTGTCCACAGTTTGGGCCAGGTTCTGGCAACAGGTGTGGCATTGAGGTGTTCTTGCCCTGTGGTTAGCGTTACCAAATCCAGGTGGAATCCTCATGGCACCACATCATCTCCTTTGGAGACCGTGGGGTCACTGCTAGGAGCTGGGGTCTCTGTCACAGTAAGTTTTTCCATTAAATATTTTAAAGGCCATGTTCAGCAGATCTCTGACAAGTTTGAGGACCATTATCTATTAGTATATCTAAGCTAAACAAACCTTGCTTGTTTTTAGTTACTTGCTTTAGGCTTAACCTTGAAAACACATACAGGAAGCTAAATAAAGCTTTTTCCTGTAGTTAATTACATTAGTGCTTAGCATGACTACAAGTACAGTTCTGAACACATTAAATAAATTTGGTCATTTATAAGGTGACTATTAACTTACATGTCTTAATTATCTTTAACAGTTTATAATTATAAGCTTTTATAAGAATAGGACTTTATAGCTTTATCTCTGTTAAGTTTGAGCCTTTAAAAATAACAATTTCTGAATTTAAGTTCCTTTTAGTATCAAAATAATTAACTCATATATGCCGGGCGGTGGTGGCACACGCCTTTAATCCCAACACTCGGGAGGCAGAGGCAGGCGGATCTCTGTGAGTTCGAGGCCAGCCTGGGCTACCAAGTGAGTTCCAGGAAAGGTGCAAAGCTACACAGAGAAACTCTGTCTTGAAAAACAAACAAACAAAATAATTAACTCATATAAACACAGTGATAGACTGGGAACTTTTCTTGTTCTTTTATAGTACACTATTACAGAATAACAGTTTCTTATATGACTCAGTTTAATAAAAAAATAGCTTAAGCTTAATAAGGTTAGCAAAGATAAGGAGGCTAGACATTTGTAAGTGTAAATAGACCTTAGGTAAGGAGAGACATTTCTCTGAGCCAGTGGCTCTCAACTTTCCCAATGCTTCAACCCTTCCATACAGTTCCCCATGTTGTGGTGACTCCCCTAACCACAAAATCATTCCCGTTGCTAATTCATAACTGTAGTTACTGCTATGTTACTGCTATGGGTTACTATGTTACTGTATGTTACTGCTATGGGTCTCAATGCAAACATCTGACAGGCAGGTGGTCCTAGGCTACCCCTGTAAAAAGGTCTTTCAACCCCCAAAGGGTCGAGACTTGTAGGTTGAGAAGCTGCTCCAAGCCCTTTGCCAGACTGCTTATATCATCATCCTACTGCATCATAAGATAGGAACATCCCAATTTCTAGTGTTTAGTATTTGGTGCTCATAGCTGTGGTCCTAATTTTTACCTTTTTAAAATTTCAAATATTAATAATATGAAACATTTTATAAACTTAAAATGTCCCATAGCCTTTAAATTTAAATATTTTAAAGCTGTTCCTTTAAAAAAATCCAGTTTTTTATTTAAATTTTCTCTAAAACTCCAAAATTTTCTCTTAAAAAAGCTTAAATTCTCTCAACCATGTGCTCTTATAATATCAAATATAAAGTACCTTTATATACTTAAAGAAGGAGACAACAGGGCACAACCATAATCTGTATGGCAAAACCAAGTTCCAACAGTGCAAACAATTCAAAGATCGACATTTGGGATTCATTCACACCTTTTGGTTTTCTGGAAGTGCTTGGATTACCTCTTTGGCTCCACCCTCAGCACACACATAGCCTACCTTCTAGGTCTTAGCCTGCTCCATTTCACTGTGGCTGGTGCTTCTGGTGACTAGCACATGGCACTAGCATTTCCAAAACTACTAAGGTCCACCATTGCAACTGTACTCTCTTTAGGAACTCTAGCCCTGCCATACCTTGGTAAGCCTTGGCTGTTCCCCATGACCCTTTCATGTCTTTAAAACCAATATCACCTGGGTGACTCTTATGTTATAAAGTCTGGCTGCCAGCACAAGGTATATTCTTGCATAAGAAAGTATTGAATTGCAGCCTTAATACCTTATTAAACAAGCATTGTTTTTAAATTCTCTTTCATAAGCCTTGTTTTTAGGACAGGACAGAAATTATACAAAAATCCATCTTAATCCAAAATACCTTGGAGAACTGTCATTGCCTCATTGGTAGTCCACACCATGTGGTCACCTTTAATCAAGATGGTAGTGAAATCACATGACATCCATCTTCTCCAATCATAGCAAAGATGGCTGCCAGCAATGTGGCTGCCTAAAGATGGTGGCAATCCATGTCTTACTTATATCCCAAAATGGAATCATGCCACATAATTCCTTTAAAATTGCCTATGCATAGAAGTATAGATTTTTAACTATTAAATCCCAGTGTTACTAGTTTTGTTAACTTTTTTCACAGATGTTACAGATTTTTAACCATATCCAATAATATAAACTTATAAATCTTGATTTGTAATTTACAGAATGTTCACATAAACCAAGTCGAATGTTCTGACTGTTCTGCTTCACTTTCTTTCCCCTGTCAGAGTGTCAGGTAGATCAGCGGGCAGATCTTAAATATGCCTGGGTCTGGAGAAGGGAGAGCTATAACCCAACTCCAGAGCCAGCTTTCCAATGAAGTAGAACAGCATAAAACAGATTTAATGCCATCCACACCAAAAAGACATCTGAACTCCTGCTAACCTGCTGTGGATATTGCTCTGTATAAATAAAACACTGATTGGCCAGTAGCCAGACAGGAACTATAATCGGGACTAACAGAGAGGAGAATTGAGGGAACAGGAAGGCAGAGAGAGAGAGAGAGATACTGCCAGCTGCCACCATGACAAGCAGCATGTGAAGATGCCGGTAAGCCACGAGCCACGTGGCAAGGTATAGATTTATGGAAATGGGTTAATTTAAGATATAAGAACAGTTAACAAGAAGCCTGAGCCATTAGACCAAACAGTTTAAATAATATAAGCATCTGTGTGTTTATTTTATACGTGGGTTATGCGACTGCGGGGGCTTGGCGGGACCTGGAGAGAAGCTCTCTAGCTACACTAACCCAAACCCAGTGACGAGAGAGCTCAGAGATAAATTCTGAGCCCCAGCCATAAATGCAGCCTCTGAGTCCCAGCCATAAATGCAGCCATGGCAGCAGTGGTGACTGGTGGCTGGCAACAGAGACAGCAAAAATATCCGACCCATTTCTGTCTCAGCTCCAAGTTTGCAACAACACTTACAGACACACCAGGAAACACACAGACAAAACTTTCCATGGGAAACAAACAAAATTTTCTAACCAACCAGACCCAGGTGGGCAGGCGACATCTCACTGTTTGCCCTGGATGAGAGAACAGCGGGGCCCTGTCAAACCCCCTCCGTGTCCCAGATAGGGATCTCACAGAACAGAACCAGCCTGTGACTCACCAGGAGGCCTCTGTAAATGCTGCATTTCTCAGTGTGGCAGTTGACTGAAGGGAGCCTTGGAGCCTTGGAACATCTCAAGGCTCATGCCTCCTGAAGCAGCCCCTCAACTCCGGATGGGGTGAAAGTCCAGCTTTAGAATTTGGGTGGGTGGTCTGAATCTTGCTGGGGGCTCCAGAAAATGTTAATCCCATCGGCTCAGAATAAGCCCACTACCATAGTTTAAAGCCAAATTTAAAGCAGCTTTAATTAAATGCTGGTCAGGTGGATGCATGAATGTATGTGTGCTTACCCGTGCTTACCTGGTGTCCTGTGAGGTCAGGAGGTATCATGTCACCTGGAACCGGAGTTATGGATGCTTGTGAACCATCATGTGGATGCAGGTGATAGAACCTGGGTCCTCTACAAGAGTAACAGTGGTCTTAACTGCTAAGGCGTTTCTTCAGCCCCTCCCTACCCCTTGCCTTTTCCAAGGCTTGTGACATCAACTCACAAATGCTGTGTTTTAACAGGGACAAGTCAGTCTGGCAGAAAATGAGGTTGTTTTAACAGAGATCCATGATGTTTGAAGGATCTCTAGGGATGATGAGGGATGCCCGGGACCCATGGAGAGGTTGATGCACCACTCTAAGTATTTGTTGAATCAATTACAAATCAAATGGCTTGGAGACATGGTTTAAAGCAACAGGGCTTTGTTTGTTTTGTTTTGTTTGCCACTCTCTGAATGATTCTTGTCAAAGCATTTTTGACATAGATTAGATGAGAGATCTTGATCTAGTTTGTTGTAATTAAGCAAAGCAGGATGGGAAGGCTACTGGCAGGGCAGCCACTGTCTTTTTCATCATTTTGTGATTTGTCACTTTTCTAGGATAAAGCAGGTTTGAATGGCACAGTTCAAGTACCTATGTGCTCTGATAATTTCGTCCTAGGTTTCCAAACATTGTACAATTATTTTAAGGAAAAAAAAAAGAAACTCTGAAAAGAAGCGTGTGTGGAGTCATATTCTCCCTACCCTGGTTGTTACTTGGCTTCTCAGAAACGTGATTCCTTCCCCATCTGAAAATGAGGTGCACTTGACAATCCTGCCTGCACTTGATGTAGTGTGGCTCGGTCCCCCTCACCCCAGCCACAGTCATTAAACAAGCTGCCTTTCCCAGTGAGGCACATCTTAGAGAAGAAAGGGGCCTGGCCCTCCTTCCGGAAGGTGACACCACTCATTCCCACTGAGCCTGCTGCTAGCTTGCCCAGCAGTGAGCCCAGCAGGGAGACTCTCTAATGGCACCCAGGGCCTGGTGCAATCAGGGTGAAGCAGATGGAGAGTTCCTGGTGGCTGATTGAAGCGAGTACTGACTGATTACACAACATGCTGCAGCTTTTAAAATCCTTGGTCCACACACGCTATTGCACTGTGCCCTAAGCTGCTCGGTCTGTCCAACATGTCCCCACTCACTGGACACGGGAGCATAGTAATTTAGTGACTGTTCGACAGACATTAGCGAGGACACAGACACCATGTGGGTCAGAATGTTGCCTTCTGCTTCTGTGCTGAGCCTGCCCTGCACACCTCTGAGACGCCGCAGGAGACTTCTGATGCTTGCCCATCCGCAATAGTCCAATGTCTCTTCAGCAACTGTGGACTCACGATGTGTGTTCTTTGTAAGACTCTGAGAATCACAGTTTCCCACACATCTAGCTGTCCCCTCCCCCACCACAAGGAACAGGAAACCACTTTTCCCCTTCCCATGAATAAAACTAAGGTTATTATTTCTTTCTGGCCTTTCTTCGAGATCCTCTGCTTGTTTTAACTCTGAAAAAGCACATTTCTGAGGCATTGTTTATTATTTATTTATATGATCAAAATACCCTGTCGCTGGATATTATAGTCTTATTTTTTTATTTTAGGGTGATGTTTTAAAGGATTTTAAATTACAAAGTGTCTCTGCCCACTTGTCTATCTGTCCCCTTTTTCTCCCCCCAACACACACACACACACACACACACACACACACACACTCGTATACACACACATATGTGTACATACTATATATATATGGAAGACACAAAACTTGTTTCAACCCTGTCTGGTTCCATGGCATTCAGTATCTCTTCCATATTCACCTACTCTGTAAACACACCTTCCATTCTAGGGAATGCTGTGACTGTTACAGCCCATTTTATTCACTTTGAGAAGGGCAGTCTTTTTGCCCTTGTTCGATTCAAGAGGGAAAATTAGATCTCAAGTGCTGTAGGACAATGTGATGTCTTAACTAGTAAGGGCAGGAACCAAGGTCTGAGTCTTCCAGGTAAAGGTGGGTGCAGGACACAGAAGAGCCTTGGGCTGTGTGTGATCTGTAGCTAGAGTCAAGGGAAAGCCGAGTCCTGGGGCCAGGCTGGTGTCAACACGGCTTATGTCATTGTGTCCATCACCTCTGTCTTGTTTCATGATTAGTGTGTAGTATGACCCCAGTAGTTCAAAGTAGACACCAGTGAAATGGTGAAACGGATGGAGAGGTTTTTTTGTTTTTGTTTGTTTTGGTTTTTTTTTAACATTATTTTAAAAGTAGTTTTGGGCCAGATGTAGTGGCACACACCAATCCCAGTACTTGGGAGGCAGAGGCAGGATGATCTCTGTGAGTTGGAAGCCAACCTTGTCTACATAGTGAGTTCCAGGCCACCAGCCAGAGTTGTGTGTTGTGTGTCATCTTCAAATTCTCTCTCTCTCTCTCTCTCTCTCTCTCTCTCTCTCTCTCTCTCTCTCTCTCTCTCTCGTGCACATGCACATGCACACGCACACATGCACACACATTTCAATCCATTTAGGTACTGGGCTTAATTTGTAGAGGTACTATCACATTAACGGAAATCTTTTCATTTCCCCCTAGGTCCAACAGGAGCAGTTAAAGATGCGTAAGTACTTGACATTTTGCTATTATAACCCCTCTCTCTGAGAAAGGCTGTTTTTCATGATTCTGACCTTTAGGAGTCTAGATATGACTGAAAAGTCATGGGACATTTTCTGTGCTGTGCACTTGTAGACATCATTTGATTGACAGCTCAGTGTGATTTGAAGGATGTTACTACTATTTGTGACTTTTCATGTTAGCCCTTCAGTTACACTGGCTTTCTCACTTAGCATGTCAATAAGAAGGAATATGTTTGTCCATCTCAGCATGTGCAGAGACTTGAGTTAGCAACAAGTGATGATGAGACAACCTAACATGTCACCCCTAGGACTCTGTTGTGTCTGAGAGCCGTCCAGGGAGGAAAGATTACTCATGTGAACACTCACTTGTTTTGGTGGTAATAACTAGACAATCCTAGATACACTGGGGGGGGGGGGGTCTTCCAGAGTTCATGTGTTGGAGAGTCAGTCCTCAGATTCCTGTGTTAATACTTGGAAGCTTTGGGGAGCTAATTAGGGTTCATGGGGTTTGATGCTGGAGTCCCCTTCTTGTCATTAGTGGGTTTCTAAGAAGGGGAAGAGAGACCAACCAAGTGTGTCTTTGTCTCACGGTGTCCCCAGCAGAAGCTGAGCATATGCCACATTGTGCTCTTGGACCTCACAGCTTCCAGAACCACAACCCAAATATACTTCTATTATTTGAAGGGTCTCAGGTGTTTTGTTACAGCCATGGAAACTGGATCAGTTTCCTTCTGTATAATCTGTGTTGAACTGATCGTCAGGCTGTAGAACTTAATAATCAGGCTCCTCAGTGTGAGGTTTCTCCTGCTTGGGAATGTTGTCCGTGTCTCCATTGCATCTTCTCTGCATTCTGCTGAACTGTATCTGTAATCTAGGTAGCATAAGGCTGGGACAGGAGCTCACTGTTTCAGGGGGTTTCTGGTTACAGTGCTGCCCCAGTTTCCTTTCTGTTGTGGTGATAACATACCCTGACAAACAATTCAAGGGAGAAAGTGTGACTTTGACTCAGTTTCAGAGGGACACAGTCTGCCTGGGCAGGGAAGGCAGGCCGCAGGGACAGGAAACTGGCTGGTCACCGTGCATCAGCACTCAGGAAGCAGAAGGAATAGGAAGTGGGACCCACCCCCAGGATAGCACTTCCTCCAATGAGGCTACACCTCCGGAAAGTTCCACAATCCTCCCAAACAGCATCACCAGTTAGGGACTGAGTCTGCAAACACACCAACCTGTGGGGACACCTCACATTCAAACCGAAACCATGAAGGTTGGGATTCACCTTCCCATCCCGAATTAGTTAGATGATGGAGCCATGCAACGTCAAGAGAGGATGCAAAGGTTTGGTGTTTATTTGGTGAGACTTTCTGGGGAGAACAGGGTTGCACACAAAGTGGTCCACTGAGATTGGGTGAGGGATGGGCATTCCTTTGGTTTGTACTGTGGTTGGGGAATGGTTAGGGTGAGAGATCCTACACAAAGACTGGGTTTGACTTTCCTGAAGGCCAGGGGAAATGTCCAGGCTTTTGTACAGCTTGTGCAGATATCATGCTAGAGGGGGAGGGATGAGATTTGAAAACTGTCAGTTGTCCAGTATTAAAAATAGTCAGACTTTTTTTTTTTAAATTACAAAGGAGAATTCAGAGAAGACTAGAGTGAGGTTATAAAGACTTCTGGGAATTAAGTAGCCATTTCCTATGAGACTTTTGGGCACAAAAAAAGCAGAAATCACTTGCTTCAAATTCCCGGCATAGTGCTTAAGTTTCCAGTGGTTTCTGAAATTACTCTAAATACATTTCTGTCCTTGTATATTGTGTATTAAATGAAGTGGCAGTCTAAGTGGCATTTATTATTATAAAATAGAATATGATAAAATGGAAACTGTTGAGGATGCTGGATATCCTGCAGTGTCAAATAGCCTTTTAAAAAAAGTTTTTAATACGTTTATTTATTTATGTGCATGTGCACGTGTGTGTGTGCGCGCGCGTGCGCGCACGCGCGCATGTGCACTTGCGTATCACGATGGACATGTGGCAGTCAAAGGACAACCTGTAGAAGCTGGTTCTTTCATTATACATCAGCCTTGGGGACTAAACTCAGGTCTTCAGGTTTGTCTGTAAGTACCTTTTCTGCTAAGCCATCTTGTTGACCCAAGACTTGGTTCTTTAGATAAAAATAAATAAGCACACCCATTTCATCAGTGAACCAATTTTTTTTAATATATGGGAAAATTAAATGAACTTTAAGAATAAATTTCTTTAAAATTTATAATCAGTGAATGTTTGTACACTTATTTTATGTTCAGTATACTTGGGGTCACGTGACGATTTCTTAGGCATAAGGGGACATCAAATAGAAAATGTTCTAGAAGTCTAGCTTTAGGGAAGGCCTCTAGTTCTTACCATCTTTCCCTTTTCCTATTCTGCTGTCTGTTTTCTGTGTGCAAGAATCCAATATAACAAAAGGTACTTTAGTCGACCACTGTCTACTGGTGGCCAAGATATAGTGATAACGACTCCTCATGAAAATAGGCAGAATGTATGCTGGGCTGGGGCTTCCTGCATGAGCAAGAGTTCATGCAGAGAAGAGGAAGAAAGGTGAGCCATGCAGAGAGGGGAGCATGAAAAAAGGGTGCAGGCTTACAGAGCCTGGCCATCTTCTAAGCCCCCCTGGAGCCTCTGGTCCAGGACGGGAGAGGTGTAAGATGGGGCCAAGGGTTTGAGAGTGGCCCGTGAAGGGTCTCTCCTAACAGGCAAGTCATTAGGCTTCATTTGTGAATGTTTCAAGGGCCACTGAAAGTATTAAGTGGGAGGAATTAAATGGTTCTGTTTGTGGTCTAGGGTGCTGACTTCTGGGATTGTGTGATATGGGGAAGAAGGAGGTACTGAACTTGGAGCCACAGAGGTCAGCCAGCAAGCGGGCCGTGAACGGAGAGGGGCTGTATCATCACAGTGCATTAGAGACAGTCCGTGTGCTGAATGACCAAATGGAGAAGGAAGAGAAGGAACAGTTTCTGACTTGAGCCAGGGATGTGGGTGGTGATTGCTCTAAAGAGGGCAGAAGGATAGGTAAAAGAAGGGGACCAGCTGGCTGTGGCCATCACCACATCCATCCCCTCAGCATGGCGGTTTCAGCTGAGTGAAGCGAGTAATAACTGAGTCAAATTGAAAGGAGAAACACTTTTAACATACGTAGCTTTACTCCAGAAGAAATAGCAGGTTCAAATTGATGTTTCAGGCCTGTAACCCCAGTGACTTGACAGGCTGAGGCAGAAGGATGGCAAGTTCAAGGTCATCCTGGGTAACTTAGTGAGAGCCTGCCTAGAAAAAAATGTACAGAGCAGGTTGAGGCTGTGGCTTCTGTAGCTCCATGGTAGAATGCTTGCATGAAGAAGAAGAAAATGCATGAACCTTCCATCCCAGTACCACCAAAACCAGAACAAAAAGCAAGAATATCAGGAAGATTTGGAAACCATAGAAAAATACTATTTTTTTTAAAGCGAAAGAAATCAGCTATGCCATGACCACTAGAGACATCCATGATGAACACGGTTAACACTGGAACAGTTAAACACAGATTTTGTTAGTGTTTCGTTGTGGTCGTGCATGGCTTTTGACATTGAAGTCTGTAACTGCTCCTTGTTTTACATACAGGAGATGTGTGTAGACCTCCAGGCTAAAGAGTAAGAAAGCTGTTAAGTTGGGGCTGAGGGTTGTCTATGCTGGAGAGAGTAATTGATAGAAGTAGGTCCTAGGCTTGAGGAATTAAAACGTAAACCATAGATAAGTGACAGCCTGTGTGAAGGTATCTAGAGGGTTAATCTCCTTGAAACATACCTGCTTACAGATGTAAACTCTTTTACTGGTTAGCTTCCTGTCTCTTTAAATCATTGTGCAGCGACAAATAACAAAATATTTGTAATTCCCTTGGCTGATTCACACACTTGCAAAAATCAAATGTGCTTTTTTTTTCTTTTATTTAGTGTGTTATCTGAGCTACTTGGCACCGATAGGTTGTGTTGGGATATTTTGGTTGGCCATGGCAGAAGTCCAGCTTAAACTTGGTCAAAACAAACAAAGGAATCCGTTGGCATGTGTTGGTGGACAGGCTCCAGGGGTCTGGCTTCAGCCACAGCTGGATGCAGGTGTTCAGACCCAGGAAGCCGCTCTCCCTAGCTGACGGTTGCTGACAGCTTTTCCCAGGCCACGGGGGAGATGACCATTGGTGCCCTGTTAGCTTAGCAACCCTGTGGGAGCAGTCCCCTTTCCTTTAGTTTCATCTGAGACCTCATGGGGGCACACTTTGCTGGTCTGAGTCAGGGACCTGGAGAATGTGGAATTCTCAAGGGCCAGGGCCAGGCCATGTGCTTGATTTTGGGACAGCCTCATCTACCACATGGCCAAGGCTGGGGAGTGGAGGTTTCTCAAATGAAATGTGGTGGCGCGGGAAAAAGGGGGCAGTTCTGCACCTTAGCGTCGATGTGTTCCCAATGTCTGTCACTTTTCATACTTTAAAAGGCATTTGATTAACAAAACTATTACATTAGTATTACTAGTATTAATATTAGTGATACTAATGTTAGTACATATATTAATTGTGTATGATAATGTTTCCTTATGACACCTTCACAAAGGTGTATGATATATTTTGATCATATTCACTTTCTGTTACCCTCTCTTGCCATTGCTCAAGAATGTTGATTTTTAAAGATTAAGCATTGTTTGTAAGACTATTATGAATGTTTCAGAGAAGATACTATTAAATAAGTTAACTCAAATTTAATATTTGCCTTTGAAAACAAACAAAAAATCATAGCCTTCAGATTTAAACAAGCTAACTCAAGTTCTTTCACTTAAAACTTAGAGAGTGAAATTTTATTATGATTCTTTTTTAAACAAAGCTATTTTATTGCCACTAAAAGTAGCGAATATAGAAAAAAATATTCAGAAAACACATTGACATGTAGCCTTAAAAATTAAATTATGAATATCCAATCTTGATTTGTGTTTTGTGCCGTGTGTGTGTGTGTGTGTGTGTGTGTGTGTGTGTGTGTGTGTGTCTTGTCTGTCTGTCTTTGTGGTGTGTGCATGTGACACACCCATACACATGGAAGTCAGCAAGATGTCAGGTGTTCCTACCTATTACTGTCTGCCTTTCTGTCTGGAAACAGATCTCCCTCACTGTTTTATTAGGCTGGCTGGCCAGCAAGCTCTCTGGATCTGCCTGTCCCCTCCCCAGTGCTGGGCTTACGGACACACAGAGCCATGTCTAGGTTTTCACAAAGGTCCTGGGGGGGGGGGAGTTAAACTCAAGTCCTCATGCTTGCAGAAGACGTTTAATGTCAATGTCATGGCCTCTTCATGTGCACCCATGAGTGAATACACACACACACACACACACACACACACACACATTAAAGTTGTTCGGTATGATGGCTATTCTTGGTTGTCAAATTGAGTACACCTGAAATTAACTAAAACCTAAAAATGGAGGACATAACTGAGAGATTTTTGGTTAATTAGAAGTAGAAAGATTCACTTCTAATCTAGATTTTTGAGACAGTAAGACATGTCTTTAATCCAGATCTTTTGAGCTGGGAAAACCCAACTCTAATTCGGGTCATGCCTTCTCCTGGAAGTCTATATAAGGACAAGGAAGAAGGCAGCTTTTGCTCTTAGCCTGCTTGCTCTTGCTCTCTCAGGGAAAGTTCATTCCTTCACAACCAGCCATTGTTGGATTAGCTAGACCACAGCCTCTATAAAGAGGATGGATATATATATATATATATATATATATATATATATATATTCATCCTATGAGTTCTGTTACTCTAGAGAACCCTGACTAATACATTCATTCTGTGTTCTGCAATATCAAATATCAGCCAGGACTTAATTCATTATGGAAGATTATGAAAGCACATTCATCTCAAATGTATACAGATTTATACTCATCTTAATACTTAAATTACATTTATATCAAATAATTATTTTAAATATACTTATTTATGATCAGTGAATGTTTTATTTGTATATTTATTTTATATACCTCTATACCAAGAGTTGTGTGAAAATTTCTGGGGAGAAAAGAGGCTGGGAGGTGATACATGGCCTCAGTGTGCGTTGACCTGGTGAATGGTAGCCATAATTATTAAGGGCTTAAAGACTGTTGAACACAATCATCTGAGGTTCTGTCATGAATACCTCATGGCAGAAGGCACAGAACAAGGAAGGCCTTGCTGTGAGTGGAAGCCATAATTCTCATTGGTCGTCATTGTTGGGTTTCCATAAGTAGGACCCAGTAGAGTAGGAAGAGGGAGGGAGGGAGGGAGGGAGAGAGAGAGAGAGAGAGAGAGAGAGAGAGAGAGAGACAGAGAGACAGAGAGACAGAGAGAGACAGAGACAGAGACAGAGAGACAGAGACAGAGAGAGAGGATCATTAGGGATGGAGCCAAACCAGGCAGAAAAGGAAGGGGAGCCCAAAGGGCTGATGTGTGGGGGAAATGGGATGTGGGGACATGGTCTCCAGAAGGCTGATGCATAGGGGAAATGGGACATGGGGGACATGGGCTCCAGAGGGCTGATGTGTGGGGGAAATGGGACGTGGTGGACATGGACTGAAATGAAGGCAGAGCTAAGAGCATGACTCTAGGAAGATCAGAGAGAAAACTGTTTTCTGCCTTCGGGTGGGATTTTTTACTCCAAAATGTGAAGTAGTTTCATGAGCCAACCCCATGGGGCAGCAATGGGATGGTGTCACTAGTGTTGTGGGAACATTTAAAAACCTGTGATGGGTGTGCTGATGAACGGGTCTTGGTGATCAAGTAGCACAGTTGTCTTAGTTAGGCTTTCTATTGCTGTGATAAAACACCATGACCAAAAGCAACTTGGGAAGAAGAGGGTATTTGTGGCCACACTGTGTCACTGAGGGGGTCAGGGCAGAAACTCAAGGCAGGAACCTGGAGGCAGGAGCGGAAGCAGAGGCTGAGGGCGATTGTTGCTTACCAGTTTGTTCCTCGTGCCCTGCTTTCTTACATTCGCTAGGACCACATGCTCTGAGGGTGGGGTGGGGACAGGTGTTAGAAGAGCACCTCCCATGGTGAGCTGGGGACTCCCACATCAATCATGGGTGAAGAAAATGCCCCCACAGGCTAGTGTGGTGGGGACATTTTCTTAATTGAGGTTTCCTCTTCTCAAGTGACTCTAGCTTGGGTCAAGTTGACAAAACACTAGGCAATACAATGTCACACTGTTCTCTATAAATGTGTAAATGTATTTGTCATTTTAAAAAATAATTTAAAACTCCCGTGATTTATGTAATAATTAAGAAAAAAAGGGAAAACAGAGGGGCTTAAATCGTGAGACAAAGGTTGGATGATTTTCATGGGTTTCAACACTAATAGAGCCAGTGATGGAGAGACAGGCTTGGGTAAGAGCCAGAATCTTTAGTGCTTTTGGAGTTTTTATAGCAGGAGCAAGACTCCAAAGAGGGGATGTTCTGAGTGTTGGTGGAATGGGCCCTGTCTGAAGCTCAGGAGCTTAGGAGCACTTGGCTCGGTCTTGTCTTTGGAGATCCTAGGCTATTTGAAAACAGCTGTGTCCCTGAGGGTTTGAGCAGAACTGGTCCTGCAGAGGGAAAGGCGAGGTTTCTGAAGGTCAGGAGACAGCATTTTCCTGCCTTGCTCAGAGCAATTGGTACCTCTGTCACCCACCTGAGATGACCCCTAACGCGGTAGGTCTTCCTCATGGAGAGAGCAATCAGTGCATCAGGGGAAGGCTGGGGATGCTGGTTAGCTCTTGAATCTCTCTCCTCTGGGCAGAGGTTGAAAGGCCTGGCTTTGACCTCAGCTCACCAGGAGAAAAAAATGCAGCCAGTCTTGGCTGAGGAGCTCGTCCAGGAAAAGAGTGAGAGCTAGAGGAGCTGAAAGAAGTTTTGAAGTTTTAATGAATCGCTCCAGTACAGTCCGTGGCAGCAGAATAATTCAGTTGAAATCACCTATAACCGTTTGGTGGATTTGACCTGAACCACAGTGTTGGTTACGTTTCTCGTGACTGGTGTTGGCTGAGCATTAGTCCCTCCTGGCAGGGAGGGCGTGGTGGCAGGACCGTGGGCAGAGCCTGTTCATATCACGGGGAAGCCGGAAGTGAAGCAGGAACAAGAGGTGGCTCTGCCTTCAAAGGTCCACTCCTTCTATCAGCTAGCCCTACCTCTTAAAGTGTCCACAGCCTCCAGAAATTGTGCCTTCAGGCAGGGCGGGGCACAGGTGTTTAAAACATAAACCTATTGGGGGTCAATTTCAGGTTCAAACCTGAGGAGCAGGGGGCACCATTAATGGAAAATTCTAAAGAAAGTGAAATGATTAGGTTTGCACATGGAGAATTATAGTATAATTATAGCAAATACAATTTGGAAGCAAATGTATTGTTAATTAATAAGCCTGTTCCAGCTGGCTGTGATGTTCATGCCTGCCACCTCAATGCTCCAGAAGCAGAAACAGAAGGGTTACAGAAGGTTTGAGGCTAGCCTGGGCTACCATGTGAGACTTTGTCTCAAAAACCAAAACCAAAACCAAAGCAAAACAACCTCCCCTTCAACAAAACTAAAAACTCTTTCAAAAGATTATCATGGAAAATAAAAAACAGACAACCAGAATGGAGTGCTGGCTCTGGCAGCTTCTGCATACATCTGTACTGTTTACAAACTGAGGTGAGGTGAGCCTCCACAGTGCCACAGTCATGGACGAGGGAGGCACAGGCAATGGCTTGTTTTTCTGCTTCTCAGAGCAGCTCTGTAAGCAGAGCTTTATATTTAGAACGTTTTTTTCTTGATGAATAAGTAAAAAAAAAACATATTATGTTTTTGCCCCGTAAATGTTTGTTCTGGGAAGTGAGAGCCTCCTGGTTTCCAGGCAAACTGGAGAGGAGGAATTAGAGATCATTCATTGGAATGGCTGCTGTGTTAGTGATTTGCCATTTGTTTGGGAACATGACATGGTTTCATGATTTTACTATCGAAGGCTTTGGTCTTTTAACTGTAGTTCATTCAACTGCAAAGCCAAGAAAATACAATGATGAAGATATTTTGATTATCAGATATTACTGGTGAAGAAAAAAATGATGTGTACACATATTTTAAAAATGTATGTCTGTGTATTGGCGGTTCTGGGAATTGAACCGAGGGTTTTGCATATCCTAGGCAAGCTGAGTTATAGCCCAACCCCTCTTCTTATTTTCAGTTTTGAGACAGTGTCTCACTAAGTAGCCCAGGCTGGACTTGAACTTGTAACCCTCTAACCTCTGCCCCTCTTTCGAGTATTTGGGAAAATGTACTTGGGTCTCCAGGCCTGCTTATAGTTTATATTTGATGGATTAATTCTGAATAAAGTTTATTTTGGTGAATGTGCTAGTTGCTGATAGAATGAAAATCATAGTATAAAATGATTGAAAGGTTTTTTTTGTGTCTACAGATGGCTGTCTTTCAACGGTTGTGTACAAAATACATATTGAAAAGCTGGGTGGAGGGAAGCCCACCTTTTGCTGAGCAGCCACGGTCTGTGCCCAGTTGGAGGTGGTCTATCTTCTAGAAGCCAGCTTACCAGAAAATAGAGCTTATTTATGACCAAGGAGACGTTCAGTATCTGCTTCACTTAGGAACAACCTACAAGATGAGGATGGAGCAGAGGGGTGTGTAATTATCTGCAGCCCCTGGGTCAATGTATGATTGACTTTGAGACGGAGAAGACGAGCACCATGCTGGCTTTGGCAAGCTCACAGGAAGTAGCTGCAAGCAGGATCAATAGGCACCATCTATAATCTTAGACGAGATGGTTGCTCCGGTACTCGGCAGAGTGAATCATGTTCCCACAATCCCAAGATGTTAAAAGCAGGAGGGATTTGAGTTACAGTGGTCTGCTCTACTTTCAGTAATACCTGTTTTTGCAAACAGTCTCACTGACGTTGTGACTGGAGTTCTGAGTCAGAGTTCTGGAAGCTTGTGATCTTAATCTTGGAGATTATTATACTCAGTGGGCGACTTGAACCTCGACATCTTTCTCCTTGAAAACGTATTCTTTGGTAAAAAGAAGCTAAGTTGTTGCCAACAAAGAGAGACCTCATTTCAATGAAATGCTCAATGTATTTTCTAAGCTTGGTTCCCAATGGCTAGTGGTTGATTCTTTGAAATGTTTCTATGGTTTAGAACATTTTAGGCTTGCCTCATAAACTGATTAGGAATATTTCACTCATTTTTTTCAAATATTAAACCACATTCCACATAGTTTTCAAAGGGTGGGGATGATAAAAATGAACCACAATTTTGATACAAGAAAAAGTGTCATGCTCCATCTGGGGAAGAAGTGTGTCATCCACATTATTTTCTAGCTTAGTTGTTTATGTGTTACTAGAGAATGGAGTAATACCTCATTAAGACTGATGTCAAGTCCTTTGGTGTTTTTGCTCTTGGAGAAATAAGTCTTCTTGGTAAGATGGGTTCTGGGTGCAGCTGTAGATGTTTACACCAAAGGCAGCTCATGGTTCCCGGCCCTGGGCTCTTCCCTGTCTCTTGCTGTCTGGCCTCTCCCTTTATTGACTGAGACATTCATGACTGATAATGGCTGACTTGAATTTGTATCTTTGGCCAGCCAACAGGTGATAAACTCCATTCAAATCTCCACCTCTCTAAGCCTTTACAGTTACTGAAATATGGCTGGTGAAATGGCTCAGCTAATCAAGGCACCGGTCACTATGGCTGAGGCCCTGGGTTTGATTCCTGGAACCCACATGATAGAAACAGAGAACTGACTCCTGGAAGTTGTCCCCGATCTCCTCTGCACACCAGGACCTGCATGTGCACATATTCACACACAGAAATAAGAACACAACTGTAATCTTTACAAGTACTCGGATGGGCAGTCACTGAGATCACTGCATGGACAAGGTCATCCTGTAGGACTCTGTTCATCTCCCCTTTACTCTGTGCTTAGCATGGGAGATAGAAATCAAGGTGGGCTTGTGGTATATGGTCATAAAACTGTGTCAAGTTGGGAGTGGGGCATACTCAGTGGAAACACACAGCTTAGCGTGGGCAAAGCCCCGCCTTCGATCCATCAGGCACAAACCCAAACCCCAAGCCAAAAGACTCAAACAACAACAGCGCTTCCCAAACCTCAGATCTGACACCACAAACAAACTAAAGGGCAGCTTTAGATTCTGTGCCACCCACGCAGCTGGGGTGTCCGGAAGCCGTTTAGGCTCTGGTTCGGTAAAGGACAGCATATGTGGTTTCCTCTCTCAAGAGTGCTGGGCGGGCCTAAATTAGAACAGGTGAAATGAACGGAGACAGCTGGTTTTCTTGCGTCACTCTGCCAGCCAGCAGCCTTAAGCGCCTGCCATGCAGCTGCTGATGGACAGTGTCTCCCGGGGTCCCTCGCTGGGGCGGGGGTGGGAGCGGCAGGGCTCGCCTTGCTTGGCCTACTTAGTCTCCATAACAGCGGCTCCAGCGTCCTCATAGTTATTAGATTCGACAATCAGCTCTCTGACCCGAGAAGTCAGGGCCATCGAGGTGGGCGGAATTGAGACCCCAAAATGAGAGTGGAGATGTGACCGTGGACAGACAGACTCATGGGGCCCGGGGTGTCCCCCGCGCGGCCGTGGCGGGGACAGCATTTTGGTGATGGCCGTGGCGGCTCCTACTCCCCCAGGAGGTTCCTCTGCATCAATCAGCCGCTCTGCTCTGCCTCAGCTCGGACCTGGTTTTTCCAGAAGGTTCTATGGAAACAGCCTTCAGGGCAGCCCTGGGGGTGGGAAAAGGACTTTGTGAGAAGATGGTTCAGGCTCCAGCTGCTCTGTTGTGGCTTTAGTCCCCACAAGACCCACGGAGGCCCTGGAGCAGCCGGGGAGTCGGGGAGGTGTGAGCCAGGGACACTCGGTGCCTCCTGAGCTGGGTGCCTCCTGAGCTGGGTGCCTCCTGAGCTGGCTGCTTCCTGAGCTCGGCAGGCACGGAGGCAGCTTCACCTCGGAGAAACCCACAGTGATGTCCTCCTGAACCTGGTTTCCGGTTTCTCTCTCTCCAAGTGACAACATATTGGAACTCCAGGTTCTCTGCACTAGTTTCTGTAGAAACTCAGAGCTGTTATGGGCAAGAGCACAGACGTATCTCATGATACCCTGGAGGGACTGGGTGATACTGGCATGTTTTGTTTTAAATTTAGGCACAAGGTCTCCCTGTCCCAGGCTTGCCCTAAGCTCACCGTGTAGCCCAGAATGACATTAAACTCCTGACCCTCCTTTTCCCAAGTGCCAGAGTTCAGGTGTGTGCTAGCACACCCAGTGTGTGTGGTTCCGAGATCAAATCCTGGACCTAGGCACACGAGACAGACATTTCATCAACCAATTCCATCCTAGCCCCACTGAGGCGTTTTTTAAAATCCAGGGCTCCAGTCTGAGAATTAAGAGTAATTATGTGTGGAAAATGGATGAGTTGGCAATCTCATACACACAGATGTGTATGCCAGACTTCATAGTGTTCTCTGAAGGTTTAGAAGAGTGGACATGGTGTGTGTGTGTGTGTGTGTGTGTGTGTGTGTGTGTGTGTGTGTGTGTAGGCCCGAAGATGACATCAGGCACAGTCCTGGACTGTTCCTCATTTTATTGAGGCTTCCACTGTCTTCCACTGAATGCAGGCTCCCTGCTTCCAGCTCTAGCCAGGCTGTCCTGGGAAGTTCCATGTTTCTGCCTAGCTCTGGCATTGCGGCATACCTGCCCCGTTTTGAACATGAATGCTGATGATCCAAACTTCAGCCCCCACATTCACACGGCAAGCACTTTATGCACAGAGTTCCCATTCCTCAGCCTGACATTGGGTGTCTTATAACTCATTATACATGTGTTTTTAGAAAATTTACATCTGAAACTGTGTCATCATTTCCTGCCAGTCATATGTGTGCAGGTTGTTTATACTGAGAACACAGATTGGGCTTTACACAATTGATAAGAGAGAGATTTAAAATATGGGCTGGATCCTGCCTCATCCAGCCTTCATAGAAGAGGAGGTGCCGGGTGTCACTGCAGCTTGATTGGTGGATGATACCATGGGAGGCTCCTCCGGATCTGAAGAGGAACAGTGGAGGTGTGGATGGGTGGTGGGGAGAGGGGAGCTTGGGTTAACTGGGTGGAGGGGATTGAGGGGAAACTGTGGTTGGAAGTAAAATAAAATATGGGTTGGAGAGATGAAGAACACTCACTTTGGACGCTCACAACTTCTAATTCCAGTTCTGATGGATGATGCCTCTGGCCTCCAAAGGTACCTACCTATACTCATGTGCACATGCTCACAGACAGTCACACACACACACACACACACACACACACACACACACACACACACATTAAAAGTAAATCTTTTAAAATTGTTTTCTTGTATTTGGGAAAGTTAAAATTTGAGCCAGAGTTAGGCAAAAGAAGAAAGAGCTAAAACACACAAGTGGAAACTGGATGTGAAAAGGCTGTGGCTGAGTCCGTGAGACATCACATGTGTCCAAACCTACCAGTGACACACAGCTTTACAAACGAGGGCTTCACAGAGCCCTTCTGCGCCACAGAAAACAGTTCTGATAGTCGTGGCCACCGAGCTTCTCATCACTCTTTACCCTTTATCTGTGCTGCAGATTATGAGTCCATTTTAATTAAGGTAGTAAATACCACCTTATTAGGCCACAGCAATATGCACAACGCCATTTCTAATATGGTGTGACTCCGATACGCCTTGATGACAGAGGATTTGACTCTTGAGCCAGGGTGACTGAAGCTAATGATTGTGTGGTGTGTAAACACTGGGCTCAGTTCGGTAAGTGACATCTCAGGATGGACTTAACACTGGATCTCAGTGTCTCTGTGCTCACTGGCCACGTTCATCCGTGATGGTCAGATCCACTGACAGGAGAGCAGGAGCGTGCCCAGCTGTTGTTAAAGCAGCCGGCACTGGACTGAGGCTGCCTCTAGACTCAGAAGACTCGGGGAGGGGATTTGCGGGGTTTGCTGTGTTTTGATGGAGGCCTCTTCAGATGACCTGAGGTTGTCATGGGTATTGTATTTCTCTAAGAAAAGCAACCCATGTGTGCTAACCAGGGCTTCTGTTAAAGACGGGCAGAGGAATTTTGGTGGAATGTGCGTTCCCTTTGAACAAGGACAAAGTGTGATAAAAGCATCCAGAGGCCTGAGGTCAGTTTCAGGTGTTTTTTTATAGGAGGTGTCCAGTTTTTTGGTTTTTTTTTTTTCTTTTTGAGTAAAAGTGATACGGAGATTGGGTGTGATTGAGCTGAGCCCAGGATGCAAACGTACCGTGTAAACAGTGTGTGTGTGTGTGTGTGTGTGTGTGTGTGTGTGTGTGTACATGTGTATGTGCATGCACACATCCATGTGGAGACCAGAAGTCAAGCTCTGGCATTGTTTTATGGGGGGGGGGTTCCATCTTGTTTTTTGAGACAGTCTGTCCTTGGCAATATGGCGAGCCTGATTGGCCAGCAATCCCCAGGGGTTGGGCAACCTCTGCCCTCTAACTGCTGGGATTACAAGCACACACCATCATGTCTGGCTTCTGGGGGTCAAACGTGGGTCCTGCTGCTTGCACCCCAAGCCCTTGAACAACTGAGCTATGTGTCCAGCACTGACTATGCCCTACGAAGTTCCTTTAGAACGCTTTTCCCCTCTTTGTAGTAGAATGTGTGTTAAATGTCTCATCTTCTGAACAAAGGGAAATGAAATTGGAATGCTGGGGCATGGTCTTTCTGTACGCTGTGAATATATGTTGTTCCCATTGGTTAATAAATAAGCTGCTTTGGCCTATGGTAAGGCAGATGGGAAATCCAAGGAGAGAGACAGGAAAGAGAAAGGCGGAGTCTAGAGACTTCACCCAAGAAACAACACACCAGCCGACCAGTAAGCCACGGAACACGTAGCAAAACATAGATTAATAGAAATGGGTTAATATAAGATATAAGAGCTAGCTGTCAAGAGGCCTGCCATAGGCCATATAGTTTGTAAATAATATTAAGCCTTCGAGTGATTATTTTATAAGTGGCTGTGGGACTGCAGGGTCGGGTGGGACGAGAGAAAACTTTTGACTACATTGGCATTTAACCCTCTCACTACTGCAGTTGGACCTCTCAAGTGGTACAAGGACTTCCAGGTCACACATACTAGACCTCTTCCTTCATGGTTGAGGTCCAGGCAACTTGTCCCTGTCACTCATCTGGGGAGCAGGTGACAGCCTTCTGACATCTGTCCTCTATTTGGTCTGACAGTTGGGCTTTTTAGCATTTGCTGAATTTATCTATGTTGATATGTAAAAAATTGCCCAGTCTTAGGGGCTGGGCAGCAATGGCACACACCTTTAATCCTAGCACTCAGGAGGCAGAGCCAGGCGGATCTCTGTGAGTTCAAGGCCAGCCTGGTTTATAGAACAAGATCCAGGACAGGCACCAAAACTACACAGAGAAACCCTGTCTCGAAAAACCAAAAAAAAGGAAGGAAGGAAGGAAAGAAGGAGGGAGGGAGGGAGGGAGGGAGGGAGGGAGAGAGAGAGAGAGAGAGAGAGAGAGAGAGAGAGAGAGAGAGAGAAAAGAAAGAAAGAAAGAAAGAAAGAAAGAAAGAAAGAAAAAGAAAGAAAGAAAGAAAGAAAGAAAGAAAGAAAGAAAGAAAGAAAGAAAGAAAGAAAGAAAGAAAGAAAGAAAGAAAGAAAGAAAGAAAGAATATTGTGCAGTCTTTAGTATATGGTCAGGCAGAGTCCAGTGCTGGAGATGCACAGGGTGGTAATAAATGTGCATTAAGGGCGCTGTTACTGCAACTTTGCCTGTAACCGAAGAGGAGGTGTCTGGTGTAAACGGACAGGCTCATGGCAGGTGTTTCTGGACTTTCAGGACGGAAGACTCCATAACAGACGACGACAAGAGGAGGTACGTGTGCTGTTGAAGCCAGTTTCACGTGAGTGATTTTGGTCATAGTACATGGATGTAACCCACACCAGCACAGGACGATGACAGATTCCATCAGGTGGGATGCTAGTGGGGATGTGCGGTCAGAATCTCGGCTGCGACCCAGCGAGCTTGTGCTGTCGTGTGCGTGTGGCTCTGTGCCGTCCGCCTGCCTTGAGTCAATGACTCCCTCCTCACCTCTGCTTCATGTTCCTCTCACACTTTCCCTCTGCCCTGCTCTGCATTCCTGGGCTCTCTGTGTCATATTGCACGTCTTTCCCTGTGAGGAAGTGACCTTTGAATGTCCACATTGCCTAATGCCACAGGGATCTCAGAATTTGTATAAACGGTGACTGACACCTGTCACCTTACTTGACACATCACTGTAGCTCACTTCTTTTCTTTCTCATTACAAGTAAAATATTTAAAAATGTCACTGACTTAATAGAGCCATTGTTCCCAAAGCTTCCTTTTAACACAGAAAACCAAGAATCTTTGAAAGGTCCTGAGTTACCTTTGTGATCGTGTAATTGTTTGGAGTGGTCCACGCTTTACTGTCTGATGCTTCTCTCTCTAGCAGGCTTTAAATTGATCTCACTTCTTTTCTTAAAGAAACTACGGTGGCGTGTACGTTGGCCTGCCCTCCGAAGCAGCCAGCATGGTGTCTAGTCAAGCCAAGACAGTACGGAAAAGTAAGCAAGGGTCACATGGGGCTTATGTCCTCAAAAAGAAGTGTGTGTGTGTGTGTGTGTGTGTGTGTGTGTGTGTGTGTGTGTGTGTGTATGTGTATGTATGGGTGTATGTTTATATGTGTTTATGTGTGTGTGTGTAGGTATAGGTATGTGTTTATGTGTGTGTGTATGGGTATGTGCTTATGTATGTGTGTGTATGTGTGTGTATGGATGGATATGTGTGTGTGTGTGTGTGGCTATTGTTTATAGCTTTGTGGGAAACTATAATGAGCTTTTGAAACGATCTAAACACTAACTGTTCTTAATTTCCTCTCGAAGATTAGAGGAAGAAAACAGGATGACTGGATACTCAAGAGGTACTGTGCATTTCCTGAATTGTCCATGTGCTTCGTCTTGATGATGATGATGAAGGAGCTGCTTATGTTTCTATGTACAGCTCACAGATGTTGCATGCCAGGGCGAGTGTCTCCTCCCATGACTGTGATTCATCCTAAAGAGATGGACGTTAGCTCCATTTTCTTCTTATCTACCACAGTTTCACTTCACCCTTCCACAAACACAGGGTAATTTGTTTAGTAAGAGCAAGCTGCGTGCCTGCCCAAAACAGCAGGGCTCCCCAGAACATGGGAGGGCTTAGGACTTGAGTGACAGCTGGGAGATCTCTGTCTAGGAATCAGGATTCACACACCGTGTATAGCAGCAGAGTTAGAGATGCGTCCATCACCGGTTGGGATGGGCAGTTGTCCTGGTCGACACGGGAGCAGGTATGTGGGGAGGGAGAATGTCTACTCACTTGGTCCCATGGCACATCGTGTGTTTGGCTCTCCACTCGGTGCCGCTCCTGCCAAACACATGCAGCCTCTTTTGCATCCTCCACGTCCAGTGTTGTTTCCCTGAGAGAGCCCATTCTCTGTTGGAATCAGCCTCTTCTACGGGCTGGCTGAACAGGTTACCTTTCCTCCGTGGCCTCAGTCTTACAATCAATAGAATGGATCTTTTGCCTAGACTTCAGGGTTGTTGTTAGGAGTAAATGAAATAAGCGGCAGCTTTTGCTTCCATCCTCTCACTCCTGCTTTCTCTTCCTCATCCTTTCTCTCCCTCTTCCCCTGCCTCCTCCTCTTCCCCTCCCCCTCTTCATCTACCTCTCCTTCTAGAACCCAGACTCCAGCAGACCAGAAACAAGAGGTCTTTGATGCTGAAGCAACCTCTTTTCCAGGGTCAGTTCTGGAGTGGGTATTTGGGAAGGGGTGGGCTGGCAGGCTCACAGGCAGAAGTTGAGATGTTTCCCTGCAGGAGGGCTGGGGCACACAGCCTGCTTCTTAACGGAAGCCACAGCAGCCTTGGAATCGTTCTGTGGAGCGTGGCTCAGCAGAGAGGCATCACAGAGGTCAGCCTGGAGTTCCCACTGCCAACTCGCCAAAATCCACCAAGGTTTTTTTTTTAAGTCTAGTATGCAAATAGAGCGAATCCCTTTCCCACATAGAGCTCTGGGTTTGCTGCCATTTCGCCCCAAGTGTGTGATGTGTGTGATCTGCCTCCTGTGTAAGCTGAGCCAGGGGAACACCAGCCTGTCATTTCTCTTGTGAAGGGTTTCAGACGCGTAGGAACTGAGCAGAAGAGGTGTCCCGTAGTCCAATCCCAGGAACCTAGTTATTGGAATTTTCCCAGGGGCCTGCCCTGAGAAAATCCTTCCCAGAGTCCTGGGGAAGAACACTACGTCTGGCGTGTGGTTATCTGAGGGAAAAGAATCTATGTACACCAAAGCTCTTTCATCTGTTTATTTTTCTATGACAAAATCCTATCTACACAGCTTCAGCTCCGTCCTCACACTCAGCTCCTCTCTGTGCCTACTGGGCCTGCCTGTCATAGACCTAACTAATCTCCTGTGCTTTCGACCTCATCTCCGTCCTCTGTTCCTTCATCCTCCATCTTTCCTTCCTTGTTCCTTACCCCTGGCTCTGAGAAACTGCCTTTTCTTCTCTCCAGTGGCTCTGCCTCACCAGGAATTCTGCTCCAATCTTTACTGCACCTGGTTATGCAAAAAGCCCTATTGTCCTGAATCAATAGCTCTTGGATGCTACTAGACCTGAAGGCAAGGGATGGTCTGAGCTTCATTTGCACAAGAAACAAAGCTATGCATCTACAGCCCACCTGTCTTCTAGGCCCTGCAGGGATGTTACCTAGTGAATCAGCAGCAGGTCTGAGAAGCTTGTTCTGTTTGCCATATGGCCTAGTAGTGTATGAGCACACAAGAGTTTCATAGCAGAAGACAGCTGATATATATTAAAAGCTGAATAACACCAACTATTCCTTGATAAATGGCTCCCCTCTTCAAGGACTCCTTGGTTTATCAAGGTATAGCTTATTATATGCAGCTGAATCTCTATACTATATTCTTGTGGCTTGCTGCACCTGGTCACCTCTGCTGCACACAGACCCCAGGTGAGTTCTGCTGGGCCTCTCAGCTTTCTCACTGGGGATGAGACTTGATAGCTGATTGCCTTTGTGTGAGGGTCAGAAGTTCCCGCAGTAATAGTTTAGCAGTTGCTGCTCACAGCCCACATGGTTGTACATAGTGGATGAAATACCGCTTCGCTGCTCATGGATCCCGTGTGTTCTTTGACCCCCTCTGTTGTCTCTGTTCTCTGATCTCATCTCTAAGTAGTCAGTTTGATTCTGGCTTCCATTTTGCCTGGCCTTTGAATTACCTGAAAAGTCTTGACCATCCCTGTTCCTGAGTGGCTATGTGTCCATCGTTCCGCTTGTCTGTGACACACCTACACCTGTGACTTTGCAGGATAGTCATTGGGCAGAATCTTGATGGGAAGACTGTCCTCTGGGGGCTTTTGAAACAAAGAAAAAGCTACACTGTTTTTAGCTAACACCACCATTCCATTTTCTGAATGGAATTCATGCCGTGAGCTCATGTGGCTATTTTTTGGACCAAATCAAGGAATGACTTCAGCATCTGGGGAATATGGATATGTAATTTCTCATACACCTGACTCTAGAGTGGAAGCCACACGCACGTAGCTGTGGCTTTTTCAGAGGCACCTTCTACCCAGGAGGGAAGTGGTCGCATAGGCCCACTTTCAACTAAGCTAGTTCAAAAGGAGCTTATGTGATGGCTCTTAGATGCCAGTGTGGACCAGCTCCATCAGTATCCCTTGGAGAGCTCCACAGGCTCTGTGGTTGGAGCCTCTCTCTAGTTTAATGCTGGAAAGGGATAGCATTATGACTGGTGATCTGTATTATGAATGTGGTGCTGATATGCACACAGCCTGATTTGACCATTGTTATTCTGTAGTTTAATTTTTAATTGTATTTTTATAAGTTTCCCAGCATCCAATTTTATCTCTTTATATAAATATTACCACCATTCAGAACCATGCTGCCCAGTAATAAACCTTAAGTAGCTGTTGATTGGCTATTGAACATGCAATCTGCTTAAAAGCAAATCCAGTAGATAATTTGCAGGCTTAAGACACGTGCTTTTATCTAAGTTGTGATATTTGAGTGTGCTGATTCTTCCCCCCTCTTTTCTTTTTTCTCTTCACAGCCTGCTCATGAATTTGGAAGGAATTTGGCTCCAGGGACATTGTGTCTTCAGACAAATTCTGAAAGGTGTCCCCTGCTGTGCCAGCTCCCCCAAATCCTAAGCGTGTAGTTAAAGCCTCGGGTACATACTGGACATTGTGGCCGTGGAAGGAAATTGTCAAGACTTCATGCTCAATGGGGGGACTTCGTGTCGTCCACCACTGAGGGCCGTAAAGGCTGTGGCTACCGGCCTGGGCCACCAGGCATCATAGCATTTCCCATCCTGGCCATTCAACACAGTCCACAGAAATCATGTCTTTTCACTGATACTCTTTTGATAGTTTTTATATAACGCAATCCTTATTGTATTTATAACATGATCTTAGGGCCGTATAAAGGGATTATCTGAAGTGATATATTGCCTCGTCCTTGGATGTTTCTACTTTGTTGTTTTTAGCTGTGAAATTGGTAAAAAAAAAAAAAAAAAAAGAGTCTCAGAACCATCACCCTGTCTTACTAGCTGGTTTAAAATTTTTATTTAAATGTAAGAGAATTCCCTCTGTTGAGAGCATCTCAGTATTTGGAAATGAACTAGTTAAGATTGCATGCCATCCACACGTGTGAATTAAATTCCCGCTTTCTTTAGTCTGAAGCTTATATGACTATAAGTGATCTCCATCTGCCCAGTTGTCCATTCTCCCCATGTGTAATCAGAGCATCTCACCATGTTAATTCCCTACCATCTCGAAGGTGTTACGGTTGATGTTTAGTGGGATTTCTGTAAAGTTCCTGATTTGCTGACAACGTGTATACCTACTTATGACTGCTGTAAGTGACTTGGTTTACCAGTGTACTTCAACAATTAAATATTTTTATCCCCCTTTACCTGGATTTCTTAGTTATTTTCAAGAGAAGTCACATGTAATATTATCATATGTAAATACAGTACATCAATGTGTACAGATAACACTGGTTAAATAGATTATTATGAGAAGTGGGAGGTTTAACCTAAGTGGAAAGCTCTGTCTTCTCTAGTTGGTTGATAAAGATAATTGTAGAGCCATCAAATTGCAAAACAAAAAAGTAAAAATTCCTAAGAACTTATGAGACAAATATTTTCCTCAATGTCCACAAGCTTAATACCCATGGCATTGGGTAGGGGGGACATCAATGTTTATGTAATTAACAATAATAGCTCCGAGGAGCCTTAGGCAGGAGCATCAGGGGTTCAAGGCTGGCTGGCTACACAGTGAGTTTGAGACCAGAATGAACTAACTACATGAGACCCTGTCTCAAAGTCATTAAATAATAACTTTGGAAAATTTAATTAACAAATAGCTTTAGATTGATAGAAGAATGTAAGGATGGACTAGGGATACAGTTCAGTTCCAAATGAACTCCATTAGTTTTCCTAGGCCTCTTTTGTTATGTTCCAACCCCAGATTATACTATGTCCCAATCATATTGATCTATCTTTTGTTTTGTTTTGTTTTGTTTTTTGAGACAGGGTTTCTCTGTGTAGCTTTGCACCTGTCCTGGATCTCGCTCTTTAGACCAGGCTGGCCTCAAACTCACAGACATCTGCCTGGCTCTGCCTCCCGAGTGCTGGGATTAAATGTGTGCCACCACCACTGCCTGGCTATATAGATCTTTCTTGTTCCCTCTTCTTCCTGGTGACATTTTCCTCAGCTTTTCCTCGTTTTCCATGGCCGCCAGCCTGTTGAAGCCTACTGTAGAGGAATTTTGGAGCATGCCCCTAATGTGAATCTATCTGTGGGATCTATCTGTGGGATCATCTGTTGGACTGGGATCATAGATCTTGAGCGAGACTCCACTGAGACAGAATGGCCCCTCATCACATCACACTGTGAGATCTCAGGATCCCAACTCATTACTGGTGACACTGACCTTGACCGATTGGTTGAGGGTCTCAGCTTTCTGCACCATAGTTCTTAATTTACCTTTTCCGATCCCTCTAAGCCAGCTTGATGGCTGTGACCCCTTAACACAGTCCCTCATGTTGTACCGACCCCCACCATAAAATTATTTCATTGCTACTTCATGACTGTGATTATGTTACTGTTATGAAATATAATGTAAATACCTATTTTCCGATGGTCTTAGGTGACCCCTGTGAAAGGGTCATTTCAACCCCTAAAGGTTGAGAACCACTATTCTAGTGACTCATGAGTTCAGACCATGTTCAAGACAGGAGTTGTGCTCCACCCCCTGGAGGAATTTGGGGGTGTTTATTAGAAGCTTGATAGCATTTGACGATCTTCTTCTCACCAGAGTTCCAGTTACTGTCTAGGTATCTGGGAGATGGTGCTTCCAGTGTGTACACTAAGCTGATCACCATTCGGCTCCCCTCTCCGCAGCTCCCTGCAAGAGAATCACTGATCTCCCCGAATGGCTCGCACATTGGGTCACAGAGAAGACAGCTGTGGGGCGCGCTCAGGCTAGCGTAGACTCACCTGATGGTCCTTCCCCTGGGGACCTCAACGACAGCTGTCCCCTCATGTAGGAAAGGGGAACTTTGGGGTAATGGACTCCTTTACCTTGTGCAAACAAATGAGTTCTCCTAGTTGCATCAGCCATGTATACATTTTGATAGATTGTATAGTGTACACTTTATGGCTTGAGAGAGAGAAAATCTCTGCTAGAGGGGAAAAAATCCTGGTAATTGAATATTTCAAGAGAGCCACTTGGAGACTGCAGGTGTTCTGTTTCTCCTTAAAGTTCCCGTAGCTAATATGAACACCGTCTTTGGCTCTTGTTTCCCGGGGGTCCTGGGGATTGAACTCAGGGCCTTGTGTGTGCTAGGCAGATACACTGAGCTACACCTAAGACCCATTCTTGGGGCCTGTAGCATAGGTCCTGGGTATTCCAATCCCCAATTTTTTCTCCTCATTCCTTCAATAGGTACTACTAGGTATTCCCTAGAGTGTTTATTTATTGATATCAATAAGAATATATGAGTATTTCTCTTGCTCTTCAGGTTGCAATCTACTAATGCCATGCTTTCTTAGTTTTGTCTAGCTTTGACCATTGGGAGTTTTTTCAGGCTAGATTCTGACATTCCCTATACACCCCTCTCCCCACTTAGGTTGACTCTCAATAATGAGCAGTGCCACAAAATAAAGGTATTCAAAAGTTAAAACTCCATCAAATTCCGTTACAAATGAACACTTCCTTCCATATTATGACAAGTTTTAACATTTTCCTTCCACCAGGGATCAGCTACATTTAGAGCCTCCTAAATCTTACATGTTAATAACCCAGCCACCCACCTCCTGTGTCTTAAGGCAAATGATGAACATCTTTATAAGGTACAGTAAGAATCTGGGAGACAGAGAGGATAAACTATTAATGTGGAAGTTAAAAAGGAAGAAGAACAGGAGCTGTCTGTGCTGCTTAGCTTGATCAACTAGACACAATCCAGACTCATCTGGGAAGAGGGAACCCCAACTGAGGAATTGCTTCTATTTGCTGGCCTGTGGGGGTGTTTGTGGGGGCATTTTCCTTATTAATGGTTGACATAGGAGGGCCTAGCCTTCTCTGAGCATCCCTGGGCAGGAGGTCCTGAGTTGTATAAGAAAGCAGGCTGAGCAAGGCACAGAGAGCAAGCCAGAAAGCATCATTTCTCCATGGTCTCTGCCTTCGCTTCCCTGAATGGTGGACCATCACTTGGACGTGTAAGATGAAGTGAAAACCCTTTCCTCCCCAGCTTGGTTTTCATCAGTATTTTATTGCAGCAAAAGAAATGCGAACTCTGCACTGGTGAAGCTTAAAATGCCTGAAATGTAAGAGTTTACACCTTCTCAGACAACACGAGCTTATCGGTAAAAGGATAGCGGACATGTGTGTCAGAGCGTTTCTGGTTAGGAGGCTGTCGGATGAAGAAAGGACTCCTTAAGCCTTCAGAGCAAGGAGACATTGTCACTCAGTTGCAAAGACTGCTAAACCCTTCTAATGTCCTACAGAGGTGGTCCTCATCAAGAGGAGTGGTGGAGGGAGGGCGTGTTCAGCAGCAGATGACTGCCTTTCAAGCTTCAGTTCATTCACACACATACTGTCATAGAACATGTGAATCCTGGGAGGGGAAGTGAAGGAGGAGAATCTACCACAGCGGTGTCGGAGCATCAACAAATCCACGGCAGCCATTCGGGTCTTGGGACCTGGGTGAATGGAAGAGAAAACATGAGAGACCATGCATATAAAGTTCATGCAAGGGGAGTTTTAATTTTTTTTTTTTTTTTTTTTTTTTGGTTTTTTCAAGACAGGGTTTCTCTGTGTAGCTTTGCGCCTTTCCTGGAGCTCACTTGGTAGCCCAGGCTGGCCTCGAACTCACAGAGATCCGCCTGCCTCCGCCTCCCGAGTGCTGGGATTAAAGGCGTGCGCCACCAACGCCCGGCTAGTTTTAATTTTTAAAGTTCAAGTTATTTCTGCGCACGTGTGTGTGCGCACGTGTGCGTGCGTGCGTGCGTGCGTGCGTGTGTGTGTGTGTGTGTGTGTGTGTGTGTGTTTGTGTGTGTGTGTGTGTGTGTAGTGTGAGTACCTACAGAGGCCAGGAGACAGCATCAAATCCTCTGGAATTGGGGGTCCACAGACGAGAGCTTCCCTTACTTATCTATTGGTACTTTTGGGTCACTGGGACCACGTATCTGACAAACCCCTAGAGGGAGGTGCTCTGGCTTAACTTATTGCTGTGATAAGATACTCGGACAGGAAACAACCGAGGCTGGTAGGGGGTGGGGGGTGCTACGCTTTTACCTTCAGGTTACAGTCCATCGTAGCAGAGAAGTGAATCAGGAGCCTGGTCACCTACCCACAGTCAAGGGCAGAGCAGGGTAACGCATGCATGCCTGCTTGGCTGCTTTCTATGCAGAAGTGGTGTTACCCACAGTGGGATGGGTGTTCCCACACCAATTAACAAGACAACCCCCTCCCTGCCCCCATCGGTAATCCAACCTGATTTGGACAATTCTTCAATTAAGACTTTATCATGGGTGTCAAATTGACAGGTAAAAACTAACCATCCCAGGGGCTGGAGAGATGGCTCAGTGGTTAAGAGCACTGACTGCTCTTCCAGAGGACCCAGGTTCAATTCCACAGGGCAGCTCACAACTGTCTGCAACTCCAGTTCCAGAGGACCTGACACCCATGGCAAAACACCAATGAATATAAAATAAAAATAAATTGATTAAAAACTAACCATCCCAGATGAGAAGATTAATTTTGCCTCATAGTTTTGGGGGGATTTCACTCCTTCAAACTGGGGAGTCAGGGAATTCAGTTAGGAGAGAACAGGCAACAAGGACTCTTTATGCTGTGGTGGGACAGATAGGGGGCCTGAGCCAGCAGCTACATGAACCCTAAGACTCGCCCTTAGTGACCTGCTCCTACCAGCCGGGCCCCACTTTTTATAGGTTTGAATCTGAAGTGTCTCCCATGGGCTCGTACTTTAAATGCTTGTTCTCAGGCTTGTAGTGACATTTGCAGGGACAGGCCATCTCTCTTCCTCCCCTTCTTTCCAAAGACACAGGGCAGTCTACACTGTAGAGTCCTCACTACAGGACTCCACACTGGGATCCAGAACAGCCTCTCTCTTCTTGGAACATGCAGAGCTCCTCCTCATCTCTTAAGACCTGAGTGACCTTGTCATCTCCTGGCAGGTTCGGTCCTTGCCAGTCCTGCACTCCATCACCAACTGTGTGGTGACCCCAAGCAAGCACTCACCGCGTGACCCTGCAAGCTCAGCTGCATACCTTTATTCCAAGGGTTTTCTGAGTCCTCCCGTACCTTTCCCTCTCCAGCGCTGCAGACCACATCAGAATTAGGCAGGATGGAGGGAGGGTCCTTGTCTCTCAGTCCGCAGTGAATTCATTCTGTACTCTGAGGGCTCAGCCCAGGTGGGGCTCACCTAGTGAAGCTGCTATTGAATGTTGGGGGCAGCATTCATCTGCTGGACAGCTCTCTAGACATAATGGTGGTCATATTGGATACTCACAGCAAGTGACTACTCTTTAAGGTGATAGAAAAAGTGTTGAGCCAACTTCTTTAACTGTTGGTATAAAATCTACGATAAAACTTTGAGGTTTCTGATTTTTTTTTTTAAGACAGAGTCTCATGTAGCCCAAGCTGGCCTTGGGATCACTACGTAGTGGAGGATAACCTCATTCTTCTGCCTCCACCTCTCAAGTGTTGTGATTACAGGCATGGGCCACCACGTTAGGCAAAACTTGCAGTTTTTAATGTATAAAACAGACAAGGAAAAAAAAAAGCAGTGAGCGCCAATCATGCCTTTCCAATGCATGTATCTCCTGCCCTCTGGTGGGCTGAACATCGAATAGCAGCTTGGTTTTTCTCTTTTGATAGGGGCATTCCTGGTTTCCATTCTAGGGTAGCAGGCTTTGCTAGTCACCAGCTCTGACTGTTGGGCAGTTTATTTAACTTTCCTTTGGCTTTGTTCTCTCCAGACACAGTGTTTATAATAAAATGTTACAAATTCTATGTATGAAATGCTTGGTACATGCTAGTATTAACCTGTTGGATTCCCAGGGCAGTCTTATTATATAGAGCACTGGTTCTCATCCTTCCTAATGCCGCAACCTCACGCGGTGGTGACCCCCAACCATAAAATTATTGTCCTTGCTACTTTGTAACTGTAATTTTGCTAGTTATGAACCATAATGTAAATATCTCTGTTCTCCGATGGTCTTAGGCAGCCCCTGTGAAAGGGTTGGTCGAGGCTCCCAGAGGGGTCATGACCCACAGATTGAGAACTACTGCCCTAGAGGACCAGCTATTTATATCCTACAAGAAAGGAAAACAAGGGCCCACCGACAGCTAGCTCCAGGGTGAAATGACTTAATACGTGGACAAGAAAGTAAGTGTGCAGCGGTATCATTGCATCGGTAACAGGACTGACAGACATGGCTGTGGAGGACAGGGACCCGTCTCCATCCGGGTCACTGACGTTCTTAACTTTCGACGGTCTCCTGAGTAATGAACCGTCAGTTTGTGAGCCGCTATGTTAATGTCTGCATGCTTTCTAGGCACATTTCTCAGCTGGGCCATGATTCCTCACTTCCCCAGGGGAGATGTGTGGGCCTCCTGCTTCTGGAGAAATACCGGCTGAAGGGAGGAGAGAGTGTATTCCTGTGTTAGCCCATTTTCTGGAGCTGTGAAAGAATACACTAAGCTGTGGACATTTTACAGCAAGAGGTTTGTTTAATTCACTGCTTTGGAGGCCCAAGACTGCTGAGCCCCGGTTAAGGCCCCAGGGCTGCATAGATGATAAATAGCATCATGGAGGGAGCCAGAGAGGAAGGTTATACCTCGTGTGTTCAGAACCAAGACCACCGAGGTCCTGAGATCCACCACTGGTGGACAGGAGCTTCCGGAAGCACCTTGGACTCGTCCGGAAGTGCCTTGGACTCCACAGGTTCTTGTGGCTTTGGTCTTGAGGGCCACTGAGGCAGTCTTAACTCCAATTCAGGGAAGACGCACTTGAACACTGAGGTTTGGCCGCAGCTGCCCACCCGAGCCACATCCCTCTTATCACGTTGGTCCGTGAGAATGCAAGCATCTGATTGGTGGAGCCAAGATCACATGGCAGGCCCTGAGCCGAGAGAAGAAATCGGGCTCCTACAATCTGCTTTGGTGGTGTGCTCCAATGGCCTAAAATTCTCTCACTAGGCCTCACCTCTCCAAGAGTCCATCACACCCCTGTAACACCACTGGATTTGGACCAGTCTTTAACGAAGGGCTGTCCAGGAGCCATTTCCGGATCCACGGCAAAGCACTGCTCCTATAGAGCCGTTCACCAAGCCCTTCACCAAGACACGTCCCCTTCAGTGGTGTTGGGTGCTCTCTGTGATGCTTGTTAGCCCACGTTTCTGAGGAGCAGACGGGTAGACGGGAGAGCTGCTGTCTCAAATCTCCACCAATGGCCTTCGTACACCATCTACAAAGGGTTTGGCCTGTAGAGCCCGGTAGCCAGCAGCGAGCATAATCCCAAGGCTTTTCTCTCACAGCTTGGAAGCGTTTTCCAGAGCTATCCACCAAAGGGATGGCTAAAAACACCAAGGAAGAGAAGAGAGTGAGCGGCGGGTTGCAATGGGCGACGCTGAAGATGGCTGTGGCAGTTTCGGGTGATAAATGTCTGCCTTCATCTCTGTCCCAGTGGGCCACAGTATAGAGATGAGGTCTGGAATTGGATGGGGAAGAGAAAAGTATTTCATTTCTTTTCCATGTCAGCGTACGGGTGTATATGCATGGACATGAGTGTGGGGGTCAAAGGAAAACATGCTGGAATTGTTTGTCTCCTTTCCCCCCATGAATTCTGCGATTCAGTTTTTATTGTCAGGCTTGGCTGAGCCATCTTGCCTCCCTCAATGCCTTTGTCCCAAAATATTAATTTTTAATGAAAAAATTGTTTATGCCTGCTGCATGAGAGTGGTGCATGTCTGTAGTGCACATCCTGGAGCCTGCTGCAGTGGTGCATGTCTGTAGTGCACATCCTGGAGCCTGCTGCAGTGGTGCATGTCTATAGTGCACATCCTGGGGCCTGCTGCAGTGGTGCATGTCTATAGTGCACATCCTGGAGCCTGCTGCAGTGGTGCATGTCTATAGTGCACATCCTGGGGCCTGCTGCAGTGGTGCATGTCTATAATGCATATCCTGGGGCCTGCTGCAGTGGTGCATGTCTATAGTGCACATCCTGGGGCCTGCTGCAGTGGTGCATGTCTATAGTGCACATCCTGGAGCCTGCTGCAGTGGTGCATGTCTATAGTGCACATCCTGGGGCCTGCTGCAGTGGTGCATGTCTATAATGCATATCCTGGGGCCTGCTGCAGTGGTGCATGTCTATAGTGCACATCCTGGGGCCTGCTGCAGTGGTGCATGTCTGTAGTGCACATCCTGGGGCCTGCTGCAGTGGTGCATGTCTGTAGTGCACATCCTGAAACCTGCTGCAGTGGTGCATGTCTATCGTGCACATCCTGAAACCTGCTGCAGTGGTGCATGTCTGTAGTGCACATCCTGGGGCCTGCTGCAGTGGTGCATGTCTGTAGTGCACATCCTGAAACCTGCTGCAGTGGTGCATGTCTATAGTGCACAACCTGGGGCCTGCTGCAGTGGTGCATGTCTATAGTGCACATCCTGGAGGTGGAAAGAGGAAACTGGAGAGTTCCAGGCCACACAGCTGGGCAAGAACCATCTTTTTTTTTGCTGAGGTGAACAGCCCCTGATTCATGTCCACACAGAACCTTCCCATGTGTTCCAATTTGGAAGCTGCGTAGGTAACCAGGGGAAATGAGGTTATGACAGACGAGGGCAGCTGTGTCTGGTCTGTGACCTGTATTCTTGCAAGAAAAGAAAACAGATACCCAAGAAAAGCGTTGTGCGGAGATAGAGGCAGACCTGGAATGAGGTCACGAAGGCCAAGGGAGGATTAGAATTTTGGGAGCTGAGGAGAGCAAGCCTTCCTTCTTCAGAGTGAGCAGCCCTGCTCATGCCTGGCTTTGGGACTTCCAGCCTCTAGACTGAAAAATAACACACTTCTGTTGTTTCAGTTTTTTGTTGTGTTTTTCCAGACAGATTTTTGAACAGGCTTGGCTGTCCTGGAACTTGCTCTGTAGACCAGGCTGGCTTCAAACTCAGAGGTCGGCCAGCCTCTGCCTCCCGAGTGCTGGGATTAAAGGTGTACAGCACCACTGCCTAGCTGTTGTTAAGTAAAATGACACTTTATTTACATGTGTAAGGGCAAGGGGCATTTGTGCTATGGGTCGTGTGTGCAGGTCCCAGGGGAACTTGATGGAGTCTGCTCTTTCCTGCCATGAGGGTCCTGGGGATTGAACTTGGTGGAGTCAGCTCTCTCCTGCTGTGAGGGTCCTGTGTAGTGGGTAGCCATTCCAGCTTGGTTCTGGAAGTTCCAACCCCCATTGAGACTCTGGCAACTGTCACGCCTACGAGGCGGGGCGAGGGGAGGCGCCGGGTGGCCCGAGAGCTGGATGAGCCAGTGCTCTCTCTGGGCGCTCTCTCGGTGCCGGGACGCTGACCAGTGCAGATTGACTGTGCAGAGCTCCGGAGAACACCGCTGGACTGTGTTACACCTTCCCCAGACCCTGCGACCTACCCATTACTTAATTTGTGAGTTACGCCATTAAATAAATATCCTTTTAACTACGTGGAGTGGCCAAAATAATTTCTCCAATATCTGGCGCTCACGTGGGGCAAACTCCAAAGGCCTGGGCGGCTCCCGCCGTCTCCTCCCTAGCTGGCGGGTACCTAACCCCGCCTGCAAAGTTCCATATAACCAGGGAACACCTACACGGTTCCATTCCCGAAAAAGGGAGCAGCTAGTCCGATCTCAATTCCCTAGCTTAGCCCTAGACCAGCGAAAGAGGCAGGAGAGTGCTAGCTCCGATTTCCGCCATCTCCGCCATTTCCGCCATCTCCCTCCGACTCCAGCCAAGATCACCAGTAGACCCTGTTTTGGAGCTGTACCAACGCCACCTGCTGGCTGAAAAGTGCTACTACATGCCCCCAATCCCACGAAAGGTAAGCATATTGTTTCAAGTAAAGGTACTTGATAATTTTACACCTTAAAATTGACTAACAAATTTTGAGTAATTCGTGTAATATGGCCGACAACATTACCTCACAAGAATTTAAAAACCTTTTTGCCTGTATGATGAATGACATCTTCCTGGAAATATACGACATTCCTAAGGCATATCTGGGCTATACCATTTTGGCATTCATCATAATAATTCACACAGTGTTCAAACACTGGTTTAAGAACAAAGATGAGTCATTATTGGGACTGATACAGGCTTTAAAAGATAGCAATGAAGGCTTAGAGAAAAAGATTCTCTCTCTGGAATCTGCTTTCAAAGATAGCAATGAAGGCTTAGAGAAAAAGATTCTCTCTCTGGAATCTGCTTTCAAAGATAGCAATGAAGACTTAGAGAAAAAGAGTCTCTCTCTGGAATCTGCTTTCAAAGATAGCAATGAAGGCTTAGAGAAAAAGATTCTTTCTCTAGAATCTGCTAATCAGGATTTACAAAACAGGCTTGTACCCAAAATTGATTTTATTGATAATAAATATGAATATTTAATGGATAGAACACTAACTCTCCAGAGTGAAGTTGTGGCTACTCAGACAGTATATAAGGAAGAAAGATTATCGTTAATTGATAGGATAAGGTCCATGGAATCATGTGTTTCTGAGGAACATAAAAACTTCTATGATTCCATGAGAAATATGGAGTCCCTTGCAAGAGAGGAGGTTCATTCCCTAGAACAGACCTAGGTGCTCGTTTGCAAGCCCTAGAAGAAACTCTCAGTAAACATGACAAGGGAACTAATAAGCAGAAGGTCAAGACCATAGAGGTTGTAACATCTCCAAATGGCTCTCATACAATGGCTTATCCTGTTATTGTCCATGAGAAGCCAGCAGATGACACACACCCCGAGCCATATATGACATATACATTACAACCAATTTCAACAAGGGACTTTAAAAATATAAAGGAAGCAGTAGTTACGTATGGGATACAACCCACATATGTAAAACGGATGTTAAATTCGTGGTCTACCTCACATAGAATCATTCCAGATGACTGGCATCAGTTAATTTCAGCTGTTCTAGAATATAGTCAGCAGTTACAGTGGAAAAGCTGGTTGAGAGAAGAGGCAAAAAATTTAGAACAACAAGGTAAAATCAGAGGTTTTGTGATCTCCCAAGATCAAATACTTGGTGAGGGATGTTTCGCTGACAGGAATGTACAAGCCACTTATGATGAGCATACAATATCCCTATGCCGTACAGCAGCTCTAAATGCTTGGGAAAAAATTCCAGAACCTGAAAAACCAACTGAGGTATACACAAAGATATTTCAGGGACCGCATGAACCCTTCACTGATTTTTTACAAAGACTGAACAGAGCTATAACAAGAGCTGTGTCAGACAAAGAATTAAGAAAAGTATTAACTGAGTCCTTGGCGTTCGACAATGCTAATGCAGAATGCAGAAGAATACTTACACCATTAAAGATCAGATCAGCTCCTTTGGAAGAATGGATTCAATATACTAATGGTGTTCAGTCTCTTAACTACAGTAATGAGGCTTGGATAGGAGAGACAAATCCCAGAGGTGAAAGAAGGCCCCGTGTTACCAAATGTTTTAAGTGTGGTACACCAGGTCATATAAGTAAAAACTGTACATGGGGTACTCCTAGAAGCAATACTCCTTCTAGGAATAGCCTAAACAGGAGACCCCAACCACCTCCTGGATTATGTAGAAGATGTGGCAAAGGCCGACATTGGACCAGTGAGTGCAGATCAAAAATAGATATACAAGACAACCCTTTACTGGCGGGAAACGCCTCAGGGGGCCTCTTGCAGGCCCCCAAACCAAACATAGTACGAACATTCCCTGCCACTGTGGAAGAAATTCCTCTCCAGGACAACTGAATAAACCAATGCCTAATGTAAAAACCGATACTGCAATGGATGATAAAACAGCTTTGATAGCTGGATCACAGTTTACAAAGAACACTATAAAACAAATATTTTGGCAGACTTCCATAAATGAACAAAGACCAAAGCTTAGAATTCAAATTAATGGCCTGGTTCTGGAGGGCCTGGTAGACACAGGTGCAGATGTGACTATAATTACACCAAAATCATGGCATCCGAATTAGCCTCTTCAAGAGGTAGATGTCCAACTGTTAGGGATTGGCACCCTATCTCAGATAAAACAGAGTTCGAGATGGGTTGAATGCATAGGGCCAGAAGGACAGAGAGGAAGGCTGAAGCCTTATGTAGCAAATGTAGCAGTAAATCTTTGGGGCTGAGATCTGTTACAACAGTGGAATACCCAGATTAAAATTCCTACACTTTCAGAAAAGGAATACAGACCAATGCATGTTTCTAGGAATAATATCATAACATGCTATAAAAATCAGTCACCAACCATTCAGGCTGTTCACAAACAGAGCACGACTGTTGTTGAACTCTCAGAAGTACCAACTGCCTTACCTTTAAAATGGCTAACTAATAAACCTGTCTGGGTTGGACAATGGCCTTTGACAAAAGAGAAGCTACAAGCTTTAGAACAGCTGGTTCAAAAGCAGTTAAATGCTCAACACATTGAAGGATCTACCAGTCCTTGGAATTCTCCTGTATTTGTTATTAAAAAAAATCTGGTAATTGGAGAATGCTGACAGATCTGAGAGCTATTAATAAAGTAATTCAGCCAATGGGCTCCCTACAGACTGGGATGCCCTTGCCCTCTATGCTACCAAAAGAATGGCCTATAATAGTTATTGACTTAAAAGACTGTTTCTTTACCATACCCTTACAGGAAAATGATAGAGAAAAATTTACCTTCACAGTACCTAATTATAATAATTCTCAGCCAGTCAAGAGATATCAATGGAAGGTCCTCCCACAGGGAATGTTAAACAGCCCTACTTTGTGTCAATACTTTGTGCAGAAACCATTAGAGATAATTCGTGTAAAGTTTCCACAATCCATAATTTATCACTATATGGATGATCTCCTATTAGCTGATCCAAAGTTAGATACATTGGAAAGCATGTTTGAAGAAGTAAAAAAAGTTTTGCCTCACTGGGGACTGCAAATTGCTCCTGAAAAAATACAAAGAGGAGATTCTATTAATTACTTAGGATATAAGATAGAGCTACAAAGAATTAGACCCCAAAAGGTACAACTAAGAAGAGATAGATTGAAGACTCTTAATGATTTTCACAAGTTATTAGGAAGCATTTCCAACTTACTGGGTATCATGGGAATACCCAAAGATGGACTACAAAATTTGGCTAATACTCTAGAAGGGGACAAAGAATTAAATAGTCCAAGAGAATTATCAGCCGAAGCTGAGAAGGAATTGGCTCTAGTAGAAAAGACAATTCGAGAAGCACATGTGGATCGTGTGGATCCAGAACTTAAATGCATTCTTGTCATATTCCCCTCCAGACATTCCCCAACAGGTATTTTGATGCAGAGGGAAGATATTATATTGGAATGGATATTCCTACCACGTAAACCAAATAAGAAATTAAAGACTTATATAGAAAAGATCTCTGATTTGATTCAAAAGGGTAAATTAAGACTTCGCCAGTTGACAGGAATGGACCCAGCAGAAATTGTAGTACCATTAACTAATGAGGAAATTTCATCACTATGGAAAGATAATGAATACTGGCAGAGAGCCTGCAGTAACTTTTTGGGAGAAATTAACAACCACTATCCCAAAAGCAAGAGAATAGAATTCATAAAGAAGACTGAATGGGTCCTTCCTCACATTGTACGACAAAAGCCAATTTCTGGAGTCCTCACATTCTGTACTGATGCAAATAAATCAGGGAAAGCAGGATATAAATCAGGAGACTTAAGTAAAGTGGTGCAAAGTCCATATAGCTCTGTACAAAAGGCAGAACTGTATGCCATTCTTATGGTACTGATGGACTTCACAGAACCCCTCAATATAGTCACTGACTCTCAATATGCAGAGAGAGTTGTTTTACATATTGAAACTGCTGAATTTATTCCTGATAATACAGAATTAACTTCATTATTCATACAATTGCAGGAAATCATCAGAAAAAGGGAACATCCTATATATATAACACATATCAGATCCCATACAGGTCTGCCAGGACCTTTAGCACAAGGTAATGATGAGATTGATCAGTTACTAATAGGTAATGTGCTAGAAGCTTCAGAATATCATAAGGAACACCATATAAATAGCAAAGGTTTGAAGAAGGATTTCTCCATCACTTGGCAACAGGCTAAGGATATTGTGAAAAAATGTCCTACTTGTTCCATCTATAACCAAACTCCATTACCTGCAGGGAGTAATCCAAAAGGTATACAAAGAAATGAAATTTGGCAGATGGATGTGTTTCATTTTGCAGAATTTGGAAGATTAAAGTATGTACATCATACCATTGACACCTATTCAGGATTTCAATGGGCAACTCCTATGAGTTCTGAAAAGGCTGATTCTGTGATTACACACCTATTAGAAGTTATGGCCATCATGGGAATACCTGTACAAATTAAGACAGACAATGCCCCAGCATATGTCTCCAATAAAATGAGACAGTTCTTTGCTTATTACAATATAAAGCATGTTACAGGTATTCCACATAATCCCACAGGCCAAGCAGTCATAGAGAGATCCAATCGAACTTTAAAGGATATGCTAAATAAACAGCAACAGGTAACAATGACTCCTAGAAATAGACTGCATAGTGCTTTATTAACCTTGAGTTTTCTCAATGCTAATGAGAAAGGAACAACAGCTGCGGAGCGACATTGGATGACAGACAAAACTCCTGAGCTAAACCAACCAGTTTATTTCAAGGATGTGCTGACCTCAGAATGGAAACCTGGATATGTTCTACGTTGGGGAAGGGGTTTTGCCTTTGTTTCTGCAGGAGAAGAAAAGCTATGGATACCAACAAAATTAATAAAAATCCGATTCGAACAGGAAAAACCCCTTGATGAAGAGAAGTAAAAGATCATCCACCAATGTGACATCTCTACAAGTTGTAAGAAAAATTTAACAATCAAAGGGTGGGGTAGGGTTCTGTTTTTGTCTTTCCAGGATAATGGAAATACCCATCTTCCAAAACTCACAAGGCCTTGGATATCCGGATGTTTACAGCAGAAAGGAAGAATCTATTGGTACTAATCTACACATGGTAAAATCTCACTGTCTAACATCTTTCTATCAATCTAGAAAAGTTGTGGTTCCAATTCAATTATAGCCAAGCTGGCTTTGGAGATGGAATTGGCTCACTCCTTCTCTAAACCCAAGCATATTGCTAAAAGAAAAGTTTAAGAGATTCTTCAGTCCCATATCAGAAGAGCCCTCTGGTGTGAGACAGAAGGAAACCAATAAAAAGGGACCATTGTCTTCTAAATTCTAATTCTCTCCATGCTTACTCTTGATTTCTCAGAATCCTTTCTTACATGCTATGTCCTCTTTAAATCCAAACCTCCCATTTTTGATAACAAATAAGTTTTTCCAATAGCAATCTCAGAAGTCACCAGAAGGAAGATGGGGCCCCAACAACAACAACTCTACCCAATCCAGAATGATGCCATGGTAATCATCATCATACTACACTTCTTGCCAGAATTTCAGAAATCTTACCCATTACTCTAAAACTTGCTGCAGAACCTACAGTTAGTCTAACTGAGATTTAACTATCTGAGCTTTCTCACAGTACTCAACAGATAACATCACCCCCTAAACGGCAGGAAGCAATTCTAAGAAAACGACGCCCCTTCTCCCTTAGGTTTCATAATTCTCAGGGTTATGGATGACGGTTATAGGGTTGGGGGTGGAAGAAAATATTAACTCAGTATTGTAAAAAAAAAAGGGGGGGAGAAGAAATGGAACAGATAGGTATAAGATATGATGGTAAATCATTGTATATACTAGTAAACAAACTTAGTAAAATAGCAACCTTAGATAATTTGCACTGTAATTTGTACTGTTATAGATTCTTATATGTTGATACAAATGTAAACTATTTTTATACTCCTGTTTAAGATAATTTGTATATTGATACAAATACAGAACTATATTTGTTATAATGTACATATATTTCTACTCTCATTTGAAACATATTTATATTGATACAAATGTAAATTTATATCTGTCATACTTTATATATGTTCTACTTCTGTTTAGGATATTTGGTTTATTGATATATATTTAAGGTTATTGTCATATTGCATATCGCACTATATATTCCTACCTCTGTTATAAATATCTTGTGTATTGTCACAATTTTGAAGTCATCGTTCTTCACCATACATTTGCTTATAGTCGCCTATGCCTGTTATCTCTATAGTTACGTTAGTTAGGTTATCAAGATTTACAGATACATTGGTCAGATGGGCAGGTAATCTTCAAACACTTCATAGACCTAGAGAATATGGCATTTAAATAACTTAGAATTCTGTTGACATGAGACACAATTGCTCCTGGCTGCACCAATTGATCCCGAGAGAATGTTGGGCTTCTAAGACATTTCCATTTGGAAGTTTGTCTTTTTGGCACAAAATGGCCTACTGGGCAAAGAACTGCCCTTGCCTTGATGGCTGACAGTACAAATGCAATGCTGTCCTTTCTGGACAAGCGGGACACAAGGAAAGCGACCACTGTACTCTGCCAAGACAGGGTAAGATGGTCTTTCAGAAATCCTGCTTCTGAAAATGGTCTGTCAGATACTCTAGGCCTGTAGCCAATTTGAATGCACCAACAATGCTGAGAAATATTAGGTGACTGTCCAGGCTGCCAGCTGTCTTGGTCTGCTCTTGCAAGATTCCCGAAAGTTGCTTGCATCCATCTACCATTTCTCAGGTACCATTATGTTCCTTCTCAGGTCTTTGATGGGATTGAAGACTAGCAGTTATAGTTACAACTTAGTATATATAATATCTTAGATAGAACATATTAAGTATTAGATTCAGGTTCTTTAGGATAGGACACCTTTGAATGATCTTTATAACATGCTGTTTACCTATGCTCTATACTTCTCTGGATTTTAGTATGTGTTTCTTGCTTGATATTGTTTGCATTGGTTGTAGTTACATCTTATCTAGGTCATTATCTGTCATTATTTCTGGACAATATTTGATAACCATTCCTTTGTATATAGTCTTGTATTAGTTTAGAACCTTCTTATTTAGACAAAAAGGGGGAGATGTAGTGGGTAGCCATTCCAGCTTGGTTCTGGAAGTTCCAACCCCCATTGAGACTCTGGCAACTGTCACGCCTACGAGGCGGGGCGAGGGGAGGCGCCGGGGGACCCGGGAGCTGGATGGGTCAGCGCTCTCTCTGGGCGCTCTCTCGGTGCCGGGACGCTGACCAGTGCAGATTGACTGTGCAGAGCTCCGGAGAATACCGCTGGACTGCGTTACACCTTCCCCAGACCCTGCGACCTACCCATTACTTAATTTGTGAGTTACGCCATTAAATAAATATCCTTTTAACTACGTGGAGTGGCCAAAATAATTTCTCCAATAGTCCTGGGCATTGAACTTGATGGAGCCTGCTCTCTCCTGCTGTGAGGGTCCTGGGCATTGAACTTGATGGAGTCTGCTCTCTCCTGCTGTGTGGGTCCTGGGGATTGAACTTGATGGAGTCTGCTCTCTCCTGCTGTGTGGGTCCTGGGGATTGAACTCAGGCTGTCAGACTTGGTGACAAGCACCTTTACCTGCTGATCCGTCCTGCCAGCCCCAAGCCTTTATTCTTGTAACTGGAATACTTTAGCTCAGCCATGCGATTGAGAACACTTTCTGAGGCATCCAGTGGAAACAAACTGATCAACCAAGCAGCCCGAAGATCATGGCTGTGTATGCCTGTTCTCCACATAGACTTGCCCATCCAAAGAAACAGAGGCTGCACTTCCTGTAGGCAGGGTGCCTGTGAGGAAAGTCAAATTGAGCATGCCCAAGGGGGAAATCTACCTAAAGTTCTTCCCACAGGAAACAAGAAGAATGATAAATAAGAGTTCTTATCTGGTAAGTTTGCGGCACACACCTTTGATCCCTGTACTCAGGAGGCAGAGTTTGAGGCCAGCCTGGTCTACAGAGAAAGTTCCAGGACAGCTAGGGCTACACAGAGAAACCCTGTCTCAAAAAAACAAAACAAAACAAAAAAACAAAAAACAAAAAACAAAATAACTAATAAAAAAAAAAGTTCCTAAGCCTACCTCCAACTACCACCCCACTCCTCATCACCATATCCCAGCCCACAACTCCCACTGAAGCCCCTGCTTCACCTGAGGCCATGACAGCACACAGAACCCCAGGTAAGACCCCCACCCACACACCACCAACACTCCCTTAGTGCCAATCCAGCCTACCTCCAACAGCACCCCCTTTCCTCATCACCATCACCATATCCCAGCCCAAACTCCAGGAGAATCCCCTGCTTTACTAGAGGGTATGGTGGCACCTAGAACCCAGGAAAGTCCCCGACACACCGCTGACAGACAACCAACACTCCCTCAGTGCCCTCCCAGCCTTCCTCCAATATCCCCCTCTCTCCTTGTGACCATATCACCACCCACAATTATGGTGGGAGCCCCATGCCCCACAAGAGACCACTTGGGCGGCCAGAATGCCAGGTAGGCTGGTGGCCGATGGACTGTCTCCACTTTCTCAGTTCTTGGCCACCATATCCCCAACCAGCCATGCCCTCCTCATAGCCTGTATTCTGGCCCCCAGCTCTGATGCTGCACCCCGCTGGACCAGAGGACACAAAGGCCACTAGAACTGCAGGTAGCCTGCTTGCCCAGCACTGTTCCTAATCCGTGCCCACCCAGCCTACCACCAACTGCCCCACCCCTCACCATCACCATATCCAGGCCCCCAACTCCTGCTGAGGATCTCTGGGTGGACCAGAAGCCACACAGGCAGCCAGAACTCCATCCCTCTACTCAACCACAGGCCACTCCAGCCAGAAGACCAGGAAGAAAACAGAAACAAAGGGAAAAAACCCATCCAACAAAGACAAACTCAGAAATTGGCTCCTAGACCTATAATTACCCCAAACCCAGATGCCTAGACACCAGTGTAAGAATGCAACCAACAACAACCAGGGCAATATGTCACCACCAGAGTCCAGCTACAGCATGCCCTGAATATTCCAACAGCATTGAAGCACAAGAAAACAACCTTAAAACCAAGTCTATGAAGATGATCTCTAAAGACAAAATGAATAAACCCCTAAAGAAAGCCAAGAAAAAACAAAACAGTTGAAGGAAATAAATAAACCTATCCAAGACCTGAAAATGGAAATAGATGCAATAAAAAAAAACCACAAACTCAGGGAATCCTGAAATGGAGAATCTAGGTAAGTGAATAGGAACCATAGACTACAGAACAAACATCACCAATGGAATACAAGAGATGGAAGAAAGAATGTTGGGCATTGAAGATACAATAAAAGAAATAGATACATCTATCAAAGAAAATGTCAAATCTAAAAAAAATCCCTAACACAAAACATCCAGGAAATCTGGGACACCTTGAAAAGACCAAACCTAAGAATAATATGAATAGAGGAAGGAGAAGAATCCCAGCTCAGAGGCTCAGAAAATATTTTTTAACAAATTTATAGAAGAAAAATTTCCTAACCTAAAGAAGGACATGCCAACAAAGGTACAAGAATCTTACAAAACACCGATAGATTGGATCAGAAAAGAAAATCCCCATACCACATACTAATCAAAACAATAAATACACAGAACCAAGAAGGAATATTAAAAGCTGCAAGGGGAAAAGGCTAAGTAACATATAAAAGCAGAACTATCAGAATAACACCTGACTTCTCAATGGAGACTCTAAAAGCCCTGGTCCTGGACAGATGTCTTGCAGACTCTAAGAGACAATGGATGCCAGCCCAGATTTTACTATACCTAGTAAAACTTTCAATCATCATAGATAAAGAAAACAAGATATTTTATCAGTAAGTCAAATTTAAAAAATATCTATCCACAAATCCAGCCCTACAGAAGGTGTATGAAGAAAAACTCCAACCCAAGGAGGTCAACTACATCCATGAAAACACAGGAAATAAATAATCTCACACCAATTAAACCAAACTAACCAAAAGAAGAAACACACACACACACACCTACACACACACACACACACACACACACACACACACACACACACACAAAACCACCACCACCACTATCAAAGAAAAAACAGAACAAAACAAACAATGCCCCCCCCCCCCAGATTAACAATCATTGGTCATTAATATCCCTCAATATCAATGGACTCGATTCCCCAATAAAAAGATACAGGTTAACAGAATGGATTAAAAAACAGGATCCATCCTTCTGCTACATCCAAAAAACACACCTCAACTTCAAAGACAGACATTACCTCTGATTAAAGGATTGGGAAAAAGCTTTTTCAGGCAAATGGACCTAAGAAACAAGCTGATGTAGTTGTTATAACATCTAACAAAATAGACTTCAAACCAAAATTAATCAAAAGAGACAGGGAAGGACACTTCATACTCATCAAAGGAAAGATCCACCAAGATGATCTTTCAATTCTTTGTTTTGTTTTTTTGAGACAGGGTCTCTCTCTGTGACCACCCTGGCTGTCGTGGAACTTACTCTGTAGACCAGGCTGGCTTTGAACTCAGAGATACACCTGTCTCTCCTTCCCAGGTGATTAAAGATGTGCACCACCACTGCCTGGCGATCTTTTAGTTCTTAACATCTAGGCACCTAACACAAGGGCACCCATGTTTGTAAAGGAATCGATACTAAAGCTTAAGTCACACATCAACCTTCACACGTTGATAGTGGGAGACTTCAATACCCCACTCTCACAGATGGACAGGTCATCCAGACAAAAACTAAACAGAGAAATAATGGAGCTAACAGATGTTATGAACTAAATGGAGCTAACAAATATCTACAGAACATTTCACAAAAGAATATACCTTCTTCTCAGAACCTCACTGAACATTTCTCTAAATTGAACATATATATATTCAGTCATAAGGCAAGTCTCAAAAGATGTATTAAAATTGAAATAATCCCTTGCATCCTATGAGATCACCATAGATTAAAACTAGATTTCAATAACAGCAGAAACAACAGAAAGCCTGTAAACTCTTAGAAACTGAACACCTCTCTATTGAATGGCTGCTGAGTCAAGGAGAAATAAAGAAATTAAAGGTTTCCTAGAATTCAGTGAAAATGAGTGTACAACATACCCAAACTCATGAGGCTCAATAAAAGCAGTGCTAAGAGGAAAGTTCATAGCACTGAGTGCCTGCATAAAGAAATTGGAAAGATCTCATACTAGTAACCTAACAACATATCTGAAAACTCTAGAACAAAAAGAAACAAGCTCACCAAAGAGGAGTAGATGGCAGAAAATAATCAAACTGAGGTTTGATTGAAATAATCAATAAAATAGAAACAAAGAAAAATATGAAGAATCAATTAAACAAAGAGTTGGTTCTTTGAGAAAATCAACAAAATAGACAAACCCTTAGTCAAACTAACTAAAAGACACACAGAGAGAAAATCCAAATTAACAAAATCAAAAATGAAAATAAGGACATAACAATGGACACTGAAGAAATCTAAACATTCATTAAGTCTTACTTTAAAAATCTGAAGTGCACAAAATTGGAAAAAGCTGAAGAAATGGATAATTTTCTCTATAGGTGCCACTTACCAAAGTTAAATCAAGACCAGAAAAACAATTCAAATGAACTATAGCACCTAGTAAAATATAAGCAGTCATTAAAAGTCTCCCAATAACAATAAAAAGCCCAAGGGCAGATGGTTTTAGAGCAGAATTCCACAAGATTTTCAAAGAAGAGCTAACACTAACCCTCCTAAAATTTCATAAAGTGGAAACAGAAGGAACACTGACAAATTCATTTGATGAGGCCACTGTCACCTTGATACAAAACTACATAAAGACCCAACAAAGAAAGAGAATTTCCCTCATGAACATAGATGCAAAAATACTCAATAAAATACCCCCAAACTGAATCGAAGATCACATCAAGAAGATCGTCCACATGATCAATTGGGTTTCATCCCAGAGATGCAGGGATGGCTCAACATATGGAAATCAATCAATGTAATCCACCATATAAACAAACTGGAAGAAAAAAACTCCACATGATCATCTCACTAGATTCTGAAAAAGCTTTGACAAGATCCAATACCCCTTCATGATAAAAGTCGTGGAGAGACTGAAGATAAAAGGGACATACCTAAACATAATAAAAGCAATTTACAACAAGCCAACAGCCAACATCAAACTATAATGGAGAGAAACTCAAAGCAATTCCAGCAAAATCAGGAACAAGACAAGGCTGTCCACTCTCTCTATATCTATTTAATATAGTAATTGAAGTTCTAGCTGGAGGGATAAGACAATTGAAGGAGATCAGGGAGTATCACTATTTCAGATGACATGATAGTATACATATGTGACCCCAAAAATTCTACCAGGGAACTCCTACAGCTGATAAACACCTTTATTGAAATGGCTGGAGACAATATTAAATATGAAAAAAATCTGTAGCCCTACTATACACAAATGACAAATGGGCTGAGAAAGAAATTAGGGAAACAGCATCCTTCACAATAGCTACAAATAATATAAAATATTTTGGGGTAACTCTAACCAAGCAAGTGAAAGACTTGTATGATAAACTTCAAGTCTGAAGAAAGAAATTGAAGAAGATATCAAGATGAAAAGATCTTCCATGCTCACGGATTGGTAGGATTAACATAGTAAAAATGGCCATCCTACCAAAAGCAATTTACAGATTCAATGCAGTCCCCATCAAAATTCCAACATAATTCTTTACAGACTTTGAAAGGATAATATTAAACTTCTTATGGGAAAACAAAAAACCCAGGATAGCTAAAACAATCCATACAATACACCCTATCAATCAATACAACCTATACAATAAAAGAACTTCCCAAGTATCACCATCTCTGATTTCAAGCTGTACTACAGAACTATGGTAAGAAAAACCATATTGTATTGGCATAAAAACAGACAGATCAACCAATGAAATAAAATTGAAGATTCGGACATAAATCCACATACCTATGGACAGCTAATTTTTTATGAAGAAACCAGAAATACACAATGGAATAAATAAAGCATCTTCAATAAATGGTGCTGATCTAACTGGCTGTCAGCATGTAAATAGATCCATATCTATCACCATGTACAACACTCAAGTCCAAGTGGATCAAAGACCTTAACATAAAACCAGATACATTGAACCAGATAGAAGAGAAAGTAGGGAAAAGCCTTGAATTCATTGGCATAGGAGACACTTTCCTGAATAGAACACTGATAGCACAGACACTGGGATCAACAGTTAATAATGGGACCTCCTGAAACTGAGAATCTTCTGCATGGCAAAGGACACCATCAATAGGACAAAATGACAGCTTACAGATTGGGAAAAGATTTTCACCAACCCCACATCTGGCAGAAGGCTAATATCCAAAATATATAAAGAACTCAAGAAATTAGACATCAAAACAACAAATAATCCATTTAAAAATGGGATACAGATCTTAACAAAATTCTCAACAAAGGAATCTCAAATGGCCAAGAAACACTTAAAGAAATGTTCAACATCTTTAGCCATCAGGGAAATGCAAATCAAAACTACTTTGAGATTCCATCTTACACCAGTCCAACTTGTGACTCATGCCAGGAGAAGGAGCCCATGTCTGAAACTGCCTGGCTGGTCAGGAACCAGAGGCAGGACAACCCAGACACCCAGGATAGAACCAAACAGGACCGGAAAAAATACAATGAAATTATTCCTAATGCTATTCTGCTATGCTCATAGATCGGTGCCTAGCTCAATTGTTATCAGAAAGGCTTCATCCAGTAAATGATGGGAGCAGATGCAGAGACCCACAGCCGAACACTGGGTGGAATCAGGGGAACCCCAAAGATGAGGGGAGAAAAGACTGTAGGAACCAGAGGGGTCAAAGACACCAGGAGAACACGGCCCACAGAATCAACTAAGTAGGGCTCATAGGGGCTCACAGAGACTGAATTGACAGACACGGAACCCTGCATGGGTCTGAGCTAGGTCTTCTACATAGACCTTATGGTTGTTAGCTTGATGTTCTTGTGGGAGTGGGGGGTGTCTCTGACTCTTTTGCCTGCCCTGGGGACTCTTCCTCCCACTGGGTTGCCTCTCCCAGTTTGTGGAGGGTTTGTGCCTGTGGTGCCTTTTCAAAGTTAGTGATGTGGGAGGGCCCAGCTCACTGTGGGCAGTGCCACCCCTGGCAGGTACTTCTGGGTACAAGAAAGCAGACTCAGAAAGCTCCGAGGAGAAAGCCAGTAAGCAGCATTCGTCCATGGCCTCTGTCTCAGCTTCTGCCTCCAGGTTCCTGCCCTGACTTCCCTCAGCGCTAGGCTGTTACCGGGTAGTGTCGGATGAAATGAACTTCTTCCCAGTTGCTTTTGGTCCTGGTGTTCATCACAGCATAGAACTATTGCTGTCTAGGGGCCCAGCCTCTAGGCAGCTCAGGGCGTGGAGGCAATCTGCAGCCGGCGAAGCTAAGACTTTTCCCATCTGAGGGGGTTAGGAAAAAGACACTCACACATCCTCTTGATTATTTCCTTCCATATTCATCAGCCTCTTCCGATGGACTGACTGGGCTGGACTCGGCTGCTTTGGGTTTGGCTGGCTTCTGCTTGCACGAACAGCCATACAAAGGCATATTTATAGATTGTTACATAAGGTATTTCCTCATACCAAGGTCCCCATCCTTAATTTACATGGCTTGCTGAGGGGAGCATCACAGGCCTCCATGGCTCTAGCCTTTCATTATGCATTGTGTGCAATGCACAATAATACAAGAGCCTCTGGTGTACCTGAGCTGTTCTGTGACCAAGGTCATGGGATGGCCACAAGGCCCCCTCAGTGAAACATCATTGTTTTCCACAAGGATTCTTTAAGGTCAAGAAAAGCATCTGTTCCTTCTATCTCTGTCCCACACAGTGATTTTGCTAAATTCCTACAGAGAACAGGTAACATGTTTTTCATCTCCCTTACATGATTAAAAACAAATCCACCCCAATATCCCATATACATTTATGTCTAAGTAACTTACTGCAGTTTAACAGAGCATAAGCAGACAGAAAGCATCTTTTTACAGACAGCTCCCTTGCTGGCAGGGCATGTACCAGACTACCATGAAAGAATTCTACTGTCTACCTTGAAAGCTAATCTTACAGGGAATCCTAAAGGAATCATAAACCTAAACTTTTGTAAATAAAAGACAGTCAATTGGCTGTAGTTTAGCTATTCAGGGTATATACCCATCTATCACTAGTTTCTTAAAACAGAGGATCAAGGGTAGGAATGGGTACAAGGACACCAAGACCTTTGTCTGTATCTTTTAAACATTAAGAGAATTAGAGCCAGCTTGGCTCCTAGAGAATTCAATTGTTCTCCTTAAGCATCAAGCTGAGCTGTGATCTAAAGCAGCTTCTAAGGTGGAACTCAAGCGTCTTGGCTGAAAAACATATCTTTGTATAAACTTTTATTCATCAAGTCTCTGTATAAGCTAATGTTATTATTATCAATTAGAAGGTACAGCTTAAGGAGAAAGCCATCTTCTTTAGAATTCACAGGTAAAAATACCCAAAAGAATGGGATGTTTCCAATGAGATCAACACATACCTTACAGGCAGTGGGGAATTTCCCCACACCCAATTCAACCATGCCAGATAACAGAGAAAGACAGCAACAGCAAGCATGCAAAGACTGAGCAGAAGCAAACGACATTCTGGGGTCTGCGATCGTAGAGGGGGGCTTGGCTTGCTTACCTGAGATATCCACCAGCAGGTTGCCTCCTAGTGGGCCGACACCCTGAACCTCAATTGTCACCTGCTGCCCCTTGACATGGCTACCGGCATAGAACCTCTTAATGAAGACAGGAATTAGTACCAGGAATGGGGTATCTCCCTGACAGACCAGACCATATGATTGGGAGGATTGTGGTGGCATTTGGACTTAGGGCTGAAAAAGCTGTATGGTTCTCAGAGCTCAGTAGGCTTTTGTGTGGGAGCAGTGCATCCATGTTCAGTTTAAAAGTTGGCCACAGATCTTGTTCAGTAAATCCCCTAAGTCAACACCTTATCAATCAGGAATATGCAGTATTGTTAGTGGTAGTGGTTGTCATTGCCCAAAGTGTTCTGCTATCTCTGGATGGATTCCATTATGCACTGATAGAAAAGAGGGTCATTAAAACGTCTTCTGGGGCCAGCCAGATGGTTCAGTGGGTAAAGGCACTTGATGTCCAGCTTGATGACCTGAGTTCTATCACTGGTCCTGCATGGCAGAAGGGGACTACTGACTCCTGTGAACTGTCTCTGTCCTCCACACAGGCGCACTCTGACACACACATGTGGTGGTGTTTTGTTTGTGCTCTAATAAATAAATCTTACCTGCAGATCAGAGGGTAGAGCTAGCCACTAGTCAACCATAGAGGCCAGGTAGTGGTGGCATACACCTTTAATCCCAGCACTTGGGAAGAGGAAACGGGAAGTGATATGGCTGGGTAGAGAGAGGAGGTGATAAGGGAGGAGACAGGAGCTTGATCCTTTCAGTCTGAGGATTCCTAGAGGTAAGAAGTCTTTTTAGTGGCTGGCTGCTCTGATTCTCTGATCTAGCACTTAGGAGGCTGAGGCAGGAGGATTGCCATGAGTTTCTGGCCAGCTTGAACCTTCCAGGAGCAAACAAATCCATAAAACAAACAAGAAATAAAACAAAAACCAATACCGCCACCACAATAAATCCCTCCAAACCAAAAATTACTCATGCAACCCTAGACAAGTTATGTGCTGTGTTGGTGCTGAGTTTCACTGCTTTGCCCACTCTCCCTTTCCATCCTTGGCTACACAGTAAGTCCAGCTAGCCGAAGATATGTGAGACCTTGTTGAAAAAAGTAAAGGGGGCAGACAGAGAGCTCTCAATTATACTGACACACATCTGAGAGATGAAGGAGAAGCGGGAAAAGACCTCAGGATTCAAATAAGGAAACGGGATACTGTGCTATTATAATTTAGCATAAAAGACGGACCCCAGTGGCAGCTGTCTCTGCTCTATCGGGGCCCCAGCCAAGATGTGAGAGCCCCTTAGCTGGAGAGCCCAGGCCAGCCTTTTGGGGGGATGGAGCCCGGCAGGCTATGTTGGTGGCTCACCGCTTCCACATCCCAGAGGATCAAGGAACAGGGTGCAGGACAGAAATGAGATCAAACTAAAATCTTTGAATGCTTGTCCCAGTGACCCCTGATAGCAAGGCCCACAAAGTCTCCAAACAGTGGTGTGAGCTGCGATCCAGTTGTCTAAACACTAGCCTTAGGGGTTTTCAGAGGCAAACTGTTAACACTTCTACTTTTTAGAAATGCATCTGGGGCTGCAGAGGGAACTCAATGGTTAAGAGCACTGGCTGCTCTCCCAGAGGACCCAGGTTTGATTCCCAGCACACCTGCATCCAGATCACAACCATCTGAAACCCCAGTCCCAGGGGAGTCTGATGCCCTCTTCTGGCCTCCAAAGATGTTGCACACATGTGGTACACAGACATACATGTTGGCAAAACACCCATACACAGAAAATAAAAATAAATACATCTTTTAAAAAGGTGTTCAAGGGTCCTCTTGCACTCGGCGTGACTACTGAATGTCATATCAGTCTGACTGCTGGGTCAGCTAGACTGATGCATCCTCTCTGTTTCCTGTCTCCTTCTTCATTATTTTTAAGTACCATCGATATATCTGGGCAACAATGTTCTATTAGATCGCTATGGTTCTGCTCTGCGATGACTCCTTGTCTTGATTTCATTCTATGAGTTTTCCAGAATGTCTCCCCCTATCTTTCAGTTATTTCTGGTAAGTTTTTTGCTCGACGATAAGCCTTTCCACTTTGCAACAATCCAAATCAGACCAGATCAGACCCAATTAGAAAAAGCCCCGGTTTAATGGGTAAAGCATTCCTGGGTGATTCTCCAGCTCTGCAGAGAGGAGCTGGGGATGAAAGACTGGAAAACCACTTGTCTGTTTTCTGGGATGCAGCTTAAATACCCTGTGGGAGTGGTCTTGAGCCTTTCTGGGGGAGGAGCTATGTTTGGCAGGCTTTGAAGGGGCAGGTTTGGGGAAAGAAATGAGGGATGGGAATTGAGGTGGATCTTCCACCAGAACATTCCAGGCTCTTTGGGTATAGGATGCCAGCGTGCCAGAGGCTGAGGTGGATCTCCTACCCAAACAATTTCTTTGTGTGTGTGTTTCCTTCTTCCAAGATTCTTTTCTAGTTTTCTTTCTTTTTTGGTTTCTTGAGACAGGGTTTCCCTGTGTAGCCCTGGCTGTCCTGGAACTTGCTTTGTAGACCAGGCTGGCCTCAAACTCAGAGATCCTCTCAAGAGCTGGAATTAAAGGCATTGGCCACCACTGCTCGACCTCTCAAGATTCTTAAGATCTAGTACTTGACACATTTTTACTCTCTGTATCCTTTACATTCCTACTTCCTGTGCTAAGAAGTTTTGTTCTCAGAACCCTGCAGTCCCCTGTGGCCCTGAGAGGCTTTGCAAACACTGCCACCTCACTCACTGATCCTGTTTTCATTTGTGTCTGATCCACTGCTTTAACCAATACTATCAACTTTGATGTTTAGACCAACATTCCCACTTGGTTCTGTATTTTCTTTTATAGTGATATTTTAGTCTCTTGTCTAAATAGAGGTTTTTGTTGTGCCTCCTTGAACGTCCTCCTCCATCTAATCTCACAAGTTGGCTCTGAATATCATGATTAGTTGTTTTGTTTTTGTTTTTGTTTCTCCTCTTCTTTTAAGGTAATTTTACTCTGTGTTGTGTTCCTCGATTATTTCATTTTGGTCCAAGTTCATAGGCCCTGGATCTTATCTATTATGCTACCTACAAAAGGGCTGAAGGTCCCTATCATGGCTGCCGTGCCCCAGCATCCTGCTTACAACATGGCGGGGTTGCTTCCGTCAGTGAGAGTGCCCTGCATGGGTGTGCCCACCCCAGTGAGTGCTGCCTATGCCTTGACTCGCATTGCTTCATGCAATGTGTTTTCCTCTATGCATTGGGAACTCAGTGCCAGAGTTGAGGGCCTCCTTGGATCTATGCTCTGTTGAGTCTCTTCATAGGATTTTGCAAACCTTTTGGAGGCAGGGGGATGTCTTCAGAAAGGGGCTATGCAGCTGTGGTGCTCTTCTGGCTTTGCTCCTTGCTCACTGTGTGTCCTTAGGAATGTTGGCTGACCTCTCTGGACTTCTTTCTCCCTGTGTGTGTAATGGAGACCGAGGAGGTTCTGAGGCCATTGCTGGAGGTGGAGAATTTCTGAGATGACTCATTTTAAACATGAGTAGACAGCATCACCAGGAAACTGAGACCTTTTATCCCTTTCTTCAACCAAAGCAGCTTGTTTCCTGAATCTCTCTTGTGGTTCAAAGCCGGGAGCCCAGGCTCTGCAAGCTCCAGGTTCTCAGGATCGCAGGCCGGCCGGTTGTGAAAACGCACATCTTTCTCTGTGTTTCTGCTTTTCTTTCACAGCTTTGCAGGACTAGCTCAGCGTTAGAGGACAGACACAGTGTGCCGGCATCAACCTTGACCTTGCAGTGGGACTCTGCCTCCCACACCTGTGTGACAGCCAGAGGAGGGTGTACCTATGCTGTGCTGGCTATAGTGTCTTTAGTCATCTTCACCTGTAATCAGGCTAAGAAACAAACCAATATGGCCTGGGAAACACAAACTGGACGTTTATGCCGAGAGACATTTTCAAATAATCTCGTGAGACCAGTGCTGACAAAGGCTTCAGTACAAGCCCCATTCTGCAGATAAATCAACCGAGTCTATTAATTATGTTTCTTGTCACTGTGACTAAATAGCCAACAAAAGCAACTCAAAAGAACAGGGTTTATCTTGGTTCATGGTTTGATTGTTGTGGCAAAGGCATGGTGTGGGAAGACAAGATGCCGGCCACATGTGTCTGCACCAGGAAGCAGAGGGGTGCATGCTGGGTTCAGCTTTTCTCTCATTCCCCGTCAGTCATCCTGAGATCCCTGCCATGGGATGGTGCTGCCCGCACTCACTGTGGGTGTTTTCTCCTCAGTCTGGAAACCCTCACTGGGGATAAGTGTCCTAGGTAGTTCCAAATCCAGTCACCTTGACAGTGAAGATGAGCCGCCATCCCATGGCTGGAGAACAGACACAGCTGTGTGTGGTCACATGACAGTGCAGTGTGGTCATGGAGGCCCGTGGGTGGGCAGCCTGGTTCCTCCACTTTCTTGCAGTGAGATCACAGGATGCCTGGGAATCTCAGGCTCTTCGTCAAATGAGAATGTTAGTAGTACCTGTTTGTTGTCCGTTTGCATAAATGATGAAGTCATAGTGCATGTGTGTGCATGCGCGCGCGCGCGCGCGCGCGCGTGTGTGTGTGTGTGTGTGTGTGTGTGTATGAGTTCATAAGTGTGTGAGCATGTTTTGTGTTAGTGTGTGTATGTATGTGTGTTTGTATGCATGTGCATTGTGTGTGAGTGTGCATGTGTGCATACGTGTGTACATGTGTGTGCATGTGCGTGTACGTGTGTGCACGTAAGTGTGTATGTGTGTATAAGTGTGTGTGCATGTATTGTGTTAGTGTGTGTATGTATGCATGTGTGTGTGTGTGCAATGTGTGTGAGTGTATGTATGTGTGCACATGCAGATGTATGTGTGCGCATGTGTATGTACCTGTGTGTATGTGTGTGTGAGGATGTGTATGTGGTGGTGCACAGGTGAGTGTGGGTATGTACCAGTGTGCATCACTCTCAACCCTATCTCTGAGACTGAGGGAGTCCTCAGCTCCTGTCCTTCCTCCTAACTCCACTTCCTGTCTCTTTCCATTTCCTGCTCTTGCTTTTGCTCTGAAGGGCCTTCAGGAGCCACAGCAGGAGGCTCCCACCTTTCCCAAAGCTGTCTCCACATTCCAATCTGGGGAACTGGGGGACGTCTGCATAGTTCAGGCTGTTACAGATTCCGGAGTCAGAAAGGCTCTTAAGCTTTGGGGACAACTTTGTTTCCAGACTTCTCTGGATAAACTTTCCCACACTAATCACAAAACAGTTACAAATGCTACCTGCTGAGGGCGTTTGATACGGTCATGTGAGGGCCTTTACGGCAGCTCTCAGGCAGGCTCTATTTTCAGCACTTTAATTGCGAAGAAGAAGGAACTGGGATGCTGAGAGGCTGAGGAACTTGCTGGAGTCCCTGGCTGCTCCAGTGTCCAGAGAAGGCCCTAGAGCCATTGATGCTGATGTGACAGTTTCCCTCTGCAAGCTCCATCATCATGGCTTGGCTACACTCACTTCTTGCCCTATTTAAAATTTTTTTTTTATTATTATTTTGCGTGTAGGTATTTTGCTGCATGTAGGTCTCATGCACCGTGTGTAAGGGGCCTGTAGTGGCATTGGATCCACTGGAGACTGATAGTGGGTGCTGGGGATGGAACCTCGGGTTCTTTGGAAGAGCCAAGTCCTCTGAACCACCGAGTCATCTCTCCAGCCTTTGCCCTCTTTAGAAGGGCCCATTCTCTCCTCCCTTGCCTTTTAAGTCCCTGTTGGTTTATGAACTGCTGTGGTTTCCCAGATGGAGATCTGTAGGGCAGATGGAGGTGAGGGCCTGGTGGCTTCTCTTGGGTGAATCTGGGAATTAGCTCCAGATACTTGAGAATCTGTAGCTGTAGCAGTAGCGCCTGCGTTACCACTAACCGTTCACCATGTCTGAGCGAAGGGCTGCGGATTAAAAAATAGAGACAAGAGACAGCGAGTCATTCGTACGTTTGGATGTCGAATGCCGTTTATTGAAAGAGGGAGGAAACCTTAAATACAGGCTTACAACACAAATGGAGGATCCCCTGAGGGCAGAAGTTCGCTACCAATGGTCTACATTCTAGACCCAAAGTTCTGCATTCTTGCATCTAAGTTGTTTACACCAAATACAGGATGCACCTAAGTTGTTTACATCACAAGCAGGATGTAGGAACAAAGAACCTCCGGTAAGCTCTCCGATGATCCTAAGCCGAGAAGGACACCGGCAGGGAATCTGAATAGGAAGGACACCTGGTCAGGCAAGCAAGGCAGCAGCCACTCACAGTCGGGGGTCAGGGCCCATGGCGCCCACAGGTCCCCCCTTTTTATTAAATGAGCTTCTGACTTAGGTTGCGTGGGACCAGCAGACCACCTTACCCGTCATAGAGACACTTGCCCAGGCCACACAAGTGCTCTGTCTTAGGTTGGAGGCAGCGGCCCAAGCATTACCCGTCTCTGAATACTCATTATCATACAGACTCAACCATGTGAGCTGTAGAGTGACTGCCGCCAAAGATCTCAAAGTGGCACTGGGCTTGCAATCTGTGCGACACAGAAAAGACCAGCAGGAGTCCTAACCCACCCATAGCCAGAGGGCTACAGGCAATTGAACCATTCCCTATTTAAACGAGCCTTACCGCAAATAGGAGTCCTGTAAGGTGGTATCCTGAGCAAATGGAACTTGAGTTTTAAATAATTTACAACTTACAAAGCCAATTATAATGTATAAAAGTGGAATTAAATTTATCATGCCCAATAAGAAGAAAGATTAACTAACTGTGGTAGCTACTTTTGCTGCCAGGGTCTCCATTGTGCTAGCTGTAGTAATCAATTATGAAATAGCAATCCCAGAAACAATAGCAGCAGTGGCAACAGCGATGTCAGTGTCTCTTCTGGAGCGTGTGAGCATCATCTGTGTCTAGCTGCCACGGTCCACTGGCATGGACACGGCTCCAGGAACACGAACCACCAAGGCCCATTTTTCTTGATCCCAGCACTACTTAGGCTGGCAGGTCTGCAAGAGAACAACTGAGAGACATAAAGAAAACAGAAAACAAAAACAGCAAACAAGGAGCAGAACTAATGGCCTCAGTAATGGCTACATTCAGGCTCACAAATTTTGAGGTATCTTCAGAAAGGCTAGATGAATTTCAGGAGGCAAATAAATGTTGCACAGAGCCATTCCTGAAAAGTAGGTACTACACCAGCTTGAGGGGGGTTGCAAAATGCGAAAAGCTTAGCTGGCATGCTACTGTTAGCAAATGAAGTTCATTGACCTTCAGAGTTATCCTTGATCTCCAAGGTGTGATACATTCTCAATGTTTTTTGAAAAAAGTTACCATACATTACCTTCTGAAGAATCCAACCACATGGCTACAGTTCCTAGGCTTACAATAATGTTTGCCAAGGCTGGCCATATTGGGCTCTCAATCCCCATTGGCATCAGAAGGGGAGAGTTTTTTACGAAGGCCCAATAGGTCTCTGCCATGTTGGGATTCAGCAGCAGCCACAGAGCGTACACAGCGTTCAGGAACCCACAGAGGAATTTCATTGTCCTGCGGAAAGACACAAACAGATCCCCGGGCCCACACCAACACTGGATCGGGTCCCCTCCAAGTGCCAGTAGAAAGATCTTTCCATCGCACCAGAGGATGATTTGCAACAGGAGCCCTCCAGTGCTTATCTGCAGCAGATACTCCAGCAGAATCCACCGATAAAAAATTTAAAATATATAAAACAAGGGAAAGAATAGAATGTGGAGAGGAGAGATGAGCCCCTAACTCCCCCCTTTTTACTTTAGCAATATAAGTTTTTAAGGTACGATGGCAGCGTTCTACTATAGCCTGCCCTTGAGGATTATAAGGAATACCAGTCTTATTAACAATAGAAAAATCTTGGCAGAATTTTGAAAATCCCGTACTACTGTAGGCAGGACCATTATCAGTCTTTATGCATTTTGGCACTCCCATGTAAGCAAAAGCATGAAGACAATGATTCTTTACATCCTTAACCTTTTCCCCTGAATGGACAGAAGCAAAAATTAGAGAAGAATATGTATCAATAGACACATGGACATGTTGTAATTTTCCAAAGGAAGGCACGTGTGTGACGTCCATCTGCCACACATGATTAGGTAAAAGTCCTCGAGGATTAACTCCCAAATGAGGAACAGGTAAAAATTCCACACAAGTAGGGCATGATTTAACTATCTGGATGGCTTGTTCCCGGGTTATGCCTGTATGATAACGGAGAGATCCAGCATTAAGATGATAACGCTGATGCAACTGAGTAGCCTTATCAAAGGCAGAACAGACTAATGTGACAGCCATACGAGTAATGGCGTCAGCCCTCTGATTACCTTCACTTAGAGGTCCAGGCAATTGAGTATGAGCTCTGATGTGGCCCACATAAAGGTTATGAGAGCGAGACCATATAAGTCCTTGCACTTGCAATAAGTATTCATGAATGGAAGAAATGGATGGTATGTAGGCTGTTGTTTCCAAAGGCATAATGGCATGTGCCACATATTGACTATCGGTATAAATATTTACACTCTCATTAGAAAACATCTGTAAAGCAAGCAACAGCGCCTGTACCTCTGCCACCTGGGCAGAAGTGCCCTGGACTTTTATTCTCTTTACTATGTTACCAGAAACCACCACAGCAAAACCACGTGAAGTGCCATCAGTAAATACCACACGGGCCTGAGGAATAGGAGTCATTTGTACTATCTTGGGAAATATAACAGGATGCAATTTAAAAAATTGACACACATCATTGGAGGGGTAGTGAGTATCAAACTGACCCTGCATGGAGCATGTCAATATGGCCCAATCATTATCATTAGCTTGCAACCATGCTACTTGAGACTGGGTGTATGGGGTCACCACAATATCTGGCTCCTTACCAAAAGTTTGAACACTGATCTTGATTCCCTTAAATATAATCTGAGCGACAGCTTGTGGATAAGGAGTGATGATTTTTGCTGGAGAAGCTGGGGAATGTACCCATAAAATAGGACCTGTTTGCCAAAACACTCCAGTAGGTGAATGAGTAAAACAAAATATCAAATACAATAAGGGAGAATTAAGATCTATATACTGTACGTGAGCCTGTTCCAGGGCCTCTTGCACACGTTGTAGGGCTACACGTCCTTCAGCTGTTAATTTACGGGGAGATGAAGGGTCAGGGTCGCCCTTTAAGACATCATACAAGGGGCGAAGCTGACCTGTTGGAATTTTTAAAGTGGGCCGAAGCCATTGAATATCTCCCAGAAAGGTTTGGAAATCATTAAGTGTGCGTAGCTGATCCATACGCAGAGTAATCTTTTGTGGGCGTATGCCCGTGCGTAACAATTCATGACCTAAATAATGATAGGGAAAAGATACCTGTACCTTTTCTGGGGCTATCTGTAAATTAGCCAAGCTAAGAACCTCTTGTAAATAAGAAAAGGCATCAAAAACAAGTTTTTTATCTTTAGCAGCCATTAATATATCATCCATATAGTGAATTATATAAACACCTGGAAAAGCTTTTCGAACTGGAGCTAGGGCCAAAGACACATAAATTTGACATATAGTAGGACTATTGGCCATTCCTTGAGGCAATACCACCCACTGATATCTCTGATAAGGTTCCTTAAGATTCTCTGAAGGAACACTGAAAGCAAAGCGAGGACTGTCCTCAGGATGCAAAGGAATGGTGAAGAAACAATCCCTCAAGTCAACCACAATTAACTGCCAATGCTTAGGAATTGCCACAGGGGCAGGCAGGCCAGGCTGTGTTGCTCCCATGAGAAGCATGGTTTTATTTACAGCTCTAAGATCCTGTAACAGCCTCCATTTTCCTGATTTCTTTTTAATAACAAATATAGGTGAGTTCCAAGGTGAAGTGGAAGGAATGATATGTCCAGCATCTAACTGCTCCTTAACCAATGCATACGCAGCCTCCAATTTTTCCTTAGCAAGGGGCCACTGCTCCACCCATACAGGGTCATCACTCTTCCAAGTGATTTTTATCGGTTGTATTATTGAAGGCTGCTGTGCAGTGACCCCTACGGAAAAGATCCTAATCCTCTAGTATCGCCAGGACCCCTAGTGACACAGTTTTTGTCTGCCGCAGGGAGTGGGTCTCCTTGCAACATTTTCCCTAAGCCTTTGCCCGGGCAGTAGCCCTGACTCTTCAGCATCTGTTGTACAGGCTGTGTAGTAAGCACCGCTCCCATGCCATCCAACACATCCCGTCCCCACAAGTTCACTGGAATGTCAGGTAGCACAAAGGGTTGAAAAGTTCCTGCATGACCTTCCTCATCCTTCCAATTTAAAAGTAGCTTGCTCTGTAATGGCGACTGAGCTGTGCCGATACCTTGTAGGTGAGAGGTAGAATCTTTAAGGGGCCAAGCTTCGGGCCAATGTTTTAAAGAAATAACTGAAGTGTCAGCGCCAGTATCTAAAAGACCCTGAAAATTGTGATCATTAACTTTTAAATTTAGCATGGGTCTTTGTTCTAAGGTGGAAACCCAGCACGCTAGAGGGCCCGTAGAGCCAAATCCGCCCTCACCTCTGTGTGGTTTAAGAAAAGGATTATTAGTATGAAAGCGGGGCATCAAAAGCAGTTGTGCTATGCGAGCACCCTGGGGAATAATAGTCACCCCTTTACCAGCCTCAACCATGATTCTAATTTCCCCTTCAGAGTCTTCATCTATCACTCCTGGAATTACTCTAATACCTTGCATAAGAGCGCTACTCCTGCCCAGAATCAGTCCTAAAGACCCTGCAGGTAGTGGACCCATAACTCCAGTACCGAGAGCCTGGGGACCCATCTGAGGTGTTAATACTGTTCTGGTGGAGGAGCAGAGGTCCAATCCTGCGCTTCCAGGGGTGCCTCTGATAAGGTCTTGGACAAAAAGGGGTTCCTTCGAGGAACAAACTGGATGGGATGGTGGGAAACTGGGGATGGGACAGGTGTATCCAGGGCTCCGTACACCTGGCTTTGGGGGGTCCGGAGCGGACCCCGCTGCCCGTTTCCCGACGGCGGTAACCTATTTCCCTGAGCATCAGCCTTAGATCGGCACTCATTACTCCAGTGATGCCCCTTTTTACATCGCGGGCAAAGTCCCGGTGTCTTTGCCGTTGCTTGGGCTCCAGGACAATTTTTCTTAACATGACCTTGCTGGCCGCATCCAAAACAGGTTTTTGGGCGGTTTCCTCCAGAATTAATCCCCCTCATGGCTGAGGCCATTACCTGTCCCATGATGTGATGCCCATCTATATCTCTACATAGTTTAAGATAATCATTTAAGCTCTTATTTTTATGAGGCCTAATGGCCTCCTTGCAATATTTATTGGCATTTTCAAAGGCCAGTTGCTTTACTATGGGCATGGCTTGATCAACATCCCCAAACACTCTCCCTGCTAGTTGAAGCAGGCGATCTACAAATTCTGCAAATGGTTCTGACGGCCCTTGAATGACTTTAGATAGTTGTTCACCAGCAGCTTTATTAGGTAGCCCTTTCCACGCTCTGGTAGCGGCCACACTAATCTGTGCATAAACTGCAGGATCATACAAAATCTGTGCTTGTAAAGTGGCATACTGCCCTGAACCCGTGAGCATCTCAAGATTACGAGCCGGGAAGCCTGCAGCAGCATTTCTATTAGCTGTAGTTTGACAATGTTCTTGAAACTCACTCCTCCAAATTAAATAATCCCCCCCAGAGAGAGCGGCGCAACACAGCTGCATCCAATCGCTAGGGGTGCAATTTGAGGCAGAAAAAGATTCAAGTATAGCGATGGTAAAAGGAGCATGGGGCCCATATGACATCACAGCTTCCTTGAGCTGTTTGATGCTTTTAAAATCTAGAGGATTGTGCTCCCTTTGTCTCTGCCCTTGAGCATTTTGAGTCTCTATAACCGGGTAAGCAACTCCCCCCGTCAATCCCTCCATGGGTGCGGAAGGAAGGACCTCCGTGTTGCAAAAGTCAGGATTATAGGTTGGAGGTCTATCCTTGCGAGAAATCTGTGATTTCCCTCTTAGGCATCTAGCATCCTTTTCTGATCTGACTTCTACATCATCACCCTCTAAAGATGACTCTGCAGAATCGGAAGACGACTCTGCCGAATCAGAAACATCAGAAGTTTGAAGGGTTCTGAGAGCCTCCTCTATCTGAGACTCCTCCAACACAGTTTTAGCTTCATTTAAATGTTCTTGGACTTCAATATCATCACTAAGCAATGCATCCTTAACCAAGCGCCACAAAGAAAAAGTAGCTAAGGATACGGAATCAGGTCCTTCTTTATGCAAATATTTCTGTAAGTCAACCTTGACCTGTTCCCAATCTGGTATATTAAATCCTCCGGAGACCAGAAACCAAGGACTAGCATTCTGGAGGATTTGAACAAAATCTTTAGCCGTCTTGCTCTTAATGATAGTGCCTTGCCGCCTCAACAGTCCAATTAATTGTTCCTCGAGGAGCGACTGTGAGCTAGTAGCACCCATTCCAATCCACTCTTACCGTAAAATGCCGGCCGGCCTTCCAAGAGTGTCCGTCAGCTGGTCCTTTCTTTCTCAGATCTCGGTAGGAACCTCCATTTGTAGCAGTAGCGCCTGCGTTACCACTAACCGTTCACCATGTCTGAGCGAAGGGCTGCGGATTAAAAAATAGAGACAAGAGACAGCGAGTCATTCGTACGTTTGGATGTCGAATGCCGTTTATTGAAAGAGGGAGGAAACCTTAAATACAGGCTTACAACACAAATGGAGGATCCCCTGAGGGCAGAAGTTCGCTACCAATGGTCTACATTCTAGACCCAAAGTTCTGCATTCTTGCATCTAAGTTGTTTACACCAAATACAGGATGCACCTAAGTTGTTTACATCACAAGCAGGATGTAGGAACAAAGAACCTCCGGTAAGCTCTCCGATGATCCTAAGCCGAGAAGGACACCGGCAGGGAATCTGAATAGGAAGGACACCTGGTCAGGCAAGCAAGGCAGCAGCCACTCACAGTCGGGGGTCAGGGCCCATGGCGCCCACATGTAGCCTTTGTTATGCATTGCTTCCAGCTAATGACGCTGTCTCAGATGGGAGAGTTTATGGTTTTGTTTTTTAAAATCCTTGAGGGTTGGAGGTGGTGGGTGGAAAATCAGGCAAAGCAGCGGGAAAGTTCTCGATTTTCTGGTCTGGTCTCATTACAGCAACTCTTTCCTTTGTCCTTAGCATTTTGGCTTCCTGTTTTCACTTGTTAGTTAGTGGTTTTGGCCAGTCTCTGTTTATTCTGTAATTTGTGGCAGGAGCGATACTTTCTCAGAAGGGAATAATCTGCACTGCATCTCATTCTGGCCACGTGCTGACCACACTCTATCAAGGCCTTCTTTGTATAGACGCTGTTTCTTCTGGTGAACAGGGATGCCATCCAGGGAGTCCATCCATGGGGCAGGAATGGCATGGAGTCCCATTCGACAACCTGACATTTGAGACAATCCCAGCTCAAGATTTTTCCCTGGTTCAGGGCCACCCAAGCAGAGGTTTAACACACAGGATCTTAGTGTAGATGACGGGAACACATTGATTCCTGTTGCTCTCCCCAGACGCAAGGGCAGAAACCGCCTCAAGGCGGATCCAGTCAAGGGCTAATTTCAAGCTGGCTCAGTGGAAAATGATGGTGCTTGGGCTCTCAGGAACGGGTCGGGCTTTGGTGGACACAGATTGCACATCAGTTCAAGCCATTGCAGGGGTTTGCTCACCCTCGAGTTTCTCTGGGACTCTCTGCCTTCTTGAGTCTCCTCATCTGCATAAAGAAGCATCATGGGACAGTGATGTTTGTCTTCCCCATCATGTCCTGAAGTTTCAGTGAGCAACTCAGTTTGTCCCTCTGGTCCCATTGTGTCACCAGTTCTCAATGTGGCTGTGAGTGCGATTAGGTGGATTAGTGGCCTTCTGTGGCTTGGCTTAGGGCCTGGTGCTGACATTTGTCTCTTGTTACTGTTTCTCCTTGTTTCCAGGTGTCTGAACATAGACACAGTCATATGACCTTTAACTCACTGGCAATGACCTTTTACCACATGTCCTTTGTGTGTGTGTGCTTATGTTCATGGGTGTACAGGTGCACACATGTGTGAGTGTGTGGAGGCCAGCGGCCAACCTTGTGTGTCATTCTTAGGTTGTGTGTGGTCCAAACTCAGGTCCTATACTTTCCCAGAAAGCTCTTTACTAATGGAGCCATTCCGCCATCCCTGAAACACTTGCTTTTTACATTCCTGAAGATCACTCTGCCAGGTCTGAGGCAATGGCTCAGTTGCCAATCATGTGTTTGTTGTGCAAGCCTGAGGACCTGCATTTGGATCCGACATACAAACCTGGCTGTGTTAGTTCATGCCTGTGGGGAGCGGAGACGGGTGGGTAGGTGTTTCCCCTTTGCCCTGGAAGTGCTGCCCTCATTGAGGTTTCCGGTAACTGTCCCGCCTACGCCTACGAGGCAGGGCTGAGACAGGAGCCCTTAAGACCTGAGATCCGGATGTGCGGGCTCTCTTTGTTCCTGGATCCTGGATGCTGGAGGTAGATCGAGCAGAGTTTTCCAGAGAACGCTGTTGGACTGCACTACCTTTCCCAGACCCTGTAACCTATCCCTTTACTTGTAAGTTACCCCACAAAATAAACCTCCCTTTTAACTACGGGGAGTTGCCTTAATACTTTCACCAATAAATGGGATCCCTGGGGATTGTTGGCCACCCAGCCACCTGAATCAGTGAGTCCTGTGGTCAGTGAGAGATTCTATAAAAAAAAATGGAGAAAAGATTGGCGGAAACAGCTTTACCCTTCTCATGCATATCCATACATGTGCTGTTGAACACACGCATAAGCACACAAACACACAGAACTCGCTCACACTCACCAACATACACTCTGCACATACACCATGTACACATATGCACACCTCCCCCCACAAACCCCACACACATGTACATATATACAAGTTAAATTCTAGGATCCATGTATAAGGGAAAACATGAGCCCTCTGTCTTTCAGAGTCTGGATTACTTCTTTAAAGTAATAATTTCTGGCTCTACCCATTTTCCAATGAACGTTATTTCATTTTTTTCTTTACAGAAGGGTAAAATTCCTGTGTGCTTATACCACAGTATCTTTATCCCTTCATTCATTGATGGCCATCTGGGTAGTTCCATTGCAGCTATTGTGAACAGAATGACATGCTAGTATCTCTGTGGTAAGACATAAAGTCACTTGAGTATTGAGGTATAGATGGAAGCATAGTACCTAATCCAGAGTCACCCAGAGCCAGCCCTGCCTCTGTTGGACCCCATTGCCTATCTGGGTCACATGTCCCCCAAATCTCCTGAAGGTGCTGTTCACAGCTCTCAATCTTGGCGAAGAGAACGATGGGCTGAGGTCAGTGGAAAGACAGTTCTCTACTTGGATTAGATGAGATCCTCAGTTCATCCACCTGTGGCCAGAGTGGTGGGACCATGCGGCTCCAACATAGTTATCTCAACCATGAAGGGCTGGAGAGCTCTGCTTAGAAACTGAAGTTGGGCAATTGTGGTGGTTTGGATAATAACACCATAGGTTCATATATTAAGATGCTCGGTCCTCAGTTGGTAGAACTATTTGGGAAGCATTAGGAGGTGTGGCTTTGGTGGAGAAGGCGAGTCACTGGGGGTGGGCTTTGAGGTTTCAAAAGCCTGCACCATTCCCAGTGTCTATCAACCCCCTGCGTGCATGTGGACCAAGCTCTCCAGTGTCACGCCTGTCTGCTGCTGTGTTCCCCATGATGATGGTCATGGATTCTAACTCTCTAGAACTATAAGCCCCAAACAAACTCTTCTCTACTTGCCTGGGTCGTGGTGTCTTATCACAGCAGGAGAACAGTAACCACCACCCATAGAACCTTCCTAAGATCCCCATATTGTCTCGGTCTGGAAAGGGTGAAGAGCACTTCAGGTGGTCTGGTCTGCCTGTCTACTCCTGTGCTGGGCTTAGGGATGGTACCTTCACCAGCAGACTCAGTCCTGGAATCAGTCTGCTCAGCATTGGCAGTACATCCAGTGCCCGGTGCCTGCCAGAGGGTGGGGCTGGAAACTCATCTGGCAGGCCGAGGGGGCAAGTGTTTATGTGTCCACCATGCTCAACCTTCCTGATGTGTTCATGCCTTGTTGTTTGGACCCTGGTTCTAACACCCCATTACAGGGAGCCTGACTTTCCGCCTAGCACATTCTCTTCCTTCCTGCTCCCCACGGCCCCAACCACCTGCTGACCAAATCCTCTCTAATTGCTGACACACAGCTGTGAAGGCACAGACACACTCTGAAGAACCCGTCTACCCCTCCCCCAGTCCAACTAGGCCCTTTGCATATCTGCTTTTAAACTTTCACTATGGCAATTTACAAGCACAACATACAGAACCATATGGTGTGTGTGTGTGTGTGTGTGTGTGTGTAACCATCTCTGAGTTTCAACAATGATCGAGTAAAAACCAAACTTGTCTTATCTACTGCTCGTAATCCCCACCCCCAATACCATTTCAAAACATTTCAGACATGGAATCATTGTTACTATTTCGGTATGTATTTCTAAAACCTAGAACTATTGGTTCCTCATGTCAGCATGATCCCATTATTGCACCTAACTACATTAGCAATGATTGCTTCATACCACCAAATATTCCAGCTGGTGTTTGTATTTCCAGTTGTCTTAGAAATGGTTTAAAGACTCCCTTTTTGTTTTTCTTAAACAATCTGAGTCTGTATCCACATAAGATCTGAGTTTTGTGATTTGCTGACGGCATCTCCAGGTTTTTGTCTGTATGGCTGTTTTCCTTGTAATCTGTTTCTTTGTGAAGTCGGCTCTTTAGTTCTGCAGAGTTGCCAGAGGGACATGGCTGTGTCAGCCTGTATTTCCAGTTAGTTTTCCCTGCCTGGCCCTCCTCAGAAGTGGTGCTGGGCTCTTCCACCAGGTATATTACACGCCTGGCTGTGCCGGACAATTCTATGTCAACTTGACATGAGTTAGAGTCATCTGAGAGGAGAGAGCCTCAACTGAGAAAATGTCTCCATATGATCGGGCTGTAGGGAAGCCTGCAGGGCATTTTCTTAACTAGTGATTGATGGGAGAGGGCCCAGCCCATTATGGGTGGTGCCATCCCTGGGCTGGTGGTCCTGCATTCTATAAATAAGGCAGCAGGCTGAGCAAGCCATGGGGAGTAATCAAGTCAGCAGCACCCTCCATGGCCTCTGCATCAGCTCCTGCCTCCAGGTTCCTGCCCTGTTTGAGTTCCTGTCCTGACTTCCTTCAGTGATGGACTATGGATGTGGAAGCATAAACCAAATAAACTCTTTCCTCCCCAACTTGCTTTTGGTCATGGTGTTTCATCACAGCAGTAGGAACCCTAAGACCCTAGCTGCACCTTTTTTGTAGATAGAGTAGCTATTAATGATCAGTTCTGAAATTTATTAATTAATTAGGACATGGGAACTGGAGAGATAGTTCAGTGGTTAGGAGTGCTTGCTACCCTTATAGAGGACTCAAATTTGTTTTCTAGCACCCATGTTGGTTGGGCAGCTCACAACTGCCTGTAACACTAGCTCCAGGGTATCTGATACCCTCTTCTGGCTTCTGAGAGCACCCACATGCACAAGAACTCACACATAAAAATGCAAAATAAATACTTAATTTATGGGGGCTTATACAATGGCTGGCTCTTGGGCTGTGCCCTGGTTCTAAGGCAATTGTCTAAACTTTTCAATGATAATTCACCCAGCATATTCCCTCCCTCTGAGTGGCTAAGTTTGGGTTCTACAGTGTCTCCTCACTTGTGAGCTGGACTACGCAAGGAGTCTTCACCTCAGCTGCCATTTGGTTACCCAGCAACAGAAACAAGCAGAGTAGATGCTTGACTCTTTTCCTTTCCTCTTGAGTGTTAGAAAGACAGAAGGAGTTCATTGGCATCCTTCAACAAGGAGCACTAAGGATTTGGAAATGCATAGAATTAAGTATGTGATGTGTTCTGATCCATCACCCATGAGGGACTACCCTTGTCTTCATAGAGGATCACTCTTGCTCTTTGCTCAGGGTTAGACCAGCAGCAGAGGCATCCATTCTATTTGGCTTTTTATACCATGAGATCTCTTACCTACAAACCAAGGGGCATGTGTGTGTGTGTGTGTGTGTGTGTGTGTGTGTGTGTGTGTGTGTGTGTAATGTGTAATTCAGGGACAGAGTAGATGCCTACTGGTTAGCTCTTGGGATGCTGAAGACCTACTATGACTCATACCTTCCATGAGGGAAAGTGATTTGAGGTCTTCCAGTGTTAATGTCAATACAGACCCTGTGTCCTTCTCCAAAATGTGTGGCTTTGCTCCTTTCCTGAGTATAAATGAGCATCAATGTCTATGGGGAGGTGGGAGGAGCCATGGTCACACATTTACTACAGCGCTGAAATGTCAGACCTCACTGTAGGAGACATGGGGTGGACAGCTGACTCAGACTGGACAGCAGTTGTCCTCAGCTCCCTTACCGCGTCTTTGGTTTGTTCTGGCTGTATAGACTCAACGACCCCCTTGTGGGCTGCCCTCTATCTTTTCTCTAGGAACTCTGCATTCCACCAGCTTTCTCTGTAACTGTCTTTGGGTCAGGCTCCCTGGAAGTCAGTTTGATCTTGTTACTTTTTTAAAAAGTGCCAATTCTGCTTTTGATAAGCATGTCCCACTACCCTGTGGACACTGTTTTGGAATCTTCATTCTCATCGATAGAATGAGCCCCTCTCTGTAAAGGCATCCTGTGTTGTCCCTGGTCTGTCCACTGAGCTGCTCAGTGATATGATACTATTGTGCCAGATGTTTCTTCCTACTTCAGCAAATGGGAGACCTTCTGGTTCTTCCATCAGACCAAGGTCACTAGTCAAGTGAGCACCCAGGTTGTCATAGTATATCTACGTATTTATTAGGGGTTTATTTTGTCAGCTTGACACAAACCGGCTAGGGAAAGTACCTCAGCTGAGAAAACGGCTCTATCAGACTGGCATGCAGGCAAATTTGTCATTTTCTTGATTAGCGATTGCTGTGAGAGAGCCTAGTCAGCTGTGGGCATTGTTACCCCTGGGCAGGTGGCTGCGTTTTAAAAAGCAGGTTGCATGAGCTCTGAGGAGCAAGCCTGTAAATAGCATTCTTCACTGGTCTCTGTCTCGGCTTCTGCTTCTAGGTTCCTGACTTGAGTTCCTGTCCCGACTTCCCTCATGGTTGGACTGAAAGTATAAGCCAGAAGGAACCTTTACTCCCCAGGTTGCTTTTGGTCATGGGGTTTATCCCAACGTCAGGAAGCAAACCAGGACATCTCACTTTAGCACGCTCACTTCCCCTAGCCTATTGATCTTTCTCCACCATCTTTCATAAAGCCCTGGCATTCCCTGTGTTAGTATGGGCCATTTCTCCAAGCATCTAGGGATCACCTTAACAGCACCTTTGCCCTGGTCTCTGGGTCCTTGTCAGTGTTCAATCCTACACCAAGAGGAAGTATCCCCACATTAATAAACACTCTCTTACCCAATGTTATTTTCTAATTCCTTTGCCCCTGGAGCTAGTGTCCTTAGAGTTCAGTTCCATTTGGACCTTCTGGGCTCCAGCCAGCACCTGTTAGTCAGCTCCAGCAGCTCCTTCAAGCTGCTCTTTTCTTCAGTGCTTCCCCGGCTGCCATGTGTTGGAACATACCTGGTTTGGATGCCGGGGGGAAGTGAGGGCACATACATTCTCCATGTGAGAGAGCTTTTGCACACTTTCCAGGAAGCACACAGTGATTGGGCATCGCAAGAATTATGAACATCACTGAGTTGGTAGAGCGTTTGCCTAGCATTCACACGGTTCTATCACTAGCACTGTAGAGGCAGTCCTAGGAGGATTGGCCCGGTTCTCGTCTCATGCTTTCCCGATGTCCATCCTCGGCTTTGCACAGCAGATCTTGAGACGTGAACCTCTTTGTTGCTGCAGATGAGTTTTTCTGTGTGGTACTGAAGCCTCTCTTGCGCTCTCACCTGTTTGTAGTTGGCTGCTCATCAGTCGGTCTTCTGACAAGGTTTTTTCCAAAGTGCATGCTGCTGTTCAGCATTCAGTCCTGCTGGCCTCATTACGGTGACTACTTCCCCACTTCTTATTTTTTGGGTTGTCCTGATAGGTTGACCCTCCCTGCTCCTGCCTTTCTCCTCACCTATATCTTATGTTACCACTGGCGGAAGCTTAACCAGTTTCACCTCCATCTTAGGTCAGGGGCTATGTTAACTTCATGTACCAACAGGATGGGCTTCTCCTTGATTTGGCTGTTGAGTAGCAGCTCCAGGTTCTGTCTTAGCCTTTACTTTCTCTAAGTACTCATGCACTATCTATCCACTGTTCCAAGGGAGCAGACAGGGAAGAGATTAGAGTGAATGGGTCCTCTGGGGTGTGCTTAAGATGGTCACCTGCAGGGCAGGGTGGGAAGTACACCCCAGCAGAGAGAGCTGGGTCCTCTGGGGTGTGCTTAAGATGGCCACCTGCAGGGCAGGGTGGGAAGTACACCCCAGCAGAGAGTGGGATCCAACTGTTCACATGGTTTCCACAAAAGCCTCAGGGGGACTCTGAAGCTGGAAGGAGTTGCCCTGAGTTTGGTAACAGACCAGGCCTTTATATTCATTTACTGATAAGGACATGTTTGTCCATTCTAGCCCAACCCTCACTTATATGTCAAAATTGTAACCTGAAGTGTGACGGTGTTTGGAGATAGAGTAGAAGGTGAACATGCCCTGAGGGGGTGTCCTTGTGAATGAGGTTATAAAAGAGACCTATCCAAACTTGCTCTCTTTCCTTGAGGGGGTCGCTAAAATAGAGAAGGTGAGTTGGGCATGATAATGCAGCCTTGTAATCTCAGCTACTTAGGAGGCTGAGGCAGGAGGATCAATAGTGGGGGGTTAGCCTGGGCTAACATTTGGAGACCCTGCCTCAGAATGAAACAGACAAACAGGGCTGTGGGGATGGCTCATTGGTGGGGGTTTGCCGTGAAAACCTGAGGAATGGAATTCTGATCTCCAGAACTCACCGTCAGGCAAGTGTGGTTGCCTGCTTTTGATCCCCCGGGGCTGGAGATGGGTCTCTCCAGAACAAATGGCTAGTCTAGTCAGATTGGTAGGCTCTGGTTTCAAGCAGGAGATCCTGCCACAGTGTGCAAGGCAGAGATCAATTGAAGAAGACACTGGAATGTCAACCTCTTATATTCACATACACTCACTCTCTCAATGCCCACATACATTGGAACATGTGTACACTACACACGTTTATAAATAAAAAAAATCCCCCCAAACAAATCAACACCAACTAAACACCACACACACACACACACACACACACACACACACACACACACACACACACGAGAAAACAGGCTATTTTGATCCAAAGGAGGGGGGGCCTTCAGGACTTTGGACTTCTAGATGCTCTCCAGAACTGTGAGAAAAAAATTCTATTGTGAGCTGAGCTGTGACAAATTTCTAAATGGTCTTATTAAATAAAAAACATGGAGCCAAACATAGGGGTGAAAGCCTTAGAGATGAGGGAAATAGTGAGAGCCACCAGCCAACCTTACCTCTCTAGCTCTGCAGCTTCCAAATGCAAGCTACCTTTCTTACCTGTGCCTTTATTGCCTTGCTGTTCTGCCCTCTCATTGGCTCTTAGCCCAGCTACCTCACTTCCTTGTCACTGCCTGTCTGTACAGACCTCCAGGTCTCTATGATTGGTACTGGAATTAAAGGCGTGTGTCACCATGCTTGGCTCTGTTCCCTAGTATGGCCTTGAACACACAGAAACCCTGCCTGCCAAGTGATCGGATTAAGGGAGTGTGCTACCACTGCCTGACTTTTGTGTTTACTTAAAATGGCTTGCTATTTCCTCTGATCTCCAGACACACTTTATTAAAGCACAAATGAAATATCACCACATCTCAGCACAAACTAAGTATTACCACACTGAGCATTATAGCACTCTATTATTCCTATTCCAGAACAGGCCAAGACAGTCTTTACCATTCCATGATGTCCCCAGGAAGAGGAAGTGTCCCTGAGATAGGGGAAATGTTAGAGGCAGTTTCTGGAGAGGGCTGAAGCTTGAAGGTATCAGTTGGCACAAATCTATGCAGTGAAGATGAGGAGCTAGTTTTACCACCTGATTACTGCTGCCTGTGTCATTTGATCTGGCTAAAGGGACAGGAGGCACCGCTATGCAGAAAGTCTCTAAAAGCGTTTGTGCATTGTTGCTTGCCCTTCTGTGGTGATATTTTGCATGTGCTCTAACAAATAAAGCTTGCCTGAAGATAAGAGAGCAAAGACAGCCACTAGTTAGCCGTACGGGCCAGGCAGCGGTGGCCCACACCTTTAATTTCAGCACTTGGGATCTCATGCCTTTTCTCCCAGTACTTGGGAGGCGCACAAGCCTTTAATCCCAGCTGTAAGTAAATTGCAAAAACTCTGTGTTTGGTGTCTTGGGTTTCGGCACCAAAATGTTAGTAAATTGATGGCTGAAACTGCAAGGAGATAGTTCAGCCCTAGAAGGTGAGGTATCCCGGACACCTCGAGCTACTTAGGACAAGAGCTCTGCCCTGAAGGTGTCCCAGACACCTGGAGCTGTTTAGCACAGCTCTGATGGCTGGGACTGCAAAGAAACAGCCCAACCTTGGAAAGGAAGGTTTTCTGACTTCTCGGGAGAATCAGGCCTGGAACTGCTTCAGCAAGGAAGGGTATCCTGACTCTTCAGGAAGGTCAGGATATACCTGGTATGATGGTATGATGGGGGATGGTTCCCCGCAGGACACAGCAATCCTGCTCCTCTCCTAGAGAGCTACAATCTCTGGCTCAGTGTTACCAGCTCTTTCTCGCTCAGTCCACTATGGAACGTCCCAGCAAAGTTCTTTTGTTCAGCTGTCAATGAAGGTCTTCACCCAATACTCTTTTGAGAAAGAGGTTTATTTGGGAAGGAGGAGTCCAGGAGAGTAGCTGCTTCTACCAGGGTGGAGAGAACAGCTCACAACTGACTGTGCAGAGCAGTTTATATAGGATGTCTAGGGGGTGGAGTCAACTGTGATTGGTTAGTTTATTTTCTGCCCAGGGATTGGCAAGTTTTGTGAGCAAGGGGCAGAGATGGCCCTGATTTCAGGGCCAAACTGTGTTTCTTTCACTGGCCTTTCTTGGCTTTTTGATACTACCTCTAAGGCCAGGGCACATTTCTTTCACTGACTCTGATTCTAGGGGCCAAGAGTGTTTCTTTGGTCCTGGTTTCAGAGTCAGGGCATGTTTCTTTGGTTCATTTCTCTGGACCAGGTCCCAAATACAGGCTGTGTTTCTTTCCCTGGTCCTGGACCCTAGGGCCAGGATTCTGCTGTCCTGCTGTGTGATTGGTTGATTTCACAAGTTAGTTGGACAGGAGCAGAGATGGCTTTGATCTGAGCTAAACTGTGTTTCTCTCACTGGCTTTATCTGAGCCATCCTTCCCTAATTCTGGGCTCCAGGTTCAGGGTGGGTTTCTCTAGCCAGCTCCTTTTCCCTACACCAGCACTAGGGAGGCTGAGACAGGAAGTGATATGGCTGGGCAGAGAGAGGAATATAAGGCCAGAGAAGACAGGAGCTCAGTTTCTTTCCGGCTGAGGATTCGGTAGAGAACTCTAGTGGCTGGCTGATCTGACTCCGGGTTTTTATTACTAAGACCAATTAGGATTCGTGCTACACCTTCCCTTGCTAGTAACATCTCTCTCATGGTGTGAAGAAGCCCAGGTTAGCCCCTTGGAGGAGGGGCTCCACTCATCCCAGGTGAGTCCTCAGACACGCACATATGGTATCCTGGACCATCTAGGCCCTGGCAGAGGAGCATGTGGATACCACCAGCAGGCACACAGGACCATGGGAAATGATGACTGTTTCCCATGTTCAGCCACTCTGCAGACATCAGTTGGTCAACATGAACCTGGCACTTGGTCTCACCCATCTGGTCAGAATGTTTTGGCATTTGACAATTTTATTTCATGCCCTTCACCCAGGTTTTTAGATTTCTAATAAAACCAGTCAAATCTGTGTTGTTGGTTTTTCCCCCTCCAGAGCTTTCTACAAAGCACTCTTTCAATTTCCTTCTTCAGTTCGGAGAACAGATTATAAAGAGCCTTCACTGTTCATATTTGTAAAGAAAAGGCCTTCACAGCTGCCAGAGTGACTGGAGAGAACGCAATTACCGCAGGGAAAAGGACAGGGCTGTTAGGCCATCATAAATGTTTTAAAGAGCAGGGCGTTGATTATTAGCTGAGCTGAGGCTTTGAGGGGGGGGGAGGCATGTGAGGGCCCGATGCAGCAAATTAGGTGGAAATGTTCTGAAATGACCAAACAATAGCAAACACTAAGCGACCACAAACCAGGCACTTCTTGGTTGTTTATCGGAAAAATATTTTCATAGTGTACAATCCTTGGCAGCAAATAGGGGTTTGATAAATGTCTGTTGAATGAACAAATGAATATATGGATGGTTGGAATATGTGCTACTGGGCTTGGAAAAACTATGTGCTTCCCTTCTGCCTGGGGTTCCAAGGCTTAGAAGCGTCGAGGTGGAATCGAGATGGAAGAGCTGAACTGAGGAGCTGGCAAGGTTTCTCCTTCTAGACTGGACTCATGTTGAAGTCCGAGGCCACCTCTTCTGGAGGGACCATTTGTTCCTGACCCATGCCTGTTTTCTTTTCTGAAATCAAAAAAGATTGGACCATTTTGAAAGCCTACATTTTGGGATTTGCCACGAGAGGGAAAAAGGGTGACCTGGGTAGACTTCCTTCCTTGGCTACTTGTCAGTGACTTATGTGACCATGGATAAGTTACAGTAAACTCTATGTGCCTCAGTTTCCAAATCTGTCAGAGGGGGACAAGAATACTAACTTGCAGAGTGGTTGGTAGAATTAGAAAGAACATGTGGGAAGTGGTGGGAATGAGGGCGTTAAGTGGCTGGAAATTGTCAAGAATTTATAGCATTCCTTGTTGTAGGTTGGCATGATCCCAGTGAGTCTCATGATCCAACTAGAACTTTGACTTTCTTTGTAATTGTCAAATATTGGGGGAGAGCCGGCTGGGCTCCTTCACTCTCATGTCTTCATTTAGAATTCTGAACTCTCTCTCTCCTAAGTACTCGTCCTTCTTCCAAATGCCCACAGGGACACGCCATGTCTCAGTCTGCTAAACCCAGTGCCTCTGACCCCACATGTTTCTCATTCCAAGTCTTTGTGTCAGTTCCAGAGCTAAGCACAAATACTGGCCTCAGTGTGTACATGTACTACTGTGATTTTTTAACATTTCAAGTACCTGCTCTTGGGTTTTGGATTATCTTGTGGTTTCCTACCCATTTGCCCCACCCTTTAATTGCTCTGCCAGTGATTAGTCTGTTCTCTGCCAAGGCTGCCTCCCCTTTCCCTAATGTCTCTGGGTCTCCCCAGAGGCCTTCCCTAATCTACTGGTCTCTCTGATGCTCTGCAAAATTGAATGGCCTCTGTTTGTCTTGCCCCTCCCCACCATGTCCAGGGTGGTTATCTCACTGGGTCTCCCATTTCCTCTTCTTATTCTTGGCTCCTGGCCAGGCATCACACATTCATGTGAAATCCCGCCTCTTCTAGCAGAAGGGAAAGGCAGTTTCCATTCATGGAAAGCCCATTTGCGGCAAAGATGCTACACCCTCACCCTAGGCAGGGGTGTTCTCTTTTTCTGACATACCCAGGACAAGGTTGGAGGGATCTGGTCCCTATGGTTATTTGTGCTAAAGGCCAGTTAAGGCAGCAAACAGTGTGGTCTTTGTGGTGAGGGGGAGGGAAGGGGCCTACCAAATCTATGTGACCTGGAGCTGGGTCCACATTTCATTTCTCAGCCTCAAGTTGTTTATTTTGTGAACCGAGAATACCCGCCTCACAGCATTACGGAAGGAGCAGGCTTAGCACATGGCCCAGAAAATGGCATCTGCTCCATAAATATTTGATTTTCTGCCCTCTTACTGGTTGCAAGGACCTCCAGGCAGGTCTGGGTTTTAACAGAAAGGATTCAATAGGACATAATGAAGGGAAGGGTGATTTGCTGAGGTGTGGGCAGGGGACGAGGAGCATTCTGGTCCCTACAACAGTCAGAGGCTTTAAGTAGCCTGTCCTACTGTAGGGCAAGGACAGGATGAGCTCCCAGTGCCCCTGGGAAAATCTGGAGCCATGAACCAGGGGTTGCGGCAGAAATGCTTGCAAAGGGCTCTGGGGTTTTTTAGTAAACTGAGAGCATTTGTTCCCATCATCCTTATAACTTATGCAAGTCCAAGGGGTTTTGTTTGTTTGTTTCAGTTGAGGTAGTTAGATGTAGGGCTGCAGCTCAGGAAAAGGAATGTAGCTAATGCTAAAATTATATCCCATTTGAGGAGGCATGTGGGTTCTAAGGACCCCCTTCCTCTCCTTTTCTGCCTAGGTCTTCTATAGGTTGAGCCCAAAAGCAGGCCAGGGGATAAGAGGACCTGAGTGGTGTCATTGAGAGGTGCTCCAAAGGGCAGAGGAGCGGACCTGAAGGAGCGGAGAATCATTCCGTCAGGGTCTTCGGTAGGCAGTCAGTTTTCACGAGGCCCTAAGCCTCAGTTTCCTGCCAGATGGGCACTAAATTCACCTGCCTGTCTGCACAGGGCTGATGGAAAGATCCAGAGACAGGGCTGTGACCACTTGCTTTTCAGGGAAACCCCCTGTTCATTTGGACTGTGCCACTTGGTTCGCCAACAACCAGGCAAGTTACAAGGTAGAAAATCCAGGAGACCAAACTAGCAGTCCAGGACAAGAAGTGCAACTTTCCCAGGGACTCAGCAGAGGCCCCCACGGTTGGGCATGGTTGAGCATGCCCGGCCGACCTAGTCACTTCTGCCCAGCCATTTCAAAATGTCTCACGTGACCAGGACCCCATGGCTTTGCGTGGTTGTGTAAAGCACACAGTGCAACCATGTGATCTACATGCATGCATGGAATAGCCATATGGGCCTGTGTGCGCAGGCGCGGCCCAGTCTTTATAAGCTGGTGCCATATTGTCGACTCCATCTTTATTCACGTGTGTTTTCTGTAGGCTTGTGCACATCTGTCTCTCTCTCTTATCTTAATAAAACTCTTGTTAGTGGATTCTGTTGTGTTTCGTGACATTTCCTCGCAGGGTAAGAGCACCGGTAAATAACTAACAGCAGGTTTCTCACCCTCAGCTGCTATCATACTTTGCATTTGCCCAAAAGCAAGGAGCTTTTGAGTGCATGAAGGCCATCTGGAGTGGGCAGGGTTGGGGGGACCACTCTCAGGTTGGAGAGAGAAGGAAGCAGAACAAAGAGGGTGGATGACAAGATCTTGACTCTACAGGGCCACTGAGATTGTGCACACAACATCCTGGGTTGTCTTCTTGCAGAGAAGGTCCAGGCTGTGTTCACCAGCTTTCAGCTCTTGTTGGCTGAGTGTTCTTCCTGGGGTCTGTAACTCCCTGGCCATTCCGGGGTACCTGATGTGGTCAAGCTACTTGGAGCAGCCTGTGAATAACACCAGGTAGCCACAGGCGGTCAAATAAGTGAGTAAGGAGGGGGTTGCTATGCACCTGCGGTGACCTTTATCAACGGGACACAACCTACTGTCACCTGGCAAGAGAGTCTCCTGAGCCACTGACCTGTGGGCACATCTGGGAGGGACGGTTTTAACTGAGTTAATCTTCGTGGGAAGATCCATCCTGACTGTGAAAGGCACCATTTCCTGGGCCGGTTCCTGAACTGTATGCCCTGGAGCCCCGAGCATGCACTCACTGCTCTCTGCTCTCGACTGCAGATGATGTGACCAGCTTCCTGGACAGAGCTCCTGTGCTGTGGTTCCCCACCGCGGTGGACCGCAGCCTGGAGTTGTGAGGTCAAATAAACCCCTAAGTGGCTTCTTGTCGGTTTATTTTTATTTTTTTGCAATTAATTAATTATTTTAAATCACAACAACAGAAAAACAAACAAACAAACAAAACTAGAGCAGACAGGGTGGCATCCACCTTGGTTTCCTAATTTGTGTGACAGGGGTCACGCCTGACTCTCAGGACACTTGTGAAGACTGAATGATGCTTGAAGCAGCATGTGTGTTCCAAGTGTCTGGCTATCACAAGTGTGTAATAAAAAAGGTATCATGATAGAAGTGGGCAGATACTGTTCGTGGATGACAGGATGGTGAAGGGCTCAGAGAAGGGAAGACATTTACCTGAACTCACACAGACAGACCCTATGGTGCCAAGCTGACCCCTGACTCCCCACCCACCGCAGTACCCTCCATTTACTACACAGAGCATTGAGAAGCCATAAACATAAAATGTTAGTGGTCCCAGACTCTAGCGCAGACCCAAGTCAAACCGACTCCTAGGCAGTGCTTCTCTCAGACTCAAATGTACGCGCATTTTCTTAGTCCCTCGGGTCTTCTGTTTGGCTCCCGGCCCCTCATCGGCAATGCCTAGGTGTCTGTGCATATTCCAAGGGGTGCCAGAAAGTCTCCAGACAAAATAAATGACGCTGTAAAAAGACCAAGGGTGTAAAACTCTAGACACCTTGTTCTTCTTCTCATAAGTATTTTCTTTTAAAAACAAACAATTTATAATGCTCCCTTTACTGTCTTGCTAGTACACACACACACACACACACACACACACACACACACACACACAAACCATAAAATGCATAACTCTTTAAAAGTTGTGGTAAAATGTGTATAGCATTTTCCCCACAATTTTAATCAGTCTGAAATGTACAGGTTTTTTTTGCTTTTTTTAGTTTTTGTAGTATATGTGTGTGTATATGTTTGTGTGTGGATTTGTGTATGTGTATGTTTGTGTATATGTATGTTTGTGTGTGTATGTTGGTGTGTGTGTTTGTGTATTTTTTGTGTGTATATGTTTGTGCATGTGTTCATGTGTGTGTTTGTGTATGTTTTTTTGTGTGTATGAGTGTGTAGGTCACAGGTTGATGTCAGATGTCTTCCTCAATTTGTTTCCACTTTGTTTTTTTAATTAATTCTTATTTTTATGTATGTCTGTACTGATACATTCTGGTATTATGATCTAAATTAAGAGGAAGGTCTTTCTTTTCATGGTGAGTCACCTGAACACAAACAGAACTGCCCATTTGAAAAGCTCCCCTTGTCTGCAGGTGGACACTCAGGTGGACCTAGTCACCTTTCTTTTTAAAAGCCTCCAAAGACACGGGACAGCTTGAAATCTAACTAACGTGAATAGACGTCGCTTGTTAAACTCTGGCACCGTTCTCTCTTTTCTCATGCTTCTCCGCGGCTTCCATCCTTACTCCCTTCCTTGGTCCTGCACCCTGGGCTCCCCTCCCCGCCCCCCAACAAACCTTGTCTTCCTTCCTTCCTTCTTCAGCTGCCCCATGGGCCGCTCGGTCTCCCTGTTTTGTTTCCTTTAAGTCTGCGACCTCTGACCTCCACTTGTTTAGGGATTCTTGCTGATCCTGTATGATTTTCTCTGTCCTTTATGTGGGTCACTGTTGTCTGCATCCATAGCTTTTTCTTTCAAAGGAATCATTGCTTCTCTGACAACATCAATCTATTTTATTTCACTGTGATTTGAGAAAAGGGTGTGTAAATCCTTTTCTTTGTGCCTAGGCATCTAAGTCACTCCAAACCTCCAGTAAGTGTCCTGTGTTCCCTTTTAGAGAGCTCATGCTCCCTGACTTACGGTCTGCCTTGGTGTTCTTGTTCAAACTCCTAATCCTGCCTCATTTTGCCTCTCTCTCTCCTCTTCCTCCTCCTCTTCTTCCTCCTCCTCCTTCTTTTTGCAAAGTCGTATTTAAAGAGTATCGGCAGGTTTGCGTCTTTGTGCTTCTGGCCGGAAGTTTCCACAGACTTCTTCACAGATTAACTACAGCTAAGACTGACCCCTTACTCCGGATATTTAGCATCTGACCTTTACCCCGTAGTCATTCTCTTACATCATCAAGTTGGGAAGCCTTTAACATAGGCGGATGTTTCTCACATCATTTTTATGCTTGCCAGTCACTTTAGGGTGGGGTTTGCATGGAGATACTGAGTGTAGTTTTGTCTGCACTGACTTCCATGAGTTCTGTCTCTGACACACTCAGTGCTCACATGATTATGCTGAAGCCCACTAGACAGCTTAGCCCGTGGAATTTTGTCATTACTTCCAAAGATACCTCACTCAATTTGATCTGTTCCTTTAAAAATTTGCCCCATGGCAAATTGACGTCTCCAAATAATGTTTAATTTGATAAGAGCCCTTGGACTCTGGAGCAGCCCTTTTCATCATCTCTGTCTTCAACTCTTGTGGCTGTCAGGAAAGTTTCTCTCACTCCAGGTCCCCGTCCTGCAGATGGTTTCCTGTTCTGCTCCCTGAGATGGGCTTTGTGGGACACTTCCGTCACAAGCATGGCTCCTCAGTTGTCAGTCCAGGGCACTCTGTGCGAGCACAGTGCCACCCAGTTTATTTAACTCACGGTTTTGGAGATTTAGAATCACGGCACCAATGTCTAGTCTGGGGTTCCCCTCGATGGCTCACAGCACAGCAGAGAAGCAGAAAGGAGAACACCCCGAGAGTGTGTGTTTGCTTTGTTGTGTAGCTCACTCTTGTGAGCTTCATTAGTACCTTCTGGGGGTGAGAGCCCACCTCATGAAGGGGCGACCACCTCTTAGCATTCCCACTGGGGACCAGGCTTCTAGATATTTTGAACAAACACTTGAGCCAGCAGGGAAGGGCTGCACATAGGGGCTTTCCTGGTCGTGGCCAGTCTCTTGCCCACAGAATAGAAAGGACCTTGGTATGAGTCTGCCCTTTCCCTAAGGACAATCTGAGGTCTCTGGTCAGCAGCATAGTCTATGGAAGGCGTGGTTTTGCTGATTGCACGAGGCTCTGGACATTGTTTGGAGCCATTTGATTGGATTTTCTACATCAGGTTCAGGGACACCAAGAGGTCAGCAGGGATTGTTGCTTTCCAAAAAAACAGTGTCCCGGGAAGCCCCCTTGCCTTTGAGAATAACCCTTCCCTCAGGCTCCAGCAGCCTCTACGATCAGGAAAAACAGGAAGTTAGCATTCACCAAGAACTTTTGCAAATTGGGGACAAAAATCTCTTGTCATTTGTGGCTAATTTTCTTGTCTTTATGTGACTTTTTATCAGCGCCATGAGATCAGTCTCAGGCACAGTGCCCCCTCTGGCTGGCTTTCAGGGGGATAAAAGTATCCTCCAAAATGTTATGAACCTCAGCAATGTCTCAGCTTAGTGGTGCTCGGGGTGGCTGTCACACACTGATTTCCCTCACCGTCAGCCTCATCTCAGGCCTGTAAGTCAGTCAGATACTCTGAGCTCTGCCTTGACAAACATTTGGTCTGGCCACAGTGTGAACTGGGAGGGTCTTTCTATTGCCTGCTTGGTGCTATGCCCCTCTTAGATGGACACACAAGCACAGGAGCTGTGGATAAGGGAATGAATTTCACTGACTCCCTAGAAGTCATTCAAGCCACCATCATTCAGTTCTTCATTAGTCACTTATTTATAGATCCTGTGTGCAAATGGTCTCCCTCATGCAGAGCTTGCTCCACGGAGCTCAAAGCCTCAGGAAAAGAGAGTGAGAGCACTAGAGTGTGTCTGTGGTGGGGAGTGTGCAGGCCTGTGCACGGAGGTGTGAAAAACTCTGCATGAGGGCTTGGCAGGAGCGACTGCCTTCCTGAGTCCCTGCATTGGAGCATCAATGTCACAGCTTCATCCCTTGATTCTGTCCCAACTATCAGGCACCACTGGTGGGGAGGGTGTGGGGTGAGCCTCACTCCAGTGCAGGTGGTTGGGAAAATGGACTCTGCGTTGGCTAAGTGCTCGCACAGGTGAAGAAGCCTGGGCTGGGACTGTGCCGCCTCCGGCCCGCTGCTCTCCTGTGTCTGCAATGAGTCCCCTTCTCCCTTGTCTAAGGGGTCTGCCTGCCACCTCTACCCCAGTCCACCCTGGGGTGCACTTGAGGCTTTGCAGTCTCACTCTCCTTGCTTCCCAGGGCACCCGATGGCTGTCATCGGCTATGCCCACCGGCTGGGTGTGTGTCCTGTTTCTCCGTGTGACTGTAAACACTTCTTTAAAGGGCCGTGAGATGGCTTCATGGGTAAGAGTACTTGCCCCGCAAGCCTTTGGACTCTCGGCCCCTTAATTCCATTCACTCTCCTGACAGGTGTGAGAGCAGCAGCACCCGACTCTGCCTGGCCACCGTCCTTGTGAAGCTCTTTCAGAGGCTCTGGTGGCAAGTGGCTGTGCGTGCCATGCTGTGAACACACTCTTCTCAAAAGGTCCCTCTTGTCCTGGCGACATCACGAGATGTGCAGTGGCACACAGCAGAGCTGCATCTCTTGCTCAAGGTTCTCCAGCCAGGAGCTGGACGCACTCCAGCTCTTTCTTAGCCATGAGCCATGTCACATGAGGTGAGCATATAGGACTCTTCTGACCTTTTAGGGATGCAAACCCAGCTCTTTATTCTGTGTCGCTGTAACAGAAAACCACAGGCCAAGCAATTTATAAAGAGCAGGTCTGTTCGGTTCACCACGCAGGAGGCTGGGAAATTAAGAGCTCTGTGCCAGTGTCCACCGGGTCTCTGAGCTGCAGAATAACAAGGCAGAGGCTTCAGATGGCAGGAAAAGGCAGGGATAGGAGACTGGGGATGGGGATGACTTAGATTTTCATCAGAACCCATTCCTGTGACTACTAATCCACTTGCTTGCTAAAAGTGATACTCTGTTCATGAGGGCCTAGTCATAAAAGTTTGCTCTGAACAGTGGCAACTACATGTCAGGGCAAAGTGTGTATGTGTGCGTGCGTGCATGCGTGCGTGCGTGTGTGTGTGTGTGTGTGTGTGTATGTGTGTGTGCATGTGTGTGTGTGTGCATGTGTATGTGTGTGTGCATGTGTGTGTGTGTGTGTGTGCATGTGTATGTGTGTGTGCGTGTGTGAACCAGAGGACATCTTTGAGTGGTGTTCTTAGACGTTTTGCCTTTAAATGTCTTTTTGAGACGCAGTATCTCACTGGCTTGGAATAGGCTAGCCTAGCTGGCCAGCGTGCCCTGAGGTCTGCCTGTGTGTGCCCCTCGGTACCGGGACTGTGAGTGCTTACCAGTGCTCAGATGGTGGCCGCTTGCTCTGCTGACTGAGCCGTCTTCTCACTCCTCCCTGCATGAGTTTTCCAAGGGCATTTAAACTCAGTGCGGCACTAGCCAGGATGAGGAGTCAATTCCCGAGCCATGCAGTCCTCTGACCAGCACGTAACTCCGCACCCTGCCTTCACATCGCCGCCTTCTGTCTCTGGCTGTCCTCCCCAGGGTTGCTGATGCTTTTGGCTGAACTGGATGTAAGCAACACGAGCATCCTATCAGTGCCCTTCACCGGGATGGATACCCAAACTGCCCGGGAAAGATGGAGGGAAGAGAAGTGTCCTGGGAAGACCTCAGATCATAGTGTGGATTTGACATCTGCCAAGTGAAGGGAGGGAGGGGCAGAGCTGCCATGTGGTTTTGAGAGAGCCCCACAAGGCCCCTGGAGCCTCCAAGCAAAGGATCCCCCTTGGGCATAGAAGGCTCATGGCCAGTTGATGGCAGAGAAGCCCAGGGAAGGCATGGTGTGGGTGCACATGCTGCTGAGGTCCTGAGGGTGGGGCATCTGAACGTCAGTCAACCACACCATCCTGCAAGGCTCTCCCAGGGAGATCTGAGCATCTGGTGAACACCATGGAATAATGACAGTTCTGCGGATGGACCCAGAAAAGGCCCCGTGGCCACAAGACAGTCAACTAGCTTCCCTTTCCCAATTCATTTACTTCAGCTGGCAGATTAAATGAGAGAATGTATGAAAGATGCTTGCCACAGTACAACTGTGCAAGAATTGTTAGCTGTCTTCCTCCTGGGAGACAGCAGAGCATAGGTTGGTAGGGTGCATTTTGGAGAGAGGTGGCCTGGGTCAAAGCGTTTCTGTCACTTGTTAGTGGGAGGACCTTGGACAAGTTACCTAATCTTGCTGGGGCTCAGATTTATTCTCCGGAAAAAGAAGATAATAACAGTCCTTAACTTCGTGGGTTGTTGTGGGAATGAGATGAGATAATTTAACCAAAGGAGTCCAACCAACAAGATGACTATCACAAGCTAAGTGCCATCCGACTTCTTTCAGAGGGCTGTGTGTGGCCATGGCCTGCAGGGGGCAGCATCCTCACAGTAATTAAACGGAACTCCGCGTTTCAGAATGAGGCGTTCGTAGGAATTCCAGAGGACAGTGTTCTGAAGCAGTGTAGACAGCACCAGCAAAAAGAACCTTTATGGGGGTGGGTATGATAAAGCAGGGTCAAGAAAAAGAGCAGGCATTTTCAATAAAAAAAGCGCATGTTTACCCGAGGGTGAGCCTGAAAAAACGAAGGCTCTCTGATGGAAGCAGGCCTCCCGCTCCACTCTTTTGGGGCGCCTTGGAGAAGAACCCTGGGAAAACACAAGCCAGATTGCAACTAAAGAGCAACCATCCAGAGAGAAATTGAGAGAGGAAGAGCTTTGGGATTGCAGGACATGTGGAGCCTGATGCCAGCGCAGTCCCTGAGTAGAAAAGGGACTTGAAACCATGCAGGTCACTTCACAGTGGGACCCAGACATCCTTTTGGGCAGTTGGAGTAAAGGACCAGCCAGAGACAAGTGGTCAATACTCTTTATTTCATGCCGAGTATCCTGGTGTCCCTTTCGATTTGTCCTGCTCTCCCGAAGGACACTTCTCTCGGTTCTCTTCTCTTGAGTAAGAGAAGGCATTTTTCTACACCTTTAAGTACCCATCGCTGCCTTTTACCCTTAAGTACAACTGAGATGTCTACCTCCTGGCCACTGTCACCAGGGAAACTCTCTCCAGTTTGTGATTTTGTTTTACGTTGTTTTCAACCTGACTGTTGGGCCCCGCCCCCCACCTCCTTCTTCAGCTCCCCTCTTCACCCTAGAGAATTTCTCACACCACGCGGAACCTTCGCCATCACAGTTGACTGGCCATACGCCACTCACATGTGCTAGAGTGGATTCTCACATGGAGCTCACCGCGCCCTCTCTTGCTCTGTCCGCTCCAGCCATCTTCCTGCTGTGTCTTAATTCTTTTACACCTGTCACGGTCAGTTTGTCTTTCCCTGACAGCTCACTAAGTGCAACGAAGAAGCCACTTCCCTCAATATATGAATCTGGACTCCCCCTTTCCCTGCCTCCCTCCATCTCTCTGTCCCTCCCTCCCCTTCCTCCTTCCCTTCCTCTTCCTCTAGAGAACCCAGGGCTCTTGGGCAAGCAGCTTACCACTGAGCTACAAACCTAGCCCGAATTTTAATTTTTGGACCGTGTCTCTCTGTATGGCCAAGATGGGTTTTGGACTTGTGATCTGTGCCTCAGCCTCCCGGGCAGCTGGGGTTAATCACAGGCACGGCGCCCTGGCCTGTTATTTTCTCAAAGCCCCTTTTACTTCCGCTGGAGAATGAGGACCATCTCTATCAGGTGGCTGCAAATGCTAGAAAGTTCATCTTAAACAGAACTGTTGGCTCACGTGAGCGGAAAGGCTCCCATTTTAATCCTATGTGTAGATTTAGGACTCAAAAGTTCCACTTGAATCTGATGTTTTCCTCTCGACTTTTAAATGTTTTTATTTTTACACTATATATTATTTACACTATATATTCTTACACTTATTTATGATTTAATATGTGTGAACAAGCAGGCACCATGTTACTTATGTGGTAGTCAATTGACAAATTATGGAAGTCAGGCTTCCTTCACCACGCGGGTTCAGAGACAGAGGTCGGGCTGACAGGCTTGGCAGTGAACCCCGTCACTAGGAGTCACACAGCTCCCCTTCCTCTTTGTTCTGACCTCTCTGTTCCACGCTGTCAGATGTAATGGCAGTAAGAAGGCTGCACTGGCTCCACTCCCTGGGACCCTCTGATTAAACTCAAGTTTGTCTGTCTCACGTCTCAGCTTTCCCAGCAAAGTTTCCCCGGGGCCCACTGAGCCCGTGAGGTCTTGCAGATACTCCCCAGCCAGTCACCAGGCTAGGGGCTTTGGGGATGTTCTTTGGCTTGGCTACGTTCGCTCATATGGCCAACCCATCCTGGGATTTCAATAATCCCAAACTGTCACATGTTGCTAGAAAAAGAGAGCTCAGCTGCAGGAGGCAAAGGGTGGATGAAATGTTCATCGGTTTTCCTCCTAGGCTTGTGGTGCGGACAATGAGGGGAATAAGACATGATACGGCTACCTAGCAGGAGTGCAGGAAGCTGAGTGGTTAATGGTGGCTTGTAGCTCTTCACCGGTGACCCCTGTCTGGTTAACGGTAGCTCTTCACCGGTGACCCCTGTCTGGTTAACGGTAGCTCTTTACTGGTGACTCCTGTCTGGTTAACAGCAGCTCTTTACCGGTGACTCCTGTCTGGTTAGCAGCAGCTCTTCACCGGTGACTCCTGTCTGGTTAACGGTAGCTCTTCACCGGTGACTCCTGTCTGGTTAACGGTAGCTCTTCACCGGTGACCTCTGTCTGGTTAACAGCTCTTCACCGGTGACCTCTGCCTGGTTAACGGTAGCTCTTTACCAGTGACTCCTGTCTGGTTAACAGCAGCTCTTTACTGGTGACTCCTGTCTGGTTAGCAGCAGCTCTTTACCGGTGACTCCTGTCTGGTTAACGGTAGCTCTTCACCGGTGACCCCTGTCTGGTGGTGCTTTGGGTATTGTCTCTTTCCTATCTAATTTGGAGATTTTGCTCATATTGCTGTAATCCTCAGTTCAGACATGCATCCCTGGCCCCTCCCTCTCCCCATGGATTGACTTCCGTGTCTCCAGCTGGCTTTGGATCCTGTTCACTTACTCATCTTGGGCAGCCCACACGGCACGTCCTCTGGATCCTGCCCTCAGACCCCACCCTCGACCCCATCGTTGCTGCTCAAGGCCCTAGAACAGCTCAGATTCTGTCCAGCTTCCATTCACATTCGCTTCCAGATCATTTCAGTGACCTCTTTCTTCTGCTGCTTCAGCCTGAGCCTTGCTGGGAGTCCTGGACCTCCGAGGATGGATGGTGGCATTCTGCAGTCCACTGCCTGGAGTCCCTTCTCCGCTGTAAGTCTCACAGCTATGTGGACTTGAGTAACTAATACAGTCCCATGTCCTAACCCCTCGCCTGTAAAACACAGTTTTGTCTTTTGAAAAACACTTTTCTTTTATTTTCATTTTATGTGTATGACTGTTCAGACTGCATGTCTGTGTACCACATGCACACCTGTGGAGGCCAGTGGAGGTGTGAGATCCCTTGGAACTAGAGTTACAATTGGTTATAGGCTACCCTGGGTGCTGGGAATCAAACCTGGATCCTCTGGAAGAGTGATCTTAACCACTCTTACAATTCTTAGTACTCATCATCAGAGAGGCTTCCTCCTGCCTAATGGGAGCAGATGCAGAGCTCACAGCCAAATATTAGGCAGACAGAGCCCAAACTAGAGATCGCTATTGGGTCCCTCCCCTGGAGCTTGGGGGAACCCAACAGAAGAGGGAGAGGAAGGACTGTAGGAGTCAGAGGGGTCTAGGACACCAGGAGAATATGACCCACAGAATCACCTAAGCAGGGCTCACAGGGGCTCACGGAGACTGAATCAACAATCATGGAGCCTGCACAGGTCTGTGCTAGGTCCTCTGCATGTATGTTATGGTTGTTAGCTTGATGTTCTGGTGGGGCTTCTAACAGTGGGAGTGGGGAATATCTTTTACTCTTTTGCCTGCTTGTGGGACCCTTTTCTTCCTACTGGGTTGCCTCACCCAACCCTGATATGAGGGTTTGTGCCTAGTCCTATTAACTTGTTATGCCATGTTTGGTTCATGTACCTGGGAGGCCTGCTTTTTTCTGAAGGGAAATAGAGGAGGAGTGGATCTGGGGGAGAGGGGAGGTGGGAGGGGGATCTGGGAGAAGTGGAGGGAAGGGAAATTGTAGTCAGGATATATTGTATGAGAGAATAAAAAAAGTCTTCAGTGCTCTTAGCCACGGAACAACCCCTTACCCTTCCAGTTTACTTATTTTTGACGACATTTCAATGGAAAAACCTCACATCCCTTGATAAAGGATCCTCCTTCTGAACAGTGTGGGGGCCTGAGGTTTGTAAGAGTCACTTGTTGGATGGTGTCTGTTCCTGTCCCATGCCACTGAGTTTTTAGTGTGTGTTTTTCAGATGGCTGTGATTTAGAGAGTGTTGGCCAATGCTGGAGCGACGCTGCTTTCGCACCTGTATGGTATCGTATTGCCTGACACCCACTTCTGTAGCACGTTTAATCCCCTCCGGCTTGGGTGTGTAATTATATACACCTCTTCTCAGCTCTGCCTGCCACGGTCCCCTGCCAGATCATTGTCGGTCTCTCCCTCACCTTCCAGTGACCTCTGAAGGAGTTGTTACCTGGGAGGTAGATTTCTCAGCATTGAGGCAATCGCATTAAGAACAATCATACGAACCAGTGGGTATGTGTTGAGTTATCTGTGGGGCTGGTCCTCACTGTGAGCAGTTAAGCAACCCCACATGATGCAATGGTTGGAAGTAGAGAGAGGGAATACACCTAGTTGGCATACTGTGTCCATTATAATACTCATGAGCCATAGACATATGTTGTGATTAAAATTAAAACTAATGACAATTTCCATTCCTTAATTGTCTAACCAAGTGTCAAGTGCCAAGTAGAATGTCTAGCCATGGGCTTCCATCTTGATGACACAGATGAAGAAAATTCTGTTTAACAGTGCTGCTCTCAAGGGGGGGAAATGAGGTGGGAATACTGAGACCTTTGCCAAGGCTGCCAGGGAGAGAGCAGAGTCTTGTCCCCTTTGATACTGTTAACAGGTCTGGGAAAAGTGGCTTAGTATATGAAGGTGGGGTAGGCACTGCGCACAGCAGGGCACAGTATCTAAAATCCATACAAAAATGAGTGAAGCATCCTTCATGCTATGTGGGGAGCTAGGCTCATCCTTCCGGGAATGCACAATCTCCAGAGAGGAGAGGTAGAGGGGACCCTCCGGAAGACACACCTTGCAGGAACTGCTCATGGAGATGGTTTCCCCTAACCTTAAGGGGAGTTAATATCACCTGCATGTTATCCATGAGGAAACAGAGTCTCAGACAAGGATGCCCAGCTGGAGGCTCGTTACGGCTCTATATGGCCGTAAGTCAGGCAGGAGGGAGCTGAGCACTGGGACCTGAGCAGGCCGAGCCCATGGTGGCTGCATGCTAACAGGGCTCACACTGGGGCATGAGGCAGCTCTTTGGCTTTTAAAGAGGGCAGAAAGGAGCAGACAGATCCAGACTGGACAGCTCGAACCTTGTGGCTGAATTAGATGGGGGAGGGGGGGCATGAAGATTTGACAGGTGACGTATTCTCTGGACTGCATGTCCCTTTGAGGGTGGGACTGTGCCACAGTGGATTCTGAGGGTTAAACCGTTCTTCTCTGAATCCCAGTGTCGCCCACAGCTGAGGTGAGCTGTCTGCAAAGTGACCATGATAATGGCGGTTATTACTGCCTTCATTATCTCTGCAGCCTGGGGTGTACGTACCGTCCTAACACACATATACCCTCAATGAAAAAGATGGGTTCAATTTGTTTAAAGTGCTGAGATTGAACTCAGGGCCTTGCTCATGCTAGGCATGTATTCTACCACCTAGCTACATCCTGACTTCTGGAACCTAGAGTGGAGTTGCATCCAGTTATGAGGGCTAGGGACCATCAGGTCAAAGCAAATGCCCCTGTGTGTGGAGAAAGGCACTACAAAGGCCTGCAGTAGGGCAATGGGTGTGGGAATTTACTCTGGCCCACTAAATCAATAATAATTTTTGTTACCGGGACACCCACGAATCTGTCCATTTTACTCTAAAAAATGACCTCACCACACCATCACTTTGTGGCTATTGATGTTGTGACTGTTAGGGCTAGAGGTCACCAGATACTGTCCTGCATGTGAGAATTACAGGTTCTGCATACATAGAATTCTCATGGCAGTCAGCTTTCTGTTACTCTAACAAATGTCTAAGGCAGATCAACTTAAGACGAGGAAGGATTGGTTTTGGGTCACAGTTTCAAAGGACTCAGTCTGTGGCGGGTTGACCCTGCTGCTTTGGGGCCTGTGGTGAGGTAGCACCCTGTGGTGGGTAGTGTGTGGTAGAGGAAGCCGCTCACCTTGAAGCAGCCTGAAAGCAGGATAGAAATGAGGCCAGAATTCCACAATCCTCCTTGGGCACACTCCCCCTGATCTAAGACTGCAGCTGGAGTTTTCTCCAGTCCCGCCTGGGCCTGCAGCTGCTCAGACCCAAATAATAATACACAGAGGTTTGTATTAATTAAAACTGTATGGCTCAGGCTTCTTGCTAGCTAGATCTTACATCTTAAATTAACCCAATTCTATAAATCTATACCTTGCCACGTGGCTTGTGGCTTACCGGTATCCTTACATTTTGCTTCTCATGGCAGCTGGCAGCATCTCCTGCCTCAGCCTTCCCTTCCCAGAATTCTGCTCTCTGCTTTCCCCACCTATACTATACTTCCTGCCTGGCTACTGGCCAATCAGCATTTTATTTATCAATCAAACCAGAGCAAAACATTCACAGCATACAGATAGACGTACCCAGCATAAGACTACTCGCTAAGTTCCACCTTTCAAAGCTCTGACCCCCTCCCAGCAGCGCTAAGCCGAGGGCAAAGCCACTAACACCTGCACAATAGCAGTGGTTAATACCATCTAATTCACTGAAACAATCAGATATTTTGAGAATAATTCAATTTCTAAATTTAAGCAAAACTTCCAACTTTTAAATCCATACTGTCCTATGAAATGGCACATGGACATTTCTTCAGGGCTGGCCAGACCTATATTTGGTATGGCTAGTAATGCTAGGAGGCTGTAGGTAGAGAGTCAGTTTGATTCTGTGTGCCTATCTCAGAGTTAAATTTAGTGTTAGGCATTGTGATCAAAGTCACCAGGATCAGCATTGCCAACATGTCATTGAATGTTTATGGTGGACGCCAACCCTCACCATGCAGTATCATCTGGACAAATTATAGACCTTATTAGAACCTAGTTCCCAAGCTAAACACAGTCTACTCCCAACAGATCCATTCTACCGACTTCAGTTTTTAACTCACACAGGCTGCTGTGTTTCTGGGACACTGGTTCCTCAAGAAGGAAAGCTTGTGGGCTTGAGAGACAGCTCAGCCATCGAAGGCAAGGCTCACAGTGAAAACGTCAAGAAGCAAGGCTTCTTGTTGTGGGTCCTTCAGTTGAATTGAGAGCTAAAAACAAAGCAGCTAAATCCTGCCTTCTGTTCTCTCTCTCTCTCTCTCTCTCTCTCTCTCTCTCTCTCTCTCTCTCTCTCTCTCTCTCTCTCTCTCTCTGTGTGTGTGTATATGAAAGCTAGACATGTTCTTTAGTGACAGAGACACACCTGTGCCAGGACTCAGGCTTGTCTTCAACCTGAGCTGCCTTCACACAGTTCTGTTACCTTGTGTGGCTTCATGAGGAAGCCCAGGCATTTTTAAATCATGGTCCCCTGCAGGGATCACAAAAGCAGCAATTCCCCAGTACTGATCCTGAGATGTGTGTCTGTGCTGGTCCTGCAGTCATAGCCCACCTTATCAGCATGCTCTGTGTTGCCTGGAGGAGCCTTATCATTGGGTTTCTGAATATCAGTCATCTGTCATGATGACGGTTCATTCATCATGGGCTCCAGTTCACTTGATTAGATTTGGCTTTAGTCTTTTGATAGAACCTTTTGGTATTTCCTTTAGAAAAGAGAGGTTTATTTTTAGCTTTGTATACTTGTGTGTGGGAGTCCTGGGAGGACAGAAGCGGGTACCGAATACCCTGGACCTGAAGTTAACAGGTGCTTGTGACCTGCCTGATGTGGGCACCGGGAACTGAACCTGGATCATCTGCAAGGGTAGCACGCAGTCTTAACCACTGAACAATCTCTCCAGCCCCGTCGTACTTCCTCTTGACGGCTCTGATCTCCTTCCTGGGCACCTGTAGTAGCTTGGCTTCCAGATAGTTTGCGTTCAGGTGGGCCATAGCTTGTCCCCTACTCACGAAATGCACATGGTGCTGATGTGTGGCATTTGAAGAGCAAATTTAAGAAGCAATGCACCCCCTGTCTTCCACAGTGTGACACTGTTCTCAGGAGGAAATGTGTAGAGTATCCCTGTCAATGGGACGACTTGAGAGAGATGTGGAAACTAGACAGGATTGCCCAGTTAGAGAACACAGAGAGATGAGGTTAGGTGGAGGAGAGACAAAATGGAAAGGGGTGGGCCTGGAAGGGCCTGGAACCATGCACCCCAGAATCTGCAGGGTGGGGGCTAGAAAGGCCTGGAACCACACATCCCAGTATCTGTGGGGTAGAGGCTGGAAGGGCCTGGAGCCCCGTACCCTAGGCTGGATTCCCATCTCATCCCAGTACCTGTGCCTTGGATACACAGCTATGCTTTCCCAGGGATGAGGAAGCCGTGGATTCCAGTATGGAAGCATTGCTTTATACGGTGAACAGTGCTAACCCTCTCCTGCCTTTTGTGGCAGCAGAAGGGTAGCCATGAGCTTTGTCCGGACTTGGTCCATTTCCTCCAGCATCCGTTAGCTGTGGTGAATAACACTGCACAGGAGGTGCTGTGAGCAGGAGAGAAGACAGGGGGAGGAACACTGTGCTCACTGTGCGTGTTAGCATGTCCTCATTCTCCTGGGCTGAGAAGCTTCCTGATCCATGGAACTTTCCATGCTAACAACTGAGAAGTTCTACGTAAGTCGGGAGACTCTGTGTGTGTGTGTGTGTGTGTGTGTGTGTGTGTGTGTGTGTGTGTATGTGTGTGCGTGGAGCCTGGTGCCCTGGGAAATCTTGGCAGTGAATGTGAAGATGAGCTGAAGTTGACTGGAAGAACATGGCGTCATTGATGCATGGGGTCGTGAAGCCTGGATGGAGAGGGAGGGGTGAAAAGAGAACCATTGACATCTGCTGTGTTTTAAAGCAAAGCGGTGAGCTCTCCAAATAACTCAGATGTATCCCAGACCACAGCTTGTGTTTGCTTACTGTATTAAAGTGAGTGATTTATTACCCACCTGAGGCTGTAGAGAGGCCTAGGGATACAGTTCAGCAGAGCACTTACCTAGCATTCAGTACGCCCTGGTTAGAGCACCATTATCCAGAAATAAACAAAAACCGAGGTGCTAAAGGGGCACAGGGCCCCAGAAATTCAAGACTTTCCTTATGGTTTGGAAACCATGTTGACAGTTTTCTCCCCCTCGATGTTCACCTTCAGTGACTTGGGGGAAAGGCAATGGGGCACAAGTAGGGGGAAGGTCATCTCTTGTCGTCTATGAAGTGATGGCTGACACCCCATCTTCCTCCACTGCTCTCTGCCATGCTTGTCTGTTGGGAGTGACAGAGTGCAGGTCTCTTGCCTGCATGCTGCTCTGTTCTCCCGAAGCAGAGGGTGGGAGATGGGCTGACTCCGCTTCCTGCCCCCACCCTCTCTTTTTCTCTCCAAAGTGTGATCTCTTGAAGGCTGTCCCTGAGGCTTGGGCAGGATTGGGGAGAACTAAGGGGGGCATTTGAAGATGGAGGGCCGATTATTGATAGTCGCATCCTAGGGAAAGCCCCTGGAAGTTAAAGTCACGCCGTATTGCTGCTCCCTGACGTCAAGTCCTCTCTGAGCACGGACCACACTCTTTCTAAGCTGCTCTCCAGGCCAGTTTTCATCAGGCCTGCCTCAGCCTCAGCCTCCACCCCTCCATTCCAAGTACCTAAGTTCCTAAGCCTAAATTACCAAGACAAGCACTGGAACACAGCCTGCAGGGGCAGCCTAGGGAAACCCCTGGGCTTTGTGTGCTTAGCACAGCCAGGGGAAACTGGGATGAGGCTGAGTGGCTTGAGCTCCATGGTGGACCCTGGGTACCCAAGGGAGATGATACTAGAGAACCATGTTGTGTAACTCAAGCCATTTTGAGTAGCTTGAAACGATGAAATAATGATGCTTGAGCTCGATGCTAGCAGTCTCCTAATTAATGTGAGTAAGAGCTTCACCAGTTGTTCATCTTTCTGTCTGCTGTCTCTAAACACAGAATGTGCATCCCACCAGTCACTGCCAGTCCTCAAAAAACATAGATGTCAATCCTCAGTGCCAGGTGCCCTCTCGATGGAGATCCTGCCCACTTCCTTTGACTTGGTTTTAAACCTTGGCCCCTCCAGCTTACTGGGAATAAGAAATGTGCCTGGTCCCAAGTCTAGCCATGATACAGGGGGACACTCTGGCAAGACCAACAGCATGAGCCCCAGTATACTCTCTGGAGCCATTTCCTCCTCTTCCTCCTTCCTTTCTGAGAAAGGAAGGCGACTGGTCGCATCTTTCCTGACTTAGGGCTAATCTCACCTTATTACCCTGAAATCTGAGTTTATTTTATTTTTGAGACAGTGTCTCACTGTGTAGTCCTGGCTAGCCTGGAACTCACTAAGTAGACCAGGCTGGCTTCACCACGATCTGCCTGCCTCTGTCTCCCAACTGCTGGATTGAAGGTGTGTACTGCCACCCCAGCTCTGAGATCTGGACTGAAGGCGTACGCCACCACCTTAGCTCTGAGATCTGATTTTAAAGAATTCCAATACTGCTCCTATTAAACATTGTTTAGTTGTTTGGGCCCATGCCTATGATCTGCTGATTTTAATTTAATGTAAGTCACGAACCTATTGAAATCATCATTATGGGGCTCTAAGTTTAATTAATAAAATGGTTCCTCTTGGTGGCAAACAACAACAACTACACTAATCTTCAGAGAAACGGGCCTGTAAAGCCTTTAGCTAGAAGATGGTTTTAACCTAGCAATGACTGACCAAACCAACCTCTGTACAGCTACTGCAGAGGCAGGCTCTGGTTAACCCACGGCGGAGAGCTCCCTTCACAGGGCAAGTGGATTTTCAACAGGGAAAGGGTGGTGTGGGGAGTTGGTGTCTGTTTCCTGCTCTTTGAGACCCCTCACTGCTTGAATTTGAAGCCAGAAGAGAGTTCGGCTCACTGCCTTGCAAGCTATTGAAGTCTTGGCCCCCAAAGGAAACCTGATCTCTGTCTAAGTGGCCCTCAGGTGTGGGCTGAGAGCTGCTATGCACATTCAGAGGAAGGCTCCCTAAAGCTTCCTGGAGCCTGTGCCTGGGTGACCTCTGAAATAAAAGCCCAGCCGGGGAAAGATAAGGCTTCATGCATGATCTACAAGATGGTTTCTGGCGATCTTCAAGATACCCTTGTCTAGAGCGCCTAGGGCCAGAAAGGCAGGGCTGGACATAAGGTGGGAGGACCACCCGGTGTTCCAGGGACCTTGAAGATGGGCTCTGGACATTTTTTTCATTCCTCTCGCTCCTCCCCCTCCCCCCAGTTAGCCTTTTCACTTTTCTGATTTCTGGAAGAACGGGCTTCTGTTTTTGAAACCATCACAGTGGAGCAAACTGGGCAGTGGATGGCTGCTGCAGAGACAGGCTGGATTTGTCAGTTTCCCACGACTGAGTCAAGAATCTGGCAGAAACAGTTTAGCAGGAAAGCCTTACTTGGGTGTACGGTTTCAGAGGTTCCCATCATGGTTGCTTGGCTCTATGTTTCCAGGCAGATTGTGAGGAAGTCTCACCGACTTGGGAGTATGTGATGGGGGGAAAGTGGTTCACCCCTGGATGGTCAGGAAGCAGAAAGAGGGGACACAGGTAGGGACCAGGGCCACAAATAGTCCCCAACGATATGGCCTGAGGGACCGACTCCCTCTAAGTAGGCCTCATCTCCTACTTCCTGTTTCAGCCCTCTGAAGATACCATCTCAAGGGATCAAGACATTCATTATGTTAGAATCCTCAGAGTTTAATCATCTCTGGAATGTGTGTGATCAGTATTGGACCTGAAGGTGCACCCGGCACTTCAACTCATGTCTACTCTGGGAATCCCAACTGTCGTCCGTATTTACCATTGATGAGTTTCTTAAGGGATACAATCATGACTCTAATGCAGGTATAAAACAAGTGAAAAATACTTCCTCTAACTTATTAATTAAAATGGAACCAGGTAAAAGAGAATAAGATAAGAGTCTGTATCCCTAGAATCTGACGTATGCAACCACATGTGTCCCGGATGGGTATGAGTGTAGCCTAACACAAAACGAGAAACTTACTTAAAACTTTACAAGATTTATTTTATTTTATTTTTTGGGGGGTGGTAACTCAGTGGTGTGGTCCTCAGGCATAACTTTAACCAGTGACAACATTGTGCTGTTCTTTTGGAAGGTTGGACATGCCTGGTACACTAATGTGACTGGGCTGTTCCTCTGTCTTCTTTGGCATGGCTTCTACACTTCCGAGAAAATGGTTTGACCGTTCATTTTGAGAGTGTGCGGGAAATGATAAATGTGTTCGGGATGCATTGCCTTTAGGGGTTCCCATTGTGGCGTCTCAACTCTGTGGTGTTACATCATGATTTTAACAAAGTCCTCATCAAGTCTTTGGAAGATTGGCCTTACATGAAACTTTCAAATCTCAGGAAATTCTGGTCTCACCTTTGATCTTCTGAGACGCTATGGAAGCAAGCTTTGCATGGCCAGGTGGGTGAGGTTTGCTGCGCAGATATCTCTTTTGAGATGGGGTCTAATGGTGCACAGGCTTTGCCCTCAGCCTGTGATCTTCCTGCCCCAGCCTTCCAGCTGCTGGAGTTAAGGATGAGCTGCTACAAAGACTGACACGATCCTGCCTAATGCAGTTGTTCTGGAGCCCCCTTTGTAATTAGAGTTTTCTCATACCAGGGCAAGGCAAGAACTTTTCTCTGTGTGGAGTTTCTCACTATACTCTCCGGGTCAAAAGGGAATATTTTGAGGTAGCATAGTTTGGTCTCCTACCATTGTGTTGTGGGGTGATGGATCAACACCCCGTTCGAGGGGAAATGAGCTCACATTTGTTGGTGCTTCTGTTTCCTTCATTGATCTTCTGGATCCTGAGTTGATTCCATTTCTTAAGATGGAGAAACCCTCCTTGTAGTCCAGACCTGAAAAACAAGCAAACCCCAAATCCTCGGTCAAAATCTGCTTAGTTCCTGTGCTGTTGTTGTCTCTGTCCCTGTCACATTTGAGGAAACTCTCTGGGAAGAGGATGGGAGTTGGCCCTTTATGAGCCCCTTCCTTAAGCTGGCCCAGGGGACTGGCAAAGTCAGTTCAAAAGAAGATCAAACTTCAAAACCACTAATGGTTTTTCTTAATTGCCACAAGGAATCCAAAAAATCCAGAGTCCAAAAAAATCTCTCCAGATTCCTTGGCCAAAGCAGAAGAAACAACTTTAAATTGTCTCGCTTTTAGACCCTCCTAAATCGCAGCCTTTATCCCAGGCCTATGCCCCATCCCCGCCCCTTCCTGGCCCCATCTCACCCTCCGGTTTCCTCCTCATCCCACCAGCACTCCAGAATCCCTGTAAGCTCAGTTGTCTCTTAAAACTAAGCTTCCTGAAGAACAGACCAAATACCTTTCTGTGGACTGCAAACTCTGGCCTCTGAGCTCAAAGTCATTGTCAAATCTCTACAAAGCCCAGACGGGATAGGGAGAAATTTGCAGAGGGACTTAGGTAGTTTTATCAGTGTGTGATACAGGATTTACCCATCTGCATTAGCAGGTTTGTGTGTCCGTGGGAACCTCGGAGCAGCTACAGATACTCTTGAGGATGATTTAAAGGACCCTTGACACCATGGGAAACATGGTGTTTTAGCAGGGGCTTTAGCAAGGCAGTAAATGCTGAAAAAGATCTTTGCATCTTTATCCTCCAAAGGCTTGTCTGTAAATATAGACCAGACTAATCCAGGTGCAAAGCAGAGTCCCCGCAGGACGTCAGACTGGCTGGTTCCAGACAGCATTCAGGAGGTCCTGAAGCTGACAGGCCAGCTCTCTTCCTACATTTTACAAATACGCACTCCAGGCCAAAAGCTGGCATTGGCCATGGTGGCACAGAGCCATGCAGGAAACCACCCAGTGGCAGCAGCACAGGAAATGACACACGGACAGACTGAGCACCTTGCTGGGCACTTTGAAGACAGTTTAGGACAAAAACCAAGGCAGAGATTGGAAGAGATGTAAGGTCTTATGGGGACAACAGTAACTACCAGACGTCAGGACACTCCCACTTCAGTCAACTCTGAAGAAGGGACTCTGTCGCTAAGGGCGATGGAAAGGAATGGCTCTGGCCTGCCTCAGCAGAAAAGAAAATAAGGGGAAAAAATGAAGTGATGGGTCAATGTCATCTCAGAGAGATGTCTAAAGGTGAAGGGAGTTTCCCTTTGCTTTAAATTGTACTTTAAATAAGTACTTCTACCAGTTGGGTTTTCAAAAAAGATTGACACGTGCCACTCAAAACATGCCACGCTGGCATAAGGGTCATTTTGAGCTGAGACAGTTGAGAAACAGCACATGAAGGAAATTTTGCCCTTCCAAGTGTTGCCTAAAAACAAGCACAGATGTCTTTCTGTAAAAGTGACACAGGTTTCCATTTGTTAGTGTGTTTCCTTCCCCTTCACCAGAAAGAGAATGGGCTTCTTTTTTTGTTTGTTTGTTTGTTTGTTTGTTTTTGTTTTTTGAGGCAGGGTTTCTCTGTGTAACAGCTCTGGCTGTCCTTGAACTCACAGAGATCCACCTCTGCCTGCTACATGCTGGGATTAAAGTCATGGGCCACCACCGCCGGTGAGAAAGGACTTCTTATCTGCATAACGTGACCTATCATGTACCATGAACATCCCACAATTGATTGTCCTCACAGTCCCACTTTCATTTTGCACACAGTTTAGTTGCTCTTTTCAACAATACTGTGCAGGGCTGGAGGGATGTTTCCCTGAACAAACTGCTTGCTGCTCAAACACAAGGACCTGAGTTCAGATCCCCAGCCTCACATAAAGGCAGGAGCAGCAGTTTGTACCTGTACCACAAATGCTGGGATGCAGACAGCAGCCTTGTGAGGCCTCACCTGGCTACACAATCTAGCCAAAGCAGCAAGTTCAGCTATGGTGAGTGACTCTGCTTCAAAAAACAAAGTGGAGAGTAAAGAGGAACACACTTCATGTCAATCTTTGGTCTCACAAGTTGCAAGCATGGGCATAAGCACCTATATACATGTGTATATGGGTATACAAAATACACATACACACACACACATTAGAAAAAAGTATGATATGCAAAGCACAGGAAGATCATGAGTTTGAGACCAGCCTTGGATAGCAAGTTCCAGGCCAGTGTGAGTTACAGGGTGAGCGCCTATCTTAAGAAAACAAAACACAAAGGTTTTTTATCATCTCCCTCACTTATGTTCTTCTGTGGGTATTACTTCATATCTATAAATTAAATAAAACAAATTAAAATATTTGCATCAAATACAATTATATAACATTTTCTTTTGAACTGTCTTTTGCCTGAATAATTCACAAACTTCAGTTACTGAACATTAGAGACTCCAGAAAAAGCTCTTTTTCCTTTCCTATGCCACTGTACTTCTCATCCAAGAGGATCATGAGTCAGAAATGTGGAGGTGAAGAACAGAACTGGTTAGACGTAACATGGGCTCTTGAGGAGTACCCTGTACTGTCTTAAAGGACTGTCATACTTAAATCCATGAAAACACACTTTTAAAACCCGGGAGGAAAACAAAGAAATCAAAAATCAGGTAGCGACTGTATACCCAGTTCTATAGATTCTTCAGACAGGGGTGGGATCTGTTCACTTGATATAAACTGTGTGCACTTGGATCTTGACTGAGAAGAGAACAGTAAACCACAGTCCTTCATTTAGATTTGTCTGTGTGGCAGTGTTCTCAAATGTGACCTCCAGCGTTACAAAAGCTGGATAAAATACCCAAGCAGAGGGTCAGCTGTAGGAGTTGGGCCATCTAACACAGGTCAGAACCCTGCTGCAATCTTGGATGGAAATACGGCTGCACTCTTGATATGCAGTTGTCTAGGCCCCGCTAGAGATCCAGATTGATAATACCCTCACAGTAATGGCTGTTCTTCAGGCTAAAGACCAGCCCAAGGGGATTGAGCAGAAACCACTTATCCTTATATTTGGCCCACTATTGGTGAAATTATTGAGGCCACTCCATGTAGTTAAAAGGGAGATTTATTTAGTGGTGTAACTTATAAATGAAGGGATAGGTACATTGCAGGGTCTGGGAAAGACACAGTGCAGTCTGGCGGTGTTCTCTGGAGAACTCTGCTCAGTCTACCTCCAGCATCCAAGGTCCAGGAATCAAGAGATGGCGCATCTGGATCTCAGGTCTTCAAGGTCCTCTCTTGGCCCTGTCTAATAGGCGTGACAGTTACCGAAGCCTCAGTGGGGGTTGGAACTTCCAGATCAAGGTTGGAATGGCTACCCACGACAGCCCATGTTAGCCTGATTACATAGTGCTGGGGAAAATGCCTGAGCAAAACAAAGGTAAAATGACTTTATTTCGGTTCATGTTTTGAGCCCGTGGTTATTTAGCTCCACTGGCCTCTGGTGAGGCAGAATAGCAGAGCAGAGCAGTGTGGCCAAGGAAGGTTGCTCAGCTTATGGTGGCCAGAAACAGGACAGAAAGAATCCAAACCTTTATGGGCAATGTCCCCAGTGAGCCACCTCCAACCAGGCCCCACTTTTTAGTTCCCACTATCTTTCAATAACACCATAAAAGTAAGAATGCAAAAATGGACCCATCCATTGAGTAGGTCAGAACCCTTATAATGCAATTACTTCCTGGAAGTCCCATCTTTGAACATTTCACTAGGGATCAAGACTTTCAGTCCATGAGTTTTGGGAGAACATCTCATATACAAACAAACTATACAGGCCTAGACCCTGGGAACCAGCTACACTATACTATCTACAGTCACATTACTTGGTGCTGGTCTTCTGTCTTCACTGTCATGATCATATTGACAGCTCTCAGGGGAAACTGTAATCTAGTACCATAGCTTCCTGAAGTTTCTTTGAGTCTTTTGTTTTATATTTGTTACAAGGAGCCCACCAGAGATAACCACTAGACACAGTTTATAGCAAATTGAAAGTTTTTATTCCAGCCGGCTGGGACTACACTTGGGTATTTGTATACAAGTGTAATGCTGAGCATTTAGAGCAAGGGACTTTTAAAGGCAAAAATACATTATAAAGGCAATGATGCATTCTGGTATCTTGATCCACAGCTGCAGAGGGAGGTTTGCTCAGGTAAGCAGCTTAACAGAAGCTAAGATAAGCAGTTAGATGGAGGGGGAGGTTTGCACAAGCAGGCATCTTAAAAGAAGCTAAGTTAGCTGGGCCATCTTGATTTCAGGTTCCTAGAATAGAGTTGGGAAATTTTCCATGGAATTCTCCATCAAGGAGATCAAATTCTGGTAAAGCCTGAAATGGTTTCGGCAAGGATACAAGATGGAGAAACCTCTGCACTGTCTTGCACTGTTACAAATTTCTTGCCTTGTTGCTTCTATTGCTTCTCAGCTGTTGCATTATGGGCCTTCCCCAATCCCAATCACGACCTTGCTTTAAACCTTCCCTCAATTAAAAACTTCATCTTTGCCTTAAAGCTTCTTATTGTACCGTCTATATGTTTTCCTTTAGTATACCTTATTTCTCCAAGAGTTCTGATTTTTGTAGATGTTGTTCTTCTTAACCATGATATTTGGATTTTGCTACATTTTGTCAGATGCTACAACTGGCTTATAAGGGAAATCACAGTGTAGGGACACATGTCGATCAGGAACAATGGAATGTATTTGCTAATGACTGCAGAAATAGCTTTTTCTTTCTTTTATTTTTTTAAGGGAAAACAACAGGCAGTTAGAATTTTTTACATTTAGAGACAAAAATTACCAGCATTGTGAGAGAGAGTAGATTTCAATTATTTTAACAAATATTTCAGATGATCAACTCAAAAAGACAAAAAGTTTACTGTGGTTTCCCAGGTTTTGATGTTTGTTCTAAGTCCTTACATCAGACAAACAGACTTGAAGGGAAAGACCATTGACCTAAATCATGGCCAAATTAAATAAAGCAACTCTTATTTGAGTACCCAGTTTGTCTCTCCCTAAGGTAGGGTTCAAGAGATCAGCCTTGGACATGGGGAAAACAAGGGTTTTTATAGCCTTAGGAGTAGGGGGTTTCCAAATGGGGGATTTGACAAGCAAATAGTCCGGGTTATAGAAGCAGAATATAAGCATAACAAGTTGGTCATAACAACCCTGAAACAAAGACATGGTTGCAAAGTGGTCATAACAAGGTGATCGTAACAAAGGTGATCATAACAAGTTGGTCGTTACAAGGTGGTTATGACAAGGTGGTCATAACATGGTAGTCATAACAAGAGGTGATCATAATAACCTTTTGAAACAAAGACATGGTTGTTGTTTCATGGAACAGGCAGGCAGTACAAAACCATTTTTAGTTAAGGCCGTATGTGGGGCATAGACCAATCCTTGAGAAACATTTAACCATAAACAGGAATGAACCTCGTTTGTCTTTACTGTAAAGATGGCCTTCAAGTCTAAGATGTGAAATGTTTGGAATTTAGGGTGGTAGTACTAAAATCTCTGTCTTTTGTAGCTGAAGTATTATACTTACAAAGTTCTAATAAATTATTTTTCAGAGAGAGAGAGAGAGAGAGAGAGAGTGATAGAGACAGGGAAGAAGACAGGGAGGAAGGAAGGAGAGAGGGAGAGAGAGAATGAATATGACTGGCCACATTACCTTTGGGCCATGTTGAGCCAACCCAGCATAGCAGGAAATACAGTGAAGCCACCCAGCTCACGGTCAGGACACAAAGAGAACTAGAGAGCAAGAGAAAGAGGTTGAGGTCCCACAAATATGTTTGAGGGTGTCCCCAATAACCTAAGACCTCTCACTCAACCTAACTTCTTAATAATTCAGACCACTTTCTAACAATGTCAACCTGAGGACTAGCTTTAGCACAAAGGCCTTTGGGGAACACTCTAGATCCAACCTCTAGCACACAGCTGTGGGTAATCTAATGTTTGCAAAGCCCTCAAACTCCTCAGAACTGATAACAAAATACAGGGTGCTGAGTCAGGATCAGATGAGCCGCTCCAGGTGACATCGACTTTCATACACACACAGCCTGCTCTCTGGGTACTTGCTGCATGGTTAACGGAGTTCTAGGGCATTTCCCAGACATTGCTGCATTTCATCTTCACACGTTAAAACAGTGATTATTACAATTTCCTCTTTTCAAAATGAAGAAACCAAATCTCAGTAGATTTTTGAAAAACAGCAGAAATGCTCAATTCAAATGTGCAGTGTGTACTTGGTTAGTGTAGACATTATGGGCTGAGAGAAAAATTATGGAAGCTGTCAAATCATAAAAAAAAAATCCCAATGGCAAAGATAGAAAGCCGTTCCTGGACGCCCCGCTGCCCTCTGGGTGCCACTCAGTACTGTGACTGGGGTTCTTCAGCCATCTGTGCCGTCCACCGCCCTTGTGCTACTTTGGATCTGTGCGAACTGAAAACCACACAACCAAGCACAACCCTAGCCCACAGCCAATGCCAGGGAACTCAGGGCGGGGGACTCTGTTGTTGAACCCCTTCGCAGATGCACGCACATTAGCGTTACAGAACATTGCTGATAGCCTTCCTATGTGTCTCCTCTTTGAATTCTCCTTTGAACCAGTTTAACATGTTCCAGGGTCCTAGTCATTGGTGGGTACACTTAAAAGCTGAGGCACGTGTGCTTTTTATATTTGTATGAAAGTCATTTTTTTTTAAACCAGTTTGAGAAAAAAATGTCTAACAGTGTGAAAAAAGTTTAATGCTGGAAGCAATTCATGTTTTGAGCCCCAGAAAAGATTAGCAGGCTCACCTCAGGCTCTCCCTGCTCTCAAGTGATTAGGTTTTATGACCACATACCTTACATTCCTCAGGCCATGTGAAGCCTGATTGTTTTCCTTCTGGAGTTATCTGATAGCAGGGCTGTCAGCTAAGTGCTGGCCGAGCAATTAGGCTGCTAACGTCTTCCTGACTAAACCGCCAGTGCAAATATTTAACAGCAGGAAGGGACTGGAGAGAAATAGGGGCCAATTAATGGGGAGATAATTGGATGTTACAATGGAATGAGGGTGAATTCTCACTGAAGGTGTTTGAGTTCAGATGCAATGAACTTTAAATTAACCCTTTAGGCCTTTGGGAGTTCCTCAGCCACCACATCTTCAAGGCACCCTTAGGGCCTTTGGGGCCTTGAGACTCCTGTAGTCCAAATACTAAGCACAGTGCAGTGTAGATGGGATCAGGTCCTTAGCACAAAACCAAACAAAGGGGACAAGCTCAGATGCATTTAGAAGATGATCAGTCGAGGCCTCCAGGGTCAATTCAAAGTAGTTAAAGAAAAACAAGACTTTGTCAGGTCACATGGTAAATGCACGGGGCAGTGTGAGTTTTCGGGTGTGGCTGAGAGGCTAGACAGGCACCCAGCGGGGAGAAGGGTCTTGGCTAGGTAATGAAGGTGGTGAGTTTCCAAGATGGCTGCTTCTCCCCCCCCTCCTCCACCCCCTCACTTGAGACACAAGCCTGGCAGCTTAAAACAAGACCCTGTAGGTTTGTCTCCCACCAGCAGGCACACTGCTGACAGACTGGCTCCACAAGCTCAAGGGGGATCAGGACGTGTTACACAACAGTAGTGGCCCAACCATCCTGTTGTTCTTCACACTGACCAACCCTTAGTCAGGGGAGGAAAAGTCTTCAGAGACAGCCCCGGCCCTTGGAGAGGAGACAGGGTTCCTGGCTTCCCGAGTCTCCACTCAGCTTTGCAGAGGGTCATTTCACACTCTTCTCTTCACCTCCGGGGCCTGCCTGCTCCTCTTTGTGATGTTTGAGATTCCTCCAAGGCGACCTGTCCCACCTGAGATTTTTCTGTCTTTTAATTCTTTAATTGGCAGAAAAAACGAACCGGGTCAAGATCCTTACACTGCACTGTGGTTTCATCAGGGAACTCCAAAGATTCAGAAACCAGTGCGTGCTCTTTGTTGTGATACCTTGGGGTTTTAATTTTTAAAGACTATCCCTTTGAAGGCCTCAGGCCATTCTTATCTTGCCATCTCCTTCCCCAAGTGAAGGGGGAAAGAATCCAGTTCTGACCAGCTCCTCCCCACTGCCTTCCTTGCTTAAAGCAAAGTCTCCCGATTTACTTCAGTTGGATGCGACTATGTCCTGGAAGATGCAATGTTTTGCATGGGCAGGTGAGGGTCACATGTCTAGTATTGTGGCTCGTGCTCAAATATTCCCACATCCTATCCAACACACAAAGGGTGGGACTGCGGGGTGGGGATCACCGAAGAAAATCACGAGACTTAACTACAGGGAGACCAAAACCACACACAGAAATAGTAAACATGGTTAATTGAAGCTTTCAGCTTAAAGTTTTTGTCAAGTGACTTTTCTGCGAACAACATCATTTTATTTTACATTTAATTAATTAAATAATTTATTTAAAGTAGTCCTACCTCTTAGGAGTCACAGTCGCTTCTAAAGTTGTCTGGTTATTTGGTAGCTAAAAACCATCCACCCATCCATCAACCACTACTTATGAAGCAGTTCTTATAGGTTGGGCCCTAAACTGAATGTTGGGGGAATACAGGAATAAAAACTGCATCATCGCTGCCAAGGAGAGAGAACATTATTGCCTTTTTATTGTCTTTATTCTTAGCCATTAGATAATCTGCTGAGAGTAGAATTCTGCCAGAAATTCGCCAATGAGTTATGTAGAACTTGATGATGTCAAGGATGTTGGAGACCATTTGTTCACATCACACATTTGTGTTGGCTCTCTCAGTTCAGATTTTCTTCACTCCTCCATCTGTACCATCTCTCATTCATTTGAGAATACCAAGGGTTCAACAGTGTCTTCTGAGATTGTTGTAGTGAAATATTCCTGGCAGAGTCATATTAGATCCGTACCACCAGTATACATAACTGAAAGTCAGCTGGTGGAATCTTTAGTTAGCCACAGGTTGCCTAGGGAACCGTCACTTACCTTACAAATCGTTCTCAGTGAGTCTACAATACTGCTGAAAGTCCATAGAAAGTTCGTTAGATGTAATTCCGGGGCTTGAACTCATTCATTGTTGGACAGGTAAATACTTTGGTAATGCAGTATGGTAAGATTTAGTTTTTATATGCTCAGAGCAGATCTGGAAGAAACATGCATAGGATACTGCACTTCTGTAACACAGGAGCTCAAGTTGGGTTTACAGTCAAGGAGTCTTGCGAGACACTGAAGATAATGAAGGGTGGAGAATGAACTAGGTGGGTAGCAAGGTGACAGGAGGGGTAGAAGCAACTGCGGGAGGTGGGAGAAGGCCAAACGGCTAGAAGAGGATTGTTAATACTGAGGAATTGGCCTCAGTGACTCTCATGAATCATGCCGTGTAATACAGCAGTTTTGTAAAGTATGACTTATTGTTATCACCGTTTTCCAGATGAGGAAATGGGCCTTCCCAGCGTCCCACACCCACTTGCACACAAAGATTAAGTTACTCAAAGTCACACAGCTAAAAGGAGCTGGGATTTGAATGAACAGTGTTTGGTTCCAGAAGCTCTGCTCTCAACTGCTTTATTACAATGACTTCCGGGGGTGGGGGAGGGAAGCCAGCGTGTCGGGAACTTGGAGGAGTAAAGGGAAGAGAAATGAGGTAAGACAGCTGGAAGAGAAGGGGAAGGAGACAACGGAAGACTCAGTAGGTCAAATAGAACTGGGCTTTATGTGCTGTTAAAGAGTCTAAAGGCCTTGATGAGGTTTCTGTTTTCAGAAGATACCTTTACTCGGTAGGCTGAGCAGAGACTGTGGACTGTTAACATTCTGACCCGCCCCTTGGCGCCCCCTGTGTCCTGATGTAAAAGCTTTTTAAGGCAAACTCTGCCCCTTTCTCTCTCTCCCTCCACTCACACGAGGTGTGTACCCTTTGACTCTCTCTCTCTTTCCTTCTCTCTTTTTCTTTTCTTTCCTATATTCTCTTTGTCTCTCTATTATAATAAACCATTTCTGTGAGGATGTAGCATCTGGGTTGTGACTGTCCACCCCACCCCCCGCATCATACCCACATGGAGTGGGTCGCCTGCCAGCCTCCTGTCCATCTGCCCAGCATGCCATCATGGTTCCCTGCACGTGCAGGATACCCTCAGGGTCCTCAAGTAATAATTCAAAGCATGGATGGCATGACTTGAATCAGGGAGATTGGTTAGAGGAATGATAATACAATTGTCCAGGTGAGAGGGACCATGGAGTAAAAGTAGTCAAAGTTAAAATCCCACAGATGGGTGGACTCAAGAGATAAAGTACGAAATTCCCTGTATGCAGTGACTGGTTCTGGGGAGAAAGTGAAAGTCTAGTGTCGTTGGATTACAGACATCCACAGCTCATGGATGTGTATGGGCTCATGGTTTACAAAACTGGATGTATGATTCATGGTGTATGAAAAGGGATGGACCCATGGTTTACAAAAGTGATGTAACCAAGGTTCATGGAGGTGCATGGATCCATGGTCTATGAAATTGGATGTACCTATGACCTATGGAACTGGATGGGCATTGGTCCCATCCTCTGAGCTAGGGGCACAGAATATAAAAACTTAGCAAAACAGTTATTTTTGTATATCACACAAAGCAGAAATACTTTGACACAAAGTTCCCCTTTCAAAAACTTGTATTTTGTAAAATTTCTGATTGTCTGTTGGATTGAAGACTGATGTTTGCTTAGCGAAGGGACTTCCTCTTTAAGGCGTAGTGATGCTTCCTGCTCTTTCCCAGAGTGCTCTCCTGGAGTTGGGGGGCTGGGTAGTGATGGGACCCAGGGTATCTATGGCCTGAAAAGGGACATCTCAGACAGTGTGTACATCAGAGGTGACAATGTGGAAAGATGGGAGTGTGAGTCATACTCTGGAGGACCTTGAACTCTCTCCAGCTTCACACTGATTCCAGGGTTTGAAGACAGTTTATACTTTGGGTGTCAGCCAGACTTCCTGAAGAAATGAATCCCTTGGCTTCACATTTTCTACCTCAATATCCCTCCTCTCGACCATATACATAAGTATATAAAATATTCACACATATACATACATGAATGCGTTGTTGCATGTATGTGTATCTATATAATTTAGACATACATGTAAATAGTAATAAACCCAAGAAAGTCCTATATGATGATCCATTTTAAAACCAGTGTCATCTTTGACATCCTCATGACTTTCTTGCCTTTGGTCACACAAGACCATCTTCAGACTTGCTCCAAACCAGAATCATTGCTGGAAGAGGGTGAGCGCACAGACAGGAAGCCGGTGTAGTTGGAGTTTTCTCTCTGGGCCCTGCCTAGCCACAGCAGTCCAACAGCCCACTTATAAAATAAACACACAGATGCTTATATTATTTACAAACTGTATGGCCATGGCAGGCTTCTTGTTAACTGTTCTTATATATTAAATTAACCCATTTCTATAAATCTATACCTTGCCATTTGGCTTGTGACTTACCAGCATCTTCACATGCTCCTTGTCATGGTGACAGCTGGCAGTGTCTCTCTGACTCAGCCTTTCACTTCCCAGAATTCTCCTCTCTCCCTGTCCGCCTATACTTCCTGCCTGGCCACTGACCAATCAGTGTTTTATTTATACAGAACGATATTCACAACAAGCCAGCCCAGAGGAACCACTTTCTTTTTAAAACTCCTTTCCTAGGCTAGAGATTCTTGTGTTTTTCTTGGTGGTGTTCTTGCCTCGGTTGGAAGGAAGAGGAAGGGACACGTGACAGTTGGTTACCAGCAGTAGTCTGTGTAGAAGGCAGGCCTGATCATGGAGTCAATTTGTAGAAAGCAGAAGTTGGCAGCTATTTTTGCAAAGAGCCATAGAGTAAATCTCTCCCACTACACATCATGCGGTCTATATTACAGATGCTCACCTCTGCAGTATGGTGTGAAAGGAACCCTTGCAATACGTAAATGAATGGATGCGACTCTGGTACTGAGAGAGGCCAAGGGCTAAATCTGGAAAAGGGCTGTGGCTTGCCAATCTCTTGCTTATAATCCTTTAGGGCTGTGACTGCGCCCTTTCAACTGAAAGCCAGATTCCTTGCCAGCAAGCAAGGCCTGCTTGACTGGCCTCTGCCACACATAGTCAATTTTCTTCTCACATTGCTCCAGCAGGCCACAGACTCTCCTGCTGCGCCTCAGACTTTCTTCTCTCCTCCCACCTTGAGGAGTTTCTTCTTCCTTAAACTGTCTTCCAATACTCTGTCTTTTCTTGCTTATTTATATCCAACATATTCTCTAGATGTTAGTTTAACCTCTTCCTCAGGAAATCTCCATCTGTTTCTGAAAAGGTTATCAAAAGCTCTTGATAGCAGATACAGAAATTAGCTGAGGGCATTAAAAACAAAGGACATATTTTGGCTGAGATGAGCAGCACAGAAGCCAGGTGTGGTGGCGCACACTGTTAGTCCCCACACTTTCCTAAACAGTCCACCCACTGGAGAACACGTGTATAGATGCCTGAGCTATGGGGACATTCTCATTCAGTCCACTGTGGAGCATGGTCTCCTTGGCCTTTGTTTATTTGTTTTCAGGGCGAGGAAGAGCAGCCAGAGCAGAGATGAGAAGGTACCACCTGGGAGTGGTAGATGAGTAATAAGGAATGTGGAGAGAAAAGCTTTGAGAAAGAGAGGTGGCTAGGACCATTTACTAATAAAGGCACTGTTACTTTGAGAAGACACACAGGGCCACCACTGTTTTCTAGCAATACCAAGTTATAAAATGTACACACTGCTTCTCAAAGAACAGGCCCTGTTTTAATCACTGTGAATAGTTGAATCTTTTTTTTTGAGACAGTTTAATTTTTCAATAACTGTATACAGCAAATACTTCCTTTGGATTATATTATTTAACTACAAATGTGCAGCCAAAATTTAGTGCCCTAAAATAACAAATACTTGATTCTTTGTCTTTTTTTTTTTTCTTTTTTTTTTTTTTTGATGGACCAGCATCCAGGTGTGGTTTGGTTTATCCCCAGGCCCAGGGTCATTTGTAAATTTGCAAGCCCAGTATCAGCCAGGCTGGGCTGAGGGAAGGAGGAGTTCCTTCCATGCTATGTAGTGGAGGGGTTGGCAGAATTCAGGTCCTCTTGGCTGTGTACTCTCCCTGAAGGCTGTTGACTGAAGTTCATGGGTAAGGCTATCTCCCTATGGCACTTACAACATGGCAGTCTGTTCTGTCAAACTTAACAAGTGAGGAGACTCAGACAAGCCTGAACAAGTGTTTAGTGACTTGTTACTGATGACATCTGCTACCATTTTGTGTGTTACAGCACTGGGGGCAGAACCCAAGACCTAGTGCATGCTGGGAAAGCACGCGGCTCTAGTTTAATGATGGTGGCTCCCCCAAAATTCATGCAGAAGCTAAATCCCTATGTACGGGGTGTGGGACAGGGAATGGGGTGGGGTGGGGTGGGGAGTGGGGGTGGGACGGGGGCTGGGGTGCGGTGGGGTGGGGTAGGTGTCGCCTCTGGGAGGGTCTAAGTCCCAAGGACTCCTCCCTCATGAGTGGGATTAACCCCTCATAAGAGGGCCCAAGGATGAAGGCAGTCCTCCTTCTTCTGCTTTGCTGTGTGAGAATATGGTACACTTTCCTTTTGCAGGCGGTAGCACCTAAGCGCCATCTTGGGAGCAGAAACAGCTCTCAAGGACACTGGACCTGCTAGAGCTTCAGTGTGGGATTTCCCAGCCTTCAGGACAAGGCAGGAGAGTTCTAACAGTGTACACTGCCCCAGCTGAACTGCATTGTTAAAGCAGCAGACACTGATGAGCATCACTCCAGTTGCCCTTTGGTGTTAGGAATGAAGACACTTGGCCCTCTTCTCCACGCTAAGAGGGGTTGATGCATGGGTGCCTCTGCATCCCCAGTGACAGGAAATACTGGAGCTCTGCTAGGAGTTGCCTATAACACAGCTGAGGGAATTGAGGCACCCAAATGCCACGGGCTTGACCCGAATCACCACCGGTAACATCAGGGAACTTGGCAGTCTGATCTGGGTCCTGTACAGTTAGTCTCCAAACCCGGATTGGGCAACCCGTATTTGCTAAAGGGCTTTTAACCTGTAGTCCTCATGGTGAGGCAGAGTCCAGACTTCTCTGACTTCAAAGAGCATGAGGACCACCCATAGTGAGAGGCTGATGCTGATCTGATGGGTCTAGGGTGGGGCTCCAGAGCCATGTCTCCAAGTTTTGGATAATGGAGACATCAACTCATTCCCACTGTAGCACAGGACAAAAGAGCAAATCAGGGCTAAGACATGGACAAGTGTTTTCTGTTTGGAAGGAGCATAGTGGAAGATCCACCTTGGCTCCCCTCCCCAGCTCCTCCCCTAAACCAGCCCCTTCAAAGCCCACCAAACACAGCTCCTCCCCCAGAGAGGCTCAAGATGATTCCCACAGGGGATATAAGTGGCATCCCAGAACACAGACATGTGGTTCTTCTGTTCTCTTTCCTTTCTCCTCTCTGCAGGCCAGGAAATAGCCCCAGAGCACTTAACCCATTAAACCTGGGCTTTTCCTGATTTGGTCTGATTGGGTTTGTTGTGATGGCGGCGGAGAGGTCTTCAGGAGGCCTAAACCTTATCATTTTCTATTTCTGATCCATTCTGGAATTGATGAAATGGACCAATCATTTGTACTTTGTGCTTTAACGTTTTTAAATTTTATTTTTAACTCTCTCTCTCTCTCTCTCTCTCTCTCTCTCTCTCTCTCTCTCTCTCTCTCTCTGTACCCATAGTACCTTTGGAGGCCAGAGGTGTTGGATATGTCTGAAGCTGGGGTTATAGGTAATTTTAAACAAGCCAGTGTAGGTGCTAGGCACTGAACTTGAGTCCTCTGGAAGAGTAGTAAGTGCTCTTAGCTGCTGAGCCACCTCTCCAGGCCCCTAGGTTGCTATTTTTCCTGTGTACATCCATTTCTATCCAATATTCAATAGTTGACCACCCCATAGCAAGTGATCCTAATTTTTCAACCCTTTTTTATATTAGTATAATATAATAGCTATATTTAGTAAATATAGTAGTTATTCTTTTTTAGGTTTGACTTAAATGTGACCTCCCAAAAAACAACAAAAACAGACAAAACCCACAACTGTTGTGGGTTTCACCCTACCAGGCTTTTGTCCCTGTGTGTGTATTTGTAAATTGTCTGTAATTGCTCACAGCCGCTGCTGGTGACTGTGGATTGCCAGTCGACTGTGAATTTGTGAAAGACACTATGCTTTCATCTGCTGGAGACTACAACAGTGGCTGTTGCTGCTGCTGGCTTTGAAGTTGCCCAGCATGCCTTACTTTTCTATGTGGGGTGACAGCTACAAGGGCTGGGACTGTGTCTGCTCCATCTTTGGATCCCTGGAACCCAGCACATACCTAAGAGATTGAGCACAGGCCAAAGAACATTGAATGACTAACTCTTCATTATAAACAACATTAAAAAACAAAAAACAAAAACAAAGTGAAGAGATCGCCTTTAATTCCTTCATCATTTCCATTCATCAATTCCCACACTGCTCATGTCTGCATAGGCACCCCTGTATGTAATGTGTCCTTTCCTTTTGGATGACAGCATTTATTGATGCCCCACTAAATGTTTGGAAAGATTCACTACAGTAAGCCTCCCTTGCTACTGTAAGCCCCTGGGACCTTAGAGGCTAGGGACAGGGTCACAGTCACGGCTAAGGAGGCGCAGCTGCCACACAGCTCAATGTTTGGAAATGGCTCTTGGCATCTTCAGTATGAAGCAAGGGGATAGTTAGTCCCGCCTTGTCTTAGGGGTGGAGATGACCCTTAGGGACCTGTGTGGTTCTGAGACCCTTTGAGAGCCAAGACAGTTCTCTGTCTCTCTGTCTCTGTCTCTGTCTCTGTCTACGTGTGTGTGTGTGTGTGTGTGTGTGTTCATATGTGTACAGGTATACATATTTGGGTGTGCATGTGGAAGACAGAGCTCATCCTCTGGTATTCCTCAGGAGTCAGGCATCATTTAAAATAGTTTTCTTTTATAAACTTTATTATTGAAAACTTGAAACAAAACAAAACAAAAACCAAAAAAACAAACAAACAAATACAACAAACATCACACATCAAAACTAACCAAATCCAAAGTCTATATATTTCAGTGAACCTCTATGCAATTATAATAGTTATTTGACATGGAAGCTATGTAACTTTACATTGAATTTTACACTATCACTATTCAATATATTTTGTGTACTCATCTACAGCTAAAAATAAAAAACATACATTATATTCTCTGAACGATGAATATCTCTTGGAGAAAGGTAAACAACTTTATTTTTTATTGACAGACTTTTAAGTTTCTGCCATGTGAACTTAGTGAAACAATGCCCAGGGCACGGGTACAAAACCACCCCCAAGGGACACACAATTGCTGCACTTAGCTGTGGTGTGCAAAAGGCAAATGAATCTTCTAGAATGCAAATATTTTAGTAGCTGACAGAGGACAACTAAATAAAATGGAGCTGGGGAGATACTTCAATGTACTCCCTGTGTAATTCTGTCCACGCTGTTTAAGGGTTTTCGACTGTAACAGGAACTGGGAGGTTGCCTGCTCTCCCTACTGGATTCTCTTGTCTGAAATGTACTCCTCTCTCCCTCCTCCATTCCCAGGCAGGGTACGTACCTCCCTGCACCCAGTTATTTCAATTCATGCATCATCTTGGTCACTCTTTCCTGTTACTCCTATGCAACTTACCAATAATTCTTAGTACTCTGACCCCGATGTGTCTTGTGCCCATCCCCTTCTGTTCACCTGCATTGCCCTTGACCTTGTCTGCATCCTCCCCGCTCTCTGGATGCTCTGGACTCATGCAACATCGTCCCTGCTGACCTTGTTTCTACTCAGTCCCTCTCAACCCAGTCTCCATAGTGTGATACCCTCTGGGAAGCATAAATTATTCATTCTGCCCCCTTCCATTCTACACTAAAGTTTCTAGAGATGGAGAAAGGAGGTTGCTAGAACCTGGCCTCTCCATTATTGCTCATTCCTGGGCAATAAAGCATACAACTCAGAGCCAGCTGCGCGCATCCAAAAGCCTTCCATTGTGGGGATTCTGAGGGCAGCAGAAAGTTTTGATCAGTGAGGTGGTGGGAGAATGGCTGGGCTGTGTGTGAGTCCAGGTTCTCCAGGCTCTTCCCTCACTTTTCTGTGCATGATTCCATCTGGGGATGCCTAGACAGGCAGAAAAAGAGGAAGGCATTTGCATGGAATGTTATCCTTGAACTGTGCCGAAAGGTTGGTGAACCCCAGGGGGCTGGTTCACTTCACTCTGGTCTGGGACATTTTTTTGGAGGCAGGAGAGAAATACTCCTTAATGACTTTACATATCTAGTTTGGGAGTAAAGTCCAGAACTCCAGTGTCTGTGCTGGATTCAGGGAACAGGTTCAGGGCTTCCCAGTGGCAGATGAGTTTGAAAGGCACTACTGTGTTCAGCCAGGAATCACAAGGCTTCCTTTGAAAGGCTCCTTGGGAACATCTTGTCTCTGTGTGTGGTATGAAAACATAATTTTCAGAAGGTTAAAAAAGTTGACTTGAAAAACAAGCAAAAAAAACCAAAGAGATTCCTGTGTCAAAGACTTTATTTAATTCACTAATTAAAGAACTAGTAACTGTCTGGAAACCTGACCACAGAGTATTTGAGAAACCAGGGATATATATATATATATATATATATATATATGTGTGTGTGTGTGTGTGTGTGTGTGTGTGTGTGTGTGTATCTGTCTGTCTTTATTTTATCTGTCTATCTATATCTATCTATATCTATCTATCTATCTATCTATCTATCTATCTATCTATCTATCTCTATCCATCCATCCATCTATCATCTATCTATCTATCTATCTATCTATCTATCTATCTATCTATCTATCTATCTATCTATCTATCTATCTATCTCTATCTTTTATCCATCATCTATCATCTATCTATCTGGAGTAAGCCCCATAGAGTCTTACAGCAGAGTCTGTAGGATACTTGCTCCTCTAGACTGAAGTTACCTGCATCTCTGCTGAACCAAGTTTGGAGTCTACCTTTGCCCCTAGAGAGTTGTCATAGAACAGCCTAGGAACTAGAAAGCCAGGCCCAGCAGCACAGGGAAAGAGCACCCTGTAACCTCTTTCATCTACTTTTAGGATCGTATGAGGATAGAGCTTTGTGGACTTTTGGGTGATGGGATTGCAGCTGACCCCAAATGCCTGCTCTTTCTGTGGATATTGGAAGCCTACACTATGGATAGTAATCAGTTAACATGTGTTGGTCACCCAGGCTGTGCATGGGCAACAGAAGGCTGACAGCACTTCCTATTTACCTCTCGGATCTGCATCCTTGTCCCCACCTGACCTCCTGGAAGCAGTTGCCTTGACTGCTCCAAAGGGCCATATCATGGGAAGCTCTGCTTGCTGAGCTTTTGCCATTATGTGCTGTGCGACTCTCCTGTAGATGTCCATCTCTCCAGCCAGGCTTCTGTCTCTTTTGCCATGCCTTGCTTATGAATGGAGGAGGTAAGCATCAGGCAGGCTGGCCTGACTGACCAGGCTGTGCTAAGAAAAGCCCAGGGTCAGAGCTGGTGGGCTTGGCCGCTGGTTGGGAATTGGATGGATGCCTGCTTCTTGACTCTCATGAGATGTGGGAGATGTGTCAGGGGAAATGAGGAGATGGACCAGAAAGGAGATCTGTCCTGGCTTCAGCAGGAGAGCTCCAGGAGCTGTTCAGCCAGAGTTGTAGGGATTTCTGTTTGTTTCTGATGTTTTCCTACTGCCAGGGCAGAAGTATCCAGAGGTTGTGTCAGTGAGAGCCTAGCAAGAGCATGGGGCAGTCTAGGCACAATATAGAAGATACAAACCAGTCCTATCTGCTCAGACTGTGGGTTCCGAGTCTCTGCCCTGTAAGTCAGATGTGATGGACAAGTTAGATCGTGTCTCACTCAGTTTCCTCACCTGTCCAGGACTGGCATTCCCCTGCCTCACAGTGATGGCCCCGGGATGACAAAGGAAACAAGTAAAAGCTCTCAGAGGTGGCTCATGCTGACCATGGAATAAACACTGGTGCTTCTTATCCATGTTGCTGTTCCTGTGATACAGGAGAGACTGAGCATAGAAGAGAAACACCTCTGTGATCTGGCTTTTGCCCATTCCCTTATCTCTCTTCTACTTGACCCCATACTATGGGACCTAGTGAGGAATGCTTGGTCCCCATCCTATCCTACACGCATCCTGCAGGCTTGCAGGATTTCTGCTCATACCGTGTCTTCTCCCCTGTGCCCCATCTGACCTGTGGAGATGCAATGGGCTTCCTTTGCTTTCCCACTGCTTTGAGTGCTGTCTGTGACTGACATATGACTCTGTTGTCTGTCAGAGTTCTGCCTGTGGCTAGGCAAGCTCATGGAGGGGAAATGTCTACAAGCTTGTGTTGTCTAGCCATGGCCCAGGGGTAGCCAGGAGCCCCTGACTGGACACTATGGGGTACCAGGGCCCAGCCTTCCTGACTTGAGGGTTGGTCAGCACCCAGAGCTCCTTGTGGGAGCTAACTCATGCTGAGGTATAGGGAACACGTACATGTTCTTTAACCACCCTTTCCAGCTTGTTCCAGTTCAGGTCTCTCCCAAGACAACTTCACTGTCTCTTACACAAGAGCCATGCTTCAGGCTTTTCTTCTAGGAATCTGGTCTGTTAGACTATTTTTACTTAGGGTTCAGCTCTGGTAGTATCTTCTTTCCAGGGTGGAGCCTAGGACCTCTCTCTGAGCTGTCATAACTCTCACACACACATCAATTATGCTACTTCTATGCACTGGAATGACCCTTTTTCCTGCCACCAGGTTGTGAGTGGCTTCAAGGTGATAACTGCCCCTTTCCACCTTCTATAGTCTTGGCCTATTGCTGTGACCAAACACCATGACCAGAAAGCAAGTTGGGGAGGAAAGGGCTTATTTTGCTTATACTTCAGCATTGCTGTTCATCATTGAAGGAAGTCAGGACAGGGCAAACAGGGCAGGATCCCGGAAGCAGGGGCCATGGAGGGAAGCTGCTTCCTGGCTTGCTTCACATGGCTTGCTCAGCTTATTTCTTATAGAACCCAGGACCACCATCCCAAGGGTAGTACCACCCACCATGGGCTGCACCCTCCACCATTGAAAATGCCTCACAGCTGGATCTTGTGGAGGCATTTCCTCAACTGAGGCTACTTCCTCTCTGATGACTCCAGCTTGTGTCAAGTTGACACACAAACCAGCCAGTACATCCCCTTTGTAGGTAAGTATAAAGCAGCAAGGGCTTAAAGGGGGGAGGGGCTCAAAAGGAGGCTTTATTTGGCTTTGAGGATCACGTAAGGATTCTGGGAGTGACTTTCATAGGTTGATTCTTTCTCTGTGTGTATATGTACCCATGCACACATGCTTTGTGTGTGTGTGTGTGTGTGTGTGTGTGTGTGTGTGTGTGTGTGTGTGTGTGCAGCCTAGAGGTCAACCTCAGGTGTTACATCATTCCTCAGGATGCTGCCTATGCTGTTTTTGTTTTGTTTTGTTTTGGAGACAGGGTCCCTTGCTGGCCTGGAATTCACTGATTTAGTTGGGCTGGCTGGCCAATGTGCCCCAGGAATCTGCCTCTCTGCACTTTCCTACTGGGATTACATGCCAGGATTCCCATGCCTGGCTTTTGTACACAGGTTATGAAGATCAAACTCAGGTCCTTATGCTCGGGAGGCAAACACTTTGCCAACTGAGTTATCACCCCAGCCCTAAAGGCTGATTTGTATTTTGCCATAAAAACAAAACAAAACAACAACAACAACAAAAATCTGAGTACTATTTAGCTCAGTCCCCACATATTTTTACCCTCTCTTATGGGCCACCTGGAGGTAGGTTATCTATGGTAAGGATACTGGCAGAGATATTTGGCAAAAGGAGAGACAGGCTTTGGGACTGTGGTCCTCTGTGGTTGGGCACAAACAAGCTTCTGGATTCATTAGGATTAGAGAGCTGAGTAGGAGAGAAAAGACTGGTTACAGCAGACACGCATGCCCTTTGTTTTCCTTGTAAAGGAAATCCAGAGGAAGGTGGTCCAGGACTATATTACTTTCAAAGTTGTCAAAGACCTGCTGCTATTTTCCTTTCCAATCTGTCATGCGCAGTGCATAGCTCTCACTCAAGGTCACTTCACAGCCCAGGATGGCTGTTTGGACGTTTTCATCTGCACAAAGGCTGCAAAGTAGAGGGACCAGAAGGTGGATGGTCCACTCCAGTTATCCTCTCCAATGGAGCCTTTCTGAAAATCCCATGTAACCTGTAACTGCTAGGTCTCAAACCCAGGATAAATGGCTAACTGAGGTGCCTATTGAACACATCAAAGCAGACGTTGTCTGCCAGCCTCTCTCAGTATTGCCAGTACCTATTATGGAGACATCTGGCTGCCATACCCTGCCCTCTACCCTCAACTCTCCAGGCCAGAGACTGGGCTGGGTCCCTTCCCCAGCTTCTCTGATTCCTATATATTCCAACCGTTTTGGCTACACTGGTCTCTTGACTTCCCGGCTTGCTCCTGGCCTCTTGGCTTCTGACTCCTCATCCTCCCCTACCCCCTCTCCTCACATGGCCTGGTCTGTTCAGTCTGGACCCTTCCTGAGGCATATCTACTATAAACCTTCTCCTCAACCCATATTTAGGAGCAGCTATGTCCTTATTTCATTCAGCAATGGCCATCTCCTGGGTGGGTCAGCACTAGTGACCTTAGGAGGGTGGTACTTTTGCTTCTTGCATCTAAGGAGAGAGTGGGCATCTGGAAGGCACCTGACAGTTCCCCTGTGCTTTCTACACCAGGTGTTCTGCTGAGCATCTTCATGGGCCATCGCAAAGTCCCAGCACGCTCTCTGGTCCGGCCCAAGCCACACCCCTAGGCTGTGTATCTCCCACGGCAGAAACCCTTTGCCAAACACACGCCCGTGTTGTTTCTGTAATGCCAGAAACAGCCTTAAATCTTGACCTGCGTGAGACAGCCAGCACAGGCAGGGTGGCCTCTGCTAAGTTTACAAAGGGCCTAGCTGGTGAACCAGGCAACCTCTTGACGGTGAGTGTCCTCTTGGCCACAGGGAGATGTTGCTCTTTGACCGCTTCATTCATTTCTAGTCCAGTCCATAATACTTCTGGCAAATGTGAAGAAACAGCTGATGCTGCTCCTGACACATTCCAAGGGAGAGGAAGGGCCGTCTGCAGGAACCGCACATCTTTCTGAGATGGTGAAAGCAAACAGTGCTGCCCTGGTATAAGGGGAGCAGGCCGGAGAGCCCAGAAATGGCCTAGTTTGTCTTTAAATTGGAAAGATGGGTAAACATTTGTTCTGACTCTTCAATCTGGATAGCCTCACAGGCCTTAGATTCTATTCTGTTGTCCGAAGACTCCATGCTCCTTTGGTTCTCACAGGTCTGCATAGGCTGTGCGCTCTTGCTTCTGTGCCTGGACTCATGTTGGTCCCTCCACAGGCCAGGTGCCACCATGCAGCTGTAGGTCACAGTCTGTGGAGCCACCCGGGGAAAAGCAAACAGGCATCTTTGTTGTTAGAATTTGACCTCAGGCACCTCAGCTTGAACCTCAGAGGGCAAGCACAGATTGAATCATTTCCCCATTTTGAGGCACTTGGTGTATTAAAGAGGAAGAAATGCGCAACCATGTGTAGGGTATGTGTCTACACAGGTCTTCTCTGGATGGCTAAGCTCTGTGACGGTATGTATAAACTGAACTGGGAGCAATGTCAGAAATCTCAAACCAAGGACTTTTACGACAAGGAGACTCAGGCCAAAGACTCTCTTGTTTGTCCCGTGAGATGTCCTTTGCTTGCTTTGATCTGGATCCTGTGAGAAGGTCCTTATGAGTGGACTCATTTAGTGTGGTGATTTTGGCAGCAGATCAAACCTCCTAGGCTTGAGCCTCTGACCAGCCATTTCCCCTACTGGCCAATCAAGACTTCCTGTCTGGCCATCCTGTATCTTTCTCATAAATTCTCATCTTTTAGAGACTAATTACAGAGTGACATTTCTTTTTTTTTTTTTTTTTTTTTTTTGGTTTTTTTTTTTTTTGAGACAGGGTTTCTCTGTGTAGCTTTGCGCCTTTCCTGGAGCTCACTTGGTAGCCCAGGCTGGCCTCGAACTCACAGAGATCCGCCTGGCTCTGCCTCCCGAGTGCTGGGATTAAAGGCGTGCGCCACCAACGCCCGGCATCAGAGTGACATTTCTTGAGGATGCTTTATGTCGGGAACTTCCCCAATTCATCTCCTCATTTAATCTTTTCACCTATGCTTGGGAGCAGATGGGATTGACAGAGACTTGGGAATGTAAATAAACTTGTTTGAGGCTCTTACACACTGGAACTCAGGATACATGGGTCTTGGGTCCATATTTGTTGAAGACAAACCTAGTGCCCAGAGGCGATTTCTCCATCCCCAACTCCATTGCCATATCCTCCGAGGCATCTTTTCCTTGGCTTACCTCAGTTGGCAGTTCATCCTCTCGTTCTTCATAGCTGAGTACTTTTTCTCAAGCGTCTCCTAGGCTCTTGTCTTTAAAGCCCTTCTGTTTCTGCTTCAAAAAGCACAATGCCTCCATTGTAGGAAAGACTCCATGTATTTATTGCTGGTTGCCCTTGGGGGCTGATATGTTACCCCACAGGGTGCGACTCTCACTCTGTGTGGTGCAGTCAAGGTCAAGAAACCTGCTGACTGGCTGATCAGAGACCCGAGCGACCTCCTGAGAATGCCTTTCTGGATTTTATGCCTCTGACAAGTACAAACCTTTCTTTTTGGGGGGTGGGGTCCTGGTAATGATGATCATTATTCCATTTATAAACACAGAGGCTAAGAATTTTCTCTTTCATGAGGTAGGAACTACCCTGTGGAATGAAAACAATGTTCTGCCAGGATCTTTAAGTTCTCGGTGATGGCCTCACCGAAGCGGCCGTGAATCTAACTCCCAGTGCTCCTGACTGAAGCTCCTGTGACCAAAAGGCCTTTCTACAGGATCTTGCTGTGCTGTGTGAGTTCCCCGGGGTGTGTATATGTATGTGTATTTTGTTTTATAAATAGAAAAGGCAGCTATAATCTCCAGGAACAAACAAGTTAAAATCTTCCTCGCAGGGGCCCATAGAGTGGCCAGTGGAGACCACAGGATGTGGCGAGGAGCAGAAGAGAGGGAGCCATGTGCTGGTTCTTGGTAACACACAAATGGTGGAGGTTTCACCCACAAAGCTTGGCCTTCTCCTTCCAGGTCTCCTGGCCCAGTTAGGTCCTTTCTTCACCCCGCCAACCAGGACCCCCAAATTAGTCCCTGATTTCAAGCATGCTGAAGCATCTGATTTTCCTTCCTCCCACTCTGGACCTTCCTGACCCTCGTCCCACCCCTGAAATGTGGACTTCCTTTCCCAGCTTCCTCAGGGCGGGCTCCTGGAGACCAGCTAATCTGCTAATGTGATAATGTGGATGAATGTTCTTTTCCCAACCCAGAATAACACAGTTGTTAGTTTCTTTTTACTCAGACGCAGACAAGCAGGGAGGTTGTAGAAACACGGCCAAACCTCGCCGATAGCATCAGGCCCAGTGGTTTAGGCTTCTTGTTATTGTTTTTGTGCAACAAGAAAGAAAGAATCAGCCAACCGACAAAATAGAGCTGCTTTGAAAGTTCAGGTCTAACTTACGGTTCACTGTAGGTCTGAGGGGATCCCCCACCTTTGGATTGCTACATAACAAGGCCTTTCCTACCTTGAGCATTGTATAACATGGTTTTGTTTGAGAGATGATCTACGTAAATAAGGAAAAAAAAGTTAAAAATCCTGCTTTATCCCTAGCCCCCAGTTGTGTGGACAAGATGCCCATTTCTTCCCCTGGACAGCATAGAATCAAGGGCAAGGCTCCCAGCTCCCCAAATTCTCACACATCCCCTCATGGCCACTCTGCTTAGGTCTAGGTCTGTCTGTGGAAGGGTTGCTCATGCTCAGCAAGCTGTCTTAGCTGGAGCGTCCACCTTGCCCTCCAGCTTCTTTTCAAATGGGAGATGGCTCTGGAAACCTTCTCGGCTCATTTTCCAGTCACCTAAGTCCTTCTTCTTCCTTCTCTCCTCCTCTTCTCTGAGACACAGGATGCCCTGACTAAGAGGATTATTTCACCTCCTCAAGTGACTGGTGAGGAAGAGGAAGAGCCCGGCCCACCAGAGAGACCCATCTCTCTCGTCAACCCTGCTTCCGGCAGCCTTGGTGTTGACTGCTGCTCTCTGTATGAAAATAGCAAAATTCCTTCTTTGCTAGTGGGGAGGCTTGACAAAAAAAGATGAACGCGCTGTAAGTCTCTGTTTTAGACCCATGACAGACATTATTAATGGATCATAATTTTCCCCTTTAGCCCCAAGTTGGGTTGCATCGCAGCGGACATGATCCAGCTTTTGGAGTTTGTGTCAGCGAGCAAACACCGCATCATTCTGTTTCAGAGACGTCTTTTCCCATGCAGAGGTGTAGTGATGTGTGGGTGTTTGTAGTAGCTCACAGCTAATGAGGCACGGAGTTGGGGATACAGTGAAAACAAAATTCTGTTTTCTTAACCATCAGGTGCTTTGAGCTTTAAAGGCAAAAACCTGGCTCGTCTCTTCTGGAAATGAATGTTTTCTCTGCTGAGCAGGAAAGAGGGTAAGAAACCAGCCACCCTTAAGGTAGCCATTGGCATGCTTCTTGTAGGTGGAGTAAAGTCATGCATTATGGTGACTCCAGCTGCCAGCGGGTCTTGGTGGAGGAGGTTTTGGAGCCAGAGGCAGGGGACTAGAGGATTGAGCTGGGGGTATCCAGTTCCTCAGCCTCTTTAGCAGCCCAGGGTTGATCCTCAGAAGAGCACTGATTCTCCATGTCTGCTGCTGCTATTTAGACACTGCTGGAATGTCCTGGCAGAACTGTCTGTCCAAATCCATTCAAAATTGATTTTTTTGTTTGTGTCTTTGATGGGGGAATTTTGGCTGGGGTCCTTGTAGCCCCCCAAGTCAGTCAGATGTTCTCGTCTCCCTTGCTCAAGTTGCTCACTGTCTTTGTGTGGGTCTGGACCTCTGTCTTGCTTCTTAAGCCAGTTCAAATGATCCAGAGCTGTAGGGATCTTTCACTGCAGCCTGAAGGGCCCAGATGCTTTCGTTTAATGTGGCAGTCTCTCGGCAGGGTCAACACAGCCCAGTGTAGAAACCCTGGATTCGCAGCCAGCATCTCCCCAGTTCTGATAGAGTGTCAGGAAACTGGTAAGAATGTCCTGACTAGTGCAGAAGAAAAGGGACGCGGGGGTGGGGTGGGGTGGGGGGTGGGGGGTGGGCATGAGGAAAGTAGAGATGTAACAGTCATACAACTCTTTGTTGGAACTGTTTATTTTTATTTTTGTGATAGAGTCTCTTCATAGCCCAGGCTGGTCTAGACTTTGCTATGTTCCCAGGCTGGACTCAACGGCCCTCCTGGGAGCAGTACCAAGCCCAGCTCTTTCTACTTTCCTGCAGGGCTGCTCCATGTGAGCAGGGTACAGGGTTCCTACACATGCCAATGCTCTGTTAGCTTAGGTGCTGGGGTAGGAGAAGACCCCATCCTGGAGACAGGCAGCAGAGACAAGCGGGGCGTTAAGACAAATGAAAGCACGGACAACACAGTGGACAGTTACAAGGGGTAGGAGTTCTCTGGGCTCCATAGGTTAGAGTTAGGGGTGTCCCCCTCTCTGCCTGTCTGTCTGTCTGTTTTTTTTCCCTCTCTCTCTGTACATGCCACGGTGTGTGTATGCCATGGTGTGCATATGGAGGTCAGAGGACAGCCGATCTTAGGTCTTCAGATTTGGCTGCACATGTCTTTATCCATTGGGCTATCCTGCCAAATCAGCACCTTGATTTTTGTGACAGCATTTCTCCCTTGGACCTGGATCACTGATTTGAGGGACTAGTTGGCTATGGCCATGAGCTTCAGGGAACTTCTCGTCACTGCCTTTCCAGCACTGTATTGGAGACACACATTGCCACACCTGGCTTTTTAGGTGAGTCCTGGGGATCAGAACTCATGCTTTTGCACTAAGCATTTTGCTGACTAAGCCCTTAATCTAGCAAACTCTCAAATGAAGTAAGTTCATTCCTCTCGCCTTGACACATCTACCCTCATGAGGACTGAATAAAAATACATTATCCTGGTTTTCTTCAACAATTCAGTGACTGAGACCTTCAGCAAGTCCTTCTGCCTCCAGTGTGGATATGAACGTCTTAGGATCTGATCTAAACCGCAGATTCTTCTCCTCCCTGTCTGTGGTGTGTGGACCACTGCCTGACTCGAGCGGCATGCTTAGGTCCAGGGCCTGGGTGTATCACAAATTGCTAAACAGTCTTATTAATAAAAAAAAACCCTGGAAAGATCAGAGAAACAGAACAAGCCACCACATATGGATGTCCTCCAAGGTCTGAGAAGGACCCAAGACCACTTTGTTGGGATTCAGGAATGAGAAGTCTCCCTGGGCAGCTTGTCTGAGCTCCCTGCAGGGGAGAAGCAGGTCTGATCTCTCTGCATCTGTTGTGAGTTCTACCTTTTTTTAAAAGGTATAATTTACATACCATAGAATGCATCTGTTTAAAATGTAAGTTTCAGTGATTTTCTTTCTTTCTTTTTTTTTTGTGCGTGTGTTTGAGGCATTTTATATCTGTCATCACTGGGATTTTAGAACAGATTTACCACCCCTAAAGAACACTCATCTCTCCTCTGGTCTCTCTTCAACCCCTGTCTTAGTTTGGGTTTCTATTGCTGTGAAGAGACACCCTGACCACGACAACTCTTTTAAAGGAAAATATTTAATGGAGGTGGCAGCTTACAGTTTCAGGGGTTCAGTCCATTATCATCATGACCACAGTGGGGAGCATAGTGGTGTGCAGGCAGACATGGTGTTGCCTATATCTTCATCAGAAGACAACCAGAAATGAACAGTGACAATGAGCAAAGCTTAAGCGAAAGAGACCTCAGAGTCCACCCCCACAGTGACACACTTCCTTGAATAAGGCCACACCTACTTCAACAAGGCCACACCTTCCAATAGTGCCATTCCCTATGAGTGTATGAGTATAGGTAGATTTTTCTGTCCCACTAGTCACTCCCCAAATAAACACACAGAGATTTAATATTAAATATAAATGCTCAGCCAATAGCTTAAGCTTGTTTTGAGCTAGCTCTTATAACTTAAATTAACCCATTTCTATTAATCTATGTGCTGTCCTGAGGCTCATTTATATCATGTATGTACTTCCCATCCTGTTTGTCCTGCATCTCATGGTGTCTCCTGGAGACTCCTCAGACTCTTCTTCTTCCCAGCATCCTCCTACTCTGACTCTCCCACCCAATCTCTTCCTGCCCAGCTATAGGCCAGTCAGCTCTTTACTAACTAATGAGAGTAATACATATTCACAGTGTACAAAGATTGTTCTACAGCATATGGGGGCCAAACGCATTCAAGCTACCACGTCCCCCTTCCTCCCTCTGCCTCCAGTCTCTCTGTAGTTACCTTTGAGTAGATATTCCACTGAGTGGAATCAGGTAGTAGAACATTTTTGTGACATGGGTCTGCTCACTTAGTGCAAGAGTATCTGTGTTATAACATGGTTTTGGAAAATATGAGTATGCATGTGGGTATGTGCAGAGCAGGTGCCCAGGGAGGCTAGAAAAGGGTATCAGATCCCCTGGAGGAAGAGTTATAGGCTCTTGGAAGTCTCTTGAGGTGGGTGCTGGGAATAGAACTTGGGTCCTTTGCAAGAGCAGCATGCACTCCTAACCCTGAGCTGTTTCTGCAGTCCAGGACTTCTTTTCTTCATGACACAAACTAGACATACCTGGAGAGAGGGACTGTCACTTGGGGAATTGCCTCCATCAGTTTGGCTTGTGGACTTTTCTGTGGGAAATTTCTTGATAAATGGGAGCAGCCTAGCCCATTATGGGTGGTGCCACCCCTAGTCAGGTGGTACTGGATTCTATCATAGCTGAGCAAGCCATGAAGAGTAAGTCAGTAAGCAGTGTCTTCCACAGCCTCGGCTATAGTTCTTACTTCCAGGTTCCTGCCTTGAGTGCCCTGGATGATGGAGTGTGTCTCATGAGTTAAATAAACCCTCTCCTCCCCCAGTTGCTTTTGGTCATTGTTTTATCACAGCCACAGAGAAGCAAACCAGGACACTCGTTATGGTGGAGTGATATATTTCTTTATACAATCGGTATGTTTTATTTATGCCTTCATTCATGGAGGGGCATTTGAGTTGTTTCTGCTTTTGGGTTCTTAGGCACAATGCTGCTCTGATCACTTGCCAGCTTGTTTTTGAGAATGTGGTTTTCTTTTTGCTTGGGTGTATACCGAGGGGTGGAACTGCCAGGTCATTCTGAGGAGGTGCCAATCTGCTTTTCATATTTTTCATACCCGCCACAGCACTTTGCACACCACCAGCGGCAGGTGACGGTTCCAGTTTCTCCAAGGTCTTGCTGCTCCTTGCTATCATCTCTTGGATTGTATCTATCACAGAGTTTGTAAAGTATATTTTATGGTTTTGATTTATATTTCTTTAATAAGCAGCGATATTGAGCATCTCTTTGTGTGTTGATCGACAGATCACTTGTATGTCTTCTTGTGGTGCTATGGATCAAGCCAGGGCTTTCAAGCTTATTATTGCAGCCTAGGTTCAGGATCATGGTGACTTAACCTGTGGCCTTGGCTGGTACAGAACAGTGACAGAAGTGCCTGCCTGGGATTCATATCCCCTGAGTAATACAAGTGACTTTGCAACCGGCACATGCAAAGATACTCAGTGCCATTGTTGCTTAAGGAAATACAAGCCAAAAAAAAATGTCATTCCAAGTCCTTTTCCTCTGGCTTCTCCCTAGCCAGTACTCGGGAGGCAGAGGCAAGCAGATCTCTGTGAGTTCAAGACCAACTTGGTCTACCGAGCAAATTCCAGGACAGCCAGAGCTACATAGTGAGACCCTGTCTCTCAAACAAACAAACAAAACCAAGAAAAAAAAAGTATTCTAATTTCTCATCATTGTTTGCTAATATTTTCTCCTGTGCTGTGGGTTATCTTTTCACCTTCTTGAGAGTTGATTCCATTCTACTATTGGCATTTCTAGGCTTTGTCAGGTCATCTAGTCCTTGGTACTTCTGAAACCTAGCCATCACTGAACATTAGAGAAAGGAGTCAGCGTTTATCAGGTAACATTAGCATATTATCATCCCTTTTGATCTCCACAGTAGTCTGATGGTATATGTTATTGGTCCTATTGTCAGGTGTGAATCTGAAGTTCAAGATTATGAAATGTCTTAGCCACCCTCCCCTCCATGGAGTAAGACCAGGGCAGGAGATTTAACTCACATCCTGTGATTCCAAAATTCACACTCCATTTTCTATAGCTAGCAGGCCTCTCTTCAGCATAATGAGTTGACAGTAAATCTATCACATTTATAAAAATAAAATACTTTATAAAAGGGACAATTAAGGGCCTGACCATTCACCTAACGTCACCTCCTTTGAAAGGCGTGGGAACTGTGTGGACCTGGGAGCCTGGCTTGGGAATGAGAAACTCCCGTTGACGCTGGCGTGCACTGCGGGTAACCCATTGTGTTAATGCTTCCTTTCTGCGCCTGTCAGGGTAGCTCCACAATGTTCATTATTCCACTTGGCATTGCAGGAGGGAAGCTGGCAGAACGGGCCCCAGGGCACTCTGGGATACACATTATTGGAGCAGATAAAAGAGCTTGCAATCACCACCCGGCCTGGGTTTCCTATGAGATTAGGAGGGTAGAGATCATGGGGAGGGAAAGAGGGTCATGGGTAATGTCCTGAGAGAATGGCTGCCTGGGGAAGGCCATGAGGGCAGGTTTAAAAAATTTTCTTTTCTTGAAATATGAAATAGGGGGTGTACAATAAAATGGGGAATGGAGGATGACATAATGTAGTTGTGTGGACACCAGGACCTTTATTTCAGTGTTCCCACACCTCCTTTTCCTCTGTGTTCTTTGTGAAGCAAAGAGGCAGACATTCTAGACTTTCTGGAAGCTCCCTGTGTGGTTGCACATGGCTGGAGAGAGAGAGAGAGAGAGAGAGACATTCTAGACTTTCTGGAAGCTTCCTGCATGATTGTACATGGCCAAGGCTGGAGAGAGGACACAGCACCTATTCTTTATTCCTTTTGGAGAAGCTTTTCCTGGGTCCAGCCTTCCTAACAATTGGCAGTTCAGACAGTGTGGATGGGCCAGTGATGTGCTCTCGGTTAGATGGATGCCTTTCAAGAGGGCTAAGCAGCCTTTTAACGCTCTCTGAACATGCCTTGGGTTTTTTCCTGCTCTTCATGGAGATACATGGAGATGGTTGTGTGCTAAATGCTAGGGCAAGGCAGGGATGAAGTTTACCTCAGGCTTGGGGAGCCTGATTCAGTTGAGAACCTCTCATCACTAATTCTGTCAACAGACAATAGCTTCACACATAGTTTGGCTCAGGTAGACTTCAGACACTCAGCGTATTCAGAGACATGCTCCTGCATCATACTGCCGTGGGCATGAAGGGTTCTGTGAGGGGTAAGCAGATGGATTGTTTCAGTTCCCTGGCTGAAATCCAGAATGGAAGCTGGGTATTCTGGTCTTCAAGACAACCTCTGAATAGGTCCAAGTCAAGCCAGGAGGGTCAGGGTGGTCTCTAGGGGAACTGGGCTTTGAATGGAAAGAGCGGTGTTAAACTCATGTTCCAAACCCTGTGTCGATAGTTTTTGTGGGGAAGCAATCTGGAATTTATTATGCTTCTTGTTTTCTAGATGATTTTGGCCTCTGTGATCCATGTCCCACCTCAGAGCTATGTCTACGGTGCACAGAGCTGCAAGGAGCTGGCTGGCTTAGGACTGTTTGTAAACATGGTGGACCCATCAAGCCATGATCCTCAGCTGAGATACACTTTCTCTGTTTGTGGAGCACCCATCTGGGTCTTAGGGCCTGGAGTCTCTTGGGTCTTCTGGACCCTGGATGGACACACTGTACTCTTGCACTTTCTGCTTGTTGAGCTATTGAATCCTAATGCTCTGACCCAGGAGCCCCGCATCTCTTATTACTATCCATGAAACCGGAACAAGCCAGCTTATTTGCTTGTCAACTCCCTACCCACCACCGCCCCATTTCACCATGTGAGGGTGAGGATGCTCTTTTTCTGTGATGTGCTTGGTTAAAAGGGAAAAAGTGGCCCCAAGGTAAGGATGCTTGGGTCCTATTGAGCTGTATTGTAAGGTGACTGTCACCTAATAATACAGCTCTATTTAGCCTGGCACTATTGTGGACTTGGGAGAAGATCTGAAGTTCAGTGGGATGGAATCCTCTAGACTAGAGGCTTCCGAAGTGTTTTTATGTTGATAGCTACAATTTTTATTCTCAAATAATTTGTGAAGAAGAGCAATAGATGCAAAAAAACAGACTGTAAGAATCACTTTTGGATGTGAGAGAATCACGTTTTTTTTTTTTTTTTTTTTTTTTTTTTTTTTGTGGCTCAGCTGTACATCAGTAAAGAGACATTCGTAGTTCTGATTGGTGGGCTTTCACTTGTAAGGCAGCCTGCGTATCCTTATTCTGATTCAAGTATAATGTCTGGACAGTGGGGCACTCTTGTCAGAGGGCTTAGCTAACCCATTCACAGGCATTTCAGGAAGGCCCTTACCTTAGTGGATTTGCCCCATTCATCCATTTAGTCTCAGGAGTTCATAGACTTGACCTGTCAGCATGGAAGGTGTAGCTTTTAAGAGCCAATTCTAAGAATGCTTCGTGCATTTTTATATGGTTGAAAAGGATAAAAAGAAAACTCTGTGTGTGTGTGTGTGTGTGTGTGTGTGTGTGTGTGTGTGTGTGTGGTGCTTGTACATAGATATGGGTTTGTGTGTGTGTGGTGTTTGTACATGGATGTGTGTCTTTGTGTATGTGGTGTTTGTATATGGATATGTATATGTGTGTGTATGGTGTTTGTACATGGATGTGTGTGTGTGTGTGTGTGTGTGTGTGTGTATGTGTGTTAGTGTGTACATGGGTATGCTTACCTATATGTGTAGACATTGGATTTCCTCTCCTACTCATATTTTTTTGAGACACAATCTCTCATTGAACCTAGAGCTAGTTGTTGGCTAGGCTGTCTGGAATCCATTTATCTCTGCCCCCAGTTTTGGATTTATAGACATATACCTCTGCCCAATTTTTTGCATGAGTGCTGGAGATCCAAGTTTAGGTCCATGTGCTTTGTGCAAGCACCTTCCATGGAGTCATCTCATCTCTTCAGTCCTGAAAACTCTTTTATGATATGTTAAAAACTGTAAGAAATTAAAATTTCAGAATCCATATGTGGTGATATATGTGTCTCCCAATATATTGTGTATCCTAATAAACTTATCTGGGGTCAGAGAACAGAACATCCACCAGATAGACATAGAGACCAGAAAATGGTGGCACACATACCTTTAATCCTAGCATTCTGGCACAGAGATCCACCTGGATCTCTGTGAGTTCAAAGCCACACTGGAAACAGCCAGGCATGGTGACACAGGTCTTAATCCCAGGAAGTGATGGTAGGAAGCAGAAAGGTATATAAGGCATGAGATCCAGAAACTAGAGTCCTGTTAAGCTTTTAGGATTTTGAGCAGCAGTTCAGCTGAGATCTGTTCAGATGAGGATTCAGAGGCTTCCAGTTTGAGGAAACAGGATCAGCTGAGAAGTTATCGAGGTGAGGTTAGCTGTGGCATGTTCTGTTTCTCTGATCTTTCAGTGTTCACCCCAACATCTGAATCCTGAGGGTTTTTTTTTTTATTAATAAGACCTTTTAAGATTCATGTTACATCTATAAATATAGTCTCCCCCATCATTAACATTTCTTCTAGGACTGTTTCTCGACAGCACTAACCTGGTGGGGATGGGTGGTTGTGGTGGGGATGGGTGGTTGTGGAGGGGATGGGTGGTTGTGGTGGGGATGGGTGGTTGTGGTGGGGATGGGTAGTTGTGTTGTACCTGTTTCTTAAAACCCCCAGAGACCACCAAGGAGCCGGTTTCCAATGCAAGCACATAAGCGTCCTTTTATTCAGGCTCAACCTGGGCCACCATATGGCAGATGGAAGGAAATGTGGCGATGGCCATAAGCCCAGGTGTAGAGGGTTTTTATAGAGAAAAGCCACAAGCTGGAAATTGGCAACTTGGGATTGGGCAGAAGGGATATGGGGCAAGGTGATTTTTTTAAACTATTGGTTTGGACTTTGGGTGCAAAACCACATTTGAAACTATTGGGTTAGACTTTTGGTGGGGAACCACAACCAACTGAACAGGATTATCTGGACTGCTCAGCAGGATTATCTAGATGTCTTCAAGGGCCATAAACTGCAGACAGGATGTCTGCAGGAGGATACTGCCCTGTATCTGTTCAAGTTGTCATGGCACATTCCTGAGGTCCTTCCTGGAACTGAGTACAGCAGGTGGTCTGAGATGGTGGCCCTTTCCCTAAGATGGAGCCTGTAAAGTCAAGTCTAGACCTTCATAGTTGTGGGATGGGTGGCTGTGGTGGGGTGGGTGGGTGGGAGTCGGACAGAGGCTGTAGTTCTGCTAAGTTTAGCATATTTACTTGTATATTTTCACGGGAACAAATTGACTGTAATGATTCTTCAAATGGAATTTGCAGACAGGTCTTGGGTTCTTAAAGATTCTGACATAGCATGTCTGGCAAAGGCACTATTTCTAAACCTTCTTCTCACCGAGTGGGGCTTGCATGACTTTGCAAATTTCTCCTGATCTTCCTCTTTTTATCTTGAGATGGGGAATGATTTAGCCCAGGCTGGGCTGGAACCCACTGTGTAGCTGAGGGTAACCTTGGACTTTAGATTCTCCTGCCTCTGTCTCCTGAATTCTGGGATTACAGGCATCTACCAACCAGCACACCTTTGTGTGTGCTAGGCTACCCCTCCAGCCCACTGTGAGCTTCTTGTTCTGTCGGGATTTATTTAAATAGGATCATCCTCCGCTAAATAGGATATCCAGATGGGGTGCAGCACAGCCGATTGAGCTTCCACATGTTTACCTGCTTCCTTCTCCCTCCCCGTGGTTATGTCTGTCTAACCTGCCTGCAGGCAAGCATCCTCCCGGCTTAATCCCATGTGTGGTTACCAGCCTCCACACCAGTTGTGCACAGCAATCCACTGGCTGAGGCTGTGTTCATATTGGTTAGGGAACCTCAGTGTTAGTCCCATGCTTTGACCTGCTGGACGGAAGGAATCTTACTTTCCTCCTGAGCCATCTCTCAGCAATTCTTTTTAAACTCTGCAGGGTATCTCATCTCACCCAATCCTGGAAGTCCCTGTGTGCTTAGAGATAAGTGAATAACTCCCAGCATCCACCTTCCTGAGTTTCAACCAGAAGAACCCATTGATTCTATCTCAGACTGGCCTGATGCTCATAGTCCCAGGATTAGGGAGACAGAGGCAGGTGCATCTTTGGGGCTCACTGGACAGTCAGCCTAGTCTATTTGACAAGTTCCAGAACAGGGGGAGACCCTGTCTCAAAATAAAAACTAGGTAGATGGTGCCTGACACGTGAGGCTGCTCTCTGTCCTCCCCCCCCCCACACACACAATTTTTTAGCCAATGTTCCTTGCAGACACCACCTCCTGGCCCTAGCAGTGCCTGGAACTGGGAGAAACGTTTTGAAGGCGGCGTTATTGGAGTCCACTGCTGGTTCCATGGAGCCCAGGAACAGTGTGTCTCTGGCAGCATCAGGGGTCAGCCTTGCGGAGTGGATGCAGCCTTCCCCCATATCAGGCTGAATCCTTGGAAGCTTCCTTCCATCATACTGCCCCATGTAGGGAGTTCACCCATGAACACCACTCTCAGGAGTTCTCAGCATTTCAGACCTTGGGAATCAGCTGGTTACTGTTTATTAGAGAGCCTTTGTTTTCTTCTTTGAAGACAGGAAGCTCATTAGCAACAGGCTAGAACAATCAACCTTTAACCCAGGCTTTAAAATGTCCCCTGAGAAGTGGGGATGTTTTTATTAAGGGGTGCATAGCCAAATCAGTTGCCAAGATGCCCAATCAGGACCTAGCAAGCCACATTCCTGAGATTTTGAGGTTCCCCTGGGGAGTCTGCTTTCTGCCTGTGATCTATCTCACAGCTAGAAAGAGCAGGAAAAGCTGGGACAAAGTATAATCGGTAATTAGTGACAATGGCCCTGGAGTCCAGTGCCTGGCTCCATGCTATAGTCCAGCCACTTACTAATTGTGGCCTTGGCTAAGTTATTTAACCCCAGATTCCTCATCTTTAAGACAGGGACACATAGTAAAAACTACCCTTCAGGACATGATGGTAGGTGTAAGTGATCTCTATCTGTATTATTTATAGAAGAACTCATTAATTCTTTGACTCACCCCCTTGCTATATGAGGAGATGTGTACGTGAACATGTCAGTGTCCTTGCTTTTGAGGAGGTAACTACTCAGTGGGACAGACAAAATATATGCATAATTATAAGATTTATAAAATGCACATCCCAAGCTTTGGGAGCATGCTGAGGAGGAAGGGTGTGGGTGCAGGGCTAGTGGTGGTCATGATGTGACAGTACACTGTGTTAGGATTCCATTGCAGCAGTTGCGATGGTGGTCATGAGGTTGGCAGTAATGATGGTGCTACTGATGATGAGCATGTGATGGTGGTCATGGTTGCAGTAACAGTCACTGTAGTAAGGATATAGTGATGGTGCAATAATGGTGGTGGTGGTGGTCATGGTTGCAGTAACAGTCACTGTAGTAAGGATATAGTGATGGTGTAATAATGGTGGTGGTGGTGGTTTGTGTCAAGATGGAAATACTGATGGTGCTGTTGCTGATAGTGGTTGGGGTTTTAATCAAGGTGTCAGCCATTAGAATAGTGGTCAAGGTGGTGGCGTTGGCCGTGTTAATGCTTTGAGCAGTAGATAGAGGGTGGTGATGTGGATGGTGGAGTGTGACTGACACCAGTGGCTTGTAACGAGGATGATGATTAGATCTTGGTAATGGTGGGTAGAGGTGGCGATGACTTGCCATGAGAATGGTGGCTATAATGGTTTTGTTGCTGATGACTACGTGGAGGTGGTGATAGTGCAGGGCTCTGGGATGGATACGGTTCATCATCACCTTGACTGGACTTGGAAATACACTTTTCAGTGTGTCTCTTCAGGGTGCTTCCAGAGAAGTTTGACCTAGGTGGGAGAACCACCCTGAATGTGGAAAGCACCGTCCCATGGACAGTGGTCCTTGACTGGGTTAAAATTTTAAAAAGTCAAAAGGGGAAACTGACTGGAGCATCAGCGTTCACCTCTCCCTGCTTCCTGATTGCAGATGCTGTGGCCTCGTGTCCCCAGCGCTGTGCACTCCCCACCCCACAGCGGACGTTACTCATTGTCATTGACCCGGCTGGATCTGGAATGACTGCAGGGTGCACCTGTGAGAGTGTGTCGGAGAGAATGGATTGAGGGGGAAAGAGCCATCCAGAAGGATGGGGGCGTCATCCATGGGCTTGTGTAGAATGAAAACAGAGAGAAAGTGAGCTAGTGTTATCATTCCTCTCTGTCCGTTTGCAGCTCTTCTGAGATGTGAGCAGACAGCTCCATGTTCCTTTCATCCTGGCCTTAAGCCACCCTGTCCCCATGCCTTCCCTGCCACAAATAGGAGCCCAAATAAATTCTCCTTCCTGTCAGGCATTTGTTCATAGCAATGAGAAGAATAACTAATGCATCTCGATACCTACACCCTAGTTTCCTTCTTCTAAATGGGGTGCACACAGCATTCACCCAGTACACGCTACTCACATTGGGTCCGTGACAATGGTGGTAGCTCCAACCACAACCGGCTCTAGGGAAACGGAGACGTGAGTTTTCCAACATCTTTAAACAGAGTGCCAAGAATTTTCTCTCAGGGTGTCAAAGTCAAGGGCTGTACTGTGCAGAAGCAGAAAAGATAGATTTTCTAAGGGGTGCTGATACAGCAGTGAGAGAACTTGTTCTGGAGGCCACAGAAATGACAACACTAAGCATAATTCTCAGGCAAGAGCTTGTTCTGTCTATCTATCTATCTATCTATCTATCTATCTATCTATCTATCTATCTATCTATCTATCTATCTATCTATCATCTATCTATCTATCTATCTATCTATCTATCTATCTATCTATCATCTATCTATCTATCTATCTATCTATCTATCTATCTATCTATCTATCTATCATCTATCTATTTCTTCCTTCCTTCCTTCATTTCAGTGCTGAGACTTTAACTTGGGGCCTTTTGCATGCCATACACACTCTGCACCACTGAGTTATATTCCCAGTATTAGTTAGTTAGTTAGTTAGTTAGTTAGTTAGTTAGTTAGTTAGTTTTACCAGGTCTCCTGTAGCTTAGGCTGGCCTTAAATACCTTATGTCCCTGAAGATGACCTTGAATTCTTGATCCTTTTGCTTCTACTTCTTAAGTACGAAGATTACCAGCCTGCACCACCATGCTTCGAGGGGGGTTGGGGGAAGAGTCTCAGACAGATGTTTTCATGGGAAAGAAAAGGCGTTAACAAAACAGGAGCAGAAAATGAGTTTGGAAAACCCAGTCAGCCCTTTACAGAAAGTGCAGCAGGTATTTTACTGGGATGCTAACATAAAGGTGGCAGTTTCTTTTTCTTCTCTGGTAGGTTGAGGGAATTTCCCATGTCGATGGCGAGTTTGTCCCTGAGAACAGCTTGTCATCATCTTATCACGAACCTGCTGGGGATTCTCCTATGAGGAAGTAGGAAAATGAGCACACATTTGATACTCTGTTAACATCTTTTGAAGCTTCTATGGGGTAAGGGTATGGCGGCATGTGCCTTTTTCTCAGAAGTATCCCTATTGACTATTTTAGCACAATGTGAATAGATAGCAATTTTAAAATGTCCTGCTCACTGGGATGCAGTGTCTATTTCTTTATTGGTTTATTATATTTTCAGCATAAGATATTTTGAAGAGCACTGTTGGGGAAGGTGGAGAAAGAGAGAAGGGTGTGCATGAACAGGGTATCCAACACTGTATTACCAGAGGAAGAGGGGCTTATTCATCATAGCTCATGAGAGGGTGGTGGGGGACAGAATGAGCTAAAAACCCAGGCTGCCAGATGTAATGCTTTCTCTGTCTGGCCCAATGCTGTCTGTCTCCACTCCCTCCCTACCTGTGAGAACCCCCTTCTTATCCGGGAACAACAGTGGTTATCAACTGATACCTTAGTGACCATTAACAGTGGAGAATTAACAGTGGAATGCCCTGAATTCAGCCAGGGAGGCAGCTTTCCCAGTTAGGAGGAGAGCAGGCGTGAGCCAGCTGCTTCTCAGCAAGCTGCCTCCAGCTGGGCTTGGCCAGCGAAGAAGTCTTGGTAATGGGTGCGGAGGTCCAAGCTGTAATCACTGCACTTGGAAGGCAAAGGGAGGAAGATTAGGAGTTTGAGCCTAGCCTTGGCTACACGCTACCCTGGGCTTCAAGCAAGCAGGCATGCAAGCATGCGAGTGAGCAAACAAACTCATTGCAAGAGCTTTGAGTCTGAAACTAGAATTCACGGGGATCAGAGCAGAGGCCCCCCATTTTTTGAACAGACATATGGTTGATTCTATCACAGAGTAGAAGCCTCCCTTTCCTCACAGTAGCCCTGCTTGCCACCCTGTACCCCCCACCGCCCCAAGGCACCCCTGAACCTGGAAGAGTAGTTACATTTCCCAGTGCAGGAACGGGTGTGTACTAGAGCTGCTAAGAGGCTTTCCAGTCCACACTATAGGCCACTCCCAGGGCTGCAGAGGTGTCTCAGAGGGCCAAAGTTTGGTTTTCAGCCTGTGTATTGTCATCCACTCTCCCAGCACACTTCAGGCCTACCTTCCTCCATCTGGTTTTGCTGGTCCCTCTTAGGGAAGCAGGTTTTTAAAGAGGTTTTTACTTGCTAGCTTTATTTCTCCTTCATTCCTGAAATACTTGTATGTGTGTTATGCTGTACAGAGTACACAAAATAAAATAAAAATTAAATAAAACTAAGTTGTTTCTTAGTTTTTGTTAGTTGCATCAATGTCTTAGGGTTTCTATCGCTGTGAAGAGACACCAGGACCACGGCAACTCTTTTTTTTTTTTTTGGTTTTTCGAGACAGGGTTTCTCTGTGTAGCATTGCGCCTTTCCTGGGACTCACTTGGTAGCCCAGGCTGGCCTCGAACTCACAGAGATCCTCCTGGCTCTGCCTCCCGAGTGCTGGGATTAAAGGTGTGCGCCACCACCGCCCGGCCACGGCAACTCTTATAAAGGAAAAACATTTAATGGAGATGGCAGCTTACAGTTCGGTGGTTCAGTCCATTATCATCATGGTGGGGAGCATGGTGGCATGCAGGCAGACATGGTGCTGGCTACATCTTGATCAGAAGGCAATAGGAAGTGGACTCAGACACTGGGCAGTATCTTGAGCATAGACAACCCCAAAGCCCACCCCCACAGTGACACTTCCTCCAACAAGGCCACACCCACTTCAACAAAACCACACCTCTTAATAGTGCTACTCCCTAAGTCCTTATGGGGGCCAATGACATTCAAACTACCACAATCAGGTTAAGATATTATGATGGTTAATGTTAGCTGTCAACTTGACAGAATCTAGAACTACCTGGAAGCTGGGTCCCTGAGCATGCCTGTGGGAGAGTGTCTTGATTACTTGAATTGATGTGGGAAGATTCATCTTAATTTTGGGCAGACTTTTTCTCAGAAAAGCAAGCTGGACATTAGCATACATTTATCTTTCTCTGTTTCCTTGTTGTGTATGCGATGTGATCAGCTGCTTTAGACTGTGGCCGCCTTGGTTTCTCCTGCTGTGGTAGATTGTACCCTTGGACTGTGAGCCAGAGAAAGCCCTTTCTCCCTGAAGTTGCTTTTGCCAAAGTATTTTATCAAAGCAACGGGGCAAGAAACCAAGACGCTGATGCTACGGTGATAGATAAACTCTGAAATTTGGAAGTTCGTTAAGCTAACTACACAGATGTCTCAGATCCAGAGCCAACAAGATCAGGCTTCAGAGGGAACTCTACTTCAGGCAGAGAGTGAGTGAGCTAGCATCCTTTCATTTTAGGTGGAAATTGGTTTAGTACGTTCTCTTTAAGATAGTTGCAGAATGGGAGGGGAAAATGGAGGGTTGGCCATCATCCCTAATGGCTGGAGACTGTCATGCAGGTGTGTGTCCTGGGGGAACAATGAAACAGGTTGGTGAACTTTAGCTTTGTGTCTGCCACTGTTATGACATTGATAGATATGCCCCATCTGAGCCCACAACTCAACCTCAGATCTGATTCTAGGAAAGCTACATGTGTGCTTATCCCTGACTTCAGCCCCAATTTCTTATTGAAGATAAGTATAACCAACTGGGGCTGTAACTGATTGGCAGCGTCTGGGTTTGGCATGTGTGAAACCCTGGGTACAATCCTAAGTATCAACCAACCAGCTAACTCCACAACCAAAACAGAACCCTGAAATTATTTGTTTCATTATAATAACACTTATTGCTCTGCTTTATTATATGCACATGTGACTCCAAGAAACGTTTGGTTTTATTTATTTTTGAACTGTATAAGTAGTGGCATAGGTAGTCTTCTTCCATTTGATTTTGTTTTCACTCAGTGTTGTGTCTAAGAGTATGCAGGGTGATGGAGAAAACTCCTGCTTGATTTAAAGATCGTTTGTGCTGCTAAGATGAGAAAGATTATTTTAGACATCTAATTTCACACATCATATTTTCTGGGCCACAATGCCCAGGTATGTAGTAGAAGTTTATCCTGGGTATTTCTGTAAGCATGTTCATTTTAAATGAATTCACATTTTAATCAGTTAGCTTTGAGCAAAGTACAATATGTTGCTGTCCATAACGTGTCTGGTTCTCATCTGCTCAGCTGAAGGTTCAAATGGAATAAGGGGGTTCTGCCAGCAGATGGTCTTTGGACTTGAACCGGAGCATCTCCTGCCCCCATTCCTCAGTCGGTTGGTTCATTCTGCATTCTGGGCTTGCCAGATTCCATAGTCATGTAAGCCAATTCCTTAAAATAAAGCTTTCTATTTTTATACACATTCCATTGATCCCGTTTCTCCAGGGAACCCTGACTAATACAGTTGTGTTTGGATGGCTTCCTGACTTTTTTTTCTTCTGTTGTAAACTGGTGTAGACTTTCTTGTCTGTGTTTCAGATGCCTGTGTACAAGGCTTTTCTCTGCAAGAGCTTTTCAAAGGTCTAATGGGTGAAAAGAGCAACTCCTTGATTTACATTTCTGTGATTACTACTGGGCATGAGTCATCTTTCTTCTCCATGGTTTTCTTCTTCTCAGGGAAATGCTTGTTCAGAGTTTGATAAGCATTTTCAACTGTGATTCCCACCCCTTGCTTTTTCCACATCAGATATTTTTTAGTTATAGATTGTCATTGTATTTCCTTCAGGGGATCTTTGACTCTTAAGGTTGTTGACACAGAAGTTTTGTTCATTGAACTGAAGCTCTTTTGTTTTTTGTAACTGGTTCATTTTCATGTATGTGTAGGTGTGTGTGTGTGTGTGTGTGTGTGTGTGTGTGTGTGTGTGTGTGTGTGTGCACCTGCTTGTCCGCATGTGCTGCCTGTGCCTGCAGTGCTCAAAAGGGCCAGAAGAGGGAGTGCAACCACTGGAGCTGAATGCAGGCATTTGTGAGCTGCCAAGTGTGTACTGGAAACCCAACCTTGGTCTTCTACAAGAGCAGTACTGCTGTGCCATGTAGAAGTTCCTAATTTTAAAGTTGAATCCATCTTTGTAATTCGTGTTTCATTTGTGAAACACATAAACAATTGTTCTTAGAGAAAATTTTCCACATTTTCTATAAAAATCTCATCTTTTTCCTTCACATTTAAATTCTTTAAAAAGTCTGTATTTTATTTGTGTGTGAAAGACATATTTATATACATATATACATATATGTATATATATGCACAATTCTCTTTCTCTCTCTATACACACACACACACACACACACACACATATATATATAAAGAGAGAGAGAGAGAGCGTGCACTGTACATACATGCATGTAGAGGCTGGTGGTTGATGTCAGGTATCTTCTTCAGTTTCTATCCACCATATTTTTTGAGGCAGCACCTTCCACCAAATCAGGAGCTCACTGATGTAGGTAGACCAGCTGTCCAGCAAGCCTCAGGAATCCCCCTGTCTGTTTCCATTTTCCTGGTGCTTAGATTCCAGGCACATGCCTCTGTGCCTGGCTTTTCTAAGTTTGGATGCTGGGCATCTGAGTTCAGGTCCTTATGGTTGCATAGGAATCACTAACCAAGCCATCTTCCTAGACCTGAGGTTGAGTTGTGATGGCTAATCTCAGTTGTCAACTTGACAAAACCCAGAACCACCTGGGAGACAAATCTCTGGGCATAACCTCCTGCAAGGGATTATCTTGATTTGGTCAATTGGGGTGGGAAGGTCTGTCCACTGTGGGTGGCACCATTCCCTCGTCTCGGATCCCAGACTGTATAAAAAGGAGAAAGTGAGCTGAGCACAAGCTTTCGTCATTCTGCTCCCCAACTTAGATGTGGTGTGACCAGCCACTTCCATCTCCCGCCTCTGACTTCCCTGTCATAATGGACGGACACTAGCATGTGACAGACTGTACTCAGGACTATAAACCATGATAAGTCCATCCCTCCTAAACTGCTTTTGTCAAGATGTTTATCACAGTGACAGAAAGGTGTCAAACATAGGTGTTTCTACAGCTTTGCTCACAAACTAACTGAGGGACTTTATTTAATTCTAAATGAATGAAGCCACAATTTCGTTACCAAGAGAACCGAATGAAAGGGAACTCCTTCCTCTCACAGGCCTAGTTGTAGATTTGGAGGGAGGAGATAGCTTTTTAAAAATCCACTGACAAGTTTTCTAGGCATAGTAGCACAGACCTAATCCTACACTTGTAGAACTAAGGTGAGAGGACTGTGAGTTGAAGGCTAGCCTGGGCTAATGGGGAAGGCTATCTCAAAAGATTTAAAAATAAAATTGTCTTAACGAAAACCCACTTTTACTGAACACCTGCTTATTTCAGGTATCAAGCACGATGTTGCAGAGTCCTGGGACTTTTCCAGGAACTGAAGGTCTTGGGGCTGAAGAGGTCTTAGTAACTGTTGCCAGTGCACCCCTTAATCCTCTCTTGTGACTGGTGTCTGAGGGTCTCTGAGCTCTAGAGCTCAAGTAGGTGCAGCAGGCTGTTTAGTGTGTTCATTGTGACTTGTAAACAACTGGGCATTCGTCTTAAGTCTTATTCAGAGTCCTAGGCACAAGCATGCTCAGCCCCTGGCTCACCACCACCTGCAGCTCTGAATGGGGTCTAAAACAGAACTATACATTTATTGAAAACATTATGAGATTTTTGTTGTTTGTTTTTGTTGCTTTTGTTTGTTTTGGTGTTTTTATTGCAGTTCTTGAATGCAAATTTTCTAGATGATGACCTCATATCACAATCTTTGCAGCACTGGGGGTTAACTTTAAACAGTTAGTTTCAGTTGATAATTACAAATGTATGAGGTACGTGGGATGTCTGTTATATGTTACATGGTTAGATGACTGAATCAAGCTAATTAGCAAATTCATTAGCTTGTATGTCTATTATTATTTTCCTTGAGTGAAAACATTCATGGCTCCTGGTTGCTGGTGCAGATCACGAAAGTGTACTTATCTTTGACTGAATTTTGTATTCTGGCCAACATGGCTGTTTCTCATCCATTCTGCTTTCTTGGCCTCTGATAACAACGTCTGTGAATTCAACCAATTATTTATTTATTTATTTATTTATTTATTTATTTATTTATTTATTTATTTATTTATTTATTTATTTATTTATTGTGAGACAGCATCTCACTGTGTAGTCCTGGCTGGCCTGGGACTCATTATGTAGCTCAGGTTGGCCTTGAACTTACAGAGCTCTACTTGCCTCTATCTTTCAAGTGCTGGAATTAAAGGTGTGCACTACCATGCCCAGCCTTCAACTCTTTTGAAGCCATGAATGAGTGATGTTGTGTGGTCTTTGTCTCTCTGCACCAGCTTATTTCACTTAGCACAGCGTCTTCCCAGTTCACCCAGGTTGGAGCAATGATGGGGAGTTCCTCTTTCTGTAAAGCCCCAGGTGTTCTGTTGTGTATACATCCTGTACTTTGTTTCCTTATTCATCCATTGATGGAGACATTCTGGTTCCATATCTTGGCTTTTGTAAATAATGCTTCAGTGAACACAGTGGCCCACATACACCTCTTCTACATTTTGATTTCAAGTCTTTGAACTCAAAACACACCCAAAGTTTGGTGACTGGATCCTCAGGTAATTCAAGATTTACTTTTCTGAAAGCCATTTAAGGGTTAACTGATTATTCTCATTTTAGATCAGAGAGAGAGAGAGAGAGAGAGAGAGAGAGAGAGAGAGAGAGAGAGCTCCTCGTGGTCAACACAGCCAATAAGTTACACTAAGTTCCTTTTACTGAGTCTAATCATTTGAGGGCATTGTCCCCAGTTCTCAGAATCAGTCCCATGAGTGCCATTGCCAGGGACCCCTTTGGACAGATGACCAAGGATGAAGGATGCCTGGAGAGAGTAAGACAAGGAGCAAAGCCAACAGGCGCCAGATAGAATTTCAACCCCAAGAGTCATGTTTTATAAGGTGTGTGTGTGTGTGTGTGTGTGTGTGTGTGTGTGTGTGTGTGTGATATGTACATGGTTGTATATGTGGAATGTATGTGTTTAGGTGTGTGGTTGTGTGTGTGTGTGATGTGTACATGGTTGTATATGTTTGTGTGTGTGGTATGTAGGTGTTTGTGTGTGTGGTTTTGTGTGTGTGTGTGTGATATGTACATGGTTGTATATGTGGTATGTATGTGTTTAGATGTGTGGTTGTGTGTGTGTGTGATGTGTACATGGTTGTATATATTTGTGTGTGTGGTATGTAGGTGTTTGTGTGTGTGGTTTTGTGTGTGTGTGTGTGTGTGTGTGTGTGTGTGTGTGTATACACATTTGTGGAGGCAGAGTTCTTTGTTGGCATCTCCTCTACCTTATTTTTAAGGCAGTTCTCTTACTTAACCTGGAGCTCTAGACTAAGGTGTCTAGACCAGCAAGCTAGCTCAGTGATCTGCCTATTTGCTTCCCAGCACTGAGATTACAAGCAGGCTCCATGCTTGGCTTTAATCTGGGTCTGGGAATCTGAAGCCAGGTCCTCATTTCTGCCCAGTGAGCGCTTTCCTGAATGGGCTATCTCCTCAGCCCAGGGTTTATTAGAACCATTTCCTCAGCAGCATGACATAGCCCAAAGAGCCTTGGACTTGGGTCCTAACTGCTTCCGGTGATCTTGCTGTGTGAACTGTTCGCACCCTCTGGGAAACCTTAGAGACATGGGGCAGTTTGTGGACTCTCCCTTCCCTTGAATCTGCCAGTGATTTGCCTGCTTATTGAAGCTTTGCCCAAATCACAGGCTTTTTCTCAGCCTCAGTTTCCCCCACTGTTAGGGCAGTATCATTTACCCCCTTCTTCCTTGGTCTATTCTAGAGATCAAAAGACAGGCTGTCAGTGGAAAGGAATTATAAATTGAATAGTGTGCCTCAAAGGCCAAAGCCAACAGTGAACAGAGCATTAAAGCCTGAGAGACAATTTGACAAACAGATAATGCCTCCTATCCCGAGGCCTTGCTGTTGGGGAGCTCAGGGTGCTATGTGCTGCGTCAAAGAACCAGACAGGAGAACTGCCGTTTACAAGCAGTTCCTGGAAATCTCAAGCTTTATCAAGGAATTTGGTTGCTCCAGTTCACTGCCTAGTGAAAATAGCTGGGCCTTAATGGGGCCCAGATGTTGATACAGTCGCCCACCGTCCCCCATTGCAGAGATGTGTTTCATACCGAATTTCACCTAAGGAATTTTAGACTTTAAAGATAATAATCAAAACCACGGCTTGCTTCCCTTTGGGATTCTTGCTGATTTGGGAGATCAAAGATGCTCTGCTCATACAGTGAACACAGACAGAAAGCTAGGTTTCTTGCCCACTAAGGGATGAATGAAAGGCACAATGGCCACATGAGCATGGTTGGCCCAGGTAGCTCTGCCCCAAGCTGTTGACTGATCACCGTCTGGCAGCCTTTCCTTGCCTCATGCTATCAGAGAAGGTGGCCGGCTTGCTAATACCATTAACTTCTGTTTCACATACAATTAAACGGACGCCGTCGCTGGTTAATTCTTGGCATACCTAAAAAATAGTTCTCTGTTTCTAGGTGAAGTTGAGATGTTTAAATTCCAAACAATGAGCCATTCCCAAGGGTCTCTCACATGGAGGTTTGTAGGATGGGAATCTGGCCCAAAGGAAGGGCGCCCGCCATGGTGGCCCCTCATTTTGTCTGGGGGCGGAGGCCTGACTTGACTCTCTGTGAGGAGCTGAGAAATAACATAACTCTTGACTTTGGAGTGAGCCAGGCTCTCTCTTCCAGTCACTTGGGGAGACCACGCTGTTTTCATTACACACTCCTGGAATGCATGGGATCTGCTGCAGGTCACCAGGGATTTCACAAACCCCCAAAGCAGGAATGGCAGAAATTTGACTTTTAGAGACCCAGCCACTCTGCTGTCTGCTCTGTGCTTGTCCTGCTTTCCTTAAAGAAATGGCTGACAGAAGGCTGGAAATTCTTGGAAAGGGCCAGGGAGGACATTGTCCCACAGACGCACTCCCCGACAGCTTTGGCAAGGGTATCTTGTTGGCAAGGGCATTCATTCTGAGATGGAGCCATGCCTATGGTGGGGGTCGAGTTTGGCATCCTGGCGTTGCCATTTACTGGCAGAGAGACTTGGAAAGTGGCCAAATTCCTTGGGAGTTCTATTTTCTGGCTCTTGAGAAAAAGACAAGTGACATCTACAGGGGCGCTGGTGGTGAACTCGCAGGCCCAAGAGAGGCCCTGGACAATCTGAATTTCTCTAGACAGATCTTTCCTCCGCATGGGAAGCTGACTCTGTCAAATTTTATCTGGGGTTCCCTGGTACTGGAATTACAGGCCATTGTGAGCTGCCTGATGGGGGTGCTGGGCTGAGCAAGGATTCTCCGCGAGCTTGTAAGCACAGAGCCATTTCTCCAGCCCTGCAGCTGGTTCAAATCTTTAAGAGGGAAAATGTTAGTTCCCCTATCTGAGGGGCAGTCCGGACAATGTCAGAAAGCCAGGCCCACATTAGAAGCTGCCTTTGGTGGGTTGTTCAGCTCTTCCACCTAAATTAGTTCAGCAGCATGTAGGCAGCTCTCGGCTCACAGTAGGTATTACGCATGCCAGGGGCTTTAGTAACAAGGTGGAGCAGACAGACCCGGCTCTGAGGTCAAGGTCCAGGAGGTAAAAACAGTTAAATGGACAGTTACCGAACAGTGAAATGAAGGTCACAATGAGGTAGGCTGATGGGAACCTGTGGGGTAAGTGACAAGAAAGAGCAGGGGCTGCTGTGCAACCTTACACATACTCAGTGGGACAGGAAGGTGAGCAAGGATTTTGAGGAACAGCAGCGATGAAAAAAAGAGGGTTCTGCATTTCATGGACCCCCAGAAATCAACAGCAGGTCTAGGGATTTGGATAAAACTGGGGGTGAATGGGAGCAGCCAAGGAATACAGAGATAGGCTAACAAAGTCAGAGTGCTGGGCTCAAAGTGTAAGCAGATTCTTTCTATGACTCACTCCCAAGAGCCCTGAACTCCCAGGCCAACTCTTACTCCACTACATATATAATGTTTCTACCTTTCTGGCCCAAGAGCCTTCAGAGGGTGGGCAGAACCCCAACCTAACTCCACATCCCCAACAGCGTGCCTGCGTGCAGTAGAAGCTCAATAAACAAATTAAAAATGCGTTATAGGCAGGGCCTCATTATGTAGTCCAGGTTAGTCTTGAACTTTCAGGTTTGACGACAATGATGATGATGATGATGATGATGATGATGATGATGATGATGACAACTTCTACTAAAAGCAGAGCATTAAAAAATTCAGAACGGAGCAGGCTTGGGTCTGGGCTCTTACCTGCCACGAGTCCACTGTCTTTACATTGATCCTGTGAAGTGGTTATCTTTATTACCTCCATTTATAGATGAGGAAACCAAGGCCCAGAGAAATTAATTCACTTGCTTGAGACCCTATAGTTAGTGCAGCTTAGCTTAGACCAGACCTCAGGGTCTCTTCCCTTGAGGAAAAGAACTCAGCAGGTGGCCAGTTGTTTACAACCTATCTCTACGAGAAGGGCCAACCCAAGCTCATGTGTTGAAGTCTTGATTCCCATATTTAGAAGAAGGGTCTTTGAGTGAGTGGGCCATGAGGGTGAAGCCCTCAGGGATGAGACTATTGCCCTTGTAAAAGGTACCTGAGAGTGCTCCTGGGTGCTGACAGTGTGGTGAGCTATGGGGTGTTCTTCTCCATTGCCCCCTTAGAAACCAGGATATAAAAAAGGCACTCTTTGGTAGTGAGACTGAGTCCCAGACAAGACAAGGCCCACCTTGGCAAGATTTAAAAAAGATCTTCTTTTTGGGAAAATATTTCATTTTAAGATCATAAGAACTTGTTCTCCCTAGACAGACTCGTACCACACATGTAACTCTAGTTCCACAGCCCTATAAACCAGGCCAAGTTTATCACTAAACTCTCCCCATTGGCCAGCAACACACTCAGAGAGTCCAGAACAGTGCACATAAGAGCTCTTTATTTTAACTGCAGGTCCTACAGCTCCACACCCAGAGTCAGTGGAGAACTGGGAAGCAGCTCTACCTTGATTCTCCATTCTCCAGCTTCCCATGGCCACAGATCCCTCTCTGTCACCTGCCCAGATGGTGGGGACAATGAACATGTCCTTTTCTGTAACATTCTCTTTCCTTTAGCTCGCCTTTCCTCTTTCCTCTACTTTAGATATTCAGATAGAGTATTTACCTGACATTCATATAATTTGTAATGATGTCATACAACAGAGAGTTCCTGATTCTTTTTCTGCTCTACCAAAATGCCTCCCTTTACTTTATTTGGACTCAAAGTCATAGCTGGCCTTCAATATCATGAGTGTAACTGGGGATCAGGGATCGGGTGATGATAATGGTGGTAACAGTAGTGGTGACAATGGTAGTGATAGCTATGGTAGAGGTGATGGTCAGGATATATTGCTGGTTGTGATGGTGACTGCTGTGGGATGGTCTGTATGTGCTCTGATTGGTCAATAAATAAAACACTGATTGGCCAGTGGCCAAGCAGGAAATATAGGCAGGACTAACAGAGAGGAGAATTGAGAGAACAGGAAGGCAGAGGGAGACACTGCCAGCCACCACCATGACAAGCAGCATGTGAAGATGCCGGTAAGCCACAAGCCACATGGCAAGGTATAGATTTATGGAAATGGATTAATTTAAGATATAGGAACAGTTAGCAAGAAGCCTGCCATGGCCATACAGTTTGTAAGCAATATAAGTCTCTGTGTTTACTTGGTTGGGTCTGAGTGGCTGCGGGACTGGTAGGTGACAAAGATTTGTCCTGACTGTGAGACAGGCAGGAAAACTCTAGCTACAGGTGGCGATGGTGGTGATTGCCAGTGTTGTAGTGGTGGCAAATGATGACAGTAATGATGATGGTAGGGGTGGTTAATAGCAGTGCTAATGGTGTTGATGATGGTTGTGATGATAATGATGGTGGTGGTGGTGATGGTGATCCTAAGAGTGATGGTGATGGCAATGGTGGTAGTGATGGTGATCCTAAGAGTGATGGTGATGGCAATGGTGGTAGTGGTGGTGGTGGTGGTGATGGTAGTAATAGAGGTGATGGTAGCAATGGTGGTGATGGTGTTGATGGTGGTGGTGATGGTGTTGATGATGGTGGTGATGGGAGTGATGTTGGTGGTGGTGACTGTCAAGGCTGTAGTGGTGGCAAATGGTGACAGTGATGATGATGTGGTTAATAGTGGTGGTGGTAATGGTGTTGATGAAGGTAGTGGTGACAACAGTGTTAATGGTGGTGGTAATAGGGGTGGTGGAGGTAGGTGATGGTGGTGGTGATGGTCCTGAGAGTGGTGGTAAAGGTGATGGTGTTGTTGGCGGTAACAGCGATGACAATGGTAGTGACCTTGGTCGTGACAATTGTGGTAGTGGTGGGAGTGATAATGATGCTGGTGGTGATGGTAATGGTGGCAATGGTCCTGGTGATGTGGCCCCATCACTTTAAAACAATAATCTCTGCAATTGTTAACTGTTTCTAGTTGTGCTTGAGATCACAATTGTGTTAGCAGTTACCTGAAGAATCATAGGAAAGTGGCTCCTTTGAGATGATCAGTTTCTTGGTTAGCATCTGGAAGTCTGTGTCTCTTCATGTGTAATCTGGCCTCAGACACATCAGTGCGATTGCACAGAAACACTAGATTCTGTGTGTGAAAAGTCCTGGGAATAAAAACTGCATTTGGTGGTCATGTACTCAGAGGGAATGTTGGAATGTTCACAGACACTATTGTTAATCCTTAAAACAGTCTTGCAGGCATTATTTTGCGTGATTTAATTTTTATCATAATTTAAAAGGGCTTACAAGATTATAGGTATACTTCAACGTTATAACATTACATTGGATGAACATTGAAACAAGGGTGTAGACTCAAGCGGAGCCAGCAAACAGGCTGAAAGGCCAGTGTAATGACTGCCTCACACTCCCAGGGCAATGAACTGGGCACTTGACTTCCTGTCATCTGTCTTTTCTTACAGACAAGGTCCCATGTAACTCAGGCTAGCCTTGAAGTTGGCTCTGTAGTAGAGGATGACCTTGAACTTCTGATCTTCCTTTCTCTACCTCCCTAGTGCTGGTGTTACAGGTGTATGATACCTTAGTTAGTTTATGTGGTGCTGGGGGTTGAACCCAGGGCTCTGTGCATGCTAGGCAAACATTCTGCTAACTGAGTCACATCCCCCAACTACTAGCAGCAACTTTGAAAAATCCACTTAATGCTTGGCCTTTCCACTCCATTCTGTCTTTTGTATTTACAGAGAGAGGCCAAATAAGATGGGTTATATATAGCTTCCTTTTAAAAAGAGAATCTCCTGGCCCATTCACATAGATTTCACAAGTGTCTTGAGATTTGTAAGAGGTGACCAGTGCTTAAGGGCGTATCTCAATGTTATATGAGAGACACATGACCATCTATTCTTGTTGTTTTGGGATTCCACTGCCATGGAATTCCACTGCCTCTCTTTTCCTTCAGAATTACCTTTTTATGGAATGGCTGATGGAGAGGTTTGGGACAATGTAGGACTTCAAGGGCCAGACCCTGTGGCAGGGTGGTGAACGGAAGGGTTTCTCACATCTCCCCACCTCTGGGGATTCTGATACTTTATTAACCCACCAACAGTTCTCCAAAATGGCTACCATCCTGATACCCACAGAATGGGGAATTTCTCACTTAGAAGAAAAGGTAAATCTAAGTCTTAGTCTCCTGGGTCATGTGTACACATGCTGTGTTGGTAGAAATGAGTGGGGGCAGGTCAGTGAGAGATGCAGGGCTCTGCACCATGTCTCGTTGTTTAGAATTCTTTCTCTAAGATATGATATGATCTCCAGGTTCTATTAATCTCTGTCATCCTGAGATAGGGAGGAATGCCTTCCTAAGCTGGTTTAATTGTGTGGCTCCTCTCCTGTTCCCTGCTTTCCTTGTTAAGGATGTGTTGATGGAGAGGTGAGCTGCTGAGCAGGGTTGATAACAGCAGATTGATCACGAGTTACTGAGTGCCAGGTACCATCATAGTTGCTTTATGTACCCCTCATCTCCAGCTCCACATAGGTCCTGTGATTACATCTGAGTGTGCCCAAGGAAAAGCAAGGTAGAAGAGTCGGAAGAAACTTGTGGTGTCTCAGGACATACTTGTGGCATAGGCGAGGGTCAAAGCTAAGACTCCAGGACTCAGGAACTGAACAGTGGTGTATGCAGTTGTCTCTCAGAACAATCCCAGCAGGTTGTTGTATAGTTCAGCAGCAGAGCCTTGGCTTTGATGGAAGCTCTGTTCCAGACAGCAGTATGACTGTACTGAGAATTGGAGTCTTGAATTGTCAGGTGACAGTGTTGGTCCAGGAATTCCAGCTATTCTCTAAGGCACCACCTAGGGACAAGTGGCAGTGATTCTAGGATGGTGTCTATGATCAGAGCTGGGAGACACTGATCTTTATGGGCCTCATGACTTAGAAGGGGCCATTGGCTTTGAGACTATAAAGATCCTACTCTCTTTAGAGGCTAAGGTTGAACATGGGGCTGTGTGAGCTCAGGAGCCTGTGTGCTAAAGTTCTGACCCTGGCTCTAGCACTTGTTTCTTCAAATCGCTTTGTGTCTCTGAGCCTTATCCCTGGTCTGTGGGATGAGGATGCTGAGATGTTCCATCCATGCACCCCAGAGCCAGTCCCTCAGCTATAGTGCTGAGTACACAGAGGTCTGTCCTCCTGGAGGGTGCACTGGCCTTACTTAGCGCTTCCTGGTGGGGCTTTGGGTTGAGTTCCTTTTAAGAGGATGGAAAAGACAGAGCCCACATTTTCTTGCTGTTAAGTGAGTGGCTGAGACTATAGCAAGCAGCCTGTGTGTTCTCCGTTATCTAAACTAAGACCCAGGACTCAAGGAAGAGCCCCAGGAAGAGAGAACCCAAAGCCAGAATTAATCAGGGGAGGATGTGGGCATGATTGTCTCTGAGGTTTAAGGACGCACAAGAAAGAAGTGCTTATAGAGAGAAGGATAGAAGAAGGGAAGGGGAAATAGGGGAAGGGAGGGAGGGAGGGAGGGAGGGAGAGAGAGAGAGAGAGAGAGAGAGAGAGAGAGAGAGAGAGAGAGAGAGAGAGAGAGAGAGAGAAGTGTGTAACTGGCATGTGCACATGAACCACAGACTTGAAGGTACAAGGTATGGCAAGCCCTTCTTCAGCTTCATCTGAAAGCCCAAGCCCCACCAAACAGAGGGGGTGTAGCAAGATGAGAACCAGTGGGATTCCAGCTCCTTTCTTTAATCTGTTAAGGGCCTACACCATCCTTTCCCTACCCATCTTCATCTTTTTGGATTCTTGAAGCCTTTTAGGAAACAGAAGTGTTGTTTTGCCAATGTTGTTGGTGCGCTTTAATTCTGGAGACCTAGAGGCCTCTGCCGACCATGTGTTTTCGGCATGTATCTACCCAAGAATGCACCTGTCAACCTCAGCAGGGAGAACAAAAGCTTGAATTTGACAGGAGAAGGACAGCTAAGGAGCAGCCCCGGCCCATCTGCCAAGTGGCATTCCTGAGCGAGCAGAGATGCAGCCTGGAAGACACGCACACTACTTAAAAGAAGTCTTTCATCCAGGCATGAGGGGATCAACACATCTGTATGACATTGATCCCCCACTTTCTGCATGGTATTTGGCTCTGAGCTGGGGGGCAGTCACACAAAGAAACATCTGAAACATCTGACATGGGCTGGGCGGCGGACAGCCAGCACTGGGGAAAGAGGAATGCAAGGTGAAATGCTAAATTTAGTTTGGCTCTTCTTTCATTTTTTCAAACATTTATTTTTTGTGATGTATTTATATATTTATTATTTGTGTGTTATGTGTGTGGAGGCCCAAGTTTGATGTGGATGTCTGCCTCAGTTGTTCCTCACCTTATGTTTTGAAACAGTCTCTCATTGAACCTGAAGTTCACAGTTTCAGCTAGACTGGCTGGCTAGTGAGCTCCAGGGATCCTCCTATCTCTGCTTCTCCAAATGCTGGGTTAGGGGCATATGCCAATGTGCCTTGTTTTTTACAGGGTGCTGGGGATCCAAACTCAGACCCATATGCTTATGTGGCAAGCACTCTACTGAATGAACCATCTCCCCAGTCCCTGGTTTTTCTCTTTCCAGAATCTCTTTTTTTCTCTTATATTTTGACACTGGTGGGGATGGATCATATAACATTCCTACTTTGCACATACATAGCTTGCCTTGTCTTGGAAGGGAAAACACACTCTGTCACGGATAGCTCATGACCTCCTGCGTGTGAGACAACCTCAGGATTCTGGCTCCTGGGATGTTTATTTTGGTTACTGGTTAGTGTACTAAACATGGATGAGGGTCTCTTGACTCACAGCTGAAATGCATCAAAATCTTAAGGCCCAGTGTCTCTCCTGGGACAACAAAGGTTGTAGCTATGAAAGAAAAAAAATACTTATGAAAGAAAAAAACAGGCCCTTTGCACATGGGCAGAGCCAAGTATATCCATGCTCTTGGAAGAAATGGTTTGGTCAATACTTTCTGGAATGAATTGTGATGTTTCAACTGAGGGCCACCACATAGTCCACTGATAGAGTTGGGAGGCCTGTGATGATCTACCAGATGTCCAAACTAAAGACCCAGTGTAACAAGTCAATTCTTAGGTAAAGGCCTAAATCAGATAAGACAAAACATGAGCTTCCTCACTCAAGACACAAGAAGACCTGACTCTGGTAGCTCAGTGTCTTGACAACTGAGTATTTTTTTAAATAACAATGATTGAGATGTAATTCACACACTATGAACTTCACCCCTTTACATATACATTCCAGTAGTTTTCAGTGTATGATTAGAGTTGTGTATTCATTACCAGTAAGTTTTGTTAATCTAAATAAACCTCTGTTCCCATAGCACCCACGCTCTATCTCTTTTGCAGGTGAGGAAGGCACTATTGTGTTTTATGTCAATTGTAGACTTGTCCTATAAATGACCATATCTCATCTTTTGTGGCTAAATTATCTCAGCATGGTGTTTCAAGATTTACCATGTTAGGTCATGCCATAGCTTGGATCCTAGATTTTTCCTCAATGCTTGTGTATTAAAGGCTTTTTTTTCCAGTGTCCTCTTGAGAGATGATTAAATGTTTAAGAGGAGAGATCTTGTGGTAAGTCTTCAGGCCATTGAGGGTATGCCCTTGAAGCAGGTATTAGGGCCTTTCTTGTCTCATTCATCCCAGACCTATATTTTATTTAGGAATGTGTATAAATTCCCAATCACTTCAGTTTCTCTTTCCAGCTTTTCTGTAAACTAGATATTGTCTCCTTGAGTTCAGTAACATATTCATCATTGCATGTTGAATGTCTATTATTATGCCCTTCACATTAGGTTCTTTCTTAATGTTAGATGAGTGAGTAGTCAAGTTTAAAAATGAAAAATTTAAGTAAATGTTATAACTTTTCTGTAGGGACGTGACTCTGATAGGATGTTCAATGGCTTTCTTTTGTATGAAAATAGTCCAGCAGCCATGTCTGACCACACCACTGCCCTCCTCATTTTGCCTCTGTATGGTTGGTCCAGCTAGAATGAGTTCTTCACGTTCCCTCAGCCTGCACACTGTGTTATACTGTGATATGCTGCACTGTCTAGTCAACCATGTTCAGAAAATCCTCCAAAACACTGGGTTTCCATACGGCGTTGTTCCCCTTCACAATTTGAACTTAAACTTGGGTTGTAGAGAGGAAAAATGAGGTAGAAAGTCTATCCTCTCAGCTCTTTCCTCCTCTTCTTTTTCCTCTTCCTCTTGTCTTCTTTCTCCTCCGCATCCTCCCTCCTCTTCCTCCTTGTTCTTTGTCAGGGTCTTTATTGATCGCAAGCTGATCTCAAACTTATATCGCTTATATCAATCCTCCTGTCTCAGCCTCATGCGTGCTGGGTTTTGTAGGTGTGTGCGACAATACTATTTCTCTGCGTGTGCATGCACACACGTGCTCACATGCTCATGCGTACTTGTGAGCACATGGAGGCCATATGCTGATCTCAGATGTAGCTCCTCAGGTGGACATCGCCTTGATTTTTTAAGAAAGAATCTTTTACTGTCCTGGAATTTACTAAGATGGTTTGGTTGGATCTGCCCCCTGCCACCCCAGTGCCATGATTGCAACAATATGTGACCATGACTATTCTGTTGGGGTCAAACTCAGATCCTTGTTCATTATTAACTAAGCCTTCTCTCCATTCCTGTGCTGTTTTTGTTGTTGTTGTTGTTGTTCTTTGTTTTTGTTTTCGTCTTTTTAAACTCAGTCTTTTTTAAGAGGGATCAGCTTTGGCTGAAAGCACATTAGTTTCTTCATTGAGGGCACAGGCAAGGTGGAGAGCCACAGGCTTTGATCGCCTCACAGGAAAAGAGAAGCACAAGTCAGCCATTGCACCTGAGAAGCAAGAGTCGCTCGGTTCCTTTCGCTGCTGGGGGACTTTTAAGGGGAGGAGGCTCTGTTGCGTATGATGCAGTTCTGCGTGCTTTGCTGATGTCCTCTCTTCTGTCTGATTTCTCTAGCACTTGAGGAAAGCTTGACTCTCACCAGAGCTTGAAGAAGCAGGTTTGGGATGGAATCGAACCGTGAGCTGGGTTTTGTAGCTGGGTTAAGGTAGTGACCATTGAAAGTCAGACTTGCAACTGCACTACAACCTTGTAGGACTCTTGGGGGGGGGGGATTTCAGATAGTTCTGGATAGTTTTAGCTACATCTCAGGGGCTCCCAATGTGGCTAATCTGGGCATATCTCCCTATAGTGAAACGTGGGTAACTGCTACTGAATCTCTTATGCCGAGGTCTCTCTTTCCCATTTCTCCTACTCACAATTTCTCTCTTCCTGTGATGTCTCCTTCCTTGTTCCCCTGTCCTGCCCTATTCTGTTTTACTTAAAACAACTTGGCTTCTCATTCCCATTAACTCTCTAGTAACATAATAAAGACCCAGTAATAGACTAGATGGCCAAATGATCATTCACGTTTGGACACTGAGAGTCAGGATGCATGGTGGTGAACGGTACACCTTTACAGTTTAATACATGTCTTGTACCCATCACATATACATTAGTGTAAATGTGTGTGTGTGTGCGCGCGCGCGCGCGTGTGTGTGTGTGTGTGTGTGTGTGTGTGTGTGTGTGTGTACTTAGGTCTAAACTCTAATTTTTTAAATCGTACAGCAGGAGAGGATGTCTCTTTTTTGTGTGTGAGCACCATTGATACCACCTCACTAGGTAAGCACAGAACATTGAGCCAGGCATGTAGTCCTTACCCACTCGACCACAGATTGCTTTTGGTAAGCATGATGGCTAATCATGGTTGTCTGTTGATGGGATTTAAAATCAACATGGCAATGGATCTCTGTGTATATCTACCAAGGAGCTTCTAGGATAGGTCAACTGAGGTGGGATGTCCCACCCTAAAGGTGGGTGGCACTATCCCAGAGTTCAAGTTCCAGACCAAATGCAAATGAGGGAACAGGCTGAGCACCATGATTCGTTCTGCTTCCTGACTGCAGGTACAATGTCACCAGCTGCTTTCTGTTCCTGTCACTGCTTCTGCATCCTTCCCCTCCATGATGCACCGTGTCTTAGTCACTGTTCTGTTGCTCTGGAGAGACGCCATTACCAAAGCCACACATTTAACTGGGGGCTTGCTTGTAGTTTTAGAGGGTGAGCCTGTGACCATCATGCTGGGGAGCACAGTGGCAGGAAGGCAGGCATGGGGTTGGAGCAGTGGCCAAGGGCTAACATCTGATCCACACGTGGGCTTTTGAAACCTCAAAGCCACCCCCAGTGACACACCTCTTCCAATAAAGCCACACCTGCTGATCCTTCCTACTTCTTGATTTTCTTAAATAGTCCAGCAACTGGGAACCAAACATCCAAGTACAGGAGCTTATGGCGGCCATTCTTGTTCAAACCACCGCACACTGTCACCTTTTACTGGGAGTCAATGCAATCCCCTCCTGCCTTGAGTTACTTTTCTCAAGTGTTTGGTCACAACAAGGGGACAAGGAATACTGTGAGTTAGTTGACAGCTATGGGAGAAAGGAGGCCAAGACACTGATATTATAAAGACTATTGAGTGGCAAGCAGAGTACAAGGCACTTCACAAGCAACATCCACAGGACATCCAGCACCTACTGTGCATATAGTACTCAGTAAGAGGTTTCCGAGTCTCACTGCGGAGCCATGTTTATCAATACCAGAAACTGGGGAATACGGCAGCCGTTCTAGCGATCAGGAGCATCACTACGCAGATGGACGTCTGGGATTCTGAGAAACACCAACTGCTTCAGTTTTCAGGGCAGTGTGGGTGAAATGGGACATTTACCTGGCCTTTCACTCCCACCACCAAAACTTTATATTGCAAATATTTGAAGATGAGACATGTTGAAGCCAAGAATGAGGAAGTCTGCCCTCATAAACAGCATGCCATGGAATGGGAGTCAGAGGAGGATGGGAGGGTGGAGGATACCAGACTCTGTCCATGAGTGTTTGTTAAGGGAGACAGTTTGGGCCTGGGCCATTCTTTTCCTGTGAGAGTGTTCTGTGCATTTGCAGGACACTTTGTATTTTTTTTTTTTTACCACCCCAACTCAGGGGCGTCTCTTCTGTTTGTGACTCGAACAGTTGATGTTGTCAGATGCACCCCTATGTCTCAGAGGAGTGGCACTACCTGTCCTTCCCAGACTCACTGTAGATCAAGGGCTTCTTTAACACCTCCTAGGTGGCCTTTAGCTGCAGCTTATATTTAGTCATTCTGTGCAGACTGAATGAGTGAGAGAATAACAGAAGTCAAGACAATTGCAGGAGAGTCCGCCAGCGTAGACTGTTCCTGTGGCCTTGAACTGCGTATGCCCCTGGGACACTCCAGATGATGTTCAGATGGAACTGTGATGGATGACTCAGACATAAGATGAAAGGGTCCTAATGCAATCTCCTCTGCAGCTTACCTCTAGCCAGACTCCTTCCTGGTGCTCTCGAGACATTGGAATGAAGACCGCACGTTCAATGGCAGTCTCAAATGGGAGCCGAGGAAGGAGGGAGGGAGGGGCATCAGCCTCACTGTAGTAAAGTGGGGTACCATCGCCCTCCATGCTAATGCAAACCAGCTGCTGGCTGGCCCCGGCTTGCGATAGAGCAGGCAGAATTCTTGGACACTGAGTTATTCTTAGAAGCATGTGCACAGTCCCCTGGCAGGGCTGCCTGTGAACTGGCTGTTGCCAGCCCTCTGTCAGGACCCCGTGCCAGCAGACCCAGAGTGATTGTTCTCACTTATGAAAAATAACTTTGGGGTTTTAATTTCAAATTACCCACAGAGATGGAGCCTGAATATGGTGAGGGGTGGGACGGGCAGAGAAATTGGGATGAAGTAAGGAGAGGGGGCAGAGGAACAGTACCTAGTCAGTCCTTCATTCTCCTCGAGTACAGAGTTTCTCCTCCTGGGGGTCGTTGTTCACTGCTGGGTTCTCATCACAGCAGACGTCCACAGGCCTGGAAGGACCCAAGTGACCACGTGTTGATCTTAGTGTGTGCATTCCCACGTTTCCAGCTTCCCTTTAGGGAGTGCTTTTGTGTGCTGGGTTCGTTTCTTTCGGAGACCTCATTCAGTGTCCACAGGAGCACTGTATGGTGGCTGTTAAAGTGAGTCCTGGATAAGGACTCAGCCAGGGCGCCAAAACTATCCAATGGCACAGGCAGAATCAGAACTCGGGCCAGCTACGCCATGTTTCCTATCTGTGTTGAGTACCAATGATGTGCCAAGGCCGAGTTAGACATCAAGACTGTGAAGCTAAAAAAAAAAAAAAAAAAAAAAAAAAGACTGGATCCCAGCCCCTGAGTCGCTGTGACGCTGTCTTCAGCAGAGGTAAGTGCAGAACAGGGGATGGTAGTGACAGGGTTTGTCAAGCAGATCAGAGCTGCTATGAACTCTGCCGTGATACGACAAGCACAGCTCTGATTGCGAGGAAACACTGGGGTCCTACATGAGCACCTGTGTGGAAGGCCATGGGAGAAGAGTACACTGAGACCACTGTATGCAATGATGTGCTGAGCAATGGCCAGGGGCTCAGGATGCCCTGAGGACGTGGAGGATGAAATCACTGAAAGACAAGCAGGTGGCTCTGAGCAGGACAAGTTTTGTAGGACAAAATAAAGAGGCTTGAGCTTTGCTTGAGGGAACCAAAACACTCCATGCATCCGCTGGTCATTTGACACTGACCATACATTTATTGAGCACATACTAAGCCAGGTTGTTAAGGAATCTTAAGCAAAATCAAACAAACAAACAAACACCTAAATCCCCACTCAAAAGGAATCAAAACCAAACAGCACATCATTGTTGCCCTCCCCAAAACAAAACAAAAAACAAAGCAAGTGCTTGCTTGTACTGTAGTTGAGCTAAGGATACCTGTGTGGAAAAATCATTAAAGGACTCACCATAGTGGATGAGCTGAACATGATATTAATCAAGGGCTAGCAGCCAGGAGTTCAGGGGCACAGATAATCCCAGGAGAGACCTCTCCACTCGGCAAACATGGAGATGAATTAATGGTCATTTCCTCTGCAAAAATTCATGGATGAATGCACGTCCACATCAAGGGAAGTGCTTATGTGCAGCTTGGCCTCCAAGACACCCAGGTCATCGCTCCATCAATGGAGTGCTTGTCTGTTGCCGGCCATTTGCATATGGTTACAGACCTACTTATGTCAATGTCAGGTATTAGTTATTTAATAAAACATTAACTTGAAATAAAACAAGGTGTCTTTCAGAAAGAATGAGAGAGACAGTGCTAGAGAGACAGAGATAGAGAGACAGAGACAGAGAGGAGGAGGGAGGGAGAGTGGGGGATGGGGTGGGGCACAGTTTCTGTGAATGACAGGTGGAAAGTTTTGAAAAGACTACAGAGAACTGAGACAGAACTTGCTCTGGAATTAGGTGTGGATGAGACAATGAAAGGATGGAGAAAACCATAAAATTCTAACAAAATTCTGCACTCAGATAGCTGTACGGGCCTTCTTAAGGTCTCTTTCAACTTCCAAGAAAATCCTGCTGGAAACTAGATGAGGTATTCTAGGTGTGGTTTATATACAATGATGACAAGCACCCATTCTCAGAGGAAAGCTTTGGCTTCACATCAAACAAGTGTGGCGATGAACGTACATTTATATGCTTTAGGCCAAAATTAAACAGATTTGAAGTGTGTGTGTGTGTGTGTGTGTGTGTGTGTGTGTGTGAGAGAGAGAGAGAGAGAGAGAGAGAGAGAGAGAGAGAGATTTCTTAGCTTCCAGAAATGATTTCGCTGAAGTAAAACATACATCAAGGACTTTGATTGAGTTGTAGAATGAGTTGTGGGTTTTGTTTTTTTTTTTATGATGTGGACACCTAGTGTCACCAGGAACCTGATCAAAAACAAGAGTTTGCCAGCACCCCAAACCTTTCTCCTTGTTTCATTATTACCTCAAACCTTTCTCCATGTCTCATCTAACCCTAAATCTTTCTCTATGTCTCATCTAACCCTAAATCTTATTCTAACCCCCACATTTCCCCTTCATATTCAGCTGCTGCACTGACTTTTGTGCCATTGGTTGATTTTTTTCCCTTTATATGAATTAAATACAATTATATATACATATGTTTGTTTAGGATTTAACTAGTTTTTTTTTTACTTACTCTTTTGCTTGTTATCATGTTTGTAGAATCCATCCACACTGTTTTGAGCATCAATAATTTGCTCAGTCTCATTGGTGTTCAGTATTCTATGAGCTGTGTATTAATACACAATATACACTCAACAAATGGTATTTAAAAAGTGAATAGTTGTGTTAGGCAGGGTTCTCTAGAGAAATAGAACCCAAAGCATGAATGTGTCATACAAAGGGGGATTCGTTAGATTGGCTTACATGATAGGGCTGGGTAGTTCAACAATGGCCAACTTCATCCCGAGAGGTTGAGAACCCAGACGCTGTTCAGGCCCCAAGGCTGGACGACTCAGCAGTCCTGTGATGTCATTGAAGGTTGGAGGATTCCTGGAGTCACTGGCCTTTAGTCCACATTGAATGACCGAAGTTGGGTTTGATGGCAACAAAGGATGGCCGTGGTAAAGACAGCAATGGCTTAGACGCTCTCACCAGTGAGAAGTAACTGCAGGGAAGCCCATGGCACTATTGTTTCTTTAGACTGATTTCTGTCTATGCTACCACTTGAAGAGGCTGTGGCCAGAAGATTCTGCATGTTCTGGTAAAGGGTCTTCCTCCAGTGGTTAATTCTTCTGGGAAATGTCTCCGTAGACCCATCCAGAGGCAGGTCTCTTAGATGAAGCTAGAGCCAATCAAGATAATGAAGATGAACTATAATTGGTGCTACAATGTGTGTGTATTCATATTTACTGGACACTGACAAAGAATTTTCTGAAGCACTGTGCCAACTTGTGCTTACATTTGTAGAGGACGAAGTTTCAGGGGCTCTAACATCCTTATCAGCCCATGGTAGTGTCTATATCATTTCTAATTTGGCTTTTGTCATAGAGGTGAGGTGGCATTCAGTTTTTCAAATAAAACTCTTGGGAAGGAATAATTTGATTTATAGGAAAACCACACTACAGACCCTGCACTTAATTTCTCCTACTTGTTTATAACCCACACTAAATTGTGTTGTGCTTTTTGAAGCTAAGGAATGGAGAGTGGTTTCTGTACTAACTAAGCCCTAGCCTTTGTTTAGACCTCACCCATTCTTCCACGGTTGTCTTCTTTCTGTTTCAAGAGCCATGTTCTGTTTAGGAGTTATGTCTTCACTCTATTCAGGCTTCCCTTCTTTAATGGCTTTGAGAAACGTCCATGAGACACCTTGCAGCATCTCCTGGGCTGCATCTATCTGGTATTTTTCTCATGACTAGAAGGTTTGAGGAAGGAGTGTCACAAAATATTTATCTTACTACACTGCAATCGAGGAATCTGTGGTAATTTGAATGTCACTGACTCCCATAAGTTCGAAGGGAGTGGCACTATTAGGAGGTACAGATTGGTTGGAGTGGGTGTGGCCTTGTTGGAGGAAGTGTGTCACTGTGGGGGCAGGTTTTGAGGTTTCCTGTACTCAAGATACTGCCCAGTGTGTCAGTCGACTTCCTGTTGCCTGCAAGATTTAGAACTCTCAGCTGCCTCTGGAGCACCATGTCTGCCTGCATGCCGCCATGCTCCTCATCATGTTTATAATGGACTGAACCTCTGAAACTGTAAGCCAGCCCCCTCAATTAAATGCTTTCCTTATAAAAGTTGCCATGGTCATGGTGTCTCTTCACAGCAATAAGAACTCAAACTAAGACAGAAGTCATAATGATATCACAGGATTTTCACAATCAACCACTCACGTTGCATCACTGATGTTAACTTTCATCTCCTCCTCCTCCTCCTCCTCCTCCTCCTCCTCCTCCTCCTCCTCCTCCTCCTCCTCTTTCTTCCTCTTCTTCTCTCTTTTTCTGGAGCTGAGGACTGAACCCAGGGCCTTGCGTTTCCTAGGCAGGCACCCTAGCACTGAACTAAACCCTATCCCTTTCTTTATTCTTGAGCTCATGTCTCCCTGTTTCTCCACTGTAAGGTCATGAATTCTCTTGTGCTGTGCTGCAGTCGATGTAAATCATGAAGTCTAGCTCATTCCTAAACGGCGAAGGGAAAGGGGAGATATTTGATCCCACTCTCTGGAGCTGGAGTGCCTATATTTATTAGTTATAATTTTTTTTGAGGGAAGATGAGTTTAATGCCATTTGTTCACCCATTCATCTCAGCATTTCGTAGTTTGGACAACAACCCAATACACATTGTTTATTAGTTATTTTCCCAGTTTTGACCACTGGTGTTCCGCTAGGGTGGCTGTCATCTATCCCTTTAAGGTGCCATGCCCCGTCCTCTTATTTTTAAAGCAGTTTCTCACTTCCTGACATTAAATAATAGTCTAGGCTAATGCCGTGTTGCTCCTGCTCCAATCAGAGAACCAGCTTTTCTCTAAGAAGCTCTGATACAATGTTTTAGAGAACAATGTTTCAAACCCAGGACCTCAGTGCTGGGCGTTTCATTGTGGCTTCAGTCTGCATTGCCCATAAAGATGACTGCCTTTCTTCATTTTTACAGGCCATTTGGACTCTCTTCTTAATACAATCTTTAGTGAAGTCATTTACACATTATATATTTATTTAAGTGTGGCGAGGGCATGTGTGCAAATCACTGGGCACTTGTGGAGGTTGAAGACAGCTTGCATGAGTGGATTCTCTTCTGACACCTCCTGCATTTAGGGATTGACCTCCATCAGGCTTGGTGGCAAAGCCCTTTTAGCTGAGCCAACGCCCTGCACATGTCCATTTGCCTATTTTCCTACTGGAATATCTGTGTTTCTGCCACTGTGGGTTTCCTCTTGGTGTAGATTCTGAATTGGAGTCTTTCACTGGGTCTCTTCCCATCTGTAGCTCACCCCTCCTTCCTGTCAATGTCTTTGACAAACAAGCCTACTTCCTGTTTGTTATTTCCCCCTTCCAGATCCTTCTAGGCTCTTACCATTACTTGTGAAAAGTTTCTCAGTTTCTATTTATGATATAGTGCAAACTAAAGTTTAATGATTTTTTTGATTTTCATCTGTAACAGCTTACTAAGAGGATCAGAATTTGAATTAAACTGTTAGTTGAACCGTTTCCTGCTGATGTATCTGGGCACCTTGCTAGTGTCCATATTTCAACTCTTCCTATGAAGACTCTTGTTTACTTTTCTATGTATACAGCCATATTGTCTGGCAACAAGGCCCATATTTTTACTTCCTTTTCACCTACTGTATTTTTAATCTTTTTCTTTCTTTATTAGGCTGTTAAAATTTCTAGAGCAATGTCAGGTGGAATGTTAGAAGGCCTTGTCTCATTTCTGATGTCAGTTGAGAAATGTTCTTTCCTTTCTTTCTTTCTTTCTTTCTTTCTTTCTTTCTTTCTTTCTTTCTTTCTTTCTTTCTTTCTTTCTTTCTTTCTTTCTTTCTTTCTTTCTCTCTTTCTCTCTCTCTCTCTCTCTCTCTCTCTCTCTCTCTCTCTCTCTCTTTCTTTCTTTCTTTCTTTTTCCAAGACAGGGTTTCTCTGTGTAGCTTTGTGCCTGTCCTGGAACTCACTTTGGAGACCAGGCTGGCCTCAAACTCACAGAGATCTACCTGGCTCTGCCTCCTGAGTGCTGGGATTAAAGGTGTGCGCCACCACTGCCTGGCCTGAGAAATTTTCAATACTCACTTTAAGAGCTCTCTCTCTCTCTCTCTCTCTCTGTGTGTGTATATAGACTTAAAATATTCCACTGTAGGTTGACTTTTTAAAGATTTTTAAAGGTTGTGAATAAATGTTGCCATTATAAAGGACGTGGCTTTTCTCAGTGGGTAAAGGCGCTGGCTGCCAAGCCTGACAACTTGGGTTTGATCCCTGTAACCCACATGGTGGAGGGAGAGAGCTGGCTCCTGAAAACTGTCCTCTGACTCCCATGTACACAAGCACAGAGTAAAACAAACAGTATGCATCCCTGTCATCACTTGTTGCTCTTATAATTTTTCTCTTCTATCGTATTATTGAGGCAAATTACACTGATTAATTTTAAGTGTAAAATAAAGTGTGTAGCTACAATAAACCCCACCTGCTGTTATTATTTTTATATATGATTAGGTGATTCTGAAAAAGTTTTAGGTATATTCATGAGAGACCTAACTGTAACGCTCTGTTCTCATTAGTCTAGTTTCAAGGTCTCTGTTGGCAGTAGAAGATAAATTTGGACCATGTTTTAAGTTCTGCTTCCCTCTCCTCCCTCCCTCCCTTTAAAAAATCCTTTTTAGAATTTCTCCATTTGCTCTGTGTTCAGGATAAACTCCAGGATTCTTTGATATCCCTAAGAATACCTGCTGAGGAAGCAGGGCTCACGGCTCAGTCCCCAAGCTCATAATCACCTGGTGTATGAGCATGCGGGCCACGCCCCTCTGCTCTTTACTCCTCTTAGAGTTTTAAATGGAAACAACTCAACATCCCTTGGTTATTGTGTTGGTTCTATTTATTATTTGTTTGTTTGTTCAGCTTGATACAAGCTTAGGTCATCTGGGAAGAAGAAACCTCAATTGAGAAAATGCCCCCACAAGCTTGGCCACCAGGCCAAGGTTGTCTCTCTCAGTCCTCTCCTAGACAAGGGGGTCTGTTGTTTGGAAAGGAGCTGCCTCCTCAGAAGACAACGCTCACCTGCCCTGAGTGTGTGGCTGTGGAGAGAGATCTCTGTTTGTTTTAGATGGGAGCCTTGGGGGCTTGCGAGTTCAAGATTGGTGGATGGTATTGAATAAAACAGCCCTATGGATGAGGTTCTGGTTGGAGTGTCAGGGGACTAGACCTGGGTCTGGGGGGGAAGCTGACAGAAGCTGCTGGTTCAGGGGAGGGGGTAGGGCTGGAGCTGGGAATGGGTGAGAGGATGGACAGAGGGTCAAGATGCCAGAACTCAGCAGCCAACATGGAGTCTGCAGCTTCTTAAACCGAGGCCCTCAGTAGTAGCATGTCAAAAATGGCACCTGACCTAAGAAGTTCTGCCTGGAATTGAGAAGAAAGTGAGTTTGAAGTCTTGCTGATTTAACATGTACACCTGTGCTTGTGTATGTACTTGAGTGAATTAATGTGAATGTTCATGTGCATGTGTGTGCATATGTGTGATTGTGCGTATGTAAGCACCTGAACATGTCTGCACTTGTGTTTATGTGTACATGGAGGTATGTGTGGATTCATAGACTATGTCGAGATACTGGATTATCTGGAGCCATCTGCTGTGGGATAATGCTCTTGTACACTGTAAAGGTTTGTCACTTGAATTGGTTTAATAAAATGCTGATAGTAGCCAGGCAGGAAGTGTAGGCAGGGTGACCAAACTAAGAATGCTGGGAAGAGGAAGGATGGAGCCAGACACAGAGGAAGCAAGATGAGAACGTTGAACTGGGAAAAGGCACCAAGCCAGGAGGCTAAACATAGATAAGAATTATGGGTTAATTTAAGTGTAAGAGCTAGTTAGTGATAAGCCTGAACTAATGGCCGAGCAGTTATAATTAATATAAGTTTCTGTGTGGAAATTTGAGAGGTGACCGCTGGGTATTTGGGAGTTGTTGGCAGAACAGAAACTTCTGCCTATCGACATCCTGGCTGGTTCCCATGCTTTGTGAGGTGGGAAAACTTGGAGCCTCTCTGTTGTGTGATATTTTGTTTGTGTTTTGACAAATAAAGCTTGCCTGGAGATCGGAGGTTGGAGCTAACTGCTAGTTAACCATAGAAGCTGGGTGGTGGCGGCATATGCCTTTAATCCCAACACTCAGGAGGTGGAGATAGGAAGTGATAAGGTGGTGCAGAGACAGGCTCTCAGCCCTTTCAGTCAGAGGATCTGGAGAGGTAAGAAGTCACTAGTGGCTGCTCCTCTGCTTCTCTGATCTTTCAGGTTATTACCCTGATATCTGACTCCTGGTTTTTATTGATAAGACTAATTAGGATCATGTTTCACCTCACCCTTCATGCCCTTGACCTCCCTGGGTTGCCTCACCAGCAAGCCCATGCTGGGGTTGAGTGCAGCAGCATGCAGTGGGCTGACCTCCAGCTGCATGTTCGTGCACTGTTAACCTCGCTGGTGCAAAGCATGTTCCTGATGCTTTAAATCATAGAGGAAATGTGAACCTCTGTGTCTGCTCTCCTCTGCTTTCCTGAGCCATCACCACCACAGTGGAAGGGTGGCTTGCTCTTCAACTTTTTTCAACTGGAAGGTCAGGAGACACTTGCAGATCCTGGAAATCCACAGCACTCTTGTTTGGGGAATTTTTACACTCACGCTCACATAGAAGCATCTGTCCCATGTGCTTCTACAGGTGCTGTCTGTGGACACTGCCTGAGGAAGGGACTCATATTGTGTTTTATGGGTTGTGCATCAGAAGAGGTGAGAATGTGATTTCTTTCCCACAAAAGTGTGCTTAATTGGTGATCACATGCCAAATTATAGACAGAGAGCAGAGAATGAGCCCAGTGACTCTCCCTCATGGCCTGATGGTATTGCAGGTATGGGTGCTTTCCCAGAGCAAGATCCTTGTTGTTGTTTGTTTTTAAGACAGGGTTTCTCTGTGTAGCCCTGGCTATCCTGGAACTCCCTCTGGAGACTAGGCTGACCTTGAACTCACAGAGATCCACCTGCCTTTGCCTCTGCCTCCTGATTGCTGGGATTAAAGGCACGCACCACCACCACCCATCTCAGAGCAAGATCTTGTAAGAGAGGCTCTTGGCGCCAATGTAGCTGGGACTGATTCCTTCTAGCATGTTTAGCCTGAGGTCCATGGGCCACATGCAGCCAAGGATAGCTATAAATACAGCTGACACAAAGTTGTGAATTGACTGTAAATGTTGAGATGATGATGATGATGATGATGATGATGATGATGATGATGATGGTGTAATGATGTGGTGATGGTGATGATAATGATGATGATGATGGTAATGATGATGTGGTAATGGTGTTGATGGTGATGATGGTGGTGGTGATGGTGGTGAGGATGATGATGATGATTGTAGCTCGGTTGCATGGTTCTCAAGTGTGAACTCTGTAGATGGCATTGTGGGGTTGAAATGTCAAAAGATTGCATCACCCAAATGAATGACTTCTCTGAGCCTGAGCCCTTTACCAAAAGACTTTGGAGCTCCTTCCATCAAGAGGTAGAGCTGGTTGGCCACCTTGAATCTGGGCTCATCACCTCTGGTATTGGTAGTCCAGTAGCAAGTGAGGAAGTCAGACTAAACTCACCACCCTGGATCTCTGCAACCCAAGTGTATATATCTTCTCTAAAGGATCTGTCTGTGTGGACAGTTGGCCTAGTCTGCAGAGTGGACAGGTCCACATGCAGAAGAGCTCATTGCTCCCAGCAGATGCCACACTAGACAAGTTGATTGCCAGTTTACTCCCAACTTTGTGAGACAGTCCAGCTTGGTTACAAACAAGTACCCCTGCCCAGGGAAGGACTTTGGACTGCCTGGCATGAATCTGGGTTTCTCTCTGAGCAGGCCTCCTCTGTTCAATAGTGCCTGATGGGTGCAAGGCTTGGATTTTTGGAGAAAGAACCAACTAGTCCTTCAACAAGTCCCTGTAAATAGTCTCTCCCCCCAGCCCTGTTTCCATCCAACATGCCCAGCTTTAAACCAACTCTCATCAGAGGCTGTGGGAACTGGTGAGGTGATGTCTATGATGTTTCATAACATTATACAGGCTGTGTGAGGATAGCACAGGAAGATCCTCAACTGTTTTTTTCTCTTAACACCATTTGCTGGGGCTTGGTTGTAGAAAGACCTGCTGAACTCCTCTGAAGCTGGGGAAAGAAAGGGCATGCCAAGAGGAACCAGAGCAGCAGAAGCAAGATGCTCTTGCCTTGTGCAGAGGGGAGGGAGGGAGTGGTTGAGGAGAGTCCATTTAGATGGAGAGAAATTTGGTGGAGTGCTTCTGAATTAGTTTGAGAATTCATTTCTGTCATTCTTCCATTATCTACTTAACCTGGCTCATATTGTGTAAAAATAAAATTTGTGTATGTTTAAGGTATACAACACAATGCTTTTAAAACAAATTTATTATGTTGCTTATTATTATTATGAATTATTAGTGTGTGTATGTGTGTGGTCTGAGGATTGAAAACTCAGGTCATCAGGCTTGGTAGGAAGCTCCTTCACCCACTGAACCATCTTGCTGGCTTCAACATGGTGTTTTGAGATATATATTCATTCATACATACACAAGTACATCATATAGACTTGTATGCATAGTGAATGAGTACTGAAGTCAAGCAAATGCGTACACCATCTCATTCTCTAGTCACTTGTTACTCTTTCCAGAAACTTCCAGCACACACTACAGTGTCATTTAGAATTGAGCTCATGCAGCATGTTAGAGCTGGACATAGACTCATCCCATGTAACCGCAACTTTACGGTTTGATTGACACCTTCCCCTGACATCAGCCCCTGGGCACCAGCATCCTACTCTCTACTTTTACAAGATTCACATTTGTTAGATTCACCTGCAAATGGCATCATCGAGTATTTGTCTCTTGGGGTTTAGCTTATTCACTTAACATGGTGTCTTCAGGTCCATCTATGTTGTAGCAACATCCTTTCTTTCTAAGGTCTAGTGATATTATTTGTACCACAGCTGAATTATTACTTTGTCTGATAATGGATACCTAGGTTAATCCAGTTTTCTCACTACATAGCCCAGGCTAGCCTAGAACTTGAACTACTCCTTCTTTTGTATCCTGAGTGATGCTCACACCCTAGCTACTGTGAAAAATGTAGCTATGTATAAGGAAGACCATGCATCATAGAAGACACAGATGTTTTAATTCTGTGTATACCCCTAGACTAGGATTTCTGGGTCATAGAGTAAGTAGTTCCACTTTTCTCTCTCTTTTTCTTTTTTTTTTTTAAAGTAGTTTCATTCTCAAAATTTCAAGGAAACACTCTCTCCTTTCTCCTCAATGGCTGCATTAATTTACATTCTCACCAAGAACAACCAAGTGTTCCCTTTCTTCCATACACACTCTGACACTTATGATCTCATATTTTTGATAAAAACCCATCCTAACAGACTCGATAAGATGTCTCAGAGTAGTTTTATTTGCATTTTCCTGATGAGTGATTTTGAGCATTTTTTCCTTATACCTATTGTCTGTTTCTATGTCTTCTTTGGAAAAAATATTTATTTGCTAATTTTTATTATTTATTAATCAGTTTTAGTTTTGTTGAATTGTATCAGTTTCTTGTGTGCTTGACATATTAACTCCTGATCAAATAGATAGTTTGCAAACATTTCCTTCTAACCAATAGACAGCCTTTTTATTTTGTTGATTACTTTCTTTGCTGTGTAAAAGACTTTTATTTTAAATTAAAACTATTTTAAATTTTAAAAATCATTTTGAGGCAGAGTCTCATGAATCCAAGGTGTCACATATCTCAAACTTCTTCCTCCTCCTCTTCCTCTCTCTCCATTTCCTTTCCCTTCCCCCCAAATCTGCTAAGATAGACTTACATAAAGTAACTGTCAGTTTTCTGCCACTGTTACAAAACATCTGAGAAAATCAGTCAGAGAGAAGAAAATTAAGTGATGGTTTAGAAGTTTCAGTCCATGGTTACTTGACCTTGTTACTTTGGGCCTGTGACAGCTCAGTCTATTATGATGACTGGGAGGGAGGAAGAGAGAGAGAGAGAGAGAGAGAGAGAGAGAGAGAGAGAGAGAGAGAGAGAGAGAGAGAGAGAGAGAGAGAGAGAGATTCTGAGATTTCAATGTCACCCTCAAAGGCATACTTCCTAATGACCAAACTTCCTCCTGCTAAGACCTGCCTGTTAATGGGTTTATCACCCAACACAAGCTGTTTGCCAAGCCTTTCCCATTTGGGTCTTTGGGAACATTCTATATCCAAATTATAGTAGCTATTCCAAGGGCATGGAATCCAGTCACCTTAGCCATGGTCTACTGCTCAGGAACATTTTACAGGTTCCTCTGTGTTTCAGATCATTGACCAATGGAGGTCACTTAGGGTGTGTCTGCTGTCTAGGTCTGTTGCAACAATTCAATTCTGCACTCACAGTACAAAGACAGCCATAGACAATACATAGAACAGACAAATGAGCATAGTTAAATTTGAACTTTACTTACAGTAATTGGCTAAGGGCCATCTTTCACTAATGGACTCCAATTTGCCAACCCCAGAATTTTACAACACAGCATCACTGTTGATCTGAACCATGAGATTTTTGCAAGCGATTGGCCATGACCTTATAACATCCACTTTATGATAAATCTTAGAAATAATTTTTCCCCTAGAAACTATATTTTACTTGAGCAACTGATAGATTTTCTCTCAGGAACTGTGACTGGAAGTTTTCCTGTGTCCCACCTGGCCTGTGGTTAAGACAAATCTTTCACCCACAGTTCCACAGCCTTTTATAAAATAATCACACAGAGGTTTAATGTTATGTATAACTTCTCAGTCATTAGCTCAGGCTTATTAATGACTAGCTCCTACATTTAAATTCACCCATAATTCTTATTTATGTTTACCCATGTGACTTGGTACTTTTTCTTAGTTCTGCCTTGTCTTCTTGTTTCCTCTGTGTCTGGCTGGGACTCCTGACTCAGCTTTCCTCTTCCCAGAATTCTCCTCCTCTACTTATTCAGCCTATACTTCCCGCCTGGCTACTTGGCCAATCAGCATTTTATTTATCAACCAATCAGAGCAACACACATTCAGAGAGTACAGAATGACATCCCACAGGAAGGAACACTGCAATTTTAAGTTACTGAAGGCTGCTGAGATGGTTCTGTGGGTAAAGGCATGTGCTGTCAAGCCTGATGACTCGTTTGATCCCTGGGACCCACATAGTGGAAGGAGAGAACTGACTCCCTCAAGCTGTCCTCTGACCTCTGCATGTGCATGTGCATGTGCGCGCGCGCGCACACGCGCGCGCGCACACACACACACACACACACACACACACAATTTATTTAAAAAGTTATTGAGGTAAAACAAACTGGCAGAACTATGTTGCACATATACTTTTTTTTTTTTTTTTTTTTTTTTTTTTTCCGAGACAGGGTTTCTCTGTGTAGCTTTGCGCCTTTCCTGGAACTCACTTGGTAGCCCAGGCTGGCCTCGAACTCACAGAGATCCGCCTGGCTCTGCCTCCCGAGTGCTGGGATTAAAGGTGTGCGCCACCACCGCCCGGCTGCACATTTACTTTTTTGTTTGCTTTTTTAAGACAGGGTTTCTCTGTGTAGTTTTGGTGCCTGTCCTAGATCTCATTCTGTAGACCAGGATGGCCTCGAACTCACAGAGATCCACCTGGCTCTACCTCCTGAGTGCTGGGATTAAAGGTATGCACCAACACCACCCAGTGCATGTTTACTTTTTAATTTATTTGGGTTTTTTTCTTCACCTTGGCCAATGTAACTGAAGAAAAGCCATCTAGTGTTGAACACTCCATGGTCTTCATTTTCTGTATGTGCCTCTTGATTTTTTTTACTTACTTACAACTTAATTCATGGTTTATTGCCACATCATGAGTGTCTATTAAATCCTCTCTGAATAAGACTGGGAAAAATGTTTGTTTGAAAAATTTAGTTTATGTGTATGGGTGTTTTCCATGCATATATATCTGTGTGCCACGTGCATGCCTGTTGCCCATGGAGGCCAGAAAAGGGCATTGGATTTCCTGGAACTGGACTTATAGATAGCTATGAGCTGCCATATGGGTGGTGGGAATGGAACCCGGGTCCTCTGCAAGTGCAGACATTGCCCTTAAGTACTGGTCCATCTCCCAACCCCAGAAAAATGTTTTATAAAGTAATAAAACATTGATTTTTGGTATGTGTGTGGTCATGGGATGTGAATAATTCCTATATTCAAATCAGAACAAATAATAATTCAGTAGGAAAACCTTCTAGTCCTCTACTTACAATTTTTAACCTGAGGAAGATGTTGAAAAGTTCAACCTTGAGGAAAACTGCTGCTTTTTTCTTGTTGATTCTGAGTTAGGTCAAAGGAAAGGATTCATATGATCTCATGGACATTGCACATTGCTTTGGGCTGCACCTGGGTGGAGCTGCAATGGGTAGGGACCATGGCTCAGTGCTTCTGCACCCATGAGATCACAGGCTGTCTCACAAGGGTACTATTGTGCCTGCTGCGTCTGTGGTGACTTCATTGCTGGGCTGTCTCCCACTGAGCTTTCTTGTAGTCCAGGGAAGGCTGCTGTAGAATGGTTATTGAGTGAAGTCACCTAACCTGGGCACAGTTGTCAGCCAACTGTACTCGGAACACTCAAGTCCAATTTCGGTCATTTTGAGGCAGATTATGGCAGTGTTTACATGGCCATTTGGTTGACTTTGTTAGCAGAGATGGTGGACCCTGGGTACCTGAATCTTCACTAGAGAGACTAACTCTTCTCCTTGTCTTTTAATGATCTTTCCCAGGAGACAAGGTCTTTGGCTGCTCTTCTCTGGTCTCATCGCGGATGCCCTGGAGTGTTGAGATTTTCCGTGAGGTCTGTGTGAACTGTAGATGTGTAAATGACGAAATGGTGCCTGAAGTGTCCATCACAGTGTTCAGCATGCACCAGAAATGAGCTAACTGAGGAGAACCTATTCTGCTCTAGTGTTCTTAGGAAGCAGCAGTTTTGTCTTCAAACTGTCCGTACCGTCTGACACATAGAGGCAGCACAACATGATATCAGTGTTATTCTCTAGAGATAGACTGTGTTGCTCAGTGCCTCTTATACCTGCCGTACCACGTGTGAGCCTGCACACATGACCTGACTTCTCTGTTTTCTGATGTATAAAATGAGGATAGTGAATGTCTTTCAAGTTCCCACTTCCTCTCTTGGTTTGCCTTACCTTTGGAGAAGATGGCTGCTATGACATAAAAATGCATATTGGAGAGAAACTGAATCCTCAGCTGTGTGAGCATGCCCTCTTAGAACAAGCTCAGCTTTCTGGCGGCCACAGCCCTAGCTAGCCTCTGGCCTGCAGTCTCTTGAGAGACCCCAAGTCAAAATCACACAGTTAATTCTGATCTCGTGATTTGTAGAAACTACTTGCAAATGGTTCCTGCTGAAAGCCCCAAGTTCTGGGGCAATTTAGGGCTGCAACGGTAACTAATACAGGTGTCTGTGTGTAAAATGAACTCAGCTCCTCCCAGCAGGGAGCACAAATCTTGGCAGAGTTGGAAGAATCAGCCAACCCCTTCTATGTGTGTGGAAGTGAGATGTGGAGTGTGTGTGTGTGTGTGTGTGTGTGTGTGTGTGTGTGTGTGTGTGTGTTGCATGTGTGTATGTGTGTAGGTGCATGCGTGCATGTGTGTGTATGTGGTGGGGATCCATTATGACTCTAGACAGAGAAGGCTTCATGCAGTCAGAGATACTGAAGTTATGAGTCTTGAAGATGTGCAAAGGTAAAGCAGGGAAAGGATGGGAAGGCTATCTCAGGTGCACGTGTATGCAGAGCCTGGTTGGGGTGAGGGATCGTGGCAATGGGAAAGGGACCAGTTGACCCTGGGCTTGGGGCTAGTAAAGGAATTTGGATTTTAAAGAATTTTAGGTAGAATTTTAGAGCTATCAGCCTGATTATCACACGGAGAATAGACAGAGGAGGATCAGAAAAGGAAGAACCTAATTATTAATGTGCATTTATTTGTTCTATGATGATACTATATTATTACATTATTAAATATATGTTGCTTTATTTTTTTTAATGTAGGAGTCACTCTGAATACATAAGAAACACTTTAAGTCCTGATGATCTTCTCATGATATTGTTCTCAAGTGAAGCTGAATATCTTCATGATTGATGGCACAGCCATCCCTTTGTGTCGGCGGGGTTCTGGGCTGGTGGGATCATACACCAGAACACATTGTGTTTGTATAAACACATACACACTTCCTTTGGTCATGATCCCTAAACAATGGAGTGTAATGACCATTTCCATAGCAGTTCCATTGCATTATTCCATCTGAGGCATCTTATCAAGAGGTGATTTAACATATATGGGATGGTGTGCATAGTTAAGCATCCTCAGAGTCTGGTATATATGGGTGTCCTGAAACTAGCCTCCCACAGATGCTAAAGGTAGACTGTGTTTAAATGTGCCTCAGCTGATTTAATCAGTCTCCCGATGATGGATATTTGGGGTAGCTTTTTTTTTTTTCCCTCTTTGGTTATAAGAAGTATGGGGTTGACATGGGGAAGGTCTTGCAGAATCTTGCTTGGTGAGTTTGACTTTCTGGTGTGTTTTAGTGGGGAGTTGAAGGGCATGTCAGGAGGTGTATGTGGAAAAGATGTTGGACTGAGGCTTAGCTCCCCCGTATGTTGTGACATCTGGTATTTTCTTAGACGTTGTTGGTTTGGAACTTACATGGGGCCATGTATCCTGAGTTTGGTTTGGGAAATACTCTCATGTTCTGTGCTGTGAACCTCCTGCCTCAGCAGCCTCGACTTACTGCACAGCCTGCACTTACTCTGCCCACTCCGTTCTGCATCCTCTCTTGTGCGGATCCCTAACCTGTAATGCATTTCCTTTTTCCTGTGTTTACTTTCTTGTTATTGTTTTCTTTAGGCTCCCCTGAGAAACATCATCTACATAGGTTTTCCTTATTCTTCCCCCCACTCTCCACATAGGGTCTCATATAGCTCAGGCTGGTCTGGAACTCTCTATGTAGCTGATAATGACCTTGAATTTCTGATCCTCCTGCTTCTGTCTCCTAAGTGCTAGAATGACAAGGGGACACCAGTTGTCTTCAGTCTTGCTCTACCCTACAAGGGGTGGGAGGGAGACTTTCCCACACATGTGTGGTGCCCTGTGCTCACTTCTATCTCTGAATTTAGAACAATATATCAGAACAATAATTGTATGCTTCTTTCTACTCAGCTATGAACTTGTCAGGAGAAAATGATCATAATCTTTCTGTGTCTCTATTTCTGTATCTCTCTGTCTCTCTGTCTTTGTCTGTCTGTCTGTCTGTCTGTCTCTCTCTCTCTCTCACACACACACACACACATACACACACACACACACACACACAATCACATCCCAGCTGAATTGCTGTATATAATAATTGGAATATTTGGGCGTTAGACAAAGTTTTGCTGTCAGGGCAAATGAGTCAATGAGCCCTAATGAAAACCAAGCAGTGGGTTCCTCCTGTGGGGGTTTCTGCTGGGTGATGACAATCCAGTGGCAGAAGGAAGTGGAATTGCTAGGAGAACTGAAGGGGTGGAGCCTGGGAGTCTGTCCTGGACAGGAAGGAAATGAAGACCCAAGGAACTGGTAGAGAGGAAGCAGAGCCATCAAGGACGCCGGGTCTCTGTGGGTTTGAAGGACAGGTGTGGTTAGAAGAGTGCCAAGTCGGGTTCCAAGGTAGTAACTCAAAGAAGCATAAGTGTCGACTAGGGTAGAATTAAACAGGAAGTTAAAAACGTGTATCTTGCACAGTTCCTAAGTCAGCAGCCTGAGGTGGAGTCTGGGATCTACACATTTGACTGACACCTCAGGAAATTCTCACTGAAGGTATTTCTTGAAATGCAACCCTTTGGTAGAAAGCAAACTGTGTAAGATTTCAGAGGTGGGAGGTGGCTCTCCTTGAAGTCAAAGTCTGGATGTGGCCACAGCAAAGGATACTTGGGGTAGAACATGAAGAAAGGTAGAGCGAAGGTCTAAGGGTGTACCAGATCATCCTTGTGTCTATGACAGTCACTCACAAAGGTGCCATGCTTAGAGGCAGTCTTCCAGAAGGAAGGGAGTGGCTAAGGGCTGTATAGGGTTGTTTTCATGGTAGATGGAAGGGAGAGGCTGAGGGCCTTATCCGTTATCTTCATGCTGGTGTGGAGACTTTGCAACTAATAACTATGGTCCTTGGGTGTTACTGCTTGGGAATGTCACACAACTACTCAAATGTTTGCAAATTGGTCACAAGCTGGTGGGGGCTGTGTAAGGATTATGTCCTTATTACGTCATCAACCTGCAACGTGTCCCAGCCTAAAAAGCAGGCGTGCCCTTCCACGGGTCTCTCTCTCTCTCTCTCTCTCTCTCTCTCTCTCTCTCTCTCTCTCTCTCTCTCTCCCATTCCCTCTGTCTTCTGCTCTCTCTCTCTCTCTCTCTCTCTCTCTCTCTCTCTCTCTCTCTCACTCTCACTCTTAATAAAGTTCTAAAAATGTAACCATGGCTCATAATTCTTCCACCACCAAAGCATCCAGCACTCTCTTGAGCGCCGTCGCTTAACCAACAGGCTGCTCTGGGAAGTTGTGGGACCTCAGGTGGTTCCCTAGCTGGAGGAAGTGGGATGCTGGTACCAGGTCTTGAGGTCTATAAACTGCCTCTGCTCTCCTCTTCCTCTGCTTCCTGATCTTCTCAGATGTGAGCAAGTAGCCTCAGGCTCCCAGCTGCTACAGAGAGCCGCTCCCACCTGCTGTGGTGAAAAGCTGTGGCCAAGGCAATTTACAGAAGGGAAAGGTTTATTGGGGGTTATGGTTCCAGAGGGTTAAAGTCCATAATGGTGGGGAAAGCATGGCTGTAAGCGACAGACATGGTGGCTGGAGCAGAAGCCGAGGGCTTGCATCTCAAACTACAAGCAGAAAGCAGAGACAGTGAACTTGAAATGCTGTGAGTCTTTAACCTGTCAGTGGTGGTTTGAGTGAGAATATCCCTAATAGGCTCCGGTATTTAAGTACTTGGTCCCAGTTGGTGGTGCTGTTTGAACAGTTTTAAGAGCTGTGGCCTCGTTGGAGACGGGCTTTGAGGTCTTACATGCTCAAGCTAGGCCTGGTGTGGCAGTCTCTTTCCTGCTGCCTGTGGATCAAGATGTGGAACTCTCAGGTCTTTTTTCAGCACCAGTCTGCATGCTGCCATGCTTCCCACCATAATAATATGTGGGGATAATGGTCTGAACCTCTAAACTGTAAGTGAACCATCACAATGAAATGTTTTCCTTTATAAGAGTTTCTATTATCATGGTGTCTCTTCACAGCAAAAGAAACTCTAACTAAGACAGAGGCTAACTAATCATGCACCCGGGATTGAGTCAGTGAGCAGTGTTCCTCCAGGGTTTCTGCTTCAAGTGTCTGTTTCATTTCCTGCCCTCGATACCGTCAGTGACAGACTGTGACCTGGAAACAGAAGCAAACCCTTCACCTGCCCCCAAGTTGCTTTTGGTCAGAGGGTTTTATTACAGCAGCCACAGAAAGGAAACCAGTATCACAACAACAATATCTGAAAACTGGACAGGTATCGGTTCAAGTTCACGTAGCGCTCCCAGATCCAGGTGTGGTTATGATCTTCCTTTTAAAGATGAGGGGCTGGTGGTGGGTACGTGTTAGGGCTGCCACGGGGGCTCCCTGTGTGTTAGGTGCTGAAGTCTTTGGGGAGAAGAAACTTAACTATTGCTAGGGCCCAGTAGGCTGTAGACATGTGATACAGTTCTACTGTCCAATCATTGATACGGATCAGAGGTTGGTGATGGGCTGTGCTAGGTACTGTCCTTAGCACTGACCATGCATATCTCATGAGATACTGGCAAGATGTAGGTATGCCGAACTATGTGAGGTCTGTAAAGGCACAGAGCCCATGTAAAAAGGCATCATTAAGGATCATCCAGGTGAAATAAAAGTTAATCCTAGATCCTTAGGACTTCAAGTTTGGTCTCTGCATGAGCAGTGTCTAGCATTTGGAGGTTTGTTAGAAAGGTAGTTTGTGGGCTGGGGAGATGGCTTGATTGGCAAGTAGACAGCTTGAGAACCCGGGTTTGATCCATGTAAAAAGGCTGGTTTGACAGCAGTGCTTGGGATCGCAGCACTGGGAGGCAGACACGGGGAGCCCTGGCGTTCACAGGCCAGCCCACTGAACCCGCAAGCTGCAGGTCATGAGAGACCCCTGTCTCAAAGTGAGGCGGCAGCTTTTCAGAGTGCTAGAGATGGTCCCTTTCCAGAAACGTTGAGATAGAATCTCCGTTTCCACAGGTTCCAGTGAACCCCTCATATTGACACCCGAGAAGCAAATGGAAGCCCAGAGTCACTCCTGTTCAAAAGCAAACACTCTGTAGTACCTGGTGTTTGTAAATAGCCTGAATAAATGTTCCTTCCATTCAGTGGGTGTCAGCCTGCTGCCACTAGTGTGTGGTTGCTGAAAAACAAGACAGGTAGGGACAACTAGGAAGGAAAGTATAGCTTTATTGTCTAACAACTTTGGGGCTCCAAAAAAAAAAAAAAAAAAAAAAAAAAAACATAGCCAAGGGTTTACTTGCTCTTCAGCTTAAAGGCATTAAAATATGCAAAGTGCGTGTGCCCATCAATCTCACCAAAAGAGTCTGGCTGTTTACAGAGGTGAATTCCCAGGTGGAATTCCCAGAAGCTCCAAATTGGACATCAGCATATTTATGACCCATTTGGCATCGTTCTCAGGACCAAGACAGACCCGGGAGCCCCTCTACAGATGTCCTGGCAGTTGCTTAATCTAGTTGACAATCAGCTCAGCACACAAAGAAGACAGAGGGATCACTCTGCTAGTGAGCTCCCTGCCCTCCTGTCTTGAGAAGAATGCGGGCTGACAGCGACACAATTAAAAGGGGATTGATTTATTGAGCTGGAATGCTCTGACCCCCTAATCTCAGCATCTCTCTGCTTCATGCAATCACCATTTCCAAACAAGAGCCAGCCTACACAGTCATCAGGGAGCCAAAGGCATTCTTGGTTTACTAAAGGTAGCTTCGCCCCAGGAGCCCATAAAGCAAAAACCACATAAAAGAAGTTGCATCCTGCATGAGGGCCTGGATAAGGATCTGGAATTCAGCAGGGAGGGACATCTAAAACCCAGAAAGCAGGCAGCAGTAATGAAAACTGCTAACCTTGGCTTAGAGGAGGGGGTGGGCGATGAAGGGGTTAAGAAGAAGTTGCGGGCAGAGAGCCTTCTTTCTGTCTTTTATGTGATGAAACTGTAAATTTCGGTTGGAAATCACGGGCTCATCAAGGCTTTAGAATGTTGATGGGGATGCTGGTGGGATTCCAGGGAGGAAAGAAGTTCCTGGATTTGAAATCAGTTCTCTCTTTGAAGCAAGTCTCACCCCACGCACACGCGGAATTGTTTCTACATGGGTTTGAGGGGGGCACCTAATAAGTAGCCACCTCTCCTTCCCATCAGAGTCTGACCTCTGGTTGAGAAGCGAACAAAACAAAAACCACGGGAGATGGAGACCCAGACACACCTTGGCCTTTGATACTGGGATGGAGTGATGCTAGGAATCTTGACTGCTCTTTGTGGCTTGCTGGATTTCTTGGTTCGTAGCTCCCAACCTACAAAGATGACTGACCCTCTCTGAGCAGGCCAGGAAAGGTCCGAGGAGATGTGCTGTGAGAAGGGGCAGTGAGACCAAGTCCTTGTAGGCAAACTGGCTATACCCAAGAGAAAGAGAAAGACACTGGGCACCGTGACAATTTCCTCTCCGAACTCACCAGAATAAATCAATCACTTCGTGTTCTGGAGCATACCGGAGCGGTGAGGGGCAGGAGAAAACAGAAGCGACAGGTGACCTCTCACACGCAGAGTGAATCGTGATTTAGGAAGAAGCACCTTCCATCTCCACGCTGTTGTGAATATAGTGATAACAACAACAGCTGTGAGGATACTGAATGAAAAAAGAAATAAAAAGGAAGCCATGACTTCTCCTGAGTATGGTGGAGAAGGTTTATTGTAGATATGAGGGAGAGCATAGACAAGGCAGGGACATCGGGGAGAGTCATGGACTTTACCCTGTGCTGGGCCATGTGAGGAGAGGGGAGAGGGAGAGCCAGGAGATGAAGAGGCCAGGAGGCCGAAAGAAGGGTGGTGTAGCCAGATGGCTGGATGACACAGAGAAGAGCCGAGGGGAAGGGCAGCCCAGCTCCCCAGCCATAGCCTGTAACAGGTAGGGACTGAGGGATGCTGGGAGAACCTGGTGGCCAGGCACCTCAGTTAGCTGTTTGTCCCAGGTTTGAGACCTAACAGATGAGGTCAAAGGTCACAGTCTCCTCAGTGTTTCTGTCCTGATTCTGGGCAGAATTCCAGAGTTCGTCATTCTTCACCACTCACTAAGATCATTTTGTTGTGATCTCTTTGTAGCAAACGAGAAAACTGAGACAGAGGGGTTGTGTCACTTGTCCAGGAAGACACAGCAAGAAGTAGACGACTGACTGCGAATCCGTGACATCCATCCCCAAACCTGAATTCCACAGCAGGACTGTTGAGTGAATGAAGTAAGTGAGTGAATGAATGAATGAGGTAAGGGGGAGTGTTAGTGACTAGCATGGAGAAACATGACTTCGGCAGAAACATGACCTCACCTATCCCTGAAACGCTGTGTGTGTCTGTGTGCATGATGTGTGTGTGTTATGTGTGTGTACGGTATGTGTATGTATGGTGTGTGTGTGTGTGTGTGTGTGTGTGTGTGCGCGCGCGCGCGTGTGTGTGTGTGTGTGTGTGTGCACATGTGTGTGTCTGTGTGTGTGCATGTGTGTCTGTGTGTGCACATTTGCGTATGTGTGGGGTCAGAGGTCAGTCTGGGGTGTTGTTCATCAAGAGCCACCTGTCTTGTTTTGGAGACAGTACTCTGGCTGGCAAGTGAGCCTCAGGGTGGGCGCCACTGGCTTTTTATGTGGTTCTGGGGATCGACCTCAGATCCTCATGCATGATAAGCACTCTGCCGACTGACATGCTTCCCCGTCCTGAGGCCTTGTCCCTAGAATGTTCTGCCTAGGTCATGGCTGCTTCAGGAACACATCAGGATGTGTCAGGACAAGTCTCAGGCACCCGCATGCCCACCGGGACACAGCTGCTCCCTTTCCTATTCTGAACCTGCATTCCAGGTTTCTCAGAGGCCCAGAGGTTCTGGTTTGTCTAGCTCAGGTGACTAGAGAAAGGCTTCCACATCTGCCTTCCAGGCTGGAACTGGGCTCACCGTTGAAGAAGATGTAACCGTTAGGCTGTTCTGGTCCCCTCTCCAGAGGGCTTTCCTGGCCTTCTGGGTCTCTGACTGCCACACACTTCACCATCCTCAGCACCGAGCTCTTCATAAAATACCCCGAGACCTCCCCGGTTCTCTGCACTGTGTAAGAGGTTTTGAGTCTTTGGAATAGCCTGAATGTCATGATCAGGACTTCTTGTTTGAGACAGGGTCTCTCACTGGCCTGGACTTTGTCAAGTGGACTGGACTGGCTGGCCAGCTAGCTCCAGGGATTCACTTTCTCTGCTTTCCCAGTACTTATAAACATATGCTACCAGGTCTGGCTTTTTATTTTTGCAATGGGTTCTGAGATGTGAATCAGGTCCTCACATTTGCAAAACAAGTGTATACTGTTTGGGTCATCTCCCCAGGTCTCCACACCAAGAGTCTTTCTATTTTCTTAAGTTCCTCTAAGGAAACCTGGGGAGGCTGCTGAGTCCCACAGGATCCCATACTTAGGCTGTGCCCTGCTTCTTGCTTAGGACTCACACGGTGCTTCTCTGGTGGGTTGTTCTCAACTAGAACTGTCCTTTCACTTTGAAGAATAGGTGCCACATCCACCCCTCGACTGTCCCTTGCAATCTGAGTCCTTGACAGATTGATAAAGGGCACAAGGGAGACACCCATTTCAAAGTGGGATCACCTCCATGCACAGTCCTTGTGCATGGCTCCCCGTGGGGATCATCTTTCCTTGTGATTTCTGCTGAACCCGAATCTTGGCTTAGTTTTTCCTTCCTTCCCTTTCCTGTTCTCTTGATTCTGTTGTAATCCAAACACACTCAAATCCTTGTCTTAGGCCCTGCTCTCTGGAAACCAGATCTAAAGTCAACTTCTGTGCCACACCAGTCAAAAGCTTTGCCCCACAGTGCCCCAACCCAAATCTAGGTTCTTACCCCCTTCACAGTGAGAGATGATGACACACACTGAGAAAAGAGGAGAGACCATTGTACCATCAACTGGATACAGTGCTGTGACGGTCTGGGTGACTAGCTAAGGTTCACTGGAGCTGTGACAGTTGAGGGGTGTGGGGTTGTGTCACTGTCTGTTGATAGGATCAAGATGGAAAGATCAAAGTGGGCTGGGTGAGTAAAGAAAGAAGGACAGCCTCGTCTGAGTGGAGTTGGACTCATGGTTCCAGAAAGACAAGGTAGCTGAGCAGTCAAGGGAATGTGTGGTGGGTCTAGTAAGTAAAGGAGCAAGAGGCATGCAGAGACCACCTTTGCTCCGTCCTGACCTGCAGGCCTGCTGCTATGGCTTGACTGGGAAATGTCCCCCACAGGCTCATGTATTTGGGAACCTGGTCCCAGGCTGGTGGTGCTGATTTAGGGGGCTAGAGAATCACTGTGACATGAAGATGACAATCCACTTCTGCTTCTGGTCACATTTTCTTTGTTTCCTGATCCTTCCAGAAGAACAAGGTGCCCTGCAAACTCTAACTACCGTGGAGACCTGCTAGCCACCATGCCTTCCCTTCTGTGATGGACTGAATCCTTGGCACTGTAGACCAGTCAAAATCCTTCCTCCCTCCAGTAGCTTCTGTCAGGTATTTGCTCATTGTGACTAAAAACAAAATTAGTCCACATACTTATTGGGAAACCTATGCCACCCATGTGCACCTCTCCTGCTTGGGGACAGGGTCCAGTAGGTGAGAAGGGATTCAAAGAGATGTACTGAGGGAATGGAAGGCAAAGGGGAAGAGAGTGAATACAGTTTTCCCAGAGACCCATGCTTTCCCCATCCATCTCTCTGCTTCATCTCTCCTCTTGGATGTGATACTCTTCCTCACTAGGAAGCCTTAACTTTTCTCTCAATTTCTCATCTACTTCCCATGTGGCCCTATTTCTCAGTATTCATTCAAACCATAGTTAAGGGTCCAGTACCCGTGTAGACATTTCAGAATAGCTTCCTTAGTTGGTTATTAGGGCAAGACACACAGTAAAACGTGAAAACATTAAATGGGACAGATCAACACATTCTCACTCGGCAAGTCTTTGTTTGTTTTGCTCTGAGTCCCATCAACCCTGACAGGTTGCAGGGCTCAGAAGGCAAAGATCCTAGCCTATACTCTGCTTACCCCAAGGATCCTGGCCCAGGAGCTTCCCCACCACAGACATCAACACAAGCTTGTTGATTCCTGGACAGTGTGATTGTGCTTGGACCACAGATTTCAGGGTTTTACCTTTGAACTTAGCCCATTGCGCAGTCCCCCACACAGTGGTCCAGGCGTGCTGTCTGTTGGTCCAGGCGTGCTGTCTGTTGGTCCAGGCGTGCTGTCTGTTGGTCCAGGCGTGCTGTCTGTTGGTCCAGGCGTGCTGTCTGTTGGTCCAGGTGTGCTGTCTGTTGGTCCAGGTGTGCTGTCTGTTCGTGTGTGACCAGTGAATGTTGACCTGAGAGCTTTGCTTCCCTTTTGTGCAGACAGGAAGGTAGGGTCCACACAACAGGAATGTGAGGACAGAATGATACACTCTGTGCTCCACAGCAGGGGAGGGATGAGTAGAGAATTCATTTAGTGTGAAGGGGACCTAAAGACACAAGGCCCAAAGTTTGGGCAATCTTTTTTCCTACATATCCCTTTTTCATGTTTTGTTTATTTTTAAGATTATATTTTAATTACAACATTTCTCTTTTCCCTTTCCTCCCTCCAAACTGTCCCATATACTCCCTATTCTCCTCCAAATTCATGGCCTCTTTTTCATCAATTGTTATTGAGTCCACTTGTATATAAAGATACATTCCCAAATATGGTCTGTTGAGTCCATATAATGCATGCATGTATTCTCCTTGCATGCATGTTTTCAGGGCCGACCCTTTGACACTGGACAACCAGTTGGTGTGCTCTTCTTAGGAGAGGGTGATGTCTCCCACTCTCAGCTATCCTTAGCCTGTGGTTCTTTGGGTGAAAACCTCATGGGCTTTCCCCATCCAGTTGGGCATGTTTGTTGGTATCCTCCTTGACTATTATTTCTGGGTTTGATTGAAGTCTTGGGTGTAAATCTTTAGGAGTCAGAACAGGCAAATGGTAGTCTTCCCGCCACCCTTGCACACAGATCCATCATTTCCCTTTGTAAACTGCTGTCCTCCTTGTGTCCCTATCCATGCTGTACTGGGCTTGGAGTCTTCATTTTCTGCTTTCTTCCATCCTAGTCCTTTGATCAGAAGTCAAGCTGATGGCTAGTTTGAATTGTCAACTTGACACGATCCAGAATCACCTGAGCCTCTGAGAATGTCTATGGGCCGTGATCTCAATTATCTCATTGTTGTGGGAGGACCTGCCCACTGTGGGTGGGGCTATTCCCTCGGCTCAGAGGAGTACTGGACTGTATACTAATAGAAAAAGCCAATTAGTGAGTAGCATGCATGTATTGATTTATTGCTTTCTGATCTTGACTGTGGATAATGATGTGACCAATTGCTTCAAGGTCTTGCTGCCTTGACTTCCATGACCTTGTGAACCAAACAAACCCTTTCTTTCTCTCATAATTTGCTTATGTCAGAGTATTTTATCAGAGCAAAAGGAAATGAAACTAAGACTCCAGGTCTCTCATGTTCCAGGGTTAATCTTCTCCAATCTCCATCGTTTCCATCCTTGGCCTTTGTTCCCCTTCTGGTGCCAGACCCTTCTCTGTGGTTCTGGTGAGGGGTGTACCGTGCAGGTTGTTGCCTCTGGCAGGGATTTCTCCATCTTTCAGAGCAGCAGGCACACCCAGAGATCCAGATTCCTCATGCAGTTGGGAGCCTGCTGGGCACCCCCTTCTCCTTTCCCTTCCTCATCCCTCATGGCTGCACCAGGTGTGCTCCCCATTGTTCCTCCAGGCTCTGCTCACGTTGTCTCTCAAACAGGCCACATTTTCCCTGTCCTTCAAGGCCTGCTTCAGGAGCTGATCCTGACAGTATGACAGGCCAAGAGCTCACCCTGCCTCTGCACTTGGCGTTCTCATTTTATAAATTCTTTGTGGCACTTATGTCCTGCTCTGTGCTCTAGAGACCTCGTGCTTTTGTGGACTCTGATGTGAGGATTCTTAAGGGATGCAACTATGTGTCTAGAACATTCTTTCCCGAGTTCAGTGCTAGAGCCAGGAGGGTAGATTGAATAGAAAACTTGACATTACATAAGGGGATGACTGTGGTTTCCTGGGGACATGTGGAGGGGCAGCTGGTGAGGAGGGTGAATGCCATTATGTCCTGCACAATGTTGCCTCTTTCCGGAATTCTCCAGGCCTTTAGCAGTGATGCCATTCTGGATGCAAGGAACATTTCCATGCAACCAGGGAGGATCTGGGTCATGGGTATGGGCTTTCAACTCAAGAGTGGGTGGGGCACGAAGCTGTGAAGAGAAGAGTGGCTGGGTTCCCATGAAAGACAATCACTTTGTTTTGGGCTAATTAAATATCATTATTTCCCTCAATGGTTTGGTGGTTCTCAGGTGGCATGTAGGAAAATTTCTTGTCCTATTTGGGTACAAGAACTAAAATCCCTCCACCTTTTTCCCCCTTTAGTTCAATATCTGATGCAATCAATTTCTGGTTTTCTGTGTGTGGAGGGCAGAAGATGTCTTCTGGCACCAGCCTTTTTTTTTTTTAAAGCCAGTTTCTTTCTCTCTCTTTGGGACCAAGTAGACTAGCCTGGCTGTCCATCAAACCCCAGGGATTTGCCTGTCTCCAGCTCTTCAATCCTGGGATTAGAAGTGTCTACCATCAGGCCAAGCTTCTTAATGTGAGTTCTAGGAAAGCAGACTTGGGTTCTTGTGATTGAAGGCAAGCACTCCATTCCCTTTGAGATGTAGAAGACTCTCACTTGGGTCCCCCTCTCCCAGAAGACAGTTGGGCTGCCACTAGAGCATAATGTAGTTGCCTTTATGACTGTGTTATGTCTCAGGCGGCCACGCCAAGCCCCACACAGGGGCTGCGTCACTTCCTCCTTTTTGCTGATGGAAGACTGAGGCTCAAATATTACCTGCCCAAGTTCATGTAGCTAGTCCTGGAGAGGTGTGAAATTCAAACCCGTGTTTCTTAATGTCAACATTACAGTAGTAGCCACTATGGTGCCATGTCTCCAAGTAGACATTTGGTGACTGAATAACAGTATGGTAGTAACTATGGCCAGAGGTCGAGCGTCTAGGACAGATAGGAGAGCTTTTGGCATTGAAACGATTGTGGCTTATCCCTGGGGAAGTATGGCGCTGCACTGGAGCCATCAGGTGACCTTGCCATGGCGCCCTAGGAAAGGATAAGGCCTCGTAGCAAAGCTGACTTCTGATGAAATCCCGCCAAAGCAGCCCCTCTGTCAGCAGCTCCATCTTAGGTCATATTTTAAGTGCTGGCTGGGACACAAAGCTGTGGGATCATAGCTGAGCCATCTGACTTTAAAATATGTAAGGACCAACGTGGGAATTTTATCACATTTCTGCCGCCCAGGCATGAGGTCAGCTGGCCTTTGCGTGACAGGGAGTGTTTCACTTGTAATTAGCTGAGTGTTTTGATTTTTTTTAACATTATTATTGTTTAAAAAAAATGTTCTGCCTAGACTTTGGTGTGAGGCAAGCTCCGAGCCACCCCACAGCAGCAGAGGTGAGTCACAGCCCTACAATCTGCAGGCTCGGGGGAGCAGGGGGCGGGGAGACAGCGGGTGCTGGAGAAACGAAAATTACTGTGATTGTCTTGAAGGCACACTCTGAGTTAATGATTGTGTCCTTGCCAGCTGCCTTGTGCCTTCGTCAACACCGAGCCAGTGATGGTTCTTAGAGAGGGAAGAGAGACCTGGAAGCCCCATTGTCTTTGGAGGGATTTTGGGATGAAATTCGCAGCGGCAGCTGGAACCCGTGCGGATCTCCTCTGACACACTTGGTGTGAGCAGCCTCACATTGTCTTTATTTTTCCAAAGCAAATAAACCTGGCTTTGTTCTCCACCTGCTGTGTCTGGCAGGAAACCCATACCTAGTGAGTGATATCCTCTTAGGGACAAAGGAGAAGGGGGCATTTCTCTCTTGGGAATGTAAGGAATCCTTGGGATGGAGATAGTTGAGTGAAATCTACGGGGAAGCGTTTAGGCTTGGGCTGACAGTGGGAAATTGTTGCTCCTGGTCAGCAGGCACCAACTTGAAGGGGGCATCTCACTGCCTCCCACCCACCCGGCCTCAGCAAAGGCGGCCACAGTCTGCTGCTGCCTGTTCATTCCCACAGCTGTTTCCAGCCAGTGCTGAAGGTCTCCGTGCTTTGAGACTTTCACACGGAGTCCCCGTCTCAGGGAACCCATATAAAGTGATTTCAGGCCCGTCAATCTTAGAGTGAGTCTCCTCTCAGGCTGGCCAGCTACCTCATCTCTTTAAGCCATGGGAGACAGGCAAGGAGGGAAGGAGGGAGAGGGGAAGAAAAGAAGGAATAAAAATAAACTTAACCCAAACCAGAACCAAATGAAACCACCACGAGCATCACCACCACCGCTACCACCACCACCACCACCACCACCACCACCACCACCACCACCTCCACCACCTCCACCACCACCTCCACCACCACCTCCACCACCAACTCTACCTCCACCACCAACTCTACCTCCACCTCCACTACCAGCACCAACAACACTAGCACCAGCACCAGCATCAGCACCAGCACCACCAGCAGCACCACCACCACCCCAGCACCACCACCACCACCACCACCACCACCTCCACCTCCACCACCACCTCCACCTCCACCACCACCTCCACCACCACCTCTACCTCTACCACTTCCACTTCCACCTCCACCACCACCTCCGCCACCAACTCTACCTCTACCTCCACTACCAGCACCAACAACACTAGCACCAGCACCAGCACCAGCACCAGCACCAGCATCAGCACCATCACCACCACCACCACCACCACCACCACCACCACCACCACCACCACCACCACCTCCACCACCCCAGCACCAGCAGCACCAGAACCACCACCACCACCCCAGCACCAGAAGCACCAGAACCACCAGCACCACCATCAGCACCAGCACCACCAGCACCACCACCACCACCCCAGCACCACCAGCACCAGAACCACCACCACCACCACCCCAGCACCAGCACCAGCACCTCCACCCTGAAAACAAAGCAAAACAACTAGATGTCCACTTTGCTCCTTGGCTGTTTATTCAGAAAAAGAGTAAATGGATCTTTTTAGTTTATTGGGCCTCTTCTAGCTTCTTCTTGAACAAGGCCGAAGTTTCTTTCACAGTCCTCGACTGTGTGGTCCTGAGAAGGCCACCTCAGCTTTCTGGAGCTCAGTCTCAAGCAGGATGTGATGTCTTCCCTGTTAGTGGGACAATCAGAAGGATTCAACAATTCAGCCACTCAGCACAAAGCCAGGCCTGGCCTCTGCTCTCAGAGCATCAGTGTGGGTAGAAGGCTGAGCCTCATGAAGATGTCTGTAGCTTCCCCATGGTCGTGGGCACAGATATATTTTGTTTATCCCAGGATCCTCAGCAACAGGGACCCTTGTATGTACTTGAAAGCATGTGGTTTCTCGAACAGTTGTGAAAGGTGGTGCTTAGGGAGGCGCTGAGAGTGCTGAGCTTCCTTCTCAGCCAGGCCGAGCAACCTTCATCGTGAATCTCCACGGTGCTCTCATGTGCAGAGTCTGGGACAATGATGTCAGATGGGATGTTGAGGCAGGCATATTGCAAATTCTTGTCTAGCCTGGGCTACACAGTGAGTTCTGTGCTAGCCTGGGTTACCTAGGTAGACCTCATCTCAACCCTCCCCTTCAATGAAACCCACTGTAGCTAGAAAAAGATAGCCATGTCCTGTGTGTTGTGGGGTCGTTGGCTGGTGCTACAACAAGATGCCACAGAATAGATCATTTATAAAAAGAATAAAGTTATTTCTTAGGGGTCTGAAGGCTAGAGAGCCAAGACTGAGGGACCAGCATGTGATGAGCTCCTTCATGCCATGCATACTGTAACATGATGTGGGGGTCACATGGCAAGAGCTCATGGAAGAGAGGGGGCAGGAAAGGGTCCGGAGAAAACTGAGCAAGTCAAACTGGCTTCTAAAACCCGTTCCTATGAGAACCTACTCGCCCCTGCTGTAATGCCTTTGACCTCCTGAGGAGCACACCTCTCTAAGCCACGTCACCCAAGGTCATTGTAATGGGAAGCCACTTTCAACATGTCTTCAAACCACAGTAATTCTCTTGGTATAGCTCTGTATATAATGTTACCAGAAAGGAAAATTTTGTGTGTATGCCTGTTTGTGTGTGTGTGTGTGTGTGTGTGTGTGTGTGTGTGTGTGTGTGTGGTTGTGGGTGTACAAATACATGTTTACACATATATAAGTGCTAATAAGTTCTATGAACAAAAAGAAACTTCGGAGGATAAGATTTATTTCGTTTTATTCTCCCAAGTCACAACCTATCAGTGAGGGAAATCAGGGCGGGAACTCAAGGTAGAGCTTTGAACTAGAGAACACAACATGGAAGGATCTGCTAAGTGGCTTGTGTCTTTTGGCTTGCTCAGCCAACTTTCTCCTATAACCTAGACTCACCTGCCTTGGGATGGCACCACCACAGTAGGCTGAGCCCTCCTCCTTCAATCAGCAATTAAGAAAAGGCCCCTGAAGACATGTTCACAGGCCGATGTTATGGAGGCAATTCTTCAGTTGAGGTTCCCTCTCCCCAGCTGTCTCAAGCTGAAGCCCTGACATCACCCACTGTGAAGGTTTTCATGGACTCACCACCTTACTTAGTTCAAGCCCTTACCTCTCCACTACGCCCGTCTTTCCTTCTCTTCACTGATTGGGGCCCATGTACTCCCTCATCTCTTGCCCAAGTTGTTGACGCTCCCTCCTTGTATTCTAGATCAACAGTTGTGTCTTCATGTTTCTCACCTTCTTCAAATACTTCAAACATAGTTTCTTATGAGATTGTCAGCCCTGAGACTGGATTATTTATGGAGGTAGTGTTAATTTCTCTAGTCACATAAAGATCACATGACATAATGCTAATAAAAGTACTTTTGAAGGGCAAGATATACCAGCCCATCCATCTGTCTTTCCATTGACACAAGGACGATTTGTGAAGTTTTGTCTGGGTGCTGGAGACACTGAGGGAGTCCAGGTGTCTGAAAGGAATCCAGGACCTAATGTGACTTACTGTAACAGATCACGGTAAACACCACAGTAACTGCACCTCACAGGCAGTGGCGGGACAAAGAAGTTAAGTCCACATTACTGTAAATAGAGAGATTTGAGCCAGCCAAGTGGCTTAGTATGTTAAGGCTCTTGTCCCCAGGCCGGACGATCTGAATTCAGTATCCAGGACCCACATGGTAGGAGAGAACTGATTCTTCTAAGTTACCCTTCTATCTCTACACACATCCTAACCATAGGTCAATAATTGTCATAAATCATGCATAATAGATAAAATAGGTATCGGCAGAGTAGAAGCAGCATGTTTTGAGTGCTCTGGAGAAAATAGAGTCTGTTTGGAACAGACTCTAGAATGATAGCGGTAAGCCTGCATCTCTAAAAGCAGACCTGCATTTGGGGTCTGCACCTTCTACACAGGGAGGTCACTGGAGTTCTTGAGGAATTGTTTCTTCTCAATTGTCAAATCTGTATGAGAAGTTTTCATAACTTTGCCATAGAAACAGAAACAGATCATTTCTTCATAAAACAAGTGGTTATTGAACACCGTGATGTGCTGGACACTGACTTGCCATGATGTCCTCTGGCACCCAGCCTTGGTAGCTGGCACCTAAAAGCTGTACAATATCTTCACTTCAGGCCTCTCCATGATTCCATTCCTTGACAACTTGCTTCAAAATTCTATTGTCTTAGGGTCTTTCAGAAAGAAACTACATGAGGGGCCTCTGGGAGTATGGGGGTTGGGAGCAGAGTTTAGGCTCAAAGACGTCAGGCTTCACGAAGAGAGCCTTAGTCTTTTTGGGTTGCAGCAACAAGATGATGGCTGAAAGAACCAACAGTTGTTCCTCATAGTTCTGGAGCTGGTAGGTCCGATTTCAAGATAGCAGCACAGGTGGCATGTGGCGAGGCCTTCTTCTTTGGTTTGTAGATATTACTTTCTCATCAAATCCTTACATGATGGAGAGACAGAGATCATCACTTCTTGTCTCTCTTACCATAAAAGGCATGAATGCCATGGTGAGGCTTCCCCCTTGTGATCTGGTCATCTCCCAAAGACCATACTTGCAAACATCATCATGCTCTAGGTTGGGGATTCAACCTAAGAATTTTCTTGATGTTTGTGAGGTACAGTTCAGTTCATAGAACAGAGAAACAGCATGGGCTAATTAAAGATGCTGAGGCCAATGCACAAACATCTCTTTGCTCTTTTCTGCCAAGGCCACTGGAAAGAAACCCGACTTTTTAATGATGTCTCTTTTTTGGGTCCAGATTTATTACAAATACACTTCCTTTGTTTCTTCTATGATCATGTCATCGAGTGGCCCAGAGATCCATGTCAACAGAGCAGCCTTTGGCTGGAAAGGGGCCCAGGATGTTTGGGCTTGTCATTAAGGACTCTAGTGGCAAAGAGAGTGGGGAGCAGGAAAGGGAAGCGCTGGCAGGCTTGCCAGAGGACCCTCATTAAACTCCGGGAGGGGTGGGGGTGAGCCATCCAAGCCTTGGGTCTGGCAGGGTTTATGGCCGCATGGTAGGAAGCAGAGCAATTCTGTGTCTCTGGAATCCTCTTTAGCTATTGGGCTAGTTTTCTCTGGCTCCTTTGTCAAGCCGGGGCGCTTCAGTTTTGACATTTAATTTTTCCTTTTGGATTTTTCCTCTCATTACGAATATGTGTTGTGAATTCAGTCCTTGGAAAACATTCTAGGCCAGAGACTGGAATGCTGGTGGTACACAGGACCCGTAAGACAAACCTAGTGTACTGGAACCAAAGATGCAAGGCTCTGCAGTGTGTGTGGAACGTCAAGGAAAGCTCCAACACTGAGGGAGGGGGAAAGGTCTTGACTCCCTAGCTGGTTTCTATCATCCACAATTCCACAGGGCTCTGCTCGCCTAGGCCCAGTATAGAAAGTGCCTCTGGGGTTGTATAGCCCAGTGTTCTGTCTTCACACTCCTCCTATGTCAGCCCTTCTTCAAGTGTCTTGATGAAGTGCCAGTTTCTCTAAGAGTTTGGGATAGATCCAAGAAATGTACTCCTGGAGGAAAGCATTGGCAGAAATTCTACTGCGGAGAGATGCTAGGGGTGGGGGTCTGGGCAGAATGTTTCTGCGAGGCTGTAGAAGGGCCTCCTTTCAGCACAGCCTTGGATAGGAACCTTCTCAGGGGAAGTAAGGAAATACAGTACTGCTGTGGTTTTGCCTTTATGTCGCTTCTTCCACATGCCGGGTCGGAGCTGACCACACACCACTGCTAGGACTCCAAAGGTAACTAAGGATGCGTGTTTGGAGAAAGCTGACTGTTACCCCTCACTCTGTGCCTCTTGGATGCCCTAGTGAGATCTCAGTTCTGGGGGACAAACACTGGAGTCATAGTTAGGCAGGTACCACACCCCTATGCTTACCCCAGATATCTACTGCCACAATAGGACTTTTGGGGTACAATACAAATCTGAAAGCACTGCCGGGTATCCTAGAACCTCTCCCCCAAACCAAAGTAGGTACATTAAAGAAATCTGTTATTTGTCCATCTGTGACTACTTCTGTGGAAGCCAGAATGGAGGAAGTTAGGCTGCTGGGTGGAGGATGCCTATCATAATTCCCGTCCTGGGGCATGCCTGAAGTCCCTGACCATAGTACATCAGGGCCCATCATGTCATCTTCCTAGCATCACAAATTGGCATCTGGCTTTGACTCTTCTCTACTAGCTCTAAATCCCCCAATTCACCAAGTCTCTCAACACTCCCTTCCCCTGGTCATCAGCGGTTACCAGCAGTCCTGTGGAGAACTATCTTTTGGAGTCTAACTGGTTAAGTGTTCCCTGTTGAGGCTCTTCAGTGGCACCCCCCTTTTGCTTTTGGATCAACTTTTACCCCTGTTCCATCTCTTCTGTGTGTAGACATGTGCCTCCCCTCGATGGGCCATGCCTGCTCAGTATGTTCCCATGGGGCTGCTCTACCCCAGCCCATAAGCCCACTTGCTGCCAGCTCCAATGCTACCTTCGTGTGCGCAACTCAGCCTTCTCTTGCTCTGAGAGGCCTTTTTAGCTCTGAGCTACTGACCCTCTCATCCACTTCTGTGACTGCACAGGTTGTTCTCTCTGGCGTCTAGTGTGCTTCTAAGAAACAATAGCCCAGGACTGAGGCTAGCCTAAGTGTGTGGGCCTTTCCTTCCATTCCAGACCATGTGTGCTCACTTCATCTCATTATGAATTTGCCTGAAGCAAAAGAGAGAGAACCCTGGACACCATAGTCGGTCATGTCCACACTGGCACAAACTTCTTTTACTGTGGAGACATTCCACATGTTATTGGTTGTGTTTCTGGCTCTCAACGAAGTCATGGGTGAAATAAGATGTGAGCTCTCATTTCAGTGGCAATGTGGTGGGGCAGTGGGGAGAGGTCCTGCTTTCAGGCAACGTCTGGAAATCCTTGTAGGTTTCTCCTCTTCTCTCATTTGGGATGGGAACCTGGAGAAGGATTAACACATTCCTTTTTCTCTCTGGAGCATTAGTGATTCAACCTAGCTTTTCCACGGGAACCATATCATCAGATGAACGAGGGGAGCCCCTGGTGACAAGACAAGCTTCCAGCCTGTAAAGTAAATGCCTCCATTCTACAATATCTTCCTTTTTAAAACTTTCTTTTTATTTATTCTTTGTGTCTTTCACACCATGCCTCTCAATCCCATTCATGTCCCATCTCTGTCTTTCTGCCCTCTGCCCTTGCAACTCCCCCGCCTAAATAAAATTTAAGAGAAAAAAAAAAGAAAAGGAAAAAAGGGGGAAAATCTCATCATGGAAGTTGGAGTGTGACACAGTGAGTCACACAGTAAACCCTTTTGTCCACACATCTTTACTTGCAAGTGTTCATTGCCAAGTCGTTGGTCTGGTTGGAGGCCTCTGGTTTCTGCTACACTATCGACGCTGGGCCCTCACAGGGACTCCTCTTGGCTATCCTGCTGTTGCACTGTGTTGTGGAGATCCTGCAGCTGTAGGTCTGCAGAATCGGTCTCTTGCTCCAGCAGATCACGGATGGGGTGGATGTCTACAGTATCTTCGTAGCACCTACATGAGCCAGGTTCTGTGCTGCCAAAGTGACATGCCTCGTCTCACCTTTGACAACCTGACCCATCCCTGCAGTTATGTCTGTCTGGGGGCAGGCACAGACAGACACGAGATGCATGTGTTCTCACAGCCATCCTCTCTACTGTGTACACACAGATGTGTATGCAGACTGCTCTGGATTCCCTTTGTTCTTTTAAGACCGTGACTTCAGCGCCTGGGAATACCTGCAATACTCCAGGGACTGGGCGGGCTCATGGGGAGCCCCTTCCTCTTGCCAAACACTTGGCAGGCTTTTGCAAAGCTGACCTAAAAAGACCCTGGCTTGAGACGCAGGGACAATGAGGAGTTCCACGTTATTTATGACAGTCTCTCTTTGTGTTGTGAGTGACCTCTGCACACTGCTTCTGAAGGTGGAGTTTATCTGCTAAGAAGTCAGGAAGTCATGTGGGTGTGTGATGATGGATGAAGATTTAGTGCTGAAGTGTGAGAGACATGGGGCAAAGGGACAGGTGAAGCTCTTGAGGCCACTTGTAGCAGTAAATGAGACATGTGACTAAGCCCCAGGAGATGGAAATCCTGTTGTTTGCTTTATCATTGAGAGGTTTGCCTCTGAACAATGGCAGAGATGATATTAACACTGGCTGTGTGTTTTGCCCCTGGGTTTGCCAAGGGCATGAGCAACTCTTCTCCTTCGCTCTTGACTCTGAACTGAGACCAAAGAGCGGGGCACACAGGCCTGCCATCTGCGTGGTTGAAGCAAGTCCAGCAAGAGATGTCTGTGCTGTCAACTTCCCGGCCTGGACCACAGGCCCAGCCAGCCTGAGGGGAACAGGATACCTGTCAAACTAGAAAGACTGAGGTCCAGCCCTCTGCCTCAGTGGGTCCTTGTTACTAGTCAGGTAGCTTCCTCTATACATCCAGGGAGTAGTAACATGTGGGGCAAGAGATCAGTCTTCCAGAAATCTCCTCATGGCAGAGATCAGTGTCACTGGGTGAAGCAAACGTCCCTCTCCATGTTTTTGTCCAAGCCAACCACGGTCCAGATGGGGTATGACTATTACATCAGTGAAAATGCACCCCCCGGCAGGACAGTTCTGCTGCTTCCGGAAGCTTCTCTTTCTATACAGTGTTGGCTCCTAGGGCTGTGGTGGGTCAGGTGCCCTCAGACAGCTCTAAAGAAGCAAATCGCACACCACCCAACTCACCTTCGAGGATGTTCTCTTCAAGGCTGCAAAGCTGTTCCATGTCCTGGTGTGCCCAGCTGGACAAGACTTGTACGGACATACCAAAAAAAAATTAGCCGGGCAGTGGTGGCGCACGCCTTTAATCCCAGCACTTGGGAGGCAGAGCCAGGCAGATCTCTGTGAGTTCGAGGCCAGCCTGGGCTACCAAGTGAGTCCCAGAAAAGGCACAAAGCTACACAGAGAAACCCTGTCTCGAAAAACAACAACAACAACAACAACAAAAGACTTGTACGGACTATAAGAGGTACCTGTCAGGTAGACAAGCAAGGGTGAGGAAGGGCTCTGCCGCAGCTGGAGATAGGGTGGGGTGGGGCTGATAGCTTGAGGTTTGCTGCTTCTGGAGGATTCCATTCAGGAATGGGAATGGAGATACAAATGAAGGGAAGCCTTAATTCACCCCTTCCCTCCTTCACCAATGAAGGGGAAGCCTTAATTCACCCCCCTTCATAAATGGAGAAGCCTTAATTCACCTGCCTTCATCAATGAAGGGGAAGCCTTAGTCCACCCTCTTCCTCTCCTTCCCCCTTTCTCCTTCCTCTCTCCTCTTCCCCCTCTTCTCTCCTCCTCCCCACTTCTGAAGCGATGCCCCCATCAGGACCGCCTGAGAAAAACATCTCAGTCGGAAATCACTGTAGGTCTCCAGCAACCCGGGCCAGCCCTGACGTACCCACAGCTCATGGGCAGTCACCCCCATATATCTATCACCTGGGGGCCACCAAAAGACTTCCTTCCATTCTACTGTCAGAGACGTCAGGTGTCAACCCTCCTCCGTGAGGGCTCTTGACAATTGCCCTGGAAAGGAAAACAGCTCTGACTTAGTGGAAAGAATGTGGCATTTGGGACCAGGCAGAACTGGGCTCGGCTCCAGGATCTGCCACTTCATACCTGTGTATCCCGAACATTGTTTGCGCTCTTGGAGTCTGAGCTTCCTCATTCAGGAAATAAACAATACAGATTTGACAACAGCCTTTCTTGGGAATTGCTTTGAAAGTAAGAAATCCAAGGCCCTTGCATGCAACTTGCCTACAAGACCCAAGGGAGGGAACGAGACTGGGAGGTTTAAAGCTTCAGAAGATTCTGCCATAGCCCAATTTTCTGTGCCCTTTTGATTTGATAAACAGTGATCTTCTCCAAAACACTGAGATTACAAAAACCTCAAGGCATGTAAGGAAGCCCTGACACAACCTTCCCAGGGCCACCTTTGTCCCCACCCTGTGTGTGCCCCTGTTCTCCTGGGGCTAGCCATGCATCAAAGGACTCTTAACACCCCACAGTGACCTGCTAGACTGGCCCTGTAAGCAATGAATTAACTGTGTATTCAAGCTGCATATATGTGGCTGTAGAATTTATAGTATGGACACAAGTCTGCAGAACCCAAGAACCTGGCTGGCCCATGGTCCTTAAGATCTCTATCATGGATCCTCCTTGTAAGCAACTAAGTCACCCTTGTGCTTCCAGTCTTTGGAGATTGGGATGTTCTCAAGCCAAGACAGTCTAGAAATCTTGTGTGGAGCTCGGTGTGCCATCTTGGTGTGTCCTATGGCTGCTTTTCTGTGGGTACCACTCAAGGCTGCTGGATGAAAGCAACAGATTAAACAAGACAAGGCATTCAAGAGCTATGGCCCAGTTTTGAAAACCAATGGAAAACTGGAGAACATGATGCGGAACCATATGCCCTCCAGGAAGTCAGGCCGCAGAAAGTACCCGGGCCTTGTTGTCATTAGATACAGCGTCTTGATTTTTTTTTCATGTCATTGCATGGCTTAAGGGTCATAGCTGAAGCACCCTGTGAACTCTTCTTAGGTCTGTCATTAAGTCCTGGGTACCAGAGAGGACGGAGAACCCTCTTTGGTGTCATAGTTCATATAATAGGGAGTCCCCTCAGAGTGGGCAGGTGTTAAAACATTAGTCTGAATGCTAGAAAACTAGCAAATTCATTTGTTGTCTTTTGAATGCAACCTTGAATCCAGGAGGAAACAAGATAATTGAAATGTCCTGCTCATCCCTGCAACCTGTGTGAACTGAAATTCCTTGTGTGGGGGATAGCACAGATACTAAACTCTCTGATTGACTGACAGATGAAAATTCCAGCCATTGTGGAGAATTGAAATGTTACAGGTCTAGATCCAAATTATATTGGGATGTTTTAGTCCCATAGATAGCCATTTATTTCCCACTGCTGTGTGTGAACTAACATCCTTATGGTTTAGGTAAATCCATTTATAATGTACAACTGATCCCTGGCTTCCATTCATCCAAAAGGCTTACGATGCCACCAGATAACATCTGAGACCTATGGTAGGGATGTCCCTGCTCTGCAATAACCTGCCTACCTGATGTTTCCACCAGTGTATTAGAAATGTGGCTTAATTTGTAATTTTCTTTGATCTGTTACTGTAAAAATATAGTGAAACTGCTATTATTTGGAATATGGTATTTAAGACGACCTGAATCTGTGTTTCTGGGTCATTGTCCATCATATTCAGCTCCAAAATAATATTTTATTCCTTTTGTGATTTTTGCATCCCCTCTTGGTATAACAACAACAACAACAACAACAACTAAGGCTACTGATTTGGGATCAGTGACTCTGACCCTCAGTGACTTCTGAGAAATAAGTATTAACAGTTATCCTGCATGATTCTCTCAGGGTTGCCACAAAGGTCAAGTGGTAATAATGTAACACCTAGCACACTGTAAAATGCTATATCAAAAGAGCAAGTGGAGAGGATGATTTCCCTGTTAGCTGGTGAACCACAAGAAAATAGCATTTACAACATGGGCGGTTCATTCTGGAGTTTGGTGATGTGTGCAGGGCCATCAAGACTCTTACTCAGCAATTACGGCATCCAAAGCTCAGGCATAGATAGTGCTAAGTGAGCCAACAGGGACTCCGGAGCTGGCAGGAGCCACACTCAGGTGTGTGTGATGGAAGCTGTCTCAGGCAGCTTGGTTGTATTGAGATGAACTAGTTGGAGGCTCAAGAACGTCTGGGCTGGAATTGGCGATGAAATCACAAATATGTGTGACCATGCTATAAATGGGCTTCATTATTGATAAGATTCAGGAATGAATAACACCCAGGAGACATCAGCCTAAACTGTTGGTAGCTGATTAATAGCCATCAAACACCAAAGTGGCGGGAACTGATACTGGAGGTCGGAGTAGCTTAGCTCCCAAGCAGCCTATAGAGGGGCTATAGGAACCCAGAACCTGTGGCACATCTGTATCTGAGTCCCTCCTGCTGGCTCATTAGTCACAGAACACTGGGTGTCTGAGATGGGTGCTGGCCATGGTGTAGCAGTCCTTCATGCCAAGGCTAAGAGCACTCTGGGAAAGAAGCACAAAGACTATGTATGGGGCTGGAACAAGGCAGGGGTTGGCGGGAACCTGCAGGGGAGCTCCCCGAGGGCCAGAGAACACCTCAGCTCTGCTCTCCTGTCTCTGGAAGGCTCCTCTAATGGACCAGATGATGCGAGACCCGGGCCTCCAGCCTGCAGATGGGCTGAGCACCTATGTGATGGGTCCTTGTACTCATTGGTGACACCCGCCTGCTGAACAGCCTTTGGCAAGGTCTTTACTCTCCATGAAGTGAGTCTCGGTTTTTGCAACAGGCTGAAGGGATAGTGACAGCACAAACTTGAAAGGATGGAGTGAACATCGAAAGGATTCTTCTTGGTGACACACTTGATCCAGCTCTTTTGCACTGTCAGATGGGCAGCCCCTGGCAGGGATGAGACATGTGGTAATGGAATCTTATTTGCTATTGAAAAAGATGTATTTAATGCCATATGGGAGGCCAACATGGTGGGAACAGACAAGTGGGTTCTGCATTAGTCCTGGCGTGGACTAGCTTGTAGAAGTGAGGTAAACAGCAGATAATGAGGGAGCACTGCTGAATTGTCATGAAGATTAGTGCTAAGTAGGAATTTGATAAATGGCAGTGAATATTATAATTGCCCTTACAGTTATTCATCCAATCCATAGCATGAGCTAACTGTATACATGCATTTGTAATACAGCAAAATGGAGACATTTTAATTATTATTTATGTGTGTAATAAACTATGACTCGGTGCCTTTCATATGCTTAACACTGAACTAGGCAATGTCAGAGTTCCTCTGAGAAACAGAGCTGACAAAAGATGTGTACAGGGACTGACCCATGTGATTACAGAGGCTGTGTCCCATGATCTACAGGAAGTAGAGCCCCAGGTCAGCCAGCAGCATCCTTCCAGTCTGAGGCTGAGAAGTCAACAGAGTAGGTTTTAGCTCATATCTGGGGCAGAAGAAGATGGCTGCCCAGTGGGGTTCCATTTCTAGAAGCAGAAGAAGATGGCTGCCCAGTGGGGTTCCATTTCTAGAAGCAGAAGAAGATGGCTGTCCAGTGGGGTTCCATTTCTAGAAGCAGAAGAAGATGGCTGTCCCAGTGTTAGCCCAGCAGAAAGAGCATGTTATCACTTCCTGGGTTTCTGATCCATTCAGACCTTGAGCAGATTAGAAAAGTCCTCTATCATTGTGAAGGGTGGCCTGCTTCCCTCAGCCTGCCACATCCGATGTGACCCTCTTGAGGACCTCCATCAGATGTAGCCAGAGTAAAGCGGCACCAAGTATCTAGCCAGCCTGTGACCTGTCAAGTGACATGTGATTAGCCACCATGGGACTCTGCCTGCATTAGCTTGTTTCATGCTTCTGACTCTTCTTTTGCCCCCATTTTATAGAAAAGGAAACTAAAGCTCAGAGATCTCACATAACTAGTGGGTGGTGGGATTTGATTTTAACCTATGAGTCTGGTTAATAGTGGGTTGGGCAAAAAGATGATTCTCAAGTCTATTTGGGGGGCAACTGAACAGAGCCTGGCTAGGAATCTCTTGCCTGGGAGTTGAACAGTTTCTGTGAGGAATTGAGATGTCTCCCAGTGCCCCAGGGCCAGGAGGACACACCCATTTTCACAGCACTTCTGTGAACGTTCGAACTCCTGAGCACTGGGCTGGAACCCCTAGGAAAACTGTGACTCTCTGTGGTACCCTCTATTTTCATCTTTAATCAAAACTTGCTAATGAAACAACAATAAGAACAACAAAAATCAAGAATTAAAAATTGCCTGACTGTCAGCCAGCCAAGAGTCCAATTAGTCAAAATCAGACCTTACAATCCCAAGGCAGGCTGTGTGCCCGCTGGAGGAAGCCTGATAAGAAAACATGGCCTAGCATGACTTTTAGCTGGCAGTGGGAAGAGGACTGGGAACAGTAGCGGGCGGGCTCCAGTTCCCTGCACAGTTCCCACTAGTCAATGTCAGCCCCTCCTCTGGAGTGCACCACTCTCTTCCTGACCCACCCATTTGTATAACTACCTTGGGGACCTGGCTGAAAAGTTATCTCCTGCTGGATGCCTTTCCCACCCTGCATCAGACCGTTGGATTTGATGCACTGGATGGTCTGTTCATTTCCCACGCATTCCATGAGAGCCTGGTGGGGTGTCAGCTACTGAGGGTCCTGGATGGAGTGAGTTAAGCATGATTCCTGCCCTTACACTTTCCAGAGTTTGCTGTGATGATGGCAGTAGTCAACGCTCCTGCTGTCTAATTTGGACATTTGAGATTCCCCAAAACTCAACCATACAACTTAAAAGCTGGAGATAATGTTTTCATTTAATTTCAATTGAAATAACCATGTGGGATTGGTGGATGTGTATTGGCAAGTACAATTATAAAGCAAATGAGTAATGTAAAGAAAAGATGATAACAGAGTCTTCGGGGGCTGTAATTAAGGCTGGATGAGGCTGTGTGAACAGGACAGTCCACTATTGTGCTGGGCACAATCAGTGTAGTCGAGGGAAACAGAAACAAAATGGTTCTGGCCCCAGCTACCTGAGTTGAAATTCAAATGTCTCCCCCTTTTTAACACCCGGATTTATAAATGGGAAGTGTGAAGCTGAACTAGGGCAGAGGTGAGGAGAGTTAGACAGGAGTCAAGTTCAGGCTGTGGCTAAGTTCTCACTGCCATGCACGACAAGGTCCACGCACCTACTCAGTCAGGCTCTCCTTGCCGAGGGCTGAATTCCAGGTGCACTTCCTGCATGGAACATCCTCTGATTCACTGGTGTTCAAGCCTGGAAAGGAAGTCAATTTTTTAAAATTCCCATCTGATTATATTGCTCCTTATTGAAAATTGACTAAGCCATGGAAAATGATAAAGAAGAAACCACATATCCCTCCATATATAACTTCATCGTACAATCCCTTTGTAACCTTTGTATTCTTTGATGTCCAGTTGGTGTCCAGAGTTTACAGATTTCTCTCCAGAGGTGGATATTGCTACTTGCCTAACCAGTGTTTGTTCTTTCCCTGTGCTTATAAATGCTGGGTTGTGTTCTGGAATCAATGGGGTTAGTTAAGAGCAAACTCCCTCACTTCCTTGGAAGATTGGTCCATGATCCAACAAGGGAGGTGTTCAGTGGGCCTTGCAGCCCCTTCATGAGGTTTTCAAACTGCAAGCATGAAACTTCTGTAGTCTTCTTCTTCTTTTGTCTGGAATTTTGGATGTTTTGGCTGGAGTGACAGCAGCCACCTTGGACTATGCATCAATTCTGAGGCTGAAACTATTTACAAGATACAGGGGGGAAAGAGGAAAGCAATCAAGACCCTGATGACAAACCAGGCCTGTGCCGTCTACCTCCAAATCCTTCTATGACACAGAAATAAACTTTTCTTGTTTAGCCCCCTTTTGGTGTGGTTTCTCTCACCTATAACTACTGAAAATGCATAACTTATGCTAATGTGTGTATGTATTCAATTGCAACATTTCCATACTTCTTTGCCTGTCTGATTTTCATGTCACTTGTCTATCTGAGCCATACCCTGGGAAAACACAGTTTTGTTTGTTTGTTTGTTTGTTTTGTGTATGTGTGTGTGTGCGTGCATGCGTGCGTGCATGTATCTGTTGTATGTGCCAAATGCAATGATTGTATGCTGCTTGTAAACAAGAGGCATCAAAATGGCAGAGCAAGGCCATCCCTGTTAGTTCAGAGAAAGTGACAAGTGATTCTCCCAGCAGTCCCAATGCTCTGGTTCATCCTTCCAGGTGCAAACTTTCCTCATTAGAAGAGACATGAGACACACCTCCTGCCTCAGGTCTGCCCTCTTCAATGCTCTGCAGTCACAGTCTCCTTCTACCCTTCCAGCTGTGCACTTGGTTACTAATGGACTCAGAATTCCCCTCTGCAGGAGCCTCCTCACTACCATTTGAGTATGTTGGAATCACTTTCATTTTAATAATTACCATGGAAATGAGACCTAACCAAGCAAAAGTAGTTGTCTTTGACCCTGTAGCCCTTAAGTGTTTCTGCATAATTGGCTATGTCATCATAGTTGTACACAGTTGTGAAAAGAAAGAATAAACTATGACTCTGACTTCATTCCAAGCACAAAATACCATGGGATGAATATTAGCCCTAACACGCAAAATAAAGAACCATTATGTTTCAAGTCTAGAAGAAAACAGGGGTGAATTCCTTGGCAGCCTTGGGGACACAGAAAACTCCAAAGCAAAATAGAACAAAGCAACAAACATCAGTTAAGTGAATTTTATTAAATTTTAAAAAGTATGTTGTTGTGGGATATTTTGATTGTACTCTGACACTCCTGAGACTGCCGATCAAGTTTACTTTGAATCAGAGGGTGGAGCTAGCTACTAGCTGACTAAGATTAGCCATAGAGGTTTTGGAGGGTCAAGGACATATAGAGAGACACAGGAAGTGGTAGTATGGGGCTTAGAAAGATTCTCAATTCTTTTCTGGATTGAGGAAGGAGACAGAGAGGTCACTGGTCGATTCTCTACCACTTCTCTGATCATTCAGGTTCTTACCCTGATATCTGACTTTCAAGTTTTTATTGATAAAGAAAAGTTAGACAAATGCTTAATCTGGCGCCCAATGTGGAGCATGGGGTCATGAGGCAGACACTTGCCACCAGCTTTGCAGCTGTCAGGATCACCATCGTGGCTGGCTTTCCCTCCCTCCCCCAAGGCCCTCTGCACAAGTCTAGGGTTTTCCCATTGCAGCCTCTCTACAGCAGCCTCCAGTGGTCACCTGGCCCTGGCCCCAAATGCCACAGATGGCTGGGCCGGAAATGCCGCTGGAGTTACTGGCCCATCACTGGTGGTCTCTGTCATTCATGAGGCCTCAAGCCTTGCTTCCTGCTACTGGGGCTTCTTTTGCACAGCCCCCTGTGTCTCCTTTTTAGGCAGCTGGTTCCCTCTCCCCATGGGTTGTGAGTTTCCCCAGGACCCCCCAGGGCTGCTGCCACACCAGGTTGGCCACCCACTCTCTTGACACCCACTGGGGCTTTTACTGCTGCTGCCATTGCCACACACTCTCAGCCCCCAGCTACACAAAAACAGCTGCAGCTGCCCTCAGCCAGCCATGCACCAAGTTCATTCTCTGCCCAGCCGTGTGACTCGGTGACAGCCAGCTGCACTGTCATTGTCAGCAGATATGGTGAGACACCTGGGATTTCTTAAGGGGGGAATTAATTTTTTTAAAGAGTTTTTACCCATGTTAAGAATGGGGATCAATATTATGATGCAGAAAGTTAGGTCTCTGTATGGTTGCACAATGTATGGTTTGAACATGGAAAAAATAAATGAAGGGATCATCAGCTTAGCTGGAAGTGATATAATGTTGATTACAATAATTATCAGTTTGGTAATTCATACTTTATCCTTAAAAAAGTGGTTTGATATTATTGCCAAATATGAAAAATTGACTGATAAGATACAATCCTTAGAAAGACCTACTAATGAAATTAATAAAAATACTCACACACAAACAGAGGAGTTTAGAGAATAACCTACCACATCATTGCATAATGGAACTGGAGAGGAATGGTCCAAGGTTATTAGAAAACCAACTTTAATTTACCCAGTTACCATTCAAGAATGACAACCAGATAATATGTACCCACAAGGCTATTCAGAAGTTAACTGGGATCCTGTAGAAATGTTATATTTGAAGAGATTTAAGAAAACAGTAGTTTCATATGGTATTCATTCACCTTTTGTGAAGCTGATGTTAAATTCATGGGCAGCTTAGAACATAATTATTCCACAAGACTGGAAAGATTGAACTACAGCAATATTGAAAGCTGGTCCTCAGTTACAATGGCGAACATGGTGGAAAGAGGAAGCTAGGGCCATAGAACAATGAAGTAGGACTAGAGGTATTGAAATTTCCCAAGAACAGCTTCTCAGGGAAGGTCATTATGCTGATTTTGAAAGACATATTATATTTGATGATCACACCTTGGCTCTATGCCATATAGCATTTTTGAATGTTTGGAACAGTGGAACAGAGTTGAAGAATCAGGAAAGAGGACTTAGTAACTTACTAAAATTATATAAGGCCACAAAGAAGCCTTCACTTATTACTTTTTTTTTTTTTTTTTTTTTTACAAAGATTGACTTCAGCTCTAAATAGACAGATATCAGCTCTAGAAGTTAGACAAATATTAATTGAATCTTTGGATTTGGAAAATACTAATTCAGAATATAAAAGGGTGATTGGGCTTTAAAGGCAAGATTAGCACCAATAGATGAATGAACTAGAAATACAGCTGATATTGGATCTTATACTTAAGATGATACTTGGATAAGAGAAGTGATTTCTAAAATGTAAAGAAAAATCAAAAGGTTAGTTTTTTTAATTGTGGTAAATCAGGTTATCTGAAAAGGGATTGTAGGCAAGGCATTCATGGATACAATATTTTTTTCCTAGAGATAATTCAAACAGAAGACCTCAGTCTTCTGAATTATGCAGAAGGTATAGCAAAGGCCAGCATAGGACTAAAGAATACAGATCAACATGGGACAGGAAAGGTAACCATTTACCATTGGGAAATAACTTAGGGGGCTTCTCACAGGCTCCCATGTCAAATTTGGTTCAAGCATTCCCTGTCAGCATTGGGGAAACTCCTCCAAATAGCAATTAAAATACTTAATGCCTGTTGTTAAAAACCATAGTGCTCTGGGTGACAGAAAAGCTTCAATAGAAACAAAATTTCCAGGAGAGACCATGAAACAAGTATTTTGGCAAACTTCTATGAATCATCAAAACCAAAGCTAAAAATACAAGTAAATGGCATTGTTATTGAAGGTTTACTAGTCAGAGATGTGAATGTAACAACAATAATTTCACCAAAAATCTTGGCATTCAGATTGGCCTCTTCAGGAGGTAAATTCAGCTTCTATGGATTGGAACTTTATCTCAGGTAAAACAAAGTGCAAGATGGGTCAAGTGTATAGGACCAGAAGGACAGAGAGGAAAGTTAAAACCATATGTGGCTAGCATAGCAATGAGTTTATGGGGACATGATTTGCTACAGCAATGGAATATCCAGATTAACATTCCTCCAATCTCAGAAACAAACCATAAACTAATATATGCTTCTGAGAAAAATATTATCAAGAATGGTATTATCAAGAATGGTAACTGACTATTCAGTTTGTACAGAGCAGGTAACAACAGCTGATCTTTCAAAGGTACCAACCCCCCTAACTTTAAGATGGTTAACTGACAAACCTATCTGGATGCCTTTGACATCAGAAAAATTATAGGCCTTAGAATAGTTGGTTCAGGAGCAGCTAAATGCTCAACATATTAAAGAATCACCCAGTCCTTGGAATTCTCCTGTATGTGTTATTAAAAAGAAATTTGTAAAATAGAGAATGGTAACAGATCTAAGAGCTATTAATAAGGTGTTTCAGCCAATGGGCTCTTCACAGTCTGGAATTCCCCTTGCCTTCTTTATTATCTAAAGAATGGTCTATTACAGTGAATGACTTAAAAGACTGTTTTTTGTTTTTGTTTGTTTTTTGAAATAGGGTTTCTCTATGTAGCTTTGGAGTCTGACAAGAAACTCACAATGTAGACAAAGCTGGCCTCAAACTCACAGAGATCCACCTGCCTCTGTCTCCTGAAAGCTGGCATTAAAGGTGTGCACCATCACCACCCAGCAAAAGACTGCTTTTTAAATATAACTTTACAAGAACAGGATAGAGAAAAGTTTGCCTTCATGGTACCTACTTATAATAATTCTCAGCCTGATAAAAGGTATTGGTGGAAAGTTCTTCCACAAAGAATGTTAATCAGCCTTGTGTCAATATTTTGTACCATTAGGAATAATTTATAAACAGCTTCCTCAATCTATAATTTACCATTATATGGATTTCTTACTGGCTAAGATAACTTAGAAAAAATGTTAGAAGAGATAAAGAAAATTTGAAGATTACAAATTGTTCCTGAAAAAATACAAAGAGGAGATTCTATTGGTTACAAAAACTTCAACCCAACTCAGTCTACCAGGTCAACCCCGGTCCTCGGGGGAGACCTTGATCTGGAGGAGGTGGGAATGGGGGGTGGGCTGGGGGGAGGGGTGGGCGAGAGGGGGAGAACAGGGGAATCTGTGGCTATTATGTTGAACTGAATGGTGTTGTAAAATAATAATAACAATAAAAAAAACTGAAAAAAAAAGAATAGAACAAAAAGACCACCCTCTATTATCAACTTGACATTGTTATAGAGATGCAGGGATAGTTGGGCAAACACAAATCAATAAATGTAATACAAATCAATAAATGAACTCAGAAACTGAAAAAAAAAAACTTCAACCACAGAAATTACAATCAAGAGAGATCAATTATGAACTCTCAACGATCTTCAAAAATTGCTGGGAGATATTAACTGGCTATGGCCCACAATTGTATTGATGATTCAAGAACAAAGTAATTTATTTGAAACCTTACAAGGTAATAAGAACTTAAATAGTCAAAGAAAATTATCAGCTGAGGCTGAAAGAGAATTGGCTTTTGTAGAAGACAAATTATAGGATGCACATGTGGATCATTTGGATCCAGAGCTTGATTGTATTGTGGTTATTTTACCTTCTATGCATTCTCCTACAGAAATTCTTATGCAGAGACAAGATAGTATTTTAGAATGCATATTTTTACCACACAAACAAAGTAAAAAAATTAAAGACCTATGCAGAAAAGGCTTCTGAATTTATTCTACAAGGAAAATTGAGACTTTGTCAATTAACAGAAATAGACCCAACAGAAATTCTGGTACCTTTTACTAGTGCTGAAATTGCCTCATTATGGGCAGAAAATGAACAATGACAAAGAGCTTGTAGTATTTTTTGGGGAGAGATTATCAATAAATATCCCCAAAGCAAGATACTTTAGTTTATAAAGAGAACTAATTGGATTCTTCCTCATATTGTACGAGGAACACCAATTTCTGGAGCCTCTACATTCTATACTGATGTAAATAAATAAGGAAAGACAGGTTATAAAGTCAGGAAATTTAAATAGTGACTCAAAGCCCTTACGATTATGTTCAAAAGTCAGACTTATATGCTATTCTCATGGTATTATTAGATTTTCTAGAACCTCTTATATTTTTTTATTGTGAGCGAAGCTTTTAATGGCTGAGCCATATCCCTAGCCCCAGAACCTCTTAATATAGTATTGATCCTCAATATGCAGAAGAGTTGTTTTACATGTTCAAGCTGATGAACTTATTACAGATGATTGAGAATTAACTTTATATTTATTCAATTACAAAAAATAATCAGAAATAGAAATCATCCCTTGTATATAACACATATCATATCCCATATGGTCTACTAGGCCCTTTAGCACAAAGTAATGATGAAACTGATCAACTGTTGGTAGTAAATATGCTAGAAGCCTCAGAATTTCATAAGAAACACCATGTTATAGCAAAGGTTTAAAGAAAAATTTTTCTATTACTTGGCAACAAGCAAAGGAAATTATAAGGAAATGTTCTACTTGTTTTTTGTACAATCAAACTCTTTTACCTGCAGGAAGTAACCCAAAAAGATGCTCAAAGAAATGAAATTTGGCAAATATATGTGTTTTATTTTGCAGAGTTTGGAAAATTAAAATATGTGCACCATACTGCTATGAATGATTGACTGATAAATTATACACTGATTGGCCAGTAGCCAGGCAGGAAGTATAGGAGAGACTAACAGAGAGGAGAATTGAGAGAACAGGAAGACAGAGAGGAGGAGACACCAGCCTGCCGTCCAGGGAGATCATGTAAAGGCAGCAGGTAAAGCCACGGAACACGTGGCGACATATAGATTAACAGAAATGGGCTGAGTATAAGAGTAAGAGCAAGACAATGGTAGGCCTGAACTAAAAGGCAAGCAGTTTCAATAATATAAGCATTTGTATGTTTGTTTTATAAGTGGGCTACAGGACTGCCGGGGCTTGGTGGGACCTGGAGAGAAAAACTCTAGCTACAAATGGCGCCCCATGTTGGGTGCCATAATTCAATTAGGTAGGTAAACTTCAAACTCTTCAAAGACCTACAGAATATGGCATTTAAAATATTTTTAAAAATTTAGACTCTCTGGACAGTGAGGCATGTCTGCTCCTGGCAGCACTGATTTACTACAGAGAGGAGGATGGGCATTGAAGACACTCTATATGGAGTTTATTTTTTTCTTGGCAAAACTACTCATTTGGGCAAGAAACTCTTCTTTCCTGGACAGTTTGATCGACTGGACATTCAGGACCTATAGGAAGGTGACCATTGAACTTTTCTTGGCAAAATGGTCCTTCAGGTTCCTGCTATGCAGAGGAAATTGCCAGACATTCTACAGGATGCAGAGAAAAGTGACTGAGAGGCTTTAGGCCTATGGGCTGAAGACAGATGCCCTAACTTTACAAAGGAACTTTGGATAACTGTCCAGGCTGCCAGCTGTCTCTGTCTACTCTCACAAGACTCCCAAAAGTTACTTGTGTCCTTCTCCCATTTCTCAGGTAATATTATATCCTTCTGAGGTCTTTGATATAGTTGAAGACTAGATGTTTTATGATTTTTCTTAGTTATGATAAAAGATAAGTTAGAAAATGAAACTTTAGACTCACAAATATAGGATAGATAGGATATCTTCTTTAATTTTGCCAAATAGACTAGATATTATAAATAGACTAGATATTGTAACTATAATTCTTGCTTGATAATTGTTTTGTTATCTGTAATTTTGCTGTGAAAGTTAAAATCTTCCTTCTTGAAAAAAAGAAAAGGGGAAGTGCTGTGGGATGTTCTGTATGTTATGGGTGTTGCTCTGATTGGTTAATAAATAAAACACTGACTGGCCAGTAGCCAGGCAGGAATTATAGGCAGGATAAGGAGAGAGGAGAATTCTGGAAAGTAGAAGACTGAGTGAGAGAGATGCTGGCAGCCGCCACCATGAAAAGTGAGATGTAAGGTACACAAGCCACATGGCAACTTATAGACTAATAGATATGGGTTAATTTAAGATATAAGAACTAGATAACACAGCTGGAGAGATGACTCAGAGGTTAAGAGCACTGACTGCTCTTCCAAAGTTCCTGAGTTCAATTCCCAGCACCCACATGGTGGCTCACAACCATCTGTAATGAGATCTGGCACCCTCTTCTGTGTACATAACAAATAAATAAATCTTTAAAAAAAAGAACTAGATAACAAGAAGCCTGCTATGGCCATACAGTTTGTAAGTAATATAAGTCTCTGTGTGTTTACTCGGTTGTGTCTAAGCAGCTGCAGGACTGGTGGGTGAGAGAGATTTGTCCTGACCATGGGCCAGGCAGGACTGAAAAAAACTTCAGCTATACCATACCATAAATACATATTCAGGATTTCAATGGGCAACTGCTTTAAGTTCTGTAAAGGCTGATTCTGTAATTTTACATGTATTAGAAGTTATGGCCATTATGAAAATACCTGTGCAAATTAAGACTGACAACTCTCCAGTTTTCATAGTAAAATGAAACAGTTTTTGCATATTACAATATAAAGCATGTTATAGGTATACCACACAATCCTACAGGACAACCAGTTATAGAAGATTTAACTGCATTTTAAAAGATATGATTAATAAACTGAAAAGGGGGCAATAAAGACCCCTAGAGATGGATTATGGAATATTTTATTAACTTTAAATTTTCTAAATGCTGATTAGGAAGGAATGACAGCTGCAGGGAGACACTGGATAATAGAAAAAAACTGGTAAATTAAATCAGCCTATATACTTTAAAGATGTGTTGACCTCAGAATGGAAACCAGGATATGTGTTATATTGGGGAAGAGGTTTTGCTTTTGTTTCCATGGGAGAATAAAAGCTATGGATACCATTAAAATGGGTAAAGGTTAGATTCAAACAGGAGAGATCTCTTGATTAGAAGAGGTGATAGTTCATCAACCAGAATGACCATTCAATTTACACTAACTTATACAATTAACAAATGCTTCTCATTTAATCAGCTATAACTTGCTAAAAAGGGAAAGTCCCCAAAGTTAGAGTTGTGGCAGGGGTTTGTTTTTGTCTTTTCAGGAGAGTAAAAACAATCCAACTAAGGAACCTGAAGACCACTGGACAAATGAGACATCTGAAGAAAAAGCATGAATCATCCATAGAAAATGTCCAAGAAAAAAAGTAAATTGGCCTAATGGTATAGCACATTTCCAACAGGATAACATTTCATAAATCTTCCCAAATGTTTGTTTCTGCTGTTCTCTATTGACATATAAGGTGAGTGGTCTTTTTGTGGTCCCAATTCAATTAAAAATTAAAGCTGGCCGGGCGGTGGTGGCGCACGCCTTTAATCCCAGCACTCGGGAGGCAGAGCCAGGTGGATCTCTGTGAGTTCGAGGCCAGCCTGGGCTACCAAGTGAGTTCCAGGAAAGGCACAAAGCTACAGAGAGAAACCCTGTCTCGAAAAACCAAAAAAAAAAAAAAAATTAAAGCTGGCTTTGGAGTTGGAGCATGGCTTTCTCCTTCTCTAAACCCAAACATGCTTGTTAAAGGAAAATCTACAATCTCTGTCTCATGTCAGAAGAGCCACCTGGTATGGGACAGAAAAAAACCAAAATTAAGGGACTCTATTAAGTATTCTATTACCACTAATCTCATACTCATTTGGTTTTATTTTGACTCTATTTTTTTAATTCATTTTATATACCAACCACAGATTCCCCTCTCACCCCTCCTCCTGCTCCTTCCCTTTTTCCTCCCATACCCTCCTCCAACAGGGTAAGTTCTCCCATGGGGGAACAGCTAAGCCTGGCATATTCAATTGAGGCAGGATCAAGACCCTCCCTAATTTATCAGGGGTGAGCAAGGTGTCCGACCATAGGTAATGGAATCCAGAAAGCTGGCTCATGCACCAGGGATACATCCTAATCATTTGCCAGTGGCCCCTCAAATGGACCAGCTACACAACTGTCTCTCAGATGAGAACATGAAAGAATGGAATAGCTGAGCTGGGGGAGAGCAATGAAAGAGATATCTTGATAGAGGGAAACATTATGGTATAAGGGAGAAATCTGGTGCTAGGGAACTTCCCAGGAAACCACAAGGATGACCCTAGATTAGACTACTAGCAACAGTGATAAGGGTGTTTGATATGGCCTACCCTGATAAACAGATGAGTAAATACCCTATAATCACAGAGCTTTCATCCAGTGGCTGATGGAAGCAGGTGCAGAGATCCATAATCATGAACCAGGGTGAGCTCCAGGAATCCAGTCAAAGAGAGGGAAGAACTATATGAGCAAGAGAGGTCAAGATCATGATGGGGGAATCTACAGAGACAATTGAACCAAGCTCAAAGGAACTCATGAACTTTAGACTGACAGTTGTAGAACCTGTATTTTGACTCTTTAAAACTAGCTTCCTGTACATAATTTTGGGCTTGACTCTGAATCAGTTAGCTAGGGATTAAGCTTGTGTAGCCCAGATATATTTAATAGATTGTGGTCCTTTAAGCTCTCCAAGATCTGCTTGCATATGACATTTAAAATGTTTAAGTTTTCTGCAGTGAACCATGACCATTCCTAACAGCAACCTTTGAAGTCTCCATAAAGATGATGGGGCCCCATAACAATGATTCCACCTGGATGGTGATAAGGCCATTAAGCTACCAAATAACACTCAAAGATCAGCTTTGGACTACAAACAGCTCAGGACAATTTCAAGGCGGTTAGCTGATACGGTCCAGCCCCATAGACCATTCCAGTCAGGGCTTCAGATAAGCTCTGCCCTTTCCCATCATACCAAGACTGGACAACAACAGATAGCTCTCCTGGGAATTGACCATTATCTTAATTTTCTCAGCATCCCCTAAAGATGCCGTCACTCCCAGACAAAAGGAAGTAATTTTCAGAATATGATGCCCATGTTCCCGAGAGTTGAGGTGGGTGTTTTTTGGTCATTTTGTGTATTAGGATGTTTATCATCATTTAGGGGATTGGTTGCAAGTTGTTATTAGTCATATTCAGGGAGGAAACTAAACGCAGGATATTAGATTCAGGATCTTGTTCAGAAAAGAAAAAGGGAGATACAAATGATAGAATAAAATTATTGAATCTACTTTTAAATTTTAAAGGCTTAAATATTTTACATTGGTATGGATTTTTGTATATTGATACAAATTTAAGGTCATTTTTATTTTAACATACTGTATATATGTTTCTACTCTTGTTTAAGGTATTGTACCTATGCAGCTCATTTTAAAATGTAATGTAAAGTTCTAGTCCTTAAAAGCTATTGTAGATGGCTGTGTCCCACATCTCCTCAGCCCCAAGTAAACACCTCAAGACTTATATTAATTACCAGCTGTTTGGCCTATGACTCAGACTTTTCATTAACTAGCTCTTACAACTTTTTTCAACCCATTTCTATTAATCTTTGTTTTGCCACATGGCTTCATGGTGTTACCTGTGTTCTATTATATCTGGTCCCTCCACCCCACAGTGCTCAGTGTCTCCTTGAGTCTGCCTTCTTCTCCTTGTCTCTTTGCTTGGATTTCCTGCCTGTCTCTAATCTGCCTTGTCATAGGCCAAAGCAGCTTATTTATTAACCAATAGTAGTAACACATAGTCATAGCATACAGAAAGACCATCCCACTGCAGGCTATTATTACAAACTGTTTTCAAGGTCAAACAGATATATTTTAGATAGACAGATGTGTGGGGGCCACAGAGACCCCAGCTATGCCTTGTTTTCGTCTTGACTCAAGGTCAGAGAGTCCAAGCTTGTTTCCCTCCTGCAAGGCTATATAATAGGATGTTTTTGCCAAAGTCCTGGTTACCAGGTGTCTTATACTTCAAGGCTTATTTACAAGATGCTGTAAGGTGTGGTCACCAGATCTTGAGTACTAAGGAGACATTTACAATTGATTATACTTTGTACCTTGACCTCTGACGTCCTTCCAAGGGGATGTCTTTTTGCCCCCCCCCCACCTTGCTTTTGGAAGCCTCTGAGTCCTCATCCAGAATGGGTCTCAGCTGAACTGTGCTGCTCAAAAGCCTGAATGTTTAACCAGGCCAAATGCTTAACCAGGCCAAATGCTTCTAGTTTCTGGTCCTCCTGCCTTATATACCTTTCCGCTTTCTACCATCACTCCTGGGATTAAAGGCTGGCTTTCTGGGATTAAAGGCATGTGTCACCATGCCTGGCATTTCCAATGTGGCCTTGAACTCACAGAGATCCAGAGGGATTTCTACCTCTGGAGTGCTAGGATTAAAGGTGTGAGTGCCACCATTTTCTAGCCTTTGTATCTAGTGACTGTTCTGTCTCTGACACCAGATAAGTTTATTAGGGTGCATAATATTTTGGGGAACACAATACCACCACATTTCAATATGGTGATATTTTATTTGTATTAAAATGTTATTTGTATGTTAATAAATAAAGTTGCCCAGGGGTCAGAGCAATTAGCAAGCCATAGGAAAGCAGGGCAGTGGTGGCATACACTTGTAATCCCAGCACTTGGTAGGCAGAGCTAGGTAAGTCTCTGTGTGTTCAGGGAGACAGCCAGCATTGGATACACAGGCCTTTAATCTCAATACCAACCATAGAAGACCTGGAGGTCTATACAGACAGGCCGTGACGAGGCGGTCATGTGGTTGGGTTTACAACCAATGAGAAGGCAGAACAGAAACTCTATATAAAGACTTTAACACAGGAAGTAACTCTGGTTCGGAGAGGAAGGACCACCACAGGAGGAAGGGTAATGTTTTAGCTCTTAGCTCTGACCTCTTGGCTTTCTTCTTTGCATTGGTTCTGTGTTTCTTATTTAATAAGACGGTTGGTTATATCTACACTTCAAACACTTCAGAGACCTAAGAATATGACATTTAAGATGTTTTAATAACGTAATGCTTTTCATGACAGCAAGACACATCTGCTCCTGGCAGCACCAATTTACTTCAAAAAAAGATGATGAGTACCAAAGAACCTAAATATGGAGTTGCTTTCATTGTGGCAAAGTTAGCCACTGGGCAAGAAACTGCCATTGCCTCAACTGTTGTCAGTATTCTTTCCAAACTGGACAATCAGGACAGAAAAGAAAGGGAGTGCTGAATTTTGCCAAGACAAGATAGGCCAGTCCTTCAAAGTTCCCACTTCACAGAAAAGTCTGTCAGATATTCTCTAGCTGTAGGTCAAAGGTGGATACCCCAGTGTTGCAGAGGAACATTGGGTGACCATCCAGGCAGTCAGCTGTTTCTGTTGTTTTTATAGTTTGGGAAGTTGTTTGCTCTACAACACTTCCTGTTTAATCAGGTAATATTATCTCCTTCTCAGGTCTCCAGTGGGGTTGAAGACTAATCATAGTTACAGTTTTTCTTGTTACCAACTCAGAAAAGAAGCTCACAAAAGAGGTATAAAGTATGTATGGTTGAGAGACATAAAAGCTTAAATTCTTTTTATATGAAAATGTTTTGAGGCCTAAAAAGGTAGTTTGGGGTTGGTAATACAAGTCAGGATAGAAAGTAAATTAGGTACAAAACTTTGCACTGACCAAGATAGGCTAGATGATGGAATATATTCTCTGAATCTGCCAAATGCAAATGAACTGGACATTGTGAATGTAATTATTACCTGATAATTGTTTTTATTGCATATAACATTACTATGTTAGAGTTAAAACCTTTCCTTTTTATTTAGACAAAATGGGGGAAGTGTTATGGGACATTTTGATTGTACTCTGACACACCTGAGACTGCCAATAAAGTTTACTTTGAATCATAGGTGGAGCTAGCTACTAGTTAGGATTAGCCATAGAGGTTTTGGAGGACCAAGGACATATAGAGAGACTACTTCTACTATAGAAGTAATAGTGTGGGGCTTAGAATGATTCTTGGCATTCTTAGATCAAGGAAGGAGAGAGGAGGTCACTGGTGGCTTCTCTGATCATTCAGGTTCTTACCTTGATATTTGATTCCTGAGTTTTTATTGATAAAGAATAATTAGATAAATGCTTCCATATGTATTAAAAGATATCACTAAGAGAGCTGAGGTCTGGGGATGTAGCTCAGTGGTAGAACACTTGCCTAGTATGTATGAGATCTTGAGTTCTGTTCCCACTACAGGAGAGCAAGTGTTGGGGGCTGAATGAGTACAGATTTTAAGAAAATAGCTAGAACCCATACCACTAGCAAAGGTTATGTGTCCATATTACTTAAAAGACTCTTATGAAGCCACGGGAGAGTTAACTGAATCAAAAGACTTTACAGTTGCTTTATGAGGAAGATATTTATGTAGCCCACATATACACAAAAACATTACTAGTTGCCATTAGGGCTTGAACCTGAAGTATCTCTCAGGCTGGTGCTCTGAGTGCCTATTTCCAGCTTGTGGTGATATTTTGGGAATCTTTGGGATCTCTGGAGGTGGACCGTCACTGGCGGAAGTAGTTCACCACAGACCAGAGTTTCAGATTTATTTTATTTTGAAGTCTGTGGACTCGCGTGTGTCTGTGTATGCGTACGTGTGTGTGTGTGTGTGTGTGTGTGTGTGTGTGTGTGTGTGTGTGTGTGTGTGTGTGTGTGTGTGAGTGCAGGCTGCCTGACAGAAGGTGTCAGATTCTCATCCTCATGGAGCTGGATGACAGGTGGTTGTGGCCTGCCTGGTGTGAGTACTGGCAACAAGTTTCGGCCCTCAGCAAGAGCAGTATATGCTCTTAAATGCTAAGCTGGCTGTCTAGTCCCAGGACCAGACTTTAAAGCTTACATGTGATCCCTGGTTTCCTGGTGTGTTCTCTCTGCTTCCTGTCCACTGTGATGTAAATGGTTATCTTCCCCCACATGCTTCTGGTACTGCCATATCCTATCCTTGAGTTCCTGCCTCATGTCCTTCAATGATGCACTGTAACCTGTAAAATGAAATAATCCCTTCACTCAAGTTGATTTTGGCCAGCATTTCATCATAATAGTAGAAAATAAAACTACAACATCATCCATGCTACACTTTGGTGAAGAATTTGAGCGCACTTGGACTGTGCTCCTAAAAATGGAGTAAAAATGATCAAAAGTCAACAAACTGACATCCTAATTAATTTGACAACAGCACAGCGTTCAGGCTGTGGCACATTTCCTGCCGGCTGCTGCATAGTAAAGCTCAGGAGTAAAATGTGGCACAGGAAGATGTGAACATCTTGAAGAGGCTGTAAAGCTGAAGAGAGGTGTCGTTCCAGAGAGGGTTGTGCAAGAATTTGGAAAGATGCACAAGATCCCACCCTCTACAGTCTTCCTCCTGGGCTTCAGTAGGCAGGACTACAAACACGATGGAGTATCACTTCTGTGGCCACACTAAATAGTGTGCATGGAAAATCGAAAGGCACATGAGGGGGGTTCAGGATTTGATGAGACCCTCTTGGCCTGCAATGTTAAATACACTCTGTTTTCTGGCCAAACTCATTTTTTCACACCTCCCTGGTCTCACCTGGAGGTTCAGATCCTCATGCAAGCTGGTGACAAGATCCATTTTTTGGCAGCTATAGGGCAGAGGTCCTGGAAGCTGGCTGCCATCTGGGGTACATCCTCAGTGCCAGAGGTACTACCTGCAAGATCCCTCCCAAGAAACTCACAGTGTGGTTCCTCCTCTCTTCCAAGACATCAGAGGAGAATTTCCCATCTGATCAGGTAAACCCTGCCCCGAATAAGCTCCCTGCCCACTAAGTCAAAGACTGATGATTAGAGAACCTAATTGTATCTGCAAGAAGGTCCTATTTAGTGTGGCCACAGAAGTGATACTCCATTGTGTTTGTAGTCCTGCCTACTGAAGCCCAGGAGGAAGACTGTAGAGGGTGGGATCTTGTGCATCTTTCCGAATTCTTCCAAGCACAGATTCCTCCAACGCTCTTCCTGGATAGCCATTGCCTCTGCACCTGGTCTCTTGTTCTACTCTTGCCTGATTTTCTCTGTGCTTTGTGGTCAGCAGGTACTTCCGAGCTGCCTTTACTTTCTAGAAAATTCCCACCCTCTTTGACTGTGGGGCCTTGCATATGCTCTCTCTCTCTCTCTCTCTCTCTCTCTCTCTCTCTCTCTCTCTCTCTCTCTCTTTCTCTCTCTCCCACTCTCCCCCATCTAGCCATGGTATGTCCTGTTTGGGGGGCTGGCAGACCTTCCCTATAGGGCAATGTTGACTAGAACAGGCAGGCTGGAACTGTAGTCTCACTATACTCTGTTTGCATGAAAGGGTCGTATCCAACCACTGGCCCTTTACGTCTCCAACTGCACTGCCATATTCTTAAGCTGAGGGACTAGATCTAATGTCATACCATTTTATCTCTTGCAACCAGGTCGTGGCCTGGTACCTAGTGAGGCCCAATGAACACACATTAAATACATAGATTGGTGTTATGCCTGCTTAGCTGTGCCACGGGAGGGGCTGGTCCACCCCCACCCCCCAATATTCTATGATTACACAGTCCAGTCCAAGCCCCTCAACTGAAAGTGGCTTCCAAACATTTGAAAGCATTGGGGAGCTCCTACCCCAGCTGGTTCTGGGCTGTGTGTGACTAGACAGAGCACAGCCAGCCAGACATGGCCGAGTCCTCTTCTCCAGCCTTCTTGTATCCCAATGACATCCCCTGTAGGTAGAGGGGTTAGATATGGCCACTCGGCTTCAAAGTCTCACCCGAGCATGTCCACTGCCTTCAGTTGGCCAAACTGACTCGGTGAGGACAGATACTTGCATCCCTTGGTAGTGAAGACGAACCGTCCCCTGAATCCTTGGCCTCTGGAAGCATTTAGGGGTTGCTATGGCCAGAAGGCAGGTATGCTGGCCTCCAAGAGGGGAATCTGCGCTGCCACTGGGGACTTATTGGCCTCTGCTGGACAGCTGCATGGTCAGTGGCTGTGTTCCTTAGCCACAGTGGACAGCAGGCAGCAGGCCACCCGGGCCCAGGCCTGTTTCCTATCTGCCTGTCACCATGCAGCCTGTCCACCTCTGCTGCTTGAAGAAGGCCAGATGCCTTGGAGGAATCTGAGGAGGCAGAGAGGTCTGTCTACCCTGGATTACTCCCCTTGGCACTAAATTTCTGGGAGAGTCTGGGAGAAGCAATGGCCAGGCTAATGTCCAGTGTCATGTGACCTAGGAGAGGCCAGAAGCTTCAAAGAAGCTACTGAATCCTTAACAGAGGGAGAGAAACAATCTTGGAAGCAAATGAAGGAGTAAGAAGGTGGTGCTCCAAGGAAGCTGTGCATAAGGATTCTTCTAGGCCAAGCATGTCCAGAGTCTGATCTCCAAGAGGTTCTGAATCGTTAAGGCTAGAAGCAAGGACAAACCAATATTTTAAGCTGCCAACAGTTAGTTCTTCTGTCAGGTTGGAAGTGGAACCCATCCCAGTAGTAATTTATTTAGTGGAAAACACAGCAAGCCAGAGCATGTGGAGGTTGAGTTACTATCCTGGTTCAGAACAGAGGAGTTTGACACAGGGCCACTCAACAGAGTCGGGATGCTATTCTATATTACAGTGTAAAATTGCTGTGACTCTCTGTCTAAGGGCAGACGGGGACTTGGATTTCTGGATGCTGCTGGCTGTGGGCTGGCCCTCAACATAGTAGTGGCCGAGGAGGAGATTTCTGGAGGTAGGTGCAGTTGAAGGACCCAGATGCAATGGTATCTGATGTGCTTTTACCCCATGTGAACTAGGGAAGTTTTTGTGCCAGCTACAAAAGTCAGCGTCAGCTGACTGTGGGGTAGCATTCAGCAATATGGAGGGAGGATCCATGAGGCTGGAGGAATAAAAGACACTTGAGAATGAGAAAGGCAGTACAAAGCATAATCCCGAGAGGCACAAGCAGAGCTCTCTACTATTCCTGGGGCAGATTCACATTTCTAGAGTATGGACAGCCATGGCAGAGATGGCATGGTAGATTGGCTTGGTTCATGGTGATGGAGGATTATGGTGATAACTAGCCATATCACAGTGGCCTACAGGAAACAGAAAACTTGGGCGGGAAGCAGGCACAGGTTGTATTAGCCTAGAGCCCATATATGTCTACAAGATCGACTCTGTACCTGAAAGGTTGCACAACCCCCCTAAACAGTGCCACTAGCTTGGGACCACGTGTTCAAACACATGAGCCAACTCAAACCCTAAGAGTAGGCAATGAGGGAGAGTAGGGGCATAGGCCAGTTTCAGGAGCCGCTGTCCAAGGCTGGCTTTCCTGTGGAAATCAAATTTTGTTTAAAAAACTGCCTTTCTTTTGTACCTTGTGTAAATAACAACAGGACAAGTGCCCACACTGACCAGGGCTCTCCAATCCTTTGAAATCCTATTAACTGCTCTCTAGGCTTGCTCTTACAGTACACAATGAAATGAATGTTTTGAAATGTGTTCATTTTTATAAGTAATGTTAAAAGTACACAATTTAGATTTGATGCCAAATTTTAAGATAAGTATTTGTGTGATGTGCATAAGTGTATGTACATACATGCATAGGTACATGTGAAGGTCAAAGGTCAATATTGAGTGTCATTCCTCAGGTTCCATCCACCTTGGGTTTTTTGTTTGTTTGGTTGGTTTTTTGTTTGTTTGTTTGTTTGTTTATTTTGAGGCAAGGCCTCTCCCTTGGTCCTGTATTTCTGTTAGACTGGCTGGACAACAAGCCCTGAAATTCTCTGTCCCCATCTTACCAGTCTGAGATTATAAGCACATGCTACCCTGCCAACTGAGCTAATACTCCCGTCCCAATCACACTTCTTACCTACTGTTGCCCTCAAGTCAATAGTTAATTGGGTGCCCACTACACACACACACACACACACACACACACAGAGTAGTATGCACATTTGGTATACCTTATCTGAAATCCACAGTGTATACTATTTCCCACAAGTCTGGCCCTTTTGGATTTTGATGACAAAGTCTAAGATTTGGTTAAAGTTCCAACCAGTTTGTAAACTTATAACATGGAAGCCCACATGTAGTTGGCTTCAGGCCCAGCTCTACTAGAAACCTGGGAAATGCTGTTGGGCTCTCTTTATTTTCCCTCATCTGTCCGACTTTGACATCCTTTGTCGTAGGCTTAGGCTTATTTTGTACATTCTCTTTCTAGTAATGGGTGGATGGCCACCGAGGGTCCCATGTGCATACCACTCCAGCATGAGATACAGACAAGAGTGGACAAAACCAGTTTCTATTTCTCAGCACACACTTTTTACATATTATATATTTATTTGTTTATGTTTATTTGCATTTGTAATATTTTTCATATTATGTATTTGTTTGTAATTCTTTTCAGGAACAAGTTTGGATTGGGTCTTGTTTCTGTCCTTGGCTAATTACTATGTAGAAGGGTGGAACCCTGGGGTTCATTCTGGAATATTGTCCCACTTCAGTAGTGGTGAGTGGTCTGGGCATGTGAGGGGCTTGATGACAGGAATCATGGTGGTTCTAAGTTCATCATGACCCTGTGGAGTGAATGGGGTCAACCCAATAGAAAGGGTTCTGGGAAAACTGAAACAAGTATTTAAGTCGATTTGGACAAAATCTTGTGCATAATCTCATCGGTCCTTTAAAATTGAAAGATAAGGAAACAGATGCAAAACACTGAAGAAATGCTCACACACTTGTTCCACGTCAAAGACAGAACTCAGGGAGAGGAAAACAGTCTGAACGTCAGTACCGTTCATCCAGTGGAGAAAGAGATGGACAGAGAGCTGTTGACAGCACAGTGTGGTGGGTGTTATCGAGTGGATCAGAATGGGGGTGTCTGGGAGCAATAAGAGGTGCTTCTAGCACAGTTTAAGGAACCCTCTGTGAGGCGGGGATATCCAAGTTAAGGTCTAAAGATTAGGTATAGTAAGTAAGATAGTGCTAGATGCTGTAACAAGCAAGCTCCCACAATTCAGTGATGACATCCTCGTTTATACCTCATTTTCACAACTGCCACTGGGTTTGGTCCCTGATTCAGAGACTGTGACTCCATTCATCTCTCAGGATATGTTGTCCTTCAGTTGGCAAAGAGGATACAAGTAAGAGAAAGCACTCTGGCCTTGTTACTGCTCTGGCTATTCCCACTCATACTCCTTGATGAGTTTTAGTCCTAGGCTCACTGGGGACTGGGGGCTTGGAGCCAGCTCCAGGCTTGGGAGATCTGGAATCCCATTCTGAACCCTTAGGTGGTTCTGAGACCTTTTCAAGCTCACTGTCGCCGTCCCTGGGACCTCGGACTCCACCTGCTCTGCCCACAGTCTCTCCTCCGTGTGTGTCTGGACTCACTTTTCTGGCGTCTCCCAAACACGGCAAATCTGTGTGCTCAGGCCACAGTCTGGCCCCTGCCCGGCTCTGGGCCCGGCCCGGCTCCGGCACTTGCTGAACTCTCATATTCTTCCCTGTGTTTTTCTTCCATCAACAGTTCTGCACTATCAGCACAGCTGCCGTCGGCGAATCCATCACATTAAGCCCAAAGAAGTCACACCTGCTTTGCCCAAGCTGTGTATCTCGATAATCCCCCCACAGTCTGAAGTACAAACAAGGGACTATTTATTTTCCCTCTTGACATCCATAAGGCTGTTAAAAGTCTGAATGTGCTGGTAGTTTACATGAAGCCAACTCTAATTATATACTAAAGTGCCATAAAAGGAAGACAGGGCCTCATTAGCTAGGGGCCTATTTTACATTTTTCTCCTCTGACCAAAACTGTTTAAAAATGAGGGGTGCTATCTCACTGCAGCCAGACATAAATTTCAGTGCTGTCAAAATGCCCTTGCTGAATTCCAACGTTCCTCAGGCCTCAGAATGTTGTGTGTCCACCCTGTCTGTAGAAAGGTAATGCTACAGCCCCTTGGCTTCCCCCACGGAGATGGAATCGGTACCTCACACAGAGCATAAGCAGGTGATGGTGACCAGGGCTCCTTATTTTATGACTTAAGAGTCATCCAGAATACTTGTGTTGATCTTTGGGGAAATTTTCCTGGCCTTCCAAGGACTGGGACACCTGGGTCGTGACACCTATGCACATGGTCCTATATGTAAGTGTCCTTTGGTGTACAATAGCTCAGTGTCCACCAAAACAGCCCCGAGGTCCATCACCTCCAGGCCTTCCCTCTGCCTGACACCAGGACAGAGCACAAGGGTCCACCCCACGTCCCGATTGGGCCTGGGGGTTCCCAGGCTGCAGGGTGTCTTTTTAAACCCAGCCTTCTGTATTGGCACCTTTCTCTGGCCAGTGCCTGCTCATCTGCTGGAGATTTTCTCGTCTTTGCCAGCACTGCCATAGTTTAGGGCAGATCTGCGACTTCAGGCTGCACCAGGAAGGGAGCTAGTTTACAGTTGCAGAGTTGAAAAAAAAAAAATGCACCCCAACTTCAAACTCTGTTTACCACCAAGTCCTGTAGCAGCATTTCCCCGCCGCCCCGCCACCCCGCCACCCCGCCGCCGCCCCGCCACCCAGCCACCCCACCAACCCCGCCACCCCGCCACCCCTCCCCCAGCCCCGTTGGCTTCCAGGTCATCTCTGGCCTGAATGAGTACCAGGGCTCCTCCTCTGCTGTCTTCCACCCCCTCTGTCACCCTGCACCTCCTTTCATCTTCCACGCCAAAGCTTCTGTCTGTGTGAACGGAACACGCCCGATAGCTGACATATGAGCAGCACATACCAGTCGCTGGGCTAAGTGTTTTTCACATAATATTTCACCCAGGCTTCACACTAGCTCTAGGGGGTAGATCTACTTGTTATCTTTATCCAGAGACAAGGAAACCTATGGTGGGAAGATGGAAGCCATTTCTCCTGGAAGTGATCCTGTCTGTTGGTGCTGATAAACCCCAGGTCACGGGAAGACAGACACCAGGCTTTATCCTGGCTCTCAGATAACAGGGTGTATGTAGGCATTAGTTAAACCAGTAAATTACAGCCAGTAAGTGCCAGCTCACGCTGCAGTTCTCTGACAGGGGCAATCCCAGCCTTCATTTTATCAGTGAAATGATTGCCGGAGGGCAGCTTGAAAAGCACCAGGGCCAACCTGCCCGATTCCAGGCGCCCGGACAGGCCCGTCTTCCTGGATCCCGGAGCGCTGTACCACTGCTTTGGTTTCTAGAGACTGAACTGCCTTCCTTCTTCTACAACCACAGGCCGTGACACTCGACTGAGTTCCTTGCTGATGAGAGAAGATTTTGTGGACTTTGAGAGAGGTGCACCAGATCTGGAGCTGCAGGACAGGCTAGGGGTTCACTGTAATACCTTTCTTCCTGGGATACCTTAGGCAAGGGCCTTCAGCTTTCTGATGTCACCTATCCACAGGGTGTTTGTTTATGGAGGGAGGGAGGGAGGGAAGAGGAAGAGGAAGGGGAGGGAATTATAAGGTAGTGATAAAGTTAAGACTTGGAGAGCTTGTATCCTGGCCTGTGGGAGAACCAGGAAACAGTAGGTCACTTGACTTATCCATAACAAACAAACAAATGAACAAACAAAATGTGTGTGTGTGTGTGCGCGCGCGCGCGCGCGTGTGTGTGTGTGTGTGTGTGTGTGTGTGTGTGTGTGTGTGTGCATTCACATGCCACAGCTCTCACGTGGAGGTCAGAGGACAACTTGTAGGAGTCAGCTCTCTCCTTTCTCTGTGTGGGCTCCAGGGATTGGGGACAAATGCCTCTACCCACTGAGCCCTCTTGCTGGCCCGTCAGCTTCTCCACCTGTAAAAGGAGGATAATTCCAGGACCCACTTCACAGGTTCTGAATGTGGAGTCAGGAGAAAACAGCCCCCAACAAGCACTTGGCTCCCAGTGCTCGGCCAGGGACGAAGGCAGCTGTGTCTATGGACGCCGCTTCCATGTGTTTGGTTCTAGGCTGCACACAGAACACTTAGTCAGAAAAAACAGGCCTGTCTCACCAGCGCTTTGACCTCTGCAGAGAGCAGAGGAAGTTCATGGATGTTCTAGGAACTCTTCTATTCTGACACACACTGGTATGGAAAGACACTTTGTCGTTACAGACAACAGGGGACCAGACTTAGGAACTCAGCGGGTGCTTGGTCTCTTTGGGGAAATAGCCCACAGCCACAGATTTCCTCCTGAGTGGGGTTCCTTGTATAAGGCCGTGCGGCCACCTCCTGGATGGAGGTTCTGTGTGTGGAGATGAGAGTGTCATTCCTCAGGAGCCATTCACCTTGTTTTTTGAGACAGTTACTGACCTGGAACTACCTAAGTAGGATAAGCTGGCCGGCCAGTGAGCCTCAGGATCTGCCGCCTCTGCTTCCGCATCTCTAGGACTGCAAGCATGCTCCACCATGTCTGGCGTTTATGTGGGTGTGGACAATCGGATTCAGGTCCTCATGGTTGAGCAGCGGGCACTTGAACATCTTCCCAGTCCTACAATTGACATATTTCACACAGCCCGGTGGCCCCCAGTTTCATCCATAATGAAGTGTGTGTTGACATCTCCTTATTCTTACGGATGCATGGCATGCCACTGTTTAAGGAGATACCTTTTGTCTACTTGTCCACTGAGGATCACTTTGGTCCCATCTTGTGGCTATTGGTGTTAGTACTGCTGTCAATGAGTGTCTGGTTATCTTTGTGTGTAGTGCCCTGTGCCTTTCCTCCAGACCTTGCATGTTTATTTATTATTCCCTTCAGTCTGAGCTGCGTGAGAGCAGGAGCGTCCCTCTGCTTGTTCACTGTGATACACTGACTGCTTTCTGTAGCGTCTCTCACAGAATGACACTAGAACAGCAGATCTAAGCCTCGTGGAGCATGACTCTGAGCAGATGACTTCCCTGCTCTGTGCCTGCTTCCTCACCCAGCAATATGGTAAAGGTCTCAGAAGAGTGTCAGACCTTTGGTGAACGCTCAGCAAATGTGCACCACAACTGTTTGTTACTAGGTATTCACATATGTCGTGAGTCAGTGTTGCGGATGAATGATATGACATTGGAGGTGGATCTATATGCTTCGCGTCTGATGACTTCTCTGTCACATCCTCCTTCATGGTGCTCATCTTTGTAGTAAGTATAGATGTGTGCAGGGATACACTCATGCTCTCTGAAGCTAGCTGGCTCACCACACAGATGAATCAGTGGGAAGCTCATCTCAAGGCCCAGACTGTACACAGAACTGTCAATTCAGAAGGCCTGGAGGCAAGAGTCAAGCTTCTCAGGTCCCAGTCACGTCGCCCTGATGCTGAGAACCACTGATTGCAGGGGAGGCTGACATAGCCCCAGATGCATGGGCTTGACTACTCAGAAGCTGAGTACCCCTCAGCTTGGGAGAAAACCATGTGATCTTAAGGAGCACACTCACCATTTACAGAAGAGCTAGACATGACCGATAGTTATAGAATACATTTTTAGCCTCACTGGAAAGCTAAAGGACATAATACTAAAAGAATATTCAGGTTTCTTAAATCTCTCTCTGTCTCTGTCTCTGTCTCTGTCTCTGTCTCTGTCTCTGTCTCTCTCTCTCTTTCTGTGTGTGTGTGTGTGTGTGTGTGTGTGTGTGTGTGTGTGCATGCTCATGTCTGCCTGTGTCTCACAACTTGTGTGGAGAGCTAAGGGAACAACCTCAGGTGTTGTCCTTGCCTTCTACCTTGTTTGAGTTAGGGTCTCTTTTTTGGGGTGGGGTACCTCAGACTAACATGCAAGGTTCCAGGTATTCCCCCTGTCTCACTGGAGCTGGTACCACAGACAAAATGTGTCTAGCTTTATGTGGGTTCTGAGGGTTGAATCTGGTTTCTTCACACTTGTATGACAAGCACAGCACTGACTGAAATCCATCCCCTGGCTTCTAGAAGAATCTCTTAATCCTGACTCTTGATTTGCTTCTCATCAATCTGGTTTATAATCTTAAAAAAAAGAGATGCCAATGATACCTAAGGTTCCATGTGAGGCAGGGCTTTGTCATTCACTATTAGAACATCTGTGTAGAGAACACATTGCATGAATATGGAGCTATTCGCAGGCTTTCCTATTTCAGACCTAACAGTTGCCTCTCTGAGAAGTTATCCCAAGGAAATTGTCACATTTGATGGCAAGTGCTTACATGCAAGAATGATCCTGTTGCCTTATGAGTACTAGAAACAGTATTAATGTCCATCAGATCATGATTGGCTTAACAAGAGATGGCTCCCGAAACTCCGCTGTCGAATGGCTGACACAGTAGCCTGCACTGCGTGGGTTTTGGGACCCTGACTAGGAGCAGCAAGGGAACAAAGAAAGGACAGACACACAGACACAGAAAGCTGGGTTCAGGTGTGGGTTGCACTCTGATGGAGGCTGCCTACTACTGCTGGCAACCCGGCACGTTAGCGTGTTTTTTAGTTATAGCACAACCCGTGGGGCGGGGCGCTGACTAGTTTCTGTAGGAGCTCTCTGCAGGGGAGCAGCCACAGGCTGTAAACTTCTGGGAGGAGGAAGCTGCAGTCACTGGTCCCTGTACACACTGACCATTCATTCATAAACACTGTACTCAGACACCAGAGGAGAGCTTGGCCATGCCTCTTGAGCCTGGCCTATATGGAGAAATGGCTTAGCCAATTTCCCATGGCTCCGAGGCCCTGATCTTTGTCATGGCTGTACCATATGAGCAGTAACCATCCACACAGGCCCTGATCTTTGTCATGGCTGTACCATATGAGCAGTAACCATCCACACAGGCTCTGATCTTTGTCATGGCTGTACCATATGAGCAGTAACCATCCACACAGGCTGTCCTCCACTCCCTACAGGTCGAGAAGCTTGAATTGCATTTATAGTCTTTAGAGGCCAAACAACATACTTGTTTTGTGCCTCTTTCATTTATTATTGGGTCCCTGAATGAGCATCTTGACTTTGCTATGCCTCCCTCAGTTTCTTCATGAACCAAAAGTAACAGATGCTCATGGTGTTTTACAATTGAGGTAACTGGGTCCTTATGGAACTTAGGTTAGTCAGCCTTTTGCCACTGTAATAAAATACTCAGGGGAATCAACAGTTGACATTTATTTTGGCTCACAGGCACTATTTATCATTGGACTTTTTCTTCATGGGCTCCCCAGTCATGACACCGAGACTTACTCTTAATTATGAAAGCTCAGCAGATAGCTTAGGCTTGTTTCTAACTAGCTCTTAATACTTAAATTAACCCATTTCTATTAATTTACTTTCTGCCTCATGGCTTTATTACCTCATCTCTGTAGTGCCCATCCTGCTTGTTCTGCATCTTCTAGTATCTCTGCCTTCTTCTTCCCAGCATACTCTCTGCCCGAAAGTCCAGCCTAACTATTGGCTGTTCAGCTTTTTATTAAACCAATCAGAGTGACACATCTTCACAGTGTACAAAAAGATTATTCCACCATAGTCCATGGTTAATTGACCCTATCACATTTGGCCCTGTGATGAGGTAGTTTATCTTGTGTGGGAAGATGTACATCATGTCAGCAGAGAATTAGGAGAAAGAGAAGGACTCATTCAAGACATGCCTTCCTCCCATCTGATCATGCTTTTTAAGGTTCTAAACATCTCACGAGTACTCTAGGCTTGTGACCACACATTTGTCCAAGCCAGAATGCCCAGAACAAAGTGTGATACATGCTAACCTCCTGATCATGATGTGTTCATTATTTGTCCCTGGGAACTACATTAGTGATTAAGCCAGTCATGCAGATCATTGAATGCCCTTACCAACATTTATAATATATTCCTTATATTTCTAAGGTGCATACTGAAACCAGTTTAACATCTCTGCAAGTAGGTATATCTGATGACTGACAGCGGCAATTCCCCCTAGATAAAATTAGCCGCCATTGTCTATGTTTCAAGTGTCAGAAATGCCAGTGTGAGAAGACAGGATGGATAATGGACATTGTGATGGAGGAACATCTTTTAGAAAATTTAAGAACACCCTTTTAACACAGCACAACCAGATTGGTGGGGGTGGGGGGTGGGGAGTGGGGGGTGGTGGCTCAATGAAAGCTGCTTAGAATCTGTCCAGTTGCACAGTTGCCTTAGTAATTTGCCTAACTAAGCTCTCTCAATAGTTTAAAACTGATTCCAGCCAGGCATAGTGATGCACGCCTTTAATCCCAGCACTTGGGAGGCAGAGACAGGCGGATCTCTGTGAGTTTGAGGACAGCCTGGTCTACATAGTCAGTTTTGGGACAGCCAGAGCTACATAGAGAGACCCCATCTCAAAAAAAAGTGATTCTAAGGGTTGTAATATAGGTCTGTGTCAGAGTGAATGCTGATCATGCGTGAGTCACTCTGGCTTTATTCTCCAACACACACACACACACACACACACACACACACACACACACACTCACATAAAGAAATTAAAAGTAGGGCTGGAGAGATGGCTCGGAGGTTAAGAGCATCAACTGCTCTTCCAGAGGTTCTGAGTTCAATTCCCAGCACCCACATGGTGGCTCACAACCATCTGTAATGGGATCTGGCACCCTCTTCTGTGTACATAATAAATAAATAAATCTTTTAAAAAAAGAAATTAAAAGTGAAGTGCATTGTCACAGGTTAATAAGAAGCATTTTCTATTTCCCGGTGATACACAAAATGAAGAAACACAGTGTCATGGCACTAATGATATTCCACAAACATTCAAGTATCATGGTAAGAGATGCAGTTCACAGAACAGTGACTTGGGGTCCATGTTTTAGGACACATTAATGTGTGTATAAGCAGTCATCCCTCTGTATCTAGGGTCCTACATTTGTAGGCACAACCAGATTCAGACTCAAAATAACTGTGTCAGAAACTGAACATGTGCAAGTTTCCCTTTGTTATTCCCTGAAGAATACAGCATATCAACTGTCTGTCTTGTGTTTCCATTGAGTTAGGAATTGGAACTTATGTAGGTGATTTGAAAGATGCAGGAGGGTGTGTAGAGTGTATGTGAAGACTCTGTGTTTTCATGTATAAGTGACCTGAGCATCCTTAGACTTTGGTAAAAATAGCAGTTCCTGAAATTGACACTCCTGAATATATGAGGGGTCACTCTATATTTTCATGTGTTTATTAGGACATTTGTAAGGACACAGTGCAATGGGAGTGCTGTCCATTTATCTGATCACTAAGACATTCCTGGGGCTTCTATGATTTACTTCCTACACTGGGTTCTAATTGAATCTGGTGGTGAAGACTCATCATTAAGCATGTTGTTAGTCTCAATGCACTGAGAGGATTGCTGTTTTAGAGGTAATCAAACAGGAAGGTTCTGGAAGTGTCGATGGGGGAGTGTAGGACATAGGTCAAGAATGAAAGGGTGAAGTGGCCAAAACTGGATTGAAGTGGACAAAAACATACTTAGGGACCCAAGGTACAAAGGAAGAGGGTAGAAAAGCGTGCTTTCTGAGACTTTCTGGAATGGAGTGTGAGGCGGGTACCGCATTCACTATTTCTGTTGTGCTGCATTCAGTATTTGCAACTTACAAGGAGCTTTGGCTGCATTTGGACAGATGAGGATACTGGGCTACATGAGAGCTTAAGACGCTTCCTCAGCTTCTTTATTCAAATTCTACCTTTGCAGTGAGTGAAACTCTGTTATTCTACTGTACTCTACTCTACCCTACGTACTGTACCTTACCCTAACGTACTGTACCTTACCGCACCCTATCCTACCCGACCACACCCTACCGTACCATATCCTATCCTAAACTATTTAAAACAGTAGCCTGCTCTCTGTTGCCGACATGCCCATAGCACTCCAACCTACTTCACTTCTTTTGAGCCAGGGCGTGTGTTACAGTTGATGTGCTGTATGCTTCAGTTGCTCACTGCCAGGCACCAATGACTCGAGGAAAATACCGGGAGCTTCAAGACCACAGGGGACCACAAAGAGTCAGTCTGAGAGAAGGAAACAAGCTCACCGAGTTAAACAGAAGCAGCAAGGAGATTGTGGTAGAAGGATTAAAAGTGACGGCACATCTTGACCTTGCAAGCAGAGTCCTAAGGACTCCAGTAAGATCCGCTCTCCACAGAGGTCTCACAATGGGGAGCCAAGCCAAATGCTCCAGCCACCTGCTAACTCCCCATTCATCCTGATAATTCCCTAAGACACATGCATGCTCTCAGTGTGCAGATGAATTAGATGAAGTCCTTCACTCAGATTCAGTCTCAAGATTTCACCTCAATTCCCAGCTTGTATCCACCACACAGCATCACTAATACACCTCAACTGTATTCTGAATAGTTTTGTATCATTTTCTACATCTGACCTCTAGGCTAGCAGGGATTTGGTATGTAAATAATATCAAAGAAGTGAGTAGGGAAAGCTGAACCTCAGTGCTGATGTTGCCCAAGTCTCCAAGTTCTAAGAGCTTGTGGACCACCTGGTGTCATATGAAGACTTCCTACTCTCCATTCTTCCTCAGGAGAAATGAAATGCATTAGCTGCATCTTTAAGAGAAAAGATCCCAAGTCCACTAATTCTGATCTCTCTCTGATTCTTTCCTGGGTAACTAAGCTGCGATTGGTCCTACAGAAGGAGTAGGGTATTCTTTAGATGGATCATCGCCTTTTTGGGTACTCATTACACCTGGCCTGTGTTCTCCAGACACTGTTAATCCAAGTCCCCTGAGACAAGCCTTCTGGGAAGTTAGGGCTATGATGAAGTGGAGCCCCAAGTCCAGGCTGCCATGATGCTGGGTGGCTGCTTGCTGACAGAAAGAGAATTCTGTTCTTGTGTTCAGTCTTGGCTAGAGGTTGGCTTCGATTTTGGTGAAGGCCTAGTGTTTCTGTGACGCCAAGCACAATTATTCTGCTGGCTAGGCCTGTTTGTAGTTAGAATATGAGTTGGTAGCTTCCATTTACAGTTATTGGAAACTTATAAATTCAACTTCTTATCAACTATAAGTAATTGCTAATTTTATGGGCATTTACATCAAACTCAGATATATTGTTACAGGTAAACCAAACAGCTGGTCTAACACTAAAAATACTGTAGTACTTGTGTGGTATGCATACATACATACGTTCATGCGTGTGTGTGTGTGTGTGTGTGTGTGTGTGTGTGTGTGTGTGTGTGTGTGTATTGTGAATGCGTATGTATGTGCAGATGCACTCACTCATGTGGGCACATGTAATAGCCAGAGGTTGACATCAGAGTATCTCCTCAAGATGTATTTCTGGGGACAGAGTCTCTCACTGTCCTAGAGCTGGCAGTTGGGTTAGAACTGTGGGCCAACGGCCCCTGGATCCACCTGTGTGCACTCAACACCATAGCTCTAGGCATGCTCCACCAGGCCCAGCTTCTACATGGGTGCTGGAGTTTCAGGTCTCATGCTTGCATTGAGCTGTCTCCCATCCCTCTGCATCGCTCTTTCGATTACACAATTTATATGTGATTATAAATAAGAATAAGATATTAAAACGACCCACAATCCCATCAATCTAACATTGTTTAATTCTTTCGTGTCTATCTTTCAAATATTTTTGTATAGAGTTATAGTCTTTAAAGAAAAAAACGGAAGTATATTATGACCAAATTTTTTTAATGCCCCCATTTATCATAATTCTTACATTGTTGGTGCCAAATAAGTATTTCCTGGCTATTTATATGCATAGTCTCCAACATTAGGATTTTCTCTTTCATCTGGAAGCATTTCCTAATGAGAAGATGACGACTTATGCAAATAGGAAAGAAGTCAAATTTAAACAAACAAATACAAACAGGACACAACAATATGCAGCAAAAAGGCCCCCAAAGCATTTGCAACATCTGTTTTCTGTGCAGTGGAGGGGCCCTGCGTGGGGACTGGATCCAAGTCATGATCTTTGGGGGGCTGCCGGGGTTAGGGGTGCCAGCAGCAGATATAATGAGGCACAGAGTTTGGGAGGCAAGTTGAAACTCAGTGACTTCTGCAGCTGTAACTCCTCATGAAATGCCAGAGCCAACTGCAGGGCCTGTTTGGTTTGTCAGCAGAGACAGACTCTAGGTCAGCCCTAGAGATGGAGGCCTGGAGACAGAGCTGCCTTCCCTGTAAGGCGACTGTGAAAACACGCAAGGAAAAGCCTTCTTGTGTAACCTGGGGGCTGATTGGGTGGGTCTTTATCAAAATGTTATTCTTCCCCAAAGGCATTCATCATTTTCAGCCAGGCTTTATTCTGGTGTCATGAAGTGCTGTCTTGCCTCAGTCAGGTTAAAGTAGCGGCATTCAGGAAAGAAAGGGTCCTCCTGACCACATCCAGGGAGCTGTCACGATGATTAATTAGCACTACAAGTCTCAGGTGGGTAATAGGGACCAATGCAGTCTGGCCTACTGTTTGTGCTTACCCATGACACAGGCTGGGCTCAGGTCCCACGTCCATCACCCCCACACCACAGAAGTGGCTGAGCTTAATCCCAGCTTCCAGAAGTCAACGGCAGGTTCTGGCTTCAAACCTGAAAAGATAGGAAGCCGGGTTGGCTTTGTGCTTACACGCATGCTGTAACCCTGAGCCTTGAGGTTCAGTTTTCTCAAATCCACCCTGCTTCCCCTCGCCCCCTCGTTATTGAGTTGCTGTTTACGTCTCTGCTGCAGTGGCACTTGACTGCCTGCCTTGCCAGGCTTCTTTCCACTCTTGCTTTCTTCCTTTCTTCTCAGCTCCAGCCATCACCTGCACCGTTTCCCACTGTACCCCAGAATGTAACCGCCTTTCCTCTTTGCCTGTCTAATCTCTGACGTCCTTTGTAAAGTCCTGCTGGGTCCTCCTGGCATGAGGAAAGCACCCCATTCATACTTCTCTGAAGGGTGCTGATACTTGCTTTCTAGATAAATCATTGACTTTCCCTGCTGGACCAAGGGCTTCTTAGTTAGGAAAAGTCATCTTTGTCATTGTCCGAGGTGAAGCCCCTAAGTGTGGTGCCTTGGCACAAAGGGAGACCCCTGGATAACAAGAAATGAGGTGAAATAAGAGCCACCAGATGAAGGAACTGATGTTTAAGTTCACACATTCGACTTCAGTATCTGCTATGACTGAACATGGAAGCATCCCCCTGGGCTTGTGTGTTAAACCCCTGGCCCCCAGCCCATAGCGTGTTTCAGGGGAGTCTTTAATGGTTAGGACTAGGCAGAGGATGTAGATTGCAGGTATCTTCCTGTTGCTCTGCTTCCTGGCAACTGCGATGTGAAGTGCCCTGCCCTGCCGTGCCCTCCCTGACACGATGGCCAGACACCTCTGAAGATGTCAATCAAAATGAACTCTCCTGTAGGTCACATTTTGTCACAGCCATGAGAAAAAATTAAAAATACAGCATCCTAAAATCCGCGCCCCTTTCCTCCATCCCACCCTCGTCCCATTTGCGGTGAGCCCTGGGCTTGCCAACCCGGAGAAAAGGAGAGTATCAAGAGCCCATGAATCAGCAGTGTCTTCAATTTGACGTGTGTGTTGTTAGCCACCATGACAGACACACATTAGAAAGCAGCCACGCACGTGAGCAGTGAAATGATCCGCCAGAGACTAGCTGTGGTGCTTATGATATTTTTCTTTGTAAGACATCAATCCTTCTGGAATCATCCAAGGGGAAACTTCTGGCACACATCTGTTTTTCACTCTTTCCCTAATTTTCTTTGCCAGGGCTGGTATAGGAATCTCACAACTCGGAATTTGTTCTTCTCCAGAACAAATCCTTCTGGAGTCCTTGGTATGTGATACTTATGAGTACTAGCAATAGGAGCATGACTACCATTACTCACTTAGAAGCCACGGTATACACCTTCGGATTTGAGAGAAAGCTCGTAATCAAGGTTGTGTCTTCAAAGTGGTAGAAAAGTTGCATTAGTTTTGAGAGAAAAGAGAACAATTAAAATTATCTTTACTGTTTTTAACTATGAGTGTGTGCGTATGTGCGAGCAGCTGGCTGGGGAATCCAGAGGGGCAGGTCCTGCTGGAGTGATGTGAGCTGTCCAGCAGGGGTGCTAGGAACTGAAGAGAGTCCTTGGCAAGAGCAGCAGGAGCTGTTAACTGCTAAGCCACCTCTCCAGCACCTGGAGATGGAGCTGTCTTTCTTGATTTTTGAGTCCAAGAGCTAGAGATAGCATGCCATCCTGCCTCAGTCCACCCGGGAAGTTTAGATTTCAAAGGAAAAGCTAAGAGCCCCACCTCATCAGCCTAAGCATGACAGTTTCTCCCTGGAGGATCACAGCTGTTGGCCAGTGAGCTGCCCATCACTGCAACACATGCCACAGAAAGGCTGGTCTCGGCTCCTGGCTTTAAAGGTTTCTATCCATGACATGGCTTTGGCCTTGTGGCAAGGCAGCAATTTCATGGCTGGAGCCCTCCAGAGAGTTTTCATGAAAGAGGAAAATTGCTTACTTCAGGGCTAGGAGGAAGGGAGAGAGGAGACACCCTCTTCCCACAGAGAGAGAAAGAGATAAAGAGAGAGACAGAGAGACAGAGAGAGACACAGAGAGAGAAGGGAGAACAGATAGAGAGAGACACAGACACAGAGAGACAGAGAGAAAGACAGAGGCAGAGAGAGTCCCAAACTCTCCCTGTCTGCTAGGATGGCAGACCTGAATGATACCATCTGGACAGCAAAATTCCCTGAGCTTTTCAATGAAAATGAAACCTGTTGTAAGTTTGCAAGGATTTTCTTATAAAAATTCTCGGAATGAATGAATTTTTCTAAGGTTTGAATAACAGCATGAGCAAATGTAAGAGGTGGGAAAATGTTTAGTTCTTGTCAATGTGACACAAAGCAGAGTCACCAGGGAATGAGGAACTGCCTCCATTAGGTTGGCCTGTGGGTAAGTTTGTGGGGGCATTTTCTTAATTAATGATTGATGTGGAAGGGTCCAGTCTAGCAGTGCAGAAGACTGTATTTATTCTACACCATTTCCCCAAGGCTATTTGCATTGTGAGTGGTCTTGGAAGACACAGTGTATCTCTCCAGAGCAAGGAGATGCCTCATTTACAAGTACAGTCAAGATGTGTGTATAGTGATATTTTATTTGTGCTGAAATGTGATTTTATTTGTATGTTAATAAATAAAGTTGCCTGGAGATCAGAGGTCAAAGCGAGTCATAAGCAGAGTCAGGCGGTGGTAGCATATACCCTTAATCCAATCACATGGCAGGCAGAGTCTCTGTGTGGTCAAGGACACAGCCAAGCATGGTAACAGGAGCCTTTAATCCTAGTACCAACCATAGAGACCTGGAGGTCTGTATAGACAGGCAGTGATGAGGAAGTCATGTGGTTGGAGCCAATGAGAAGGCAGAACAGAAAGACAATAAAAAGATAAGTCAGACAGAAGAAGCTCTTTCTCTGGGGAAGCTACTTCTGGTGGTAAGCTAAAGTTAGTCATTGCTATTGCTCTGATCTCTTTGGCTATTTCCTCTGTATTTGGCTCTGTGTTTCTTATTTACTAAGATGGTTTAGAAATTCGTCTACATGTGTGTAGAGTAGAGATTCTGTTATTCTCTAGAGCAAAGGCCAGTCAGGCTTATTGCCCACTGAAGAAGAACTGAGGTTGCTCATGCCTTGTAAAAGGTTAGACGCCACTGGTCCTCTTCAAGTCACCCTGTGACATTTTGGCTCTAGGAATTGGCACCCATGCTGATGCTCTGCCTCGTCTTGTGGCTGTGGCTAGTGACTCTGTTGGCATCTGAGAAACCTTGGCAGGCTGACTTACAAAGCTGGAGTTCAGCAAAGCCTCACAGCTTTTGCCAGCATAGGCTCGGTGTGTAAGATGTTGACAGACTGTTCTGCTTACAGAGCTGTCTGTGTATTGCTTTCTTCAAATCCCCGGCTTTCCAGACTCGAGTCAGTCATGAGCTTTAGAATACACTTGCCAATTTCTACAAAAAGTAAAACAGAAAAATGCAACCATAGAGGAGGTCTGAGGGCAACTTCTTGGTTCTATAGATCAATTTGGGGAAAGTGGACATGTTATTATGACTATTTATCTATCCATCTAATTATTGGGTTTGAACCTAATCCAAGATGGCTGACTAATATGATGGCAGTGTAAGAGAAAGATTAGGACAGAGATGCAAAGGAATGACCAGGTGTAGACAGACAGACAGAAAGCAGCCACTGCTTACTATGGAGCCAGGTAGATCCTGATCTTAAACTTTTCACTTCCATGAGTAAAGAGAGCTCTGGTGTTTCAGCCTTCCCCCGGCTGACCCCCCAGTCTGTGGTACTTCACTGGGGACATGAGCAAGTCAGTACAGCATTCTTTTCTAATGTGAGACTCTATGGGAATTTAGTCTATGTTCCTCTCCTCTCCTTTATTTAAGCCAGGATCTCACTATTTACCCCTGGCTGCTCTGGAACTCACTGTAGAGACCAGATTGGCCTCAGACTCACAGAGACCCAGTTGCTTACGCATCTCTGGTGCTGGGATTAAGGACACCTGTCACTATGTTAGACTCTTTTTGTTTTTCTTAGCTTTGTCAATTTCAGAGATGTGTTAAAAGACCCAAGTGTGATTGTGGAATGTATAACCATTTGTTTTTGTCTTAAGTATAATTAAATAGACACTTAAAAACCCTTATCTTGGGCCTACAGGATGGCTCAGTGGGTAAAGGCATTTGCTGCCAGCCCAAGCATCTGAAATCAATACCTGGAGCCTTAATCGTGGTAGGTGGGGGCTCCTCTGACTGCCAGGGGTGTGCTGTGGCATGTGCCTACCCACACCCAAACTCATACTAAATAAATAAATATAGTAAAAACCTTTAAACATTGAATAAAATCCTTACATGTTCATTGTGCTATCTAGATCATCTTGAAGTAATGAGAACATTCTTTTTTATTACCTTTTCTATTGAAAATATGTTGTCTTTCCATGTGTTTTGGCGTGTGGATCTTAGATTGGATCATGGACCCTGTGCTATGCTGTGAAGGCTTTGGATTTGACGATATTCTGTAAAAGTGGGTTTCGTTATTTTCCCCCTCTGGGCACTAAAGTTGGCTGCACTTGCAGATGAACCTCCTTTTCTTCTCAGGAGACCTCTGATCTCAGCTGAAGTCCTTCCCTCTTCTTGGGCCTTTTGGGTTTTGCTTCATGCACCAGAGATTCAGAGCTCCGACAGAGCTTTAAGCAGCGTTTACACGCAGAGGAGGCTTAGCCTTTCCTGTCTTTCCCTTCCAGGGATATGTCCCCATGTTGTGGCTGCTACATTGTCATACTGTTTCTTCGAGTCAGTGAGACTAGGGTTCCTGTTTGATTTCTGGTTTGGTTTGCCCTCTGTTGACCCCCGGGGACCTTTTGCTTTACATAGCTCTGCAATGCACTCACGAACTTATGTAAGTCCCCCAGCAGTGTCTTCTGCATCCTGTGTGGACAGGGGGCTTCTAAGAGCTGTTCAGCTGTACAGTTACCTGGATAAAAATTTGACTCTTAGATGGAGCCCTTGCTGACCTGGACTTTAGAACGGCTCTTGCTCTCTGGGACTCTCAGCATCCTCATCTAGAAAATGGAAATGATAATCCTAGTACATGCCTGGACTAAGTGATTATTGAATGAGAATTAAATTAGATAATGTGGGCCTGGGGATATGGCTTCAGTGAAGAGCTTGAGTTGCTCTTGTAGAAGACCCAAGCTCTGTTCCCACCATCCATATTGGGTGGTTTACAGTCACCAGTAATTCCAGCTCCAGAGGTTCTGATGCCTCTGACTTCCCTAGGCACCTGTATTCACACACACACACACACACACACACACACACACACACACACACACACACACACACACAATTTAAAAATAAATCTTTAAATTAGGTAATGTAACATTTAAAAATTGCTGAGCTGGAAAAGGTTCAGTTAATGGTTATTAGTGCTATTGTCTTTGTGCGTGCGTGAATGTATATATATATACATTTGTATGTATAGGTACGTATGTTCATGGATGCCGATGTGGTGGCAAGAGGTAGATGCAGGCATCTTTCTCTGTTACTCTCCACTTTATTTTTTAAAACTGTGTCTCACTGAACCAGAGCTCAATGATCTGGCTGGCCTGGGGAGTCCTGTGTCTTCCTTCCTAGTACTGAGTTACAGAGGTACACTGCGGCACCCAGCTTGTTTTTACATGGTTCTGCAGATCTGAATTTAGATCATCACACTTGAGCAGCAAGTACTTTACCCAGAGAACCACCTCTCCAGCCCTTGTTGGTTTCTAATGTGCATTGTAGACCAGACTAGACCTGAACTCAAAGTAGTCACCTCCTTTAGCTTCCTGAACTGGGAGTGAGCCACCACACCTAGCTGAATGGTCATTCTTTGGATTCATTTTTGTTTTTTAATTTTATATGTATTAGTGTTTTTGCTGGCATGTATGTTTCTGTACCATGGGTATGCAGTGCATGCATAGACCAAAAGAGGGTGTCAGATTCCCTGGAACTATGAGCCACCATGTTAGTGCTGGAAATGGAACCTGGGTCCTCTAGAAGAGCAGCCAGTGGTATCTATCTCCAACCTCTGGAAGGCCATTCCTAATAATAACCAGTGCGTGTGCATAAAACCCTGGGTGATAGAAGGGCGAGTGGGATGTGGGGCTAAGAGATCTGCAGTTTTCTTGAAATGCATAGCTGAGGGAGTGACTTTTCCCCTTCTTCCGTGGCTTCAAGCTACGTAATTAACCCCTGAGGCAGAAACTTGGTCAGCATTCCATGTGATCCTGTCTTCTGAGGCTTGGTGAAGACAGAGTTTCCAGATGCTGCTGGAAACTCTGACTTGTGCATCTCTGGCTTGTGATGCACAATGTTATCTAGACCTGTTAGAGGCGCACAATGTTATCTAGACCTGTTAGATGTGCACAATGTCTCTACACCTGTTAGATGTGCACAGTGTATCTACACCTGTTAGATGTGCACACTGTTATCTACACCTGTTAGATGTGCACAATGTCTCTACACCTGTTAGATGTGCACAATGTCTGTTAGATGTGCACACTGTGTCTACACCTGTTAGATGTGCACAATGTCTCCACACCTGTTAGATGTGCACACTGTGTCTACACCTGTTAGATGTGTACAGTGTCTCTACACCTGTTAGATGTGCACAATGTTATCTACACCTGTTAGATGTGCATACTGTGTCTACACCTGTTAGATGTGCACACTGTTATCTACACCTGTTAGGTGTGCACAATGTCTCCACACCTGTTAGATGTGCACAATGTATCCACACCTGTTAGGTGTGCACAATGTCTCTACACCTGTTAGATGTGCACAATGTTATCTACACCTGTTAGATGTGCATACTGTGTCTACACCTGTTAGATGTGCACACTGTTATCTATACCTGTTAGGTGTGCACAATGTCTCTACACCTGTTAGATGTGCACAATGTCTCTACATCTGTTAGATGTGCACAAAGTCTCTACACCTGTTAGGTGTGCACAATGTCTCTACACCTGTTAGATGTGCAGTGTCTCCACACCTGTTAGATGTGCACAATGTCTCTACACCTGTTAGATGTGCACAATGTTATCTACACCTGTTAGATGTGCACAATGTCTCTACATCTGTTAGATGTGCACACTGTTATCTACACCTGTGAGATGTGCACAATGTTATCTACACCTGTTAGATGTGCACAATGTTATCTACACCTGTTAGATGTGCACAATGTCTCTACATCTGTTAGATGTGCACACTGTGTCTACACCTGTTAGATGTGCACAATGTCTGTTAGATGTGCACACTGTGTCTACACCTGTTAGATGTGCACAATGTCTCCACACCTGTTAGATGTGCACACTGTGTCTACACCTGTTAGATGTGTACAGTGTCTCTACACCTGTTAGATGTGCACAATGTTATCTACACCTGTTAGATGTGCATACTGTGTCTACACCTGTTAGATGTGCACACTGTTATCTACACCTGTTAGGTGTGCACAATGTCTCCACACCTGTTAGATGTGCACAATGTATCCACACCTGTTAGGTGTGCACAATGTCTCTACACCTGTTAGATGTGCACAATGTTATCTACACCTGTTAGATGTGCATACTGTGTCTACACCTGTTAGATGTGCACACTGTTATCTATACCTGTTAGGTGTGCACAATGTCTCTACACCTGTTAGATGTGCAGTGTCTCCACACCTGTTAGATGTGCACAATGTCTCTACACCTGTTAGATGTGCACAATGTTATCTACACCTGTTAGATGTGCATACTGTGTCTACACCTGTTAGATGTGCACACTATTATCTACACCTGTTAGGTGTGCACAATGTATCCACACCTGTTAGATGTGCACAATGTATCCACACCTGTTAGGTGTGCACAATGTCTCTACACCTGTTAGATGTGCACACTGTTATCTACACCTGTTAGGTGTGCACAATGTCTCCACACCTGTTAGATGTGCACAGTGTCTCTATACCTGTTAGATGTGCACAATGTCTCCACACCTGTTAGATGTGCACAGTGTCTCTATACCTGTTAGATGTGCACAATGTCTCCACACCTGTTAGATGTTCTCTGCATTGGTGCTCAGCTGCTTCCCCCAGTGTTCAAGGGTGCGTCACATATTGATGCTCCTGCTGTGCTTTGTGGCCTCAGGTTGGATGGGTGAGAGATCTAATGTCTTCTGCAAACCGCAGTATCAGAGGACTTGTGCCTGGAGGCCCGGCTGGTTCCAAATCCCAGTCTTACACTATATTTTAAGAAAAAAAAAAAAAACCCTGCTGCTATAAATAACAATAAACCCAAACATGCAGGCCTAGAGAAATGGCCTCTGCAGGAAAACACTTGAATGCTAACATGAGGACTTGAATTCAAATCCCTAGCATGGGTTTAGAAAGCCAGGAGTGGCAGCAAACCTGTCTGTGACTCCAGTACTGGGTGAGATGGAGACAGGAGAATCACCGCAACTTGCTGCCTGCCTCTCAGCCCGGCTCCTGCTTCGGTGAGAGACCCTGTGTCAAGAGCATTAGTGCAGGTTCCCTGTGTCCTCTGCTCCTCTGGCCTCTGTGTGTGTCAGTGGGCCTGTGCACCTGCCCCCGGCACCAGGGCCCCTAGATATTTGCTGTGTGCAGCTGGTGACTCTGGATGGAGCATTTCTGCTTCTCAGGAGGGACACAGGCTATGTGACTCAGGGAATGGGGTGGCTTTTTATATCCAAGGAAGTCATTTTCTTTCATTCCCCGTGTGGACAGAGCCATTACTTCATCAAGGTGAATTAATCCTGGGCCGCAGTTTCACACAGACACTTTTGCTCTCACTCCTGCCCTCTGAAGCGACTCAGACTTCGAGTTGAGATTAAGTCACCACAGATCTTGATTTGATCAGGGGAAAGAAATTAAAACGGACAAAAAGAAATGAGGTGACCCAGTCCTGCCAAGCAATTTTCTCTTTTCAGTTGGCCAAACAGCATTTCGTGGGGACAATGGTGTCCACCTGAGCACTCTCGCTGCCTTCATGAACGCCTGGGAGACCCCTGTCCGTGCCTCAACCCTGTTGATCTTCCGGTGTCGTTCTCGGGAATCTAATTGCGTCGGCTTTGCCATGAGCACCCATACACATTTAATGAGATTTATGTGTCTGCGCTCAGAGAGTTCTAGATCCTCTCTACATTTCTTTTGGAATTAATCCGACACTGGCTGTTCTCCAGGCTTAATGGCTGAAAGGTCCCTTCCAAAGGGGGAAAGAATTCACTGATAGACTTTAATAAAATTTTGTACAAAAGCTAATTCTTCATAAAAGCCTGAAAAATGTCCCCCTAAACCCAGACACCAACATGACTGCAGACTTCAGGATCCCATCTCTGCCAACCTTCCTCAAGGCCTGTAGACTGTCAGCAATGGATCTGCGTTTGTAAACAGAGAATAGCTCCATGACAGTTTAATGGGGCTGAGGAAAAGAATTGCCTCTTTTTTTTTTTTTTTCCATGTAGCGCTGGTGAACCATAGTGGGAGATTTGCAAGAGATAAGATCCTGAATGTGAGGCTACAGCAAACAGAGATAATCTTGGTGCATTTCTTGCCTTAGACTGTCTACTAGACAACAGCAAGTTCCCTGGAAAAATGAGCAGACTGCTGGCCAGACAGTCTGCAGGGAGGAGAGCTGGGAGGTGGCAAGGGGACAGAAGCAGCAGCCGGTGGCCTTTCTTGGTTTGCCCACTCTGCCTCAGTGGTCCCTTTGATGGCTCTTCCGGCCTCATGCCTGGGGGGACTCTGCCTCTGCAGGAAAACACTTGAATGCTAACATGAGGACTTGAATTCAAATCCCTAGCATGGGTTTAGAAAGCCAGGAGTGGCAGCAAACCTGTCTGTGACTCCAGTACTGGGTGAGATGGAGACAGGAGAATCACCGCGCTCTTATGAGTATGCATGGATGCCTAAGTCCTCTGGTCATTCTCTTCATGTCTGTGGAGGAGAGCGGGGGTGAGTATGATTATGCATGTGCATGTATGGCATGTATGTGAGGAGGGGTGTCTGTAACAGCCAAGAGGTCACTTTGGGTGTTTTCCTCCATTATCCTCATCTTAATTCTTGAGACAAGGCCTCTCACTGAACCTTGAACTCACTGACTGGACTAGACAGGTGGGCCAGTGAACTCCAGGGGTCTGCTTGTCTCCACCTTCCCTTTCAGTGTTACCAATACCACTGTGTGCTCTTGTGCTCTGTCTTCATGTGGGACCGCGGATCTGAACTCAGGCCTGATGCCTGCACAGTGAGCACTTGATAAGCTGAGCCATCTTCCCGGCCCTATTATTATTGTACAGCATCCAGGACTCAGTTATGAGTAGGTCGTCTGACAGTCCTGTCACTCCAGAGGACATCTTCTCTTGTCTACCACCTTATAGCCAGAAGTTTTCCTGTGTCCCGCCCAGTCTGCAGCCACTCAGACCCAAGTAAACACACAGAGGCTTATATTACTTAAAACTGCTTGGCCATTAGCTCAGGCCTACCACTGACCAGCTCTTACACTTAAATTCAGCCCGTTTTTGTTAATCTGTATGTCTTCACGTGTTCTGTGTGTCATTACATGCTGCTCCCTGGATGGCAGGATGGTGTTTCCTGACTCAGCTTTCCTCTTCCCAGAATTCTCCTTGTCTGCTTATCCTGCCTATACTTCCTGCCTGGCTACTGGCCAATCAGCTTTTTATTTATCAACCAGTCAGAGCAACACATTCACAGCATACAGAACATCCCACAGCACCTCCTCTTCTTTTAAAAAGATTTAGTGTGTGTGTGTGTGTGTGTGGGTGTGTGGGGGGGTTGTGGGTGTGTGTCTGCCCATGTGAGTACAGATGTCTTCAGAGGCCAGAGGCATCAGATACCCACGGAGCTGGAGTTACCAGTGATTGGAAGCCATCTTAATGTGGGTCCTGGGAACTGAACTTGAGGGCTCTGAAAGGTGCGTTGCGTGTTTTAGGATGCTTATGCGCTCCTAACTATGAAGTTGTCTCCCCAGCTCCAATACTCTTATTCCAAGCATCCAAGTTGTTTAAATATTCAATACCTCAGAGTAGGGGTTAAATTTTAATACATGAATCCACTGGGAGACACATAACTATGTCCATACTGTAGCAGGTGCTTTATTCTAAGTCATGTGGAATGACTTCTTAAAGGAATGCATCACCTGCCTTACTGGAGTAAAAGCCAAAATTTTCTCTCGTGAACATTCTGGGTCCAGGATTGGCAGCAAAGACTAATGAGAACTAAGGAGCTCTGCCTAACTCACTCTGTCGTACATGTCGGTTGCTGGGAGTGTCTCTGTCTTTATCAGGTGGTCCCTCTGGGACCTTCACTAGTACCTGCTAGTGAAGGGGAACATGCACGGGATATACTCCATGGACACATTTCTCTAGAGCGTCACATGCTGCATCCACTCATAGTCTGTCCATTGGAACTTAGTCACAGGACCACACTCACTGCAATGGAGGCTGATCGAAGACTCCATGATGCAAGGGCATGTTGCTTTCCCCTCAGACTTCAAACTCTTAGGTCTCAAACTGGACTTGTCTCCTCTGAGCCTGCTCCTTCTCCAGGACTTTCCATCTACCATCAGAGCTGCTCAGTTATGGGTGTGAGAAAGAACCAGGCAGAAAAGGAAGCCTCTGCCTTGACTGCCTGTAAGAACCCATTTCCAGTACCCAGTAGACAGAGTCCAGGACCCTAAGGGCTTGTTGAGTCCCTGCTCTTTTCATCCTCAGAGTCACTGCAGTAACTAAAACCCTTCCATCTGTCGCCCATGTTGCTGCTCACTGACTGTTGTTTTCTGCTTCTGATCTGGTCCATGTTTTATCTTGATAAAATCTTATTTGGTATAGAATGCATTGCTTTAAATGGCAAATTGGATAATTCTGTTTTTTTTAACTTAACCTTTTGCTTTTCAGTTTATTTTTTTGACTTTTGTTAAATTAGTAAACTCAATGATATATGCTAAGCTATTATGCAAAGGTACTGAAACATGGACTTTGGCTGAACATTCAGACAAGAACTGTCTGAAGCACCCCTAGACACACTTTGGATAAATGTGAAAAACAATTATCGGAGGATCATGGAGCATGAACAAAATCAGGTATTTTGGGGGTAGAGGATTGGAGCTTGAAGAAAATGACTGTGTAGGATGAGTTATCTGTTGTTTTACCTTCGGTCTGAGTATAGCCGTAGTACAAGGGGGCTAAACGCCAACAAAAAGCTGACATCTTTTTGGCCAGATGATCAGGAAAGCTTCTAGGGAATGTGGGGTATATGCCAGGGGAGAAAGAGCCAGAAAATAAGAACCCCAAGTTCTGTATGCGGTCTCTGCCCATGTCCCCGACTGAGCCTTGTATGGATAGGGTGGATTGAAAACAGACTAAACTGACATGTGATTGGGTTTGCAGCCAGACTATAACCAATTTAACTGCTTGCTAAGAAAAAAACATAAGTTGTCTTTAAAAAATTTCACAGAATCTAGAATATTCACAACATAAAAAAGCACAATAAACAGAACACAGGGAAAAAAACCTCAACACTCAAAGAGAAAAAAAAAAGTGACCCAAGAGATGAGCAGATGCTAATCACAATGCGATCTGTATTTTGTGATTTTTCTGACAGTGACAGTGCAGTGGACTTTATGACCACACTCAGGAAGAAAAGAAAAATGCAGCTGATGCAACTGAAAAGATCGTAAATCTTACCAAATTAAGGATATAAAAAACTAAAAGGAGAAGTTTAAAATGTGCAGAATTTGTCATCTGCAGTAAAACCTGTTCACTGAGTGGACTTAAGAACAGTGTGGAGATAGCGAGAGAAAGCATGTGGATTTGAGGATTATTCACTTTAAAATGAGAAAGAAAACTAAGAATAGATCAGGAGAAGTGTAAGCAGGTGAGACAATACAAAAGCCCTGGACTTCTGGAAGAAGAGGGCACAGAAAGAACTATTTAAGAACTCATCATTGAATGAGTTTAAAAATAAGTGAGTAGAATAGTATGTGAATCCAAGAAGCCCAGAGAGCACAAACAAGATAAATAAACTACGTCTGTATATATTGTAGTCAGATTTACAGAACACACCCCAAAAAAAAAAAATCTTGAAAAGCAGTCAAGGGAAACAACGTGACAAACACATGCTTTACTTGACTGCTGATTTCTCATCAGAAACTATGGGAGACAGAAAATAATGGAAAAGTGTTTTTGAAGTGTGTGTGTGTGTGTGTGTGTGTGTGTGTGTGTGTGTGTGTGTGTGTGCATGTGTATATGTATATGTATGTGTATGTGTGTGTAGGTGTGTGTATGTATGTATGTGTGTGTGTGTAGATGTGTGTATGTGTGTATATGTGTATATGTGTTTATGTATGTGTGTGTATGTGTGTGTAGATGTGTGTATGTGTATGTGTGTATATATGTTTATGTATGTGTGTGTAGATGTGTGTATGTATGTGTTTATGTGTGTATGTGTATGTTGTGTGTGTGTGTGTATGTGGGGGGGGTGGCACAGAAGTGGGTGGCACTTTAGGCAAGCTAGAAATATATACCCAGCAAAACTGTCTTTCAGAAATATAGGCAAAAGACTATGATATTTTCAGATCAAGATAAGCTAAGCAAAAATGATTGCTGTCATTATTCTTAAAAACAATAACTGCTGGTCTTTAATTTGAGGGGAAAAGAGAATTTTAGGGGTAAGTGAAAATCACCAGAAGTGACAGATATTTGAGTAAATATGTCCTTTGAAAATCATGATGGTTCAATGAAGTCATCATACACAATCACAGGTTACACACACTGGGGACTGGAGGGATGAATGAAGTTATCATAAACAATCACAGGTTACACACACTGGGCACTGGAGGGATGCTTCAGCAGTTAGGACCTGAATCTGATTCCCAGGGCTCACACTGGACTGCTCACAATCACCTAAAACTCCAGCCCTGGGGATCCAACACTCTCTTCTGGCTTTCACAGGCTCCTGGCCTCCCACATAAACAAAACCTACATCTTTTTTTAAGTTACACACAAGAAAGACATATCAGAGAGATTCAAGGACTTAGCCAAGACCACACCACACCATACCATGGAGGGGGAGCAAAGCTTGTATTCAAATGAGTATTTATATATTTCCTGGAATCTCAAAAGTGCCTTTCCGAAGGGGAAACAGGAGATTTAGAAGAGAAAGTGTGCCTGGATTTCTCTCTTCTCCTATGGATGAAAGTATCAGAAGGAGAGTTCGGGAGCCCTGGGAAGGGAGTGTAGGGCAGTGGTAAGCGCAGGGTGGGATGAAGGGACTCTTGCTGAGGTGACTTTTGCCTCCTGCACTTCTAGGAGGATTTTACCGCTTGGCCTTGGAGGAGAGTGCTAGCCAGAGGTTCATGAGCAGGCCCTTGTCACTGGCGAGCACACAGCATCAGTGAAAAGTGCCTTGGGCACCCCCACACCAAGGTGGGAGGGCTGATGGAGCCTGCTGTCCCCAGTCTGGGGACACTGCTTTCTTTGATTCTTGACTCTCCAACTTTTGACTCACTTTCAAATGATGAAGGCGAGTTGCCTTAGACATCTCTCGTCCCACTGAAGATTCAGCTTCTCCAGGGCACCGCACCGCTCACTGGGCTAGCCTCAGCCAACTCTCTAATTACGGCTTCCACAGGGCTGATCCCCACCGGTCAGGCTGAACTCTCATTTATGCTGACCCCTCACTCTTCACCCCCTCTCTAGTCTTGTTCCTACCCTCCAGGCTCCTCCTAACCACCCTGCCAACTTAGTTCTTTTCATTCTCCAAAGGGAAAATCCTGCTTCGTGTCCTCCAGGCAGCCTCTGACTTCCCCACACCAGAGCATTGATTCACTACATTCACTAAATGTAGGACTTCCTCGTAAAATGCCCTCTATCTGTGTCTTCTTTTCTCCTTCATGATGTTTAACATGTACTGATAACCTACTGTGTGCTGGCAACCATACTAAGCCTATCACACATTCCACATTTTAAAGATTTATTTTAATTTTAATTATTTGTGTGTGTGTGTGTGTGTGTGTGTGTGTGTGTGTGTGTGCAGATATGTGCATGTGCCTGTGTCTGTATGTGGATATGTGCATGTATCAGTGTGGGTGCCTGTGGAGTCCAAAAGAGGGGTTTGTCCCACTGGAGCTGGAATTAAAGGCGATTGCAATCTGAGTTGGGTGCGGGGAACTGAGCTCAGGTCATCCACAAGAGCGTCAAGTGCATTTAACCACTGAGCCATCTCTCCAGCTCTGTCACACACTTAAAAATTTAATTTCCATAGCTAGTCCACACTGCCACCCAATTTTACAAATGAAGGAGCTGAGGTTCAGTAAAAGCTGGTCCTTTCCTCAAGGACCTACCTGCCTCCAGAACTTTCCCAGTGTGTGACTGTATTGCAGAGTCCTCTGTGTGTCTAGAGCAAGCTAGAGGAGTCGTTTCAGCAAAGTTCCCACGCACATCCACATATAAAGCCGCGCCCAGTTCAGAGGTTCCTAAACCCTGACTATTTGCCCCCATCCCAGGGGTCTGTGACAAGCCCATGCTGCCTCCCTGCCGTGTGCTGTTCGCCTCTTATTCTATGAGCATCTCACCTTAGTCCTGTGTCGTGTCTGTCTGGAGCGACGGGATGGGTTTCAGTCAGCAAAGTGCTTAAACTAGGCAGTTGGGAGGTCTGCTTAAAGATGACAAAGCAAGATTTTCAAATAGAGCTGATCAACAGTTCGAAGTTACTTGTAAAACTGACACAAACTGGATCAAGTTCAACTACGGTCACCAAAACTTTTAATCAGGAACATGAGTCTTGATGGCATTTCCTACCCCTGGCTCATTTGGCAGACTTCCTCCCTGCAGGCGTCGGTGTGGGCATCCGCATCTGCCCACTCTGAGCCTCCCTAATTACCCTCCTCACCTGAGGGGAGAAACAGAACCCGATGCTTTTCATGCCACAGATGAGCCCCGGACAACTAAAACTGAGAGGAGAAATTTGCAAACATGGAAAAGTTTATTAGTCTGGGCAGAAAGTCAAAATCACTAAATTTTTCTGAAGATATGTTTTGAGCCTCATTCTTGAAGTCTTAGGCTCTGGCTCACGTTGGCCTCTGTAGTGGGCAAGAGACTCATTAATTTAGTTTACAAGACGGAGACAATGGCTTGCACTCTGCTGGATAGATATTTTCCACGTCGGGCATGTTTCAGGAGGGTTGTGGCCTCGTTGCCTCCAACACGCATCCACTGTCCTTTTCCTGCCCTTTCCTACTCCACACTGTGCACAAGAACCCGGATGGCCGAGAGCCCTGGCACCTGACAAATACCCATGAAGACCGTCCAGAACCTTCTGCTTGCAAGGAAAAGAGATGTGATGGGTGTAAACATTGGAGAGTGGGACTTGCTGTGAGGTTGGATGCCATGTCAGCCCTGCTCAAGGCTGATGGTGTGTTCCTTCACCACCCCTCAGCTGCCTGCCTGCTCCCTCCAGCTGCCCACAGCCTTTCTTTTCCTGATATGGTATTTTCTTTCTGCCTTAGGAATGTTCTGGAGGAAAGTTCTCATGTCTGTTTGTCCTTTCTTTTGTTTTTGCTTTTTGTTTTTTGAGACAGGGCCACATGTAGCTCAGGTTGACCTTCAACTTTCTGATTTTCCATGTGTCTGAAGATGACCTTGAACTTCTGATCATTTTGCTTTCACCCCCAAAATCCAGGGATTATAGGCATGGGCCACTGTGACCATGCTCCGTTCATATAGACTTGGGGGTTGGTCTTAGGGCCTTGCACAGTCTAGGCAATCATTCTCCCTACTGAGACAAGAGACAAACCCTCCCATCCACGTTCCTTTCCACTTTGTCAAAAGACCATGGTGTAGAGACAGATCAAAATCCATGGAGGCTGCTTATTTCTTAGATCTCAAAGCAGAGAAGATTCCTTTCTGCCTCTCAGAGCTAAGAAACATCTGGTTCAGGTGTTAATGCCTGTGCCTTCCATGAGCAAAGCTCTAGTTTCATGAAGAGTCCTAAGGTGCACATATGAAGACCAGGGAACATTACAGCCACACACACAAAATGTCTGCTGCCATGTCTTAAGAACCAAATGAATCTTTTACTCCAACTCCTCCTCAAGACATGGCTGACTTAGATTGTAGCAAGCTTAAAGTTGCATTAAAGACAGGAGTTTGCTGGCTGTGAACCACACCTCTCAGACTGGCTACTTGGGTTAGAAGTATGGAAGCAAGAAATGTACTCAGCTGCGAGCTACATCGTCCCTGGACAAGTTAGAACATCTTGTTTTCTGTCCATTTTCATAGCTGGTGACTCAGATAGGGAATAGTATAGAGCTATGTATAGAGTTAGGTAGTGTATGTAGTATACAGTTGTGTGTGTGTGTGTGTGTGTGTGTGTGTGTGTGTGTGTGTAGTTAAGTAGTGTAGGTAGTATACAGTTGTGTGTGTGTGTGTAGTTAGTTAGATAGTGTAGGTAGTATAGAGCTATATGTAGAGTTAGTGTAGCTAGTATAGAGTTACGTATAGAGTTAGACAATGTAGGTAGTATACAGTTGTATACATAGAGAGTTAATGTAGGTTGTATAGAGCTATGTGTAGAGTTACTGTAGGCAGTATAGAGCTATGTGTAGAGTTAGATAGTGTAGATAGTGTAGAATTAGATAGTGTAGGTAGCATAGAGTTAGACGTGGTGTTGCAAACAGACTTAAGGTCTAACTCCAGCTCTGTTTTCACTCAGTCAAGACTACACTTCGTCAGGGGCATCAGACAAGCTGACTGTAGGTGGTGGCTCAACCATGGGGAGTCTCCTTATACAACCAGAAGCCCACAGGGAGGCAGGCCAGGGCCAGCTTAGTGGCCCAGGGAGTCCATGAAGACCAGCTTATTCCAGCTTCCTGCCTGGAGTCCTCAGAGGTTTGTTGTGGGACAAAAATGTAACCCCAAAGATCTCTGTGGAATGTCGTTTATTTTCAGCGAAGGACTCAGTGATGGCGGAGTAAACAAGCCGAGGCGCTCGGGGCACCTCAGCGTTCCCAGAAGGGAGGCTGCTCGTGGGTTCAGCTGGGACTTGCCCCAAGTGTGTTCCAAAGCAGAGGCTCCATAGGGGAAATGCCTAAATCCCCTTGGGGTCTGCCAAGGAGCAAGCACACATACACCCACATCAGGAATGACCGCAGGACAGAGATTTCTCAGAGGAGGAAGGTGCTTGCTGCTAAGCTCAGCAACCTGAGTTCTATGCCTGCGGATCCAGAACAAGCTCCCCGAAGTTGTCTTCTGACCTCTACACACAGGCCATGTAATGGGCACGAGTCCCAACCCCCATACACACAGGCAAGAAACTTAAAAAAGAATGACTTTAAAAAATGTGCCGATGGGCAGTGGTGGTGCATGCCTTTAGTCCCAGCACTTGGGAGGCAGAGGCAGGTGGATCTCCATGAGTTCGAGGCCAGCCTGGTCTACAAAGTGAGTTTAAGAACAGCTAGAGCTACACAGAGAAACCCTGTCTAGGGTGTGGTGGTGCTGTACTTATGTAAGACCTACTTAGCTATGAGGAGAACTCTCTAGAATTATTTTGAAATTCTTTTTCTGCTGCACAGCCACATTCCTGCACCATAGTGGTGATGAGTGGGTGTCAAAATGAGAGCAGTGGGTGGGATAGAGAGAAACATCTGAGTGGAGAGCAGGGCGGTCCAGGGTGACTTGGTTCTTGAATTTAAGGGGCTGGGAGGATGGTGAGGCCGTTGCCCAGAAGGAAGCAGTGAGGGGAGAACCCTCTCCACAGGGCTAGGAAAGGAGGGTTTAGTGGGGAGATCCTGAGATTCCAAGGCTGAACAGGAGCACTTCTGGGTGGAGATGCTCAGGCTGGAGAGGGAGGTCCACAGAGACAAAGTGCGGAGTGACGTCAGCGACACTGAGGGAAGAAGGTGGGGCTGCTTCATCGATGCTCCTTAAATCCCGAGACGTTGGTGTCGCTTTCCACCAGCCGGGGGCATTCACTCACTGACCTTATCCACAGTCGGATGAAACGAAGCCTGTAATTATCCGGAGAACTTGAGCTCTGTGGAGAGTCTACTGAGGGTAAAACCTCCCATCCCTTTAACTGCAGGGGAACTGGGGAAGGACAGCTATTTCTGGGTTCCTAGGAATAAATAATTCCGTGGCTTATATAACTTTTTAATGTTTTACACACATCACCTCATTTTGCTGCTCTTCAAAGCCCCGTGAAGAAGGCTGGGGAGTGTTTTTCCTATTTGACAAATGAGGAAAGAGATGCGGTAAGTCTTACGGTCCAGGTGAGCTCACAGTACAGAGCAGGGCTCTCACCAGGCAACCAGTGCTGTTCCCACCCTCAGCAGGAGAGCACCTCCACCTCACTAATCTCACGTCTGAGTCCTTAGATGTGAATTACAGTACCTTCACCACTCCATCAAACTCACGGGGACTTAGAGAAATGGTCCTCAAGTGTTAGTCCACTTGGGAAACAGAATATGCAGATCCTTGAGCCCCACCCAAGGCTGTGTTCCAGTGTGTTTGTGGGGAATCTGGGAATCTGTGTCCCACGTGCATCTGATATAGATGGCTTATCCACTCATTTCATTGGTCAGTAAAGAAAAGGAGGTTGGAGGATGGGACAAAGGTCTAAATCTCTTCTGCTTCCTTCCATGTTCCTCCCCTTATAGATGAGAAGTTATTGGATCGGTGAGGTTATGGACATGGACGAAGTCATAACCGCAAACAGATAAGGTCACTGCACTTTTAAATGTCTAACAGTCACATGTCTCTCCTCTGCTTTTCCACGCTGCTGTGGTGGGACGCAGCTCAGGGGAGCGTGTTCCCTCCACACTCTATTCATTCTCTTGTCTTCGGTTTCTCTTACGTACTTTCCTAAACACGGTCAGGACAACTCTGGTTCCCCTGGCGGTACGGAACATCAGAAGGAGACGAGGTACAGATGTTCAGTTGGAAGGTAGAGGCCCTTGTTTACACTCAGACATGATGGCAAGTCGCACCTTCATGTCACCGGTGTCCGTGTCGGATGTGCCACACAGTGGGGTGGGTTAAGATGGAGTCCTGCATTGTCTAAGCTTGTTTCCTTGGTGGAAAAGAGACACGGATGAATAGCTGAAAGTCATTGAGTGTGTACTATGTGACAAACAGTGAGTATTTTGTGTGAATTAATGTGCGGAACTGATCTTCAGAACCCTGCAAGAAACTACCTTGATTGTTACACTTTTTTCTTGATGAGAAATATTGCATGAGCTTTTCTCACTGGTGAGTGATGGGAAGAAGCTTGGAAACCAGACCTGCAGACTCCACTCTGTAGCCCTCCCTTTCCCCAGTCACTTTTGTTTTATTCTGGAATGCCCAGCTGAGAGGAAGGTTGCTAGGTCGTATGGAGCTAGTTTCTTTGTCAAGTTGACACAAGCTAGGGTCATCTGAGAAGAGAGACCGTCAACACAGGAAATGTCTCCACAGAGTGGCCTTTTGGGATTAATGTGGGAGGGTTCAGTGTAGCTAGAGTTTTCTTGCCTGGCCCACAGTCAGGACAAATCTCTGTCACCCGCCAGTCCCACAGCCGCTCAGACCCAACCAAATAAACACAGAGACTTATATTGCTTACAAACTGTATGGCTGTGGCAGGCTTCTTCCTAACTGTTCTTATAGCTTAAATTAATGCATTTCTATAAATCTACACCTTGCCACGTGGCTTGTGGCTTACCGGCATCTTTTCATGCTGCTTGTCCTGGCGGCGGCTGGCAGTGACTTCTTCTGCCTTCCTGTTCTTTCTTTTCTCCTCTCTGTTAGTCCTGCCTAAACTTCCTGCCTAGCCACTGGCCAATCAGTGTTTTATTTATTGACCAATTAGAGCAACAAATTTGCCATACAGAACATCCCACAGCACTCCCCCCCCCCTTTTTTTTCAAAAAGGAAGGTTTTAACCTTAACAAAGTAAAATTACATATAATTTGGGAATTTGGGCATAGCTTCTCTTACTACTTCCTGCTGGAGGGGGGCGCTGTATCTTATGAGGACACAAAGAAAATTTTAGGATTATGGAATAGTCCATGATGCTATATTTTCTGAGCCAGTTGCCTTCAAACCATTCTGGATGTCGGATCATCTGGGCCATGGTGTCATGGGAGACCTTTCAGGGGGTCTTGACTGGTCAAACCTGATGTATCTTAATCTGGAACAAATCCATAGCCACTGGATTTCTATGGAAACAAAAGCAGAGCCTCCTTTCCAAAGCAAAACATCCTTACATCCAAATTTTGAAGTCAAGGTATCTTTAATATATACATATTGGTTTAACTCAACATCTTTTATGATCAAATGTTTTTCTGCAGTTAAAAATCCCCAAAACAACACAATCCAGATTCTCTGTGTAATAGTCATCTTTACGTGGCTTATTTTTTATATTAATTTTACTGTCTCTTTAAAGACTTTATTTTTTAAAAACTATCTATTTCTTTATATAACTGTATATATCACCTTTTTTGTCTCTTTCAAGCCTACGTATATTGTACACACATTGTAAACTATTACATCTGAATCTGTCTTATTGTGAATATATTGCTTTAAACTGCAGCATTTGTAAGACTGAAATGGCGCTATGGCTCCTGGTTCTGCCCACCTCAGCTTCCCAACATGGCGGTGGTATGTTTACCACCAGCTCTGGGAGCTATCATGGGTCTATGCTTTTATCCAAGGAGCATGTAGCCCAGAAACCTCTTTTTTTGTTTTGTACTAGCAAAGGCTAAATTCACTACGCAGCTTAATGTGCCACTTGCAGAGGCCTCATTCCCGCCATACTGCAGGTCGAGTGCGCACTCCAGGAACCCACAAGTAGCTCAAACCAGCAGCTGCCGCTCATTTGAGAGAGATAATTAGGAAGCTGTTTTTAGCTCCATTTTAGAATCTTTTCTCAGGTTTTAGGTGGAAACTCTTGCCAACACGTTGGGCGCCATTTGTAGCTAGCTAGAGTTTTCCTGCCTGGCCCACAGTCAGGACAAATCTCTGTCACCTGCCAGTCCCAACCAAATAAACACAGAGATTTATATTGCTTACAAACTGTATGGCTGTGGCAGGCTTCTTCCTAACTGTTCTTATAGCTTAAATTAATCCATTTTCATAAATCTATACCTTGCCACGTGGCTCGTGGCTTACCGGCATCTTTTCATGCTGCTTGTCCTGGCGGCAGGTGGCAGTGACTCCTTTTGCCTTCCTGTTCTTTCTTTTCTCCTCTCTGTTAGTCCCGCCTATACTTCCTGCCTAGCCACTGACCAATCAGTGTTTTATTTATTGACCAATCAGAGCAACACATTTGCCATACAGAACATCCCACAACAGTTCAGCCCATTGTGAGTGATGCTGCCCCCAGTTAGGTGGTCTTGGGGTGTGTAAGGAAGCAGGCCGAGCAAGCCAGTAAGCAGCATTCCTCCATGGATTCTGCTTCAGTTCCTGCTTCCAGGTCCAGGTCCTGACTTCCCTGGAGTGATGGAGTGCGGCCTGAGAGTTGTGAGCTGAAATAAGCCCTTTCCTCCTCATGCTGCTTTTGGTCACAGTTGTTCATCACAGTGATAGAAACCCTAAGTAAACAGCTGGATGCTGTGGAATGCTGGTATTTGGGGGCATCCTGGGCATACGTTCTGTCAGTATTGTCAAACTCTGCACAGGGGGGTGAGAAGAGTGTACAATCAGTAAAGTGTTTGCAGCACAAACACAAGGGTGAGGGCCTTAGTGTGGATCTCCAGCAGCTGTGTCAACACTGGGCATGACAGCAGGTCCCTGTATGCCAGCTCTAGGGAAGCAGACAGGATGATCCCTAGGGCTTGCCAGCCAGCCTACCTAGCCAGATTGGTTGAGTTTCAGGTTCACTGAGAGACTTTGTCTTAAAAAACACTGTGGCCAGCAATTGAAGAAAGAAACCCAACATGTGCACATGTATACACACACACACACACACACACACACACACACCTGTCTGCACAGAAGCCAATTCTTATGAAAACAGATGCAAGAAGCAGAACTCAAGCCCTGTTTTGAACTGTGTTATATAGTCTACATTTTCATCAGCTTGTCCATCCTCTCCTGAAGGAGAATATGCCTCGTAGGCTCCCCCACAGCCCACGTTGCGGTTTCCACAGCCTCAGTGGTTCCAAGACCCACACGGGATAAACCCTCTGTAGCAGATCCACTGTCTCTGAGCCAGCTGCAGGAATGTCAGTCCCTATCTTAGAGGAAACTATTGACTAGAAAGAAAAGTTGTACCGTAAGTTAACATGAATCCAGTGTGACGGTCCCCCAAAGGTTTTGCCCTGCCAAAAGTATGCTGAGTGTTATAGCGTTGGTGGACACTGGCCTCAGCCCAGCGTTTCCAGATTTTCTTTATGGGGGTGAATAGACTCAACTCAGCACTTTTCAGTCTGTCAAGTTAGTAAGTACACTGACATCATTTGGAAGTTGTAAGAATCCACATATTAGGCCAAATTCCACGCTGGGTTCAACATCCGTCACCCCTCCTTGGATCAACCCCCAAGAGCATGGTTAAGTGAGGGTAAAACTTGGCCGGAAGCTTGTTATTTTTTGCAGTTTTAATTGCACATACCTCATCCATTTACCCGAATTAGGAGAGATGGTTTGCTGGGAGAAACTTTGCCGATTGGCTTGTTTCAAAGTCTGGTTCCTCCAGTACTTAACTCAGGAATTCCAAGATAACAGTCAAGTAGTCAAGAACTGACATTCTAATGTCAGAGATGGGAAAGAACAGAGTATCGAGTCCAAACCCCATGGCTTTATAAAAAAAATATGACAGTAACAAAATTTTTAAAAACCCTGGAATTTGGAAGGAAAAGTGTTCAAAGTCATACTAAACCAACTGATGAGCTGGGCGAAGAGAAAAAAAAACCAAGCCAGAATCCGTTCCCTCTGGCTAGTGCACTTTCCACAGGCCCAGCTGGGGACTGGACCTGGAGACCTGCTGTGGCTGTGGGAAGTGCTGCAGAGGGCGAGTTTTTAGGGCCAGGAAGACCTAGACTGAAGTCACGTCTGACCAGCTTCGGGTGGCGTTTCTCCACTTCTCTGGCCTCAATTCTCTGGCTCGTTGAGTGGGGAGGAACAGTGAGTGCCTCTGCAGGGAAAGTGTGACAGTTAAAGACTCTTCCCAAGAAAAGAGGGACACAGGTGGTATTTGGTGAATTTTGGTCTCTTTTCCTCAGGACACTTCAGTCTCCAAAAGAAACTCAGACCATCTATGTATAAAAGGGAGTGTGGGAAGTCATGATGGTATCATTGATTTTTAACTTGAGAAGATCTGGAATCTTGAATAATACAGGAGATAAGCTTCCAGACCTGCACTCTGGAAGGATTATTTAGATTAGGTAGACCTCTGTGAAGGATTTTTTGATTAAATTAATTGGGAGGGCCCACCCCATCCTGCAGGTAGAGTTTTTTATTGGGTATTGCTGGCTCCCAAATAACCACACAGATACTTATTAATTATAAACCCTCCACTGATAGCTCAGGCTTGTTACTAACGAGTTCTTATAGCCTAAATTAACCCATATTTCTTATCTATGCTCTACCACATGGCAGTACATTTTTTTCAACACAGCAAGTTCTTCTTGCTTCTGTCCACATTTTCTCTTGACTCCTGAGATTCTTCCCTTCTTCCCAGCATCCTCCTAGTCTGGCTCTCCCACCCAATCTCTTCCTGCCAAGCTATAGGCCAGTCAACTCTTTATTAACCAATGAGAGTTACACATATTTATAGTGTACAAAGATCACTCCACAGCACCAACCTAATGGTGGGTAGTGCCACTCCCAGGGCTTGGGTCCCAGACTGCTTAAAAAGGAGGAACAGGAGGACTCATCACTGCTTCCTGACTGTGGATGCAAGGTGACCAGCTGCCTCAGGCTCCGCCCACCATGACTGTCCTGCAGGTGGATATACTCTTGAACTGTGCACCAAACTAAGTCCTTCATCCTTGGGTTACTTTGTTGAGGGTATTTTTCTCACAGTGAAAGGAAAAGTCACTAATATAATCACCTATACGAGTCTGGGCAGAATTTGGTTCAAGAGATGCTGTTTTCACAGTGTCCTGAGAGATAATAGCTTTCTTCAGCATCAGTGACTTTTTCAGGCAAGCTTTGTCTCGATGCAACAGGATGGTTATCAGCTGTTCCAGAAAACAAAACAAAATCAACCAACCAAACAAACAAACAAACAAATAAACAAAAAACCAAAGCCAACCAACCAAACAAACAAACAAAAAACAAAACCAGAAAAAAAGAAAGAAAAAAAAGCTTTCATTCTTAATATTTCTAATAATTAAGACCTCACGAGTAAGCTTCATTGAACCAGGTTTGAAAACAAATGGACAGACAGACAGACAGACACACACACACACACACACACACACACACACACATACACACACACACATACACACACACACACACACACTAGGACAAATAAATGCAAAATAAATTACCATGCATTGTTAGAAGGTTGGAAGACCAGGTGGAGGATGGAAGATCAGGTGGAGGGTGGAAGGTCAGGTGGAGGGTGGAAGGTCAGGTGGAGGGTGAAAGGTCAGATTAAGATTGAAAGAGCAGGTTAAGGGTGAAAGGTCGGGTTAAGAGTGGAAGGTCAGGTTAAGGGTGAAAGGTCAGGTTAAGAGTAGAAGGTCAGGTTTAGGGTAGAAGGTAAGGTTAAGGGTGGAAGGTCAGGTTAAGATTGAAAGGTCAGGTTAAGGGTGGAAGTTCAGGTTAAGATTGAAAGGTCAGGTTAAGGGTGGAAGGTCAGGTTAAGATTGAAAGGTCAGGTTAAGGGTGGAAGGTCAGGTTAAGATTGAAAGGTCAGGTTGAGGGGATTCCTCTTTTGGGGGTCCCTTGGTGAGAGGAGACAGATGACTTGCGAGGAATGTATAATTGAGGATGGAGGCAGTTAGCTCTACATAAAGCAATCCAAACCCTGGACTGGATAAAGGTGGATGGATTCAGAACTAGCAAAGCCAAGGTCACTTCCCATCCCCTTGCCCCAGGTTTATCAACCATTAGGGGAATTTGTTCACTCAACATTGTTTCATGTTTAATCTTTACAAAGGACACAGGTGGTACTAAAGTTATCACTTCTTGGGCTAAATAATTAAACCTTCCTGATTTAAACAAAGAAACAGAATATACTTCCCACCAGATAGGTTTGATCTTTATCAAAAGAAACAGTAAAATACGTTAAAACAGAAAAAAAAATGCCTTCAAATAGGGACACAAAATGCCACTCACCGACAAACTTGAGTTAGCACATTCTGCAGAAATGTGTTTAGCTTAGATAGAATGCTGCATCTTAAGACAAAACATTCATACCATGACTAAGGTAGGACCACAAATAAGTGCTGAGAGTGGGGTGCTCTAGAGATATCTTTACCAGGGCTGTATTGCAAGCATTCAGGAAACACAGGAGTAGTTCTGAGAGCTGGCCATGTGTCTACCGTCTGCTATGGTCCTCCCGTGCACCTATGCTGGGAACTTAATCTCAATACAGCAGCTCTGGGAGGCAGGGCCTAACACGAGAGGAAGCTGGACATGGAGAGTGAAAAGACAGGAATTCAAGACACACCAAGACCAAGTTCTCAGCACAAAGGAAGATCTCCGAGGGACAAAGGGTAGGGGACAAGAGACATGAGACAGAGGATGAGGGAGAAGGAGAAGGGAACAAGGGAGAGGGGCAGGGGTGTTTGACCTGAGGGACAAAGGACTGCTTCTGCCAGAGAGGAGACAGACATGGCCCATAGGAAAACGGCAGTTTATAAAGGGGAAAAGGGAACCCCATGTTAGGATGAGTTGGTTTGTTTTGATTAGACATGTTAATTAGGTGGGTCAGAGGGGGACTTTGATAGCTGGACCTCGGTGGCCAGCCTCAGAAGGAAGTGGCCAAATAAGGGCACAGACCTTGGTGGCTAGTTTTAGGAATGTAACAGTTTAGCAAGGCAGAGGGGGTGGGGGAAGGGGAAGGCCTGCCAGAGCCATGTTCACCATGCTCAGGCCTTCAGTGTCATATTCTTGTGACCCCAACACTTGGACAGCTAAGGCAGGAGGACTATGTGTTAGAGGTCAGCCTTGGCTATACAGGGACACCCGTCCTAAATAAAGGGGTTAGTTATTGTGAGAGTGGGTTTATCATAGACGAAGCATTTTAGCTCCTCCCCAAACCCTTTCCTCCCTCCCTCCCTCCTGACGTTTGTTGTGGATGACTGTCATGCAGACCCGCCTAAGAACTGAAATCCTTGGTCTTGGTTTCTCAGGCATCAGAAGTGTAAGGAAGATGTTTTCATTCTGTGTGGAGTCATTGTTCTTGAGTGTTCCATTTCAGCATCATGTAAGTATTATCCTCCAGACAGGGTAGGAAGTTAAAGCTGAGAGCTGAGAAAAGCATAGGAGAGAGAGAGAGAGAGAGAGAGGAGAGAGAGAGAGAGAGAGAGAGAGAGAGAGAGAGAGAGAGAGAGAGAGAGAGAGAGAGAGAGAGAGAGGACAAGATGTGTTGATACTCAAAGACCCACTGTGTGACGTCGGGGGACTTTGTCCTCATGCTTTCTTAAGCCCCCACAAGAATCACGTTAGATTTTCAAGTAATTATGAACATTGAAAGTTGTAATGTGTTTTAAGTCGTTTGACACATGGTGTATGTCATAGAGTGGGTTATGAAAGGGTCAATGACATGATCAGTTTTGATTTTATTTCCTACCAACTATCCCTTAGCCCCATCATTCACATGTGACACGCAGGCAGACGCATAGACGCTGACACACAGAGACACAGACACACACACAGAAGACAGACAGACAGGCATCACACACACACACACACACACACACACACACACACACACACACACACACACACTGCAAGGCTCATCTGGGGTAAGCAGAAAGGCCTGCAGCAGAGCAATGGGAGGAAGGTCTAAACACACGTGCTGCGAATGGACCTGAAAAGGCTTTTGTCACCCATAGTTGTTCCAGGCTATCTGATGATCTGTCCTTCCAGCCTGAAGCTTCCACTGTGGAACATGTGAGCAGGAACACAAAAACTGGAAAGGTTGACGGCACGTGGGGAAACGGGCAGAGAAAATATTTGGGTCTCTTGTGTTCACGGCTGAGATTCTCACAGAGAGAAGAATCTTTTTGCCTTTGACCAGCTGCTCACCGTCCGACACAGAAAGGAAAATGGGCGGGGGTGGGGGGCAACCCCTTGGCTATTTTTGTCTGGGTTTTACTCTTGTACACTGTAGACAACGTTAATGGTAACAATAGCTCCTCACTGAGGGCTTTGTTCTTTGATTTTGCTCCTTTGGGAGCCCGCCACCCAGCTCCCAAATAAACCACACGGGAAAGTCTATTCTTAATTATAAATGTCTGGCCTTAGCTTGGCTTATTTCTTACCAGCTTTTCTTAACCTGTCTGCCTTTTGCCTCTGAGCTTTTCCTGTTCTTCTGTAAATCTTACTCTTACCTCGTGGCTTGCTGTGTAGTTGGCTGGCCCCTGGAGTCCTCCTTTCCTGGCTTCTTCTCTTTTATCTCCTCCCAGATTTCTCCTTCTTTTATCCTCTCTGCCTGCCACCTCTGCCTATTTCTCTTCCTGCTTCACTATTGGCCATTCAATTCTTTATTAGACCATCATGTGTTTTAGACAGGCAAAGCAACACAGCTTCAGAGTTAAACAAATGCAACATAAACAAAAGTAACATACCTTAAAATAATATTCCCCAACAGCACTCCTTTTCTTTTTATTTAATTTTTTTTCATTTATTTTACATATTGACCACAGTTTCCCCTCCCTTCTCTCCTCCAGTTCCCTCTCCCTGCCTCCCATCTACCCCCGACCCCATCCACTCCTCTTCCCTCTTTATTCAGAAAGGGACGGGCCTCCCATTGGCTTGAATAAAGCATGGCACATCAAGTTGAGGCAGTATCAAGGTCCTTCTCCTGTATCAAGGTTAGGTGAGGTAATCCAGCATGGGGAATGAGTTCCCAAAAGCCAGCTAAGTGCCAGGGACAGGTCCTGATCTCACTGCTGGGAGCTTTATAAACAGACCAAGCTACACAATTGTCACATACATGCAGAGGGCCTAGGTTGGTCCCATGCAGGCTCCTTAACTATTGGTCCAAGTCAGCTGTGTCTGTGAGTTCCTCCATCATGACCTTGTTCTCCCCCCCCCCACACACACACACTCATACAATCCCTCCTCCATTTCTTCAGTACGACTCCTGGAGCTCACTCAGCTCAGTGCTTGGCTGCGGATCTCTGCATCTGCTTCCATCTGTTACTGATGAAGGTTTCATGATGACAATTAGGGAAGTCACCAATCTGAGTACAGTAGACTGCTAGTTCAGGCACCTTCTCCACTATTTCTAGGAGTCTTAGCTGGGGTTATATGGTGGTATTTTATTTGTACTGAAATGTGATTTTCATTGTATGTTAATAAATAAAGTTGCCCGGGGGTCAGAGCTAATAGAGCCATAGCAAGAGCGTGGTGGTGGTGGCACATGCCTTTAATCCCAGCACTTGGTAGAAGAGCTAGGTAGATTTCTGTGTGTTCAGGGATACAGCCAGCATTGGAGACATACACCTTTAAGACCTGGAGGGTGGTACTTACAGGCAGTGACGAGGCAGTCATGTGTTTGGGTTTACAACCAATGAGAAGGCAGAACAAAAAGACTATTTAAAGACAGACACACAGGAAGTAGCTCTCTTTCGGGGAAGCTAGGAGCACTGCAGGAGGTAAGATTTTAGCCCTGAGCTCTGACCTCTCAGCTTTCTCTTTTACATTGGTTCTGTGTTTCTTATTTTAATAAGACGGTTGGTTACATCTACAGGGTTATCCTTGTGGGATCCTGGGGGTTTTCCTGGCACCAGGTTTCTCCCTGGCCTGAAATGGCACTCCCATCTCTTTCATCTCTTTTGTTACTCTCCCACTCCATCCTGCCCCCAACCAGCCTTCCACACCTAGCCCATCCAACTGCTCCCTCAAGTTCCCATCTCCCCATTCCCTCTACCCTTGCCAGTTTACCTGGGAAAGCTCTTCTATTTCCCCTTCCCAGGGAAATCCACAAATCCCTCTTTGGGCCCTCCTTGTTATCTAGCTTCTCTAGGGCTGTGGATTGTAGATAGGTTGGTTATCCTATACTTTACTCCTAATACTCACTTATGAGTGAGTACACACCATGTTTGTTTTTCTGGGTCTTGGTTACCTCATTCAGAATGATTTTTTTTCTAGTTCCATCCATTTGCCTGTAAATTTCATGAGATCATTGTTTTTCATAGCTGAGTATTACTCCATTGTGTAAATGTATCACATTTTCCTTATTCATTCTTCAGTTGAGGGATATCTAGGTTGTTTGCAGGTTCTGGCTATTATGAATAATGTTGCTATGAACATAGCTGAGCAAGTGTACTTATGGCAAAATTGAGCATCCTTTGGGTATATGTCCAAGATTGGTATAGCTGGGTCTTGAGGTAGATGGAGTCCCAGTTTTCTGAGAAACCGCCATACGGATTTCCAAAGTGGATGTACAAGTTTGCAGTCCCACCAGCAGTGGAGGAGTGTTCCTCTTACACCACATCCTCTCCAACATAGGCTGTCATCAATGTTTTTTTTTTATCTTAGCCATTCTGACACGTGTAAAATGGTATCTCAGAATTGTTTTGATTTGAATATTCCTGATGATTAAGGATGTTGAACAATTATTTAAGTGTATCTCGGCCATTTGAGATTCTTCTGTTGAGAATTCTCTGTTTAGATCAGTACCCCATTTTTAATTAGATTATTTGGTATTTTGGTGTCTATTTTCTTGAGTTCTTTATATGTTTTGGAGATCAGCCCTCTGTCAGATGTGTGAAGATCTTTTCCCATTCTGTAGGCTGCTCAAGGCACTTCTTTATGTTTACCTTTCTTTTAAGTAAGCTAAACTGCTGGGATTTTATTATTTGATTGACAAATCTTCTTATTCCTGCTCTGAGTGGGGAACACTAATTAACCTGCTCCTCATTTGATAATTGACAGACTATCATTATGGCAGCCCGGCTGCTTTGAACACTCTGCCAGCACTGTGAGGAAAGCCACCTTGAGCTGTAACATGCTCTGCAGTCTGGACTGATGAAGCCCCACTCCAGTGTCTACTGCTCTGGGCACCTGTCCTGGCCTTGGGGGACTTCACTCCCAGCGAGATAAGCCTTGGTGCACCCCAGATGGCCTGGTTCACCCTGAAGCTGATGCCACTCAGGCTATGATGGGAACTCTTCCCAGGCGGCTCAACAGAAAGTTGCCAGTGGTGTGGTGTGAGTCCTGTGATTAGTGGAACTTGGAAGCTGTGTTGTGATGTGTGTGTGTGTGTGTGTGTGTGTGTGTGTGTGTGCCAATGCACTTGTGTACATGGTATGTGGGGATCAGAGACAACTTTCAATAGTTAGTTCTCTCTTTCTATCATATGGGTTCCAGGCATGGAACTCGAGTCATCAGGCTTGGTAGGCAGCAAGGATCTTGACCCACTGCACCATCTGGCAAGCCCAGTGTTCTTATTTTGAGCAAACCTTTGTTGGGTAAATTCATAATAACAAAAAGGGTTTTGTTTTCTCTTCATTTGATCAATATTTGATGCATTTTCTTATATAGACCCCAGTTTCTGACTTATATCATTTTCCTTCTCTATAAATAACCCTTTTCCTCAAAGCCAAATGTGTGACAACAAATGTCCCCAACTTCTGCTTGTTTGAGAATGTGTTTCTCTCTCTTCCTGTTGACGGATGATTTCATATGTTGGTGGACTATTTTTCAGTACTTTGACTGGTTCACTTTAGCTTGCTTTTGCTTGCTCTTTCAGAGGAGACAACAGATGTCAGTCTTACCTCTTGTCCCCCATGGTGAAGGAGTTCTTTCTCCCCACTGGTTTCTTTCAATATTTTTCTCTTTAGACATTTGAGGTTTGATGTGACATGCCTAGGTGTGGTCCTTTGGCATTTACAAATATTGGTGTTCTCTGGGCTTCCTGGGTCTGTGGGGAGAAATCTCAGCCATCATTACTTCAAATATTATTGTGTCCACCTTTCTCTGCTTCCTCTTCTGCAGTCAATCATTGGGTATTCTGATGGTTTTAGTCTCTTTTTCCTCCTATTCAGTTTTGCAAGTTTCTGTTGTCAGACCCTAAGGTCAACTCTTCTTCATCTGCTGGTGAGTGTATGTGCATCCATGGTTGAAATCTAAGTAGCATGTTTCCAACTTAGCATTTCTTTTTATTGTCCCTTAGCTCTCCCACCTTACAGTATGCATTTGTTCTTGTATAAAATCTTTTTATCATTAAAACCCTTGGCATAATGGTCATGCCATCACTGATGCCATATTTGACGTGTTGGCCTCTTCAAACCGAGTCTTGTACCTTTTGGTGTGCCTCATAGTTTTTGTGGCAAGGTAGATGTGGTCTACTGACCTTTAGTTATACAACTGTCAGATGTGTATTGGAGGTGTAAAGGGGGAATGTTCCATAGTCCCATACTTAGGTGTCCATGTTTGGGAGATTCTGTGACCCCCTGGCCTCTGAATTTCACATGTACTTATTTTCAAAGACACATTGCTTTTAGAGATTTTATTTATTTATTTTTAATTTTTATTTGTTTTTTGGTTTTTTGAGACAAGGTTTCTCTGTGTAGCTTTGGCTCCTTTCCTGGAACTCACTCTGTAGCCCAGGTTGGCCTCAAACTCAGAGATCTGTCTGCCTCTGCCTCCCAAGTGCTGGGATTAAAGGTGTGAGACACCACTACCTGGCCTAAAAATTTTATTTTATTCATAATTGTGTGTGTCTCTGTGTGTCTGTGTCTGTGTATGGATTGGTATATACACATGAGTGTAGTGGTCACAGAGTCCAGAAGAGGGTGTCAGATGCCCCTGGAACTGCAGTTACAGGAAGTTGTGAGCTGCCAGCCATGGGTGCTGGGAACTGAGTTCAGGTTCTCTACAAGAGCACTAAGGGCTCTTAACCACTCAGCCATCCCTCCGGTCTCTGACACTTCTTAACCCCATCCTTCCCATTTCCATCCTGAGGTAGAAGAAGAGCTGGAAGGGGCTGGAGTTTGGATTTCCCCTTCCCACCAGTACCTTAGGTTCTAATTCAATCCCTACAGATTGCACTCTGGTAAAACAGTCGTTTGCCAAGAAAGGCATTGTTGAGAACAGAATGTTCTGATGTACTTCAAGATGAGGGTTCCCCTAATGTTCAGTGACCCTCATGTTTAGTATGAGAGTGTGGTAGAGTTCTTAGAAGTGAAACTTAGAGAGTGACTGTTAGCCAGGGATGAGGCCTCTTGGTGTTTCAGACCTGTCTGCCTAGTCCTCCAGCAGTCCACCAATCACAGGTCAGCTTTTCCTGTCCTTACTCTTTCCTGTGGGCTCTTTGTATCCACCTGTCTGACACTACAGTCCTACTGAATGACTTGCCCTTTGCTCTGGTTTCTTGAACAGAGCTAAGAATAGTCTATTTTCAGTTTGCTCATCTGTTTATTTCTTGTTAGGATGAAGTGCTGGCATCTGGGATCCTTCCCTATTTGACAAGAAACATCAAGTCTCATAACTTTGAACATGTTATGCCACTGTCAAAGCATGCTGTTTTCAATTTACAAAATACTGGGCACAATCAGTCATATGACATTGCCTCCACAAAATCTCCATAAAGTGTTTTCAAAGCCTGTGCCAGAAGGGGAAGAGGAAGAGGAGGAGGAGGAGGAGGAGGAAGAAATAATTGTAGAGCAGACTTGAGGGCTACTACACATGACCAGAGTCCAACATGCATTGTCATTACTGATAAAATGTGACTGGTTCTGTTGACATTGCAGACACAGCAAAGGCTTGTAGCTAGGCTTTCTCTGTCCTGTCTGCCAGCTCCCAAACAACCACATGGAGACTTATTATTAATTATGAAAGCTCAGCTGATAGCTTAGGCTTGGTTTTAGTTAGCTTTTATACCTTAAATTTATCCATTTCTAATAATTTACATGCTGCCACACGGCTCATGGTTTGTTATCTCATCTCCTACATGTCATGTTTCCTCTGAGTCTCCCCATAACTCCACCCTTCTTCTTCCCAGCATTCTCTCTGCCTGAAAATCATGCCTAGCTATTGGCTATTCAGCTCTTTATTAAAGCAACCTGAATGACACATCTTCACAGTACAAGAAGATTATTCCACAATAGGTACTGAGTGTATTACCTGAGCCAGACAGTTTTTTGGCAAACTCTGGCTTAGCTAGACAAACATAGACTGCTCTCCCTGGAGTGTGTGGGAACCAAGGCCTTTCTGTCCACAGTAGACCAAAAAGACTTGAAAGAGGCTGAGAAGAGCATGGCCAGCATTTCTCCAGTCCTTACCTCAACGTCAACCTCTTCTTCCATGAGAAGGGGGAAGTAGAGGGGAATGGGTGGGGGTAGGAATAGTATTCTCTTGGGCATCCTCTCACAGTAGCTTCCTAGAAACCATTACAAAGACTAGGTGGGGCTAGAGTATTTGTATGAGGGTCATTGAATGAGTGTCTCTAAGATGCACACCTTCTAGAAAGTGAGAGGTCCCATCCAATGTCTCCCAATAGCCCAAAGGCTCTGTTTATGGGCAAAGTACTGAGCACTATAATGGTCTCTCAAGTAAATATCAGACAGTGTATCCTGGGCTGTATAAAGAAGACGAGGATTGAGAAAAGTCATTTGAGGGAGACAGATGTCAGACCAGAGGGTTAACACACTTAGAGGGCCTGCTAAGTGTCCGATACTCTGACAGGTACCTTACATAGCTTCACATCGGAACATAGTTGTATTAGTAACTGCTTATCCTTGTTAGTTATCTTTTTTAACCCCCACAGTATCCATGTGAGGTGGGTAGAAGATGATAGTGTTTGGTAAACACCTTGGACTCCAGTCTGGACTGCCTGGATTCCAACACCACCATCCTCTCTATTTGCTCCCCCTTTCTCTTCTTTTCCTAATCATTTATTTTATTATTTTTTATTATAACCTATCATTCCTCTTTCCTTTCCTCCCTCCTGCTCTCTTTCAAATTCATCAGTTTTTTCATCAGATGCTGTTATACTCATATATGTATGTGTATACATACTCCTAAAATGCATCATCTGGATGTTACTTAGAAAAAGAGGCAGAGATTGTCTAAAACACCTCTGTTTCCATTCCAATGGTAATAAAATAGTCTGTGAGGATCAAACATCAGAAGTTTTAGGGAATGTAGCATCTAAGTGAACTATGCTTGCAGAGAAAGAGGGATTGAAATGGTAGAAGAAAGATAAAACAAACAAACAAAAACCAACCAATCAAACAAACAAACAAAAGACCCAACCCAAAGCAAACCAATTAAACAAAAAGAAACAGTTTTACTTAAACTATGCTGTCTGAACACACTGATACCCTAGATATTCACTCCATTTATGTGTAACACATTAAAGAATGAGCAAGAGTTCGAACTCTGAACATTTGCCTACTGAAGCAATGCTGTCGTGCTCTGTTCAGAATTCACATTGTCCTTTTCCAAGAATGTACATATGCCCTGATAGGAGGCAGATGAAAAGGAGTGTTTATCACTAAACACTAGGTAATGTGAACTGCTCGACTCACTATTTTACTATATTGTAAAATATGTATGCGGTACGGGGCTACCCCAAAAGCCTTACCTCAAAGCGGGTGACTAGAGCACTGTGTATGTAGAATTGTAGGTGCTGGCGTGTATGAAGGATGCAATGCACTTCATCGTGTTTCTCTGTCTGGACACTCGCTAGGTTACTCCTTCATGTGATTCCCCTTGGGAAAGATGAAGGTAGTAACTTTCCCCTCCTTCTGAGGATAACATGGATGAGTGACTATGAGCCAAATAGCAAGTGCTCTGTTCGTGCGGGCTAACTGTGGCCACTATTGGGTAATAATTACATACCAGGAAACTAAGAGCCAGAAAACCGAACTCAGGTCATATTGACAGGGACTGTTCACCTTAAATGACAGGAGGTCTTGAAGGCAAGTTACTGGGATGAACAAAAGCCAGAGAGCGACTTGACCCCAAATGGCTAGAATGGGGGACACAGGAGAGAATGGCCTGGGCAGAGCTTGGATGCGCCCGTCCAGTCACCACCCCCAAAACTGTCTCCCCTACCTCTGTGGCTTGCTTTTCCCTGACAGCGTGGAGAGGTCGCTGGAGTGGAGCCCCAGGCAGTGGCTCAGAGTCACAGCCTGGCTTGGCTATGGGTGCAAGGGAACCTGCTGAAATTCCAAGGCTGATTGGTGGAAAGAACTTTTTTCCTGGCTTTCTTCTATAAGGTAGTGTGTGTGTGTGTGTGTGTGTGTGTGTGTGTGTGTGTGTGTGTGTGTGTGTGTAACATTTTGCAGACAGAATGGGGAAACTGGTATCCAGTAGAACCAAGTCTCTAGAGGAGAGACCAGAAGGAAAGTTTGGAGTGACTGGCCCTCATACTGGGGGGGCTTTAGCTCTTTAAAGGTGCTGAGAAAGAATTTAATCAACACTTTGGATTAAAGCTAGAAGAATTTTGTGAGCTTCTAGAATCCCAACATTGACACCTCTGGTGAGGGGACATCCTCCCATTGTGTCTAAAGCCTCTGTGGAGTTGCTGTTCTTGCTATTAGAGGAATTAAAAACCCTTTCTACTGACTGGTTTTATACAAACAATACTTAATTTCCTCAAATCTTCTGTGACTGTTGAGGCAAGAGATTCAAAACCACCATGCTGAGCAGGCAGGAAAGAGTGGCCAGTACCATTTTGTAGATTAGAAAAGAGAGGACATTTTCTCCCAGGGTGTCAGGCTGGCCCAAGAGCTTAGCAGCAAGCTCTTTATTAAAGGGCCCGTGCAGCTGTGGAGAGTGAGTCCTGGATGGAGGTCTCTGGAGATTCGTATTCAATGTACTGTTGAGTCCTCGTTGCCTGGCCCTGTCCTACCTAACGTGGGAGGTCTTGATATAGATGATTTTGTGAAAAAAATTTTTAAAGAAACCCCCAAAAGTCAGGACTATCTGGAGTCTAGGGAGGGTTGAGCCTTTAGAAGAGAGAACAGGTGTCCTGCAGAACACTGGGGAGATCTGGTGCACAGTGAGTGGATTTTTAATAATAATAATAATAATAATAATAATAATAACAACAACAACTGTCCACAGCGCTACAATGACAAAGGATGCTTGATTTCCTGGGCTCCAATCCGAAGGACCCAAAGCAAGAAGAATGGATGCTATGTTCAGCTGCCATGTTGCCCAGAAATGTTGACTCATAGAACCTCAGAGCCCAGTTCTTGCTATCTGATATCTTTATAACTTGCCTTATCTTTCCCTCCCCTGTTGGCCAGTACTTTAAGGTTCCAGATCCTTGGTCATCTTTGTCCCACAACAGGAAGCTCCTTGGACTCATTTTGAAGAAAAACTAACAGCTCTCCCTTATTCCTTACATGTCGGGAAGAGGGCAGAGGGCTTTGCAGACGTGGTCTGTAGGGTCCCTTGATGCCCATCAAAACTGTCTGCCTCCATCTCAGGCTTTCCAGAAATCCTCCCCTGCCATGGCCTCTGCCCTGGCTCCAACCCAGGCCCAGGTGTGCCTTTGGATGAGTCACATTCGCCTGTGAGGAGCAGGTGGGGAAAACAGTCTTCAGAGCCGATCAGGCGTGTGCAGTCGGGAGCAGCAGCCTAGAGCTGGGAAAGAGGGCGCTTTGTTCTTCCCCTCCACCCCAGCTGCAGGAGGGTTGCTCTCTCCTTGACACTGGGGCATGCCAGCTTCTCAGCTGCCTGGTGAGGCTGCCAGGCTTGCAAGAGGGGATGTCAGGGCCGTGGCTACAAGTACAGAGGGCTTGCTTTGTGATGACCCTCAGTTCTGAATCTTTAGCCTGGCTTGCAGAGAGCCTGACCCGTGAGTGTGTCTGTTAGCTGAATAAATACCAGGAGCCAATAGCCAAAGCAGTGTGATCACAGCAGCGGCGAGCCTTCAACTGAACCATGGCTATTGGCCAGACACTGTTTAAATCACCTTGCAAACGTTATTTTGAGGAAGTCCTCACAGGAGGACAACAGGAAGTTGGTATAGTAGATACATTTTACAGTAAATAAAACCTGCTGTTCAACACAGCTGTGTAAGTGGTCTGGGAGCACAGTATGTGTCTTCATCCATTCTATGTGCCTAGAAGATGCTATAGATTGGGTAATTTACAAAGAACACAAATGTACATGTTTGGTTCTAGAAGCTGAAATGTTCAAGACTGGGGCTGGGGCTTCTCTTTCAGCATGGTGTCTGCTGTGCAAGTGTGAGGACCTGAGCGTGGATCTAGAACTCACAGTAAAAGCTGGTTGTGGTGGCAGTGTGAGCCGTCACCCCACCACTTGGGGTTGGGGCAGAGATAGAGCCTTGGAGCTCGCTGCCACCCAGTCATTGCGGGACCCTGTCCTAACAAAAAAAGGTCAAGAGTATTAGAGAAAGCACTTGATGTTCATCTCTGGCTCAATAGGCGTGCACACGTACACACACAAACCACACACACACACACACACACACACACACACACACACACACACACACACACACACACACACACAGAGTCCAAGATCAGGAGCTCAACATCTTATAAGGACTTCCTTGCTATATTCTTATGTGGTAGAAAGTAGAAAGTGCCAAAAAGGAATGAACTATGTCTCTGTGCTGTGGAAGAACAGGAGAGATAATCCATTCATGTGAGCCTTTCATAACCTTTTAAGTGTACGGATTTATATAGTGCATCGTGATAACAAATAGGTTGCATGTAAAGATCAAATGAGGACAGTTAATATTTCTACCCCTTAGGCAATTAAAAATTTGTTTTGGTTAACACACAATAGTTGTATGTATTTATGGAATGTAGTACAGTATTTCAGTAAATGTATATATGTGTCCTGATCAACTCACAGTCATTAGCTCTTCTATCTCTTTATCATTACTGTTGTGTTTGGAGCCTTCCAATCCCTGCCTTCTAGGTCTTCATGAACTGCATAGTGGCTTTTGGTGAACCACAGTCTCCACTCATTTGAAATCCCTCAGTTCATTCCCTGGAATGAAGAATTTCATGACCCAAATGCCTTCCAACACCATTACCTTGGGGTTGTTTCCAATACATTTGTTTTGGGGACCCATTTAGACCATAGCAGTATGTTATGGCGAGTTCGTGTCAGAGTCTGAGCCACACCTCAGGTCTTTCTGGCCTCTAGCTCCACCCCCACGACCACTGTGCCACACAGCTTCTCTTATTTGCATGGCCAACTTCATCTGTGTCTGGAGACACAAATGTGTGACTGTCATTGCAGACACATTCCCAGCTCTTGATGGAATTTGATGGAGCAGGTTTGGGGGTACGAGCACAGTACCTCTGACCTCACCCCTACCCTCACACTATCCAGCTGACCCTTCTTTCTGATCCCACCAACTTCTTGTTCTTCCACACAGCAGGCCTTCTTCAACTCAGGGTCATATTACCTCCTGTTTGCTCATTCTCTTCCTCATCCATCCACTACTGGCTCCTTCCTGCCTCTTTATCAGATCTGATAAAACCCACACTGGCTGAGAGGCTGTCTATCTCTAACATCTCTCCCTTCCCCCACTCTGCCGTGTGTGTGTGTGTGTGTGTGTGTGTGTGTGTGTGTGTGTGTGTGTGTGTGTGTGTGTGTGTGTGTAATCAACTCTCTCTTCTCCCATTCCATTGCCCTGGCATTCTAACCCTGCTTCATTTTTCTCCCTGGCCCTCACTACCACCTGGTGCTGCATTCTCTGGGTTTAGAACAGTTTATAACCCATGAAGTACCCAGCAAATAGTTGTTGAATGACTGTACTGGCAAATGAAGTGGTCCAGGTGCACCAATCCAGGTTATGAAGCCAATCTCCCATTATAACTTAGAGTAAACACTGACATGTCAATATAGAAGCTGATGGAGTCTAGCTGTTGAATATGGTAAACAAATACAGCACAAAACATTTAAAAATAAGAAATTTTTTAATTGTGCTTGCATACAGATTATGTGACTGTAATCACTGAGTGAAGAGACAAGATTTTGATGCCACATAGGAAAGGTCACTTGTTATCTGTATGAATGTGTGTCCTTAGAACCCCGTTACAGAGATCACACATGCCTTCTCTACAGAGTCTCTTAACTGTCCCAGTGACAATCAATACCTATGCTTTATAAATTCCAGACCACTTTTATCTGAGCTTGTCTAATAAACAGGACAGTTGGGTCAAAGTGGTTGAAATCAAGAATGGATTTGGTGTCTTGCAAATATGAGTTTGAGTCCTAAATCACTAAAACTGGATGGTCTACCTTATAACTCTTAACATCTATTTCCATGTGTATCAAATCAGAGTGCAATAATGTGCTGAGGATTTTGTTCATTCACAGTTCTAGAGTACATATTCTGCGTGGTGGTTTGAAAGAAAACGCCCCCAAAGGGAGTGGTACTACTAGGAAGTATAGCCTTGTTGGAGTAGGTGTGGCATTGTTGGAGGAAGAATGTCACTGTGGGGGCGGGCTTTGAGGTCTCCAATACTCAAGCTATGCCCAGTGACACAGTTGTTTCTGCTGCCTGGGAATTAAGATTAGAACTCTCAGCTCCTTTTCCAGGACCATGTCTGCCTGCACACCACCATTGCTACTTGCCACGACAATAATGGACTGAACCTCTGAACTGTAAGCTAGCACCAACTAAATGTTTTCTTTTATGAGAGTTGCCATGGTCATGGTGTCTCTTCACAGCAATTAAAACCCTAACTGAGACACTCTGTTGGCACTTTCTAGATGTATAGCACAAAACACGCAAAGATCCCTGATTCTTGGAGTTCATACTTAAGTGGCCATGTGTACAAAAGAGCTTTTACACCAGTAAGTGCCAGCTTAACATTTCATGTTCTGGTAGGTAATACTGGTTGGGTTTTTGTCATCTATCCACCTTTATTCCTGATATCTGGAGATGCAACTGCATTTCATTGCCTGTGATAACTGGTCTTGGTTGTCAACTTAACTGTTCTGAGAGACGTCTAGCACTAATAGAACACACCTGTATGTCTGGGGTTAGGAGGGGGCTCTTCCAGAGAGGACTGACACATGGCACAGAGCCTGAGGGAAACAGAGATCCCCTGAATGTGGACCACACCCTCCAATGGACTGATGCCCTAGGTGAAAAAGAAGTCCAAGGCAGGCAGTGTGCAGGTTGGCAAGCCCTCTTCATTTCTGAGTGAAGGCATCAACCAGGGCTTCCATCTGCTGACAGCAGACTCTTTGGGCCTCTCAGCAAGGACTCGATGCTAGCTCCTCTTCAGGGAACATCCAGGCTTTCTGGTCCGGATTTGAGAATGCTGAGATGTCCTGCTTCTTGGATTCAGAACTCAGCTGCTCTGGCACACAGACAGCCACTGGTGAAGTTCCCAGCCCTTGTCATGTAAGCCAACCCAATACATCTTCTTTTATTATACACACATTCTAGAGAATATATTATAAATATATACCTGAGCATATATGTTTTGTAAATGAATATACCTCTAGAGAACCCTGTATGATACAGTCTGTTTTTCCCACCTGGCACTGTGAGCATGGACCATACTCCTAGGGATACATCCTCTTCTTGGTCTCAAATCCCTGTTGCTAGTGATTGGTGTAGAGATGGGACTGTGATCCAGGTCTGGAGAATGAGATAGGAAAGGAGGCTTAGGGAGAAGGTATCCTTTCTTCTATAAAAGGGAGACAGTGTAGTGGCTAACCTCAGTTTTGCTTCTGGAAATGGTCATGTCCAAACACCACATCTGCAATTGGCATCGATGAATTAGGTAATGAAGGAAGAAAATAACACTGACGATATGAAGAAACAGATGGGGTCTGGTTCTCAATGGTTTTGTCAGCCACAGCATCCCTTCCTTCAAGCTTTCCACTTGATACTACACTGTTGAAATCAGTGTGAATCAGCATTTTTTGATACCTGTATTCAAAGATATTAATTGATATGTTATTATGACACTCTTTTCCTCATTAGTAAGCTCATGGGACAATGAGTATATTTCATATTTATGTTTGTATTTTTATTCCTGGCATGTTTTATATAGGTTAGAGATATAGGTTATATATTTATATAGGTTAGCTCATAGATCAACAATGATATAGCTACAATTGTGTATTTATATTTTGTACACATAATCTTTTGTATTTTTTGCAGACCTTATATGCAGTATTTTATATACTTACATAAGAAAGCAATAAAAACTAGCTTCTAAATACTGGACTATTACAGATCTACAATTTAAAACATTTTTAAATTCATATACTTTAAATCCAGGTTCTCAGATTTAGGATTCCTGGACTGGTTAATATGGGGTCACGACCTATGACAAACAACCCACATTTCTTTTATAAAACCTGTGAGTGTGGCTGAGCCTGCAAAAAAGCAAGGAGTGTCCAAGCCATGATGTGGCTGTGAGGGCGGTGCCCACCTGCCCTGTGATTTTGTTTAGTGAGGTCATGGGAACTGGACAAGGTTTGCCCTCAGTTCTGATAGCCTGAGGTCTGGTGATGTAGTGTGGACATGTTATAGGCCAATGACTCTGCTCTTACAGTGGAGAGGACAAGACAAAAACTGCAGAGACACATTTGATTGACGTACTTCTGCACGTGAGGATTTCTAGAGAGAGCTGTCATCGTTGCCTGGAGCATACCTACCGCACGATTTTACTGCGCTTCACTTCTGTTGATACTCAGTGTCCATCGCTTGTTTGCACTATTAGAGATATGAAGACAGGAAACAGGTAATCCTTTCCTAAGGAAATAATGCTTAAATAAATTGGCTAGGTGGTGCCTGAAGAGGGCTGTAAACTGAAAGTTCACATCTATCTGGGGGGATAGAAATTATTTCTGGAGGAGGGTACCATTTCCCAATGTCCCTGGAAGGAAAACAGGAGAGTTTGCGCTGAGAGAGAGAGAGAGAGAAAGAGAGAGAGAGACACAGAGACAGAGAGACAGAGAGATGAAGCATTAAAGGGGCACTCCCGGCTGAGAAGAGTGTGAGCATGGACTGAGAGGGAGCCTGGTTCCCCAGGAGGAGCTGTCAGCTCTTCTTTCCGCTGCATCCATTTCTTCCGTTCACTCTCAGCATCCATCACACTGGCAGGCGCATGAGAGAATGGAGGTTCAACAAGTTGCTGATCATGAACTAGGGCTTCCTGTTTCTACGACACGACAAGAAAGAAGTGACTGGAAAGGGGAAGAGGCATGAGCAGTGGCCAGGCCCCGAGACACCTTTGTGTCTTGTTTCACTTCATCTGGGTGTTAAGGGACAGCTGTAGAATTTGAACTAGCTTGCAAAGGACATGCTGATGATGTCAGCTAATTCACGAGATGGTGATGTCCTAAGGAATTTGGAAAACAACACCATTCAGTCCTACCTAAGGCTAGGATCTCCTTTGGCATGGATTCTCTCCCATGAAGCAGGTCTCAAAGCCAATCAAAAACCAGTTGGTTACTCTCCTAACAGTGGTGCCACTGTTTTACAAGTGGGCACATCTTGCTGGGCAGGCTGGTCTTGTAGGTTGTAGAATCCATAGCTGGGGAAGGTCACTGATGTTTTTTCCTCCATTGCAGCCTACATAGCACCTTCCAGAACTGTGGAATGGAGCTAGCAGGCAGGAAGCTATTGGTTCCGTTCCAGTTGTCTTCACTCTATCATGCAAACAAGGTGTGCAGTGTTCAGAATAGGTCTGGGCTTGTTCAGGTGGACAACCAAGAGAAATGGGAAGAGATTGTACTGTTTTGGGGGTGGGGGATCAGGGAAGGGTGCTCTATGGCCGTCTTGACCAACAACACATAAAGAAATACCCCATTGGTGGCACTGGGGTTTTTGTTTAGTAAACCTCAGTTTCTAATAGCAAGTTGTTTCAATTATGCAGAATCAAGGAATCTGCTAGCTGGAAGCCACAATGGACTAAGAATGTCCTGGCTTCCCAGAAGCAATGCATATGTCTTGTATCTGTGCTGAGGTCAGTGTCAGGAGCTCCTATCTCAAACCAGGTTCCATTTTCACACCTCAAACCAAGATCAGAGATCAGTTGGGAAACTCAGAGTCATATTGACATATTATTTTCATGTTCAGATAGATACTCAGTTTATTTTTTAATATCTATCTATCTATCCATCCATCCATCCATCCATCTATTTATAAGGCACCAGAAACCCATGTGTGTTGGTGTGTGTGTGTGTGTATGTGTGTGTGTGTGTATGTGTGTGTGTTCATGTATGTGTGCAGTGTCAGAGTCTACCTTACAAGGATGTCTCGCCACTCTTAGAGCTTCAGACATAGTTTAATATTTCTCAGACTCAGATAGGCCTGCTATGCATGTGACCCTGGATAACTGGGTTATTAAAACCAGCAATTGTGTGGAAGGGCATGGAAAGGGCATGGAAAACCTTTTTGCCTAGACCAACGTCTGCTCTTACGGGATTTGTCTCCAGCATTTAATTCTCAGGTTTCCATGAAATCTGCTACGTTGGAGCAATGTTACCGTGTTACTTAGAAATCATTGGTTCAGGGATAGTCATCTGACTCAAGCTGGGCCAATCACAGCTCTTCCTTGGGGATTTAGAGGCTAACTGTGGTATGGAAACCTGGAGGGCTGTTTGTTAGCTGTTGGTTTCTGAACATATGAGTTACAGAGACAAAGAAATCCATCTACAGAGAATGCAGTAAGACTAAACCAAACTCACACTTAGTCAAACTCCCCTCGAAGTAATTGTTTATACCCAGACAGGTTCAGCCTTAAGCAGAGAAGCGGCTCCCGTGGTGAATGCAGACCGTGGTCACACAGATGGACCTGGTTGGACTAAATGCTTCACAGAACAGAACCCAAAGTCACCATCTGGGAAAGGAACTGCCAGCAAGGAGGGTGTGGGGCTGACAGAGATGAGAGCAAGCTGAGAGGGGATTGGGTGGGGTGGGAAGTAACCAGAATGTATTATATACATGCATGAAATTTCCAAAGAACAATATGTATCGATAAAAAAAGTTAATACAAAAGTCCCTTAACCTTTAGAACTACAACAGACCAAAGAGCATCCAGCCCCAAGCTCTCATCTGACTGCCTGGGAACAGAGTCTGAGCATGAGAAGTGACTCCTCAGAGGTTAATGCGGCCAATATTTAGGAATCTCATCCCCTCCCCCTGGCCTTTTGTCCTCAGCCACCACCCTAGACCTCCATCAGCCAACTTTCCTTGAACCCAGGATCTCCTGTGAATCACTCTATTGTTGGCTGCTTGCAGGTTCATTAGCCCCACAACGTGGCTCAGCAGGGTGCAGATTTCCTCCTGCCCCACCCACGCCTGTGTTTCTATAGACAGCTCTTAGAATTTGTTTGTATCAGGTGTTGAACACAAACACTCTAATTGATCCACAGACATTTGTAATTCTAAAGTCCTCTTGTGAGTTGCAAATATTCTTTTTGCCCTTTTCCTATTTTATAGATACAGAGGCCATGGGAATGTAAATACTCAACCCCAACTCTCACAACTGGTGTCTAACTGATCCAGGATTTTAACCAGTGACTACTGACTGCAAGCTTGCATTCATACCCAGCCAGCCACAGAGCGTTCCCACCCCATGCTGGCTATCCTTTTCCCAGCCTGATCTCTTGTAGGCTAGAGGTATTGATTGGATGTCCGTGCATTTCCTGAGGCAAGACTATCCCTATATGGAAGTAGCAAGCCGCCTCTTTTTAAAGAGTCCCTCCAATGCCGTCTGCTTTAACAACGGGGTCGATGTCAGGCAGAAGCAGGCTGGGAACCCACTCTGTGAATACTGAATGGTTTCTTTTCTTCCTCCAGGAGAACTGTGTGATTTCTTGATACCACCTTTTTGTTGTTTTCTTATGCAAAACCAGTCTGATCCTCAGAACTTCGGGGGAGAGAGAAAGCAACACTAATCTTCACTATCCTAATCTGTGGTAATTGCTGGATTTCCATATTCCATATACGGGAAAGACAGACATGTCTTCACCCAGGACTAAGAAGGAGGAAGTGATAGATCTTACTGTTGTCTGTGCCGTCCTGATCAGTGTCAGCAATAGCTCTTGCTCTGGATGTATTTCACCTGGCCTGGACCCAGAGAACATCATGTCCACTCCCAGGATGCCCTTGGATGAGGCCACCTGTCAGGTTACTGTACATTACCCAGGGGCGCTGGGATTCTTATTCCCTACTGTGAATTTACGGTTCTTTGTCCTCAGCCAAACTCCTATCGTGGCTTTTGATGTGAAAAAGCAATTTAAAAATGGACCATATCTAATATAACACATGGACACATTCACCACACACATTCTTTTAATTAAAAGAATCAGTACACTGCGTTTTGCTGACAGTTGACACCAATGCTTAAATGCTATTTTCTCTTATTGATTTATGAGGTACATGCTCAATGCAAATTAGGGGATAAATCATCAATGACACTGATTTGCTTACCAGCCCTTCAGTAAATGTATGTGGTTAATTGTGGGCATGGGACCTTTCTCTGCTAGCGAGAGCCTTGCCTCGGCTCTTGGCCTTTCCTCTCGGCTCAGCTCTTTCCCTGCTGGACTTAATGGAGAAGGACGTGGAACCTAACTGCAGGTGGAGGGTGGGTGAGCGAAAAGCCGTGGCTGCATCTGATATCCTGAATTGAGTGAGGAATTCCTGCCCAGTCCTCAGGAGAGGAAGTTTCTACTTGAAGGAGGCAGCTAGTTATTTCAATCTGCGTGACTTTCTGTAACACCCCAGGAACTGATGGCTTCCACACCACAATGGCTGCAGCCCCAAGTGGCCATGCTGGGCAAGGGCCTCAGCCTGTCCATGTCAGGTGACCATGTCTGTGTGGTTAACAGAGTCTGCTCCTTTCTTCTTCTGAAATATTTTAATTTTACTCAGTATGCAAAGTCACAGGTTTCATTACGGCACGTTCACACATGTCCATAGTCATATATATACACATATATGCATATATATACATATATGCATATATATATATGTATATTTGTCCCACCCAACTCCCCTCTTACTTCCTCCCTGCTCTCCATGATTCCCCCTTCTTCCATGAAATAGAATGCCCTTCTGCTTTTATGTCACATAATTCTGTTAGTTTGTTAGCTTTTCCTTTTCATCCCTCTCTGCCGCCTGTAGACTTGTTCACCTCTCATTGGCCCCTTCCTACTTTTAAGTCTTTCTATTTTTACATCGATATAGATAGATAGATAGATAGATAGATAGATAGATAGATAGATGATAGATAGATTGATAGATAGATAGATAGATAGATAGATAGATAGATAGATAGATAGATTGATAGACGGAAAGAAAGATAGATGCTAGATGATAGATAGGTAGATAGATGTAAGATAGATATAGATAGATGATAGAAAATACATGATAGATAGATGATAGATGATAGATAGATAGATAGATAGATAGATAGATAGATAGATAGATAGAGTGACAGAAAACATGTGGTGTTTCTTTTCTGAGTCTTGTTCACTTTGCTTGTTATCTCTAGTTCCATCCATTTTCTGAGCATTCATTCATTCATTCATTCATTCATTCATTCATTCATTCATTCATTCACTATTCCAGACTGGCCTCAAACTCACTATATAACTGAGGGTGACCTTGGATTTATAATTCTCATGCTTCCACCTACCAAGGACTGGGGTTCCAGGTTTGTGTCACCATTCCCCAATTTCTGTAGTTCTGGAAACCAAAAGCAGGGCTTTGTGCACCCTAGCATACACCCTCTCAACTGAGCTACATCTTCAGTCCCAAGAATAATACTCTTTTTGTGGCTGAATACGATTCCACTGTGTATAGGGAGCACTTCATCCAGCCAGCTAATAGACTGTCGTGAGTCTCAAAAAAGACACTTTTTGCATTTTGAATAGTTTTAAGACTGTTGAAAGCTATGAACCTGGAGTGAAGTTTGCATTATGAGATGACCATGAGGCTCTGGGACCGGTGACAGAATGTTAAGGCGTGAACCTAAATTATCCCTATCGAGCTGCTCCTAGATATCTAGCCTCTAGCTTATGGTGCTCTTTTGAAAGCTGGGGAGACATTACAATGCTTGGGTGATGGGTGGGTCTTTGAAAGTTATATAAGCCTCCAATGCCAGCCTGTGGTGGCTGCTTCCTGTCTGCCATGCAGTGGGAAGCACCGGCAGCATCCTTCCATGAGCTCCGCCATGCCTTTCCTGCCATGCAGTGGGAAGCACCGGCAGCATCCTCGCATGCGCTCTGCCATCCCTTGCATACTGTAATGGCCTGTAACCTCTTGGCACCATGAGCTGAAATCTACCTTTCCTCCTTCAATTTGGTCACAGTGACAAGAAAGAAGTTAACCTATGTCCTCCCTGGCTACCTTAATGCCTCATCATCCTCTGCCTGCTCCCTCATTCACTGGGGTCCAGCAACATTGGGTATTTTCTAGTTCTTTGCAGGTGACAAGCCTGGTCTTGACACAAGGTGTTGACACTGCTGGTCCCTCTTGGAGTGTTCTACCACAAGCTTCTCCCAAGGCTACCTCTTCCTCATGATCTGTGTTTCAGCTCAATCATCCCATCCTCTATAAGATTTCCCTGACCGTGTTCAGAAGAACCAGGCTGCAGTAGCTCCCGTACGTGTCTCTGTTACTTCCATCGGGGATCTTCTGCCTCTGACTGTTGTATCATTCTGTATTTCTGACTATGGATTGTGTCCTCAGTGAATAAAAAGCATGTCCAGAATAAACCTTGGTAGATTGAAGACATTCTGTTGCTAGGGTTTTTTGTTACTGCAGCATGACTTAGTACTTTCTGATGGACAAGAACTGTGTTCTCTAGTAACCCCAGGATGAGGATAACCAAGCACAGGTGAATACTCAGTGATTTGGTGTGGACTGACTAAGTGGGGGTAAGAAGAGGAAAGGGGAAAAAATGTTAGAGTCAGGATGAGGGTGAACAAATAACTCAGGATAGACCAGCGTCTCTAGGATGCAGGCCTAAAACAATAGAAATCTGCCCATCTAGAATAATAGTTTCTGATTCTTCTAAAAGATGCAGGCACAATTTGGGTTACTGGTGGGTCTCGGGAGTCTTGGGGCATCCATCTTTTTCTAGGTCGTCAGCATGTAGACATCATGATGAAGTTGACATCATTGGCCACCCTAGATGTCTGTAGTTTCCTCAGGACAGATTGTGAGAATGCTGTTTTGTATCTGGGCTCTTGATCTGATGCTGCATTCTGAGACTGGAGCAAAAAACTTTCTTGCTTTCCTGCTTTGTATGGATCATGTGTGGGTTGTCATTAGAATGGGGCTTGAAGCTCTGGGATTATATCTGGCCTGAAAGCTCTTGGTAGTACTGCACGGTGGAGTTCAGTTCCTGACTGTGTGGCTCCTAGGATGAAGAATGAGAACAATTAAAAACAGATGCCCCCAACAACCACCAGGCATGCTGTCTATTCCTGACCTCCCAAGCCACACGGCGCTGTTTCTCAGAGTGCAGGAAGTCTCTCGCTGGTGACATAGCAGTGTGAAAGACTGTCAAATTGTTGGGATTCTTTTGTTCTGAGCAGAATAAACGGGTTTCACTTAAAATAAGATCCAGATTGCCTGAGAATGTCCAAGTGTGAGGACCCGCGGGTGCAAAACGACTTCTACAGTGTTTGAATGAGGACTTTTCCCAAGGATGGCTTTGTTGATGGAGATGCTGCCAGATCCTGCATCATTAACTCAATATCATGGAAAATGGCTCTGTATTTTATTGCCATGTGTGTTAAACAGCAGAGAGCAAGAAATTGGAAAGCTCTAAACCCAGCTATGTTCAGGGAATGGAAAACAAAATGCTCTAGCTGTTCTGGGAAGGATATTCAGAAAGAGAGAAGCAACACATTTTTGGAGCAGACTCAGCAAGAGTTGGATGCCACTGTGCTAGCAAGGCCCCTGTGGCCACCAAGCACCACTCTGTACCTTTTCCCTCAGAGGTGCCTGAAGCTATGTGGTACTCTAACCTGGGGAGAAGTTAGGCAGGACACACAGGGCTGTTAGCCTGGCTCCTGGTGGCCATTTCTTGTGGGTTTGGGCCTTGCAGGGAGTGAATCTCACAACCTAAGATCACTTTAGGAAGGCTGCTGGAGCTCTGAAATTTGAATTCTAAAAAAAAGGTGTGTGTGTAGGTATGTATTTTATGTGTGTTTGTGTAGGTATGTATAGTGTGTGTTTGTGTAGGTATGTATGGTGTGTGTGTGTGTGTGTGTGTGTGTGTGTGTGTGTGTGTGTGTGTGTGATGAGCTGTCTCCTCTTAGGATCTTATTAGAGCCCCTGTTTGTGTCTGGAAAAATTCATCTGATGACATTTGCCTGACCTCTTGGGAAATGGAAGAGGGGTGGGGCTTGCCAACAAGATGACTTCCTTCTTCCTCCACTTCCTGCAGCCTCTTGCTCCAGCAGAGCCCATGGCTGCCTTCCAGCTGGGCCTGGATCCTCGCTATCATGGACTCCACCCTGCACATTTGTGTCTGTGTCTGGAGGCCCTGCGGCCTCTGGCTGTTGGCCTAGTAGAGCAGCAAGACAGACTTCTCAATCCAACAAAGGCTTTGGGGAGGAGAGTTTAGAGAGGACTCCAGAAGCCTAGGGCAAGGAATCCCCAGGTCTTTGTGGAATTTCTAGTGAAAACATGGGTCAATGTTGATTTTTTTTTTTAACTTAAAGAATTCTTTTTTTCAGGAATGTTAGAGTCTGTCATTCCCTTTGGAAAAAAATATGGATTAATGTCAGCCCACCCTGTTCAAACTTGTTTGTATATTCATTGTTGTAAAGCTAGCACTCTCTAGTAGTTCACACTACCATGTTGTTGGAACACCGTCCTCAGCACTGAGAATAGAAAGAACGGTTGGGAGAGATGGTCACGGGTTGAGAGTTCTTGCTTCTCCTGCAGAGGACCTGGGTGTAGTATCCAGCACACAGGTCAGGTGGCTTGAAAATGCATGTAAGTCCCTGGGGACCCCAATGCCCTCTTCGGGACTTGTGCTGATACTGCACTCACATGGTGTACATACAGACAAGCAGGCACACCCACATATCCATGAAATAAAGTCAATTTTTTTAAAGAAGGTTCTAAGAGAACAATCTCCTAGGAAGGGGGTGGGCAGGTGAGTGGATGACAACAGACCACTGAGATCAGTGTTACTGCGGAGGCATGTAAGGGGCCAAAGGAGAGCATGTCAGATCCTGCATGAGAGAATGTGACAGTCCCAGGATTGGTTATTAATGATTTCCTACACATTTTCTTTTTATTATTATTATATTTCTTTGTGTGTGTGCACATGTGTGTCATGGTGCACATGAGGAGGTCAGGAAATAACTTTGGGGACTTGTCATGTTGGCCACACAGCTGAACTGAGGCACATGCTATAAGGCCCGAGACTCCACAAGGAGAAATGCCACCTGCTTTCCAGCCGCTGTCCCCACAGCTGTCCCTGGCCCGTGCTCCTCCGGCTTCCCTGATTGTCAGACCTCAGCCCAGGGCAAGACCTGGAGCCAGAGCTGAATGAGCCTCCGGATTCCTGACTCAGAGACACAGGCAGGGGATAAAACAAGCGTTGTCATCCCAGGCCGTGGTGTTACGTGGCAGCAGAAGAAAACCAGTGTAAGGGCTCAGCCAGCAGGACCTGCGTGGAGCATGAAGCTCGCTCACATGCAGCAGTTTTGAAGATAACACACTGTTTCATTTTATGGTCTTTGAGGACCTACTGTGTGACAGGTTCTATGGAAGACTTGGGGGAGGAGGGGACTATAACAATTTCTACCCATAAGAAGCTAGTAATTAAGAAGAACAGACACAGACGGCCGCAACCTGCAACATGGTCCATGTTTCATTCTGTCACTGCCACTAATTCCACAACCAAAATCAACTTCAGGGAGGAATGCAGTGGGTGGTTGTCTGTGCCATGCCCTGAAGCACCACCTGAGTAAAGCAGCAGATAGCTGCTAGGTACCTGCTCCTTGGGCGTGGCCTCCGGAAACTGAGATACACAAATGCGCTCTCTCTACCTCGTGGAGTTTGGATGCTGAGACAGACCAGAGCAGAGCTTCCTAGAGAACAGCTCAGACCTTGCCTCACCCTTCCAGGATCCTGCTACAATCCCTTAGTTCTGTCTTGTGAGTTACCCCAAAATAAATTCCTTTGATCATTAGGCTGATTCCATGGATTGATAGAGGTTCAATCGCATTAGAGGAAAGCTCACAGGTCACGGTTCAGCATGGAGGAAAGTCAAGGCAGGAGGAACTCAGCCGGACCTTGAAGGCAGACAGCGTTACCGTTTCACACAGCATTAGCCCTGACCAAGGAAGCGTGTCAGAAATGATGAAGAAACGCTGCTTGCTGGCTGGTTTGAAGGCTGGTTCATAGTCAGCGAGCTTCCTTACACCAACTGAGGGTCAGTTCCCAGGGAATGGCTCTACCCACAGTGGGCTTGGTACTCTTACACCAATGGACAATCATGACATCCCTGTAAACATGCCCATGGGCTGACTTAATCTAGGTGATTCTTCCCCTGAGTGTCTCCTCTGAAATGACTTTAGGCTGTGTCAAATTGACAGTCAAAGATAACCAGGACAGTATGTTGTGCCAAAGTATCATGGGGATAGAGAAAAGGGACTCATTTCCTGGGGGCATACCCAAGCCAAGACATATAGGATGACCCAGAGTTTTCTGTTGGGTGGGGGTGCATATCGATTTGGGGAACTGGGAGATACAGGTAGCTGGAAACACAGGGTTTGTTGACAAGAGTGTCCATCTAGGGTATGATGGGTCACAGCTGAATGAAGAGGCTGAGGTCAACTTTCCAGAATACAGCCAGTGTCACAAGCAGAATGTCGTATCTCCTAACCTAGATCTGACTGCCCTTCCAGAAACTTCCTAGGAAGCTGATGTTTAAATGTTGCTCACTGGAAAATGAGTTTGAACTCAAACTATACAAACACAGTGTGCAGCCCAGCTGGCAGGAAGAGTAAACTCGGAAATGATCAGATAAAGGTGAGGATTTGAAACTCTAAGCAAGTCTGTCAAAGTCCTGCTCAAAGGATTGATGAGGCTTCCATCTCAGGGCTTGTCTCTTCATGGCCAAGCTTATGAGAAGGTGGAGGTGGGGGATAATGTAGGGGGTGAGGTGGGGTGAGGTGTGGTGAGGTGGGGTGAGGTGGGGTGAGGTAGGGGGGTGAGGTGGGGTGAGGTGAGGTGGGGTGAGGTAGGGTGAGGTGGGGTGAGATGGGGTGAGGTGGGGTGAGGTGGGGTGAGGTGGGGTGTGGAATGAAAACGTGCATTTTCAAAAGCAAACAGACCTTAGGTAAAAAGAAGTAGAATATACTTTGTGCACAGCAGCTGGGCTGGAGTAGAAAGGGGGTGAAGGTGAGGGGAGAGGGAGAAGGACCTCAGAGAGGAGGGGGCAGGGCTGGAGGGCGGGACTCGGGAGCCGGCCTCATGTGGTGCTGCCTGGTTTGATTCTGTCCCTGCTTTTCCTAACCTGGTCTCCAGTTTACTTCTGGGCAAACAGAGGGTTCTGACTCACTCCCCAGGCTTACAGATCTTCCTCATTTGATTCTCGCCGAAATGCAAGCGCTCTGGAGCCTAGGAGCTGGCTGAAGTCACCAGTGGGTAAATCGCAGACCCATTTGAAGCAGACGATCCAACTCCATAGCCAGTGCCCTTTCCAGAAACCAGGGACAGCTCTGCACCCACTGCCTTGGCCTCCATCTCTCGGACAGTCTGGCCCTTTCTTTCCTCACCCCCTCTTTTTGGGGAGTGGTGGCTGGTGGCTTCCCAACTCCCCCAATCTCTGCATAATGGGCAGAAGTCTCTAATTTTGTTCCTTCAGCTCAGAAACAGAATGAGAAAGGAAACACCTTGCAGATGTCACTCAGAGCAAAGTAAGGAAGGTTCTACCCCAGTCAGGCCACAGGTCAGGAAGATAAACATCAAAGAAGTGCCAGGAAGTAGCCAAGGAAGAATCTGAGATGAAATATCTCTAGCTTCCAAACCTATAATCTGTATTCTCTGTGCTGTGCATGCACGCATGTAAGTGTGCATGCATGTAAGCGTGCGTGTGCCTGTGTGCATGGATGTCTGAGGTCAACAACAGATGTCTTCCTCAATCTCTCCATATCTTTTGAGGCAGGGTGTTGTGGAATATTTGTGTACACTGTGAAGATGTATTGCTGTGACTGGTTAAATAAAGAGCTAAATGGTCAATAGCTGGCAGGAGAGAATAGGCGGGACTTCCGGGCAGAACTGAGAGGAGGAATTCAGACGCTCGATTTCACCAGCAGACTAGGAGCCAGTTGGATGTGCCATACTAAGAAGAGGTAACTGAGCCACATGGCAGAATGTTGATTTAAAAAATGGGTTAATTAAGTTATAAGAGCTAGTTGAAAAAAAGCCTAAACTAAGGCCAAGATTTCATAATTAATAATAAGTCTCCAGGTCATTATTTGTGGGCTAATGGCCCACAGATATTTCAACAAGAAAGCTTGTTGCAGCAGGGTCTCTCCCTGAGCCTGGTGCTCACAGATTGGTGGGGCCAACTGGCCAGTGAGCTCCAGCCATCTCTGCCTGCCTGCCCTGGAGTTACAGACACCGTGACCGGGTCCAGCTTTTTCACACTGGAGCTGGCTATCTGAACATGATCCTCATGCTCACACACGCCGACTGCGCTGTCTCCCTAGCCCCACCCCTGCAGTGTGCTGCTTTTTTTTTTTTTGATTGAGAGCTGTGATTAATGATAAAACAGAACAATCAGTCACACTGTCCAGGGTTTACTTTGAGGCAGGTGCTGTTCTAGTGGCCAGAGGTGTTCTGAGGCAATCTTTACCTCTATTCCATCTTCTACTTTGAAGGTGGAAAATGTAAATGAAAAATTAACCAGAAATAAGACTTCAGCCCCCTCCACCCCCACCCTGATCTGTGTATGTGGCTTGGACTTGCTCCCCTAGGTGAGAAGATGGGTTTGGGGGGCTTTGGAGAGTCTGGATCCTCAAAGAAGGGTCCGTGATTGCTTTTCTGCTGTTATTGATCCCTCACTTCTATCCACACCCTCCTCACCTCGTCAAGTTCCTGGCCAGGGGCCCTTTTCCATCCAGGTCTCATTTCCTCCTCCCTTCCCGCCTTGCAGCCAAACCCTATCTGTCTCCTTGACAGCCGGGACCCTGTGCCAAGAGCAATAACACCCTGTGTGCCTGTGTCACCTAAGGGAATAGGGTGGGGAGGGAAGGGAAGAGCTTCCTGCCAGGTGCCTTGGGGCAGGCAGCGGGTGGTGGTGGTGGGAACAAGAAATCTTCTGAGACCCAGAGGATATGCACAGGGGTACGTGAAGGATCCTGGGATGTCAGCTGACAAGAAGCCAGGAGGCAGAGGGAAATGCGAGGGTAGCTTCCCTGACACTTTAAGGGCAGAGACTGGGTGTGGGGTGATGGGGGATCAGAAGCAGGGAGTCACGACGATGGGGCAGAAATGGGGAGTGGGTTAACTTACATTTGTGCAGCATTTATTGCTTACACAGTATTCTTACCTACAATACAATATCAGAGAGGTTTCATGAGGCTACCCATTTAATGGACATGTAAGTGGAGGCTCAAATACAACTAAAGCTATGGGATACCAGCCACGGCCCTTGGTGCTTTTTTATCTGTTTATTAAAACTGTCTTCAAAAAGTAGTCACAGGAGAGAAGATAAATAGTTGTTTTTTTTAGAGCTGAGGGAAAAGGCTCTGGTCAGTGGTTCTCAGCCTGTGTGGGTCACGACCCCTTTGGGGGTCGAATGACCCTTTCACAGGGGTCACGTGTCCTACATATCAGATATTTACATTATGATTCATAACAGTAGCAAAATCACAGTTATGAAGCAGCAACAAAAATAACCTTGTGGTTGGGGTCCCCACCGCATGGGGGCTGTGTTGAAGGGTCACAGCATTAGGAAGGCTGAGGACCGCTGCTCTAGACAGTGCTCACGTTTTATCAATATGAGGCAAGCTCTTCTTCCCGGAGCCACACAGGGGCTAGGGACACTGTCTCGAGGACTTTGCAAACACGATTTCCCCATGCAAGAGAAGCACATTTCATCATTACCCGTTTGTACAGTTAGAGAAACTGAGTCACAGGGAGACAAAGGGGCGTGGGGGTGGGGTGTACACTACATGTGGGGTTTGAACAGAGGTGGATCTGATTCTGGAACTGGAAGGTCTATCTACCCTAATCTACAGCAGTTAATGAATGAGATTTTTTTTTTTTTCATTTTGAGTGAATGACTTTAAATCCTATGTCCTTTTCACTAGGTCAGACAGCCTTGAAGGCTTACCAAAGTCATAGTGACATCCCAAACCTAGTAACAAGGGGTTGGTAATTCGATGTTCTGAACAGACCACAGCAGTACCCACACCAAGATCTTAATGAGCACCTGTACCAAGGAAGGCCCATGGCCTTTGGTTCCTTGCAAACTAGCGTAGTCTTAAGCAATTGCGCGATATTCCTCCCCCAGGGTAATCTGTACATGTGGGAGAAGCAGCGTAATGAAGCGCCTTAAATGTCGGGCTCACAAGACAAGCCCTGCTTCACATCTGAGCTTCACCATTTACAGCTTGGGACTTTTAGCCCGGCTTCGCTGAGTCTTAGAGTTCTGTGCCTTAGAACCGCTTCCAGGGTAAAACTAAATCGTCCCTGCGCAGGGCTGTGTGCCACAGCACCATGCGTGCTTAAATGAGGAAGATGTGAGGAAGATGTGGGGTGAGGGGTAAGCGCTTGAGCTCTGGCCCCAGATTGAGTGTGAAGCTCATCAGGTGACCTCATCAAGTCCCTCGGGAGTGCCGGGAAGGTGACATGGGTGGGTGCAGCACCTCAGAACCGCAGAGCCACTGCTTCCCCGGAGATGAGGAAGACCCCTGGGTAGCTTCTCCCACTGTCTGGGCCAAAGCCTCCATCAGCAGCCACCACAGAACGAGCCCAGGGACTCTGGAGTTGGCGGAGGGCTTCTCCAGGGCCGCGATGTGAGGCTTTTGTGGTTCTACCGAATGTTCCTGCACTGGGGACTCCAGCAAATGTGACGTCCAAGGTCAGAGTCCTTCACTCCGGCTTTGCCTCGGGCGGTTCCAGGTTAGGGATTCTGAGCTGGCTGCTGGCCTCCCAGCTCCCCGGCGGTAGAGTGGGCATAATGTTTATGTGGCATGTATGCCTGGGCACAGCGGAAGAGTCCGGCACACACAGAGTGAGTGTTGGTGAACTGATAACTATTAGTCTTGACTGCAGAGGTACAACTGTTGAGTTCCTTTTTTGAGTAGACAATAATTAAAGAAAAAGGCTCAACTCTTTTGATAAGGAATATGTGTTTGTTTGTTTTTTTATATCTTTAAATCTGGTGACTGTCACATGATAGATAATGACCACTATTTTTTAGTGAAGGAAAGAAATGAGGTAGGTTAATCATCTGCAGGCTTGTGTGTTCCTGTGTGTGTGTGTGTGTGTGTGTGTGTGTGTGTGTGTATTTATGTGTGGTGAGAGTATATGTAAGTGTGTGTGGTGTGTGTATGGGGTGTGAGTGTGTGTGTATGTATGTGTGGTGTGAGTATGTATATGTGGTATGAGTACATATGTATGTGTGTATGTATGTGTGGTGTGAGTGTGTGTGTATGTATGTGCGGTGTATGTGTATGTGTGTGTGTTTATGTGTGTATATGTGAGTGTATGTTTGTGTGAGTGTGTGTATATATATGTGTATGTGTGGTGTGAGTGTGTGGATATGTATGAGCGAGTGTGTGTATGTGTGTGTGTGTGTGCGTGTGTATGAAGGATTTTTTATTTAAATGATTCATCTAAGACAACCTCTGTGGGCCCTGCTGCTCCCAGGACCTACATTCCAGGTGGAAATTTGGGGCCAGAATGATCGTGCATGTCTGAGCATGTGTTTCAGAAGCAGAATGGAATTTGGAGACTCTTACTATTTCTACCTTGAAAAGTTACACTCACTTTGGCTTCCTGAAGTGAGCACACATGCAGGGTGTAATCCACAGCGACCCCTCACCCACTTTCCTTCCTTTTTTTTGTTTCTTAGTACTACTCTGCATCAGGTATCAACGTGCTTCTGGTCATGGAAGCTAAGAAGGTCACTAATCCGAACATGATCTGGGCCCTTGCCATTATTTCCACCCGATTTACTCTAATCTTCTAATTCTAATTTAATATGCATTGCTCGTCAGGTCCCAGCAGATCCATTCTGCAAGCCTATGCAGTTACTAAGCTCCATCTGTAGGGTCTTTTCCAAAGCAGAAGTGTTTAATTTTGATGAAATCTGAGTGATACATTTCTCCCTTTTGACCATGAATTGTCCTAAGAACTCTTCTCTAAGTCCTGAGTCTGAGAGATTTCTATTTTCTTCTAAAAGTTTGATAGCTTTATGGTTTATATATAAATAAAAGCTCTATTTTTAAATTAATTTTTAAGCAATTTTAATTTTTAAATAAAGCATTAGGCTAAGGTCACAATTCTTTATCTTTTTCTTTTGCCCGCCTATAGGCAATAGCTCTTACTCAGACACCTGACTGAGGATTAACATCGAGAATATATAAACAAACTCCCCAAAATGAACAGACACTGCATCCTAAAGATGTCCAACATCCTTAGGCATCCAAGAGATGAAAATTAACCCAACATAGACATTGTTTCCTACCCCAGTCAGATGGTTGTCTTTCAGAGAACAAATAACAACAGAGGCTGGTGAGGATGCTGGCGAACACATGCACTGATGGCGGGTGTGTAAATTAGTGCAGACATGTGGGAGTCACCATGGAGCTAAAAGACTGTAAGACTGATGATCATGTGACCCACCCAAGCCACTTCTGGTAGCGCCCAAAGGAATTTAAGGCAACGTATCAGAGACACTAACACACTGCTCTGCTATGATGATGGCCAGGTTATGGAGTCATATATCAGGCGAATGGATAAAGCAAATGTCACATACACACGATGGAGTTCTATTCAACCAAAGAAGAATGGTACAGTGTTATTTTTTTTGGAAAAATGGATGACACTAGAGATTAACAAGTGAAATAAGCCGAACTCAGAAAGACAATGATATCACTTAAAGATCATGAATATTACATGGCATGTACAACATTTACATATAAATCTATAATATATTAGAGATGGTATATATCATAGATGCTATATGTATATATATCACATGGAGTCATATATATGTACACAGACATATGACACAAAAAGTAAAAATGACACTGTCGAGGGAAGGAAGGACTCGTGGGGTGACAAGGAGGAGGCATAAGAAGGTGATAAGGACAACACACATGACTACAACTATCATGTGGACCATCAGAATGAGCTAATAATTATCTTTTTTTAGGTAGGCATGGTGGCACATACCTTTAATCCCAGCATTTGAGAGGCAGAGGCAGGTGAGTTCCTGGCCAGATAAGGCTACATAGTGAGACCCTGTCTAAAAAAAAAATCTAGAAAATAATAGTGTTTCTGCTTCGCATGCACCATCCTCTCTGTCAGTGGACTGACGCCTGCTTTCCTTGCATGAGTGTTTGTCTGGCGAATCCCTCTGCTTCTTTTACTTCTAAGCTCTCCCTTCTTTAGTTCTGAAGCAAGCTGCCTGTAGACAGTGTTCTCAAACCCATCCTGCCAAGCTCTGCTCCCGGTTGCCGTATTTAGACCATCGTGTTTAGTGCATTCTCGGTACATTGACATTTAAAACGACCACTCAACTTTTTTTTATTTCTGCATGTTCTTTTTTGTTCTCTTTTCTGTCTCCTTGTGGCTTACTGTAACAAATCTTATAGTATTTTTGAATACATCATTTTTGTATAGCTTTTTAGAAGGTGCTTTTTACCTCCCATCATCCCTTTATCTTCCTCATTAAAACTGTCTTAATTATTTTCATTGCCACAGGCACATAACATTTTTGTTTCAAATTCACAGTCTTTCCTTTGCCCTCTCGATTTTGTAGCCGAACAGGTCCATTTGGTTTTTAATTTAGTTACTATATAGTTTAGTCCTCAAATTTCCTGTTCAAAAAATGTTTAATTTCCCATCTAAGATTTTTTTTTTGCTGATGTTTTCACCTTTAAAACATATCTCTAGAATGTGCCTGATCGCTCGCTCAGACATTTTGGTAACGACTTTTGAAGACCCTCTTCAGATGCTTCTGCTGTCTCTGCCACTTCACGCTGTGTCCGTTGACTGTCAGGTCAACCTAAGAGCCTCTTCCCTTTCCTTCATTTAATGAGTGGTGTTTTAGCCACAGCCTGGACGTTTAGATATTACCATAGACTCTAGATATTATTTACCTGACTTACTTTATCAGAACCCCTGGACACTCTGCTGTTGGGTAGAGAGATGTAGCCTCATGACTGGCAGGTTTAGTTGGGTTAGTCTCTGTACCCAGAGGGAGTGGTTTCCTCACTATGGCAGGATGGAGGTAAGTGTAAAACTTAAAGTTCTCTACCAGGCCTCTGAAGATTTTGTAGTGGAGAAGAGAAGGGACCTCATTATGGCTTCTCACTGTTCACGATGACCTTGCCAGCTGAGGGAGCATGGGCTGGTGAGGCCAGAGCTTATGCTGGACTAGCTGCTAGGCCTCTTTTGATATCAGGCCTATGGGGAAGGGTTTGGATCCTTTGACCCCAGTAAGGACAGAAGTCTAGCTTCTCTGTGTGGTATCCGTCAGCACAGGAGGGCTGCCAAGAAATGAAGGCCCTGGCTTCCTATTTGGCTTTCCCAACACCGCTCTGCCCTGGGCCTTAAGACCTTTCTATAGCCTGTAATGCAAGTCTACTATTGTTCTCTTTGTTCTGATCTATGTTTTCTTTAGGGCAACAGCACTAGGGAGAGATGAGAGTGTGGTTTCTCGGAACCAGAATGTTCCAGTATTATCAAGGCCCACTGTCAGGGTCTGAGACCTACCTTTCTTCTCTCAGCCCTCCCAATGGCAAACTGCTCTTGGATCAGCCTATCTGCCAAGGGTTTTGTCTATGCCCAGAGAACGCCAGGTCTCTTATTCTGTGTCCTCTCTGCACATTTGAGATCTGTGTCTGATACGTTCTGAAACAAGGGCTGCTAGGCAACAGAATAACCTAAAAAACTCCACGTAAACTCGGAATTGGCCACTTAACTTGCAGCCAACCAGGCTGAGCCTCGGTCCTCGTTCTTCTGGTATCCCGTCACCCAGGATACTTCTGAGAATTATTGAAGAGTATCTCATGACAACACAGAGTGCCTATGTTAAAACACTGCAATAAAGTCAGGTGTAAATCTGCCTGTAGCGTCCAGCAGGGCTCCTTCTTTTCCGACAAGGAGGTAATGTAGTCCCCGCCAGTTCTATCCACTATCAAACAATGAAGATAGAGCCGGGGGGGGGGGGGGGGGGGGGGGTGGTGGCGGCGGGCAATGGCAGTGGCGCACGCCTTTAATCCCAGCACTCGGGAGGCAGAGGCAGGCGGATCTCTGTGAGTTTGAGGTCAGCCTGGTCTACAGAGCGAGATCCAGGACAGGCACCAAAACTACACAGAGAAACCCTGTCTTAAAGAAAAAATAAAAACACCCAAATAATGAAGATTGTTGCCCTAATCCAGGAGTCTCAGCATGAGGAGAAGTAGCCCAGGTCCCTCACTGTTTCACAAGATTATACTGTTTGACCCTGATAGCTGACCCAGAATGTTTGCAAGACGCGAGCAAAGCCTGTTTATCCAAATACCTACTGGGCTTGACTCCCCTGTTTCCTATAGTTAAACCCACTCTAAAACAATGCCTACGCACAGTCCTGTGAAGGCTGTAGGTTTCCAGTCAGCTGTCTGTGATCGAAATGGACATCGTTAGATGTTCGTCAGCCAGGCTGGTGCCATGAGGAAGTTTTATCTCAGAAGTCTCCAACCTTCCACCAGGACTTTGAAAACCTGATCTGTGAAACAATGGCAGAGAAACACCTCGTGGGGACCCAGTTTATACTAGTGCTTCTCAGCCCTCCCGTGCCCCACTGCAGAGGGCAGAATTCTAGAGACATGAATCACAGGTTGTACAATCAAATTCTCACGCGAGTCTTCACTGTTACAAATCTTGGGAACCAATTTATTGCTGTGGGATAATGCTTTTGTACACTGGAGTAAACACTGATTAATAACAATTTTAATAAAATGCTGATTGGCCAGTAGCCAGGCAGGATAAACAGACAAGGAGAATTCTGGGAAGAGAAAGGCTGAGTCAGGAGATTCCAGTCCACAGTCCAGGAAGCAGCATGTAACGCCACACAGGTAAAGCCACAGAATACATGGAGACATAGATTAACAGAAATGAGCTGAGTTTAAGTATAAGAACTAGTCAGTCGTAAGCCTGAGCTAATGGCCAAGCAGTTTTAATTAACATAAGCCTCTGTGTGTTTACTTGGTTCTGAGCAGCTGAGGACCAGGTGGGACACAGGAAAACTTTCAGCTACAATTTATATAGTGACTTCCATCAAAAAGAAGCCAACTGCTTTGCATTGAGAGTGTAGGAATGGCACCTTGAGGTTTCCTCAGGAATTAGGCAGTCTCCACCTTGGAAGGCTCAAGGACATGAAAGAGCAAACACGTATGAGCTCAGGTCTCTTAGGATTCATTTCATCCCATTCTGTCACCAGGAAGCTCAGAAGCTGCTGTAGCCATGCCTGGAGACCATCCTGCTACCTCTCAAGCTTGAGGCAGACCATGGTGCTGTCTGCACAGTCCTGTTTTGACAGACATGAATAGCGTAAGAATTGCAAGGACCTGCAGGCTTCCACCTGGGTTTCAAAGAAGGCTTGGGAGCCCAGCGAGCATGTGGCAGAGTTAGATTCCCTGCAGGAAGCCTGTGGGAGAGTACTGCATGAGCTGTGAATGTGAAACTTAACCTTTAGTGTAGATCCCAAGATTTGGGCGGTACCGGGACACAGAACACGTAGATGAGGGAAGTCCTGGCCAATGAGTGGAACCAGCCCAGGACAAAGGCTTCAAATGACAAACATTAGGGAAAGAACTTCCTAAGGGTTCTGGAGCTCACGTCACAACTCCACACATTCCGGATGCTGAACACAGATCTGCTGGGTTTGGGGCATCCTTTGTCTCTGTCTCACCACCACCACCAGCACCCCCCATTACAAAGGCATCATTAGTCTGTGCCTTTGTACTTTGGAAATACAGGAGTTTTATTCTTTTTCTATTTTTTTAAAATTTTATTTTATATGACTCACAGTAAAGAGATTCCCATGTGTCTCACAGGGGATTTGAATTTTTGAACAGTGGTGGAACTGTTCAGATTATGGGAACCTGATGGGTGATATTGTTCTGTATGCTGTGAATATGTGATGCTTTGATTGGTTGATAAATAAAGCTGTTTGGCCAATGGTGAGGCAGAATCAGGTTAGGTGGGACATTCTAACTAGATTGAGAGTAAGGAGAGAGACAGAGCAGAGGAGATGCTGCTAGCTGCCGCCAGGAAAAGCAAGATGTAAAGGTACTGGTAAGCCACAAGACACATGGCAAAGTATAGATTTGTAGAAATGGGTTAATTTAAGATGTAAGAGCTAGCGAGCAAGAAGCCTGCCACGGCCATAGTTTAAAAATAATATAAGCCTGTGTGTGTTTATTTGTGTCCAAGAGGCTGTCGGACTGCGGGTTGCCTGAGCCAGGTGGGACCGGAGAAAACTTACAGCTAGGGGATTCTTGAAGATGGACGCAAAGCAGTTTTTTATTACGGGATGGCCCAGCGTAGAATAGTGTTGCTTGGATGTGAGAGGGGTCTTCTCCGGCTTGTGTGTTCCATGTTTAATTGCTATTTATGATGCTGAATGTGGAGGTTCTGGACGCCTGAGGAGAGAAGGCACAGTGGGAAGACGTGGGTCACCGAGGGCACAGCTTGGAGAGTTGTGCCTGGTGCCAATCCCTCTTCGTGCTCTGGTTGCTGTCTGCCATGAGTCGAAGAGCCTCTTCCTCTGGCGCACACCTCTGTCATGGTCTGCTGATCGTATGGTACAAGCAAATATGCCCTGAATGAACCCTGGGAAGGTAAGCACCCAAAAAGTCCCCATCCCTTTAAATCCTCATCCCTTTAAGTACTCACTCCTTTAAGTCCCCATCCTTTTAAGTCCCTACCCCTATAAATCTCCATCCCTTTAAGTTCTCACCCCTTTAAGTCTTCACCCCTTAAGTCCCCACCCCTTTAAGTCCTCATCCCTTTAAGTACCCACCCCTTTAAGTACCCACCCCTACAAGTCCCCATCCCTTTAAGGCTCTATCCCTTTAAGTCATCACACCTTTAATTCCCCACCCCTTTAAGTCCCCATCCCTTTAAGTCCTCACCCCTTTAGGTCCCCACCCCTTTAAGTCCTCATCCCTTTAAGGCTCTATCCCTTTAAGTCATCACACCTTTAATTCCCCACCCCTTTAAGTCCCCAACCCTTTAAGTCCCCACCCCTTTAAGTCCCCAACCCTTTAAGTCCCCACCCCTTTAAGTCCTCATCCCTTTAAGTTACTCTTTTCCTCAGGTATTTCTCATGGAGACACAAAATTAACTAACATAGGCCCCTAAGTCTATGCTACAGAAGCTAGCCCTCACTAAAAACACCCCAGCCCTTCCAGACCCTCAAATACAGCGTTAATTCCATTCAATCCTAAATAGGAGCAAGGTGATACACTCCTCCCCTGATGTGTGGCCGGAAGGTAAAGTGAGCCCTGTCTGGAGGAATAATTCTAACAGCAAGATCTTCGAACTACATCCAAGAAGTGTTCGTTCACAATCCGGCATTGAGGAAATAATTATTAGCAGGAACTTACGAAAAGGAAATAGGCCAATTGAAAAATCAAAGAGAGGACTAAAAGCATTCTGCATCTAAACTCACAGGCGAGCATGTCAAACGCGGGCTGGAAACTAACTATGATCAATAAGCTTGAGAAAATAGATTACAGAGAAGGCAGTTTCGGCACATGACTGCAGTTTATTAAGAGATTAAAGCGGGTGACTTTACATCTTAAAATTCTAAGGTGGGAGCTGGAGACCCGGACGGCTCAGGGGCTCAAAGTCCTGAGTTTGGTTCCCGGCACCTGTGTCACGCAATTCACAACCCCGATAACTCTAGCTCCAGGAGACACACACACACACACACACACACACACACACACACACACACACACACACACACGGTGTGTGTGTATAAAGATGAAATTTATTTAAAAACCAAACAGGTTTAAGAATAGATTCAACTCACTAAGCCTTTAAAGAGTTCTGCAGTACAGGCAGGGTGTAAATTTGTTGCCTTTTTCCTTTAGTCTCTGAATAGCTGGGATTTCAGGTCTCTGTCTCCACATCCAGTTTGGGTATTCTTAAGATGGGAGATGAAATTTGAAGACTCAGGCCTGAATAAGAGTGATGGAAATGGTAGATACAAAGCAATATAAGAAAATCAAATAGATAATCTGTTTTTAGAATAATGTTTCATGGATCATGGAATTTAAAACATTAAATGAAATGTAGGACAATAATAGCCCCAAGTATGGGGTATGTGAATTAATACTTGTAGGTTTGTGCAAAGAACCAATTTAGATTTGATTTTGATAAGTTAAATATTCTTTTAATAAGTCCTAGGTAATAGCTGACAAACTAGCAGAACAATAGTTTACTAGCATCAGTAAAGGAAAATGCAGGATTTATCACACAATTTATAAGCAAAAAAGGAAAAGTAAATAAGGGGGATAAAAGGAATATTTTTGTTGCAAGAAGAAACCAAGTGACATCAGTCATCATGAAAAATGAAAGTAGACATTCCAATTAAACCATAATGATCGTCATAAGACACTGCAATTAAACCACAGGGACAGTCGGTCATACTGGAGGCAGAAATGCAAGGGTGGTGGAGTGCGATGCATAGGATGAACAAGCAAAGGAAGGATGAATGGAGTTTGTATAATGTGCAAGATTCAGTCTACTTGAAACATATAATTCTATCATGGAGGACTTTGATGGGGGATCACTAATTCACAGAAAATGAAGACAAATTGAGAAGTCAGTGAGGCATGGGATATTTAATAGGACTAAAAATTATATTGCCTTTTTTATAATATAAAAATATTTTTCCTTTTTTCAGGTATATTGATAATATTCACCATTTGCTGAGTTATGAGACGAGTCACAAATTAGAGATTCAAGTCACCCAATGATGTTTTCTAACTGTGGTAGAATTAAAGTAGAAATTTAAAGATACCTAGGAAAGCTAAATGTATGGTGCTAATTAATCCCTGGCCAAGTCAAAGTCCTGCTGGAAATGAGATACTCGAAACTGAGTGATGATGCATGTGATGCCCACCTGCCTGCCTTTGGTCTACTGGCTCTGCTCCTCTTGCTGACCTGAAAAGTCTTAAGTTTGGGGAAAGGCAGTCCAGCTTGCTCGGAGAAGCAGACTTGCTGGAAGACAGGCTCACAGAGTGGAGGGGGGTGAACAGGGAGCTGCTTGGGGTCCCTGGGGTCTGCAGACTTGGGAAGTGCATCCCCAGGGCATTTTCACCAAGAGGATTCCTCCTTGTTCTCTCTCTCTCTCTCTCTCTCTCTCTCTCTCTCTCTCTCTCTCTCTCTCTCTCTCTTTCTCGCTCTCTCTCTCTGAAAAGGGAGACATTGGAAGAGTGCTTGGAGCCATAGACACACACTATATTGTGAGGGGAAAGGCCAGAGGTCATTGTTCAAAAGCTGTCTAAAAATTAGCAGGCGAGTAGCAAATCGGATCAGAAGATGTAAGAAAGGCAGGGCAGAAACTGATGAAATGGAAAAGAAACCTTCAAAGGAAGAGAATTAGCAAATGTAAATAGACAAATAGAATGAATAACCCCAGGAAAATGAACAGGAATCAGAAGGACAAGGGATGCATTACCGCTGTAAACACAGACGGCCACCGAAGAGACAGCAATGCTTTGGGAACTTTTTAAATGACCGAACTTATCAAGTGGGATACAATGGATAAATTCCTAGGAAAACATAAGAGGACACAAACAACTAACTAATTGTAGTAGGCTAGATAATTTTAAACAGCAAACTCATGATATAAACCTGCCCACAAAAGCATCCAGGCTGAGGTGATTTCACTGACGTTATTCCAAACAGTTAAGAAGAATGGACACTAATCGAATAAAGTTTTCCAGAAAAGGACCAGAAGACAACTAACTTCATGGAACATCAGGCTTTGGTACCCAGAAATGGTGTTCATACATGATGTCATCTTAAGTTAAATATAATGTATGTAGGCTTCTGCCTATCACATCACTATTGTCTTAGCATGAGAAAATTACCAATGCAATTCAACACATTGATAAAAAAAAATCAAGTAATCATATTGATAGATGTTGGAAAACATTTGATAAAATTCAGTATCAAGTCACTACTTAATAAATTCATAGAAATCTATCAATAGGGGTGGGAAGATCACTTGGTGTGTAAAGAACTTGAATTCAGACCCTGGGAACTCTTGTGAAGGCCAGACACAACAGTGCTCATCCTTCATGCCAGCTCTGGGAGGCAGAGGCAGGAGGGTATCTTGGGCCAGCTGGAGAAGGAAGAGCAATTTGGTCCTCATGCACTGCTGGGTGTCGAGAGGTATAGAGACATAGTCATAGAACAACATGGCATAAGGACACACAAATCAGACTCAGGGACAGCTCAGTTGGTCAGTGGCTTGCTGAATGCACATGGGGACTTACATTTGGATTCCCAGAAGCCACACATAAAAGCCAAGTATGGTAGCCTGCACCTGTGAGATCCCAGCGCTGGGCGAGAGGGGAGACAGATGGATCCTAGTGCTCCCTGGCCAGGAGTGTAGCTGAGTGAGTGAGGTTCAGCTTCAGTGAAAGAGTGTGTCTCAAAACATAAGGTGGGAGTAATAAGAGAAGATCCTAGATGTCAACCTCTAACCTGCACAGGCACACACACACACACACACACACACACACACACACACACACACAGAGGAACTCAAGCATGTGCACATATCATACATATAAACATGTGTGCATGCATGCAAGAACTCATACATATGCAACACACACATGAATACACAAACCAACCGAATGAAATAGAGTACAAATAGAGATTTCCTATGTGCACGCGCGCACACACACACACACACACACACACACACACACGTACTTGATATATGACAGAAGGAAAACACAGAAAAAAATGGAGAGAAAGTCTTTGGATGAGACTTTGTTTTTTCAGGGGGGAAGGGGAAGAGGTTGAGCTGTTTTGCACCTTACTAAAAAAAAATAATTATTAAAATTCATTATGGGACTCAATGTGAAAGTGTGAAAGGATTACATCTTTTTTTGTTTGTTTGTTTTTTGTTTTTTGTTTTCTGAGACAGGGTTTCTTTGTGTAGTTTTGGTGCCTGTCCTGAATCTCGCTCTGTAGACCAGGTTGGCCTCGAACTCACAGAGATCTGCCTGACTCTGCCTCCCGAGTGCTGGGATTAAAGGCGTGCGCCACCTAATTTTATGTTACTAAGGCAGGCAAAAGTTTCTGAAATCAAATACAAAACCACTAAGGATAACAGACTTGACTGTTGACCTCGGGTATAGGTGTTAAATCAGGAAATGTTCATCAGGGGCACTGTTCATGCTTCGAAAATGCAAACCACAGGATGAGAGATGGAGAGGTATTTAAATACATGCAATCAACAGAGACTTGTGTCCAGGCTTATAGATCAGGTTTTTAAAAGACAGATAAAGCAGTCTAAGGGTAGGTAGAACAATTATGTATATAATTGTGTGTGTGTGTGTGTGTGTGTGTGTGTGTGTGTGTGTGTGTGTGTGTGTGTGTGTGTGTGTACTAAGCAGATGACAAACGGGAAGCTCGAGGCCACCTGGGGATGACAAATGAGAATTACAAGCTGATATCATTGTAAACTAACTGGAATGACATCAGCTGTGGGTGAGGATGTGGAGAAACTGGAACTTTTAGCAATGGATGGTGGGAGTTACCCGTTGCAGCCACATGGGACAGGTTTGGGTGACCTATGACCCAACAATTCCATCCCTAGATATGTGCCCAATGCATGCTCACATATGGGGGTTTAGAGAGACGTGTCAGTGTTTAAGAGAGCTTGCTGCTCTTTAAGGGGTTTGGTTCCCAGCATCCATGCTGTGTGCTCACAGCCACCTAATAAACTTCAGCTCCAAGGGATCTGATACCCTCTTCTGGCCTCTGTGAGTACTGCTTGAACATGCTCATGTGTCACACACACACACACACACACACACACACACACACACACACACACACACGCACACACACACACACACACACACACACACACACACACACACTGATAGATAAACCTTTTTTCACAAATGCTGTCATATGTTTGCCAAACATTCCAGCAGGTGATGCTGTGCCCCATGAGGTACACAGCATTGCCAATAAAGAATTCTGCCCCAAATATTTAACCTGAATCTCAATGTGCTTTTAGACCTAACTTCCATTTGTAGCAAATTCAAGATAAAGAAAACTGCACCACAAGAAAATGCTCAGGTAAATTCAGAACGTTGGACACCAGACAGCAAAGATTTGAACTCTTCTAAAAGTCAAGGAAGGAAAATAATAAAGAAAGAAACAAAAAGAGCACCAAGTACAATGTTTGGACCAAGACAAGATCTTGTTGAGGAAATCAACATTTACGTGACACCGTGTGACACCTTGTTAACAGCAGATGTAATCAAGTGTTTATTATTTTGAGGGATGTAATGATGCAGAAGTGCGTCCTCATCCTTGGGAGCTATGGGAGTTCTGGGGCGGGGTGCCAGGGTGTTGTAAACTCATTTTAAACAGAGGAAATGCTCCAGTGGGTGGGGAGGCAGATCTTATCAGACAGTCAGGAGTGTGAACATAGCAAAAATGATTTTGTCATTTTTATCTGTTGTTATTACTATTATTTGTGTGACACTAGGGGTCGGACCCAGGGCCCCACACAAGCCAGCTGAAGTGTTCCATGCTGAGCGCCAGCCTCAGCCTTGTTTTAACGCTGTCTTTAGAGAAGAGCCTCGTTAAGTTGCCCAGGCTGGTCTTGAACTTCAGGCCCTCTCTTCCCTTAGCATCCCAAGTAGCTGGAATCACACACCCATGCCACCTGGCCTGGTTTGTTTCAAAATATTTCCAAAAAATTAGTAACAAATTCTAGGAATAGATTTTAATGGGATTTCACAGCCACACTGCTTCAGAGACTGCAAATAATCTCCACACAAGGAAAATAGCAACTGGAAATCCTAGGCTCTATGTTGGAGGTATAGTTAGGTTAGAGATGATACTAAAGTCCAGGGAACATAAAAACAGAGAATGCCCCAGCTCCCCCACAAAGGTCTATCTAGTACTGAACCCATGTTTTTACATTTTTGAAGAAGATGAAATACTTCACATATGCATACATCACTTTTAATGATTCTCATCTTCAGTTTTGCTTTTCTAACCAGCCTTCCACAACTCCTGCCAGATAAGGGTGTCCTCTTCACTCCTCCTGTGTGGAAAGAATGTGGCGTCCAGCTGCTAATGGGTTCAGTGGTTAGGATCAGAACAGCACCTGCGTTTCTGAGACATTTAGAAGAGTGGTTGGGCATTCCAAGGGGTAATGGGGAGTGAAGACTGTTCAGGGCCTCTAGTGAACCCCCAACAGTAGAATGCAGAGGATTTTACATTCAGAAACTGAAGGATGCAGGGTTAGATCCTTGGCATTTCAGTCACAGTTTGCTCATCCGAGAGGGCTAGGTCCACCTCACACGGTGACATAGACAGCTCCTCTGTAGCTACTGTGCAATTTGGGCAAACCCTGAACAACAAATGTGTTAGCTTTGGGTTCTGTTTAGAAAGCCTGGTAAAGGACAGAGGGTATCACCTCTGTGAATGTTCCTGAAGACACATAAGAGGACATTTTCGTAAAAATTACAGAGGAGGAAAATGGGGTAAGTCTACTAAATGTACACAAAATTATCTGATTTTCATAAGCTGCTGGACCATTTTTCCTCAAAGGATGCCTGAGACCATAGACACTAGTATATCCTGCTACATTTGTTCCAGATGCATATTCCTGAGTCAAGCTCCACACCATCACGTTAGAATATCTGGAAACAGGACCTGGGAAGCTGTGTGATCAGAATTGAGAGCACTGAGTACTGACACCATGCTAATGTTATTCCCTGTTATTCCTTACACATAGATGTGCTCAGTAAAACCTAGGAAATTAAATGTATAGAGAGATGAATAAGCATGTCCCTCCCATCACAGGGGACAGGGCAGTTTCTGTCCTTCCTAACACACTCCTTAGGTTATAAGCCACGCCCTCTTATGTCCTTTAGGTACTATCTTAGGGGTCATTGCCACCTGATTTTGCCACATGGATTTGCTGAGGTCCCAGGGAGGTAGGTGTGGAATTCTCTTCCTGCACTCATCGCAGGGTAGCCCTTTCCTGTGCCGCAGACACCGTGCAGGGACAACTTCTTGTGTAACTTCATCTCCGTGGCTGACATCATCTCTCTCTGCAAATGCTTTTAGGACACTTTGAAATTCATTCTAACAATGTAGTTACTGAAGCGGCGCAGACTGTTAGCTGCAAAGGGAGCCTGAGCAAGGTTTCCCAGCTAGGAAGCTGGGGGACGGAGAGAGTTTTAAGTGCATTCTCCTCTTACAACCTGGGTTGGCGCCCTCTGGAGGAGAATTGTTTCCCACGGCTTCTCTCTCGGTTTCCAGCTGCATGCCTGAGTTTCCAGGTAGGGTTCCTCATTTCAGAAGCCTCCTTGCCTTCTGAATGTGTGCTGCTGCAGGTATCCCCAAATACATGTAGAACAGATGAAGCTAACCGCAGGCTGGCTCTTTGTGTTGGTCCTATGCGGAGCTGCCTCTGTGGGAAAAACGGGAGGCACCAGGAACCTCTGTTCCTAAACTGCTCCCTCACCACGGGCCCTGAAGTTGCCCTGCTGGCTTATGTTAAAATACAAGTCGCTAATCTCGGGAGATGTGGAAAAATAATGATGGCTGCTCAACCTTTATTGTGCACAAAACTTAAAATGCGGGTTCTTGAGTCCCAGTAATGACATGAAGAGAGCGGTGTCCAGAATTCCAACATTCTCACAAATGCTTTGGGGGATTATTTTCTGATGTTAGTGCTCCCTGGACTGCATCTGGAGGAACCCTGTATTACAGAAAACTTCAGTCTTAGTAGGGGAGAATCACAGCTCAGATGTCAGCTCAGTCTATAGGAGCAGAGAGAAATCCATGGCTGCACTGACTTGGACTTGACCTCTGTTCAGTTCAGAGCTGTGTTCCCAGCTTAGGGCTGCGTAACTCAGGAGGTCCACCTGCAGATTCACCTTGGGATGGCAAAGGCCTTGCTATTACTTAATATCCCTCAGTTTCATGGGCTCTCTCAAGATCGGGTGGAAAGCAAAAGCCATATTGAGTTCTGACAGCACTGGGGAGGCAGATCCAGGCGATCTCTGTGAGTTCGAGGCCAGTCTGGGCTACCAAGTGAGTTCCAGGAAAAGGCGCAAAGCTACACAGAGAAACCCTGTCTCGAAAAACCAAAAAAAAAAAAAAAGAAGAAAGAAAGAGAGAGAGAGGGAGAGAGAGAGAGAGAGAGAGAGAGAGAGAGAGAGAGAGAGAGAGAGAGAAAGGAAGGAAGGAAGAAAGAAAGAAGAAAGAAAAAGAAAGAAAGAAAGAAAGAAAGAAAGAAAGAAAGAAAGAAAGAAAGAAAGAAAGAAAGAAAGAAAGAAAGAAAAGAAAAGAAAACATTGTTAGCTCCTTCTCCAGTCTTGAGTAACAATACACCTTAGCATCACATGAGGGCACTGCAAAGAACCAACGAGAACAAACCCCACAGCAGATGCGGAGAAGCAGGGTGCATTATCAAAAGCTCGTTTTTAGCTTTAATTGAGCATCTTTACTGTACAAGGACCCACAGAGCTTCCAGCTGTGTGTACATGCCAGTTAATGCCCAGTATGCACGTGTGTGTGCATGCACATATGTAGCAGCATTCCTGTGCTTATGTACATGTAGATTGCATGTATGGGGGTGGGTGGAAAAGGGGATAGGCAGGAACAAAAGTTGATGAAAGACAGAAAGGCAAGAAAATGACCATAGGCAGCCTTCAGAGGTCAGCTCTTGATGATTTTTAAAGACAGTTTTCTGCACTGTCTCTAAATGCCTCCCGCTACTTTTCACAGTCTCCAACACAGGAGCGCCCTGGAGAACATCCCTTGGGTTCACGCCAATGGAGAATGGCTTGGCAGTGGAGCACATCTCTGAGAGTTTGCTTTGCAGGGTCCATTTGATCTGACCTTAAGGAACCCCAGCCTGGCCATCCTCCTTCTTACGTGATGATGGTTCAGGCACCCTCTCCACAGCTGCTCTGTGAGGCCCTGGTCCCAGAAAAAGCAGCCCGGGTTACATGTCAGTCACAAAAACAATGACCCAAGGAAGCAGAGTGCACAAGAAGGCTTCATTTCCCAAAGATTCATTGGGAGCTGCAAGAACCCTCATTTTAGCTTCTGCAGTTGAATAATGCTGGGGATTAGTTTCATTTTCTGTTTCCCAAGCTTTCTCTCTCCTCACCTCTCTTCAATGCAAACGATTAATGGGCCATTTTGAGTAGTCCCCCACCCTCCACCCCGCTGTAATGCTCCACGAGAGAAAACACACGTTTGCCCCCTTTCATATATGAAAGTCTACCCAGAAGGCTGAAGTCCCATAGCAGAGCCTGGAGTCCCATTGGATTGTTCCGAGCCCCCATGACAGCAGGTGAGTGATCAGGGGAGTTTTCCCCGGGCAAGCACAGTGGTCTCATGGTGAAGGTATTCAGCCATCTGAGCCAAGGGCCCACGCCATTGGACCAGACAACGTGCTCTAAAACGCTTCCATTTACGGTGCCCTGGAGACTGTGTGCTGTTTCACTGGGCCGTGAAAATGCAGATCAAAGCTGCCCCAGGTGTTGCTCTGACCTCACGCTTCACACACATACATGCACACACATGCATGCACCTGTACGTAGACTCTCTTGGCCCTAGGCTCTGGGTTATGACAGTGGGAGACCAAGGACATGTGCTGCCATCTTAGAGCTGGCTCTGAAAGCTGTTTAATGCCAATGTGATGTGAAGAGTTCTCTCCACAAAGCCAAGATCAGCTGGGTTTGCTGGGGTAGGGGAGATGATCAGAGATCCTTCTCAGGCATGTGGAAGATTCGATTGGGACAATGTAGCAGGCACAATGGTTTAAAGCATCCATGTGTGGCTCAGAGGCAGGAAGGGACAAGGACTGTCCATATCACTTATGGCACAGATGTCCTGTGAGTGGAAAGAGGCAGGTCCCCTCTGAGCTTCATGTCCTTCTTCTAAGCTATGTGATTTCTCCCTTTGGAGCATGAGGGTACACAAGCCGAGGCTTCTCTGGGGCTCAGGTAACCATTGACAGCCCTTTTACGAGACCCCCAGGCTCTCCTTGTGTGCAGCTTGGGGTCTTGTTTTGGAATTTTACAGACCCTCCTTGAAGTCTAACTTTACCACAGTGAGTCTTTTTCTAGCCTCCCGAAAATTAACTCTTACACATGCCACCGGGAGCGGACAGAGCAGGTGCTTAGGGCAGAGTCAGTGTGTGTGTGTGTGTGTGTGTGTGTGTGTGTGTGTGTGTGTGTGTGTGTGTGTGTGTGTGTGTGCAGATACACATGAACCACAACACCTGTGCAGAGCATAAGGGGCCAACCTCAGATACTGAGTTTTACCTTCACCTTGTCTGAGATAGGGTCTCCAGGTGCGTTTGCTGTGCACACCAGGCGCGCTGGCTCCCGAGCTTCGGGGGATTCTCCTGCCTACACCCCCACTCTCCTGCAGGAGCCCTAGGGTTATGGACGTTCACATTATGTATCCGCCTTTTAGGGGGTTCTAGAGATCTGAACCCGGGTCCTCCTGTTTGTGTGCCACGCACTTTCATCCGCCGAGCCTTTCCTCTCCCCAGCCCTTGGTGAGAGTTCTAACTTCATGTCCCCTCCCACCTCTTTCCCTTTCCACACCCCGCCTCTCCTCTTTCCTTCCTGGTTGGTCCTCTTTGTCCATCCGTGCTAATGTCGACTCTGGCTTTCATCTTCTGCAGCCCACGAGCAGGTGAAAGGCAGCGTGGGTTTCCCAGCAATCTCGAATTCGGTCTTTGCTCCTAGAAATGAGCTCCTCCTTATGGAAGGGACTTGTCTTCTGTGTTTTCCTATTGAAAATTATTTTTAAAGCAAAGTCAATATTACGGTTAGTGTGAAAAGCATCAAGGAGAGACTCTGCACAAGGCAAGGTGACATAGTACCTCCTCTTAACCGAGGGCGACGGGTCTCTCTTCAAATTCTGCCTGCAACGGATGATACCGAGAGTGCTCAGTGCTAATTTTACACTGAGGTAGAACATGTGTGTGCTCAAAACTGACAAGCAGCCTCACATGAGCAATTTATGTCTTCTATTTTGTGTGATGTATATATAATCACAGTCAACAGTATAAATAATCTGTTATGGGAAGGCCTCTGCTTGGCGCTGGAAGACAAGAACGCTGATTGTGTTCAGGCAAGGGAAGAACGAAAGAATTCTAACCTTGACACTCCGTCTATTAACTATTTAGGACGTTTTCTCAAAGCTGGATATACATGGGCCCTTGTTTTGGTCATGTTTGATATTTATTTTTTCCTCTAAAGGTTGAGAGATTAGAAGAGAGAGTTGAATTTTCTAACGCCCAGATTCACTTCTGATTGGATTCATTCTGAGGGTTTTAGAGTGCATTAATTTCTCCGGGAACCTGTGTAAGATGTGGGTGCTCAGGCTCCACTCCAAGTGTGTTTGATTCTCCATGGTGGATCGGGCTCAGAACTGAATTTTAACTGGCACTCGCTCAGTGGTCCAGACGCTTCTAGTCTGAGGAGTTTGCACTTTATGCTAGTTTTCACTTTTGTTTTGTCAGTCACAGACATCACAGGCTCGTGAGTACTGTCATCCTGGATAAGCTCAGCTCTGTAGTGTTTTATGTATTTCAAGGTACTCCAGGTAGAGGCCATGTTTTACTCATCTCTCCATCTTAGTTCAGCGTGCACAGCAGCAGAGACTCCTGCAAGTTCAGTCAGAGGTGCAGCAGCGATTTCAAGAGCTGCAACCCTACCCACCACAGCCCGATACTCTGAAAGAGCACAGGTACCGTGCGACACTGCCACAGCTCGATGGTACATCTGCACTACTGTGCACCCTCAGCCAACTTGTCTTATCGTTTTAGAGGATCTGCATCAAGCTGCTTATCTTATCCCCAGTTTAACGGAAACTAGGGTTAGAGGAGGCACTCCAACATCTATTCCTTCTCCTGTCACCTCCCGCATTCTGGTCCATGTGCCCAGGAGCTTTCCTCCATGTCTTCTGTCTGGCTTCTCATCATGCAGGGCTTGGGTCTGGCCTCAGTCGGAAGCTCACCCTAGCCATACCAATTCACTTGGTCTTTGGGGATTCTTTTTTCCCCAGGAACGTGTCTGAACTAGTCTTCAACTGACTCAGAAAATCATTATTGCCGTGGTTGGCCCCTTGCATTCTTTACCCCTCCTTCTTTAGAGATACTGGGTAGAGGCAGACTCCTACCCTCCCCTGCCCCATATCCTTTCCCTTCACCTGGGAGCTGCAACACTGTCTTGGTTACCTGTGTCGCTGCTGCTACAACAGAAAATCTGAAAATGTCAGTCTGAGCAAAGAACGGTTTGTTTTGACTCAAAGCTCCTGGAGACACAATCCGTCATGATGAATAAGATGGCTTCAGGAGCAGGAGGTAACTGGTTAGAGTGAATCCACACCCAGGGAGCAGAGAATGGCGAATGCTCGTGCCTGGCTCAATTCCTCCTTTTTATCCAGTCCAGGACATCAGCCCATTAATGGTACCACTCACATTTAGAGTGGTCTTCCCACCTCACTGGACCTAGTCTAAGTAATTCTCCATACATCCTCCAAACCCACCCACATGGCTGCCAACATAACCATCACAAGAAGACAACGTAAATGATTTCGAAGCCCAGGTCCAAGGTGAAAGTAGTTACCCAAATGTCTTGCTTGTCTTTTCATGGAATCTGCTACCAGACCTTCACAGCCTTTGTCAAGATGGACGCTATCCCTCTGAATCGTAAGCCAAAGCAAACCCTTTTCCTTAAGTTGATTTTGTCCCAGTTTTTTTTAAATCACAACAACAAATAGAACTAAGACAATAGAAATATAAAGCAGATACACATTTACTGATAATAAGTCATAAAGAATTTATTGGAAAACAATTACATAATTTTATAATATAATAATGATATTATTTATTATAGGTGAAGGCAAGTTGGCACACAAACGGAATGGATGTGCTTGTTTATTTTTGCATAAAGAATTACATCTTGGCTGAGTATTTGACACTGCAGGACAGGGTGTTCAGTGTTTCCCCAGAGCTCGCTGACACTTTGATTTTATAACTGTCAGTGCAGCGAATGCTGCTCTGTGAAAATATGCAATACGAAAGGCAGACGTGCATTTTGGGACATTTCAAAAACAGTTGGGAGTACCAAGCTGTCCCTACACCAAGCCAGATTCACTAGATGATTAAAAAGAACAAAGGAAACAAACGTCAGCAAATCAAACAACACTTCTAAAAATAAAACTGTTGGAGCTGGAGCCATGGCTTAGCAGTTGTGAGCACTGGCTGCTCTTCCAAGGGACCCAAGTGTGATTCCCAGCACCCATGTGGAAGTTCACTACTTACAACTCCAGTTCCAGGGCACCTGATGCTCTCTGCTAGCCTCCACAGGCACCAGACATACATGTAGTACATAGTACATGTATGTAGTACATGCAGACACATAATACCCATACATATTAGATAGATAGAATTAAATATGATAATTTGATCCATTCTAAAGATATTCCAATTTGATATTTACATGTAGAGGAACAACCACCACAGGGAAATATTCAATCCTTGTTTTCTGTAATTTAACAGTTCTGTTTCTCCAAGTGGAGAAGGTTTTGTATGGAGTAAGACCTTGCCATTCACAACATGCAATAGTCTAACATTTGAGTGAAGGTGTTTCAGGTTGTGTTCACTGGCATTGCACCATATGACAGCATGTGACCTGCAACTGAGCATGTTGTATGTTCAGAACCATGGCTTCAGTGAAGCCACAGGATACAACACAGGCCAGAAATGTCTTGGGTTCATTATGTATCTGATTTAGGACTGGTATTTAGCAACTGGACATTCAGAAGCCTTTGACAGTTGCCAGAGACTTTACAACCCCCCCCCCCCAATTCGGTAAAACTGATGGTGACTTTTCTCCTCTGGCAGTGTGCACAAACCCTTTCAGCACTATGAAAGCCAGCCGGTTGGGACAAAGCTTCCAGACTTTCACCAGCTTGATCCTCCATGCTGTGTGACTCAAGTATGTGGTATATTCAGCTATAGGATCTCACCATATAGTTCTGGAAGGTAACCAATAGCAATGGCAAGAACCTATACTGTTTTTCTGAGGGGTCTTTATAGTATCTCACCAGCCAACAACTCTAAAAGAGGCAGCCCATGCCTAGTGCTGAGTTTTTATTTGACAGCATATGGTATCTGGGAAGAGCCATGCCCCATATAGATTTGAAAATATACACATACCCCACAATGCATCCTAGTTGAAGAAAACACTTCCAACTATACCCTAATAAGGACAGGTAGGTTACTATTACTAGTCTCTAAAATTAAGAATAGTTTTGTCAGCCGGGTCTTGGTGGCCCATGCCTTTAGTCCCAGCACTTGGGAGGCAGAGGCAGAAGGATTTCTGAGTTCTGGAGTTCAAGGCCAGCCTGGTCTACAGAGTGAGTTCTAGGACAGCCAGGGCAACACAGAGAAACCCTATCTCAAAAAATAAAAACAAAACAAAACAAATAATTTTGTCTGTGAGGCCTGAATTAACACTTATCTGATCAGAGAAAGCTAGAATACATTGACATTGAAAATCCACCATTGAAGAATAGTTCCTTTAGATGAAGTGCAATGGAGCTGGGGCCAGTCAGAGAAGCAGGGGTGCGTAAGGTCTGTTCAGACAGAAATGACATTTTGAGGTCTAGAGATGTAGTCCTTATAGATGTCTGACTCCAAAGCAAATGTTGCTTTCTTGTTTGAACTGGCTTTGAACAAGCTCACAGTGGGCCAGGCATTTTAATGTGAGTTGGAGTGCGTAGCTGGTGCCATGCTCAGAGGTATTCTTAGCCATTCTTGTTTATTGTGGTCAGTTTCTAAAAACATTAGACTTGAAGGTTGGAAGAAGGGGCAGCTGAAGGTATTCCTTCTTATACCTCCTGCTACCCACTGCATTGTTCATGCAGACTCCAAACTGGTTCATATCCAGGAAGCAGGAGACACAACAGAAACAAATTTGTGAACGAGGCTAATTGTGTTTGATGGCAAGGCTGGCACCAAGCTGTTCAAACACAGACCCAGGTCAGGCAACAGTTGTCAGTGGCAAGAGCACATGTAGATTGTTCTCTGAAAGCCTCTCACAGCTGCTGTGGTTCATTCCAGCCCCTCCCGGAAAATTCTAAACAGAGCACATATGTCCCAGACACGGGATGACCTTCACAGTCCCAAACGCTCAGTCCTAGGGAACAAGCTGACTTCATTCAGTGACAGACTCAGCTAGAGTCAAGCTGCTTTAAAATTAGACTTTGCTTGTTAAGGGTTGCAACTTGCCTATTGCCTGTGACTTTTGAATTTAGAATCATTTACTTGGCCTATTATGGTGTGAGTTGGAGTGCATCATCTTTTGCTTGTTTGGTTGTTGTTGTTAAATGTAAGGAAAATCTGGACCAAAACCAGGAAGCAGAAGATGGGCGTTTTTATCCGTCTTCCTCTTGGAGCCTTTTCTCAGCCTAATTTTTTAACTTGTGTGTGTGTGCTGTATACGTGTGTGCATGTGGATGTGGGTAGATGTGTGCGTGTGTATGCATCTGTGTGGAGGCCACAGCTCAACTCTGGGTGGTTGTCTCAATTATTCTCCAGCATAGTTTTTGAGACAGGGTTTTGTAGTGGAATCTTATTTTAAGGTGTGTTACTTTTGCTTGTGTTGCACTGGTTTAACTCTGTGAAGCTGTGTTACTGTGCCTGTGTAAAACGCCTGATGGTCTAATAAAGAGCTGAATGGCCAACAGCAAGGCAGGAAAAAGGATAGGTGAGGCTGGCAGGCAGATCGAATATATAGAAGGGGAAATCTAGGAGAAGAAAAAGAAAAAGAAGATGGAGGAGTAAGGAGATCTAGCAGCCAGAGAAAGAGGGGGACTCCAGTGGCCAGCCAGCCAGCTACACAGCAAGCCATGGAGTAAGAGTAAGATTTACAGAAGTAAGAGAATGGGAAAAGCCCAGAGTCAAAAGGTAGTCAGAATAAGTTAAGGAAAGCTGGCTAGAAACAAGACAAATTAAGGCCAAGCATTCATAAGTAAGAATAAACCTCTGTGTGTGATTTATTTGGGAGCTGGGTGGTGGCCCCCAGAAGAGTCAAAACCCAGCAACAAAGGGGTTTCCCACTGAACCTGGAGCTCACTGATTTGCTAGACTGGCTGGTCAGCCAGTTCCAGGGGTTGGCTGTCTCTTCCTTCCTGGTGCTGGCATTTCAGGTGCCTGCCACCATCTTCAGCTTGCTAGCAGGTGCGGGGGATCCAAACTCAGGTCCTTCTAAGATTTTTTACCCACTGAGCTTTGAGCTTACAACTCTTATCAGCTTTTAAATGTCCTGCTGTCCAGTGGGGCAGATCCTTGGCTGCTCATGGGTCGAACTACTTACTGATTGAGCTGGAGAAATTAAGAAGAGTTACTTTCCATTCCAAGGCTATAGATATGAGATCAATAACATGGAGTTGAACCTGCTAATCCAGCATTAATTAACTTACCAGACTCTCTGAAACACCCCCTTGCCCATGGACAAGGTTAGCTAATACACAGATTTTGATGTAACTACTTTCCGAACTTTATGCAGAAGACAGACATCACAGTTGAAGCCCTCTTTTGGAGCACATACTAAGTCTCATACTCCTTTGAACCCGTCACTCTAGAAGCCAATACCAAGGGAGTCATAATCAAGAGGCCCCCATTTGCCACCTCTAGTCTGTTACCGCTGTGACCCTGTCTCTCCCACAAAGTCATACTTGTTTTATGTTAAAGTGGCCATTTCCCCTCTCTGTCTTTAAGATATTAAGGTAAGAGTTAGGTAGACAATGCTATTTCAAAAGATGATTTTATATATTCTTTTTTGGAATAAAGATATTTTAACTTTAAAAAAGGCACAGTATTTTGACTTTGAGAATTGCCATGCTGTCTCCTGAGTTCTCTGATGTCCAGAATTCAAGCCTCTCTGTGTCTTGTCCTCTCTTGGGGCAGGTGAACTATGCTGAGAAAGGAAGGAGACCATGTCAGTAAACCCTCCCCTCAGTACTGTGCTTTTCTCTGATTGAAGCTCATTTTTATATGATGTTGCCACAGGCATATCATAAGATAATCATAGGGATTCCTTAACTATGGGAGGACTTGGAGAGAAGCAAGAAGTGGGGGGACAGAAAAGGAGGGGGCATCACAGATCATAAGAAGGGGAGGAATCTTGGTCTATGACATAAGCAGAATTAACAGTTTTAAAGAGCATTTTAAGACTACGGCCTGGCTTACTGTCTCAATTAGACAGCAAAAGAGAAAGAAAACATCAAATTAAAGAAAACAAATGAGAAATCAATGAGCCCCAGAAAACTGGTCTTAAGCAAATGTGCCTTTATGTATGGATGGTATAATTTATTAAGCATGTCGGAGGGTGAATAACCACCCAGGACAACAGGTGTGAGTTAGCCACACATCACTATAGCCACACACCTTCTATCAAGATTTCAATAATAACTCTCCCCATTATGCTCATGTGTTTGAACGCTGATGTTGTGAACATGTGATGAACCTAGTTGATGGTACTGTTTGGGTTGTTATGGGACCTTTAGAAGTTGAGCCCTGCTGGAGGAAGTTAGATACTGTGGGCATCCTTTGAGATTTACGTCCTTGCCTCACTTCCTGCTCTCTGTTTCCTGTGCAGGGATGAAATGTGATAGGCCAGCTTCCTGTTCCTGCCACCATGCCTTTCCACCTATTGCCATGCCCTCCCTGCCATGATGTGTCGCTCTGACCCACGGGTAGGGCAGAGGCAGGACCGGTCCAGCTGGTCTCTCCCTGGGGCCGAGCGGGATGGTGAGTGTCCACAGCCCAGATCTCCCCACTCCACCAGAGAGAAGCACACTGAGCCGGGAGCCTTGTCAAAGCAGGAACTCGCTTTAGTGCATCAGGAGTGGACTTCTATAAGTTGGAGTGATGCTGGGAATGGGGTGAGAATAGCGGGCCAATGAGATGATGCCATCTCAGCAGTTACTAGGCAGAGGTGATTCTAGGGAGAGCTGAGTCACTCGTATGCGGAAGTCACGTCCGAAGACAGGTCACCAAACTCGAGCTAGGCTCAGGAAGTTACACTGGGCCTCACACCTGGGCCTTAATGGGGCCCAACGTTGGACTCTACCCTCTGGAACTGTTCAGTGAAACGGTCTTCTCTTCACTAACTTGCTTTTTACCAGGCATTGTACACAGCAACAGGAAAGTAACTAGTACCCCACCACCACCACCGCCCTGACAGCAGAACCTTCTGAGCTGTGGGAATCAGAAGCCAGAATCAGGGCATGATGCACCTGGAGTCCTGTGCCCCATGTAAGGGTTTCACTTCCAAGTAGGATGAATGATGGAAAAGATCGGGAAAGTAGCATGTTATCTACAGCCATGTGAAGCCTCGAAGGCTAAGGAGAGAGAGTGCACGGGGAAATGATTTTGCTGGAAGATTAGACGCAGATGTTGGGAGAGCAGGAGCAACCAGGGACTTCTGTTGGTGGCGACACAGGAGTCCGGCAGGAGTGACAAGACTGGGCAGGGGTGCAACACCTCACTTTGAGATCCTTCTGAAGGGAAGGATTTGGGGCGTTTAGTGGAACGGTGGGATCCTTTGGGACATTTTAAGCAGATATGAAAAATCACTCCATTTTCCTCTGGGGAACACCACTCTGGTGGCAGCGTTCGGCAGAGATCAGGCGAAGGAAGAGGCGTGGGAGGCAGTCGGAGGGGAAGAGCCGCACTGGGTAAAGGGCTTAGAAGTCGTCAGCCAACCAACGGCAGCAGGCGTAAGAAGAGAGGATATGTTTGAAATATTTATGAGGGAGGCAAGGTAATAAAAATGACTTATTAGATGTAAGAAAAAACAGGGATCAACAAGGTATTGCTTTTCTGAATATTCTGGCCCGGGAGGCACAAACCCCCATATTCTAAAAGGGCTGGTATCTGAAAATTTATGAACAGTTAAAAAGTATTCATAGAAATACAGCTTTTAAGAACCAGAGACAAAAGTATTCCTTTTTTGTTCTAGTTTTTGTTATTATTTTAAAAATTATTTTCCTTTTTACTGATTACATTTGTTCTTTGACAATTATATTCATGTATATAACGCATTCTGATTCTCCTCCCCACCTCCTTTCTACCCATCACTCTCCTCTCCTCCTTACAAGTTCCTCTCTCAAATTCTTACCTTTTCATTTTGCTGTGTGGCTCACTGACTTTAACAGGGATTGCCTTGTGACCATGGATTTGGATCTACTCACCAGAGCCTGGTGGGCACACAACTGAAAGACATGACTATCCTTCCTCAGAGTCCATCACTGACCAGTAATTCAACAGGAAGGTGTAGGGTTCCACAATCCTCTCTGTTAGTTATTTAGCGGCGTGAGGAAATGTCACGAAACACGACAAGATCTGCTAACAAGAGTTTTATTAAGAAGAAAGAGACAGACGAGTGCTCAGGCCTGTGGGAAAAACACATGTGTAGAGAAGAAGAAGGAGCCGGGAATACGGCACTGGCTTATAAAGGCTGGGTGGCGTACAGGTCGATGTAACTACTCCATGCATGCACAGATCTCATGGTTGCGTTGCGGGCTCTTACGCAACCATGCAAAGTCACAGGATCCTGGTTACTCGAGACGCCTTGACCTGGAAATGGCTATTTTGACCTGGAACTGGCTAGGCAGAAGTGTCCAGGTCCGCCGGGCATGCGCAAACATGCCCAACCGTGGGGGCATGTTGTGAACCCATCACTCTCTATAATCCATAAGTGACTGTTGACAGCCTGGTCTTGTGTGGGTCCCAGGCAACTGCAGCTGCTGAGATCATGATTTTGATGGCTCTGTCATGTCCCAATGACAGCGTTTATCAGCCCTTCTCCCTATCTTCCAGCTTTGACATGATTTCTGTCCCCTTTTCCAAAATGTTCCCCGAGGCTCAGAGGAATTGGTATAAATGTCCTGCTTGGAACTGACCACTGAAGAGTTATTTCTTCTCAGTCACTGCTCAGTGCCAAGAAAAGCTTGTCTGATTAAGGCTGAGAGAAACATTTGCTTATGGGTATAAACCTAATATTTTCAAGACAGTTTGATGCATGTCGATTTAGCTAGTAAGGTCCCCCTAGGCCCACGACCTCCACAGCCATGGTATTTAACCAGGTTCACAGTACTGGCATGAATACCCTCCTGGAGCATGGGTCTTGAATGCAACCAGGAAGCAGTTGGTTGTTCCCATAGCAACAGTGGCCCTTTTGTACCCCTGGGCCTGCTTTGCCTGGTCATTTGGCATTGTACTTCATAAGGTTTACAGCTGGATAAGACTGTGGCTACCTCTTCTCTCTCAGCAGCTCATGTTGCACCTTCTGATATCATTTCTCAGTGAGGGAGGTTCTGGGACCTCTAACAACTCATAAGGAGGTATCCCACAACTGGAACTGGAATTTTATTTAATTAACAATGGTTTTAGGAACATCAAAATGCAGCCATACAGAAAGGTGCTTTCACCTTGGGTCCAGAATTTAAATTTAAATGCTAGTAAATGTCAAGGCCAGTATTTTAATTCTCTGCACAGTATAAAGAACATGCCATCTGTGTTGGTTCCTAGTTCCAATGCTGCAACAAAACACTCGACAGAAATAACTTTGAGCAAAGAAGGGTTTGCTTTGATTGACAGCTCCAGGAGGGGCAGCCTGACACGGCAGGGAAGGCACGGCATCTGGACCAGGAGGCAGCTAATCACACTGTGTCTACAGTCAGGAGGCTGAGGGAGCCATGGATGCTGGGATTCAACTTGCTGTCTCTTTTTTTTTCAGTCTGGGACCCCACCTGTCATAACGGTGCTACCTTCATTTAGGATGGGTTTTTCCCATCCCTCGCAGACACACCCAGAGGTCTGTTTCCATGGTGATCCTAAATCTCAGCAAGTTGGCAATGATTAATCAGCACTCCATCGCTAGACAAAGGATACTGATGTGCTGTCCCTGTCAAGGGGTCACTTTGAAATTTGTTTGCATTCTTCCTAGGATAACATTGTCCAATGTTGTTACAGCCTTCTCAATCCTTTGGAGGAAGAGGATTTCTTTTTAAGTCAAACAAAAGTAAGTCCTGGGCGGTGGTGGTATACACCTTTAATCCCAGCACTCCCAGGAGGCAGAGGCAAGCAGATCTCTGTGAGTTCACGGCCAGCCTGGTCTACAGAGTCAGTTCTCGGACAGCCAGGGTTACACAGAGAAACCCTGTCTTGAGAAATCAGACCAAACAAGTAAGTCCCACTACTTTGGTTCTTGAACTAAGTTTGGCTTTAAACTTGAAGCACCCATCCCGGTTGTCTGCCTTGTTCACATGGTATGGAGCCGCTGGAATTCTCCCTATGGGGATATGTGAGGTGATGCCGTGTGGACTTAGGTCTCTGTGGAGCCACTGTGCTGTAGCGTGGTCTACGACACTGGCTCTGTCCTGCACCCGGGCATTCGACGCCAAACGTTCCCTCGCCGCCACCTGTGTTTTCACCACTTGTCATTCAGCATCAGCTCAGCTCATGGAATTCACTGCGGAGGCTATCACCCTTCCTATGCCCTGGAATCCCCGTGTTTCCATCCAACCACACCACATGTGACCTTCTATTGGCTGCTTCTCCCACTCATCTGTTATCTCATGGAAGACTGAAACTCATGTTCCCTGCATCAGGTATGGGTCTAGATACTAGATAAATAATTGCTTAGTAGGCTGGGCATTGGTGGCACGCACCTTTAATTCAAGCACTCAGGAGGCAGAGGCAGGTGGATCTCTATGAGTTCAAGGCCAGCCTGGTCTACAAATTGAGTTCTAGGACAGCCAGGGCTGTTACACAGAGAAACTCTGTCTCAGAAAAAAAAAAAAAAAAAAAGAAAAGGAAGAATAAAATTGCTTAATAGAGACTCAAAGAGTCTTTCCTAAGAAGTAACATCAAAACAATTCATCTCTATCCATACAGCTTTGGCTAGGTGGTGCTCATGTGGAGAAACACACACACACACACACACACACACACACACACACACTGACATGTGGGTGGCTGAACTTTCCATATCACTTTGCTGATCATGTGCAAGAATAGAAATATGTTAAAATTTTTCATTTTAAAATTATGCATGCATGTATGTGTCTGTGTGTGGTGGTGTACCTACAGAGGTGCCCAGAAGAGGACACCAGATCCCCTGGAGCTAGAGTTAAAGATGATTATAAACCACCTGTCTTAGTTTGGGTTTTTAATTGCTGTGAAGAGACACTGTGTCGATGGCAACTCTTATAAAGAAAACATTTCATTGGGGTTTTCTTACAGTTTCAGAAGTTTAGTCCATTATTATCATGATGGGGAGCATGGTGGCGTGCAGGCAGGCATGGTGCTGGAGCTGAGTGCGCTACATCTTGCAGGCAACAGGAAGTCGACCGAGAGTCACACTGAGGGAAGCTTGAGCAAAAGAGACCTCAAAGCTCCGCCCTCACGGTGACACCCCCCAAAGGCCACACCTCCTAACAGTGCCACTCCCTTTGTGAGCTATTTTCTTTCAGACCACCACACCACCCAACCTGGGTGCTGGGAACTGAACTTGGGTCCTTTGTGGTGTGTGTTCTGAGCCCCTGGCCTATTTCTCTAGGAGCACATTTTTAAAGACTCGCAGTTATTGTTTAATCTGTCTGTCTATCTGTCTATCTATCTATCATCTATCTATCTATCTATCTATCTATCTATCTATCTATCTATCTATCTATCTATCTATCTTTGGTTTATCAAGACAGGGTTTCTCTGTGTAGCCTTGATTGGCCTGGAACTTGCCCTGTAAACCAGACTGGCCTCAAATTCAGGGATCCACCTGCCTCTGCCTCCCGAGTGCTGGGATTGAAGGCGTGCGCCACCACCGCCTGGCAAAGACTCAAATGTATTGATACACCCACAACAGCAGCAGTGCCAGCAACTAACCTGAATGGTTCACTGGTCTCGCACTAAGTCCTATAGCATAGGCTGCCAGTTGTCTACCAACACCCAAGCTTCTTTTTCTTTACTAACGGAGCTCACTTGACTGATGGTAACTGTGTGTGTGTGTGTGTGTGTGTGTGTGTGTGTGTGTGTGTGTGTGTGTGTGTGTGATATTCCTTGGGCTGTGTATGGCCAGCCACCAAGCCCTAGCTAATAAATTGAGACACACATGCTGGGAAGACTTTCAGAAAGTTTTTAAACAAGTGACCAGATATTCTACAAAGCTCCTTACCATTCTTTCCTCAATTGGCTTATTGAGACTACTAGAAGAACCTGTCACAACCTTAGTGTTTTATAAATAATAAAAAAGTCATTTCTTACAATGTGCAGGCTGCAAAATCCAAGATGAAGTTTTTGTCAGACTCTGTATGGGAAAGGCCACATCTTAGCTCATAGTCAGCTGCTTTTCTCACAGTATCTTCTTACAGTAGCAGGTAGAAATGAGCTATCTGCTATCCTTTTCTGTAAGGACACTGTCCTGGCCAGCTTTATGTCAACTTGACATGAGCTGGAGTCAGCAGAGAGGAGAGAGCCTTGACAGAGAAAATGCTGCCTTAAGATCCAGCCATAGGCAAGCATGTAAGGCATTTTCTTAATTAGCAATTGATGGGGGAGGGCTCAGCCCATTGTGGGTGGTGCCATCTCTGGGCTGGTGGTCCTGGGCACCATAAGAAAGAGGCTGGGAAAAACACAAGGAGCAAGCCAGTAAGTAGCACCCTCCATGGCTTCTGCATCAGCTCCTGCCTCTGGGTTCCTGCCCTGTTTGAGCTCCTGCCTTGACTTCTCTCAGTGATGGACTGTCACCTGGAGGTATAAGTTAAAACAAACTCTTTTTCCCCCAACTTGCCTTGGTCATGGCATTTGATTGCAGCAACAGAAATCCTAAGACAAGCACTAGCCCCATTCAGAAGGGCTCTACTCTTGTGATCTAGTCGCCTCCCACAGGCTCATTTCATAATAGTGCTGACTACCTGGGGGAAGAGGTAGGGTTACAGGCCATGACTGTGAGGGGGCCCAGAGCAGTCAGCTGATTGCATTGCCACTTTCAGTGAGACCATTTTGTACTATTAGATAATTTTGAAGATGCAATCTGGCTCTCAGTTGCCAGAGCCAGAAGAAAGTCCTGGCCTTCCTATGACCTTATGGAATCAGCATGTTAGCTAGGGCCTGTCTTCAGACTTCTGTACACAGCTATGCTGTTATTATTTTGTATTTTATAATATATAGGCATCTGAACCTGTTGCTAACAAAGGTAGGTGTTTGAAAGAGAATATGATGATCAACACAATAGTTGTCTCTGCATCTCATTGTTGTACTCATTTCTTGAAACCCCCAGAGACCACCAAAGAGCCGGTATCTGATACAAGCACATAAGGGTCCTTTTATTCAGGTTCAACTTGGGCCACCACACAGCAGATGGAAGGAAATGTGGCGGCATTGGCCATGAGTCCAGGTGTAGAGATTTTTTATAGGGAAAAACCACAAACCAGGAATTACATGCTTGGGGTTGGTTAGAAGGCATGTGGGGCAAGGTGATTTATTGAAACTATTGGTCTAGACTTTGGGCATGAAACCACATTTGAAACCATTGGTTTAGACTTTTGGCAGGGAACTACAACCCACTGAACAGGATTATTTGGACTGCTCAGCAGGATTATCTAGATATCTTCAAGGGCCACAGACAGGATGTCTGCAGGAGGATACTGCTCTGTATCCGTTTGAGTTGTCCTGAGGTCCTTCCTGGAACTGAGTACAGCAGGTGGTCTGAGATGGTGGTCCCTTCCCTAAGATGGAGCCCATAAAGTTAAGTCTAGACCTTCACACTCATCACTTGAAGAAACAGAGGAGAGTATTAGTACATCTTGTGCTGCTATAACAGCAACCTGCCATTAGATACTTTGAAAAAGAATTAAGTTTGCTTAGTTTGCATTTGTGGAAGCAGAGACTTCAAGAGTGGATAGTCCTATCTGTTCATACCCCATGTGGTTCTTCTCGCTTCATGGTAAGAGTGTGTATGGTGGGGAGTCCTGGGGGCAGACATGCAACAACATGTATGCGAAGGCTACAGGACAACTTCATGGAGTTGGTTCTCCCCTCTGCCTTTACTTGGGTGCCAGGATTGAACTTGTATCCTCAGCCTTGCACAGAAAGCTCTTTTACCACTAAGCCATCTTGCTGGCCCCTCCAGTCCTTCTCAAAGGCCATGCTTCAGTATTGCTATACTGGAAAATGAAGTCTTAAACTGGTTCAAAGCACATTCGATCCACAGCCAAGCAGACTGAGTTTAATCCATGGTTGTGTGGCTTGAATCCTGCTATTAAATGAGTGTGTTCTTCTACTTGAGTATTGCTGATTTGGTACGTTTCTATGTATTTCTTTAGATAATTCTTCCATCTTTCAAGCATTTGCTTGTGACAAGTGTTCACAGTTGTATAAGAAACTATCAGGATCTTATCTCTTAAGCCTTAGCTCCCAGGGGGCTTCATCAGAGAGTTCTATCACTCTCCTGGCATTTGTATTATTGGAATTTCTTTTTGGAGAGTTGCCAGCATGTTCCTCTTGTGAAGCCCCGAGAGCAAAGAAGGATGCTTCTATGCTTAATGAACAGGAGACCCTGAGATAGCTCCAGGAAGAACCTTTCTGTGGGCACCTGCCAGTCTTTTCCTGTGATCATAATGTCATGTTGGTTGTCACTCACTCTATCTTGCCTGGGGAGTTTTGGGGACCAATATAATCAATGGTGTCTTGCAAGAATTTTATGACCCAGAGGTCATAACATTGCTCTTCTTTCTCAATTTTCCTTTTCATTCAGTTTTAAGTCCCATAACACATAACTCTCAACAGACAGAAGCAGAAAGATTATAAGGTTTGTTTCTCATCAAATCTGAGGGATTTAAAAGACCATCCTAAGCCGGGTGGTGGTGGTGCACACCTTTAATCCCAGCACTCGGGAGTCAGAGCCAGGCAGAACTTTGTGAGTTCGAGGCCATCCTGGTCTACAGAGCGAGATCCAGGAAAGGCACAAAGCTACACAGAGAAAGCCTGTCTCCAAAACAAAACAAAACAAACAAACAAAAGACCATCCTACAAGCACATTTTACCTGAACTTCTGCCTGGCACGTCTTATGCTTTTGTACAGAGGATCACTTAATTTCTAGGAAATATTCCTTGGACTCCATTCTAAGATGTTAAACTCAAGTGTATCCTGGCCTTTCATGTTATAAGACAAATTCTAACCCTTAAGAGGACCATTCCACTTTGCACATTAGTGAGCAAGCCTCCCAGCTCCCATTTCTGTTCACAGAGAAATGCCCTTGAGGCAGACCTCTGCAGTGAAATACAAAAGGTCCCAATGCCCTAAGATTCCAAGCATGCCTGTGGCATCACCAGGCTACCCAGAGACTGAAAACACTCAACAAAGGGGTTTCTTCCCATGATCCTCTACGCTCTCACTCCTGCTTCAGACAGTGCACCTGGCTGTAATCTTTTCTACTTCAGCTAATTGCTCTTTGTGGTAGCGTGAGGCCAGGGGACATGAGAGAGGGCGGAGACTCCTCTAGCTGCTGATGAAGTATCAAACCACAGGACGATTGCACTCAGGCCATTGTTCCATTGCAGGGGAGCCAACATCTTACATTAATTTGCAGTTGCAGGAAATACAGCTCTCAGACAAAGACACACATTCCCGACAAGGCACAGCAATTAATTTTCCAAATGTCCTGATGCAAGTGTGAGCAAAGAGTTTCAAGTTCTTTCAGGGTGACTTTTATAGATGTCTCAAAATTGCTCAACTTGTGGGATTTTTTTTTAAAGCATTCATGTTCTTAAAAGAGGAAACTCCCCATTGGTGGGTCTTTTAAAATAGCAATCAAGGTTTTAATTATGCTTTCATGCTTGTGATTATTTGTGTGATGTCTGACTCATGAATCGACTGTCCACCTTATGGGGAAAGGAATTGGCCTGTGTTTGCTCAGCACCAGATCTTTGGTGCTCAGCAGGGTGTCTGGCACGTAGCAGATGTTAGTAAGTCTTTGTTGATTGCACGCATGGGTGGGTGAGATCTCAAGGCTATAGATAATTCTGCGGGAATCTTTGGAATGCTATCTTGGCTGCACATGATCAAAAAAAAAAGAAGTAAAAGAAGGGGGTCATAAAAAATTCAGTGAAATTCGGTGATGATTGAAGGACCGGTCTAAACCGGAGTTTTTATATGCAGCAGTAATGGAGACTGTTAGTAGCCAGGAGAACAGCAGCAGGGCACCGCCAGCGGCCGGCGGGTAACCTGGGATGATCACCACAGGCAGGTGGTAGCTTGTACTTTCACACCATAGCTTCCCTATGTGATACTTGCTTCCACTTCGCAGATAAGAAAATTGAGGCCTCCACATGCAAATAGCTTTCCCGTGGTCAGTCATATAGCCAGAAAATGGCAGCTGGGATGAAATTTCAGACATCTGTAGCCAATATCCCCCCACAACGACCCCCTCTTTCCTCCTTTCTCTTTCTTCCCTGCTCACTCCTCCCTCCCTCGTCTCCCTTTTCTTTCTATGGCGTATCGATAGCAGACACTTGCCCTGGTTAGCGTAAACTGTCAACTTGATAGTCTAGAGTCATCCGAGAGGACACCCTCAATTGAGCAACTGTCCAGACCAGGTTAGCCTCTGTGTATGTCTTTGGGGATCGTTTGATTTTTAACTGCTGTAGGAGGACCCAGCCCAGCAGTAGGAAGGCTCATCCCTAGATGGATGGTCCTTAACTGTACAAGAAAACTAGCTGAGTATAAGCCAGCTTGGCAGCTGGGTAGCAAGCAGCATCCTCTATGGTCCTGCTGTACTCCTTGACCATTGTCTTAGAGTTTCTATCGCTGTGATAAAACATTACCACCAAAAGCAACTTGGGGAAGAAAGGGCTTATTTCATCTTACATCTTATAGTGTGTGGTCCAGGGAACTGGAGGCAGGAGCTGAGGCAGAGGCCATGGAGGGGTGCTTACTGACCTGCTCAGTTAGCTTTCTTATGCCATCCAGGTCAACCTGCTCACGGGTGGCACCGCCCCAGTGAGCTGAGCCCACCCACAGCAATCATTAACCAAGAAAATGCACTCAGGCTTGTCTACAGTCAAATCCCCCCCCCCCCCCCGCCAACCCCCTGTCCCCAAGACAGGGTTTCTCAAAAAAAACCTCTGTAACTTTGGTTGTACTGGAACTCACTCTGTAGACCAGGCTGCCCTTGAACTCAGAGATCTGCCTGCCTCCTCTGCCTCCCAAGTGCTCGGTTCAAAGGCGTGCACCACCACTGCCTGGCAAATCTTATGGAAGCGTTTTTGCAATTAAGAGTCTCTCTTCCCAAATGACTCTAACTTGTGTCAGGTTGACTTGATACTAACCAACACAGCTACGGAGTGAGTTCTGTGATGAGAAGAAACACAGTGTGGAAGAGCAGATAGGCCTGCCTCAAGTTCCTGCATTGACTCCTTTCAGAGATGACCTGGGATCTGGAGTTATAAGCCTTTCCTCTCCCCAAGTGGCTTTTGGTCAGAGTGTTTTATTTCAGGAGCTGAAAGGAAACCAAAATAAGACCGTAGCCACTCTATCTCCACCCAGTCTCTCCTTAACTTTCACTTGAGACTAGAAAATTCAGAATATATTTCCCAGCATCCTTTGGCTCACAGACAGTCACATGACACAGCATCACATGACACAGCATAGCATCCCTGGCTTGTAGCTTTCCTGGTGCCTGTTCCTTCTGCCTTAGTCTGAGTGACCTCCTCAATTTGGATAGAGAGTTCCTGGCCTTGAGGAGATTGTGTTTATTCATCTGGAGTATGGCATGAATTAATTCCACTGACCTGTTTGTTCACATCAGGCAGTCCAGTCCATTCATTCGGCTTAGTAAATGCTATGCTTCAGGGCAGTGTTTCTGAGAGTGCTGTCTTGTTGGCAGTTGTAAGTAGATTCATGATTTTCAGAAGAAAAAAATGATGACCCAAGTTAATTCATATTCACTCACAAATTTGAAATATAAAACAATTAGATCCCATCATATTTTCAAACACTGGTTTTGCTAATATTCATTTAACTTAATATCACCTCATTTGGGCATTACTGTTCACATTTGAAGAACTCCCCGGTTCCTATCCTTGTTTGGTGGTTTTCTGTCTACAGTCTCCTCCACCCTCAGTTTTTTAAGACAATGTTTCACATAGCCCAGCTTGGTCTTGAACTTGCTAACACTCGGCCATCCTGCCTCTACTTCCCAAGTGCTGGGGTGATAGGCAGACATCACTATGTCTGGGTTTTGTTTTGTTTTGTTTTGTTTTGTTTTTTTAGAGAGAGAGTTTCACTATGTATCTCAGGGTTAGAACTCACTGTGTACTGGGCTGGCCTTAAATGCTGAGATTATGGGTGTGCACCACCAGGCCAGATTTGTAGTTTTCATAAATAGATCAGTGGCTCAGAAATGATTTATTGAGCATAATGTTAGTGATGAAAATAGCTATGTAATGACTGCATCTCAAAGCAATGTCATTGACATAAATAAGGAGTAGGACTCAAGTGTAAATGTGAGTATGTGTGTGTGAGGCCGCTGGATCCGTCCCCTAATGTAATCCATGTTTGGCAGTCCCTTCCCCATATAGCATGTGCACAGGAAGAATCAAAATTAATTTCACAGTGAGAAAATCACAACTAAATCATTCTGACTTTAGAAGGAAATGAATGAATGAATGAATGAATGAATGAACGAACGAACGAACAAGTGCATGAATATCTGAAAGCTAGGTTATCTTACTCACAAGCAGCCAGGCTACGATGTGTTTTGGCATTTGGCTGAAGAGAACATAAACCAACAACATTTTAACCCAGGTTTGTATGTACGTATGTACGTATGTATGTATGTATGTGTATGGATTGTTGCTTTTCTGTCTGCATAGTGGCTGCACCTGAATCTACTGCTGTTTCAGCCAGTAATTGCAACTCCACAGTTACTGACCAGATTCTCAGGCCCTCGGGACTTTTATGTCTCACCGGATCCACCTCCTGCCCCTGCCTCCAAATGTAGTTTTTAATTAAGTCTCTATCATTCTATTTATCAATAAAACTCAGGAGTCAGAGGCTGGGGTGTTAACCTGCTAGCTCAGAGAGGTTGGGGAGCAACTAGCTAACCTTCCCTTTTCTCCAATGTCTCAGAAAAAGAGAGTCCTTCTGCTCCACCAAACCAAAAAAAAAAAAAAAAAAAAAAAAAAAATCGACACACTCAAAGTCCCTCCCTACTACTTCCTGTGTGTCTCTCTATCCATCTTCCAGACTCCCTCTGATTCTCTATGACTACTTTCTGCCAACTAGTTGCTGGCTCTGCCTTCTGACATAAGGTTGATTTTATTTAATTAATGCAAACACAAACTTGGGGTCACAATGTGAGTGAATATCCCTCAAGAATCAGTGTTTTGCTTGCGTGTATGTCTGTGCACCATGTGTGTGTCTGGTGCCAGAGGAGGACAGAAGAAGGTATCGGATCCCTTGAAAATGGATTCACAGTCTGCCATGAGCTGCCATCTGGGTGCTGGGAATCAAACCCATGTCCTCTGAAAGAGCAGCCAATGCCCTTAGAGGTTGAGCCGCCTCTCTGCAATGCCCTTAGAGGTTAAGCCATCCGCCTAGCCCTCTCGAATAGTTTTTAACACAGGCCAAGGAGCAAACTGCTAAGCCTTCAATTTTTTTTCCAAGACAAGGACAAAATGCTTTCAGATACTAGCTGGTGAACTAGTTATGTCACCAGAGAGACAGAAGCTCTCGCAGGCTGCGTACCCCAGGAATCAAATGTGTCCTTATCACATTATGACTAAGGCAACTCACAGACTGCCCTCAAGCCAATAAAGACATATTATGCCTCAAAAAGAAACCAGTATGAGGCCATTGCAAGCAGTCAGTAAGACTGCAGACTTGTTAGTGGTACTGGATAGAGTCAAGAAGCCACCTTGACTTAGTGTTGCATGGATTTAGTAATCTGAAGAGTATAATCCAGCTCTTAGCCTTTAAGCAGGACACTATGAAGGGAATGTGTCACGTAAGTGTCATTTAAGCTCCTGCCACCAAAGAGTAGGGTTTCCATGCAGTCAAGAGTTATTTGTGATTCATGTGCATGCTGACAAGATGGCTAAAATCCAGAGTGAAGTATTATTAAAAAAAAAAAAAATCAACGCGCTTGCGCTGTCTGCCATTTCACACAGATTCAATGAGTGCTTTCAGAAAGCACTGTACGGAAAGCTGCCGACACAGTGCTACAGACACACACAGGCCTGGTCACCCCCAACAGTCATGCGACATGGTGGCCTGACATTGCCCAGTGTTCTTAACAGTCGCGCAACACACCAGGCGGCTGTGGCGCACGCCTTTAACCCCAGCACTCAGGAGGCAGAGACTGGTGGATCTCTGTGAGTTCGAGGCCAGTCTGTCTACAAAGCCAGTTCCAGGACAGCCAGGGCTACACAGCAAAACTCTGTTTCAAAAAACAAACAAACAAAAAGTCGTGCAACACAGAGGCCCGACACTGCCCAGTGTTCCCAAAGTCGTGCAATACAGCGGCCCCACGCAACCTTCTCTTCATGATTCCAGCTGGAAATGGTGAAAGTCGCAGGTCTAGGCAACAACATCTGAAGAGTGGGACATGCTTGTTCTAGCTCTGTAACAAGGAATTTCTGGGCTAGGCTCAAGTGCATGCTGGCTCCAGAGGAAGAATGTGCTCTTTGACAATTTTCCCCCAATTGAAAGAAATTTCTTTTTATTCTCTAACACTGAGATACCCTTCGATAAAACTCATCTTAAGTGGCGTGCTCACATGGGCTCTCAACAGTTTGCACTTGAGTTTAAAATGCCGTGACTTTTACTGTAGCGGGGATTAGCTATTAGGATTACTTAAGAAAACCAGAACAAGATCTTCCATTGCTGGGATATGCTTCTTCTCAATGACTAAAGGTTGCCTTCATTACTTGAAGAGAATCATCCACAGTATACTCTTGTTTGTACTCAAAGCCAGATGACGTGCTGCATCTGTCATGAGGAAATACCTCTGAAAACAGGAGACAGCAAAATAGACCGATTAGCAAGGAGTTCCCTCACCAACATATTCTGGGTTGGAAATTTTTTTTTTTAAAAAGGCAGTTTTTGGCTTTGGAGTAACATATGTGTATTAACACAATATCTAAAACTACTAAATGCTTCTCACCACCCAAACATCTTCCTCTGCCACACCTGGAAACATGGATTCTTCCTCATTCTTCTTACTTTACTAATCAAAAGGTGATTGAGAACATGCATTTTGTTCTGAAACTTGCTTTTTCTCACCCCAAATTAGAACCTAGGTACCTCTCCAAGTTAATAGATACAAAACATATTTTTATGATTGGAGGGGATGAAACAAAAAAAATAGGGGTTGTCCTAGGCAGAAATTATAAAGACAAATGGATGAAGAGATGTGTTATGTTGTAGAATCTTGAGAAAATGACTGTGGTTCACACTAGAGAACCATGTCCACAGGAGCGTTTCATGTTGGGGACAGGCAGGAAGGCCACAACACTTCACTCCACATCAATTTATATCAGAAGACTACTTAGCTTTTATTTTATTTTATTTTATTTTATTTTATTTTATTTTGAACTCTTCAAATGTTGAGGCCATTTCATGCTTATTTTTATTATCTGGAAGGAAATCCTACATCACACTGCACTAGAAACTGCCAGCTCCCTGGTGATTTGGTAGGGATTAATATTCACATTTCATTAGATAATATTCTATATGGGGCTGGAGAGATGGCTCAGAGGTTAAGAGCACTGACTGCTCTTCCAGAGGACCTGAGTTCAATTCCCAGCAACCACATAGTGTCTCACAACCACCTGTAATGAGATCTGAGACCCTCTTCTGGTATGCAGGCATACATGTAGGCAAGACATTGTATACACAGTAAATAAATACAGCTTTTAAAACAAAATAGAACTTTTTTAAAAAAGACTATTTTATACACCCATTTCCCGGATCCTCTCACCTCCTGGATGCACTCTCTCCTGCTGCTTTCGCTCCTCACCAGCCCTCCTCTGCCCGGAGCTCACCCTTCCTTCGTGCCCACGGCTGTCTTGGGTCTTTCCACCTTTCACTCTTTAGCAAGCCCTCCCTGGCATCTCCTCCAGCTTGCACATCTCTACAAACTATTTAACACTTCCGTCAGTGTGTCCTGATACTGTGGATGACACTAAAGCTTGTCCGGGAGCCAAAATCTACAGAAGGAAACACCAGATGGCTTTCTCTTCATTATACATGTGATCAATAAGCCTGCAAATGGCTATGTGTGAAGGGTGAGGGAGAATTAAATGGAAGAGTCATAGGTTCCTTCTAGATTCCTTCTTCGAAGGACTATGTCTGCTACTGGCCGTAAATCCCTTTTTATCCTCTCCACCAGCTTTATCTGGAGTGTCCAAGAAGAACAGAACCGGAAAGGAATGAATTATAGGGAAGCAGAGCATGGATGGATGGGAAGGAGTTGAGGTCCATGTTGAATTTGCAATCCTGTCTTAGCTCTGCATTGAGGCAGTCTGAGTTTTAGCCAGCACTGGAGCTCTGATAATACAACAGCAAAAAGTACCAAAGTATCTGACCTGTAACAATTAACATTTATTTCTCTCAAGTGAGGATTCCTGGGTCATCTGGGGTTTAGTTGCGATCATCTGGCTGTGGTTGCCATTAGCTGGTTGCCTCTAGGATTGAGGAGTCTCATTCTGACGAGCAACCACATAAAGCGTGTGTGCTCTAACCTAGTGATGGCAGGAATACAGGGGACCGGGGCAGGCAGGCATGTGAGCTCATTTATAAGCTCTCCTTGTTTCATGGCTGCTAATATTTCGTTGGCAGAAACAAGCCACATGGAAAAGCCACCAGAAGGTTGTGAGTACCTGGGCTCTGCCTGCTGTAGTAGGTAGGAAGTCTTGACTTCATTACATGGTGACGGCCTCTGATGATACAGTTTTGAGTGAAAGGAGTGAAGAAATGGGAAGAACAACCCAGTGTACCACACACAAGACATTGAAATGTGCAATTGGAGTTTAAAATTAAGGAATTCACACGAGACAGTGGAAGGTATAGGTGTATTTGAAAGTAAACATAAGGATATTATTGGATGTCATGGCTGACGCTGGAACCTTAGACTATGCCACTATGAAGAACCAGGGAAGGATACAGAGAAGGAGGAGAACATTGGGACGTTGGCATCAGAAATAGGAAAGATTTCAGATAACAAAAGGGCCTACAGAGAACTCTCAGTTGTCTCGCAGTGGGGATCTCGTGGGTTTTGACTCACTTCCCACCTTCTGTTCTCCTTCTCCAGCAAACAAGAGAACGTGGGCTGGGGGTGCAGCTCACTGGACAGAGGTTTTGCTTCAGATGCACAGGCCCTGGGCTTAATCCTCAGAACTACATAGACTGGGCACAGTGTTGTACCCTCTAATCCCAGCACTCCAAGAGGTGGAGTTAGGAGGATCAGAAGTTCAAGGTCATCCTCACCTCTTTAGTGTGTTTGAGGGAGCCTGCACTGCATGAGACCCTATCCCCAAAACAAAGCAAACAAACTAATAAACAATGGAAGAGAACTAAGTACCTGCTGAAGTCTGATTTTGTTAACCAACTTGATTCCTATTTTAACAAGTCTTGTATAGAGGTACAACAGAGTGTCTTCAGATCTTTTTTAAACCTTAAAGACATACACAAGGGTTTATTCAATATTCCACAAACTCCCCTATACATAGGCATAGGCATCTGTCTAAATGTAGCATATACTTACTGTGACGTATCTCCACTATCTCATAGTAAAGACACCACAGGCCAGTCGTACAGAATGATGGCACTCGCTCACTGTCTGACTCATCATTTCCCAAGCACTGGGAGGACCCAGACCACAGCTGTGCAGAACCTTCCATACTGAAACCACAAGGGATGCCTGCACAAATGACTTTTTTTTTTTAGGTCTGGGGTTTCTCGCAACTAGGAACACTGGGTGGATTTCCTTGAGGCTTGGAGTCAAGAAGGTCTAGTGTTCTTTGCACAATTCAGAATCTGGCAGATGGCTTTAAGTAGAAAACTCATTCAGCACCTAAAGCAGTGTGTGTGGTCGACTCTATGGAAAATCATTTGCAGAAGTGGCGGGTTCCCCTTCTTAGACACGGGTTGAGAAGAAAGCGAGCGCTCAGCTCGATGTCCTTGAACAGCCGCTTCTCTTTTGATTGGACCCCCTCATGGAGACAGTCTCCATTTTCTGGTGTGAAATGTCAGTTATCAAAATGTCACCTCCACTTTCTCGTCCTTAACATACATGTGAGCTCTATCTCCCGATTAGACCAAGACGGCTGCCTGTGGCGTTTGAGAACCAGTGCACACCAATGCAGCATCATCTCCCGATTAGACCAAGACCTGTGGCGTTTGAGAACCAACGCACACCAACACTCCTGATTAGAACAAGACCGCTGCCTGTGGCGTTTGAGAACCAGTTCACAGCAACACAGCGTCCTTCCCCATCCTCCCTTCCTTCAGGCTTGACGCGTCAGTTGTCCGTCTTCTCATCTCTGGCATAACTCATCTTTTCACTCTCTCTGCTGTTATTTTCCTACTCTTCCTGTCATTAAATGCCCTGCAATCTTTACATGTCAGGAGGCAATGCTTTCTTCTAAAAGGTTTTCAGTGATTCAGTATTGGGGTGTGTATCTTTCCCACCAGCGTTTGGTACTTACCACTTTGTGCTCAGGTTGCCCTTGAACTTCCATTTCTCCTAGGAAACGAGCTCCTGGAGAGAGAGCGTTCATGGCCATCCTCACTGTAGCCGTGATTTCTAACTTGGTCCAGACCTGTGTGCCCAGTGATACCTCATACCTGTTCATTGATTGGCTGCCTGAATGTAAGGTACCTTTCTTAGGGACATCAGAACTTACTGTGGAAGGACAATGCACAGTATACCGTTGAGCTGCAATTTTAATTCCAAGTTCGGAGATCAGACTAATCAGGAGTCTTTGAGCTGGTCTTTCTCGAGTTCCATCAGACAAACGAGGAACCGAGGATAGAGGGGGAAGAGAAAACAAACAAAACACAGCGGAAGCATCACTTCTGGGGTGTTCTGGAGATCTAAGAAATATGACTTACATGGTCAGATGCATGACGGGGAAACAAACTGTGACAAGGAAGTTAGTATAGAGACTTGGGCTCGACCTTGGGATGCTCCACAGTACACCGGGAGCCCAGACTATGAACCTGTGTAACCAGAATCTCCTAAAGTCTGAGAGAAATGCAGATTCTTAGGGTTTACCCCAGGTCACCTGACTTGGTTGCTATGTGGCCTAGAGCTTGAGGGCTGCTAATGCGACTGAGACTTTTCTTTCTGAACCAAAGCAACCATGGCTGTGCGCATTCACTACAGAACACCTTCCTAGACTCTCCACAGGGACACTGTTCTTTGAGGTTAATTTCCCCAGGTAAATAACACATGGTGGTCTTTCGGCTTCTGGATCAGACATCAGACAGCTTCAGAGAGATCAGACTTCAGCAATCAGCCTCAGGCCATGGCTGCTACAGTGGACCATCGCATCCTCTCTTGACTTTCCAAGTTTATCAATGGGAAGAGTCTTCCCCTTCCTAAAGAGGTTGTTTGTGGGATTCCTCTGCCTTGATTTGCCCAAGACAGGAGACACCAGACACTGAGGAGTTGTTTGGGTTCACAGATGTGGGGGTGAAGTTGTAGAACACTAGTCCCCCCATCAATCTTTCCCCCAAGTGTGCTGTAATTCCTGTGGTGATGACTACACAGTCCTGAGAAACAAAGTCACCCGTCTGCAAAAGGAGCTCTGTGGCCAACTCTCCTCCCCGGGGCCATCAAGACCTGACAGGACTAGATAGATGAGACCCATGGTATAAAGTTCAGTCTCTATTAGTTGACTGGACCCCTTTCCTCAAGGGCATAACTGACTCCTTTTTTTTTTTTTAAACGGTGGACCTTGCATTTCTTAAACAATTCAAATCCATTCTCTTCTGTCATGATTTTATTCCTTTCTTTCCATCCAAAATGCCTCTTAACTACTTAGATGTAAGCTCTTACAATGCTTGGCACCTTGATTTAGAATTGCTTATCTTATCTATTTATTTATTTAGGCAGAGTGTCACTATATAGCCCTTGCTGTCCTGGAACTCTATTGCAGATCAGGCTATCCTAAAACTCCTGGAGATCTGCATGCTTCTGCCCCAGATTGCTGGGATTAAAGGCATGTGCCACCATAACCCATATCTATTATTCATAATTGTTATTCAAAATGTCTTCTAATTGGCTTGTGTCTTGCTTGAGGGGAAGGGCCATTTATGACTTGTCACTGCTACATAATGATTTATAGCAGAGCCTGGAACATGGCAGGTGCCTGATAATAGTTTTTTAAACTCTGTGACTGACAGAGCAATGTGATGTTACAGTGTAACTTGTAGGAGTCCACCTCTCAGCAGCTCACTGTCCAAAGTCATGTAAGAGTCTGCACCAAAGAACCGATCTTTGGTAACTTTGCAGCATCTCCACTCACTGGACTGCCTGCCTTCTACCCCTGTACCTAATGCATGAATGACTAGTCATTCAAGATTCTAGTCACAGTTGCTATGGAAGACCAGAGGGCTATGCATTTTCCAGCTCTAAGGACTCTGTTCAAATAGACGCTGATGTCAGTGACTCCCGTGGAATCATGAGGTGTAGGGCCCCTCCCTGTTCAGATGCCTCCTGCACCTGAAGCTCTTCTGGAGATGGACTCATCTCCATGGGTCAGGGATTTCTGTCTCTCTCAGAGTCCAAAACAGTGCCCAGATTTTAGCAAGCAAACAGTAAATATATGTTGGAAGTATAAATGAGCTCCTCAGTCATAAAATGACATTTTCCTTCACTGTCCACACTTGTCTTTGTCTCCTGTTGGGCAGTTATTCATGTGGGACCATATTGGTAAATTCTGTCAAAACTATTACCTAGTTTCCAATGATTCCAGAACTCAGTTCTCCTCTCTCTCTTTCCTCTTCACCCCTTCTCTCCACCCTCCTCTTCATCCTCTCTCTGTCTCTCTCTTTCTCTTTGGAATGTGAGGGAAGGGCTTAAGTTAGCCTATAATTATAAGATTGAAGGCTTTAGGCTGCTTCTGTGCCCAGGTGGATCAACTCTCCATAAAAATATGTGGAAATTGTACACACCCATGTTTTAATGTGGCTTGAAAGTTTTACTTCGGGGTGTGGTACACACAGTTTAGGCCACAAAACACGGTTTCTGAGAAGAGCTGCTTTGAGAGAGAAGGCTCTGGAAACTTGGATAGGAAGTGTGACTGCACTCCAGTGGAGGTCAGCAATGTTCAGAGGCTGCCAGCCCCTCTCCGAGCGTTAGTCACAGCCGGGCACCAGGCAGTGCCCGCTTACATTCTATGGAAAGGTGGTTTTCCTTGTTCTGTCTCATAGCTTCTGGTGAACAGACTGCTGCATATTTTTAACAGAGCCATCTGGGACTAAGGATTGCACATTCTGTTTACTTCAGCATCTTACTTAGATCTGGCTCTATACATGAGCTGAAGAGCCCATTTGTAAACATGGCCTGGGGTGGCCTGCAGAAGTGGTCAGATCATCTCCAGTGTCGTGTTTAGGGCAGATGTCAGCAAACTCCCGGATCAAATGCAGTGTGCATCTTATTTTTATAAATAAAGCTTTATTTGAATATGGCTGTACACATTGTTTGCTTACCTTTCTGAGGCTCTTTTCACTCTGTAGAGGCACAGCTGATTAGCTCAATTGTGTGGTCCACAAAACTGAGACTATTTAATCTCTGTCTCTGTAAGAGTTTGCCAATCCTTGATTTAGGAGATGGAGTTCTCATTTGACCATGAGGGGTGCTGTATCCGACTTATCAGTTACCTTATCTCTTTTATTTTTTTATTTTTTTATTTTTTAAGTTCTATGATGGCAGGGCTATCTCTCTCACTCATTGTACAGGAACTTGTGTAAAATAAGTGCTTACTAACTATCAGTTCAATTAAGATTTTAAAGAGTAGATGAAGAAGAGGGGTAATTAAATGTGCTCTTGGTAGACTCCCAAATTACCAGAACTTTGAAATTCATGTTGATTTGTTTGGCTGTTATATATATATATATATATATATAGTGTGTGTGTGTGTGTGTGTGTGTGTGTGTGATAGAGTCTCACATATCTCAGGTTGGGTTCTAATTTACTATGTAGATGAAGATGCTCATGAACTCCCAGTCTCTGCAACCCCGGGGCTAGAATTGGAGGCATGTGCCAACACTCCAGGCTTATAAATTATATGATTAGATAAATGTTTCACTATTGATTCATATGTATTTAATGAATTCCATTTTTGCTTTATAGGTGTCTCCATGGAAAAATTTAATCTTTGATATGTAATAAAAATAGTTTAGCAATCCCCAAGTACATTTTCAAGGATATTTTAGTATCACTATACTCAACCTATTTTACTAGTTTGCTGGGGGCACCGTAACAGAATACCACAGACTGGCTGGCTTAAACAACAGAACTATTTTTCCATAGTTCCAGAGGCTAGAAGTTCAAGGTTTCTTTTCTTCTGGCATCTCTTGCCCTTGCTTTCATATGACCATCCTCTTCATGTTTTTTTTTTCCTTCCTGTAAACATCCCTTGTGCCTCTCTGAGTACCGAATTTCTTCTTTTTAAAAGAACGTCAGCCAGATTAGGTTGAGCCCACCATAATAGCTTGTTCGTAATTTAATTACCTCATTAGTGGTCGTATCTTCAAATGCAGCCATATTCTGTGGGACTGAGAGGTGAGGTTCTCAATGTATAAATTGGGGGAGGACAAAATCCATCCTGCAGTGTGTCTGTGTCTATCCATACCTGCTGCCTTTCTGCAGATCTTAAAAACTGGCATAAAGTCACATGTGAGGACATTCACTGCACTGGGCCTCACAGATGATAAGAGGCCCCCTACTGGTTGGGCAGATATCCTTCATTGTCTGCATCATGGGAGCCATAGTGTGGAAATGTGATATAGTCTTTTTTTTTTTTTTCATTTTCAGAATTCAGTATTTATTGTCATATTGAAAATGCCCTTAATCTAATTAATCTGAAAGCAAACCAGTAGATTGTGTGTAAACAGATCTGTCACTACCTCTAAGCCCAAGGTCTGGTCCTTGGGGGTTCTGATCTTTTGGAGGAGTCATGTGGCCTGCTTTTCATGCCCCATGTGTTTCTATGTTGTGATTTGTGTGTCTGTTGGTTTAGATATCTTTTGAAGCCTCAGATGGGGGTCTTATTAGTGAGCTACATGCCCTTGAGGCTGTCCCAGTACCAAAGAAGAGAAGAAGGTCAGATGCAACAGCAAGATGCAGACTGACAGTTGATACATCACATGCCATAGGACAGGCAGTGGACAGATTGACGGTTACACACATCACCTGCCATAGGACAGGAAGTGGACAGACTGGCAGTTACACACATCACATGCCATAGGACAGGAAGTGGACAGACTGACGGTTACACACATCACATGCCATAGGACAGGCAGTGGACAGACTGACGGTTACACACACCACATGCCATAGAACAGGAAGTGGACAGACTGATGCAGAATATGCTGTACAGGTAGAAATTATCTAGGGTAAATGTGGAAACAGTAAATGAGTGAGATGAATGACAAGGGGTCAGGGAAAAGAGAGGGGAAGGAGGGTCAAACAAGAAAGGAAAAGAAGAAAAGGAGCAGAGAAAACCTGACGAAGGATGGAAGAGATCAGAAAAGTAAAAAACAAACAAAACATTGGAAAGATGGCTCAGTGGTTAAGAGCATTGGCTGCTTGTAGATGTAACAACCGTCTTATTAAATAAGAAACACAGAACCAATGTAAAAGAGAAAGCCGAGAGGTCAGAACTCAGAGCTAAAACCTTACCCTTCCTCCTGTGGTGCTCCTACCTCTCCAAAAGAGACCTACTTCCTGTGTGTTTGTCTTTATATAGTCTTTCTGTTCTACCTTCTCATTGGTTGTAAACCCAAATACATGACTGCCTCATCACTGCCTATAAGTCAGCCCTCCAGGCCTTAAAGGTGTGTGTCTCCAATGCTGGCTGTATCCCTGAACACACAGAAATCTACCTAGCTCTTCTAACCACCACGTTCTTGCTATGGCTCTAATAGCTCTGACCCCAGGGCAACTTTATTTATTAACATACAATGAAAATCACATTTCAGTACAAATAAAATACCACCATATTTCCCCTTTTCTATTTTAACAAAAAGAAAAAAAGCAAAAGGTTATAACTAACAAGAGAAAAGCTATATACAAAAGTACAATAACTATATACAATATATATAAGTAATAAATACCTAAACAATGTCTAGTCCATTTGTCTTTGACAAATCAAAAAAATAATTCCATTATCTATCCTATTTTGGTAAGTCCAAAATGTATCTAATTTACTTTCTATCCTAATTAATCTTTAACTATAACTAACTAATCTTCAACTATAACTAACTAATCTTCAACTATAACTAACTAATCTTCAACTCCCTCAGAGACCCAAGAAGGAAATAATATTAGCTAACAAAAATAAAAACAGGAAGTGCATGAAAGCAACTTCCAAAAAATTTGTGAGTTGACAGAAACAGCCAGCTGCCTGGACAGTCACCTGAGGTTTCTCCGCAGTGTTGGGGCATCATCTTCAGCCTATAGGCTTATCGTATCTGACAGACTCATTTGTGAAGTAGGATGTACACAAGGTCAACAGTTCAACCTTACATTGGGTGAGAGCAGTCCACATACCAGAAACACCTGAATTCCACTAGTGTCATGTCATGATTCAGGATTTTAAATTCTGAAAATTGTGGATGGTTTTTGAATTCAGCTGTCCATTCTTCTTGGTTGTGTATATATGGCTTCATCTCAGCATCCCATTCTTCTCCACATCCCTCTATTAAATGCCAGTCTACTATTGAGAGGCGTGAGCTTAGTTACACTTCAAGAATAACTGTTTCAGCTGCTGTTCCATTGCACATCAGAGGCCATTGGCCCACTGCCTGTTGAGCTGTCTTCGAAGAAAAGGGCACTGTACCTTTTCCAAATTGCGAAAGCCACTTCAGGGATGGTGCCATATTGTCCTGGCCTCAGAAGATGCCTTTTGATAAAGCCATAACCACACTTGTTTTGGCAAGAATCAGTAGTCCTTTGTTTCATGTCCTGTCTGTTCATTTTGTCAGCAGTTGATTCGAGGATACTTTGTTGTCCAGTGGCTAACTTTTACCACAATGAAAGTTAACTCCATATGCAGTTTCTTCAATGCCCATATTTTCTCTGAAGTAGATTGGTACTGCCAGGAGCTGACATGTCTCAAAAAAGAAAAATTTTCTAAGTTATTAAAACATTTTAAATGCCATATTCTGTAGATCTCTGAAGGGTTTGAAGATGACCTGTCTATCTAAAATATATCTGCTCAATTTTTAAAACATATCTAATATGACAAGTTCTATTGTAATGTCTAACGACTAACTTTCATTTCTTTATATCCTAATAATTGGTAATAACAACATTCCAGGATCAGAAAATTGCATTACATTGTTAAATGAACGGTATAAGTACAATTAGAAATATACATATAGCATTTTCTAACAATATCAATTTCAAAATATATATAATTTGTATACAATATAAAACAATCCAATCCAATGTAAAGTATTTAAAACTAGTAATTGTCTTTTTCTTCTCTTCTCTTCTCTCTCTCTCCCTCTCTCTCTCTTTCTCTCTTTCTTTCTTTCTTTCTTTCTTTCTTTCTTTCTTTCTTTCTTTCTTTCTTTCTTTCTTTCTTTCTTTCTTTTTGAAACAAGAACCTTAAATCTAATCTCCTTTGCTTAGCCTTTTTCCTAACCCTTGACAACAACTTGTAACCAACCCCCCTAAACAATGAAAATTATCCCAGACCCAAAACCCATTAAAAAGACCAAAAAACCACCCGCCCCACACCACCTCTTTGGGAATGTGGGTGTCGTATTCTTAAAATTGCTTCCTGCTGGGTATGGGCGAAGCTTTCTTTATCCTGAAAGAAAAATTTTAGGTTAATTGTCAAATTCTAGGAAAGGTAACTATATCCTTTGTTATCCAGTCTGTGTATAATGCCAAAGTTCAGGGTTTATCTCAAGTCCTTATTCAAGTAGTCTTTAAGACTGGATCATCTCAGCTAGCCCTCTCAAAATTGCTCTGAGCACCTTGTAGTTCAAAGTTGATCTGTAGATGATGTTTGTCAGCTTAGTGATATTATTATTGTCCACGTGGAATTGTTGTTGTTGTGGGGCCCCATCTTCTTCCTGGAGACTTCAGTTGATGTTAGGCCTGCAGATTTCCTGCAGAAAACTGATAAGAGACTCGAACACAAAGACATATATATGCAGCTAATTGAAGCCTTTTTTCTAGAATTATTTAGTACTCTATATGACCATTCATATCTTAACAAAGTTTAAAATGTATATATAGCTGCTCTTCCAGAGGACCGGGGTTCAATTCCCATCACCCACATGGCAGCTCACAACTGTCTATAACTCCAGTTCCATGGAATCTGTCACCTTCACACCAATGCACATAAAATATTTTTTTTAAAAAAAGAATAAAAATGATAAAAAAGAGAGAGAAACATTTCCTGATAATGAGAAAGTTTGTAACCAAATTTAAATGAGTGTAAGAAGGTAAGTAAAAATAAAAAAGATTAAATCAATTAAAAACACTAAAAGGATAAAGTCAAAATACTGCTAACAGTGGGGTAGAAAGAAAAAAAGGGGAGGGACCATGACAGAAAACGATTTTAAAAGGGGGGCAGTGGAGAAAGACGACTGAGCACCCAGCAAGGAGCACAGTGTGAGAGCGATGACGATATGGAGGGGACTGAAAGGTGCAGACATTACGGGTTTAAAGTACAATTTTTAAAAATTAGGAGTAGGGAAACAGCAGAAGAGCAAAAAGCACAACACAAATCAGACAAAGTCCGGGAACAGCTCCTTTCCAGCCCTTGAGTATTGGAGACTGCGGGTGTGCGGGTGGGACAGGTAAGGACAGCCATTGAGTGTGTGGACACCTTTTGTGTGGACTGTCTTTCTTGTGTGTGGACTGTCTTTCTTGTGTGTGGACTGTCTTTCTTGTGTGTGGACAGTCTTTCTTGTGTGTGGACTGTCTTTCTTGTGTGTGGACTGTCTTTCTTGTGTGTGGACTGTCTTTCTTGTGTGTGGACTGTCTTTCTTGTGTGTGGACTGTCTTTCTTGTGTGTGGACTGTCTTTCATGTGTGTGTGGACAGTCTTTCTTGTGTGTGGACTGTCTTTCTTGTGTGTGGACAGTCTTTCTTGTGTGTGGACTGTCTCTTGTGTGTGGACTGTCTTTCTTGTGTGTGGACTGTCTTTCATGTGTGTGGACTGTCTTGTGTGTGGACAGTCTTTCTTGTGTGTGGACTGTCTTTCTTGTGTGTGGACTGTCTTTCATGTGTGTGGACTGTCTTGTGTGTGGACAGTCTTTCTTGTGTGTGGACTGTCTTTCTTGTGTGTGGACTGTCTTTCATGTGTGTGGACTGTCTTTCTTGTGTGTGGACTGTCTTTCTCGTGTGTGGACTGTCTTTCTCGTGTGTGGACTGTCTTTCTCGTGTGTGGACTGTCTTTCTTGTGTGTGGACTGTCTTTCTCGTGTGTGGACTGTCTTTCTTGTGTGTAGACTGTCTTTCTCGTGTGTGGACTGTCTTTCTTGTGTGTGGACAGTCTTTCTTGTGTGTGGACTGTCTTTCTTGTGTGTGGACTGTCTTTCATGTGTGTGGACTGTCTTTCTTGTGTGTGGACAGTCTTTCTTGTGTGTGGACTGTCTTTCTTGTGTGTGGACTGTCTTTCTCGTGTGTGGACAGTCTTTCTTGTGTGTGGACTGTCTTTCTTGTGTGTGGACTGTCTTTCTTGTGTGTGGACAGTCTTTCTTGTGTGTGGACTGTCTTTCTTGTGTGTGGACTGTCTTTCTTGTGTGTGGACAGTCTTTCTTGTGTGTGGACTGTCTTTCTTGTGTGTGGACAGACTTTCTTGTGTGTGGACTGTCTTTCTTGTGTGTGGACTGTCTTTCTTGTGTGTGGACTGTCTTTCTTACAGCTTATGATTTTGTTGAGCTTGTACTAGTCAAGTGCCTCATGTTCACCAGAGTCTTCTTCCTTTTAGGAGCATCCTTCTTTGCATATGGGATATCTGATGGCCACACTTTGCTTCCCAGTTTGTGAGATAGACTGCTTCTCTATAGCAAGAAATCCACGAGAGTCTGCCTAAAGGGTAAAGGGGATTTATTATTATTTATTATTATCGTCACAGGGTCCTGGAAGGCTGAGGTATTGTTCCATGCTGTTCTGACACAGTCTGCCATCCAAGCCCATGAGGGAGAGAAGAGGCCAGTGTATGTTTGTCTCAGATCTTAAGGGTAGCCCCAGGGGTAAGTACTTCAAGGTCATAGGTAGGTAGAACAGGTATCCAGATTTTAGCTGTGTCGGTTCCTTCTCTGTGGCTGTGACGAAATACCCCAACAGAAGCGACTTAGGGGAGGAAAGGTATATTCTGGTCCATAGACCAAGGGCACAGTCTGCCCTGGCAGGGAAGTCAAGGCAGCAGGAAGCCGGGGCAGCTGGTCACATGAGTGCACAGTCCAGAGACAGAGTGGTGAACTCCAGCACTCAGCTCACACGCTACTTATTATACAGGGATCCTATCCCAAGGGATTGTGCCCATCCCAGTGGGAGAGTCTCCCACCTCAATTAATCTAATCAGGATAATCTTCCACTAATGTGCCAGAGCCCTGTCTCCCAGGTCATTCGGTGGCCATTAACCATCACAGCCTCTCTGTCAGAAGGGCCTCCAAGGTCAGGGCATTTGAACAATGCCTGGATTCAAGCGAGAATGCCAGTGGTTGGGGGACCCGGGGAGAAGACTCCATGAAGAGAGTGCACGAGGTGCAGAGGACATGAGGTGGGAAGTTGAGTGTGTGGAGAATCTCAAGGGGCCAGAGTGACTGGAGCAGGGTAAAGAAAGCAAGGACTCCAGCACCAGGAGGGTGTGAGCTGAACTCCATGAACACAAAAGGCGAGTTCAGAGGAAAGTGTCTGTGAACTCACAGGACCATTACCCTATGATGCATCTCCATTCCCTGCCCTCTCGTTATCTGAAAAACAAATCTCTACTACTCCTGTGTATTTCCTTAGGGAGGACACACACACACACACACACACACACACACACACACACACACACGTGTTTTGGCATCAAACTTTCCCCAGATCGCATTACCTTTGCCCTGAAGATGTCCTCCATCCCAGGTGTCAGGGTGTTTGGACAGCCACCCTGGCTATGTCTCATTCCAGAAAGAGAAAAGATCCCTGGCTGGAACCCCAGAGGGAGGTGTTTGCTCAGATGGCCTCAGACAAGCAAGGCGGCCCTGATTTATGCACAGTGATGGAGGTGTTAATGTCTCCTCTCAGGGACACCGATCCCCTAGCCACACTTGCTGACTGAGTCTAATGATGACCTAATTGGCCACAGAGACAGGAGCAGATGGCTCACCTAATAACAAGCCTTTATGTTCAGGGATGACCCCTCAGGAGCTTCGTTTCTGTACTGTGTGTGACCCTGTGGGCAGTTGTCATTAATCAAACGTGCTCCCTGAGTGCACCAGTTCTGTTGGATAAATAGGCCAACAGAGCATGCTCACACTGGCTCGCTGGGAGCTCTGACTTAGATCTCATGTTCTGGTCTCCCATTAAACACAAAGGCATTGGCTCGTGCGCGCGCGCGCGCACGTGCACACACACACACACACACACACACACACACACAGGTGGGAATCAGGGCTTTATGTGTATCCATGCCTGACCAATTCTAGTAGCTAGACTCTTCACTCACTTGTGTTCCTGTGAGTCCCTGGTGGTTTGACAATTCCCCACACTAGGTCGGATCCCTGCTTCTGACCTTTCATGATTGGAGACAGAGGTGGGGTGGGGTGAGGTGCTGTGTGTAATGTAGTAAAGTGGTCTGAGTTCTGACTCTAAACACCCTATTTTCCTTTCTACTGAATGTGCCCGCCCCCTCAAGGCAAAGTCAAGGTCATGGTTATGGGCTTGCAAAGTCAAGGGCATTCACACTCCACAGTGAGCAGCAGGGGCCGTAGTGAAGAGAATTTGACCGAATAACAATGAAGGCTTGAGCCTAGAGGCCCAGGGGGAGACACTGGAACAAAAACAGGGCTTTCTTTGAGAGCTGAAGCCCAGAGAGGTTTCTGTGGTGCTGTCCCAACTGCAAAGTCCTGGAGTGGTGAGTGGAGAGAAAGACAAGCTCCCGGGACAAACCAATCAGGGCTTCACTGGAGCAGAGAATTTCGGCCGAGTCAGTTAGAACTATTCAGAGTCTCCAGTGCAAGGAGTGACGCTGGGCGTCAGTTCGCTTCAGCCAACACGTGCAACGCTGTTGTGCAGAACACAGTTGCTCTTTGAGGAGAAACTTTTTCTCTAAAGTTTGATACCTAGAGTTTGATGAGTCTCTACTAACAGGAGAAAAAAAATGAATATTTTCAGGCCCCCATCAGCCTCCCCATGGATGACTGCAGTTCTCAGCTTCTGAAGCAGGGGGCCGACGGCCAGAGCGGGAGATGGGATGGAAAGTCTGTCAGCTTTAAATAAACATATTTAAATATGTTCTTGGGTCTTGTTGCTTCCCTTTCGACTCTATTTTTATTTCTCGGTGATTCGGGGCCACTTCCTGTTATTATTACACTTATTGTTGTGAGAGGAAGCCAATCCATTTTAATATTAGTGGGAGCAAAGCATAATCAGGAAGAGAATCTGCTACCAAAAGGGAAACACGGGACGCGGACTGCTGCTGCTTTGCATTCCAAGCCTGAGCTTAAATAAACAACACAGAGCAGCAAGAGAGACCAAAGGAATGACAGACTGGGCACCTTCCCCAACACAAACACTGGTACTGTGGACATCATACACACACCATATGTATGTGTATGTGTATGTGTATGTGTCTGTGTCTGTATATATAATGAAAATACTACATACAAAACACACACCCTACATGAACCACATACACCCTACATACACATCACACACCCACATATACACTATGCACACACATACATACATACATATCCCTCATCACATCATGCATACACACACATACACACATACCACATACATACTAACCATATATATATATACTACGTGCACATATAACATGCACCATGCACAGCATAAACATACACCACAAAAACACAGCATACACATGTCACACACATAGATACCATTTACATATTGCAAACACACACCATCAACACTCATGGAAATTCCCTCTACACAGTGTCTGAGCATCCTGCCAGGACAATAAAACATTGAGTCACTCCAAGAAAAAAATTGCCTAGAAACTAGGTGATTAACCAAGACTTCCGTTCTGGATTTCTGCTTTGGAACGAAAAGGAGACAGCAAAGTAGAAAGGGGCAGTCGTGGGGACAGACAGCTTGCAGTCCTGAGCATCTTCATCTCCTAGCCACGGCAGGTGCCTCACCGCCTCCTTGCCTGAGGTCTCTCAGGACTTGAGGCTACTACCCACAGCTTGCCCTGTGAGGTAAACCCAGGGACTTGGAAGGTTCACCCATAGACTACACTTTCTTTCTGTCTTTCCTCTTTACCTCCTTCCTAAAGAAGTGTTTTCCCTTCAAGGAGCACGACAGCCACTGTCCACTCCAGGAGGATGGGCAGGGTGAGGGCTCGGCTAGAGAAGAGGAAAGGCGTTCCCGCAGGTGGATGGCTGCGATCTGCAGCCGACTTGCTGTCTTTCAGCGCCCGCCCGCTTCAGGCACACACAGTCGTCGGAGGCAGGTGGTGTTGCCTCACTCCCCCACCCAGGAGCAAGCCAGGCAGGCAGGCTAAGAAATCACCATTTAGAATGTTCGAGAGGCAGGATTTAAATATAGGCACACCAGTATTTGAAACCACAATCCTAATGGGCTTCATTGAACTTTTCAACTCTTGCTGTTCTTAGTTACAAATCAGAGATTAGCCCTATTTTTGCCTTGGCTGTCCCTATATTTTATTCTCTAAGTGGCAGCCAGAAAGATTATACCAGTTAGGACTCCACTACCAGAAACAGAGCTGACTGCCTGGAGGTGGCCTTAATGGGCTGGTAAGGACGGATCTGTCTCAAGGACCTCTGGTCCAAGCTTCCCATTGTCCCATCCAGGGGGTGACCCTTGCTTTCACGGTCCACCATGACAGGTAAAGATCCAGCTATCACATCTACATTCCAGGCTGAAGATAAAGGGCAAAACAGGGAAGAAAATGATGAAAAGCTGTGATGAATTTTTGGAGCACCTATCATTGTCGGAACTTAGCTTATGCTGCCTGAAGGGTGAGCAGGGACGCCAAGTTCTTATTGGTGACATGTGTCTAGCTGAAAGTGTGGGTTTTCTGTTATAAGGAAGGGGAGAGAAATGGAGATGAGGGAACAGTGTGCCCTCTCTGCCAGAACAACCTTTTCATAATAAGTCAGTTCTAATCGACTTAAAACTGTGCTAGCACTCACATGCATGCCAAAAGCCAAGGCCTTTGCAGCAGCCCTCAAGACTCGGAGGGTCTAGTCCTTGCTCCCTCTCTGACCCCATTTCTTACCACCCTTCCTGGATTACTCTGGTGAGTCACTGGCTTCCCTCTGGCTGGGTCTGCAGAGGCCGGTTACCCTCAGCCCCCAGCCTATTATATCTAGAAGCTCAAACATGACTTTAGCAGGGACAACTCTAAGAAACTGCAGCCCCTTTCCCTGGGACTCTGCACCCTTTACCTGATTCCCTTTTGTTGGCTGCTGTCACACCCCTACTCTGCCAGGGGCTCTCTCTGTTAACATTTGCCTTTTATTGTCAGACATTCAACGGCATTAGGGACAGGTCTGCTGTTTAAAGCTGCAGAAAATTCAAACACTGGCAGGGACGTCGTGCATGCCCCTACACAAGTTTCCAAGAGATCAATGACGGGCTGAATACGTTCTTGCTCTGTTTCTATTCTCAAACAGGGGAGAGGGGCCACCAGGTGTCCAGTCTGGAGGGAGAGGTGACTGGGGCTCACTGCCCTGTTAGTCAGCCCCTGTCTGTCAACTGAAGAGAAAAACCAGTGTTGCCAGCCATGACTGCAGGGAATGGTGGGAAACAGTTTCCAGTCACTTCTTCCCAAAGCTCCAGGACTATTTATTCTCAATTCTTTCTCCTCTGCCTTTCGTTTTGAAAAAGTGTGGCTTGGGGCACATTGCCCTGAGTCCGTCACTTTGATGGTTTATTGCACATTAAGTACCATAGAATTGAAGTCTGGGACTAGATTGGCCCATTTCGGGTCCTCTTTTCTTCCTTTGTGCCCTCCCAGTGGGAGGGGGCTTGCCAACTGTGCTTGGCCAAGTTAAAATGAGGAGACCAGATGGTCAGAAAGAAAGGAATTTGAGTCCAGGTTCAGGAAGGGAAAGTGGGGTGTGTGGGCAGAAGGGCAAGGCAAGACTCCTGCATGGCTTTTGAGCAAAGATCAGAACATTCAGTACTGAGGTGCATTTCTGAATGGCAGCATTCCCCTGCAGGGGTGTGTAGGGTGAGTGCATCCTTCTGTGCTAATCTCCCAGGACTTGGTGCCAAACCTCAAAATCATTTTTGCTGTGCTGGAGTTTTAATTATATGTGGCTTTTAGTTTTGAGAAACAGAGCACACTGATTTATGTTAAATGACAAGAAAAAAAAGGCAGGAGGTGGAGCAGTTGCTTTGGGCGTTTGCTTTCAGCAGGACATGTTAGGAAGAAAGAAAACAAATTGCAAGATCTGGGAAGCGAAGATGGAGGACGTGCGGCTCAATACAGAATGTGTTTTCAGGGAGAACCCCTCTTCCCTCCACAGAAAGGCTGGGGGTACAGCACTCAGGCTGTTCTGCATGGAGCTGAAAGGTGCTGTCCCTGCCCCTTTGGCACTGTGGAGAGTCAGCAGACAGGGGACAGGAAGTCAGACAGCACACGGTGGCAGGGATCCAGACAGGAAGCAGGCTGGGTGTGAACAAGTGTCTTCATGGCAGGGACAGATGGGAGAGAGACTTCAGAGCCTGGCCGCGCTGTCTTCTGCTAAGCCTTGCATCATGGCTGGGGACAGCAGTGCTGTCGCTGTACGAGGCTTCTGTGCGTGGGACACATGGTTGCCATGTGACTGCGCTGGCACAAACACGGGACATTGCAGGGAGAAGAGGAGTGACATCCAGCCAGGCTGGCTGGACATTGCCAGCTTCATCCCTGCCATTTCTGGCATGCCGGGGTCCCCAGTCTCACAAGGTGTACATGTAGCTGAGACTATATACATTATCACGTCACCCGCCGTCAGCTGAGCTTGCTTCCAGCTAGCTGTGTGGTGTAGGTATGCAGTGGGGTCTGCTCTCTGCAGCAAGCAGGACAAGACTGCCGTTTGGGAGGCTTGCTGCTCACGGCCACTCAGCCAGTGATTGATAACACTGTGACCGCTGTGGGCAAAGCCCTTGGGTCACACATATGAGGGCAAGCGTTAAGATCCTGAGTGTAAGAGTTGCATGGGGAGCTTGGCATGTAAACATGGCTGCCTGCCTGTGCTCCCAGCATCTGGGGGAGGCCAGCACAGAGAAATCTCAGGGACAAGCTGGTAGATAGTCTCGGAGAATTGATAGATGGAAGACCCTGCTTCAGTAAGTAGTAGAGAGTGACTAGAGAAGATGTTGCCATCAACCTCTGGCTTCCACACACATGCATATACAAGTGCACTTGTGAATGTTCATACATATGTGTCCACGCACCCATGAGCACATGTACACATATGCACACATAACATACACAAGCATAATAATAATAATAATAATAATAATAATAATAATAATAATAAACTGAACCTGTAGGGCTGTAGAGATGGCTCAGTGATTAAGAGCACTGACTGCTCTTCCAGAGGACCCAGGTACAATTCCCAGCATCCACATGGCAGCTCACAACTGTCTGTAACTCCAGGATCTGACACCCTCACACAGACACACACGCATGTAAAACACCAATGCACATACAATAAAAATAAAGAAATTGAAAACAAAACAGAATCCTAAACCCACAACTTGTTTCTCTCTTTGTTGACATATTACCTTTGCAGCATGTTATTTATGCAAGTTCATTATCTCTTCTTAGTGAGCGAGCGCTTTGTTAAATTCCCTTGGGGCAGCATTGGAGAACCATCCTGACAGGATCCTCCCTCTCCTTCATGTGTCTGAACTAAAACGGAGACAGTACGAATGCAGAGAAACATATCTCTATACATGTCTCCTCCAGTGTATGCTTAACTGGATATTCACACATCCTAAGGGTGTTGTTGGAAGCTTCTGGAAGCATATCACTTTGGATTTGAAAAGACTTAAAAACTGACTCATTGGCTTGGCTGTAGAAGTTATTCTGCATCAGAGGAACTACTTACAGATTTGGGCCAAAAGATGCATTTGACTGGAGAGAAGGGATTTGGGATGAGATTTGAACAGTTGTCAGCAAAGAAATTAAACAGCCTAGGAAAACCTCCTCAGGGTGATTTTTTCTGCTTAGATAATATTACTTTTCAGGCGCCTTCTAGCTGGGATCCAGATATAGAACTCTGTCTGGAAAAATTTATCCCAACGTTGCTTGGCTTCCTTAGCACCGTACTTGTCAGATTGTGAATAGCTGGGTCTTTTGGACGTAGGAAATGCCTCGGAGTCTGGATGACCCCACCTAAATTAAAGATTCTGGGATCATTAATCTCAGTGTCAACTTGATGGAATTTAGAGTCACCATGGAAACAATCTCTGGGTATATGTTTAAGAGGTTTCCTAGATTATTAATTCAGGTAGGGAGACCACCCTGGATGTGGGTGGTACCATACCATAGGCCACATTAAAGAAGAGAGGAGATGAGTACATGTGGTCTTGGCTTCTTGGTCAAACACAGTGTGACCAGCCACCTGCTGCTCCTGCTGCATGTGTCCCTGCCGTGATGAATTGTGTTCCCAGGAACTGTAACCCAGAATAAACCCTTCCATCCTCGGTTAGGATGCTGATGTCAAGCGTTTTGTCATGACAATAAGACAAGCAGCTGGTCTTGATGCCAAGGTGCAGAGAGGAGATGGATGCATGCCTCTGAGATGAGGGAAAGCTGTGTGTTCAAGGCTATTTCTAGCTGAACACAGAATTCCTATTTTTTTTTCTGTCTTTACGTTAAAAGCTGACTTAGGAACCCATATCCCTGACATCATGCTTAGGACATTTGCATCCTAAAAACATACCATGTATATGTTGTTCAGGAATGGAAGGCTTGGAAATCTAATCAAGCTTTGCCTTTACAAGTTGGCTTCTACATCTTTGATGTGGAGTTCATGTCCTTTGACAGTGGCAGAACAGATCATAAGACAGACCAGCTAGTTTTTGACTAGAAAAATAAAAGGCAGCCATCAGGGAAGGGGAATCACACAGTTTTGAGACCGTATGGAAATCTGCAAACCAGACCAGACCAGAAATATGAGTGCCATACCCAAGGCTGGAAAGGCTACAGTGAGAAGGGTCAGAGGTCAACTGGGACCATTCAGATGGGACCATCAAATTTATGGTCCACTTATGCCGTTCCTTAGGGTTCTTGGAAGGCTGGTTATGAAACCCATGTCTTAGCCACCAGATTGTGTCTCTGTTTGGCAAATGCTAGGCATGATTGGCATCCTTCAGAAGGCAAAAAAGAATCCCAGCCAGAACGTAACCATAAATATTGGATGCTTTAGTGAGTATAATCTATAAGAGTAGTGACTTTTAAAAATGAGGACCTGGAGGATTCTGCTTACACCTGGTCCTCTTTCAGTGCCCATAGAAGGTCACTGTGTTCTGCATTACCACTGCGGACATCCTGCTCTTGCTCTGCAGATGCAGGAACCTTAGATGACTATTTCTATCATAGGATTTTGGTGATTTTATCTGAATTGTGAGTTCTATCAGTCAGAGGTGAATTAGGAGAGTAGAGTCAGAAGGAATATTATGGGGATTAGCAGTTCCACAAGTATGGGGGAAGTGGGAAGCAGAAGGGGTGTGGGAAAAGAGTAATAAGAATAACGAGTTAGGAACGGGAGCGTCCGTTTTTGTGATGGGCAGCTGTAGGATTACTAGTTCATCCAGGATCTACAGAACGGCGGTCCCCTCTGGGCAGCTCCAGGATCTACAGAACGGCGGTCCCCTCTGGGCAGCTCCAGGGATCTACAGAACGGCGGTCCCCTCTGGGCAGCTACTGATCTCTGAGTCCCTGGCTGAAAATGTGGTTGTTCACTAGGTTAGCACTCAAGAGCCAGATGAAGAGCAAAGGTGAGCTAGTGTGAAGGGCAAGCTTGGACTCATCGGTGATGTTTGTCTAGCACCATATCTGACTGTGATGGTGACCAGCTGAGAGTGATGGGCCTGGCCTTACTTCTACCTCCAAAGTCTTGAACAGCTTTGTCCAGCTCTGAACTAGAAGGAGGCTGAAGAGGGAAGGAGACACAATCCTATGACTCTTCGAAGCACCTCAATGTTGACAGTGGAGTGATCCAGATCATTATCTTTTACTAATTTGGTATGCATCTTTTCTTCTTCTAATTAAAACACTAAAAGAAAGTTGTGTGTGTGTGTGTGTGTGTGTGTGTGTGTGTGTGTGTGTGTGTGTGCACGCGCTGTGGGATGTTCTGTATGTCCTGTGGGAGCCTGTTCTCGGGTTCCTCTTGGCTTTACCCAGCAGGTCCACATAGAGGATGATTAGGACCATGGGCCTGAGTGCAGGTATCTGAGATGGTCTGCACTTGGCTGTGCTGGGGGATGGTCTGTATGTCAAGTTGCTATGATTGGTCAATAAATAAAACCTGATTGGCCCATGGCTAGGCAGGAAGTATAGGCAGGACTAACAGAGAAGAGAAATAAAAGAACAGGAAGGCAGAAGGAGACTGCCTAGAGCCGCCGCCAGGACAAGGAAGATGTAAAGTACCGATAAGCCACGAGCCATGTGGGAAGGTATAGATTTATAGAAATGGATTAATTTAAGATATAAGAACAGTTAGCAAGAAGCCTGCCACGACCATACAGTTTGTAAACAAAATAAGTCTCTGTGTTTACTTGGCTGGGTCTGAGCGGCTGTGGGACTGGCCGGTGACAAAGATTTGTCCTGACTGTGGGCAAGGCAGGAAAACTCAAGCTACAGTGTGTATATGAGAGAGAGAGAGAGAGAGAGAGAGAGAGAGAGAGAGAGAGAGAGAGAGAGAGAGAGAGATGTGTGCAGGTACCTCCAGAGGCAAGAGGAGAGCCCCAATCTGCTGGATATGGAGTTATAGGGCATTGTCAGTGGCCTTAGGCAGGCACTGGAAATTGAATTGTGTCCTCTGCAGAAGCAGTGAGCACTCTTAGTCCCGGAGCCGTCTCTCCAGCCCCAACAGGCTACACTTTTCCTTTCTGTGTTTAAGTTCTAAATAAAGACACTGAAAATCATGCTCGTGCCTGTCACAAGGTGGCTATCAAATGAGACCAGGCTAGCCCTCTCCTAGCTATTTAGATATTTCCTCGATAATCCATATGTATCAACCAATTTGTCTTCAGGTGATCACTGCTCGCAGTGATCACAACCCCTTCAAGATCCAGTAACGTAAGCACCAATATATCAACTACCACATATTGGCCATGTTTTGTATTACACAGTGAATGACTAGAAATGGGAGAAAAAGAAAGGAAAATGAAACACATGTATACACACATTTACACACATGCACTCCACACAGACACGTCGAAGAGAAGAGCAAGCACTGATGATTGCTGCTGTACCATCTACGCACCCGATCACACAGTTCCTCCCTTCCATATTCTTCCTGTTGCTTTTGCCTAGAGGAGCGCTTTCAGCTGGTCCAAGCTCCTTGCCTGATGCAATAATGCTGTCTTCATGGGTTGTAACTTCCTTTGGTTTTCCTCCCAGTGTGGCGTTTAGACTCTGCAGTCTGCTTTTCTGTCTCCTGACCTCAGCATGCAGTGGGGGTTCAGTTCCCTTTGCTAAGGTCCAGGGGTTCAGGTGGAGGCAACAGTGCAGTTAAGGGAACCATTGTCCTCCTGCCCTGGAGTTCCTGTCAAGACCTCCCCCAACCTGCTTGTGTTTTCTCAAAGCTACAGACAATCTTCTTGGATTTTCTTTTTGAGCAACTTCCAAATTCTCTCTGAGACATGGTCTTGGAATTCAAAGCATATTAGACCTTTCACCCCCAAACCCCCTTAAGAATGTTCCACTTGGAAACCAAAGAAAGAAGAGAAAGAGAAAATAGAAGGAGGAAGATTGGGGAGGAAGAGGAGAGGGGGGAGGAGGAGGAGGAGGAGGAGGAGGAGGAGGAGGAGGAGGAGGAGGAGGAGGAGGAAAACAGATTTTTCCAGAGAGAATTGGATTAAAGGAGCTTCTTGTCCCAGGCCCTCTGGCTGTCCCCAGTCATGGAGCTCATGGGGTGGAGATTTTTCTGATTTGTCGTGTTATATAAAAACCAGCACAAGCAAGCCATGTGGAAGAGCAGTGAAGTCACGTGATTCTTGGGACCTGGAGCTATGTGATTTCAAAACTGTGAAATAATTTTGGAAACATAAACAGAAAAATTATTCTCCAATCCTTTACAGGGCATCTTTTTAAAAATGATTTGTAGAGGGCTTAAAATAACAAAAATTATGGTTTGACAAAATATTGAGCACTCAGTTCATGAAAGAAATTAGGAGAGGAGGGGGCAAGATTTTCATTGGCTGAGTTTCAACTTGTAAGTCAAGAGACATCAGCAGAGAATTCAGTCCGGGCCGGCTCTTTGCATAGTTTCCACTGGGCTTGTGTTACCAAGGTTAGAGTCATGATAGAATTCACCAGTGAGAAGACACAAAAGGCCTGATGACATCTGTCCTCTCCAACTTTTTCACTTTCCTGGTGGCTGCTGCCAAGGCCTTGGCATTCTGTGATGGAAGATTCAGATGAATGATGGGCCAAGCCATCATAGAGGCTGAGGAACTGGAAACTGAGGACTCCAGAAGTAGCGTCTTCTTGCTTTAGGATAGATCAGATCCACTGGACGGTCTATGCCTGCATTGTCCTGCCCAATGAGAAATCACATGGACTGCTAGAAATCCCAGCAGTCACCCCAAAGCAGCAGTATTCAGGCACTCTGGCCTTTGTCACTACTCACAGATCTTTGGTGGGACACACTGCAGCAGACACTTATCCTTACTTGTGGAACCTTGGCACTGGGATGCATGCCAGCCCACTCTGCCAGCACCTGTGTCCCTTGACTTGTGGTATCTCTCCACAGCCAGCCTACCTGGCCCCCTGCCAGATGCAGCACTGAGGAGCAGACGCTCCCTGGGAACAGTCCACTTCATGACAGGTGACAGGTTCCTTAGAAACTCTGTGATTGACAGGATCCGGGATCCCTTTGGAGATGAATCTCTGGACATATCTGTGAATGTATGTCTAAACTGGGTTATTTAAGGTGGGGAGACTCACTGTAAATATAGGCAGTACCATTCCGCCAACTAGGGACCTGGACTGTATAAAAAGAACAACGTGAGCCCCTCAGCTTCCTGACTGCTGACACATTAGGACCAGCTGCCTCATATTCCTGGCTGTTGTGATGAACTATACCCCAAACGGGAGCCAGAACAAGTTCTCCATTCCTTAGGTTGGTGGTGTTGTGTATTCTGCCATGGTAATGAGGAATGACTAATAGAAACATCCAGTCCCTCACTGTGGAGTAGGAAACCAACCCTGAACCGTGTCTGTGTATCCGTTCACGGTATCCCTGTGAGACTGATCTCCAGGGACCCGCAGCATTCGCTGGTCCAGTGCCACACTGTTGTCACCTTCTCTTCATATGTCCTCTGGTGTTTCCTGTACCACACTACTCCTGAGAAAGACAGGCATCCCCTGAGCCAGGCTCTGTACCAGAGGTCCATTGACTGGATCACAGCCCATCTTGAGATTTCAGGCACCAGTGAAAGGCAGGTGGGAAGACGTCAGATGGACGTTTGTGAGTCTAGTATAATAACCGACATCATAGAATTAGTGTGAGGCTGAAACTTGTAAAACTCTGAATATAGTGTCTGGCACATAGTAGCAACTAAGTAATTATTAGTTATTATATTCATTATCATAATGAGCTAAGGCATTGGATGTTTGGCAGTTCCTTGTTAAAATATCAGTTCCCAGGCAAAGCATTCAACTCCACCTGACCACACTCTACAGCAGGTTAGACTGTTGGGAGAAACATTTGTCCAGTACTGGGCCTTCAAGGAACAGGACAGAGCAAGGTAAAGTTTGCGATGGGTCCAGGAACAAGAGCTGATCAATGCAGGAAGCAGGAGAGTGGGATCCCGCGATATCCCAGGATCCCTCCTGGTAGATAGGGCCTGTCCTAGTATTCTAGACTATGTGGGTGTCATCATAGCCTAGAACTGATAGATCTTGACTTCCTGAGTCCAAAACCCCCCTAAGAAGAGAAACAGTACCACAGTTTGATGCTAGGTCATCTTCCTTCATTAGTTGATCATTTAGGTGCATTTGTTAAATACATGTCATGTTTATGGTTTCATAGGTTAATGGAAGGTTCCAGTAGGAGAGAACATACTTATAAACCAATGATGTGCCACCAAATATTGAAAGTGCTTTGGTAGAACACATGTGCTCAGCATGATTCTTCCAACCCAGGAGGCAGTACAGCAGCACCAGGAAGAGGGACTTCCGGTCTACATTTTGAATGGCAGCCCACCCCATAGCTTGTATTCCACCAAGTCAGTTCCATCCCCAAAATCCTTGAAGGTGGGACATGGGAAAGTCACTTCCTTTCTCTGGACTTGCCTGGGTCTGATCCCAAATTCTGAACATGGTGTAAGAGTTGACACAGGAGCTTGGCCGTGGCTCCTCCTACATCATTCCTCCTGAAATAAGCAAGAGGCAGGTAGATAAACCATGTCTCCACAAAAGGCCCATAGGGCTTTGCAACACTTAGTTTTGGTAGCAAAGGCAACACCTTGCCCACAGGACCCTTGTCACAGGCTGTGTGAGGACACCGGTGGAAGGTTTGAACTCTGGAGTAACACAGCCTGAGTCTAAATCTTGGCTTCATTCCTCATTCATTGTATGGTCTTGGGCAAGTTCCTGGACACCGAGTTTCAGCTAACTCATCCATGCAACAGGAGTGATAATATTGATCATTTCTACATCCTACTGTTGCTGTGAGGGTGACAAGAGATCATTTTAGTGATGGGAACACAGTGAGCACCCAACACATGTGATAATTATTTTGAAAAGATGCCTGACACGGTATGTTATCTGGCAAAGTTCCTGATTTCTATGTCTTGAAGGCAGTCAGTCAATAATCTAAGGTTGAGTGTGAATGGTCAAGACATAGACTCAGAGAACTTGGAATTTTACTCTGGCTGCAGACATGGACAGTGGGTGGACTTCCTTCTCCACATGCTGAAGACTGTACTGTACATACCTGCTGTTCTCTGCCCAAGAGGGTGCAGACTTGGTCACCACCCCTGACTCTTGAATCTGCCCTTCAGCAATGGTAGAAAAAATAAAAAGCTAGAGCCCAGTCCTAGGTTCCGTTCACTCTCGTTAGATGCGGCAGTGGGCGGCCCACTGTCTTAGATGCTTTCTTATTGCTATGACAAAATCCTGGGCACCAAACAGCCTAAAGGAGGAAGTGGGGTTTTGTAGCTTACAGTTCCAGGGGACACAGTCCATCATGGTGGGGAAGGCATGGGGCAGCGGTGGTGGGAGGAGTCTAGTCTCATTGCACCCACAGTCAGAAAGCAGAGGGCAAACAGGAAGTGGGGCCCAGCTATCGCACCTCCAGGCCCCACCTGCAATGATCCGCTTCCTCCGGGGAGACCCCACCTTACTAAAGACACCATGCCTTTCCCCAGGAGTGCGGCCAGGTAGGATCAAGTGTTCAAATGCATGGGCCCACAGGAAACATCCACATTCGAACCAGCACAGCCACACTTCAGGATGAAGCTCCAACTGCCCATCGTGGTCACTGGCTCAGCAGTGCACCCCTCCCCTTCTCTATCCCACACTTCCCATTTCCCAGCCAGTAGACCCCAGAATCGCAAAGAAACTAGTTTCGCAGAAACCCTTCCCTCTCCATCTATTTCTCGGGAACCCAGACCAAGGCATTCATTGACACGTGCCTCTGAGTGTGTTTAGCACAGGCCAAATGAAGTGCAAGGTCATACAGCTACCTGTGCGCAATCATAACCGTCTAGACAGCCAGCTCAGGTCTAAGCGCATTTTTGCTAGCTTGAATTATTTGGGTTGGCTTGCCCAGACAGTCCTGGACTTCCTCCAAAATTCTTCCAGCCCCCGCTTTCCTTTCGTCTTGGAGATTTAACCTCTGAAGCTGGCAGGCTCAGATGGGAACAGCACAGAATTCTGTGAAGGGCGAATGTGGCTGTTGCTGTGAGCGGGCCAGGGTGGAGGAGCAGCTTCTGTACCAAGACACCATGGTCCTCTCACCTCCTCCAAGCCCAGAGCGAGGCTCAGGCCGGCATTTCCCAGGAATCTACCATTATCCACGGGGAGGTGTAAACATGGTGTGGAGGGATGTCCGGAAATGGAGCAAGGGCGAGCACTGACAACAGGCTCACCTCGGCTCACTCAGACTGTTCTTCCAAACTGTCGAGCTGATGTGAACGATGTGCGTATCATGATGTCCGGGTCCTCAGGATAAACCTTCCAGCTGAGCGTGGACAACTCTAGTCCCTAGTGCAGAGAAGGGGAGGAGAGTCAACCATAGGAGCCCTCCCTCCCCTTCTGCCTTGGTACCCCTTAAGATGAAAGGAGGGGAAGGGCCAGGAAGCCAGGATGCCAGACTCCAATGGGAGTGGTTACAGCTTTCCAGAGAAGAGCTGAAGCAATGGTATGATGAGCAAGGGTGAGGATTTACGGAGGGTGTCACCTGGCCAGCTCTTTTACCTGAACTTAACCTGTTTCTCTTTATCTACATTTTGCCTTGGGGCCTTTTACCCTCTTCCTTTCCGTACGTCTTACTTCCCTGCTCTCTGTACGTCTGGCTGGCAGGGGCTGCCTGGGTTCTGGCCTCAGTGTCTTCCTCATTCTCTCCCTCTTCTTCTTTTCTCTTGAGCCTAGATCTCTTCTCTCTGCCCGCCAGCCCCATCTATCCTTTCTCCTGCTTAGCTATTGGCCATTCAGCTTTTTATTAGACCTATCAGGCACCTTAGGCAAGCAAGGTGAAACAAATGCAACACATCTTTTCATAATTAAACAAACGCAGCACAAACAAAGGTAACATATCTTTGCCTGGTTAAAATAATAATCAAAACACACACACACACACACACACACACACACACACACACACACACACCACTCAGGAATACACAGAAAAGAATGTTGTATCTTCACTTTGTGTTTCAATGCTTCTTTGTAGGGATCCCTGACTTGTTTTCCCTTCTTAACCAAAGGCATCCAGATTGCTTCATAGAGTAATGTTAGAGCAGAAATTAAAAGTAAAAGAAGCTCAGTGTTTAGCTTAACTTAGGATGTCAAAACCCACATCACACAGGGAAGCTTAAAACAAAAGCCTTTGCGCTGTGCAGCCAAGTCTAATCGAAGGGAAAAGGTTCCGGTGTTCAGGATGCTGGGAACAGAATCGAGATTCCAGAGGACCACAAAAACCTCAAACTGTGATCCCCAACCTCTTCATGGCTCTAGATAAGGCCTAGTGGGATTGGAGAGAACTGGGGAAAGAACACACGATGTGGTTCTGGAGTTATAGAGAGGACCAGACCCAGCTGGTGAAAGAGAGCCCATAGAGCCCTACTTGGGGGCAGGGACCAGATGTCAGTGTCCGGAGACTGGATAGCACTAGGGAGCTGTGTGGGCGGCACATCGCAGCCTGGATTTGAGTCCTTTCATGAGACGGGTACCAGGGTGAGGGAATACCACAGAGGCTGCTTTTCCTCTGGCTGTCTGATCAAGCTCTGGTACCATGTCCTTCACTGTTTTGTTAGGTTTTCCAGACAAAAAGCCTCCTGCTCACACCCACTGTTTCTGAGGTTTTCAGAGTGCCATCCTCACTGCTCTACATGGACTACCACTTTTTAACAACCCAGGACAATTACAAATCCCCTGAAACACATAGTGGATGAGGATGGGGCGGCCTTGGTATTCAGTGAGGACAGATGGGGAAGCCAGCATGAATAGTAGGACTGGGTTGACAGTGGTGAGGCCATGTCTGATACATAAAAGTTCAGTTGAAAAGAGAATTCTGGTCTTGAAGGTATTTGGGGCAAACTTTTAGCCTTTGAGCTCCAAAAAGTAAAAGGAGTGGAAATCGCCACTCCTATCATTATAACAAAAAGTGAACAAACTAAGAGTTGAAGACTTAGAGTCAGCAGAGATCTGAGGTGTTGGAGCAAACCAGCACCCTGAAATCTGAAGAAGGCAGACAAGACCGGACACCACAGGAGTGTGGAAGCCGAAGCGGCACAGGGATGCAGCAAACTTGTAGCCCATTGGCTCTTGGTTCCCATTACCTGCTACAATCCGTTAGTCTTTCCATGGAAGAACAGTAACATCCTTAACCGCTGAGCAATCTTTCCAGACAATCCATCAGACTATCTACAAAGAGCTACAAGGCAGGATAAAATCAGGACAAGACACTTAGTCTGAAAAGTCATTGTATCCAGCGTCGGGTAGAACATGGGAGGAAGACTGCAAGGTGATCCAGGCCAGAACCAATAATCCCATATCACACTGGTAAAGCACTGTCTTCTAATGTGTGATGAAAACTGGCACCTCACCTCTTGCAATCCCCCACCCCAGCACACACCATTCCCACCAACTGGAGGAAAACACCATATACAGTCACACTGCGGGGTATTCTACAAGATACCAGTACTCTTAAAATTGTGAACTGTGAACTTAAAAAATGAACTGTGAAGTTCACTAAAAACCAAAAACATTCTGAGAAATTCAACCAGGAGGAACCCAAGGAAACTTGGGATTACATTAAACTGACACATAGGCAGGAAAGGGGCATTGGGTAAGGATTAAGGAAATTTGAATAAAAATGGACTTCAGATAAATAACGTGAGCATCGAGTCATTATTGGCAAAAAGAATTATGATATTAAATGTTAAATATGGTAGGAACTGGGTCTAGGGTTTATGAGAACTCTTGGCACTATATTTGTGATCTTTGTGTAAATATAGAATAAGATTATTAAAAGTGCTTAGCACTGTCCAGGCTAGCAAATCACCAAGGTCTCTCTAGCTATAATAAACTATGTTTCTATTTTGTTTTGTTTCATTTTATTTTGTTTTGACTGTTCTGTCTAGGAATCTTCTCTGTCTACTCTAAAAATCCCAAAGTATGAGCTGTGGCTTCAGAAAGTTCTAGAATGGCTGCCCATGTTGAATTTGAAAAGGCAGAAAATTATGGTGACTAATTTGAATCAGTTATCAGCTTAGTGGCTCAAAGCAAGACAATCAGCTTTTCTACCCCGCTTTTCATCTGTAAAAGAGAGGAAAATAAGGATGCCAACACCATAAAACTGTGTTCAGGGTTAAGTGAATTAGCACTTTCACAGTACTCTGAACAACAATGAATATGGTCAGTTCTACATCTATCTACATGAACTCAACAAAAGACAAATTATCTCATGTCAGCATTCAAGATGGAAGCCGCAGAATTAGTGGTCAGCATGTGGGAGTTTAGCTCCCATCTATTTTTCTACTGTTCTACTGCCCTTCCTTCTAAGTGAACAACAAATCCCTGGGGCTTTCCCCACCATGTGCCACACCTTGCTGAGCAAATTGTATTTGTCTGGCTGTGTGCTCACATTTCATGTGAATGTGATGCACTGAATCACCCTTGTAAGTGAAGCTGGTTTCCAGATCCTTGTGTCCCTTTTTACTCTCTCTGAGAGCCGTCCACCTCTCACATCCTGGGAATGAAGACTCACATCTGGCAATGTCACCAGATCATGTTCTGATGATGTGTGGCGCCGAAGACCGTGGAAAAGAGAGTGAGGCTCTATCCAGTCTCTTTACATAACAAGCCCTCCTTCCAACCACGAACCTTGGATGAGGATCTTCATCTTGTTCAAGTCCCAATTCCAATTTATTTTCTTAGGTTGAGGCCTTGGTCTCAGTGTCTTGAAAGCAATTTTGATGCACAGGGTGGTTAAAGTTGTCAAGAGGAAAAATCAAAAATCGCCATCAAGTAACGAGACCTGACTATGGGGTGTCTCATATCCTGACTCTGAAACACCAAAGGTTCAGGAAAAAAATGAACAAAAGCATCAGTGAGGGTAGAAATAAGCTCCAGACTCCACCATGCTCACGGTGGCTCGGGATGGTTACCACCATCCAGACGTTTGTCTCCTCTCAGAATCATCCTGAAACTCAATCCTTAATGCTGTATGTTAATGGATGTGGACATGGAGTCACTGGGAAGCCATTGAGATGAATGAAGTCTTGAGGGTGGCGCCCCATGACAGCGGTGATGGCTTCATCAGAAGAGAAAGAACCAAGTGAAGTTGCTCTGTCTTTTCATAGGATGCTCTTTCTGACTCCTGCTGTGGATGATTGATTAATAAATAAAATGCTGATTGGTCATAGCCAGGCAGGAAGTATAGGCAGGACAAATATTGAGAGGAGAAGTCTGGGAAGTGGGAGGTTGAGGCAGAGAGAGGCTGCCAGCTGCCGTGATGAGAAGCAACATCTTAAGATACCAGTAAGCCATGAGCCATGTGGCAACTTATAGATTAATAGAAATGGGTTAATTTAAGATATAGTAACAGGCCGGGCGGTGGTGGCGCACGCCTTTAATCCCAGCACTCGGGAGGCAGAGGCAGGCGGATCGCTGTGAGTTCGAGGCCAGCCTGGGCTACCAAGTGAGATCCAGGAAAGGCACAAAGCTACGCAGAGAAACCCTGTCTCGAAAAAAACCAAAAAAAAAAAAAAAAAAAAAAGATATAGTAACAGTTAGCAAGAAGCTTGAGCCATTAGGCCAAACAGTTTAAATAATGTAAGCATCTGTGTATTTATTTTATAAGTGGGCTGTGGGACTGCGGGGGCTTGGCGGGACCTGGCGAGAAAGACTCCAGCTCCAGACTCCACCATGCTCCAATGCCCCAAGAAGGCTCTCACAGGCCACTAACACCACACACATGGACTTTCCAGAGCCACAAGTTAAATAAGCCTCTCTTCAGCTGCATAAACAGGAAGTGGACAAAGAGAAGAGCCAATGCCTGTTTGGATTTGTGAAACCTGGTGTGTTTATTCCCATTTTACTCTTCTCTATCACACTTCTGATATTCTTTTTAATTTGTTTGAAATTTTGTTTATCTTTATTTTATGTGTATGAAGGTTTACCTGAATATATGACTGTACATGATGTGCATGCAGTGCTCAAAGAGGCCAGAGGAAGCAGTCAGATCCCCTGGGACTGGAGTGACAAATGGTTGTGAGCTGCCATATGGGTGCTGGGAACTGAACCCAGCTGCACTAGAAGAGCAGCCAGTGCACTTAACTGCTGAGCCGTCCCTCCAGGCCCACACCTGAGATTTTTCAATATGGCGTATGTGGATACTCAAGCACACAGCACGCCACTCATTCCCTTACCTGGGTCACTGCTCTTGCCAAGACAGGCTCAGCAAACAATCCAAAATCCTGACAAGTCATATTCCACTTGAGGGAGGAACACCTGTTTTTAATGATGCTACGGTCTGGGTTGCTGCCAAAGTCTGTCTGAGTCCACCCTCAGGTACAGCCATAGCTGCCCATTCATGCTATATCAGAGATTCTATCTCAAGATCCCCTCAGACGTTCTTCTTTACATTGATCTTAGTTTTTTCATGTTTTACATTTTAATCAATCTATTTTGAGCATATTCACCTTGTCCCCAACTCTTCCCAGATCTACCTCTCCGTCCATGAAACTTTGTGTCTTTAAAACAAAGCAAAACCAAAACTTTCAAGGACCACTTTGTGCTGCCGCAAGTATTCACAGATGTGTGGGCTTTCACTGGAGCGTGCTTGACCTACCAGGGCCTGCACCCTGAGAAAACGGACTTTTCCTTTCAGCTGACAATTGCCATTCGCTCCACAGCCAGGGTGGGATGGTGTGTCCAGCTCCTCTTGCCATGCTGGACTTGGGCTGGCTCAAGCTTGCACAGATATTGCACATGCTGTCCCGACTGCTGTGAATTCATATGTGTAGTTGCCCTGCTGTGCCCAGATGTCTCCTTGTAGTCATCCACTGCCTCTGGCTCTTACACATTTTCTGTCCCTTTTCTGCAATACTCCCCTTGCCTTGTGTATGTGCAGAATACACATACACACACACACACACACACACACACACACACACACATACTACCTTTAGAGACAATCATTTCGAAGTCTCTAATTCTCTACGCCTTGGCCAGATGTAGGTCTCTGCATTAATCACCATCCACTACAAATAGAAGCTTCTCAGATGAAGGCTGAGAGATGCATTGATCTATGGGCACAACAATAAGTCATCAGGAGTCAGTTTAGTCTGTCTCCATTCAGCAGCATCACAGAAGGTTTCACGTGTTTTGAGCACTGATGTGATCCATCTTATTGGTCTTTGTGTGTTGAGTCTTACTGCCCTCAACTTGACTGCTCCTCACTTGGCTTCCCAAGAGACATTTTAGAAATATACCACAAATCGTACTGATTTTATTTATAAAATAATATTGCCCAAAGCCTTTTAAGGTATATCAAGGTGTCAACATCAACAGATCTTTCTTTCCTGAGATAAGAGACAACAATTGAATGTTAGGACGGTTCTTAACTGGCCTATTTGAGAAAGGGAAAGAACTGGGGTGAGATTGGAAAGAGGAAGCCTGATGCCTGGAGAAAGACCTAGCGTCAGGGCCAGAGAAACATGAAGACTCAACTGATTGCCAAAGGAGAGCTGAGGAATGGGGAATGGGAAGAAATGTTCCGTGTGCCCTGAAATGTGACTTCCCCTCTGATTCTACACAGGAAGCCATGTAGAAACTCCTTCATTGTACAAATGCAGAGAAATCTTAAATCTCCATGTGGGGAGGGGATTATTCTTTGGGGACATGTGTGGAAGCACTGAGTCATGCTGCAGGAATGGAGTGAGGCAAACCACACCAGGCAGGATGTAGAGTTCACTGATCTGCAAAGAGCAGATCGGATCTCCCCGGCCTCCCTCGTGGTGATGAGGGGTTGAGTAGCGAGGGGAGGGCCTGAAACATTTTAACATGAATTACCAAAGCCACGTCATATCTGGTTCCATATACCTGTCCAGCTGCATCTCACAAATACTGTCTACATGCGCGTGTGTGTGCACACACACACACAAAACACATGCACATACATACACATATGTACATGCATACATATACATACACACAGACGCACACCTATACACATGTATACACACATGCACACACAAACATATATGCTCATATGCACACAAATACACAGACACATACACACATATACACTCTCTCTCTTTGTCTCTGTTTGTCTCTGTTGTCTCTGTCTCTGTCTCTCTCACTGTCTTTCTTTCTCTCTCTCTCTCTCTCTCTCTCGCTCTCTCACACACACACACACACACACACACACACACACAAACACACACATGTACATGAACATGCACCCTTTCTCCCCATAACTCTCACAGACTGTTGGGGTGAATGTGCCAGTGACACAAGTCTGCTCTTTCCTTGACCTTGTTCAGTTCTGTCTTTCTCCTCCGTCTAGCAGACTAAGGAAACCTTCACTGAGCTCGAGTTTTTCCTGGGAGACACACTCTTCCTGTACCATCATCGTGTTTACTCTGTGCATATTTAAATGCCCGTGTCTCTGTGAAATATTTCTGTGCACAGCAAACAGGAAGGCATGAAGCCCGGAGTCTCATGAGCAGATTGACCCGCTTTGTTGTGTGACTTTTCCTGGGGAGGTGTAAACACACCTCACTTAGAGCACCAATGACCTAGGACCCAATTCCACACAAGTCCAGCTAGCACGAGTGAGGGGCTGAGGTGTAGATGACCTCAAAAGAGCCATAGTGTAGAAAAGCCCACCCTGCCGTAGGGTGAAATCTCCTGAAAGCTGCACAGACAGACAGACACTCCCTGCTTCTCGGGTAGCACCTCCTGAAACCACAAGCAGCTTGAGAAGAGCAGCAGAGGAGGGAGGGGCAGACGAAACCTCGGGCTGTGGTGATTCTCCCCACCTCTCCTTCTATGAAAGCAGGTCACTACCAACACACCTCATCACATGGAGGGCTGCTGTGGTTAATCACGGCTGCTGTCCTTAAGACGGTAATAGTGTGGCATGTTCAGGGGACAGTTTCGCAACAGGCTGTAAGAGAGAGCATCAGAGACAATCACCTAGTAAGAAGGGGTGCCTGTCACTTTCCTCATCACTACTACAAAGCATCTGACAAAAGCAGCTTCAGGGGGCTCTTGATTTGCCTCAGGGTTTTGGGGGTATCAGTTCATCGCAGTGCACAGGCACATGGGGCTCTGTCTATCGCGGTGAACAGTCACATGGGGCTCTGTCTATCATGGTGAACAGTCACATGGGGCTCTGTCTATCGTGGTGCACAGTCACATGGGGCTCTGTCTATCATGGTGAACAGGCACATGGGGCTCTGTCTATCATGGTGAACAGGCACATGGGGCTCTGTCTATCGTGGTGAACAGTCACATGGGGCTCTGTCTATCGCGGTGAACAGGCACATGGGGCTCTGTCTATCATGGTGAACAGTCACATGGGGCTCTGTCTATCGTGGTGAACAGTCACATGGGGCTCTGTCTATCATGGTGAACAGGCACATGGGGCTCTGTCTATCATGGTGAACAGGCACTTGGGACTCTGTCTATCGTGGTGAACAGTCACATGGGACTCTGTCTATCGCGGTGAACAGTCACATGGGACTCTGTCTATCGTGGTGAACAGTCACATGGGGCTCTGTCTATCGCGGTGAACAGGCACATGGGGCTCTGTCTATCATGGTGAACAGGCACTTGGGGCTCTGTCTATCATGGTGAACAGGCACATGGGGCTCTGTCTATCGTGGTGAACAGTCACATGGGACTCTGTCTATCATGGTGAACAGGCACATGGGACTCTGTCTATCATGGTGAACAGACACTTGGGACTCTGTCTATCGTGGTGAACAGGTACTTGGGGCTCTGTCTATCATGGTGAACAGGCACTTGGGACTCTGTCTATCGTGGTGAACAGTCACATGGGACTCTATCTATCATGGTGAACAGACACATGGGACTCTGTCTATCATGGTGAACAGGCACTTGGGACTCTGTCTATCGTGGTGCACAGTCACATCGGGCTCTGTCTATCGTGGTGCACAGTCACATGGGACTCTGTCTATCGTGGTGAACAGTCACATGGGGCTCTGTCTATCGTGGTGAACAGGCACATGGGGCTCTGTCTATCGCGGTGAACAGGCACATGGGACTCTGTCTATTGTGGTGAACAGGCACTTGGGGCTCTGTCTATCGTGGTGAACAGGCACATGGGACTCTATCTATCATGGTGAACAGGCACTAGCTTCTATTCTTCTTCAGCTTCTACTTCTATTCTTCAGCGAGAAGCCCAAGTCAGCCTCACCAACACTAACTCTGGGCTTAGCCATGAGTGAGACCTTGATCAGCGCCACACACTGAGCTGACCAACTCAGGGTCTAGCTTTGGTACGTGACTACCACAGGCTTCCTGAGTGTGGGTGAGAGTATTTCTTAACATTACCTTATCAGTCCACACAATTGTGAGAAGTGTGTGTGTGTGTGTGTGTGTGTGTGTGTGTGTGTGTACCTAGAAGACAACATCAGGTGGCATTCCTCAGACTCTGTTGATTTTTTGTTTTGTTTCATTTATTTTGAGACAGGATCTTTCACTGGCCTAGAACTCCCAATTCTAGTCATAAATATCTAAGATCTTTATGTATGGCTTGGGCTATATACGAATCTCAAGTTACATTCTTTGGAAATATACTGTGAGACTATTATTGCATATAAAATACCTATTAAACAGTGCTTTGAGGATTAATCCCCAGAGTCAAGCTGAGATGCTAACCCAGCCACAGCTTCATCCAACTCCACAGAGGCCCTGAAGACTGAATCATCCTTCCAAGCTGTTTCCAGTTGGACCAAGATGGCCAAGTATAGCTAGAGTTTTCTCCAGTCCTGCCCAGCCCCATGGACCCCACAACCGCTTATAAAATAATCACTCAGAAGCTCATATTAGTTAAACTGCTCAGCCATTAGCTCAGGCCTACCACTGTCTAGCTCTTACACTTAAACTCAGCCCATTTCTATTAATCTATACCTTGCCACACGGCTCGTGGCTTACTGGTAACTCACATCTTGCTACTCATGGTGGCAGCTGGCAGCATCTCCTCCCTCAGCCTTCTTCCACCCAGCCTTCTCCTCTCTCCTTGTCCCGCCTACACTGTCCTTCCTGCCTGGCTACTGGCCAATCAGTGCTTTATTTATCAATCAATCATAACAACATATATTTGATGTAGCATGAATCTTAGAGAATCTTATTAATAAAATCAAATCCGGGGCCAGTTATTGAGGTGAAATGCTGGATAGTCAGAGAGACAGAACAAGCCACAGCTAACATCACCTGGCCAACTTCTCAGCTGGTCTTGTTTCCTCAGACTAGAAGCTTCTGTGTCCTCATATCCGAATGGCTCTCAGCTGAACTGTGCTGCTAGAGGCCTGAAAGTTTAACCAGCCAAGTGCTTCTAGTTCCTGGTCTTCACGCCTTATATACCTTTCTGCTTTCTACCACCACTCCCTGGGATTAAAGGCTCACTTTCTGGGATTAAAGACGTGTGTCACCATGCCTGGCCATTTCCAATGTGGCCTTGAACTCACAGAGATCTAGAGGGATTTCTACCTCTGGAATGCTAGGATTAAAGGTGTGAGTGCCACCATTTACTAGCCTTTGTATCTAGTGGCTGTTCTGTCTCTGACCCCAGATAAGTTTATTAGGGTGCACAATATTTTGGGGAATACAATACCACCACATTTCCCCTCTTTTTGTCTAAAATTTAAAAAAAGCTTATAACTAATACAAGAAAATTATGTCCAAAAAGTATATACAATATACACAGTCAAGATTACATTAACAATGTCTAGCCCATTAACATTTGACAGATTCAGACAAAAAACTCCATTAATATATAACAATGTCCAGTCCAGTAACATTTGACAAATTCAGACAAAAAATTTTCATTACTTATCTTATTTAAAACAAGTATTTTTCTTTTCATAATAGATTCAGTAATCTACCTTTTGTCATTTTTATATCTTCCTCTTTTTCTTTTTAGTGTAGATTCAGTGGTCTACACATTTATCCTATTATTCTTTATCTTTATTCTCAGAATAGATTCAGTGATCTATCTTATATCTATATTCTTTTCTCTTTTTTTTCTTTTTTAAACAAAACCTCTGAATCTAATCTCCATGTTCAGCTTTTTTCCTGACCATTAACAATTAACAACTTGTAACCAACCATCATAAACAATGACAATATCCATAACTCATTAAATGACCAAAAACCTCCCATCCCACCTCTTGGGAATGTGGGCATCATTTTCTTAAAAATACTTCCATCTTTAGGGGATCCTGAAAAGAAAATTTTTGGGTTAATTGTCAAGTCCTATATCATTTGTCCAATCGCTGCATAATGAGAAAGTGCAGGGCTTGTTTCAAGTCCTAGTTCAAGTAGTCTGTCAGGCTGGATCATCTCAGCTAGCCATCTCAAAATTGTCCTAAGCAATTTGTAGTCCAAAGTCGATCTTTTGGTGGTGTTAATCAGCTTAATGGCTTTACCATAGTCCTTGTGGAATCATCATTGTGGAGTCCTGTCGTCTTTTTGAAGATTTCAAAGTCACTGTTAGGAGTGGTCATGGTTCACTACAGACTTTTTTTTTTTTTTTTTTTTTCCTCCTCTGTGGTTTGGAGCAATCACAGACTGATAAATGTCTGCCTCTCAGAACCATGAACATTCTTTCCTAGAAGAGAAAATTTTGACAGCAATTTCTCCCCACCACTTGTCTTGCCAAACTTTTCCAAACTGACCTTTGTGGATGCTTTCTGGTAACACAATGGTCCTGGCAATTCTTCTCTGAACAAACAGCGGTAAACCCTTTGTCCCAGGTAGCAGCATCACTGCAGTCACCAACACTATGAGAAGACGCCAGCAACTTGGAGTAGCGGCCACTGCCTCCATGGTCCCACCACTGTTTGTGGCTCAGCCCTAGCCGAAGCTTCTCCTGAGCAAGCTTTCCTAGGCCGGCCTCAAACTCGGGATCCTCCTGCCTCTGCCTCCTTCAGTAAATCCTATTGGCGTGTACCACCACAAACGGCCGAGTGTAGCTCAGGCCTGAGCTGGGGCCTACAAGGTGAATTCATACCACAAATGTTGGGCGCCAGATGTAGAAGGAGTCTTAAAAGTTCTTATTAATAAAATCAAACCTGAAATTTTATTATAGGATATTTATTTAGCATACAGGACATACCACAGAAGCCAAGTGTTTACACTCTCGTGTGTGTGTGTGTGTGTGTGTGTGTGTGTGTGTGTGTGTGTGTGTGTGTGTGACAGCTTGCAGCCCAGGTCTCTGCCAGAAGCAATCCCAGGCAAAGAGACATTTAACTGAGAAACAGTGACTTTAGGTAGCGCCTTCCTGTATCCACTACAGTACTCAAGACGGTAACATTCTTATTTGACAGAAGAAACAGACTCAAGAAGGCAGACAAGACTTTGTATCAAGTTTAGAACTAGAGCTAGACAGGAAGCAAAAACAGACGCCCAGGATGCACAGATACGGTGCTGACTTCAACTCTCACAGACAGCGGTTCCTTTCTGGTGGGAATTTTGCCATTCTAGGGATTATCAACCATTCTAGAGCATTTCCCTCAAGTCTCTGTTTCACCTTTCAGTTGCTTGTTCTGCACACTAGGCTCACAGCATCATGGTTAAGGCTATTCTATATGTACCTTAAAGTCCATCCTCAAGGTATTAAAGGTGTCAATGTATTTGCAAAACACTGTGATGCACAAAAGAGAAACACACACACACACACACACACACACACACACACACACACACGAGAGAGAGAGAGAGAGAGAGAGAGAGAGAGAGAGAGAGAGAGACGGACAGACGGACAGACAGAGATAGAACAAGATGCTAAAAAGAATTCTGAAAGCCATTTGTGAACTGAAGATGTTAAGAAGGAAGCCTTTGAAATCCATCTCTGTGTTTCCCTGTCTGCCCCTGACCCCTTTGTTTAGAGTTTTGGTAATTCTCTCTGAAAATGCCCTCTTAGACACAACCAGAATCTCAGTCAAGTTGGCAATCAAATTTGTTATCACAAGTCTACATCTTGTCAACCTGAACCAAGCACCTCTCCTAAGGCTTAACTGGTGGCAACCATTTATTTAAATCATTTAGTCTTTACATACGTTCATCATTTGAAATTTTATGATTTTTTAGGTAACAAAGAAAATGAGGTTTTAGTGTTTAAATGCAAATTTAAGAGAGCAATTTTCTTTTGCTCTCTTAAAGCAGGAAGCCTTTTCTCAAGCAAGTACATTGAAAGGAGCTCTCTGCTCAGAGCGTGGTGTCTCATGGTCACCCTGTACTTTGGGGACACTAAGTACAAGCAAGCTACTCAGAGACATAGGGACTCACGGATTCTGACCTCTCCCCACAAAGGTTCTGCCTTCCTTACACCCCCAAACAAAACAATAGAAAGTTCCAGATACAACAGGGATGGCATGTATTTTCTAAATCCCTGCATAAATTCACTCATTGTCAGCACCAGAAATCTTTAATAATCAAGCCTCACTCAACATAAATACTGTCCTTAGAAAGTGCTTACTTCTGCAGTAGTCCTGGATCCGTGTGACAGACAAGTCACATTAGTCCTGGATCCGTGTGACAGACATATCACATTAGTCCTGGATCCGTGTGACAGACATGTCACATTAGTCCTGGATCTGTGCGACAGATATGTCAATTGCTTCTGCTATTAGAATTCTGTGATTCTATGAATCGCGCACTGGTTTTCTGCATCAGTCTTCTCCCAAACAGATGTGGTGCCTTCTATTCTTTTGAAGATATGGGCATCAGCTTCTATTGTTTTGGAAGAGCCTTGTTGATATGGAACCTATGTACCATTCAATCTCCCACTTAACAATTAAACGGTATTTTTAAAATTATTTTAAATTGTATGTGTACAAGTGTTTTCCTGCATGTATATATGTACCCCACACGCCTACATTGCCTGATGAGGCCAGGAAATGAAGTTGATTCCTGGAGACTGGAGTTACAGGTTGTTGTGAACTGGCATGTGGGTGTTGGGAATCAAACCTGGATCCTCTGAAAGGGCAGCCAGTACTCATAACCACGGAGCCATGGCTCCAGCCACCAGTTAAATGTTTTCTGCATAGATGCAGAGTTCTAAACTGCCATCAGCATCAAGTGGAGGTTATTTTTATCACTGAGAAAAACTCCTTACCCCATAGCTATAATCTTGAGTCTGTCTCCCCCATTCCTGAAAAACCACTCATCTACTTTGTGTCTCTGTAGAGTTTCCAGTTCTAGACATTTTAAGTAAGTGAAATCATATAATGTGACTGTGTTTGTCCAGACTCCGCATGTTTTCAAGGTTCATTCATGCTGCAGCAGGCACTGGCATTCCACGTCTTTTTATGAATGACTAAGACTCCCCTGTATGAACATATCAGGTTTTGTCTGTCCATTCATCATGTGGTTTCTCCCTTTTGGCTATTATGTCATGTTTCTCTGAGTAAAAGGTGCACAAACGATTGTGTTAACACACGTTTTCTTTCGGTTTCTCATTGTTAAGTATCTAGAAGTTGAAATGTCCTTGTCAAATGGCGATTCTGTGTTCCTTCCGAGTGCTAAAGTGGCTGCCCCTTCAGATTCCTACCGGCAACTTCTCTTCTTTTTGCCTTTTTTGTGAGTGAGGAAACTTAGAAATGAAGAAGACATCCAGCGGTGAGCCCACATGTGACAGACCACAGAAACAAACAGACAGACAAACAAACAAACTTGGCAGAAGAAACTGGAAAAGAGCCATCTGAAGTACCTGGAGACCAAGACTGGATCAAACAGCAGACAGAAACCAAGTGTCAAAAACCAGTTGTGGCGAATCATTGTAAGTACTGAAAGCTTTCATTTTATGGTGGCCAGCAGAAGTTCACAGTCATTCTTGACATTCACATGCAGGGGGAAACAGCAGATGGACACAAAGGGTGAGGCGTGCTGGGCTACCACATTTCTGGGATTCAGTGAAAATAAAAGAAACCTTGCCTTCATCCTTAGAATGGAGGGGCTTGGCCGGTCCATAGAGGTAGGAAACTGGAGTGATGAAGGTGTTGTTACACTGAGGGAAGATGCTCTGGGTTTCTGGCTCCCTCCGGGTATTTGCTATCGTGTTCATAGAAACTGGACTCCGCTGAGCAGTAAATACAGACTCGAGTTGTAATCACTATTCTTCATGTTAGGTCCTTGTGAGAGTTGGTATGCCTTGTATTGTTTCCCACCCACACCCCCAAGTCTTCCTCATTGACCTGTCTGGAAATATCCAGTTCATTCTTAAAAGCAGAAGTGATAGCATGCACTTCCCAGAAAGCCTTCGACATTCCTGTCACGAGCGCTGATTTTAAAGCCTGTCGGGGCTTTCCTTGGAGAAGAAGGACGAACCCCATTGGTGGACTAGCAGCCCACTTCCCACAGCCCCTGGCTGATAGCTCAGGCATTTTAATCAATTCCAGCCCAGAAAGGCAGGTTTCCTTACACTGACTCCAACTGATAATTAGCTACAAAAGTTTGACAAACGCAGAAAAAAATGTTCGGCATGACTCCATGTGGTTTAGAATCTAGATTACAAATTCTGGGGGTGGCGAGGAGGGGAGGAGGCTGCACTTTCAAGCAAAATGAGAACCTGTGCTGTGGAACTCCAGGACAGCTCCGGGGCCAGGGCAAGCACCACTTCTGAGCAGCTGCAAACGCTTAGAGCGGCTGTGTCTTCCCTCTGCGGAGAAAGAGCAGGTCTCCGGAATTCTGCATGGGGCCTCACACAAGCTGGGTTCAAGAACACGTATTCCAGTAGCATCCTGATAGTCTCCGGCCCTTTCACATTGCGCAGGTGCGGCACCCGGAAACCTCAGCACTCTTTGGATTATAACTGAGGGGCCAGACATAACAGGGTGTTTGGTTTGGTTTGGTTTTGTGTGTGTGTGCGCGTGTGTGTGGTGTGTGTGATGTGTGTGTGCGTGTGTGTATGTGTGTGTGTGTGCGCGTGTGTATGTGTGTGAGTGTGTGTGCGTGTGCATGAGCGTGTGCATGAGCGCGTGTGCGTGTGCGTGCGTGCGTGCGTGCGTGCGTGCGTGGACAACCGTGTCGAAACCAAAGGTCAATGGTGGGATGTCTTTCTCAATCACAGCTCACCTTGTTTTTTATTATTCCTTTCATTTGTGTGTGTGTACTTGGCTATATGCACACCATGCACATGCAAGTGCCAAGAAGGCCAGATGAGGGTGTTGGATGTCTTGAAACCGGAGTTATAGGTGGTTATGAGTTGCACAGTATGGGTGCTTGTGGGGTGCTGAGAATTGAACTCGGGTCCTTTTTACATGGGAGCTGGCGATCCAGACTCAGGCCCTCATGCTTACTTACAAGGCGGCACTGATTGTGCTGTCTCCCCGCCCTCTAACATCCACCCTTAAAGTTCTCATGACTCATGCAGGCCCATAGTCTAAACGAGAGCCCTGTGTTTATTGGGAAACGAGCACGCCTTCTTCCTGAAGCTCTATGTTTTCCTCTACCCAGAAAGTGTTTTACAAACTCTATGAAGAGGGGAAGCTGGTGTTCCTCTCTGGGGGTGTGCTGTGTGAAATGGCAGCCACTCCCCCCACATAGAGCTCCTCACTGGCCACCTCTTTTTCTCAGAGCACAGCCTTCCTGCACCTTCAGGCCACTGTCTGTTTCCCCCGCATGCTCTCTGATGGTCATATGTCACTTTCTACTTCCCTCTCCCACGTGTTCGATCCCTGGCCCAAGGGGAACACTTCACTGAAACGGCTCACCCTAGTACTGGACATAGCTGTGAATGTCCTAAGGATTTTGACTTCCATACCTCCCAGGAACTAACCGTTATGGGAAAAATTACAAGGATCCTAAGTCTCCTTTGTTCTTTGGGCTGTCATGGTCAGAATCATCCATAGAATGAAATTGTTTGGAACAATACATTTAAAAACCCCTATAGCATATTAATCCCTTTTGTGGATACATTGCACCCTAAAAAGAGTTTCAGGAGGGCCATTCCCATATCTCTTCCCCCAGAACCCCCTAAGTAGATAAGGCTTACCCCTGACACTCAGCTTCCCAGGGAGAAAAGGCTCATACACAGCGTTAGTAACGGGTAAGAACTGAAACGCCAATCTGGCCACGCCAGGTCTTGCGCACTTTCTGCTGCATCTCAGTATCTCCGGTTTGGAAGGAGAGCGCTGGGACTTCAGAGTCCTCTTCCCAGTGTTGATGCTTTAGAAATGTGTTCTTTAGGAAAAATTCATAAAATATGTGACTCAATGCCGACAGGAGTCTCCACTCTAGAATCCAGACCATTAAGTGTGCAGCAGGGCAGACTTTGAAAGAGGCCTCATAAAAATACAGAGTTGAATCTGTCTCTCAGGCTTTAGCTAACTAAGTAGGCTGAACTGAGTGGGGAAATGGACTCTCTTCCCAGTGCTTTGCAGAAGTGGGAACTGACGGAGAGCTTGTGAGAAATAGCAGATACTTAAAAATGTCTGATTGAAAATAGAACAAGAAAGTACAAGAGTTTCTTTAATTAATAAATAATAAAAATGATATTGTCCTATTGAGAATATTCTTTTTTTCTAGAATCATATAATCTTAGGACTGAAAAGGACCAGAAAACAAAACAAAACACAAAACTCTAAATCTCTTAGAGTCACAACCAGGATCAGCTATAGAATTCTTCAGCTAGGTTATGAAGAAATTTATAGTCCCTTGTTCAAAAATCATCAAGACTCAAGATGGAAGAGCAGACCACAGAACCAACCGTGACCTCCCCCTCCCCCAGGGCAGTCTCCCTCTGACTGCGCACGTCTCACACCTGTACAGCCATGCCTGGTCACAATATGATGACTGTCTATGTTTCACATGGGTATCACAGCTTATGGTTTGCCTAGACTTTTCACAGATAATTGAATTTGAGTTTCAGAATAGTTCAGTGGGATAGAATAAGAGTGGTCTGCATTTTAAAATGATTACACATATGAGTAAAATTTATCAACTGTGGCATTCTGACTGATGGAAAAAAACCCTGCCTCTGCCCATTTTTATATAATATTCTGTTCATGGTTTCTCGGAGATTAAATAGGACCCAGTTAATTTGCTCATGGATTTTCATTCAACTGACTCATTAGTGCTGTGAGCCAAATGCTTTGATAAGAATTTCAGACACTGAGTTTGAGTTCACAGGAACTCAGCAAAGGATGTGAATTCTCTCCCAGTGTACTCAGGCAGTGGAGGCAATGGATTAGCCAATGAGATCTTAGCATTAGCAAGCGGCTCACCAGACACCTCTGTGATGCTCTTTAAAGAGGTACTACGGAGGTGGGGTGCTGGTGCAAGCCTTTAATCCCATTGCTCAGGAAGCAGGGGAAGGCAGATTCTGAGTTCTGAGCTAACCTGATCTACATACATTCAAGCCAGCCAGAGTCTCACATGGTGAGACATTGTCTCAAACAAAAACAAACAAAAAAACCCAAAACAACAACAAAAATTGCTTCTTTTAAAAAAGGTATTGCTGTCTCTAAAAGAGATACAAATATAAATTTCAGGTAGACTACCAATGAAGTCCAAGCTAAATTAACCAGGAAGCCATGGCTCCCCTTCATATCACTTTCCTGTCTTACTTTTGCTACAGTTTCTAGAAAGCCCAGGATGAAGGCTCCAGACATTTTGTATCTTTTCATTTCTCTCTATGTGTCTGTGTGCACATACACACAAGTGTGTGTAGGCCAGAGGCCAATGTTGAGTGTCTTCCTCTATTGCTCTCCACCCTAATTTTTGAGACAGGATCTCTCAATGAACCATGATCAGCTGGCCAGTGAATGAGCTCCAGGAATTTTCCTACCTCCTGCTCTCTAGTGCTGGAACTACAGCATGTGATGCATACTCAGTATTTCACAGGGTGCAGAGATCTGACCTCAGGCTCTTATGCGTTCAGGGAAAGTGGTTTTGCCATCCACACACTTCAGAGGATTTAGTAACTGGATTGAAAGTACCTGGATTGGCCTTGCCTCTACCCACAGAGCAGGAGGCACTAACTGTTCACCGAGTATGCATGATCGTGTCCTTCTTCAGTGCCTTGCAGCTTGAGCAAAGCCACAAAACTATTTCTGGTCAATGAACTGTAAACAGAAATTGAGTGTAGTGTTTCCAAGGGACAAGCTCCTTTATGACCGGGCCTCCCTTTCTCGGACTCAGCAACTTCAGAAGCTGTGCATTAAGCTTCTGAAAGGGAGAGATCCAAGCGTGTCTGCTCCCCGAGCAGTCGCCTGGATGAGAATTTCCCTGAGAGTTGGGAGACTCTTGAAAAATGGTTTTGTGAGAGTCTCTAAGATCTAAGAATTTCTTACGCAGCACAGCCTAACTTTATCCTGACCAATACACTCCACCTTCAGGAATCCCCTCCTCTCCCATTGTTCCCCTTGTCGGTCCATTAACCCTCAGTACGTATAATTAAAATGGAAGAGGCATTCACATTTACTCTCCAGCTGCTCTACATTTCTTTTCAAAGTTTCCGACAGCTGGCGGGACTCTGCTGCTTTCAGAGGCTTGCTGAGCCGTCAGACTATTTGGTCTTATACTAAAGACAGAGAGGACTCACCCCAAATGCTGAAGCGTTGAGAGCACACTGGAATCACAGGCTTCTATAGCTCCCAGTGACTTCTACTATAAACACGCCTGGAGGAAGGCAGTTAAATGCTGTGGTGACGAGCAGGTGACGGTGGGTGCAGCTCCCTGTTCTATTTAGGCAGGGGATTGTACAGGAAAGACCCAGAAGCTCCAGCCAGCACCATAAACCAAACCTTTACAAAGCAAAGTCAAACGAGATAATACCAAGTATTGTGATGCTTCTCCAAAAGCAACTGTGACAGTTCTTACCCTTTTACTGCATGCCGATTGGAACAGCTTTTCGACTGTGTCTTAGGTCAGGGTCCTATAACAAAACACTATGGAGTGGGTGGCTCAAATAATGAAGATTTATTTTCTCATAGTTTTGGGAGACAAAAGTCTACAATCAGGAAGCCATCATGCCCATGTTCTGGTCATGGCTCTCCCATGCTTCTAGGTGGCTGCCACTGTGTTGTGTGCTAGCATGACTGCTCCTTGTGCGCACATGGTATAGGGGTGGGGAGGGAAACAGGAATACACAATGTCTCTCATATGGATGGAATATCACCCAAGCTTCGGGGTGGGGAATTAACAGTCCGCATGGGACTAATGTCATGGGACTGATGCCACGGGCCTTAGCTCTGATGCTAAGCTAAGATCTGCCTTGGTTTGACATAATTTGTGCACCAGCTGTTATTTCCGGGCACTGGAGTTTTGCTGTACTGTGGCAGCCAGCCACTTGCTGGCATACTTGCTTAGTGGCCCCATCCCTGGCCAGGAAGCTTGCAGCAGATTCTGCTTCAGGACGCCACTGTGCCCACCATCAGGACCCACCCTGACATCCGCACATACAGTATACAGTAGGGACCCACACAAGAGTGTTTTCTTGCAGGAGGGTTAGTGGGAATTGACTAGAAACTTGGCCCCGAAAAGAAAGGAAGTAAAAGTGAGAGGTAGAAGAGCCGAAAAGGATATTTCTGAAAGAAGGAATGGGAGGAAAAAGGACAGAAGCAACCATGACAGGACCTTCTGCAGCCAGAATAAATGTTGAGATGGTGGACATGGAAAAGATTGTGTCCTCCAGCTCTCAGTGGGAGAAAACTCAAGTACAGAAAAGAGAAGACACCCCGAGTTTCGCAGGGGAAGGAGCATGCTCTGTTAGGGAAGCTCTCCATTTTATTGGGAGTGCAAAGGTAATGGGGTCCATCTGAGGTAGGAAAACTGAGGTTTCCAGAAGTTAAAACAGTTGTCTAACCTAGTCTTCTGTGATTATCGGGACTCCACTGGTCACACATGACAAATTCAAGCTATAGCCATGTGTAGCTGAAGGATGGGAATTTTTTCTAAGAAATGCGTCTTGCTTCATCACGGTGTGACCATTGTAGAATGTACTCACACAAGCTGAGGTGTGTAGTCACTCCACATGCAATCTTGATGTGAGGAGCCTAGGGGGCGGCTAGTTTAACCTGACAGACTGCTTTACATGGAAAATTGTTTGTCAGTAGAAAGACACCATCAAATAATGAGTTAGTTAAATCCATGAGCCAGTAACACCGGCATTTGTCATCACTATCAAGTAACATGCACTATGTAGAATTGCATGCCACTAGAAGAACAGCTGGTGGGTTCAAACCAGCATCCACAACACATGTGAGCTCTGCCTTGCACCTGAACATTAAGATGGCTATCATGGTACTGAGCATTGGGAACTTAGTTGTTAGAAGACCACCATTGTTCATGTGGTTTGCCATAGACAGAAATGCCATTATAGTTCTAAGATCCCCTTCCAAAACCAGTGGCTCATGTCATGGGGCATCACAGGCATCTTAGCTGGAGCCCAGTGGCCTATCTGTGTCCTATTTTGGATTACTTTGTTCTGCTTTGTTTCACACTCCTGAAGTGTCTCCTCCACGAGGAGGAGCAAGGTCTTCTGGGAGTCATAGGCAATCATGATCTTTCCAATTACTCTGTCACATGCCTGCTGTGGATAGGGCAGGGGTAGCAACCCAAGACACACAGAGTCTCTTTAGTAGGGAGGAATATTGCCACAGTGAATTAAATACATAGACACCATCCCCAGAAAAGAGGAGACACACTTCATATCCTTCCCACAGCTGGAGGCCAGTCTGCACTCCAACGTCTATGCCTTTTCTGTGGAGAGCAGAGCACCCTCCCATCCGGTAAAGGGAAGATGAGATAGCCATGCAAAGGGAATGAAAGGCAGAAATGGCTCCGGTGGTTGTGGCACCAAGGAAGAAATGAGAAGAGGAAGAAGGAGAAGCCAGATGGAGAGAGGCTGCCAGAGGATAAAACAGAAATCTGCAGCCTCGATCCTTCCTCAGGAATGGATGCCAAAGCTGAGCTATTTTTCAGAAAGCTTTCCACCTTCTCCCTTTTTAAGAAGCAGAGGGACAAATGTCCCATCAATCTTCCCAAAGGCTACTTTGGCTTCTTCAGACAGAGCCAGGCACATCACATTCTTTTTCCTTCCTAAAGGCAGCAGGATTTGGCAAACTGACCCAACGACCCATTAGGACTGCAGGGACCAGGGGCTGTCACCCACAGTGGCTTGGCTTTCCTGAGGGGACTAACTGTCAGTCCTGCACCTGAAAGATCCTCTTTCTGTACGCTGAGCCAGACAGACTCTGCTTGTCCCAGTCTTGCTCCTTGGCTGTATTGCAGTAGCCAAAGAGAGGGCGGAGTTCAGTTTGTTACCACCTGTCAGGTGGCTGCTATGGTACCAAAGAGGGCTAGGATAGTTGAAGTGGTCTAGGCAGAAAATGGCCACATGGAAGAAGAACACAGCACACAGCAGTGTAACTGAGAAAGGCCACAAGGAGACCATTCTGTGCTGCCAAACCTCTTCAAGAGTCAGGTGCAGAGGGAGCCAGCATGAATCGGATATAGTCTGTTATGGACCATAACAGCTTCAGCACTCCTCATGTATCCTCTCTATGGATGGAGTCTGGCTGATGTGAGCTGGTTGGATGTTTTCATCACCCTGCTCCCACCCCTCAGGAAATAGAAGGATAAAAGTAGCCATTTGTAAAGACTGACATGTGAACAAGACACTTGCTGATACTAAATGAGGTTCATTGGTCTCCTGTCCTGACTGGCTCTTTGGGCTATCTAAAAGCCAGACTGTTGGGTACTGAATTGTGTTCTCATTTTTCTGGGTTGAAGTACTGCCCTCCAAATATCTCATAATATGTTTGTACTTGGATAGAGGGATTGGGGAGATCTCTAAGGCTAAACCAGGTCACTAGGGAGTACTTTAACCTAGTGTGAGTGTTGCAGTCCTAAGAAGAGGAGATTGGGACACAGAAACACTCCGAAACATATTCGGACTCAGATAGAAGACAGCCATCTACAAATCCAGGGAGAGGCATGTTTCAGGAGAAAGCATTCCCATTCTTGCCAGCCGATCAGACACCCAGCTTCCAGAACTGTGAGCTCTGGTCTTGTTTGTTCAGAAATAAAATAGGTGCTATTTTTTATGGCAACTCAGAATGCTATTAATAATCTTGCTGAAGTGTGCCCAAGTGGGCATGTAAGACCCAGGACATGAGTTTAGTTGGTACCATGTGTGGGTATATGCCTTGCATGCATGAGGTCCTGAGTTTTATCCTTAGCACGGAGGCAGGAGGAGGAGGAGGAGGAGGAGGAGGAGGAGGAGGGGGAGGAGGAGGAGGAGGGGAGGAGAAAAACACTTTAGTCCAGCAGGGTTGTGCGAAAGCTCATTGAGGAAAGTGCTTGCCTCGCAAGCCCGAGGACTCAAGTTCTATCAGTACTGTCCATGTGAAAATGCCAGGCTGGTCATATGTCTCTGTTACCCCAACACAGGGGAGGCAGAGACAGGAGGATCCCTGGGGCTGGCTGGCCAGCACGGCAGCCATATTGGTGAGCTCAGGTTCAGGGAGAGTTTGTAGCTAGAGTTTTCTTGTCTGGTCCACAGTCAGGACAAATCTCTCTCACCCGCCAGTCCCACAGCCGCTCAGACCCAACCAAGTAAACACAGAGACTTATATTGCTTACAAACTGTATGGCCGTGGCAGACTTCTTGCTATCTGTCCTTATATCTTAAGTTAACCCATTTCTATTCATCTATAAGTTGCCACATGGCTCGTGGCTTACCGGTATCTTAACATCTTCTCATGGCTGACAGCGTCTCTCTGTCTCTGCCTTCCACTTCCCAGAATTCTCTTCTCTGTTTGTCCCACCTATACTTCCTGTCTGGCTACTGGCCAATCAGCCTTTTATTTATACAGAGCGATATCCACAGCAGAGAGACCCTGTATCAAAAACTAAGGTGGGTAGAAACTGAGGAAGACCCTCAACCTCTGACCTGCACATACACATGCAAGCGTGTGTGCAAATACCTGCTTACATGAATGTGCTCTCTCATACACATAAAATGTAACCAAGCCAAACTCCCACTGCCCAGCCCTCCATAGCCTACCCTCTTCATGAAGAAGAATGCTTCAGTTACGGTGTCCAGATTACATTCGTAGGAAGGTTGTGAGTTCGGCCTTCATCTTTTTCTCTGTCTCAGTTCTTATTTTGTTCTGTTGCTGAGTGAAGTGAGGATAGTTCTTACTAGCTTTCTTTGGGAAGTCTACCCTGCAGTGACAAATAACGTCCCAACCTCGAGGACCTAACAGAACACTAGACGGTTCCTCGTTCACACTTGTCTGTCTACTGGGTGGAGTGTGGATACCACCGCTGATGGAGCTCAGATGGAATAAAGACTGCTCACTCCAGCCACTCAGTCCTCAGGTCACCAGAATCTGCCATTACCGGTGGCTACAGTGGTGGGAAGGAGCATGGTGACCGGCACACTGGCTCTTATGTCACCTCCAAGAAATGACAGACATTGCTTACTTATGGTCATTCCAGGGTTGATCATGTCATGTGATCTTGCCTAGCATCAAAGGGCACTAATATGTTACCTTGTCCTTTGCTCTAAAGGAGATCTGTGAATCATTGTGAGGGACCAATGACCGCCATGTGGAATGCAGTTCCTGCCCCTGGGGACAGTATAGAAAGATGACTAACTGTGGGCAAAGGTGTCATTCTTTTAGTTTGTGTATTTAATTGTGTGTATACGTTTGTATGCCTGTTTATAGACATGTGCAAATGAGTGCAGTATATGAGGAGGCCAGAAGAGGATGCTGGAGTTACAGGAAGTAATGAGTCACCTGACCTGGCACCTGGGAACTGAACTCAGGTCCTCTGCAAAAGCACTATGAGCCCTAACTGCTGAGCTGTTTCTCCAGCTCTCAAGATGTTGGGGAAATTACCTCACTTGTAGAATGACCCATTCTCACATCAGTCAGACAGTCTTCTGAGAAAGGACAATGGTGACCCTGCTTCCTCTCATGCACATAAGCAAATCTGCTCAACTTATGGGGATTCCCAGGGGCAGGCACTGTCCTGGAGCTGGAAATCCTGATTTCCCACCACCAAGATGCCAGTAGGAGTCCTCAATTATTGTGACAACAGAGTTCCAGGAGCCATCCAGTGGAGCAGGGTAGAATCATGACAGAAATACGATTTTTTGTTGCTGTTGTTGGCTATCGACTTTTTGTGGTAGAAGAAAAACGATATTACTTGGAGGTGAAATTCATTCTGTCCATATACTTGAGGACATAGCAATAGGATTTTACACTGATAATCCCAAAATGAGTCACAGACTGTTAGAAGCTAGACTATTCTTTGTCAGAATTGGTAAGAACCTCAAAGATCTACAAGTTCAGGTCCTTTATTCTTTCAGAGCGCATCTGGCACCCAGTTATTGCAAGGACTATTTTTATCAAGGCCTCGGGTGTAGGGAAGGGTGGTTGCTGCTCCATCACTACCTTGACCACGTTTTCAGGCTATTGTCACACAATCCCTTAGACTGGGTGCTTCACAAATGACCAGAACCTGTTCTTCACTGTTCTGAGGACAGGAAAGCCAGAGCACTCTGTGAGAGCTCCACTCTGGATTGCACACAGCTCACTTTTCCTGTCCTCATATGGTGGGAAGAGGGGGCAAAGGAGTGTTCTGAGGGCCTGTGTTGGTTAGTTTTTATTATCAACTTGTCACAACCTAGAGTTACCTAGGAAGAGGGGAATCTCAATGAGAAACTCTCTAAGTCAGGTTGGCCTGTCAGTGGGGGGTTGTCTTGACCCACCCCACTGTGGGTGGCACAATTCCCTAGGCAGGGGCTCTGATTTATATAAAAGTAGAAAAATCTAACTGAAAAATGCAAGCAAGCAAGCAAGCAAGGATCCATTTTTTTTTTTTCTGCTCTTGACTGTGGATATGTGTACGACTAGCTGCTTTGAATCCTTTACTCCCTGTCTCCTTGATAAGGGGCTGCAACCTGGATTTGTAAGCCAATAGACCCTCCCTTCCCTAAGGTGCTTTTGGTCATAGTGCCTTATCCTGACAACAGAAGCAAAACTAGAACAGGTCCCTTTCACAAAAGCAGCGACACTCGTCATGAGCATTCGCCTTCACGATCCAATTTCCTGGCCATACGTCCTCCTTCATTCTTCAGGCTGGGACCGAGAATGCTGGCAGGAACAGACTTTCAATTTGTTGTACCCCTCCCCAGCAACATGGACCTCAAAAATCCCTCCATGACATCTGCCCATCCCTGCTTTGGATTTGGTTAGGTGGAGGGTGGAGTGAGACAGGGGCATGGGATTGGTCTGAGTGAGTATAAAGAGGAGAAAAACAGAGATGTGGGGACATAGGCAGTGAAGTGTTAAGTGGGAGATTCAAGCCGCTGGAAAAGGACCATTATTAGCCCAGTAGACTTCTGGGTAGATCTAAATATAGACTGGATAATAAGGCAACTTGCAAACCCTGGCAGGTGCCTGGAGGTGGGGCTCCAGTGTGAATGCCACAGCGTGCTATTACTGCCATTCATATTTACAGCACAGTTTCTAAGAGTGGCGTCACGGGAGCTCAGCAGACCTAGTTGAGAAGAAGAACCGGAATTAAGTCGTAAGCCTGATCCAAACTCTTTTGGCTTCCTCTTCCTCTTTTAGAAGGTCACCCTGGCTTTTAGAAGGATGAGAAAGCACTTACCTCACTAGGTGCTCCAGATGGTCCATTACCTGCTCCCACATCTCAGCTGCAGCTTGCAAATTTGCTTCATCTAAGTCCTTAAGCTAGTTTCAAGCCTTAGCCCCTGAGGCAGAATTGAAAGCCATAAAAATGCCTCTCCGTACAGCTCCCTGGAGGGAAGGCAGATGCTGTCGGCCTAAGCGATTTTCATGGACAAAACTTCTACAGTGCAGCTGCCCTAGAATTTCCAGAAATGATGGGGGCGGTGTCAGAGGCACCACAGAGATCTGGTAGCCCCAGTTCACTTTATTTCTGTGAGATATCTGCATCATCTCTCTTGGTGGGTTATGGGATGTTTGTCAATAGTACCAGGAAGTGGAAAACCAATTGGTGGCCCCAGTTAGCTTTATTTCTGTGAGATATCAGCATCATCCCTCTTGGTGGGTTATGGGATGTTTGTCAGTGGTACCAGGAAGGGGAAAATCAGCTGCTTCATGAGTCCGTGCTGGTCGAGACCACTGCAGCTCCTGTGCACATGGACAAGCCTAGAGCTGAGTAGAGGTGAGTTGGGAACAGCCATTCCCCTCTCCGCCACCCTCTGTGAGGAGGCTCACACGTGCCACTCAGTAAGGAAGTCCAGGGCTGTTTGCATGTTCCTCGGGGTAACAAGATTGCTGGCACCGTGTGTTCAGCAAGTACGTCAAGAGGTGTGGACATAATGGGACAGGTAGCTCATTTCATCTAAGGACATTGTGTTCTAACTCTGGCTTAACTTCCATTCTTGTGCCAAAAAAATGTACAGACTGGGACCCCAGACACCAGCTGGTAGAGACTCCATCATCTCCTCTGGTCTAGGAAGCAAAGGTTAGAGAACAAGAGGTCAAAAATCTCCTATACACTTTCTGACAGCCAGAAAAAGAGTCAGGCCCTCTGCCTTATCTCTGGCCTTTAATAATCAGAGGAAAGAGAGGTTATGCTGTTACATGCAGAAATGGATCATCTTCATGAGGAGCCGAGAAATGGCTAATTTTGTGTATCTGTGTGATACTAGATTAATAGCAGACAGAAGCCACACCACCATCTTCTCCTGGCCTTGACCTTGCTGACCTCAAATGTTGAGTTGTCTTATCCTCTGTAGTCACATGAGCCAGCTCCTTATAGCAGTCACCTTTACAGGTAGGTTGATCTATGGGTTACACACACACACACATACACACACACACACACACACACACACGTATACAAGCACGTACGGACACACATACATATACACAAATGTGCACACACACATACATACACACAAATACACACATATACAAGTATACAAACACACACACACACACACACACACACACACACACACACAGTTGGTTGCCTTTCTCTGGAGAATTCTCATAGATGTAGCTAGTTTCCAAGGACCAATGAGTCCTGCAGTCTTAAGTTAAGAGGCAGGATGGTACTGCACATCCACCACAGAGATGAGCTTGAAGCCGGTTCTCCGTTTGGTAACCGCATGGCCGTGAGTACATTGCATTAGCCTTTTGGCTCATTAAAAAAATGAAAGTGAAGATACTTGGCTGTCTCCCAGAGTTCATGAGATACTGTGAAACCACACTGTGGAGCTCTTTGTCTTGAGGGCCATGTGGCATTTTTGCCAGCAGACATGATGACATTAAGCAGACTTTCTGAGCAGTGAAGTCAAGAGCCCTACCCCTAGGCTGCTTCTGCTTGACCAAGACATAACCATCTTAAGGGGGCGGGGACAGACAAGGGGACATTAATCCCTTGAGTTAGAAGCTGCAACAGTGCTCTCTAATGCAGTAGAGTTCAGAATGGAGTCAGCATTCCAGTCCCAGGACTTGGGGACATGATCATGGTTGCTTAGCTCACGAGAGTCCTGTGATCCTCCTCCCTGATGAGTGTACCAAGAGTTTTTGTTTGTTTGTTTGTTTGTTTTTGTTTTTTCCTGAGAGGAAGCCTTGATATATCCATCTCGGTTCTCTCAGCCCTCCAATAGGTTCAACCATGGGGTTGTCTTTGTCTTAAAACCTCTCTCTGTTACTGAGCCTGTGTGTGCCTCATGTCTGGCTGTCACAGACCAGGTCAGTAGGGTCCACTGTCCTGGTTAGGTTTCATATTACCCGAGGATGGGATTCCTCTTCACTCATCCTCTGGTGAGTTTCTTTCTGTACGATTTCATGTTGTGTCTCCGATCAGAGATTTGCCTCAACTGCTTTGCACCCTTCCGTTGGACAGTATCCACACAGGTATCTCCAAGAGCAGGATTAGGGTGGCATTGTTTCACAATAACTCACAAGGCCTCCGTGTCCTCCCACGGGCTGTCCTTTTGGAGTAGAGTTAATGGTCCACTCCACACTGGATTCACAGAATCGGTTTTTTCCCATGCTCCTTCATCCCTACCCTATTAAAGATTTAGGTTTCTTTGGGCCTAAGCCATGCAGGTGAAAGTAATTTAGAGTCCCCTTCCGTACACTCCTTCTTGAAGTACAAGCTGTGGACCCCCTGAGAACTCTGGGATGCTTTAAATACTTTGTGGAGAGTAGAGTGGATAAAAACCTTGCTGCCGGGAGTTTCTTCTTAATGGATGAAGTAGTTAGGGCTGGTGTAGCTATGGGTAGAGTATTGACAAGGACTGCATTTTGAGCAATATGTACACTTTTGACCTGGAGATATTGCCAACAGCTACTTCCTTTCATTAAAATGCTTAACAATCCAAGAATACTATTTTTTTAAACCTATTCAACAAGTCCTTTCATAGGACTGAAGACAATAGGAAGAGTATTACATGCCAAATCCACAGAATTCTACAGGTGTTTCAAAAAGAAGTCTACAGAATAAGGCAAATATGTTGCTCCCTCCAGCCTGACTCAGAAGCCTACCGCAGGCCTCCATTGTGGCCACCCCTTAGGTGTGATGCTATGATTTGTCAATCTGTGAAGTTGGTTTTGACAGAGTTTGATGGATGGATTGATTGAATAAGTTTGGATGGACACTCATCTCACTTCCTGTTCACTGAATGATATAGAAATCAAGTAATCTTGGTCACATAGACATGACCTGGAACCAGGGAATACCACAAGGATCAATAATGGCTTTTGGATGTGTGTATTTCATTCCCCAGTGAGACTGTCTTTCCTTCTAACATAAGAAATGATTTACTCATTTATTAATTCATTCATTTATTTGTGTGTGAGTGTGTGTGTGCACATGTGCATGTTCTCATGTGTGTAAGTATATATGCATACTTGCCCATGAGTGTGTGAAGGTCAGAGGTCAGTCTCAGGTGTCATTGCTTGGGTACTGTCCACATTTCTGTTTTGAGATAGTCTCTCGCTGTCCTGGAACTCACTGATTAGGCTAGGCTAGCTGGCCAGAGGGCACCAGGCATATACCGCTTTCTACCTGCCCAGTGCATGGATTGCAAACATGTGCCCCCACGCCTGCTATTGAAACACGGGTTCTAGGAACCGAGTGCAGGTCCTCCTCATGCTTGTATAGCAAGCATTTTACTAAGTTCTTGCCCCAGAACCAAGACATTTATTTTTATTCATTTCCTCTAGAGTCACATGCGACATGCTGCCCAGTGGATAGCTCGAAGGAACAGATACTTCTGGGTGATGGTAACAAAGAGGAGTCCTCTTCTGTTTATCACCCTCACAGTTGCCTTGGCAATACGTGAAGCAGCCGTCAGACCTGCATTAGGCTGAGGCAGGCAAAGTGGATCCCAGTTTCGCCATGCTGAATCTAAGCTCTTACAGCCTGCTGACCTTCCTTTGACTGTCTTTGAAACTGGGGTGAAAACCAGAAAGGCACAGAGCCATCCAGAGCTGGTAGCACAGGTAAATTTGGCCCAGGGGAAGGCTCAGTGGCCATTCACTGAATTTAAACAAACGGAACCAGATCTTAATCCCAGTCCGTTTTAACTCCAACTTGGTTTGAAGTTCTTACCAAGTCCAATCAAACTGACAGAAAATTCTCTTTGGTGACTTATTCTTCCAAATCTCTTTTTCTCTTTCAGAAAAAATTATAATAGCACATCTGGGATCTATTACACAGTGGTATATATTTCAGCCTATGTTTCTACTAATGCTTCAGCAAACAGAAACCACATGAATGTTGACTGTTCAAATACAGTAGCTGTTGGTCTGCCCCAAGTGAGGGGCAATGTACAGCTCAACATTGCAGGAGTGAAAAAAATGGGTCCAACCTAAGTGGAATTCTCACCCCAACTGTGTTTGAATCAGTTCTCATAGCGAAAATAATGCATTTAACTCTTTTTTTTAACTACTTGGAATAATGGAAAAATTAAATCTACAGAGTTCTTATTTGTATGAAAGGCACATTTACCAGTCAGGCACACATCTGGCTGTTAATATCAATACACTTCTCCCCCAGTGGATTGAACTACTGTTGTTGTTCTCCTCATAATTTCTTAAATAGAAATCTTAGCTCAGGGACAGTGCCCAGTGAGTCTCTTGGTCATTTGTCATGGTGTTGGAAGGACAGGCTGCCCACAGGCAGGAAGTCTACGTGTATAGAGTAAGGAAGCAGGACCAGCTACGTGCCGTATGTACCAGCCCCTCCCCTTTTGTTTTTAATCAGAAAAAATCCAGACAAGTTCCCAGGAATGCTGACTCCTTGAACAAACCCCCATCTCATGGCCGTGGCCTCACCCCTTCTATCTGCAAGGGAGCCTAGAGACAATGAAGTCTTGACTATTCCAGCCTCTGTGGTAGAGGACAGGAAAGGGCAGGGATAAGTTGTTGGGGTAGCCATTTACCTGTGTCTGCCATCAGGAATCTCAAAATGCCTTCTTGGGCCTGATGTGAATCTCCCTGAACTGCCCGCAGAGAACAACAGGAACTTCAAAATGAGCCTCACAGAAGTTCAGGTCCTAGCGCTGTCCTCCACTCAACAAGGCAGCGAAGTCAGTCACTTCTCTTTGGTCCACTATTCCTCATCCTCAGCCACAATAGCGCTGTTGCAAAGGCTGATCACCGTGGCCAGAGGAAAGAGCACCTATGTTCTGCTTAAGCGATAGCCTCTCTGTTCAGGACAGGGTGTAGTAAAGAAACTGGGTAATATTTTGTTTGTGTTCTGACAAATAAAGCTTGCCTGGAGATCAGAGTGCGGAGCTAGACACTAGTTAGCTTTAGAGGCTGGGCAGTAGTAGCTCATGCCTTTAATCTCAGCACTTGGGATCTCAAGCCTTTGATCCCAGTACTTGGGAGGCACACACCTTTAATCCAAGCACTAGGGAGGAGGAAACAGGAAGTGATATGGCTGGCCAGAGAGAGGAATATAAGGCAGGCAGAGACAGGAGCTCAGCCCCCTTTCAGGCTGAGGAGTTGGTAAGAAGTGGCTGTGGCTTGCTCCTTTGTCTCTGATCTTTCAGCATTTACCCAAGTATCTGACTCCAGGTTTTTATTATTATTCATTTCTCCATTCAATACTTCTGTTCCTCTAGAATAGTGGTTCTCAACCTTCCTAATGCTCTGACCCTTTAGTTCAGTTTCTCATGCTGTGGTGACCCTCAGCCATAAAATTATTTTGTTGCTACTTCATAACTGCAATTTTGCTATGGTTATGAATTGTAATATAAACATCTAATATGCAGGATATCTAATATGTGACCCCCTGTGGAGGTCATGACCCACAGGTTGAGAACCACTGCTCTAGAGCACCCTGACAAGTAAAGTTATCAGTGGGAATATTAGCTCTGTTACTCTATGATGTGTATAGTGTGAGATATTCAGATAAACAGTGATGAGAGATATCAAGTCTCTCCTCTGTGTCCTCAGGAGCTAGGGTGTTTGATGAAGAAGAAGGATATGCGTATATGATATGAACAAAAGGAGCAAATGTCCAAGAGCTCTGAAGCTGAACTGGAAAAGCAACTGCAGTCATTACTTTACTTAGGATGGCTAGCTACAAAGGCTCATCCAGTCACCGTAAGTACCAGGTCACTGTTTTAAATATCAGAAGCCAGGGCTTCTGTGGAAAGAACTGATTCCACACACAGAACAAGCAATGCGAGGTAAGCCTAGAACCTCTGTCCTGCACAATAGACAGATACCAATGACTATCAGGACTGAGTTAGGGGGCTCCGCTGCCAACCTCAAGAGCATGCCAAAGATCAAGCATGAGTTCAAAGGAGACAAAGAATTCCATGTACTAGATTCATGAACTGTTTACATTTGTGACTTGGTAATGATTTGGGTAGTGATATTATTTTTACAATCTAACTGGTGACAAAAGTAATTTACTTCCTTAAAGACCGGGTAAACAGAATAAGGCAAGCATTTGTCTCACATTTTACCTGTATAAACTGCACCTCTGCCTCACTGAGTGGTGTGTGAAGGGTGCATCTTTGTTAAGCATTGTTCTAGCTGAAAATCAAATAAGGAGTAGAATATCCCCATTTTAAACCTCAGCAGCCATTACCTCCCCAAAGGCAAGAGATTCAGACGCTCAATATAATAAATGGCTGAATAGGACATATGTGGGTGTCTCAATCCCGCTGCTCAGGTGCAGCCTAATATAGAGGGCAGAGAGTTGGCTGGCTGCGTTATGGGTGCTCAGTCAGTGAGTTCAAGCTCTCAAGTCACCAGGAATCTCCAACAGGCAGCCTGTGAGTGAGAGCAAGGGATGCAGAGAAAGCTACCTAATTACAGAGAATTAAGGGGACCAACGATGTGCCTGGGGCAATAGAACGGGGAGACAGGAGGAAAGGACTTCTCTTCTAGTTGGGACAGTGAGGAAGGGGTACACAGCTTAGGATCTGAGGTGTGAAGGAGGATTGTTGACTTGTTTCAAATGGGTTTTGTATTTGCATTTTATTTCACAGGGGTTTTGTTTTGTTTATGAAAATGTGTTTGATTTCAGCACAGCTCTGTGGCCTGACCACCAAACTGTGAGTCATATATTTCCATGTATAAAACTCAATGTGGCAAAATTTCCTTATGAAAAATAGATAAGAAGAATGACCATGCTTTAGGTTGAGCTGAATTTCCCTAAGCATTTCTATAAAATTCCAGTTCACAAAAAATCTCTTCCTTCCTTAGAGGAATTTCCTTCGAGAGTATGTGCACACTCCTCCTCAGCTTGCCAAGCTTAATGGTGTGAAAACCTTGACTTTTCTAAATCCAAGGAGTGTGCCATCCTCTACATAATTACAAAGAAATATTAAACTTCCAATTCTCCACCTATTTTATAGGGAAAATACAATAAATGAAATCTCTGTGAACACATACATGAGCAAAGTTTGTGTCTCAGTGCAGAGAGACAAACATCCTTGGAAAACAGTGTCTTTTCCAACCAGAGTTAGGAGGAAGCTCTTGCGAAAAAATTACATATGTTAAAGGCATTTGTTTGTTAGAAATTTCAAAACTAAGACTTGCATCCAATTCAGGGATATTTATCAGCAATGGAAGTTGCTGGCTTCTGAAAGGGGATTCCTAGGCCTTCCTGAGTCTTTTGAAGTTCCGTCTTTGCTTTGTCTTCAATTGGCCTGACACAATCAGCCCATTGATGCCCTTTGTCTTGTAAACTCCGCATTTGTTCCCAGTCCCTTGACAGGGCTGGAGACAGAGGCTGAGCTCGGGTGACATGGGGGCAGCGCCTCAGGAAGTTCTCAGATGTGTGGCGGTGTGAACTTTGAGCTGAACTGCTGCCCAGTGGGATGCCAGTGCTTTCGGCTTTGGGCTTCAAAGGCTGGGGACATCTGTACTCAGTGACCTTCATGATGGGCCTGACACACTCTCCCGTGGGATGGTGGGGCCGGGAGACCAGACTGACATGCCTCACTTACCTTCATTTTTCAAACTTGAGAGCCTGAATGTGTCTGAGACCTACCAAGGACAGACTCACTTAGATCAAGGACAGCCTTCCCACACATTGTCCTGGTCACCAACCGGTAATTGTATTGATTTGCCATGATATGACATGTGCTTACATGTGTGTACCTTGTTTGCATCAGATAAACATGATCATGTTGCCTTTATAGATGAGAGCAAGTGACCTGAATCTGCACATATAACGAGCTGGTGGAGCTAGGATTTGAACCCAGGCGCTGAGTCTGTGGTGACCTATCACCCCCCTGTAGCATTCTTTCTACACCCGGGAGCTGATTTTTTTTTTTCAGGGTTCTATTTCTGTTCATAAGCTGTTCGTGGAATCTGGGACCCAAATCCTGGTTGGCATTTATATAATACATTTTCATGCAGACAGGGAGTGACAGAATGATAGAGTGTCAGGGAAGGTAAACTGAGTCAGTACTCCTGGTACTGCCTTGGGCCCCAGAGAAGCATTTTATCTCTCATTTGTAGCTAGAGTTTTCCTGCCTTGCCCACAGTCAGGACAAATCTCTGTCACCCGCCAGTCCCACAGCCGCTCAGACCCAACCAAGTAAACACAGAGACTTATATTGCTTACAAACTGTATGGCCGTGGCAGGCTTCTTGTTAACTGTTCTTATATCTTAAAGTAATGCATTTCTACAAATCTATACCTTGCCACGTGGCTCGTGGCTTACCAGCATCTTCACATGCTGCTTGTCCTGGCAGTGGCTGGCAGTGTCTCCTTCTGCCTTCCTGTTCTTTTATTTCTCCTCTGTTAGTCCCGCCTATACTTCCTGCCTAGCCACGACCAATCAGGTTTTATTTATTGACCAATCAGAGCAACTTGACATACAGACCATCCTCCAGTACAGCCAAGTGCAGACCATCTCAGACACCTGCACTCAGGCCCATGGTCCTAATCATCCTCTATGCAAACCTGCTGGGTAACGCCACAAGGAACCCAAGAAGGGCTCCCACAGGACATACATTAACATCCCACAGCACTCAATCCTCTTGGTTCCATGATCTAGCACTGTAATCATTTCCAGGTCCCCTTTCTACCAAGTAGTGAAAAATTTCTCAGATGTATCTATTTCCAAGGCTCATACCAGTGTGTTTGTGTGTGTGTGTGTGTGTGTGTGTGTGTGTGTGTGTGTGTGTGTGTGTATGCTCCAGTGAAAGCATGCATGCACATTTGTGTGTGTGAAAGTGCACGTGGAGGCCCGAGGTCACTCATGGGCTCTTCCCCAGGGGCTGCCCACCTTGTATTATGAAGACAAGTTCTTTGACTGGGGCATGGGATCACCGATGAGGTCAGGCTGGTTGGCCAGTGAATCCTAGGAATCTGCCTGCTTCTGCCTCTCCAGAGCTAGCTCCACGCCCAGCTTTTTATGTGGGTGCTGGGGATCAAACCCAAGTCCTCATTGTTACACAGCAAGCTCTTTGCCCATGGAGCCACCTCCCCGGTTCCCACACTTCCATCGGTGAATTCTAAGTCACTCTGGCTCAGTTGCACACTTTTGAACAGCACAGGAAGAAGACAACAAACACATTGGCTGCTTTTCTAGTCGCTAAACCCCGAGATTTGCCTTAGCCCTAACAACTCCCTTTGGTAGTATGTGAAGGGCAGTAAAAGGAAAAGGGTAGAAGTTCAAATGCTTCCAAAGGAGAAACTGGTTGTTTGTGTCGCATACGCTTAGAGGATTGCAATTGTTTTTATCTCACTTTTTGTTTTCTGAAAAACTGGTGTTCAGTTTGTAGACAGTCATAACCATAGACAGATCTGTTTGCTATAAACCTTTCCACAATGAACTCTCTCCTTCTTCTTCTCCTCCTCCTCATCTTCGTCCTCCTTCTCCTTGTCTTTGTCGTCGTCTTCGTCTTCTTTCTGTGCTCTATAAAATTTACACCTCTCATTACTTAGAAATGACAGTAGATCATCTATGATCATAATTAAATGTAACACTTTATCTTATTGCTTATGGTGACTGGAGACAATGGAGAGGTATTCAGCAAGTGTGTTGTTATACAGGACACAGTGATTTTTTTTGCTTCCCTCTGGTGTTTTTCATGAATACAGAACTAAAATCCCATCTGGAAGGTGACAAGGGACAAAGGACAACATGGTCTGTGTGACAAGTGCACTGGGATGCTGGACTGGGGAAACTTCGGTATTCTTGTAGATCACGTGAAAGTCACCAAGTGTTTGTTTACAACAGGTGATGAACAAGCAGAAAGATATAAAAATAAAAGGCAAAAGAATACAAGAAAAGAGAGGTGTGGAAACAAGGAAAAGGGGAGACATGTAGGATCCAGAGACTAAAAGATAAGTTGTATAAAATATGAATGAAAACTGAGGTGGGACAATGTTTGGACCCCATTGTCTTTGTGAGGACTCTTGACAGCCAGACCTGAGGTCTTTTCCAGAGGAGGGGAGAGCTGTCTTAAATGTGGCCAGCACCATCCATGGGCTGGGGACCAAGGGGAGGAGGAAGGTGAGCAGGGTTCATCTGTCAGCTCCTGCCGTGCACACAGTATAAACAGCTGCCTTACTTCTGCTGCCCTGACTTCCCCACTGTGGTGGGCTGTACCTCATATTGCCAGCCAAGAAGATTCTCAGTTCTGTAAGGTGGGGTGTCTGAGCCTGACAGCAGCTAGTGGGGAAAGGAAAGGGTCCACGAATTTGAAGGGCGCAAGGAGGTCTACGTGAGAGTGTTTGGAGGGCAGAAAGGGGAGGGAGAAATAATGTAATATGTTATAATCGCCAAAACTAAAAGGAACAATTAAATAGAATTTTACAAAAGAAGAAGAAATGGTGGTTTTGAGCTGAAAGGCTAACACAGTCTGCTGGAGTCCAGCTCCAGATGAGGGCAGGGTCTGAAGACGGGTGGATGTAAGAGCGGTGACGGAGGAATCAGACACGGGATAGATCCTTCTTTCATTTTAGGAGAGATAGAGAGGAAGCATACGGGAGTCATCCCCAGTGGGACAGGTCCCAGCAGAAGATGTAAGGAGTTGGTGGGGGAAGGAAAGGAGCCAGGCCATAGTGGTCGGGAGAATCTTGCAGCCTGACTGACTAGCAGCCAGAATGTTTCTTTATTTATACAGATTTTAGTAAGCAGGGACACATTCATGATGTTTCAAAACATAGATTATATCATTTTTGGTTTTGGACATGTGTTTCACTTCCTTTTGCTCATCTTTTAGTCATCATTAATAAACCATGACAGAACAGGGTTATCATTTCCAATCATTTACTCTCAAGTTTTGACATCATTAATAAACAGAGTTATCATTCTTACTCATTAACCCCATAACCCAATTTTTGAGAATCTAGAGGCATATGACATCTTGTCCTCAGGCTGGTAGCTTTGGTTGCTTCAAGGACACTAGACCAAAACAAAATCTTCAAGCCACCCAGGCATTTTGCCATGTCCCAAGCAGTGTATTATTAACTCTTAATGGTCAGAATGCCCAGGAAAAACTCTCAGGCTAAAGCTGCTGCAGTTATTATTCAAATTCTGGCATAATACAATGTTCACATTTATATCTTTATAGAATTTGCCTATTTGTCTAATCCTGGCATTCTGTTGTTCCTTGGTCATATGACATTATAGTGGCTCTGCATGAGCTAACTTTTCTAAGAAAGAGAGGTCCCAACACCTCATACTTTATCATGTTTCCACTCGTACTTTGCTCATCAATATGTCTCTGTGCAGGGCAGAGATATATGCCATGTAACTGTCTGAGTGTACAGTGGGAAGAGGCTTGTAATCTGAACTATGGCCAACTCTTTAGCCCACCAAATCTTTTTCAACCTTTTTAAGTTTACTTTGTTTTGAATATCTTGTTCCTGAGTAAGTACAGGGACAGATATTTCAAGACTATCTCATTGCCTCATGAAGGAAGAGACCACTGGCTTCTTTATATGTGTCACAACATCCAAGGTGTAAGGAAGATCTTGAAGTAGATAAGGCTATCTCCCTAAAAGCATGTTGGGGAGAGGAGGAGGGAATAGTATGTTCAGGACTTTCTTGGGGAAGCTTAGAAGCAGAATTCCTGGGAAAAGGCATAAATGATTCATAAGGAAATTTTCCATCAATCCAATATCCCCAAATTGTACAAATATTAAAAGTGCCCCAAGTATGCACCGGGTGGAGATGAAAACCAAAGGTGGCAAGGCAGCCATGAGGTGGCTCAGTTTTGCTGGATCTTTGTCAAGCAGCTGTGCTGGCTTTATGACTCCTGCCATTCCATTCAGACATGGTTGGGCCAAAAGTCAATAAAGTGATTACCTCGCAAGCACAAGGACCTGAGTTTGATGTTCCCAAAGCTCGTGCTCAGAAGGCTGGGTGTGCCGGTGTGTGCCTGCAGTCTCAGCACTGAGGAGGCAGAGAGGTGAATCCCTGGGGCTCACTGGTGAGTTCCAGGCCAATTAGACTTTCACTCTTGTGAAAGCACACAAGCTAGAAAGCACAAAAACAACAATAACAAAGGGGACTGGACCTGAGGAACAAGAGTTGAGGTTGTCACCTGGCCTACAGGGGCACCCACATCTCTCTCTCTCTCTCTCTCTCTCTCTCTCTCTCTCTCTCTCTCTCTCTCACACACACACACACACACACACACACACACACACACACCACATACACATCACTCTTGTTTTTTTTTTCAATTCTATACCCTCTTAACCAGACAAAAAAGAGAGACCAACATAGTCCATGAAGCACAGTCAAAACTGTGACACAGAAAAGTCAACCATAGAAGAGGCATAAATCTCCTACATGGACCCAAGTTACCGTGTCAAGAACAGATATAAATTCCCAGATTGCAGAGTCAAGGCATTCAAGACCGGAAGCCCAGCAGCAGCCATGATGATTCCAGACGTAATGCTTCTTCCCTCAGAGGCTCAGCAGATTGGAAACTTTAGCATAGAGTAGTGGTCCCCACATGTGAGCCCTGGATCACTGGAGGCATCAATTGGAAACTTGTTAGAAGCACAAAATTTTAGACACCGTCTGATCAGAAACTCTGGGGGCAGAGCCCAGCAGTCTGTATTTTAACAAGCCTTCCAGAAGATTTTGAGGCATACTCAATTCTGAAAATTACTGAGTTAAAGACCTGGTTTCAACTGATCTAAATTTTGCCTCTGAGTAGTCCTTTCCTGAAGTGATTGAGCACTGATCCTGGTAACAGGCAGGGTTTAAGCTAGTGGGGAAGTGATGGCTGAAGTTGGACCGAGACTCGAATTTTCTCAGTCGTAACGTCTCCTACGGGTTCTCGTCCAGAAGGGAAATCCTCTTTTCATTTGTGAAAAGGGCCTGTTGTTTTGTGGTAAAAGGGATGCTCTGCTAGTTTTTAAGATGATGGCTTCAGTTAAAAACAGGAAGTCTTGAGGGAGGAAATCCTTGACTTGAATTTTTAAAAATCATGCCCCTTTATTTTCGTTCCTTGGAAGAGAAGAGGCACCACTGTGAAGAGGCATCAGCTGACGTCAGAGGTGGTCAAGTCACCGTCTGAGAGGGGCCCCTGTGTGTGGCTCCATGGCAGAGTGTCCTCAGACACAACTACAGATTCCCCCCAGAGACCACTGAATGGACACGTGACAATGGCCCTTGAGATTTTGATTTGGTCATGGGCTCTTTGCACTATCACCTGGCTTTAGGATGATACAGCACCCAGCGTCTGGCTTCTTGGTGAGACTGATCTTCAGGAACGCTGTCGTTGCTGCCCAGTGACGTGCCTGCGGTAGGTGCTCTCAGAGTGCTGCCCTGGCTAGCGAATGCTGGGGTGGGGGAGCGGGGCTGTATAATCTACACTCTATAAAAGGCATTCCCAGGGCTCGGGGTGTAAGTTAAAGATCTCCAGCATCCAGGTTAAAACCTGGGTATGGAGGCTCATGCCCGTGTTCCTAGCACTGGGGAGGAAGAGGAGGATCCCTGGGGCTTGTTGGCCAGGCAGACTCTTGACTCCAGGTTCAGTGAGAGACCCTGTCTCAATACATAAGGTAGAAAATAACTGGGGAAGACACCCGACATTTGACCTCTGGCCTCTACATATACATGTATGAGCAAGTACATGCTCCATACATGGAAACACACACACACACACACACACACACACACAATTCATAATCTTTATCTAGTCAACTCTGCATTAAGTAGGAAAATTATTATTGTTTCTATTTCACAAGTAGGAAAACTGAGAATTGCATTAGAGAAATGTGAGCCTTTCAGATGAAGTAAAATGGTGGAGATGGCTGTCTATGCTTTTCAGATGAAGAACAATTTCCACTTCCCATTTGAGGAAGCTGACATCCACAGGGTAGGAACAGTTTATCTGAAGTCATAAAGTTTAGAGATGGAGAAATGCCATTCAAAACTACAGTTTCCAAGGCCAAGCCCACTCTCCAGACAAGACAGGTACTCCAAATTGGCCGTTTTAGGAGGGATCATCGACCTCATATGCATCCCCAAACTACTTATAAATAAGTGTTTAGTTAAAATTCCATTTATCCCAACATATTTTCCAAGGCCTTCCAGAGAAATTGACCCCCTAGGACTATATAGACATAAAATAAGGAATTTATTATGAGAATGCCCTTATGGGAAGACATCTCGTGGAGTACCTTCTACAAGCTGGAGACCAGGGGAGCTGCTGGTATAACTCCTCACCTGAAACTGAAGGCCAAGCAACTGTGAGGACCACAGTTGGGTCCCCAGAGTCTAAGACCCAGAGAACCCAGGATTCTAATGCCCAAGAGCGGAAGAAATGGACATCCCAGATGAAATTCTCTCAGAAAGGGGGAAGGTGGGGATGCATATGAGGTCGATGATCCCTCCTAAAACGGCCAATTTGGAGTACCTGTCTTGTCTGGAGAGTGGGCTTGGCCTTGGAAACCGTAGTTTTGAATGGCATTTCTCCATCTCTAAAAGGTGGGAGAGAGAGAGAGAGAGAGAGAGAGAGAGAGAGAGAGAGAGAGAGAGAATTTGCTCTTCCTCTGCCTTCCTGCTAGTCCCTCAGTGCATGGGGGTGGTGCCCTCCCACATGAAGTCGGGCCTTCTGCCTTAGGAAGTTCACTGACTTAAATGTTAATGTCTTCCCTAGATGCACACTGCCATCCTTCTCAGGTACCCCACCACCCTGATGCAGTCCTGTAAAGAGCGTGAATGAGAAGCGCACTCTTTCCTTTTGCTATAGAGCTGTGACCAGGAGCTGCCATCTCCACTGCACTTTGAGTGCCCAGTGTGCAACCCAGAGGTAGATGCCAAGCCTGGGAGAAGGCAACTGCCCACGGGGGCGGTGCCTTCGACAAGCTCATATGTCCAGCAGGCCAGGCCGACTCAGAACTGTGAGCCTCACAGGAACTTCGGCTGCTGCCCCAGGCCGTCATCACGGTTACATCAGCTTCCAGCAGGTTTGACTCCTAGTCGGCCATCTAAGCACAGATGGGGGTCTATCACTTCCCGCTTCTACGTGGGTAAGGTGATCTCAGTGCCCCAGGAATGAAGTTCAAAAGGGAATGAAAATGAGAAAGCTTGAAATGTAAAAGCAGCAAGAAGCGGTGAGAAGCGCTCTGCCTGGTGGTTAATTCATCCACTCTCCTTTATGACGGTTTTAAATATCCACCTTCCTAACAACACCAGTTATGGCAAAATGGAAGGAAAATCAATTAAGTGGAGCCACAATTCCCTGGTATGGAAATAGCTTTTACTAGGAATTTCTGGCTTTGGGGGATGCAAGGAAAATATCTGTTTTTAAAGAAAAAAAAAAAAAAACATTTTCAAAGGAGTGAAGTCTGAAGCAAACATCTTGGTCAGCTCTCAGTCCCTGGTCTGGCCTGGAAATGGACATGTGTCTCAGGTCAGGTCAGCACGTTACTGAGGATTCTGGGAAGAAAACTATGCTGCACTCAAGAGATGACCTGCGTTCCCAGGGCTGTCAAGAAGGGAGACAAACAAAACAATACAAAACAAAAGAAAAATAAACAGAAGACTCAAGACAATGGCAGGTCCTGGTGTGTGATCACTTTCCCCACTGAGGGCCATGGCCTCCAGGACAGGAGGGGATGTCCCGTGTGTCTGTCTGGTGCTAGGTTTTGGTCCCTTTTCTTGTCACGGTGACAGACTACCTGACAGAATCAGAGAGGGGAGGAAAGACTTGCTTTGACCCAGCCTTCTGGTCAACCTCACCAGGGGAAGCATGGAGGGGTCCGCAGCAGGGGCAGCATGCTATGGAGGCACCTCACAGCTGGCAGAGACTGGGCCCCAAGCCAGAAGTAGATGTCACCTTCAAACATACCCCTATCTCTCTCAGCACCAGGAACCCTCTTCCATCAGCTTGGCCCCATCTCCCAAAGATCCTATAACCTCCCCAAACAGTACCACCAGCTGGGGACAAAATGTTCACACCACACACGTGAGCCCGCGGGAACATTTCACATCAGAACTGTAACACATAGCAAAGGAGCTCAGCCCAGGAAGAAAAGAATGAGAAAAAAAACGGCAACAGAACCTGGGCTTTCTCCATGCCCCTGATAGCAAGTTTAATGTCATCTATTTCTGAGGCCCAAATATAGGGACTAAGACCAACACCCCACCAAAGATTTGGGTAGCATGCAGCAAGACAGAAGTGAACGCATCAGGCCTCAGCTTGGCACAATGTCCCAGCAGCCAGTCACATGTGCAAGACCATCCAAGCCACGGACGCAGGCTTCTCTCCTGTGGGCTGGCGCACGCTGAGCCAGTGAGGAACTTCCAGGGAGTGTGGAGGAAGCCTTAGCCCTTTATTAGCTTAAGTACTTTACCAGAGTCTAGATTACATCCAAACCAGGACGTTTTCAACAGCAAACTTGCTTTGGCTTTCCAAAAGCTTGAGGCTTGCCTGTGCTTCAGTCAAGAGGAAGGCTGTGTCGGTTAAAGCTGAGAACCAGAAAACAGCCGTGCAGAGTTTGAAGCTTGTATTGGAGGAGATTTTTCATGCCTTTCTGCTTTGCAGACATCCAGCAAGGCTGCAGGGATAGATTGCATCCAACTCTTCAGGAGACTGGCTCTTGCTGAATTAGCTGCCTCCTTATCTTGAAAGAGCTTCAAGGTCTGATTGAAAAAACAAAAACAAAAACAAAAACAAAACCCACTGGGCTGGATTTAGCTTGAGCAGAAATTTAACTTGGCCAAGTGCTGAAATGTTTGGCTTCTCTGAGTGTACACCCTTCTCATCTATAAAGCAGCGGGAGCAAGGAGCAGGGACTGAACTAATCCAGCACTGGGATGCTTTATGTAGAAAAGCATCATTCTGAATGAAAATCCTAATACTGTTTGGAAGAAAAGACCATGAGATGCAGGAAGAGTCTTTGTTTTGAACCCTAGCTCTGCCTGGATTCATGAATGCATGGATTTTGTTAAGTCGCTATTTAGTTCTGGCCATGGGCTCATTATCAATGAAACCGAAGTCATGAAAACCCGTTTGGGGAGTTCTAGAAGTTGATGTGGGCAAAACAACTGGCACCAGGGATCATTTAATAAAAACAAAGACAGGGCTGGGGAGGGGGCTCCCTTGGTAGAGTGCTTGGCTCACTGGGGTGAGAGCCTGAGTGTGATCCTCAAAACGCACATCAAAAAAGCTAGATGTGGAGGTGTGCTAGGAAAATGGGGACAGGACATTTGGGGTTTGGCGGGTAGCCAGTCTAGTTGAAATGCATCTTTTTTTGGCTGGTACGAAACCCCAACTCAACAAACAAGGTGGATGAGGCCTGTGGAGTGAAAGCCAAGGGTGTCTTCTGGCCTCCACATGCTTCAGCGCATGCCCAAATAAACACCCACCAAACACTAGCTCAACAAGTATTTACTGTGTACTACATGGCACACACTACATTAGCTTCGGGAAATACACTGGGGGATGGGCCAGGAGCCTCCAGCCTCTACCCTCACAGAGCAGATCGCTAAAGCCTTAGGACCACATTCCTGATCTGAATCACCATCCGATGAGCAAAGGTCCAACAAGGACAACAGTAGATGGTCACATACCAGACATGGCAAAGGCTAAGGCTTGCTTTCCCGTTCCTCTCACTCACTGCTGCCCCCAAAGCCACCACTCTAAATGTGTCCTGCATGGCGTTCGTTTCTCATAGGTTGTTAAGAATTCAGCACTCCTGAGCTGTGCTTCACACCAGGTTGTTTTTTCAATAACAGAGACACTGGGAGGATCAGCTTTATCTCAGCTGTAAATCTTGCATGAAATAGCTCAAGACTCCTGGAAGTGAGAAGCTGGTCTTCAAGTGGATACTGCCCAGCTTCTCATCGCTCATCTCTGTTGAAAGTGGACTTGACGAATCAACACTTCCTGCTGTAGTCAATCATCACCCCCAAAGCTAACTGTAAAGAATGAGGGCTTCTTGCCCAATCTACACCCACCTGGCGCCAGGTAGATGTGGGAGCCCCAGGGGAGCATGCCAGATGGCGTTGGACATGTCAAAGAGCCAAAGAGTGGGAAAATCTCACCCCAGTCTCATGAGATGTTAGCTTGGTGAGGCAGGTAATGTTTGGCCGCTGAGTGAAACGTGGTCAAGCTGCCTCTAATGTCTGGCTCAGTGCTTTCTCCTTCACAAACGGGGATTGTCTGGGTTGAGCCCAGGCGCAGCACAATCTTCATTTAGGTCATGTGGTACAAATGCCCTATAGCTTTGAAATTCACCATTTAATTTACACATCTACACTCAGTTTCTGTTTAGATCTTATCAAGGGTCTGGATTACTGCAATAATCTAACAAGAGTCTTTCTTGCTCCACTGTTGCTTTTATGGTCATTTTACTCCACCTACATCATTCCTTCTGCATCAAAATATCAGGAGAGACAACCGTCTCCTCTGTAAAAGGTCTGGAGATGTCTCTTGTCTCCAGGATCAAGTCCAGGACCTCTAGCATGCATTTGTGGGGTGTACTGTGGATTGTCCACTCACAACCTTCCCTCCTCCTCCTCCTTCTCCTCCTCCTCCTCCTCCTCCTCCTAGGCGGCCAGCCAAAGGGATAAACTCGGATTGTTGTAAACCTCTCCTTGAAGTAAGCCTGAGCATGTGACTCGATTTCCTTCAGTGGGATACAGTGGAAAGCTAACCGCCACTCTGAGGAGTGACTTCTGTCACCATCATAAGAGGAAGTGGGTGACAGAAGGTTTGTTATCTGGGTGCCTCTGAGGGGAGATATTAGGTAACTCACCCCAGTTGGTCCGGTACTTTCCATTAGCATGAAAACTCCCACGTTGTGTATTGAGTCATTGGATGATGGGGTGCCCTTAAAAAGAATTGTGGGAAGTTAATCTCCCTTTTTATTTATATTTCTCAGTATTTTATATGCTAACTTGAAGTTTTTGAAAAAGACTCAAGGGCTTGGAGGAAGGCTCCGTTCTGCTTACCTCGCAAGCCTGAGGACGTGAGTATGATCCCCAGAATGCATGTAAACGCTGGGGTGTATGTGTGTGGGGGGCGTGATGTGTGTTTGTAATCCCAGCAATAGTGGGGCCAGAGACAGGACAACCTTGAGGTTCACTGACAGCCAGCCTAGTCTGACTGGAGAGAGCTCCAGGCCCAGGAGTGGCCTGGTCTCCAATGAGGTGAATGATGCTGCTGAAGATGGCATCTGAGGCTGCCCACCACACAGCACACACACACATACACACACACACACACACACACACACACACACACACACACACACATGCATGCACGCATGCATGCACACGCACATACTCTTTCAAAAAAGTAAAAATAAATAAATAAATAACAATAATAATTAATTAATATTACTAGGAAAAGTGGTCTCTTGAGTCCTTAATGCTTCAAATGGTCAGAATCTGTCCTTGTTGACAGATAACATATTTTATTTTGTATGCATTTAAATTTTTTAATGAGATCACTAGGTCACTTTTATTTTTTATAAGTTGATTAAAGATAAACATCAATATTTGATAAGAAATGATTAAATAAACAAATAGTGTTTTTAGGAAACTAAAGGGATTCAAAAGATGTGTTTTAAAATACCCCTCACTCCTTTGGATAATATTAAAATTTGGCCTCTGTTTTTGATATCCAACATTATCCAAAGGCTAGCTTTCTTTCCAGTGTAACTGCTGGAGGGACTCCACACATTCAGTTTTGGTAACTCCAGGAATCCTTGGATGTGACTCTGGACCACACTGCAGTGATATCTACCAGTGTGAGGAGACAGCTAATTTCCTTGGAAGGGCATTGCTTCCCTGGCTCACTTCATCCTCCATGGCTTCTTGCCTTTACCAAGGCCCATATCATTCATGGATTTTTTTTTTTTATCTTCTTTATTGTGTCTTAGATTTGAGCTCTACTACAGAGAAATAGATTTTGGCTATTTTCTGGAAAAAAAAATGCCAACAAATTAAAATTTTAAAGCAGTGGAATAGCTTTAAAGATGGTGAGGTCGTGAGCTTCTCCAATTCCAGAGGCATTCTGGGAGAAGCCTTCTGCCTATGAAAGGGAGGGCACATGGACAGGCCAGGATGGAAACGTGCACTGTAAGCCCCACCCTCCACCTCTAACCCACACCATGTTGTCAATAGCTGGGAGTCAGCACAGGACATTCGGGAGAGGCCTGAGAGCTGAAAGAAAACAACTGGAGCCTGATTTCAAGGCTAGAGCCAAAGCAGGAGGACTTGGAAACAGTGTCCACCCAGTCCAGGAGAACCTCGTCTTCCATTGGCTCAGCGCTGTGGGTTGAAGCGCATATTCGTGTTAGCCTGGTCCTTCTTCATAGGTCTGGGACAGGAAAGCCATATGCTCATGGGAAACTCCTATGTGATGGCTAATGTTTATTGTCAACTTGGCAGGGTCTAGCGGTCCAGAGGAGACACGCCTCTGGGCACGCCTGTGAAGACGTTCCTAGATTTGATTAATTGAGGTGGAGAGACAACCCTAAATATGGACAGCACCATTCCGAGGTCTGCGGTCCTGGATTAAAAGGGAGAAAGCCATCTGAGCAGAAGAGTTCAGCTCTCACCTGCGTGATTTCTGATATCACATGGCCACCTCCTGCGCCCGCCTCAGTGACTTTCCTGCCGAGGTGATATTGGGAGCCTTCCTTGAGCTGCAATTATAAACCAATTTTGTTGAAGTAACATGTGAAGTAACTAGTACACATGGGGCTGACGAGGACACTGAGTCCAGGGAAGCTGAGGTACTTGATCTCATTCAACAAAGCAACAGTCGTGCCTTCCCAGCCAGCTCGCAAAGCTGCTTGGGTCTTTTACCCTTAGAATGGTGTCCAGACATCAAATGACAGTTGTGAAGTGGATGAAACTCCTTCCTGGGGTCATTGGCCACATTGACCTTCTAAGGCCTTCGGGTCAGGAGGTCCCCTCTGTCATCTGCCCACAGCAGGGAATGTTGTTGTCTAAGGCCTTTCCACTGGCTCTCTCAGATCTTTCTGCCACAAAAGCCTGATTCTTCTTCCGATCTAGAGCTTGGACAGGTGGTCGCCATCTTCCTCAAAATGGCCCTTCATGGACTCAAAGCTCGTTATTAAGCTGACTCTTCATCTTTTTCATCTCCAGACAAAGTAATTGTCTTAACCTTTCCCCCACATGACAACTACCCTCTTGAGAATCAAATGCCCTTTTCATGTAAATGGAGAATTCCAGAGCTGCCACTTAACTACCCACCCCCCACCCCACCCCTTTTTTAAAAGCTCTTTCCAGAAGCTGCATGGCTTTTAGCAAGTGAGCTCTTCAAGGAGCCCATTAGTTATCTGGGATGATCAGCAAGAAATAAGGCCGACCTTTGACCCGAGAGTGGGCTTTGCAGGGAAGAGATGGGCCGGGCTGGAAGGTGTTTTCTCAGTGAGGCTCATTTCCCAATCCTAGCTATCAGCCTAGGCTGTTCCCTTAGAAAAGGGGAAGCCAGAGTTCTCTGGAGATCCCTGTCCATTCTCTGACATTTCATATCTGTTAAGTTTCAAACTCAGGACAAACGGTTGAGGTGCCCATTTAACATAGCAGAGCAGACCTGGCCTCCAGGTTCTCCCAGCATCCCTCGGTCCCTATCTGTCCAGGTTGGCATACGCCATCTTCTACCCCGACCCTTCCAGCCCAGAGGCTGGGTTGCCCTTCCCCCAAAGGCTCTTCCCTATATAACCCAGACATTTTGGTTACCTGCCCCTTCTGTACTTGGGCCTCCTGGCTGTTGCACCTGGCTCCCCTCTCCCCTCCCCCCTCCCCTCTCTCCTCCCCTCTCCCCTCCCCCCTCCCTTCTCTCCTCCCCTCTCCCCTCCCCCGCTTCCCGCTAGCCCAGCTCAGTCTGGTCATGTCCACTAGGACTCTCACAGATGTGTCCCTGACTCTACCTACACTCTCCCTTTTATCCACAACAAACTTTCTCCTCCACCATACCTAGGAGCAGTCAAGTCCTTTCCTTTTTATTTCTTTTTTTTCATTATCCTAAAGTCCTTTGCTGGCAATACTTTTGTAAACTCGCATTTGCTTAACTAAGGATTTTCGGAGCACAGGGGCCTTGGATCTTCTCAGCAGAAGAGTCGTGTGAAGAATTTCAGCTGTTGTGACTCAAACTCTCTTCCCCTGGCAGACGTGAGTCCAACAATCTCCTTCCTAATGGGGCTGGAGTAGGAGCATTTGCTGAGCAAACATGATAATGTACGTTCAAGTCCCCAGCACTCACATAAGAAGCTGGGAGTGGACGCAAGCGCTCCCGCAACCCCAGCATTATAGAGGTCAGAGACAGGAGGATCGCTGGGCTTACTGAATGCCAGTCCAGTGCCAGGTCCAGTGCGAGACCCTGCCTCAAGGGAATGAGATGGACACCATGTGTCTTCCTCTGGCCTCCACACATGCATGAACATGTGTGCTTGCACACATTCGAACACATACATCACACACCAAACAATTAATTGAAAAGCAGCTGTTTTGCCAAGCTTCTGTTTCTTCCATAAAGGGGAATGGACATTGCTATGCATTTGATGGTCGCTGTACAACTCACACAGTATCCAGAAGTAGAAGCTTTATGGTGGCCTGTGATATGTGTTTCAATGGACAGGGTTGTTAACATTGCAACCTTAGCCACTCTTAGCCCAGCGGGTGCCCAAGATGAAGAAAGAGATAGTCTCAGTTAAGTGCTTCCCACTATGCCCCTGCCGGCAGGGCTGGCTGAGAGGCCGGGCGAGCTTCCTGCCGGCTCCCTTTTGTTCCCACACCTGCCCGGTGAGGCGTCAGCCGGCAGTGTAAACAAACCTCTCCCAAGAATCACTTTTATCATTGCACCTGCAGGGTTCCCCTTACTGTGATCAGAGCCTGTGGCACAAAAGCAATCCTTGTCTTGGGGGACCCCAGAGACTCTGATCCAGAAACAAGAGGGTTGAGAGTTCCCAGCTTGGTCTGCAGTCTCACACCCCTTCCAGTTCCCTGCTATCTAATATCTGAGCCAGAGGCTGACCACTGTTGTTTATTTAGTTACTTGGTCTGGAACAGGCTGGATGTTCCCTTTTGTGAAACGTTTAGGCCCCATCCCTCTTATCTAAAAATACTTAACATCAGAAGTTTTTCAAATTCTGAATCCTCTTGATTTTGGAAAACTTTCAGGCACACAGTGGTCTCTGGGGAGAAGAGATATGTTTAAGTATTAAGTTTTACATAGACCTTATTCATATAGCCTGCATGCAGGTCACTTTATACAGCACTGTTAAGGTGTCTGTGTTCTGACCACGACCCTTCATGTGAGGTGAGGTCAGATGTAGAATTTTCCACCACGGGATCTCACTGATGCTCAAACAACTTGAGGGTGTGGAGTCTCTTCGATTTGGACTTCAGATGCGGCCCGACACCGAGAATGCCCAGCCAACCCCCAGAAGACATATGCAATGGAAAAATAAGGGGCTGCTGGCTTCAGGCATCGGACTTTGGGATGATTTGCTGATGAAGACATTGCCAATAACTCATGCCTGAAAGATCAAAGGATCCAACTCTCTTTGTTATGAACTTGATGTTACAAAAGAAAAGGTTTAACTTGTTTTCTTTCTTTTTTTTGTTGAGATTTATAGCTTGTCTCTTTAAAATTTATTTTATGTGCTTTGGTGTTTTGCCATATATCTGTGTGAGGGTGTTGGATCCTGGAGTTACAGACAGGTGTCAGCTGCCATGTGGGTGATGGGAATTGAACCCCGGTCCTCAAAGAGCGGTCAGTGCTCTTAACCACTGAGACATCTTCCCAGCCCCTTAGTTTATTTTCTTTGTTGGATTCTATTTATTTATTGTGAGCCTGGGGTGGGTGGGTGGGGTGGGATACACATGTAGAAGTCCTAGGACAACTTTCAGGAGTCAGTTTTCCTCATGTGGATCTGGGCACTGATCAGGTCCTCAGGCCTGGAGGCAAGCAACTTCACAGCTGAGCCGTCTCACTGGTCCCAAAGAAAAGATGTTAAGAAATACATGAGAGTTTTCTTTGTCAGAGAAAATTGATTTCAGAATCCTGGAAAATATAAGAAAGGTCTGGGGGTGTGAACACAGTACAGTATTTTTTTAGTATACACAGAGCTATGGTTTTGCTTAAAGGGAGGAGAGAGTGAGAGATAGAGGAAGAGAGAGAAGGGGGGAGAGAAATCAGTCTTTATTTCTTTCCTGAGAAAATTAATATCCACTGACATTTAGGTGTTTATATTCTTAACAAACAAACAGTTCTACACTTGATAAGTTTAAAAGCACTAAACATGGATGTTAACAGAAAATATCAATAGATATAAATAAGCAAACCAGACAGTCATATGCCTGTGTGCTTCAAGGGAATATTAGAAAACAAAGACAGAAAATATGGAGGCGGGGGGGGGGGGGGCGGAATACTTGCATTGCAGATATCCAAGTGTTGATACACAGCATGGAGAATGCAGATGTAGAATGAAAACTTAGGATCCTGAGGTTAGGTGGCTAAATGACCCATAAACCACAGGCAGGAAGTGACAGAACAGCCAATGGGGACAATACATGGAGTAAGACAAAGTCCATCTCCATAGTTCAACAGGAAAATACAAAGGAAAGTGATGTCAATTTACATTTGGGTCTTGGAAAACAGCATTTCAATCATTTTTAGGGTAGAACGTCCTAGAGTGATAAATGTACACATCACTGGTGAAATAATAAATATGTAATTCTTAGGGAAATAAATATGACACTTTAGCTTATGGGCCTTCACGTACACTTACTTCTGACCTAGTGATTTCATGTGTTCAGTTCCCATTCAAAAGGAGTTCTTTACAACGGGGAGGGGGGAGGCCCGCGGCACGCAAAAAGTTCTCTGTAGATTTGATCAACAGCAAGCCAGAGTTCAAGTAAATTATGATATGCACACATGATAGAATAGCATGCAGCTAGTAAAATAGAAACTGTGAGGGATCTAAATAAATTAAGAAAAATACCTGTCCTGAATATTAAGTGGGAAGCAATACCACCATATTGTCTATGCAATGCAATTTAAATAATGCACAGTAATGAAGCAACACCAACATGGACGTAGAAGTTTGTTTTGCTCTGCATAATGCGAGTATAAACTGTTTTATAGTTTGTTCAGTTCAAAGTTCCTTAAGAAAGAAGCCCACTTGAAAAGTTTTCTCACTGAAACCACTGAGGGTAGATAGACTTCCTGTTGGCACACTATCCGTGCTCCAGGAAGGGTGGATGTGTGGCCAGGAGAAGTCAGGAGCGAGGACTCGTTAGAGGCCTCACAGACTGTGCTAGATCCTCATCCTGCACTGTACCTGCCATTAACATTATCTTCCTCCAAACTGACCTCACATTTGCCCTTGGATTTGGTGGCCTATTTTCGGGCATTCTGAAGATGGGAGGGGGGGGTCTTCTGAAGATAATCCTCTGGGGATTGCTCTGAGGGGTGGTGGTGAAGCAGGTCGTGTAGGGAAAGGTGAAGAACTAAGGGAGAACTTGGTCTTGGTTGGAGAGTGGGGTCATCGTGGTCCCCAGAGAGCTCAAACGCAGCACTTACGGCTTCCTGGTGGCTCTAGTCCATGTGACCCTCAGTTGCCAGCAGCTTTCTGTGTCTTGCTGGTGTCCATTCTGCAAAGAAGGGAAGAGCTAAGGTGCGCTGGCAGCCTCACCCTGGTGGAAAGGCTGATGATAAAAGGGACCCGGAGGGACATCAGCCTCAGAGATCTTGTCTGGAGCCTTTCTCTTGTCTTCCCTGTGGCCTACACTTGCCCTGCTTGGGTTGGGTCTGCATGACTGGACATGTTTTACTGTCTCTGCATCATCCTCTGCCGATTCCCTGTGATCCCAAATCAACTTACCTGGACCCAGGCATGGGCAACCTCAGGACCACACAGATGCCTGTGCAATGCGGCACACTTACACAGGGGTGTGGGGCATGGACTCTGCTGACCACAGACAGACCTTGGCCTCCAGCCCACTGAACATCCTCGTTTACCCTTGAGCCCAGCACAGTCTTCTGAAGGTTGTCCTCTTTGAGCCTATGACTACCACAACGGTTGTCCAAAAAGCTAACTAGAGAGAAGGATATCATTTCCAAAGGTTTTCAAGCAGTAAGGACAACCTGGTGAGGCAGAGGTATTTTCCAGCTGTCTGTGTTCTCTTCTAAGGGCTATCAGCTGAAGATCTGTCAACAGCAGTGTTTGCTGAGGGCAGAAAGAGAACAGAAAAAAGCGTTCTGGTGAAACCATCATGAATGAAGGGGAAGTCACGAGTAGATGTGAAGTGTTCAGAGAGTGAGAGGCTGGGATGCCTTGGGAATGAAGTGTGCTGGGAGCAGAAGACGCTGTTGATGTACTATCTGTAGAGTTCAGAGTTTATCCTAAAATTAGCTAGGCATTTTCAACACTTCTGTGTAAAGGTCGTATGAGTCAGAGCAACACACACTAGCAGCCATCTGGGAATGTGATGACCAAATTTTAAATCAGAGCAGTTTGAACTTAAAGTTAACCTTCTGCTCCACATTAGGGGATCATCAACATCTAATGCCATGTACCTGTCTTCTGACTTAGCATTCTCAGCTCCTTTTCTGTGTGGCCCTGACACACACTCCCCTGCCCAGAAAGCTTTCCTCATGCACCTCAAAAATCTTTCATCCTGAAGAACATTATTAAGAACATCATACATATATCAACCTCCCTCCCTCTATGCACCAACCATGGCAGCATGACTTATTACATATTGCAATAGTTGATCATGTTAGGAAACCACCTCTCCCATTCAGCTGAGAGCTAGAAATTCTCTCTCTCTCTCTCTCTCTCTCTCTCTCTCTCTCTCTCTCTCTCTCTCTCTCTGTATAGATGCTGAGTGTCTCCACCCACATCCTCACACTTGCACAGCAAGCCGTTTACGTTGATGGAGCCAACATCTCAGCTCCAGAACTGCCACGTTTATCTTTGCACCCCCACAACTAGTCGAATATGATCAGATGGATGGATTATGGATGAAAGAGTTTTCATTTTTAATTCTTCTATCTGAAAATTCTTCAGTGTCTGTATAACCCTGCCATGCAAAAGCTTCATGTCCACACCTGTTGTTGAATGCTTCCTTCTGTTCCGATAGGCTAAACTGACTGATGTTTTCAGTCCTTTGTTATAAATGTAGCTCTTGCTTGTCCTATAAGGTGAGCAGAGGGCCTTAGCTGAGTGATCGGACGTTGGATGTGCTTTCTTAACCATGATAACTGTGCACCCTCTGGAAAAATCAATGGCGGTCACCACGTTTGCTGACTCCACCACTCACTGACTAGCACGGTGCTGGATGCTTCCATGCTCTAGAGACAGAAGCAGTGTGGTCTTTTCCAAAGAAAGAAACTGAGGCACTGATAGATTTGGTATCTTGCCCAAGATCAACTGACTAGTTAAAAATGGGTATGGGATAGGGAGGGGCTAGCCAATGATAAAATGAAAATCTGAATCCAAATCCAGAGGACGTGAACGCGAGTTGAACCAGCTGTGCTTCCTCCCATACAGCGTGCGCTAGCGTTTATGTCAAGTTCACTGTGTTCCACTATGCTTAGCCAGCTTACCCCCGTCCATTGCTTCACACTGATCATCTCCTCCAGCCCTGCAGGGAAAACGACTAGAGAGAGAAGCTGAACTTCAGTGTGGGAGTTAGCCTAAGAGGATGCTGGAGAAATGAGATATGCCACATGAAAGGGGATACCTTGGACCAGTGCAAGACCAGAGGCTGAAGGGTCTTGGAATAGTTTGGGGTAAATGACCCAAAAGGAATAAGAGTGGATGGTTGGGATGAGGAACATAATTTTAACATGTTTGGGGGAAAATATGGATCGTCCCCAAGGGTCAGCTGGACCATCTCTCTGGGGCTTGGTGGATACCCCATGTCTAAACTGTAAGTTCTACACTAATATGAAACATAAAGGTAGTGTTGGGTCAGAGCAGCCCATCATGATGTGGGGTCTTGGAGGCTACCAGCACTGCCATTTAGGAGTGCCAAATTAATTTCTCTGAACTCAGTTCAATTACCAATAGAGAAGATAGCCACTCTATACAGGCACCAAATGAGACTCTGTAGAGGAAGCATTCAGCACAAGATGCACACAGTAGGTATTTGATAACTGTTCATTTCACTTCATCTCCTGTAATTTGAATGTTAAATACTTTTCAGAGAACCATGAACTAGAGACTTGGTCCTCAGGAAACCACTGCTGAGAGATGGTAGAACCTTAAATGGGAGGAACTTAATGGGAAATCTTTAGGTCATTGGAGCCATGCCTTCAAAGGATATTAGGGGTCTTTGGCCGCTTCCTCTTACACTCTTGGGCTTCCTATAGATGAGATGAATGGATTTTTAGTACATGCTCCTACCATGAGATATAGGCTTAAAACATGAGGTCAGTAGGCCATGGACTGAAATCTCCCAAACTACAAGGCAAAACAAACCTTTTCTTCTTATAACTTGTTTCAGGCATTCTATAATCATGCTAGAAACTTGGCATCTTTCTTTACTTAATTTCTTTGATAATCTTACCCCTTAGTTGTTTTATATAGCAGAGTCCATGTCTCTAGGTTATAAGTCTTATCAGGGAAGGGCTATGTCTGTTATTGATGTTGTTCATTCACTCACTCACTCATTCATTCATCACACACCATTTGCTCCACAGCTGATACTACAGAGTTGAGTACCTGGTCGAAATAATGAATAGTAAATGCAATATTTATTTTAAAAGGATCCTTTGCAGGCAATCAGTGTGTGAGACAATGTCACAGTCCATTTGCACATGAGAAGAGTGTTGCCTGGGAGAGGCCCATAAGCATATGACACTGTGCAAATCTGATCTTCATACAGCAGTTCAGAGGAATCGTTCCCAGGAGGGATCTCCATTCCTCCCATTGGTTATTGATCACACAGCCCTAACCTCTACCCATCATTGCCAGGAGCGATCTCCATTTCTCCCGTTGTTTATTGAACACACAGCCCTAATCTATACCCTTGGCATCACCCCTCTATGCCTTTTACACACTTTCTGAGGAGTAAATAATTCAGTCTATTTCATCTATAAACTGACAGAATTTCAGTTGAAAACTATTTTCCACTTATAATAGCAATTAGTATTTGTTCACTTATAAAGGTATTTTATTAAAACCAAGAAAAATCAGGACATGGTACTTTAGAATATTGATCTCTCTGCCCCGTCGAGTGCTCACAGTCAACACCACGATAGTAGACATGTATATAACACATGGAAAGGTGTAGCAGATACCTGGGACAGGATTGTTGCATACCCTTGTCTCCTGCCATTCCAATGTCCACTTCAGATTCCATCATTTTCCTTCTGGGAATCCAACAAGAGAAGAAAAACTTCTGCATGAAATTGAAGCCAAGGATAGCTGTTTGTGGGACTTGAATTCTTTCTTGAAGTTTGTGTTGGCAAGTGTGAATTATCACAGGCCTTACGTAGGAGAGGGAGGTATGTGTGCACTTTAAACCCCTTACCCCAGGGGTTGTTCCTACATCCTCGCTCCTGCCCACTCTCTTAAATTCCTCTCGCTCCCACTTTTAGCTCTTTCTTCTCCTTGGATCCCTTCGAGCTACAAGGAGCTTAGCAGTGTCACCTCAAGAGAAGTCCGTTTGGGAGATCTTTGCTGAGCAAGCACACCCGCCCACAGGCCTTGGGCGGACACAGACTGCAGATGTCCAGGGCTGTGGTGGACATCGTACTATAAGAAAGAAGGAACCGCGCCAAGGACATTGTGTTCCATCTATAATCAAATCCCACTACACGGAGAATTCTTTAATTCCAACAATCGAATAGGATGGTACTTTAAAAAGAACTACAGCTGGTTAAATTTAAGGCCTGACAAAACTCCAGTCTAATAATACCTCCTGGCCCTGGGCCGGCCACATCCTTCTGCTGGGGAACTGGCTGAGTTTTCAACCACTTTGGGCTGCATCTCAGTGTGACCGGCAGTGAGATGCTTTCTCTGCATTGGCCTTGACAATATGAACCACTTAATGGAATGAGCACTCTGCTGAATCGCCACGGTTATGTGAGCAGCCTGTGCTTGTGGATACATCTCAGGGTTATTGCGTAAGAGATCTCGCTATGTTTGTGGGTGGTTTGGCCTCAGTCGTGAACATGGCATTTCTTCCCCTTGACTCCACCATGTCTAGCCATCCTTTCTTTTGTTTGTAAGATATTTGTGAGTGGGGTGTCCATCTTTCTTCTGGTTCTTTATCAGTTCTACCTCCAGATATTTTCAGGACACTTGGTGGTATTTTCCTTAGTTAGCTATGGAACATAGCTAGGTCCAACCCTGAATACTACTCAGTTTCATTCACAAAACAAATCAGCAAGCACTTTAGAAAGGCCCTTCGTGAGGAGGGTGCTCTGTCAAGTAGCTGGGGTGAAAGAGCATGCAGGGACATTCAAGTTCCATGGATTAAAACGCTGACCACCCAAAGCACTTCCCACACTCCTCCTGTGAGATTCTCTGTCCCTCCTGTGAGGGCACCTTGATTGCCTTTGGGCCTCCCACTTGGAAATCTCAAGCCACCAGCATCCTTGAAGTTTCAGAAGGACCACGAGGGCCAGTCGGGACTGATAAGGTGAGAAAAACGACCAAGATCATACACTCATTAAGAAACAGAGCCAGAGTGGAAGGTGGGTGAACCAGAGAAGTGGAAGGGTGATGAGTGGATTCTGAAGTGTGTGTGTGTGTGTGTGTGTGTGTGTGTGTGTGTGTGTGTGTGTGTGTGTGTCCATGTGTGAGCACATGCACACAATGAGTAAAAGGAGATAGAGCTGGGATATCTGAAGAAGGCACAGTGAAATTGTGAAGTTTAATATTCTGTGGTTCTATCATTTAAGTCAATGCCCCAGGGCTCATACTCAGCCTCAGAGGTCATATGCTACATTAAACCAGGACCTACACTAAACATGCACAGGTTCAAATCCAAGCTCCAGGACTCCTTCTGGTGAGTTAACTTGTGACACCTCTCTTATCTATGTCAGCTCTAGAACAACCCTTCTTGCAGGTTGTTCCATTATGGAATGTCAGGCCTCTTTTTTTTTTTTTTTTTTTTTTTTTGGTTTTTCGAGACAGGGTTTCTCTGTGTAGCTTTGCGCCTTTCCTGGAACTCACTTGGTAGCCCAGGCTGGCCTCGAACTCACGGAGATCCGCCTGCCTCTGCCTCCCGAGTGCTGGGATTAAAGGCGTGCGCCACCACCGCCCGGCTCAGGCCTCAGTATTTTAGGGCATCTGTGAAAGATGTGTAACCAGTTTTACTATTTAATTGTCGTTGTTAGTGATACTTTCAAACAATAAGCAGCGTTGAACTTACATTGTCATAAAATCCTCTGGGCTGAGGGATTAGTAAGAAGCTTGCCTGATGTTTGCTGAGTTCTGCAGACCATAGAAGGTTTGGGAAAGCCCAAAATAGAGACTGGACAATCATTATCTCCATGTCCAGCAGCAGGCCTTCCTCATCCAATCTCCCTCTTCTGCAGGGAGCCACAGGGAGTAAAATCGAATCTGATTGCTGCATTTCAGAATTTTCTCAGCAGCAATAAAAATGCACTCCATGTGTCCACATATTTGATCAATTTGCTTTTATCCTGTAATCGAACAATACTCAGCCCTGCAATCAGAAAGAAAGGCATTTTGCTAAGCATTCATTTCTCCAGTGATTCATCCAACAGCGGGCTCACACTTGACAGGATGGGAATACGGTATTTAATGCAGAAATAATTTTTTATGACCACATCACAAGAGGCTGGAATGGCTTTTAAGGTACATCATATTTTAGTCACAAACACATATAAAGCATGCTCGAAATCTTTGCAGAATGCTTGAACTGGAATGTAAGGATTATACACCGTTATCAAGAAAGGGAAGCCTTGCTTTGTTCTTTTCTGAGCCTCGACCTCTTCTGTTCTTGGTTAGTCTGACAGACGGAGAGGGGGATTTTAGAAAGTAACAAAAAGTCTGTCCAAAGTGGAGTCTTAGAACGCCAGATGTTCAAGGGTGCTAAAATTGGCAGCGTCGTAATCTTACGCGCTCCAGCGTTGGAAGAGAAGTTTCCAGCGGAAGGGTCAAGACTCATAGGAAGCTGAGCCGGCTTCAGAACACAAGGACATCACAAGGACATTCCAGGGACCAAACACATGGTCACTGCCTCCCTTTGGCCCGCTTCTGCCCCTAAGGCCCATGTCCTCTGTGGAGGGAGGGAGAGAAATGAAGCTGTTGCTCTGGTCCCTCCACCCCCAGTTAGGGTTCATGTCACCTTCTCCCAGAGATACAGATGTACGGAGAGAAGTGGGCAGGAGGATGGAGACGACTAAGAGGGCAGTGGAGTCCGTCAAGGGTTTTTAATGAGGCGAGGGGTGAGGTGAGAGAACACAAGCTTTGGAGCTGGACGTGGGTTCAACTTATTTGTATCCCAGCTCCATGGTGTGATGTGGGCTCCTGTTCTTAACCTATCAGAACTTCCGCTTCCCAGTTGAAAACAAAAGGGGAACGTCTGATACACTGGGTTATCGTCACAACTAATGAGAGGTAAAATCTAAAGCTAGCATGGCCATATGAAGCTGGGTGTTACAATGCTTGCCTGTAGTCCCAGCATTCGGAAGGAAGGCAGGGGGAGCCGGCAGTTCAAGGCCATCCTCAGCTATAGGACGACTTCAAAACCTGCCTGGGCTACACAGGACTCTGTAAGAACAGCAACAACAGCAAGGATCTACCGTATTATCCAGCTATACCACCACTGAGTGCAAACCTGAAGGAATCTAAGGCAACATGAAACACAGATATCTGCACATTTGATATCATAATACTCTTCATAATAGCCAGGCTACGGAATCAGTCTAAACGTCCATTAACAGATAACTTAATAAAGGAAGCAACAGATAAACTAATAAAGGAAGTACACTAGACACGCACAAAGGGATATCATGATATCATAAAGAAGAACAAACTCGAATGGTTTGTGGGAAAAAATGAATGGATAGAAGTGAAGGCCATCATGTAAAACAGAGGAAGCCAGAGTCAGAAAGACAAAACACTGCCTGTTTCCTCTCATGTGCAGAATCTACATTTCTTTTTTTAAGATACTGAAGTAGAAAAGGGGCTATTTGCGAAGAGGAAGAAGACCAGCTGGATTAGTCAACAGTGTCTTTCCTGATGATTCACTTGCTTGTTCTATTATTGTAGTAGGATACTGGTGTCTCCATTATCCTATGGGCTCTATTTCTCCTTCAGTGGGACACTGATGTCTCCATCGTCCTAGGGCCTCTATTTCTCCTTCAGTGGGACACTGATGTCTCCATCATCCTAGGGGCTCTATTTCTCCTTCAGTGGGACACTGATGTCTCCATCGTCCTAGGGGCTCTGTTTCTCCTTCAGTGGGACACTGATGTCTCCATCATCCTAGGGGCTCTATTTCTCCTTCAGTGAGACACTGATGTCTCCATCATCCTAGGGGCTCTATTTCTCCTTCAGTGAGACACTGATGTCTTCATCATCCTAGGGGCTCTATTTCTCCTTCAGTGAGACACAGATGTCTCCATCATCCTAGGGGCTCTGTTTCTCCTTCAGTGGGACACTGATGTCTCCATCATCCTAGGGGCTCTGTTTCTCGTTTTGTTTCTGTTTCCAGTTTTTTGATCCGTGTGTTTTGGCACCACACCATCAGGGCATGAGCATTCCTAACTGCTGTGTCTGCTTGCAGGACCACCCAGGCTAGCACTCACAGAACTCCATACATCTGACAACTGTTTCTCACCATCTCAGGCATGGTCCCTGTGACGTCACAGGTGCTTCACGCTCTCTGTTGAGTAAAAAGATGTGGCATGTCTTTCTCTGTCCTCACTTCTAACCTACCAGGTTCTTTATGTTTCAAATGGAGTTTCTTCTTAGTAGTGACTACATAAAGAATTGGATATTACATTATAATCCATCTTGACAATCTGTCTTTTTAATATATAATCTTAAACTTATTCTCTGGGGATTTCATACAAATGTATGATGTATTTTTATCATATCCACTTCCTACTCTCTCCAACTTTCTTAGATTCTTCACATCTGTCTCTTCCTAGCTTCATTATTATCTCCCCTTCCTCCTCTTCATTTTCTAATTCTTCTAAGACCAATTAGTGAAGTCTGTATATGCATAGCTATAAGGCCATCCACTAGTACATGGGCAGTCTACCAATGACCACATGCATTTCCCAAAGAAAAGTGGCTCTTTCTCTCTCCTAGAAAGGCCCTGTGAGGCTCTCCCGCATCCATGCTGGAATTCTGGTGTTGAGTTTTGATAAGCACATTGGTAGGATTAGTTCTGTTTTCTGGCCAGCCCGTGTCCATGTAGTTGGAACAGCTGGACTGCCCTTCTCTGCTCTGCCTCTCATCCTCTGATAGTGGGGCCAGGCTCCTTCTGAAGCCTGAAGGCAGCTGTGGTCCCAACAGCAGGAGCTCCCCCCACCCTCTCTCTCCTTAAAGGTATCAGGAGCCTTAGTAGTCTGTCCATATGCAGAACAAGTTCTTGTAACACTAATTGCAAGCCTTATACTTGAACAAAGACACCTGTTGTAGGATTTATAGCATTATACAGAACTAGTGTGTCCAACTAATTGGAATGACATCCCAGAGGCCAATAAACATAGATCTCTATTGCACATATTGATTTTCCCCAACTCATTCAGGCCCGTGGGTTTCACACACACTACTTGATATTTGTAACAGGGTCTCACTATGTTAGCTTTTAATGGCCTGGAACTCACTCTGTAGACAAAGCAGGCCTCAAACTCACAGAGAGCCATCTGCCTCTACCTTCTGAGTGCTGGGACTAAAGGTGTATGGCACCATGTCTGGCTATTTTCTCTTTCTGAACTCTCCCCTCTCACTATTTAATGCCAACTTCTATTTTAATTTCAAGCTGAGATGTCTTTTTGTTAGAGGTATTTTTTAGAACCCCAGGCTTGGTTGTGAACCCTTGTGATAAATTGTTACAATTCCCTGTCCTCCAATTCCTAAATGTAATTTAAATTATTGCTTTATGAAAGCATCAATCTAATGTCTCTCTTCCTAACTAGGCCACAGTCTTCCTGAGGGCCAAGCTTTTGGCTGAGTGGCTCTCCACAGTATATCAGGCACCTAACAGGGCATCTGGCAGTAGACATTTGACTAAGTTGAATAAATGAATATATAAACATATAAACTAAATGATCTCCTAAACATTCACATCTTAAAAATGGTATAATGGAGACTAAAAGTCTTATTTTACCTCAGGACACAATTTTCATATTTCTGAGTATCTCCTTGCTGTCCCTAGTTAAAGATCACAAGGCCTCCTTCAGAAGAGAGAGTTCCTGTAGGTGGAAGTTTCTCTCCCACCTGCCTGTTCCCAAATACCCAGAAGCCACTTCTTAAATAATGGACTCTGAGGCTTAATATTACTTTTAAATGTTTGGCCAGTAGCTCAGGCTTATTACTAACTAGCTCTTATACTTAAATTAACCCATAATTCTTATCTGTGTTTAGCCACATGGCTTGGTACTTTTTTCAGTATTGCATTATTCTCATCTTGCTTCCTCTGTGTCGGACTAGAGACTCCTGACTCTGTCCTCCTTCCCAGCATTCTTAGTTTGGCTTTCCCACCTAACTTCCTGTCCAGCTACTGGCCAATCAATGTTTTATTAAACCAATTCGAGTGACAAATCTGTACAGTGTGCAAGAGGATTATCTACAGCAAGTACCCCTCAGAAAGCAGCCTCTGTTTTTCCAGAGTTCCTGCCAGTGCTCTGACATGGCCGGTGCCGTACCAAATGCCCACGAGTGTAAGAATAAAAGAAGATGGAAAACTCTAGCTGACCGCTTTCACCTTGACTGGCTTCAACACAAATCTCCCTGAATTAAGAATATAATAACGAGTTGAACATAAAATTTTAGAGCAACACCTTCAGTTACTATACTAGGCTCAAGACATACTCGAGGTTCACAAAGTTTTGTTCAGCCTTAAGGGATGAATTCATGTCATTTCTCAGATAAAGAGAATTAAAGCAGACTCAGAATGACAAATATGCCTTTGCCTCCCTAGGAAGGGAAGATGAGGGGATACCCCTGCCAGAGACGGTGAAAGTGGACAGAGACACATCTGGAATCATAGCACCCATGACACTCAGCACACAGGGGAACTAGGCTAATGCTGGTTCATGGAGCACAGTAAGACTGGATGGAGAAAATCTGAGTAAGGAATTTGGGGTGTGCTTTGTAAGAAAGTGGGGAATTCACAAAGATTTCATATAAAGAGAGGAACATGCTAACAATAATTTTTCACTTAACTATTAGTCTTTATAGAACAAAGTTGGGCAAATTAAACAGATTTCTCTGAGCTTCAGTTCTCATGTGCTATACATACATTTGGCTACCATTATATTTCAGGCTGTCGTCTACATAACTGACTCCGTAAGTATTAGGATGGTCAATCTGAAATGTCAACTTGATTGTATTTAGAATTTCCATGGAAACACATCTCTGGGTGTGTCTATGAAGACATTTCCAGAAAGGCTTAATTGAGAAAGGAAGACACACCCCAAAGTGGGCAGCACCAGCCCATGAGTGGGAGCATCCCAGACTGACTAAAAAGGAGAGAGAGAGCTGAGCTGACATTCACTTCCATCTCTGCTTCCTGAACCAGATGCCTCAAGCTCTGGCACCATGCACTCCCTGCAGTGATGGGCTGACTCCTCCAACTGGGAACCAAAAGAAACCCTCATTCCTAACATTATTTTGTCGGGTGTTCTTTGTTGTTGTTGTTGTTGTTATAGAAAGATAAGAAACAAACATTTAGTTTTGTACCTTTGCCAACATTCCCTTGAAGTGGACACAAATATCTTCAGTGTCAGGTATATTTTATAGGTGAGGCTTCTGATGCTCAGAAGGCTGACGAATGTACCCAAGACCACACAGCAACTGGTTGGCAAGACTTGGATTCTAACCAAGTCTTCATCCTTGAATCTAGGTTCTGAATTGCTCTGTTATTTTGCTCTTTACTGTTTAGGGGTACAGACTTTTAAAGACATTGCCACAAGGCAGGCAAAAATCACAAAGCTCATAAAACAGTATCTGATATACAACAAAACCTTATTGCAATGTTCACTCTTAGTATTGTCTATTCTTGATATTCCTGTAAAAGGTATAATTATGAATGCGAGTTACGCATTCATGTAAATATTTGTATGAACAGTAGTATTGTTTACTACATTAGCATATTATCTATACAATTAATGTTTAAGATTACTATGAGGTATGCATGAGTCAACATATGTAAGAGATTTAGCATTTTACAGTCTAGTGCCCGAAACTTCAGAATCATTCTAGTATTTTTTTCCCTCCCAAGACAGGGTTTCTTTATGTAAACCTGGAACTTGCCCTGTAGACCAGGCTGCCCTCAAACTCAGAGGTCTGCCTGCCTCTGCCTCCCAAGTTTGGGGATTAAAGGTGTGAGCCACCACTGCCTGGCATTGCTTCTTTTCTATGTCTGTTACCTTTTTTCTCTCTTCTTTTTAAATTTTTGTACTAGTTTGGCAGATTTCTAAGTCTCTTTAAAACAATCTAAGTCTTTGTTAACCTGAGACTCAAAGCTCTTTCAGCCAGGACCCAGTTCCCAGTGCCAAGCCACACACACACACATTTTAGGTACTTGGAAATAGCAATACCCACTTCACAAAAGCAAAGTCTGTGTCAGTTTTCAGGTGGCAATGTGATAAAGTCCTAGAGACTGGATGACTTAGATGGGGCACATGTGTTTTGTAATGGCTCTGGGAACTGGAAGGCTGAGACCAGGGTCTCAGTAGGCAGGGTCAGTTTCTGAGGGAGCCTTTCCTGTGCTTGTAGATAGACAGCCGTGTTTTCTCCATGTCTCCTATCGGCCTCTCTCATGTCTGCTTCTGTTCTTGTCTTCTGAGACATAAGTCATGGTGGATTAGGGCCCATGCTGATGACTCCATTTTGTTACTCATCTATTTTAATGTCTCTTTCCAAACACAGTCACATTGCCGGGAATTTAGAGTTAGAATTTCGGCATACAGATTAAAGAAGGGACACAATTCAGGCATAAGAACTTCCTATCAAAATCAGTTAGGAGGGTTATGGGAGCCTATGCCCAGACAGATAAGAAAAGGACTTTGGGCTATTAGTGAACAGGATAAGATGGCACTATTCTGGGGCTCCTAACAAATTTTTGAGGTAAAAAAGGAGGAGAGGTGCAAGGCTGTATGCATAGTTTGTCCCCTCAAAGCAGATCTATCCCTGTGCAAGCCCTAGGCTGGGGACTTCATACATGAGGGAGTCATTCTACCAGCATAATGTCTCCTGACTCTGGCAATGTAGGGTTGGAACCCAAGACCTGTCTGCTCTGTGGGTGTTAGGACACCACGTGTCTTGGTTAGGGTTTCTATTGCTGTGAAGAGACACCATGACCATGCAACTCTTATAAAGGAAAACATTTCATTGGGGTGGGCTTACAGTTCAGAGTTTTAGCCCATTATCCTCATGGAGGGGCAAGGTAGCATGCAGGCAGACATGGTCCTGGAGAAGGAGCTGAGAGTCCTTCATCTTGACCCACAGGCAATAGGAAGTGAACTGTGTGCCATACTGAGTGTAGCTTGAGCAAGGGAGACCTCAAAGCCCACCCCTACAGTGACACACTTCCTCCAACAAGGCAACATTTACTCCAACAAAGCCACATCTCCTAATAGTATCACTCCCTGTGGGGGCTGTTTTCTTCCAAACCACCACACCATCTAGAGGGAATCTTCAGCTGCTTTCAAACGTTCTGAGTAACTGGAAGGTCACTAGTGTGGGAGTCCAGACAGCTGGGAGTGCTCTGAAATCTGTTGTCTGTTGCCTCTGCAATGTGGGTCACATTTCTTCCCCAGTGTCATTGTCCTCATTACAAAATGAGAGCCTTTGAGTGAATGTCCTCCATACTGCACATGGTCACGACATTAAATCAAAGGATGCACCGAGCAAGCATGCTGCTGGTTTCTAAAGACACAGGATTAAACTACTTGACCTTGAGGTTCCAGTGCAATGTGATCGTGGGCTAGGGGTGGGTCAGTGGTAGACTGGCTGCCTCCCATGTGTGAAGTCTGTGTTAGATCCCATCCTGAGTGCTGCAGGAAAGGAAGTGAGGCGGGGAGGGAGTGAGGGAGGGGATGGAAGATGAAACATGGTGGGGAGATGAGGATCAGGGAAGGGAAAATGATACAGAGATGGGAAGAGCAGGAGGGAGAGGGCGGAGAAGAAAGAAGAGGAGGCAGGAGAGGGGGGAAGGAGAGAGACAGAGAGAGAGAAAGAGGAGAGAGAGAGAGAGAGAGAGAGAGAGAGAGAGAGAGAGAGAGAGAGAGAGAGAGAGAGAGATTTGAGGATCAAGTCAGACGATGCTGAGCCCAGTCACTTAGCCTCAATTTCTTCATTTGCTCTTTCATTCACTCGTTTACTCTTCTATTCAATGATTTTTTACAGAGGATGAGCTGAGGCAGGATGTCATCTTGGTAAGAAGGAAAAACAATCTGGTTTTCTGGAGGAACAAAATGAGATGAAACACTAACATTGCTTATTCTAAGGATGTGTGGGATGACTCATCCCTAACAGGCTTGAGGGCCAGTCGGCCAAAACAAGTAAAAAAGATACTTCCTGAGAACCAACCTGGGTCTGCCTAAGGGCCTTAGCAACAGCAGCTGAAACATGATCTGGAGATGGCCTGGACCAATGAGAGGCAGCCATGTCACACCAGCAGATGCATATTCATCAGACCTTCCCCCAGGGTGGGGTGGAGGGTATATGAGGCTTGCCTCTTCCTGAATAAACTGAGCTTGTTGTTTCAACATTCTCCCAGAGTCTGTGTTGTTGACTCTGTGCCTATTTGGTCCCCTCCCCCAAAGGGAACAACAGCACAGGATTCTGCTACAAGGATGGTCTACAGAGATGCCCAATAACTGTTGATTACTCTTTCCCCAACCAAAACAATCATCTTTCCTCACATGGGTAAGTCCTTTATCAAAGACTTTCAAGAAAAAAAAAAAAACTAAAACAATTATGGAGAAAAGCCAGTTGCTTTCAGAAACTCAAAATTGGTTTGTGTGTAAGCCTGCTGGGCTGTGGCAGCAATCCTGGTAGATGGCCTGGAGGACATGAAAGTCAAAGGTTCCTTTTCATTTAAATCAAAATGAATCAGACCACCCAATCTTATACTAGTGTGATTCTACTTGAGCATTGAGATGATGTCATTCCCAGGAAGACCATGTATGAGGCATCCAAGCCGACGGCACCTTCTTCCACTCTCCCCTTCTCTGTGTGCTCCTCTCCTACACTCACACCTGTACACTGTCATATAGATGCAGACAGCTGTCACACATGTGGCATGCACTGACACACCCAGTGAGCTAGCATGGCCTCCATAAAGATCACGATTTTGTGCCATTAAAACAGTCTGTGTTTTGCCACTCTTAGAAATGCTTGCTGAGTGAAGAAATAGATGGGAGAAGCAGTTACCTTGTTTCTGAGCCAAGCACCAGCCCTAAAACATGACTTTTGCTGGAAGGAGGAGAAGGAAGAAGAAGGGAGGAGGGAGGCAGTAAAGAGGAAGAAAGGAAGGAGGGTTTTCTGATCAGATAAATCCGACGTCCCTGCACTATGTAATCCCAAAAGAAGACTCACTGCACAGATCTTGAAAGGATCTAGTAAAGAAGCAGTCTAATTTTTTAGGCTAGAAGTGTCTAAGAAAGGACAGTGCTTGTCTGCATTTGTTTGCTTGACTATGCTACAATACCCACAGATTTCTGTACAGCCCATGGTTCTGAGAAACTCAGTTTGGAAATACTATCTAGATCAGGAGTTAGACATCAGGCAGGCCTGATGTCTCTAGCCTCAGCTGGGACCTGCACTATGCTGTGTCTCTGAAACTTAAATTTTAGTGGAGGCCTGCTGTTGTCCTTGAGCACCAGCAAGGACCAGCAAGCTGAGTCACTTGCCCATCATGGCAGATAAGACCAGCTCTTGGCAGACCAGCACTAAAAGCTGGCCTCTGTTCCAGGGGTATGGAGGATCTCAGTCAACTCGGGGCAGGGATGCAGTGGGACTTCAGAAAGTCCTCAAACAGGGACTGGACACAAGCAGAATCTGCCCAGTCCCCCAACCCTTTTCATTTGCAGCCTCTCCCTCCCTTCTGTGTTGGTGCCATATCCTTTTCTACTCCAGACCACAGAGCATGTCTCCAACCTGTCCACACCATGCCCACCTCCACCTCCACCACAGTACAGAGATTCACTACCACCCATGGCCCAGGAAGCATCTCAGAGAGAGGCAGCTAAAGATTGTTGAGCATGCATCATACAGGGGCCAACATAGCCTACGTAGTTTGATGGCTTGGGTTTATAACTAAGGGCCATGACTTAGAATCCTGGAAATGCCTGGAAGCCTTTTTGGAACATTTGTCTTGGGCTCTGAAACAAAGGGGGGCATATAGAACTGTATATTGTAAAAAGCTCTTCTGCTTTGGCCAATGGGTGCTCTAGAACGTCCAACTGCTATGATGCTATGCTAGTGTGCATTATGAGCATCATGTCTTTGGTTTCTGTTGTCTTCTTCCCATGATTATCTTCTGCCATTTATCTACCTAGAGAAACACTTCTCATCTCTCAAGGCACCCTGCAAACCCTATTCACTCTAGGAGGTTTTCCTGAATCTACCTACCAGTTGACATCAATAAACTACTTTTTCTTCCATTGAATCTTGTTCTAATCAGTTAGAAATTAATCTTTCTGACCCAGTAGAAGACTATAAACTACAGAAAGCAAAAGACTTATTCTTTATAGTAATGTTATATTAACAACATTGTACATGTTTATGTAAAAATTAGAAGAGAAGGAAGAGGAGAAGGAGAGAAAGAAGGGGGAAGAGAAGGGAAAAAGTCCTAATTACCAAATCAGCATAGTTTAACTTTGAGCGTATTTCTTCCTGTCTATGTTTCCAATGGGTCATGTGTGTATGTGCAGTTTTTTTCATAATTGAAGTCATATATAATTTTCTACCTTACTTGTCTTCAGCTGAGATTATATAGAAAACATGTTTCTGTTATTGTTTCTTCAAAAGCAGGATTGTAATGGCTGTGTAACATACCTCTGCAAAATGTACCATACTTTATTGGCTCACTTCCCAACATTTGGACATTGGTATAATCTTCCATTTTTACTTTTGCTCTTAAAAATGATGAAGTGTGATGGAAAGTTTTCATTTTTCTTTCTAGAGCCACTGTCTACACTGAGTCCATCTGGATTTGTCAGAGGCTCCTTTGCCTCTGGTTTTGTTTGGACTCAATGATTGGAAGGAGCCAGTAAAATCAGAACTGGAGGCATGGGAATGGGTCATTTCTTCGCATGGGCTGGCTACCTGGGGAAATCAGGGAGTTGGAAGAGCCCTATGCAAGTGGGAAGTTCTAGAAACAAATTGTTCCTTGCCCTTGCAAGCCTCAAGGAGTATGGGTCTTCTCTATTACTGACCCAATAAGCTCACATTTGGTGAATTCATGTTTTGCTTTATGAAATTGCTCTCAAATTACTTTGTGCAGTGTCCTTTCCCAGCAGAGACTGTGTCCTGAGATGTGTGCCTAACCCTACTCAATTTTGGATAAACAGACAGAAACATGCTTATGGCACTTAATTTATGTTGACACATTCCTTTCCAAAAATCAGTGATGGCAACTTATGTTTCCTTCTAGTAGTGCTTGAGAACATTAACAACAGTCATTTTTGCTTAAGTGGTAAAATGCTTGATGTATAATCACGTGGTGCTAAAATTCCTTCCCAGGAAGAGACATAAACAATGTCAACCCCTTCTCCTAGGTTCCAATGACAAATTGAGGAATTGTTTTGCCAACATTCATTTTGGGAAACCAATGAGTGCACTGGGCTTCCTTACAGAGCACAAGTGAAGGATTACCTATAGGAGTGTGGGTACAGCTCCTTCCTCAACAGACTACACCTAAGTCTTTACCCAGCAGGCATGGGGGCTTCTCCACAGCCCTATAGATGTAGCTCCTCTCTAGTCCTCTCCAGTCAGGGCTGTGATGCTCTTTTGCAAGGGGTCACAGCTGAATTCCCCAAGATGACAGTTGTTTGCCTCATGAGATAGTTGTTCACAACAGTATGAGAACCTGAGTTCAGATCCTGGCACCCATGTAAAAAGTCCTTTGTATGTCCATTATCATGGTCCTGGGAAGGCAGAGACAGGAAGACAACTGGGGATTGCCCTCAGCTGGAATAGTTATTGGTGAGATCCAGATTCAGTGAAAAGTTATCTTCCAAAAGACTGAGGAAGACATCCAGCATTGACCCTGGTCTCCATATACATGTACATGCTCAGACATCTTCAGACACACACACATACATATATTATACACAGAAAGAGAAAGAGAATACAAAATACCATTTTTTAATATTTAAAATGCAGGTAAAAGAGAAGTATACTGTGTTTCAGTTTGTACATCCATGATTACTAGTAAGTAGAAATGTTTTACATGTTCTATATTCTAATTACTCTTTTATGAGTGACCATATCTAATTTCACCCTGCTTGGGACCAGAAGTGAGGTTTTGTTTGTTTGTTTGGTTGGTTGGTTGATTGGTTTGTTGGTTTTTGTTTTTGTTTGGGGGGGTGTAGCTACAGTTTTCCTGCCTGGCCCTCAGTCAGGACAAATCTTTGTCACCCGCCAGTCCCAAAGCCGCTCAGACCCAACCAAGTAAACACAGACACTTATATTGGTTACAAATTGTATGGCCGTGGCAGGCTTCTTGCTATACTGTTCTTATATCTTAAATTAATGCATTTCCACAAATCTATACCCTCTGGCTCGTGGCTTACCGGCATCTTTTCATGCTGCTTGTCAGGGTGACGGCTGGCAGTGACTCCTTCTGCCTTCCTGTTCTTTTATTTCTCCTCTCTGTTAGTCCTGCCTAAACTTCCTGCCTAGCCACTGGCCAATCAGTGTTTTATTTATTAACCAATCAGAGCAACTTGACATACAGACCATCCCCCAGCACAGCCAAGTGCAGACCATCTCAGACACCTGTACTCAGGCCTGTGGTCCTAATCATCCTCTATGTGGACCTGCTGGGTAATGCCACAAGGAACCCGAGAACGGGCTCCCACAGGACATACAGAACATCCCACAGCAACGGGGGGGGGGGGGGGGTTGTTTTGTCAAATTCATTTGGATTTTGGAATATTCACATATATATAATGAGATTTCTTGGAGACAAGAGACAAGTCCAGACATGAAACGATCTATGTTTTATGGACACTGTGTTAGTTACCTTTCTTATTGCTGACAGAGTACCCAGTGTAAACACCGTCAGGGAAAAGAGCTGGAATTTGACTCGCGGTTCAAAGGAGACAGCCACGGCAGCAGAGTAGGCATGGCTGCAAGTCCAGACCCCGCCTGTGACTTTGAGGGGCCACTTGCTCACATCTCAGCAGACCAAAAGCAGATTAAAGAGGGTGCTGGCGATCTGACCTGCTTTCCTCATTCACCACTTTTATTTACTCTAGGACCCAGCCCATGGGACAGTGCTACCCACATTCAGGGAAGGTCTTATTTCCCTCTTTGGAAATGCCTGTCATTATTCCTGTCCCCTGTAGGGCCCTGGTCTCCTCCCATATTGAATAAAGCCGTTGCCTGCACGCCGACCTTGACCAGATGTCCTCCCTATGCTAGTTCCCTGCCAGTATCCACCCTCCTGAATGCTTAAGGGAAGTTCCTTGTTTGTGTATCCTGCATATTGGGCATTAACAGCTTAGATGCAAGATTGTAAACATCAATAGCTAACTTCTGCCCTCTGGGGTTCTCCCATTGGGCTGTAAGCCTGTATTTAAAGTTTCCTCCCTCTTTCAATAAACGACATTCAGCATTTGGCATTCTGCTGTGGCGAATGACTCGCTATCTTTGTCTCTGTTTTCTCAATCCACAGCCCCTCGCTCAGACATGGTGAACGAACGGGTGGTAGTAGTGTGGGCGTTATTGCTACAGTTCCCCCAGCACATCCATAATGTGCCTAATTAATGCCCTGGGTGGTTCAAAACCCAACCCAGTTGGTGATGGGGTTAAACTATAGCCAATTTATCCCTTGTTAACTTGAGATTCAAAAAATTACTTTGAACCTTAATATCCCATCCCTGACCCTTAAATTTCATGTTCATTTCAGAATGGAAAGTTTTTCGTCTCTGAGAGACTCTATCATCTCACCAGTTGTCTTGGTTACTTCCTCATTACTGTGATAAAATACCCAGACCAGAACAAAGCAAGTAAGACAAGGTCTAGCTTGGCTTGCAGTTTCAGAGGGATGCAGTCCGTCCTGTCAGGAAAGACCCAGTCGGAAAGCCACGGCAGCAGGGAGGGAAAGCACAGCTGGCTGGGGAAGGCTGCTGGCTGCACTGCACCCGTGCTTAGGAAGCAGAGAGTAGACCGGAAGTAGGATTGGACTCTAAGCCTCAAGGCCTGCCCCCAGTGACCCACTTCCTCTAGTGAAGCTCTGCCTCCAACTTTCCCAAGAGAGACACTAGCTTTATGTCAAAGGACACAAACCTGTGGAAGAACTTTCTCATTCTAATTACACCACCAGTCTCAACACTGTTCATAATTCCCTCTGCCAGACAATTTAGTTCATTACTCTTGGATTCAGCCTTACTCAGATTTTCAGAACATGATGAGAATGCAACTGTATCCTTTGTCAGAATATAACACACCCATTTCCCAATAGAGTCCTTTCCCTCCAAAGGTACCTTCATCTGACCTTCATCCTCTGCATTTCTACCAGCAGCATGATCTCATGAACTCCTGGTAGCATGCCCCATTAGTCTCTGACCACAGTAGTCCAGGGTTTCATTGGTCCACAACTCTCAACTTTTCCACATTCCTCCCACAAACCGTACCAAAGGCCTCTGAGAAACACCTGGTCATGTAGTCATAGCAACATCCTCACTTTTCAACACACCTAGTTGATACTAGCTTCTTTTCACTGTGACCAAATATGTATTAGATGCTTTAAGGGAAGAAGGTGATATTTTGACCCATGGTTTGGGGGGACAGGTACAATCCATCATAGTGGGTAAGGTGTCATGGGAGGAATGGTTCAAGGCTGTGAAAGTAGGAGTCTAAAGCTGCTTGCTCACATCTCCCTGGACCAGAAAACAGAGACAAGGCAGGAAATAGGACTGGTCTATAAGCCTCAAGACATATGAACCCCTGCTCCCCAAGTGGCCCATTATTACTCAGTAGACCCTAATTCTCAAAGGTTCAAGAACCTCCAAAACAGAGCCACCAACTGGGGACAAAGCATTAAAAGGCATGATTCTGAGGAGGACATTTCACATTAAAATCACAACGCATAGCCTGAAAGTAATTGTATATGTTGTTCTTAATGCACCTGGGCAGTGACCCTTCTCATGAAGTCAAGAGTTGAATTTTGCACTTGTGGTATCCTATCAGCACTCAAAAAGCTTCAGGTTATAGAGCATTTAAGATTTGGGATGCTCAGGTCACAGATGTTTAACTGTAGTAGTTTTATAAACTGAAGTCTTATTGTTTGCAAAGCATTCTGGGCCTTTACATGTGCTACTTCCTCAAACCTTCACATATGTTCTGACAGGTAAATATGTCCAACAACCATCGAACAGTTTCTGAATCTTATTTCCGATGCCCCGCCCCATCCCATCAATGAGACATGAGTTCTGACGGGATCTCATTTTATTGATGCTTCAAGTGTTAAGCAAAAATGAAAAAGTTAAAATTCCACTAGATAGACAAACTGTTCTGGGATATTCTCAAGTTACTTAGCATAACCACGAGGGGTGTCGGAGGTCATTGGGTGTTGTAAACAGCCAAGCAACACTTGGGTGTTGTGCTGCTGAGAGGAAAATGTTCGAGATTCATCACTTGGAGAAAAAGAGAGTTTTAGAAAACAACCACATAAAAGTTGCCTTACAATTTCCATTTTAGAACAGAAAGAGGAATTTTGTGGGCAGAACATGGTCAGTGTTATGGTCTGTAAGCACGTGTCTCCTGGGAGCGGTTGCACTGCCAGAGGAACCTGGCGCCTTGGTGGTTTTGACACTGTTCCCCCTCCCAAAGCACTCTCTTTTAAACGGAGCATTCCTGTCTTCCCCACCCGTTCTAACCTTTGCATTTTCCATTCTTAGAACATCAGTCTTGCCTTCCTTGTTGAATGTTCCCTTCTTCTGCAATTAGATGGACAGTAGCAAGCAGTGCTCAGTTCTCTTGGGTTGGATCTGGCATGGAGGAAAATGGTTACTTTTGCAGAAGAACCAGATGCTATTTTTGAGCCCTGTGGCTTTGCAGAGATTTTTATTTTTGTAAGAGGCTGTGTTTTATGTATTATAGCCTTAGATTTCAGCTTGTTGCACTGGATAGCCAAGCCCTAGTTTTTAATTTCATATTGCTTTGGCTAGTAATGATGAGTCTGGAACAGGAAACTAGATTCAGAGGCAATTCTCCCTACCATCCCTGCAAAAAAAAAAAAATCTTGTTTCCTTTCAAAAAGAGCTAAAATTGAAGTAAAAAGATGAAAGGATTTGGGAGGAAAGGAACGACCCAATGCACCAGTCCCAGTTTCTGACTGTGTCATCCATGGGTGTGGTCATCCAGATGTTCACTCCTCCAGATGTGCAGACTTCTCCAGTTCAAGGCAGACCCACCTGTGCTGTGAGACCCTGATGAATCTAAGGTCAAGCAGCTTGCCTTCAAGTCACACTGTAAAGCCAAAAGCAGCCTTTCCTCAGCTGCTGGGTGTTCTGCAAGCACCTCTGTCGGGTTTGCAGATCATCCAGGCACTGGGGATCCCAGAGGGAGGAGAGTCCACTTGTCCAAGGAAATGTCTGTAATACATGTTAAGTGGCCTGTGAGAGCGCCTTCTCATTTATTGGCTGAAACATGAAACGGAAAACATGTGCCATGAGCACAGGGTCCCACAGGCTCTGCTCCTTCCCAGGAAATGGAGTGATGAGGGATGAGGCAAACACGTGAATGGGCAGCACACATGCTTGGGTGTTTCACAATGCGAAAAGCATCTGTTGGGTGGAAATCCTGGGCATGAGGATTGGAATTTATAGAGACAGATTGACTTCCAGTCTCTTGCCGGGATTCCATTCCTGCTGCTATAGGAATGGACTTTTCCATTAAGCAAGAAGGAATCTATCTCTACTCAAGTGTGCTTATTTAGGCACTAGATGCACCCATACTGAATGTCAGTGTCTGTGTTGGGGCTGAAACCAAAGACGACTAAGGTAGGGACCCTGTGGTCAAGAACTTACTCGGCAATGAGAAGAGGAGGCTGGCGACAACTGGCAGAGCCCTGTGAAGTCTCAGAGTAGAGAGACGTCCAAAAGGACTTGGGGGGGGAAGGGGGGACCCAGGGAGTGTGGAGACCTGTAAGTGATGTGCTGTACATTTGCTCTTGGCGGCTCATAGAGTTCCATCTTCTTTTCCTCTTGATGACATCACTTCTGTTTTTGCCTGGGTGTTCCCCTCTTTCACAAACAGCTGTCTGTCTCCATAGCCCTTGATCGAAGTCCACTATGGTGTCCCCTGTCCCACTAATCAGAAACATTCATAGTTCAGGGTACATAATCCAGTTCCAACCAGTGTGATTCAGGACAGGGGTTGCTGGAGGCTTTGAAGGTAGAAGTTCACTTGCTTTCGAAAGAGAAGTTCTGAGAAAATCAGCTCTTTCTCCTGCTGGTTGATCATTCTGCAGGGATGATTTGTTTCGTGGGAGGGCCTTGCAGGAGAATATGTCATGGAAGGTTAAAAACAGAAGGAAAGGTCCTGGTGGTTTTGTGCTCTGGTTCAGGCACCACAAGCCTTGTCTAAAAGTCATTGTAAAATTTAGAAGCTCTTCAGTTGCGTGGGATGATAAGCACTCTATTTTCTCAGCTACTATGGGTGGTCTTCTCTAATACTTGCATTCAAAGATGGAAAGGAGAAGGTCTGCCGATAATAGCAGCTAGCTATTTTGAAGCATTCACTGTGTTTTGGGCATGCTACCACACACTTTCTATGTATGACTTTCTGTAATTCTCACCACACTCTTAGGAAGGAGTGTGTTACAACCTTACTTTACATATTAAATAATTAAGATTTTTAAAGGATGGAGGGTTAGCTTAGTGGTTAAAGCACATGTAAAGCCTTGGGTTCAATCCCCAGAACCACAAAATCAAACAAGTAAGATTACACAGGTGAAATAAATTGCCCCAAAGCACAAACAATATAGTCAAATACTGTTAGGAGGTCAAGTCAAATGTGGACTGAAACTTGCTATTTGATTAAGTGAGCTAAGTACATCAGAGATCCTACAGAAAACTTTTTGGGCACATGCCGAGACTAAAGGCTGCATTTCAGTGCACTGGGGATGACAAGGCATCAAAGAAAAGGAGGCACCCCATGTGGATAATATTCCCAAAGAAGTGCAGCATAAATCATGTCCTTAAGACTAAGTAAAACCTACCTGTTACCCACAGTCCTTCTAACCCCAAAACTGGCAAGGATTCCTTCACGTGATGCCGTTAAGAGATGTTAGTCACTTCCATGCTCTTTTCTTTCCCCTATTCCCAAATTAAAACCCATACTTTGTATCTATTCATAGACCAAAACTCTAAAAAACCTACTTGACCAAGAGCCCCATAGAGACTGGCACAACACTTGTCCCAGAAAACATATCACAAGGACAGCAGGCAAGGTGAGCATGAGAAGAGCAATTGAAAGCCATGTAATACAGAATGGATCACACAGAAAGGAAATGCATCTGTGTATTCATATGTAAATATATATTCCTATGTATGGCACAGGATATAGGGAGAAGGCAAGCTATGCACATAGTTAAAATCTCATAAGGGAAGGAAGAATTATACAAGAAATACTTAAAGACTTTAGGGCTGAAAGTTTTCTAAAATTAGATATTAAGACATAGATTGATGAGATAATAGTACACAGAACACACACATACACACCCCAAATTCCAATCAGGATTTTAAGAAGAAATCCAGGTACATCAGAATGAAATTTCAGTAAAACAAGCAAACCAAATCAAGGTGACTTCCAAAGTCTTAAGACTTAACTCCTAGGTTAACAGCAACTAAGAATGACAACTAACTTCTTAATAGCATTGATAGAAACTGGAGAACATAAAACAAAGCCTACTAGAACCAGTTCAACTGGACTGAGAGGAAATGCTGGCCAGCCAGGTTCTCTACACAATGAGGTAGACCAGAAAGCCATATTCAGACTGAAACTGAGTTTGGGCCAATATACCCTTACTATTAAGATTATTCTAAAGTATCTTATTCAGACAGAATAATGACTCTATAGGAAAATTGAAGATGTAGAAAATATGGTGAGCCAACAGTGACAAAATTGTAGTTAGATTCAGGCAAATATTTGTTTTGTAATGTAGAGCTATAAAAGAAAACAGGCTTACAAGATCATTTAGTGCTAACAATTAACAACAACAGTGGTGTGGGTGTGAAGAAGAGGAAATGAGCTGAAAAGCTCTAAGTGTTTTCCATCACTTAGGAGAAATGTAGAATGCAAATTAATATAAGGCTTTTAATCATTAAGAACACAAAATATTTTGTAAGGTCATTAACAAGACAAAATTTATTTGGAGAGTTGTTTTTAAATAATAATACTTTTATTAATTAGTTGAGAATTTCATACAATGTATCTTGACCATATTCATATCTAACTAGATTCACCCCTTCTCCTCATCCTTCCTTTCTCCATTTATCTCCTCTCTTCTGACCCTACTCACCCCCTCTTTTCCAAGGGACTATCCTGAAGTAGTTAGGTTTTTTTTTTTAACAGTCTTTCCCACTGCCCTTCTACAATGTCATCTGGACCTTAAGTGTAGGGGTAATGGAAAATAGAACATTGGTTGGTTGAGGATTATAGGATGATGTCTATTTCATTCCTGATTTCTTAAAATGATGTTCAGTACTTCTCAGTGTTATACAATGGATTTATAATACTTTATATTTAAAAAAGCAGTAAAAAAATCAAACCAGGAAATGGTATGAGAGGTTAATGGATTTCTGGTACCTGTTAAAGAAAGCAAAGAGTTTTCTAACATCAGGAAACATGGAGACATGTCAGACTCAGTGGCTCTGATGTCATCTCCAAACTGAAGATTCTAAGTACATGGTGCATTATCTCTGTCCATTCAGATTTCTTTCCTCTTCTTTTTTCCTTCCTTCCTTCCTTCCTTCCTTCCTTCCTTCCTTCCTTCCTTCCTTCCTTCCTTCCTCCCTCCCTCCCTCCCTCCCTCCCTCCCTCCCTTCCTTCCTTCCTTCCTTCTCTTTCTTTCTTCTTTCCTCCTTTCTTTCTTTCTTTCTTTCTTTCTTTCTTTCTTTCTTTCTTTCTTTCTTTCTTTCTTTCTTTCTTTCTTTCTTTCTTTTTTTGTATAGTCCTTGGGATCAAACCCAGTGTCTTACGCATACCAGGCAAGCACTCCACTACTGATTCCCACTTCTAGCCTTCACATTTCACTGTTCGAGGAGTAAAACCAGGGAAATCTGCAGGAACATGAGCCATTCCAGTCTTGAGATGTGTGCAGCTTTCCTCTGCCCTACAGTATCTACTTGGGAAGTAGTGCATCACTGCGCTCAGTCTTCTGCTGGGCTATGTCAAGTTTGGCCCGCTGTTCTGCACCCCATGCACAGAATGGTCTTGGGGGAAATTCACTGAGATCAATTCCCTGTTTTCTAACTAAGTAAGAGAATGTAATATAGGGCAGGGCTGGAGTGATAACTTCCCTGAGGAATGTTAGGAAACTCCCTGAAAGCTCTGGGACACTGTGTGAGTAGGGGCCAAACTTCTCCAAAGACCAAGTGGACTTTTGCCCAGTGACTTAGGTTTGTCAAGGGAGGAGAAAGGAGGGGTGGCCTAAACACAAACCGAAGCAGATGTCCCTAGCAGAGAATCCTCACATCCCGAAGAGTTGCCCAGCTTGCTCAGTGAGGCCACAAGACCTCGGATGTGACGTTGAGGCCCAAATCCTAAGTCCACGGTGCCTGCTTCAATTCTACAGTCATGGGAAACATTTGATGTTTATTGACTCCAAGATGGCCTCCACCCTGGAGGGGAAAGCAGGCCCTCTGGGTTTTTTGCACAGAGGTCTAGGTCTAACACATACTCTGATGCACCGTAGCCACCACAGGGTAATATCCTGCTGGAACTTTGGACTCTTCAGCCCTCGAAGCACTCACTGGGGCTTGCACTGTTTCCCACCTTCCTCAGTAAATAACCATGTGCCCTCCGTTTTCACATCCCCTGGGGCCCAAGAGATGCATCTGTCTTTTGAGTTTTCTTCCATGGCCCATGAACTCCTCACTAATCATGAACAAACCATCTCCTCGGAGCTCTTTGCCTTCTTGTCTTAGAATGACTGTGTTGTCTGTTATTCTCACCAAGTGTCATGGTTTAGACTGAATACACTCTGACGATGGGGGTAAGCTGGAACTCTCCTACTGAAACAAGACATAAGATTATCTTGGGGTCCTTAAACAAAACCACTTGATAGCTAAGGGAACTTGGGTTACTCCTTACATTACTCAAGGGAGCTGCTTTCTTCAGCAGACAGGATGATGAGACTGAGAACTGGTGATTTTGGGGGGCTATGTATGTTAGGGAGAACCAGTTGACCCCCAAGATCTAACCCTTCTGTTCTGATAGCTTGGGCAGGGGGTGGGGGAACAATTGGAAGCGTTGTGAAACATGAGTTATTTCAAAAGGACTTGTCATGAGCTACATGAATCGTGACACATACGCTGTGGTTTTCTGCTTTGTAGAAACCTTAAACATTGGGACGTTTCCACCAAACAGTACAGGCCAGTGTGGATTCCACACTTGGGTCTGCAGTCTGCAGTTGAGCTGGCTTCGACAGAATCTTCTGGGAAGTGTATGAAAATCAGATTCCTGGGTGTCACCTCACACTCTCTAAAGCAGCTGTGTTCTGGAAGCATTTTACATGGCGAACCAAAATGGAAACAATGAACGGGAGTACCAGTGTCAGTGCCATTCATGCCTCTGTCCCATAAACATCTGTTCAGCACCTACTCTGTCTCAGATATACTCTAATCACAGGTAAACACACATACACACACACAATGCATACACACACGCACACACACACCACACCACACACACACATACACACACCACACACACACAACACACAATACACATATACACACACACCACACACACACATACTCACAGCACACACACACACCACACACCACACACACACATACACAACACATACACACACACCATACACATACTCACACCACACACACACACACAACACACACACACACAACACACCACAAATGCCATGAAAGAAAACCAGATTTCTGGTCCATGACTGGTTTCTGTGACTTAACTTCTTGATGTCTTCATTTCCAACACTATAAATGAAGATGGAGATACCTTCATCATAGGGTTATTATGATGTTTAAATAAGTAAATATAAATGAGGTGCTTGCCCCAGAGACTAGGGTACTTGATAAATGGTATAAAAAACAATAATGCTAAAGCTAGAAGTGGAAAATAAAGAAAGGCTACGGATTTCATCCCATGGAGATGTTGAAAGACCAATCACGCCATCCAAGTTCACCATGACACGTGCTTTGTTACTTTCAGTGACCTTCCTTCATACACCTTGGTCTCATGTAGAAAATGAAGGACCTAAGTATGAAGATAAACATTAATGTCCACTCAATCATTCTTCAAAACTCAGCAGCAAGCAGGCGGCCCCGCTCCTGGCTTTCCTCTAAACCATCTGAGCTGCTGGCATTCCCATTGACACAAGGCCCGAGGTCAAACACATCATTCCAGAAATGATATGAACTCAAAACCACACGACCAAAAAATGAGAAGTGAACTCAGGTGAGAAAGAATTGAGCCAATGCTTCTATTGTTTGAGTCAGGACACCTAGAAGACCTCGGAGCAGGCCATGTCCCCCAAATGGGATCCGGTAGGATGAAGACAGGCAGAGAAGGGAACAGAACACAGGGAGTGAGTCAGGGCTGCGGGGGACGCTGACAAGCCTCTTAGTTTTGTGACAACAGTTTCTCCAAGGCGGTCAGCAGAGATTCTAATGGGAACATCTTGGCCAAGACCATGATTCACTGTCCAAAACTGGGCTGGGCCCCAGTTACTGGGAGAATTTCACGGCTTTTTACATTATCCCCAAATCTCTCTCCTCCACTTTTGGGTGTCACTCGGTGTTTATTAGATAGAGTCCAAGGCCTCTGTCCATGTGTCCCCCAGGGCCAGAGCGTTGGGAAGAGTAGCTGTGGTGGTGATGAGGGAAGCCAGGAGCTGCGTAATGGAGCAGTTCTGGGAGATGTTTGCAGGACAGATCCGGGAGAGAGGCCTCTGCTCCCCTCTTCACACAGCCTCAGTCCAGATCCCCAAAGAGAAGCACACACCGAAATGCACTGTGTGAACTCCACAGCTCACACAACAGTGCCCCGGCCAGTCAGGGGCCTGCTGGAAACTGATCTTCTTTCCAGCTCTGTATTCTTCCGTTGCAGTTCTGAGGAGTGGACAGGCTTGTTCTACAAAGGGACAGGAGAACAAGTACTGCTGGCCTTGAAGTCAATCTGTCTCAGAGGCTCGGTTCTGCAGCTATAACTAAGGCATTGGACAAAACAGGACACTATGGAGCTCTGTGTTATAGCCTAGGGTGGTGTGTAAGTGCTAAACTCCAATGATATTTTCTTCATCAAAGTATAAAGTGGAGGCTAGGGAGATGGCTCAGTAGGTAAGAAAATGTGCAACACAAGTGTGAGGCCATGAGTTCAAATCCACAGTCCCCATATAAAAAGCAGAGCATGGCTGCTCACATACATGTAACCCCATTGGTGGGAGCTTGCTAACCACTAGCCCAACTCCAGGTTCAGTGAGAGACCCAGAGCAAAGGAACAAAGTAGAGGGTGATAGAGTGGGACATCTGATGTCTTCCATGGGTCTTCGTGCAGCACATGTGTACACCACACAGGTCTATGCACACAGCACATGTGTACACCACACAGATATATGCACACAGCACATGTGTACACCACACAGGTATATGTACACAGCACATGTGTACACCACACAGGTATATGCACACAGCACATGTGTACACCACACAGTTACATGCACACAGCACATGTGTACACCACACAGTTATATGCACACAGCACATGTGTACACCACACAGATATATGTACACAGCACATGTGTACACCACACAGATATATGCACACAGCACTTGTATAGACCACACAGATATATATTGTACAGCACTTGTATAGACCACACAGATCTATGCACACAGCACATGTATAGACCACACAGATCTATGCACACAACACATGTGTACACCACACAGGTCTATGCACACAGCACATGTGTACACCACACAGGTCTATGCACACAGCACATGTGTACACCACACAGGTCTATGCACACAGCACATGTGTACACCACACAGGTCTATGCACACAGCACATGTGTACACCACACAGATACATGTACACAGCACATGTGTACACCACACAGGTCTATGCACACAGCACTTGTATAGACCACACAGATCTATGCACACAACACATGTGTACACCACACAGGTATATGCACACAGCACATGTGTACACCACACAGGTCTATGCACACAGCACATGTGTACACCACACAGGTCTATGCACACAGCACATGTGTACACCACACAGATATATGCACACAGCACTTGTATACACCACACAGCTCACAACACACACACAGAGCAGATAGTGGAGTAGAGGGGATACTGGTAATAAACGGTAGTCGCTGGAATTCCCTGATGGAATCCTTTGCTGGCTCAGTGATGCCAGTGAGGCAGCCTGGCTCTCAAGCAGCATGGCAATGGAGAAAGAGCTTTGAAACCTGTCTGACCCTCCTCCCCTCAGGAAGATAAATGCTGTGTACCGTGACATTAGGCTTCAAAGGACACAATTAACCACGTGGGATGTGGTGTGCTTCACCATATTCTAATTTATTTCTTAACATGTGACTATTAACAGAGTTAACTTCTCAGTCTTCTAATGAGTTTGCTGGGCTTGGGTCTGTATGTGAGAGGGCACAGTAGAGAAACTGCAGATGTGATCACTCTAGTATTAGGAATGCTTTTTATTGTGAATAAGAAAGATAATATCCAGAGGCATCTGGAAGAGTCCAGAGCAGAAAGAAAAAGAAGTATGCTGGACATGGCCAGCAGACTGGACCAGGGCTTTCTGTGAGAGAAGCAAGAAAGACCAAGAGAGCATGGGGTGGACAAGTCATGCGGATTATAAGGAGGACAGGTGGCTGGTGGGGGCGGGGGAAGAAAGGGCAGGAGGCGCATGCGGACTTTGAAATAGCTTGGGATACTGAGGAGCCAGGAGGCCAGCACGGGCTTTGATATGCTGATAGGCGCCATAAGGAAATGACTCCTTTTGGCAGATGAGAACTGGTCTCCCAAACTTCTGAGGTGTGCTGGCTTTTATCTAATCACCAGAAACCCTCCTGTAGTCCAGCCTGAACTCAGCTCTGGATTCGTGGACTGCCTAAGACCTAACAGGATCCGGGAGACCTGAGTTAGGTCTCAGTTCTAACTCTTATAGAGAGAATCACCTGATTAGAGAATTCACGCAAGGTATGAAGAGCATCATTGTTTCACAGTGGCTTTATAAAAGAAACATGAACTATCTCAGTCCCCCCAAACCCCGACATAGTTGCCATCAGTGGCGCATGAGAGATCTCAAGTCATACACAGCTGTGCACATTACCCATTAAGAAATGCACAGCATGTAAGAGGTGTGTTAACAGTAGTACAAAACTCCCTCTAAGTGAATTATTTAAGACAATAGGTTTTTTCACTGAAAAGAAAAAAACATTAGGTCAACAAGAGTGCACGTCAGACATGATGGTACAAAATTTATGCCGAGCAGTGACTAAGGGAACCTGGAGAAGCTTGAAGATAATGTGTAAGCATGGTGATCCTTGGAGATCTAAATGGAGTGACTGATTAGTATCAGTTTTCCACCATTGAGAACTGTGTTAGCCAAAAGTAAATGGCCAAGCACACTTAAAATGGACAGATGAACAGATGACGAATGGGCTGGCAAATGGTTGAGGATGAATGATAGTCAGATGTATGCACTCATGGATAGATGAGGAAATGGCCGAGATAATGAACCCTGGCCTTGTGGATTTAGAAGGACTCATTTGGGGGTCAGGAAGGAGGAGGCTCGGTGTCAGAGCTGTCAGTGGTTTCAGGGTTCAGGGTAAATGGAAGTGGGGGAGAGCACATTCTCTTTCTGAAGTATCATGTGGATGCTAACCTTCCATCCTGCTGCAGTGAGCCATGAGCCCAGAGACGCCACGCAGAGGAAACGTGTGCGAAGCTGAGGCCAGCAAGTGTTGCCCACACATCAATGTTATTCTTAGCCGTGGGCATTTGCAGCAAATACACAGCAACAGGGGCAAAGGTGGAAATGTCTGTGGCGATACATGCTTCCCCCTTAGGTAATTTGGTTTTGAGAAAGGAAACTTACAGATATGGTCCGTGAATGCAGAGGATGCAGGACCAGTGACAATCATGTGACACAGGACAAGGAAAGGTGATTATGCCAGGCTACCTCACTGAGGGGGCTTCGGGTGACCTGGACTCTCCTTTTTTTATTATCGTAGCTTTCTCCTTTCCCCTCACTCAGGACATGCCACCATTTCCCTCCTTAAAGAAAGATCAAAGGACACCAGGAGGGCCCCGTTTCTCCCTTCGCTTTCCTAACCGACATCTCCATCCCTCAGTCCTGCCACTGCCTTCTCAGAGAGGAAGGCCCATCTGAGGGACCGCAGGCCACCTTGCCAAGCACAAGGTCACCTCTGGGATTTCCTGCCGCCCTTAGCAGCCTCCACCTCTGAACTGGCCATCTCAGGGCCAGGGCGCCCATTGCATGCAGGGGACACCAAGGGCTATCCCTTCTCACCAAATCCTCATCTACGTTGCCACCAAGCTGTGGGAAAGAGAGGAAATGTTTTTACTTTTGGGGGTGTTTTGAGGAACTGGATCTCCCTGCTGCCCCAGAGCCTGAATGACATCTCTTTCTTTGAGCATCCCTACAACACAGAACACTAAGACACTTCGTGTTACTTAATGTCAACAAATCGTTGTTTTTCTTTTAGCTTTCTCTGTGTGTGTGAGATGGAGGAGATGCGCTGTGGTGCAGACAGGGCAGTCAGAGGCCTCCTTTCATGTTTACATGGATTTCAATGGTCACTCAGATCCACAGGCCTCAGACAGACAGACATGGGGAGGTGCGGGACAGAATCAAGGGAGTCAGGTCTCAGTCTACTGTTATAAATTAATTCAATGCGAATGCAGCTAAGTTTCTATTTGCACTGTAATCCACTGTATGGATGTGTTAATTGGCAAATTAAGTTAGCACCAAAACACTGCGAAGCCAATAGTAAGAAAGAGAGGTGACAAGGACTTTGAATGTGTTTGCAAACAAGAAGCCAGCCCTGTTCATAAGTAAGACACCAGCAGAATGTCCAGGGAAAATCATTGTGGGTACAGAGGGTAGTTCAGAGGTGGTCTTACTAAACAGCAGGCCAGAGACTCCAAGCTAGGGACATGATACATGGGGGGACCTGAGAACACAGGGCAATGGCCTAAAATTGATGAGCAGCCAGAGGAAGCGAGATTGGACAGGATTCTTAGGGGAGTGGGCGGGCGAGGGGTTAGTCAGAGCTTGGAGCTAATTCTGAGGGTTTGGGAAGTCAGTCCAGGTGTCTGCCTCTGTCCAATGAGTCTTTCTTCCTAGAAACACTCGAGCCGTACATTTGAAGGACCTCCACCGCACCACAATTGTGGTCCCCATGCTCTCAGAAGCAGACAGCCATCCTGGAAAGCAGCTAGGGTAGTAGCAGGTGGCTGCCGGGCCTCCTGCAACAGGGCGTTGCAAACCGATGGACTCACCTTGGGCCTCCTGTAACAGGGCGTTGCAAACCGATGGACTCACCTCGGGCCTCCTGCAACAGGGCGTTGCAAACCGATGGACTCACCTCGGGCCTCCTGTAACAGGGCGTTGCAAACCGATGGACTCACCTCGGGCCTCCTGCAACAGGGCGTTGCAAACCGATGGACTCACCTCGGGCCTCCTGTAACAGAGTCACAAGAACGCTGCCGTCTGGTCCAGGTGGAACTGTCTTGTCCTACAAGGTCCAACATGGTCTTTTAGTCTCATAAAATGCCAGTCACGGCAAACATGGTGTCCAGTGAGCACGGCTGTTCCTTGGTTGATAAGGAAGGGCTCAAAGCATTCTTCCACTCCATTAGCAGCCGAGGGACACTTAGGAAAGTCGTGCTTCCCGTTTGTCAATATTTACTCTGTCTGCTGCCCTCCACAGAAGAAAGAGAACTTTCTCTTTGTCAAGCTAGTATTTGCACAAAGAGCCCATGGGCTCTCTCGGGTTGATGGAAAATCCATCCCCCTCAGTTAACCTGTGCCCTTAACGAGGTGGCAGCTTTCTCCTGCCATCCTATCCATCATGACAGGACACACTGGGCCAGTGGCAAGAACTCAGGCTTCAAATGATTTTCCCCAGAAGCCCGGGAAAAGGAAGAGCAGATGCTCAAAGGATGTAGTCCAGTCTCAGAGAGTGACACGTCTCGTTGACCTTAGGGGTGCCGCACTGGGGACAGCACCTGGATGCCAATCAGAGAGGAGGTGGCCAATACCGAGACATTTGTGGGGAGCCAGCACCCTTCAGCCCACAGGACACTTACCAGCCCAGCGTATTTGGTCCAGTCCACTGCCAGCACACTTGGGGCTATTGGTTGCTCAGAAAAACCCACACATTCTTGAGCTAATTGAAAAGAAGTTGAGGTCCAGCGTGCTAGGCTGAAGCGTGGTGCAGAGGGCTGAGAGAAAGGGCCGAGTGCTGCCCCATGGGGAACTGGGTTTGCAGCCAAAGAACGTGCCTGCTCTAGCAGGGCTTCCATCATCATTACACAGAGACTTTGCTTCAGATATCCAAGCCACCTTGGACAGAAACCCTGAGAAGCCATTTGCTGAACCAGGAGAAGAAAACAAGTCCACTCATTGCCTTTGTTCACAGCACCCTGAGAGGGCGTCTGTCTGGGCCTCCTAGGGGGCAGGATAGGCTCTTAGAGCAGTTCCTTGGATAGGGGCGTCCACGCTCCAAGGAACCCAGGGGTGAGATTCATTTTCCTCCTGATTTTCAACAAATGGCCATAGACTTATTGACTTTTATTTTTATCTATTTAGGTGTGTGTGTGTGTGTGTGTGTGTGTGTGTGTGTGTGTGTGTGTGTGTGTTATGCTTTGAGATGGAATCTCCCACTAAACCAGAAATCCATCCTTTTAGCTGGATCGACAAACCAGTTGACCCTAGATCTACCTTCTTCACTGTTCTCACTCAATACTGGAGTTACATGTATGGACTGTCACATCTGTGTGTGTGTGTGGGGGGGTGACTGTACATCATGTGTGTGGGAGGGTATCATATCTTTTGAAGCTAAAGCTACAAGTGGATGTGAGCAGCCTGATGTGGGTGCTGGAAACCAAACCCTGGTTCTCTGGAAGAGTAGAAAATATTCTTAGCCTCTGAGTCACCCGTCCAGGCCCTGAAGATACCAGGGATCCAAACTCATGTCTTCATGCTTGCACAATCGCACTGTGGCCACCGAGCCATCTCGCCAGCCCACTTACAGCTTTTAAATGACATCAGTTTCATCTCAACAGTTTTGGAGGGCAGAAGTTCAAATGGGTTTTCCAGGGCTAACAGTGAGGACTGGGCTGAATCCTTCTGAAAGCTCTAGAAGGCTGTCTCTTACCTTTTCCAGCTAGAGACTTCCTCCACAGGACTGGGGAAGGTGGAGGGGCATCAGGAAATCTGTGACCAGGTCACAAATATCTGATTGATTATGTCTCCCATCTCTTGGACCCCATGATGAAAGGGGTTCATCTGCTTATCTGACGGAATGTATTTCAGAACTAGCACACTACCTTGGTGTAGAAAAACTTCAACACATTTGGGTCTCATAAAATGACTTAGAAGTATATCGAGTATCTATTTGGACCAACTCCTGAGCAGGCGACAGCTCAAGGACAATATTCACCCAAGTTAATGTCAGAGTAGACCACGGCCATCGCAGATGGGATCTACTAGATGAGTCCCCCAAGAAGGCAGCACCAGCCAGAGGGTTCATGTAAAGATGCTGACTTCCATGTCTGGATACAAGGCTAAAAACAAGAGTCAGGTGGAGTATACAGAGACACTAATTGTTGCTATGCAGCAGATCCCCTCAAATTCTGTGGCTTAAATCAACCCATGCTTATCATCTAGTGCAGCTCTGAGGGTCCGAACCAGAGGCAACCTAACACCAAGTCTCAGCCGTGGTTCCCTTGCTCGCTCACCTGACTGCGGTCCGGAGACTTCAGTGTCTGCCTGGTGAGTCCCTCAAAGGGCTGCCCTGCCCCAGGATGTGCAGCTGCTTCTTAGATGGAGGGACGAAAAGGGAATGAGAGGAGGAGGGCGGTGTGGCAAAGCAGCTCAGACTGGCCAGCAGTCGATTTTCTCACAAGTCTGGAAGCTCATCTCATAAGGACATCAGTCAGGCTTGGAGACTACCTAATAGTTTCACTTTATCTGTAAATACCTTCTCTCCAGATATTCTTCTGAGGTACCAACAGTGTGAATTTTGAGTCAACACAATTTAGGCCACAAAGAAAAACAATCCAAGAAGGAAGAAGTCTTTTTATCACACAGTCTTGGGGGTGTCACGTGATCATTGCAAAATTCTCTTCTCCAGAAGTGAGTCCCCAAGTCCAGGCCACAAATAAAAGGTGATGGTGGAATTGTTCTGCCCCTCAGGGGGTGCAGTGAGACAGTCGAGTTCTGCCCATCAAGGGTTGGGTATCAAGGAAGAGTGAGCATTTAGAAAACAGTCTACCACACAGGGGAGCTCAGAGGAGAATGCACTGCTGAGCTATCCATGGTTAAATGTGACTGACTGGTTTTTGGATGCTGGAGGATCGTTCCCTAAAGGATAAACTACATCTCAGGACTTTCCACAATCAGGGGAAAGAGGGAGACCTTGCTCACTAGCTCCTCACTCAGAGGGAAGGGGCATGAACTTCCCTAGGTTCCGGGTGGCACCAGCAAAGCACCTAGTTGGGTCTCTTGGGGGTAACAGGAACCGGAACTGAGACTGGAGTGATCCACAGGTAGACATGAGACCAGGACACTGGCAGCAGCTTGGGGCTGATGGAGGCAGAGGTCCCTGAACTATGATAATACACAAGTGAGCAGAGGATCTAAGGTGCAAATTCTACCCACAAGTGACCTCACTCACAACTTCACTGTAGTAATGATCTAGTTGAACGTCACATCCGTGTTGTTCTCGGGGCCACCCACGCCAGCCGTCACTGGTCACTCTGGTGACTCTCAGACACTGGCACCAGAGGTCATGGAGGAGGAAGTGGAAAGGCGCTTTCCAGCTGTCCCCATGTTAATCAGCTTTCATCCTCTCTGACAGGACTCGTCCAAGTGAGGCTTCCATTGGCTCAAAGTTAAATGGATTTTGATCCCCCAGAAGAAAATGGCAGTGCAAGTCCCATCCTGTTCTCCTATTCACTCTCCCCACCGTCCTCCTCTCTCCTGTCCCCCTTCCTCCTTTTCCTTCCTCTTCTCTCCTTCCTCTTCCTCCTTTTTCTTCTCACCTTTTGTGTCTTGATCGGATGGATCCATTACAGATGTTCTAGCTCATGATTTTAGAGACGTTTTTGCCCTTTGAAGAGGCATTTTATTGTCAGGGTTCATCCTCACAAAAGTAAGGCAATCCAAAGAAAACTTTGTCTCAAAAGATACAAGGCGTAAATGGGACATAAATCTCTGGGAAACAAATACAATTCTTTAAGGTCATTAAGTAATTTTATAGGTGCTAATACACCAAACGGTTCTACAAGCATTCCCATCCGCACTGACCTCTGTTCCCAGCCAGGCACTACAATTCTAACTTCATAAACATGCCAAGCCCAGGCCGAAGAGGCAGTTAATCTGCTGTTAAAGTGATCTAGCTCAATTGTTGCCTTTAAAATAGCTACATTAGCTATGATTATCTACAATATCTCTTTATTTATTAACTGTTTGAAAGGTCCTGGAATTGTTTTGTATTTAACAATAACAATTTTGTTGCCACCATTAATTATCTCAGCATTTGGCCATGACGGTTATGCAATCTGCTCCAGGAGGCTGATAGAGTTTCAATACACAGCACACAGAAGAGTCCTCGTGCTGAGCTCTGTCTGACTTGGTATCTTCTAATTGAAAAGGCATGCCCAGGAACAAGTGATAAATGTGAGTGGCATGCTTTGGCTGACCAACCCTGGCCCTGGTTAGTTGTATCGTCTGCAGGGCTGTGGAATCACAGGTCCCACAGGCACAGGTGTCAGAGCCTAGGCTGAAGCAGACACTGGGTGACAGGTCAGCCCTTCTAAAGTCCTGCTCTGAATGCAATGGCAAACAGCAGGTAGAAGCTGAACAAATTTGCACAGAGAAATCATGGCACTTAAAGGTTGTAATGAAATGTTCTCCTTGACCATCTGTGCTAACTACGAAGTGTGAGTCCAGCCAAGGCCAAGCTTGCACTCAAGTCCCAAACACAGGCCTGTCTGGCACATAGCTGGTGCAACAGCTTACACATCCATCAGGGATCTCCAAGGGGCTGTCAGAATCCTACCCCCAGGTCATCATGTGCGGTGGGTGCCTCAGTGCCCAGGCCCTGCCCTTACTTCAATGGGAACCAAGGACTAACCTTGGCATGTCCATGTTCAACCTTCAGCGCTCATCTTCTGGCTGTCCTGCTGGAGGTGCCAGTATGGCAACTAACCCTTCACCAATCTCCAAGGGGACATGACCACAAATAGCATGGCAGCCAGAGCAGGAAGCTGAGAGCTCAGAGCTCAACTTCAAGCATATAGAGGAGAGTGTGTATGTGTACTGGGAATGGCTCAAGGCTTTGACACTTCAAAGTTCACATCTAATGCCATATTTCCTCAAGCAAGGCCACACCTCCTAAGCCTCCCCAACAGTGCCACCAGCTGGGAACCAAGTGTTCAAATACTTGGACCTCTGGGGAACACTCATCCAATCACTACAGTGGCCAATAGGAAACAGTTTGTCTGACAGCCAGCATGATGGCGGATTGTAAAACGTGGGTGATGCCACATTCTAGATTTAAATGCACACTCTACAAGGTCCTATGTGGTTTTACTAAGTTCAACTCCATAGACTTCATTGGTAACACGGGAGCAGTAATGCTCACCTAACCCAGTTGTGAGGCTGTAAAAGATTATGCACACACAGCATGATCAGCATAAGGTTTCTGAGACTATGGGGTCAGTTTGACATCCAGCTCCTCTACTTACTGGTCCTGGGATAGCCAGGAAAACACCTGGGTCTCGGTGTCAGCATCTGGAGGGTGGCGATGACAAGCACCCTTGTGTCTTCGGTTGCTGTGCAAATGAACGAGTGAACAGAAGTAGAGCACCAAGAATACGGCACCTAGGGGCAGAGGAAAGCTCAGTCAGTGTGAGCGAGGATCCCACAGCAGGCCCCGCTCGCTCCGCCACTGGCCTAGGCTTGGCACTCAGTGAGCGGCAGCTACTGTTACCTAAGTGTGTGGTGGGTTGAGGAGAACAACGGAAAACCCATTAAGAACAGCAGCAGCAAGGACTGCACTGAACCGAAGCTGGCCTCTGTGACCAAGGAAACACTGCAGGCCAAAAAGGCTGTATTATGAGCATTATTAATAAACATGTACTGCATTCCCTAGTCTGGGGACAAGGGACAGACAGACAGAATCCAGTCTCAGGACAGGGAACACACAGACAGAATGTGCATTATGGATAACAAATAATGGGGTGCTCTCCTCGGTTCTGTTCCCCAAGTAAACGGGCTATGCATGTTGTATTAGCATACCCCCAGCAGAAAGACCACGTTCCTGGTCTGCAACAGCCTCACTAACGATGTGTGCAGAGGCCAACTGTGGAAGAAGTCTTTTCTCTCCCATTCGTACTAACCTGCCTTTGGTAACCCCTCCCATCTTGCCTTTCATTCTTTGAGTACCTTTTGTGTTCTTTATGTGATGAACAGGTCTTTTTGAAGTCAGATTCCTTTGTATCTGGTGCCAGTCCACTTCCTGTCTTCCTGCATCCTTTCATCTCTCCACGGTTTTGAAGCCAATGGCCAACAGTTTCAGATTCATCTTCTTCACCACTAAAGTTGTTGGCCAAGACGCTGCCCATGCATGAAGCTTTCATTAAACACTTGGCAGGATGGACGTGTGCATGTAAGTTCGTCTCTGAGGAGGCACCAGCAAGAGGATTATAAGTTGGAGGCCAGCTGGAACCACACAGTGAGAGCCTGTCTTAAAACCAAAGCAAACCAAACAAGAAAGAAACGGTGTGTAGGATGGGGCTGTAGCAATGAGCGTAATAAAGGAAGATAAAGAAGATTCTGATTTGACACTGATGCTCCAAGTCAAACCTGGGTCATCTTCTGTACCTGGTTGACAATATGGAATAGCATGTGAGAGCTTCTGTAAAAATCCGCAGTGGCAGAGTGTGGAGCTACACAAAAAACCTGCATTAATAAGTGCTCTGTCAGTGAACTCTGTCTGCATTTCAAAACCATGAATCCTGCCTTTCCCAAATGTAAATGAACATATACCAATGCATTTATCTTTATTATAAAAATAAAAATATTTTGAAAATATCATTTGTAATGATATTAATATATGATACAAAGGTTTATGTTCATGAGGTATATTGTTAGTATATAGGTATTAATCAAATGAAATGGACTCAAAATATATTTAATATACTTATAAATAAAATATAAGGACATACATTTTGTTGTTTAATTGCAAGCTGGTTCAAGAAGTTCATTGAATGTATTTCTAGCTTTGGTTTGGAGTCATCCTTGGAGGTCCTGTTTTCATGGCTAGATAGACTGAGTTTCAACAAATACAGAGAGAATCTGGACACTAACCAAACACTTTGGAAGTATTTGAGAATATGTGAAAACACCTCTTCTCTTAGCTGCTTGAAGATTGTCCATAGTATTATTCACTCCCCACACAGCCCTAAAGAATGGCTTTCTTATTCAAAGCTGAATTCCTTTCGACCAAGGTCCTGCTAAGCATTATCACAGAGACCGAGTTTGTGGAGTGAAAATATTAGCTGACACAAACAGAGATGACCAGGCCCCTGGCTCCATGCTAGGCACTCTGTCTACATTACTGCTTTGGATCTTCCCATATTCTTAGGACATAGCAGAACCAGGACTCCCCAGATTAGTTGAGGAAAGGTATCTGGTTAAGTAGGGAACATGTGGCTGAGAGAGCACTGGAGTCCAGATGTTTCTGAGTCTTGACTGTGAGCTGTTAAAGCACTTCTGTACCGAACACTGTTAACAGTCCTACCCAGTTCCCTGTCACCCACTCAGGGCACTTACATTCCGAGAGGAGTTACCATTGTGGACTAGTCTAGGTATCTAGGGCACAGCAGTGACTACTCAGATTTCTCCAGAGTTAGTCCTCTACAGCTGAACAAGCCCCTCAGGTGATTTAATGCCCACTAAAGTAACCCTAACCTGAAGGGCAACATCAGGAGATGGCATCAGGGAGGTGGGGGATCCAGATCTTGTGGAATTTAATAGGAAAACGTGCCCCCTCTGGTTCCACCTCTGAGTGAGGCAGGTTGGGGCTCAACCTTCCCAGTGTGTTCTAAGCTGACCACACCCTCTTAACAGCCAGCTCTGCTCCCCAGTCTCGGGTCCCCTCCTCCCATGCTTTATGTTCACGCCTAGTCTTTGCTTCTTCCTCAGCCTCTGCCATCTCTCCGATTCTCCGGCCCCTGTGCCAACCCAGCAAAGGGTGGAATCTCCTTGTTTGAGTCCCGCTGTCTTCCCAGTGCTTGGCATTTGGTGAGGGATCAGACAATATCTGTTGAAGGAAGAAGAGCTCTAGACACCAAATAAAGCTGGGAAGAGGTGAATTGTTTATCATGAAAGGCTCATAGCCAAAGTTAGGGATGGAGAGGAAGGAGATGAAACCAGGCAGAAACTGAGCTGGGAGGCTCCTGCAGTGATCCAGCAGAAGAGAAGAGAGTGAGTGCATGTTCCCAGGGCAGCTGTGGGGTTTTATGTCTCACACGTGCTGAATGAACAGACGCTGACATTCTGGTCATCTGAAAAATCCTCTGTTTAAGACAAACTCTGAAGAGGACCTTTTAAAGATAAATCAATTTCTTATTTTAAGAAGGAAAAATAAACTCCTAATATTTGGTTATTTTAAAAGAATTCCCTGTGCACGTGCAAAATGACCGGCTTTATTCTCTATGAAGACGTGCATAGTCTATCGTTACAGCCTTGCTGTTTAACTTACCATCAAAGGGAACAGGCCAGGGGGGCCAGAGCTCAAGTTCGGGAATGTTAAACACTGCTCACAATATGCCCGACTTAAGAGGTTTCATCTAATACTGAACAGTGTGGCTCACACACGACAGGCTCTACTCCTCATTCCAGAAACACAGTGAGGAATTGGGGGTTGTCAAGTTAACGTCTCAAAGGTAACATGATACTTAAAGAGCAAAGAAATGTCTCTGGGTCTGGAGGTCACAGTCTGCTTTCTGAACCTAGCCTTAGACAAAGTGACTCAGCTGCTCTGGGCTTGGGTGTCTACATCTTATTCTCACACTAATCCTGCCTGGCACTGTGTGTGTGCACCAGAGGGGAGAACATCACCATCTTCATTTCAGCCAGGTTCCTATCCCCCCGTCAGTGGTCTCTATCTCACAGGGAATGATGGGAAGTCATACTCTGAGAAATCCTTTTGTTCTTGGAAAGAACTTTGAAAAGTCCCTTTTGGTCACATAGATTGAGAAAGTCCCCATGACTCCGAAGAAAGGCTCAACAGGACAGTTTCTTGGCTTGGAAAAGGCCACTCCTTCCACTTAGAAAATCTGTGTAAGGACAAAGAGGATCACAGAAAGGAGAAGACTGGAGAGACCGAAGCCACTTCCTGGGGCTTCCATGTGGGTGGTGATGGACTCCACTGAGGGCAGCTGGCAGGAGAAGACCTTCCATGGAGCACAGCACACTGTGCACATATACATCAGCATCATAAGGTCCAACTATTGCTGCCATTTAAACCTCTGTGTAGCTTATAGGGCCTCCTCTCTCTCTCTCTCTCTCTCTCTCTCTCTCTCTCTCTCTCTCTCTCTCTCTCTCTCTCTCTCTCTCTGTCTCTCTCTCTCTCTCTCTCTGTCTCTCTCTCTCTCTCTCTGTCTCTCTCTGTCTCTCTCTCTGTGTCTCTCTCTGTCTCTCTCTCTCTCTCTCTCTCTCTCTCTCTCTCTCTCTCTCTCTCTCTCTCACACACACACACACACACACACACACAATTTTCCCAGCACAAGGAATCCCTTGACTACCACCTGCACACTTCAGAAGTTCCTCCAGGATCCATCCAAGAAACACCCCAGAAGAAATCTAGCATCCCTGGCTGGATACTAGCCAACCAGCCTCTCAGCCCACTCACCGGTCCCCCTTCACCCCTTTTCCTACCCTTCATTATCAACAGCTGCCCATTCCTACCCTCACCTGTAATTCCTCCTATATCTCATTGTTTCAACTTTTGGCTCGTTTTCTCCCTGGATTCTGATGCCCCTGGTCGATTCTTTGCTGGGACATCCATCTCTCTATAACTTGATACCCATATGTATATATTCACATTGTTCTTGAGACCCACATGCTAACTCACACTGACCCTCAAAAATCTTCCTCCGTGGACACTGCTTCCCAAGCAGCCCCATGCTGGAGAGGCACAAGCTGAGTATTTAGTCTGACAAAGGGTGAAGCCAAATCGCCAACACTGTACAAACCTACAGCAACCCAACTGCATTGCCCATAGCTCAGCTCAGGACTGCCCTGAACCATCCATCACCTTGCCCTCACACCACCACACCACTGTCCTGAGGAAATCAGTCCTGCGATGTGCTTTCCAAAACATGGAGTATTTCACTTGGTAGAAGAGGGTTTCCTCACGTTCTTGTCTCCTGGGATGGCACCCCACCCGACCCTGCAACTCCAGCCAGAGTGATTCCCTTTAGGATGCTTGGGAAAGTAGCAGTAATAAGGCCATTCACTTTAACTCACATCAGAACCATCAGACCAAGGGGGATATGGCTGCATAAAAGGTCAGTGAGTAGTCTGGGCAGAAGAAATGGCCCCAGGGGGCCAGAATCTGCCAAACAGCTGACCAGTGAAATCTAAATTGGCAGCAAGGCCCAGTCCTCATTTCAAAGGGGAAATTGAAAGCAGGCTTTCTGGGAGGGCAGGCCCTCATCGGAAGGGAGGTGATGCCTGTAACCAAGGCAACATGCAAACACTCGCTTTTCCTTTCTCCTCTTCTCCTCCCCAGTGGCCCACTTCCAAACAGCCCTCCTACACTCATATATTTCAGGGAGAGGTGTCAAGAGAAGATGAAGACATCTGATCTGTCCCTATGAAAATTTGAAGGGATAAGAAGCCTCCACCAAGGAAAAGCAAACCCTGGAGAGAAAGGTCATTAGTGGCTTCCATAAGCAGAGAGATTTATATAATAAATTCAGAGGCAGGTTAATTAAGGTTTCTCAGAGCGAAGTGGTGTAGATTCTTCTAGAAGGGTTAGGATTTCAAAATAAAGTTACATAAAAATAGTCAATGATATCTTCCGTTTGTGTGGAGGGCTGAGTTTGTCATAGTTTTACATGCAACATTCTGAATAGAGACCACTGCCTCCATTTAACAGGGAATAAAATGAAGGCCAAGCCATGCCAGCGATGTATTTCAGAGGCACAGGGCCCCAGCAGAGTCACCCTTCATCAGGACTTATTAAATGAACGAACACCCTGCATTCCTGTACTGATCCTGCAAGGGAAGTTTCCAGAATCCAAGTTCAGGCTGTCCTGTTTCATCCAGATATACTGCATTCCCACAGGAGCCTAGCTCTGCCCATCATTAACCCAGGGCTCAGAGAAGCCCTGCAAGCCGTAGGGACCATGTGAAGGACTGGACCCATCAGAGAGGAAGGCCCAGCTCTTACAAAGCTCATCTTCAAATTGTGGAGGTGAGGTCAGGGTACAGACCGCAGGAAGAAAGGAGAACTTGATCATTTTGGATAGTGGCAAGTGCCCTAAACAAGCAAGGCGATGTTTCAGAGATTAAGTACACAGGGGCTATGGAGCAGATGGCGGTAAGCTTAGGCTTTGACCTGCTGACCAACCTTTCCCATTACTAGAACCTTCAGTTTAAGATGGCTTTAGAAAACTTAGCTTACTCTTTGGGCTGGATAGAAATTTTAGATAAATTATGTACTTTTCCCCACTTTATTAAGCTCCATTCCTGATGGTTGTAATCTTATTAAAGGATAATTTGATTAATTTTTTTCTCTGTCAACTCATATTTCCTAGTGAAGCAGTTTGACCAGAACTTCTCTTGTATTTCTAATCCAGTCTTAACTGTAGAAGTAATAGACTAACGTCCTTGTTTAAATTGTTTCCTTTTTTCTGTGTGTGGAATGCATGCCTGTGTGCATGCTTGGTCTCATGTGTTGGCACATGTCTATGAGTCACATGCAGGCCAGCAGTTGGCATCAGGTACCCTTCTCTGGGACTTTCCAGCTGTATTCTGAGGCATGGTCTCCTACTGACCTGGACCTCACCAACTCAACTGGCCTGGCTAGACAGGGTGTTCTGCAGCCCCCTGTCTCCACCTCTGAGTGCTGGGATCACAGCAGGGCTACCACACCTACCTGGCCTTTCCCAGGGGCTGGGGACCTGAACTCAGCTCCTCACGATTCCACAGCAAGCACTTTCCTCACTGAGTAATCTCCTCTGCCAATATTGTTTGAAATGATTCCTATAGACAGGTGTGAAAAGAACAAGGAAAATAGAGACAGCAAAGGTTTATTTCTTGAGCAAGTTAGTTAAGGGCACACCAGTTAATAAGAGCCAAGACTGAATGCAGTATCTCAGAAAAGCTAATGAGCCACAGGTTCTTCAGCCTCAGCTCAAACATATGAAGAACTCCCCAAATGACCCTTAGGTTTTTTCTGGCTTTAAAAGTCTATGCTGGAGGATTTTCATTACAGTCAAGATATAAACTAAGATCATCAGACAAGATGCATAAAACAATGATTATTTTTTAGGAAAATGGGCACCAGCCAATGAAGGAGAGATTAAAAGCACAGAAGGAAAGCTAATGGCATCCCTAGCTTATGCAACCAGACCCAGGGTGGAAAAAGGACATGCCATCAGGGCCCTGCAAATCCCCTCAGTGGAGCATCTAGGGTTAGAGGAGGATGTGGGGAGGCAGTGTGATGCTGAGGAAGAGTCCAGAGCTCTGCAGAGGGCTCTCCTGTTCAGCAGCCTCTGGTCACTGTGAGTGTGAGAAAACATCAAACAAAGAGCTGAGGCCAGGTAGAAAACTATGGAGAGAGAATTGTGTAGATGCAGTCAGGAAATAGCATCTATTTCTGATATTACATCTGGAAAATTTCCCATGTCACAGGGCATCACGTAGAGTGTTGAGAGGTTCTTGCTTCAGGACCAGAGAACAGCACGCCCAAGATTAATGTTCTAACTCCACCCAATAATACATTCATAGTACAATCCAAAGGGTCCAGACTATTTCCCACAACAAAGCACAGGAACACTTACGGGAATTCAGAAACACTGAGTAACTGCATAATTGGCATGGCCTTGTATGGAAAGTTTGATGCTCAATGGGGCCAATAATCCAGTTCCGTGAGAGACCCTGACTCAAAGCAATAAGGTAGAGCAATGGAGAGCCCAGTAGGGGGAGACATCTAACTGAAATGTGAACCTAATTAGTCTTATCAATAAACACCAAGAGTCAACAACTATCAAGGTAATAACCTGGAAGATCAGAGAAGCAGAGGAGCGGCCACAGTCACTTCCTTCCTCTCTGAATCCTCAGACCACAAGGGCTAAGATCCTGTCTCCACCTGTCTTATACTCTTGTCTCCACCTCCCGATTGTGCTGGAATTAAAGGTGTGAGCCTCTCAAGTGCTGGGATGAAAGGTGTGTGCCACCACTGCCTGGCCTCTATGGTTAACTAGTGGCTAGCTCTGCCCTCTGATCTCCAGGCAAGCTTTATTTGTCAGAAACACAAAATATCACACAACATCTAACACTCTCCTCTGGTCTCCACATGCATGTAGATGGGTATATGCCCCTGCACACTTGCATGTGTACAGCACATACACTCACACATACACACACACTCTCACACACAATAAACAGAATATAATGTCATTTAAAATCACGAAGTGTTGTTGAATACTATACTCAGATGAAAAGATTATCTTTGTGAAAGAAACTATTACAAAAAAATCCCATGTCATATGATTTAATATATTCTGAAATATCCAGAATATATAAATCTATTGAAATTAAAAGTTGAATTAGTTATTGCCTAGGCTGAGGGAGGTTGGGGAGGAAGAAATCGAGAGTGATGAGCACTCAATACAAGTTTTATTGGGGTGATTAAAATATGTTCTAAAATGTGATGGTAGCAATGGCTGAACAAGCCTGTGATGACACTGAACACCGCTGAACTGAGTACTCTAAATTAATGGACAATAGGAAAGAGAACATCAACAAAGTAGCCGCTATTAGTTAAAAAAAATGAAACAAACACTTGAAAATGTACAAAGTTTGGAAGGAATTCATCACCAACAAGTTAATCATGCCAGGCATGTTAAAGAAAGTGATTTATCTAAGGAGGAAAATGATGAGAAATGGAAAGATCCACATGCACAAGGGATTGGAGAACAGAGTGTTGGGCAGGGTGACCACAGGAACAGTGGCCCAAATAGCTGTGCCGGCCTGTCATCTTTCACCAGTGAATAGGAGCCACCAGCAGCTTACACCTGAGGGGAGTGGCTGGGATCCACACACAGGGAGGAGGGATGACATCGAAGGAGAAAGATTTCTTCCACTACACATGAGAAAGCACCTGGGCAGATAGCAATGAGATTGTAAAAGAAGGTTTCTTAAGTTCATGTTCAACAAAAAACAACACCAGCAGCTCACAGATGTTTCTGGATGTGAACCACCTGGCGTCTACAAAAAAATCTAAAGAGAAATGTGCTCTACTGAGACTGCGGCCAATCTAGATTGTATACAGGTAGTCATTTAGAACAGTTCTGGTAGGTGAGGCATCTAATTGTGTCTAACTGTTCTCCTGTCTTTCTGTGGAATGGGCTATGTGGAGAAGCAAGCAATCAGGGTTAGCATTATAAGTCATGAGACATGTTGATGCCGTAGAGTGCCTGATGTAATGTGAAATCACCTTATTTCTGGCAATTTCACCAAAATCAAGAAGTTCAGTATCATTATGAGACAGATCTGGCAAACTCAAATTGAGAGACAGGCTTCAAAATAACCACTTTCCTGTGCTCCAAAGTACCGAGGTTATGAAGGAAAAGGGAAAATGTAAGTTATATCAAAAAAAAAAAAAAAGTAATGCTAGGGTCCACCAGAAGTCCTGTAAAAGTCTACCAGACATGACACAATCAACAAGAGCGTTTACTGTCTCGACAATAAAGGTACCAGTATCCCGGGCCACATATCCAACCAAAAAAGCAAAATGGCAACCCCAAGAAAAGCTCGCAGGCTCCTTTTAAGCACAACCAAAGGAATTTTAAAAGCAGTGTGACCATTCTACTTAGGGCTGGCTTACACAAGAAGCAATCATATTAGTACATTTCTAATTGGTTAGGGCTAGCAGGGGCAGGCTAAGGCTATAGCTTTTCCATTCTTGAGCAAGTTTGGACAAGCTCTAAGCTTTGTCCTTATTCGGTTATTACCTGTGGGGGAGAAGAGGAGCTGGCCCAGGTGTACCATGCCTCATCCAGTGACAGGGGTGTTGGCAATTGATTGCTCTTTGTTTGTGAACTGAGGCCTAGTTCTTAACTGAGTTATTAGGGGCCTGTCATGATATTTGCCTGGTTCTCTCAAGCAAGTGCAGCACAGAACCGTGAATTTGCTCCTCACAGAGGAGGGTCATTCTGAAGGCTGGTCAAACTTCATTTAGATCTGAAACTAATGATGGCATCAGTGGAAGATCCCAGCAGTAGCTTTTACCAGCCAGCAGCCAAGTCAAGCAGGCAGGGCTGGTTCTCCTTGACCTCTTTACATCTGGGCTTTCTGCTGGAAGGTACTGCCTACTCTAAGGGAGGGTCTAACCATCTCAGGTAAGCTTTTCTAGAAATATCCCCCTAGACTCACCAAGAGGCTTGTCTTTAATTGATTCTAGATCCCATCAAGATGACAATGAAGATTAATCTTCAACCATGTTGCCTCAGTTTTCTTGGTTTAACTCAAAAGCAGCTGTGGAAAACACAGAATCAAATGGCTATGGTCTAATCGAATTTGTAAAAATTATGGAGCAAATTCATGGTTTGCTGACCCTGTCTTGCATAAAACAAACAAATAAGAAATACACAAGTACTCTATTTGTCTAATATAGAGATCTTCTCCAAAACTAAAACCAAAATGACTAAATTTTCAAATTAGTTAAATAATTTATTACTCGTGTGTGTTTCAGAATTTTACACTCTCAGATGACCATCTGTCTTCCTTTTGGCCATAAAAATATATGAGAAGGAACTGGAGAAATGATTCAGTGATTAAGAGCACTTGCTGCTCTTCCAGAAGACCTGGGCTCAACTCCCAGCACCCACATGGCAACTAAAGACTGTCTATAACTCCAGTTCCAGGGATCCTTATGACCTTTTCTGGCCTCTATAGGTACTAGTAACACATATAATGCAAATACATGCAAGAAAAAACATACATAAGCATAAAATAAAAATAAATCTTCTGTGTGTTTTGTTTTTCAAACAAGGTCTTACCATGTAGCCTTGGCTGGCCTGGAGCTCACTATGTAGACCAAGCTGGTCTTGAACTCACAGAGACCTGCCTACTTCTGGAGTGCTGGTGTTAAAGGCTTGCACAATTGTGTCCAGCATAAAATAAATAAATCTTTTAAGAATAAAATAAGTGGGGAGACTTAAGCATTCAGCAGAGGCATGCCTACAACCAGAAGCTAGCCTCAGAAGAACTTCCTGACCCTTGACCCTCTCTTGGACTACAACCAGACATCCATGGTTTTGCTTTGTTCTTAGACACTATGTTTTGAATGCAGTTCAGGAAAGCCACAATTACAGATTTCAAATGAGCCTGAGCAGCTTTGCCTTTGAAAGAGGCTGTTGTCTGGAATGTAAAAGGTCCCTGGAAATGAACAGAGGGCAGCAGCCAGAGATCTGGAATCTACGTTGCCCCCGCACAGTGGGAGGAGGCCAGTTTCTGAAATCTGTCTTAGTGGTGCCCATACTTGACCCAGGAAGATACAAAATGCTCTTGGATCAGAAGACAACAGAGTATCTCTCCATCCAAGTTGTGGACATTATGGAGAAAGCTGGCATTTCTTGCCACCTCCACCAGGTAGCATCTACTCCTGTGAACTTCAGACTCCTCCTCTCTGAGGGTGATGGTACCTGAGCTATTTCCCAACCTTTTAGTATCTCAAACACTACCTGCACAAATTTTCGCAGCAAATTAGTCAAGGCATAGGAACTGCTAAATTAAAAACCTAACAGGACCAGGTGGTGGCACACGCCTTTAATCCCAGCACTTGGGAGGCAGAGGCAGGCAGATTTCTGTGAGTTTGAGGCCAGCCTGGTCTACAGAGTGATATCCAGGATAGGCACCAAAACGACACAGAGGAACCCTGTCTCTGTGAAGAAAAAAAAAAGAAAAAAAAAAAGCCTAACTGTATATCTTAAAATAAGGCCCCGAAGTCCAAGCCTGAGCCCCTCACCTTTGCTTACACTATTTGCTCTTTGGAACATATATGTATGTATCTTCCAGCATATTTTAGCAGTCTATGGTCTAGAAGATGTCCATCTATGTTTATTCTGTGTTCAGATATCTGCATTTTCACAGAAGCGATTCTGCAGCAAGCAAGCAACTTGTCACCATGTTGAATCTCTTCTTCACTTGTCTGTTTAATGGGAGGAAGAGACTTACAACACGGCGGTAGAAACATGGGAAGGAACGCAACTTCAGATTGCTGCCCAGCTGTTTTCTAAGTGTTAAGGACCCATCCCACTTCAAAATTTGGAGCCAGGATCTCCCCCAGATGCAAAAGAAGACTTACACTGTGCTGAATGCATAGCACCATGCTGTGGGATGTTCTGTATGGCAAATGTGTTGCTCTGATTGGTCAATAAATAAAACACTAATTGGCCAGTGGCTAGGCAGGAAGTACAGGCAGCATTAACAGAGAGGAGAAAAGAAAGAACAGGAAGGCAGAAGGAGTCACTGCCAGCCGCTGCCAGGACAAGCAGGATGTGAAGATGCCGGTAAGCCACGAGCCATGTGGCAAGGTATAGATTTATAAAAATGAATTAATTTAAGATATAAGAACAGTTAGCAAGAAGCCTGCCACAGCCATACAGTTTGAGCAATATAAGTCTCTGTTTACTTGGTTGGGTCTGAGCGGCTGTGGGACTGGAGAGTGATGAAGATTTGTCATAACTGTGGGCCAGGCAGGAAAACTCTAGCTACAGCACCATGCAGACATTATTACTCAAAAGTAAAGAACTGCCCACACAATGAATAGGAAGCTTTAGCTGAGACTTCAGTCCAAGGGAAGACAAAGGACCACAGTTTCCAAACATGCCTAGTTTGCAAAATCTTAGTGATTCCATGTAAAATATAGGACTTCTCCCCCCCACCACTACTACCACTTTACTTGACAACCAACTAGCAGTAGCTTAAACAAATATTGATGGGAGGAGCTGACAGTTCAGGACAACAGTGCCTCTGTTTAGTGGTACTCTAAGTCAGTGTCTTTCATTCCTCTGAGAAAGACTGACTTAGTCTCTTCAGGGTGGCAGTTCAGATGCTGTAGTTCTAGGCCTTGCATCTATAGTCCAAAGGGAAAAAAAAGGAAGAAAGAAGGGAGTTGTCTTAGTTACCTTTCCTGTTGCTGTGGTAAATATCCTGACAGAAACAGCTTAGGGTAGAGAAGTTTAACTCATGGTCCCAAGTCTACAAAATGTCACAGTTATAGGACTCTGGGGGAATTAGTAATATCACACCCATAACCAGTCAACAAAGAGGAATGCATGCATGCATGGTGTGCTCAGCTCACTTTCTCGTTCTTATACAGTTCAGGATTCCCTGCCTAGGGAATGATGCCACTCATGGTCGGCATGTCTTCCCCCTTCAATTAACATAATCAAGATAATTCCCCCACAGACATACCCACAGGCCAGTCATGTCTAGACAGTCCCTCATTGAGACTCTTCCCAGGTGACTCTAGATCGTGTCAAATTGACAAAACTAATGGTCACAGCTCCACCCCTTGTCAACTGGACAGACAAACATATCATTTAAGAGCCATAACTTTCTACCCACTGTCCCCAGAGTCTCATGCTTATCTCATAATGTAAAATACAGTCCAACTTTAAAAGTCCCTATAGTCTTTAAAAATTCTAATGTTTTCAAAGTCGGAGTTTTCTTAACTGTGAGCACCTATTTTAAAACAAGTTACATATTTGAAACATATGATGGTACCAAGTAAGTGATCTCATTTGAACGTGAAAGAGCGAGGGTGGGGCCAGAGAGATGCTCAGCAGTTACAAGCACATGCTGCTCTTGCAGAGGACCCAAGTTTGGTTTCCAGAATCCATTCAAGGAAGCTTACAACTGCGTGTAACTCCAGATCCAGGGGACATGACACCTTCTCCTGGACTCCCTCACTTCTGCACCAGCATTCACATACATATACACAAATCCACATGTACACACGCACATATACATGTGATTAAAAATAAATCTTTGGGAGGAAAGAGAAGAGTGGAATATCATAATCAGGGTTTCTATTGCTGTGATAAAATACCATGACCAAGAGCAACTCGGAAAAGAAAAGGTTTCCTCTATCTTACAACTCGTCACTCATCACAGTGAAGTTGGGGCAGAAACTCGAGGCAAGAACCTGGAGGCAGTGGAGAAGTGCTGTCTACTGGCTTGTTTCTATGGTTTCCTCAGTCTGCTTTCTTACACCTCCTAGTACCACTACCCAGGAATGGCTGCACACAGTGAGCTGGGCTCTTCCACATCTATCATTAATCAAGGCAATACCCCACAGGATTGCCTACAGGCCAATCTTATGGAGACTATTTTTTGTTAAAAATTGAGATTTCATCTTCCTAGATATGTCTAAGCTTGTGTCAAGTTGACAAAAACCAACCAGCATGAATGATTCATTATCAACTTGACACACAAACAAATCACTATTAAATCATAACTTTTCCTTTCCTGTTCATTCACTAGATCTATAAAATGCATTCTGACTTTTGTAAGTCCTACAGTCTTTAAAAATACAAACACTTCCAAAGTTGAGTTTCTTTAAAATAGCCAATGTCTCTTTTAAAGTTCAAAGCTTCTCTAAAATATCCAAAATCTCTAAACTGTCCAGTCTCTCACCTTAGTTATTTTTTTCTGTTGCTGTGGTAAGATACCATGACAAAGGCAGTATATAGAAGAAAGAGTTTATTTGGGGCTTACAGTTTCAGGGGTTAGAGTTCATGACCATCATGATGAGGAGCATGGCAGCAGGGAGGTAGGCATGGCACTGAAGCAGTAGCTGAGAGCTCACATCTTGAACACAGCCATGAGGCAGACGGGATATGGTGTGAGTCTTTGGGAACCCCAAAGCCCAACCACAGTGACACACTTCTTCCAACAAGGTCACACCTCCCAATCCTTCCCAAACAGTTCTACCAACTGGGGACTAAGCATTCAAATATATGAGCCTGTAGGGGCCATTCTCATTAATCCACCAGATATCTCAACTGTCTATATAGGCTTCTATCAAATAAAATAAGAAATAAGTTAAATAGTTTCCTCAAGAGGGAAGAACCAGTATACATTCACAATCAGATTAAAGCAAAACCAACATCCAGCACTGTGAATTAAATCCTATAGTTGAATGTTCCACATCTGGGATATATTCATAAACTTCTGGGCTTCAAAGGGTGTGATCGGTTCTATCTCACTGACTACGCTACTCACAGCACACATAGTGGCATCTCATAGACCAGCTCCACTTACAGCTATGATTGCCCTTGGTGGTTGTCTGAGTTATGGTTACTATTGCTGTGATGAAACACAATGACCAAAAGCAACTTTGGTAGGAAAGGGTTTATTTCACTCATAGCTCCATATAACAGTTCACCATCAATAGCAGTGAGGGCAGGAACCTGGAGGCAGGAGTTGACACAGAGGCCATGGAGGGGTACTCTTACTGGCTTGCTCCTTGTGGTTTGCTCAACATGATTTCTTATAGAACCCAGTGTAGTGGGTAGCAGTTATAGTTACAACTTAGTATATATGTAATATCTTAGATAGAACATATTAAGTATCAGATTCAGGTTCTTTAGGATAGGACACTTTTTGGAATGATTTTTGTTACACACCTTTACCTACACTCTAGGCTTCTCTGGATTTTAGTATGTGTTTCTTGCTTGATATTGTTTGCATTGGTTGTAGTTCCATCTTATCTAGGTCATTATCCCTCACTACTCTTTGACAGTATTTGAAAACCATTCCTTTGTATATAGTCTTGTATTAGGTTAGAACTTTCTTATTTAGACAAATGGGGGAGATGTAGTGGGCAGCCATTACAGCTTTGATCTGGAAGTTCCAACCCCCACTGAGGCTTCAGTAACTGTCACAGCTACAAGGCAGGGCCGAGAGAGGACCCTGAAGACCCGAGATCTGGATGTGCTGGCTCTCTTGATTCCTGGACCCTGGATGCTGGAGGTAGACTGAACAGAGTTCTCCAGAGAACACTGCCAGACTGAGCTACACCTTTCCCAGACCCTGTCCTATCCCTTCATTTGTAAGTTACCCCACAAAATAAACCTCCCTTTTAACTACGTGGAGTTGCCTTAATAATTTCACCAATAACCCAGGACTTCCAGCCTGGGATGGCACCACCCACAATAGCCTGGACCCTCCAACATCAGTCACTAATCAAGAGAGCCCTACAGGCTTGCATACAGCCGGACCTGATCTTATAGAAACATTCTCTCAATTGAGGTTCCTTCCTCTCAGATGACTTTAGCTTGTGTCAAGTTGACATAAAACCAGCCAGCACAGTGGTCATCTCTACTGCCACTGCCACCAGTAGCTCTGGGCTCTTTTGGGAACTCTGATTCTGACACATGGTGCCAAGCCTCATCTTCTCTCCATGACCCCTCCAATATTGGGGTTTTTACACAATTGAGGCTTCATCAATGGCCTCTTTGTTTTTTTCTCCCAGTGCCAAGGTTCAGCTGCTCTCCACAACCTTCCTAATGCCTTGAAAACCAGTACCACCTGGGAAATTCTTACACCTTACCAAATTCCACTGCCAGCACCAAGTGCAACCTTGGCCACCTCTGAACCACAGCTTCTGTGTGCTGACCCTGAAAAATCACTTCCAGAAGATTTCACTCCCAAGCTCCTGGTCTCTTCTGAATCATAGCACATTTCTTAGCTCAAGCTGACCAGCATCCATTGTCTCAGCAAAGCAAACATTTCACTTTAGTGTTTCTGGTCTCTTGTTAATCACAGCTGATTATTTAGCTCCAGATGACCAGAACCGTAGGTGATTCTTAATTCAAAATATCACATAAGTTGCCTTTTCCTGCAAGACTAGGGCCATATGTACAACACTTATGTACATGTGGTCCAACACTGCTCACTTCTGCCAGCAGAGCTGTAGCGTGGCCCCTCAGGACCACAGCTGTATCAGTTTGATTCTGAGGCACAATGAACTCCTTAAGCTTAGGTTTTCTTTCTGTAGATAAATTTTGATCTTTACTACATGGAGCCTCCTCCAAAGGGTAGAGCTTTGTCCTCAGAAGACTTTTCCCATCCCATTGTAGCTCAGGTGACTTTTCTACAATGGTGTTGATTTCTATCAATTACAGGTGATTTTTCACCATGAGCCTGCATACCAGCTAGCCTTGAAACTTCTCTCCTCCCAAAATCAGTCTATCACCTTCAAACAACCCAACTCAAGATCCCAGAACATACATAGAGTGCAACCAGATTATTGGCCAAATTTTCATATAAATAGTCTCTAGTTGGGTTCCTGATGGAGTCTGTGTTCCCTCTTTAAACTTTATGAGCCAGGCCTCCACTGCCTGCGCTTCTCTCAGCATCACTGTCCACCACGTTCCCACTGGGAAGGCTCGCTAAGCTTGGTTTCCAGCACCCAGTGGATTTCTAGCCCAGTATACCAACGTTCCCCACATCCTTCCCAGAAAACAGTCACGAGGCCTAAAAGCCACATGGGCAGGTTTATCACAGCAGCAACCACCAATTTCTGTCTTCATTTCATTTCCTGTTGTTGGGGTGAGAAAAGATCCAGACAAAAGCAACTTCGGGGAGAAAGGGTTTTGCTTTAACTCACAGTCCACAAAAAGTCACAGCAGCAGGAGCTTGAGGGAATGAATCTTATCACGTCCATGATCAGGAACACAGAGCAATGAGTGAGTGCATGGCCGGGCTCTGCTTGCATTTTTTACTCTTAAACAATTTAGGATGGCCTTCCTAGGGAATGGTGCCATCCATAGTGGCTGGCATTCTCACCTGATTGACATAATCAAGGCAATGCCTTACAGACATAGCCACAGTACAACCTGATTGTGTCAGTCACCATCCTACTGCTGAGAAGAGACAACATGACCAAGGCAGCTCTTATGAAGGAAAGCATTTAACTTGGGAATTGCTTATAGTTTCAGGGGCTTAGTCCACTATCATCATGGCAGGGAATGGTGGCGTGCAGGTGTGGTGCTGAAGAAGTAGCTAAGAGCTACATCCTGATATGCAGGCCAAGAGAGAGATGCTGGGCCTAACACTGGCATTTAAAGCTTCACAGCCTACAGTACCCACTGACACACTTCCTCCAACAAAGCCACACTTCCTAATCCTTCTTAAATAGTGCTACTCCTGGTGACTAAGTATTTAAATATATGAGCCCATGGGAGCCATTCTTATTCAAACCACCACACTAATCTAGATAATCTCTCAGTGAGACTCTTACCAGGTGTCAAGTCAATAATTAAAATGAACTGCCATAAGGGCTAAAAAAAAGGAAGTCTGAAATGATGTATTTCTTGTATCAGGAAAAGCTATTCTGGGGGCCTCCTAACATCCTCAACATACCCATAACCCCCCTTTTATATATGTGTATGAGTGAATAAGTAATATGTATGTACAGTGTATACACAAGTGTGTGTGGTTGCATGCTTCCATGTATGTGCCACAGGAGGACTGTGGGTGCCACACTCTTACACTCGCCTCTTTATTCTTCTGAGACATGGCCACTCCCTGAACCTAGAGCTAGGCTAATGGCAAGCTCTTGTCTCTGCCCTCACTGAAGTGCTGATTACAGGGCTGTGAGTGTGTGTGTGTGTGTGTGTGTGTGTGAGAGAGAGAGAGAGAGAGAGAGAGACAGACAGACAGACAGACAGACAGAGACAGAGACAGGGAGAGTCACAGATGGGGGATATACTCAGCTTTTTGTGTTGATTCTGGAGATTTGAACTCAGATACTTGCACTTGCACAGCAAGGTTTCTTAGCTAGCAAGCCACCCTCCCCATCCCGGCCCACAAACTCCCTTTAAAAATTCTATTGCCTATTTATTTTTAACATTTTTATTACATTTTATTCGTTGTATTTGTATATGCATGGATTGGATGCACACATGCCACAGTGCACTTGTGGAGGTCAGAGGACAATTTGGGAGAAGCAGTTCTCTCCTTCCACCATGGTGGATCCAGGGATTGATCTGGAGCCATCAGCTTGGTGTGGGTGCCTTTGCCCATCGAGCCCTCCCATCAGCCCTTCTTCAGACATTCACCGGCACTGTGTTTATCCAGCTGTAAGCAGAGGAAACTGGGTGGGTTGGCTTTTCAACCACCGTAGTGGAAGGTGACAAAGAAGAATGGATAAGTGAACGTCAGATTAGCCAACCCACAACAGATTTGTGCTGTGAGAGCCAATTATTTTGCATTTTCTTATTTAAGCAAAAGCATTTCTTTGTTTTATCAAACAAGACTAATTTTTAAAAGTTATTGCAATAACTTGATCTGGCTTAAAGGCATTTCTTCTAATATGATGTTTATGTTTAAATAAATGTCTTGAGTTTATTATCTTCCTTCCAATAGGGGTTGGCAAACTGTGACTGTGGACCAAATTATTCCATCAGCCGTTGTTGTTAATAAAGTTTTGTTGAACCAGCAATCCTCACTTACTCTTGTACAACAGAGTTGAATGTTTGTTAACCTGACTTTACACACTTAACACAATTACTTTGTAGATTTCACACACTTAACACACTTGCTTTGTAGACCTTTGTCAAAAATGTTTGCCAACCTATTGACGGACAGTCTTCCCAAAGAGAAGCCAGAGCATCACTCCATCAAATGCCAGACTCCTCCTTGAGAATACTGAGGAACAATTAGAATATTCTTAATGAAGACAACATCCCCATTCGGCCCTGGTAACACCCACATTGCCAAACACGGAGTCTGATCTGGCCTCATGGTCTTCGGCACTGGGCGAATCCCAGGCTTTCCTTTGCTTTAAATAAACTCTTTATAATTCTCCATGAAAATGTATTCTGTCTAAACCACCTACACAGAGAGGAGAATAATGCAGTGGTACCTTGGTATTTGTTCTCACGATATTAAACAGCTTAGCTTTGGGGTTATCACAATAGACTAAAGGATGAAAAAAAACTTGCTTTCATTGATTTTGCAAATAATTAAAGCAGACAAAATAAAAAAAAAAAAACCTCACACAGCTGGAAAGATGTCTCAGTAGTTAAGAGCACATTCTGCTCTTCCAGAAGAGCTGAGTTTGGTTCCCAGCCCCACACTGAGCAGCTCACAGCCTCCTATAACTCCACGTGCACTCATGGGCACATTCCCACACACAGACACACTTATATACAGGTATTTTTTAAATTAAAGCAAAAATAAATAATTCACTTCTGAATCATGGCATACCAGACATATCCAACACGTCACTTTCATCTCTATTAAGAACAGGATGGCATCTAGGCTCCCTGCTTGGCAGCAACTCACCCTGGCAGTCCCTGGGGCTTAATTAACACCCGCTCTTCTCTAAAAGGGCAGCCAGTTTCTTTAATATCAACGGTAGGTTTTGTGAGAGGCTGGCCTTGGATAAAAGTCCAGCAAATCTGCCTGTGACTTTACAGGGAGGGTATCGGGGCCTTCAGCCACCCAAAGTCAAATTCAGGAGGCACTGGAATCCCTGCCCTCCTGGAGTGCCTCTGCCTGGCCTAGTTCTGAGCTGTGACCACAGCTCAGGGTCAGTGCTTGTGGCCAGTGTGGCCTGGGCCGCTGCTGAGTCAATAAGCTATACTTAGCTACAAACTATGGGTTGTTGTTTTCCTCAATGTATTTGGCTACTGTGATTATGAGTTTAATTCCTAAAAATGACCCAAAAATGTGGATTCTTTCTCTCTCTCTCTCTCTCTCTCTCTCTCTCTCTCTCTCTCTCTCTCTCTCTCTCACACACACACACACACACACACACACACACACACACACACACACACACACACACACCCTAGTTCCTACCCTTCCTTCAAAGTAATGTATACCCGCATGCCAAGACACAACAGAATTGGAACATCAAAGAGAAGAAGAGAGCTCTTTTGCTGTTGTGTTTTGTTTGCTTGTCGGGGCGCTTGTTGCTTTCTAGTGTCTTCTACTGACAATGGTTCAGTTGGTGGCCCAGCAGCCCTGTGGCATTGCCGCTCATGTGCTCCATCAAGGAGCAAGCTGGGAAGTCAAGCGACTTGTCCGAGGTCCCAGAGTTGAGTGGCACAAGGCGCTTTGGTCTGAGAGCTGGGTTGGAGCTCACTCTTGAGCTCTGCAGCCTGGAGAAGGCAAAGGGTCTCTCCAGCCTTGCCTTCCGGTTTGTACAGCGGTGCAGGTGCTCGTGAAGAGAGGGTCAGTGAGAACTCAGGGCCTGGCATGTGGGAAGTGCTTCTGTCAACTTGTTAGTCTCCTCAGTCCCCCTCAGCCACTAGGAATGTTCCATCCAGTTCTCTCTGTGGGCCTCAGGCCTTTCAGGCAGCAGGTGAGCCTAGACCCAAAACCCAGACAGACAGATGTCTTGAATCCAGTCAGAATTGAAGAATGCAAAGTCACAATAGCCTGGAGCAGCATTGGGACAGGGAGACCATAAAAGGACTCATATCCGAAGCATGGTCTGCACCTAGTCCACCTTCTGAGTCAACTGACACATTGAATCTTCTGTTCTCAACATCTGTAGAGTTACCCAAAGACTGCTAATTAGACTGTCTGTCAGGGCCCAGTGTTGGGGTCCAGCACCAACCTACTGATTCAGTCTCTTGAAGGAAGGAGTGAGGAATGAAGAAATACTAGATAGAAATATAAGCCTAGACAAAGAGAAAGACAGAGACATGGGATAGCTTTGGGAGGGTCCTGGGTCAATACCACAGATGCCTCGAGTTTATGTCTAATGGGCATTTTATACACTGGCAAGGGAAGAGGCAAAAGACTTCCCCCTTTCAAAATCAAAGCACAACATACAACCAAGTGCAGACCCTTCAAAACACCAGGTAACCACGCCCCACGGCAAAGCATCTTGTGATTAGGCCTTGAAGTATAAGACACCTGGTAACCAGACCTTTGCACCCTATTATGCAGCCCTGGAGAGCAACATAAACTCTGACTCTCTGACCTTGAGTCAAAGCACAAGTTGGAATCTTTGTGGGCTCCCACACGGGTCCAGGATCAAGTCAATGTGGCCACAGATGCCTGTAGCAGACACACATTACGGCTTGGACATGGATTGAATACATCCCCCAAGGGTTCCTATGCTGGACTCTTAGTCCTCAAGTGTGGTGATGATGAGAGGTGGTGGAATGGTTGAGAGCAATTTCTTGGAGAGCAATTTCAGTGAGAGAGGATAATGTGCATGTGTACATGACTGTGATTAAAGCATGTTATATGCATGCATGAAAAGTTCAAAATAATCCCACATTATTGTATAATTAATATGTGATAGATACAGACAGGAGTGAATTCTTATGAAAGGGAACACTCTGATTTAGCTCATGCCTCTATCTATCATCTATCTATCTACCTATCTATATCTATCTGCATATATATATGTATATGTGTATGTATGTATGTATGTATGTATCTTTATTACCCAGCCTCAGGTGTTTTGTTCTAGCAACAGAAAACAGACAATCACCCATGTTAAGACATGAATTATTTTGGTTTTGAGAATCAATCACCAACCTTCAGTGTACTTGGCTTCTAATTGCTGTTCTCTACAGTCTTCTTTAGAGGAACATACTTGGACCTCTGAGCCAATTTGTCTGTTTCACAGCAACCTCAGAGTTTAAATCCTTCCAAGGCAGTCTGTTATAGGCAATGGCTGATTGAGACTGACTCTGAAAGTCAGGCCTCCATGTTTCTTAGGTGGGACAAATGCTTAAGCTGTTATTCACATTTCAAGTTCTCTGTAAGATCAGGCTGGGGATGGATCTGCCTGCAAATGTAGATTTGATGAGCAGCTCTCCATCTTCCTTTCCTGTGTCCTGTATCATTTCTCCCCGGAGCACATCCTAGTCTGCCATCAAAATCAGCTTCATCACTGGGGAAAGCCAGTGTGGGGTTCTCCCTGGGACTCTGTGTCCCTCAGCAGCTTGGGTGTCCACCCCCTTCCCACTGATGTGATGCGGACCATCATCCAGCCTTCCTCTTGAACCCCTGACTCACCCACTCTGCTCCTGTTCTCTTCTGTTCCTTTCTGTGTTTCTTGCTTCTTCTAGCTCTTATACATCTGATTAAAGTGTCCGGACTCCACGCCAGCTCCGTCTGACCTTCTCGACCACTGTGATACCAACTGCTGCAGTCTGCAAGCTCAGTGGCTTCTGGAGCCCATGTTCTAGAATAACTGCAAAAGAGTCTTTTTTAGATTGAACACTGCTGAACTGTCCAGTTTGGGCTCTCCAAACCTTTTCAGTTTCTGGCTTTGGGCCACCGGAAACACAATACTTAGCCCTGCTCCTCTCATGCAATGTCCCAACAGAGAAACTCACAACTTTGGACTTCATTCATTCATGCACACAGTGTAGAAAACACCTGCTCTTTCTCCGTACTGGCCTCTACTTGAAAGGCTAGAGATGAGAAGATCAGTAAGAACTCTCTTTTTCCTGGTCTTAAAATTGTTAACATCTGTTTCCAAACTCCACCAAAAGTTAAAAACAGAATAATATAACAACAATAGGCTTTGGAGAGTAAGGGAAACCACAAAAAAAACAAAAAAAAAAAAAACAAAAAAAACCCCTGAGTTTTAAAATGTTAAAAATTTTTAAAGTCAATCAATCAACCAATCATCAATCAATCTATCAATAAAATGTTCCAAGCAAAATGCTGTCTGCATGCCTTTGGCTAGATTCTACCACACTAGTCCTTAACCATAATGCAGCAGGAGACATTTGATGTCTAGAGAAATTATTTGTTTGTCATAACTGGGAGTGAGGTCCTACTGTGGGGAGCGGAGGCCAGGATACTGCCAAACGTCCAGTGTTGTGGGACAGCCCTTGTAAGACATGCCTGTGAGCCTCAAGGATCAGTAGTGTGGACACTGAGAAGCAGTCTTCTGATAATTCCAAGCCTCCCAGGCGGTCGGGGAAACAAAGAAATCAAACTCGGAAGTCCTCAGAACATCTTACACCCACAAAGTGCACGTACGCCTTTGCTTCTTGCTCCTATGATAGTTCCAATATATCCTCAGACAGTGGGGAACATGGGGCCTGGGCCAGCTCCCCTCCACCCTCCCAAAGGCACTGCCTGAATCCACAGAGAAACTTGGTCACTGCAAAGGAAACATTCTGTCCTCCACGCAGTGACAGAGATAAGATAGATGCTCATCATCCTCGGGTGTGGTGGGAGCTGAGGGCATTTGTCTTGATTTAAGAAGATGGAAGCCACAAAAGAAAAGGATCATACAGCAAGCCTAATGGTAGCCAGATCCATCCCCCACCCTCACCCCTGCTTTCCTGCAGGAGTTTAGTAGCTGGGGGAGTTTGGGTGCCTTGTGTGAAAAGTGAGGGCAGGATGGAGCCCAGATATGCTGGGCTCACAGGGCCCTGGGACCCAGGCCACTTTACCTGTTCCTAAAACTGGTGCATTCCTAGCAAATTTCACTTCCCATTTCATAAGGAATTGTTAGAACCTACTCAGACTAGGAAAGTCTAGGCATAGATCAGCCATTCTTAATGAGCACCTCCGGCTACTTACTGCTTGTACTGTCCAAAACTTAAGTAAAATGTTTAAAACCCTTTTCTATTTAGTATTTTAATCACATTAAGCCCATCTCAAGCACTCAGGAGCCTTGGGTGGCTAAGGACTGCTGTATCAGACAACATGCATTTGGAATAGTGCTATCATGTCAAAAACAGTACTATCATTTTCTGGGCAGCAATGGATTAATGGTATAAACCAGAACATTTCATTTCTTTGAATCTTCATTACTTTCCCCCAGCATTAAATGAGGACTGTGTTTCTTGACTAGTCTCCTTTGAAGAAATGTGGGGACAGTGACCTGAAGCAGGACTTTGGAAAACAGAAAATAGTGTGCACCATCAGGATTGCAAAAAGTCCCCAAGTCACTGCCTTTACTCAAGATGTGTGTTGCCAAAAGCACAGGATGCTTCTACCCACTGTTTCCTTCTCATGGATTTAAAAATTATTGCTTTGGGTGAATTCTTTAGGATGAGGAAGATTTATGGATGCCCTCTTCCCTTCCACTGGTCCATTAAAAGCATTTTGCAGGTCCCCCCACACACACACACATCTTTTACCTTCTCAGACAGAAGGTCTCTTTATGAATTTGAATTTTTCTTTCTTAAAAAAAAATCTACCTAGCTCTTCAAGTCTAACCGGACATTTGAACAAACTCCATCTCTGAGCTTAGCGTCTTTGAATTTGTCTTATTTAGGGTCAGCAGAGCCTTCCAAACCAAACAGAAGGAATGGTTTCTGTTAAGCCCCCAGTAGTCTTTGGTGCTTCTCTGCTGTCAGCTTGGACGCATTCCACTGACAGAGCGGATCTCTGTTTTTACTTAGGCTGTCCTGATCTGGTGTAAGCCGTAACTCGATGAAAGCATTATACAGCAGTAAGAGGCGGCATGTCAAGGAATTGGCTGAATCATATCCGAGCGCCCAGAGCATGCCAACAGACAGCTCAAGCACTTGGTCCAGAAGGTGCCACTGGGCCCTGGATGACTGCAGGGTCTCCTTCAGGGCCTTGGTTTTTTCTAATGGGAATAGTAAGTCTTGGCATTTGCATGGCATTCTTCAGGGTAAAGACAGTCTGTTGAGCAACATCACTAATTAACCCTTATGCAGCGAACACTGTAGACCAGAACTGGAGTCCTGGCAGCAGGCAGGCCAAGAGAAAAGCTTGAGTGTTTGCCTTGTTGCTTTCTGTCGGGATCCAGACCATCACTGTGGACAGAGCTTTCCTCACCGAAGCTGTATTGCAGCTGTATGCAGCAGAAAGAGGAGACTGCAAACCATGAGAAATGGGCAGGTCAGTAGGTATCCCAGAGAGACAGGAGACGGAGCTGGGAGGGAGTGAGGAGACAAGCCCCAAAGGAGTGCTCACTGGACAGAGGACCTGGCATAAGCCAAGGCCCCGGGGGAAAGGGTGTGTTTAGGAGAGAGAGAGAGAGAGAGAGAGAGAGAGAGAGAGAGAGAGAGAGAGAGAGAGAGAGAGAGAGAGAGAGAGAGAACTACATTAGACTAGCTGAGGCAAAATCAAATCAGAAAAAAAGTAGAGGAGGGGAGGTCACAGAGGAGTGTGGGACAGGAATTCTGGGTGCTTTGAGCAGAGGAGCAGTATCTTGACCTGAACGAGTAAAGACTCCTCCTGGATAAAACGAGGGTAGATCGGAGGAAAGCAGCCGAAGGATCAAATGGGCTGTGGTCACCCAACCTCACAAGATTTCCACTGACCACAGTCTCCATCACTATCCCTGTACCTCTGGGATAGCCTCTGATACCGTGAGCATTCTTACCAGATCAAAGCTGTTGTTTCTAGGACCGTCTCACTGATCGCAATGAACTGTGATAGAATTCTTTCTGTCCATCCGGTTCCCTCACAGTCCCAACTCTTGGGGAGAAAATGAGTAATTACCAGGATTAAGTGCTCTTTTTGTTTCACTGTAAAATATCACAGGTCCATAACAGTTTAAACAATAAGTATAAAGTGAGTACTATATACCCCCACACAGGCTAATAACAAACATTACCAGTCCCTTACATACCCACAAGTCCCTCACAGCCACACCCTCCCTCCCACCAGCTCTTCACCCCACCTGGAAGCACCTGTCCACCATGGTGCATGTGTCTTCCTCTGCACATAAAAATCTATGCAATGCTTTGTAAAGGGAAGGAGCAGAAACCATGGATGTTATAACTAGTTAGAGGCTTGTAGGAAGGCTGAGTTCATCTCTAGGTCAGGGTCTGGTGTTGGTCTCCATGAGGGTTTCCAAGAGTCCTTCTGGGGGAGTCCCTGGGCAAGGTCACAAGTGAGTCCTCATCACTTCAGAGCCAATACCTTTGGCCAGAATACAAAGTGGGTCATGAACTGGACGTTTGGAAGGAATGCAGACAGCGAGAATGAGGCACTGGACAGTTACATGGTGAAGTCCAGCTCTGGACATAAGTCAGAGCAGGATATTGCTGTGGCTTTGGTGCATGTCCTCAGCTCATCCAGGCAGCAGGGCATGGAGCTCAGAGCAGGAACCGCCGCAGACAACCAGCTGTGGTCCAGAGCGCAGACCAGGCCCTTCAGAACATCCTGTCTTCAGGTTAGCTTGGAATGTGTTGACAGCCCTCAGCGGGCCTGTCTCTGCTCAGATCTGGTGGGTTTTGCTTTTCATGTGAAGACACAGCTGCCATCCGGGTTAACCCTTTACCACCCTCTGGAGAAGATTCATCTCAATGTGCAGGGGCATGTGCACCCCATGCCTTTGTTTTCATTTGATTCTTACATTTTGCTGAAATGTAAAAAATCAAGTGGATACTTCCTTCTTTCTTTCCTTCCTTCCTTCCTTCCTTCCTTCCTTCCTTCCTTCCTTCCTTCCTTCCTTCCTTCCTCCCTCCCTCCCTCCCTCCCTCCCTCCCTCCCTCCTTCCTTCCTTTCCTTCTTTCTTTTCTTCTGAGACAGTGTTGCATGGAGTTCAGGCCAGCTTTGGAAATCACTCCAATCCTGCCTCTGACCTGACTCTACCACCTAAGTACTGGGATTCCACACATGTGCCAACACGCTAGGATCAAGTAGATTTTTAAAACAAATCTGAGACCTTGAATGTTGGACAATAGTAACATTCTATGCAAAATTGTGGTTAGTAATTTGGCTACATATGTAATTGTTAGTTGTGTGTTATTTAACTACAGAAGCTTTTACTATAGAGCTGTTGACAAATACAGAGCATTTCTAATAGTTGGCCTCTGCATGTAGCATATCTCCCCTGTCAAAAAATAAAAACAAAACAAAACAAAACAAAAAAAAGACAAAACTTCACAGAATCTTTTTTCCCTCCAATATTCCAAAATTACATAATAGTAATATGTATCATATTACAAAATGTGTTATGATGTGGACCCTAATCCATCTATTGGGCATGATGGAACAACTCATTTGATCATTCTTTATCCATCAGTCCTGGAAATTTGCTTAAATTATTTCATAGATTGTTTTTCCTTCCTTCCCCAGCTCTGTCTGTCTAGGGTTCCTTTGCTCCGGCCTTCAACTTATTTCCTGCTTTCATTTATGACTTTTTAAAAATCAGCTTTTGCTGATGCTTCCAATTTATCTTATAATCCTTCTACCAAAATTTTTCTTTCTGTGCTCATGTTTTGGAGGGCTTTTTAAAAAAGTTTTTTCACATAATATATTTTGATCATGTTTTCTCTAACCCCAACTCGTCCCAGATCCTCGCCACCTCCCAGCTCATCTCACTTCAGATTCTTTCTCTCTTTTTCAAACAAACAAACAACAAACAAAAAACTCAAGAAGCAGAAACAGAAAAAAAGAAATACACACACATAAAACCCTACAAAAATGAAGTTCAAAATAAAGACCAAAAAGATGAAAAATGCTAAACTAAACAAAAATGAGACAAAAAGTCAACAAAGATTCTATTTACTTTATTTTGTGTTGGCCAGCTTCAGCATAAGGGTCTAGCCTGGGGTTGACATGAGGGCCTAGCCTGGGATATGACACCCAGTGTCACCCCATTTCATTCCTTTGCCAGTAGATGTCAACTGGTTAGGGGTGGAACCCCATGTCTACTTCCCCTTCTCAGTGCTGGGACCCATCTGGCTTGAATCTATGTGGGTCTTGTGTCTACTGCCACTGTCTATGAGTTCATATGTGCGTAAGTCTTGTTGTGTCTGGAAGATGCTGTGTCCTTGGAGTAATTCATCACCTCTGTTCTCACAGTCTTTCTGTCTCCTCTCCTGCATAGCTCCCTGAGCCTTGAGGGGAAGGGCTTGATGATGACATACCATTCAGGACTGAGGGCTCCTAAGTCTCTCACTCTCTGTACATTGACCAGGTGTTGGTCTCTGTGTTAATTTCAATCTGCTGAAAGGAGAAGCTTCTCTGATGTGGGTTGAGTGAGGCACTAATGTATGGGTACAGAATATGTCATGAGGAGTCCTTTTATTGATATGTTCATTTAACAGAATAATAGTATCAGGTTTTCCCCTGGGCCTATAACCTATCTAGGCTCAGATTCTGGCAAAATCGGCAGTGTAAAAAATGGGTTCCATATCATGGAGTGGGCCTTATATACGATTTTTAAAAGTGGTTGGTTACTCCCATAACGTTCGCGCCACTATTGTACCAGTATATCTTGCAGACAAGTCACCATTGTATGAAGAGTACCATCCAGTACCATGAACTCTGGTCATCAGCTCAACTTTTCCGTGTTCTGTGTTGCCTGCAGCAATAGGACCTTACTTTCAGGTTGTGGAGAGCAACTAATAGTCTTGGCAATAGCCTGTGATGTTTGGAGGTTCTATGGGGCCCCTTTGGCCAAGGACTCAACAACATGTAACCCATTCCTGGCACTGGAGCTTTTACTTGGTGTAATAAACTTTCTAGTTGGGGCACTGTATCCCCTATTATTTGGTGGCTCCATTTAGATTCCTTTCATATATGTATGTATTTTAGAAAGCCTCTACGGTAGTAGGTTTCCATATGCTTCTTTAAAAATGGCCGTTAGTGCTAGTTGTTCCTTCCCGTGGTCTCTCTATTCTTCTCCCATCTCCCTTCCCATTTATTCCTTCTACTTTAGTTCTCCTGTGCCTCCCCATAACTCTGTGTTCTGTTTTCCTGTCCTTGGAAGATCCTCTCCCCCACCAACCCACCATCCCTGGTCCCTTGCTAGATACCTAACCTCTGTCCTCGTGTTTTTAATTATCCCAAACTTCTCATCTTTCTTTATTTTAGAGAATCCTTTCCTAATTTATTCATGGACTCTTATCTCTCTTAAGAAGATTAATGAAAGCTGTTTCAACAATTCTTTCCTTTCCTGTTTCCTCTAAGTTGCATTCCTTCTGTTTGTTTGTTGTGGTCTCTGGATGTCATGTTAGGACCTTTCCACATGTCGAGTAATCCATATTGCTTGTTATTAATAAAAATGAGGACACAGAAAGCTCATTGGAAGCTTTCAGCTCAGCAGTGGAGCTGGTTACAATTGACTCCATCCAACTACGCCTTACCAGACCCCCATAGTCTGTATCTTTTCATCTTCTTTCTTGGCTAGAGTTTAGAGTCCCCAGAGAAGATTCTTCTCATCTCTTGTGTGGAAGATAAGGATCTTGAGAGCGTTCTGTGGTTGCAGTTGGGGAAGAGGGCTGGAAAGCTCACCAGAAAGCATGCATTGTGAACAAATTCACCAAATCCTCTGATTTTGGTATGGATGTCTATACTCAATGCCAATGTCCCTCCACAAAATGAACCTTCAGACTTCCCAATAGAATAACCATGAAGAGCAGATGAGATGGACTGCATCACAATGACTTAACTACCAACTTACATCTTTCTCCTGTCCAGCATCATGTAGGTGCACCTCCTTAGCTGACAGTTTCCCAAGGAGTTATCCAGGGATCAAGTTTCTTTACATCTTGTGGTTCTACCAGGACTAAAGGGATTACTCGATGAAGCTTCTAGATGGAAAAATCAGGAGAGAGCTGTGTATGTGAGATTTTGATGGGTCAAGCCAGAAAACATCACTGAGATGCATCTTCCTTTTTTCTAAATTCAGAGCTGTCACATAGCTATACCTAACTGCAAGGAAGTCAGAGACACATGCCAACCTGTGTCCCCAGAAGGAAAATGAAATGGGCTTTGAAGAACACAGCATCCTCTGCTTTAAGATACCCATCACACTATCTGCCTCTGTAACCTATAAAATGGCAAACCCGAACAAGGCTGCATGTGGTGATACATTGTGTCCCCTAATAAAATATGCCTGAAAATCAGAGAGACAAAGGAACAAGCCACTGCCACATCTTACCTCCCCAACTCCATAAATCCTCTGTACGTCTCTAAGTCCTCAGCTGAAAGGCTTCAGCCAAAAGAGCCTTTAGTTCCTGTCTTCTCACGCCTTATAAACCTTTCTCCACCCAGCCATCTTAGTGCTGGGATTAAAGGTGTATGACTCCCAAGTATTGGGATTAAAGGTGTGTGCCACCACTGCCTGGCTCTATTTCTCTCCTATACTGAATCAATCTCATGTCCAGTCCAGAGTGGCTTTGAACTCACAGAGATTCAGAGAGATCTCTGCCTCCTGAGTGCTAGGTGTGTGCCAACAATGTCTGGCCTCTATGTTTAATCTAGTGGCTTGTTCTATTCTCTGATTTTTTTCAGGCAAATTTTATTAGGGTACACAATATATCACCACAGCTGCATATCTTGTGGTGTTTAGGTGAGAGCAACATTGGCAAAATGCTTGGTCTAATACCAGCTACACAGTAAACTTCCAGGGAGTCATTGTTGGTGTTGCATTTTGTCTTTTCTTAGCTTTCCTTACTTTTTATTGAAAGTAGATAATCATTAAAAATTAAATATTTCAGCTTTCTAGGAATGAAATGAAAGTGCAGGTAGCAGTATCCAGAAATGCAAGGAATAAGAAGTAGAAGGAAGAGGACTACGTGCTGATCATCACATGGGTTCTTATGTGATAAATGTTTTCTGAATATCTACTGTGTACTAAGCCCATGTTAAAGGTCCAAAGATAACCAGATAAATAAGATAAATTCCCCATAATTAAGATTATGGAAATCTGGCTATGAATCAAAAGACTAAAGTTTGTCATTCTTTGGATATTTTGGGTCAGTTTCCAAAGAAAAGTTGGGAGATATCCCAAAGGATAAAATGACCTGAGAATGATTTTCCATTTTAGTGGTCAGATCAAGGATTAGGCAAGGTTCTCAGTCACCTCCATGTTGCCTGATCCCGTGATTAAATTTCCACCACCCTCAGGCTGACCAGCAGTGAATCAAGATGCCATTCTTGAAAGAGCATCCTCACGGCTTCCAGGTGAGCACACAGCCTGGTTTTACTTTTCCTCCATGGGCTGTCACTCCCTGAAGTCTTGTGTTGGTTCTCCTTCGTCCCGTTCTTCCTAACACTGGAGTGTCTCAGGGCTCAGTCACTATACCACCTCCTGACGCATGCTGCCTACCCAAGCAATCACATCCTGTGTGATAGCTCCCGATACCAGCTAGAAACTGGAGCTTCCAAAAACTGTGTCTCCTATTTGGCTTCACTTGAACTTCACCTTCATAAGCTCGCCTGCTTTCTCAGCGTGTGCTTTGGAATCCCGTGATCTGAACTTCCGATCTTCCAACCCGTGACCCCTTTATCCTATATTCAATTCATCAGTTGATTTCCTGGCTAAACTTTCAGAGTATGTCCAGAACCCAAATATTCCTTACTATCTCTACCACCACAGCTCTGTCCAATACACCCTCATATTCGTCTCTTTGCCTTTACTATAGCACCCTTATCACCATGTGCCATGGTTATAAGAATGCACACACACACACACACACACACACACACACACACACACACACACAGAGAGAGAGAGAGAGAGAGAGAGAGAGAGAGAGAGAGAGAGAGAGAGAGAGAGAGAGACTGTGTAACTAGGATGTAAACTGTAAGGAAACATTCATCGGTCATGATCATGGCGGTGTCCCCAGTAGCTAGAACACTGACACTTGGTCAGCATTTGTGGTGGCTTGAATTATCATGGCTCCCATAGGCTCACAGAGAGTGGCACTATTAGGGCTGTGGCCTTTAAGGGGGTAGGTGCGGCCTTGTTGGAAGAAGTGTGTCACTGGGGGTGGGTTTTGAAGTTTCAGAGGCTGCAGAAGGCCCGGTGTCTCAGTCTCTTCCTGCTGCCTGCTGATCCAGATGTGGAAATATCAGCTCCTCTCCAGCACCATGTCTGCCTGCACATCACCATTCTTCCTACCATGATGGTAATGGACTCAAACTTCTGAACTGTGAGCCAGCCCCAATTAAATGTTTCCTTTTATAAGAATTGCTGTGGTCATGGTGTCCCTTCACAGCAATAAAACCACAACTAAGGTAGAAATTGGTACCAAGGACTAGGGTATTCTGTGATAGGCCTGGCCATGCTTTTGTCTGGAGGAATATGGAACACTTTGGGACTATAGACTAGAAAAGCAGTTGAACTCTTTAAGCCAGGCTTAATAAACCACACTAGTAGGAGCATGGAAAACAGTCATTGTCGAGGGTAATTTGAACTGTGAGCGCCTTGCTCAAGGGTTCTCAGAGGAAGAGAATTTAATATGTGGCTTAGAGACCATTCTTGAGATATTTTGGCAAAGAATGTGGCTGCTTTCTGGCCTTGTCCAAAAAATTTGTGTGAGGCTAACTTGAAAAGTTTTGGATTAACGTCTTTGCAGAGGAGACTTCCAGACAGCCTAGTATTGATCATGCTGCTTGGTTGTTGGTGACCATGCTTATGCAGACATATAATGAAAAAGAACAAGTTGAACAAGGAAAAATACACAACTTACAGTTTGAGGAGAAAAGGCACCAGGAAGTATAAACAGATTAAAGAAAAGCCTGATGCTAAATGGAATAAAGGGAGCGGTGACCTCAGAACAAGATCCCAGCCAGCTAGGCTTCCAAATTGTGAAAAGGAATTAAAGAAAAGCTTAGGGCTGGGTATGGAGGATTTTTGAGTTCAAGGCCAGCCTGGTCTACAGATTGGGTTTTAGGACAGCCAGTTTAGGCAGCAAAGGAAATCATGGAAAACAGAAAGCTACTGAAAATGTAATTGAACGAGAGGGCGATGTTCCAGCCCTAGCAAGGAGCAGAACTTGGAAGCTTTGGCCACATGGTTCTGGCTTTAGAGTCAAGGACACAAGAAAGGGGTTATGGAATCTCCCTTGAAGACTAAAGAAAGCCACTGAAGCCAAGTATTTGTCAGTGGTGTCCCTGCATGGAGCCTCATTCTTCAATTGCAAGAAACTGTGAAAGTGGAACCTGGGTTGCCTTGCAGACCTCAAAACGTTAGAGATGCTAGATCTGTGGGGTGCTTGCTGAGGAGAGCTGCTAACTGGGAGTAGACCGAGCCCCAAAAGAAAGAAGCGTGTTGCAGTCAGCAATGCTGAAAGGAGTCAGAGATCTGAAGAGCAGTTTGACATCTGACATGGAGCTGCAGAGTGTGGAGTTTGTCCAGCTGGTTTCAGCCTTGCCTTGGTCCAGTATTTCCTCACTATGCTCCTTTCCTCCCCTTGGCATGCTAATGTTTATCCTGTGCCACTGTATACTGGAAGTATGTGATCTGCCTTTTCTTTTTGATTTCACAGAGGGTTACAGTTAAGAAATTGCCATGAGTCTCAGAGACCTTGAACTGTGGGTTTTTAAACAGCATCGGGACTGTGATAGACTGTGGGGACTTTTTATGTTTTGCTAAATGCATTTTGCATTATGATATAGCTATAAACCTATGGGGGCCAGGGAGTCGAATATGGTAATTTGAATGAAAATGGGCCCCGTAGGCTCATAGGGAGTGGCATTATTTGAAAGGATTAGGACTTGTTGGAGTAGGTATGACCTTGTAGGAGAAGGTGTGTCACTGGGGGTGGACTTTGAGGTTTCAGAAGCTCAAGCCAGTCCCAATGGCTCATTCAGCCTTCCTGCTGCCTGTGGATCTAGATGCATAACGCTCAGCTCCTTATCCAGCACCATGTCTGTCTGTGTGCTGCCTTGCTTCTTGCCATGATAATAATGCACTAAATCTCTGAACTGTAAGCCAGCCCCAATTAAATATTTTCTTTATAAGAGTTGCCGTGGTCATGGAGTCTCTTTACAGCAATAAAGCTGTAATTAGGACAGCATTGGAAAATGCAGTCTTAGGTCTGCAGTCTCTCAGTCTCCTCAGCCACAAGGAGCTTGCCCAGGAACATCTTCTTAACCGGAGTGAGAGTCCTCCCAGCCTGGGCTGGACTTCTCATTTGTCTGGGGATGTCTTTTCCTGTTTCACACTCAGTGCATTCTCCTCTGTTCTGCCGATGCATCTGGATTACTTAACACCTAGTTAGTCCCACTGCTACATCTGTCCCCTCTGAACAAGGAGCCAAATCCTCCTGCTGCAGCACCGGAGGGGTGCCTGCCGATAGCCAGTTATCCTGCATCTGCTTCTGGGGGCCCCAGCTAAGAAGTACCAACACTCACTACTGAAGGCAACTGTGCTCTTTGGCGTCTCTTTGTGAGGAAGGCCTTGTTCTGGCCAGTTCTTTATTGTGATGTTTTCCTTGGCAACTCCGAAGGCAAGATGCAGTGGGCAAAAGTATTTGAACTTCTGCTCTTGATAATAGACAACAGATGTTCTTGCTCAGCACTAGATATTCAATATATTTTAAGTCCATGGAGGAAAGAATGTGGGCATTGTCTAGATACCCAGTATATTTGGAATAACTGGAGAAAAGCACGTGGACGTTCTTCAGAGGACCCAGTGAAATGGAGACTAAGCACCTTCCATCCTGAAAGAATTCAAGGAGCAAATTGAGTTGTGTGTCTGCATCTTTCACTTCTCACAAGTGTGATCATAACTGTCAGAGCAGGAGCTGGGGCTGGCCTCCAATAAGCAGATGAGAATACAGGTTGAGTTCTTGTGCTCAGTAGAAATGGCACAGCTTTCTGCTTTTAGAAAAGTACATCAATGCAAGAGCTTGTCTGCCTCCACAGAGACCGACTCTCTTCCCCCTCAAAGAATATTAACAGCCATCTCTTCTAAGAGATGTTCGTTGAGTGAACTTAGAAGTTTTCTTGGTTCTTATAGCAGACGATGGTATTTTTCCTATGTAATATGTAATATTCCTAGTACCTAGTTGGAGTGACTAACTCATTCAGGTTTTCTAGGGGCTTTCCCAGTTTTAAAGTTAAGAGATATACACCTGGGAAACACCCTCATTCCTGGGCGTCACTCCATAACTGGTCCAGCCCCTGCCACCCGAGCTGTGACTCTGTGTTACAGTCACATGCCGACACATCTATTCCATTCAAATGCCGGCAGGGGGCATGTATGGTATCCTCTGCTTTTCTTTTGCTGCCACTGGGTAATTTCTAAATGAGCTTGATTATTTTAGAGGGATGGAGGCTGGGAAGCTCCTGATTACCTTAGAGGGATGGAGGCTGGGAAGCTCCTGATTACTTTAGAGGGATGGAGGCTGGGAAGCTCCTGATTACCTTAGAGGGATGGAGGCTGGGAAGCTCCTGATAATGTCACTAGTGTACTCAGTCAGGTCTCCTACTCTATCCTAACACAGAGAGACAATCACAAAGTAAGACAGAGCAAGTGTACTACTACAGGTCTCTGTCTTCCTCGTCTTACAAAGCAGCAAATGCCATTGTGGGGCCCCATCCCCCGGGCATCATCTATCCTAATCATTTCTCAGAGGCTTCACTCTCCAAATACCATTAACGGGACTTGGGGGAAACTTAAGTACGAGCATGTGAGCTTCAGGGAGATATTTCAACCCACAGCCGCTCTGGCTTCATATAGTATCAAGACGACAGGCCATCGCTATAGATGTGGTTGGGTGCTCCAGATCTTTCTGAGGCTGACATATTCATCATCGTTAGTAGTTAACAGTTCAAACAGTTATATTCATTTTAAAGAAGAATGTCTTTAGTCTATGGGAAGCTGATTTCCTGAGGTCTTCAAGGAGACTTTGTTCCCCTTTCTGAAGTCAGTAACTGGTGCTGACATAAACCTTGTCTCACTATCTTGCAGGTGAGATAACCCTGTGGCATCATTCATGTTTGAAGACTCCCCATGGATCTCAGTTGTAGCTACACTTCAGACGTAGCCATATCTTTGCAAAGCTTCCATCATTTCCTTGCAGATTTCTACTAAGAGAACCCGCCAAATACATCACTTGCAAAATGATCCCAATCTTAGACTGTGCCTCCAATAACCTGAACATGAAATGGCCACTCTGAGTGTGATCTCAGGAAGCTGTATGCTGGGGTTGGAACATCCATCTCCTCACCATTGGACCCCTGCCTCTCTGTTGGTCTTTTTTTTTTTTTTTTTTTTTTTTTTTTAGACAGGGTTTCTCTGTGTAGCTTTGCTCCTTTCCTGGAACTCGCTTTGTAGACCAGGTTGGCCTTGAACTCACAGAGATCTGCCTGGCTCTTCCTCCCGAGTGCTGGGATTAAAGGCGTGTGCCACCACCGCCCGGCTGGTCTTTGACTTATTTACTAGACAACTGCTAAGATACTTCCTGAGCTTGGGAAAAATACAAGGTTCAAGAGATATCCTGGTTTGGGATGTGTCCTTCTATTGACAGAAGGGAAATCATAACTTTAAAGACTGGAATTTGATAGCTTTTGCTCGATGCCTTGGATGCATGGAGGGAGGAGGGCCTGGAAAGTTCAGATTGATTGCTCGGCAATGCAGAACACAGTGTGAAGTTCCGGAGGCTCCCTGATGGTGCTTAAAGAGGTTTCCTCCTCTTCAAGATCCAGAGAGCCACTGGTGCCTTTTAAAAGCCAGCTAGAATAAAGCCTGGCTCTAAGAGTGGTAAAAGTTTGAAAAGAATTGAATTCCATCTTAGAAAGCCTCCCACTGCTGAGGCTTGTGATGGCTACATCTAGGTAAAGGTACCTCTAAAGGCTGATCCCCCAATGCCCACAGATGTGAGCTACTGCCCTGTGTTAAAAGAAAGAGTTTCCTAGTCTCACCCAGTCCTGAGTACTACACAAATGCCTAGGAGCTATACGAAGGAGCTCCTGTCTTTCTCAGGACCGGACTCTCTCTGCTCACCACCAGTCCCATCAGCAGTGCCAGATCTCAGCTTGTCTTCACTGGGGAAGTGTGTACACGAGAAGGAAGGTCAAAACCTACAGCAACAAAACACTCCTGGATGAATGTACGAGAAGGAACTGGAACAGAATCCCAGAAATGAATCGTGATGGTAGTGGATCAAGAAGAGCAAAGTATGGAGTCACATAAGGAAGAGCTTTTGGTATCACAGTACCCTTTGACTCATGTCCCCAGTAATTTGAAATATACTAGTTTATGTTAAAATAACTGACCTAGTAATCTGTGTGATACACTGGTAGGACAGACCTCGGGTGCTCTATAAAAAAGTGACTGTCTATAATAAATTAAGTAGCTACAAAAATTAACAGTGGAAAATAACAGAGAAAGGGACCAAAAGTCTCTTTGAAAAGTAAATATTTTTGTGGATCTATTGATCAGGACTAGAGAGTTTATCAGCCATCTGTTCTAGGATGTGGTTCTGTTGTGATAAACATCATAACCCAAAGCAACTTGGGGAAGGAAAGGTTTATTTTATCTTAAAAGTTACAGTCCATCATCGGGGAAGCCAAGGCAGGGACTCAAGGCTACTTACTGACTCATTCCCAGGCTCATGTTGAGCTGCATTTCTTGTACAGCCCAGGACTTCCTGTCTATGGATGGTACCAGCAACAGTGGTCTGGATCCTCCTGCATCAATTAGCAATCAAGACCTAGCCCAGCAGACCAACCTGATGGAGGTGGTTCCTCAGCGGCGGTATGTCAAGTTGCAACCAAGATCAACCATTATACCATCCATGTCCCTCTTGAGGTCTCAGAGAGCACTCTGTCTACTAAAGTATTGGGAATACAGTCTATCCTCTGGATCCAAAGGTTCTAACCACACAGTCACAGGAAGGTAAAAATATTCATAAAAAGACATTACACCTACACCAAATATATGCAGATTGCATCACTCATCTTATTTCCTAGATAATAGTTTAACAGCTATTTCCAGAGGACTTGCATTGCAATGGGCATTGGAAATGATCCAAATATAAATTATACAGCGGGTAAATTGTATAGGTTTCACAGAAACACTGCATCACCATATTACGAATATTGAGCCGTGCTACCGGGAACCCTCAGAGCAACCCGTGGTCACACTGAAGAATGGCTGTATGACAGTGGTGACCCACCACCATTGTTCATAAAAGGTATCAATTGCTGTCCTCTGGATGTTGATAATAGTAGTTTCCTAGTAGCAATAGCATGACAGGTGTCAGGAAATGGTGTTTTACTTTAAAAACCATGCAAAAATAAGTACTTGAAGTGTCAGTGAGGTTGAAATGGTTGTCAGGAAGGCCTGACCTTCAAAAGGATAAAATCTGTACAGTGGCATGGTGGAGTCACCAGCAAGGTTCTTTTTGAGAACCAGGCTGGCATTGAACTCACTATGTAGTCAAGGATGACCTTGAACTTCTGATCTTCCCTCTACAGTGTTCCAAGTACTGGGTTTACACAGTGCTGGTGTTCAAACACAAGGCTTTGTGCATTCTAGGCAGCAAGTCTACCACTTGGGCTATATCCTCAACTCTTCTAGCAAGGCTCAATAGAAAACTATACCATGGACTGCAGGCATTTGGAACAAGGCTTTGCTATCTACAGCAGAGAACTATGTACTTTGGAGGTAGCTCTTGACAAAATACTGGGCCTGCAGAAAAAGGGTCTCTGACTTTGGGCATCAAGTGGCATGTAATCAAAGATAATTTTCATGAACAAGGCAATGTCAAACCCACTAAAATATGTGCATCTAATTCCATTGTTAAGATGGAAACAGGTTGTAACGTTGGGCTGGGGCACATCCAATGGGCAGAAGCAAAGGTGAGCTGCTCTGTGCTTCTTTCTCTGCTCACCCCTACAATTTCATGGAGGTCTGTAACTTCCTCATACTAGAGAAGGAGACTTTTCTAACCTATTTATGGAGAGATGAGCTTAGGAAATTGGGGTAAAAAACAAGTTACTGTTGCTATGCTGTCCCGCCACTGAGGACTGACGCTAAAAGGTGATGATAGGAAGTGAATTCATTCATTTAGTCATTAATTTTTGTATGCAGAGAGAAGTGATCCAAGATTGGGGTACACACAGACACATGGGCAGTAACAAATGTCCTATCTGATCTGTGGGGTGGAAGGAAAGAGAGATAAAAAGATGCTAGTCAAAGAAGTCTGTAAAGGGTATGTTGTATGATATTTTGTTTGTGTTCTAACAAATAAGCTATGTCTGGAGACAAGAGGGTGGAGCTAGCCACTAGTTAACTATAGAGGCCCAGTAATGGTGGCACAAACCTTTAATTCCAGCACTTGGGAGGAGGAAGAAGGAAGATCTGGAGTTCAAGACCACCCTGGGCTACAGGAGATTGAACCAGTCTAAAAGAGAAATAGAGCCGGGTGATGGTGGTGGACACCTTTAATCTCAGCACTAGAAAGGTGGAGACAGGAATATAAGGTGGGTGGAGACAGGATCTCCCCCTCATTTGGTCTGAGGATTCATAGGAGTAAGAAGTTTCTAGTGGCTGCTGCTCTGCTTCTCTGATTTTTCAGCTTTCACCTTCAACATCTGACTCCTGATTTTTTATTTTATTTTATTTTTATTACTTGAGGATCACGCTTCAAGGGTATATTTGCACATACCTATGGAAGTGGCCCAAAACTGTAGGCATCGTTGTGTCATGATTTATACTGGAGAACTCATGCCACTAAAGAGACACTGACAAGTAGGACGACTCAGCTCAGAGGTGCCAGGCAGCCTCTATGCTATACCACTCATAGACCGTGTGATAAGTCATACTAGATTAGCCTTGAGGGGAGAGATGAAAGCCACACAGATGTTCAAAGGCTTGGGCCCCTGCATCCAAAGAATGTTCTAACCACTACCAACTGGAGGTCAAATTTGTCGGCGATAGAATAAGAAAGAACAGGTCCTTAGAGGCCATGGATAACCAAGTCCTTACTCTCCTGCTTGTGGTTCTCAGAATAACTATAGATCAGAGCAAGAATACAATGGCTTGAGATAAGGAAGAACTGTCTGGAGAATTCAAGGTCATATCCCCACTCTTGCTAGAACAGGATGTTCTGCAGTGTAGTACCATTGCACTCAGGATGTAGGAGCTCCAGTGGAATGTCTTCGGAGTTCCTCACCCCACATAGCATGTGCAGACAGCTCCATCTGCCCTGGGAAGCTTTCTGGAGCCTTTCTGGACAAGCTCACCACAGATCCTAAACTTCTGTTTATCTTCCATGTCTATCTATGAGTCACACATCTGCTTCACCTGACCTGTCAGATGAGTGTTCAGACTCAGTAGATGGTTGAGAACCTTTGCTCAGTTACTAACACAAAGCCCTTGACATGGCATCATCTATGGAGGAGACAAACCAGCTGCTTGAAGATAAAGTGATTACATTACAACCTCCTATCATAGGAAAAACAAGAATTTACCCTTACTGGCATTGACACATAGTTGTGGTATGGGGTTGTCTTTCATCCCGCAAAGCCTTTACCACTCTTCAAAGCTCAAAAATCACCTGCTTTACTGACATGGGATCCCAGGGTAACATTGCTTCAGAATATAAAACTTCTTAACAGTAAAAGAGGTTTGTTAATAAGTGCATAACTATTTCAACCACATACTACAGATGCCCAAAGCATCCAGTCCAGTGAAGCAGAGGAGCAAACTCATAAAGATGTGGATGAGATGATGGAGGTCTGATGTGGGTGGCATGCAACCCAGGGTAAAAGCCAACACACCACACACACACACACACACACACACACACACACACACACCCCTGCCACTCATAGTTAAATACATGGGTCCTGAACATTCAAGTTGGAAGTGGAGTGGTTTATTTTGCTACCAGTTAAAATAAACAGCCTGCTTTTTGCTCATGCTAGCTTAAGTTCTGTGGACCTGGAGGTTCTGATTCCCCAAGGAACAGAGTCACAATCCCACAGACTTAAAACTGTGGCTACTCTTCCTTGACATCTCTGGGACTCTCAAGCCAGTATGGATCATACTAGCCAGAGTAAAGCGTGGTAGAGTTAGAGTTGCTGCTACGTAATGGCTGAGTTGTTTAGTTGGGTGAATCCTCTGGTGTTCAATTTTGATGATACATCATAAAATAAGTCAACCTGCCCTGATGAAAAGAAGTTCCCCATGCATCAAGACCCCTCAGAGGCCCACGTAAAACAACCAAGTTCTGACTGAGAGGAAGGGACATGGTAGAGAAGCAACAATCACAGCCTTACCTCTCTATCACTTCTCCTGTGAGGTTGCAGAAATGACACCAAATAGGATCTTGGAGATGTGTGCTTGGATGTGAAAATCCTATGGACCTGAGTGGTGCAGGGGTGCATCATACTGCACACTGCTGGTCGCCTGGGAAACAGAGTGAGGAGAGCTGCTAGAGGTGACTCTAGTCAGGTGTGAAGGATGAACCGCTTAGAAGAGCGTGGGTCCCATCTTTCCTTTAGCAGCTATTTCTCCCACCCCCTAGCTATGGTAAGTGTTGACTGCCAAGCACACACAGTATGGCCATCTCCAACAATTGCTCTCAAATGAAAGAAGCCTCCTCATTCCTTACACCTTAGGAGATACTATCTTCTGGGAAGAGGTATGAAGCCAACAACTGATTATTAGGGGCATACAAAAACCAATCTCATACACCAAGGAAAGACATTGCAATGCTGTTTATGCTCCAGTGCCTCAGGGGATCCAGGTTAGATTTCAAGTGAAATCACGTATTTTTCTAAGGTGACTCTTTGTCTTGTCTTCTCCTTTCCTTCTCATTCCATATAGTTTTCTCTTGAGAGATGGCCCTCAATAAATCACATGCTCAGAAATACTTGTCTTGGCCTTTGCCTTTACAAAATCTGACAGCTGATAAACACTTTCCATAGTGTGGAAGAGTATGTTCCGTTCCCAATGCTGTACTCCTTAGTAAACATATGGCCCCTTCTTACTCATAGTCCCATGACTTGGCCAAACATCATTGCAGAGAGAAGTTAATCATCATCTCATCTTCGGGCTCAGCCAGGTGACAGGTTTGAGCCAATGGTCAGCCACAGAAGGGTCACGTGTGGCATCTGAGCACTGGCTTTAAACATAAACATGAGAGTTTGTTTCGGCTCTCTCATACTTCTAGCATTTTCTGTGAGGCCAGGATATTCCAATTAGGGGCTTTTCCTTCAGTCCAGAAGGAAAAGCTGAACCAAGAAGAACCATGCAATCGACAACACACAAACAGATCTGGGGATGAGAAATATAATATACACATTTAGCATATACACACATAATGAATAAATATACATATATCATGTAATATGCATATATATGCATTTTCTAAATTACTGAGGTTTTGGAGGGTTATTATTACTATAACTAAAAGCTAATACATATGCTCAAGTTGGTTTAAAAGTTTTAACCTATTCCTTTTCTATGAGATGGCTCAGTGGACTGGAGTGTTATGACCTCTAAGGTAGGTATGGCACACTCATTTGACCAGGGAACCTTTGCTAAAGAACCTTTCATGGGACTGATTTTCCATCGTGCAGTGAAGCTCTGTGGTTGCCTGTTCACAGTATTTATGGCATTCACTCATGTCAGAAGACAGGAATAGTTCCTTAGCACAACTTCATAGCATCATCAGTTGTGTTCAGAGAACCAAGCATGGCCCTGATACCTGCATTCTGGGCACAAAGTGAGGAAAATGTCAATTTGTTGATGAGAACAAATTTGCTAACGGAGTGGCCAAGCCACTAGCTCAGACAGCTCGAGGCAGTCAACACTTGACAAGTCAGCAACCCATTCATTCTCCCCAAGCCCAACAGACTCACCAGGTCAGGGCATCAGGGAAATGGCTGTGGGGAAATAAATGGAAAAACACAATGAGAGTAAAAGCCAGCGAGGGAGGAAATGGGCCAGTTCAAACATCCCAGGCCAAGATCACAAGGTAAAAACTTATTTTAAGTTACATTCAAAAGGCCAAATAAATCCTCACGATTTATTTAGCATTCCAGTAGATAAAGAGCAATAAACAGTTGCTTCGAGTATGTTATGGTATCTTCAGGACTGTGCGCTTCGGTCTTTCAAAGCTGGGACCAAAAGCACACAATGTGCTTTGTCCCTGCAAGATTCTACCAGGGCATCGACAGAGAGGCTCCCACTGTCATAACAGGTAAATTCCCTTCAGTCAGCAGGCAAATTAGAAAGGGACTAAGTCCAACATCAGCATTAATTCCAAATAGCTTGTGTTTCCTGCCTCGGGCTTGTGCTTTTCAGTCTCCTCCAAAACAATGTCTGTGCTGTTCCCATGAAGACGTCTTTCACTGAGCTTCTAAAACTCACTTGCAGGATACCCTGACTCACACTTGGAAGTGCCTGTTGCTTCCTCTTCGGCACCACTGCTGCCCAAATGCAGACCTCTCGTCTCATGGGCAGCCTACTGCAGCAGACTCTTGGTCGCCTGTGCTAACTTCCTTGTGAGCTGCCTCCTTTACAGCTCTGGGCATTTACTGTTCGAAGACCACCAGCAAGATCATGCAGCTCCTGGAGAACACCCAAACTCCTAGGCCACAGCTAGAGATTTCCATGAGCAGATCCATGATGCAGTAAGTACTTGGAGTCACAAAGACCCCACCTCAGAATGTCATTTCACCCTAATCTTCTTGGGACAGTGGTTTTACCCCCACTGGCCATAACTGGTCCCAATATAACGAGACAAAGACTTGATGTTGTAGGACTGTGTGTCATCTTATCAGAGTCTATGAGGATGTCCTGATGCCAGGGTTAACACAGTAGACTCTCTATAATATAATATATTTTCCTCTTATATTTTCCCATCATCCCTATCACTTACACAAAACCAGCTTCCTTTGGGATTGAACTACACAGAACACAGAACATAGCTAAAAGTCTTCACAGAATTGTGTGTCTTTTTTCCAGATCAGCTTCTCCGATTGGTGGTGCCTACTTGACTCTGAATTCAGAAATGTCACAGCATGTTTTCAACACCCTGCATCAGTGGGGCCCCATATCAGAGGGAGTGGTAGAAAACAAGGCAGATGTCTCTCCCATCTTATCAAGCACTCACCCACGCACCCCCAGACACATCACCACTGTCAGTACCTGTTTAGAACAGGAGTCTGGAAACTTTCCCGGAAGCTGTATTTGCGTAAGAATGCTTTTACATAATTTAGAGGGATGGTGCCCACTATGAGAGAGATCCTCCCACTGCTCTCTGTAAGTTAGGATATTATGCAACACTAAGAAACAATGAATTCTACCTGTACACAACAACGTGACTTACTGTAAAAACACAAAGAAGCACACAACACGATGTGTTATACAAAGCTAAAACAATGTATGTGCAAAAAAACAAGGTATCATTTCACATCCATTAGAATGGCATGATTCCAAACTGCTTAACAAAAGTACCAACTGTTGGCTAAGGACACACATTGTAGTTTTATTTCTGTGGCAGTGATAAAGTACCCTGACAATGACTGGCTTGCATGGGAAAAGGTTTACTTGGCTTACAATTCCAGATTACAGCCTGTCATTTTGAGGAAGTCAAGGCAGGGACTTGAAGCAATTATTCACATCCTTAGTCAAGAGCAGAGAAAGAATAAACGTTTAGTGTTCAGTCCCCTCTCAACCCTCATATAGTCCAGTATTCCCTACCTAGGGAATAGTGCCACCAGCTGTGGGCTGGGTCTTCTCACATCAATTTACATAATCAAAATAATCCCCATAGACATGCCCACAGGCCAAACTGATCCAGAAATTTCTCATTGAGACTCTCTTCCAGGTGGCTCTACATTATGTGGAGTTGAAAATTAGAATCATCACAATAAAAAAACTATATTTATTATTGATAGGAATTCAAAAATAGCAATCATGTTGGATGAATTTGAAGTTTTCATTGGTTTGAAAGAGTGTATATTTATGGCATACAGACTATAATATATATAACGAAGTGAATATATATAATATATAATGAAATGAATATATATGTATAATAATGAAATGACTAGACATGGCAAATCGGCATACTTATCTCACTTGTTACCTTTTCTGATGTTGAGAACACTTAAGACCTAATCTTCTATCAATTTCCTACATTAACACTGTTGAATGGTCAGTAACTACAAACAACGTGTTATATAATAGATATCCCAACTTCTTTCCTTTTTCTAATTATTTTATCTGTGACTATCCTCTTCCTTGCCACCCCTCCACTTAGCCTTTGAAACATCACTCCACTGTATACATCTAAGAGTTTGACTGTTTTTGATCCCATGCATAAATCACACCATGTGGCATTTGTCCTTTTATACCTTACTTATTTCATTGAACACAATTTTAAGCTTTTCGTTTTTAACATAACTTTAAGATTGTCCCTGTTGTTGCAAATCACACAAATTTCTTCTTTTTCACAGTTGAATAGTATCCCACTGTAAAGATAGATCACATTTTCTTTCACTGTTTACATATGATGGACACTAGGGTTTGCTCGGTGTCTAGGCTATTGTAAATAATGAGATGACCGTGGGAGTTTTTCTAGATTCCCTGTGCTGAGCTTATTTCCCATGGGAGTATACCCTGGAAACAGGGTTGGTGGGTTATATGGCAGGTCTACCATCAATTTGGGGAAAGCTTCCATTTCTATTTCCATTTCATTCCTATTTTCCGTAATGACTTGCAATGGTTAATCTTGCTTGTGAACTTGATTAGAACTGTGATCAACCAAAGAGGTACGTCTCTGGACGGGTCTAGAAGAGTGGTTTCTGGAAGGATTAACTGAAAAGGGAAAGACAATTGCCAAGAGTGGGCAGCACCTACCAGTCGCAGCCCAGATGCGGAGGTCTGATGGCAAAGGCTCTGTGCCTGCCCCGCCACAGTACTTACTGGTCTACACATCTACTCTGTCTGCTGCTATTCCTCTGGTTATTCTGACCAGTGGCCAAACAGAATGTCCCCGGTCTTCCACTCCAGACTGAGGCTGGTAAGGCATTGAGTCTCATGGACTGAGCAGCTACTGAGTCCTTAGCCTCCCCAAGTATTGTGGACTACCCAGCCTGTATCATGTACGCCACTCTAACAAATCTGCTTGTAGTACATATCGTTGCATTGATTCCGCTCCTCTAGAGAATCCTAATACATGACTATAATAGTTTACAAAGTGTCCTCTTTCTCCTACGTCTTTGTCAGCACTTACTGTTCCTGTCCTTTTGATAACCGTCACTGTATCAAGTGCAAGGTGATATCTCAGTGAATTTTTATGAAAATTAGAAATATTGAGCATGTTTTTAATACACCTATTGAACAGTCTTTTGATTTTTTTCTTTCAAGAAATGTTTTTTCAGATCCTTTGCCCATTCTTCACTCATGTTGTTTGCTTTCTTGCTAGCAATATGTCGGTTCCCTGTGTTTTCCACACCAGCGCTTTTCAGTTGGATGAGTTGGGAGCACTCCCACTTTGCAGGTTGTCTCTTGATAATTTTGTTTGCTCTGAGGAAGCATTTTCATTTGATGCCACCCTCTTTGTCCACGCTTTGTCTTCTTGTTTATATCTCTGGGTAGCAAAACATATGTCAATGTCAATATGATGTCACCTTATTTTTTCCAGTGGTCTTACATTTAAGTCTTTAATTTACTTCAAATTGTATCTTGCACATGGTATGAGACAAAGGTCCAAGTTCGCTCCTCTCCGTACAGAAACCCAGTTTTCCTGGAATTGTCCTTTGAAGAAACTCTTCAATGCTAAATCTTATTACATGATTTACTGATCATACATATAATATACTTGAAAATTTTCATTTACTAAAGTTTTCACTCATGTAAATGAATTTTGAAAGCTTTCACTTACTAAGATTTTTATACATGTACATGAATTTTTTTGATGGAAAACTAACTGCAGTTAAGGATGGGCAGACTGCCCTCAAACTAACTACATAGTTAAGGATGACCTGATCCTCCTGTGTTCACCTCCTATATGTTGACCCCCAGTATTATTATAGGCATGTACCACCACACCTGGTTTATGTGGCCCTGGTGATTAAACCTAGGACTTAGCACATGATAATTAAGTACTCTACCAACTGTGCTAAATCCTCAGCCAGACTGACAATTTTTACAGGGACTCTAACCATAATCATCAAAAACTGGTAGCAACCAAGATATTCTTCAATAGCTAAATGTGTAAACAAACTATATTGTTATAGAATGTTAGTTTAAGATGTGTTGCATTCTTTTATGTTGCATTTGTTTAACTCTGTAAAGCTGTGTTACTTTGCCTGACTCAAACACCTGATTGGTCTAATAAAGAGCTGAACAGACAATCACTAGGCAGGAAAAGGATAGGTGGAGCTGGCAGGTAGAGCAAATAAATAGAAGGGGAAATCTAGAAAGAGAAGAGGAGAGGAGGACACCAGGGGCCAGCCACTCAACTAGCCATGGAGTAAGAAAGGAAGAAAGACATATAGAATAAAGAAAAGTAAAAAGCCCAGAGGCACAATGTGGAAGAGAAATGGGTTAATTTAGGTTAGAAAGGCTGGCTAGAAACAAGTCAAGCTAAGGCCAAGCCTTCATAAGGAAGAATAAGTATCCCTGTATTTATTTGGGAGCTAGGTAGCTAGCCCCCAAAGAGTAAAGAAAAACAAAACAAAAAGCCAATTACACTGTACATCTGTGCAATAGGTTATTACTGAACAATTAAAAGGGAATTAACTATCAAAACATACAAAGACATAAGAATTTGCTAAGTGAAGAAACCAGTCAGAAATAACTATACACTATATAATTCCCTTTACTGACATTCTGCAAATGGCAAATCTACAGTCAATAGGCAGATGAACAGTTGTTGGGCACCAGGAAGTGGGAGAGAGTTGACCAGGTGAGGAGCAGGTCTAGGATAGTGAATCTCTTTTATACAACTCTTCAGTGATGAACAAATGGCATGGTGAATTTGTCCAAACCCCAGGACTACCCACATTCAAATCCATACCACAGAATGGGGAGCAGAAAGACTTGAAGAGCAAGAGGATGGGGAGGAGCCCCATGAAACACTGCTAACCAGATATGACATCATAGCTGGGCAATGGTAGGGTGTGCTTTTAATCCCAGCACTCAAAAGGCAGAGATATGCAGATCTCTGTGAGTTCAAGGCCAGTCTGGTCTACAGAGTGAGTTCCAGGACAGATTCCAAAGCTACAGAGAAATCCTGACTTGTAAAAGCAAAACAAAACAAAAACCATATATGACATCATGGTTGTTGCACCCTTGAACACACAATGTCTATGGATACCTGTACAAGACTGGACCATCCAACTTTCCATCATACATAGGGGAAGTGCCCACATAAGGCCCCATCCAATCCTCAGGAACTGTTGACTACTGACTATTAACTGTAGGAGAAGAGTGTCATTTTCTTTAATGGTGTATCTATTGGGGAACTAGAAAGAAAGAGAATCTCAGAGAAAGGAAGAAGAACAACAGAGAGTAATATAGTTACAAAGTATCATATACACAATACATACTCTCTTAAATAATATATAAACCATTTGAAAAAAGAAAAACAAAAAATAACAAACACATACTCATATATGATCAATACAAAACACAAAACAAAATAAACAACAAAAAAACTGACCATACAAATTCTTAGCACACAGAGTAAATGTTAAAATATATGAAGTTTTAAATAATTAATTTAGAAGACTGGAATGTAATGCAAAATGTGACATAATTGAAATGTATTACAAGTATATGGAATAATCTCATTTAAGGGAACAGGAAAGTAAGAGTTGACCAAATAGCTTAGGAGATGAGTGGAATCTACACTACTCAAGGAAAGGGGAGATACATATGAGCACATACTCTCATTGACAAAAATAGTTTCCCATGGGGAGACAAGTTAATAATTCTGAAACCAAAAGATACACAATGTGGTTGGCTGTAGGAGAAGAAAATGAGAATGATGGAGGTAAAGTAAATCAATCAATTGAAGAAAGAGTGGGAAGATTTGCAGGAACCATCCTCTGAAAATCATACTCTATGAACTAATAAATGAGATAAATCCAACCTGTGACCTGAGATTTACAATCCAAGGTAATGTGCCTCCACCCCATCCCATAATGTCAAAGCATACCATGGTATTGGACCCACATGTCTACTATGTCTCCTGGGATTCCTCCTTTTGAAGGAACCACCTATGAAATCACAGTGTTCCACATTTAATTCCTGCACTGAAGCCTGAAAGTGTTGTTCACATGGTACAGGGAATGAGCCAGTACTTTATGAATATGTGAATAGCTTTTTCAGCCTGTCTTAAACCTCTCCATTTTCATTTTCTTATACATTTTGTACTCATGAGACTTGCAGCAAGAAGGATGGGAAAAAGGAAACTAATGACTTTCAAATCTAGTGTAGAAATTTGACTAAGAATATGAATTTTGGGGTCTTAATCTTTACTTAAAATATGATAATTAAGATAATTTACAAATAGTTTACAGAACAGTGCCTCTTCCATAATCATGGTTGCTTTTCCTTGAACCCCATACTTTTAGACACTGAAAAAAGTGATGATTCCCTATAGAGAAAGGGGAATAAATTCTAGGCTGAAATGGTGGCCTGCCCTGCAGGTTTCACTGATTTGGTGTCTGTCTTCTCATTATTGTAGGTGTATTAGTCACAGTTCTCTAGAGTAGCAGAACTTATAGAATGAATCTCATATATATATATGGGAGATTTATTAGAATGACTTATAGGCTGTGGTCCAGCTAATCCAATAAAGGCTGCCCATGAATGGAAGGTTCAAGAATCCAGTAATTGTAAAGTCCACGAAGCTAGATGTCTCAGCTGGTCTTCAGTATACCAGTGTCCTGAAAAAGCAGTCTCTAATGCTAGTGAATGAATGGACTTGCTAGCTAGCAGGGGTAGCAAGGAATCAGGAGAGAGAGAGAGAGAGAGAGAGAGAGAGAGAGAGAGAGAGAGAGAGAGAGAGAGAGAGATCTTCCTTCTTCCATGTCCTTTATATATATACTTCCAGCAGATGTGGCCCAGATTAGAGGTGCATCTTCCCATCTCAAAAGATCTGGATTAGCAATGTGTCTTTCCACCTCAAAAATCCAGATTAGGAGTGAACAGTTCCCACTTCAAATAATCCAATTAAGCAAAAAAAAAAAAAATCCCTCAAAGGTGTGCCCTACCATTTTTAGGTTTTAATTAATTTCAGATGTAGTCAAGTTGACAACCAAGAATAGCCATTGAAGAAGGTATAGGCTGTTTTCCATGGGGGCGGGGGTGATTTAAATAGATATGTGCATGTTTTGTGAATAAGAAGGTGAGATTGCCTACCAACTGTGACCTGGGCACACTCCTAGTCTTGCTCTGTACCCCAGTTTCCCCATCTCTTCAACGTAATCCTAGTTTATACGTAATACTTCATGAGGCAAGCCAATCAAGAAATTAAAATTAAAACTGATCTTTGCATTTTCAGTGTTTGTGAATGAAGATCTGTGCAGTTTGTTGAGTTTGGCTGAGGTCAGTAGTGAGAACTCATGTATTTCTTTGTGCATTTTGAATCTGTGCCCTTCAGTCAGTGATTAGGAACCAAACCACATTATAGAGCCTAGTAAAGCTAAATGTATAGCGTCAAGGGTCCAGTCCCTTCCATTTCCAACATCCTATTTCTTATTGGAACAGATGAACACTATTTTTCTCCCAGACGACCCTAAGAGCCACTAAAAACAAAATTATAGGTAAAGCTGTCCTCCAAGATGAAACAAAGAATTTCCTCTGTGCGTAAAGGTATGTAAACTACAATGCATTTTTCTAAACAAAGTCACTTTAAGAGTTCTCAGAATGGGTATTCCATGGGTATAATATGTTCTGGTCAATTGTATTCCAGAAATTTCTATCATGAGCCAGCCTAGATCCTTAGTCTTGGAGACAGCAAGGGACCATGCAAGAATTCAGAACAAGGGATTCTCAAGATCAGCTCTGCGGTTGTGGAAGTAAATGGAGTGGATTTGAGTGGAGAAGGGTGGGAGGTAAGAAGACAGAGCAGGTTGCTTCCACAGGAAGTCCTGATGAAATCGTCCAGGGTCTGGAACCGGGTATCACTGGCAGGGGTGAAAGGATGCTGGTAGTTAGGAGAGAGTATTAGAAGGAAGAGAGGTCCAAACTTAGTGCATGGCTAAAAGAGATATGAACAATGGGTTTCCAGATGACTGTGTGCAGTACCATGTTATACAGGGCTGGGGTGTGGGGTAGAACACAAACCATCCAATGCCTCATAGAAGTGAACATTATTCCTAGGACCAGGTAAGAATCAGGGGCTTTCCATGAATCCTCTTCACAAATCTGGACAAGAGGAAAACAAGAGGCTGGGCAAGAAGATACGTGTCTGAAGTAAGGGGAAACATATTTGGTCCTAATAAGGTTATGGTGAGCCATGGAAAGGGGAGGAGCTGTTTTGTTCTAGAACAATCCACCCTGAGGGCTGGCTTGTGAAGCTGCCAGCATTTTCAAGATGTTAATGGGGGTTATCAGCTGGCACCAGAGCAAAGTCAAGAATGTGTTGACAGCTAAGAAACCCTAACACAAGGTGTGTGTGTGTGTGTGTGTATGTGTCCATGTTCCAGAACAAATATCAGGCTTGATGTCTGCAGACATCTGCAGAGAACAAATAGACTTGGCAATGAAACCTTAAGATACCAGTTACACAATGTAATTACCTTGGTGGAAGTTTGAAATTTCTCCATGGGGACCATTTGCCTACATCCCTTTCATTCCCAAAGAAAACCCTTTTACAAATGAAGTAACCACACCCCAACCAAGCACCCAGTCACCCACACAGCCATTAAGGTGGATCTCAATTTCTCTGTCACCTTAAGACTTTTCCTTGACCCCCCATATGCACACACCACAGCATGTATTTAAACACATTGCTCTTGACTGTGGTGCTGTTGATGGTGTTCCTGGGAGATGCTCTGTAAATGGGTCCAGAGCAAGCTCTCAGGACCAGCAACATTCTAAGGGGTATTTCAGCATTTTGCTTTCTTTGACATTGTCTTAGCCTAGCTTGTTTTTTGGATAAAACACGACACCTGAGACTAGGCTGTTTACAAAGAGAAGAGCTTTCTTTCTCTCATGGCTCTGGAGGCAGGGAAGTTCAGGGTTTGGTTAAATGAGCCTCATGATGGGTTATAATGTGAAGGGTGGCATCCTATGGCAGACGTGTGTGAGAGCATGGCAAGCAGATATATGTAGAAAAGAGAAGGAGACAGAAGAAGGCAGATGCTTTACGATGACCTCTTCTGAAAACTAATCCATTCCTGAGAGAAGCAACCCAGCCTCAGGGGAAGGATGTTTGTCCTCCAGGACCCCACCCCAATACCACTCCACTGGTATTTCAACACGAATTCTAGCAGGGATAAAGTGTGTCTAAAACACAGCAGATACCACTACAAGAGGTGCACTGGATGAACTTGACATCATTGTTACTTGGAACATAACCAGGCACTAATGATGGGAGATGCATCAACGTTTCTGAGTCCTAACTTTGCCGCTTTGATAAACTCTGTCTCGGTGTCCTTATCTGTAAGAAGAGAAACCATGAGTGACTGGGACCATAATCTATCTCCACTTTATACACAGAGACAGCGAAGATGCAGGGAGCTGAGAAGTTGCTCTTAGAAGGAACAACTAGAGAACAGACTTGAAGTTTGAAGCCATGGAGTCTGGTCCCATCTTGCTCATCACCAAGACACCGCATTGCCTGAACACTTCCACAAAACTGTTTCTTTACTCCTATGCGCACGGAAACTTGGACAAGTTAGTTAATTCCCCAAGCCCCAGTTACTGCAAGAGAAAGTGTTTAGTGGTTGTATATCTTCTAAAGATGCTGTGGGGAGTCACCGAGGCAAACAGTAATGGGATTCACAGACAGCCTGAGCAGCTGTGGCCACAGAGCCCAAGGTCACCGCAGCGGGGATGCTGATCCTACTGTGAGCCTCACAACACCCATGGTGTTTACGGTTACTCGCTTCAAAGCTTGTGATTTCCTTGAACTATGTGTTCTAGAAACTGTCTCTTCCTAATTTGCATTTGGCAGCCTCACCTCAGCAGAGCATACTTGGGAACATATTCTGCATCTGATGTTATTTATAGATGTATTGATAAATGGCTTTAAAACTCCCTCTCTGGTAGAGTTCTGTGAGAATTAAATGAGATAAGGTATGGAAAACAGCTGGTATAATTTTTGGCTTGGGAATTTCACCTCATTAATGTTGCTTCTTTCCTTTTTACCACAGAACACATTCTTTGAGACAAACACTCCAGAGTCCCATTGCAGGTGCCTCTGAGGAATGCAAACTTCTCCAGCACAGCCCACATGCCGTGAGATATGGGCAATGTGACATACAGGGGCACCCATGCTGGAGGCTACCCTGGAGTGCAGAATTGCTGTGTATTACAGAGAACAGTGCTGTGGGCATGTCTGAAAGTCTCCAGAACAGAAAGAGAAAGGCACTTGATGTACCAATTGCTTAGAACTGCTAATTAGGCTCATGCATGGTCCAAACACTGGCAGCTCTTGTATCCTGGGGTAGTGAGGACAAGTCTGGCAACGATGATCAGAACCATAGCCAACACACCCATAAGCCCAGGTGCCGTGCCTATAAAGGGAAGTTCAACTGAGAACACTCAGAAACAAGCTACCGAGCACATTCGGATGTTCTGAAACTCAGAGTAGAAATATAATGCACAAAAGTCTCCTTGGAACCCCGAGGGAAACTGCTACAGTCGTCATGGCAACAGGTGATGGGGAAAAGGTGCACTTGAGCTTGGAACACTCGATGCTTCTGGTCGTGGATGTGCCCACTGAGACCTGCAACAGGTCAACTGATGCTTCTGAGCTCCCATATCTTCATCTGCGCAGTAGGAAGCAACCACTTGGCACAGGTGTGGGCAGCTTAAATAAATAACCCATGTGAAGGTACTGGCACATAATAAAGCTCCTATCACTACTACCACATACAGGTTGGTGGCTGACTGGAGGGCACCCACCAGCGAATCAGTAATCAGTGTGTCCCTGTCTTCCGACCTTAGTGGCTCAGGTGGCTGTACTATTGAATGGAGCTGTGAATGAGTCACTGTCTAATAATACAGCTCAGCCCGGGCTTGTCATAAGGACAAGTGGCAAATAAGGGCTGAAGGACAGAACGGACCTGGATCATTCTCAAATAAGATAAGCTACTCCATAAATAACAGGACATTGGCTGGATTGGGGAAAGGGTCTGATGAGTGGCTGCGATGGAGCCAGAAAGCTGCAAGAAGTCCAAGTGTGAGGAAAGATTAAGAAGGACGCTAGAGGAGGGGCTTTGGGTCAGCACCGACTCAAAGCCAGTGAGAGGCCATTGAGCCACGGACACCTTCTAGTCCAGCCAATCATTAATAAGAAAAGCTACCTACCAGACCCAACAATGTGGGGCCGAGCCACGGCAGAGGCAGCAGCCAATGAAAGGGAAGCTAATGCATGACTGACAGCCCTGAAGAGTTTCCGGAAGTCAACAGCAGACCAGAGGATGAGGAAATTTAGGTGAGAAGGGAGCTTGGCTTCTCCCCTGGCTCCAACACCCTGTGGTGAGCCTGGCTCTGGTGAATCAGCCAGGGGGTCTGTGGACCTTCCAGCCCTCGGGGAGAGTTCCAGGTGTCAGGATCCTGTGTCATAGCGCTGCCCCGTGTATCAGCATTATCAGTCGCATACAGATTTCCAAGTCCAGCAACAATGTGTCATTGCTCTTGAGCAAACAATATTTTCAATGACTGTTTTGAGGTTTTTGCCTTGTTTTACTTTATTTTGCCTACGAATTAAGTCATTTCTGTGGTTCCTTTCTCACCATTAAGAATGCAAACTTTAATGTAAACCTGCAGTATAGTAAAAAAGAAAATTCCATTTCTCAACCCCCCCTTTTTAACTTTCTATTTTAAAAAAATGTATTCAAGTGGGACTAAGAATGTTAAAATTATACTATAAAATAGTAGTTTGTGTAATATATAGCATGTATAAAAATAGGGATCTTTTTTCTTGTTTAAAACAAAAAGTTAGCCATATAGTGGTGGTGCATGTCTTTAATCCCAAGCCAGAGGCAGGCAGATCTCTCAGTTCAAGGCCAGCCTGTTCTGCAGAGGGAGTTCCAGAACCCAGGGCTATACAGAGAAAACCTGTCTCAAAAACAAAACAAAATAAACAAACAAAAAAAAATCACATTTTAACCCAAACTTTACTAAATAACAGTGACAATTACCTTTAGCTTACTTTTTGAAATTAATCCTTCCTTTCTAAAAATTTAATTCATAAGAAATATACAACATATTTCTGTTAAATAATAGCCTCAAAATAAAATGGAATTTAAGTTTTCTAAATGGAAGATTGATATATTTAATTTAAATAAAGGTTATACACATAGTGGCCATTACTTCCAGCACACACACACACACACACACACACACACACACACACACACACTCATACACACAAACACATACACATACTCATACACACTCACATACATACACACATGCTCATACACATACACATACTCATACACACAAACACACACATACACACACTCACAGACACACTTTCACACACTGTAGCTAGAGTTTTCCTGCTTTGCCCACAGTCAGGACAAATCTTTGTCACCCGCCAGTCCCACAGCTGCTCAGACCCAACCAAGTAAACACAGAGACTTATATTGCATACAAACTGTATGGCCGTGGCAGGCTTCTTGCTAACTGTTCTTATAGCTTAAATTAATCTATTTCCATAAATCTATACCTTGCCACATGGCTGGTGGCTTACCGGCGTCTTCACATGCTGCTGGTCATGGCGGCGGCTGCAGTGTCTCTCCGCCTCAGCCTTCCATTTCCCACAATTCTCCTCTCTCCTTGTCCCACCTACTTCCTGCCTGGCCACTGGCCAATCAGTGTTTTATTTATTGACCAATCAGAGCAATTTGACATACAGACCGTCCCACACCAACACACACTCATACACACACACTCACAGACACACATTCACACACACAAACACACATACATGCACACACACACTCATACACACACACAAAACACATTCATTATAAGCTTCTGAAGCTATAATCCAAAGAAGACAGTTAGAGACACAACCTAAGGAAGGCATAATGTACCAGGAAAAGTCTTTCCTCCTGGCATATCAGACTCAGTTATAGCTTAACGATTTCAAAATGGTTTCCTGACTTCTTTAGGCTTGAGTAGGTATTAAAATGTTATTTATTAAATAACAAAATAAAATTTATCCTTCTTAGTGTGAGAGCTTGTGGTGCTTTGAGTGGGAATGGTCCCCATAGGCTCATATATTTGAATGCTTGGCCCATAGTTGATGGAACTATTTTGGAAGGATTAGGAGGTGTGGCCCTGTTGGAGGAGACGTGTCAGTAGGGGTGGGATTTGAGGTTTCAAAAGCCATGTTAGGCCCAGTCTCTGCCTCTTTACGTCTTCACCTTGTGGATCAGATATAAGCTCTCGGCTACTGCTCCAGCACCATGCCTGCCTGCCTGCCTATGGCCATGCTTCGTGCCATGATGGTCATCAACTCACGAAGCCTCCAGTCCAATACTTTCCTTCTTAAGCTGCCTTGGTCATGATGTCTCTTCATAGCAATAGAACAGTAACTAAGACAGAACTATACTTTATTTCTGATCATTCTTTCATCACAAACCCTCAATTTAGTCCTGAGATAAACAATACACAGATTTTATATTTCCAAATAAGAGAGAGAGAAAGGGGGGAGGGTAATCTCTACCCTTAGTGTGTTAATCAAGGTGGTGGTCAGACACACAGGTCAGAGGTTGAACTTGCAGCAGAAAATCCTAGTTTTCCTATGCAAAGCAAGAGGCTTCTTCGCACAGACCAGGACCTGTGTAATGGTGGATGTTAGACCTCATTTTGAGGATAATCTGTTTGCCCCTCCCCAATTCTTCCTCTTCTCCCAAAGTCCAGTTCTCGGGCTAAGCAGAAGTCTGACAGAAAGTGGCCTCACTCTGTGATAATGTGTGTTAGAAAGGAATGGCGACACTTTCAAGTGGCCCTGCCCGCTAAGTGGTTTAGTAAACATTCATGCCAACATCCATGCCTTCACAAACCCAGGCAGAAATGGGACTGCATCGAAATTTCTTCTACAATGTGAATTTTTCCAAGAACCTTATCATTCAAAGTCAAATATATACATATGTACACACATACGTATGTGTGTATATACATATATATATATATAATCTCCAAACATATTTATACACACACACACATATGTTTGGAAACAGTGTTTCATGTAGCCCAGGCTGACCTTGAACTCACTATGCAGCTAAGGAAGGTCATGGACTCCTGGTCCTGCCTGTACCTTCCAGTGCTGTGCTATCACACCTAGGCTTTTTGGAGACCTTCCTTCCTAGTCCTTATAATAGCAAACATCTTCTAGACGGACTCACCATCAATGCCACTCACCTGTGAGAGTCTATTCTGTAACATTTGTTCACCTTTCACTCATTTTAGACATTTCTGAGTACATAGCCTTTTTCTTTAAGATCCATGTTTAATTGTGTGTATTTGTGTATGTCTGCATGTGGGTGTGTGCATGTGAGTGCAGTGTGCTATGTGTATTTGTGTATGTCTGCATGTGGGTGTGTGCATGTGAGTGCACTGTGCACAGAGGCAAGAAGAGGGCACCATATCTCCTAGAGTCAGAGCTATGGGGTGTAGTGCAGCTCCCAATATGGGTGCTGGGAGCCAAACTCTGGTCCTCTAGAAGAGCAACAAGTGCTCTTAACTTCTGAGCCATGGAGTTACCCACTTTTGTGTCAACATCAGAATTCACATCACCTTCCCAAGGTTTGGCCATTGACACGCTTCTGTAAAGGCAGCATTTTATGATCACTGTCAAGCTTGTTACTGTTTCTCGGAGACATTAGCGTCTCTTCTGATTAGCGTCTCTTCTGATTAGCGTCTCTTCTGATTAGAGCATCTTCTAAATGCCAACTCTTCAACACGGACACCACACAGCCTCGGCAACACAGCCTGTGCTTCCAAACATAAAGGCAGATCGCAAAAGGAGACAGCTTTGGCTTCTGGCAAAGTTTGTGGCCAAAAACGTTTTCCTTAACTTTGCCATCATTTATACGTCTTATAAATACTACACCATGAAGGGGTGGGGGTGGGGGTACCACATCATGAAGTATGGGGGTACCACATCATGAGGGGTGGGGGGTACCACATCATGAGAGGTGAGGGGTACCACATCATGAGAGGTGAGGGTACACATCATGAGAGGTGAGGGGTAGGTGGGGGTACCACATCATGAGGGGTGGGGGTACCACATCATGAGAGGTGAGGGGTACCACATTATGAGAGATGAGGGGTACCACATCATGAGAGGTGAGGGGTACCACATCATGAGAGGTGAGGGGTACCACATCATGAGAGGTGAGGGGTACCACATCATGAGGGGTGGGGGGTACCACATCATGAGGGGTGGGGGGTACCACATCATGAGAGGTGAGGGGTACCACATCATGAGGGGTGGGGGGTACCACATCATGAGAGGTGGGGGGTACCACATCATGAAGTATGGGAGTACCACATTATGAAGTGTGGGGGGTACTACATCATGAGAGGTGAGGGGTACCACATCATGAGGGGTGGGGGTACCACATCATGAGAGGTGAGGGGTACCACATCATGAGGGGTGGGGGAGCCACATCATGAGAGGTGGGGGGTACCACATCATGAGAGGTAAGGGGTACCACATCATGAGAGGTGGGGGGTACCACATCATGAGAGGTGGGGGGTACCACATCATGAGAGGTGGGATGTAGTGGGTAGCTATTCCAGCTTGGTTCTGGAAGTTCCAACCCCCATTGAGACTCTGGCAACTGTCACCCCTACGAGGCGGGGCCAAGGGAGGTGTCTGGAGACCCGAGACCTGGATGGGCCAGCGCTATCTCTGTTCCTGGACCCTGGACGGTGGAGGTTGACTGAGCAGAGCTCCAGAGAACACCGCTGGATTGCAATACACCTTCCCCAGACCCCCGCAACCTATCTATTCCTTCATTTGTAAGTCATCCACTAAATAAATCTTCCTTTTAACTACGTGGAGTGGCCTTTATAATTGATGGGGGTACCACATCATGAAGTATGGGGGTACCACATTATGAAGTGGGGGGGTACCACATCATGAGAGGTGAGGGGTACCACATTATGAGAGGTGGGGGTACACATCATGAGAGGTGAGGGGTACCACATTATGAGAGGTGAGGGGTACCACATCATGAGAGTTGGGGGTACCACATCATGAGGGGTGGGGTACTACATCATGAGAGTTGGGGTACCACATCATGAGAGGTGAGGGGTACCACATCATGAGGGGTGAGGGGTACCACATTATGAGAGGTGAGGGGTACCACATCATGAGAGTTGGGGGTACCACATCATGAGGGGTGGGGGTACCACATCATGAGAGGTGAGGGTACCACATCATGAGAGGTGAGGGGTACCACATCATGAGGGGTGGGGGTACCACATCATGAGAGGTGGAGGTCCCACATCATGAGGGGTGGGGGTACCACATCATGAGGGGTGGGGGTACCACATCATGAGAGGTGAGGGTACCACATCATGAGAGGTGGGGGGTACCACATCATGAGAGGTGGGGGGTACCACATCATGAGAGGTGGGGGTACCACATCATGAGAGGTGGAGGTCCCACATCATGAGGGGTGGGGGTACCACATCATGAGGGGTGGGGGTACCACATCATGAGAGGTGGGGGTACCACATCATGAGGGGTGGGAGTACCACATCATGAGGGGTGGGGGTACCACATCATGAGAGGTGGGGGTACCACATCATGAGGGGTGGGGGTGGGAGTACCACATCATGAGGGGTGGGGGTACCACATCATGAGGGGTGGGGGGTACCACATCATGAAAGGGGGAATGAATACCACATCATGGCATGTGCTGATGAATATGTGATTCATACCAAATATAGAGAAGCCATTGTTTCTCAGCTAGTTATGAAACCTCCTCACCCTCTGTCAGACCATCAGCTAGTCACACACTTCAGACGGACACAGAGCTTTAGTTCCTCCTCCACCTCACCTCACTGTAGGTTCCTTCCCATCTATGGCCTTATCCAGCTTTCCCTCACTATGGGACTTCCCTGGAGGAAGCACAAGGCAGGAACAGGCTTCGCCCTGTTTGTGCTGTAAGTTCAGGAGTGGCTCAGACCTCCAGCCCCTTTCCTACCCTGTGGCTTGGGACTTTAACTGAATGTCCTAGTTTGCTGAAACTTCTGCTGAGGTCTGCACAGTGGGATGGGCCAGTTCACATGACCAGCCGTGTAGAGCCCCAGAGGCAAGCTTGGATCAAGAGGAGGGGCTATATGTGGGCCTCTTGCTGCAGTTTATACAGGAAAATGACTCAAAGGATTGTAATTGGTTCATTTATTTTCTTTATTTCTTGTGTATTTATGCATGTGCTATGTGTGAATGCATGTGTGTGCACATACACATGTGTGTGTGTGTCTGTGAAAGCCAGACGTTGATATCAAGCCTCCTCTTTAGTCATTCTTTGCTTTATTTATCACTAGACAAAGCTCACCAACTCAGCTAGTTCTAGCCAGCTTGCCTACCAGAGAACTCTCTACCTCCCAAACACGGGGATTGCACGTGGGTCATCATGTCCACCGGATTTTCACGTGCATCTGGGGGACTAGAATTCCAGTCATCACAGTTGCCCAGCAAGTGCTTATCCTCTGAGCCATCTCCCAGGCCTGTGGTTTTTTTTTTTTTAATATTCCTAATTATATCAGGCTTGTCCATATGCATATGCCTAGAAAAGTTCACATGGAAATATCAATATGAAAGAATGACTGGAAAAAATCCTGCAAAAGAAAAACAACAATGGGAACTAACCAGGCAGATGCTGGAATATTCTCTAACGCCAGTATAAGAAAACAAGACACTCAAGTGTATTTGCACAACAGATACACTCAGCTGGCCATGCCCACCAGTTCTTCTTCTGCCGCTTCAACTAACTGCAGGTCGAAAATATTCTGAAAGAACGTGTATATACTGAACACATGCAGGCTTTTATAATAGTATCAATGACAAGCAAATCGTACTTAGATTGCCTTAGAAGTCAAAAGTCACCTAAAGAATACTGAAAGATATGCCCACGTCCTGGGCAAATATCACACCTGTGCACAAAAGGGAGGTGGGTATCTATGGATGTTGGTATCTGTAGGTATCCCCAGAACTGACCCTCGTGATTACTGAGTTGGCTACCAATGATACAGGAGGCCTCTAAAATCACTGCTGCATAAAGACCCAAAGTTTTGAGCAAATGGTGCCCGACAGCTGGATAGGCAGCAAGCTGAACTTGCTAGACAAGGCTGCTGCAGTGAAGGGAGCTGCTACTGCCAGGGCCAGATGAAACTGAAGGCTGGGGCCCACCCCGGGTGTGGTTCAGGTAGCACCAGCAAGAAATAAGCTGGAATTCTTTTTCCCCTCCTCCCATTTTCCATTCGCCCTCTGAAACAGCAGCTAGCGAACTGGAAAGCTTCGTTTGCAAAGCCGCAGCCCCAGCACCACAGTGCAGGGGATGAGAAGGTGGATCTGGGCTGAGCCTAAGGGCTGGGGCAAATACAAACCATGGAGTGTCTCTTCATGAAGAGCATATCATCCTGCGTTTACACTGATGGAAAAGAACAAGAGCCAGTGAAGACATAGGCTCGGATGGAGGGCAAATACAAACCATGGAGTGTCTCTTCATGAAGAGCATATCATCCTGCGATTACACTGATGGAAAAGAACAAGAGCCAGTGAAGACATAGGCTCGGATGGAGAGCTAAGTCCTCGCCTTCTTAATAGGAAGTCAAGATAATGGCTGATAGTCTGGGACCTCATGTGGTGTGTGTGTGGGGGTCCCGCTCATCTGGGGGTGCATTAAACACACTGCATAGGGAAAATAAGATGAAATGGCCAAGGAGATTCAGGCAGAGAGGAGTGAGGGAGGGGTTGCTTTGATCTACTATAAGACTCACCAAACTATTTTGCTTTTTAAATAGTGGCTGTGTATTTGACCTACATCATTAAAATAACTAAAATTTAAATAAAACCATATCAATAGAGAGGGAAAGATTATGGTGGCATTTGCATTTTGAAAAGATACATTTTACATTTGAAGGTGACTTCAATTAGGAAATTATCAGTTTGAAAATTTAAGTTAAAAGTGATGTGATCTGGAAGCAGATCCTGTGACTGTGGGAATCTGCAGAATGATATGTGTCCTTTATATGACAATGGAATGGCTGATGTCTGGGGACCACCCCACCTGACCCCCCACCCCCCACCACACACACACACATATAGCTTCAGAATCAAGTCACGTGACCCCCCCTCCCCCGTGGTACCAGGACTGGATCATGTGACAAGAGGACTTTTCTGCCCTATCTGCCAAACTTGAGGGAAAAGAGGGAGATGAAATTTTAGCTGCCTATCAATAGCCAACAGTTTCCTCAATTATGCCTGTGGGATGAAGTTAATCAACTTCAGGACCAGGCTGTGTCCATTTAGAAGCTGGGGATAATAGAGTCCGAAGGCCTCTTAGATTTGATTTTTAGGGAAGATAATATCAGTCACACCCTGGAGCAGAAGCCTGTGGCAGATGATAATAGTAAGCGAGAGTCATGGAGAATAACAATAGGAGATTCCAGTGCATATCAAACACTGCCACAGGCAGCTCAGTGCTGAGGGCCGGCAGCATCTCCTCTCCCCCTGCGCTTTCCTCTGCAAGGGGGTCCTTGTCTAGATGGGCATGCTAAGAAAAAAGAGGCCCGGCTTCCATGGCAGGAGAGAGGTGTGCCCTAACCAGAAGCTTGCGTTGGCTTTCCTCCTGAGCAGGAGCTCTCAGCACGCTGGGCTGGTCTCATGCCAGCAGGTGTGACCACCTGGCGGCAGAGGAAGTGTCTGTGTAGGAGCGAGGGCAGATCCTAACAAGTGTGGGATGACACAGGCTGGGGAGGAAGTGTGATGAATGTCTAAACATGGCCATTAAAGAGAAGTTTGGGAGCAGGATGTGAGAACACAAGCTACTCATCTCCTGGCATCTGGTCTTCCCAAAGTCCTGTCCGCTCTAGCTCCGGCGATGTCATCCATCCATTAAGAGTTATTACCCAGGCCTCTACCCTCAGAAGGTTGCCTTTTATTGTCCTGGTCTGACACATGGCATATTGCAGGTTCAATAAAAGTCATTTTCTTTTGCTAGCTGCCTGCTTCCATGAAACACTTCACTCTTGACTTCACAGTACTACAGTCTAACATCATGGGTCTAGCTCTTCCTTCTGAAATAGTAGCATTCAGTTCCAATGATGGCTTCACTTACCACCCTCAGTGTTACTGTCAGCTCCTCTTCTCTGTCAGTCACGACATCCCATCAGGAGCTTCATTTCTCATGCTTTTCATCTTCTTCCTCTTCTCATCTCACCACAGTGGACCTCCGTGGTCATCCAATGAGCCTCCTTACAGTCACCTGACCACAGTGGACCTCCGTGGTCATCCAATGAGCCTCCTTACAGTCACCTGACCACAGTGGACCTCCGTGGTCATCCAATGAGCCTCCTTACAGTCACCTGACCACAGTGGACCTCCGTGGTCATCCAATGAGCCTCCTTACATTAGTCACCTGACCACAGTGGACCTCCGTGGTCATCCAATGAGCCTCCTTACAGTCACCTGACCACAGTGGACCTCCGTGGTCATCCAATGAGCCTCCTTACAGTCACCTGATCACAGTGGACCTCCATAGTCATCCAATGAGCCTCCTTACAGTCACCTGACCACAGTGGACCTCCGTGGTCATCCAATGAGCCTCCTTACAGTCACCTGACCACAGTGGACCTCCATAGTCATCCAATGAGCCTCCTTACAGTCACCTGACCACAGTGGACCTCCGTGGTCATCCAATGAGCCTCCTTACAGTCACCTGACCACAGTGGACCTCCGTGGTCATCCAATGAGCCTCCTTACAGTCACCTGACCACAGTGGACCTCCGTGGTCATCCAATGAGCCTCCTTACAGTCACCTGACCACAGTGGACCTCCGTGGTCATCCAATGAGCCTCCTTACAGTCACCTGACCAATAGCATGTTAACCTCCTCATTCCCTCTGTTGCATTACATCTCTTCAAAGACAGTAAAGTTCTGACTCCCAGGATCTAGGAATGAGCTTTTATTTGGCAGTGGGCTCTGCAGACGACATCATTAAAATGAGGTCACTAGGGAGAGTTCTAACACCATCAGACCATGTCCTTGTAACGAAAGGGTGATTTGGACATAGACACATGCACATCTCTGCCAAGGGAACATGGATGGAGACAAAGGTACAGAGGACTTGCTCATAGGTAAGGAGAGGCAAAGGCTACCACCAAAGCAGCAGAAATCAGAGACAAGACATGGAGTAGCTTTCCCCTTGCAGCCCCCAGAAAGAAACACCCTGCCAGCAGGTGGGACTTAGGCTCCTGGCCTCCAGATCTAAGACAATTCCTGCTGTTTAAGTCACCAAGTTCACGGTTTAGGTAACTCCAGAAAAGCAGCTCAGTGTCTATGCTTTTGTCTAGAATGTACATTTTACCACACCAATATCTGCTTAGTCTCCCACAGTAATGCAAACTGTGGGTTCAGTTTACAGAGCACCTACTGAGGGCTGGTTATCTTATCTCTAACTTTTACAACATCCCTCAAAGAAGACAAGTACTGGTCCTGATTTCACAGCTGGAAGAAAAAAAAAGATCTTTCTGAAGGCTAAGCCGGTGACCCAAGTACACACAAGTAGTCAGCACGAATACTAAGCTTTCATCTTGGTCTCTTGGAGCCATGAATTTAGCCTGGTGTGTTCTAGTACAACAGGGTTTGGGAACCTTCCCTCGTAAAGGACAATCTAGTAAATATTGTAGGCTTTGGGGAACATATGGCCTCTGCCCAGATGACTCAACTCTGCCACAGTAGCCTTCAAACAGCCATAGACCATATATAAACAAATGGTCATGAATGTATTCCAACAAATCCTAATTTAAAAAATCCTAATTTAATTTTGCAAGTCAGATCTGGCCCTTAGATCTGTCTCATAACAAGTAATGTGATGGGCTGTGATGCTGCGCATGCTGGTGGTTTATGCTAGACTGTGTTTTTGCATTCATTTCTTTAAATTCTGATTCCTATTATTTTCACTTTAGCAGTTTCAACTTGACATAATATTAGGATTAGTGACAGACCTAACATCCTGAGATAAGTTGTCAAAATCAAAATCTATGACCTTATTCGTTGACCACACAATTTTCTCCTGACCACATAGTCCTGCATGTTTCATCTAGCTGTGCCTCAATTCCTTAGCCAACATCCTGTATTTCCTTAGCAATACCACTACCGAGAAGGAAGGAGCGAGGGAGAACGGAATGGGAAGGGAGAGGGAAGGGAAAGGAAGGAGCATTACATCTTCATACGTTAATGAAGATTCAGAAAGATAAATAAAGTACTAACCATGCTTGGCAAGTGGCCCAGGCTTGCTGGGATGGTCCTCGCCTGAGCTGGTGCTGTAGCTTGCAACAACTACTTTCTCCCTTTTCTTCACTGACAGATACTGACTGGTTTAGGGATGGCATCCGGAGGTGACCAGCTAACACACGGTCAATATCACATGAACAGAAGTCCATGATGGCCTCTTAGAGAGTGCCGCTGTCCTGACATGAATGTGTTTGAGCCTTTCTGGGTTGGTTTCCTCTTTCTTCCTGGAATGTGGTTAAAAACTAGAGCAAGAACAGCCATCTAATAACCTTTCATGACCACAAGGATGGAAACCCTTCCCCAAAGCTGGTGGAGCAGAAAGACAGAAGGAGCCTGAGGCAGATAGGTGTGTGGAGTCCTCAAATCTGCTTTACCACCCCAACCTCCAAACTTCCCATGCTGGGGGCAGGGTATCCCTTCAGTTAAGGCACTGGAGTCTGGGGACCTGAGCCATCCTGACTGAAAGACCTGGTCAGGAATAGGACAGACCCTAAGTAAAGAATTTATGTCTGGAAGGTAGTAAGTATTCAGTAAATTGTAAGGATGGCTCTGAGTCAATAAATGTACTAACAAAAGAAGATAGAAGCATTAGGTAACAGAGAGCTTTCCCTCGGAAAACGATGTATTTACAGCTACCATCCCTTGCCTCTAGCCTCAATAATCTGTGAAGGTATTGGAGGTAGGTATTGATATTTCCATTTACAGACTGGAAACTGAGGCTCCAGGAAGCTGAGCTAGCTTGCTGGTCATGGCAGGACTGAGATCTGAATCTGGAGTCAGGCTGGGTGACGGGCTGAAGTGTATTTTCCTTTTTTTATAGGCCAAGCTGGAATCACAACCAGCCACTCACTGGGCGCCTGACCCTAAGCTAGTGACTCACTAGAGACTCTGGGGTAGAATGCTAGCCCACAGACTTCGAGAATTTAATCCTGGACATTGTTTTCCTTATTTGTAGATCTCAGGTTTCTCATTTAAGAAGAGGGGAGGGAGTGTAACAGCACCTCCCATGCAGCCTCATACTAAATGTGATTGCGTGTGTAAAATGATGAGCAGAATGCCAGCACGGGCTCAAAATTACCGTTCATTAGCGTCAAAGTCACCCTTGACCCATCCGCTGTCCTGCAAACCCCAGCGAGAATCTGTGAGGAGAATGGTGGCTCACTCTGGAAAGAAAGCTCCAGAGCAGGTGCTGGGGTGAACCGGGCCCTGTGGGAACGAACCTGTGTGCTTTCAACTTTGCAGACTTGGTTCCCACATCCCACTTGGGACATTGGCATCCTCCTGAGAGCACTGATCTCCAGTGTCTTGAGATGCCTGGTGGATTTCTCTTCCCCAGTGGAAGGCCTCATGACTTGCTGAATTCATTGTCATGCAAAACTGCAGCAGAGTCCCTTAGAGTTGGCCTCTTAATCCCCACACAGGTGTCAGACAATGTCTCATGGGTGGAGAACATTGTGCTCCTGTCTGGCTCCCTGCCCATCTCACCTCAGCGCCAGAGCAGCCTGGGAGTTGGGTAAGTCTGAGACAAGATGCGGAGGCGGATTTGAATCTTAGATGCTAATCTTGCCAACCAGAGGTTTTGAATCTGTCTTGGCACACACATAGGCACAGGGAATCTTCAGAGCCAAGAGTTGGTTATAGTTTTGAGAGGGTGGGGTGGGGGCCTAGGCTGTTGAAGACAGGCAGGGCTAGATGCTTCTCTACCAGAACAGGCATGGCAAAGGCCCGAAATGCAGATTCGCCATGGGAAAGAATGAGACAGGAAATTGCTGTAGAAAACTGGGTCTTTGGACCTCAAGATCTGTTCAAGCTCCAGCTCTTAGGCTTATGAATTGTGTGAGCTGAAGCCCATCACTCACCAACCTCCCTGAGTGCTACATTCTCACCTGTAAAGTGGGGGAGCAATAGCACCCACAGTTGCCATGAGTATTAAAGGAGATAATTTAGGACAGCTTTCAGGACAGTGTTTGGAGAATTATAAGGGCTCAATGAATACCAGCTATGGTCATTCTATCAGCACAGCGATGTGTACTGTGAAAAACCCCAGGCTGTTAAACAAACCACTGAAAACCTCTCTGCTCTGAGGGCGACACTGGATTGAGGTTGTGTTCTGCATTTTCTATTGCTTTTAGCCAGATCCCTGCTCTCACTCCCCCCATTCCCCGTCTCTTGAGAAAGGTCTTAAGTATCCCAGGCTGGCCCTAAACTATGAAGCTAAGGATGACCTTGAACTTCTGATTCTCTTGCCTTCACCTCCCGAGTACTGGAATTGCCAGTCCATGGCACACGCCCACAGCTTTGTCCACGCTAGGCAAGGTCTCCACAGCGGAGCCATGTCGCCAGCCCTCTTACCTGTGTCTATCAACAGCACTGTTGTCTTGTGACAAGAGCAGTCTTTACATTTTTTTTAGAATTTCATGTATAAGTGCCACATTTGCATTATTCCCAACCCTCCCTATCCCCGCTCCAACTCCTCCCTCCTACAGTTTCCTCCTACTCCCTTCTCAAATTCACGTTCACTCTCTCTGCTTTAGGTGTTGGTGGTGTGTGGGGTGTGTGTGTGTGTGTGTGTGTAACCTCCTAATGCTCATATGTACATGTGTGTAGGGACGACCACCTGAGAACTGGATGACCTGTCAGGAGGCTCCCTGGGGGAGACTGGTTCTCCTTTCTAAGCAGCCGTTGAATGCCTGTGGCTCACCTAGGGTGGAGCCTTGTGAAGCTCTCCCATCACATCAGCATGTCAACTGGAGTTGCCGCTCTGAAGGTCTTGTTTAGGCAACCGTATTGTTGCGTCTTCACAGGCCGTGTCTAACAAAAACCATGTGATACAGTCCCTGTTCTCCAAAGGCTTCCAGTCTAACTGGAGAAAACATGAAGAGGGATTAAAAATGATGCAAAATGACAGTGCTCAAGACAGACTCTATAGCTGATTATTAATGTGGACAGCAGAGAGCATATGTCTCAAAATAATATTCCAACATAAATGTCCAGGAGGAAAAGAATAGACACCTTGGCGCTGGCTGGCCCCTTCCAGAGGACAGGGATGGCAAAACCCCAGGTTAGAAGGAACAGTAATAGGCAACTCTGTCATGGCATTTTCTGTGTACCATTTACTATTCACTCGGCTTAAAATATAGGGCTTTCATTTGAATCCCTACAATAGCCTGCAGTATGCTGATGATTCTGTTTATTTTATTTTATTTATTTTTTTGAGACAAGGTTTCTCTGTGTAGCTTTGCACCTTTCCTGGATCTTGCTCTGTAGCCCAGGCTGGCCTCGAACTCACAGAGATCCACCTGCCTCTGCCTCCTGAGTACTGGGATTAAAGATGTGCACCACCACCACCCAGCACTTCTGTTTAATTTTGCCTCCTGTGATTATGTCTTATTCACAGGTGTTTTTCAGGCCCTTCCTAGCACAGAGCTCTTTATTTCCACTTGCGTTCAGTATTCCAGCATACAGACATTCTTAACTGCAAAGTCAGTCATCCAAGAAGTTCTTTGTCTCTGCTACACCAAGCATTCCTCCAAGGGCAAAAGGGATTATGGTTCAAATCCTGAACGCAAATGAATGGTTGCAAGGTCTGATGTCCAGAGTGAGGCAGCAGCTACAGTCCTAACTTCGGAGTGGTCCTAGGTGCCTGAACGGCCAGCTGTGCGGGTGGGCACAGCGGTAAGTCTAGCACATGACCCAGCTCCTAAACTTTCCATACAGTTTCTTCCTTCCACCTTCTGCATCTCAGAGACATACTGGCCATCCGCAGCAAGATAAGTATTTGACAGTGAAACAGAGGTCTCGGCAAGATGCTTTCACTGGGGGGAAGTGTAAACTGCAGCATGCCTGGACTCAGCTGTGAAGATTTTACCTACATTGTTTTATTGTTAATAAAAACTCAGAAGTTAGATGTTAGGATGCAAACCCCAAAGATCAAGAAGGCAGCAGACATGTAGCTAGAGAGTTTCTCTCCAGCTCCAGCCAATCCCCAGCAGTCCCGTAGCCCACTTATAAAATAAACACATAGGCTCTTATATTATTTAAACTGTTTGGCCTAATGGCTCAGGCTTCTTGCTATCTAGTTCTTATACATTAAATTAATCCATATCTATTAATCTATACCTTGCCACGTGGCTTGTGGCTTACCAGTATCTTACATGTTCGTACTCATGACGGCAGCTGGAAGGATCTCCTGACTCAGCCTTCCTGTTCCCAGAATTCTCCTCTCTCTTTGTCCTGCCTATACTTCCTGCCTGGCTACTGGCCAAGCAGCACTTTATTTATTAGCCAATCAGAACAACACATTCACAGCATAGAGACCATCCCACAGCAGAGACATGACTAGCTGATCCTCTTTCTCCATTTTCCCAGACTGAAAAGACCACGAATCTCTAAGCCCCTCCTTATCTTTTCCTGTACCTATCTACCTGACCCTCCAAAATCTCTATGGCTAATTCTGGTCGGTTAGTTGTGGTGATTTAAAGTTTAACTTTATTAACAGTGTTGGAGTGTCACTGTACAGTCAAATATCCCACCACACAGAGGGTGGAAGTGGTTCTCATCCAAGCCTGACATCCTGAGTTCAATCCCAGAACCTACAGTGGGAGGGAAGACCTGACGATAGCTAAAGGCTGTCCTCTGACCTCCACGTATGCACCGTGGCACACACATGGCCCCTCCCTGCATATCATACACACACACTATAACAATAAACAGAAACTAAAAAAATTAAAAGCTGTATTTAGTTGACATGGCACATGGAACCTACTCCTCGGAGATGCATTAAGCTCTCTTCTGCTCCCTGTCTGTGTACTGCTTCCCCTTCAGGACTGTTATTTGGGCACAAATTAAGTTTTGCCTTCAGGGACATATTCACTCTTAACACCGATACTACAGCCCCAATACAGAAACGAAGACCTTGAGCTCAGAGTGCTTAAGTTATTCACTCCAAGTTGCTCACACAGCCAGCAAGAGGCAAAGCCTGAGTTCACACATAGGTGCTGTGCATCAGAACTCACGTTTCTCCCTCCCAGCCAGACTTTAGTTTCTGAAACATAACTATTAAGAACACAGTCTGACGTTGGTAAGATCTTACTGTGTGTCAGCTCTGCCAACCATTCTCTTTGATATAGTACTAAATACACAGCAAGGAATGGGAAGCCTTTGAGATTCTTCAACCTCTTCTTCCTGTAGTTGAAACAGGAGGGAAATATTATAATTGAATGATAGAAGCCTCAAGGGCGCAGATTACCAACTGAATGACCATCTTTTAAGTTCTGTCCTTTGCATTTGTGGGTCCAGAGATGTGACCCCCTTGACCCTTCGCTCAACACTGCCTCTTCCTTTGCTCTAGGCAGACTGCAGGAATAAATGGCCATACCACTTTCCTATCACCTGATAGAACACTGAGTATCAATGGCCTCCCGGTTACTGCTGCTCACCTCGGACAACTGAATACACATATATCTGGGGGAGTTCCCAGGATCGGCACCTGTGCCATTACCCACAGAAGCAGTTTGCTAAGCATGCAGCAACCACATAAAACTGCACACATCTACCCAGAGAGCCATCATGGACTCCTTATAACCAGAGTCCAGGGTTTCTGTACAGGCTTGCCTTGAAACTGGAGTTGCTTAAATTCATGATTATTTCAGAGGAGCTTGTTTTCAAGGTGTAGCCCATGAACTCAGAGGCAGGCATGAACTCTTTTCCATTTACCAGGTTGGTTTTGAAAATCCAAGCTCCTCAAGCCTGAAGTGTGATGTGTGTTTTGTAAGCCACTATCTACTTCATCAGGACTCCACTGCTGCCTGGGGACAGAGTCACAATCTCTGTGTGCACTCCCAAAGACTCTGGCTCCCCAGTTGGCAGCAAAGATCATCAGCTTCAAAACTGGGCATGTTAAGGCATTTAGACATGTCATTCTGCAGCTCTAAGAACAGACAAAGGGTAGTTTATGCCAAAGAAGGATGGTGGGGAAACTGTGAACACCCAAAGTTCTCTCCATCACAGCCACGCCCATCTGCTTCTATCCTCAGCAAATCTACCAGCCCCCATTAATATCTGTTTCCCCTGGGATGAGAACCACTATGGGATGTCCCCTCGACGAAGGCTCGCGGGTTTCAGTATACAGGAGAGAAGCCAGAGGGGAAGGACTTACAGAGAGGCTGAGACAGCTAGACAGAAGACAGAAGATGAGCAGAAGAGGAGAGGCCAGCACACACACACACACACACACACACACACACACACACACACACACACTTCTTTCTGGAGTTATTAGAAGACCCAGGGTGTGCTCGTGAACAAGTCTTGCATTACTCCTCACCTTCTACCATTAGAAATACCTTCTGTATGGATTCTGCTGCAAAGTCACCTCTAACACCCCCTGTCACTGTCTCATCGCTAACATTGATCTCCCCACCATTGCCAGAAATGACCCACCCTATCACTCTCGGCACTCATTTCCAGAGGACCTGACTAAACCTTCTGATGCTAGGTCAGAGAGCAAGTGAGACCCATGTCACACATGCCACATGAACATCGCCTGTCCTCTGTGGCTGTTCCACACCCCTGAAAGAAGACTGGCCTCCACACCTCTACCCTTTATTCCAGGTCAGGTAGAACTCAGGAGTGTTTCTCATGACTCACCCATCTGTCCTTTCATACACATCTGAATGAGTGTGTCTGCTGTTTCACTAAATGGCCATAACAATGGCACATGATGGGTGACATAAGTTGTCCCTTACAACCCTGGTGTTTCTCTGAGATACACCATCCTGAACCAGAATGGAACAGCTTAAGAGGATCCAGCTGCAGCTCTGTTTCTAGCCCCCTCCCATCTTACAAGATCTCTCATGTTCTGAGAATTCTCTCCTCCAAATGAGCTCACAATGAGCTTGACACCCTTCCTATCGCCAGCTTTATACAGCCTCGAACACAACGTAGAGGAGTATGAACCAGAAGAAGTCTAGAAGGGACCCTTGCTTAGCAACCATCTTTTCTGGATATTTTGATGGTGTCTTTTGAGACAGGGTTTCTCTGTATAGCTTTGGCTGTCCTGGAACTCTCTCTGTAGACCAGGCTGGCCTTGAACTCACAGAGATCCACCTGCCTCTGCCTCCCAAGTGCTGGGATTAAAGGCATGCACCACCACCACCCGGCAGCATCCATCTCACTAATGATGTCTCTATCTCTCATCTCACATCAGTAAAGCCCCTAGTAGCTGTCAAAGTTGCCAGCAGTCACAGTGTCATCCACAGGGAAGTCATTGTAGCTAGATTTTCCTGCCTTGCCCACAGTCAGGACAAATCTCTGTGACCCACCAGTCCCACAGCCGCTCAGACCCAACCAAGTAAACACAGAGACTTATATTGCTTACAAACTGTATGGCCGTGGCAGGCTTCTTGCTAACTGTTCTTATAGCTTAAATTAACCCATTTTTATAAATCTATACCTTGCCATGTGGCTGGTGGCTTACCGGCATCTTTATAGGCTGCTTCTCCTGGTGGTGGCTGCAGTGTCTCCTCCTTCTTCCTGTTTCCCCAATTCTCCTCTCTCCTTGTCCCGCCTATACTTCCTGTCTGGTCACTGGCCATCAGTGTTTTATTTATATAGAATGATATTCACAGCAAGTCATGTCAGAGTAGCATGACCCTTTGGTCTCAGGCAATAAACACCTAAGGTCTCTGAATACAGGAGGGAATTTGTTAGACCCCATGACCAAATAACCCAGGTGGTAGGTACTCAGAAGTCAGTCTTCCTCCTTTTCTCTCTCTGTATCTTCTGCTTGCTTTCATGTTGGCTTCATCCCAAAGACTCCCTCCTTAGGGTAACAAAATGGAAGAAGGAGAACACAGGTCCTCAGAGCTCGCTTCCAAGACCCTCTGTGGATACCCACATCTGCAGATGCTGCAGGCCCATGTGTAATATGACACAGTATTCCTGTAGAACTGCCACCATAGCTTAGTCATGGAGGCTAAGGGCAGAAGCCCTGGACATGGGTGCCAGATAATGAGGCAATTCCATGGAGTTTATCTAATAATCAAAGGGGTTTATTTTGGGTTAACTCACAACAAGCATAAGGAAGTTGGTCTTGGGATCCAGAGATCAACATGGTCCAACACGGTTCTCTAGAGAACTCTGCCTTGATCCACAGCACCAGCATCACCACAGCACAGCAAGACCACAAGGTAGCCCCAAGAGTGAGCACATACGCATCCCAGGTCTTAAGGGGTCCCCCCTCAGCCATGTAGGGGGCAGGGAGGGAAGAAGACAGGTACCTAGCAGTTACCTGCTGCCTACTAGGGGCGGTACTTCAGGGATAAAGCACAGACAACCACTCCTACAAAGAACTCATGTCCATCATCCTATGTACTTCAGTAACCTCTAGATTATTTATAAGCTAACGTAATGTTAGTCTCTGTCAATGGCTATTGAATGGCTATTGTTTGGTGTAGGAAATAATGACATTTTCGGTAGACATAAAACTTTTCCCAAATATTTTTCAATGAGCATTTGGTTGAGTCTGCAGAAACAGAACAGCTGTATGAGAGTTCAATAGCCCAGGGTAAAATCCCCAGCAAGGGCTCTGAGTGCCTCCATTTCTGTAGCACACTCATTCTTTGGATAACTGCCATGACCATGACTTTAGAACCTCTAGGTCATATGCATGTGTGGGGTACAGTGACCCTGATAGGCCTTTCTGCAGACGCAGCAATCCAAATCTGACCAAATTAGGAAAAGGCCCAATTTAATAGGTAAAGTGTCCCTGGGTGATTCCTCAGCCCTACAGAAGAACCATGTGTCTGTATTCTGAGACGCAGCTTAAATACCCTGTGGGAGTGGTCTTGAACCTCTCGGGGGAGGAGCTGTGTTTGGCGGCCTTTGAAGGGGTGGGGTTTAGGGAAAGAGATGGGGGAGAGGAGCTGACGTGGATCTTCCACCACAACACTGGAAAAGGAAGCACATTAAAGACAGAGGATGACACCAACCAACCTGCCAACCAGGAGGGGGAAGTCCTTAAGAACTAACTCAACACTGTTCAAAGAAGAACAGGCAACTAAGTAAAACAGGGAACAAGAGAAGTGGTCCTTTCCAGGGAAGAGCACGTCAATTGGTTGTCCAGTGCCAAACGGTCAGTCCTGAAAACATGCACACAAGTACATGAACTCAACTGGTTACATTTAGGAATATATATGTATATGAAAATGCATATATTCGTGCAATAATAATTAATGAAAAAAGAGGCCATGGATTTGAAGGAGAGAGGACAGGGGCCTGTGGCAGGATCTGGAGGAAGGAGAAAAAGGGAGAAATGTTGTAATTAAAGTACAATTTCAAAAATAAGCAAACACAAAGAGTCAGGATGTGCTAAAAGCAGGTGAAACATTGCATCCTGCAGGGAAGCTCTTTAAGCTCAGGAAGTAAACAACACAAAAGCTTCAGAAAGTCCCTGAAACTGATCATATTCACTAGACCTCTGCCTCCTCACACATGTATAAGCAGGAGGCAGTGCTGAGAGACAGACAAAAGAGACTCAGAACAGCCACTCTGCCTTAAAGAATCAGACACCAGCTGACCCATGGAGAAAGGTTAAGACGGTCTGCGATGCCTGCGAGAGACAGTCTCCAACCTGTCCAGGGACCCTCAAGTGGTGCAGTACACTTCAGGTTTCTAGATTTTGTGAGCTGTCTCCCATGCTGAGGTGGACTTTGGTGATGAAGCTGTTTTTTGAGTCATTTCTCCAAGTAATCCCTACCCCTTATTCCTGTAACTAACCCCAATGCAATTTACTGGGCTTTGGTGGTATCCTTACTGTGGTCTGTTGTCAAGTCCCTCTCTGGGATGAGTAGATATCCCAGATAACACATCTCCCCAGGAACAGTGTCACACATCACCCTGTGGATCTGCACTGGGATGGGATAGTTGGCCCCAGCCAAACTAAATGGAGTGTTTTCTATTCAAAGAGGAAGGTGCTGTCATCAAAATAATGGGGAAAAGAATGTCAAGAAAGCAGGAGAACACATTCCCAACTAGACTTTGTTCTAAGTCCTAATTTCTCCTGTCTTTTTTCAGGATCTTCAGCTGGTGGAGTAAACTAGATTTGTAACAACCAGACCTTGGCATTAAGAGCCAGAACCTATAAGGTCAAGAGAAGTGTGGCCTTGGATATTTCCCTTTCTTTATTTGGGACTCTGGTCTTCACTCATGAGTGGATCGGCCTGAATCATCATCCTTAACCATTCCCTTGATTTTGGTGAAGTTTCGAAACTTGATAACTGCTCTGAGACTCAGTTTCACAGAACATTAGAAGTATATTTCATGGCACCGTTCTAAGCATGCCCCGCTACACACAATTTAGCGGCTCAAGGCAATGCAGGATTCTCACAGGTGGAACTCCACTGAAGATGTGTTCCTCTAACTTGAAATCCACATACCACCTTTTTTTAGAGCCAATAAAATTTTTTCCTCTAGAGAGAAGTGTATACCCCTATACACACATTCCGTATATGCCCCTATACGCACACATTCCATAAACCTTTACAGTTTTCCACATTGGTCATTGTGCAACAGAGTCCTTCCTGGTTAACAAAATGGACTCAAATACTTTTCTTCTCTAAAAATATGATTTCCTGATTTTTTTCCTGTTGGAAAAGATATATCACAATTTCCCCTTTCAGCTTTTGTTTTTAAAAGAAAATGTTTATATGTATATGAGTATTTTGCCTATGTCTTATTTAGGTTTCTATTGCTGTGAAAAGACACCATGATCAAGGTAACTCTTCTAAAGGAAGACATTTAACTGGGGTCTGGCTTACAGTTTCAGAGGCTTGGTCCATTTACATCATGATGAGGAGCATGGCCCCACACAGGTAGGCATGGTGTGGGAGAAGTAGCCAAGAGCTTTACATTCTGATCTTCAGGCAGTAGAGAGAAAGACAGACAGACAGACAGACAGACAGACAGACAGGGTTTTTGAAACCTCAAAGCCCACCTCTAGTGACACACCTCTTCCCACAAGGCCACACCTCCTAATCCTTTCTGGACAGTCCATCAACTGGGACTAAGCACACAAACATACAAGCCTAACGGGCCAGTCTCATTGAAACCACCGAAACCTCTGTGTATGTCTGTGTACTACGTGTGGGCCTCGTACCTGCAGAGGCCGGAAGAGAGCATTGTGTCCTTGGAGTTGCAGATGGTTGTGAACTGCCATGTGGGTGTTGGGAATAGAACCTAGGTCCTTGAGGTGGGGTGGCTAGTGCTTTTAACCACAGAACAATCTCTGATAGTTTTTTTTTTTTTTCCAAATTACAAGCATAGTACTTACTCTTCACAGAGACTGAGGTGGCTAGGAGAAAATAAATACCTCACAGCAAGTGTTGGGGAGGGCTGGATCCCTCAGGTGAGTGCTGATGCAAAGTGCTGGGCCCACACAGCAAAGCAATCAGGCTTCTTGAATGTCAAACCCAGACTTACCAAATCCCCCTGAGGTATATGAAATTACGTCTGTCCACACTCACAGAACTTAAATACAAATATTCAGAGAAGCATTATTCTTAATAGCTGAAGAATGAAAAATACCCAAATACCCACTAATTGACAATGAGATAAATACAATGCCGTGCCTACACCATCAAAATAGTTTTGAGCCATAAAGGGAAAGGAAGCCGTGGCACAGGCTACATTACAGGTCAACTTTAAATGCAATATGTTAACAGAGAGAAATCATCCTTAAAGGCCAGCTAGAAGAATTGTCCAGGAGAGGAAAATCTATGGAAACAGGAAGTAGGTCCTGTAAGTCATGAGCTGGTTGGAAATGATAGCTAGGGAGTTACTGCTAATAGGGTCTTGGGGAGAAATTCTAAAATTTGTGTGTTGATAGTTTGCACAAAGGCATCTGTGACAATAAAACTTGACAGGTGAGTTGCATACCAGGCGAATTACAGCTCAAATTAGAAAATTAGAAAAAATTAGATCAGGCTTACAGTTAGAAAATTAGAAATTTTAATTAGAAAAAACAAATTAGAAAAAAACAACAAAAAAGCCGTTTCAGGGTAGAAAATGTGGTACCTAAAATGAGGCTGATGAACATATTAATATTGCTTATCGATGCTCAGGGGGCTTCTGTTGCTTTTCCTGTAAAACATGCATCTTCCCCCCCCCCCCCCCCCCCCCCCCCCGGTAACACAACTTCTGTGCTCTGTTTGGAAAGAACCAATTAGACACCTTGCCTTTATTCATACACCTCATGGGGACCCAAGACCGGGGCAAGTCAATCAGCATTCTTAGTCAACATGGCACTTGTCCTGACACTGATTGGCTGACAGACCTGTCTTGAATTAGACCAAAGGGGCTAAGGAGACTCAATTCTAAAGCTCTTGTCTGAGTTCCCTGGACCCATAGCCATTCTCTCCAGGGCCTATGATCCTGGGATCTAGGTGCTGGAAGCAGTCAACAGCTACTTAGCAGGTAGCTGGGGTGTGAAGGAGGAAGGGCTTAGCCTGGCAATGAAAATGATACAAAATTAAGAGGAGAAAGGGAAGAGGGAGGGAGCAGGAAGAAGGAGAGAGATTTTGGGGTTGCAAATCATTTGGGTCCTGCCATGTCTGCAATCAGATTTTTTGTTGGACTTTCTACAATAGAAACGACCCAGTTCCTCTTCTGTATGAACAGAAATGGGTGAGTTTCTATCTCTTATAATCAGAATCCCAAGTGAAAGTAGCAGGGAGTGGCTTCCTTAAGCACTGTCTTGAGAAAGGTAAGGATACATGTCTTGTTGATTCAAACAGTGCTCAACTAACTAGAAATGTCTATTCCTGGTGTAGGTCCAGAGCTGGAGTGGGAAATGTTGGCGCCTCTGCTGCATAGTTGTGGAAATAAATGAAAATCTTTATGGCATCGAATGTCTGGCATTTAGTGCCTCAGACTATTGACAATTGATCATATCCCACTCTCCGTTCCCACAAGAGAAAATGAATTTAGAAATAAATTCAATCCTTATTGCCCTCACAAGATACAGTCAGCCATTTCCCCCAAGCTCTCAGGCAGGGCAGTGTGCTGAGACTCCTTCTGGTTTGTGAGTAGCAGGCCTTGGGAACACTCGTGTGTGGCTCAACTTTCAGAGAACCAGCCACACTTGAGGCCAAAACCAGAATTACATGGGCTTCTATGGATCAATTATCTTTGTGCTGTGGATTTAGTTGCACTTTAAAGATTAATTCCCTCCCTGGGAAGGTGGAGACTGGAAAGACACATGAATATACTCACCCTAGGAGATTTATATTAAGCTGAATGCTAGAGGCACTGGTGATATTTTGAAACCCCAATTCTTCAGCAAAACAATTGGAGTTTTATGTGCAGTTTGGGAGATAAACTACTTCAAAGGGTTTCTTTGAGGTTCAAAGCTCTTGGGTCTATCTACTCACCTATGGTTTGGGGTTCAGTTTGAAGGATCTGAGCCAATTTAGTGTAACTACAGACCCATAACATCTTTACCTCTGCTCTCCATTGACAAGCACAGTCCCTGGAGTAAACTGAAGGAACCCCCCAAAAATCTGTAGTTTTTTTTCCTTCTCCCTTTATAAAGAACCTCTGATGTCATGAGATCTACATCCTTCACAAAATCAAAGTCATACAAGGAGAATTCTTTACTTCTTGTAACCAAAAGGGCCACAATGGTAGAAACTTCAGCAAAGCTGAACCCAGGTTATACATTAAGATTGGAGCTTGGTCTTTCCACTATTCGTTTCTTAGAGTTCATTATTAAACTCTCTGGAGGGTTGTTTTGTTTTCTTTTTTAACTTCAGCTCCATTCTCAAGTGATCTCCCCCCTCATGGTGTCAAGATGACTAGAAACACCCTCAGGACTATTTGAACCTTCATCTGCACCCAGCATGATGTCTGTCTCCAGTATTCCCAATCTAAATCCTAAGGTCCCCCTTGATTAGATGGGCTCTGGCCAGCAGGCTACTTCCAAACCTATCAGGGGGGTCATTGGGAATATGGCATGCTGATTGGTTCAAGACCATTTTCAGAGCACTTGAGAACCTTGGCCTCAAGCAGACCATAAGACAGAGGAACTTGTACAGACCAAGTACAGAGCTCAAAACCCTATTTTTCACATGAATCAACAGAATAGAAGGCAGATTTCAACACTTGGTCAGTCACATGGTAGATTCAGTACAGGAGAGAGTAGACATCTGGCCCATTGCTCTAAGAACTCAGTTCTTTCCTCTCATAAATTGTACTCCCAACTTGTGTCTTTCTGCTTCTAATGTTTCAGAGGGAAAAGCAGAAACTCTACAGGTAAGTGAGGGTGTAGTCAGAAAGTTTCTCCGGTCCCACCAGGCTCACTGTCTGATGACTTGCTTATAAAATAATCACTCAGAAGCTTATATTAATTTTAACTGCTTGGCCATTAGCTCAGGTTTAATACTGACTGGCTCTTACACTTAAATTAACCCATAATGCTTATCTATATTTAGCCACATGGCTTGGTACCTTTTCTCAGTTCTGCCTTGTCATCTTGCTTCATCTGTGTCTAGCTGGTAACTCCTGACTCATCCCTTCCTCTTTCCAGAATTCTCCTCATCTGCTTGCCCAGCCTATACTTCCTGTCTGGTTTCTGGCCAATCAGCATTTTATTTATCAACCAATCAGAGCAACACATATTCACAGTGTACAGAAAGACATCCCACAGCAGAGGGGAAGTGTAGTTGTTTTTTACTCTTTATTCTTTGGGGAACCCAACACCCAGCTCCTAAATAAATACAGGGAGGCTTATTCTTTCTTATGAATGCCTGTAGCTTGGCTTATTTCTAGCCTGCTTTGCTAACTTAAATTATCCCACTTACCTTTTGCCTCTGGGATTTTATCTTCCTCTATTCTATGTACCTCTCTTTACTTCTTACTCCGTTGCTTGCTCTGTAGCTGGGTGGCTGGTCCCTGGAGTCCTCCCCTCTTTCTTCTCTTGCTCCCTAATCTGTCAAGCCTAGACTTCTCTCCCTATTTTTCTCTCTGTCTGCCAGCCCCACCTATCCTTTCTCCTGTCTTGCTGTTGAATGTTCAGCTCTTTATTAGACCATCAGGTGTTTTAGACAGGCAAAGTAACACATCTTCAGAGAGTTAAACAAATGCAACATAGAAGAATGCAACACATCTTTGTTTGAATAATAAACAAATGTTCCACAGCATTAATAAATGTAACATATCTTAAAACAATATTCCAGAACAGGGAAGGAAATTGGCAGCTGGTGCACTCCATTCAGGCTGAAGGACTTAGAGGAGAGAGAGAGAGAGAGAGAGAGAGAGAGAGAGAGAGAGAGAGAGAGAGAGAGCACAAGAACTCAATGTATAGACTAACTGGGTCATTCTAGTCTCACTAAAAACACTGGGCAGGAGGAACAAAAGAGAAAGTTCTGGCTTGGGTCCTGGAGTATCTGCAGACTCAAGAGAGGAGAATGGGGCCAGGGCTGCCTTTTGTTCTCAATCTTCCACTAGATTATTTGCATTTCTTTGTGGTCCTGTGTGTTGTTACAAGCCCAATGAAAACCCTTGGATGTGGTTAGGACGTTCATGCCCTGGTGATAAATAATGTGACTAGTGTGCATGGCCTTGAGTCACCACAGTATCAAAGAAGCTCCTTGGAAACTGCTTATGCCTTGTTAACTGATTTATTCTCTAGTTTGCTCGAATAGATTTCTCCCCCCTACCCTGCCGCCCCAAAACAAGTATGCAACCACCCTAGAAACTGGAGCCCACCTTGTCTTTGGAAGCAGTCTGCTCAATACTGCCTCTGCCAGAGCTTTGATTGGCAGCAGTCAAGTTGAAGGACACAGGCTGTTTCCCATCCTTTCCTCTCCACCAAACAAATCTCCTGCCCCAAACAAATCTCCCAGTTGGCTTGAAAGGCTGCTTTGCATGCAGAAGATAATGCCCATAGGAAGCAGAAATGAAGAGAATAGAGACGAAGGAGTGGGTGCCTGGACAGGAACGGGAATGGGATGGATGAGGCTGGGTGGAGCCCACTGTCTGAACAACACTCATCACTGTGAGGTAGACCTTGGCTGGGAAGCCTTGGACCTTCATTTGACAGGAAATGTGATAGTGAGAACTCAGCAGTCTGCTTTTGTTAGCAGAAAAGTTTGGATCAATATGAAGGAAATGCCAACTGGTAGTGTCTAGAACAGCTCTTAGATTTGTTCAAATTCTTGCCCCCTTGGTTAAGGGCTTGAAGTTTAGGTTGAAATTCCAACTCTGTCAGTGGTTTATTTATGTGTATGTTTGGTTGGATATTTGTTTCTTTGGAGAGTCTCCTTCTACAGCCCAGGCTTCCCTATAATTCACTATATTCCCCATGTTGGTCTTAAATTTGTGTTAATCCTCCTGTCTCAGTGTTCAAAGTGCTAGGATTAAGGACATGAGCTGCCATTCCCAAGGTTGCCATATCTTATTTTCAGCTGAGCAAATCTTTCCAGCTCTCTCAGCTCAGGCCATCTCATCCTGTCTGCTAGAGGAGGGTGTGGGCCTTCACTTTCCCCCAGCACCCAAGAGAAGAGAACATTCTAAGTTCTGACAACTTCCTTCTCACCCATGAAGAGTCAGAAACAGAGAAAGATATTTGCCTTGCTCGGTGACCTGAGTCTTGTGAGTCACAATTTGTCAAAGGAATGGAGATGTAGGAACATGAGGAAGCTAGCTAGCCAAGGGGAAAAATGCATGATGGAGTGCGTTCAGTTGGGCAAGAATAGAGACCAGCTAAGGACTTGGATGACAATTGTAAGGACCACATTGATCCTTTGTTAACTGCCCTCTACTATAAACCAGGTACAAAGATGCATGAGATTCAGAGTTCCCCACCTAGCCCCTCGGTGGCAGCAGGAAAGAAGATCATTAGGCAATCAAAGAGGGGACTTGATAGAGTGCAGTGGGATGGCCCCTTTGTAGAAAAACAAGCCAACGTCCATGTCCCTGGGTGTCTCTTTTTCCCCGGTGTTCAGGCAGGGTAGATAGGTACAGAGTAAGCAAGAAGCAAACTGCACAGTAGCTGGAGGCTGGTGCAACCACAGAGGTGTCATGGGACATTATGTGACTGCCCAAACAACATGGTGACAAGACCACCCCAAACCAACTGGGGCCCATATATCCAACAGAGACCATCGCTAACTGTCCTGTGCTCCAACGTCTAATGGCATCTCCATGCCATTGGCTTTGCAAAATGGCCTGCTCCCATCATGCATCTGGCACTATGACACACCCACACAAGGAGGAAAAAGGCAAATAAATTCTGCCATTTGAAAATCACAACCCCTTTCCCTACCATAACTCATTAATATAGTCCCTCCCCTCTATTAAAGGTTGCCCATAAAATGAGCTATCAATGATATGAGTGATACAACTGTCTCATTTTGGGAAACTTACACTCAGCTCTTACCTTGGATGTATACTGCTCTTCCCCATTCCCTCCCCACTTCTCCCCTCTACGTGAGCTTAAATATAAACATGTACTATCTTTAATAAATAAAAAAAGCCCCATGCTCTTCTTCCCTTAGTAAAGGGAAGTAAAATGGACTTGACTTCAGGCTGCAACTGCCTTCTGTGGTGCGAGTCAAGATCCCTTCTGCACCTGAGTAGAGAAAAGTGCGGGCTGTGCAGATGCATCTCCCACTGCTGCTGGCTGTTTTAGAGAATCTCCTGTGAGTCAGAGACAAGGAATGCAGGGCAGAGGGACTGTATTGGCTTCTAGAGTCAGCAAGGTCCAGTAACATGGTAAATGTAGAGGGCCCTTAGAGCAACGTAAGATACACACACGGCGGGCATACCTAGGGGTATCACCATCAGCAGCATCTCGGGGGAGCTCCCATCTTGCTTCATTTAAATGCTAGGTTTCCAGTTTCCAAGGTGGAAAAATCAGAACACAACTCAGTGTTCCATCCAGCGATTCCCTCCCTTGTTTTATGTGGCGCTTTTCAGACACCGTGGCTCACAGTGTTTTCTTTTCCACTGTCCTGTCCTCATCAAGCTTGGCTTTGTGACATCATGAGAGGGTCTGGTGCCAGAACAACCCGTAAGGCGTCCCCAGATGGAGGAGTGTGTCACTCCAAGCCCCGCGCTGTCCTGCTGTCTCTAAGCACCCAACTCTACAGTGCTCCCTGTGCGCTAGCCCCTCCCCCCGACGTCCCTTCAGGGTCCCTTCCTGACTTTTCCCTTTTCCCAGTTGTCACAGAACCTGGAGCCTTGTGCCTCCCCTAAGAGCTGTCATCCTGTGGTTATTTGGCAATTGCCAGCTTGTTTTCCGTGCTAACCCAAGAAAAACATCATTAGGAAGGGTGAGTCTGTGGCCAAATCCATTGCTTAATGGCCTGCAAAGCCAAACAGAAATAAATTGGAGGTGTCTGAGCCTCCGCTAGCAAGGAAAGGGAAACTTGGCCCCGTCACTGTGAACAGTGCCGGGCTTGCCGTGGCTGCACTGTAAAGGCTTTCTCTGCACAGTCACTCGTAGAAATATGTGGGCTTTCCTCTGAACTGCTTGCAAAAATACTCTGGAAAAAAAGGGGGATATTTTTCCCTTAAAATTTGGCATCAAAATTCTCCTTCTTCTCAGAACTGAGTCCTTCCTTGTCTTCTATGGATACCACAGAGCTGGTGCCATCTCCCTTCCGGCTACGCCTTGGCCTCTCACTTTGGTATGAGTGTGTGTGTCCTTCCTCAACTCAGGTTTTCAGAAGTTCATCCCTATACCACATGAACAGCATTCTGTCTGAAGGAAGCACCCTCGTGAGTGGATCAGACCCTTACAACATGACTGGCTAGCTCCCTTTGCCCTCTGTACCCTCTGGTCCCTTCGTTCCTCCAGAGGAGGTGGCGATAAAGTGCTGATTCAGAAGTAGAGGCCAAGCCCTCGGCACACACAGGAATGTTGGTGCCCTGATCTGTGGGAAATAAATTTCTGGCTTTTACAAATGACTGATTCTCTGATTTTTGTTATAACACAGGAATGGGCTAAGACATAACTCAGTGCCTGACTGCTACTTCCCCTGCGCCCACTACCACATGATCTCTACTCTCACACGCCAACATTTACCGCCTCACAACTAGCTCTCCCCCCACATCCATCCTCACCTCTACTGCTGCAGGAAGTAGTCAGGAGGTCCCTGGAACAAGCTGGTGAGCCATACTAGCCAAACCAGTGAGTTCTGGGTTCAAGTGAGGAAACCTACCTAATGTAGAAGGAAAAGGACTGTTAGAAGGTACCCAACATCAGTCTCTGGCTTCTATATGCACATGCACATACATGTATGTACACCTTCACACACACATACACACACACCACATATATACACACATACATACAAACCTCACCACATACCGCATGTACATACCTGCATTTAAACACACATACATACCTCACATGTATACACACACCCCATATGTACACATATCTAGACACCATATGTACACACACACACCACACTACATGTACATACACACATAACCAACATATACATACACACCACATGTACACACACATGCCACACACTACATGTACATACACACATGCAAACAGCTACCCACACACACACTCCACATGTACACACACCCAGACACCACATGTACACACACATCACGTGTACATACACACATGTGAACACACACACATACCACACACACACACACACACACACACACACACTACAGGTACACACACATACCACACACCACATGTACATACACACATGCAAACACCCACACACACCCCGCATGGACACACACTCAGACACCATATGTACACACACACACACATACAAACCCCATACACACACACACACACACACACACAAAGTGTGAACATTAATGTATCAAAGCACAAAACTAAAACTAGCCACAGTCATTGGAATTTTAAAACACCGTTTTAAATGACAATACAGCTGGGTGAATGATAATGCAGGGTGGAGATGTGTGGAGCAGTCCCGTCCTCCAGGGAGGTTTGAGAACTGTGGTCGCCCTGCCTGTCATAACTGAGACCTCCTCAGCTCATCTCTTCTTGTAAATCTGTATGTACTGACTGACATCTCAGTAGTTCCTGTCACTTCCTTTGTGAAAAAACAGGTTGTTCATTGAGTACTTTTTGCTTCTAGAGACAAAGACTATCCATATGTATTTCATCTGTTCTTTTATCTATTTATATATACATTTCTGGAAAGAGAAAGAAAGAATATGGAATTATGACCATAAAAGTTAAAGGCAGCCGTTTCTGTGATGAGACTGTGGAGGGACTCTCTCTCTAGAGGAATAGAACTTGAAGGATGAATATATACAAGGGGATTCATTAGAGCGGCTTACAGGCCATGACCCAGCTAGTCCAACAGTGACTGTCTACGAACAGAAGATCCAAGAATCCAGTAGTTGTTCAGTCCCCAAGGCTGTCTGTGTGTGAGGGAGTTACAGACAGTTGTGAGCTGCCATCTGGGAGCTGGGAATTGAACCTGGGTCCTCTGGAAGAGCAGCCAGTGCTCTTAACTCCCCAGCCATCTCCCCAGTCCCAAGGGACATTCTTTTAGTCTCTCAAACTTTAATATGATAACTACTGATATTCTCTTAATCAATGTTACATTAATAAGAAAGAAATAAAAAACCATAAATATCTGTACAGACAACTTCTTAACAAACCTATGACAGGAAAATGCATGCCAATTATAATCTTCATTTCTGCAACTGGTCACGTGGCCTTAGCTGGTATTTATAACTACCTTCCCCTACCACCCATTTTGCGTTTCCTCTGCCCTCAGAAGGTCTTGGCTCTTTTCCTGGAGGAGTGACCTATAGCTTCATTCCCAAAGGGTCTGTGCTCTTTGCCATCCTGTCTGGGTTAGGCTGTTGGACTTTACCATGGGCTTTAACCACAGGACGTGGTAGCACCACGAGACACTCTAAAGGATCCCCTGCAGTCCTTCGCAGTCTCTCTTACCTCCATTGTGGAGAAGCAATCCAGTTCCCCCATGGTAGTCTGGATCAATAACAAGCACCTAACACTGTCAGTCCTTTCTGAGTCTATTGGCTGTCTGCTGGCCTAAGAGCATTAGAAGCCCAAAGCAGCCAGGGAGAAGTCTGAGTTTCCAGGTCAATGGAATGTTTGTCGTGTCACCTGGCAGGACTGCTCCCTCCTCTAGAACAAATGCACCTAGGCCAGCAGAACTTAAGGTGGAGAGAACCGGAAGCAAAATGTGCTAGGGGGTCACTAGGGGTGACAGTGAGTGGAACTATTCCCCTTTCGACCCCTCGATTCCTGGACCCGTGGATCCTGGCTAAGGGAGAAACCGTATCGTAAAGTAGACACTGATTCAGCACACACGCTGTCTTCTGGAGACACCCGCTGCAGTCCTCCATGCGGCTGCCGCCTAAATGGCACTGAAACCGTGTCTTTAAAAGGACATTCCATCTTTCTATCAGGTCAGCTGCTTCAAGATGGTGGGGAACCTGGAAAGACCCATGGATTCCATGATCATGGGCCACTGTTGTATTTCTCTGGATGTGAAATGAGTTCCTGGTCAGAAGCAATACTGTGTAGGATATGTGTTGGTGGATAAGGCACTCTTTAAGTTCATAGATGGTGGTTTTGGCAGAAGCATTATATTCAGGAAAAGCAGATCCATAACCAGAATAAGCATCTACTCCAGTAAGGACAGAATTGTCCTTTCCGTGGAGAAAATGGTCCAGTGTAGTCAACCTGCCACCAGGTCACTGGCTGGCCACCCCAGGGAATGGTACCATATCTGGGGCTCAGTGCTCACCTCTGCTGTTGGCAGATCTGGCACTCAGCAGCAGCTGTGGCCAGGTCAGCCTTGGTGAGTGGAAATCCCTGTTCTCAAGTCCACACACAACCTCCATCCCTGCCACCATGGCCACTTTGTTCATGGACCATTGGGCAATGACAGGAATGGCTGGAGAAAGAGGCTGACATTCCACAGAATGGGTCATCCTATCTACTTGATTACTGGACTCCCCTCTGCTGAAGTCACCTTTGGATGGGCATTTACATGGCACACAAATATCTTCACATCCTTTGCCCATTTGCAGAGCTCTATCCACATGCTACTTCGACAGATGTTTTTCTTACTGATTTTTCCCTTCATGCTCCTTCTAAGTTCCTGACCATCCAGCCAATCCACTGGCTACAACCCTTGAATCAGTGAACAGTCACACATCTGGCCATTTCTCCTTCCAAACAATGTATGACCGTGTGTAGTGCCTGAAGTTCTGCCCAGTGTGAAGATTTCCCTTCACCAGTATCTTTCAGGATTGTCTCAGAAAGGGGTTGTAATGCTGCAGCTGTCCACTTCTGGGGGTGCCTGCATAAGATACAGAACCATCAGTGAACCAGGCCCTAGTCTTCTCTTCCTCAGTCAACCAGTTACAGGGCACACCCCCTGGGGCTACAGGTGCATGCTTGGCAGCAGATGGCATTGTAACAGGAGTAGAAACCACAGACATTTGGGCAACTTCTTCCTGTAACTTGCTTGTGCCTTCAGGACCTGTTCCAGACCAGATGTCAGGTTCTAGAAGAGCTGCATAAAGGGAAGCCGAGGCTGTCCAGAGTTTGTGCAAGGTCGTCCTTAGAAGAGATTGCCCTGAGGTGTCTCCCACTCCACCTCTGCTTCTCAGCAACAGCTTTAGGCAGGAGCCTCTCCTTATCTCCTTCTGAAGTCAGTCCGAAAGTTGGCACTGCCCAGAAGCCAAGGACACACCACACTGATGGGGTGCCTGTTAGACTTTCACATCTGGACCTGGAAGCTAAAGTTGGTAGTGTCCTATTCACCTCCAAGTTACATCCTAGTCATTTAAAGGAAAATGGAAAGGCGGCGTTCACTGTCGAGAAATCAGCGGGCCACTGCTAGTTGGTACAATGGAAATTTTAAAAAGCCACACCCTGCCCCCAGAGTTTTCTACAAATAAAATCTTAGCAAGAGTTGTGAACTTGAACGAGATGAGGCCAGCTGCCACCAGACGACACCTTAGCTGTAAGGAGTGACAAGTTCAAACACACGGAAGTTGAGATGATTTGGAGGCTGCTATTGTCTTCTTCACTGCATTTGTCTTTTCACATCTGAGACTGGTTGTCTTTAGGCACCCTCGTTTAGGCACTCCTGCTTTCCTCATGAGTTAGTGAGGCTTTGGGAAATAAAACCATTAGATTGTGATAAGGGTGCAAGTTTTGGCATCAGTCAGACTTGAGTTTATGTTTAAACTGCTGATTATGAACAATAACACCAATGCAAATTACACTGAACTAATGAGAATATTACATGATAGGATGGTTATAAATTAAGAAACAGCTCATATGGGTTTGTGGAACAATGAGGATACAGAGCATGAATCCAGTGATTCACTGCCTCTATTATTACTATCCATCAAGAAGATAAGCATATACACATATCTTAAACAGGCTTTCCACGCTAAGTGGTCAGTGCGGTCACTCCCTGTGCTGGCTAGTTTTATGTTAACTTGACACAAACTAAAGTCATTTGAGAGGCAGGAACCTCAATTGAGAAAATGCCTCCATAAGATCCAGCTGTAGGTAAGCCAGTAGGGCATTTTCTTAATTAGCGATTGGGTAGGGCCCAGTCTATGGTGGGTGGTGCCACCCGTAAGCTGGTGGTCCTGAGCTCTATAAGAAAGCAGGCTGAGCAAGCCATGAGGACCAAGCCATTAAGCAGCACCCTCCATGGCTTCTGCATCAGCTCCTGCCTCCAGGTTCCTGCCCTGTGTGAGTTCCTGCCCTCACTGCTTTTGATGATGAACTGTTACTTGGAACTGTGAGTGGAATAAACTCTTTCTCCAGCAAGGTGCTTTTGGTCATGATGTTTCATAACAGCAGTAGTAACCCTACCTAAGACTCGCCCAGTTACCGCTGTCCTTCCTTTCTGTGAATGAACAGATAGCAGTGTAACTATTAGCACTCCTTTAGGGCTTGCCACGTGCCAAGTGCTATCTAAGTCCTCCACTTAAGCCAACTTTGGGGGAAGAGACTATTCTTATCATTCATTTCCATTTTGCAGGAAAATGGGAGTAAGCACAGAGCAGTTACACATTAGCCCAGATCACAACTCGAACGAGAGACCTATGGTTCAAACCAAAGCAGCTGCCTTAAAAGGCAACAAGCCTTACTCCCCTCCTTGTGGACGCTGGCCATTACTGCCTACAGAGATCTTCTTCCAGGTATTTGGAAAGACCCTTAGCAAGAGTCTTCTTAAACTTATTTTACATATATGGGTATTTTGATTGCATGCATATCTGTGCACTATTTGCGTGCCCAAGGAGGCCAGAGTAGGGCATCAGATCCCCTGGAACTGGAATAAGAGGCAGTTATGAGCTGTCATGTGGGTGCTGGGAATTGAACTCAGGTCCTCTGGAAGCGTGGCAAGTACTCTCAACCTCTTAGCCATCTCTCAAGCTCTTTAGCAAGAGTTTTAAGTGACAGTTTCATCTAACAAAGTCACCCTGCTTGGTCTGTTTTACTTAGGTTTTTTTTTTTTTTTTTTTTTTAAAGAGGGCTAGAGAAATGGCTCAGCAGCTAAGAGCACTTATAGTATAAGCATGGAGAGCAGAGTTCTAATCTACACAAACATATAACAAACCAGGCATGATCCCACACATGCCTGGACCTGAAGCACTGAGTGTGGCAGGGGAAGTGGATGGGGGGCGGGGGCGGTCTCTGGGGCTTCCTGGCTGCCAGCCTATCTCCAGGTTCAGCAAGAGATCCTGTCTTGAATGAATAAGGCAAAGAGTGATAGAGGACACACGATGTCCTCCCTGTGCACAGATTCATGCATAAACCTATCCAACCGCCACACCCAAGTGTATGTGTGCATTTGCAAACACAAACACACACACACACACACACACACACACACACACACACTCAAATAGATAAATTGAACTTTTAAAAAGTATTTCCAGGTTCCCATATCTGGCTGGTTGGTCTCTGACAGATGTCCAGGGTACCTGGCAGAAGCCAGATTTCCTTCCAAGCTAAAAAGAACAGAAAAAAACAGATTGCATCAATTTGGGGAACCCCTGCCATTCAGACAGTTAAGCATTTTAATTTATCTTTGTGTTTAGACAGCAGGCCAAAGGATAATTTACTTGAGCACTTATGGGAAACATGCCTCACCCAGGAACCGTCTCAGGGGAGAGGATGTAGGTGAGGACCTGCGGTTATTTCTGGAATAATGAGTAGAAATAGTTTGGAGATGGGGGTGAATTTAGATTTCAGGCATCAGAATAGAGAGGTTTGGGGCTAAGAAAAACAAAATATTCCTACTCTCCAAGGAATATCCCACCATAGTCAAGGCTCCCAGCCAAGAAGGAGTTGGGATGTATAGCTTCCAGTCTAATAGAATAAAGTTAAGCAGTACAGTAATAAGAAGAAATAGCTTAAAGCTCTAGAAGATAATGTTCTGCAAAGACAGAGCCACAACCTATCTGGAGACATCTACTGATGGAGCTGCAGCCCCAGGCAGCATGAGGACAAAGAACTCTCTTCATCTCATTGACAGTCCCTCTGCTCACACTGATGGAAATGTCGTCACTGGGTAGCTGAGGTGTGGTAGCCAACAAATACATGAAAGCTTTAACTGGGCTGCTCAAACACAAGCTACCCCGCCCTAGGATAACACCAAGGAGCTTTGAACACATGTGATTTCCATGAGAGGAACCTCTAAGTCCAACACAGCTGAGATGGTTGGGGGCCTACATACAACAGAACATTGTGTCTTCGAGGGTCTTCTCAACAACAATTCACTACTCTTACTGGCAAACCTGGGCAGATGATTAAATGGGAACCTACCTACTCTCTCTGACCTTCAGGAGACCCTTTCCTTTCCACCCAGGAGACCCTGAACCTTCTTAGAAGGTTTGAAAAGGAGCTGTTTTCTGTCCTGCCTCTTCCTCACCAAAGGTATACATTTTTTCTCATATCAAACACTTCTCCAGTTCTCCGCAGTCACGCCAGGCATCCTACAATGGGACTCAATGCTGAGGCCATTTACCTGGGGATGCACCAGAGTCATAGGAAAAGCAATCTGCCCCTCAAGACTGCCTTCTCCTCCAAACTTCAGATACCACTTGCAAGGACAGGGTATCAGCTGTGCTTCTGACAAGTTGGCATGTGTCACAGGTTACCCCATTCCCTTCCCATCTCTGTTACTTGCTGGAACAATCTCAGAAACCAGGAAAATAAGTCACTTGTTGGATTATAAGTTTATTATATAAGAGCATTCCTCAGGAACAGTAGAGTACAAAAGACAGAGGACAAGTACGTAGAGTAGAGTCTGTGGAAGAGTAACTTTCCAGACCTTTCTGTGTGTACTGCCCACCCTAGTCATCCACATGTTAGTCATCCAGAAGTTCTAATCCTGCTCTTCTGGAAGGCTGTGGAGGTTTGAACACAGGAGTGATTCCTCAGGTCACTGGCTGCTGGTGAATAACTCAGCCTCCAGCCTCCCTCCTTCCTTCAGAGGTCTCAGCCCTGTTATCCCATGACTGGTTATCCCAGCAACCTGCCACCTGTCCAAAAGCTACTCAGAGTCCCCCATACTAGTCATATTCCATAGTATAAAACATCTTATCATATCCCAAACTCCAAGGATTGTAAGAACTATGTGCCAGGAAACAGGGATAAAGACCTTTATTATCATCACCACCACCACTACCACCATCACCACCATCACCACCACCATCATTATCATCATCATCATCACTATTATTACAAATCTATCTAAGAAAAGCTTCAGCACATGGGCTTCATTCCCTCTAGGAATCTTAACAGCTTCAGGGTATCCTGGGACCCCTGCCCTGCTTCCCTAAAGAGCACACACTTCTATCCTTCCATCTTAAACCACCCACATTCACAAGAGGTCCCCTTTGTTCTTCTGCTTGCTTCACACATATAGACAGGATTTGCCCCACAGACAGTTAGAACTCTAGCCTTGGAAAACCTGCTTTTGTTAGCAACAACGCTGAGAAGCTAATCTGGACTACTCAAATTGGTCCAGCTCCGTGGAGTTTAGACACTCCAGAGCTCCAAGGATATTCTCTAACAGAGATACATCCAGGATCAAGCAGGAAGCATGTTGACTCAATATCTCAAGCTAGGCAGCCTGAGACTATCTTGACAATAAGGAAGAAGTTGAGATGTGGGTGGTAGACCAGGAGCCAGGCCACAGAGGGCTTTCCTGGGGGAAGCTGAGACTCTGTCACCAGCACTGCCGAGAGCCACACATGTTCCAGGCAAGGAAAGTAGACATGACCACAGTCAACAGTCCTAAGCCAGATGTCCACAGCTAAGAAATGGAGTTAGAATTTTCTTTCAAATAAAAATGTGCCTTTGAAAACTCATCTGCATGTGATGCAGGAGACGAGAGGTTTATTATTGCGGTTTGGGCCGAGAGGAGAAACATAAGTGGGGCAGGGAGTTTGTTTGTCTCTCTTTCCACTTCCTCATTTTTGAGGAGTCAAGTAGGTCAACACAGCAGCAGAGAATGTGTGTGGTCCGCCTTGACCTCGGCAGATGCCCTGTGGAGCCAGACCTCGCTGGCAGGTACCTGCTGGGCTTCCACCCCCTCAGAGTCAAGGGTGAGTGCACAGTTTGATTACATCCTAATCTTCATCATCATGCGTGATTTCCTTGGCTCTCCACATCAACAACTCTTGAGCTCCCTGAATGCTGGCACTAGATGCCATTGACCTGAAACAGTCTCCTAGCACGGGCTGAAACCCATAGTATTATGGTTTTCATTTTATAGATGAAGAAACTGAGGTGTTGGGGAGTTTACATAATTTAGCCGAGAATGAATAAGTGGAAATTAACAGGGCAGGGATTCAAGTCTGCCTCATTTATTTGGGTTAATTTGATTCTCAGACTTGATTAGCTCTTAGCCATGTTGTCACATGGTACTAATATTAGTATCAAGATGACCCAAAGCTGCTCTCTGTGCAGATCCAGCAAGTTGGAAGCTGGGGTGGCTTTGACAAAAACAAAGTAGCTTATTGGGCTAAATACGCTAGTACAAGACATGTGGAGAAAGCCATCCTATGCACTTGTCTCTACAAGTGGACCCCGTGATGATCAGGTCTCGACTCATTCACAATGACATGAAGATAAGCAGAGCACAGAGAAGGATGCTCTGGAAAGGAGAATATACTGAAGGGCAAAAGCATGGAATGAGGGTAAAAGTGTGTGGTAATATGAAGATGTGTGTGAAATTTGTATTTCTGGGATGCAGAGGACAGACAAAAACTATGCTAGGAAAACAGGCAGAGTAGACATCACATTGACAGTCAGGATCATAAACTTGGACTTGATCCTGCTGGTTATGCAAAACTGGAGAGGGGTCTGAGTGTGCACGATTGTGTATGGTGTGTACATGTGTACAAGTGCTTGTGGGGGCCAGAAACGCACATCAAGTGTCAGCCTCAATTGCGCTCCACCTTGTTTTTTGAAACAAGGTCTTTCACTGAATCTGAAAGTCACTAACTCAGCCAGATTGGTTGGAAAGGAAGCAAGCTTCGGGAATCCTCTTGTCTCTACCTCCCCAGTACTGGTATTATAAGATTATAGGCACACACCACCCGTGATGGTTTGAATGAAAATGGCCCCCATGGGCTCATAGGCAGTGGCACTATTTGAAAGGATTAGAACATGTGGACTGTTGGCGTAGGTGTGGTCTTGTTGGAGGAAGTGTGTCACTGGGGTGGGCTTTGGGGTTTCAGAAGCTCAAGCCAGGCCCAGTGACTCTCTCTCTCTCTTCCCTCTGCCTGCTGACCCAGATGTAGAGCTCTCAGCTACCTCTCCAGCACCTTGTCTGCTGGCATGTGGCCATGTTTCCTGCCATGATGATAATGGACTGAACTTCTGAATGCAAGCAAGCCCTAATTAAATGCTTTCATTTATAAGAGTTACTGTGGTTATGGTGTTTCATCACAGCAATAGAAACCCTAACTAAGACACTACCACATCCACCTTTTTACATGGATGCGAGGGACTCAGACCTAGGCCTTCATGATTATAGAACAAGCACATTTCCCCACCTCTAGAACTGGGTTTTTTTTTAAGCAGTGAAGAGGTATGAGGAAGCTGCTTAGCTGGAAATCACTTACTAGACAAGAAGGAGAGCCAAATTTTGTATCTTCAGTGCCCAAGCAAATGCCAGGAGAATGTGGAAGCCCTCTTGAAATCCCAGCAGACAGGAGGTGGGGGGAGGGTCCCCAGAGCAAGCTGTTTAGCTGAACTAGCCAAATTATTGAGCTCTGGCTTCAAGCTAGAGACCCTGCCATAATATATAAACAGGAGAAAGATGGATGACGCCAAGAAACATCAACTTCTGGCCTCATCACACACATACACAAATGTAAAACTACACCTACATAAAGAAATGTGCCCACCGACAGCCAACATCAAATTAAATGGAGAGAAACTTAAAGCAATTCCACTAAAATCAGGAACAAGACAAGACTGTCCACTCTCCCCATATTTATTCAATATAGTAATTGAAGTTCAAGCCAGAGGAATAAGATGAAAGGAGATCAAAGGGATAGAAATTGGAAAGGAAGAAGTCAAACTTTCACTATTTGCAGATGATATGATAGTGTACATAAGTGACCCCAAAAATTCTACCAGGGAACTCCTACAGCTGATAAATGACTTCAGTAAAATGGCAGGATACAAGATTAACTAAAAAAAAATCAGTAGCCCTCCTATATACAATTTAACTGTAAATGGGCTGAGAAAGAAATCAGAGAAACATTACCCTTTACAATAGCCACAAATAATATAAAATTCCTTGGAGTGACTCTAACTAAGCAAGTGAAAGATCTGTTTGATAAGAACTTTAAATCTCTGAAGAAAGAAATTGAAGAAGATATCAGAAAATGGAAAGATCTCCCATGCTCATGGATAGGTTGGATTAACATAGTAAAAATGGCAAGCTTACCAAAAGCATTCTACAGATTCAATGCAATCCCCATCAAAATTCCAGCACAATTCTTCACAGACCTGGAAAGAACAATACTCAACTTCATATGGAAAAACAAAAAACCTAGGATAGCTAAAAGAATCTTGTACAATAAAGTAACCTCTGGAGGCATCACAATCCCTGACTTCAAGCTCTACTATAAAGCTACAGTAATAAAAATAGCTTGGTACTGGCATAAAAACTGACATGTGGACCAATGGAATCGAATTGAAGACCCTGACATTAATCCACACACATATGAACACCTAATTTTTGACAAAGAAGCCAAAACTGTATCATGGAAAAAAGAAAGCATCTTCAACAAATGGTGTTGGCTTAACTGGATGTCAATATGTAGAAGATTGCAAATAGATCCATATCTGTCACCATGCACAAAATTTAAGTCCAAGTGGATCAAAGACCTCAACATAAATCCAGTTACTCTGAATCTGATAGAAGAGAAAGTAAGAAGTAGTCTTGAATGCATTGGCACAGGAGATCACTTCCTAAATATAACACCAGTAGCACAGACACTGAAAGAAACAATCAATCAATGGGATCTCTTGAAATTGAGAAGCTTTTGTAGGGCAAAGGACATGGTCAATAAGGCAAAACAACAGCCTACAGAATGGGAAAAGATCTTCACCAACCCCACATCTGACAGAGGGCTGATATCCCGAATATATAAAGAACTCAAGAAACTTGACATGAAAATACCTAACAGTCCAATTAAGAATGGGCTATAGATCTAAACAGAGTTCTCAACAGAAGAATCTCAAATGGCCAAAAGACATTTAAGGAATTGCTCAACATCCTTAATCGTCAGGGAAATGCAAATGAAAATGACTCTGAGATACCATCAGAATGACTAAGATCAAGAACACTGAAGATAGCTTATGCTGGAGAGGATATGGAGCAAGAGGAACATTTGTACACTGTTGGTGGGAATGCAAACTTGTACAGCCACTTTGGAAATCAGTATGGCAGTTTCTCAGAAAATTGGCAATCAATCTCCCTCAAGACCCAGCTATATCACTCTTGGGCATATACTCAAGGAATGCTCAATCATACCATAAGGACACATACCCAACTATGTTCATAGCAGCATTATTTATAATAACCAGAACCTGGAAACAACCTAAATATCCCTCAACTGAAGAATGGATAAAGAAAATGTGGTACATATACACAATGGAGTACTATTCAGCAGAGAAAAACAATGACATCATGAGGTTTACTGGCAATGGATGGAACTAGAAAATATCATCCTGAGTGAGGTAACCCAGACTCAGAAGGACAAACATGGTATGTACTCACTCATAAGTGGATACTACATATAACGCAAAGGATAACCAGACTGCAACCCACAGCTCCAGGGAGGCTAGCTAGTAAGGAGGACCCTAGGAAGGACTGCCCAGTGATGGAGAAATGGATGAGATCTACATGAGCAAACTGGGGTTGAGGGGGTAATGGAGGACAAGGGACGGGGGATGAGAGCTTAGGGGAGCAGGAGGTTCAAGCTGGATCAGAAACAGAGTGGGAGAACAAGGAAAGAGACACCATGATAAATGAAGACACCATAGGAATAGAGAGAAGCAGAGCGCTAGGGAGGTCCCCAGGAATCCACAAGGATGACTCCACCATAGACCATAGCTGACCTACTCTGGTGATCAGATGGCTGAATACCCTAACTGTCATGATAGAACTCTCATCCAGTGACTGATGGAAGCACGTGTAGAGATCCACAGCCGCATCCCAGGCGGAGCTCCAGGAGTCCAATGGATGAGAGAGAGGAGGGATTCTATGAGCAAGGGATATCGAAACCATGACTGGAAAAAGTACATAGACAACTAGCCAAACTAGTGAAAATACATGTACTGTGGACCAATAGCTGAGGGGCCCCCATGGTACTAGGCCCTCTGGATAAGCAAGACAGTTGGTTTTTAGCTTGAACTTTAGGGGGCCCCCAGGCAGTGGGATCGGGACCTGTTCCTACTGCATGAGGTGGATTTTTGGAGTCTAGTGTCTATGATGAGACACTTTGTGCAGCCTTGGTGTGGCAGGGTGGTGGTGGCGAGGGGGGGGTGTTGGGGGGGGGCTGGACCTGTCTCAACTGAATGTACCAGACTCTGCTGACTCCCCATGGGAGACCTTGCCTTGGAGGAGGTGGGAATGGGGAGTGGGTTGGGGGGGAAGACTGGGGAACAGGAGGAGGGAAGACAGGGGACTCTGTGGTTGGTAGTAAAATGAATAGAAAATCTCTTAGAAAAACAAACAAACAAACAAAAAGAAATGTGCCCACACATGTGAAAAACATGCATACACACATGCATGCATACCACACACAAGTTTTTTTAAGAAAATGTAAGTGTGAGTCAGGTCAATAACCATCCAGGGTGCCTTTGGTGAAGCATGCACTAGTGACAGGTGGAAAATGAACTCAAGGATGGAAGGAGGAGGTACAGGTAAGAGAGTAATCAATAATTCAACTAATTGATTGCAAGACCTTAAAAAATTAAAGCAACACAGGTGAACGGAGACAAAGCTGGTACTAGACAGATGAGAAAGGTTGGAAAAGTTCAGCAGCTGATTGGATGTGGTAGAAGAAAGGCAGAAGAGCCAGAGAAGACCCTAGAGATTAGTGAGGAGGGAGGCTGGAAACCAAGATTGGCAGTCGGGGCAGAGGGGGTCTGTCTGAGATGTGTTGCATTTGAAGTACTACAAACAGACACAGAAACTGTTTTCGGGAAGCAGCTGAAAACAGACGTCTGACTCCACAGAGAGAGAGATAGGTGTGTCTTCAGCATTATGAAGTAGTTCAAGGTTTGGGAGGGAAAAGTTCCCAGAAAATTCAGAAATTGCTGGAAGATTTTGTGGGCTGGAACTCAATGGAGTGTTTGTGTTTATCGTACTTGAATGAACAAAGGAGGCCAGTGAAGAGGATTCGGAGTCATCAACAAAGTAGGTGAAGGAAGGCAGTGTGGTATGTCAGCAGGTAAAGTGTGCCAAGACCTGTGATGAGCCCCTTGGAGATCTGTTTTGATTCATTATGTCTAGGAAGGACATAAAATTCTGCATCTGATGCCCTTGGTGCTAGTCCATGGACCTGAATCAGCGAAAGGGCAGAGTGGAGACAGACAAGTCACATAAACCTTCACTTCTGCAGTCCGGACCATTAGAAACTCCACCTTTATTGGTTGGCTGTGGTCTTCTATAAACCTTCATCACATCCAGATGAGTAATACTAAGGTGTGGTGATGCTCAGGAATGCATGTCTTCATGAAGACACACTTCCGTACCTCCACTGTGAGGTCTTGGTCCAGTTCTCCTTGCTAGTCGGGATCCATCCCTCCAGCCGGCACAGCCAGTTCCCTCTTTACCTGTTGCTTAGAGGCTTGTGAGTCCAGTGTAGCCAGGAAGAAGTCTAAAATCCAGCTCAATAGAGTCTTTGTCATGTTCTGGTGAAAATATTCCTTCCTTTAGAACTAAGACCTCTAGGTCAGCAGAGAATAGGGTTATGGGAACAGGAAGAGAAATGTGGGTCGCTGGGGGTGATAGTGGCACCATTTCCATACCCAGCTATTGCCTCTGGGCTATGGGACTATGGTACCTTATGTTGGATTCTTAAATTTTTGGTTGTAAGCCTAGCCTTTAATGACTGAGCCATCTCCCCAGCCCTTATGTTGGGTTCTAATTCACAGCACATACAGCCTTCTTGTCCTATCTCTGTGAGCTGGCACTATAAATGTCTTCCAAAGGCCTTTCACCCTCCCAATGAGCCAGCTTCTTCCAGATGCCAAGGGACATGACAATACCAGTGAGCCAAGGGAGTGCGGGCTGTCGCCATACTTCCTTTGCTCTGAAGTGATTTCTTTGAGAAGCAATCCTGTGTGGAGGACAACAGAGTCACATTGTCCCCCTGCTTCTCCTCATAGACTGTTATACTCCAGGCTCAGGGCATTTTTTCTCATGTCTGTAATGTTCTTTATATGCAAATGGATCCCCAATTTCCTCTTCTCCAATGTCACGTTCCTCGCGCCTCCTCCTAGCCAGTTATCAGTCCTACTTCGTCCTTCATTTCCAGTCATCCAACATGAAGTACCCCAGCACTTACTATACTCCAGTGAATTATAGGATCTCATTTTCTTATCCATCCCACAGAATGTAAGCTCCTAGAGGCTGGGTTTATTGTCTGTTAGTTTCATGTCTGTATTCTCAGTAGACAGTGCCTGTACACCTCGAACACTTAACAAACACTACTTTAATGAATATACACAGAACACAAGTCTAGTGGAAGAGGCTAAGGCAAAATCATTAGAACAAAATGTATGTAGGAGGTAGACAAGTAGTACAAGACAATTCTAGGTGATGGGATGTGCTGGGAGTTCTCACCCACCAGGTGTTCGAGTCCAGTTGATGGTTGCTCTGAAGAATGTCCACGGAAAATAGCCAGATCTTCACTTATTTTCTTTCTTGAAAGAAGCCATAAATATTGTTTTTATTTCAAGGTCAGGACAGCCATCTAGCCCTACAGGCCAAGAGCTGAGCCAAAAGCCCTACAGATATGGACTTTCTGCATAGTTCAGGACCTGCAGCATGTTGTATGAGCCCAGCTATGTTTCATGGGGACCCCCAAGGTCAATATCCCAATCCAAGGTGTAAAGGACATGGTGACCCCAGGTACCCTGAGACCGGCAACCCACAGAACAGTCACAGAAGCAAAGGGGGCTGATTCATCTTTCTGGTTTGTTCTTTACACAGAGTTAAGAAGTAAAGCCAAGCATTTTGAAATTAAGTCTCCAGGGGTCTTGAATAATTTCAACAAGAGCCTTAAGAGAATGATACAGAGCCTTCCACTAATGGAGACCTGAGCACCCCACCCCCAAATGGTGTGAATGTGACCCTGAGTGTGTAATGAGGAGACCTCACCCACACAGATGAGGGACACTGGGGTACACAGGAGTAAGTAAAAGCACAGACCCTCGGGTCCTCTGAAGCCCCCCAAGACCCCCAGCAGATGCCTGAAACCATAGCATGTGTTGTTTATGCCGCGGCGCTGCCCCTCATGGCTGGTCGGCGCCCGTGGCAGCCATGCCGGCGGAGGAGCGTGCTGATTGAAAGAATCATAGCCATGGTTACCTTTTCAGAGCTTTATTGGGGGGGGGAGAGACAGACAGACAGACAGACAGACGGGGGAGAGATGGGGAGCCAATGGGAGGAAGGAGCGGAAAGGAGAGGGGACAGAGGGCGCACAGAGAGCCTACCCGCTTTTCAGGCTGGGACGCCGTCAAAGGTTGATGACATAATTAAGGACCGAATCCTTACAGCATGAACCTAGGAAACCATTGTTCTAACATCTGTTAAGTGATTGTGCCTTCTCTGTGGCATCTCTATTCTATCTGGATCGCCAACATCACTACTCTTGTGTTTTGTGCCCTTTTTAAAGTAAAATAAGTGGCACTTCAACACAGCACTTGGGTAACTCAGCACAGTACTGGCAGCCAAGAGGGCTCTGAAATGCCTGACGGGTGGGCAGCAGAGATTGTGTGTACACCAGACCCGGGCTACAGCTGGGCCACGTGAGGTTTCGTTGTGTTCTTCATTTAAATCACGAGTTCTTTCTTTCTGGAATTTTCCATTTAACCCTTTCAGACCACAGCTGGCTCCAGGTAACTGAAACTATAGGTAAGGCAGAATTGTTGTGTGTGATTTATAGCATTGTCATGAGAATTAAATAAATGAATTCTTAGAGTGGGTCTTACTATGTAAAGAACATAGTAAGTGCTAATTAAAACCCCCAAACCCATGGAGCAAAATAATCCTTTTCTCTTTATGAGTTGACTGTCTCAGGTGTTTTGTTAGGGGCTGGAAAACTGACAAGCTCGCATTAAGATGCCTATGATGCATCATAATCATACTCAAGCAGTTTGCATAACAGAGCCTGGTGTCCATTAGTCTTCTGTCCTGTATTTAATCTTATTCTCACAAGCTGCCAGGCTGGAGAGACAAAGGTGCTTGCCACCAAGTCTGATGACCTGAGTTTGATCCCAGGATCCTGCATGATGGAAGGAGAGAACTGACTCTCATGAGCGGTCCTCTGACTTCCACACACATGCCCTGACATATGTGTACCTCCACACAAACATACACACACATAAAAAATAAAACAATAAAACGTAAATCTAGCTACCAATATCCCCTTTGGCCATAAATGTGAAAATATTAACAGCAAATAGAATCCAGCAATGTAAAAGAGGAAATACCTAACATTGTGTGGGTTATCCTGAAAACTCAAGGTCTTTACAACAATGAAAATGAGTCAGAATGAGTAACTTATTAAGGGATTTATTAGTTGACAATTTCTGTAGATTCAGGGAAAGCTTCAAAAAATGCAACTCTCGACAAACTAAGAAAAATAAAAAATAGAAGAAAACTTTTATAACCTGATAAAGGAAGTCTATAAAAAAAAAACAAACTATAGTTAGCATGACATTTAATGGTAAAAGACTGAGTTCTCCCCAGGATCGGGAGGTTCTGAGCTTGCAATGTCCTTTCAATATGCTGGGAGTCATAGTCAGCGCAGTAAAGAGAAGGGGGGAAGTAGAAACATGCAGAAGTACACTGTGTAGTTTCAGACAGCATGCAGGGAAATTCCAAGAAAGCTACCACAAAACACTGAGAAGTAAGGGCTGAATTTAGCAGACTGTGTTATACCAAGTTGGTACTTTCGCCATCATGACTGTTAAACATGAGCTGAGCAGGGACGATACCAACAGACATGCCAAAGTGATCTATTGGTAATAGCACCGAAGTCGTGAGCTATTTAGGTATAAAATCTAAGTAAATATTGTAACCTGTATGCTGAACACTAAACTGCCCCAAGAAGAGAAAGAAGCCTCAGTCAGTGAAGACAGCCCGTCCTCGGGTTTAGACAGTGTGCCATCCTTACCACAGCAACTCTCCCCAAAGCGGCTCGGCAGAGTCACCGAGTCCTAGCAGAGTTCTTTTGAATATGGACAAGTGGATCACAAAGGTTTCTATGGAAAGGCAGACTAACTAGAATCACCCAAATAATTCTGAAATTATTTGGAGAACCCAAGCCACCTGATCTCAAGACTTACCAATAAAGTTGCACTCCTCAAGGCATCTTGGTAAAAAGACAGATTAACAAAACAAAATGTGGAGTCCAGAAACAGGCCTAACATGAATATGGCCAACTGACTATGGCAAATGTTCAAAGGTGATTTAACAAAAAAAAAGAGTCCTTTGAAGAAACAATGCTGAAAAACTTGGATATTAATATGCAAACTAAATGAATTACAACCTGTATGCTCAGTATATACACTATTTAATTTGAAATAGGTTCTAGATCTAAATGTAAAACTTGTAGAAGAAAATCTATTGAATTCAAGTCAGGCAAAGTTCTTAGATATAATGTCAAAAGCATAGGCTATAAAAGAAAGAATCAATAAAATAAATTTCATCAAAATCAAAACTTTTAGTCTGCAAAGGACACCAACATGTCTGTTGGTATCGTCCCTGTTCAGCTCATGTTTAGCAGTCATGGATGGCGAAGGTACCAACTTGGTATAATGCAGTGTGCTAAAATCAAGTCCTTATTTTTTAGTGATTTTTTTTGTAGCTTTCTTGGAATTTCCCTGCATGCTTGCAAACACAAAGATGCTTGCAAATCACATATCTGATAGTGGGCTTGCATTCAGAATAGAAAAAAGAACTCAAGTCAAAACTCAATAGTAAGAAAACAAACAACTTAATAAAAGATGAGGAAAATTTTTAGACAGATCCATCATTAAAGATGATATAACTATATAGTCAATATAGTCAATATAGTCAATGAAAATCACCTAGCCATTTAGTCATTAGAAACATACAAACTATAGCCACAGTGCTACCGGTACATGTGGCTACAGACAGTCTCAAAAGCTTTGTCCACAAGGCAGAAGACCATGAAAACTTTGAGAAACGAGGCTTTGTGAGGTCATTGGTGGTGTGTTTCCAATGGGATTGTAAAATCCTGGCTCCTTGCTCATTATCTTTGCTTTCTGGCCATGAAGTGAGTGGTTTTGTGCTAACACGCTCCCAATGCACATTAAAATAGCTAATATTTTAAAAACCCAAATCCAGTAATCCTAAATATTGATAAGAATGAAGGGCTACTATAACACTCCTCCACCCATTGGTGGGGATGTAAAATGGTAGAACCACTTTGGAAAACAGTGTGCTGTGCACTTACCATAGCACACAATCCCACTCCTAGGCCTTTACCCATGGAAGATAAAGTAGACCCACCGTCATGAGGGATCCCAGAGAGCCATTGCATCTGGCTTGAGTTCTGAGTGACAGCACCAGGCTTTGAACTCCCTTTTGTTTAAATTCTATGATTCTGATCTGAGTTCTTTCTGAAGGAATTTCAGAGCCTTTGCAAAGCTCATTCTTGAGAGGACGGGGCAAACCAGGAGGTCTCATGCCTGAGAATTGCTTAGGCAAATGGTTCCTTCAAACAATCCCAGATAAGAGGTTTTGGTATATGGAAATCAGTTTGTTAAAGGTGATTTTGGTATAATAGTAAAAGGAGGCTTTTGCAAAGCCATGAGTGTTCAGTCCATCAGAGGCTGGACCTTCCTTCCGCAGAGAGCCCAAAATACATCACAGAGTGACCCTTCTTCTTCGATGGACCCACACAAAACAGAACACTGACCATCTACATAAAATCCCATCACATAAACATGTGAATGTTTAGGAATGTTATTCATAAATGCCAGAAACTGGAAACAACTCAAATATCTTTCAGTTGGTGGGTGCATAAATGAAGAAATGTGCATATTAGGTAACAGTAAACAGTTAAGAAGAATGATCACTGAGACATACAACATGGGTCCCAAATGCACTACACTTAGAAAGGGTCATGAAGGAATCAAAAGGCTGCTCAACTCCAGGATGTCACACTCTAAAAGACCTGCCCAGACTTGTCTGAACATCTGGACTGCAGATGAGTAGCTGTGAGGGGTCAGGGGTAGAGAGATAGGATTGCACACAGTAGGTCAGCAGGAAGGGATTGGGGAGACGCCAAAGCACTTTGATAGTGTGATAGTGGTATACTTGTCAAAATGTATGGAGTTCTATATGCCACCCTTAATTTCTTAAGTGATCTTTTTTTAAGATTTGGTTTCTGTTTTTACTTATGTGTGGGCTGGGTAGCATATGCATGTGTGTGGGTGCCCACAGAGCTAGAAGAAGAAGTTGGCTTTTCTGGAGCTGGAGTTTCAGGCAGTTGTGAGCCCTGTGACGTAGGTACTAGGGAACAAGTTCTGGTCCTCTGAAAGGAATGTAAGACATAAGGAGATAGGTATCAGGATGTCTGTGAGCCCTGGGAGGCCTGTCTGTCCTCCATCTTCTTTCTTACATCTTTAAAATATGCCTTGAATTCTGCCCTGGAAGGAGCCCTGGGAGGCACTTGTGTTTTAGGAAGAACATTCTGGATGTATGGTGGAGGAGTTGGATGGGACAGACCCAGCTCCTTGTCCATCCTCCAGCCAAGAAGACTGAGATACTGGACAGAAGTATTAGGAATGAAGATAGAATGAGACAGGAAAAAGATTCAAAGGGACATGGTTTCAAGACTTGGTAATAAAGCGACAATCACTCAGACATCTTGGCATTGGTAAAAAGACAGATTAATTAATGAACCACAGAGTAGAATCCAGAAACAAATCTATGCAAACCTGGTCAATTGATTTTTGATAAATGTTCAAAGGTAATTTAATAAACAAACAAAAAGAGTCCTTTCATGAATTGGCTCAATGGTTGAGAGCATTTGTTGAGAGGACCACAGTCTGGTTCTCAGCACCGTGTCGGACAGCTCATAACTCCCTGTATGTGACTCCAGCTCCAGGAGAGTCAGCACGCTCTTCTGGCTGCTTAGGACACTTACACAAATGTGCACACACACGGATACACAGATGTGCACTCACTTGCATACACAGACAAATAAAATATCTTTTTTTAAAAGAAAAATATTCAAGATGTATTTTAGAGATAGATATGGATTTGAAGGTGGTTGGATACCATCCATTAAATATATACGAAAACAGCCAGATGGTGGTGGTGTACACCTTTAATCCCAGCACTCAGGAGGCAGAGGCAGGAGAATCTCTGTGAGTTTGAGGCCAGCCTGGTCTACAGAGCTAGTTTGGTTCCAGAACATCCAAGGCTACACGAAGAAATCCTGTCTCAAAAAACATATATATTTATGTTTATGTATTTCCTATACATTGTATGTTATATATCCTATATATTGTATATTATATATATTCTAATATATATTAGAATAATAGAAACAGAAGACTATATACAATAAAATCCAGGCTTAGTCCTGGGGTACATGATGGATTGATTTCTAAGATGGAAGATCCTGCATAGAGACTGTGCAGAGGAAGATGAAGAGTCCGAGTTTGAACATGCTGGAGCAGAGAAGTAGTATGTCAGGCAGGCATTGATAAGAGTCTAGGTTCTCTGCATCCAGATTCCTGAGTCCTTGGATGGGGTTTCTGGCACGACTATTAGGGTGTTTGGCCATCCCATCACCAGAGTAGGTCAGTTCCGGCTGTCTCTCGACCATTGCCAGCAGTCTTTTGTGGGGGGTATCTTTGTGGATTTCTGTGGGCCTCTCTAGCACTTTGTTTCTTCCTTTTCCCATGTTATCTCCATTTACCATGGTCTCCTATTCCTTGTTCTCCCTCTCTGTTCTTGATCCAGCTAGGATCTCCCGCTCTCTTTCCCTCGACCCTTGCCCTTCATTGCTCCCACTCACATCCAGGTTGTTCATGTGAAGTCTAATTAGCGAGAAAGAGGAGGGTTTATATGAGTGAGAATTGTTGAAACCAAGATTGGATAAAGTACAGGGACAAATAGCCAAATGAATGGAAACACATGAACTATGAACCAAAGGCTGAGGGGCCCCCAACTGGATCAGGCCCTCTGAATAGGTGAGACAGTTGATTGGCTTGATCTGTTTGGGAGGCATCCAGGCAGTGGTACCAGGTCCTGTGCTCATTGCATGAGTTGGCTGTTTGAAACCTGGGGTTTATGCAGGGACGCTTGGTTCAATCTGGGAGGAGGGGACTGGACCTGCATGGACTGAGTCTACCAGATCGATCTCAGTCCTCGGGGAAGGCTTTGCCCTGGAGGAGGTGGGAATGGGGAGTGGGCTGGGGGGAAGGGGAGGGGGACAGAAGCGGGGAGAACATGGCTGATATGTAGAACTGAATGGTATTATAAAATAAAAGGATAAATAAATAAATAAATAAATAAATAAATAAATAAATAAATAAATAAATAAATAAAAAGAGTCTAGGTCCTGCAATCACAGGACTGTGGGTTCTCTGTCTGTAGTTTATTACCCATCCCTTTGTCCTTCCCACTCCCAGCTCCTTCATTTCAGACACGATTAACCATCAGACAACAAAGACTTCCCATGGGAAGATGGAGGTGCCAACAGCACTCTGAGAGGCAATGAGGTGACCATAGTACTGTACCCACCAGAATGGCTGCTGTGTAACAGAGGCAATCTTTTCATTTGAGTTGCCGTGTTGGTTTTTTGCTTTTAGATGAAAATGATTGCTCAGTGTAGGACCTTGCACATATATAAGAGTTGACTGCTGTCGCCAAGATCCAGGGCCACACAGTGGTTAACAGTACTGTCATAGCTAAGTGGAGACCAGTGTGCTCAAATCCCTTCTGACCTTGGCAAGCTCTTCATCTCTGTGATTTTGGTAAGGACTTGTGTTTGTCTTTTGTCCCACAGACCTGTAACTGTATTTCTGTTGTTTTAAGTTACTATCCATGGTGTGTTTGCCTATTTGTTCAGTAGGCAGAGAAAACTGACAGAGGGCGGATGCCTACAGTGTTAACACTGCTACACTCATATTAGACATAGATAAGAATTCAATGACCGACCTTCATTTCATGATGATGTGACATTGATAACTGTAACATTTTTATTATCAATGCTATCACTCGTGTTTATTTCTGCATCAATCCATAGTACCAAAAGCCACATCTCTAATACTGACACCATACTAGACACTAGAGACAGAAATTCTAAAGTAAATACACTCTGGCCAAGCCCATTGGGGGTGCTAAATGTGTGAACACAGAGTCAAGTTGCAAACTGATGGATTCCAACAAAGAAGTCCAGGCATCAGGAGACCCCACCTTGAATTTTCCCAGAATTGCTGTTCAGGAAGGTATGTTGGCTGAGTTGGGATTCATCTTCCGTGATTTACTCAAAACATAAATCTGAAGAAGACAGCTGTGGGTTCTCTGTACAATGTCTGGGCTTTCCCTGAGGCTTCAACACGGTGTAGGAGAGCTGAGACAAAACCTCAGGGATGAACTGAAGCCCTGGAGAACCTTGTACTTCTTTCAACAAGTACATGAAGAAGGGTCAAGGAAGGATGTGCAAAGAGTACTCTGTACCAAGGTCAGTGACATTCTATGCTAACAGTGGCGTGGACAGTCGGTGTTCAAAAAGAAAACAGACCAGCTCACACCACGTGTTTTGGTGTCTTAAGCTACCTTCATGATGTCAGGATTTGTTGATGAATGCACACCAATACCCAGACACCCAGGCATCCACACATTCTTCCACACCTGTACACACACACACACTCTCACCCTGGTTCCTTCCAATATCTTTCCTGTTTATCCTGATGAAGGAAAAACAAGAAAAGGGTGAAAGGTACCTCTACTTGTGTCCACGCATTCATTTATACAATATTCATTAAGCAGACACTTGGTCGTGCCAGGTACTGTCCAAAGGTTATAGACAGATAAACATTCAGTGTCTGCTGGAAAGGGTCTCTCCATGGGGCAAGAGAGCAACCTAGGAAGGTGCTGGTTGTAACAGGAAAAGACCAGCATAGGTGTTCCTGAAGTGGACCTGAAGATGTACAATTGTTAATAGGCCCTCAGAGAAGCTCCTGAAGGAGGCTATCTTTGGGAAAGCCTTGAAGGAGGAGAGGAGTTGGGTAGCTGGTATTACACCCTCCGATGGAGAGGACTCTGTGCTAGACAGAAAGCCACAGTTAAGGCAAATGATGATTCCTTTCCCCCCAGCAGAGCCCCACTCACAACTGCCCATCAGTTCACATACTCAGTGATAATTTTAGAGCATAATCCTAATGGCAGCTACAGGCTGTGGGATGGCAAGCACATGCAGGAAAACGCCACTGTGTGGCCAAGGACTGAATGACAGAGCCAGGGCTTCGGAACAGAATCTATCTGATTCTGAATCCTAGGTTTGCCAGGTTTAAGCTGCATGGTCTTGCACAAGTCTCTTTTGCTTTCTAAGCCTCAGTTTCCTTGTATGGGACATCAGAAAGACAGGAGTCCTGTGAAGAGAAGCTCAGTGAGTCAGGTGTGGTGGTTCACAGCTGGAACCCTAGCACTCAAGAGGCTGATGTAGGAATACAGCTTCAAGTTTGAGATGCTTTGGGGCTATATAGTGAGTTCAAGGCCAACCTGGGTTATATAGCAAGACCCTGGCTCAAAGACAGAGAGAGGGAGAAGGCGGAAAGAGAGGGGGCACAAAAATGTACAGAGACATAGGTAGGATGCCATCTACTGCCAATCATGCACCTGTAGCCCCATGGGGTGTGCCCTGTGGTCAGTTGATGGAGGGAGAGAAGAGCCTACAGGGCCTGGTTCACTGATGGTTCTGCACATTGTGTCTACCACCCAAAAGTGGACAGCTGCAGCATTACAACCCCTTTCTGAGACAATCCTGAAAAATACTGGTGAAGGGAAATCTTCACACTGGGCAGAACTTCAGGCACTACACACGGTCATACATTGTTTGGAAAGAGAAATGGCCAGATGTGTGACTGTTCACTGATTCAAGGGTTGTAGTCAGTGGATTGGCTGGATGGTCAGGAACTTAGAAGGAGCATGAAGGGAAAAATCAATAAGGAAAACATCTGTCGAAGTAGCATGTGGATAGAGCTCTGCAAATGGGCAAAGGATGTGAAGATATTTGTGTGCCATGTAAATGCCCATCCAAAGGTGACTTCAGCAGAGGGGAGTCCAGTAATCAAGTGGATAGGATGACCCATTCTGTGGATTGTCAGCCTCTTTCTCCAGCCATTCCTGTCATTGCCCAATGGTCCATGGACAAAGTGGCCATGGTGGCAGGGATGGAGGTTGTGTGTGGACTTGAGAACAGGGATTTCCACTCACCAAGGCTAACCTGGCTACAGCTGCTGCTGAGTGCCAGATCTGCCAACAGCAGAGATGAGCACTGAGTCCCAGATATGGCAACATTCCCTGGGATGGCCAGCCAGTGACCTGGTGGCAGGTTGACTACACTGGACTATTTTCTCCACGGAAAGGACAATTCTGTCCTTACTGGAGTAGATGCTTATTCTGGTTATGGATCTGCTTTTCCTGAATATAATGCTTCTGCCAAAACCACCATCCATGAACTTAAAGAGTGCCTTATCCACCAACATATATCCTACACGGTATTGCTTCTGACCAGGAACTCATTTCACATCCAGAGAAATACAACAGTGGCCCATGATCATGGAATCCATGGGTCTTTCCAGGTTCCCCACCATCCTGAAGCAGCTGACCTGATAGAAAGATGGAATGTCCTTTTAAAGACACGGTTACAGCCCCAATTAGGTGGCAGCAGCTTGCAGGGCTGGTTCAGGGTTCTCCAGAAGGCAATATATGTGCTGAATCAGTGTCTACTATACGGTACGGTTTCTCCCTTAGCCAGGATCCACGGGTCCAGGAATCAAGGGGTAGAAAGAGAAATAGTTCTACTCACTGTCACCCCTAGTGACCAACTAGGAAAATTTTGCTTCCTGTTATTGTATTTAAGTTTAAGATATTAAAAGAATGTCCCTCGGGGCTACAGAGATTCCTCGGTGGTTAAGAACACTAGCTGCTCTTCCAGAGGATCTTGGTTCAATTCCCAATTAAGAGAATATTAGTGGTTATCATATTTAAGTTTGAGATACCAAAAGAATGTTCCTCGGATGATATTGCAACCTGTTCAAAAAATTGTATGTTTATGGTTGTATACAGGATAGCTATATTATGTTAGGCATTACTATGACCTAGTTAAATATAAAATGTGTTTATAATTGTTTAGGACAGTTATAATGTGTTCGTCATAATTATGACCTGACTAATGTTTTTATTTGGAAATTAAGCATGGCATAAGGAGATCTGATTGTGTGTCAAAGCAGCAAAAGGTAGATTTGAAGTGGCTATTCTTTTTTTTTGGTTTTGGTTTTTGAAACAGGGTTTCTCTGTGTAACAGCTCTGGCTGTTCTGGAACTAGTTCTGTAGATCAGGCAGGCTCCAAACTCACAGAGATGCACCTACCTCTACCTCCTGTGTGTTGTGATGGCTATTCTTGATGGTCAACTTGCCTACATCTAGGATTAACTAAAACTCTAGCAGCTGGGTACACCTGTAAGGAACTCTTTCTTTCTGAAATCAGTTGGCATGGGAAGACCCACTTTAAACCAGACCTTCTGGCTGGGAAGATACAACTTTAATCTAGATTTTCTGAGGTGGAAGATCCACCTTTAATCTGGGCCACACTTTCTGTTGGTAGCCTATATAAAGGTCACAGAAGAAGGAGTCTTGCTCTCTCTGTCTGCTTGTTCTCACTCTCACTGGCATGTCCATTCCTTCACTGGCATAGGAGTCTACTATTCAGGATTCCAGCATATACTGGAGACCAGCTGAAAAACCCAGCTTTGTGGACTGAACAACTGCTGGATTCTTGGACCTTCCATTGGTAAACAACCATTGTTGAATTAGCTGGACCACAGCCTGCCTGTAAAGCATTCTAATAAATCCCCTTTATATATAGATAGATTTAATCTACAAAATATGTTCCTCTAGACTCTATATCAAGAGAACACTGACTAAAAAATCCACTTTCTGGATTTTTAGTCAGAATGAATGAAAATGAAAACCCTATGCTGTTCCTAAACATTCAGAACACATGTATGTGAGTGCACATACATGTATGTGTGCTTGCGTGGGGACGATAACAGATTGATGCTGGATCTATTAATCACTCTTCACCTTATTTTTTATTTACTGGAAACATTTTTAGACATTATATTTTGGTCATGTTTTCTCCTCCCCTAATTCCTTCCAGATTCTCCTCACTTCCCTACCCGCCCAATATTATGTTTCTCTCTCTCTCTCTCTCTCTCTCTCTCTCTCTCTCTCTCTCTCTCTCTCTCTCTCTCTCTCTCTCAAACAACACAACACAAAACAAGAAACACACACACACACAAATACAAATCAAAATAAACAAGCAAATAGTTTTTGCCCAAACAAAGCAATTTGAGGCAAAAACGTCTACAAAAATATCATTGAGTTGTTTGGTGTTGGCCAACCACTCCTGGGCATGGGTTCTGCTCTGAAGTGTGGTTGATCAGTATCAGTGAGACTCCATTAGAGGAAACTGATTTTTCCTTTGCCAGCAGGCATCAGTTGCAGATAGTTTCTTCGTTAGGAATAGGACCTCATGTCTGCTTCCACCTCTCAGTGCTGGGACCCTGTCTATCTCGAACCTCTCCAGGCCTTCCTTGTGAATGCTGCCACAGTCTCTATGAGTTCATGTGTGCATCAGTCATGCGGTGTCTGGAAGACACTGTTTCCTTATAATCATCCATCACTTCTGCCTCTCAGTGTCTTTCTGCCTCCTCTTCCACATAGATCCCCGACCCTTGAGTACTTAGGACTGAGTACTCCAAAGCCTCTCATTTTCTACACAGTGCCCATTTGTGGGTCTCTTCCATTTTATTTCTTTAAGGCAGGGTCTCTTATTGCATCTGGGTCTCATTGATTCAGCTGGACCAGCTAGCCAGAAAGCCCATAGAGACTCTGCCTCTGCCTTCTCAGTCTCTAGTTATCCATGCAGGTGCTAATGATACAAATCTAAGTCCCCATCTTCACAGCAAGCACAGTGGCTGCCCCCTCACCTCAGGCTCTCAAGCTTGTGGTTTTCTAAGTACTTTGACAGTGTTTCTAAACTACATCATTGGGATCTGATCTTTTTGTCAGATATTGATCATCTAGCTTCTTCAGTGGGGCAAATGCTCCTTTAAGAACCTCAGAACCATAGTTTAGGGGTCCTTTCTCCAGCCACAGCTTATGGCCTGTCCTTTGGTTGAGCAGAAGTGGAGAGAATCATGTCACAGACATTGAGCTTTTGCACTGAAATTTGCTTCATCGACTCTGGTACACCCTCACTTAGCCTTGTCAAACCCAAGAGATGACCAAATTCTATCAACCAGAAAATTCTCAACTGCCAGAATAATAAACATGGTAGCCTTACAGCTGTGACCAGATCACATCTGGAATCCTCAGCTTGACAGACACAGAGCAGGTAGTTCTGCGTTTTCAGAGTATGCTCATGCAGCATGTTAGAAAGAGAATGAGAGTCAAGTATGAAGATGACAGAAGAGGTGCCCTGCACTTCACCCTCTCCTTGTATGGATGGACAGGCCAATTCCCATGCCCAAGCCTTGCTTTCCCTGACAGGAAAATGGGATTAACAATCACACCAGCTTGGTCAGACTGTGAGACATAAGGTGTGTGGAAGTGCTCTGCAGTGGCAGGTACTCCAGTGCGGCTCTCGTTCCCATGACGGCACAGAGGCCCAGGTCACTGACCTTACGGCTTGCAATGCAGTCTCATTAACACTCTCCAGGAGCAGTTCTGAGACTGAAAGCGTGGAGCAGAGTGTGTGGGGAAGGCTCGTGGGAGAGGAGCAGTTGACAAGGAAAGAAAATTCTCATCTTTTGCTAACACCAAGAGCCCCGGTTTGAGAACACACAAGCACATAGTGAGGCATGGTGACCTGGGGCCAGCTGGGAGACTTTGGGAACAAACGCTCCACACAATACAGCTTTCGGCTCTGAAACTCTCTCTGCAGAGCCAGCTTAGGCCTGGGGCTGCTGGAAGAGAGGGCCAGGGCCTGGTCCAGCCCCATGGTCAAATGTCAACTCATCAATACTGAGTGAACAGATAGGAACCTGCTGTCTGCTGGGGCCTTTGCTCCTGTTTTTAATTAATTAGTCTTTTGTTCATCCATCTGAGCAACAAAGAATGTCTTCTGCAATCCTTTCAAAACCCAACGCCCCCACATGTATCCACGTTAGTGAAAGCAAAATAAAATCTGTGGTTTTGGCGCCTTGCCGTGGTCACATGATCAAGTAGGCCTTTGAAGGGCTCCTTTTTTTTTTTAACAAGTGTTTATTGAATGACTGTTATTCATTCAACAAACATGTCATGAGCGCCTACTGTGCCTCTGGCCCTGTAATTGGAATTAGGAAGAATAGAGCCCAGGTCCAGAACTCAGAAGGTTCAATAGGGAAGGTTGTAGTCAACACTAATTGACACAGGGCCTGACAGAAATGTTAATGAGCAGAAGAGAGGTGACTGGGAGAAGGCACTCTCTGAGAGAACATCTGTGATAAGAGTAGGTCTTCAGGGAAGACAGGGGAGGGTTGATTTCATCAAGGCATTTGAGTGCCATGTGTTAGGTGCAGTGGTTGATACTGACGCCGGCCACTTGACAGGATGCATAACTAGGAGGCAAACCTCTACATGTGACTGCGAGGAGGTTTCTAGGTCAAGTTGATTCAAGTGGGACCACCCATCCAAAATGCCGATGGTGTTATCCTGTGCTGGGCCCAGCACAGTGTAAAAGGGACGAAGCAAGCTGAGCATCAGGGTTCACTGCCTTCTCCTCCCTGGCCACAGACACAGTGTGATCAGTTCCCTCACATTCTTGCTACTGTGATGGATTGTATCCCCTCAAATGAAAATAATCTCCCCCTCCCTTAAGCTGCTTCTTCGAGGTCACAGCAATGAGAAAGGTCACAGATACACTGCGCTCTAATAGAAAGTGAGTGTCCACAGATGCTGGGTGTGCTTGGCAGGGTCCTCAAGACGGCCCAACTATAACTCCCTAGAAGCTCCATGATGGAGGCCCTGTGGTGTTTCTGACTAGTGCTCCATGGCAGGGAGGCCAGAGCAGGACCTGGGATGCGCTGGGGTAGGGAAAGGCGAAGACACGAGGAACTGATTTCACAAAGCCATGATTACGGCTTTGGGGAGCCCAGGCATGAGGGCAGAGCTGGAATTTGGAGGCCCCAAGTTTTCATGACCCTGTATGCATGCTGCAGACCTGCCCTTGGGTGCACTTTTGTGGCTCTGAGGGCAGGAGTTGGGCTCTAGATAATAATTGCATAGATTTGCTTAGTAAACACGGGGTAACTGCAGGATAATGATATGTTCTTACAGAGCAGGGCTCCGTGATTACCTTCAATGGCCCCAAAGTATTATTTAACACATATTCTGGTTTATAAGGCAGAAATAATGATGAATTTGCTTGGTAATTACCCAGCACTCAGCCACTACATATCCTGCCAGTAGTTCAGCTTTAGCCCGTCATTAGGGGCTAGCTGTCGCTTTGGTAAATAGAAGTTCTTCTTATTATCGGTCTCTAGGCACATAAAGCATGATTAAAACACCATTAGTGACATTTCTCCAAAGGGTAAATACACGAGTCTCTGTGAGACGCCTACATTCCTTGAGCCAAAGGCTTTATTTCTATCTTTTGAAAGGGGCGATGGAGAGAACAAATTCTAACCAGCCTCCAAGCACTGTAGCAACCCCTTCATGAAGTTGGGCCGAAGAAAAGAGACCTGGCTTGGCTCGGATAGCAGAAAGGAATCACAGCACCACTGTTTTCAATGCTAAACATTTCTTTTTTTAGCTCATCAAAATGGCTGTGCCCAGTTTAGGTGGGGCGCTAGGATTGGCACCACTACCCTGTGGTGGGCTGGGTCAGCACACTGAGTGCCAGGGCAAACCGCAGCCTCTGCATGGATTTATTGGCAGAGTCCTCAGGGCTCCTCCTAAGATGGGGCCTGGGAGCTCCACATAGGGTGCAGACTCTGTAAGTGGGGTACCGTGCTTCCCTAAACATTTAGGACAGATAGGGCACACATGGGGACAGAAGAGAAGGGCCATCAGATACAGAACTTGAAGATGCAAGGCCAGACCCAGTCTTTGAACTTGACAGAGGCCTTGGAACAGCGCCTGACGTGGTTAGTCAGAAGGCAGTAATTTGAGGGCCACAGCTCCAACTGCCCTCGCTTGGCTCAACCACTCACATCCCAAGTCAACTCTCTGTAATCAATAGGCGCTTCAAGAGAGTGGTCATCCATTATGGGCAGGCCAGGGAGTAGGCCGCCTGGAGCACACGGAGCCTTCATTACCATCCACTCCACTCTGACCCACCCAATTTCAGCGCGGGTGTGGGGAGAGGGAGATCAACACTAACTCCAGTCCAAATCCCAACTGCAAAGGCAGATGGCCAGTTCCAGTGGCCCATCTCTTCTGTAATGAATTCCAGGGCTGACTTTGGCTCTGGAAGTGACCCGAGTGGCAATGAAAGCCAGTAAGAGGAAGCTCAAAAAACACAGGTTAAAGTCAGGAGACCTGGGTTCAAATCCCAGCCCCGCTCCTTACTAGCTCTTTGATCTTTGACAGTCCTGAACTTCGGCTTCTTCATTTGTACCTGAGAGACTGCAAACTCCCTCAGCACAAAGGCCACATTCAGTATGCCACAGAAGACCCTCCACCCAGCCTGCTGCCTTCTAAATAATCGATATTTATGTGAAAACTAGGGAAGGGCACCACACATTTGATTTACATGGCTCTATCCTGCGTGCGTTTATTAAGAACAAAGAGATAGCAAACAAAATAATCACTTAAATGGTAGAGGAGATTTTTTTCTTGACAATCTGCTTGGGGCCCCAAATGCTGCTGAAACCGAAGATGCAAAGCTGCTGTCCCCAGTCGTCCATCGGTGCTGGGTACAGAAGCGGCTTTGCCTTAATCCTGTGCTATGGAATCGACATCCTTACCATAACATGCACCGCACTACTACAACCATTACACAGAAATTGTAAGCATATTTTTAATTGCTTAAAAACTGTTGTGTGTGTGTATGAGTGTTTTGCCTGCGTGTATGTCTGGGCACTATGTGTTGTGCCCAAGAGGGCATCAGATCCCTGGAATTGGAGTTACAGACAGTTCTGAGCCATCTTGTTGGTGTTAGGAACAGAATCAGGGTTCCCTGGAAGGGCAGCCTGTGCTGTTAGCCACTGAACCATCTCTCCAGTCTGCTTTGACTTGTTTTTGATCATGGAAAAGCACTCTCTCAATGCCCCCTTGTCACTGAATTACAAACAGGCCTACACGATTCACTAGTAGTACTACACTTATTGACGAGGCAACTTGGCTCACATGATAACCTCCTCTCCATTCCGTAAGGTCACATGCTGGAAGAGTAAACAGAATTCATTGTCATTGCCTTAAGTATTTCCATATTCAAACACAGGGAGGAACCATGGGAAATAATATCTAAGGCTTAGGTGTAGCAGTGTTGGTCCCAGTGTGACATGGTCATATCATTACGGCATATCTTCCTGGTGCATTGAGAAGAAATGGGTTTGTATATAGGTGCTACAGAATTTACACACTGTGCATATACAAGTAAAGTGTTTTCCATTCAGCCTTATAGATGGCAAAGGTGTTTCTGGGGGACTTTCGTTGTACCCATTACTGCCTTGGTATGTATCTTGAGGTTTTTGGTTCTCTCTCTCTTGGCCACCATGAGGGAATTGGTAAGTACATGTTGAGAATTAGTATTGGATATAGGCAGCTGTTGTCCTGCTTCATGCCCTTTGGGTACAGCAATTTAGTTAAGTCAAGGTCAAAAAGTTGATTACAGCCGGGCGGTGGCGCACGCCTTTAATCCCAGCACTCGGGAGGCAGAGCCAGGCGGATCTCTGTGAGTTCGAGGCCAGCCTATGCTACAGAGTGAGTTCCAGGAAAGGCGCAAAGCTACACAGAGAAACCCTGTCTCAAAAAAACTAAAAAAAAAAAAAAAAAAAAAAGTTGATTACAATCCAGACCTCCTGCATATCAGTTCCAAAGCTGGTACCTGTGGCACATTTAACCCACGGAAGCTTATTGAATAGTTATGAGATGTCCAGCAAAGTGCTGGACACAGAGTACAAGAGAAGTACAGCACCCAGAGTACAGGTTACCGGCAGCTCAAAGGATGGTTTACACAAATCCAGCAGGCATCCCACGAGCCCAGAGTACGGTGAATCTTGACTTTTCACCTGAACTTGGAGGCAGCTGCTGGGAAAAATGCAGTAGACAGGCACTCACACACTCATGCAGAATCAACACTAGTCCTCCTTGTTGGGGACAGTTTTTTCTCTGTCTTAACTAGTAACTATTGAAAAAAATCACAATTCAAAGCCACCTTGTACTCATCTTATTTTTAACCAGGTTTTAAACAAAAGAAGGAACCATGTGTTTTCTACCATTCACATGCTACCTACAATCTGTGCTTGCTCTTTGTCCAGCAGGAGCCTCCAAACACAGAGAAGGGAGTGTAACAAGGACATGCAATCCCATATCCCACGGCAAGTGATGAGGAACCTGGGCCAGGTTATCCGGAAGGCCTCCACAGGAATGTCAGAGTTGGAAAAGAATATGACCGGAGAATCAGGCTGTCCTAATTCCTGTCCCACATCCATTTAACTTTTTTTTCAAAGTAAGATTCTGATTTATTTTGGGGGGTCAGGGGATGACTCTATCCTTGCCTTAAAGGTGAACAGGGGGCCCAGGCTAGAAAATAAGAAGAGCCAACCCTCTGATCACTGTGACTAATGCATGGAAGAGTATACATGGGACCCAAGATGTCCCAGTCAAGCCCATGCCCCAGACCATGAAGAGGGAATCAGTCTCACAGCTGCCAAACTTGCCTACCCGGCACCTGCCTGCAACGGGAGCCAACATGGAGAAAGAGACCGACACCACATCCTGGGATCACTGGGCTCCTGAGTCCAACGCTGCCTAAAGGCTGGGCCCATCAACATTCCATCATGGATGGGGCAGGAGCTCATGACGCCCCATCTGCGCTATAGGTAGAAGTCTGCTGGGGAAGAGGGGTCACAACCTCAGTGGTGTAGCCGCTGGTAAGTTGCCCTTCCTCAAGTGCGTTGTCCACCCCCACCACCAATGCTCATGCAAGAAACCTGAGTTAAATGTAGTCACACACACACACACACACACACACACACACACACACACACACACACGGAGGCAGGGATTAAGAGGGGACAGAGCAGTTAAAGTTGGTTGTATGGACAGTTTAGAGTCCTAACACATTGGATGTCACTAAAAAGAGGAGGAATAACAGGAAAGGTCTAGCTAATGGCAAAGGAAAGCCCTAGGGCAGACCGAGAGGCTTTTGGGTGGTTCACTCATCTATATTCAAGAGCCATAGAAAATAAGGCAATATGGGGGGCATATCATAAAATTCCCAAGCAGCAGGAAGAAGAATTTATACTTGAACCTCTGAGACTCTGAATCCAGAGGCAGTCAGGGAAGACACACCTGGACACAATGGCATCTCATGAACTGACTGGTCCAGTTCACTGCGCTCCTCCCTTGGGGAAACCCCTGCCATGGGTGCCAGATGCTGCACATCTGTGGTTAACTTTAAAGAATCACAGGGATTCTTCTGTGGGCAAGCCACACATTCTCATTAGCTGTGGTCAGGAGGGATGCCTCACTCTTCCAGAGGAATTCCAGCTGACAGACTGCTCTAGGGCATGTCCTTTAGGGAAACTGATTCATCTTCTCTAATGGCTGGCTGTGAGGGACACACACCTGTGTCCTAGGATGACTTCAGAGAAAGGAAGGAGACAGAAGACAGTGTTGGGCCCAGCTGCCTCAGCAGACGACACAAGGGCAGCCGTGCCTGGTGGGCAGGCAGCCGTGGGCTTGTTTACGCTGGTGCCTGGGAAGCCCACTGGAGGCTGTGCCTCTGAGTTTGGTCCTGACAGACAGCTCGGGCTGGGGGAGTCTGACATCTGGGCCTAATTTGATGCCCCTTCCTCCTTTCCCTCTGCATTCTTCAGCCAGAATGCAAGTTCCTCAGAGATGCCTTGAAGGTAGAGCCCGAATGAGGACAGAGGTAGTTACACCCTACTCACATTTAACTTAAGAGAATGCTGTAACATGAACTTTAGAGGAGAGGGGAAATGAGAAGGGAAAAAAGAACAATAGATGTGACCCTGCCTCCTCCCACAGGGCTGACACCCCAGAGCAGTGTTTTACGGTGGGTGGGAATCTGGGGTTCCTACAGGCCCCGAGTAATCTAATGAACACTTTAACTTGCTAGTTAGTTTGTCAAAAGTAAGTAATAAATTTTTAAAAGGCAGAGATAGTTCTTGAAACAAAAACTAGCAAAATCTAAATGGCATAGCACACTAAAGCTGATCACTCTTCGTCTTAATTAGGGTTTCTATTACTGTGAAGAGATACCACCATGACCACAGCAACTCTTACACAGAAAAGCATTTAACTGGGGCTGGCTTACAATTCAGAGGTTTGATCCAGTGTCATCATGGCAAGAAGCGTGGCAGCACACTGACAGATTTGGTGCTAGAGAGGTAGCTGAGAGTTCTACATCCAGATCAGCAGGCAGCAGGAAGAGACCCTGGGCCTGGCCTGGCTTGAGCTTCTGAAACCTCAGAGCCCACCAGTGACACACTTCCCCCCACAAGTCCACACCTACTCCAACAAGGCCACACCCCCTGGCAGTGCCACTCCCTATGAGCCCATGGGGGCTATTTTCATTCCAACTACCACATTCTACTCCCTGACTCCCATAGGTTTAGAGCCATATCAGTGCAAAAATGAATTCAGTCCAACTTCAAATGTCCCCAAAGTCTGTAACAGTCTCAACATTATTTACAAGTCCAAAGTTCGAAGTCTCTTCTGAGACTCATGGCAATCTCTTAACTGTGATCCCCTGTAGAATCAAAATGAAAAGCAGATCACATACTTCTGATATAAAATGGCATAGAATATTCATTATCATTCCAAAAGGGAGGAAAGGAAAATAGTGGACCAAAGCAAGGCGGAAAACCAGCTGGGCAAACTCCAAACTCTGCGTCTCCATGTCTGATGTCAAAGTGCTCTTCAGCAGCTCTCCAGCTCCGTTCAGCACTGATGACGGCAGCACCCTCTTTCCCCTGAGCTGGCTCCACTCCCTACTAGCAGCTTTTCTCAGCAGATACCCCACGGCCCTGGCAGCCCTAACATCTTGGGGTCTCCAAAGCAATCCAGGCTTCACCTTCACAGCTTTGCATCTTTTGGAGCCTCCATGCAGGGGCACCCCAACATACACCTGGCCTCGTTAACTTCCTTTAGTATTGAGGGAGATTCCATAGCCCCTTTCTTATATATAAAGGGAGAACCACCTGTCCAAATCTACCAAGGTCTGCTGCTGGCTGGGGCTGAATCACAGCTGCCTCATTCAAATCCATTTTTACCAGTCTTCTGATTTTGATAGTTTCCTAAACATGGCTGTCCTGGAACTTGATCTGTAGACCAAGCTGGCCTTGAAGTCAGAGATCCACCCGCCTCTGCCTCCCAAGTGCTGGGATTAAAGGTGAGCATCACCACACTCAGCCCTAAGCTTTTCTCTAATTCCTTTGCATTAGTTGGAAGCTTGGCTGGGTGGGATCTTGCCCTGAGGTCACTACTCTCTCTATTCCATTTAACATCAGGCTTTTCTTTAATTTTTCCCTTTTCTCCTCAAATAGTACATTTTATATTTTTCCTTGCTCAGCTTATTCATTTTCATTATAGATATGCATAAGTGTGGCCACTGATAATCAAACTACACAGTCAGTACTAGGATATCTGAAAATCCCCTCTGCCAAAACTGTTAATCTGTGACTCTTCAATTTAACTTCAGGCAGGTTTTTTGTTTTGTTTTGTTTTGTGTTTGTTTGTTTGTTTTTGTTTGTTTTTTGTTTGCTTGTTTGGGTTTTTTTTTGGACAAGGGCAGAAAGCAGCCACATTTTCCACCAAAATATCATAAGAACAGTCTTTAGGCCACATACTAATATTCTTCTCTTCTGAAACCACTTGAGCTGGGTCCCCAGAGCTCAAATCACCCTCACCATGACTGTCTTCCCTGCTTTTACTAGTATAGCCCAATGAGCCCTACTTAACACATTCAACTGCTTTCGTAATCCAAAATCCCAAAGTCTACATTTCTCCAAACAAAAGCATGGTCTGGCCAATCACAACAATACCCCAATTTGGGTTCCAACCTATGTCTTAGTTTTATTGCTTGTGAAGAGACACCATAACCATGGTAACTCTTATAAAAAAAAACATTTAATTGGGGCTGGCTTACACTTAAGAGATTTAGCCCATTATCATCAGGAAGGGAAGCATGGTGGCACACAGGCAGACAAGGTGCTGGACAAGTAGCCAAGAGTTCTACATCCAGATCAACAGGCAACAGGAAGAGTCCCTGGGCCTGATTTGAGCATCTGAAACTTCAAAGCCCACAGTGACACACTTCCTCCAACAAGACCGCATCCACTCCAACAAGGCCACACCTCCTAATAGTGGCACTCCCTGTGAGCCTATAGGGACCAATTTCATTCAAACTGTCACACTGCTCCAATGTCACATATGACAGGAATTCAGAGGCTCCTATGGATGACTGTCCTCTAAGAACAGTTTCCAACTGTGATGCTGACCTACTGAACAACCCAAAGGGAAAGAGGAGATGCCTCAGAGCACAGTCCCCAGGAACCTACTCTAAGATGGGAACAGAGCGCAGGACACTTAGTTGGGAGTGTTCAGGATTCATACCCGTGGAAGGGAAGCAAGGATGCAAGACTAGATAGAGGGATAAGGGTCCCAAGGAAGATCTCCACCAACTCCTTGGACAGCTCAGGAGCCTGGGGCTGGGGAGGCTCTCTCAGTTATCCCTTGTTGGAGCAATATCATGATGCTGTGAAAATCAGGTCAGGCAGGAGAGGCAGGAGGGGAACATCTTCCAGCAGCCAAGGACACAAGTCCATCGCAGCACACAGGGACTAGAGCAGAAGTCGGCAGCTGTGCAGGAAACAGTGCAGGCTGCAGGGTGCTCACTTGGTCATCTTACTAATCTCTATTGTGGTGTGAAAACAGCTACAAGCAAGACAAGAGCAAAGGAGTGGGATTTGGCCCAATGCAATTTTATTTATTCATTTTTTTCAATTATTTATTTATTTATTTATTTATTTATTTATTTTTAGTTTTTAAAGACGGTTTCTCTGTGTAGCTTTGCGCCTTTCCTGGGACTCACTTGGTAGCCCAGGTTGGCCTCGAACTCACAGAGATCCACCTGGCTCTACCTCCCGAGTGCTGGGATTAAAGGCGTGCGCCACCACCGCCATGGCACAATTTTATTTATGAAATGAGTAGCAGACATTGTACTGACTCTTAGGAAAGATTTAGAGGAAGCCTAGAAAAGATTGTGAGCATCCAGTCCATATGCCACTGAGCTGAGCCCAGTCACAGGGTGCCGTTAAACTGTAAAGAACAGGAAATGGGATCTCCCCTTGAATTTCAACAGAAAATAAATGGAATTCATGGTATTTTTTCAATGGTCTATACCCATCAGTCCTCCCACTCTGAGGGAGCTCCTCCACCCTGGTCTCTAAGGAGGGCTGGCAAATCCAGAAAGAGAAGAGAGACTTCACAAAGAGCTTCAGGGTAAGGACTGCAGGACCAAGGAGAGACCAGAGAGACAGGAGGTGAGCAGGGAGACCTCAGGGGACACAGGGTCCTGGAGGCCTAGGGCTCACATCCAAGTAACATCAAGTGTGGCCTTGTCCTGTGTGTGACGAGAGGACAGAAGTCCTGCTTGACCACTAGCACTGAGGAGGCCTAGCCCACAGATGCTGCCTGGCCAGGAAAATAGAAAGAATGCTCTCTATCCACGTCCCGTCATGATGATGTCAGTGGAGACATGGTCTACAGGATGGCTCTACTCAGTGTCTTCTGGGGCAGGGTTCATGTCCAGGACTTTAGGGCCTTGACATGCTAAACCCATCCGACTCTAGGTCTAACTAGCACCCCGATCCTCACAAACCCCACTGTTTCCTACAGTTGCTACACTGTCAGCCAGATAATATCAACAGGCAAAGGAAGAATTCTCTGTGAGCTTCCCAGAGTGGGACAGAGGCTATGGAGGCAAAAGTAACTCCAGAAGATCTCTAAAAGTAATCTCCTCCTTCCTGTGGCCATGTGATCAGATTCAGGCTAATGAAGCGTGAGAAGGAATGATGTAATGATTCGGAGCGACTGGTATCAAAGACTGTAGAAAGCCAGACTTCTGCAGTGGTGTGAAAATTAACCTGGACACTCTCCTAGAAGTGCTTTCTCAGGATATGCCCGGGAAGTGGCCTTTGGACAGGTAAGACGTTTGTGGTCAGTTGTCACAACAGGGTTGCCAATGAATCCACCTGTTGTTGTGCCTTTGTGTGGTCTCTTTCCAGGTTGAGGTGTAGCTTGGCCACGTGACATGCTCCGGCCAATAAGGCATCAGTCAGAACTCAGAATCCATTCAGAGGCTGTGTGCTTATGCCCTGGGGCTTGATCTCATGGCACCCAGCCTTCGCAGACCTCTCAGCCCAATTCTCCAGCCTGCCTGCAGCTGTGAGAGCAAGCCCAGGTGACACCAGCTAAGGGAGGACATGGCCAACCCACAAACCGTGGGAAATCAACCGGCGGTTGTTTTCAGCTGTGCAGCTCCGGGGCAAGAGATAACTAATACAATATCTTATTCATGCTTGCTTCTCTGGAACCTCCACCCCTTTTTGTGACATATAGTTTATTCTCCTAACAGCCTTCCAGGTAAGTTTAACATCACTTTGTATTTATTTTTAATTACAAGAGTCAAAGAAACTCTTACTCATGTCTGATTATCCACATTCTTGTAGAAGTCGTAATCAAAGTCTAGGAGATGTGGTGGCTTGCACAAGGCTCCCCCAAGCAGACTTTGATCATTTGCACCCGGGTGCTATTAATAATTCATAACTTTTGATGCTTATTGAATGTTTGCCATTTGCCAGCTGCTGGGAGCTTTGCATGTGCTACAGTACTTTCAGCTTTGCGGAAGCCTTGTAAATTACACACAGTTATCATGTCTTAAATATGGAGAAACTGAGGCTCGAGAGGTATACACAACTGGTACTGGGGAGATGGCTCAGCAGTTAAGAGCACTGACAGCCCTTACAGAAACCTGGGCTTTATTTCCAGCACCCACATGGCAGCTCACAATGGCGTGTTACTCCAGCCCCAGGGGACCTGATGCCCTTTTTTGTGAGTACTGTACACATGTGGTGTGCAATACACACAGGCTCGCAAAACACCCTGTCTGAGTTAGGGTTTCTATTGCTGTGAAGAGACACCATGACCATGGAACTCTTATAAAGAAAGACATTTAATTGGGGTGGCTTACATCTTCAGAAGTTTAGTACATTATTGTCATAGTGCGGCAAGGTGGTGTGCAGGCAGACGTGGTGCTGGAGAAGAACCTGGAAAGTCCTACACCTTGACCTGCAGGCAACAGGAAGAGGTCCAAGTATCACACTGAGTGTAGCTTGAGCAAAGGAGACCTCAAAGCCCAGCCCCACAGTGACACACTTCCTCCAACAAGACCACACCTACTCCAACAAAGCCATACCTCCTAATAATGCCACTCCCTATGAGCTTATGGGGACCAGTTACATTCAAACTACCACATGCCTATACACATAATAATAAATACACTTAGAAAAGGAAGTGTACACAACTAGCCAACCAGAGTTACTAAGTGGCAGAGCTGAGTTCCGAACCTAGGGCTGTCCAACTGCCCATTGGTGCTTGTCACCATTCCCTTGGAGTGTGGTGACACCTAAAACCAGGGCATGGAGCTCTTTCTCACAAAAGGCAAAGTATTCTTTTTTAAAGTATATAGTATGAGTCTGTGCACATGTGTGTACATGTATGTGAAGTCAGAGGTCAGCCTTCAGGTGCCATCCATCATGATTTTGTTCGCTTTGTTTTTGAATCAAGGTCATTTATTTTTACCTGGAATTTGATGATTAAGCTAGGCTGGCTGGTTAGTGAATTCAAGGTAGCTACGTTCTGCCTCCTCAGTGCTGAAATAACAAATGCACACCACCACACCAGGCTTCTACATGGGTTCTGTGGATCGAACTCAGGTACTTGTACTTGCATGGCAAGTATTTTACCAAATGAGTCCTCTCCTTTGTCTGGAAAAGCACTTAGGAAAACCTCTGAACTCTCCTTTGAAGTAAAGTGTGTATTAATTGTTTATTAGTAGCCATGTAAAATTGTGTAGAACAAGTTAGGCCTGTATCATGATAGAAAATGGTTTTCGATGCAAGAAGTGTTTTTTACTTTATCTGGCTGACAGTGTAGCAACTGTAGGAAACAGTGGGGTCTGTGAGGATCGGGGTGCTAGCTAGACCTAGAGTCGGATGGGTTTAGGGGTACCAAGGCCCTAAAGTCCTGGACATGAACTCTGCCCCAGAAGACACTGAGTAGAGCCATCCTGTAGACCATGTCTCCTCTGACATCATCATGACGGGACGTGGATAGAGAGCAGTCTTTCTATTTTCCTGGCCAGGCAGCATCTGTGGGCTAGGCCTCCTCAGTGCTAGTGGTCAAGCAGGACTTCTGTCCTCTCGTCACACACAGGACAAGGCCACACTTGATGTTACTTGGATGTGAGCCCTAGGCCTCCAGGACCCTGTGTCCCCTGAGGTCTCCCTGCTCACCTCCTGTCTCTCTGGTCTCTCCTTGGTCCTGCAGTCCTTACCCTGAAGCTCTTTGTGAAGTCTCTCTTCTCTTTCTGGATTTGCCAGCCCTCCTTAGAGACCAGGGTGGAGGAGCTCCCTCAGAGTGGGAGGACTGACGGGTATAGACCCTTTGAGAACATCAATTATAGCGGTTCAGGTGGTAAGACTCGGGACTCTTGGCCTCTTTCCTTCACCAGCTAGCTCCCCAGAACCCGCTCTGTCGTTAGAAGGGTCAGGCACAAACCGAAGGTGAAGATCTTCTGTTGAAATGCAGGGATAGAGTCATAGAAAGCATTAGACTGTGAGGCTTGCCATTCCCTCCCACACTTCCTCTGTGGCTTTTCATCTTATTTGCTCTTTGATGTCATTATATATAAAGAAAAACTTTTAAATGTAGTTTAGGAGCCTGAATTTTATCATTCATTTTTGTATAGCACAATGCCAATTTTAAATGTAAATATGAGAGAATTCAACTCATATATAGAATCATCAAAATGACACAATGCTTAGTTCTTGGCTCTTACATGTAGGTATATATAAGTACATATCTGTATGTTTGTATGTATGTATATTTTGTTTTTTCTAGAACAGTAAAAGTTTTGCCCGAAACTAAATTAATTAGTTTTATTTTGTTTCTTCATTGTGTCTGTTTGATCAATTGTTTGGTACAGGGTCTCATGTAGCCCAGGCTATCCTTGAACTTTTGATTCTCTGGCTTCCATTCCCCAAGTGCTAGGCTCACAGGTTAGTGATGAACGAAAGGAATGCCAGGCTGCCCTTTACCTCTCTTCCTTCTGTACCTTCATTTACAGTTCAAGAAAGAATATGATAAGGTACATCTCCTTTTGTGTTTATTCAGAGGCCTTCACCTACTTCCTTGTGTCCCACTGAACTGGAAGCAGGGCCTCATGGGATTGTCAGTGCGTCCATCTAGTCAGGCATAGACACAACACTCTTATCTTGTACTCACTTTGTGTTTTGTGGAGTAATCTCTATCATGAGTCTCCCAAATTTGTTATTTAAGTACATCAGCAGTACAAAATGAGGGGATGAGGCCTAGGAACGCACACACAGAATATTCTGTTCATTCTCACACTCTACTGTCCAGTTAGACCACTCACAAAACACATGTTCAAAAACCAAATTCTGACTTAGGTTGCGTGAGACGTCAGCAGGTCACCTTACCCGTCATGGAGACACCTGCCCAGGCCACACAGGCATTCTGTCTTAGGTTGGTGAGTGCCCCCCCCATGTATTACCCATCTCTGAATACTCATTATCATACAGGCTCAATCGTGTGTGATCTGCAGAGTTAACTGCTGCCAAAGATCTCAAAGTGGTGCTGGGCTTACAATCTGTGTGTTCGATACAGAAAAGACCAACAGAGGTCCTAACCCACACATACCCAGTAGGCTAAAGGTAACTGAGCCATTCCCTTCCTTAATGAACCTTACTGCAAATTGGAGTCCTTGTAAGATGGCATCCCAAAAGCAAATGGAACTTGAGTTTATAAATTTACAACTTTCAAAGCCAATCGAAATGTATATAACTATTGAATTAAATTTATCATGCCCAATAGAATGAAAGATTAACTAACTGTGGTAGCTACTTTTGCTGCCAGGGTCTCCACTGTGCTAGCTGTAGTAAGCAATTATGAAATGGTAATCCCAGAGACAGTAGCAGTGGTGGCCGCCACTGCTATAACAGCAACAACGGCAGCAGCGATGTCAAATTCTCTTCTGGAGTGTGTGGGCATCCACTGGCATGGACACAACTCCAGGAACACGAAACACCAAGGCCCATTTTTCTTGATCCCAGCGTGACTTAAAGGCCCTGGACCCCATTTTGTATAATTGTTGCCTTGCTTGCTGACCTTGAACTTGATATCCTCCCTATATTAATTTCTTGTCGAGTTCCACCTTCCTGAATGTTTAAGGGAAGTTCCTTGTCTGTGTATCCTGCATATTGGGCATTAACAGCTTAGATGCAAGATTGTAAAACATCAGTAGCTAATTTCTACCCTCCAGGGTTCTCCAATTGTGCTGTAAGCCTGTATTTAAGACCTCCTCCCTCCTTCAATAAATGGCATTCGGCATTAAAAAAAAAAAAGAAAAGAAAAGAAAAACCTAAAAGTGAAAAAAATCTCAATTTAAAGAGGCGTCTTTCTCTTGTTGCTCTGACAAAACACCTCTCAAGAAACAACTTAAGGGAGAAAAGATTTCTTTTGGCTTATAGGTTCTGTTTTTTAATGTTTAATTTTATTATATATAATAAATCTATTTATTAAGCATTTATAAAAAAAAGTATAAAACATTATGACCCAGTGGTATTTGTCTCAGGAATTCAAGGTTAGTTTACTTGAAAAATCAACCAATGTAATTAACTATATGAAACCAAATAAAAACATTATAATCATAAAAAAAATTCTTAAGAATTCCAAGATATGAAAAAAAAAAAGAAAAGAAAAAGAATTCCAAGATGGCCACAGCAGAACATCATCAGACCAAGAGTCAGGCCCCACACATGCCCATGGAGCTGAAAACCAAAGTCTTCGTGTGTCTGTAGCTGCCCCATCAGATACTCTGTTTACCTTCTTTGCCCTAATGTGATGGATGGCTCTACCATTCACCCCCTGCTGAAGTCATTTACCTGGTGCTCAGAGCCTCACCCTAACTACCAGCCCCAATCCATTACTGCCATGCCCTATTGACTTTCACTGCCAACACAGGTCCCCACTCTATCCATTTTTTGTGGAAACCACCAACAACAATTGTTTATACAATACAAAGAGCCTTTTAATTGGTTCTCCCATATCCATGCTTTGCCCCTAACAATCCACTGCCACTTGCTTTCCAGAATGATCGTTCTAAAATGTAAACAAACTCCCTGAAGTGTTTGCCTCCCATTCACTGACTTCTTCGGACCCTTGGGATCCAAGTTTCTTATTAATTCCTCAAAGAAGACTTCCTGGAGTGCCCAGTGCAAAGTGAACCTGCCCTACACCCACAGGGAGAGAGCTGCCTCATTGCCTATATCATCCGTGTCTCATTCTGCAACTGGGTGTGGGGGTGTTTATTGTGCTGGAGAGAAAACAAGGCTATTGATCTCACTCACTATGCTACATCCAGCAATTAGCACAATGTTCAGTCATTAGTAGGCACTTATATTACTTAAGAAATTGATATATGGGTTCATGAAGTAAAAGGAAAGAGCCTGACCAACGCCCAGGCCTGACTTAGATAAGGAGCTGATGATGGCATAGAGGGAGGGATAATTTTAATGATAGAATGGTTCATTTGAAAAAAGAATGGCTGGTGTGCATGGGATTCACACAGGTGTGCAATACTAAGAGAAAGGAAAACTAACTCTAGATAATGTGGGCTGAGGTGCCCACACCAGCAGAGCCAGTGAGAGTTTTTAGTGAACAGATATGTTTGCACAAGAGGCATAAATCAGGACTAGATGGAAAACTAGGCATCAGGCCAACCCAGGCAGAGATTATAAAGACTGTATGTCACTGGACCCAAGAGTGAGAGTGTAGACAAACTTCAGATCATTTTGGAACTAAGAATAAAAAAGACTTTGATTATCCAAGAGCTGGTCAGTTGCCAGGGCCCAGAAGACCCCTCCACGACCATGGCTCTATATAGTGTGTAAAACTAGACCATCTCTGTCAAGTACAGGAAATACAGACCATTCAGGGATTCGAGTTTGGCTGGTCAGGCACAATGTCATGCCAAGTGAGTGAGAATCTGATGATGAAAAGCCCTGAACAGGCAGACAGTCAGGGAAGAACCGCTGGAAGAGACAAGCCTTGAGAGATGGGCAGTCTGGGGACGGAGGAGCTAGCTAGGCATTTCCAGAAACAGGAACAAGATGAAGAGAAGCCAGGAGGAGGGAAGTCAAAGTCACCATTCAAATTTCTCTTCTATCATCCTCCATGTAACCTCATTATGCAGTAGATTTTTTCAGTAGTACTCTGGTTTTGAATTCTTGCTCCCATGATCCTCTTGGTCAATGTTGGGTGGGCAACTGTGAAGATCTGGCTGTAACTGGTGTGTTGTGGAATATTGGTTTACGATGTGTTACATTCGTTTATGCTGTGGAATATTTGTTTAATGATGCAAAGATGTGTTACGTTTGCTTGATTAAGTAAAATTAACCCGGGGTCAGGATGTTGAGTCAGCAACTAGCTGACAGGAAGTGGTAGGGAGGAACCATGTATAGCTAGGGTTCTTAAGAGGGTGCTGAGCAGAAGGACACATGGGTTTTTGGGGGGAGACACAAGCTAGGAGAAAAGGTTAGCTACTTGCTATTCAGCGTCTCTGGGCTAACAGAATTTCACCTCAACCTTTGAATCCTGAGTTCTATAAAGGGGCAGAGATCTAGATAATGTTCCCTTTAGCAGCTGGTGCCTGCGGGAACAGAATTCCATCCTGGCTACAGCCAGTGCAGTCAAGCTGTTACTGGAAGCTGCAGAGTTGTAGTTCCGATTAGGACAGTAGTTGTTTAAGGACAGCCACTGAACTGAATGGAAACAACACTGCTGTCTGTCACATTGGCAGAAGCCACTCTCCAGGAAGCCGTTGAGACCACTGTGGTGTCTTCCAGTCAACCAGGACTTTTAAAAGGAATATAAAAGTTGACAAAGAGGATGTATCATCATTCATTGTGGGCAGTACAGCTAAACATAATAGCTTTATCAAAGATTCGTTTCACCTATCACCTTTATATGATCGTATAGGTCATAGTAAAAAAAAAAAATGCTTGAAGACATAGCCCAAGATGGGTCATATCTAGAGTAATGATATCAACTTCTCCTTCATGGAAATTGGCTATATGAGAGAGAGCAAGTTGAAGAGGCAATGATGTTAACTCAATATCCCCCTGGATTTGATTTGATGGTTGTGTTTTTAAGAGGTGTCAGAAGTATATGCCATATCAAAATTTGAAATGCTTCTTGGACCTTCCTCTCCTTCTGGTCCTCTCCTATCCTTTAGTAGCCGTCAATATGGAACAGAGTTAAACAGAAACAGAACAGACTTATTGTGGTGATATTTTGTTTGTGCTCTAACAAATAAAGCTTGCCTGGAGATCAGAGTGTGGAGCTAGCCACTAGTTAACCATAGAAGCCAGGAAGTGGTGGCACACACTTTTAATCCCAGCATTGGGATCTCATGCCTTTGATCCCAGTACTTGGGAGGCACACACCTTTAATCCCAAGCACTAGGGATGAGGAAACAGGAAGTGATATGGCTGGGTAGAGAAAGTAATAAAGACGGAGGAGACAGGCTTAGGGGTTGGCGAGGTAAGAGGTAGCTGTGGATTGCTGTTTCTGACCTTTCAGCATTTACCCTGATATCTGGCTCCAGGTTTTTATTATTAAGACCAATTAGAATTCGTGCAAGAACTGATATTCAGAACAGACACAGGGAATGAATAGTAATTGCTGTTCTCTGTCCTCAGCACCAACTCTTCTCTGTGGCCTGTCACTGGATGCTTTAGCAACAATGAACCATGGCCTTGCCCAGTGCTGTGGTTTGACTGTGAAATAGTCTGTCATCGGCTCGTGTGCTTGAATACTCGGTCCCCAGCTAGCAGCGCTGTTTAGAACATCTGTGAAGCCTTTAGGGGGTAGGTCCTTGCTAGATGAACAGCAGGGTGAACTTTTGAAGATCTATAGCTGTCTCACCCCACTTCCTGTTCCCTCTCTCCTTCCTGACTGCTGGTGCCTTCTCTGCCATACTGGAAAAATCTTTCTTGAACTGTAAGCCAGAATAAACCCTTTCTTCTTTAAGTTGCATTTGTCAGGTGTTTTATAATAGCAACAGGAAAAGTAACTAATATAGCCTGTCTCTGCAATGGCCTTTCTATGAATGAATGAACCCAGATCCCCAGATAGCCATGGTCAGCATTCCTATCTACAGGTTGCCCAGGAACAGCAGACCCTGTCTAGCAAGCTAAGCAAATTCTCAGGCTCCCAACTACTAGGTCAAGATCCTAAAAGCCAACAGCTCCCTCTGCACCCTTCCCCACCCATGGAAAACTGCAGCATTTGGGGCGGGCTATTGAATAAAGTCCAGTCGATCTGGATCTGGGAGCTACGCCTGGACCATTACACTGTGGGAGGTCAGTTTCCTTTTTCCCTAAGCATCCAACACTGAGTTTCCCATTCCCTCTTTTCTCATTATAGGATCCAGCTGTTTCCTGCAGCCTCCTGCTAAAATGTGAGCCCTGAGCTGAAGACCCAACTCCAGGATTAGGCCAGCAAGTCTTCTGTCCCTCTGCCCTCCACATGCTTGCCTTTCCCATAGAGCTGTGGAGAACGAGATTCCTTGGCCTTCTGCTCTTCCTGCAAGCTTAAGTGATGGCAGTATTACAAGCCAGCCCTCCTGGCTTGAGGACAGTGGGATCTGGGCTGGGTGCTGCAGGAGGAACCAGGGTAGCCACTCAAGCAAAATGCTGACCCAAGGACACCTTCGTTATCCTTGGCCCTCGGCCCACCCACAGCTTTCCCAGAAACCCTGCTGTTTCCACACCTTAAAACCACCCAGTGAGAAAGGGGGGGAGTCTTTTTGTCCAGGAAGGCCTCAGATCTCCCCTGCAAAACCAGAGCTTTAGGGGACAGGGAGCAATAGTGACTCTGTGCTGAATCTGTGACATCCTGTGTGCCAAAGATGGCTCAGGACTATGTGGTTAGCATCCCTGCCTCCAGCACTGCCTGTTGTCTGGGCTTCTCCGCCCTAAGTCTGTGAGTCTGGGGCAGCCAAGGGGTCCTAGATCCAGGACAAAGCAGTGCAGCCTCCCAAGAGCATCCCCAGTTGTTCCCTCTTCCACCTCAGGCTTCTGTTCAGACCCCCACCTCCAACCTTGGTGCAGCCAGGCATGACACCCTGGTATTTCAGCTACACCCCAGCCAAAGAAAGTCGACTACCAGAAACTTCCGGTCCTCTTCATGAGAGTGAAGGGTCTTCCACTTCCTCAGGCCTTGCTGTCCACCCTCTTTCCTCCAAGTGTTCATAAAAATAAGATGACAGACTAGGGTCCATAAACCAATACCCAGAGATGAGTGAATAGGCTTGATATGACAAAATGAAAGGCCTGTCAGCTTCGGGAGATAGTCCTCAGGAGGAAAAGGGGAGGAAACTGGGAAGAGATTGGGGCCAGGGTGTGGAAAGAATGCCGAGGATGACAGTCGGCTAAACACACCTTGAAATGTCACACCCCCCACAGCCCGTCCACCCTCATGCCAACTGAGGGAGCTTTGAGGTTTTCCCTGCCTCACCTCGGACCCTCCTCAGCCCCGGGCTGTACCTTATTTCATGCAGAGCTCACTGCCAGGACTCAGCAAGTCATTAATAATGGTAAAATAAAGATTATCTGATGGCTGCTGAATACTTCAATAAATCAGCATAATTAGACATAGTCCTGCTCTAACCAAAGGGACCAGTCATGGCAATGCAGCTGTGCTCTGGGGGCTGCCTGCTGCCTTGGGGATATCTGGCTTAACTCCCCTGCTTCCAGCACTGCTAGTTGTCTGGTCTTTTCCAACCTAAACCTGTGAGTCTGGGGCAGCCAAGGGGTCCCAGCAACAGAGGCCATGCATTTGACCAATCTGCAGGCCAAGTGAGCACTCATCACTAATCCAATACCAGGACAATCTTTTACCTCCGCTTGGGTCTTTCTTTTACCAGCTTCTCATGTTCTAGCCACACTGGCCCCGATGCTTCTTGGGAGAACTGAGACATTTGGTGCTGAGAACTAAAATTTTTTCGTAGGTGTGCCTTTTTGGGTTATTTTATTAAAATAAGAAAAAGCAACCACAGGAAGACAGCCTTGACTTGAGTGAACTGCCCCGTCTCCGCTCTGTTCAGAGCCATGAGGCTAAAGCCAGGAATAAGACAATCTGGGTCACAACAAGAGGGAAAATAATGGTCCCTTCTTTTCATGATGTATCTCTTTAGCATTGCCTGACATGGTAGTGTGTATTCTGTGTTTATCTCTCTAGAAGCTTAGCCCCACGAGAGAAAAGATCTTGTTTTTACTGCTGATTACTCCAGTGGCCAGGACATTCAGTGAAAATGTATACAGTGGGTGGGTGGTCTACTGATTTTCTCTGATCACATCAGAACACAGAAGGACAAATGAAATGTCCAATGGCATGAATACAAGGGGCAGAAACAGATGCACACGTACCCACACACCAAGGGGACTGAGTGTGTGTGGTAACAATATTAACTTTGATCATCATGGCTTCCAGTTATGCCTCTCTATGCCAGACTAGGCTATCCCTTTATAAGTAAGATCTTGGTCAATATCCATCATACATGGTTCCACACAGAACTCAGTAAGTAACTTGGCAAAGTCACAAGTTGGTTAAGAATGGGGACAGGACCTGAGATCAGAGCTGTCTGTCTGCAAAGCCCCAGACAGCTTCTGAATGTAGACATCTGTAGGACGTTTACCCAGCAACCCCACAGCTCCCCAAAATTTTCTTGAGTGTGAGCAGCAGGAAATATTAGATAGAAGGATTTATTGCGGAGATAAACAGATAGAAAATAAAGGATAGCCTTGGGAGGACCTGGAACCTATTCCAACGGGCCCGACTGTTTCTGCCCCAGGGTATTTATAGAGACGCCAAGGAGTGGAGCAAAAGACCTCCTCCCCCAGCACAGCCAAGTGCAGACCATCTCAGACACCTGCACTCAGGCCCGTGGCCCTAATCATCCTCTCAATGCAGACCTGCTGGGTAAAGCCAAGAGGAACCCGAAAACGGGCTCCCACAGACATCCCATTCACACATTCATCTACTCCACAAAACACTGTCATCGTGGTTGACTTCTCTTGACTGTCTCTTCATTGTCACTAAATTAGAACTTCAGGATCTTAGGAACTGTGCCATTTCCTTCTCATACTCCAAGCACAGCGTAGAGCTCTGAGCTACACAGGACACCTATGCAACAGACACATGTAATAAACAACAGCTGACGGACTGATACACTCCAGAGTAACAAACAACAGCTGACTGACTGATACACTCCAGAGTAACAACAACAGCTGACTGACTGATACACTCCAGAGTAACAAACAACAGCTGACTGACTGATACACTCCAGAGTAACAAACAACAGCTGACTGACTGATACACTCCAGAGTAACAAACAACAGCTGACTGACTGATACACTCCAGAGTAACAAACAACAGCTGACTGACTGATACACTCACAGAGAAACAAACAACAGCATACTGACTGATACACTCCAGAGTAACAAACAACAGCTGACTGACTGATACACTCACAGAGTAACAACAACAGCTGACTGACTGATACACTCCAGAGTAACAACAACAGCTGACTAAAACCATCACAGAGGACACGACAGATTGTGTCAGAGAAAGACAGACAATTCAAACAGAGTCTACCTGGCTCCACATCTCCCTTTCATAGGGACAGTCTTATTGTTTCTCATAGTTTCAATTATTCACAAGGTTCTTTGTGTCATGAATGTTGCATGAATCAAGACATTATGGGGGCGGGGAGGGCTGGAAAAATGGCTCAATGGCTAAGAGTGCCTGAGGCTCTTCCAGAGGACGCCAGTTCAGTCCCCAGCACCTTTACTGGATGGCTCACAACCTGTAACTCCAGCTCCAGGGGATCCAACATCCTCTTCTTGCATCTGTGGCACACACACACACACACACACACACACACACACACACACACACACACATGCATGTGCATACATACACACAACATACTAAATAAATAAATCTTTTTAAAATATGTTCATAATCTGGGGTCTCCTTGAATGTTAAAGAATCAAGAGATAGATATTGCTATGATTTAAATGTCCTCTCCAAAACTCATGTTGAAATTTCATTGTTACTATGGCACTGAGGATGTGAACCTTTTGAAAAATGGACAGATACAAGGGCTCTGTTGCTGAGGGAGACAGCCAGCCTATGGGGGCAACAGGTGTCCAGCAAGAAGACAAAGTCTAGTGCATGCGCCCCCCCCATCCTCTGTACTTACTTGCTCTTTCTTCATGAATAAAGCAGGACAGAGGCCCTAACCAGTGAATTTGAAAGAGAACAAGGAGGGGTGTATGGAAAGGTTTTGAGAGAGGAAAAGTGAAGGGGGAAATTATGTAATTGCATTATAATCCCCAAAGCTAAAAGAAATATTTTTAAAGGCACTGGCCAGATGTTGGCTCCATTCTAAACTTCCCAGAGTCCAGAACCGCAAGCTAAACCTCTCCATAAATTGCCTATACCAATATTCAGCTCTACCAGAAGAAATGAATTGTGATGACTTATCTAGACTTAGGCATTTGGGATGGACAAGCACCCAGTGTAATGTAGACTTGGGCATTTGGGATGGAGAAGCACCCAGTGTAATGTCCACCACAGAACTGTCAAGCACCACAGACTACATCGTTTCTGGCAGAATGGTGGGTGCAGTATCTGACATACACTCAGCTCCTAACCAGGTACAGAACTGCATAGCTCTTGGCGGTCTAGTAAAAATGGCTTCTGTTTATTTTGCCAGGCAGCAAGGATTTTGTGCTTATTATCTTATTCAATCCCACTTCAACTCTGCAAGCATCTGTAGCTGGATTCATCCACAAACTGAAGGCACGTTTAGGTAACCTGCCTGATCCCCATAGACAGGAGTAGTAGAGGCAGGAGCTGAACTGTCCAGCTCCAAAGCATTGCCACCGTGTTGGAGTCTGCCTGGCCAGCTCCTTGTACCACAGGCCTTCTGTCTTGGCAGCACCAATCATCCTGGAAATCCCTACATGCCAGAAGTTGTCTTCCTGGAAAGGACTTCTGGTACAAGGCAGAGCTCTAGGTGTCATTCCATCTTCTGAACTCCCAGTGGCCCAGGGATCTTAGGGACAATTGCAGGGGAGCACACAGGAACACAGAAGACTTGAAGACTCTTGGCCAGAAGGCCCAAACCAAACTTTATGCTTTCATGATAAACACTGGGTCCCTTCAAAGCGTAGAGACCTATTTTGCTCTCACTTTATCTAGGAAGAAACTTGAGGCTTGGTGAAACTGAGTCTTGATGACGTTCACACAGTAGGAATTTGACAGAACTGGGTTTTGAGATAAAGCTAGCCGGTTTCCTAACTCATCACCGTGGCTGCTTCGATTACACTTCAGTATCCATCCAGAACTACCAGCTAAGACTCTACTATCCACCTAACAATTAGAGTCACGGAGCGTGTGCCTGCTGTTCGCCCCACATTATTCTCTTTGTTTGAGCCTTTTCTCAGTGCAAGGAAGCAAGAAATGCTAAGTAGGAGGCTAATGCAAAAAAGCCAAGAGGGACCTGGGATGTGACCCCGGATCTGACCAATTCCAACAGTTAAACACCTCCAGAAATGGTAATTTTATATCTACTATTTGTTGGATTTTTGTTCTTAACCAATAAACTTTGTTTAGAAAAGTTTTTCTGTTTTATTTTTATATGTGTGTATATGTGTGTATATGTGTGTACATACATATGTGTGTGCACTTGTGCGTGTGTGCATGTGTGTGCACGCATGTGTGTAGGTCACAGGTAAATTTCAGATGTCTTCCTCGTTTACTCTCTACCTTATTTTGTGAATACATGTATATAATATGCATACATGTATATATTTATGTCCACGTGTGTGAGCGCAGGCATATGCATGCCATTGTGTGTGTGTGTGTGTGTGTGTGTGTGTGTGTGTGTGTGTGTGTGTGTGTGTATGTGGGTGAGTGGGTGGGTGGCGTGGACAACTTACCCTCCACTTTGTTTGGGACAGGCTCTCTTTGTTGATCACCACTGTGGTCACGAGGCTGGCAGGCCCCTGTGCTCCCGGGGATCCCCCCATCTCCACCTCTCACCTCACTGTAGAGTGCTGAGGTTATGGGTTCACACTGCCTGGCTTTCCATGGGTTCTAACTCAGGTCCTCATGCATGCCCTCCGAACTCGTATTCCTGTTTTAACTTTACTCTTCCCCTATGAGTTTCCCTCCATAAAGGCCAAAGGAGCTACAGTCAGGAAGATTCTGAGGGAAACACAAGTGGATGCCCTGGAAGGAGTGACGGTGTGCGTGGCCCTGGTTTTCTGCCCTTTTCCGCAGATGGATCGGGAAGCATCCCCTTGGGGACTTAGAAGGAAGACACTGCAGGGATCCTCTACTTCTCTAGAATATACTGAGTTAGCGAGGCTGAAGGAGGGGCATCCTCTCATTAAGGAGGAGGGTGGCTTTATCAAGCAGACTCTGAAATCATCAAAACAACTGCTATGGACAGAAAGACAGGTAAACACGCAGTGAGAAGCGGATGCTGAACGCCCTTTGGCGTGTAAGTTTAGATCCCCATGGAGTTACGTTACAAAACTTAGAAAAACCAGTCATGAGATGAATAATTCAAAGAGATGGCTCTAGGTGTTTTCCAGAAATAATCATGTGACTATTATCATTAGCATCGACATTGTCAGAGCAGGGCTTATGCATTAACTGAGCTAACAAGTGCCCCAGGGGAGAATTTGAGCAATCGAGAATGATGGTGACCTCTACCATCTGCTGGGGTTTGTGCTGTGCAGTACTTTTGTTAAAAATATTCTTGCCACAACTCATGGATGCCCAGTTAGAGATAAGAAAAGTAGGGTTCAGAGTCCAGGCTTTTTTAATCCAATCTAGAGTACAGCCTATCACTCTTAAATGCAGATCCCCACAGTGATGATGGAGATTGAGAAGATGCCTGTTCTCCCCTCCACGGGCCTGCCCAGGTTAGAGCTCATGTGTTAACTACCTGTATTTTAGAAAGCATGATAGAAGAGTACCTAGGTGTCTGTGCTTCATCCGTCTGGATGGTGAAGTTGTGTGACGTCACAGAGCTGTTCATCTAAAGAGAATGCAGCTTTTGACTCATCAGACACAAGGATACGGGCTTTGCTACCACATAGGAATCTTCTGTGCAAATTACAAGCACATATCTCCTCCTCTGAGCTGATGCAATCCCAGGCAGCAAGCCCTGTCCATGTTCTGGGTCACAGGCACACCCCTCAGGCTAGACACCTTTGTGCAAACCACAGACTGCATGACCAGAGAGGCACTCTAAGGGTGCTTTTACATGTGAGCTTTTCCAAGAGGGTGACCAGGATGGGGAAATGGATTGGAGAAAGGTACTCCAAGAAAACAACCAAGAAGGTCTATTTATTTATAATCACAATTTTTATAACATTTACTTTTATTTTATAAGTGTGGGAGTTTTGTCTGCATGTGTTTATATACCACTAGTATGCCTAGTGTATGCAGAATTCCAGAGAGGGCATCAGGTCTCCTGAAACTGGACTTACAGAGGATTGTGAATCACCATATAGGTTCTTGGAACTAAGCCTGGGTCCTCTGGATAAGCCATCTCTCCACACCCAAATTTTTAATACCACAGGTTATGTTTCTTTGTCCAAAATGATTAGGACCAGAGAAGATTCTATTTTGGATTTTTTTTAATTTTGGAATATTTTCATATGTATAATGAAATGTCTCGAGGGATGGAACCCGAGTGTAAACAAACACATAGCTCACTAACATTTTATACATACCCTCCACACATGGGCTATTTGTAGCGTGCTTGTATTTTGATGATGACATGAGGTCATGTGTGGAAATTTCCACTTTTGGTGTGATGTTGCAGATTTTGGAGCATTTCAGCCTTTAGATTTTTATCCTAGGTGTGCTCAATCTTACTTAGATTCTAGAACACCCAGTTCACAGTGTCCTTTTTTTCCTGAACCAACTGAGAGATGAAATTTGGAGAGAAGCTGATGGTAAACAAGGTGTCTTCGGGTCTTTTCTTCCTAAACCCACCAGGTCAATGGCAGAGAGCGTTCAGCCATCACTGGCTTCACGCTGGGGATTGACTCAAATTGTGTAGAAGCCATGCAGAACGTATGTTTCCTACAAAGTGGATCCAATACCAGAGGAAAGGGAAGGTTAATCTTTTTCCCAATTATTTTCCCCAAAGTCAGTCAAAAATGGACTCTTCCTCACCTGCCAGGGACAAGAAGAGCGAGGGAGGTGTCCAGTAAGAGAGCTTTTCCAACACAGAGAAACAGCCGGCAAGTGTGATGACATCCACTTCTGCCTCCCTCTGGATCCCTTATCCAGGGGTGGAAACCCAGGCTGACTCTGTTGTGAAGCTGTAAACATGGGTGTTGAAGGTATCCGACTGTATGCCGACTGACTGATCCTCCCGCTGTGGACCCCGGCGGCGTAGCTGGGGTACAGGGTGGTTCTGTTTTCGCTCTTGGAGGCGCCTCCACTCTTCCCAGAGTGGCTGTCACATTCCCAGCAGCAGTAAGAGTTCCGTTTCACTCTCACTCTCACCAGACTCAGCTGTTTTGTTTTGCTTTGTTTTTGTTTGTTTGTTTGTTTTTGATGGTAGCCATTCGAACTGGGCAAGATAGAATTTCTATGAGGTTTTTATTTGCATTTCCCTGGAGGCTAAGGATTTTGAAGTCTTCCATGTATGTATAGGCCACTTTGACTTCTTTTAACTTCAATTTTATTGTGATGTGGGCATGCGTGCTGTAGTGTACATGTGGGAGTCAGAGGACAGCTGCCTCTCTCCTTCCTCCATCACAGGGAGTCAGAGGATCAAACTCAGAGAGCCGGGCTTGCCTGGCAAATCTCTCTACCTGCTGAGATACCTGCCCCCCACCCCGACTTCACATCTTCATTTGGAAAGTGTCTAGTTAGTCCATTTAATTATTGATTGATTGAATGGCATCATCTTCTAGTGTTTTCTTTAGTTTTTCCAATACATTCTAGATGAATGTATCTAGATTAATAGTTGGCAAGGGTTGTGTCCTGTAGGCTAACTCTTGAGTCATAATTGTTTCTTTTGCACTCAGAAGATTTTTAATTTGATTCAACCCCACTTATCTGTGGTCATTTTTAATTAATGCAAAGTAAACGCCATCAGAGTGACACCACTAACTTTTATGGACCTGGCAACAAGACACCAGAGCAGACAGATTCAGAAGGCAAGCCTGACCCTGCGCTGTCTCAGTCACTCACATGCCTGTTAGTTTCGTGACCTTCCGTAATTATCCTCTCTGCTTCCCACTGACCCGCTGTGCCTACTAAAGCCAGAACAAGATTTTCAAATGCAGCCAGACCCAGTAGGAGCCCGAATGCCACAGGAACTAGGGAGCTGGCTCAGTCCATGGCATTCTTGCCACACAAGCATAAGGACCCAAGCTCAGTCCCCACAACTCCCCCCAAAAAGAAAAGACAGACATGATGGCATACATCTGCAGCCCAATTGCTAAGGAGCCAGAGGCAGGTAGATCCAAGGGCTCAGTAGCCAGCCAGCCTGGCCTCATCAGGAAGCCTCAGGCACGTGAGAGGCCCTGTCTCAGAGAGAAGGCTAACTGGGAGGAATGAGGAAGAAAGACACCTAAGCTTGCCCTTTAGCACACACACACACACACACACACACACACACACACACACACACACACACCAAGAATAGGCCCACCTTCAACTGTGGGCTCACTTTGCATAGTTCTGCTACCCGTCCTTATACACAGTCCAGAAATATTAAGTAGGAAATACCAGAAATAGGCAGTTCATATGTTTTAAGTTGTATGTCATTGTATTTGATGAAATCTTACACTGCCCCATTCCATTCATCCTGAGACATGAATTAGTCTATTACCAGTGTATCTATGATGAATATACTGCCTACCTTCTCATCAGTTAATAGCCATCCTGGTTATGGAATCTACTTTTATGATATCATAGTGTTGGATTCAAATAACCTTTATTTTAGTTAATAAAGCCCTGAAGCTCAAGAGTGTCAATACTGGTAATTTTATTGCAGTATGCTATATCTTTTATTTCATTATAAATTATCATTATTAATCTTCATGTGCAGCTGATCACATTCCAAATCTCTATAGTTCCCAGAGAGTCCAAGTCCACCCACCCTCTAGTACACACACACACACACACACACACACACACACACACACGCATACAAGCACACGTGCGCACATGTATGTGCCACCCAGCCCCATTCCTTCCCAATGCTCAAACAACTGTGTTCTCATTAGACAGATACAGGATCTATTTGGGGTTAAGAAGAAAATGTTTATAATTCAAAAAGTCAGTGAATGGTTGCCTAGCAACACCACGTGTAACTTCAGTGAGACAATCTTCCCTCTCTAGCTCTGCCTCCTTCCCTCTCTTTCATCTCCTCCCCCAACCTTCAAGGATCTTTTTCTCTGTTTTAAGTAACAGAACATTTTGAGGGCTTGATCAAAGCTGAGAATTTCCCCTTCAGAAGCTGTATGTAAACATACACATGTTCTGTCTCAATGCTGCTTATACAGCTCAGGGGGCTCACAGAATTCCCCCAACCTGGTTTACAAATGCTGTCTTAACACAAAGAATGTTATGCCTGACTCCATAGCTGTCATCCAGGCTAGGGTCGGGGGAGGGAGTATTTCTGGGGTGGTGTTATCCCTGGAAGATAACTGATGACCACGGCTCATTCACAGCTAACTCTTGCACCTCCCTGATATTGCACATTCTAACCTCAGAACACCCATGCTCCTCTCCCTCAGGATCGGATTTTGTAGCCTCTCCTGTGTCCCCTCAGTTAGTGGGAACTCAAGAAACAAGAATACCTTTTAAACGAAAGTCTCAGGAAAATGCCGTGAAGATTGGAAGGTGCCTCCTGTGAAGACCCTCCGAAACCCAGGACAAAGGGCTTCAGAGTCTCCTCACCCTGGGGGAGGTCAGAGGTCAGGCCACAACGGGCCACATGTGAAGGCTTGAGAACCTCCCACTGGCCAAGAGCAGATGCTAAGTGGCCCTCCCTCCCTGGCTTTCCCCACCCCTACACACAGCCCAAGGTTAACTTCATCTTTCATGAGTCCCAGAGACCCGTAAATGTCAGTCAGTTGGTCCAGGGACAACCTGTGTTCCCCATCACTTCTGTACCAAGTCAAACCGTCTTGATCTCTCATAGGAAACTGATAGAAAGGGGAGAGAAGAGCAGCTGTCGGCTGCTGGTTACTGTCTTCTTGTCTCACGCATCCCGTCGTCCTCACAAACTTCCCGACTTGAGAGACAGTCCCTGGGCTGGACGCCAGCTGTGTGAGTGTGAGACACAATTCAACGATCCCGCACCTAAGTTTCTCTGTCTGTACATTTTACTGCAGATGAGACCGCTGTGTCCTGAATATGACATGTCCCCACAGGCTTACAGACTGTGCACTTGGTCCCCAGGTGGTGGAGATGTTTGTGAGATTCGGGAAACCTTAGGAAGAGGGGCCCAATAGAAGGAGGTAAGCTCACGTCCCTGAAGGATGTGAGCGAACTCCAGCCCGTCCCTCACTCTCCGCTTCCTGTCCACTGTGGGGTGAGCAGCCTCAGCCACGTGTTCTGCCATCATGGTGTCCCCTCGTAACGACTCAGAATCAACGGAGTCAGGACTATGGTTTCCAACCTCGGAAACCCGGAGGGAAGCCAGTCCTTCCTCCTCGCAGTGTTCTCTGTGGGAGGTCGAGTCACAGCGACAGGAAACCACCCCGAAGTGGAGCCTCCAAGAGGTGATGGCTGCCGAGGGCTTGCCCTTGCACAGCTGGCCACTCTGCTCCGAGCGTTCTTGAACAGTAAGCCCTTTGGAATGATGATCTTTTGAGAGCTAGCAGGCTGAGGTAGCAGCACTTCTGTTATGTTCCAAGTCTAAACACAGTGGTGTGCTGTGCCTCCTCACAGAACGATTGGTCAACCATAACCAGATTATGAGATCTGGAAACTCCCTCTGACCTGGGGACATCCTTACATCATGACCCAGCAGCATGTTGCTCAGGTGTCTTGGTAGTATGGGTGTAAACAAAGACGGAATATAAAACAGAGCAATACAGTTACGTGCAGTGTGTAGTGAACTACTGTGGCGCCAATTGAAGAGGGGGCTGTCATTTTACTCATTGCTTTGGAGTATAATTCTTATTATTATCATAAGAAAAGTTAACTATAAGACAAGCCAAATCAGGCCCTGCAACAGGTACTCTAGGAAAGGGCTGTTTTCATGGGAGGAGAGGCCTTCCAATGGGACAGGATGTGGAGGGTGGGCAGTGAGACTAACTATCTAGATCCTGTAGGCATAGGGTAATGTGTATGGTTGTATTGATGTGTGTGTGTGTGAGAGAGGCGGGGGGAGATGTGTACATGCATCTATGTTATACAGACATGTGTGTGTCATGGCATGTATGCGCAACCTCAGGTGTGGTCCTCGCCTTCTGTCTTGTTTGAGACAGTTTCTTGTTTACCACTGTGTGTGCCAGGCCAGCTAGCCCGTGAGCTTCCTTGGATTCTCCTTCTCACTGCAGGAGCACCGAGATTACAGATGCATGCTGTTGGGTCTGACTCTATGTGACTTCCAGGAGTTCAAACCCAGGTCCTCACACTTCAGTGGCAATTCCTGAGTGGTCTCCCACCCCGTGTTTGTTCTTCACAAAAATAAGTTTGAAATAAAAAGAAAACAAATGGAACTGTAAATAGTTTTCAGTCCGCAGCCTAGGTTTCTAGTAAATATCATCACTGCAGGATGGTCACACACAGCCACAAACCATGTGTTGCAAACAAACAAACAAACAACAAAACCCAAAATATGTGTCACTAAGGAACACGCAACTGTTTAAAAAAACACCGGATAAACTCAAATTGGAATCTATTCTGAAAAAACACTGTCACATACTCTGGAAAGATGTCAAGGTAATGACCACAAAGCCTGGGGAGTTCCATATGGAAAGAAACTGGAGAGATGTTACAGTAAGTGAACATGTGATCCTGGACACATCCTGAACCCAGAGAAAGAGTTCGTGCTTGCGTTTGTTAAAGTCGCTCTCAAATTCGGGCTAATATCTGTGAGCTAGGTAATTTATAGTGGCATAAGTCACCTTGTTTTGATCATTGCAAGAGGATGCATGGTTCCTGGGGAAATGGATACTGAAGTAACCGTGTGTGTGTGTGTGTGTGTGTGTGTGTGTGTGTGTGTGTGTGTGATGAGTGTGAGTGTGTGTGTGAGAGAGATGAGTGTGAGTATGTGTGTGAGTGTGAGTGTGTGTATGTGAAAGATAAGTGTGTGTGTGAGTGTGAGTGTGTGTGTGTGATGAGTGTGAGTGTGTGTGTGTGAGATGAGTGTGAGAGTGTGTGTGATGAGTGTGAGTGTGAGTGTATGTGTGTGATGAGTGTGAGTGTGTGTGTGAGATGAGTGTGTGTGTGAGATGAGTGTGTGTGTGAGTGTGAGTGTGTGAGATGAGTGTGTGTGTGAGATGAGTGTGTGTGTGAGTGTGTGTGTGTGTGAGATGAGTGTGTGTGTCTGTGTGAGAGATAAGTGTGTGTGTGTGTGAGTGGTGTGTGAGATGAGTGTGAGTGTGAGTATGTGTGTGAGATGAGTGTGTGTATGTGAGATGAGTGTGTGAGTGTGAGTGTATGTGAGATGAGTGTGAGTGTGTGTGAGAGATGAGTGTGTGTGAGTGTATGTGTGTGTGTGAGATGAGTGTGTGTGTGTATGTGTGTGTGATGAGTGTGAGTGTGAGTGTGTGCTCATCCATGTGTGGGTGGAGACCAGAGATCAACTTTCACTATCACCCTTCAGGTGCTGCCCACCCTTTTTGTAGAGGAGTAGGCTCTCTCTCACTGGACCTGGAGCACACTGGTTAGGTTAGGCAGGCCAGCCACAAAGCTCTAAAAATCCAGTTGTATCTGCCTCAGTTGTGAGCTCACACCACCATACCCAACTTTTCACCTGGATTCTGGGTTCAGACTCAGGTCTCTAGGCCTTCAAGACAAGCACTTCACTTGCTGAGCATGGCCTCTGCCTCAGCACTGAGGTGCTGAGTGGTAACAGGATGTGTGTACAGAGAACGTTAAGAGGGTACAGCAGAAGGTTGGCCTATGGAGATGTAGGTGAAAATGGCAGGAAATCCTGGGTTCTGAGGCATCTTTCCTACAGCTCTACAACAACTTCAAAATAAACATGTCCTGAAAAAGGGTACACCAAAGACTCAACCTTGCCACTGTCCAGGAATTCTCTGAGCACATGAGGTGCGGGCTGAACTCCTTGAGGATCTTACCTACAAGACTCTGCTTCCTTTCAGAGACAGCTCCACTGCTCCTGTCAACACAGTGGAGTTTTCTTTTCCAAGAGATCCTCCCGAGCAAGCATTTAAGCCTTTTATAGGAAAAGAGAACACTTTCAATTGGAAGACTACTCTCTTGTCCAAGTGGACATGGCCACCCTCACTTCTTCCTCCTCTCCTGAAAGCAAATGTCCACCCGTGGCTGCACTCATCATCCTACACCCACTCACAGCCTCCTCTTCGTCTGCCGGATTTCACAGGCTCCTAAAGAATGCGGTGAATTTGCCGTTTCTGAATGCGGTTCATTCTGAATGCACAGAAGTCTTCAAGTCCTTTTTCCTTGCGTGTTTCCGTCCTCCGTGCCCTTTGCTCAGACAGGCTGCTTCATGGTATAAGCGGAGAGTGAAGGAAGAAAGGAATGGAAAGGGCTGGGGGAGGGGGTCTGCAGCCTCTCTCATCAGCAAGAATTTGTCAGCTAGCACCTACTACACACCAGCCGACAGGACCAGAGAGCCAGCAGGAAAAAAGGCAAACTCAGTCTGCACTGGGAAAGACGGGCGCGAGATGCCAGGGAAGCCTGGGAACTGTGTCAGGGGTGGTGGGGACGTGTGGTTGGAAGCCCTTGACTCTGTAGGGGTCAGGAAAACCTTAACCTAGATGACGTCGTCTGAGAGGGGGAAGAAAGAACTCTTCATCCACTAAAATAAACGCCTTATTTTCCTTTGAGAAACAGCAAAGCAGCACTGCTGCTGGGACTGCAAAATGGTTCAGCAGCTCTGGAAACAGTGGATGTTCTTCAGAAAACTGAAAGCAGAACCATGCGCCAGGCGGCGGTGGCGCACACCTTTAACCCCAGCACTCGGGAGGCAGAGCCAGGCAGATCTCTGTGAGTTCGAGGCCAGCCTGCTCTACAGAGAGAGATCCAGGACAGGCACCAAAACTACACAGAGAAACTCTGTCTCAAAAAACAAAAAGTGAACCGTGCATGCAATGCCGCACTGTCAGCCATGTAGAGGTGGTCCCCCCTCACATGCCACACTGTGGATGACTGGAGGAAGGTAGACCTAGTGAAGCCACTCAGTTATCAAAGAGCAGACAATGGTTCATCAGAACTCTGCGTTACTTTCCAGGAAGAGGTTCTGGTAGAGGTGACCCCCAGGAGAATTACCAGCATCTTCAAGAACCCTTTCCTGGGTGTTTTCCTCACTGTGTGGCCTTGCTGTGGAGGCTGGCTTCCGTCCTGTCCCCAGGGTGGCTGTCTGGGGGTACATCTGACCCTATGCAGTCTACAGGACAGAAAAGGGAGGGAGTCCATTTCATCTCTCTTTGTTGTTGTTGTTGTTGTTGTGTGTGCACATGATATGTGTGCTTGCCTGTTCTCATGTATGCAGACACACATGTACGTGCTGGTACACATGAGTGTACATGCATGTGGAGACCTAAGGTTGGCACTGGGTGTCTTCTCAACCACTCTCCACATGATATGCTGAGGCAGGGTCTCTCTCTGAACCCAGAGCTAACCTCCTCGGTTAGTCTAGCTATCCAGCCTGCCCCAGAGACGGCCCACCTCCACCTCCAGCATTGCACCCCTGGCCAGATTGGAGCCTGCATGTGGCAAGTGACACGTCTGTGGTGTGATGAAAAATAGTGCATGTGCACATAAGAACCATTTGCCCGGTTCCCGCCATATGACACTTCTCCGAGTTTCTGAGTGATAACTGTCTTTGTGATGCCGAGGAGGGGGCTGCGGACAGTTTCCATCACTCTTCTATTTCTAGAACTTGGCATCAGAAAATCCAAAACTTGTCAAACAACTAGAGGGTTGGACCTTTGCCATCCTCTCCCTCAATCTGAGGACAGTGCAGCTGCTGGGGCTTCCTGGTTGGTGAACAGATACCCTGACTCCATGGGCAGAGGCTTCTGTGCTTAGGAACCCTCCAGACCTCACACATATTTTACATTATTATATTACATTTGTTATATTATACTATATTGTCTTATAAATGTAATATATATAATAATAATAAAATGGTCGCTGAAAGTGCAGCAGCGTTTTCTCGCTGCTGTGAAGCATTCTGGCCAGTCACCAAACCTACAGGAGTGGTTGAAAGTGCAGCAGCGTTTTCTCGCTGCTGTGAAGCATTCTGGCCAGTCACCAAACCTGCAGGAGTGGCGTGGTGGAAGCCTGCGCATTTGCACCAAAGTTGGACAAAAGTGCAAGCGTTCTGGCGACCCTGCTTGCAGCTGCTCGGGACCGTCCTGGTGAGGATGTGGAGTCTGAGGCTGGTTCCAGGTGGCGGTTCCCTGACTCCCAGCACTTAGAGCTGCTGTCTCTGTTAGTCTTGTTCACTCCTCTGTGGCCAAAATACCTGAGTGGGAAAAGTTAGTGAGGAGGGATCGACTTTGGCTCACAGTGTGGGAGGATTTTAGCTCACCACAGAGGGGAGGATGTGACGGTGGGAGAATGGCCACAGAGGCTCACATGGTAGTGACCCAAGAAGCAGACTGGACACCAGAATGTGATACTTGGCTAAAACCTTCAAAGATCTGTCCCCAGAACCCCTGTTTTTAAGCCAGGCCTGACCTCTGAAAGGTTCTAGAGCCCCCAACCAGCACTACCCATTGGAAGATAAGCATTCGAAACATGAGCCTTTGGGGAATATTTTTATTAAGACCAAAACATTCCGTTCTCCACAGGCTCATCAGTGTTTCATAACACAAAACGCATTCAGTCAAACTTCAAGAGCTCTCATCATCTTAAGAATCCAAAGTTCAAAGCATCTCTTGAGACTCAAGGCAAACTCTTAACTGTGAGCCCCAGTCAAAATCCAATATACAATTGGAATGTAAGTTCAATATACGAGGGTGCATTCCAAAAAGGAGAATCACATGGAAAGGCTAGACCAAAGCAAAGCTAAATGCCGGCAGGGAAACCATCAGATCCTGTGACTCTGTGTCCAGCATCTGGGGCACACAGTGTCATGATGGGCGCTTTAACAGGCTTGGGCAGCCCCACCCTACAGCCCTGACACCTGCAGCACACATGGTCTTTCTTAAAGACTGGCTCTACTTGGGGCCTAACGCTTTCCCTTGAAGATGTCCCATATGCCCTGCATCTCCAACATCGTGGTGTTTCCCTGGCAATGCAGGTTACCTACCCAGTTTCACATAGATCTTATTCAGGGACTCTCTCCCAACAATCCAGTCCTGCAACACACGGCCTGACCTCACAAACTTTTTTTTTTTTCAAACTCTTGATGGTAACTTCCATGACTGCATGCTTGAAAAACCAGCACCACATGGATGGCATAATGTTTTGCCGCCAGTTTGGAAAGTAGCCAGGCCCCTTGGACCATGACAGTCTCTGAATGCCTCTGTGGCTGAACCTGGAAAGCAGTTCTCTAAGCATCCCTATTCCTACAAAGCATCCCTGCAATTCTTTTTAAATGAATGTCTCCCCAGTAAGATTGCATTTCCACCCCCTGGAACTTTGGCCCCCAGGCACCTTTCCTACTGTCCCAGTGTGAAATGCTTTGACTCCTTTTAACACCGGTCATCTGTTGAACAGCTTCAGCTGCTTTGTCTACACTCGCTTTCTTCACAAGTTTAAATTCACTCGTGCCCCCCCAGACTGCCGATTTCTTAGATCTTTCTGTTCTGCTTTTAGCTCTGGATTCTCACCATAAACCTAGCAAGAAAGAGCCAGCAATAACCGTGCTCCAGACTGGGCATGACGCTGTTGTGAAATGTCCCCCTCTTACATAAATTACCCTACTTCTTTTTAATCCAGCCTCACTCAAATTTTCAGAACACAAAGAAAATATAGAAAGTTCTGTGATGGGACGTAGCCTGTCCAATTCCCTAGAATGTTCTTACTCTCCTCTAAACCCTCATGAACCAGGCACTACTGTCCACACTTCTCTCAGCATGCTGGTCTTCCATGTGCCCCCCAGAGTCACCATTAAGCAGAGACTACAGCACTCTCTACCCCATATCTCCAAGCCCTTCCGCGTTCCTCCTACAAACCAATTCCAAAGGCTGACGAACCACCCGGTCAGGTTTGACCTCAGCACCAGTCACATCTCTGTCACCCATGCTCTGTGACAGCTGCTTTTGTGTCACTGTGACAAACACAGGCAACGTAAGGGAGCAAAGATTCACCGCTTAAGAAGTTTGCAATCTGTCAGTGCTGAGAAAGGGCACCGCAAAGTGACTCAGTCCGTGGCGGCAGCAGTGTGAGTAACAATTATATACACGGTGGCGGACCAGGAAGTAGAGGGGACACCAGAACAAGGGGTGGGTGGTAACTCTCAAAGGTCCACCCCTAGTGATCTCCCTCTGCCAGCCAGGCTCCATCTCCTCAGGTTCCATGGCCTCTGAAAGACATGAACCCCTGGGGAGAGAGATTAGGTTTAAACCACTACAGTGTCAAACTTGACATCAATTATGGGGAAGCTGGCTTTAACATGTGTTTGTACGTGTATAGGTTTTTAGTGTTGGGCAATACAGAGTCCTGTCATCACTTCCCTAGTTTCCAACCTGAGTCAATCATCATACACCTGAAGAGGGTCTCCCAGACCCCTCCTTTGAAAAGCCTAATGCAGACAGACAACTTGGGGTGGATCCTGAGGGGTGGTGTGTCTAACAAATGCTCCAGGCAATCATGAGACTCAGGCAAGTGATGCGGGATTTCCTTCTGTAACTTCGAATATGTGTTGCTTTTATTGGTTGATGAATAAAGTTGCTTTGGCCTATGGAAGGGCAAAATGTAGCTGGGGGAAAAGCCAAACTGAAGACAGGGAGAAAGGAGGTTGGAGTCTGGAAATGCCATCCAGCTGCTCAAGGGGCAAGATGCCAGCAGACCGGCAATGATCAATAGAAATGGGTTTTTTAAGTTGTAAGAGCTAGTTAGTAATAAGCCTGAGCCATTGGCCAAACATTTATAATTAATACGAGCCTTTGAGTGATTATTTCATAAGTGGCTTCAGGACTCAGAAAAGCCTCCAGCTACAGGCAAGCTTGACAGACTGCCCTGTGCTAACCTCCCTATTTGGGTTATTATTACTCTGCCCTATAATCCAGCACTCAGAACATCGTATGTGGAACATTCCCATGCAGAGGTTCTACACAGCTGGATGTGGCTGCTTCCCCGTCACTCCACTGCGATTCCATCCTACTCTTGGAGAATATTGATGAGTTTAGCAATATGAATCCAACTCCAAATCCACAAATGGACTTCCTGTCCCTTTTTCCTTCCTACATTCTCTAGCCCACCATCCACCAAACACCCCAGCCAGGAATCTTTGAAACATATTACTTCACTTCCTTCTTGATTCCTTATTTACTCATAACCATTTACTGATGAGTTCTTGTTTGTGTTCTGTTTTATTTTAATATAGAGTCTAACTACAGAGCCTAGGATAGTCTGGAAATCACTATGTAGCCCAGGCTATCCTTAAACTCTTGATCTTCCTGCTTGACTTTGCCCTCCATCAGACTCTCATCTTTCTGCTGTTAAAGTATAACCCACTCCATTTTTACCAGGACAAACTTAGTACCAACACTTTCTGCTTTCATTTTCTATCCTCTTGACATTTATAAGCTACTCAGTGATAGGAGAGAGATTCAACACTCAAAAAAATGTCTATAATTATGTCCTATTTCAAGTGTGTAGTGAGTAGCTGTTCTAGCTATGACCTTGAAGCACTGCCCCTAGTGAGGTAGCAGGTAACTGTTACACCTGCCTATGACCTTAAATAAAGTACATGCCCAAGGCATGGCCACTTAGGACCCTTAAGACCTGGGATGCATGTACTCAGCTCCTCTCTTGCTTCCTCGTGGGACTTGGATGCTGGGACGATCTCAGGCGGAAGAACAGTGTGGAAACGTTCCTCACCCTTCCAGGATCCTGCAATAATTACTCTGTTCTGTATCAGAGGTTTTTCTCTAGTAAATTCCTTTGCCCTTTAAGCAGACTCAGTGGATTGCTAGTGATATTTCTCCCATTACAAGTGCTTTTCAGGAATGTTACCATGACTTCAAGCCATGGTGATATATTCCCCTTTCCTAAATATGGGTTCACATTCCTGACTATTAAGTTCACATTCAACTAGTGAAGCATGCAGAAGTAAAACCACACAATTTCTGAGAACAGTTCCTAAAAGGCAGTTCAAAACCCATCTTGCCTACTGTAATACTCACTCTGCATCTCTAAATCGCCATGGAAACAGTCAACTTCTCTAGGTCATCTTGTTGGAAAAAATCTGAAGCTAGTCACTCGCTACCCAGCGACCAACTTGAATGACCCTATGTCTACAGAGAACACAAGAGAGATGCCCACACAGCCCTCACCAACCCCAGCCTTTCAATGTTCAGGCTACAACCACATAAAGGGTACTGAACCAGAGCTCCACAGCATAGCCCTTCCCAAATTCTCCATCCAAAGACACGAGAAGAGATAATAAAATCGTTTTTAGCCAGGAAATCACTGTGTGCCTTTTTAATGCAGTAATAAGCCCTGTTGGGTTGAATACATTTTACAGGCTTTATCTGAGCCAAGACTGATTCATGAATGGGGCAGCACTCGGAACCAGGAAATAAAGGAGCTCTGCTTCGAAGCATAGGCAGTCACGTGACAGAAATTAAAAGCACAGACAACTTGACTGGTTACAGCAAAGTGTTTGCCTTTGGGGGCGTGGCCTAATGGATTGACTGCTGTCACTGGCTGAAGTTCAGTTGTTAGAACTGACTGGAATCTAGCTACTCTTAGGAGCTGCACTCTTAATTTAGTTTCCATTTATTCCCTACTAAGTGAGCTTGCAGTTTGTAAATTCAGGCTGACCTAATGGCCGCCTGCTTCTAGACAGCTCAACATGGGAGCAGAGAGTACTTATTTAGAAGTGTTTGACTGACTGACTGAATACTAGATGAATCTACTCATTTAAAAATCAAGTAGATTTGGTCTTGTCTGAATTTGGAAAGACTTAGGTTCCAAGAGAGAAGGGATTGTGCTGCTAAGCTGTGGGCAGTGACCCTTCCCATCAGCAAGTGCCTTGCACTGGCGGGATGAGAGGGGCTGTGAGGAAGGACATGACAAGCTGAGTGACAGGACCTGGTCCTTGAGAACCCCTTCGCCCGGTTCCTATGATTAAGACAGGGCTTCTTAAACATTTTCTACTTGTGACCCCTTTAATACCAAGAAGCGCTTTACATGACCCAGGCAGGGTATGTTGTTACATAAAACAGGTATACACAATCAAACATCATAACAAAATTAATCTTAAACCAATTATTTTATATACATATGTTTACCTTCTAGTAAAGATGAAGGCAAATTTACATGCTAATGAGATGAACATGCTTTTTATTTTTGCATAAATGTAAATCTTCTCTGAATATTCAATACTGTAGGACACAGACTATCTTCTGAGTTTTTCAGAGTTGATTGATATTCTGATTTTATAATCATCAGTGCTGAGAACGTCACTTCATATAAATATAGAGTACAAAATGGGAGAAGAATGTTTAAGGCCATTTCAGAAACTGAGTCCTACTCTCAAGCTAAACTTCATTGACTTTTTCCTGAAACTCATATCAGCAACTCAAACAGCAGTTTTAAAGTCAAACATTCCAGCACAGCACCATCGAAGGCTACACTGATCTGATGGCTACACACCTGGAGCAAAGGGAGCGAATACTGAAAGTCTTTGTTTTCCATAACTAAGCCATTTCTCCAAGTGCAGAAATAACGGACACCGCGAGGTATATAACACAAAGATTCTCCGACCTGAGAAGAGGCGTTGTGGGTAGCGTTTGCTGGTGCCACGTGGTCTGATGGCACACCCAGTGCCAAGTCCTCCTGTTGCATGTCCAGGCCCAAAGCTGCAGTAACGCCCGAAATGCAATACGGGCGAGCTCTGCCTGAAGCACCTGAGATTCGCTGCATGCTTTGCTTTTGAGTTAATTTGTGATCATAAATTCAGAAACCTCTACAGTCAATATTTTTTATGACCCCCCACTCCAGATACACAGCACCACATGGAGTCACAGCCCACGGCTTCCAAAGCTAGGTTTTACACAAACTGTGACTTATTTTCTCATTGTATTAAAACATCATTAGGTGACTGTAGGTTTTGCCCAGTAAGGGGTGATTAAGAGGACCCTGAAATGGTTTACGGGTGTGGTGTGGGGTGAAGTTAAGGTGCTTATTAGGACAGCTGTTAGCGCCCTGGAGAGAAAGACAAAGGAACAACAGAATGGTGGGGTGGCCAAGGAGAGTTCTGGCCCCAGTGACAGAGAGCCTGCCTGGTCTCTGCAGAGGGAACTGAGAACCAGGCAGCAGAAGTCGGAGTCTGGCCTGGGCTTAGGGTCCAGCCAGCAAGAGCAGCCGCCGGGATCTCTGGTTCCCAGGGAGTGGAGGAAGGGATTGAGGACAGAGTGTTATACCAGCACCCACTCTGATGGAAACTCATTTCCAGGTGAGAAATCCTGCCATCAGGGTGTCTGTTAGTTAGGAACTCTCAAACAATGTCTCAGTGGGGGCCTGTTGGTCTGTGTGAGAGGAAGCATGAGCAGAGGATACATGGATAAATATTACATTCTTACAGTGACAGTCTCATGTCATGTCATCTTGGACACCAGACTTCCAGCTTCCAGACTTAGAACCCTTGAATGTTTTCACCAAATACACAGAAAGAAGGCCACTGTGCCCCAGGGCAGGATAACCCTGGAGGGTTGTTGGACTGTATCCCAGAGCCCAGAGTAGCATTAAACTCTAGTTGTCCACGGACGATCCTGCTAATTCACTCTCTATTGCCTGCTTCCTTCCTTGTCTCGCGCTCCCTTCTTTTACATTTCTGTCCCCAAATAAGCAGCTTGCTTTCTGTAAGGCCCAGGGTAAGGAAGACAGAAAGCAGCAGGCCATCATACCATAGACTGGGAGGGAAGTTGAGCAGACAGAGGCAAGGCCTTGGCTGAGGGCCACTGGTGCCAGAATCACGCCCTGCTCTCAGGAGGGCAGGTTCAGCTGCCTCGGGAAGCTGCACCGTGTTCACAAAGGTGCAAAAGAGCGAAATCACTCCTGTCACTGCTGCGGTTTGATTATGTCCCCGTGACCCACGAATAACCCTAGAGTGTCAGGCAGTGGAGCTCAGTGGGAGGCCTCTGTGATGAGGGCTCTACCCTCATGCAGGGGCCAACCTCATCTCTTCATCGTGAGCGCTCAGTCTGTGTGAACTGGACCCCTACCCTCATGCGGGGCCAACCTCGTCTCTTCAGAGTGAGCTCTCAGTCTGTGTGAACTGGACCCGTTCCAGGGGAGTGAGCTGTTACACGACCAGCCCATCCCCAGTTATTTCGTCTCTTCCACACTGCGCTTCTGAACTTCCCAGCCCCAAGAGCCTCGGTGAACTCCTTTCACAGAAATATCTAGTCTCCAGTGTTCTGTGACAGCAACAGAAAACAGACCAAGATAATCACAAATCTATTTGCTTCTTTGTACATATGAACATGTGCATGTGTGTATGTGGTGTGTATATGTATATAAGTGTATGTGTGCATGTGTGTGCATGCATGTGTGTGTAGTGTGTGTGTGTGTGTGTGCATGTGTAGTGTGTGTGTGTGTGTGTGTGCATGCTCACTAGCAGTGGATATTGAGTCTCTTCCTCTATTACCACCTACCTTATTTTTGAGACAAGGTTTTTCACTAAACTCAAAGCTCATCAACTGGCTAGGCTGGCTGACCAGGAAGTTCCCGGGAGTCCACCTGTGCACTCCCTTGGGTGTAGTTGTGGACACACACCACTTGGCCCAGTTTGTGTGTGGTTCCTGGAGGTTCAAAACTCAGGTCCTTACACTATTGCAGCAAGTGCTTCACCAACGGAACCATCACCTCTCCCTCCCTAAAAACAATCTTAATGACGATTCTCTCAAAAAAAATGTTGCTTCCTGATGCCTGGTCTCCTAGAGCCTCCTCCTGTCAAGGAGAGCCACCTGGGAACTCTGGGATAAAACGGAACAGAAAGCCCCACAGGATTTAGAAGTGTTACTCTAAATACCACCCACCCCCAAGCGTCTGTCCAGCGGACACCACATTCATGGTGTCCTTTGTGACCAAGGGCCATTTCCTTCCCTCGTGTGACTCCTCTGGAAACAATCCTGGCTTCCAGGTGCCCTCAAACCCCAGTGCCTGACAGGAAGAAGCACCTAAGTCCGGCTCAGCAAAAGCTCATTTCCTCACCTCTGGTCCCACACTCTCTCACACCGCTATGAATGATCACGGAAAGATGCCTGGGCCGGATAACCAACCCCATTGGCTAACGTTTCCCAGCCCGCTAGCTTCTCATGGTTGTGTCTATGAGGCTTATACCTCATCACAATAACTCGGCGCTCTAATAGCAGCGGGATCATAAACAGAGGCCCAACTCACATAAAACCATTACAATCACGGCCCAGGTTTAATCGCTGGCTAGTGGGTTCCCCTGTGGTTTGACCCAGAGCCAGGCAATAGTCACATGATCAAACTGTAGATTGGGGAGAGCCAAATTGTCTTGTGTGTTAAACAGTGGCAGGGGCCCGGGGTACAGCAGGGAGAACAGAGATGCGGGCAGAGAGAGGCAGACTTCCACAGTATCAGAACTCCCCCTCCATGGCTTCCCTGGTTAATTGGTCCATAAAATAGCCAGGCTTGTTAATGGATACTAGACTCATTTCTCAGAGGCACTCAGGTCAGGCTGTCACTCTGAGCTGCTGGCTCTGTGTTTAGAGCCAAGAAGGATCCGTAGGGTGACATGAAGGAAGGGCCATTGTGATCTTTGCCTTGAGGATTGTTCACAGACACTCAGCCGTTTAGAAAGAGGATCTTGTGTCGCTGAATCAGTAAAGAGGGAAGTCTGAAGCTCACACAGTCTAGGGTTCCCTCTCTGAGGAGAAGCAAAGCACTGTTCCTATAAAAGTCACCGCTGTCACTGCTTTCATATGGGTATGTCCCTTAATCCACAGGTAGCCCAAGTACAGCGGTGGCAGAGCTCAGTGGGAGGTATCTGGGTTGTGGGGCCTCTACCCTCACACAAACATACATGCAGGCAACATGCCAATGCACAAAAAAATAAACAAATCTTAAAGAAATAAGGGAGGGAGAGTGCTCCAATGAAATGTGTCCTTAGAAGAGACACCGATGTCCGCGTGATCTCTGTCATGTGAAGATGCCAGGCCCAGGTCTTCTTTGCTGCCTGGTCTCCTGGCTCCCCAGTGCTCAGCGGCTTGGTAGCGTGTGTGGATCCCTTCTGCACACTCACAGTGCGCTACGCATACCCGCGTACTTATTGCTGAAGACGGAGGCAGATTTGCTGTGTGCGCAGTCAAAGCACTATTCAAATTGAAAGTAACTATCAGAGGCAACACTGGCAGACTCTGAAGATCGGTTTCGGTGAGAAAGAATAACTGAAGTCTTCCTGTCATCTGGTGGGCAACTTCTTAGGCTAGTACCACCTCTCCAGGGTTTGCTCCAGAGAGAGATCTGCTTTGCCTGCCTTGGCTCCCCTCAGTGCCAAGGGAAGGCTAAGGGAGGAGGCGCCAGCACCAGTATGCACAGGCTCCTTGGGATGATTCCTTCCTGGATCCGAAGAGTGTCTAAGCCCTGTGACTTGTGATGGAGGACCACAGCTCCTAGGGAAAAACACATTCCCACGTGTTGCTTAAAATCCCAGAGCAAATGAAATAGAACCATCACAACACTGTCTGGGTCACCTGTCCCCTTTGGAAACGAGAAGCTGGATGAGGCTGGCGTTCCCTTCGGTTTTCATCTGCAGAGCTCTCACAGACCTGGGCATGAAGCCTGAGAGCAAGAGACGGGGGCAGGGCAGGGATGACTTTTCCATGTTGTTTTATCTGGAGGGACTGAGACCAGGATTTTCACAAGAAAGCTTTCTCAAAACCACATGGTCAGATCTAGGCCTTGGCCTATCTACTTCCATCCTTCCCAGTTGTTTCCCATCTTGGCCTTCTGTCCGCACACCCCAAATTCATCATCTTAGCTGCTTTTTCTTGCTGTGATAAAACACCAGAACCAAGCCAACTTATGAAAGAGTTGAATTTAGCTTGCAGTTTCAGAGGGCTGAATCCATGATGGCAAAGTGAAGGAACAGCTCAGAGTTCACATCTTGATCTTCAGCCTCGAGGAGGAAAGAGAGCACTGGGAATCTCTTGAGTCATTTTGAAACCTCAAAGTCCACCCCCACTGACACACCTCCTCCAACAAGGCCACACCTCCTAATCCTTCCCAAACAGTTCCACCAGCTGGGGACCAAATATTCAAATATTTAAGCCTATGGGGGCCATTCTCATTCAAACCAGCACACTCAGGAAGGCTGAAGCAATCCCTACAGCGACCTGGCCAGCTCTGTAATGAGGTAGAAATGTCTTTAGTACACATGCAACATCCCTCACCCAGCACACACAGATTCATACACATGTATGTAAACTTACATGTTATATGCATGTACATACAAACTGCACTCTCAGACATGCAGATGTCCTGTATAAAGACACATACCCACATTCATGTACTGTGGGCTTTAGGTCAACGAGACACTCTCAACTGCATTCTGGAATGAACTGCTCTGTGCCTCTCATGAGCTGTGCCATCCAACTGGCTTATTTACACAACCCTCAGATTCCAGAAATTTCTTCCATGATCCAGATCTAAAGTTTTGTTTCTTTTTAGTTTATAACCTCTTGTTGGCATCCTGCTGTTAACAGCTGGAATAAAATCTGCCACAAACATCTATATAAATTCTGTAAAACAGGATGCATGATCCAATGGAAAGACATTGGAACTCGCTCAGTGTTCCCACGGGTGAACAAGGAAAGCACGCAAATAAAAGTCCCTCCTCCGCCCTCACTACACTACATTCAAAACCCCCTGAAAATAGGAATAGATCAGATTTAGCAGTATATTAAAAAAAATACCAGAATCGTGAAGTAAGACACACATTCCCATGATCTGCTTCATTCAGAAATATTTATCGTGTTATTTGAGTACTTACGCTTTGCCAGTATAGAGCTGGCTCACGTACAGAGCAATAGAACAGAGAGGTGCATGATTCAATTAAGCCTGCAAATATTCGAATGGAAGAGGGATTCAGAAACATGTCCAGAAATAGGGACAGGCTTCGTGATAAAGGTGCCTGTTCCCAATAGACGAGAGGAGGCAAGGGCTGGAGAGGTAGTTCAGCCATTAAAAGCTAAGAAGAGGGGAGGAAGGAAAGACCCACCAGTATGTACTGATAAAACTGCTCATTTGTAATGGTGAAACTAATTGCTACTTCCTGCCATTTGAAACACTAAGCCAGACCATTAGAGTTCAATATAAAAACACAAACTCCACACTCCACACAGGCATGTTCAGCAGCAGCGTGGGTGATGTGGCTCTGTCCCTTAGCAGTGGTGACAGTGGGTGATGTGGCTCTGTCCCTTAGCAGTGGTGACAGTGGGTGATGGTGGCTGATGGTGGCTCTGTCCCTTAGCAGTGGTGACAGTGGGTGATGGTGGCTGATGGTGGCTCTGTCCCTTAGCGGTGGTGACAGCCCCACAGGAGCTGACGGTGCCTGTCCTGGGCTTCACCTCCGGAAGTATGGCAGGATTTTACGGTTCAAGGTAAAAGTGCTTTGGGAAAGCAGGCTTTCCACAGCAAGCCACAAAACTCAGGAACCGGAGGAGGGAGATAGATGAAGAACTGCATCACCATCTAAAATCCCATCAAACGAAAACCCGAGGAGTGGAGTGGTGGATATCCCAAATGCTCTCTACCATTAATAATCCCGATTGCATAATTTATCATGGTCAGACAGTTGGGCTACAGTGTCCTGAACAGGACACTAGGGATGGGAGGGTGACTCGGTTGAAAAAGTTCTTGCCTTGCAACAGTAAGGACCCGAGTTCAAATCCCAGGACACACATTTTAAAAATCTATGCATGATGATACAGCCCTGTATCCCTAGCATGGAGAAGGAGACAGGCAGATCTCCAGGGCCTGCTGGCCAGTCAACCTGGTCTGTTGGTGAGTATCAAGCCAATGAGAGAGTACGTCTCAAAACAAGATGGGGACTGGGGAGATGGTTCAATTGGTAGACACTTTTCCCAACCTGAGTTTGGATCCCAAAAACCTATATTAAAAAGTCAGACATGCCCCACATCTGACAGAGGACTGATATCCAGCATATATAAGGAACTCAAGAAATTAGACATCAAAACGACCAACAGTCCAATTGAGAAATGGGCTTTAGAACTAAACAGAGAATTCTCAACAGAGGAAACTCAAATGGCTGAAAGACATTTAAGGAATTGCTCAACATCCCTAATCATCAGGGAAATGCAAATCAAAACAACTCTGAGATACCACCTTATGCCTGTCAGAATGGCTAAGATCAAAAACACTGAAGACACTTTATGCTGGAGAGGATGTGGAACTAGGGGAACTCTCCTCCACTGCTGGTGGGAATGCAAGCTTGTACAACCACTTTGGAAATCAATATGGCGCTTTCTTAGAAAATTGGGAATCAATCTTCCCCAAGATCCAGCTATACCACTTTTGGGCATATACCCAAGAAATCATACCACAAGAGCACTTGCTCAGCTATGTTCATATCAGCATTGTTTGTAATCGCCAAAACCTGGAAACAACCTAGATGCCCTTCAACTGAAGAATGGATAAATAAATTGTGGCACATATACACAATGGGATACTACTCAGCAGAGAAAAACAATGACATCATGAGGTTTGCAGGCAAATGGATGGATCTAGAAAAAATCATGCTGAGTGAGGTAACCCAGACTCAGAAAGACAAACATGGTATGTACTCACTCATAGGAGGATGCTAGATGTGGAACAAGGATGACTGGACTGCTACTCACATCACCAGTGAGGCTACCTGGAAAACAGGACCCCAAGAAAGATACAGAGAAATGGATGAGATCTACATGAACAGCCTGGACATGAGTGGGAGCAATGAAGGGCGAGGGTTGAGGGAAAGAGAGCAGGAGATCCTAGCTGGATCAAGAAAAGAGGGAGAACAAGGAATAGGAGACCATGGTAAATGAAGACCACATGAGAAAAGGAAGAAACAAAGAGCTAAAGAGGCCCACATAAATCCACAAAGATACCCCCTCAATAGACTGCTGGCAATGGTCGAGAGACAGCCGGGACTGACCTACTCTGGTGATGGGATGGCCAAACACCCAACTATTAGTTGGGCCAGAAACCCCATTCAAGGACTGAGGAATCTGGATGCAGAGATTCACGGATAGGCCCCGGGTGGAGCGCTGGGAATCTAATTAGTGAGAAAGAGGAGGGTTTATATGAGCGAGAATTGTTGAAACCAAGGTTGGATAAAGCACAGGGACAAATAACCAAACGAATGGAAACACATGAACTATGAACCAAAGGCTGAGGGGCCCCCAACTGGATCAGGCCCTCTGAATAGGTGAGACAGTCGATTGGCTTGATCTGTTTGGGAGGCATCTAGGCAGTGGTACCAGGTCCTGGGCTCACTGCTTGAGATAGCTGTTTGAAACCTGGAGCTTATGCAGGGACGCTTGGCTCAATCTGGGAGGAGGGGACTGGACCTGCCTGGACTGAGTCTATCAGGTCGATCCCAGTCCTCTGGGGAGACCTTGATCTGGAGGAGGTGGGAATGGGAGGTGAGCTGGGGGGAAGGGGAGGGGTGCAGGAAGGGAGAGAAAAAGGGAATCTGTGGCTATTATGTAGAACTGAATAGTATTGTAAAATTAAAATAAAATAAAAATAGCAATAAATAAATAAATAAATAGATAGATACATAGATAGATAAATAGATAAATAAATAAATAAAGTCAGACATGGCGACACATGTCTACAACCTCACACTTTTACAGTGAGATGAAAGACAGATTATTGAGAATCATCTGGAAGCTTGTGGGATAACTAGCCTGGAGCATAGAGCACAAGAAAAGCCCTTCCTGAAACAAGGTGAGAGGTGAGGACAGATCCACCGGTTTATTCTTACCTCCAAATGCTCTCTGTGGTCTATGGGCACCCTCAGAGTTGAACATGAACACACACACACACACACACACACACACACACACACACACACACACACACTGAGAACAATAACGCCTGCCTCCATCATAATAACAGGGCTGAGTCAAGCAGGCTGTAACTACTGATAAGCACTCACAGCATAACCAGGCCTTGAAGATACCTGATTACCTTTAAATACATCATCCCACTGGCATTAGTAACAGCCTAAGGAAGGTGACCATCTTGCATAAGGTCATGTTTTTGTGAAGACAGAGACCAGAGAGATGAAGCAACTAACGCAAAGTCACAGAGCTGTTGCAAACAGAGATGGCATGCAGCCCGGATCTCTTCTACCCTCATAATAGCACCACTGGCCATGAGCTCCTGTTTTGTAAGAGCGATGATGCTTCCCTCAGGCCTACATAACCCCCAGAATAAACCTGATTCCATCTCCAACACAGTCCCAACCTTGACCTTGCAGAATGGGGGCCAGGACTTACTGAATCTGGGCCACAGCTGAGTGCTCACATGCAATGCCTACAAGTTTCCATCTCCCAGTGCCTGTGAAATAGATAACAGAGGTTATTTTTAAGACTAATAAATCTAGAATGATTAAAAAACAAAAAAGCTGTGAGCTACCAGTAACTGTAAAGCACTATACCCCACTACATCCAGCTGGAGCCCGCATTCTGGAGACTCTAGCCAAGAAAAAGGAGAAGAAGAGAGACTACTACACACAGTAGGGCTCGCTGAAACTGGTGCCAGAAGCTGAGCAGACCATCAGGAACCGCAAACGGAGTATTTCGGCTTGTTTACAGTAGTGTGTGCAGCCTGGTGTCTCTCTGAGAACTCAAATTTTCAGCAAAAAAAAATCTCAAATAATTTTACGGTTGGGGGGTCATCACAACTTGAGGTACTGTGTTAAAGGGTCACAGCATTAGGAAGGTAGAGAGCCACTGTCTTAGATGGCTTAGTCCTATTATGTGCTGGGTGTTCATGGTGTGATTCTGCTGTGCTCCGGTCCTTTCTTGGCTTTGGGACTTAAGGGATTGATCTCACCTCTGCTTCACTAGCCCCAGGGGTAAAACACAGAGAGAACTAAAAATATAGAAGTCGGATGGGGATCAGCTGTCGGCTGTGATGCTGGTGTTGCCTAACTGGAGAAGGGGGTAAGTGTTCCCGGCCAGCCAGATTCCTCAGGCTTCACCCCCAGAGATGCCTAATAGAATGCGTTGTGAAGGTTGTTAGGTTTTTTGTTGTAACATAAACAACTTAAAAGAGAAAAGATATGTTTGGGCTTATGTCTTTAGAGGCTTCAGGTCATGGTGTGGAGAATCGTTGGGTGTCTGAGCCCTACTGAGCTCTAGGGTACAGCAATACACAACATGAGCAACTCTGTTATGGGTTCTGGGAAAGCCTGCATCCTACAGACAGCCAAGAGAGAGAAGAAAGGATGGACATACTTATTCAGGTCCTTCTTATAATTTAGTCATATTTCAAGTCAGCCTTTCCTCATCTCCTGAGGAATAACTCAAATACTTCTGCCTCCTGAAAAGCAGAACAAAACTTCCCCCATTTTCTTCATGGAAACAGGAAAATCACAGGCGAAGTTTCTTCTTAAATCCTGTTGGGCCAAAGCTTCCAACTACTCATGGCTGCGTAAAGATTCCTCCCTACATCACGACACAGCACACCGATGAGAACAGATGTCCCTTGCTGGCTGAGCTCTCCTCTCAGAACCGACCCACAAAAATGTCCTGTGGGGCTGGCCCAGTACGGAGTCAGCATTCTTTCCATACCTTTCTGTCTTAGTCCAGTTAACCATACCCACCTCCTTTGAAGAAGGTATGTAATTTTAGCCACAATTTCCCCAACTGCCCAGTACCAGTAACAAAAAGAATCTCTCTGCGTACCCCACACCACAACACATATGTGATCAGGAAGCCCAGCTGCTACCAAAACCTCTCAGTGAGATCTAGGAGCCTGAACTGGACGCCCACAGAGCCCTGCCAGCGGCCAGACTCCCCCCCACCCCTTCCCTTCTTCTCCCTCCTCCCTCTCTGTCTCTCCCTTCCCTTCTCTCCCTCCTTCCTCTCCTTCTCCCTCCTCTTCTTTTCCTGTCCTGCTCCAAGGAAGACACATGTTACCTTTCCTATTGATATGACAAAATAACCTCAGAAAAACAACTTAAGGGTGGCTTGATCTTGGCTCACAGTGTGAGGAATCATGGAGGGGAAGTGGTGTGGTGGCGGTAGCTTGAGGCAGCAGACAATGTTGCACGCACTTTCAGGAAGAAGAGGAAAATGGACGTTCTTTTGGAGAAAGATCAGAAGATGAAGTCAAAAGTTTATCCAAGGAGACAGTGGAACCTGGCTGTCAGGTCTGCACTCTGGACCATTTGCTCAGGAAGAAACTGAAGCTCCCAGATGCACTGATGAAGGAAATTCTCATTGAGTTCATTAATCCCATCCCCTCTCCAAGTCAACAGACTATGTTAGAAGTAATAAGTTAGGCACAACTTCAATCAAATGGATGTATGCTTCTGCTGAAAAAAATCTATGAATGGCTTCCCATTACACTTAAAAATTTCCCAGGCTTTGCCCTGGAGGAGGTGGGAATGGGGGGTGGGGTGGGGGGAAGAAGAGGGGGTGGGAGGGAGGAGAACAGGGGAACCCGTGGATGATATGTAGAACTGAATGGTATTGTAAAATAAAATAAAAGGAAAAAGAAAAAGAAAAAGAAAAAAAGTACACCAAATGCATGGTCAAGGCCAACAGCATCTACAAAAAGGTATTTCCCAAAGTATCTTGGAAGGCCCTTATCTCTGTTGTGTGGTTATTAATGACGATGTATTGCAAAAATAGACAGAGGCATATAGAAAAAAAAATTCCCTTATCTTGGTGAGGGGACACTTGCAGCCATATTAAGCATGTCTGTAATTCTGAAGTTTTCTTCTTGTATAGCTGAGGTCCAAACAGGTTTCTCTGGCCAAAGGGCAGCTCACCTCCAAATAATGACGCAGAGATTGGGGCTCCATCATTGCAAACACGCAAATTCCAGTGGAGCGGTGTAGAGGAAAGAACATGGTGTCCCGAGGTGGGGGCACCCCTGGCTAGAAGTCAATCACATAACTGTATGCAGATGCAAGGCATGATGAGACACATAACTTTGTGTCCAGGAAGGTGAGGACGAAAACTAACAGGTTCTGTCCTCTGTGGTTATGGTGTCCCTCACAATGTGGTTCTCGTTTATATCTCCAATCTCATCTACCCCCAACTTCACTCAGCCTCAGGCTTGGTTCTGCTTCTTGAAAACCCAGACTTGGCCTTCTGTGCTTCTACATGCCTTAAGAACTATGTGTTTGCTGTTCTTCATCCTAGGAGGCTGTTATGAGTGACTGTCCCCTGAGCCAAGCAACCACCATCTTGGGGAGTTCAGCTGAACCCCCTTTGCAAAAGGATTGTTTCCACTGGGTGTGTTGAGTCTGTGTATTCCCTCATGGAGGCTTGGGGAGGGTCTCACCTGAGCATTCAGCTGCTCCAACCACCTACTCTGTCTTCATTCCATGTGGCCTTGGGGGTGGGGCTACAGCCTATAGGCAGAGGAGGGACCAAAACCTGGGGGTGGGAGCTCCAGCCATGTGACTGAATAACCCACCCGTGTAAGTTACCTCACCTATGCTCTGTGGGGAAGCCCAATAAACTCAAGTGAACTTTGGTGGAATCACGCCTCTGTCATTGGGACCTTAGAAGCTGTTCATGTCTCTCCCTAGGAAGGAATTTTAGCAGCAGAGGCTCTTCCCCAAATCCAGCCAGGGCCGACTTCTAAAAGTGACCCACCCAGTTGTCCACTTTCTATCCTATCCTCTTGTCTGACTTTGTTCTTTAAAACAGTCGCTGTATCCATCCTGTGCACAATTACTTGTTCAGTTATTGTCAGTCCTGCCTATTCAATGCAGACATCAAAAGCGTAGAAGTTGGTATTGTTTTCCACCAGAGCACACAGCAGGAATTCCAGAGGGAGGGATGGACAAAATAAACAAACAAAAAACTAACCCCAGGACTGCCTGCCTCAGCACTCTCCCCGGCTTCCAGGACAGCCTAGAGCAGGAGTGAGGAGCAACCCACGGGCCCAGCAGCCAATCTCACTTCCACGTGACCTCTCAAAGCTCAATGGTCTTCGCTGTACATACATTGAGAGCCTCCTTGGTTGTGGTGGTTAGGACTGAGGTGGGGGGGGCGGGAGGGCGCCCCAGACTTTGTAAGTGCTCAAACAAGTGGTGGCTGCCTGAAACCGCAGATGTAGACAGAATTAAAGGACTGCTTAGGCTTCCTGGGAAAAGACTTGTTCCATACCAAGTCTCCAGCTAGTGGCAGGCCTGAGTGACTGTAGTAATTGCATTGAAGTCACAAGAGGGATCACTTTCATTCTTGTAGTACAAATACATGGAGGCTGTCCTGCTGTGGAAATAAAAATACAACATGGGATGCCTTCCTAAATTTGAATTTCAAACAAACAGAAAAAGAATTTTTTTTTCCAATTTAAGTATATACCATGCAATATTTCACACATAACTTGTGCTTTTTACAAATGAAGTACAGTGAGAAAATGTGTCTTACACTGAAGTGTGTATTGCCCCCGCCCCCGCGCCCCGTAGGAGCCAACCACATCATAATAAGCAAAAATGATAGCGTAGAATCCCAGCCTTGAAAAATACTGTCTGCCTTACTGAGAACTGAGCCGAGACTTCCTGAAAACATTCTGAGATAACTCTTAGAGACTGACTCGACATCCTGCTCCACAGACACTTGCTCAGCCATGCTCTGATGAGCTCCCTATGCACTGCTCCTCTGCCCACGGTAGCCAGGACATGGAAACAGCCTAGAGGTCCCTCTACTGAAGTGTGGACAGTGAAAATGTGGCATACATCCACTGTGGATGCTATTTAGCCCTAACAAAATCATGACATTTGCAGGTAAGTAGATGGATCTAGAAAATACTGTATGGAGTGAGAAAATCCACAAAACAAACGCGGCTGTTCCCTCTCATCTGGGGTTCCTAGCACAAAATCTTCAGATGTGAATATATAACCTGGAGCAACCATAGGAACAAGGAAAATAAAAGGAGCTATGCGGGGCTAGGGGGACGACAGGACTGTGGGAACAGGTACTAGAGAAAGGGATAGCAGGGTATAAGTGATTTAAAGGGGAAATGGGAAAAATAAGGGGGACTTAGTGAGAATAGTCAAGGGAGGTCAGTGCAGAAGGAGAGGGGAAGGACGGGAAAAAACACTAAGGAGGTTGGGAAAAGCCTTATTTTCAATAGTCCTTGAAATTAGGGAATATTGTTTTTTGTTTACTCCAGATTACATTTAATTATTATGTATACGTATAAAATTTAAATGAAGTTAAATTTTAAATGAAGTCAAGTTAAAATTTAAATAAAGTTCAGTCCCTTGGCCTGACAATGCTTCCCCAAGAGCCCTAGATGACCTAACAAAAAAGCTCAATGCCAAATGTGAGAAACCCCCTTTTGAACTGTCAGTCAGGTAAGTTCAAGAGACTCTGAAAACAACCCAGGCTATCGCCGCTGTCCTTGAATACTTCCTAAAGGTTCTGTTGTGAAGACGCCAGCACTCTGTACACAGGACTCAGAAGATCTGAGCTGAATCCGACTTGGAAGCCTCTTCCCTGAAGACCAGTGTTCATAGCCTTGGGGGGTGCTATGTGAGCTGCTAAGGGAGGGAAGTAACCAACAGTAACCCAGTTATGAACTACAACAATCTGTCCCTAGAGATGCAGTAGTGGTACACACATCTCGGACGTCACCAGCCACTCTCTCATTGGACGTCATGCACACAGGAGGGAAAACATGCCTGGTGTTGACGGGAAAGCTAGCCAACTGCCCGGGCCAGGGAGGCCATGGACCTTAGGGGAGAGCCTACTGCTGCCACTTTAGGAAACCAGCACAGCATCTAACTGTGTTCTAAGTACTTACCCTTCTACCACAGAGAAGAGCAGCACGCTCACCCCTCCCCAAAGAAACTTCTCTTGGCAACAGACAGAAATAATCACAGAAAAGCACAACTGATCAAAATACAGAGAATAATTGATCCTGGGTACCCAGCCTCGACTGACGGATCTACAGCACAAGTCCTGCCCTGAAGGCTCAGGGAACATTGAAAGGATGGGGCAGAAAGGTTTTAAAACCCAGAGCTCCAGGAAGTCTGCTGGAAGGGTTTCTCCTAGACATGACAGGGAAGCTTCACCCATGACATCTCATCAATATGATTGCCTAAACGAGACCTGAACAAGAACAACACAGAGACATGTTACCATGGAAGGAGGAAATCTCCTGGGGCTCCCCAGACAAAAACTACAGACAACTAAAGAGTTCTGAGGAGGAAAAGCAGTCTTTTTCCAGGACAGAGCCCCTTATTTGGTTACCCAATAGCAAATAGTCCTGATATCGTGGGCGTGAGAGTAGTACCGACCAGACTCAGCAGGTTGTGTGTGTGTGTGTGTGTGTGTGTGTGTGTGTGTGTGTGTGTGTGTGTGTGTAAAACACAATAACAAAGAAGAGGAGGCCAGAAATTTAAATGGGAAACATGCAGGGAGTTGGAATAGGAAAAGAGAATGGAGAGAAATGGTGAAAGTATATTTTAATTAAATAACACTTAGCTTGGCAGTGGTGGTGCACGCCTTTAGTCCCGGCACTTGGGAGGCAGAGGCAGGCAGATTTCTGAGTTCAAGGCCAGCCTCGACTACAGAGTGAGTTCCAGGATGGCCAGAACTACACAAAGAAACCCTGTCTAAAACAAAACAAAACAAAATAAAACAAAATAAAAGAGCACTTGTATTTCACTGTATTATCTTTCTGATATATTAACTAATTCTGGAAGCCTGTAATGCATATTATTTGTCTTGTTTTTCACAGTAGGCTACAATCACAAAAATAAAAATACCAGGACTTCTGTAAAGACATATAAAAAATAAATCATATGAGCAAATGTCTTCACAATGCTGATTATGAATGGTTACGAGCTGAACTGTGTCTTTTCTACTGAAAACTTGTACTGGGAGCCAAACACCTGAGAGTGAGACACTGTTTGGGGCAGTCTTCACAGAGATAATCGAGTTTACACACAGTGGCTGTGGTAGGCACTAATACGGTGTGGCCATTTACTTTGTTTATGGTTAACTACGCTTGCTTTGAACTCTGCAAACTGTCTAGGTTTAAATGCACTGTGGTGCAATGGAAACCAGGTGCCTACCACTATAGAAAAATAAAACAAGATTTTCTTGTCTGTTATTTGAAAAAAAAAGTTTGGAGTCAACCTGACTGGGTTCAAGCATTCATTCTGTTACTGCTATATCACCTAACTTAGCCTTTCTGAGACTCGGTGTCTTCAACTCCAAATTGAGGGATAACAATAGTAATAATTCCTACCTCATAACTAACCCTCGTTCATCAGCCTCCTAGGGTTATGATGGAGCTTAAGTGTGCTACAACATATAAAAGTACTAGAACAAGACATGTATGGGAAAGGCCCTGTAAATATTGCAATTAGCAGTGTTAGCATGATACCATGGTTGTCAATATATATCAATGTGTACTGTATGTAAATGTGTGTCTATGCATAGTGTGTGTGTGTGTGTGTGCATAGTATTGTGTGTGTCTGTGCATAGTGTGTGTGTGTCTGTGCATAGTATGAATATGTCTGTGCAGAGTGTGTGTGTCTGTGCAGAGTGTGCGTGCGTGCGTGCGTGCGTGCGTGTGTGTGTGTGTGTGTGTGTGTGTGTGTGTTTGTAAATTCAAAAGTCCTAGAAAAACAGCCATGATTCATTCTGGGTAGTAGAATCACAAACGGTTTTCTATCTTTTTCCTTTGTTTATATTTATGAGCTACAACATGAGGGCCCTGTGTTACTTGCTTAATAAGTTTTTCAATGCTGTTGTTATGTTAGAAATATTGCATCTTTTGACATCCTTACAACTATCTTGCAACACAGTGGTCCACAAGGAATTGATTGGCAGCCAGCTAACAAAAGAACACTCTCATCTAGGGGCTTGGGTTCAGATTTGCGGGCTGATGACACCTGCAAGCTTGCATTTTCAGGGCTTAGGCAGAGAAAGAGCCAGTGCCTGCCAGAGGCAGGGCTGAGCTGTGGTTATTGCTGCTTATGTGATCCATGTTCAACCCAGGTCCCAGTGATTCATCCTTTACTGTGTTCATTTAAAAAATGTATTAAATACAGTTCTTCATCAATATTTGTGGGGAGATGGGTTAATTATACTAGAAATCTGTCAGGGATATATCATCAAAAATGAGGGGTGGTTATGTTCAAGATACATTGTCAGAACTAGGGAACAACTCAGCAGCTGAGCACATCTGCTGCTATTCCAAAGGACCCAGATTCAGTCTTCAACATCCACACTGGGCAGCTTACAGCTTCCTGCAACTCCAGCTGCAAGGTACTGGAAGTCCTTTTGGCCTCTATGAGCATCCATACACACGTAGCGTTCAACACAGACACATACATAAACATAAATAAATATAATAAAAATAAACATTTTTAAGATACAATATATACATGTATAAAATCTTTCAAAGAGTAGATAAAATAAAGTTAAAAAAAACCAGAAGACTGTCTTCATTTTGTGAGACTGAATACTATCTGTTCTCAAATACTCATCTGCTTTGCAGGGTGTTACAAATATCAGAACAAAATGTCAGCTCATCCTTGACATCTGAAGGAGTCAAGCCCCTCACATAACGGTTCATGTTTTCCCATAACTTTTTCCCCAACATTTCCAGTCACCTCGAGATGACTTGTAACAGTATGAAAGCTGCACAAATCTTGTCAAGAAGCTTCTAGCACAATGCTGAATTACTTGCTACATCTGTGCCATGTCCAGTGATAATACCAGCTGTTTAAGCAAGAACACTCTTGGGAGAGCTGTAGCCGGCCTCTCTCTCTCCTCGAGAGAACTCCAAGCCTGCTGGGTTGATCCGGAGAACATGTCCCCCTCATCTGACCCTGTCCTCTCCCAGGCCTCAGAAAGGGCCAAGGTTGCACTGACATTTTGTTCTTTGGTGTTTACACACCCAGCAAAGCAGATGGAGCCAGACACGCAAGATTGCAAAGCATCTCAGCCCCACAAAACGCAAACGTTCCCCTTTTCTGACGCAGGTATAGTCCTGCCAGGTTACTGGTGGATGGCTAATGAACAAGAATTTGTGAATCTCTTGGCAAACTTGATTAAAAGAGATTGTAGAAGATTCTGGCTACACAGTATTCCATAACCTTGCCTAGAGTCTTGGGCCTTGGGCCAAAGTAACTCCAGTGCTGCACGTCATCATCTCCCACGGGCCCTGTCTCTCAGGAGACTGAGCAGGCGCTCTACAAGCTTGACCGATGGCTGGGTCCTTTGCAACCTGCCCAGCACGTTATTTTTCCAACTCCTGCATGACCCGGGCAAGGGGAAAACTCTGGGGCTGTGGCAAGCTAGAAAAGAAAATCATTCTGAAGCCTGCGAAGGAGACGATCAATGAGTTCTCGTCACCTCCCACAGCGCTGCCACCATCATCACTGTCCTTTGGGAAATGTGCAGCATCTGCAAGGTACCAGGCGCTGAGAACCCAGCATGAGCCACACAGAAGAGGTTTCTGCCCATTTGGAATCTCTTGCCCAGAAGAAGACTATTAGACAATTTCAAGTCAGGAGGTCGAGGGAGGAGGGCTGTGAGTTTGTGGCCTGGGCTACTTCCGATCTTGTTTTTCTTTTTTAAAATCAGATAATCGTACCTGACACAAAAGAGATAAAATGAAGCAGGACTTTGGGTAAACTTAACTAATGAGAAACAATGGGAAACATCCTCATGGGTGAGAGAGTCAAGGGACAAGGAGCCCTGAGGCCAACTATGAGGAAGGAGATTTTCAGGGCAGAGGGAGTTCACTGCAAAGGCTTTGGATGGGGAGTGCATGGGAAAGCAGAAGGGCGAAAGGGAATTCCAGGCCTTCGTGCTCGGCATAAGGAGAGCATGAGAGTCAAGACGGAAGGGTGGAACGAGCCAGCCCACACGGGACTTGTGGGCCACGTTGAGGAGGTTAGATTTGCTCATAGACGTCATGTGTTGAGCACCTGTCATGTTCTAGGCGTTTCATGAGTTCTAGGCATTTCATGAGTACCGTTTTCGTCCCTGTGGTAACCGCACAAGGTGGATATGATGACTGACATTTTATACGTGGAAAGGAGCCATGTTATGGGACTTTGTGTTTCTGCCAACTGAAGCTTTATTGGATAATAGTCATGGAGTATAGCAAAGAGGTTTCTGGGAAAAGTTGGTGTGTGGGGAAAATATTCAAAAACGGAGAAAGACTGTGTTCAAACCGAGGAGGTTCTGGCCTTCTTCTTGTCCCTGCTGTAAGAATAACATAGAATTTTGAATAACTACTTTCATGGTATTTACATTGAGTTGAGTATTATAAATAATCTAGTGATGATTTGAAGTGGTCGGAAGAACGGGTCATGGGTTAAATGTGAACACTGCGCCATTTCATTTTTTAATGATGGCCCATTATTTCTTTTTTGAGATTATAATATAAAGTCTCACTAACATGACTGTCTGAACAGGAGCTGAAAGGGGACAGCAATAAACACACTAAAGTAGACGGGGGAAGTCTGCAAGGCCTCAACCCTCCACAGAGGACTACAGGCAGCTAAGGGTGCCGAGAGGGGCAGAGAGCTTTTCCCAAGAAAGAGCGCTGGTTATTCAGTGCCAAATGGTCGGTCCTGAAGCCATACACACAAGTATCATTATACAGACCGAGCAGGTTGTCTTTAGGAAGATATGTGTACTTACATTTTTATTTATGTCTGTGTGTGTATGCTCATGTGGACGTGTGTGTGCAGATACACATGGACATGTTTGCACGTGCATGTAGAGGCACAACCTCTGGTGTGGCTCCTCAGATGTCACCTTGTTTTTAAGACAAGGTCTCTCACTGGGCTGATATTCACTAACTAGGTAGAGCTGCTGGTCAGCAAGCCCCAAAGGAGGCGTCTCCTCCTCCCACCCCCAGCGCTGAATTACAAATGCATGCCATCACACCTGATATTTCGACTTGTGTTCTGGGGGTCTGACTTAGGTCCCTATGATGTGCAGTAAGCAGTTTACCAACTAAACCACACCCCAGCCCATACCAAGCCATTTGATAGGTGTGAGACCTGAGAACCCACAGATTCGGTATCTCTAGGGGTACCGGTCCCAAAAGGAGTAGATATAGAGACTCACAGATACAGGTTCTGAGAAGGTTTTCAATGTTGGTAAGCTTCTCGAATCCTGAGTACCAACTAGTCCACCCTGTTTATACCATTTGCTGACTAGAATCTCTAATTGGCTGTCAGAGCCATCATAAAAATCCCTAAAATATGACTTTGTTATGCAATAAAAATATTTATATATCTGAATCATACTTAGCATGAAAAGAAAGTTATTACTTAACAAACACTTTGTTCTGAGGACAATGTCTGAAAGCACGGACAGAGACTAAGTAAATAGCAGAGAAGTGTGTGGCCTTGCTTACTCCCACCAACCTAGTTGCTTGCAATAAAGGCAGACAAGTGTGGGAGACAAGTCGGACAAAGCTATAAAAAGAACTCCATTCCCCTCAATACTCATCAGAAATAGCCCCGAGGACAACATCTGAGGAAGATGTGCTGATTTTTACCGACTCTCTGTGGACTGAGCTTTGTGGAGAGCAACTTTGCAGAACAGACGGTTGCCTAACATTTTCAGATTTAGAAACACTCCCACCAAGAATCATAAAAGTGAGCTTGTGACCAGGGATGGGATCTGGAGAGCGCTGGAGGGCAATGCTCGCTTTATCCTGCTCAGAGTTAGGCAGAGTGGGGAGAGCAGGCTTGACTGGAGCACGCAGCCTCCATGACACGCAGCCTCCGTGACGTGCTAATGGAAGCCACAGGAAGACCTGACCGATGCTGTATGCACTGACATCCTCTGCTTCACACTTTGATACCCTGGCCTCTTTGTCACCTCCCCAGGGTCCACCACTCATCTTGCCATGCCGTGAGCACACAACTGAATAAAGACTGACTTGATACGTTTTATACAATCAAACATTATTCAACGATGATGAGAGTGATTGAAATGGACATGAATGACCAGGATTTGAATCCCAGCCCTCACTGCCTCCTGTGTAACCCCATCAAAGTTCGCATTCCCTTATCTGTAAAATAAGTAGATTCAAAGCCAGGAATCTTATTCCGTGTTAGTGGAAAGACAATTGCAGATATTCCAAGAATTCTGCCAGTGAATCAAACATGCACATGTCTGCCTGGATGTGGATGTGCATGCCAGAGAACTCCCCCCTCCCCACCCCCACCCCGTGGCTCATGGTAATGACTTAAGATTGATGGGAAATACTAGAGAAGTAACCAAGTTAAAGCTGACAGATGCAGTCTATGGAATACATCACAGCATAAGTAAGGGGCAATTTCACATGCACAGAGCCCTGAGAACAGCATCTAAAGGCGCAGCACCCACCCGAAAAACACATAGCGTTCCTAATAGGATCACCAGTATATCTACACCAGGATGCCTCTTCTTCCTGCCAGATTGCTAAAAACATGACAAGATCTCCGTGCCTTGGTTGCAGATGTGGATAAACGTGTGTCTCATCCACACTGAGAGGACTCAAACGACACTGCCCTAGGGGGTGTTCACCTCTTTTCTGCCTCTGACAGGAGGGAGGATTTGCTTTGTCTCCCGGTTTGAGAAAGAAATCAGACAGATAAATCAATTAAATAGATTTGAGTAATTGCTAAGCTTTCACCTAAATCTTAAGCTCAAAATGAAGTTTGAGAAGCCCATAGGCTGGGCTTCTTTCATTTCCAGAACACAGTAAAATCTCTGTTTCTATAATTGGTGCTCATCAAATATTTACTAAATAGATATGTATCAGCTATAAATTCCATTTGATTATTACTAACAAGACTAAACTGACTTTTCTCAACAAGGAAAAAAAAAACAATGAACAAAAAAGTCTAGTAGGGGTGTGGTGATGCCTGCCTGCAATCTCAGTACTTGGGAGGCTGTGGCAGGCAGAGTCTCAGTTCTAAGCTACACACAGAACAAAATGTGAAGAACCAAAAGGAAGAAAGAAGAGTTTGTGCCTGTCCCTTTAAGAGCACTTTCCCCAAGCTTTAAGATACAGAAAGCAGGACCAAGTCTAGAGTCAACTGTCAGCATGCATGCAAATTCTCTGCCATATGACCTTGAACTTGCTTGGTCTCTGGCTGTGTGTCTGTTTCTCCCATGGTAACAGGAGGATAACAACAACTCCATCTCTTAGTGCCGTTGTTAGGACAAGATGAGTGGTGTAAACAAAATATCTTGTCTAGGGTTGAATGCGTCTTAAAGGATGCAATGTGCTAGTCAGTTTTCTAGTCCTTGCAAACAAGGAACTTGAGAAAGACAATGTTAAAAGGAGTTTATTTGGCTCACTGTTGAAGAAATGTCAGACTGTGGCCATCTAGTTCCATGCTTCTAGGCCCACATTGAGTCAGAACACCATGGGGGCAAAAAACACATGGCAGAGGGTGTTCATCTCATGGTGAAGAGAGGGGGGTGAGGAGACAGAGAGGCAGAGACAGACATGAAAGAGGAGACCGAGAGGCAGAGACAAAGGAAGACATGCCCACCAGCGATACATACCCTCAACAACATTTGTTGAGCTGGCCCTCATCTCCTGCTTTCCATCACCTTGCAATAGTGATGGATTCATCAAGGGATATTCATTTGTGGACTACGTCAGAATCCTTAGGGTCTACTTCCCCGAAGCCTTTCGGCCTACAACCAAGCCTTAACCTGAGCCCGTACAGACGTTGCATTCAAATCCTAACATATAGGAATTTGTTTGGATAAAGATGAGGCCCAGATGATATATTCATCCATTCTACTTCAGTCATTATTAATACTAATTATGACTCATAATGGCAGGAATTGTGACCATCCACATCAGATTATCTCTGGAATTCTGATTCAGGAATAAGTTCCAAACTGGGGCATATTTTGCTCTTTCTTTCTTGCCTGGCTCAAAGCTGGTAAGAGACATGATAGCAGAAGAGGGGTGGGTCAAGGGCGCTAAGTGAGGCAAGAACCAAGTGTACCAGGTGGGTGCCCTGACTCCCCACAGCTGTGGTGTGTCTTTTGTGTATCCAGATAAAATCCTGGGTAGGTGGAAAACATCTCATTTCCTTTGTGTTTCTTTTCTGCTTAAGTAATTAAAAGTTGCTTCGGTTGCTCGCACTTGGGGGCCGTGCTGTGTGGAGCAGGACTTCTAGTGTCTGGGCAGCAACAGTTGCCAGTGCATGAGAATGACCCTCCCTATTAGTCTTCTGTGTGTATAAAAAGCCAGAGAGCTGCCAGACCAAAGCGCTACAAACTCACAGACTTTAAAATACCACTCACCTGAGACAGTGAAGTGGTTCAGCAGGGAAGCATGTCTGCTGCGTGGGCCTGATGACTAAATTCCATCCCCACAACCTGCAGTGGGATGAGATAACTACCTCTCAAAAGCTGCTCTCTGACCTCCACATGTGTGCCCTGGTATGCACACACACACACACACACACACACACACACACACACACACACACGTGCGTGCACCTCACAGTTCTGTAGTTCACAAATCTAACCCAATATGACTAAAGCCTCTGCTCAGCATCTCTTAAAGTTAAAATGTGGTGACAGCTTTTCTAATTTGCTTTCTATTGCTGTGGTAAACACCATGACCTAAAGCAACCTGCAGTCCATGATGAAGAGAGGACTCGGGAAGTGGAGGGAACTCAGGCTGAGAACCTGGGGGGGGTGGGCAGAGGCCATGAGGGAGCGCTGCTTACTGGCTTGCTCCTCACAGCTTGCTCAGCTACCTTTATCATACACTCCAATGAACTGGACATTCCCATGTCAATCTTAAGCAAGAAAATGTCCCACAGGCCAATCTGATGGAGGCAATTCATTCCTCAACTGACATTCCCTTTTCCCAGATGACTCTAGCTGTGTCAAGCTGAAAAAAACAAAAACAAAACAATGCAAAAACAAACAACTAATGTAACACACAGCTACATTCACTTCTGGAGGCTCTAGGGTAAAACACACTCCTAAGCTCATTGAGTTATTGGCAGAATTCATTTTCCTTGAGGCTGTAGGACTTGAGGCCCCCATTTCTTTGAACTTTGGCCCCTGTGATGGTTGGTGTGAGCTATTAACTTGACTTTACTAAATGATTCCTAGGACTGGTGAACCACACATGCCTGTGATTATGGCAATGTTTCCAGAAGAGACTGATGGATGCCAGTGTCTGTGAGTAGATAAGACCAGCCCTAAGTGGGGATAAAAAGCAACTTAAGGAAGGAAGAGCTTATCCTGAGTCAAGTTTGAAGGTTCAGTGCATCATAACAAGAAAGCCATGATGTATAAGGACCAGTCACACTGTAACCATAGCCAGGAAGCAGAGAGATGAAGGCTGGTACCCAGTTCCCTTCTCCTTTTTTCCTTTTTATTCAGTCCAGAAGTTCCCACCTATGGGATGGTACCACCCACATTTAGTTGAATCTTTCTGGAATGTCTTCACTCATATACTCAGAGGTACATCTCCTAGGTGATTCCTAATGGAGTCGGATTGACAATGCAATGTCTCCTAGGCAATTCCTAATGGAGTCGGATTGACAATGTCATGTCTCCTAGGTGATTCCTAATGGAGTTGGGTTGGCAATGCAATGTCTCCTAGGTGATTCCTAATGGAGTTGGGTTGACAATGCAATGTCTCCTAGGTGATTCCTAATGGAGTCAAGTTCACAATGAACCATGACAGGCTGAGCAAGCTTGTTAATTTTTATGGGCTGTAAATCAGCCACCACTTTCCTTCCCAGAGACACTCCAAAATGATTTGATTTTTCTTTTTTTCCTGTTGCTTAGTCTAATGGTATTGCCTAGTAAATATTCTTAAAGTCCAGTCTCTCAGGATGTGCCAGAGGGAGGCAAGGAGAGACATGACACAGAGGGAATTCAACTTGGAAAGTCTTTAATCTGAAGTGGCGGGTGCTGTGGGAGGCAGAGAAGGTGCTGAGAGCTATGGGAAAGATAGCTGGAGATGGAAGGAGGGAGGAAGGGAAAGGAAGTGAGGCAAAAAGCAAGGCTGGTTCCTCCTAGTTGTCCATTCCTAGCATCTGGTATAAGTGAACATAACAAAAAATCCAAGGAGAAAAGGGGTTGTTGGGTGGAAAGAGAATGATGTTGATTTCAGTACATTGAACTAGGGACCCCTGACGATCATTGGAACATACAGTCATCCCCATGCCCAGCAAAGAGGCAAAGGAAATTTGAGAAAATGAAAGCGTAAGTTAGAAGGGAAAGCAAGGGAGAGAGGGGGAAGAAGCCAGAGTGGAAAGTACCTGCAGGGAGCAAATGTAAGGAGGAGCGTCCCTACTGACAGCCTTCAGTGGGAGTCAGAGCCTGGCCGCCTCCACGCCGAGCACGTGATTCCAAGCACGTGATCCCAGAGTCCCATCTGCTGTGCACTCATCCGCCCCAGCTTTAACTTCCAAAGCACAGGCTGTGAGCATCCTTGTGAGTCTGCAGCCCTGCACGGGCCTGCTGTCCTCATTCTGCAGTGATAAAGCATCTCAGTGACATTAGGAGACTCCAGATGGCACTCTGGGCTTCCTGCCCACGTGCCTTATGCTTCGCAGCCCAAGAAGGGCATCACCACCTGGAGTCTTCTCTGTTTCTTCCAAACACACTCCATCACAGCCTCTTCCTTTCATCCTTTCTTTCTTCCTCTTCATCCACACAAGCTTCCACTCCCCCCTCTCTGCCTTAGAATGTCTTGGAAAGATCATGGGCTGTGGAATCCCATAGACCTAGGCTAGTTACTGAGCTCCTCTGAGGTTCTGAATACTTCATTACATGCAGAATGCAATATGTAATTGTATACCAATGGCCCTGTTGTGAGTACAATGCCTAATTCCGTGCTTGGCATGAAGTAAAAGCCACATTGACATTAGTCTGGGCACACAGTCCTGCAGACATCTTTTCAGAATCTAACAAATCTGGCCAAAGTTGGGGGAGAGGGGTACAGTGCTAGTCAAGAGGAGAGAGTTGCTGCCTGGCTTTTCCACTTAGTTGTGTGATTTTAGGCTAGTTATCCATGTGACTTCTTTGAGTCCTGATTCCCTCATCTGTAAAAACGAGGACACAGCTTCAATGTCTCCTAATCAAAATGCTCAAGACTAGATGCATTTTGGATTGTAGACTTTTGCAGATTTTGTAGTATTTTCATAAGCATGGTGAGCCATTGTTGGGAAGGGACCCAAGTCTGAACATGGGTTCTTTATACCTAACCTGAAAAGAAGCTTCCATTTGATTGCCTGGTCTCCTGGGAAAACATGCCACATGAGCCTTCTTGACAAACCTTGCCCAAGTTGTGTCCACATGTGTCATGTCCCTGTTGGTGATGTTCTGGTCTTAAATTAGCCTTCCCTACCACATTCACCATCGTGGCTTTTATCCTGTGCAGATCCTGTGATGCCTTTCCCATGTCTAAAGAAGTCCCCTTCCTAGGATACTTACTACAAGGTAGAGGTTACTATGGAAACTTTATCACAGATGTACAGGCACATGCTCAAATCTACTCCAATCAGACAAAGCCTTGTCTAACCCTGACAGGAATTTAGATCCTACATGAGGTCCATTCTCTGAAGGCCAGTTTTCAGAGTCAGCCCTGACAAAGGTGCATCATTAATGTTTGGTCCTCAGCACCACTCTGTCACATGTTGGCAGTGCATGGGACAAAGTCTGTGACCACTAGCAATGGCCCTGAGATTTCCACCTAATTCTATAGCTGAGTTTTGGTTCTCTGCATTTAGTCTTAATGACTTGTCCTGCTGCTCTGTATTTATAATAAACCTTAATAATTTCTGTCTCTTTTGGAAGGATGCAGAATTGTCTCCCAATGTTTGAAGCTAAGAACTTTGACCAGTACAGCCAGTGAAGTGATGGACCTTTTGGACCACAGACAGGATGAAATCAGAAGCCAAGCTTGTCTTAATTACCACCGAGTTAGTCTTAATCTCACGTTGTGTTCAGAAACCACATCAGTTAAGAACCCGTCCACTGCAAGGCAACAGACAACAAAATCCAACACATTGAATCCAAATAAGGGACTTTCCCTCCGCACCAGGAAGCCTCGGTTCTTGCTTTAGGGATGGGGACCCAGAGGGACAGTGATGCTGGCATGCTGCCTTCTGACCTGCCTTTCCACCCACTTTCTCTTGGACTTCACATGTAACTCATCTCTTTTGGCATTCAAAGATAAAATCTGCCACCAGAAGTATCTCTAGGTTGACCTCATTCTCATGGAAATTTAGAGGGGAAAAAAGGAAAGAAGGAAGGTGTGAGGAAGAAGGGAAGAAAGGAAGAGTGGGGGAGACAGGAAAGGATGGTGAGCATTGTAAATGTCTCCCCTGGCACCTCTACTTCATTCCAATGTCACTCATGGACCCTGTTTGGATCTTGGCATTAATGAACATTAGGCCAGATGTGAATCCAGGAGAAGGAGAAACCTGAGCATTAAGATGATGAAGACCTCTCTGTCTGGCCAGGTGATGTCCCTCCCACCCCAAGCACCATGCTGTGTTGAAAACAACACAGCTGTGGACATGATACATAACTGCAAAAACTGACTAAAAAAACAAAACATCCCATTTCCGTCACAACGGAGCTAAATGAGGACGTGATATAGATCCAGTAAGTAAGCGCTGTTATAACGGGGACTGAAGTTCTGCGGGTCTGAAGCCCACTTTCTTGCCCGCTACATATCCACACTCAGATAGACCAGGAGGAGCCATCAAATAGGCCTTGGGCCCCTAACCAAGGAAATGGCACCAATCCCAGCAATACCCAAAGGAAAGAGCTAGGTTTCTCATGACACCCAGAGGAAAAGAGACACCATTAACTGAGGTGTCAACTTCCTCATTATGTTATGCAGCCCTCAGTGGGCAGACAGCAAACCCTTATCATTCTCAAATGGGAGGATGATAAGCCTAAGTCTCCTAGGACTTACCCTCTGAAGCTGTCAATAAGTTCTCTTACAGTGGCATGGATAAAGGCGAAATGAGTGGGCTGTGCTGCAGTATTAGAGGCTGCAAAAGAAAAACTATATACTGCTGCTGCTGGCCTTCCATCCTCACTCTATCCCTGTCCTGGAACTGAGTCACCCTAATGAGCCAAGAACACTATTCCAAACACTTAAAAAAAATCTACCAGACATTCCTGCCATTTCAGCTTTATTGAATTATTATCTAGTTGCAACCTTAGAAATAAAATCATGGGAAGGCAGGAAATGCAGTGATTTCATTAACCCACCTAGCACTAATTCCAGGCCTGCTCATGCCAGGAGCAATAAACCTCCCAACAGACCATCATTTGATTCTTACTTCTCCTCAAAAGCCCTTTCTTTCTTTCCAGCTTGGTTGCCCAGATGTTGTGCAGAGCTTTCAGAGAACATCTCCATGTCTTTGTTAGTCATTCCTTGGTCTTCCAGGCAGTAGCTGGCCTGATTTCTTTGTTGACTTCCACTCCAATCAGCCGGCCACAATGGGGAAGAAATCATTCCCAAAGTTGGCAGCAAACATCTGGATGACACGCAAAAAAATCCGAGTGGCCTTGGACACAAACCCTGACGCTCTGTGGAGGGGTTGCACATGCAGAATGCTTAATTGATGGCAGCAGTAATGAAGACAAAAACCATTTGGTCATCCAAGCAGCTCTGCATGCTTGGATGACAGAACAGAATTAGGACCAGAAACCCTTAAGTTCAAATTCAGACTGCGGACTTACCAGCAAAGTGGCTTGAATCCGTGCCTTTCCTTCTCTGGGCAACCCTTTCAGCACCGTTTCCTAAGAAGCCACATTGCTTCCCACTCTGACTCTCTGGGGACATTTGCAGGGGTGCAGGTGGCTCTGTCTAAAGCCATCTTGTTCGTCTCAATTGTCAACTTGGTGAGATCTAGACTTTAATAACCCATTTCTTCTGGAGGAAGCGTTGCCTGCCCATTCAGGGTACTTGTGTTCAAACTCCTCTTTTACCTCATATTTTAATTCGTTTACAAAGTGGAGGGCTTCCATAAGGCTTTTTCAGACATTCTTAGTTTGGGTTAACCAACACCCACCCCTCCTCTCTCTTGTTTTCCTGCCACCCTTTTTCAGGCTCAAACCTTTAATCTCCAGTATCATCCCCTCCATCTGCAAAGCATGTGACCACACTTTCAGATGGATAAAAAGCAATGCCAGTGCCCAAGTAGGCACCATCTACAGAATCCTGTTCTAAATACAAAGACTCAGATCAAATGTAAATAAACAAGTACAACAGTCAGTGTAACGCTAATAATAAGCACTAGAGGGGCTGCATATCATCTAATTTCATCCTAAGTAGTACTCTTAGGGAAAGAAGATACTTCATAATGAAGTTCTTATACCAACAAGACAACATGAATATCATAAATTATGCTCCTAACAAATGAGCTTCAGAATACATCAAGAAAATTATGATTAGACAGAAGTAGAAGCGGCAAGTCCTCAGGAATAGGCGCTTCCGGAAGTTTTCTCTGTGTTGATAGACGAGGCCAAGATTTGTAGTTACAGTGGTCCTGAGCGGTGCTATCAGCCAGCTTGACTTCATCAACACTGAGTAGAACAATCAATATAAAACCACATGAATGTTCCCTACCGAACATGGACTGCCAACCATGCTAGTCCAGATATTAAGCATTAAGCCAGTTTCCATGAAGCTAGAAGGATTGAAAATAAAATGTGTGTTCTCTGACTACAGTCAAACAGTATAAAATTAGAAATAGAGAGTTATCTGGGGAAAAAAACACTAAGTTTTTGTTTTTTGTTTTGTTGTTTTGTTTTGTTTTTAGTTAGGCTATACAGTTATAAATAACCCAATCAGGGAGATTATTAACAAATTTAATTAATTGAAAATAAAAAATAGCATATAAAATTTGTAAGCTGTAGTGTTAGAAGTTATTTACCAGAATACACAGCTTTCATTGTTAATATGTGAAAAAAAAATAAAGAATCTAAAGTCACAACTTAAGCTTCTAAGAATCTGAGGCAAAAAAGGGCAAATTAAACCTAAAGTGAGTGGGGAAAGTGACCAAAATCAAGTATCATCCCCCAAAAAATCACAAAACATAAAGACAAATACATCCAAAACTTTATTCTTAGAGAAAAATTTAATAAAATCGATGAACTGTTGGGAGAACAGACAGTGTGGGAAAAGAGAATAAGAAGACAGCAAAGTAAGACCAAAAGAATCATCGTTGCTAGGGATCCTATAAAATTTTAAAAAGAAAAGAAAAGAGAGGGAGAACAAGAAATAGGAGACCATGGTAAATGAAGACCACATGAGAAGGTGAGAAGGGGAGGAAGCAGAGAGCTAGGGAGGCCCACGGAGATCCACAAAGATACCCCCGCAAAAGACTGCTGGCAATGGTCGCGAGACGGCAGGAACTGACCTACTCTGGTGATGGGATGGCCAGACACCCAGATAGTGGTGCCATAAACCCCATCCAAGGACTGAGGAATCTGAAGGCAGACATCCACGGCTGGGCCCCTGGTGGAGCACTGGGAGTCTAATTAGTGAGAAAGAAGAGGGTTTATATGAGCGAGAATTGTTGAAGCCAAGGTTGGATAAAGCACCGGGACAAATAACCAAATGAATGGAAGCACAGGATCTATGAACCAAAGGCTGAGGGGCCCCCAACTGGATCAGGCCCCCTGAACGGGTGAGACAGTCATTTGGCTTGATCTGTTTGGGAGGCAGCTGTGCATTGGTGCCAGGTCCTGGGCTCGTTGCATGAGTTGGCTGTTTGAATCCTGGGACTTATGCAGGGACATTTGGCTCGGTCTGGGAGGGGGGAATGGACCTGCCTGGACTGAGTCTACCAGGTCAACCCCAGTCCTCGGGGGAGACCTTGATCTGGAGGAGGTGGGAATGGGGGGTGGGCTGGGGGAAGGGGTGGGCGAGAGGGGGAGAACAGGGGAATCTGTGGCTATTATGTTGAACTGAATGGTGTTGTAAAATAATAATAATAAAAAAAAAATCAAAAAAAAATTTTAAAAAGAAAAACGGTGAGCCATTAGGAACAAATAGCACACCAAAAAAAACGCTAAGCTGGGTGCTGTGGGCTAATTCCTTGAAAGAGATAACTTTTCCAAAGTAACCCAAGAAGCTGAAATCTAAATAACCATGTATTGGATGAAGAAATGAAACTCCTAATTTGAAATTCTTCTATATAAAGGAAGCTCCGAGTTAGGAGCCTCCACTGATATATTATTTATCTCATTGCTGTGATAAAACAAAAACAAAAAGTCTGGCAGAAGCTTCGGAAGGACCTTGGGGGCAGGTGTAGGAAGTGGCCATGCACATTGTAGCCACCATTGGGGAACAGAGGACGTGGGTGCTTGGCTTGTTTTTCTCATTATTCAGCCCAGTTACAGGCGGGCTAACCTAGAATAAACCTCTCTCGGTCACTCTCAGAGACTAGCCTAACCTATGAATCCTCACAGACAGCCTGGAGGATCGCCTCCGTGTGAGTCTCTGATCAATCAGTATTGGACATCGTAACTGCTGAACTAAGCCAAGTATTGAATGAAGAAATGATAGCTGCCCTACACAAAGCCTTCAGCTAATAGAAGAGATAGTTTATGATCAATGTTACGTGGATAATAAAACCAGGTGAAGACATACAGAGAAAGAATGAGGAGGATGGAAAGACAGAAAGGGGAACCAAGAGGAGGAAGTAGGAAAGGAGAGGGAGATGAGAACCGAAAGGAAATTCCCTTTCGAAATTTTCAGCAATTCAAAATTCAGATGTACAGAGAGAGCAGTAGATGTGGATAAGGTGCAAATTATGCTAGGAATACAAGGTGCGTTTAATATTTAAAAATCAAACAAGGCTGTCACCACATTAAGATAGTAAAGGAGAAAAGTCACAATTAGCTTAATAAATTCAAGAAAAATACTCACCAAATTTGTAAACCAATTACTACAACAACAACAACAAAATATTGCTCAGCAGTCTAGGGAGAGGAGGGAGCATGCTCAGCCTGAGAGAACACATGCAGAGCTAAGAGGCATAAAACGGAAGTCTAAATGCTAAGTCATTGGTTCAGAAGCAACCCGAAGACATTTGGCTTAATCTCGGCATCAGAGCAAAGGGTTTAGACCTGGCTTGACCATTCTATCTGCTGCTGCGTCTCCTGCACCCATAACAGTGCATGCAACAAGTGTTCACGAAATGAATCAATTAACAGAGTGGGGTAAGATGTCTTTCCTACCAAGAGTGTTTCTGATGTCACAAACAATAGAGAGCGGCGCTGCCGAAGATATCTAATACACCTAAGCAGTGAAAACCCAAACAGCCCGGTGTAGCTATTTCTCTGTGTGTGTTTGTATCACTTAGGAAACTTTGTATTTTGGAGTGCTAAGAGTTAAACTCACACGCTATACAAGTGAGAGGACGGAGCAGATGCCATAACAGGCTGCTCAGTCTTCTCTCAGAGATCAGGCCTCAATTTCAGTTTCCTGAGACTTGAGCAAGTTGTTTGCAATTTCTGGGAGGGCCATGAACAAAAGACACAGTCCTCGCAGTAGCTCCCTTTCTGCATGTACTCTGACTGCTCAAGGTTCAGCCAATTGTTTACTGTCTGGGACCCCTCACCAACTTAGAGTCACGTGCATGAGTCAAGGACAGAACCTGGGCCACTGAGTCAGCCCCCACAGTCAGGAGATGTGAGGCCAGTCAGCCTCCACGGCAGCTCAAGGACAAAGACAGGCCTGTCCAAAAATGATAACTGCAACCCCCAACCAGTAAATTCAAAGGTTACATACCCTCACCCAATCATATGATGCAAAGGCTTGTACCACTCTGCTTGTGGTTTTTCCCTTTAAAAACCCCTCACTCTGAGAGCTCAGGGCCGTCCTCCTCCACCCGCCGTGTCCACTGTTGGACACAGACCAAGCCCAGACTTGCTTGTTATCAACAAACCCCTGTGTGTTTTGCATCAGGTATCGGCTCTGTGGTGGTCTTCTCAGGGGTCTTGCGACACAGGCACACCAACGTACTCTGTCTCCATACGGCACCCCTAACCCACGTGCCTGGCATTTGTGGAGGCTCAAATGCAATGGCCCGTTTTCAGACTCCCAGAACCCTTTGCACCTGTTTGGTGTCGTCTTGAAATTGGCTGTGACACGGATACTTACACCACAGAAACTGGTGAGCGCCACACATCATTGCTACAGTGCAGCCCTCTCTTTACACATGAGGAAACAGAGCCCATAAAGGGTAAACAAAAGATTGAGGTCACAAACAGAATACTTGAGAGCCCTTGACTCGTTAAACAAACAAACAAACAAGCCTGTACAGCTACTTTGGAAATCAGTATGGTGGTTTCTCAGAAAATTGGGAATCAATCTACCTCAAGACCCTGCTATACCACTTTTGGACATATACCCAAGGAATGCTCAATCATACTGCAAGGACACATGCTCAACTATTTTCATAGCAGCATTATTTGTAATAGCCAGAACCTGGAAACAACCTAGATGCCCCTCACCTGAAGAATGGATAAAGAAAATATGGTACATATACACATTGGAATACTACTCAGCAGAGAAAAAACAGTGACATCATGAGGTTTGTAGGCAAATGGTGGAACTAGAAAATATCATCCTGAGTGAGGTAACCCCAACTCAGAAAGATAAACATGGTATGTACTCACTCATAGGAGGATACTAGATGTAAAGCAAAGGATGACTAGACTGCTACTTACAACTCCAGGGAGGCTACCTAGTAAGAAGGACCCTAGGAAAGACACGGGGATCCCCCAGCGATGGAGAAATGGATGAGATCTACAGGAGCACACTGGGAGTTGAGGGGGGTAATGGAGGGCAAGGGTTGGAGAATGAGAGCTTAGGGGAGCGGGAGGTCCTAGCTGGATCAGAAACAGAGTGGGAGAACAATGAAAGACACATCATGATAATTGAAGACACCATGGGAATAGGGAGAAGCAGAGTGCTAGGGAGGTCCCCAGGAATCCACAAAGATGACTCCACTATAGACTACTGGCAATGGTCGAGAGGGTGCCTGAGCTGACCTACTGTGGTGATTGGATGGCCAAATACCCTGTCATCATAGAACCCTCATCCAGTGACTGATAGAAGCAGATGCAGAGATCCACGGCCAGGCCCCAGGTGGAGCTCCAGGAGTTCAATCTATAAGAGAGAGGAGGGATTCTATGAGCAAGAGATATCGAGACCATGATTGGAAAAACTACATAGACAACTAGCCAAAGTAGTGGAAACACATGAACTGTGGACCAATAGCTGAGGAGCCCCCATGGTACTGGACTAGGCCCTCTGGATGAGTGAGACAGTTGTTTAGCTTGAACTGTATAGGGGGTCCCCAGACAGTGGGACTGGGACCTGTCCCTAGTGCATGAGCTGGCTTTTTGGAACCTAGTGCCTGTGCTGAGACACTTTGCTCAGCCTTGGTGCAGGGATGAGGGGATTGGACCTTCCTCAACTGAACGTACCAGGCTGAGCTGACTTCCCATGGGAGACCTTGCCTTGGAGGAGGTGGGAATGGGGATGGGTTGGGGGAGAAGGCTGGAGGGCAGGAGGAGGGAGGACAGGGGAATATAAAATGAATAGAAAATCTCTTAATTAAAAAAAAAAGAAAAATTACTCTGTGTCTTTTACATCATGTATCTTGATCCCATTCATTTCCCTGTGCCTTCCCATCTGCCCTCCACCCCTGCACCCCCTGCCCCCCCCCATTAAAACAAAATTTAAGAGAAAAAAAGGGAAAAAAATTAAAAATCTCACCATGGAAGCTGCAGTGTGACACAGTGGGTCACACAGTAAACCCCTTTGTCCCATGAATCTTTATTTTCAAATGTTCATTGCAAAGAGTCATTGGTCTGGTTCGAGGCCTCTGCTTTCTACTACACTGTCGATGCTGGGTCTTCACTAGGACTCTTCTAGGACATCCTGTTGTTGCCCTGTGGCATGGAGATCCTGTAGCTTTGGGTCTGCAGGACCGGTTCCTTTACATGCCCCAGCAAATCATAGATGGGGGTGGATGTTGGGGCGGGCCAAGTCATAACCCTGGGCCTGGGCAGCTGTAGGGTTGGTCTGCCAGATGAGAAACGGGGACAGCTCTTCCAGGTTTACCACTTCAGGGCTGACTCACCTATACCTATACTAATAGGGTTGGCTTTCCTGCTCTTATGACCACCGGGCCAGCTCTCCCACAGGCTCCGGGCAGCTGGGGGGATGGGAGGCAACTCTTCCCTGTCCATGCCACCACAAGACAGATGGGTAGTGGAGACAGCTCTTGCATGCTCACAACTTCGGGGCTGGCTCACCCACACCTCCACAAACAGGGTTGGCTCTATCGTGCTGCCCTGGCAAAGTGCAGGGCCTGTGTTTCCCAAGTGTTGCAGCTGGTGGGGGTCAGGATGGCTCTCTCACTCTTATGACCACAGGGCCAACTTTCCTACCTGCCTCAAGCGTTGATGGGCGGGGAGGGCATCATTCCCCCATCCATGCCACCCACCACAAGACAGATGGGTAAGAGGGACAGCTCTCCCATGCTCACAGCTTCGGGGCTGGCTCACCCACACCCCTGTGAACAGGCTTGTGCCCTTGACTCTTCTTTCAGCATTGGTGTCTATGTTGGGTCCCATGCCCTGACTTGAGTTTGAAAGGATAATTCTCAAGTGAGGCGTTGGATCAGAAAATGTTGTCCAGTGCCGAGTGTCTCAAGTCTATGCTAACTAAGAAAGTCACATAACGACATTCAAGGAATGGACATGAGGCTGAGAACAAAGATAAGGCCTTGTTCAGGGCCAAGAAAAGGCAGAAATGGTTTGGTGGGTCGTGTGTGGGTAGGAACAGAGCACAGAGGCTCCAGAGATTGGCTGCAAGCATTATGGTTGACAACGAATCTGAAGCAGGATCACTGGAAATCAGCCAGAATGGAAAGTCCAAGGCCAGGAAGACCTCATGGGTGACATGATCAACCATCTTGAATCTCTAGAGGGCCTGATTGCATTCTTATTGGTTGTTTCTCTAGAAAAGGAGTTTATTTCCCACCTCCTTACTTCATCATCATATGTGTCTGAGAAGCCAGTTCAGCAGGCAGGGCCCACTTCCAGAGGCCATCTGTACTTCACAGGGATTGAACCCACAACCAGGACTCTTTGGAGCAAAGCAGCTCAGCTGGCTGGCTCCGAGGTCTGCATCTGGCTTCCAGCTTTGCACACATGCTCTGTCCGGGCTCCAAAGCCTGATGGCTGCAGCTTCTGGAATGCCCTAGGCATTGCTGAATCAGATGTTTTTCAGCTTCAGTGATTCACAAATTCCAATGTGCAGAACATTCTTGGGGTAGCTAATTTTTGAAGCCCCCTTTTCTTTAGCTGCCTCTAAATTGCAGTGTCCTCTAGGCCCAGTTTCATCTGACAGTGAGATATGACTGAAGGGAATGTCTGTGCTGCCTCCAACTCCACCCCATGGCTTTGAAGACATCACTCTGCCCTGATGTCGGTATGACAGACGTTCCTTTTGCAGTACTAGACCCCCGGCAGGTCTGTGAAGCACAGCCCTGGCTTTCTAGATGATTCCAGGCAGCTTGCTGTGAGCTCTGGGGCCTCTAGAAGGCTCCAGGGACTTCCTGAGGCCCAGCTACACAGGAAACATCACATGGAACCCTGTTAGCATGTGAGTACCGACAGCTGTGAATTGCACCTGGCCACTAAAGGCCTCCTCTCTGGAATTCTGAGCAACTCAGCAAAAAGAAAGCTGAATCTCTCTATCCCATTCCACACTAGAAGAGTTAGGGTACATGAATCATCTTATGTTTCTCATCTGTTGAGACTGGATATTCTAGCACTTGCCGTCAATGGGGAACTGGGAGGGGTTGCTCTCTTCTTCCTATTGGTTTGAACAATAACTGACTGTAGCCTGTGTCTTCCTTTCTAATGATGTCTACTGGGCTCGTGCAGGGAGATACTGTGTACACGAATAAGATGGTGAGGAGTCTGAGTTTCAGAAGGATCATTGTAAGTGGTCAACAGAGCAAACACAGCCAGCTCAGAAGCTATGCAGCCGGGCCCACATTTGAATTCAGCTTCATATTTCACAGTTGGGTGACTTGGGCAAGTCACTGCATTTTTTCCTAAAACAGTTTCCTCCTCTGTGATAATGGAGGTAAAGGAGCATGAGAGGCAATAAAAGATGATAGATATGAAGGATGAGAACACAGACTACTTCATAGTCTCTTGGTTAATATTAGTTAGTTATAATTCTTTTTCTTCATGCTGGAGCTCCTCACAGGAAGCAGAAACAAGACGTAATGGAAATGTTGCCAAGAGTTCATCTGACCCCATTTTACTTTCTGCTACTAGATACTCCAACACTACCCATGATGGCAGGTTGGGGTCGGGTGACTGGGTTCTGACCAATGGGATGTGGGCCCAAAGCATGTTACAGGTTCTCATCCCTGGTCTCTCTCATTTGTACCATCAGGAATGAAGACGCCTGGGATGCCAAAGCCACAGGATGCAAGAACTTGAGCATGGAGAGGGCGAGAAGGGACCACTGCCCAACCTGTGCTGGCCAGAGAGGGACAGCCAGTAGCTTATTACAACGAGCCCCTGACATGTCAGGGAGGAACTAGTCAGTCAATATTCCTAGCTTGAGAGAGATGCTGGTATGAGTATTAAATGATCCCCTAACCTGCCCCAGGCTTGTGTTGAATGGCGACTCCCCGGCTGAGATGGCACTATTGGAGGAGGTAGAAACTTTGGGAGGTGGGCCTAGCAAGAGGAAGTAGGTCAATGGGAGGCATGCCTTTGAAGGTTATCCCCAATCCTTGGTCCTTTTCTCTCCTCTCTGCTTCCTGTCTACGAGGGGCCAACACCCTCTCCACTATGACTGATGGGAACTCTGAGTTACAATACACAATTCCCTCTTAAATTGCTCTGCTGAGGTTGGACCACCACTCTGGAAGACTAATATTCATGGGCAGTGTATTTTTTTCATCAAGAGGAAAGTAATCGTTGGAACCTTAAAATAAAAATAACTGCTGACTTCTTGCATGATTCTCTGCTGGAACCAGACAGCTGTGCTGGCATGGGGCAGGTCTAGTCACAGGAAAACCTGATTGCATAGACCCTGCTCTTCACGAATAGCATCACAGCCATTCCATGTCCATGCCCAGAGCCTTGCATGATCCTGTGGATTAAAAACATCTTTTCCATAAATTTCAGTAAGTGGCAGTCCATCTCTGCAGCAGAAACATATTCTCTTTTAAAATTGCACATCACAGCATGTGTCATGTCTGGGGACCACCTGTTGAAGGGTGCAGTCATTTGTAATTAAGGAAATACAAGGTCATAAATGATCACAGCCAGTCCTTGTTAGAATGTGGACACATGTTTAAACAAACAGTACACTCCCTTGCCCATGACTGTCCTATGCCAATGGGGCAGAAATCAATCCTTGAATGTTTTTGAAGACCCCGAGGTCTTTGCATCATCTACTGTGCCCTGTATGGAATAAATAGGAGTGTCCACACTTACAGTGGCCAGCTCTTTTTTTCTTCTTCTGCAAGGTTTTATGGAACCCAGCATTCCTTCTGCGTGAGTGCAGACTTACATATTTCCAAAAGGTCCTACTTTAAGTAAATTTCAGCCTCGTCCCTTCCTCTGCAATGTCTGCCATTTGTTAATGGAGGCAGGGATGGCAGCGAGAATCAGCAGGGCAAATACATTAAAACTCACTGAAGGGCTGGGGTGTAGTATGGCTAATACTAACCAAGAGCTTGTGAACAGTAGTGTGCCTTCCCATCCTTCATGCTCATCACGCCCTAGGTATTGCTAAACTATCTGCAGGATCACTAAAAAAAAATCTTAAACGAAGAAGAAATGAGTAAAAGCCAACGAATGTTGCTCCATAAAGAAGGGTCCATTGTTGCCTGCCCATGGAGTTTCATACTCAGTATAACTTCTTAAGAATTCTCTCACTTTTCTTTACAGCAAGAATGCTATCAATAAAGCCATTAGCAGCTGGAGAGATGGCTCAGGTGGTATGATGCTTATCTTGCAAATAGAGGACCTAAATTCAAATGCCAGAATCCACATTGAAAAAAGCCAGGTGTGATAACGTGTTTGTAATCCCAGCACGGAGGAGGTGGAGACAAGGGGATCCCTGGGGCTCACTGGCCAGCAGCTTAGTCTAAAGAGGCCTTTGTCTAAAAAACTAAGGAGGGTGGTACTTGAGGCCCCAAGACTATCCTCTGTTTTTTACACATACATGCAAACATGTGCACACACACACACACACACACACACACACACACACACACACACACACACTAGATAAATCAATGAATCAAAGAAGAAAGAGAGAGAGAGAGAGAGACAGAGAGAGAGAGAGAGAGAGAGAGAGAGAGACAGGAAGGAGAGAGGGGAGGGAGGGAGGAATGGAGGGAGGAAGGAAGAAATCAAGCAAGCCATTAAACAGTTGAAAAAACAATTAACATGTTCAGCCTAGAAGTGGAATTCTTTCTGCTGCAGCCTGACCTGTGAGGTGTGGTGTTTTGGATGAAAATGGCCTGAACAGGCTCACATGTTTGAATGTTTGGTCCCCAGTTTGTAGAACTGTTTGGGAAGGATAAGGAGGTGTGGCCTTGTTGGGGAAGGCGTGTCTCTAGGGTGGGATTTTAAGGCTTCACGTGCCCACACCTGGCCCAGTTTTGCTCTCTACATGCAACTTTCGGATCAGACATAAGCATTTGGCTAGTGCTCCAGCACTGTGCCCGCCTCAGCCAGTGCTCCAGGTGTGCCCACCTCAGCCAGTGCTCCAGGTGTGCCTGCCTCAGCCAGTGCTCCAGGTGTGCCCGCCTCAGCCAGTGCTCCAGCACTGTATCCGCCTCAGCCAGTGCTCCAGATGTGCCCGCCTCAGCCAGTGCTCCAGCACTGTATCCGCCTCAGCCAGTGCTCCAGCACTATGCCCGCCTTCCTGCCACCACGCTCTCGGCCATGGTGACTTGGTCATGGTGATTTGTCACAGTAATAAGGAAGACAAGAGGCAACAGGAAACTCTAAATCTGACAGGCAGAAGCCTATCACCCACCTTGATGATACCCAGCAACCACTGAGTTTAGCCAATCTAAGTCCCATCCAGTAAAAATACAGGATGCTCAGGTACACTGGGACTCCAGGGGACGTGTTTTTAAAGACATAAATATGGCCCAAATATCACATGGGGCACACACTAAAAATTATCCTGGTGTTTATCTGGAGATTAAATTTAACTCGGCATCCTGTACTGTTTGTCAGAGCTGAGGTCTCCCTGGTCAGGAATGAGTATCTGTTCTCATTTCTCTGTAAAGCCAGACTTTTCTTAGATGGAATGATGTTCTCTGCTGAACTTTATGTCATTTGATATGGCCAGGATCCAAGAACTCCTCAGTTTTGCCCTATAAGACATCTCTCTTTCCAAGAGCGGTAGGTAGGGGCCCAGTGGTAGTGTTTGTTCATGGAAGACATCATGCTAACAGTAATCACCAGACACCATAGGCAGGGCAGTGGCCCATCCCCTTAGAAACAGCGGCCCATTGACCTTGGCCCCAGAGAGTGGGATGGGAAGCTGAAGCATGGCGAGGGAACAGCATGGCTGTCAGCCCTTGGTGAACCTCCATCCCAGACGGAAGGGCTAAAATGTGAAATCTACCAGGAGTGGGGGGTGCTGCATGACCAGAGAGGAGAAATGTAAAGGTGACGGCCACACCTGAATTCCTCCAACGGCATCCGAAAAGCAAAAAAGCAAAGCATGCACCAGCCATTGCTCTGCAAAGTCACTTTTCTGGTGAGGAACACAGATGACCACAGCTGTGACGTGCAGAGCCTGGAGTGGAGACTCATTATCCAGTCAACGTTAGCTACCTGACAATCCCTGGGTCAGCGCGAGACCCCGCTTCAAGAGAGCAAGGGAGAGAGCGCTGGAGGAACAGCAGCCCGAGGTCATCCTCTGTCCCTCACACGAGCACACAAGCACACACACATGCACAGACACATGCACACACACTCCTGCACACACTCCTGCACACACACATGCACCCACACATGCACACGCACATGCACACACACATGCACATGCACACACACATGCACACACACATGCACCCAAACTCCTGCACACACACACACTCCTGCACACACACACACAGCCCCTAGGAGACACAGAGAAGCAGCACAGTTAGCTCAGGTCCCATGGCAGGCCTTAGTTCCAGTGCAGTGACAGCCACCCCCCGGGGGGCTCAGCCCAGCATGGGTGGGCTTCGGGCACCTGTGCCCACTGTGACATTTGAGTAACGAAAGACAACGAGCAAAGCAAGGCCCTGGTTCAGTTCATTGCAATTTATTTAATTTAAAAATAAAAACAGAAACAAAAATGACAAAAGTCAGATTCCAATAAAAAATGAACACTTTGGGTAATTAGCCAGCTTTTATTTTATTTTCCCTGTAGGCTGTTCTCAAACCAGTCAAATAAGTGAAGACCGATTTTGACTGGAGCCATAAAAGCATGCTGCACCAATTAAATTACACCAATATATTATTATAATACCTTTGAAATGCCTTTTAGACCAATAAATAAAAGACAAGTTCAAATTAAAGTCAACTTTTTATTACCAAAAAATATAGAAATTAAATAAAAGTCACAACATGGATTTTAAAAAAATGTGCAGTCAAGTTTTCTCGCTCTCCGTTCCTTTCCTTTTTTTTTCTTTTTTTTTTTTTCTTCTTCTTCCTAGGAATGATACCATGCCAGTAAACCCCACAGAACGTTTCCAGTTTGGCAGCAAGCAGTCAGTACACCGTTCACATTTGTTCTCAAGACGGCAGGCCTGGGCACACCCCGCCCGAATTTCACCCTGCAGAGCTCCTGTGATGAGGAGTGCCTGGTCAGAGACCAGACTCAGAGGGAATTTAGTCATGTTGCCTAGGGTCCTGAAGCACTTTCCTAAAAACTGATTGTGCCTTGAAGTTTACCTGTAAAACGAAGTACAATCCCACCCCTTTGGCAGGTGTGTAAACGAAGACCACGAGAGGACCCGGGAAGCAAAGGAAGGACCAGGAGGCCTGACAGCCATCTCCCGGTCTGCCCGTGGGGGCCATCAACACGTCTCTCACTAGTGACCCCAGGAAAGTGAATTCAGCATACCATCTTTGGCTGGGGATCAGCTTGTAGGTAACAGGACTTCATTGGGAAGCAGCTTGTTAGGGGGTCTACTCTGTTCTAACTCTTCCTTGCAGGGACAGTCGGCATCTGACTGAGGAGCAGACGGCAGGACCGAGCCTGGCCTTGGGAAACCATCCACCCAACTCTCCAGCCTCCACGTGTAGGAAGCAGCTCTCACACCACCGTGTGGGCCTGAGACCACCAGATCTTACAGCAGTCCTGAACTCCATTCAGAGTGTCCCGGAACGGAGGACATACGGAGCCTCTGTTCTGGGTGGGAAACCTGCTTTTCCTTTGTCTTTGAACATTCTGGTGACCGGGAAGAGAGAAGGCAGAGGAGAATGGGTTTCCTAATGGAGTCACCAGAATGATGGGAAATACTAACCAGACCATCCCACCAACCAGCAATGGCCGCCATACCTGAGACCTGAGCCCGGCTGCATGCTCAGGGCCAGCAGTGAAGAAGCAGGGATGTTCACTGAAGGAGGCGAGGGGATGGGGGTCAGAAGTTGCATGCTGCCATCTATGCAGCCCCACGCCCACAAACCCAATTCTCTACCTGTAGATTTTTCTCCCTTTTGGCCCATACCAGAGTTCAGAAAGGGGGTGGAACTGAGAGAAAGGAATCCAAGCAGCTTCCCAAAATACCCTGCTCAGCTCAAACCAAAGAAAGGCACAGGCCTAAAGCCGGAGTGGGTGGTACACAGAGATGCAGAACAGTCCTGGAAAAGCAGGGCAGCATCTTCCTGACAACGTTCTCAGTGCTGTGGCAGACTCTGGGTCGTCCTCCTCCACCTCCTCTCTGAGGGGCTATCAGAAGGCAGTCACCTTAGAATAAGGATTCTAATTTGCCCAAGCCAGTGGATTCCAAGGTCAGCGCAAAAAGACCATTTCAACCCCAGTATCACCAGGAAGCTGACTGTGGGGATGACGTCACCTGGAATCTTAGTGTCTGGAGATTAGATAACTAGCTTGAACATTCTGAAGCATCCTGGCACACCTCTTCTCTGCCTCCTCCAGAGCCATCTGGATGACAACTGAAGAAATGTCCCTACGCTTCCCCCAACACTCTCCTCTTTCGACATCTTGTTCCGTGGATGGATGGAACTTGTCTACTCCCCACAGCGCAGGAGAGCAGAGCCACAAGACAGAATGCTTAGCATAGAGGAGACAGGAACCTTCAATCAAACCGCACCTTCCACATTCACATGCCCATCTACACCCTAGCTCCCTAAAAGCAACACATGTACTGTTAAGGTTCCACACTTCTGGATGGACAGAGCCCGCAGCTGAACCAGTAATCCTCTGGAGGCCCTGACCACATCACATCCAATTAAAACATCCATGCAGGTGAGAAGCCAAGAGGCAGGTGTTCCAGTTAATACCGAGACATTTAAGGAAGTGGTGAGTTGCCCCGGCTGGCATGCCTCACCCTCCATCAAACTGTGCAAAAGCCACAGCGGCTCTTCACCCTGTCAGACACGGCGCCCTGGCCTCTCACTCTACATCCTTCTCTCTGCCCACTTTCGTGTTATGCTGAAGAACCAGGCAGGAAAGAGGAAGGAGATCCTGGGAAGTCAAAGACTTACCGCCACCTGCCTATGTCCTTAGCCAAGTTCAAAGCATTTGCTCTCAGCAAGTCCCTCTGTCTTCTACTCAAGGTCCAGGAGCAAACTAACAAATGCCATGGTCGACCATGAAGGTCAGCCGGCACCACAGGGCTCAGTCCTGGCAGGAGAGCGGTTATCACCATTCCTGATCCCATGGCAGTTACCGGTACTCAGTCACAGCACGCTGTGCTGTGCCAAGGCTACTCAAACCAGCACACAGTACAGACATTAACTGATGACCAAGTCAAGCTCAGGGTGCTGAAATCTTGCTAGCCCCTATGTAGTCAGACCAGGCTTGCTAATGTGGTCACCCAAAGCAGACGGTCTCAGTCTTCCTGCCCCTTCTCTAGAAATGCCTAGAAGACTTCTAGGGAAACACCCCCTTCCACATAATGCCCCCTCCCACTTCACGCTGGCAACATCGCCTTCCCTGGAGAGCCAAGCCTATGTGAGATGCCATATGGGAATGCCAGTTAGGATCCACATTCTGAACTGGTAAAGAACCATTTCCATCCCTTTTAGGTGCAGACTCAAGGCTGCGAACACTGGCCGGGCCAGACCTTACCAGTTATCAGTCCTTTTCCAGTCCATTGCCATGGCCAGCAAAGAGGTAACCAGCCTGAAGCTGAGTTCTGTTCCCCACCTCCCTTAGACCCGCCCGCCCACCCATCCCATCCTCTGTGCCCTGAGGGGCTAGTTGAGCTTGCTGCAGATCTCCAGGGCTTTTTTATACACCTGAGTCACATCGTCCATATCAGTGAGGAGGGAGAAGCTACTGTCTGCCAGCCGGTTCCGGTACCGCTTCAGGTGCTGGGGCCGGGGCCGGCTGTGGGGGGTCTCAAAGTCCTGAAGCTGGAGGAAATTTTCAGCAGAGACGCAGCTGCGGATGCGCTGGCGGGCGGGACGATTCTCCTGGAGATCTAACAAGTCAAAAGAGTCACTGGACAGGACACTGTCATCACTGATGACACTGGACGGGCGGCTGTAGCTCCGGGAGACGCCGTCAGGGGGGACACCAGGAGCTGACAAGGATTCCAGTGTGGGCATTTCGGGGCTGGTGAGGGCAGGGTCTGTGGCACCATCGGAATACCTGCTGCTGTGTTTCAAGATGCCCTTCCTCCGGCAGGACAGGCTGTGGGAAGTCCCCCGGGCTGCCTCCGAGGAAGGGGAAGAGAGGCCACTGCCGATGATGACGTCGTTACTGTCCAGCAGCTCTGAAGACTCGCTGCGCTCCGGGGATGAATAATAACCAGATTCCCTCTGCTGGGTCTTTTTCAAGATGCCTTTCTTGGGCATCGTGGCTGACTGCTTGAGGCTGAGCTTCCCTGGCATCTCTGCCTCGGGGGAACTGGGGAGGGGGATGCCAGTCCGGCACAAATCCTGCTCCATTTTGAAAGGAGACGGTAAGGTGGGGCCCACGATGCCTTCGATGAAGCCGGTGCTGTGGGAGCGATGCTCGCTGTTGCTCCGTTTCTTCAGAATCCCCTTGGGCCGCTTGGGACTCAGCTTGGATGGGCTTTCGGGTACGGCGTCCTGGCCAGACGGGGGAAAGTCATTTTCCTTTTTGGACTTCTTCAGCGACCGCTGCCGCTCCAGCACAACCTCAGAGGCTCCGGGTTTGGCCAGGCCCTTCATCTTGGCTTCAGCCTCAGCCTGCAGCCCGGCGGAACGATGGTGCCAGTCAATGATCCGTGCCAAGAGTGGCGACTCGGAGTCGGTGAGGGCATCACAGTCACAGACGCTGCTCTTGTAGCCCCAGTTCACCCACCAGTGGTTGGCAATGTCCTCGATGGTGGCCCTGCGGTCCGGGTTTACCATGAGCATCCACCGAATGAGTCCTCGGGCATCTAAGGAGTGAAAGACAAAAACCATCAGGCTATCCGTGGGAGCTTTCGGCAGGGGATTCTCCATGAGTGGTTACAGAGACGTGCACACTTCAAGCAAAAAAAAAAAAAAAAAAAAAGGATCCATGTGGAGTGTGCCAGCCTCATGCTGAAGCAGGACGCCAGCCCTTACACCACACAAGACAAACTTCACCAAGGCTCAGGGCCACAGCCACAGAGAGGTCCCATCCTGACTTGTTTTCCTTTTCCTTCTGTGGTACATCTTCCCATGTGTCAGGTGCACGTGTGTGCTGGTGCATACATCTGTGTGTATGTGGAGACCAGAGGACAACTTCTGGAAACCCTTCCTCAAGCCCATCAGCCCTTTTCTTTTAAGATGGGGTCTCCCACTGGCCTGGACCTCACCGAGTAGGCCTGGCTGGCTGACCAGCCAACCCCAGGGGCCCGTCTATTTATAACTTACCAGCGGCAGATCCTAATTGCGTATTATCATACCGGGTGTTTAGGGGTGAGTTCTTAGGACCACACTCATGTTTTCATGCCTACTACCTGCTTTTCCACATGTGAAGAAATGTCCTGGAACTACTGATCTCCCTGTCACCCCAGATCTGCATCAAGTCCAAAAGGCCAGGTAATTGGGAAAGAATTCAAACTCAATCTCACTACAGCTTTGGTCAGTATCATTCTTACCAAAACAAAAAGCAGGTGTTCACCAGAAGCCTTCCAGAGATGGGTACATGTAAACACACAGTCCTCAGTCACCTGGAAAAGGTGCTGGAGGCAGAGGATGGAGAGAGAGACAGATGCTCACCTGTGCCAGGTGTGGCTCTTACCTGACACACCTGGGCAGGGAGAACAGCTTCACCCATGGCTGGCCCCACTCCCAAGGTCTTAGCCAGGATCTGAGAGCCACACCCAGTGAGCTCACCTCCTGTGGCTGACATAAGCCCTATTGGTATCCACCAAACCGAGGGAGGGCTGATCTTTATCTGCTACCCAGGTGGCCACAGCCTTTCTTCAAAAAAAAAAAAAAAAAAAAAAAAAAAAAAAAAAAAAAAAAAAGTCCCTTTGTAAATTCTATTGCCAGGGATATAGGGGAAAGGCCCCCAAGGATGCTGAGGAAGCCACAGGAGCCAACCTCACAGCTGATAAACTTTCAGGATCAAGCCGTGCCCTGCGCCTCACCTGGCACTGAGTTTTACCCTGGGAGGCTGCCTCCTCCCCTCAGCCATGTCTAAAGGCTGATAAGAGGCTGGCAGAGCCTAGCAATGGGGACGGAGGGATCGACAGTCCTGAGAAGGGACAGAGTGATCAACCACTCGGTAAGGAGTTCCTGAACTCTTACAAGGTGCCAGGAAGTTTACTGGTACCAGTTAGTGAGTAAAAGATCAGCACCACAGAAGTCACGTCTGTCTGTCAGTCTGTCTATCCTCTCCCTCCCTCCCTCCCTCCCTTCCTCTCCCTCCCCCACCCTCATCTGTCTACCACTCACCTACCTACCACCCATGTTAGTCCTCATCTTTCTACACTGGCAAATTGACCTGAATCTGTTGGCGAGGCCCAAGCCAACGCCCAGAGCTCTTGTGCAGACATCCTGTGTACAGAGCAGTGACGTCCCAGGCTCTGAAGCAGGCTTGCCTGGCGCTCTGGCTGCTGCTCTCAGGCTGGAAACATGCAGCCCTTTCTCCTTTAGCTTAGTGCTGGGTTTGTCACGTTTTTGTTCTTCCTGATTGAAATCTGCCATTTAAAATGCGCCCCCCACACACACACACATACAAGGCAGAAGTTCTGTATACTGTCCTCAAATGCAAGAAGACCATGATGGAGAAAACATGTGTGGTAGATAAACTTCATTCAGACATGAGTAAAGGTGCCATTGGCCACTGAATTTGAGGTTAACAGATGCATACTAAATGACATGTTCCTAAACAAAAATATAGCAAAAAAATGTTACATACTGATAAAGACAAAAGTACTTACCAGGCTCGGGGCTTTAAAGCTAAGACTGTGTCCCCTAGCAACCAGGAAAGGTTCAACAGTCACTCATTTTGTGTTTGTAGCAATTTTATAAAACAAGTGTGAATAATTAAAACAACTGTGTGTACATTAAACTGTTAACCACATTCTGTGCTGGCCACCTGCCCACACTCTAGTGTGCACCTGGTGCCCTCCCATGAAGACATAGAACTTTCTGACCATCAAAAAAGTCCCAGTGGTAACACGAGCCCCATTGCTAAGCACAGTTAATAGGAACGCCTGACACCTTCTCCACCTTCAGAGCCCTCAGCTGGACAGTGAGGGATCCAGGCTCTGTTCCGGAATGACCAGCCACAGGGAGGCACCTCAAGAGTCAGAGCCCACACAGACAGCCCCAGAGGTAAGGGACACACAGCCCCAGCAGCAGCCCCAACTCCCAGATGGCTGAAAGTAGCTACAGAGACCCCAGGTGAAGCCAGAACCATACTACCCCACCCGAAGGACTGACAGACAGGAGTCCATGGTGTCGTTTAAACATTTAGGTTTGTTTTAGGGTGTAGCATGGTTGCTGTGTGAGAAGAAATGACGTAACAGCGCCTGTGAGCCAGAGCTCAGGCAGCGGACACGGGGTGAAAATGTGGGAGGAAGGGTCACCCTTGTGGCCCTTACCAGTAGGGGTGGGGGATTTATGTCTACATGACCTGTGAGGGACTTCAGGGAATAGAAAGCCTTTCCAAAGCTTTAATTTATGGTGGAGAACTGGCTTGCCATGTTTTATACAGAATGTAGAAGCAAGAAGGCCTCCTGGGCCAATCTAGAGAATAGCTGCTCTGAACACCTCACTTGGGGCAGCTGGGCAACCCTAAAAAGCCAGCTTTTCCAGAAACTAATATGAAAGAAGAATGGGAAATAGCAGGAGATGCCTTATAAACCAAGAACGTGTGTGTGAGCTTGGGCAGGTAAACCAAGTACTGTCCCCTCGACCCCTGACCTCCACAAGACACACACCTGAGGGCTGCGTGGGTTCCCGGTATTCTCCGCTGCTGATCTGTCGAATGAGGTTTTTGTGATCAAAACCATCGAAGGGCATCGTTCCATAAATGAGAGTGTAAAGCAAGACACCCAGGGCCCAGCTGTCCACCTGGAGCAGAGAGACAGGACACATAGGAGCTAGGATGCAGACCCCAGATGCTTTCCAAACCACTGGCCACCCACTGTACCCCCAGGAGCGGGATTTAGCACCTGGAAGGCAGGTTCCCACCACAGCCCAACAAGAGAACGCAAGCCCACCCTGTTTAAGAATAGTCTGAAGTAGGGAACTTTTCCTGGTTCTCATAACGATTCCCTGAGGTAGGCAGGGTCTAGAATACTTCTCAATTTGAAAAATGAGAATAGAAAAAAAAAAGAGATCACTAAATGGCTTCCCCAGAAAAGCACCTAACCCAAGAATCCGATCCTCCCTTCACCACCTCAGAGGGCTCAAGGATTCCAAAGTCAAACCCTGCCAGAGCCAGGCAGACAATAAACACACACACAAAAGCAAGAAAAAACTCTGGGGTGTAAATGGGGAAAGCTGGGGACAGAGACAAAGTGTAGCGTGCATTCACCAATCTCAGGCAGGCAGTTTCTTCACGGCTTATACTACCGCGCACAAATGTACGCCCAGCACTGCCAGAGTGTTTGGTTTTTATAGAGAAGTCAGAAATAGGACTTTTCTGGGGAAACTCTCAGCTATTAAATGTTTGTTCTTTTTTTTTTTTTTTTTTAAGGGAGATGAATGTGGCCAAATAAAGCATGTTTGCTGACCAGACCTGAGTGCCAGCTACGCACCTCAGACACCAACCACCAACGACCAAAGCAGCATCCAACAACAAATTTACAGGCCTGTTTTAACATTTTTCCAAACTGAACCCTATGTTCATCCCTTATATTTTAGTTTTGAAGACCGTCTCTTCACTTTAATTGCTGGTGATTCTTGGCATTCTTCCCTTTATCCCAGCCCAGCCACCAGGACACTCAGACGGATAAACATTAGGAAGAAAGCGTTTCTACACACCAAGCAGCTGCTATTTAAAGGCTAAGGGCTGGGTGAACCTCCACAAGGGGAGGCTCACCATCCGACAAGAAAAGTTACTAACTCATAGTTCCACAGACGCTGCGCTGCCTGATTTCTGTCGATTTGACACAAGCCAGGGTCACCTGGGAAGAGGGGGCCTCAACTGAGAAAAAGGCCTCCATCAGAACGGCCTATAGACCAGTCGGTGGGCACGTTCTTGGTTAATCAGACATGGGAGAGCCCGTCCCCTCGGGGCAGTGTCAACCCTGGAAGGCGGTCCTGGGTTATACAAGGCTAAGTGAGCCATGCAGAGCAACCCCGGAAACAGTTCTTCCAGTCTCTGCTTCAGTTCCTGCCTCCGGGTTCCTGCCTTGAGTTCCTGCCCTGACTTCCCTTCATGATGGACTGTGTGCTGTAAGATGAATTAAATCTGCTCTCCCCCAGCTGCTTTTGATCGTGGTGTTTATTAGAGCAATTGAAAGCAGGCTAAGCAGATGTGTCTCTGACAGTGACCATGATAGCCCTTCTAAGGCATGTCAAAATACAAAAGGTATTTCTCTTGAAAGAGAAGATGCCACTAAAATTTATTTCCTTAAACATACACACTACTAAATATGGGCAAAAGAGATAGACACCGATAACAGTTTTCTTTGTTCTCTTTATTTTGATACAATAGGGAAAAATTAAGCATCTAAAGCCAGGGAAATTATTAAATATATAATAATATATGCTAAAGCAAGATATTATGTGGTTATTATAAATAATATGTTAATAATGACATTGGAAGGTATCACAAAATAATTATAAATTGGCAAGAAGTGTGTGAGTGTGTGTGTGTGTGTGTGTGTGTGTGTGTGTGTGTGTGTGTGTGTGAGTGTGTGTGTGTGTCACAGTATGCATAACTTGCCCTTTACTAACTTGATTTCAATTATTTTCAGATGATCTCAACTATTTCTAAAAATGTTACCTTGGAAAAATCTAAAACAAATCAAGAACTCCTAAGCAGCTGCCGTCCAGTGGAACAGGCATCTTTATCTGCTCTTTTAGGATTCTCTTAAGGTTTTCCCACATCTTCTCCGGGGCCTGTATTAATGTTCCTGAAATCAAACAATGGCAAGTTTTCTTTGTTTGGTCTGTGGGGTTTTAAGAACTTTCCAAGATCTAGTTCTTGACTCCTTTCTTCCTCTCCCTGCAGCTCTCCATCCCGTACACCTGCAGGCTGCTCACCTCCGGCCCTCGGTAAGGCCTCCCATTGACAATCTCAGGAGATGCGTAGAGCGGGCTCCCACAAAACGTCTGTAAGTACTTGTCCTTCTGGTACAGGTTGGAGAGCCCAAAGTCAGCGATCTGCAAAGGGAAGCGAGACCCACGGAGCTGTTACAGAGTGAAGTGTCTGTAAACTGGTACCACCCAGGGCAGATAAGGACGCCTGGGCCACCACTGTCTCTCTAGTCCCCGGTCTGCATCAAACAACCAATGCTTCCCACTGCACCCAATACCAGTATGGCTAAACTAAAAAATGTCAAGGTTCTTAATGAACCACTTCCGCCTCGAACAAAACCACCAGCGGGGGATGAAGTGTACAAACACATGAGTTTTGGGGGGACATTTCACATGTAAACTACAGCATCCCAATAACAACAGCTATCAGAAAAAATCACCACTTCGTGTTCCAAATAAGCATTAATGTGCAGGGTAGGAGTATATTCCAATGTTTCAAAGGGACACTTAAAACATTCAAAAATATTATCCCCTGTATCTGCTACATTTTTTTCTATACATGCATGACTAGGATAATTTATAAATCAAAGCAGTAAGAGATTTGCAATAATATATAATAATAAAATGGAACAATTGTAATAATATACCAAAATAAAATTAACAGGCAGCATCATTGCTCTGGCACTTTGTGCCATGATTAGGTAAAAGAAGGTCACCTGAACACAGGTACTGCAACAGTCAATTTGACAAATGGGACAACTAGTGAATGACAGCTGGGTGGGTAGCATATACAACATGGATACCCTGGACAAACAGATGATTCATTTCCCATCAAGACAGATGGCACAAGACTACGTCACACCATTCAGAATGGCACACAATTTAAAACATATAGATTGTTCCTGGAATGTTTCATAGAATACTGTGGGTATTTAAAGGCATGGAAACTGAAGTCTCAGCAAGAGGAAGCAGGATTTTGAATTTTTTAGTTTGCTGTATTGAGGGCTGGGCCTAGGGCCTCAGGCGTGCTAGGCAAGCACTCAACAACTGAGCTACATCCCCAAGCCTCACCTTTTCCCTTTCCTGTGGCACTCAGGACGAAACACAAGACCTTAGTCCTTTCATTAGGATCTTAAGATCTTAGTAAGTTTCTCAGAATGGCCTTGAACTAACTGTATTCCAGGCTGACCTGTATGCTGTGACTCTCCTGCTTCAGCCTCGACCTGCTGGGATGAGAGGTGTGTCACCAGTCCTGACTAAGGGGACTAGTGGGTAACTGTTCATTTCACTATACCCACAGTGGATACATGTCACACTGCAGACCTTTTCTGTGTTGTATATGCATGTGACGCAGGATGAAATTCAAATTGTGAATCATTACATTTTGGCCTAAACTCTACCACTGGCCAACTGTGTGACGTGGAGATCCCCAAAACAGCTCCAAGCCAGGCACACCACCAAAGGACAGAAGCCAGGACCTCTACCTGTCCCACTTCACAGGCCGATTATGAGAATAAGAAGAAAACCATCCACTGAGATATGCTGGAGCACACAAGAGTCCTCCCTATTGTGTACGCTCAGGGTGAGTGTTTGAGCTAGCCTCGCTTCTGTAGTATTGTGCCCAGTGCTTTCTGTAACACCCTTCAGAGCAATGCTGGTGCATCTGTATGTGTAAAGTATATGTGCACACATATGCACATCTGTACATGCTGCACACACACACACACACACACACACACACACACACACACACACACACACACGTCTGCCTTCTCTACCAGACTCTGAGTCCCCGTGGCAGGCTCCACGTTTTTGTACCGCCCTCCTAGCAGGGTCCCTGGCCAAGACATGCTCATCACTGAAACAGGCGCTGTGTTTTGAAAAGCATAAGAAAATAATAGTTATATAAAATAATAACAATCCCAATTACCATTTCTTGAAAACTCCCAATTATCCAACCCCATTGAGTCCTCTGATCCAATTCTATCAAAAGCTGTATTTATAAAAATATGAATATACTTTTTGTCAAATGTCATAAGGTCACCTAATACTTTGTATGCTAATTAAAAACGGATTTAAATTTTTTAAATGCTCAAAAATGTCAATTTTATGTTATGGTAATTTTATCACAACATTTTAAGAACTCCTCTTAAACAAGGAAAGATGTCTAGGGAGCTGGAGTTCTTCATCTGAAGATATGTGAGCACTGGACAGCCATGCACATGTGCGTCTCTCATACTTGGGGCCCCTCGGTCTCAGCCAGCCTTGTGAACTGAACCCCTGTGTGCTCAACTATGCCCAGCCTGATTTCCACTTGAGTGTTAGCAATGTGCTGAGGGAGCCACATGCCGGGGAGCCGCATGCGGGGGAGCCTCTGGTGCTGAATGCCAAAGACGCTTTTTTGAATGAAGCCCCTCCAATAAGCCTACTTTTGTTTTTAAAAAAAAAAGTCATCCTTGGATGAATGGAATGTCCTTCAAAGCAGCTGCGCATAACCACCCTCAGAAAAAGCATTCTTGGGGCTCAGATTGCACTTAACTGCTCCGAATTCCACTTGCTTATCAAGGCCCCTGACTGGCTTGCAGGAAGTTGGTGGGAAGCTTTACAAAGTGTGCCCTGTCAATCAGAAGAATGGACCAGCGTCAGCTCTGGAGGTTCCATGGATCCCTGAGGCTTCAGCCTCTCTGCCTACAGCCCCAGCTCTGCTCAGCCACAGCACAAGCGAATGCACTCAGCACTGCCAATACTGTCTGGGGCACGCTGGAGCTTCCAAAGACATGAGTGTGAGCACACCCATTGCACACACACAGAGTCGCCCGCCCCAGGAGCTTTCACACATGGGCTGGGCATCTCTGCTTGCCACGCAGGCACTCTGGGGAAAGTGTGTTTACATTTCAGCCCACTCCCATCCTCGCAGACTGGTGCTTATCAGCCTCCCTGTAAAACTGTCATTGCCGCGGACACAAGATTAATAGAAATCTAGATTAGCCATGTTCTTGGCCCTTGAATGGAAAAGCAGTATTAATCAACACACAGGCAGTGTTTTCAGACCCTGAGCCACTCAGCTCTAGGATTTAAAGCCACATGGAGCTTATGCCAACTATTGCTAGTGGGGAGACACCACTGGGTGCGAATTCACTTCTTAGAAGCCTCAGTTCTCCCATCTGTAAAATGGGAGTAAGAGTCTTCCTGCCCGTGTTGTGTCATGACTACTGAATGGCATAAAGCATATATAAAGTGTGTCCAACAGCGATGGCACATTTGCCTTTAAATCCTGATAGGTAAGTGATCTCGGGACACATGAGACAGCCTTCACCATAACACTGGCGACTGTCAACAAGAAAGGAACAGAAGTTCAAGGAGCCGAGCAGTCGCACAAGTGAATTACTTTGAATTACGAAATGAAGAAGTCATTCTCTTCTCTGGCATGAGTCAGGAAGGTGGTGAGTCACGTGGGTCACATTAAAGCATCTCCACATTTCCCAGAGAGACCCAACCGGCCTTGGGCTCGCAGCTGGGAGCAGCGACCAACACCAAACAAAATAACACTGCTCTTGTTGTCTATTATTTTCACTCTTAAGCTTTTCTTTGGCTCGTGGTACTAGTTTTCCATCAAATGCCATTATTTAAGGCCTCCTTTCTAAGTAAGTACCACTCTACAAAGAGACTCAAACTAAATACAAATGCCAGCAACCTGAGAAAAAGCAAAATGCACAAGTGTGAGGGAAAAACCGAAATATGTAAACATAACTATGTAAAACCATCACACTTTAGAACCGATTGCCAGGCAGAAGAGACCTGAACGGCAGGAAACGAAGTTGCTGAAGGTTGGGGGTCCTAAGAAGATTTGCTGATGGTCACAAGATACATGGGGTCCCTCTGGCTGCCCAGCTCTGTAAAAGGACGTTTCCACCCATCACTCCATCTCTAACTAACGGAGACATGCCAGCCAGGCTGGCCCCGCTCCCATCTGGTCCTTGAACCAGCATCCCCAGCATCATTACACGGCATCTTAGAACACAGACTCCGAAGCCCCATCCTGGTGCTCTTTGCTGACACACTGTTCAGCTTTGGAGAAAGAGGCCTCTCTGTTTTGGGGGGGGGGGGTAATTTGTTTTTGTTGTTGTTGCTGATGCTAAACTGTTGCCCTGTCATACTGGATCAGAACCACCCTTTGATCTCACACTACCTCCTGCATGCAGCTCAGCTTCCACCCTGAAAGGCATCAGAGAAGGTAAAGCTCATGAGTTTCATTTGGACTGTCTTTGTGGCTATCCATCCTCTGCAGAGGTGTGCCCTGCTAAGTGAAAATTGGAGTGAAAGAGATAAATTAGGGGGGGATCATTCCCATGTCAGCAGGATTAACCCCACTTCAACACAGGTGAACCCTGAAGACAAGTGCAGTTTGAAATAAGCCAGGCATAGAAAGACACTCATTGTCTGATTCTATTTATACGTGGTCCCTAGAGTAGACAAATTCATAGAAACAGAGAGTGGAACAGTAGTGATTGCTGGGGGCTGGGGGAAGAGAAGCAAGGAGCCAGAACTTAATGGGCCTGGAGATCCAGGTGCAGAGGAGGCCTGTGGTCTGCAGCCGGGTGCTGGGGTGCTTCCTGATTCTGTGCTGGATGTTTCAGTTACATTACACATAGTGTGCCACCGTCAAAATAGAATTAACCCCAAGGCCACTAGGAATGACAAGCTCACTTGATGGAAAAGGAGGGACCAGCTGGTTGATTTGAACTGCTAATAAAGGAAGCTTGTGACAAGGCTTCTTAGGAATGTCCGCCAGACCCTTGCACTGTCTTAGAGGAAGTCCCCTGCACTCAAAGACCAGAGGCTTAGGAGTCACAAGAATCAGGACTGAACTTAGACCTTGTCGTCACTAGGTAATAATTGGTAGGCACCACCACGCCTCTCAATTGTCTATCTGCAAAATGGGCTCAGAACTCTCGTCTATAGAGTTGTTAAGAGGACTGGAGACTATAAGTTACAGCCATCTCCATTAACAGCTGGAGGCCAACTCAGAACAAGAGATACAGTTTTCACCTACATTTAAGAGAGGCAGGTCCTGTGTGAGTGGCTACATCACAGGACGGGAAAAGCTTAGGTGCTCTAGTTCTGACCCCAGCTCCATCCCTTTGCAGCTCTGAGGCAGCCAGCCGGTCTACCACTAAATCCTACCTGGTCCTTGACCCAGCATCGTCAGCATCATCTCAGAGCGTCTTAGAAAGCAGACTCCCAGGCCCTGCCCCAGGCCTGCTGGATGGAAAGCTGTAGTCCCAGCCCTCCCGAGCCTACGCTTCTTTATCTGTAAATCGTGGCTGATGGTGACACCATGGTCTACACACGGCAAATGCAAACCCCGTGTCCACCATACACAGGCTTTCAGTAACAGGGTTGTGACACATCCTTGAGTCTCAGTTGCCTCTGCTAGGAAACGGATCTGCAACAGCAATACCAGGGCTGAGAAAATCACTCGGTGTAAGGACTGCATTGACCACAGCAGCATCACTGTGAGCCAGGCCCTGTCCAGGAGCCGTCCCTAAACCCCTGTAAGGCGGTTCTCACAACAGCCCTCAGAGAATGGTCTCGTTATTATTCCCTCTTGGCAGATGGAGAAACTGAGGCAAGTGGCTTGCCTGAGGAGTCTGCACAGAGTCATCCTGGCTACTAGACTCCACGTCAAGGGGAGTTACTGTTCACAGGAAATGGACTTTCCATGACTGCAGCAGGGTAGTAATTCCATGCAGGAAGACACAGTCCATCGCTCCTTTCCGGCCTTAGAGTTAATTACTGTGGCTTTACAGGACAGCCGCTGTCCTGTGCAGCTGCAGGGAAGGCATCCAGTGGAACAGTGAACGGGAGGGGGTGAACTGGCTTTCATCTTCAGAAAGCTCACACACCACGAACGATCTGGGAAACTCTCAATAGAAAGCGTGGCAAGGGCCACCTTGCAAAGGATGCTAATGCACAGCCGATGCCACCTAGCTGCATACACATCCTTCGTGTCCCGTGTGGCTGCTCTGCGCACAGTGACTCCATCAGCCTGGTCACTGGTCACTACCAGCACTTGGAGATTCTCTCCCAGGGACAGCTGTCTGCAAATCAAGCACTCTAAGAGGAAATGAAAGGGCTCCCAGGTGACCCTCCTTCAGACAGAGGGCAAATGTTGGAGTTGGCAGTAAACAGAAGACTCTGTGGCTGAGTGGCAGAGGTTTATAGCCAGTCTCGTTCCTTAGTAGCCATAGGACTCTCCCTTTCTTCCACAATGAGGATGTTCTAAAGAACAAAGGAGACACACAGAGGGTCTGGCCCAGGCCGCTGACTTCCAGCTGGAGTTCAGTAAAGTTTCTTTTCCTCTGCATGCTCAGCATCATATCCCTTTCCATGGGACCCTTCCCCAGCCTCCAGAACTCAGATTGTCCCCGTTTCCTCCACAAGGCCTTCTGCTCCATCTGGCTAGACAGATTCACTTCCTCCTGCTTCGCATGCCCAGACGGCATGGGAGCATCTGGCCTGCCAAGGGATAAGAACTTTCTGGAGGAAGATTCCTGAAGGACAGACAGACAAAGAGGAGTGGAACGGGCATTCCAGACAGAGGGAACAATATGTTCCAAGGTCAGGAAGCCAGAGAAAGCTCTGTAGATTTGAGGAGCCCAAGTGCAATGCAAAGGCGGCTTCCTGCACCATGCTCACTGGACAGCACCACCAGGCTCCATTCCCACCTGACCTGACTTCCTTCACTGGACAACCGCATCACGCATTCCTTTGTTTATTGCTCTCAGCCCCAGCTGGAATCCCAAGTCCACTCAGGGAAAGAACCTTATCTTCTTTGCCTTCTCAACATCTGGTGGCTCATTATCACTAGTAGTTAAGATTGCTAGACTCTGAGCTCCAGGACAAAAGGGATCTGGCCATCTGACTGAGCATTAAATTCCCCAACACCCAGCACAGGATTAAAGATTTAGTATTTGAGGCTTGGTAAGTATTTTATGATCAAAGAAATATTGCCTACAGTAGATATTCAGCTCCTGAAAGAACAGGTGAATGACTGCAGGCAACATAGGTATACTGCGATATAAACACGACACACATGTACACACGTGCACACACAATTAGTAAATGAACTGGTTAATGCATGAATACAAGGTTCTCACACTCGTCTAACCAGCGCGAGAGGCCCATGATTCCTAGCCTCATCGTGCTAAGCTGCCAAGATTCCTATCTCATCTCGTCCCTGCCATTCAGAGCTTCTTTTCTCGTCCACAGTGGCCATGCTGTCATTGTCACAGGGGCAGCGGATCATCTCCCCTCCGCTCCTCTACCCTGAGCTCTGAGAGCTCAGCACATTCCCAGCCCTCTTGGAGGAGGTCAGCTGACCCGGGTGCCCGGCCCTCTTCCGGGGAGGCACTTTTACAGGAGCCTTCTATGGGAATTGTCAGCATTCCATTCTCCCAGAGAGTGGGATGTGAATCTGGCCTGTTTTTATTAATTGCAAATTAATGCTAGGCTGGGTGCTATTTTCGTCCTCGCTTCCACAGCGGACGGAATGCAATCCGAAGCACTGCATCGCAATCATTCCTTCTGCCGTTGGATTGCAGGAATATTTTTAGAAACCGCACCCTCTTGCCGTGGCCAGATAAATAATTTCCAAAACCAGATGTGCTCTTTGCAAATCGTCCTCAGGCAGAGAAGGGAGAGGAATGGGCCACACAGCTCACACCAATCACACCAAAATTATATCAACATCTAACAAGCTTAAGCCAGAAGCATCCTTAGGGGCTTCCTGGCTGCCATCCTACTTCCTTAAACAGAGGAAACGTGGACCTCCAATGTGACAACCCCCACCCCACCCCACCCCACACACAAACACACACTCTTAAAAAGACCTTGCCACTCACATCCAGCTGGTTGGTGGACCCCCATTGCGTGCTCGCGCACCACGCGCGCGCGCGCGCACGCACACGCACACGCACACGCACACGCACACACACACACATATGCTCTTAGGAAGACCTTGCTGCTCATATCCGGTTGGTTGGTAGCACATTTGTACCCATGGTCCCCTAGGCCCAGGCAGCGATGGCCTCTCATTCACACAGAGGCCAGCTTGTGGACATGTGTCTGACTGCTTCTGTCAGCAAGTGTCCTTTCTAAATACGCTTCTGCAAAATGCTGAGTCAGGAAGAGGGGGGCCCAGACAGCCGGAAGACAGCTCAACACCAGCTGAAACACATTTCTAAAGAACCTTGGAAGTGGGTGTGAGAAGATGAGAAGAGTCTGCCTGGCAGTCAAACATGTGAGTTCTAATCCTAACTCAGCACCCCTTTGCCCCAAACCAAACAGTTCTAAATGCCTATGGGTGCCAGGCACCATGGGGCAGGCACTCTGGGAAAACAAAGACACAATAAACTACTGATTCATGGCGCGATCTCAGGCACATCCCTTAGACATTCAGGGTTGGTAAACGACCCTTCACACATTTTTTCAAGTAGAAAAAGAGGTCTTTGTTGAATGCTTTGAAACAATGGAGAAAACAGTAAATAATGACTTTTTAAAAGGAAAGATTTTATTTGTGTGTGTGTGTGTGTGTGTGTGTGTGTGTGTGTGTGTGTGTGTGTGTGTGTAAAATTCAAGGAGCAGAAGCAGAGATCCCTTAGAAAAATACAAAGTGAATACAGGACCAAACTTGAATTTTGTAAAGTACCGTGTGTGCTACTTGGCTACAAAAACATAGGGTCCCAGGTTGAAACCCTGGTCCCCGGGATCAGCTCACCCCAAGGTCACTGCTCCCTTGCATTTTCAAATGAGTTCTTCTTCCAGGCCGCTGCCCGCTGCCCCTATACAGTTACTTTGTGAACTCCAGCCATTCTTCTCCTCTATTAGGGAATCATATGACTCCACAGGAAGCTATGCGTCTTATCACTTCTGGGACTACACCATGGGACCAAGAGGTCACACTGTGCCACAGAAGCCAGTCCCCAGGCGAGAGGCTCACATTCCAGACCTTGTAAAGACCACATTTAGTTCTGAGGGCTCTGGGCGACAGGTGGCAGGAAGAATCTGGACAGAAAGTCACTGAGATCAAGGGATGGTACAACCCCTCAGAAGGCAAGGCTCCATCCAATCTTGCAGCAGGGCCTGGCCGTCACCTCCCGAAGCCACTTTCCTGGCAGCTGGCTTCCCTTGCAATCCCTCCTCCAGGGCCAGCCACTTAGGACACTCTGGGACGGACACAGTTAAGTGCTGGCTCCTTCAACTATATTTTTAGCTACAATTTTCACATTTGTTACCAGTGCCTACAATTGACCCACAGAAACTCCCAGAAAAACTCACTGGAGATAATGAATAAATAAACCCTAGACACAGAGCTGGCCTCCCTACCTCACTGGGAAAACTAAGTCCAATGTGAGAAATGTATCTGAAAGCCTGCCATCAATAAGAGACAGCTGCCGCACAAACCTAGGCTTCCCAGCTCCAGAGCCACGCCCCCTGACCCGGACTCATTTGTACACAGTGATTTCAACAGTTGAAATCTGAACACAGAGAATACCTTGGAAAGGCCCCAGAGCAAGTCTGTGGCTGTTACTATTATCAATTTTGCAACTGAAGAAATTGGGTTCTGTGGTTTTCTAACGTCAAGGAGCTAGGAAACCCCACAGCCCTTAAGTTGATCCCCCGCCCCTTTTAATACCGAGGCTAAACCCAGGGCCTCATACATGATCAGCAAGTGCTCCGCCACTGAAATATATCCCCAATCCATAATTATTTAACCTGACAGTCAGTGTTCCTTCTAGAATAATGCAGCCACTTGCCGGAAAGGAAGAGAGAGATCTTCAGATTTCACTTCCTGTTCCTAGGGAGATTTGCTTCAACCAATTATTTTCACCAGACTCTATGGACCTCACGAAACATGTGAGTGCGGCCAGCTATTCTGCTGAGTGGGAGGTCGTGGGGATGGATCTTTCAAGGGCTGTCAAAGGACACTGGTGACTATTGGCTGACTGTCATGTCCTCGAGTCCAAGCCCTAAAACAGCTCCATCCTCCCAAGCAAGGACGTGTCCCATCACACGGCCATCGACAGACAGCGGCAGCAACAGCAAAAGAGGAAGGTGTGAGACTGTTTGGACGCCTTGTCTGGGGACCAGGGACGAGCCACTCACGTCACAAGTGTCCAACGGGAGGGCTCCTGCTGGGCTGAGAGTACTGAGTCCATTTCATAATGAAACCCATACAGCGAGCTCCGTTTATTTTGAAACGGTGTTTGCTTATTTTGCAGCCGTGGTCTAAAGGACATCCAGAGTGCTCCCCAGGAGGCCCTTCAGCCCTGTACAGCTTTCTCCAGCTCCAGCAGCAGCCAGAAAAAAAAAAAAAATACAACTTGAACTCCATCACTCGCCCTTTCTTTTTTAAAGATTGATTTTTATTTCTAATTCTGTGTATGTACACGTGCCTGGCATGCAGGCCTATGCACACGTGAGATCAGGTGTCCACAGAAGCAAGAAGAGGGTGTACCATCCTCTGGAGCTGGGATTACAGGTGTTTGGGAGCAGCCCAGTGTGGGAGCCGTGAACTAAACTCAGGTTCTCAGGAAGAGCCGCAAGTGTTCTTAACTGCTGGGCCATCTCTCCAGCCCCCCACTCACTCCTTCTGAATAAATGCTACCATCATTTTATCCAGCTCTCAATTCCATAGCTGGCTCAAGTGTGGGAGAATGAGGAGGAAGGAAGTCACAGAGAAGTGGCCAGGGAAAGGCTTCCAAGTCAGGTGTTCGCCTGTACCCTAACCCTCAGCACTTGGGAGGGAGAGGGAGGAAGCATCAGTTCAACGTCATCCTGAGCTACATAGGAAGTTTGAAACCAGCCCAGGATACATGAGACCCTACCTCAAAAGCCAAAAAAAGGGGGTGGGTGGATGGGGGAGAATTGTAGGTTTAAGATAACTTAGGGCCCTTTTTATCATATCTGCATAGTGATGTAAATTTTGACCAGTGGGCTCAGACTACAACCTTTATACACCAACCCCTGTTATCCTGGAGGCATTAACTGATTTGTCTGTGCCTCAGTTTCCCTATGTATATGTGAGTTATAAAATAAATACTGCCCATCCTATGTTATCCAAAAGAAGTACTTAGGAGAGCATTAAGCAAATGGGAACTGAAGTACATATGAAACATGTATGTCACTTTTGTGACAAGAATTCCAGATTGTGAGCTTCCTGCGGGCAGGGAATGTGTCTCAGTCACTGTGCTACCAGGGAGAAGAGAGTCTGGGAGGTTGTAGGGGTTTTCTTAAAGCCTGCTGGCTGAATTAAACCGTCTCAATGAGCTGATGGCTGGGAGTCTTCCCCAGAGCCTGCCTGCCAGCAGAGGGAGTGGCCGCCCCAGATGCAGGCCTCTGGGAAGCCACACCCACCGGCCACACCCACCCACAATACCCAGGCCCTGTCAGCTTTACCTTAATATTGCAGTTGTCATCAAGCAGTATATTCTCCAGCTTCAAGTCCCGGTGGACCACACCATTCTGCAAAGAGGAAACGGAAGAACTGAACAGGAGCTGGTGAGATGACAGACACCAAGAGAGCTGGGGGGGGATGGGGGGCGATAGAGGGGCCCGTCTGACAGATGAAAGAGGCGCACCAGCCCCGGTGGTCTTCACCTCCATCCTTCAGACCCACTCCTGCTGTCAGGACGCTCCCCAGACAGCATCCAGCGACAGGAGAGCATTAGTCACTTGCTGTGTGGTTAAAGGAAAAATGACTGGAATCCATTCTCCCCCAGAGCCTGTAAACCAGCAGGGGGATTCTTTGTGGGAATGTAATTCCGCTGTGTGAGAGCAATATAATCCCAGGCAATGCAGACCCTGTCTGAGATGGGTTCCAGGGAAGCAGCAGACATCTCAGCTGGGGACTCTTGGAGCACAGGGCTCCAGTGACAGCCTGCCTGCATGTCTGTCTGCCTGCCTGCCTGCCTGCATCCCTCATGCTGGAAAGAGGCCTGACCCAGTCTCCTAAGCTTTGTCTGGGATACTTCCTAAGCAGCCAGCTGGAAAGACTTGAAAGTCCCTCTCCACTCTGCAGGCTGATGAAAAGGGAGATGTGGTTGCAGGCCAATGAGACCAGAGCCACTGGGGACTGTCAACCATGTGCCCTTTTCATTCAGGCAAGCTCTGACCAGTCTGGAAGCTGAACTTCAGAGCAGCCAGCCAGCTTAAGGAGAAGAGGACACTGAAGGGCTGGGGGCGTGGCTCCGCCCAGCCGTGACGCCTGGGCCTCCACAAGTCTGTGGGGGAGGGGCAGAGCAGGGGATGGAGAGTGGGTTTCCAACACCACTGTGCAGAAGTGGCTTCCCTGGAGGAAGCTGCTGTGTTGAGCAAACTGATGGGCATGGCTATAGTCGGTTCTTGGTAATTTGGTTTTCTTCCTGTGTGGCAGCCTCTAATATCTCAAAATCCCCAACTGGAGAGAGATGGCATGTATTCCTACTACCGCTTTTGCTAATCCAAGCTCTGAGGAGTTGTCCTGAATTCACAAATGCAAAAAAAAATAAAACAAAAAAAAACACCAAGTCTCCTGGAGAAGAGGGAAGCTAGTTCACTTCAATCAAATACCAAGAGGAGCTGGTTCCCATGTCACATTCCTGGCTGACAGAAGAAGATGGAGCGCGTCTAAGAACGTTCCATTCATGACGAGCCACACATTCACACTCTTCAGATAACGGAAACACAGTCTGTGGGGCTTTCCAGGGTTACTTGCAGATAAGTCTGATCATGTGTGCCTCTCATGTCCACAGAGGTCATCCAGAGGTTGTGGGGTGCGTGTCTCTAACCCTAGCACTGACAGAGACAGGCAGATCCTCAGGGCTCACTAGCAAGCCAGTCCAGTGGAACTGGTGAGCTCCAGGCTCAGTGAGAGACCCTGTCTCTAAAACTAAGGTGGGAAGTGACTGAGGAGGACCCTTGACATCGACCTCTGACCTCTATGCACACATGCACAAATGAACACACCTGCGTGCGCGCACACACACACACACACACACACACACACACACACACGATTTGAAGATTTGAACAGGGAGGTTTTTCCCTACTCTGTAAATTCTCCACACTCATCACAATGAACTAACAAGGCCTTTGTGATATTAAAGGTGTCACAGGGTGTCAGAAGGCCATCTACAGCCGAAGTGGCAAGCCCCACATACCTTGTGGCAATAATGCACAGCAGACACGATCTGCCTGAAGAAGTGTCTGGTCTCCCTCTCGCTGAGGCGTCTCCGCTCACTGATGTAATCATACAGCTCTCCTTTGCTGGCATATTCCATGATGATCACAATCTTATCTTTGTTCTCAAACACTGTGGGGGAGGGCAGGGAAATAAACAAACACTGTTACCCAGCAGGGTTAATTATGACAGCAGAGATGGAGCAAGGACAACAACCATGGAGATGTCACTGAGCCAGACGGGGTTGGGGGAGGGGGCGGGAGTCACAAATCTGTGCATTCAACATTGGAAGGACTTGGGACAATGGTAGCTTCACTCTGTCACCGCCTTGTACAGTTGAAAGAAGCATCCCTAGGTCTTTTCTGCAGACCCCACTCCCATTAACAAGGTCATTTCTCACCAGTCCCCACCCACCCACCCCTGCTTCGTTCTCTGTGGAGACGGCTCAGGAGGGAAAGTGCTTGCTGCCCAGCTGTGAGGACCAGAGCTCAGAACCCCAGAAACCAAGTAAAAGTCAAACACAAGAGCATGACATGTCCGTGACCCCAGTGCTGCTGTGAGGGCAATGGGAGGCGGAGACACAAGAGTCCCTGGAGGACACCCAGGCTGGCTTACACAGCACCATATCAGAGACTGCTGGGAACAAGGTGGGACGTGAGGGCCGACTCCACCATGGCTCCCATGCACTCACACACTTCATAGATACCTACACACTACCACTCATCAACCATCTGATGCAGACCCCACCGGGTACCACATCTCTGACAACACCTCTCCGGACCCCACCCTGTTATCTCTTTGCTCAAAACCATTCGGACTTCCCATTTTCTCATATCAACCTTGATGCATTTTACTGCGTCCTACACATTCCTATGGGCCCTGCTTAGACCTGCCTTAGTCATTTAAACCTTACAACACACCACCAGGGAATGTTTGAAATTTTACCATTTGAAAAAGAAAGAAGCTGGTGAGGCCTATAGAGGCTGCGGGCTTTGTAGAACCTGCAGGTAGTACTTCCAAGATGAAACGTGGATCCACGCAAGGAGGAGGCTCCCTAAAGAACTGACCAGAACCGACTCTGGTTCCTGGCATGACTAGGGAGTCACAGAGCCAACCTGGAATGGAGTCAAGTACAGTTGAAGCTGACAAGGTAGGGTGGGCAGAGGGAGGGTCTTCCAGGAAGGACGCACTTCAAGATGTGCGTAGTCATATCTTCATCTGAGGACATCATACATGAAAGCCCGGAAGACTCCAGCGGCCGTGGAGAGGCTGACTGAAGGGGTGCCAGGCCCAGAGCTTCTCTCCTCCTTGACTTTTTCTCTTCTGACCCTGTGTTGGCCTTGGGTGTCTGCCTACCTCAACGTCCCACACCCCAGAACTGTCACAAGCTGCTGCCCCCCCTCCCTGCTCCCCCCCTGCCCCTCCCTATCCTGGCCTAAGGAGTCATCAACCATCCAGGCTCTGCTCATATTTATCTGCCTATCACATGCCTTCTGCCTCTTACATCCTGGTCCATACTTGCTCGTGACAACTTACTTCCTGGTTACATATTCATTTTCCTCGTCCTAGACTCTGAGCTTGGGCTGAGAGAGCTAAAACCCGGGATTTTGTGCCCCTGGCTATGGGACTCTAGGAAATTGCTCACCTTCTCTACGCTTCTGTTACATCCAATGTGAGATGAGTGAAATTAGTAAGCATTTCTTACAACTGTTAGGAAAATGTATTAATAACAAGGAGGTAGATGCTTAGAACAAAGCTTGTATGCACAGCACTCAATAACATTGGCTATTATTATTTTAATATTATTGGACCCCAGCACCTGGCACCAACACACACACACACACACACACACACACACACACACACACACACACACACACACAATGAGCAACTGTGTTGAACTGGAACCTACCTGAGGCCTGGGTCTCCTGTCCTCCCAAACCTTGTCACTGGCTGCTAGAAGGTCACCCTCCCCACCCCACCCCTAGTTCCTTTCTGGCTCCTTCAGTCCAGCCAACGCTCTCTGATAAAATGAAGGGGAAGGAGGTAGGAGGCTGGAGAGGGAAGGGTACAGTCAGATAACACTGGCTGCCCGGGTGTCTGCTGGCCTCTCAGTACCCAGCCACTTTGGCTCCTACCAGGATTTCAGCCTGGAGTGCACTTTTCATTAACTCTAAACTCTGCCAAGTGGGAAGGTGGCCTCGGGGTACACGGTTGAGCTGATGAGGATGTGCCGAACACGGAGGAAGGGCAGGCTTTCTAACTTTCTCTTTCTTTTAGGGCAGGGAAAAGGAAGAAAAATGTTAAGTGCTTTGACATGTTAACAAGGACCTCACTCTCAGACTCTGGAGCATCCCTAAAGGAGACTGAGACTGTCATCCGAAGAACAGGTGGCGGAGGACAGGACTATCCCAGAGGCTGGCTGCCTCCTCCCTTTCATCCTCATACTTCAACACAACGCAGTGACAGCTTTCCCACTAAGTAACTCCTGCTGGCATGGCCTGATGGTGTGACTTCTAAAACACATGCGCTGGGTCCCTCTAGCTGGGTCACCCCACCACAGCTCCACCCTCACTGGCTTCTAACACTTCTCTGTCACCCCACCGCCAAATAGCCAAGAAGCTGAACACCAGCATGGTTCTGCTCCTGGGAACACAGATCCCGCAAGGTATTCTGGGAAAAAGACTTTTGACAAAGCAGATGAAACATCTGGAAGATGCTCAGACCTGGGCTTGGCTTCCCTTGGACTGCAGGTTCTTATCTCAGGTTCTGCAGGTGAACCAGAGCACCTCCATGTTCCTACTTACATCCAGAGGAAGGGCTCTGGACCCAGTACAGGAAACACTGGATGCGTGTGATAGTATCTGAATAAGACCACCCACCCCCTGGTTGTTATGAGAAGTCGGCAAGGCCAAAGAATTCCCCATGTGGCTAGGCCTGGCTATGGGACACCATCCACACACCCTCTATAGAAGGCAGGCCAAGTTTACAGTCAAGGCTCGAATATCACATTAGATGAGCTAAATGCCAAAGAGAATTCTACATTTGGGGAACATAATGACTCCAACAAGGAGGCTACTAAAGCCTCCTGAGCACCAAGTACTGTAGGCCTACTATGTGCCAGTCCTGTGCTAAGAAGCATTTTGTGTGAATGATGTCACGTGGGTGTAGTCCTTTAACCTTGTTTTATACAGGGGAACACCGGCAGAGCGAGGCTCAGAGCAGTCACCACGATTACAGAGAGCTCAAGCCGGGCTGGGACAGGACTGTGCAATCAGCCTGCAGGCTCCAAGCTCAGCCTCTGTTCCCATCCACACACACCCATCCACCTGGCCTGACTCTCCTCAAACAATGACACTGAGAGAATTCGGGGACAGAATCAGTGAGCTGAGTCAGCACTGTGCCTCCATCCCACTTGAAGAATTTTTTTCCACCTGTCTCTTGAGCAGCTCTTCCAAGACAGATTTTGCTTTTCCAGTACTCACAATGGCTAAGGTAAGGTCTTGGGGATCAGCACTGAGGAACGACCAGCTTCTGCCCTAGACCTGAGACGCCTTACCCACGATTAAGGTCACTATTGGAGAGTGGCAGGAATACTCGTGACCATTCTTCTCACAAAATGGGCTGTTCCCCTTGGGCACTATTACAACTGGTTATTTATAAGCCCAGAAATCTTGTCTGTGTTTATGTTATTAGTCACTAAGCAAAAGCTTATTTTCCATCAGTTGGGAAGGGTTTCCTTTCTGAAAAATGAAAGCCTGTGTCTCTTGGCCAGACAGTTTTACCCAGAAGTGTGGTGGCTCCAGGACGGTAAGGAAAACTGAGGCCCTTGACATGCCAGGCCTACCAGGAAACTGCAGGCCCTGAATAGAAACTTAGCTCAGCCTGAGTCAGCCCACAGCACTGTGCCAGGACCCTGTGGTGCCCAGCCTGGTGCCTGCCCAGCAAATCGACAAAGCAGCACAAAGCGCCTACTATGTGGATGGCATTAAAGGAGTCATTACCAGCTCAGGAGAGGGAGAGGACAGGCTCGCTGGCAGAAACCGCGCGAGAGCGGCAAACAGGAGCGTGACCAGCTTCTGGCAGGTCCCAGAGAACGAGAAGCAGGAAGAGAGCTATGAATGAATACTGAGGCAGCCGGGTGCCCATGAGACGCTCCCAGGCAGCCAAGCAGGTGAGTGAACATTGCCAAGACAACAGAGAGGTGTGAAATGAAGGCCAGAGAAGAACAAGGAATCCTGGACTTGTCAGACCATTCAGAACTCGCTCCCTCCCACAGTGACCTCCCCCTCCCTCACGACCCGTCTGTGTCTCTCCATCATGCCACACACTCGGCCCCGACTGGTCTCGATTGTCCTGTGAAACCAGTACAGGGACCAGGAGCTTGGGACCAAAGATGGCTTCCCTAGATCTTAGAATACCTGCATATACAAAATGATACCTTGAGGGACCCCAGTCTAAGCATGAAATGTACTTGTATTTCATAAACATCTCACACAAATAGGCTGGAGGTAATTGTGCTGGTTAATTGACACAAACTCAAGAGACACCAGACAGGGACCCTCAGCTGAGCCCTCACCATTTCGGTCTGTGGGGCAACTTCTTGTTAACTGAAGAAAGGCACGGCCCACTGTGGGCGGCGCCACCCTCAGGAAATACACCCCCAGGCTGTATAAGGAAGGCAGTTAAATGACAGCCCGAAAGCAAGCCAGCCAGCAGTGTTCCTCCACGGCCTCTGCTTCGCTCTGCCTCGGGTTCCTGCCTTGAGTTCCTGGCCTGTGTTCCCTCCGTAACAGACTGTAACAAGTAAGCGGAAATAAACTCCTTCGCCTCAGCATTTTTTTGTCATGGTGTTTATCACCCCAAGTTGAAACAATAATCCTGCCCAATATTTTTAGTAACTGTGGGCATGAAACCAAGTTTCATGGTATGGGGTTTCCCATGTGTGGTCTATCACCTTGGTGCTCAAAACATTTATCACTTCGAAGCATTTATCACTTCTCTGACTTCAGATTTTTGGATTAGGGACACTCAACCTGTGTCTGCATTACTCCATTTCATAACTGGAGAACCATTACTCCCACCGAGGAACAACTCTGCCAGCACCCTTCAGTCACCCCACTCGGTTCCCTCTGCCACTAACCATCTCCCTGAGCTTATGAATAAGTCAATAGCATGGGGACATGGCTCAGCAGTTAGGAGCACTGGCTGCTCTTCCAGAGGTCCTGAGTTCAATTCCCAGCAACCACATGGTGGCTCACAACCATCTACAATAGGATCTGATGCCCTCTCCTGGTATTCAGGTAGACATGCAGAACACTCACACATAATATAAATAAATAAAATTTAAAAAGTAAGCCAATATCACAATAAGTTGATTATAATCCAATCAGGTGGATGAGTTTTGCTTCTTAAACAATGGATCATGTAGGATGTATTCTTGTGTGTGACTTCAATAACCCCAAATACTGTATGTGAAAAAAATTTAAATTGTTCTGTGTCACTGAAGAGTCCTCATTCTTGCTTGAACTCTCCATCTTCCTGGGGTATTGTGGTGGTTTTAGCCATTCTGCGTCAGGTAATCATTAAGCCAATTCCAGTTGAGGATCCTTATGAGCAGAGTTGCTGGGAACATTTATTACTTTTATTTTGTTATTGTATTTACTGATTTTGGTTTTATGTGTATGAGTATTTTGCCTGCATGTGTGTATATGTTCACCAGGTTTGAGCCTGGTGCCCTCAGAGGTAAGAGGAGGGAATCAGTGCCCCTGGAACTGGAGTTACCGGCGGTTATGAGCCACCATGTCTATGAAGGGAACTAAACCTAGGTCCCCTACAAGACATTTTTAACTAGTGAGCTGTCCCCCGCCCGACTGGGAACATGCTTGAACGCCACATGTCTTCTGATGCGTATCTGTCTGTATGCATTGTTGTTGGGCAGACACCCCAATGAGGCTTTGAATCCAAATGTGGGTGACTGAAAAAAATGCATGGTTCTACTCCGACTCTCCCTCCATTCACTCCCTCTTCCGGCACTGTGCTCAGCAAAGTTTCTGCTTGATGGAGTCCAACTCACAGCTTTTCCTGAACGCCCTTTATCAGCCTATGAAGTCGCTGTCTGAGCATTCTGCTGTGTGTTAAAGCTGGTAAAAGGATACAAGGCACAGTCTTTGCCTTCGAGGAGCTGTGTCCTACTTGGAAAGAAATGGAGCCTACCAAATGATCCACGAGCCACACTATGTATGGCTCAGACTTTCGGTATCTAGAGGACCAGAGAGAAGGACGGTGATGTAAATATGAACGAGTCTGAAAAGATTCCTAGAGAAAAGAGGCATGGAACCCAGCAGGCCAAATGACCAGGGGTTCGCTTTCGTCGGATATCTTTGCTATTGTTCCAGAATAGCACAGAAAATCCAGGCGCTCCCCCTTTCTTCTACCGGTGTCTTACTTCTTCCCAGAAACCAACTTGGATTACTTTTCTTGTTTTCTGTTTATTTCTATTTCAAGGGAGAGAGTGGGGGCTGGTTGCTAGGGTAACGCCTGCTCCTCCACATTAAACCTGAATTTTATCAGATGTCCATTCTGACAGTTCACGTCTGACTTCTGATGGTCTGGCCTTCTTTCACAACTGCACTAATTAATCACAAGGTTCCTAACGATTCTCTTCTGCTGCCCCCAAGGTTAATAACACAACTAGTGTAGCTTGAGAAAGGGCACACCATAACAACAACATTCTGGCCTGGGAGAAACCCTGATGAGTCAGGTGACCGTGGGGTTTTTAACCATCCACTGGCCATTTTCTGAACCAAATACACTAGGCCTTTTATTAGCAGGAGAGTGAGTGGGGATCAGTTTACAGGATGTTCTAGGTGGGGGCAGATGGTTCTAGAAAAATGAAAATTTTCTTCCTGTGGAGATAGAGGAGAACTTTGTGATTCACATGGCCTCTGAGGAAGGAAGATTGGCTTGCTGGTTTTAGGGACAGTGCTTAGGAGGTGACTGGTCAGAGTTCTCCCAGGGTCGGTTCAGATTCTATCTGTCCAGGGTACCTCTGCTCACACCAGACAGTAATAGTGCTTTATCAACGTCCTCAAACTGACAGAAGAACCTTCCCCTCCCAGGGGACTCACTTTTACTAAAGACAGGGAGATTCTCAGGGAAATTCCTAGCCTGCTTTTTATTTCAGAAACACAAGAATCTCTTCTTAAAGAGTCGGCTGCCACCTAATTAGTCACTGAATTATTACAGGATTAATTCTTCAAAAGTATTATTCCCAAGAACTAAATTGCAAATACCTCAGGGGCGAATGCTTCACAAAACAGTCCTGTGATGTCTGGAAGCCCCCTGCAGTGAGGGTGAGAAAATTCAGCTGGACTAATAGCTCCCATTGTCAATGGGGTGGTCAGAGCTGAATCACAGACAGGCACTTCCCAGTTTGGACAATGGAAGGCTTTCTGGTTCACACATGTCTTACAATACACCAGCACTCTTCTGGCTGTTGGCGGGAATGCCTGAGGAGAACCATACCCAGGCTGGCCACCCACTGCCAGGGGTAGGCTTCGGGAACTTAGAAGAAGAGGGGTGACAGTGAACCAGGTGTGGTGGTGTGTGCCTATAATCCTGACTCTCCGGACACTGGGGAGGGAGGCGAGTCGGGGTTAGAGACCTGGCCTCAAAAACGTCAGATAACCAAAAAAAGGCAAGGCATGGGCACTGTCCGGGGAGAGGAGACGCCGAAGGCTCACTAAGTACTCTGCCGTATGCCAGGGCTATAAAGGCTGTGGGGACCAACGCCAAACTTTAGCAGATCCAAGGACGAGGCTAGGATAAAGAAGAGGGTCTCGAGGGTACCAGCCTGGACTAGTTACAGGGCTCCATCCTCCCAGTAGTGGTGCGGTGGGGCATCTCCATGGCAACTCAGCAGGGCTCTGAGGTGGACTGGGCTCCATTGGTACCACCACAAACTCATCAGACTGGCTATGTCTTCTTCTACTGCTGTGTCACAGCCTTACACACACACACACACACACACACCAGAGGGGGCATGCGCAGACCAGTCACTATGCAAGGATGAGTGTCAGTCAGTCAGCATCCCTGGACTCTCACAACCACCCCAGAGAGAAGCAAGGGATCTAGACTGCCACAGTCAATCTCTTTAAACAAGCATGCGACCCTGACTCTCTTCCACAGACCTCAGCAGGAGGCTTTGCTGTGGGGGCTTGGCTCACTCTCAGCCACCTAGAAGAAAAGCCTGGACAGTACTCATCACCCCCTCCACTGTGGACAACTGAGTCACTCTGCAGAGCACCTGTCACTCCACTGGGGCTCCCTTGTAAGTGCCGGAACACGAAGATGTGCCAGCCAGCCGCTGCAGCAGGCAGCAAGTGTCACGGCGTAAGACAAGCCTGGATGAGAGCCAGGGTCACAGATCTGCAGCGGCAGAATCCACCCACAAGAGCACATTTCTGTGGAGGTGGTGGCGGTGGCGGCGGCGGTGATGGTGGTAGTGGTGGTGGTGATGGAGATGGTGGTGGTGGTGGTGGTGGTGGAGGTAGAGGTGGAGGTGGTAGAGGTGTGAGAGAGAGAGAGAGATGGGAGGAGGTGAGAGGACAATGATGAAGTCAGTGAATTCACTTATGTAGACATCAGACTCCTATGGCCCCCGAAAAATTAAGTCCAGTCTCTCCCAATCAATCTCTCTCTCTCTCTCTCTCTCTCTCTCTCTCTCTCTCTCTCTCTCTCTCTCTCTCTCTCTCTCTCTCTTTCTCTTCTCTTCTCTCTCTCTCCCTCTCCCTCTCCCTCTCCCTCTCCCTCTCCCTCTCCCTCTCCCTCTCCCTCTCCCTCTCCTCCCTTGAAGATTTTTATTATAAAGTATATGTATGCATGTTTGTCTATGTGTGGATATGAGCTTGTGAGTGTGAGTACTTGCCGGCCAGAGAAGAAGGTATCCCTAGTGCTACTCAAAGTATGGCCATCAATGTCAGAGTCCAGTGAAGTTGATGCCACAAATAACAAGTTACCGAATGAGGTATGTCAGAATTGGTGAATTGGGGGAGAGAAGCATGAATCCCCAATCAAAAGAGCCCAGACAGAAGTCATAGGTCACCAGTCTTCCTTCAGTAGCCACATAAAAGACCACTCTCAGGGTTCTATGAGCCTTCCTTCCTAACGGCTGTTAACGGTCTAAACAAATGATGAAGCGGCCCCAGTTCATCTCAAAAGGCTCTATATTAAACATAATATAGTTTTATTTATTCTTTAAAAAATTAGCTTCAAGTACAAGTGGCATTATTTAAAGCATTAGAAAATATGAATTCCAGGAAACTCGGGAGGGCGAGGCAAGCCAAGCAGGGAGAAACATTAGTTTTTTGTTTGTTTTATTTCTAATCTCCGGCCTCTAGAAAAATGACTTGGGTGTAATCAAATGAAAATAATACACTTGAAGGTCAAAGAGCTAATTTAACAGGAAGCTCATTTAAAATGTGGTTGCGCCGACACACAGCTGAGGCGCTCACCCCCACAGTTAAATGTGAGGAGAGCCCTCGGGGACTTAGGAACAGAGAGCTGTGCACTTGGGTCCAGTCTGCAAGGCCTTCACTGGGAACTTGTGAGGCTGGTAGCAGAGGGTGTGTTCAATCATACCCAGGAATGTGCCATGTATTCAAAAGAGTAAACATAAGCATAACACACCGTTTTGCCAAGTTCAACAAATGGTTTCATGAGGCTCTGAGCTCCCTGAGGGCAGCATCCAAATGGCTTATGAAGTCAACCCAGGACTAACGGTGTCACCCACTGTCACAGAGAGTATGTTCTCTGACTCCCTGACGGCAGACGGTTAGGACCAATACAGGTTTCAAGAGCAATGCTTATCATCCTCGTGGTTGCAGGAATCACTCCACATTTCTCAGCCTGAGCAATTTAGTCAGAAGCCTTGGGGCTGAGGTGCAGACATTAGTGTCACAAACGCCACAGGAGTGTCCACGTGCACCTAATATGCCAATCAGAGGCCAGGGCAATCCGGTCTCAACCGACTGCGCTGATACCCAAACATCCACCCCAGTAAGTTTCTACTCCAACCAGAAAGGACATCTCACTTATCATCAGGGATCATCAGGTATCATAGACATAATAATCAGGACAAAGAGACAGCTCTCTGGGTGACGTGCCTGCCACTAGAGTTTGAATCCCCAGAACCACATGAAAGCCAAATGGGCATCGGTCCCTCCTATATCCTCAGCTGGAAAGAGAGAAATAGGGTCTCCCAGAGTAAGATGGCTAAAGAGACTAGCCATATCGGGGGTGCTGAGTTCAAGTGAGGCACCCCACCTCAATAAATAAGGTGGAAAACAATCAAGGGAGACCAACACCAATCTTGGGCCTACACACACACACACACACACACACACACACACACACACACACACACACTAAACTAAAAAGTAATCCTCTTTAGCGTTCATTAAGCAGATGCCAGCACATGCCTAGCACCTCTGTCCATTTGCTCATGTAGCCCTGCAGCTGTGCGGAATTCAGGACAATGCCCCACTGGAAAGCTAAGGAGCCCGCACTCCCTAGGCTTGGTCAGACCTATCCCTGATCACTTCCACACTTGTCCAACCAGGACAGTACTGAGACCGCAGGAGCATAACACATTTTTGATGATCAAAGAATAACTCCGCAAATACAGGATTAACTCAACCCTCTCTGCCTTTGTGAGAGCCCAAACCAGGACCCCTCCTAAATCAGGACCTGCTTGCACATCTTGTCTCTCAAGAGCCCTGGAGAAGCAGCACACTGGAGTCCTCAAAATACAAGGCACTTCACCATCAGTGTTCCCAAACAAATAACGTAAGATGCTCAGTCCCATTTCGGGTCTGAGCTGCTATGGAGGGAGGGGTTTTCTTCTCACGAGTGGTTCTCACACCTGAGCACACATCACACTCCCGGCAGCCTGCTTGTAAACAGATGGCAGAGCAAGCCAGGGGTTCTGACTCTGGGGACTGGGCGGGCCCATCTGACACTGATTTTGCTGGTTCTGGACTGCCCTTTGAGGTCCCCACTCAGATGTACCATCAGGCAGTTCACCAAGGTCTTGGCATACTCCAAGGAACTACCTTCACTTGTCAGGGGATGGGCAGCAACATGCTCTGACCCCTAGACCTCTGTTGGATTCTGTGAAACATTTTACACAATCCCCCTGGCCCTGGCCACAGGTGAGGGTCTGTGGTGCACAATGTAGGCTATGGCCTTCTCCACAGACCTGTCTTTTCATTTCTCCTCTGCTGATTTGGATTTCTGGAACAGAGATTTTCCCCCCCACAGGGAACAAAAGAGATATCCCATTCTGGAAAGGGTCTATCAAAATCCCACATGGCACAGACAGCTTTTAAGAGGCATATTTGGGGCTGGAAGATAGCCCACCTGGCAGAATGTTTACCACACTCTGGTCCTCAGGACTCAATACAAGATCAGACTGTGGCATTGCTGGTCTGTACTCCCTAAAATCCTAGCACGCCAAGTGCGGTGGTGGAGAAGAGAATCCCTGGAGCTTATGGCCAATCTAACCAAATCAGTGAGCTCGGTCAGGTTCAGTGAAAGACTGTCTCAAACCAAGTGATTGAGAAAGACACTAGACAGACAGACAGACACACACACACACACACACACATCAATAACCAGCATCCACCTGCACATACCCACGGACACGCATGCACATATGCACACACAGGTGGGTGGGGTGGAGAAACAGTTTTGCCATCAACTTGGTAAAATCACCTGGGATGAGAACCTCAATGAGGACTTTCGAGATCTGGCTGACTACGGGTTTGTCTTGGGAGATTGGCTTCATTACATCAATCGGCGGGCAGAATCACCCACCCCGGGCAGCGCCATTCCTCGAGCTCTGGGTCCGGGACTGTGTAAGTGATGCACGAGAGCTGAGCACAAGCAAGTGTTGGTGCATTCATTCTTCCCTCTTGACTGTGGATGTGACCAGCTGCTTTAGGATTCTACCTTAATTTCCCAGCAACAGTGGAGACAGGGCAGGTAATAAATAATATAAAAGCCTATGTTGATTTGCCTTCTAGAGAGGTGGGAAGAACTTTTCACAGACAGTAACTTCATCCAAAGTGCTCTGTGGTGGGAATCTAGCGCTCACTTGAGAATACATCTCCCACATCCTCTCAAGGCGCAGGGCTCGTATGGCTGAGCACGACTGACGTGCTTATCAACAGAGGAGTTCGTCGGCTTTGTTTCTTCTTTCTTTAAGTTTAAGGATAATATTTTAAACATTCTTACTCAAGAGAACGATCATAAGTAATGGATGCCAAAGTAAGTCTTTCTGTGTGTTGCAGGAAGCCAGGATCCCCCTCATCTAAGATCAAAGGAACGAAGGGGTCACCCACCCCCCAGCACACCACAATACAAAGAGCTAATAAAGAGATGCCATCAGCTATGGGCAGGAGGAGAGATTTCCAGAACCCCAAACAGAGGGCACGCAAGGGAAGGCCCAGGCTGCACCTCCCCTTTTTGCTTTCCGATGCTGCAGCACTGCCAGATGGGATGCTGGAATTCCTGAGCCTTGTGCTATGCAGTAAAGATGTGAGTCTCAGGGGGCTTGTGGATGGGGCTTCCTGGGCTTTCAAAGGGGACGTGGAGGGGGAGACAACCTGCCTTTGATGTCTGAACTCAGTCCTGAAATCAGAACCACAGACAAAATCTGTTTTTATCTCTTCCATTCTAGGCGACCAGGTTGAAAGCTCCTGTAGTTCCTTTTTCTGCTGCTTTTCCATATTGTCAATTGGTTCCCTGCTGAGAGAATGGAATTCCTTTGAGTGGGAACGGGGTCCACCCTGAGATGCTGCCTGAGATTTCTCCCTTTGCTCCTGATTAGGTTACCCCGGCGGTATCACACACCAGAAAGGGCATGCCTCTTCTCTTACTGGCTTGGCAGCAGAAGCCACTGATGGTTTGTGTCCACACAGAGGTGACAAATTTGGGGGTCAACAGGACAGCTCACCCTGGAGTCTGCTTCTGGAGAGACATGTTTGGAAGGAATTAAGTTTGGGATCTGGCGACTAGCAGAGTCCACTCAGTAAAGTCCACCACTCGTGGGCCTGAGGCCACACAGCTTAGAAAACACTTGCCCTGAGAGCCGACTGGTGAGGCTTCTTCTCAAGACATGGGCAGGAACGGCGTCTAACGTACCCCCACAGCTGGAATTTGTGCTATCAGGTACAGATGCCAGAAGCCTCCGCGTCTCACAGGGACAACGCCGTCCCTCAACGCGGGTCCCTGCAGACCACCAGAGGCCCTTCATTAGGTCAGTGTCACTGGCAGAGTTCAAAATTCCAACCCTGCTCACTAAGTGACATGACATTAGGAAATGAATTTTGTCTCTAAGCCAAATTTCCCATGCGAGAGGTGCGTTTATGATTTTTATTCATCAGCTACAAGGGCTAAGCGAGGTGGCAGAGGGCACAGGCCCACCACACTCTGTCGCTGTATTTTGTATGTATTACAAAATAGAAATAATAATGTAATATTAACATGGTAACCTAAGTTAACACGTTTTCTTGGGGAGATGGCTCGGGTGGTGACAGGCTTGACTCGCAAGCATGAGGACTTTCATTTGAGTCCCTAGGACCCACACTAAAAAGCCGGGCAGGGTGCTGCACATGTGTGAATCCCAGGGGTGGGGAGAAGGGAGGCAGACAGGCCGCTTCCTGGGCGAAGCTCCAGGCCAGTGAGACCCTCCTGAGAACAAAGGGTGGAAGGCACCTGAGGAATGGCGCGCAGGCTGTCCTCTGACTTCCACGTGTACACACACACACACACACACACACACACACACACACGCACGCACGCACGCACGCACGCACGCACGCACACACCTGGGATGATCCTAGCAGTCATTATTGAAGAGGAAACTGTAAAGTGCTTTTCTAAGGCCTACTCACTTAGCTAATGTCCAGATGGCCACTTAGACAATCCACGAAGCAAATGAACACGTCTGTTCCCAGCACAGACTCCTGGATGGCCTGTCATCCTTCAGTTTCCAGAAGATTCCCTCTCACTCTGGGAGTGGCGGGGATCAGCACACAATCCCCCAGACGTGCAAGGCCTCCCCTCTGTCCCCTGGGCCTCTGCACCTCCTCTGCCGAAGTTCAGGCCTGGATGGGCAACAAGGTCAGGAAAGAAAAGGCCAGGGACATGGCCACAGAGCCAGCAGGGTGGAGGCACTTGGGAGGAAAAGAGGATGCAGTCAGGAGACCACCAGCGGGCTGTGTGACCAGCTAAACTGTGTCCCCTGCTCAAAACTGAGGTTGAAGCCTTGTGTGGCCCCATCCAAATGTCCTCACGGAGATAATTAAGTTTAAATGAGGCCATTAGCAGGGACCCTGACCTAGTATGATCCAGGAGGAGAGCACTTGCACATGGATCTAGGGAAGATGGTTTGAAGACCCTGTGAGAAGATGGAGAAGCTTGGAACAGCTCCTTCCCTCATGGCCTCACCTTGGTCTTAGATGCCAGCCCTTAGAATGGAAAAGAAGCAGATTTCTGTTTTTGAAGCTGCCAGCCTGTGGTACTACATTACCAAAGTCCGAGCAAATGAGTACACCCAGCAAGTCATTATTTCCCTCCCAGGACCTCAGTGTCCACAACTACAAAATGGACACACCTGACCTGCCCACCTCACAGATTGGCAGTGGGGATCCAAAGAGACTTCTGTATGCTGTAAAGGGTTCTACAGAAAACACTAGGAGATCCAACTCCACCCACGGAGCTAGACCCTGGGGTGCTAGGCAAGAAGACAAAGTCATGGGACCAAGGAAAGCAGGGTCCTAGTCAGAGGTGTGAGGGCTGGAATAGCCTCAGCAAGCCTGTTCCCAGCCCCCGGGGAACTGGGGAGTTGCCCTCATCCCAGTGGATGTGGGAGACACAGGGCCTGTGTAGGAGAACAGACTAAAAGCTGAGAATTTTAAGAAACAAACAAAAACAAAAACAAAAACAAAACACTACATGAAAGTCCCTGGGAAATTTATTTGCATAGCATTTGCTGGTCTAAAACACATGAAGACAATGGGATGTTTTTATCCCATTTAACTTATCTACAGACAGGAATCCCTACAGCATCAATGAAAGGAATGTGACTTACCTTCAGAAACAAAAAGTAACCCATGTGTATGGACATAAACAATATATAGCAGCATTGTCCAAAGGAAACTTCTGAGGTGATGAGAATGTTCTAGATCTACACTGCTCGGTATGGTAGCCACTAGCTGCATGTAGTGGAATGAGATAACTGTATTTCCCCGTCATAATTGTCTTTTTGAGTTCCTGTGTGTGCTATGCCATTTAATCCTAACAACAGCCCTAGGAGAGAGTGGTCACCATCCTTCTTACAGTACTATGGGGCCTCCTGCACACTTGGAAAGTGCTCTGCCACTGAGCTACATCACCAGCCCTGCCATGCCCATTTGATAGGTATGTTATTGACGCCCACCATCTTCCCCAAACTCTTCTGTCCAGGCCACATCTAGAGCTGAACCCCAAGTCTGTCTGACTTGCAAACTCAAGCTCTTCTCTGACTGCCTAAAACATGCCCTCAAGGTACAAATGGGGCCCAAGATCCCTCCTGAGGCCTTAATAGAGATCAGTCCTAGTCACCAAAAGAACTTTAACTCACATCATTCACATCAGTAGCCATCTTTAAAGTTATAATGTCAGGGTTTCTCTTCTTCCAGAATCCTCCAGGAGGGGACAGACCATGACCAAGGTAACCTTGGCAGCAGAATATTTTTGTATAAGGGTCCAGCTCGGCCTTTCCCTTTGGGAGGACAATGGTTTCCTGTTCCCCACTGATCCTGTCTGGCTCCCAGCTTCCCTAACCCTGACCTGAAGTCACTTTCTCCATGCCGGAAGTCAGTTACTGCGGGTGGTCTCCTAAATAAGAAACCTGAGAAGCCCATGCCAGGCGCATAGCTGATCACCCAGAAACAGCAGTGTTCACATATCACAGGACTCAGCCTAGTCCATACTACACAGGGCATCCTTCACTTTGGTTCTCCGGTTTCCATAGTAACGGACCCACGTAGAGCAAACCCCTCAACAAGTTAGGAAATTCATTCTCACCCACATTTGTGTATCTGCTCACTTCTAACATCCAGAAACACCTCCTTCACCAGGCAAGTTTAGCTTTGTTTTTAAAAGCGGATTTCTGTTTTTTCTAACTTTTCCCTCCAAAAATCTTTAAGGATCAGCTAGGATGCCCCACATCTGCATGAACATTCCTAACACTAAAGCCTCTGTGGTCCCACTCTATGATGCTCACCTAACTACATAATACTTTTAAAAACACTCAAACCCAAGGCCTCACACATCAGGCAAGTGCTCCACCACTGAGCTGCAGCCCAGTCCCCACATAATTAATACGTTGTCTATGTCGCTTTGTAGTTCCTTGCTTATGATGCAAGTCTTATCCACTGCTACATATGTAGTCCACTTAACCCTGTGCATAAACGAAGCTCGCCAAACTGCCTGGTCTGGCCTGGCCCGGACTTTCCCATTCTGTGGTCCCAGACCAGGACCTGAGACTCATGTCTTCTCATCTTCTAAGGCTGCTGACCAGACGTTGTACTTCAAGGGCCACCAAAGAGGTGTTTGTAAAATCAATACGTAATTGAATAAGTGAAAATTTCCATTTAAAAATAATCCCATCCCCAGACCGTTAGAGATGGTTCAGAGGGTAAGGAAGCACACTGCTCTTCCAGAGGCCCCAAGTCTGCCCCAGCCACCACCTCAGGGGGCTCACAATCTCCTGTAACTCCAGCTCCAGGGGACCTAACCTCCTTGGGCATGGCTTTCACATACATCATCTACCCACACAAATAACAGTCATATAATTTAAAATTAAAATTAAATATTTTTAAACTCAATCCTGGAGGAGATCAAACAAACAAACAGCTCCTGGGATTGAAAAGAGCAGAAACGGTATTACTAATGTTGACTTCTCGATGAGAAGTAACAGGGAAAAAAGATGAAGGAGAAATAAAAATCTGGGGCTGCCATCTTGCTTTCTTTACCTGAGACATTTCTATGGGCCAGAAATGAAAAGGAAGTTCATTTTTTAAAAGAAGTTCATTTTTCTGACTTAACAACATAATTAAAAATATTCTGGGAAGGTCTTTAATCCCAGCCTTCAGGAAGCAGAGGCAGGAGGATTTCTATGAGCTACAGACAAGCTAAGGCTACATAGTGAGACCCTATCTCAAAAAATATATATATACATAAATACATATTTTTATTTATACAAATATATTTAAAATATATCTTAAAATTAAAATAAAATACATTTTATTTACATATATTTATATATATGGGGAAACACTGGACTCAGTAAGTTTAAAAGCAGTAATTTTTCATAAGAAAATAATCAGAAATGAATACATAAATGGAGGTCCATAAACCGTATTTGTAACAACTAGAAATCTGGAGTAACAGTAATGTTTGGCAAAAGAAATTAGACTTAATAAATTACAGTATGCCCCTAAATGAAATATTATAAAGCCCTGTAAAATGTCTTTATGGGAAGTCTTTATTTGACACAGAGATGCATGATATAAAATGATAAAAAGCCAGCAAAAGAGCAACCAGAGCGGTATAATCTACCCCTGAATAAAAACCGCACATATAGAGAGAAATGAGGTGTTGTTGTTTTTTAATTAAGTAAGAATTATTTGTCAAACTGTGAGTGAGAAGAGAAACTGTTCTTGACTTTGAGGCTTGTTTTTCAACCTTGGCTGTAATGAACAGTCACGGCGTGTATAATATCTTTACAGAATATGAAGAATTACTGGCTGTGGGAGGTTTAGACATTCTGTTTCCACCTGTAAAGGCCCAAAGTGAAGCTTTGAGCTACGAGCTGGACTCCCCTTGGGAAGCCTCCAGGGCCTTTTTCCTCCCTGACACTCGCGGAGAATGACCTGGAGGACCTCTTCATCCGAAGTGGCATCAGTCTGAGGAATGTCGATGACGCTGACAATGCACCCACTGCTACTGGCCACCGAGCAAGCAGCCTTTTTTTTTTTCTTCAGCACACTGGCTTTCAATAAGACAGGTTACTTAGCAACAGCCAAAGTGAAGGAACTGGGAAGAGGAAAAAGGCGCAGCCAGAGATGCTCATGACTCAGATGCGCTGCCCGACATGTATCTAGTTGCATTCAAGGTAACCAAGGAAGAGATAATGCTTGGCTATTTTTATATCATGAAGCAAAATATTTGGCTCCTGCCCAGAAGGGCAATTACCTCAAAGTCTTGGCAGGGCTGCTGTGGTATGTGAAATGGTAACTAACACAGAAGTAGAGGGAGAGGAATTACTGACCTTCATAAATACTGATGATATGAGGATGGTTGAGGGATGACATGATCTCAATTTCTCGTCTGATGTGAACCATGTCTAGTTCATCCTTAATTTTGTCCTTACGGATGGATTTTATAGCAACCTATAAAGTCAGGAAATGAAATGTTACTCAGAGAACTAAACAGACGCCAATCAGCCATTGTTTGGGGTGGGGGAGGCGGGGTGGAAAATAAATACAGATGTTGGCCAAACTGACAACCACCACAACAGAGCTCCCCAGCCGCCCCGTCAGGCCCTTCACGTGCAAGGCCTGGGCTCTGGGTCTGCTTCATTAGGCAGTGGCTGTTTAACAAGGCAAGATTCATTTATTCTAGGAGGCTTGATCCTTTGGGGGTCAAAGAGGGGTCAAAGGTGAGGCGGCTTTGCAGGCCAATCATTGGAGGGGAAATCTAAGCATTTGATTCGCTGTGAGGCTGCAGTGATGACTTAAAAACAAGCAAAAGTCACTGGGTGGACAATCCCAACCCAGCGCCCCCTCCAGCCCCGCGCTCTGAAGACTCCAACCCAGGCTGCACGCACACATCTCCTTAGGCTTTACATCCTTCCGCATCCTCCTCCCTTCCCAGGCAGGTTCATTACAAAGCAAAGGGCATGCATGACAGCTTCTCTCTGTGCCCAGCCCCTGTCAGTTCCAGAAGCTCCCCGCCAGCGTCTGTGCCGGGGCCAGCACACAGGCCACGCAAGCCTGTGAAAGGACATCAGACGGAAACAAGCGTCTAATGAGTCTGTCTGTGCACAAACAAGTCGGCAGTGGACGAAAACAGGGAACCCTCCACCCAACCCACTGCCACACGTAAGCCTGCTTAGCTCCCCAAATGCGCTCTCCCCGGCCTCCATCCTTCCTAAGGCAGTTAGCCCATCCCTCTGGGTTCTAAGGCATGGTGTCATCTGCAAAAGAACAAGTCCACGTGAGAAGCAGTCCACAACTAACCACGCCTTGACTACCACAGGTGACATCACGGGCCGCCAGGCCACTACAGCAGGAATGGAGCCACACCTGCAACTCCTGCCCCCCCAGCTCCCACCAACTATAAGTAGAAACGCGCGTTAATGAAAGCACTTCTACCTGAGACCCATCAGGGACTGGGAGCCACTGTTACTGGCCTTGGTATGTGCCAGCCTCCTGGAAGCTGGTTGAGCTGCCGCAGCTGCCCCCTGTATTTGTCCTTACACCATCCCTCTCCAGGATGTGCACTTCCACAGCCCTTTACCTTCCCAACTGGGGAGCTTACCTCTGCTGGGTCTCCATCCTTGACCCCCATGCTGGGTGCATGACAGACCTGAACAGACATTCAGCACAGGCGGGCAGAATCGGGTGGAAAGAAAAGGCAAGAGCAGCATGGGAGGGGCAGTGGACCCCAGACTAAAGAGTGGTAATGGGGGCAAACGAGAAGAAAGCAGGACCTGTGAGATGCAGCAGCAGTTAAAAGCGCTTTGCAGCAAGGCCTGGAGACAGGAGTTCGATTCCTGTAACCCACATTTTGAAAGGAAGGAAGGGAGAGAGGGAGGGGAGTGGAGCGCGCCAAACACAGTGGCTGCTGTCTGTCAGCCCAGCACTGCTAATGGTGACAGGGGAGTGAATGCATGGAGAGTCACCCTCGGAAAGGTCGCAGCAGCCAGCTCGCCTGGAGCACACAGTGCAGCAGGACAAAGGAGACACTACCTCAGAAAATAAGGTGGGTGGGGGAAAGCGTCGCCTGAAAGGTAAAGTTGTCTCTGACCATCACACCTGCACTGTGATACACATGAGTACACACACGCACGCACACTCGCACACATGCACACATGTACACACACATGTATGCACACCCACATACTAAATAAATGAACAAAACTCTTTATTTAAAGGGGGAGGCACACTCACTAAATGATGCTGCCCATGCTCCCACATAAAGATGATCTCTGGTCTCCCTGACATCCTGTCTCCCTGGGTAATCAAGAAGGGCACAAGTATAACACACAGGACGCACAGCTGGGGATCCAATGGAGGCATCCCCCACCATCCTGGGTGGACCGCGGGGGCTGGTTAAAGAAAACTTCGGGAAGATGAACGAGCTTCCAACTTCAAGGCCTCATGTAACCACAGTGCCGGACTCAGTGCTGCTCAGGCCCCTCATGAGAGGTCCATTCAGTGTGCAGCAGGAAAAGCCGCCTCGGCTTACGTCAGAAGGAAAACCATGACTGGAAAGCTTTATTTTGGCTGAGTGAGGCCTATATCCTGGGCGCTGATTCCTGGATGGAACAGACAGTGAACACACACAGGCCCTGGAGGATGTGGGTGGCTGCTGGACCAACTTCTACATTCCTTCAAAAACTAAAGATGCAGGAAGCTGAGCTCGGCCTCAAGGGAGCCCCATTGTCGCATCACAACAGCAATGCATTCCTGCATCATCCAGGGTCAGAGAAGTAAGGACATTCTAATCCATAGGAAAATGAGCCCTCTGTCCACTCCCTGCAAGAGTCCAGCGGCAGGCCAAGGGTCTCATGGTGCCACCGCCAAGCCAGTGCTTCCAGCTGGGCATGAAGGGAAAGTGTCCACATTCTGATCAAGCCCCACTCAGTGCGCAGAAACCCCAAGGCTCTGCAACCGCTAATAACCAGGGCGACTGTCCCTCCGACAAAAGCTCCTTTGCGACGGCAGCACACCTTCTGCTGAAAACGCCAGGGGCCCGTTTCTGTTCCCATTTCGAATGGGGTGGCGGGAATTGCAGGGAAACAAAGGCCAGAAACCACTGAATGTAGTGCAACTGCCAGGCAGACGCTGGGTTCCCCTGTGGAGACGACCCTGCCAGAGCCAGCCAGCCAGTTCATGGCACACCAAGAAAACTGTCACAGCCATCCTAAGAGTCAGCATCCAGCGAGCATCTAACACACAAGGCAGGCACTGTGAAGAGCTCTGTGCACTGAGGGTCTTGGCATCATTCTCCTCCTCATGGCGGCTTCTGCTTCATGCCTCCTCCTCCAACTGGCACAGCCACACTGCTGGCCCTCGTCTCTACCCGTCCCACTCCATCTTCCTCGGGATGTCAGCTAACAACTGAGTCTTCTTTCTTGTTTGTTTCTTGCACACTAGGCTCATTTGTGTAGGACCCAGACAGTCAAAAAGTTCCTTTTTTAAAGGTGTAGAGAATGGAGACCCACAACCCCAGCCCCTAAATGGGTTTCTGCCTCAAGAAGGAAAAGGGTAAACTGAGCTAGTGTGCAGGTATTATGGGGTAAACGCTAGAAACATGGCTCAATACCCTAGCTAAAACCATTCTCCAGCTGTGTGGCCTTGAGCAGGCTCTGTATCCTCTCCATACCCCAGTGTCCTCATCCATTTGTGAGGCGCTAACAGAATCCGTCTCACGGGCCCTGTAAACACTGCATGTGGGGTGCTTAAGACACGCTTGGACCAGGTAACTGCTCAGTAAATGTCAGTCACTTTTACTCAGAGTCAGTGTCCCATAAGTAGACCCTTCCTTTCTTCCTCAAAGCAAACTTGAACCCCCCTTGGTTCCTCAAGACACAGTAAATGGAGGTCTTACATTGGAGACCATGATTGTTTTCCCCAAAGTGAAGACAAGACTGGACAGCACCATCCTGGTCTTGGAATAGAATGTCACCTAAAATGGTAAGCTCAAGACAGCTGAAACCATTGTTAGTACAGTTGGTACCTGTGTCCTTAGATTCAGACCAGACAGGAAGGCAAATAGCCTGAACCCATAAAACAACCCCAGGGTCACCCCGATTTCCTCCTTGCAAATGCCCACCAGCTAAACAAGGAAATGCAATGTCATCGTGACCTCAGGCATCATCATCTGTGACTGTTCATTCTTTTTGAGCACCTGTCCCTGACTAGGCCACACACGCAGGAGGACACGTCCATCATGTCCTCAAGGCAAGGGGGGGTAGAAATGCACCAGCAATGGGAGAAAATTACAACAAAATCATGTCACTCCTCTTGTGGCCAAACCATCTACGCGGCCATGTGTGGCGTTACAGAGGAAGGCCCCCTTTTTCCAGTTTTTCAACGTGCATGTCTACAAAGGATTATGGAGAGAAGCAGAGGACTTAGAGTTGATGATCAGATGTCTTAAATCACACATCTTCCCCCACCCCAAATCCACTTTTTTTCCAGCACAAGGCAGAGGGCAAGTTTGGGGCAAGGGGCTCAGGTGTGTGTGTGTGTGTGTCTGACACACTGCAGCCACGTCCATAAATGTTCCCCAGTCTAGACAGCACTATGCGACGTAGAAAACAGTCTGCTTTTAAATAAGGCCACCTATAGTTTAATGTAGAAACCTTCTGCAGTAGCAGCAGGCTTGGCCGTGGGTGGGGCTCTCAATTCTGCTCTGTGCCGACTGCTTGCTGTCAGAGGCACACTGCAGCCCAGCCAATTCCCATCTCGTTAAGTACAACAGGCCCAGTCTTCTCTTTGGGGTTGGCAGATTTTCTCTCATTGATTAGTCTCCACACACCACCTGCTGTGCAGCCTGCGGGGCATCCTCTTCCAAGGTGGCTGCTCCATGCCAGTGACAAGAAAGAAAGGCAGAGAGCAGTCTGCACAGGCTTTCTCCCGGCGGGTGGCTTTGGGCAATCCCAGACCTCACAGCTCTGCTTGCTCACCGGTCAGTGGGGTGAACGACCCTGAGCATCTGTTCACTGAATGGTAGTGTTCACAGACCAGGCCTGGCTGAAGGATGCAGTGATGCACACCTGAGCCACGCCCAAGAGGTCGTTAGCCACAGCAAGTCATAACGTAGGCCGGGCCCCACAAGCCCCATCCTCCTCCATCCTTACACAGTGGCAAACACAGGCTGAAATTTAAATACATTTCCAGAGAGGCCATGGAAAGCATGCCAGTGTACAGCAGACGCTGCTCTGGGCATGAGGGAGGCGCTGCTCTAACCAAGGTAGTGGCAGGCCTCTTCGGTCCCCAGCCCCCTCATAAGAATGGTCACTTATGCACTGCCCAGCATAATAGTGGCCAGCAGAGAACATTCTAAAACAGCACCTCTCCAACAAGACATAAATTCTAAATCTAGAAGTAGGGCGTACAGCCTGGGTTTGTAGCAAGCTGCTCAGTGATGCAGTCATGCTATTCAAGGGAACGCATTTTCAGGAGCCAGTTATGACTGCCTGTCTTTAGTCCTGACATAACAACATTTGCAATAACTGATAGTATTTTTTTTTTTTTTGCAATATTGCAGATGGAACCCGAGGCCCTTATGCATACTAGGTAAGCACTCTTGAGCTGCTCGACCCACCCTATTGTGTTTATTTATTCATTTAGATACAAGGTCTCCCTGAGTTGCCCAGACTGGCCTGCAAATAGGCCTATAGCTCAAACAGACCTTAAACTTGTGATCTGCCTGCCTCAGCCTCCTGGGTGGCTAGGATACTGACCTTTGCCACCAGGTCAAACTTCTGATGGTGTTCCTAGTGAGAGCAATAACTGACATCCATAGATCTTATTTCATTTGGTCCTAACTACAACATTGGATAGCCAGACACTGAGCCTGGAGACTGTTGACTCCAGACGCTGTGGATACAGGTAGAATGAACACTAGTAAGGGCTGGGTACACTGGTACACGCCTTTAATCCCAGCACTCCAGAGGCAGAGGTAGGAGGATCTACATAGCAAGTTATTGAGTTCAAGGCCAGCCAGGGCTATACAGTGAGACCCTTTCTCAAAACATTGAAACAAAAGAAAACTTTAAAGAAGAAGAAGAAGGAGGAGGAGGAGGAGGAGAAGAACAACAACAACAACACTGACATGGCAAATGACCGTGTTGAAGACTCCCTACGTCTCCGAAGGCCAGTGAACGGGTCTCCTCGGAAATGATGGTGAAGGGCTTTGGACTGAGGTCTCTGAAGGAAGGAAGCCTGGGGGCGTGAGCCTCACAGGAAGAGGACTGTCATAAACACCACTCAGAACCAGAGTGCATCTAATCCCAGCAGGGCCAGCTGGCAGCCCCTCTGCCATTTACAAGGTGTGATCTCACACCTGCCACGCTCCAGTCCCACGTGCCACCAAAGGAGCTGCGGGACACTGCGTCAGAGGCAGCCTGGTAAGCATGGTCTTCTCTTCTTACCAAGGGATCGGAGTCCACAGCGGGGGGAGCAGCAGCCCCGCAGCCCAGCCAGTGTCTGGGACTCTCACAGCATGACAGACTTGAGGGCAAAGCCCTGCACGCTGCATATGGGCCACACACACCCAAGATTTCCCAAACCAAAGGCCTCTGCCTGGATCACGATCATGCCACCCAGAAGCCTATGCTGCAACCCAAACCCTAATCAATTCAGTGACCCTCTGCTCCGCTCTGAGCAGCAAGCTGCCAGGCTTCAACAGGCCACGCAGGGCCTGTGCCAGCTCTGCCTGAGGGCAGGAGGCTCCTCTGCCTTCCTCTCTGGCCTGTTTATTCACGTTCCAACATGGGTGTTTTTGCAAGCAAGGGGTGGGGAGAGGCCAAGAATTGTATGTGTGTGCCCTAAGGCAGCCCACCACTGCAAAAAGTTCTGGAAACTACAGTCCTCAACAACCTGTCTTGACCCTGTATTATCTATAACTCCCATCAGAAACAAAACGATTCCTCAGATGATTTCAATTTTTCTTCTACTACGAAAAACAACGTGTTCTAGCTCCAGATTTTAAACAGCAAAGGTTTGCTCTCTCTGGCCTGGGCCAGCTCAGAGCACTGACTGGGGACATCTTCATCTGCTCAGTCAGTCCTCACTCTCCTGTGCCCACCCCATCCACCCTTCCCCCTCCACGGACGGTGCCAAGTATGCCCAGAGTGCAGTATCAATGTTGCAACAGGGGCATCTGAGGGCCAAGACATCTCAGCACAGATTTGCGCTCCCTGTATTAGGTTTATAAAGTTAGTGGTCATGGCTGACCTGGCAAGAACCAAGAGGGGTGAAAAGGAATCACATGGAAAGGCAGTGCCAGGTGATCGTGCCAACAGAGAGCAATGGGCTGGCCAAGAAGGGTGGGCAGGGTCTCTGAACCAGTGGCTGTCAGGGTGGGCAGTGGACGCCCCAGCTGGTGAGTGGAAAGCAATGCTAAAACTCAGGAGTGGAGGTGGGGCTGGGGGAGACCGGGTACCACAGGGGTTTGTTTGGGTTTTTGGAGGTTTTTTTTTTTTTTTGGGGGGGGGGGGCGGTCCTTGTTTGTTTTGAGACAAGGTCGCCATGGCTGACCTGGAATCCACCACACCAAAGACTTTGTATCTCAGGTGATTTACTATACTCTGAGGTGTCATTGACCCTGCTGGCTCTTACTATTCTGTAGTTGATCCATAAGTCACATTACACATTAAATGACCAACAGAGGTAATGAGCTGCCCATGTATACAGAGGACGATTAAAAGTGGGCTGCTTCCTGCAGGAAGCCAGTGGCCCGGATAATTTACCCCCAGCACATGGAAACTTTGCTGCCAAGAAACAGTTCACTTGTCCTGGCTCAAAGCGAGCCTGTGGATGACGCAAGGCCACAGAAGCCAAGGCGGGCGGGTGTCTTCACGGTCTGCACATGGCCTGAGGCATTGAAAACCTGCTGGTGACATCAGAGATGCTAACTCTGACATTGTCGGATCCACAAAAGCACTCCAAATACAAGGCTGGGGCTGTGCCTAGAAGCACCAAACTGCTCTTTATTTTTAGCTGTGCACATTTCTGAAAGCCAGACACACCAGAGCACAATTCTGCATGCAACTTGTTTATTTTTAGTGCATGTGTGTGGTGTGTATGCATGCTTATGGGGGGCGGGCCACATGGGGTGGATACCTGTGTATGTGTGTGCACATACATGTGGAGGCCAGGTTGCCATTGTCCTGCTCGGTCGCTCTCCATCACAAAGACTGAGGCAGGGTCTCTCACTTGAACGCAGAGTCTATGGCACCGGCTAGTCTAGTTTGCTTACTCGGAAGACCTGGTCTCCGTCTACTGTGTGTTGGGAACACGGGTGGACCATCACACCCACCCAGCCTTTCACAGGATCCAAACTCAGTTTCTCAAACTTGCACAGCAAAGACTTTCGTACTTACTAATCCATGTCCCCAGCCCATGAAGTGTAGCTGGTTTTCTCCCAGGTGACAACTGTCCTGAGAAGAGGTAGAAGGGATGAGCCTGAGGTTGGGTGAGCCTACAAGCTGGAAGACCTCCATGCCAATCTCTGGTCCCTTGCTGCCGTTTACAGCAGCGTTTCAGTAAGTCAAGGCTGGACAACTTGTATTTATGAACTTCTGAACCCAATCAAGTTCCAGCCGGGACCACCAAGAAGGCAGCATCAGTGCTCAGGCCTGCCAGTACTTCCACGAGCTTGCTGGAGAGGTCCTAGGATAAGCAAGTCCCATGCTCTGTTTCCCCATCTGACAATGAGGCTGACCTCAGATCTAACCTCAGGAGACCAGGACGGGAATCACATCAGGCTCTAGAGGATGGAGCAGGGAGAATGTAAGGCATAACCATGGCATCCAAAGCAGACATCAGACCTGTAAGGATGGTAGGATGGTCCATGCCCACCTCCCTACCCCACAGATGAGGAAACTGGGTCCCAAGGTAGTTAAAGGATAAGCCACGGTCCCCCAACTTAACAATAACACACGAGAGACTAACAGCCCGAGCAGGAAGTCCTGGTAGAAACTGGCGCACAAAGGCTTGTTAATATTTGCATGTGAGGCAGGCTCCTGTGGCAGAACTCTTGCATTATTAACAAATTAAGAAAGAAAATGGCAGGCCTGTCTAAGCACACTGTCAAAACAGGAGTTGTTTCCCAGCCTGGTGCAGGGCTTCGGCCTCCTAATGTCAGGTGACGCTGGGTGCAAAGCCGGCTCCAGTTTCGGAGGCCTGGCCTGCTGCTACCAGACACAGCGTCTACTGGGGCTGGGGGGCATCATAGCTCCATTCACTGCAATGCTTTTAAATATTAACTTCACATGGCAGCTCAATCACTGACACTGGAAACAAACAATCAGCCAAGGACACAGAAGACCTAAGAGGCCAAGTTCAGTTCCACTGAGAAAGGAAACTAGTCTACTGCGTTCACCTCGGCTGGGGATCTGAACAAAGTCGTTAGAGTCATAAGATGGTGAAATACAACAGGCAGAAGCAGAGGACTGGCAAAGCGGACCTGTGTGCCATGGAGCTACAGCAGAGCATGGCCACGTCTTGCTATGGATGCAGAGGAATGAGCCAGGTGAACAAGTTAGCTACAGATGCTAAAATGTGGGGACCCTGGTGGAGAACATGACAGTTAAAGTCTTCCAGGGACACAAAGCCATTCCTTCCAACAGAACTTTATTCTCTATCTTTATCATGGATGATCTTACTGATAAGTAAAGGAAAGATTTGTCAGAAGTTATTTTTATCCTGGCAGAGCTCCTGCTATTAGGAAAAGTTATGAATAATAGTTATGGTGTGCAAGGCCATAATATAGTGGGAGTGAAGATGTCACAGGCTTCTGTCTGTCACCTCAGCCTCACCCTCTGGCCTCATCAGCACCTTTGTTCCTTGCATAGGGACGCCCTTACTGCTCACTATTTGGAATGAATAGGCTGATCCAAGTTCACACCCCTTACAGATCTTCAGGCTTCTCAGCTCCCTAATTAGCGCTCCACAGGCCTACCCAAGGATGCTCATGGCAACACCCTTCTGGCTACAAACAGTCCCAAGCAATGAACCCCATGGAGTGTACTCCTCTTGGGCTGGCATTTCCTGAAGCCCCACTCAGTGGAGACTTAGCCAGTGTTACATCCTTGGTTTCCCACCCGTGAGAAAATTGAGAAAGGGATCTGTGATCATCCTAGGGACTCTGGGAATGGCCTGGGTTGAGAGAGTGTCTCCCTGGAGGTCTGTGCCTGTCATTTTCTCTGCCAGGATCCTTCCACAGTCTATCTCTGCTAACTTTTCCATCTTGCCAAGGACTTTGCATCGATCTGGAGACATGGTCCTGTGTTGGAAGCCTGGGTCCCCTCCCATCACCTCCATCACCAATATTCATAAACTCTGTTCACACTGAAGCCACTTCTACAGCATATCCAAACCAAATCATAGCACATCCAGGATGGAGCGAGTTCCCAATGCACCGTCCATACAGAGACTTGCTGTTAAGATGTACTCTAAGAGTTTTTAAAGACAGATTAAAACAAACAAAACTTTAGTGGGTCACCTCATTCCACCAGCCCAAACCTCAGCCACCTGCCACTGAGTCTTCTATTACATGGCTCTGAGGTGCTGAATCCCCAGTTGCTCCCAAATCACTTGACGGTGGACTTCCCATCTTTCCACACTCGGGAAGGTTCAGGCTGACTCACAGTAATTGCTAACAGTGATCACGATAATTACCAGTCATCAAGCTCTTAGTGGATGCCTAGCCTCGGGTACCATTCTGTTAAATCTCTCAGCCTCTCGCTCATTAAAGTCTTGCAACAACATTATTATGCTTTCTCAGGGAAGATAACCGGAGCCTGAGGGAGGGTAGGGAACTATGGTACAGTTAGGAACAACTGGTGAAAAGTAGAAATGTATCTCACTAGGAGAGTGGGGCTCAGGGATAGAGAGCTCAGCTGATGAGTGGTGGCGGTCTGGTCAGGGAGATGAGCTACCCAGCACACTTCAGAGACACCCATCCCAGAGGCTTCGTGGCAGCCCTTCCCAACAAGCAGGCCCTCCCAGCAGAGCTGTCAGACCCAGCCACCGGGGCCAGAGGCCTCCCAGCGGGGCCCCACCAAGCTGCTGTCTGATGTACCCTACACACGAATACCAGTGTCCCCAGATGTTCTCCATGTAGAACATTTGGTTTGAGACACAGCTCTCCTCTCCCCTCCAACTCTTACATTTGTTTAATGGACTCCTGCAGTTCAGCTAAAACGTTCTGGAGCAGACATCTGAAGCCAGTCTGTCTCTGATGGGAGCACCCCATCTGTATTGAAAAAGAAGAAGTAAATAAGACAACCCTTCCCAAGAGCTAGGCTCTAAGCAGGTCATAAAACGTAAGCTATGTGCAGATAATAACGCAAGCCGCTTTCAAGTCTGTTTCTGAGTAGATCTCAGGGTTAACCTAAGACTGATGCTCCAACAGACACTGGTCTGGCCTGCTAAAGAGGCCGGCCAAGTACTGTTTCTTATCCCCCTACAACAGCTGTCCAAAATTCTGTCACTTGAGCAACATAGATGATTGAACTAAGGGAAGGACTATTTTTTTTTCTGGTTTCAATTTTCCAAACAGCCATGGCTCCTTTTCTCGCAAATCACTTACCCCTTAACCCACAATCTAAGACACAAGTAACAGGTAGAAAATAGGAAATGCTCATGACCTTGAGTCATGACACCCAGTTCAGCCACATGCCAACCAAGTGACGACCCCAGGAGCCCTGCTCCCCACCGCCAGCTCATCCAGTGATTCAAAAACAGACTTCATTAGATTCACCCTCAGAACCGATACAAGAATAGACCATGACCCCCAGAAAAGCCACCCAAAGAAATGGCCCTAAATCCATGCACTGGGTGGGCCCCTGCAGACACCCATGCAGAGTGTCCATGTTAATGTAATTGCAAAAAGTTTAGTCACAGCGAACAATAGAGAAGCTGGACACATGGACTCAGAAAGAGCCTCTCTGACAGAATTAAGACATGGCAACTACAGGGATGGGGACATGAAGTACTTGCCACACAAGCCCGAAGACATGGGTTCACATCCCCAGCACCCACATAAAAAGCTGGGCACTGTGGCTTGGGTCTGTAGCCCCAGACTGTGGAGGTGGAGACAGGAGGATCCCAGGGCTACTGGTCAGACAGCCTAGCCTAATCCATGAATTTTAGGTTCAGCAAGAGACGCTGTCTCAAAAACTAAGGAGGAGGGGGCTGGAAAGATGGCCCAGTGGCTCAGAGCACATCCTGCTTTTGCAGAGGACCCACACTTTGATCCCAGCATCTTTATCAGGTAGCTCACAACCACCTGAAACTCCAGCTCCAGGGCACTGGACGCCTCAGCCTCGTTAGGTACCTGCACTCACATGCACAGACTCAAACTAGCACAGGAAGGCACCTAACTTCAACTTTGACCTCCACATGTGTACACACACACACACACACACACACACACACACACACACACACACGCACCTGCATATATGCATGCACACACAGACAAAGATACACATAAAGTTTTTTGAGACACATCAACTAATGTTAATCTTTAACTGCTCTGTCTCACGAACATTCAGGATTTGAGTGGGTCATTTCTTTTGCTATGAGAAAAGGAGAATTTCACCCTTCAAACAGGTCACAAAAAGAGGAATTAAAGTTGATGGAGAAGACAGACACGCTGTACATGGCAGACAAGAAGATTCCTGAGCACTGCTGGGGAACACCTAGCGGGGAGCCGAAGACGCTGACTTCCTTGATGCCTACAGCTTAAGAGAACTGGTTCATCTACAAGTGGGCTGTGTCCTCTTGGACACATCTGCATCCAGACTGCTATAACTCATTACTATTTCCACATTAAACATGCGATTCGCCCAGTCCTGCATGTCCTTGTCTGTAGCTCGGGGCAGGCTGAATGTTCAGGGGCTGCAAAGCTGCTTTCCTCATTCACTCGTGCCTGGTTCCCATGCAGCCAGGTCAACGGCCCCCAACACTGCACTCTCTATATCATGAAACACAGCATCTCTAAGGCCAGGAAAGTGTTGCACAATCATAACTCCCCCCCTTGAAAGGCTAAAAAGCCGATTTTAGACTTAGGTTTACCTCCGTCACTACTAAGAACAAGCAAAGTACAATGAGCTAAGCTATGGAAAATGCCCAGGCCCACATACATACAGCGCTGTATACGTTCCAAGCATGCTCATGGTTATTCTTATCAATGTTGCTAACAAACAGAGCTATGCAGACATATGTCTAAGAACATGACCATAAGACTTCAAACGCTAAGCCTCAGAAGGAGATGTCAGAGGGCAACGTGAGAAGGAGCTGAGGGAAAGGAAGCAGCCGTCACCTCTTTGGAGAGGCCACTTCAGGCCACCCCACTAAAAGAAGTCCCTCCAGACATGCCTCTGCAGCCCCCAGGGAATCGATACTTGCCGGATGGAATTATTTCCCTGAAATAAACAGACAGGCAAAGGTCACCACAACTGGGGCCTAGAAAGAAAACAAGCCAGCTGCCGAGTTACGGGCAAGCCTATGATGCAACAGGGCAAAAGGTCCCGGCCCAGGCCCTGTGAGATGGCTTGGACAACCAGGTCCCTACGGAGAAAACACACAGGGGCAAAGATATGGGAGGCTCATTCTGCTCGGAGCGAGGCCCCAGTGTGACCAGGCCTGGGGACATCTTCAGGAGTGCAGACCCCAGGGCCTCCGTGACCCCATGCTTATACACAGCTGGTGCTCTCCACTCTAGCAGGGCACATTCGCTCAGGGTCACATTCGCTCAGGCAGTCTTTGCCAAGCTATGTTATATGCCTTGTGCACTAAACAGGGCTGGCACACAGTAGGCCTACAGGAATATTCTCTGGATGAATTAAGTATGCTCCTTAGTTACAGAGATGTCGGCAGACAGCGATCCAGAAGTGGACATTGTAGCGACCTATGTTCACATGGGTTACTTCTCTAAACACACTTCCTAAATGCACCTGAACTTGTCTTTAAGCAACTGGAAAAGAGGCACATCGGGCATTCTGGAGAGTTTGCGTAAGTAGAGAGGCTGTGAGTGGCAGTATCACAGCAGGTCAGGATTCAGATCCACTTACAAGCCTTGTAAGTGTGAACAAGAGCATCACTCTCCTGCCCTCAGCTTGTCCGTTTGTCCAATAGGAGCGACCGTGGGGTGCGCCTCTTGAGGTCCCCGTGAGGATGAATGCAGATCAGCGGTTTCACACGATTGGGATGTCTCTGACACGCGATGGCCCTCATGTCATTGTTACTATAATCACATTACAGAAGGGTAACAAGAAAAGAGATCACAAGCTTCTACCCCAAGACAAGAACCCAAGGTCTCTGCATGAATTGCGTGTTATAAAACAGACAGCAGACACCAGTGTGGTGTGTCCCCAGACAACACTGGACTGTCCAAAGCTGTTACCTGAAGTGCCAGCTGTAGTGGGTTCCCTTCCTTTCATTCCCCGGAGCATCCTGGTTAACTTGCAGATGCTCCTTCATGCCCCAGAGACTACCCCAATCCTGCTCACCAGACTCCTGGAGGCAGGGGTGGGGGGTGGAGGTGTCAAAGACAGTCTATGAACGGTCACAGCTGCACCCTGCAGTCTGGCTTGTCCCTCCGAATTTAAATCATTGGATTACATAAGCACCCTAACTAGAGGAGCCTCATTCCTGCATCCCCAGAGGCTCACATGGTGCCTGACACAGGACATGATCAAAAATACCAGGTAACCCAGTCAGTGGCAACCCTGGAAGTATTTCATTTTTGGAAGGTTTCATGCATACACCAAACAATGCTGACACAGACATTTCCTCATCCATCTTAAAGCTCATTAAGTATATGCTATTTCCCAGGCTCTCATCTAGACATTGGGGGGCGGGGGGGGGGGGGGGGGGGAGTACAGCAAATCCCTGGAAGAGGTGCTTGTGAGGCAGTACCAGGAGCTGTGGGGAGGAGGTGCACCTGTCCCTACCTCATTAAATCGGCATAGAGAGAGCATTAAATTCTGCCAGACTGCTGTGCACTATCCAATTGATCAGCCGTGCACTAACCAATGGAAGACTCCAAGCACACAGGACTACTAGCCACTTAAAATGCGGCTTGTGCAATCAAGAAACTGAACCTTTCATTTAATTTCATGGTAATTAATTTTAATAACCACAGGTGTCCCTATTTGAAAGTGCTGGTCTGGGGCAGATGAGCGATAAAATCGAGAGGAAAAAAGACAGGCAACACACACTATGAGCAAGGGGCGTCCAGAGCACCACATGCCATCCAGTGCGTCTCACCCAATTACTGGATGCCCTAATGTTCCCGGGCTCAGAGATCACTGGACAGACTCGGGTGCGAGGCACTGTGCCCAGCTGGAAGTGGCAGGCCAGCCCTGCCGGGACTGAAGCTGAGCACTGGCCACCGTCAGCCGAAGCTGACAGGGATCTCTCTCCCCCATCACTCCACTGGTGGCCACTTTGTCCCTGGCAAGCACATCCCTCAGGGTCCAGGACACTGGGCAGATTTTAGGAGATTTCTTCACATTATGCATAAGCACAAATACAAGTCTCTTAAATTCCTCCAGAAAACTGGTGGCCGGTCCAAACATTTCATAAAATCAGAGCTCATCGTGGGGCTGAAAGGAATGTCAGACGGCACTGTCCCCAGAGAAATGCTAAATATTTGTTTTATTTTTTCCTTCGTGAGCTGTTTTAAGAAACAATTGCTTTTTCTACTTGAAGCAAGAGGGAAGGGCTGTTTTTTTTTATTGTGTTTTTGTTTTGTTTCATTTGTGGTTTGCAGATGGCATCACCAGATGAAGCACTAAGAAGTCCTGCCTAACGGGCTCCTCCTTTGTAGCAGTGGCAACAAACCCGTTTTTTCTGCTGCATCTTGATTTATAAAAACAGTGGTTTTCAAAATAAATAAAAGTAATTTTTAAAAACTTTCGAAAATAGCATTTTCCTGGAAAATGGGGCTTGCACAGCCTAATTCTTTTCTTCTGAGGCTTCACTTAACTCCAGAACATTTATATCCTGGGATTCCCCCCCCCCCAGGGCTGGGGATTGAACGCTGGGCTTTGCACATGCTAGGCACGTGATCTACCACTGAGCTGCAACCCTAGCCTTTTCTTATACTTTTTATTTTGAAACAAGGTCTCCCCGAATTGCCCAGGCAGGCCTTGAATTTACAATCCTCCTGCCTCACAGTCTCTCAACTGGCTGGGATTATAGGCCAGCGCTACCAGGCCTGGCTTTGAGATTTCATTAGCAAACAGATATTGCAATCACTCATGCCCTCGGGTCGCCCGTATACAGAAAACGAGGCACTGAGACGCCCTGTGCGGTGGGGTGTGTCTTACGGTGGAGGAGGACCAGCAGAGGACACTCTGGCTCCTGCTGCTTTGATGTAATATGCGAACAAGATATAAGACCCACAAACATGCAGCCCCTGAAAAGGGCTGGACAGTAAGGCCCATGGAAGCAGAAACCCCACAGAAGCAGAAACCCGTCTGTCCGTCCGTCCATCCGTCCGTCCATTTCATCATCATTGTACCACTGCAGCTGGGGGCCGTGTGTGTCTGATACTGCAGGTCCTTCACAAATGCAGCCAGTACACACACACACACACACACACACACACACACAAATTCATGATGGCTTCAACTCAGAGTTCCAGATCTGATTTGGGAAAGTCATTGGTCCCGCCCTCGAAGTCTCCACACCCTTGTCTGCAAGATGACCATCATAATCACACCGGCTCAAAAGGCAAGAAAGCCAGATCAGGTAAACCAAGGGCTGGGGATGTTGCTCATTGGTAGAGAGCTAGCCAAGCTGTCACAGGCCTGGGTCCCATCCCCAGCAACCTTCCCCTGCCACACAGATACTCAAAGGAAAAGAAGAAAGAAGAGAGGGAGGGAGCAGAAGGTGGGAGGGAGGGAGGGAGAGAGGAAAGGATGGCAGGGAGAAAAGGATGGGAGGGGGGAGGGAAGGAGAAAGGCAGTCTGTGTGCCTGGCACAGGCTTGTCGCTCAGTAAGGTTTCCTGCCCTGCAGAATTCCTCCCTCTGCCCTGGACCTGTCCACACATCCAAAAAATGGGTATCACTCAATGAGATGTCTACTCAAGTCGTCTCCCTCCCCAGCTTGCCCGCTCAGCCCTGAGTTCGCCACTGCATTCTCCATTACTAATACTCCATCTCTATTCCTAAGACGCAAAGTGGGGGTGTCCACCCAGAGTGGGTGCTTCACTTAGGGCGAGCACATCCATCATGCTGGGCTCCGCACTCCCCGGACACACCAACTGCCTTTAGCCTCTTCTGCCCACCACCCGGGAGCTGAAGACCATTTATTTACTTCAAGGCTGTTAGAAGCACGGGAGGGAATTTTGCTGCTCAGAGGACCCCTGCAAGCATCTGCTTTCACCACCACTGAAGAAGCCAAGGATGCACAAGGGATACTGCGCAGGAAATGATGAGACTCAGACGATTAAACTAAAAACAAAGTGGGGGAGGGAAACAGTCTTCTTAAGTGGACTAGCAAGGAGAAATCGGGATCTAGGAATGGCAAGGGTTAGGTACACATTCTAGAATCAAGGGTGAGCAAATCGGCCTATCTTGCCCCCCACTTACTCCTTCCCAGTGCCCAGCAGAGCGACACAAAAGGGCTCCACAGACATGCTAATAAACGTCTTTTAACCTGTGGCAGACTTGCCACAAGAAAAAAATGACAAACACTTCTGGTCCTTCTCTGGAATAGCAGCAGCAGCAACTCACCATTTAGAGCTCAGATGGACATGGGCTGCTTCTCTCCCCCACATCCTAGTCATTAACTGGTGTGGCCCTGGATCTAAGCTCCCTTTGTGGCCAAGTGGGGACAGTGGCAACACCTCTCTCGGGATCCTTCTGAGGGTGTGGTCATGCTTGCTGCAGGCCGCAGGAATATATCATAAGAACTCAGCTGGTTATGGCAAAGTCGCTACCTGGAGGGATCAGGGATTTCCTCCAGAGGAAGCCAAATTCCAAGGAGTTTTTGGTGCTATTTGGCTTGTTATATATCAGCTGTCTTCTGTTATAAAAATCCTGTGCCTTCATAGTTTTCCCAATTGACTTTTCCCTAAGAAGGGCCAACAGTGTGGACCGATCACTCTCTGGAATATACACATTCCAGGTATCTTGAGAACAGCCTCAGGAAAGGCTTTCTCTGGAATCAGATATCTCCCTTAGCCATTTTCACGGACTAACGGTGATATGCTAACCGGTCATTAGCACTCAGTTGACCTCCTCTTTTACCACTCCCATTTTGGGTTGTTAAAGAAAGCCTGGTGGTCACTGCCGCAGGAAAAATTCTTACCTGCCTTTATGACCCTGGAGAATTCAAGCCTGGTGACCTTGCTCGACCAGGGGCTTGATATAACTGGATTCTTGGGAGACTTAGGTAGAACGTGGAGAGTGGAGGACAGAGAAGAGAAAAGAGAATGGAAGAACTAGATGGGTAAGAACTTGAGAGGGACGAACTGAGATGGGGAAGAACTAGATTGAAGGTCTAGAAGAGAGTACTAGAGGAACAAAATGGAAGAGCCAGATGGGAAAGAACAAGATGAGGAAGAAATAGATGAGAGAAGAGGAGATGGTATGGGAAAGAACCAGATGGATGAGAACCTAGAAGGGGTAGAACTAAGATGAAGGAATTAAGATAGAACCTAGAGGGGACAACAGATAAATGTAAAGAGACATTGGGCAAGAAAGGAGCTAAAAATGAGAGCAGAGTATAAGCTTGTAGAAAGAAAACTGACAGAATAATAAAATGTATGGACTAAGGAATTTTGTGTACATAGATTCATTTCTTTTCTTCAAAGATTATCAGCTGGTTGTAGATTCTTCCCGGACCCTGGGAGGGGACTATCAAGGCTGGATCCCCATAGTCCCCAGTACACGCTGGTCAGGCACTTGGCACAGGGCCTGACCAACCAGAAATGGTCAGCAGTGACTGATGCCATCCATTCACCTCAAAGGGTGAAACAGCAGCAAACCCATTAGTGGAGTCTTCAAGATGGCCAGAAACACCCTTTTTCCCAGAGCATCTGGGCAGCTCACCTGCTTTCCTATGTGCCTCCGGAAACCAAGGAGCCAAGCTCTCCCGGAACACCAAATGTCCCCCACCCCAAACCACTGGCCAAGCCCCTGGAGAACACAGTGTCTACCTATCCAAATGCCAAGCCAAGGGCAGCACAGTCACCAGCCTCTAGTTTCACCAGCTCAAACCAAAGACCCCCTTGAACTCTAAGAATGCAAACAGGAGTGACGTTCTTTCCAGGCACCTTAGCGGAATATGAGCATGCTCCCTCTACACCCCAAATAATCACAGTTCATGCTCATGGGTTGGGCACCGTTCTCCGCAAACGTTCCATCATGAAATCTTACATCATCAGAGCTGAGCCCTGCTGCGGCCATCTCATCACACTGAGGGACAGACGTTCTCCAGATCTCACTCTAGACCCACTAAGAAAGCCGGGACCGCTGTGAGGCAGAAGCAGAGGCAGGGCGGAGAGACACAGAGAAGCTTCTCACAGGAAGCCCTGAGAACTGAACTACTTTTCCGTCCCCCATCAAGCAGAGCTCCTGTCCAGCCACAGGTCATGAATCTACACGTTACCAACCACATCCATGAAATCCTAGAGCTGCTTCTCCTCCCAAGAGCAGTAGGGACTAGAGGTCATTCTGTCTCCACCCCTCAATTTACAGGTGAAGCGAAGGCTCTGAGCACTGGAGTATCTACCTACTTGTGATAAATTGTGTGCTGGCAGGCAAAGGTGTGGAGGCCACTGGGACCTTATCTTCCACCCCCTGAAAGCATCCCCCCAAGAACAACACCAGCCAGCAGATCTCCCTCAGAACTCTATTCCCACCTCATAGGTGTAGGAAGTGCATCCTAACCTTCTGCAGGTTACAAAGAGCATTTCTTGTTCACAAATGAGACCATCTGCTTTCCTGTCACCACCCTGAGAAGACTGGGACCAAGCTGGTCCCAAGGCACAGCACAATGACAGCCGGTAAGGGCACACGCTAGCTTGCTGCAGTCGAAGGCCTCTGTGGGAGCCAGGGCACTGGCTCCTCTTCCAGAGGATCCAGGTTTGATTCTCATCACCCACAGGAAGGCTCACAAGTATCTGTAACACTAGTTCCAGGGGGTTCAACGCCCTCTTCTGGCATCTTCTGGCACTGCACCCACATGGTACACAGATATACATGCATGCGAACACCCACATGCATAAAATTTAAAAAGTAATAAATAATTAAAAAACAGTTTTTAAAGGTCCCTGTGGTCCTTGAGTCACACTACTGGTCAAAGCCTGGTTGGCACAGGCGGGTTGGGAAAGAGGATCACTGAAGGCACTGAGTTCTTTTCTAAACTGCCATCCCAAGGGATGGAAGTTGTGCCACTGAGTCCAGGAAAGGCGCTAATAAAATCCACCCCAGCTTCCTCTCAATGCCCTCCTGATAGAACTCTCAGTGTCACTAGTGAAAGTAAATGGAGTGGAATTTTTTCTCGTGCTGAAAGGGCAGATCATGATGGCATTTTTTCCAGACACGCACTAACTCCACCGTCCAGCCAGTTCACAGTTCCTAAAGTGTTTAATTTACAACCTGGGGAGAGTGTTTTGGAAACCTCCAAGATGCCTTCTAGCCTGCGCACTCTGCAGAGCTGCTCAGCTGGGCTGCTCAGACGGGAGGCAGAGGGCTGGAGCCTCCAGAAGAAGCCTGACGGACAAGGAGCGGCCAGGCAGGAAGGTGCCGAGGTCCCCAGGAGTGAGGAGCCGATGCTGAGGAAGCAGGCTGTGGATGGTTCCGCCTCCTCCTCTCCCCAGCCACACAGAAGCATCATGGAGATCCACGCTGCAGTCCAGGCTGGTCCAGTCTGTGCACGGTGGTGAGGAAAGCAGCGACAAAGCCCCCAGGGGAACTTCCTGTTGCCTCTGGCCTTCTGGGACTTTCCCATCTCAGGACATTGATACACTTCCTGTGGCAGTTGTCCATTCATTCATTCAGAGTACCCATTCATTCATTCATTCATTCATTCATTCATTCAGAGTACCTACCATGCACACAACACCAGTGAGACAGAGCCTGGGTCTCCCCTAGTGGCCGATGGACATGAGGGGCTGTACACACAAAAATCCAACCTCCATGCTGGGAGGAAACCAAAGCTGAGCTGGGACAGAGGAACAAGGAAGGAATCTTGACAGCCATGGTAAACACAGAACTGAGTCCCTGTAAACCCTAAGGAAGATTTTAACAGAGGAAGCCAAGCCAAGGTCCTCAGGTTCTCCACAGTACCCAGAGGTGTGCAGCACCATACCCAGCTCAACCCACTTGTGACGGAAAGCATCAATCCAGACCTTATCAGTAGTAAAATTACTAGCTAATGTGTCTAAGGCCCTAGGTGCAGCAGGTTCTGCATCCGAAGCTTCCAAATCCCACTTCTAATGTTGATTCTAAGTAATACGGTACTGGGAGATGCTTTTGCTAACCTCGAAAACATGCAGCTCTCCCGGGAGCCTGCAGCTACTGAGAAGCAAGTGGGATGTGGCCCTCAGTCTGTCTACTACACTGCTGGCATTTCCTACACAACCAAGCCCTTGATTTTATACTCTGGTTATTTCAGATGAATTACCTGCTATATTCTAAATTCTAGGTATCTCGATAGCATGAGACACCACAGTCTCCTCTGAAATGTCCCCACAGTGTTGGGCCCGTTTTCAGCACACGTGAAACACTCCAGGTGACTGCTAAGTGGGAAGGAAGAAAGGTACATGAGTCCTGTGTCAGCCAGAGCAGGGCAGCCTGCCAGCTGGGAAGAGCAGAGAAAAGCTACAGCTACCACCTGGGCTTGCCAAGCAGGATGTGCATGCCCTGTGGGCACAAGGCCAGACAAGTGAACAGAAGACGTCTTTTAGACTAGCAATAACCCTGGCCACATGGATGGCGGTTACCACACCAGGCAGTAGACTTAGCTACATCATCTCATTGAATCCTCTCAACAAGCCACCAGATAAGATCCATCATAGCCTCCTGATAAGGGAGAGAAAAGCAGAAGCTAAAATAGAGTAACCTACCCAAGGTCACCTTGCTGTCAGGACTGGGATGAGATATGGATACAGAGAGTCTATCTCCAAGATGTGTGTGCCTGTGCCTGTTCCTGTGCGTGCGTGCGTGCGTGCGTGCGTGTGCGCGCGCGGGTGTGTGTCCCAAGGCAAGCATGGTGCCGCCTTCCACTTCTTACACAAAAGGGAGTCTCGTGGGACTGCAGGTTTGACATCTTGGAGGGCTGACAGACAGACCATGGCCTTCCCGGTCACCACCACTCCCTGCTCCAAAGTCCCACATTTTTCAAATAACAGTTTTCTTGAAATATGATCCACATGTCCTTCAGTCCGCTCACTTTAAAGTACACAAGTTGGGGGTTTTAGTCTGTTCTCAGAGTTGTGCAATCATCATCACAACTGCAAAATATGTCCATGGCCCCCCAAATAAACACGCCGGCCAGCAGCCACTTCCCACTTACTGCCAGCTCTGCCAGCAGCACTGACAACTCCCAACCTTCCGGGCTCTATGGTCTGGCTGACGTGGGACATTTCACAGACACAGAATCGCGGTGGTCTCTCACAACCGGCTTCTTCCACTTAGCGCCACGTCTTCAAGGTGGCTCCGTGCTGCAGCACGTAGCGAATCCTTTGTTTCTTTTCATTGCTGAATAACATTCCACAAGTTCTCAATAAATAAAATTATGCAAAGGATCACAAGAATATTCCAAGTAAAGTGAACACACCATATTTCATGCAGCCATTCATAGGGAGGTGAACATTTGTACGCCTTCCACTTAGCTGTTCCAAGTCTTTGTGAACACGTTTCTATGAGGACATGTGTTTATATTTCTCCTGGGTAGACCTAGGAGTGAAATTGCCCAGCCTCAGTTTTTACATACAGTTAAAAGCTTACTGAAGAATCTCGCCATGAAGCCAACATCTGGCTGCTCCTGGGCTGTTTCCAGGGAATTTTATCAGTTTCGCCAGACTCCACTCACGGGTGGGTCATCTGGCCCAGCCCCTCCCCTCCTGGGGCCTGGGATCTTCTCACAGTGACACTTGCCAGTGTCGTCTGGACCCGCACAGTGATAAATGTATTCTGCTTTAAAGTGGATACTTCACAAATCATAACTTACAGATGCTCCAAGACTTTCATGTGGGAAAGATGAATGAGATTTCTGCTGTCTGACTCTGGAGCCACTGAGGACAGGAAGCCACAGCCAGGAACCCGACAAGCCCTGGATCTACGGCTCTCCCTGACGAATGCATGAGCAAATGTAACAGCAAAGGAATTCATGCAGGGAAGGGTCTGCCTGTCTTTGCAGACATGGCTCCGCTCATCCATTCATCTACAGTCTTGTGTTTCCTTGCCAACTAATGTAAATGTTCCTCGGGGTCATGGAGGATAAGCTTCAGTTGCTACACCTCTCCGCTATTCCCTAGCTAGATTTATCCATCTCGGCTCCATCCTGCAAATCTTGGTTGGGGGTCTATTTCATGCTTGGCCCTCAGCGAGACATCTCTGGTGGGCGGCCGTGTGAGATGGGTTCAAGGCGGTTAGACGGGGTGTAACACAGACAAGGAGCCTCAGCTGACCTGCTTATCTCCTGCCACATGCTAAGAGGAAGGAGATCAAGAAATCCTGGCACACTGTGGGTGCTTTTTTCACTACAGGCTAAGAAAGCGAACTTGTTCACCATGGAAGCCCCTCAGCCCCAGCCTCACCCCCAGGCATTCAGACCAGGCTCTCTGAGGAACAAAGAATGCAGTGTGTGTCCAAGTGAAGAGCCCCTTGGTTGGTCTGAGTCATTAACATGTGCTTTGTGTCCAAGAAACAACACCTTGGTATCCCTGGCCCATCTCTCTCCCAAGATGCTTCCAACTCTTAATCTTTTCACACCTCAACTCTTAGGAAACCATCCCTGCTCCAGGCCAGCACCCCAAACCTCCAAGCACAGAGCCCCTCTATGACCTGCATCCAGCTCTGCTGACTTCCAAGAGTCTCTGGGGCAAACACTGGCCTTGCTACTGAATGTGACCCTGTAGAAGCTGGATAACCTCACTAGGCCTCAGCTCCTTCTGGAAAACGGGACGATAAGATGTTTAGGGAAGTTCAATCCGTTAGTATGTACCTGGCACACCCCCAACACTAGAGAAGTATTAACTGCTACTATTATCAACTATCCCAGCCCCCCTCTACCTGATCAGTCTTGCATCCCACTACACCCCAGCATAAATCTGACATCACCCGTCCCTGTGATGTCCCCAGGTCCCAGGGACAGCTTCAGCGATACTTGGCCTCCCCTCTCCTTGGCTGGTAGACTAGAACAGCGCAGGGGTGTTGGCAGACTGTCTGCTTCTGTTCACTCGTTACCAGCCAGGCCTTCCGTTGTCAACAAATTCCAATGCTTTCTGAGGTCATGGACAGCAACCCCTAACCTCCACCCCTCTGTGACAGTCCTCTGCTCTGTGAATCGCCCCCGTGCCATCCTGGAAGCTTTGGTTGCCATGACCCTGCCTCTCTATTCACTTCCTAAACTACAGCAAGAGCCCATCTCAAAAAAGAAGCTGCCGCAGCTGACCTGGCACCACTGGCAAAGTGGTCCAGAGTCACCGCTGCGTGACGTAAGGAAGGCTCTTGATTCCTCTAACAGCAATGCATTTCCAAACAGACAGACCTATGAGACACTGTCCAGTTGTGACCCTCAACTCATTACACACCAACGTGTTATTTTCTCCATCTGTAAAATGGGTCCAACTAGAGTTTAACACCTCAGAGAGGGTTTAATGAGGGACATGTGTGCAAAGTTCTAGGCTCAGCATGACACATCTCATCTCAAAACATCAGCTGGGGTGACTGGGAGACGGCTCAGTTGGTGTATTACTTGTGCAAGCAAGAGGACCTGAGTTTAACCCACATAAAAATGCTGGTTATGGTCATACTGGAAATCCCAGCACAGGGGAGGTGGGGACAGGCGAGTCCCTGGGGCTTGCTGGCCAGCCAGTCCACGGCCATACCAATGAGAGACATTCTCAAAGCAGAAAGGGACAGCACCGAAGGATGACACCCAAGGTTTTCCTTTGGTCTCCACATGTTCACCCACATGAACATGTAGACCACATATACACAGGGACATACTGACACACACATACATATACACACACTCTTATATATTCTCTCCCTCTCTCTCCTTCTCTCTCTCCCTCTCTCTCTCTCTCTCTCTCTCTCTCTCACACACACACACACACACACACACACACACGCACACGCACACGCACACGCACACGCACACACCACATATATTCTCTATCACACACTCTTACATAGTCTCTCTCTCACACACACACTTACATATTCTCTCTCTCTCACACACACACACATATTCTCTCACTCACACACACTCTTAAATAGTTTCTCTCTCTCATACACACACTTACATATTTTCTCTCTCATACACACTCTTAAATATTCTCACACACATTCTTCTGGTTGTAACAGCAGGAACAGGTGTGTCTCACACACCTACACACTCACATTCTCAAACAAACTCACACTCTTTTTTTTTTTTTTTTTTTTTTTGGTTTTTTGGTTTTTCGAGACAGGGTTTCTCTGTAGTTTTGCGCCTTTCCTGGAATCACTCTGAAGCCCAGGCTGGCCTTGAACTCACAGAGATCCGCCTGCCTCTGCCTCCCAAGTGCTGGGATTAAAGGCGTGCACCACCACCGCCCGGCACAAACTCACACTCTTACATTCTCTCTCTCTCTCTCTCTCTCTCTCTCTCTCTCTCTCTCTCTCTCTCTCTCCTTCTCTCTCTCTCTCTCTCTCTCTCTCTCTCTCTCTCTCTTTCTCATACACACACAATTTTCTGCTTGCAACAGCAGGAACAGGTGTTTCTGCTCAGAATCAAACTCGTATTAATGAACTAAGCTCCATCGAGCTAGTGCTGGTCACCCCCTGAAATGATGACACCTCCATAAAGTGTGATAGCAGCCTGGGAACTGTTCCCTCCCTGTAGGCTCCTTGGGCTTATTCAAGCCTGGCTCCACATTTAACATGGTGAGTGTGCGCAGCAGACAGTATGAAATCTCAGTCACACCATCTAACAGAACTCATTCAATATCTGCAGATGCATCTCACATCTGCTGCTAGAGATGAGCTCTGAAAGAATGAGGACCACGTCGTTAAACAAAGGACAGACAGACATCTCTGATCAAGAATCAGGTTTCTTCACCCAAGCTAGTCACCTAACATCTCTGTGAGAGGTTGGGCTGACATCGGCCGAGAGCTCTGGTTCTCTGGAAACTGGACTTGAGCCTTACGTCTAACACAGCACCTCAGCCACTGTGCACGTGACGCCCATGCATCACCAAGTCTGGCAGGCCAGCTTGTTCGCTCAGCTCTCCAATCTACAGTTTGCCATCACTGGGCTGCAGGAAATGCTTTTGGCAAGAGCTTATGCTTATAAGATTCACTTTGGTCAAATGGCCCCAGAAACTGTGTGTTTGGGTTCTATTTTTGTTCTGTTGTGTTGTGCAGTGTTCGTTTTAGCAATGCTTTGTGTGCCCTGAAGGTCCAAGGAATTGGCTCCCAAAAAGTGCATGCCGTAGGATGACCCAGAAGTTCATCCAAACAAAGGTTGTGTAATAAATGGGGCCCAAACTCAACACTGTAGAAACACATTCAGATCCTATCTGAATCTGGTCGACTGTCTTGCCTTCATATGCCTGCACCTCCCTAATTAATCTAATTACCCTGGCAAAGTGAGTAGCTCCCTTGCCGCGCCCCCCCCCCCCCCCCCCCCCGCAAGATCCAAGGCTAATTGGGCATTGCAACCTCTCTCTCTCTCTCTCTCTCTCTCTCTCTCTCTCTGATGGCCTTAAAATATAGAGGCAATCATAAATGAGAATAAGACATAAAACCCACCAGGAAGGGACACTAGAATGTTTCATTTTTCCCCTTTGAGACTACCCAGTTTATCTTCTGCAACTCTCAAAAGTCTAAGAAGTTGGTCCTGTCGGCATCCAACTTCCCAGCTGAGGAAACTGGATTTCACAGTTAAATAGCTTCCTGAAAGCTCCAGTGCCAGGAAGGGATCGGTCAAGAGTCTGAGTGGCGGCCAGAGCCTTTATGTAAGGCTGACCCAGCGTTAGGCTGGTCATCTCAAGCCACTGTGAGTTCCTGCCTTATAGACATGCTTAAGCTGTGGCTGTGAGACCACATTTGGGGATGACAAGGAAAGAGCTGGACCATGCAGAGGGCTGAGCCAGCTGGCTGCAAGCTCCTCAGTCTGTCACAATGCTGTGCCGAATTGTGTCTCACCCAGAAGGCCCTTCCAGGTAAGAAGTTCTAAGCTACAAGAAATGACTCTCCTCTGTGAACAGGACCCCTACGTTGGGCAGGAATGCTTACTCCCCAAGCATTTCTGACTGGTTGACTCGCATTAATACCAGCACCTGATTTACATCAATAGAACAGGCGAACATCACTGCTCCCGCTGAGAGGTGCCCTCCAAGGGACTGGATCAAAAGCATCCACCGTAGCCAGCAGAATTAAACCTGCTCCTGAGCTTCCTCCTCATCGGGAGCTTGGAGGCGAGTTGCGCGTGTCACACTAATCTCATGAAATTTTTTGCTGCTCTTGACATGGAGTCACCAGGCACTGAATGGGCAAGCACAATGCTGACCAATATTTTTGTTGTTGTTGCTTCTCTTATTTTCTATGCAGCCAGACATGGGGAATTTCCACCTGACAGTTCCAGTTTCTCACTTGAGCTCTCCTGCCATCTGTGAACAGCGCACTCAGCGGGGGAGGACGCTGGACCCAGGAGGACTTCTCTCCTCCAAACTGTCAGTTTCCTATCTGTTCAGGGCAAGCTGTTCACCAGAGGGTCTTGCTAGCACTGCACTTAGCCATCAAGGAGAAAACAGCCCATGAGAAGTGAAGCAGTCTGGGAACTGTCAGTTCCTGGGCCTGTATCTACTGCCAGCTTCAAAATCTTTACATAATTTTTTTAATGAAACAAGAGATTTCGCTGCAATTAATAGGACAATGGGAGGTGAACTAGACAATAACAGCCGGCTGGTCTCGCAGAGGAGAACGAGGCTCCACCGTTCTCCGGGCGCCCCCTAGTGGCCACGAGGCCAAACCCTGGCAGAATGTTCAGTTTTGTGCAAATCAAGAGCCAGACACCCACCGAAAGAGGAAGGCAGGCGCCTGCCTACCAACGCACGTCTAACCCAGCCTGGGGCTCAGACAGCGAGAAGAACGCCTGACTGAAAGCCACAATGGAGCTGGGCAGGCAAGCGCATGCCACAAAGACTCAGTGCCGCTGGGCTGACTCCTGAGCACTTGGGTGCCCAGAGGGACGCAGCCTCGCCACTCAAGCCCTCACATCCGCACATCTTCAACCTGCGCCCCAAACTACGTCTGGTTTTCATTATCCAGCTTTCCAACTCCTCAGCACGACTCTCCAGCAGCTTTAAAGACAACAAGGGCAAGGAGCTACCCTTCGTTTTCTGCTTATTCAACACCCAGCCTGGGGAATCTCAACTCAGAAGAAATGCATGAATGAAGCGTGCCTCTCAGGCTCTTCCTTCATCAGAGAACATCTCTGCAACCATTGCAGCCTGTAAAGCAAAGGACACCTGCGCAATGGCTTTGCAACTTGCCGCAGAATTCATGTACGGCAGTGCAGTTTATTGAGAACACAATTCCCGATCCCCAATTCATTGATAACAGACTTTTTAAGTGATAATGTTGTGTCAACCTGGGGGGAGGGGTACCTAGCTGGCCACATATTTGAAAATTAAAAGGGTAAACCCTGCTGACTGCCATCATTTTCCACAGATCTATCTCTGTACAACTATAAAACAACACCCAAATGCTATCTGACAGCTCACTTGCCTCCCCTGCAGCCACTGGTTAGGTTCATAAGCAACAGTGGGGCCCTAAATAAGCCCGACGTGCACACAAGCAGTCTCCTAGTTAGTTTCTTACTCTGGCCCTGCATCCGTGCACACAAGCAGTCTCCTAGTTAGTTTCTGACTCGGGCCCTGCATCGATGGAAACACATCTGATACACTTTAAAATTAAAGAGCCACGTTCATTTCTGCCACACCCCACACAAAGCCTTTCCGTCAGTCCCTCTGAACCCCACTCTAGCCACAAGCAGTGTGGATTCCAAGGGCCTGTTCTGAATGACAACAAACCAAAGCTGGGACCAGAGGGGCAGCTGGCCAGACCCCTTGAACGGGACCTGGAAGGCAAGCGAGCCTGCAGCCAGTCAGAGCTGTGTCTGAATGGCCACCCATGCCCTGGCCATGTCGGTCCTGCCAGAGGCCGGAATGCAAACTGTCAGTGGCAGCTTTTGGTTTTTCCAGGCAGAAGTCTGTTGTCCTGTGCTGCTGCAGCAGCAGCAGCAGCAGCAGCAGCAGCAGCAGCAGCAGCAGGGGGGTCAAGCTCAGTGTAAGAAGCAGAGAAGGGGGACTGTGGGTAGATGGGAAAAAGTGAGAGGGTCGGGAGCAGCTATGGGACACAAGACCTGAGAGTCCAGCCTCGTGACTAAGGATGAGGGTCTTTTTGGAGATGTACAAATAAGGAACTCTTGGGCAAGGTCTGAAGGTGTGACTGCGGGGGAGACCCCATGTTCCCAAAGCTGCAAAATGTTTGCGAATCCTAAACAACTACTTTGCCAGCTGAGATTAAAAGGGGGAGCCCCAAAATATGTGCAGACAGGATGTAACAAGTGTTTCCAGAGATATACACCTGAGTCATAGGAGCCGAAAGGAAAGTGAGGAGTCTGACTGGGGGGCTGCTGACTGCTGAGACCTCTGTTGGTGGAGAAAGCCCGGGTTGTGTGGTGTGCCCAGACCCCACTCGTTCCGCCGCGGAGCTAGCAGGTACCACCCAGGGGGTTCCCCTACTCACCACTCGACCTGAAAACCTCTCGGTGGCTCTCTTGACTTTGCCGTAGGTACCTTTGCCCAGGGTCTCCTGCAGCTCATAGCGATGCTTCAAGTTGTGCTTGTGGTGATGTCGCTTCACCCCGTGCGGCTTCTTGGGCTCCGCTGGGGCTGCAGTCGCCCCGGCCGCCGCCTCCCGCGGAGAGCCCTGCGGCCCCGGCTCCACATCAGGGCCATCCCCTGCCGCAGGCACTGCGGCCCCTTCCATGTCCGAGCGCGGGGCGAGCCGGGCTGGAGAGGGCAGGACCCGGCACAGGGGCTCAGAGTGGTCCCCGCTGAGGGAAACCAGGGTGCGTTCAAGGTCGCCCCCGCAGCATTGCTGAGACAACCGGACCTGGCTCGGGCTGCCGCTGGGTCACTAGCGGCGGCGGAGACTGCACATCTGGCGCCCCGGGCGCGCACGCTCGGCGCACCGCCCCCCCGGCCGGCCGCCGCAATCTGCCGAGCGTCCGGCGAGGTGGCGGCGGTGTCAGGGGAGGCGGTGGTGTTCGCGAGAGGAGGGGAGAGGGTGGCTCCGCGCGCCGGGAGGGGAGTGTTATGTGGGGCGCCGCGCCCCCCGCCCCCGCGCCAGGAGGACGCGCAGACGGGGCGGGGCGGGAGGGGAGCGCGGGGCGGGCGCCCGGGTGTCCCCACCTCCGCGTCGGGCCACCGCGCAGGGAGGGGGCGGGGTGCGTGTCGTCGTTTCACCCTTTGTGCGGCGCGGCGCAGGCCCGGGCGGCGGCCAGGGGCGCTTTGTCCTCGCCGGGCGGGGACGGACGGTCCCGGGTGGGGTGGGGAGGGGTCCTCAGTGCGCTCGTCCCCTCCCCGGGCGTCCCGCACTCACCCTCCGCAGCCACTGCGGGCGATCTGCCGCTGGCTTGGGCCCATCGGCCCCGGATAAAGCTCGCGGGGCCCGGAGGCCGCAGAGGCGACTACGCACGGAGCCCGGGTGGCCCGGGCGTGCGCGTGGTGGCCCTGGGCTGCATCCTCCCCGGGCCATCCTTCATGTTTGTTATGGTGTCGCGGCGGCCACCAGGCCCGCGAGAGCTGGGGGAGGCCGGGGAAAGGAGGCCCGGCGGTGTTGGGTTACCGGCGGTGAGTCACGGTCCCCTCCCGCTGCCGAGGCCCTGCAGGCACCCAACTCCGGCCCGGCCAGGGCAGCGCCCTCCTTGGGCAACCGCAGAACCCGGAAAGTCCCCGGGAAGGATGCTTCGGGACCCCGCACCGGGCTTTCTCGGGGAGAAAGGCGGAGTCAGGACCGAAGGGAGGCTCGAAGGAGGAACCCGGGCCTTCTCCCGGGCGCCGGTCTCCCCGTGAGGTCCCGGACAACCTCCAAAGAGGGGAGGAGAGGGGCCTGGATGGAGCTGGGTTCCCTGAGCTGCCTAGCACCAGTGGGAAGGCCCCTTGCCGAGATGGACAAACCATGGCTCTGGGTGGACTAGGGCCTGGGCCTGCTGAGCAATTCCTTGCCCAAGCCAGAGGCCATTTGCAGGCTTCTTGACCCCCGCAGGTGATGGGAATTTTCCGTTGACTTAAAAGGGCCGGACCTCACCCCACCAGGTGAGGGTCAAGCAGGAAGGCCTCCAGCTGCCTCTAGGCTGAGGGAGGGAAAATAAGACAGGCCTTAGGAAAGTTTTTTAAGTAATTGCATGTAAATTGCAATGTTCCAGACTAGGGTCAGAAGAGCGAACAGGGAAGAGCGGCTGGTGTGTCCCGCAAGTTGCCTGACTGCTCTGGCGCTTCCTCTGCACTCTGGGGTTCCTCCCGCCCTCCGCATTCCTTCTGTCTTCACTCCTGTCCACTTATCACCTCACACTGGACTCCGGCAACAGACTGCCTGCGCGAGAACCCCTCCTGCTGCCAGAGTCATGGCCTGAAACACCTCAGGACTCAGATCGCCCCCCTCCGCCCCCGCTCCGCTCTGCACTTGATAATCTTATCTCCAAACTTCATTGACTTATTTCACTGACGCCTGAAACCCCTCTGCCAGCCGCTGCCTCCCTTTAAAGCACTCAACAAACGGCAAAGGCCATGTTTATTCTGATCTATTCATCCCACCAGCCCTTACAGAATCCCCCTGCCTTCGTCCTGAAGCTGTATGCTGCTTTTTCAAACAGTCCGTAGACGTGCAGGTAGAATGTGACACAGTTAGTGGCGTGCAGGTAGAGTCCTGGGTCCCCGTTGAATTGGCTGGGTGACTTTGGTCAAATGACTTAACCTTGTGAACCTTTTTCAGTTTGCTCTTGTTAAAATATGTGTCACTGGGTCTGGTTGATTTTAGTTTTGGTTTGGTTGGGTTTTCAGGTAAACAGACTGTGTCTGTATTGGTAATTAAACTGACAAGTGTTCTGGTCTCTTCTGTCCCCCCCAGGGTGTGGTAGGAAACTCTTACCCGACTCTCTCAAGGTACCATGTGGCCATATAGCTTGCATAGGTTGATAGAATTCATGCAAAAATGATCCTCTACCTGGAAGCTTTGACAGCTAGGGAGCAAACTGCCTTGTGCTCTCCTCACCTTGACAAGCAGTGCAGAGAAGGGGTGAGCTGAGACCCTGGACAGCAAACAGAAGAGTCCCCAGGACGCCTGAGCTGGCAAGGCAGTGTGAGCAAAGCCTCTGCTGGGTTCAGCCGTGAGATGGTGTGGCAAGGCAGTGTGAGCAAAGCCTCTGCTGTGGTCAGCGTGAGATGGTGTGGCAAGGCAGTGTGAGCAAAGCCTCTGCTGTGGTCAGCGTGAGATGGTGTGTGTTGTTACAGTAGCAGAGCCTGTTCTGAGAGCATCTCTCAAGTGTAAGGGCTTCGTCCCACCTGCTGAATGGCCAGAACCTGCCACATGCTGGGAACCGTTTCACAACTACCCATGCTGTGGAAGGTAGCTGCTGTAATCTGTTTTCCTTGGGGCAATCATATCAGAAAGGTTTAAAACTTTGCCTAACATTACTCAGCTTGTACTGAGTAACAGCAGCCCTCCCTGCCCCTGGCCTACAGGAGCCAGGCTACCTCCTATAAGTCGGAAGGAGGTAAACCCAACCACAGTGTGTGGCACACAGTCATGTCCAAGCACTGGCAGCTCCTGCCAAGCCTGGATTCCTGTAGCATTGATCAGTGTGGGTTTTTTTATTACATGTACCTGTCTTGTATATGTATATATGCATGTGCATATACATATGTGGAGAAAAGAGGACAGCTTTCAGAAGTCAGCTCTTTCCTTCCACCATGGCACCCAGGGACCAAACTCTGATCATCAGACTTGATGGCAAGTGCCTTTATCTGCTGAGCCATGGCCAGCCCATGTGTGGTTTATTTTACACAGGACATCTCCTCTAACCGGCCCAGGCTCCTTGGTTCAGAGTTTGAGTTCTAGAGTCACACTAACCAGATTCAAATCCTGTCCCGACATTCACGGTGACTGTCTTGAACCATTATTTCCTGTGTCACTGCCAGTTGTAACTATGTCCCACACAGTTGGTGTGGGTCTTAAAGGATAGGATACATGCTCAGTAGATGATGGCTATTACTGCCACGCTCGTATTTCTTTCAAGTTCCCGCCAGAGTTCTGAGGAATATCAGCAGTTTGATCATACTGCTTGTCAGCTTCTGGTTCTGTGCTGGATACTAGACAGATGTTGTAACATCTGTACTCACAACTTAGAGTAGCCTAGAGTTCATCACGGGACCCTTATTACACTTGCTGTTTTCAAAGCAACTTAAAGTGTGTATGTTTGCTTTCTTGAGAAAGCTTTGTTCAGAAAACACAATAATACCGACTATTGTTTATGCCGTGTGTGTGTGTGTGTGTGTGTGTGTGTGTGTGTGTGTGTGTGTGGTATTAGGATCCCCATGTCACTGTTGAGAGAAATATCAACAAAGGTTGACTACATTGTGTGCTATCAAACTGTAACAGTGTAAGTCAGGATTTGAATCCACTCATCTAAGGCTCCAAGCTGCCTGTGGTACAACTCGCATGAGTTGCTATTATTGGTCTATACTGATAGATGAGGTTTGACACATTACCTAAGGTTATGACATTTCTAACTTGGATCTGTGAGCTGATGGACAGCTGACTTGAAAATAGCCACTTGAGAACATGCTTATTCTTCACTATGGCAGAAGAAATCTGTCAACCAGAAATTCATACTCCTCCTTCCTAGGCCTTTCTGCCTGGGGTGTGTGTGTGTGTGTGTGTGTGTGTGTGTGTGTGTGTGTGTCCCATTCAAACCATATCCATGTGATATACATATAATGGTTTGAATAAACTGAACTGTCACCTATGGACTTCCGTGTTTGGACACTTGTTTCTCATTGGGTAGTGCTGTTTTGGAGGTTGTAGAACACTTGTTTTCATTGGGTAGTGCTGTTTTGGAGGTTGTAGAACACTTGTTTTCATTGGGTAGTGCTGTTTTGGAGGTTGTAGAACACTTGTTTCTCATTGGGTAGTGCTGTTTTGGAGGTTGTAGAACACTTGTTTCTCATTGGGTAGTGCTGTTTTGGGAGGTTGTAGAACACTTGTTTCTCATTGGGTAGTGCTGTTTTGGAGGTTGTAGAACACTTGTTTTCATTGGGTAGTGCTGTTTTGGGAGGTTGTAGAGTCTTAGAGTTGGGCACAGCTGTGGGAAGTGGATCACAGCAGGGAGGATCTGATGATTTATTATAGTCCTATCCCAGGTGATGTCTGCTTCCAGATCCCCAGAGCTGTGAGTAATCCCAGCCAGACTCCCACTGCCATGAACTCTGCCGTGACTTCCCCACCACCACGGACTGGAGACTTTCAAACTGTGAACCAGAAGAAGTCAGAGTCTCCTTTAAGTTGCTTCTGATTAGAGGCGGTGAGGTTTTATTTATTTATTTATTTAGTATTACTTGTATGAGAGATCTAATTAGAGAAGTATTCAACAGTTTTATTAAATGGTACAAAAGACAATCCCTTCGGTAATGCCTCCTTCCTACATGTGCCTGGGGCTGCAGTGAGTTTCTGTCAGGCATGGCCTCTCTTCTTCCAGCTACCAGCCTGGAGTAGTGAGGAGTAAACAGTTACAGCATCCAGCTGACCTCCAGCCACTAAGCCTGGGAGAACTCATGCTATCTGAATATGGGATAGATACCAGCAAAAATCAGGAATTGATAGCAAAGGCTCAGTTTCTTCCCACCTGCTAAGTGGCCTGTAACCATGGCAACTGGGGGGGGGCACAGGTTTAAGAATCAAAGGCTGCCAAGTTCAAGTCCTCCTGGCTGTGTGGTCCTGGGCTGCCTTCTCTTCATGTCTGTTTTCTCATCTTTAGAGGCATTTTAAAAGTTTTGGTTGAAGATTCTTATAGTTTGGCAAGTGTCTCCTAAAGATGGGTGTAGAAAAGCTTACTCCCCAGTGTGGGACTACTGGCTAGTCCTCTTTAAGATGTGGGCCTAGTAGCAGGTTTTCCCACACTGGGGGTGCCCATGAACAGAAGTGGGGGCTTCTCGCTCCCTCTGCCCGCCTCTATTAGTCATGGAGTGAGCAGTGCCCTGTTCCACTGCATTCCCCCACGGAGGGCCTGTTACCTTGACACAGGCCCAAAGCAGTTAGAGTCGATCAATCATGGGAATGAAACCTCCAGAATCGTGAGCCTACATAAACTTTTAAGTTCACAATCACATGGATTTGTTACAATATTACAGGAACCGTGAGTCCGTGCAGAACACAGAAGGCAGAAAGAACAGTGAGACCCCGGAGAAGGCAGAAAGAACAGTGAGACCCAGGAGAAGGCGGTAAGAACAGTGAGACCCAGGAGAAGGCGGTAAGAACAGTGAGACCCAGGAGAAGGCGGTAAGAACAGTGAGACCCCGGAGAAGGCGGTAAGAACAGTGAGACCCAGGAGAAGGCAGAAAGAACAGTGAGACCCCGGAGAAGGCAGAAAGAACAGTGAGACCCCGGAGAAGGCGGTAAGAACAGTGAGACCCAGGAGAAGGCGGTAAGAACAGTGAGACCCAGGAGAAGGCGGTAAGAACAGTGAGACCCAGGAGAAGGCGGTAAGAACAGTGAGACCCAGGAGAAGGCGTTAAGAATAGTGAGACCCCGGAGAAGGCGGAAAGAACAGTGAGACCCAGGAGAAGGCGGTAAGAACAGTGAGACCCCGGAGAAGGCGGTAAGAACAGTGAGACCCAGGAGAAGGCGGTAAGAACAGTGAGACCCAGGAGAAGGCAGAAAGAACAGTGAGACCCAGGAGAAGGCGGAAAGAACAGTGAGACCCAGGAGAAGGCGGTAAGAACAGTGAGACCCAGGAGAAGGCGGTAAGAACAGTGAGACCCCGGAGAAGGCGGTAAGAACAGTGAGACCCAGGAGAAGGCGGTAAGAACAGGGAGACCCCGGAGAAGGCGGTAAGAACAGTAAGACCCAGGAGAAGGCGGTAAGAACAGTGAGACCCAGGAGAAGGCGGTAAGAACAGTGAGACCCAGGAGAAGGCGGTAAGAACAGTGAGACCCAGGAGAAGGCGGTAAGAACAGTGAGACCCAGGAGAAGGCGGTAAGAACAGTGAGACCCCGGAGAAGGCAGAAAGAACAGTGAGACCCAGGAGAAGGCGGTAAGAACAGTGAGACCCAGGAGAAGGCGGTAAGAACAGTGAGACCCCGGAGAAGGCAGTAGGAACAGTGAGACCCAGGAGAAGGCGGTAAGAACAGTGAGACCCCGGAGAAGGCGGTAAGAACAGTGAGACCCCGGAGAAGGCGGTAAGAACAGTGAGACCCAGGAGAAGGCGGTAAGAACAGTGAGACCCAGGAGAAGGCGGTAAGAACAGTGAGACCCCGGAGAAGGCGGTAAGAACAGTGAGACCCCGGAGAAGGCGGTAAGAACAGGGAGACCCCGGAGAAGGCGGTAAGAACAGTGAGACCCAGGAGAAGGCGGTAAGAACAGTGAGACCCAGGCAGCAGCCTGGACTAAAGGTCAGACATAAATATGCTCTGCTGCCTCCCAGTGGGGTTACAGTTTGTCATCAAACACACACGACAAGGTCTGTTCAGGGGACTGATAGGTGAGGGTGGGAGGCGATGCAGAGAGTTACCTAATCCAAAAGTCCAAAGTGGCACAGGAAGAGAATCCCACAGCGGATGCTCTGGGCCATGCACAAGATTAGCTAAATGTTTACATGATCAGGTCCTATGTGTAAAGTTCCATGAAACAAGTGGATGTCTGTCTAGACTTGGGTCCTAGCCTCAAGATATCTTGTCATGCATATGCAAATATTCCACAATCTAAAATAATAAAAATAAAAATCTGCAGCACTCACTTCTGGTCCCAAGCACGCCTAATGAGAGGAAAAAGTTTGCAAAGCAATTGGGGTAACACAAGCGTTCTAACAAAGTCACTCAGACGAGCGTTTCCTTTCCCGTTTCTGTACTTGGCAGTTGAAAGGCGGAGGAGTCCGTTGGGAAGAGCAAACAGGTATTCATCTCAGTTTGGGGACAGTCAGTGGGACAGGTGATGACCCCTGACCCCCCCAGTGCTGACAGTCCTCAGTCCTTCAGAGTTGACATTCCTCATACACGGCCATTTTCCTCAGCTCCTTGTGCGTGTGGGAAGGGGTTGAATGCCCTCTGTCTTTCCTTTCTTCAACTTTATACTGAAAAATAAGAGCACTCCTCTCAAGAAAAGGGAAATGGACATGTGTTGAATCCCCTGCACTGAGCACACCGGAGCAGACAATACCCATGCCACACCAGGAAGAGTAGCAGCCGGGGGAAAGCGGAGAAGTTGAATAGGCATTCGAGGATGTGCCGGGCTGTGTAGGAGGAAATGGCAGAAAGCTGCAATAAACAGGCCTGGGGATTTACTGAGGCTGGGGGGGGGGGGGGGGTTGGGAAGGCGGGGTAAAGGAGAGCAGATAAGGATGATGTGGAACAGGGCAGCTTCAAAGACATCAGCATTGGACAATCTCAGTGTCTTGGGGAAGAGCCTTAAAGGCCAGTGGACTGGTATGAGCAAAGGCCCTAAGGCAGAAATATCCTTGGCATGACCTAGGATGGAATGCAATGGGAGGAAGTGGTAGGAGTTAAGTCCAGAGAGGGGACAATGGATAGCATCCCTGGGGCCTGGTGGAATGACGTTAGCACTTTGGATTTTATTCTCTCAGGCAGACAGCCACTGCCGATTCTGATTTCAGCCACACCACCTCCTTCCACCAAAGCACCTCACATTCTAGAGCACTTCTCCATGACATGTGCCTTGTGGTCTTTGCACATGCTGCACTCAGTTCTGGGAAATGCATCCTGCCCTGCCCTGTCCTCTCAATGACAAGCCTCTACTCATCTCAGAGACCTGGCAGAAGATGTCACCTCTCTGATCCTGCACTGGACAGAAATAAGGCTTGGTTCTCTGTCCCCAGAGCATTCAGTTCCAGGGTCTGTTATAGCCGTTAGCTCATGACATTCCAATGATCCATTGTGTGCCGCCTGGCTGCCCCCAGCTGCCTCCTCCTCTGGAATGAGCAGGTGCAGTAAAGCCCTGACCAACAGAAATTCAGTATGAGCCACATACAGGAACCCAGCCTTTCCAGACGTCACATCGAAAACAAATGAAACACATTTTAATAATGCCTCTGATATTAGCAGATATGTCAAAGCATTGCTTAAATATTTAATTTACTAAAATGGCTCACTGGTGAAATAGTTTACATTCTTTTTTATGCTGTCTTCTAAAACTGATTGTGTACATCAAGCTCACTTCAGGGCTAGTGTTCAGTGGCTATGCTGGGATGTGTGTGACACTGTCAAAGCAATGAAATTTCATTTAACAGAAAAAGTTAGGGCTGCCTCTGGTTTGTTTGTTCATTTAAACTTTAGCTCATTGAACAGATTGTTAAGTTATTGCATCATGTAGCCAACATTTCACGGATTCAATGGCCTCATGTAGCTAGTTGTTACTAGACACCAAAGTACAGACCTACATCTTATTCATATCTGCAGCAGGGGTATAGATCTGACTAGTACTCATTGGTTACCTTGCAAACATGGATGGATGGATGGATGGATGGATGGATGGATGGATGGATGGATGGATGGATGGATGGGTGGATGGATGAGTGGGTGGGTGAGTGGGTGGGTGCGTGGGTGGATGGATGGGAATGATGCATAGATTGGTAGATGGAGTTGAATAACAAGAAGGAGTAGATGAATTTGTTTTATTTCCTTCCTCAAGTATTACTCAATTTCCTATCCTAGAAATGCATAACCCAAGAAAAGAAGTGAAGACAAACCCTGGGAAAGATGAATCCATAGAAATGGGAGCCGGGCAGTGGTGGCGCACACATTTAATCCCAGCACTCAGGAGGCAGAGCCAGGCGGATCTCTGTGAGTTCGAGGCCAGCCTGGGCTACAGAGTGAGTTCCAGGACAAAGAAATCTTCATTAGGTTGTAACCTGACCATTTGGCCCATGGGACAGTTTATCAGCAGCTGGGTTCTGTCCTCTGATCCACTGGACTCAGCGACCTAGCCTCCCCAGACGCCACCTTTTGTTCCTCCCTGTCCCAGGCAGCGTCCCCACCCTCTCTCCACCATCCCACATCCTACCTCCTCCGATGCTGGTTCTTCACTGTTGCACTTCCTACCAGGTGCTCCATCGCTCCCGTCGCCTCTCTGCCCCCCTGGCTGCACACCGGGATTTTGACCGCGTTTGACCATGTTACTCCACGTGAACCCCTGGTGGCTGGTACATAGCACAAGCTCGATAATAGCTTGGAGAATGAACAGAGGAGTGAATGATGGTTTGAGTTTCTGTCGCTAGTTCTAAGATCCAGGAAGTGGCTGGACTTCAAATTTCCTCTCCATAAAATAGCTATAGTATGTCCTGGGGTGGCCTGAGAGAATCCTACAGGGGTCATAACCACCTTCAGAGACTAATTAAGATAATGCCTAGGAAGTGCATAATAACTGTGGTGAGCGCGGACAAAACAGTAGTTGTCATTACTACTATTTACACAACAGACTTATTATTAGATTCTTCTACCAGATCCATGACCACCACGTGAAACAGTGACAATTTCCCAAGTAGTTCTGTTCCAAACAAACAAAAAAGTAGGTCAGGAAAAAATAGGCTCAGATGTGGCTTTGCTCCACACTTGCCTGTGTTTGTGAACCTGTGCTGTGTCTGTTTGTGTTTGTTAACCATGGGAGACAGGTTAGTCAGCCCCAACCCGCTCAGACCCAGGGCGTCTCAGTGTCAGGCCTGCGTCCAGGGTGTTTACCATCACCAGGGACTAAGGCCTCCAAGGTGGGCATGAGAAGGATGACATTCCAGGCCGGTCAACAGAGTGCCATGATGGATGACAAAACTCTAAGTCCGCCTGCTCTGAGAGAAGTCACTCCGGCCTGAGATGGCCTGAGCCTGGCAACTGGGCCTGAGCAGAGCCAGGCTACCCAAGGGCCAGCTGGCTGGGGATGTGCTAAATGCTTTCCTAGCAGATGAGGCACAAGGCCTGTAGTCCTCTTAAGGGCCTGCTTCTCTGGCTCCCTCTCCCAGCTTTATCCTTTGAGGCCGGTCATTTACCAGGCATGTATCCAGTCTGTCCCCTGCTGCATGGAGCTACAGACACACCTACTCATCACTCATCTAACAGTGAAAGTGTCTGTGGTGACAGCCATAGTGTCAGGCCTGGGATAAGAAGACATAGAATGGATCTCTGCCCACCTGGGGTTTCTGACACTGCCATTGTAGTTATATTTTACTGTTTACAGGACATCTTACTACCAGTGATCTTTTAATGCTAGTACTAGCATTTGACAGGGAACTTGATATTTTTATGTTCCCTATTCCTTGTAGATATGCAGAGAGATTGAAAGACCATACTGAGCTCTTGCAGCTTAGAGATGAGGAGGCAGGACACAGTTATTTCTCTATCACATGACATTTCAATATAACATCTCTTTTACAGTCATAGAAAAATGTTCAAAACTCAACTCACAGGAAGATAAGGGCCACTGAATTGTATAACGTGACTTCAAAAGAAACTGCAAGTTATGCATGGTGAGGAAAAAAGTTCCCTCCAGAGCAGATGGGGACCACTGAGGAACTTCCAGAAATGTGATGGCTGGAGACCCTTGTCCCACCCATCTGGCTTTGCCTTTTTCCTTCAATACAAGTGCTCTCCTTAGGATTCATGAAACACCTGACCTCAGAGCAAAGACTGCCCGAACTAGCAGGTTGTAACCGAAAACTGAGAGCACACACTAGGAAAGCACACATGTCCCCACACCACCACCACCACCACAATCTTTCCAGCCTGCACCAATTCTGATGTCTGTACCTCTTCAAACCCCAATTCTGAGTGTTCAAGATGCCTTTACCGGGGCAAATGTCTTCCCACAGCGCCACCCAGTGGCTGAGTCTTTTTACACCACAAATTCCCATTTACTAGGAGGAGACGGCTGGTTCACCTCTCCCGAGCGAGTCCAGGCACAAAACTGACAATAGAAAGCAGTAGGCAGAATAAAAATGGGTGGAAATTCAGGGGAAACCCAGAAGCATGATGTCCTCAAGGTGAGGACAAGTAAGATTAGCTCCCCAGCTTTACAGTTGAAAAGAAGGCTCACTGCTAATTGTGCTAAGAAAAGAAATGGTGTTCTCTTTTCTAGGTGGCTAGGGGGAAAGAAATAAAATAAGAACAATCTTTGATGATTTCAATGCAAATTCCAGAGACAGAAACAAAAGTGTACAGGAGTCCAGGCATGCCCACCTATTTAGGAACGCCTGTGCCTGCTTCCAAGCTCTAGGTACAGAGGTGCATGGAGCACCTGTGTAGGTGTCCGTTACAGCAAGGGAAAATGTCCAAATCCTGTGACAGAGGCTTGGGTGTTGAGATGGAGAGAAGAACATGAAGTGACAGGGACCACATCCACCACTGACTGATCTTCAGAATCAGACAGGTCCCTGATCACCAGATTTGTTGAGTGGTTCAAACAAACAAACAAACAAAAACTAATATACTCAAAACACTCCACCGACAGTATAGGAAAATACATGCCACGTCCACTATTAGATTAGAGCCAAGTTACAGTCAGGGTCCCTAACACCTGCTGCCACATTGGTGACAATCTCTTGGTGTCTCCGTCCCCCTTCTGTAAACAGGGATGATAATAAACCCTCGTGAGAGCTGTCTAGTTTGGGTCTCCAATGTCCTTCCTACGATGAAATGGAATACAATGGATGTTCAGCCTGTAGGCTAGAAGATCATAAGCCAGGACAGAAGGACAGGACAGAAGGCTTAGCCTGCCTCCTGCTTTTGAAGAAAGAGCAGCTGTCTTATCATACTGCTCTTTTTGAAAAGAGGTTGATTGGATTGTTGGGACCTTTGCTTTCCTGCAAGGGCACTTTGGGAAATCAGTTTCCATGGGGTTCTTCTACCCAACAGTCCCTTTTTCCATGTTTAGGAGGTCTCAGCCCAGACCTCAGGTTAAACTTGTGCTCAATCTTCAGATCTAGTACCAGCCACAGCTATCAGACGCATGGCAGGTAATGAGTGGACTCTGGCCCCGAGGATCAAGTCCCCATGCTGAGCAAGAGGGGACATGGCACACTCCCAGGTGTTCAGGAGAAGAGGTGAGAATCTGCTACTGAGGCAGGGGACTGAGCAGCCCCTTCCATTCACTCCAGCCACGGCACAGATCCAACAGGGGTCCAGAATGATCCCCTCGGTACCTTGACTTTGATGTCCCAGAAGGGCTCACCACAACGCCTAGGCCACAGCTGTACCGCTCCTGTGTGTCCACCCAAAGGACTCCTAGTCACTAGATCACAAATACCTGGACGTGCTGTTCTTGCTGCACTGTTCATAACAGCCAAGTTATGGGACCAACTAGTGTCCAGCAACAGAGGAATGGGTAAAGAAAGTGTGGTGTGTAAGCCTGGAGGGATGGCTCAGTGGTTAAGGGCACTTGTTTTTGCAGAGGACTAGGGTTCAGTTAACAGCACCCACCTGGTGGTTTGCAACCATCCGTAAGTCCAGTTTCAGTGGATCTGATGTTTCCTCTGACCTCTGTGGGCACCAGGCATGCACATGGTGCACATACATACATTCAGGCAAACACTCATACACATAAAACTAAATATTTTGTTTAAAGAAAATGTGGTATATGTACACAGAGCGGTTTCTTTTCAGCTATAAAGAAAAATGAAATTCTTTGAAATAAAATGGATGCAAATGGAAACAATTCTATTAAGCCAGTCTCAGAAAGGCATACATTTTTTTCTGTCATTTGTGGTTCCTAGATTTGATATAGTCACATTGTTGTACCTGTTTCACGAAACCCCCAGAGACCACCAAGGAGCCTGTTTCCTGTACAAGCACATAAGGGTCCTTTTATTCAGGCTCAACCTGGGCCACCACACGGCAGATGGAAGGAAATGTGGCGGCGGCCAGGAGCCCAGGTGTAGAGAGTTTTCATAGAGAAAAGCCACAAGCCGGGAATTGGCAACTTGAGATTGGGTAGAATAGATATGGGGCAAGGCGATTTTTTGAAACTATTGGTCTAGACTTTTGGCGGGGAACCACAACCCACTGAACAGGATTATCTGGACTGCTCAGCAGGATTATCTAGATATCTCCAAGGGCCATAAACCACAGACAGGATCCTGTTAAACTTTCCTTTATAAACAGCAGACAGGATGTCTGCAGGAGGATACTGCTCTGTATCCGTTCGAGTTATCATGGCATATTTCTGAGCCTGTAAAGTTAAGTCTAGGCCTTCACAACATAAAGTCGTGTGTGTATGTATTCGGAATGAAAACAAAGTTGTCTAGAGGAACAGAAGGTATGTATGGGAGGGGAAGAGGTGAGAAAAGGAAGTGTGGAGGGAATGGAGCAGAGGTAAAATGTTGAATATGCAACATATTCTTAGAATTGCTTTACCATTTAACACTTTGAGTGCCAGGATTATTGCCTACCTGCCATCTCAGACCATCACATGACCGTGTCGCACCTGAGCCCACAGTTGAAAGAATAACAGGAATTCCAATGTGGAAGAGACTGCAGAATCCTGTGAATGAAAGCTGATAGCCAAATCCTAACCCCTCTATGTCTACTAGGAAGTTCTTGGACAAATCATTTAACCTCTTTGGGCCTCAGTTTCTGCACCTTCAAAGTGGGATTGACAGGTTGGTGAGATGGCTCAGTGTTTAAAGAACTTGTCATACAAGTGTGATGACCTATGTTCCCATGACCCAGAACCCATGTAAAAGATAGAACTGGCCCCACATAACAGAATTTTCCCAAGTTCCAACCCTGAGAAAATTCCTCCCAGAGTCCTAGGGAAGACGCTGTGTCTGCCGTGGGATATCTGAGGGATAGGAATCTACGCACACTACACTCTTTTGTCCAAAACTCTATCTACACAGCTTCAGTTCCGCCCCGAGTCTCAGCTCCTCTTTGTACCCACTTTTTCTGTCCCCTCATAGCCCTGGTAATAGCTAAACCCTTATGCTCTTGGTATCAACTTCATCCTCTGTTCCTTTGTCCTCCATCTATCCTTCCTGGCTCCTTACCCCTGGTCCTGATAAACTCTACAAGAGATCTGCCTTAGCCTCTACTGAACCTCTGTCTTCCTCTCTTCTCTCTGGCCACACTGTTTTGTGTGTCTGCCTGTGGAATTCCACTCCAGTCCTTACTGCACCTGGTTATGTAAAAAGCCCTACTGTCCTCAGTCAATCTCTCTGCCATGTCCCTAGCCTGAGGGAAGGGGATGGTCTGAGCTTCCTTTGCACAAGAAACAAAGGTATGCATCTAGGAGGCTGCTTGTCTCCTAGGCTCAGCGGGGGAGTTAGTTACCTAGAGCTCTAGCAGGTCTGAGAAGCTGAACTGTTTGCCAAGTGGTCTATAGTATATGAGCACACAAGAAATTCATAGCAAGTCACAGCTGAATATTTAAAGCTGTATAACACCAAATATTCTGTGATAAAATGGCTTCCCATTTGATAGACCTTTGGTTGGACCAAGTATAGCTTTAATACACAGCTAAATCTCTATAATATATTCTTGCGGCCTGCACGACCCACAAAGTTGTCCTCTGGCCACCACATAGGAACCATGACATGCATGTGTCCCCTACAGACATATAATAATAATATTTTTTGAAAATGGGAATGATGCCTGATATAATTTGGGGAAATATAAAACTCAAGTAAAGAGTTTATTATTATGGGTTTTGTTATTTTGAGGCAGTGATTTCTCTTTCGGCACCCTGGTAGTTCCTTGTACTTTATAGCAAGGCTTCAAAGAACCACTTGCTAAGTGTGAATGAAGGAATGTGTTCAAGGATGGATGGATGGATGGATGGATGGATGGATGCACAGATGCATAGATGCATGTATGCAGGGATGCACAGCTGCATGAATGGGTAGATTAACTAGCAAAAAAAGATAAATGTTAGGAGAACTACACATTATTGTGTCCAACTTGGAGACAAGCGAAGTGGAGGCCAAAGAACGTGCATCATCCATAGGGATTTGGAATTCAAGCCAAGGGCTTGCTTTTTAGTTTCTTTAGAGGCCTCTGTTTACCCAGCAGAGTAGAATCATCTGACTTATTATATAGCACTGTCAGGGGCATCAGGGACAGGATGGAAGTGCAAGAACATCCCTGTCCTGGTTCAGTGTGAAAGCACACTCTCCAGGTGGAGATGTATTTGAATGCGTTTTTAATCTTATTTGTTATTTGTGTATTGTGTGTATGATTACATATGTGTGGGAGCATGCTTGTTATGGCCCACATTTGCAAGTCAGAGGACAGCTTTTTGAGTCACTTCTTTCCATCCACCTTTATGTGGGTTTCAAGAATCAAATTAGCGTCACCAGCACTGCTTAGAAATCACCTCTACCTGCTGAGCCATCTCACTGGCCCTGTATTTTAATAATACTCAGAAAGATTCCATGTTTGGCTTAACCAAAAAGATACAAAACTGGGACATAGGCAAATAGGCTTGAAAAGCCAATGTGGGTGAAGGAGACTTCCCATCCCTTTGAAAGTAAGTGCCATATGGTAACACAGGTGAAAAGCAGCCTGCCTTCCAAGGCTGGACTTGGAGCGTCCAACCTGGGCTGTGGCTCTGGTCTTGTGAGTGATACCTGTAGACAATGAAGCTGCAGAGACCCCGATAAACACCCCAGAATCCATCTTACTTTGGCAGAAGCATCTGTCAGGGTCCCTTTACAAAGCACCCAATCAAAGCCACAGGGATCTGAGGAGTGTGACAATCATGCCGCGGGTAGGCTCCAAGGCTGGTGCCTATTAAATGAATGAAATCTTCCCAGCTCTTCTTCCTCTCTCTCTCTCTCTCTCTCTCTCTCTCTCTCTCTCTCTCTCTCTCTCTCTCTCTCTCTCTCTCTCTCTCTCACACACACACACACACACACACACACACACACACACACATCTTCTAACCTTAGAAAGATCATCCAATATAAAAATTACCTAGGCTGTCTAAATAAAACCTTCTCATTAATATTCACAGACACGTAAATGTTCCTTGGTATTCTCCAGGGTTCCAGGACCTCCTACAGAGAACAAAGTCCCTTGAGCCATGTTCCAGTGACTTAGGAAAAAGGCATAGTCTGCATTTAGTCTACATCCATCCTCCATATACTTGAAGTCGTCTGTAGATTATTTATTCAAGCTTAATCAAGTAGTAAACAGTCGTTATACTGCAGTGTTTAGAGACTGGTAACTAGAGTACTGGTTGGGACAGGTCGTTTTTAAGCATTTGGAGTCTATGGTCAGTTGAATCTGCGGATATACAACCTCCAGACTGAGGGCAGACTATATTCTTTTGGGATCAAAGGCTCTATCAGTCCATTAATATCTAAGAAGGTTCTAGTAAGAACCCTGTACTCTAGGATCTTCTCAGAGCAGAGAAGAGTCTCTGACCTCCAAGAGGTACTCCAAAGGAAAGTAGTTGAGGGATATGCACAGCCCTTGCCCCTACTCCCTAGCTGGTTGCTATGATGGGGTCTTGAGCTCTAAAGTGAGGACTTTCTTCTCTGTGATTGACTTCCCTATGGTTCTCCCTCTTGTTCCGATTGGCCGTGTGCAAATAAGCAAGCCTACTATGTTCCTAGATAGCTTGTCTGGTACCCAAACTATCTCTGCCTCCCCACCCATTTCTAGGGCTACCTTCGGAGTGTGTATTTGTAGACTCCAACCTGGCTACCTTATAATGTGGAGGCTGAGAAGATACAGTGGTCCCTGAGTGGCATCAGGGAACTCGCTTATGCTGATGAACTAGGACTTCAAATTGAAAGTAGTGTGTCCACACAAACTGTACAGCCCAGAGTGGGCAATAAGTATTCTTTTTCCTCGGTTGGTTTGTATCATACTTCCACACCACCTCAGGATGTCTACATGCCCCTGCTTTTCCTAATTTTGTTGGGATTATCTGCCCATCTGCCTGTCCTTCTCCAAGTCTGGGTCTTTTTCTCTGCACCTCTGGCTGTGGTAGCCACTAACCAGGTTGGTAGTGAGCGAATATGAATTAAGTTACACTGCCAGCCATAAGTGCAATTACACATGTACAAGAGGAGGCAGCTAAAGGCTGATTGTATCTTTAAACAAACACACCAGAATGCAGAAATCCAAAGTCAACATGTCCAGTTCTCACTAGCCAGCAGAAAAGGGGCAGATGGGAGGGACCTTTTGGGGAAAGTCTTTTCAGTGTACAGAACTTTGTTTGAACAGTCTGGGGGTGGGGGTGCACTTTCCTCAGATGGGAGGAGGGATTACAGCAGAAGGTTTTCACCCTGAAGGAGCTGAATGAGCAGGTGCAGGACTGTGACCATAGAAGGAGAGGAAGCCTGGGGGTAAATTGTTTTGCAGTTACATCAAGGATATAGGCAACTTCCTCTTTTGCTTAGCTTTTTGGTTTTTGGTTTTGTTGTTTTGTTTTTGTGTTTTTTGTTTTTTAAAGCATTTGGGTTATTACCTCATGGGCACGGATAGCTGCCACAGTCCCAGATATCACACTTTCATGCTATCAATTTAAAGAGAAGGGCTGAAGATCGGCCAGAGGAACAAGGGCTCGGAAATACTTCCCAATACGGACTGATCAGAATCTGGCCACACAGCTGCCCAACAAAGGAAGCTGGAAATCTGGCTTACTCAGACTGATAAGAGAGGAAAGAAAAAAAAAAAAAAACAGGCTGAGGGAGACCTGCTAAGGAAGTAACAAAGAAAGTTTCTCAGAGTTATCATTCTGTTAGAAATCGAAATTCAGTTTGAGGCCGGGCAGTGATTAGGCAGTGAACCCATAAATAATAGTAGTATCCTGGGTACCAACTCCTTACAAGCTTTCTCGAAAATCCCTGGTATCACTGCTGTCATTGAAAGCAACATCCCTGGGTGGCCACATTGTGAGCCTCATTTTTCCCCCTTTGAGGAAACCGAGATCCAGAAAGGTTGAATTTTACTCACTCCAGGTGAAGCCCTTCCCGAGTTTAAGGAAGCTCCTTCACCCCAGGGAGAGGCTAAGGAAAAATCAGAGAGGGCTCTCAGTCCTGGCTCATATCCAAGGCAGAGGTGAAGAGTCATAGTCTGCTTTCCAGTTTCCTATGCCCCAAGCCATTGGAGCGTCAGAACAGCTTGTAAGAGCAGTTACACTCCAGGGCTGGCGCGATGACTCGGAATGGCTTAGCCGGTAAAGGTGCTTGCTACCAAGTCTGCTAAGCTGAACTTGATCCCTAGAACCTACACTGTGTAGGGAGAGAGCTGATTCCAGCAAGTTGTTCTCTGACCTGGACATACAGGCACTGGCTCACGGGAGGACATACACACAAATAAATATAATAATTTTAACAATGTACGAAATATATGCTCCCGAGGGACTTCTGTCCACCCCACACCTATTATTGCCACCTTTCCTCTGCTGTAGTACTCCTGGGGCTGTTAGAGTTCTACCTGGACTCCGGCAACCTCAACAGCTAGGTTGGACCTCCCCTCTTCAGGACACCAATTAAATAGACAAGAAATGGTAAAAGCATAAAAAGGAGGTTTATTCAGCGTAGCCACATTGGAAAGAACAAATAAAGAGGTTCAGGGACCCACCCAAGTCTGTCTTCCTGGCACTAAGATTTGGGTTTATATAGAGGACAAGATGTACGTTTTCCTGAGCAGTCCTGTCCAAGGTACGGTCCTGCCCATTACTGACCCATCCTTGTCTTAGCTCCACTCTGGCCCACAAGAACTGCGTAAAATTCCTTCCTGGGAGACAAGCTCCCCTTGGGCTGGCACTGGGCTTCAGCCCCACCCATCCCCCCACCTCCCACCCCACACCAGCATAAGATTCCTAGGGATTCCCAGTTCCTTGGGATCCATTGTTTCAGTAGACCCATAGCAAAAGGGAGGGGCACAAAGGTGTCCCTCCTTAGAAACCCTGGCTGCTGCTGAGGACAGTTACAGTAGTAACTACTTGGCGCCCTTGTCATAGCCAATCTTACACCATTGGGTAACCAATATTGTCAGCCCTTTGTCCCACCCCACCTCTTTAAGGAAGGTGATGTTCTAAAAGGTCTTTACAAAATACATACATGACGTCTTCTCTGTACCAGTTGCCTCCTTGGTTTGTTTGTGTTGTGCTGGTGGCTGCTGTTGTTGAGGAGACAGGCAGGGCCTCACTGTGTGATGCCCGCTGGACTGGAACTCCCACAGACTCACAGCAAGCAGATCTGCCTGCCCCTGCCCCCACCCCAGCACCGGGATTAAAGGCCCGTGCCACCACGCTGGGTCTTGTCTCTATACGAATAGAAGTCTTGATTTTTGACTGTATGAATAATGCCCACTCAGAGTGAAGACTAACTTCCCAGGCCCTCCTGGAAGCTGTGTAGCCATGTGACTAGATAAACAATGAGAAGAGAGTAAAATCCCAAGGCTGTGGATTTTGAGACAAGAGTATGCCATCAGCCCAGCCCAGGGCTCTGGTGTCATGGCTTTATCGTCTCTATTTCTCATCATAATGGACTGCTTAAACGCCAGATGTGGCGGCACAAACTTAGACTCTGAGAGCTGGGGAGTCAGAGACAGGTGGATCCCAGCATCTCACAAGTCTGGCCAATGAGAGTCCTTTGGCCTCCACATGTATGTAATGCACCTGCACATGCATGAACATGCTCATAATATGGCCTCCACATGTATGTAATGCACCTGCACATGCATGAACATGCTCATAATATGGCCTCCACATGCATGTAATGCACCTGCACATGCATGAACATGCTCATAATACACAAACAATGAATAAATAGATGACTCTTCATAAAAACTAAGCTCATTCTAACCACTGTCACTGTGGTCCTGGTCAACCCTGTGGGTCTCATTCTAGGATATCCCTCGGGTAAATTGGGGGTTAGCTACCCAATGCTTTTGACTTCCTACTTCACCTATAAATATTAACTCCCCTATTTATGTGTATGCTCCATGACCTTGGCCTGGCAGACATGTGAGTGGACAGTCAAGTCTGCAAATGAGTCAACATCACAGCCGATCGTTTGGGTCAGCTTGGAGCTGACCTCAGATGCGTGAGGCCAGAGGACAGAAGAACCTCCCCCAGAGGGCAGAAACAAACACCAGTCTCGGAAGCTAAATGAACGGCTGTGGATTTCAGCCGCCACGTCTTAACACCCTTTGTTACAAAGCTCACTAACACTACAGGCAGCCCCGATTTGTACACGGTGGTGGGGAAGATGAGGAGAGGGGACCCAGGGGACAGACTCTTGTGGGGACAGAGAACTGAGGTAGCCCACCTACTGCCCTTAGCAAGGAAGCTGCAGAGCCGGTCCCGCCTCTTCCCCTCCACCCTTATTCTAGAGGCCAGTCACTTGACCACCAGGACGGGAAAGGGCCAGCCATGGTCCCAACACTGTGAAAATAAGCCCCACACCTGAGCTCATTCCAATCTCCAAAAGCATCAACACACCAAACCTCAAACCTGAGACCGGCCTGGCTTTACCAGGAAGTGACTATTGTGTAGCCCAGAATTAGAACACGGCAAAGGAATGTTCTGTGAAGAAAACAGCACCAGGAAGGCTCTTGAGTCATTCAAAAGGAACGAAGCCAGTCTGTCCGGAGTGACAGGACCTTGCAGAGGACACTGCTCTGCTCTTCTGTTTGGTGATGGACTTTGCATCTACAGCAATGTTCTCAAACCAAGCCCATCCCTCTGCCCAAAGCTTCCGCTTTCCCTGCCTGACCATCTCAATAAGCTAAACAGAACTTCTGATCACCTGGGAAAGAAGGACTGTATTTCCTATTAACCTCTTCAATGCCTTCTCCACAGCTGTACTCACACCCCACCTCAGTACCCTAAGGTGCATGTCCCTGGAGTCAGCAGGGCAGAAACAAGCCTTGTCTTAGTTAGATCCTTTTTTTTTATTCATTCTTTGAAAAATGTCTAGCAAGCTGGCCTACTGGTAGATCCCAGAAATAAAATGATGAAGAGATGCAGAATGTAACTTCCAGAAGGATGGACCCCCAAGGGGCAGCAAATCTTCCTAAGCCCGGGGATTGGGACTTGGGCTGCTAGACTTTGAGTTGTCATGTGTTAAGAACCTGACAAAGCTGAGCTCAGGAACGTCCATGAACAGGATCTACTTCAGAAAGATAAGATTAACTAATTGTCATTAATAACAGTGTCATAATACTTGGCTTTATTTATTTTCTATCACCTCTTGGTGATAAAATTGTGTGGCAAAGTTTACTGTCTTGGCCATTTTGTAAATGCACAGGTTCAGGGACAGTGCTCGTTCATATCACTGGACACCGTCATCCACTCTGTCTCTCTCCCCGGTCCCTGGCAACCACCATTCTCCTCTTGTCTCTGTGGATCAGACTGCCCTAAGTGTCTGAGGGAAGTGGCCTTGGTTACGACATGTGCTTTTGGGCCTAGTTAACTCCAATAGACATAACTTCAAGCTTCACCCACATTATAGAAGTTTTCAGAATCCCTTTCACTTCATAGTCCCCACATTTGTGTAGACTGCACCTTGTTTATCCATCCATCCATCCATCTGTCCGTCCGTCCGTCTGTCCGTCCGTCCATCCGTCCATCCGTCCGTCCGTCCGTCCGTCCATCCGTCCATCCATCCATCCGCCAACGTTTAGGTTATTTCTATGCTTCAACTGCCGTGAGCAACACTGTATGCACATGTATGTGTAAATATCTCTTCTGGCTCCTGCTGTCATTTCTGAGATACATCCATACCCAAAAGTTAAATTTGTGGATCGTGTGGTTATTTGTTTAATTTTCTTGAGACCCACAATCCTATTTTCTACAGTGGCTACACTATTTTACCAGCCTACCAGTGCACAGAGGGTCTGATTCCTCTGTGTCTGCATTAACATCTTTTATTCTCTGATTTTTGTTATTGTTGTTGTAATAAATAATGACTATCTTAATGGGTTTGAAACGGTTGTCCATATAGTTTTATTTTTCATGATTAGTTATGTCTGGATTATTGTCCTACCCTTATTGGTCACTTGTAGACATGGCCATTTCTCTGTGGTTTGGCTTGTTGTGACCACATATGACTTCCATATTTCCTGTCAGGCTCCTCTGCAGCCCCACAGGGGCATTAGTCATTTAAATTTGCTAAAAGCAAGTGAGGAATGTTACTGCAACTTTTCAGCTGATGCAATTGAGTCTTTTTTAATGATTTGCCCCAGTGCACACCCAGGTGGAGCAGAGAAGGATCTGAGGCAGGCTTGTGACCCAGCAGTTCAGACAGCAGGTTCTCTGGGGAGGGAGCCAGGGGGAAAGTGAGTGAGCACTTGGCCTGGGCAGCGGCTCTTTGTGTCTCCAATACAACATTCCCTTTGGTGATTCCTTCCTCCCGCTCCATCCCCTCCCCTTTCTCTCTTTTCAGGATCTGGGCAAGGTAAACAGCTCCCTCCTGCCTGTCAGGGTCTGGTGAATTCTCAGCACCTCTGTGAGACTCATTCTTTCTTCTGGAGGATTTTCTTTTCAAAGGCTGAACTGGAAAAGAAAATCCCTAAAAAACTCTCTGGGGGGCCACTTACTCAGCTTGCAGAGGGAGACTACTTACTGAATCTAACCCAGGGTGAGCCAACAGGAGAAGTGAGGGACAAGCAGACCCCACACACACACACACACAAACACACACACACACACACACACACACAGAGAGAGAGAGAGAGAGAGAGAGAGAGAGAGAGAGAGAGAGAGAGAGAGAGAGAGAGAGAGAGAGAGAGAGGAACTGGCTCTTCTTTTCCATCAGAAAATGTTACCCAAATATTCCCCAGTCTCTTTAGGGTGACTTGTTGACGAAGCTGCTTGCTATGTGCCAGGTGGCATTTTTAATATTATTTACTCATCTAGGTCTCCTAAGTACCATGAGTCTCATTGTGATGTGAGAAAACTGAGCCTTGGAAGTAAATAATGAGTTCACACTTGCACAGGTGGTAAGTGATCCCTTAGCACTCAGCTCAAGCCCTCTTGATCTGGTTCTAAGACTGCACTTAATTACTAGTCTACACTGCTTCTGATTGTTTCCTAGGATTTAGAAATAGATAACGAGATAGATATAGATAGATAGATATAGAGACAGATAGATAGATTATGTAGAGATAGACAGATGATAGAAATGTAAATAAACAGAAGATGACAGATGCACAGATAATGGACCGGAAGCGGATTTCTCATTTCTGACCTTCCATTTCCTTGCAGCATAGTCTTGCTGTCCCCATGGTCCCCTTACTCCTTTCTCCCAGGAGAAAAAGACTTGTCACATGACTTCCATTCTCTTGTCCCAGAGGTTCACACACACACACACACACACACACACACACACACACACACACACACCGTGAGCTGTTCCTCCCATCCTGCACTCCACTGACCTCTGGCTTCCAGCTGGGGGTAGCAATGGGAAGATCTAGCAAGGAGCAGAGAGGGTGGTGCGGCCCTCTTGCCAGCGGTCTCTGGATCCTTTCACAGCCCTGTATCCTGGCCTATAGCCACAGGCTCTCCAAAAGGAGCCCTCTGCTTTCCCAGCATCCCCACAGGAGGCTGAATTCTTTGTTGTTAGTGTGGAGCTGTTGCTTGTTTGGTCCTTAACCTTCACAGTGCCAGTCATCACTCCTCTTCATTTGGACCTCTCCTGCCCGTGCTCTCAAGAGGCTCCAACATAGCACAGGAAAGAGGGGTGTTTTGTCAGAGCCTGTGCACACAGATCCCAGATGCTGGGGGACACATGCCCCGCAGTTACAGCGGGGAGCCCTGAGCAGGGGTCCGGGAGCTTGGTTTTAATTTCTTTTCTTTTCTTTCTTTCTTTATTTATTTTTTGGTTTTTCAAGACAGGGTTTCTCTGTGTAGCTTTGAAGCCTGTCCTGGACCTCACTCTGTAGACCAGGCTGGACTCGAACTCACAGAGATCCGCCTGGCTCTGCCTCCCAGTGCTGGGATTAAAGGCGTGCGCTACCACCGCCGCCGCCACCACCACCACCACCACCACCACCGGGCCTGGTTTTAATTTCTTTAGGGATATCTACATTTTCTGTGACAATCACAAGCTTGATTTGTCCTAATGCTCTTGTTTCAATACATGCTCATCCCTTAGTGAGAAGGCGGTTGGGGACACAGTCAGGGGCCGGTGGGCACTGCTTCCCTTCCCTTGGACCCACCTCAGGGACAGAGCCACACCCACACCCCTCTTTGCAAAGACCCTCCCCAACTGGACAACACAGCATCTTGAGATCTTCTGTGCCTCCAAAATGACCCAAAGAGGCAGTAGGCCCTCCTCCTGGGCCCTTGCTCCCCAGCATCTCAGCTCCAGGGGGGTGAGTCTCCCCTTCCCCCGAGTTTACTCCCTCATCTCTAAGAGGAGTCAGGGGAAGGCTTGAGGCTCATCTGGACTACCCAGGCTGCCTGGGCCAAGTTAGAAGCCAGGCCAAGGTCCCTCCAGGCAACATCAGCCCTACAGAAACACTGGCTGCCCACAGAGTTCAGCTGTACTCTCAGGATCTTTTTTTTTCCAGAAGATTCTAGAGGGGCATCCCAAAGTGGGGTTTTCACGGAGGGATACCTTGCCTGGGTTGGGGCAGTCTGCAGACTGTGACCATCCTGGCAAGAACAAAAAGATTCTAGGGAGGTACTTGTGCCCTTCCCTTTGGCTACCAGACTATTGACGCAATGGCTCCCAAGAAACTGAAATTTCCTGGGACTCTCATGATGGGTGAAGGAACAGACCAGAAGCCTGGTGCCAGCCAGGAGAGGATCTCATCTCCAGGAAAGAGATTTTTCAGTTCTGACGTCTGTCGGACCACCATGCAGGAGAAACTGGAACCTGGACTCCAGTGACAGGAGAGGCCATGCCTTGGCCAGGTCAGAAGAGCTGTGCTTACCTCCTACCCTCTGTTTAAACATAAACTTCCTTCAGGAAACTAAAGATGAACTCAGCAGGGTTCACTGGACCTCTTTGTTCCTCTTCCCAATGTAGCTACATTGAATAACTCCCTTATTCTGCTTTTCGTTGGTAATTGTGTCTTTAATTGGACAGTGGAGGACAAGTGGCTGAACCTGGCTTCTTAGAGGCTCCCAGGGCCCAGGGTCTCACCCCAACTCTGGTAATAAGACTGACTTCAACGGCTATTGTACTTCTAAGTAGAATCACCCAGGCCACTGCCTGTCTACCATCAGCCCATCTACCAAAAACCTAGCCACGCCAGAGGGAGGCTGGTACTGAGGTGTGACATTGGGTCTGGCCCTCCCCGCCCCCGCTCCAGCTCTGATGAAACCATTCAACTGCTGCAGTCAACATGGAGTGATAAGCAGCCCAAGGGCTGTGAGGTTAGAAGTCCTCTGCTCTCTTTGGAGCCGTGTGATGTTTGTGAGCTCCTAGACCTCTCTGGGCCTTGTGCCACGATTAGCAATAGAGAAGGTTGGAATTGATGGAGAAAGATCCCCTCCAAATCCAGCCTTGCTGTGAGTCCCTTGTTTACTTCTCCCTCTCTTCCATCCACCCTCACTACCTCCCCTCCCAGTGACTTACAGAGACAAAGACTGGGAGTTGGCTCAGCTCAGTCCCGGTACCTCTGGGAAGTGCCATAAGCCTGCCTCTCCCTGTGGTCTGTTGTGGCCAGCCGTGTTGGGGACTGAGCGTCTGCCTCCTCCCAGGTCAGCCAAAGGTTCAAACAGTTCAAGCAGGAAGAAAAGGCCTGCCCTGCTCTCTGCTGGTCGAGTCTCTCAGCCCTGCATGCAGGATTAGCCCAGGCTCCTCACTGCCTCTCCAGTTTCAAAACAAAACAAACCTTTGAAAGAAAGCTGCATTCAGTGGAAAATCCCCAGGTTAAGAGGCCCCTGGGAGCATTTGGGGAGCACCATCTGTCAAGCCTTAGCTGCGTGTGACCTGTGACCAAAGCAGCCTTTTAATGTCAAAAGCAATCATGCTAAGGACACCTTGGGTTCGGACTGCGCTGTTGACCTTTCTAAGGTCCTCATCTGGGCTTGATTCAGCCTCGGGCATCTTTATGAAACAGGCAGGACAAGGGGACTTTAGATAACCTGGCGATACTTTACAAAGGGGGGGGGGGATCGAAAGCCAGAGGCAGGAAGAGACGGCTTAGAACTGAGCTGAGGTTCTGAGTCAAAGTTCAACATGTTCGGTAGCACCAGTGCACCCCAAATGCCAGCTGCACACCAGGCTCAGTGCCTGTAACACAGCCTCCCAACATGCTTCGTAAAACCCACAAGTAAGCATGTTTTAGTGATGTGCAGACAGGCTTGGGGCAGAGGGTGGGAGACATGTATTATGCCAGGTCCACAGAACCTGGAGATCTGGAAACTTTCCCTCAATGGGCTCCTTGCATCCCTGGGGGCACAGGCTCCGATGCAGGGACAGCCTGAGAACAGCAGCCCCTGGAAGGTGGAATGTCTTTCTCATGCATATCCCAGCCCAGCTGTAGATAGCCTGCATCCCTATGCTGGCTGGTGGCGTTACATACACAGGGTTCCTCTTAGCTCTGGCTTCTCTGTGATGTATCTAGGAAGTCAACTCGAAGCTGACTTGGAGTTATTGAGACTGGCCTCAGGATCAGCATCAACAGAGCGGGAATAGAAGCCGGTCTGCAGAGGAGGAGCTGGATAGCAATGTGGTTACAGACAAAGCTTCAACTGCCTGGAAGTACCCTGAAACCATGGTGGCCTTTAGGGTTGTCCACATTCAAGGCTGTACACTCACAGAGAGACACTTGGCTACCTGGGAAGGGGTGTGATCTTGGACCCATAGACTCCTTGGTAGAGATTTGCATTGAGAGCTGCAATCTGGCAGCTACAGAGCCTCCCAGTCCTGGAAGGTGATCTGTTTGCAAGGCTTTATAAGCTGATATATCAGCTGCATTGTTTCTCCTCCAAAAACATGTAGGCAGAAGTCCTAACCCCTAGGGCCTCAGGACATGGCCTTATTTGAAAACAGCATCATTTACAGATGCAATTAAGTTAGCATGAAGTCATCAAGATGTGCCCTTAATGCCTACTACCAGGGTCTCTATAAGAATGGAAACTCATCTGCATGCCCACTCACACAAAGAGAAGATTGAAGCCACAGAGAAAATAGTCATCTACAATCCAAGGAGAGAGGCCTTGGGCAGCTCACATCCTCAGGACAACCCTGCCAGCACCCTGACCACTGGCTCCCAGCCTCATGATCTGTAGGACAGTAAATGGCTGTCATGGAAGCCCCAACTGTGTGATGCCTTGTTAGGAACCCTGGGGAATTGCCCCAGAGGCACTGCCTAGGAAGGCCAAAGATGAGTGCTACCATGTGACTTCTGACTGGAGGGGAAAAGGAGAAAACATCTTCCTGAAGGGTCCAGACGCTTCCCCCATCATCTTCGTCCACACGATGGAGTCACGTGAGAAGAGACTGAGCAGCCATGGGCAGTCATGGGCCCAGATAAAAACTCCATCACTAAAGACTGGGATCATGAACAAGCAAAGTGAATCACTCCAAGGATTCCACCATAAAAATGCATGCCTCTCTTAGAATTCCTTGTCAAGATTACCCTGAGCCATATCCAACCATCTCCTGCGTCCCTGGCCTAAGCCGAGCTCTACTAAGGGTCTGAGATGGGGATGGGCACCTACAGCTGACATTACGAACGTCCCAGCCCATTTAGACTACCTGTGGTGATAGCTCTCCCAGCCTTCCATCATGCGGGGACTGAAAAGGCGTAGCTCTGTTCTGATAAAATTACGTTTCCTCTGGTACTCCGTACCGAGGGCCATGAGACAGCACAAAGACAGACTGGAGCCTGGGAATATAACCGCTGGGGTCTCGTGTTGGGGCCTGAGTGGGGAAGAGTCGAGGAGCTGACAGATGAAGGGCCGAGGCAGGCCAGAGAGACACTCTACACAGGACTCAGGAAGGAGCACAAACATCACCACAGAGTCTTAGGAGGGTCCCATACTCCTCCGAGCTGTGATGGAGCCAGAGTGCCTCTTCACTGTTCTCGGTTGGAGGAGCCACATGTGTCCTGTGTGTGGTGCTACCTGGTGTGTATGCAAGCATGCGTGTGCACGCGCACGTGTGTGTGTGTGTGTGTGTGTGTGTGTGTGTGCGCGCGCGCGCGTCCCTGCTCTGGAACTGGGAAGGAACTGGTGCCCAGTCTTTGCCTTTGCCTCCTATGTGTCTTAACCAAATGGTTTAGTTTTTGTTCAGTCCTGACTTCTTCATGGAAATAAACAGAGGTTTGTTTGACTTCTCTTAGAGTTTCTGTGAGGAGGAAATACAATTGTAGGAAATGCAACCTGTCTTATAGAAACAGCATGGGCTTAAGACCAGCTTAAGTACGTACTGGCTGCCGGACCCACCACACTGGCCCCATGTACAACCTAACCCAAACAAGTCCAGATATCCTTTCTCAGGTTTGTAGTTGATGCTCTGGAAGTCTGGTTCCTCGATATTGGCATTTGGGCCAAGATGGCAGGTAAGAGCCGAGGTGGCTGTTCTGGATCCTATGTTCAGAAATACAAGGGGAACCTTGGGGTGGGAGGATGAAGGGCCCAGCCAGAGGCGGCAGGGTGTGAGGGGAAAGTAAGGAGGAGAGGACAAGAGGAAACGCGGGGTGAGGAGACACGGGTGAGGAGACACCGGGTGAGGAGACGGCTCTGTCAATAAAGTGCTTGCCTCACGAGAAGTTTAGAACCCAGCACCCACGCCTTGCTGGACTGTCCATGTCACACTGGACCCCTGACACCACTCTGGACCCCCCACACACCATGCTGGGTCCCTCATACCATGCTGGACTGTCCATATCACACTGGACCCCTGACACCACTCTGGACCCCCCACACACCATGCTGGGTCCCTCATACTGTGCTGGACTGCCCATATCACACTGGACCACTCACACCACACTGGACCCCTGACACCACTCTGGATCCCCACACACACCATGCTGGGTCCCTCATACTGTGCTGGACTGCCCATATCACACTGGACCCCTGACACCACTCTGGACCCCCACACACACCATGCTGGGTCCCTCATACTGTGCTGGACTGCCCATATCACACTGGACCACTCACACCACACTGGACCCCTGACACCACTCTGGATCCCCACACACACCATGCTGGGTCCCTCATACTGTGCTGGACTGCCCATATCACACTGGACCCCTGACACCACTCTGGGCCCACACACACCATGCTGGGTCCCTCATACTGTGCTGGACTGCCCATATCACACTGGACCCCTGACATCACTCTGGACCCCCACACACCATGCTGGGTCCCTCATACCGTGCTGAACTACCCACCCCACACTGGACCACCCACACCACACTGGACTGCCCATGACTATTGCTGTGGGATGGTCTTGCTTACGCTGTGAATACGTGTTGTTCCCATTGGTTAATAAATAAAGCTGCTTTGGCCTATGGAAAGGCAGGAAAAGAGCCAGTGGGAAATCCAAGCAGAGATACAGGGAGAAGAAGGGTGAAGACACCAGCCTGCCACCCAAGGAGCAACATGCTAGCAGACTGGTAAGGCCACAGCCAAGTGGCAACACATAGATTAATAGAAATGGGTTAATTTAAGATGAAAGAGCTAGCTAGCAAGAAGCCTGAGCCTTAGACCAAACAGTTTGTAATTAATATTAAGCCTCTGAGTGATTATTTTACAAGCTACTGAGGGCCAAGTGAGACACTTAATCTTAATCTATAATCTTACCACTGGAGAAGGGGAGACAGGAGGGTCCCGGGCTTGCTGGCTCACCAGTCTGGTCTAATCAGGTTCAATGAAATATTGCCTCAAAAAAATAAGGTGAGGTGAGATAGAGAAATACACCCGACATTGATCTCTGCCCCCCTCCACAAACACAGAAAAAATAAAGAAAGAAAAGGGAGAGAGAAGGGAGAGAAGGTAGAGGAGGAGAGGGTGTCGCCACACACTTTCATGAGCCTTCCCAGGATCCCACTGAACCCTTCTTGGTGATGAGCCTGATCTGAGACACTCGTGTTTTGGGGTCTCCTGCTAGTCTCCTGTCTTTTCTAAATCGTTCAGCTGCTGTGCTCTTCCTATAGGAGATGTGAGGTTTGTAGGGCTGGGTTCTGGTCAAGGAGGCTTTGGCTCAGGGCATCAGAGCCAGTATTCCAGTCCCAATCAGCCTATCCCCCAGCAGAAAGACCATAGATGGATCCTTAGCTGGAGAGAAGGTACAGTCACTGTCCAGGCAGGTGACCCCAGTCAGTCACCACATATCTGTGCCATCTGCTTACCTGTTCAATAACATGAGAACAGGGAGAGCCCCTTCCCCACCTTATTGGATCAGCTGCTGAAATCCTGTCTGAGTGGACGTTCTGAGCCACACGGCACTGCACAAGCTCCAGTCATTATTTTCCCAGAGCTTCTCACAGCTCTGCACATCACATGAGAATTTGAAGCTGAAACTTCCATAGATAAGAACCTTGTCTACCCGGATATTTCACCCCCAAACATCAGAAGCCTGCTGGTCCTTGAGAAATACTAAGTAATTGGAAGTTGAGCTTGCTGATGCTTCCATGTACAGAATGTAGATTTCATAACCAGTCTATTTCTTGATTCACTTTTCACTCACTGGTTATTCTTGGAAAGGTTATTGGATAGCATTTGGGGTGATCATCACAGAAGAAATAATTTATGAGTGACTATTTTTTTAAGATTTATTTATTATGTATCAGAAGAGGGTGCCAGATCCCATTACAGATGGTTGTGAGCCACCATGTGGGTGCTGGAAATTGAACTCAGGACCTCTAGAAGAGCAGTCAATGCTCTTAACCTCTGAGCCATCTCTCTAGCCCATGAGTGACTATTTTGCTTCTTAAAGTGTCTATTGAAAATACAACCAAATAGCAAGTGTTTTCCATGCTCTAAAGTCAAGAATTACAAAGCTGTTTTTACTCAGACATTTCCAAAACAAATCACCTTTTGTGATGGAAAGTGTTGCCCAAGGAGACAGGTTTTCAGGAAAAGGATGAATGACAGAAAACAGAGCACCAGACAGAAGTCCTTGCTGATGAGGACAAGGGCCTGAGACTGCCTGCCGCTCCTGTCACTGGGATGTCTCCTGGCTTGAGCACTGGGACAACTGTGAGAATGCCTGCTGTTAACTTATCGCTTCCCTCCTCTGACTCTCAGTTTTCCCATCAGAAAAATGGGAGAGAAATACCTTCCCCCAGGGTTCTAGAAAGATTCCAGGAAATTAAGTACAGAAAGTTCTTGTGATGTTGTGTGTAGAGAGTCACCCTCGCTGTCTGAGAGAAAAAAACTCTAGGCCCCTCACCCCTGTGGATCCTAAGACTGGCAGAGGCTTAGGTCCCTGACAAAAAAAAATGGAGTGGTGGCTAGGGAGATAGTTGAGTCCACTCAGCTATCTTGCTGCACAAGATGGGCACCTGAGTATGAATTCTCAGCACTCACATAAAAAGCTGGGCATGGCCATGCACATCTATGACCTTGGTGCTGTGGGAAGAGGAGAGGAAGATGGCTGAGTCTAGCTGGTTGTCTATCTAGCTCCAGGTTCAGTGAGAGACCCTGTCTCAAGGACATAAGTTTCATTAGTAGTGACAGAGCAGGCCACACAGTATCTTCCTCCAGCCTCAGCACGTGTACATGTGGGTGCATTCACCTGTACACACACACACACACACACACACACACACACACACACACGTGCAAAAGCCACACATGCTCAAATAAAATAGCACAGCATTTGCATATAACCTATGAGCGTCCTTGAGTGCACACTTTAAAAGATCTCTGATGTGCTCACCCTGTCTAACACAGTGTAGGTGCTGGATAGGCAGTGGCTGTACTATATTGTTTAAGGAATCATTAAAGAAAAATAGCTACACATGTGTAATATAGACTCTTCCTTTTCACACATTTTCAGTCTGAGGCTGGTTGAATTCAAGGATTCAGAACCCACGGATGTGGACGGCTATTGTAGTGACACTCCACCTAGGATCCCAGTAGACATGCAGCAAGACAGAACCCAAAGGCATCCTCCAGGATCAATGACTCGCTCTCTTCCTGGTGATGGAGTCGATTGGAAAATCCTAATCCTAAAACTGAGATTTTAGGGCCTGGAGAAGTGGCTAAAAGTCCATGTCACTCTTATAGAGAACCATAGATTCTCCTGGCCTCTGAGTGCCTGGGCACACTTGTGGTATACAGACACACATACATGCATGCACACACAGAGACACACACATAAGATACACACATGTGCACACACGCATGTTCACACACACACACACACACAGAGACTCACACACATTTTAAAAATTAAGATAAATCTTTTTTAAAACCTGAGATTTTTGGTCTCATGTTCTGGCTGTTAAAAGAAGAGAAATTGTGTTTAGAAAAATAAATTATTTCATTCTTTCATGTTACCTGTTGTTTAAAATAACAATGTCAAGTATAAAGAC